>NC_138187.1:53703690-56115675 GCF_964194105.1 Spermophilus citellus
CTATTGATGTAGCCCTAAGCAGAGACTGGCGCAAATCACTTTCATGGAAAGGGGTTTCCAACCTTCCAAAAAACTACGAGTTTCCTGAAATCTCAGCACACATTTTTTCACCCAATCTTAATGACACTTTCAGGTAATGATCAGTACCCCAATCCCACTTGGCTCACCAAATTTCGTTCTTCTAGGTTAAACCGTTCGTTGGCAGTAAGAGTTTTAATTTTTAGGATTCACTCTGTTTTCTCCTATATGGATACATGTAGTTGGAACTCTAAATCATAGAAGGTTTGTGCTAGCTCTTTGAATCTTGACACAATAAAGTTGTTCCAAGTTCTATCTCTATGGTTTGTTTCCCATTGATGTAGCCCTAAGCACAGATGGCGCAAATCACTTTCATGGAAAGGGGTTGCCAAGCTTCCAAAAAACTACGAGTTTCCTGAAATCTCAGCACACATTTTTTTCACCCAATCTTGATGACACTTTCAGGTAATGATCACTAGCCCAATCCCACTTGGCTAACCAAATTTCGTTCTTCTAGGTTAAACCGTTCGTTGGCCGTAACAGTTTTAATTTTTAGATTTCACTCTATTTTCTCCTATATGGATACATGTAGTTGGAACTCTAAATCAAACACGGTTTGTGCTAGCTCTTTGAAACTTGACACAATAAAGTAGTTCCAAGTTCTAACTCTATGGTTTGTTTCCTATTGATGTAGCCCTCAGCAGAGACTGGCGCAAATCACTTTCATGGGAAGGGGTTTCCAAGAATCCAAAAAACTACGAGTTTCCAGAAATCTCGGCACACATTTTTTCACCCTATCTTGATGACACTTTCAGGTAATGATCAGTATCCCAATCCCACTTGGCTCACCAAATTTCGTTCTTCTAGGTTAAACCGTTCATTGGCAGTAACAGTTTTAAATTTTAAGTTTCACTCTGTTTTTTCCTATATGGATTCATGTAGTTTGAACTCTAAATCAAACACGGTTTGTGCTGGCTCATTGAAACTTGACACAATAGAGTAGTTCCAAATTCTATCTCTATGGTTTGTTTCCTATTGATGTAGCCCTAAGCAGAGACTGGCGCAAATCACTTACATGGAAAGGGGTTGCCAAGCTTCCAAAAAACTACGAGTTTCCTGAAATCTCAACACACATTTTTTCACCCAATCTTGATGACACTTTCAGTTAATGATCAGTACCCGAATCGCACTTGGCTCACCAAATTTCGTTCTTCTAGGTTAAACCGTTCGTTGGCAGTAACAGTTTTAATTTTCAGGTTTCACTCTGTTTTCTCCTATATGGATACATGTAGTTGGAACTCTAAATCAAAGACGGTTTGTCCTAGCTCTTTGAAACTTGACACAATAAAGTAGTTCCAAGTTCTATCTCTATGGTTTGTTTCCTATTGATGTAGCCCTAAGCAGAGATGGCGCAAATCACTTTCATGGAAAGGGGTTGCCAACCTTCCAAAAAACTACGAGTTTCCTGAAATCTCAGCACACATTTTTTCACCCAATCTTGATGACACTTTCAGGTAATGATCAGTACCCCAATCCCACTTGGCTCACCAAATTTTGTTCTTCTAGGTTAAACCGTTCGTTGGCAGTAACAGTTTTAATTTTTAGGTTTCACTCTGTTTTCTCCGATATGGATACATGTAGTAGGAACTCTAAATCAAACACGGTTTGTGCTAGCTCTTTGAATCTTGACACAATAAAGTAGGTCCAAGTTCTATCTCTATGGTTTGTTTCCTATTGATGTAGCCCTAAGCAGAGATGGCGCAAATCACTTTCATGGAAAGGGGTTGCCAACCTTCCAAAAAACTACGAGTTTCCTGAAATCTCAGCACACATTTTTTCACCCAATCTTGATGACAATTTCAGGTAATGATCAGTACCCCAATCCCACTTGGCTCACCAAATTTCGTTCTTCTAGGTTAAACCGTTCGTTGGCAGTAAGAGTTTTAATTTTTAGGATTCACTCTGTTTTCTCCTATATGGATACATGTAGTTGGAACTCTAAATCATAGACGGTTTGTGCTAGCTCTTTGAATCTTGACACAATAAAGTAGTTCCAAGTTCTATCTCTATGGTTTGTTTCCCATTGATGTAGCCCTAAGCAGAGACTGGCGCAAATCACTTTCATGGAAAGGGGTTGCCAAGCTTCCAAAAAACTACGAGTTTCCTGAAATCTCAGCACACATTTTTTCACCCAATCTTGATGACACTTTCAGGTAATGATCAGTATCCCAATGCCACTTGGCTCACCAAATTTCGTTCTTCTAGGTTAAACCGTTCATTGGCAGTAACAGTTTTAAATTTTAAGTTTCACTCTGTTTTTTCCTATATGGATTCATGTAGTTTGAACTCTAAATCAAACACGGTTTGTGCTGGCTCTTTGAAACTTGACACAATAGAGTAGTTCCAAATTCTATCTCTATGGTTTGTTTCCTATTGATGTAGCCCTAGGCAGAGACTGGCGCAAATCACTTTCATGGAAAGGGGTTTTCAAGAATCCAAAAAACTACGAGTTTCCAGAAATCTCGGCACCCATTTTTTCACCGTATCTTGATGACACTTTCAGGTAATGATCAGTATCCCAATCCCACTTGGCTCACCAAATTTCGTTCTTCTAGGTTAAACCGTTCATTGGCAGTAACAGTTTTAAATTTTAAGTTTCACTCTGTTTTTTCCTATATGGATTCATGTAGTTTGAACTCTAAATCAAACACGGTTTGTGCTGGCTCTTTGAAACTTGACACAATAGAGTAGTTCCAAATTCTATCTCTATTGTTTGTTTCCTATTGATGTAGCCCTAAGCAGAGACTGGCACAAATCACTTACATGGAAAGGGGTTGCCAAGCTTCCAAAAAACTACGAGTTTCCTGAAATCTCAGCACACATTTTTTCACCCAATCTTGATGACACTTTCAGGTAATGATCAGTACCCCAATCCCACTTGGCTTACCAAATTTCGTTCTTCTAGGTTAAACCGTTCGTTGGCAGTAAGGGTTTTAATTTTTAGGATTCACTCTGTTTTCTTTTATATGGATACATGTATTTGGAACTCTAAATCAAAAACGGTTTGTGCTAGCTCTTTGAATCTTGACACAATAAAGTAGTTCCAAGTTCTATCTCTATGGTTTGTTTCCTATTGATGTAGCCCTAAGCAGAGACTGGCGCAAATCACTTTCATGGAAAGGGGTTGCCAAGCTTCCAAAAAACCACGAGTTTCCTGAAATCTCAGCACACATTTTTTCACCCAATCTTGATGACACTTTCAGGTAATGATCACTACCCCAATCCCACTTGGCTAACCAAATTTCGTTCTTCTAGGTTAAACCGTTCGTTGGCAGTAACAGTTTTAATTTTTAGATTTCACTCTATTTTCTCCTATATGGATACATGTAGTTGGAACTCTAAATCAAACACGGTTTGTGCTAGCTCTTTGAAACTTGACACAATAAAGTAATTCCAAGTTATAACTCTATGGTTTGTTTCCTATTGATGTAGCCCTAAGCAGAGACTGGCGCAAATCACTTTCATGGAAAGGGGTTGCCAAGAATCCAAAAAACTACGAGTTTCCTGAAATCTCAGCACACATTTTTTCACCCTATCTTGATCACACTTTCAGGTAATGATAAGTACCCCAATCCCACTTGGCTCACCAAATTTCGTTCTTCTAGGTTAAACCGTTCGTTGGCAGTAACAGTTTTAATTTTTAGGTTTCACTCTGTTTTCTCCGATATGGATACATGTAGATCGAACTCTAAATCAAACACGGTTTGTGCTAGCTCTTTGAAACTTGACACAATAAAGTAGTTCCAAGTTCTATCTCTATGGTTTGTTTCCTATTGACATAGCCCTAAGCAGAGACGGGCGCAAATCACTTTCATGGAAAGGGGTTGCCAAACTTCCAAAAAACTACGAGTTTCCTGAAATCTCAGCACACATTTTTTCACCCAATCTTGATGACACTTTCAGGTAATGATCACTACCCCAATCCCACTTGGCTCACCACATTTCGTTATTCTAGGTTAAATTGTTCGTTGGCAGTAACAGTTTTAATTTTCAGGTTTCACTCTGTTTTCTCCTATATGGATACATGTAGTTGGAACTCTAAATCAAAGACGGTTTGTCCTAGCTCTTTGAAACTTGACACAATAAAGTAGTTCCAAGTTCTATCTCTATGGTTTGTTTCCTATTGATGTAGCCCTAAGCAGAGGCGGGCGCAAATCGCTTTCATGGAAATGGGTTGCCAAGCTTCCAAAAAACTACGAGTTTCCTGAAATCTCAGCACACATTTTTTCACCCAATCTTGATGACACTTTCAGGTAATGATCAGTACCCCAATCCCACTTGGCTCACCGAATTTCGTTCTGCTAGGTTAAACCGTTCATTGGCAGTAACAGTTTTAATTTTTAGGTTTCACTCTGTTTTCTCCGATATGGATACATGTAGTTGGAACTCTAAATCAAACACGGTTTGTGCTAGGTCTTTGAATCTTGACACAATAAAGTAGGTCCAAGTTCTATCTCTATGGTTTGTTTCCTATTGATGTAGCCCTAAGCAGAGACTGGCGCAAATCACTTTCATGGAAAGGGGTTGCCAAGCTTCCAAAAAACTACGAGTTTCCTGAAATCTCAGCACACATTTTTTCACCCAATCTTGATGACACTTTCAGGTAATGATCAGTACCCCAATCCCACTTGGCTCACCAAATTTCGTTCTTCTAGGTTAAACCGTTCGTTGGCAGTAAGAGTTTTAATTTTTAGATTTCACTCTATTTTCTCCTACATGGATACATGTAGTTGGAACTCTAAATCAAACACGGTTTGTGCTAGTTCTTTGAAACTTGACACAACAAAGTAGTTCCAAGTTCTAACTCTATGGTTTGTTTCCTATTGATGTAGCCCTAAGCAGAGACTGGCGCAAATCACTTTCATGGAAAGGGGTTGCCAAGAATCCAAAAAACTACGAGTTTCCAGAAATCTCGGCACACATTTTTTCACCCTATCTTGATGACACTTTCAGGTAATGATCAGTATCCCAATCCCACTTGGCTCAAAAAATTTCGTTCTTCTAGGTTAAACCGTTCATTGGCAGTAACAGTTTTAAATTTTAAGTTTCACTCTGTTTTTTCCTATATGGATTCATGTAGTTTGAACTCTAAATCAAACACGGTTTGTGCTGGCTCTTTGAAACTTGACACAATAGAGTAGTTCCAAATTCTATCTCTATGGTTTGTTTCCTATTGATGTAGCCCTAAGCAGAGACTGGCACAAATCACTTACATGGAAAGGGGTTGCCAAGCTTCCAAAAAACTACGAGTTTCCTGTAATCACGGCACACATTTTTTCACCCTATCTTGATGACACTTTCAGTTAATGATCAGTACCCGAATCCCAGTTGGCTCACCAAATTTCGTTCTTCTAGGTTAAACCGTTCGTTGGCAGTAACAGTTTTCATTTTCAGGTTTCACTCTGTTTTCTCCTATATGGATACATGTAGTTGGAACTCTAAATCAAAGACGGTTTGTCCTAGCTCTTTGAAACTTGACACAATAAAGTAGTTCCAAGTTCTATCTCTATGGTTTGTTTCCTATTGATGTAGACCTAATCAGAGACGGGCGCAAATCACTTTCATGGAAAGGGGTTGCCAAGCTTCCAAAAAACTACGAGTTTCCTGAAATCTCAGCACACATTTTTTCACCCAATCTTGATGACACTTTCAGGTAATGGTCAGTACCCCAATCCCACTTGGCTCACCAAATTTCGTTCTTCTAGGTTAAACCGTTTGTTGGCAGTAACAGTTTTAATTTTTAGGTTTCACTCTGTTTTTTCCTATATGGATTCATGTAGTAGGAACTATAAATCAAACACGGTTTGTGCTAGCTCTTTGAAACTTGACACAATAGAGTAGTTCCAAATTCTATCTCTATGGTTTGTTTCCTATTGATGTAGCCCTAAGCAGAGACTGGCGTAAATCACTTACATGGAAAGGGGTTGCCAAGCTTCCAAAAAACTACGAGTTTCCTGAAATCTCAGCACACATTTTTTCACCCAATCTTGATGACACTTTCAGGTAATGATCAGTACCCCAATCCCACTTGGCTCACCAAATTTCGTTCTTCTAGGTTAAACCGTTCGTTGGCAGTAACAGTTTTAATTTTTAAGTTTCACTCTGTTTTTTCCTATATGGATTCATGTAGTTTAAACTCTAAATCAAACACTGTTTGTGCTGGCTCTTTGAAACTTGACACAATAGAGTAGTTCCAAATTCTATCTCTATGGTTTGTTTCCTATTGATGTAGCCCTAAGCAGAGACTGGCGCAAATCACTTACATGGAAAGGGGTTGCCAAGCTTCCAAAAAACTACGAGTTTCCTGAAATCTCAGCACACATTTTTTCACCCAATCTTGATGACACTTTCAGGTAATGATCAGTACCCCAATCCCACTTGGCTCACCAAATTTCGTTCTGCTAGGTTAAACCGTTCGTTGGCAGTAACAGTTTTAATTTTTAGGTTTCACTCTGTTTTCTCCGATATGGATACATGTAGTTGGAACTCTAAATCAAACACGGTTTGTGCTAGCTCTTTGAATCTTGACACAATAAAGTAGGTCCAAGTTCTATCTCTATGGTTTGTTTCCTATTGATGTAGCCCTAAGCAGAGATGGCGCAAATCACTTTCATGGAAAGGGGTTGGCAACCTTCCAAAAAACTACGAGTTTCCTGAAATCTCAGCACACATTTTTTCACCCAATCTTGATGACACTTTCAGGTAATGATCAGTACCCCAATCCCACTTGGCTCACCAAATTTAGTTCTTCTAGGTTAAACCGTTCGTTGGCAGTAAGAGTTTTAATTTTTAGGATTCACTCTGTTTTCTCCTATATGGATACATGTAGTTGGAACTCTAAATCATAGACGGTTTGTGCTAGCTCTTTGAATCTTGACACAATAAAGTTGTTCCAAGTTCTATCTCTATGGTTTGTTTCCCATTGATGTAGCCCTAAGCAGAGACTGGCGCAAATCACTTTCATGGAAAGGGGTTGCCAAGCTTCCAAAAAACTACGAGTTTCCTGAAATCTCAGCACACATTTTTTCACCCAATCTTGATGACACTTTCAGGTAATGATCACTACCCCAATCCCACTTGGCTAACCAAATTTCATTCTTCTAGGTTAAACCGTTCGTTGGCAGTAACAGTTTTAATTTTTAGATTTCACTCTATTTTCTCCTATATGGATACATGTAGTTGGAACTCTAAATCAAACACGGCTTGTGCTAGCTCTTTGAAACTTGACACAATAAAGTAGTTCCAAGTTCTATCTCTATGGTTTGTTTCCTATTGATGTAGGCCTAAGCAGAGACTGGCGCAAATCACTTTCATGGAAAGGGGTTTCCAAGAATCCAAAAAACTACGAGTTTCCAGAAATCTCAGCACCCATTTTTTCACCCTATCTTGATGACACTTTCAGGTAATGATCAGTATCCCAATGCCAATTGGCTCACCAAATTTCGTTCTTCTAGGTTAAACCGTTCATTGGCAGTAACAGTTTTAAATTTTAAGTTTCACTCTGTTTTTTCCTATATGGATTCATGTAGTTTGAACTCTAAATCAAACACGGTTTGTGCTGGCTCTTTGAAACTTGACACAATAGAGTAGTTCCAAATTCTATCTCTATGGTTTGTTTCCTATTGATGTAGCCCAAAGCAGAGACTGGCGCAAATCACTTTCATGGAAAGGGGTTTCCAAGAATCCAAAAAACTACGAGTTTCCAGAAATCTCGGCACCCATTTTTTCACCGTATCTTGATGACACTTTCAGGTAATGATCAGTATCCCAATCCCACTTGGCTCACCAAATTTCGTTCTTCTAGGTTCAACCGTTCATTGGCAGTAACAGTTTTAAATTTTAAGTTTCACTCTGTTTTTTCCTATATGGATTCATGTAGTTTGAACTCTAAATCAAACACGGTTTGTGCTGGCTCTTTGAAACTTGACACAATAGAGTAGTTCCAAATTCTATCTCTATTGTTTGTTTCCTATTGATGTAGCCCTAAGCAGAGGCGGGCGCAAATCACTTTCATGGAAAGGGGTTGCCAAGCTTCCAAAAAACTACGAGTTTCCTGAAATCACAGCACACATTTTTTCACCCAATCTTGATGACACTTTCAGGTAATGATCAGTACCCCAATCCCACTTGGCTCACCAAATTTCGTTCTTCTAGGTTAAACCGTTCGTTGGCAGTAACAGTTTTAATTTTTAGGTTTCACTCTGTTTTCTCCGATATGGATACATGTAGTAGGAACTCTAAATCAAACACGGTTTGTGCTAGCTCTTTGAATCTTGACACAATAAAGTGGGTCCAAGTTCTATATCTATGGTTTGTTTCCTATTGATGTAGCCCTAAGCAGAAATGGCGCAAATCACTTTCATGGAAAGGGGTTGCCAACCTTCCAAAAAACTACGAGTTTCCTGAAATCTCAGCACACATTTTTTCACCCAATCTTGATGACACTTTCAGGTAATGATCACTACCCCAATCCCACTTGGCTAACCAAATTTCGTTCTTCTAGGTTAAACCGTTCGTTGGCAGTAAGGGTTTTAATTTTTAGGATTCACTCTGTTTTCTCCTATATGGATACATGTATTTGGAACTCTAAATCAAAAACGGTTTGTGCTAGCTCTTTGAATCTTGACACAATAAAGTAGTTCCAAGTTCTATCTCAATGGTTGTTTCCTATTGATGTAGCCCTAAGCAGAGACTGGCGCAAATCACTTTCATGGAAAGGGGTTGCCAAGCTTCCAAAAAACCACGAGTTTCCTGAAATCTCAGCACACATTTTTTCACCCAATCTTGATGACACTTTCAGGTAATGATCACTACCCCAATCCCACTTGGCTAACCAAATTTCGTTCTTCTAGGTTAAACCATTCGTTGGCAGTAACAGTTTTAATTTTTAGATTTCACTCTATTTTCTCCTATATGGATACATGTAGTTGGAACTCTAAATCAAACACGGTTTGTGCTAGCTCTTTGAAACTTGACACAATAAAGTAATTCCAAGTTATAACTCTATGGTTTGTTTCCTATTGATGTAGCCCTAAGCAGAGACTGGCGCAAATCACTTACATGGAAAGGGGTTGCCAAGAATCCAAAAAACCACGAGTTTCCTGAAATCTCAGCACACATTTTTTCACCCAATCTTGATGACACTTTCAGGTAATGATCAGTACCCGAATCCCACTTGGCTCACCAAATTTCGTTCTTCTAGGTTAAACCGTTTGTTGGCAGTAAGAGTTTTAATTTTTAGGTTTCACTCTGTTTTCTCCGATATGGATACATGTAGTTGGAACTCTAAATCAAACACGGTTTGTGCTAGCTCTTTGAATCTTGACACAATAAAGTAGGTCCAAGTTCTATCTCTATGGTTTGTTTCCTATTGATGTAGCCCTAAGCAGAGATGGCGCAAATCACTTTCATGGAAAGGGGTTGCCAACCTTCCAAAAAACTACGAGTTTCCTGAAATCTCAGCGCACATTTTTTCACCCAATCTTGATGACACTTTCAGGTAATGATCAGTACCCCAATCCCACTTGGCTCACAAAATTTCGTTCTTCTAGGTTAAACCGTTCGTTGGCAGTAAGAGTTTTAATTTTTAGGTTTCACTCTGTTTTCTCCTATATGGATACATGTAGTTGGAACTCTAAATCAAAGACGGTTTGTGCTAGCTCTTTGAATCTTGACACAATAAAGTAGTTCCAAGTTCTATCTCTATGGTTTGTTTCCTATTGATGTAGCCCTAAGCAGAGACTGGCGCAAATCACTTTCATGGAAAGGGGTTGGCAAGCTTCCAAAAAACTACGAGTTTCCTGAAATCTCAGCACACATTTTTTCACCCAATCTTGATGACACTTTCATGTAATGATCAGTACCCCAATCCCACTTGGCTCACCAAATTTCCTTCTTCTAGGTTAAACTGTTCGTTGGCAGTAACAGTTTTAATTTTTAGGTTTCACTCTGTTTTCTCATATATGGATACATGTAGTTGGCACTCTAAATCAAACACGGCTTGTGCTAGCTCTTTGAAACTTGACACAATAAAAGAGTTCCAAGTTCTATCTCTATGGATTGTTTCCTATTGATGTAGGCCTAAGCAGACACTGGCGGAAATCACTTTCATGGAAAGGGGATGCTAGGTTTCCAAAAAACTACGAATTTCCTGAAATCTCAGCACACATTTTTTCATCCAATCTTGATGACAGTTTCAGGTAATGATCAGTACCCCAATCCCACTTGGCTCACCAAATTTGTTCTTCTAGGTTAAACCTTTCGTTGGCAGTAACAGTTTTAATTTCTAGGTTTCACTCTGTTTTCTCCTATATGGATACATGTAGTTGGAACTCTAAATCAAACACGGTTTGTGCTAGCTGTTTGAAACTTGACACACTAAAGTAGTTCCATTGTCTATCACTATGGTATTTTTTCCTATTGATGTAGCCCTAAGAAGAGACCGGCCAAATCACTTTCATGTAATGGGGATGCCAAGCTTCCAAAAAACTAAGAGTTTCCTGAAATCTCAGCAAACATTTTTTCACCCAATCATGATGACCCTATCAAGTAATGATCAGTATCCCAATCCCACTTGGCTCACCAAATTTTCTTATTTTAGGTTAAACTGTTCGTTGGCAGTAACAGTTTTAATTTTTAGGTTTCACACTGATTTCTCCTATATTGATACATGTAGTTGGAACTCTAAATCAAACACGGTTTGTGCTAGCTTTTTGAAACTTGAAACAATAAAGTAGTTCCAAGTTCTCTCTCTATGGTTTGTTTCCTATTGATGTAGGCCTAAGCAGAGACTGGCAGAAATCACTTTCATGGAAAGGGGTTGCCAAGCTTCCAAAAAACTACGAGTTTCCTGAAATCTCAGCACACATTTTTTCACCCAATCTTGATGACACTTTCAGGTAATGATCAGTACCCCAATCCCACTTGGCTCACCAAATTTCGTTCTGCTAGGTTAAACCGTTCGTTGGCAGTAACAGTTTTAATTTTTAGGTTTCACTCTGTTTTCTCCGATATGGATACATGTAGTTGGAACTCTAAATCAAACACGGTTTGTGCTAGCTCTTTGAATCTTGACACAATAAAGTAGGTCCAAGTTCTATCTCTATGGTTTGTTTCCTATTGATGTAGCCCTAAGCAGAGATGGCGCAAATCACTTTCATGGAAAGGGGTTGGCAACCTTCCAAAAAACTACGAGTTTCCTGAAATCTCAGCACACATTTTTTCACCCAATCTTGATGACACTTTCAGGTAATGATCAGTACCCCAATCCCACTTGGCTCACCAAATTTCGTTCTTCTAGGTTAAACCGTTCGTTGGCAGTAAGAGTTTTAATTTTTAGGATTCACTCTGTTTTCTCCTATATGGATACATGTAGTTGGAACTCTAAATCATAGACGGTTTGTGCTAGCTCTTTGAATCTTGACACAATAAAGTTGTTCCAAGTTCTATCTCTATGGGTTGTTTCCCATTGATGTAGCCCTAAGCAGAGACTGGCGCAAATCACTTTCATGGAAAGGGGTTGCCAAGCTTCCAAAAAACTACGAGTTTCCTGAAATCTCAGCACACATTTTTTCACCCAATCTTGATGACACTTTCAGGTAATGATCACTACCCCAATCCCACTTGGCTAACCAAATTTCATTCTTCTAGGTTAAACCGTTCGTTGGCAGTAACAGTTTTAATTTTTAGATTTCACTCTATTTTCTCCTATATGGATACATGTAGTTGGAACTCTAAATCAAACACGGCTTGTGCTGGCTCTTTGAAACTTGACACAATAGAGTAGTTCCAAGTTCTATCTCTATGGTTTGTTTCCTATTGATGTAGGCCTAAGCAGAGACTGGCGCAAATCACTTTCATGGAAAGGGGTTTCCAAGAATCCAAAAAACTACGAGTTTCCAGAAATCTCGGCACCCATTTTTTCACCCTATCTTGATGACACTTTCAGGTAATGATCAGTATCCCAATGCCACTTGGCTCACCAAATTTCGTTCTTCTAGGTTAAACCGTTCATTGGCAGTAACAGTTTTAAATTTTAAGTTTCACTCTGTTTTTTCCTATATGGATTCATGTAGTTTGAACTCTAAATCAAACACGGTTTGTGCTGGCTCTTTGAAACTTGACACAATAGAGTAGTTCCAAATTCTATCTCTATGGTTTGTTTCCTATTGATGTAGCCCAAAGCAGAGACTGGCGCAAATCACTTTCATGGAAAGGGGTTTCCAAGAATCCAAAAAACTACGAGTTTCCAGAAATCTCGGCACCCATTTTTTCACCGTATCTTGATGACACTTTCAGGTAATGATGAGTATCCCAATCCCACTTGGCTCACCAAATTTCGTTCTTCTAGGTTCAACCGTTCATTGGCAGTAACAGTTTTAAATTTTAAGTTTCACTCTGTTTTTTCCTATATGGATTCATGTAGTTTGAACTCTAAATCAAACACGGTTTGTGCTGGCTCTTTGAAACTTGACACAATAGAGTAGTTCCAAATTCTATCTCTATTGTTTGTTTCCTATTGATGTAGCCCTAAGCAGAGGCGGGCGCAAATCACTTTCATGGAAAGGGGTTGCCAAGCTTCCAAAAAACTACGAGTTTCCTGAAATCACAGCACACATTTTTTCACCCAATCTTGATGACACTTTCAGGTAATGATCAGTACCCCAATCCCACTTGGCTCACCAAATTTCGTTCTTCTAGGTTAAACCGTTCGTTGGCAGTAACAGTTTTAATTTTTAGATTTCACTCTATTTTCTCCTATATGGATACATGTAGTTGGAACTCTAAATCAAACACGGCTTGTGCTAGCTCTTTGAAACTTGACACAATAAAGTAGTTCCAAGTTCTATCTCAATGGTTTGTTTCCTATTGATGTAGGCCTAAGCAGAGACTGGCGCAAATCACTTTCATGGAAAGGGGTTTCCAAGAATCCAAAAAACTACGAGTTTCCAGAAATCTCAGCACCCATTTTTTCACCCTATCTTGATGACACTTTCAGGTAATGATCAGTATCCCAATGCCACTTGGCTCACCAAATTTCGTTCTTCTAGGTTAAACCGTTCATTGGCAGTAACAGTTTTAAATTTTAAGTTTCACTCTGTTTTTTCCTATATGGATTCATGTAGTTTGAACTCTAAATCAAACACGGTTTGTGCTGGCTCTTTGAAACTTGACACAATAGAGTAGTTCCAAATTCTATCTCTATGGTTTGTTTCCTATTGATGTAGCCCAAAGCAGAGACTGGCGCAAATCACTTTCATGGAAAGGGGTTTCCAAGAATCCAAAAAACTACGAGTTTCCAGAAATCTCGGCACCCATTTTTTCACCGTATCTTGATGACACTTTCAGGTAATGATCAGTATCCCAATCCCACTTGGCTCACCAAATTTCGTTCTTCTAGGTTCAACCGTTCATTGGCAGTAACAGTTTTAAATTTTAAGTTTCACTCTGTTTTTTCCTATATGGATTCATGTAGTTTGAACTCTAAATCAAACACGGTTTGTGCTGGCTCTTTGAAACTTGACACAATAGAGTAGTTCCAAATTCTATCTCTATTGTTTGTTTCCTATTGATGTAGCCCTAAGCAGAGGCGGGCGCAAATCACTTTCATGGAAAGGGGTTGCCAAGCTTCCAAAAAACTACGAGTTTCCTGAAATCACAGCACACATTTTTTCACCCAATCTTGATGACACTTTCAGGTAATGATCAGTACCCCAATCCCACTTGGCTCACCAAATTTCGTTCTTCTAGGTTAAACCGTTCGTTGGCAGTAACAGTTTTAATTTTTAGGTTTCACTCTGTTTTCTCCGATATGGATACATGTAGTAGGAACTCTAAATCAAACACGGTTTGTGCTAGCTCTTTGAATCTTGACACAATAAAGTGGGTCCAAGTTCTATATCTATGGTTTGTTTCCTATTGATGTAGCCCTAAGCAGAGATGGCCCAAATCACTTTCATGGAAAGGGGTTGCCAACCTTCCAAAAAACTACGAGTTTCCTGAAATCTCAGTGCACATTTTTTCACCCAATCTTGATGACACTTTCAGGTAATGATCAGTACCCCAATCCCACTTGGCTCACCAAATTTCGTTCTTCTAGGTTAAACCGTTCGTTGGCAGTAAGGGTTTTAATTTTTAGGATTCACTCTGTTTTCTCCTATATGGATACATGTATTTGGAACTCTAAATCAAAAACGGTTTGTGCTAGCTCTTTGAATCTTGACACAATAAAGTAGTTCCAAGTTCTATCTCAATGGTTTGTTTCCTATTGATGTAGCCCTAAGCAGAGACTGGCGCAAATCACTTTCATGGAAAGGGGTTGCCAAGCTTCCAAAAAACCACGAGTTTCCTGAAATCTCAGCACACATTTTTTCACCCAATCTTGATGACACTTTCAGGTAATGATCACTACCCCAATCCCACTTGGCTAACCAAATTTCGTTCTTCTAGGTTAAACCATTCGTTGGCAGTAACAGTTTTAATTTTTAGATTTCACTCTATTTTCTCCTATATGGATACATGTAGTTGGAACTCTAAATCAAACACGGTTTGTGCTAGCTCTTTGAAACTAGACACAATAAAGTAATTCCAAGTTATAACTCTATGGTTTGTTTCCTATTGATGTAGCCCTAAGCAGAGACTGGCGCAAATCACTTACATGGAAAGGGGTTGCCAAGAATCCAAAAAACCACGAGTTTCCTGAAATCTCAGCACACATTTTTTCACCCAATCTTGATGACACTTTCAGGTAATGATCAGTACCCGAATCCCACTTGGCTCACCAAATTTCGTTCTTCTAGGTTAAACCGTTTGTTGGCAGTAAGAGTTTTAATTTTTAGGTTTCACTCTGTTTTCTCCGATATGGATACATGTAGTTGGAACTCTAAATCAAACACGGTTTGTGCTAGCTCTTTGAATCTTGACACAATAAAGTAGGTCCAAGTTCTATCTCTATGGTTTGTTTCCTATTGATGTAGCCCTAAGCAGAGATGGCCCAAATCACTTTCATGGAAAGGGGTTGCCAACCTTCCAAAAAACTACGAGTTTCCTGAAATCTCAGCGCACATTTTTTCACCCAATCTTGATGACACTTTCAGGTAATGATCAGTACCCCAATCCCACTTGGCTCACCAAATTTCGTTCTTCTAGGTTAAACCGTTCGTTGGCAGTAAGAGTTTTAATTTTTAGGTTTCACTCTGTTTTCTCCTATATGGATACATGTAGTTGGAACTCTAAATCAAAGACGGTTTGTGCTAGCTCTTTGAATCTTGACACAATAAAGTAGTTCCAAGTTCTATCTCTATGGTTTGTTTCCTATTGATGTAGCCCTAAGCAGAGACTGGCGCAAATCACTTTCATGGAAAGGGGTTGGCAAGCTTCCAAAAAACTACGAGTTTCCTGAAATCTCAGCACACATTTTTTCACCCAATCTTGATGACACTTTCATGTAATGATCAGTACCCCAATCCCACTTGGCTCACCAAATTTCCTTCTTCTAGGTTAAACTGTTCGTTGGCAGTAACAGTTTTAATTTTTAGGTTTCACTCTGTTTTCTCATATATGGATACATGTAGTTGGCACTCTAAATCAAACACGGCTTGTGCTAGCTCTTTGAAACTTGACACAATAAAAGAGTTCCAAGTTCTATCTCTATGGATTGTTTCCTATTGATGTAGGCCTAAGCGGACACTGGCGGAAATCACTTTCATGGAAAGGGGATGCTAGGTTTCCAAAAAACTACGAGTTTCCTGAAATCTCAGCACACATTTTTTCATCCAATCTTGATGACAGTTTCAGGTAATGATCAGTACCCCAATCCCACTTGGCTCACCAAATTTGTTCTTCTAGGTTAAACCTTTCGTTGGCAGTAACAGTTTTAATTTCTAGGTTTCACTCTGTTTTCTCCTATATGGATACATGTAGTTGGAACTCTAAATCAAACACGGTTTGTGCTAGCTGTTTGAAACTTGACACACTAAAGTAGTTCCATTGTCTATCACTATGGTATTTTTTCCTATTGATGTAGCCCTAAGAAGAGACCGGCCAAATCACTTTCATGTAATGGGGATGCCAAGCTTCCAAAAAACTAAGAGTTTCCTGAAATCTCAGCAAACATTTTTTCACCCAATCATGATGACCCTATCAAGTAATGATCAGTATCCCAATCCCTCTTGGCTCACCAAATTTTCTTATTTTAGGTTAAACTGTTCGTTGGCAGTAACAGTTTTAATTTTTAGGTTTCACACTGATTTCTCCTATATTGATACATGTAGTTGGAACTCTAAATCAAACACGGTTTGTGCTAGCTTTTTGAAACTTGAAACAATAAAGTAGTTCCAAGTTCTCTCTCTATGGTTTGTTTCCTATTGATGTAGGCCTAAGCAGAGACTGGCAGAAATCACTTTCATGGAAAGGGGTTGCCAAGCTTCCAAAAAACTACGAGTTTCCTGAAATCTCAGCACACATTTTTTCACCCAATCTTGATGACACTTTCAGGTAATGATCACTACCCCAATCCCACTTGGCTCACCAAATTTCGTTCTGCTAGGTTAAACCGTTCGTTGGCAGTAACAGTTTTAATTTTTAGGTTTCACTCTGTTTTCTCCGATATGGATACATGTAGTTGGAACTCTAAATCAAACACGGTTTGTGCTAGCTCTTTGAATCTTGACACAATAAAGTAGGTCCAAGTTCTATCTCTATGGTTTGTTTCCTATTGATGTAGCCCTAAGCAGAGATGGCGCAAATCACTTTCATGGAAAGGGGTTGGCAACCTTCCAAAAAACTACGAGTTTCCTGAAATCTCAGCACACATTTTTTCACCCAATCTTGATGACACTTTCAGGTAATGATCAGTACCCCAATCCCACTTGGCTCACCAAATTTCGTTCTTCTAGGTTAAACCGTTCGTTGGCAGTAAGAGTTTTAATTTTTAGGATTCACTCTGTTTTCTCCTATATGGATACATGTAGTTGGAACTCTAAATCAAACACGGCTTGTGCTAGCTCTTTGAAACTTGACACAATAAAGTAGTTCCAAGTTCTATCTCTATGGTTTGTTTCCTATTGATGTAGGCCTAAGCAGAGACTGGCGCAAATCACTTTCATGGAAAGGGGTTTCCAAGAATCCAAAAAACTACGAGTTTCCAGAAATCTCAGCACCCATTTTTTCACCCTATCTTGATGACACTTTCAGGTAATGATCAGTATCCCAATGCCACTTGGCTCACCAAATTTCGTTCTTCTAGGTTAAACCGTTCATTGGCAGTAACAGTTTTAAATTTTAAGTTTCACTCTGTTTTTTCCTATATGGATTCATGTAGTTTGAACTCTAAATCAAACACGGTTTGTGCTGGCTCTTTGAAACTTGACACAATAGAGTAGTTCCAAATTCTATCTCTATGGTTTGTTTCCTATTGATGTAGCCCAAAGCAGAGACTGGCGCAAATCACTTTCATGGAAAGGGGTTTCCAAGAATCCAAAAAAAAACGAGTTTCCAGAAATCTCGGCACCCATTTTTTCACCGTATCTTGATGACACTTTCAGGTAATGATCAGTATCCCAATCCCACTTGGCTCACCAAATTTCGTTCTTCTAGGTTCAACCGTTCATTGGCAGTAACAGTTTTAAATTTTAAGTTTCACTCTGTTTTTTCCTATATGGATTCATGTAGTTTGAACTCTAAATCAAACACGGTTTGTGCTGGCTCTTTGAAACTTGACACAATAGAGTAGTTCCAAATTCTATCTCTATTGTTTGTTTCCTATTGATGTAGCCCTAAGCAGAGGCGGGCGCAAATCACTTTCATGGAAAGGGGTTGCCAAGCTTCCAAAAAACTACGAGTTTCCTGAAATCACAGCACACATTTTTTCACCCAATCTTGATGACACTTTCAGGTAATGATCAGTACCCCAATCCCACTTGGCTCACCAAATTTCGTTCTTCTAGGTTAAACTGTTCGTTGGCAGTAACAGTTTTAATTTTTAGGTTTCACTCTGTTTTCTCCGATATGGATACATGTAGTAGGAACTCTAAATCAAACACGGTTTGTGCTAGCTCTTTGAATCTTGACACAATAAAGTGGGTCCAAGTTCTATATCTATGGTTTGTTTCCTATTGATGTAGCCCTAAGCAGAGATGGCGCAAATCACTTTCATGGAAAGGGGTTGCCAACCTTCCAAAAAACTACGAGTTTCCTGAAATCTCAGCACACATTTTTTCACCCAATCTTGATGACACTTTCAGGTAATGATCACTACCCCAATCCCACTTGGCTAACCAAATTTCGTTCTTCTAGGTTAAACCATTCGTTGGCAGTAAGGGTTTTAATTTTTAGGATTCACTCTGTTTTCTCCTATATGGATACATGTATTTGGAACTCTAAATCAAACACGGTTTGTGCTAGCTCTTTGAAACTTGACACAATAAAGTAATTCCAAGTTATAACTCTATGGTTTGTTTCTATTGATGTAGCCCTAAGCAGAGACTGGCGCAAATCACTTACATGGAAAGGGGTTGCCAAGAATCCAAAAAACCACGAGTTTCCTGAAATCTCAGCACACATTTTTTCACCCAATCTTGATGACACTTTCAGGTAATGAGAAGTACCCCAATCCCACTTGGCTCACCAAATTTCGTTCTTCTAGGTTAAACCGTTCGTTGGCAGTAACAGTTTTAATTTTTAGGTTTCACTCTGTTTTCTCCGATATGGATACATGTAGTTGGAACTCTAAATCAAAGACGGTTTGTGCCAGCTCTTTGAATCTTGACACAATAAAGTAGGTCCAAGTTCTATCTCTATGGTTTGTTTCCTATTGATGTACCCCTAAGCAGAGGCGGGCGCAAATCGCTTTCATGGAAATGGGTTGCCAACCTTCCAAAAAACTACGAGTTTCCTGAAATCTCAGCCCACATTTTTTCACCCAATCTTGATGACTTTTTCAGGTAATGATCACTACCCCAATCCCACTTGGCTCACCACATTTCGTTCTTCTAGGTTAAACCGTTCGTTGGCAGTAACAGTTTTAATTTTCAGGATTCACTCTGTTTTCTCCTATATGGATACATGTAGTTGGAACTCTAAATCAAACACGGTTTGTGCCAGCTCTTTGAATCTTGACACAATAAAGTAGGTCCAAGTTCTATCTCTATGGTTTGTTTCCTATTGATGTAGCCCTAAGCAGAGATGGCGCAAATCACTTTCATGGCAAGGGGTTGCCAACCTTCCAAAAAACTACGAGTTTCCTGAAATCTCAGCACACATTTTTTCACCCAATCTTGATGACACTTTCAGATAATGATCAGTACCCCAATCCCACTTGGCTCACCAAATTTCGTTCTTCTAGGTTAACCGTTCGTTGGCAGTAAGAGTTTTAATTTTTAGGTTTCAGTCTGATTTCTCCTATATGGATACATGTAGTTGGAACTCTAAATCAAACACGGTTTGTGCTAGCTCTTTGAAACTTGACACAATAAAGTAGTTCCAAGTTCTATCTCTATGGTTTGTTTCCTATTGATGTAGCCCTAAGCAGAGACGGGCGCAAATCACTTTCATGGAAAGGGGTTTCCAAGCTTCCAAAAAACTACGAGTTTCCTGAAATCTCAGCACACATTTTTTCACCCAATCTTGATGACACTTTCAGGTAATGATCAGTACCCCAATCCCACTTGGCTCACCAAATTTCGTTATTCTAGGTTAAACCGTTCGTTGGCAGTAACAGTTTTAATTTTCAGGTTTCACTCTGTTTTCTCCTATATGGATACATGTAGTTGGAACTCTAAAGCAAAGACGGTTTGTCCTAGCTCTTTGAAACTTGACATAATAAAGTAGTTCCAAGTTCTATCTCTATGGTTTGTTTCCTATTGATGTAGCCCTAAGCAGAGACGGGCGCAAATCACTTTCATGGAAAGGGGTTGCCAAGCTTCCAAAAAACTATGAGTTTCCTGAAATCTCAGCACACATTTTTTCACCCAATCTTTATGACACTTTCAGGTAATGATCAGTACCCCAATTCCTCTTGGCTCACCAAATTTCGTTCTGCTAGGTTAAACCGTTCGTTGGCAGTAACAGTTTTAATTTTTAGGTTTCACTCTGTTTTCTCCTATATGGATACATGTAGTTGGAACTCTAAATCAAACACGGTTTGTACTAGCTCTTTGAATCTTGACACAATAAAGTAGGTCCAAGTTCTATCTCTATGGTTTGTTTCCTATTGATGTAGCCCTAAGCAGAGATGGCGCAAATCACTTTCATGGAAAGGGGTTGCCAAGCTTCCAAAAAACCACGAGTTTCCTGAAATCTCAGCACACATTTTTTCACCCAATCTTGATGACACTTTCAGGTAATGATCACTACCCCAATCCCACTTGGCTAACCAAATTTCGTTCTTCTAGGTTAAACCGTTCGTTGGCAGTAACAGTTTTAATTTTTAGATTTCACTCTATTTTCTCCTATATGGATACATGTAATTGGAACTCTAAATCAAACACGGTTTGTGCTAGCTCTTTGAAACTTGACACAATAAAGTATTTCCAAGTTCTAACTCTATGCTTTGTTTCCTATTGATGTAGCCCTTAGCAGAGACTGGCGCAAATCACTTTCATGGAAAGGGGTTGCCAAGAATCCAAAAAACTACGAGTTTCCAGAAATCTCAACACACATTTTTTCACCCTATTTTGATGACACTTTCAGGTAATGATCAGTATCCCAATCCCACTTGGCTCACCAAATTTCGTTCTTCTAGGTTAAACCGTACATTGGCAGTAACAGTTTTAAATTTTAGGTTTCACTCTGTTTTCTCCTATATGGATTCATGTAGTTTGAACTCTAAATCAAACACGGTTTGTGCTGGCTCTTTGAAACTTGACACAATAGAGTAGTTCCAAATTCTATCTGTATGGTTTGTTTCCTATTGATGTAGACCTAAGCAGAGACTGGCGCAAATCACTTTCATGGAAAGGGGTTGCCAAGCTTCCAAAAAACTACGAGTTTCCTGAAATCTCAGCACACATTTTTTCACCCAATCTTGATGACACTTTCAGGTAATGATCAGTACCCCAGTCCCACTTGGCTCACCAAATTTCATTCTTCTAGGTTAAACCGTTCGTTGGCAGTAAGAGTTTTAATTTTTAGGTTTCACACTGTTTTCTCAGATATGGATACATGTAGTTGGAACTCTAAATCAAAGACGGTTTGTGCTAGCTATTTGAATCTTGACACAATAAAGTAGGTCCAAGTTCTATCTCTATGGTTTGTTTCCTATTGATGTAGCCCTAAGCAGAGATGGCGAAAATCACTTTCATGGAAAGGGGTTGCCAACCTTCCAAAAAACTACGAGTTTCCTGAAATCTCAGAACACATTTTTTCACCCAAACTTGATGACACTTTCAGGTAATGATCAGTACCCCAGTCCCACTTGGCTCACCAAATTTCGTTCTTCTAGGTTAAACCGTTCGTTGGCAGTAAGAGTTTTAATTTTTAGATTTCACTCTGTTTTCTCCTATATGGATACATGTAGTTGGAACTCTAAATCAAAGACGGTTTGTGCTAGCTCTTTGAATCTTGACACAATAAAGTAGTTCCAAGTTCTATCTCTATGGTTTGTTTCCTATTGTTGTAGCCCTAAGCAGAGACTGGCGCGAATCACTTTCATAGAAAGGGGTTGCCAAGCTTCCAGAAAACCACGAGTTTCCTGAAATCTCAGCACACATTTTTTCACCCAATCTTGATGACACTTTCAGGTAATGATCACTACCCCAATCCCACTTGGCTAACTAAATTTCGTTCTTCTAGGTTAAACCGTTCATTGGCAGTAACAGTTTTAATTTTTAGATTTCACTCTATTTTCTCCTATATGGATACATGTAGTTGGAACTCTAAATCAAACACGGTTTGTGCTAGCTCTTTGAAACTTGACACAATAAAGTAGTTCCAAGTTCTAACTCTATGGTTTGTTTCCTATTGATGTAGCCCTAAGCAGAGACTGGCGCAAATCACTTTAATGGAAAGGGGTTGCCAAGAATCCAAAAAACTACGAGTTTCCAGAAATCTCGGCACACATTTTTTCACCCAATCTTTATGACACTTTCAGGTAATGATTAGTACCCCAATCCCACTTGGCTCACCAAATTTCGTTCTTCTAGGTTAAACCGTTCGTTGGCAGTAACAGTTTTAATTTTTAGGTTTCACTCTGTTTTCTCCTATATGGATACATGTAGTTGGAACTCTAAATCAAACACGGTTTGTGCTAGCTCTTTGAAACTTGACACAATAAAGTTGGTCCAAGTTCTATCTCTATGGTTTGTTTCCTATTGATGTAGCCCTAAGCAGAGACGGGCGCAAATCACTTTCATGGAAAGGGGTTGCCAAGCTTCCAAAAAACTACGAGTTTCCTGAAATCTCAGCACACATTTTTTCACCCAATCTTTATGACACTTTCAGGTAATGATAAGTACCCCAATCCCACTTGGCTCACCAAATTTCGTTCTTCTAGGTTAAACCGTTCGTTGGCAGTAACAGTTTTAATTTTTAGGTTTCACTCTGTTTTCTCCTATATGGATACATGTAGTTGGAACTCTAAATCAAACACGGTTTGTGCTAGCTCTTTGAAACTTGACACAATAAAGTAGGTCCAAGTTCTATCTCTATGGTTTGTTTCCTATTGATGTAGCCCTAAGCAGAGATGGCGCAAATCACTTTCATGGAAAGGGGTTGCCAAGCTTCCAAAAAACTACGAGTTTCCTGAAATCTCAGCACACATTTTTTCACCCAATCTTGATGACACTTTCAGGTAACGATCATTACCCAATCCCACTTGGCTCACCAAATTCCGTTCTTCTAGGTTAAACCGTTCGTTGGCAGTAAGAGTTTTAATTTTTAGGTTTCACTCTGTTTTCTAATATATGGATACATGTAGTTGGAACTCTAAATCAAAGACGGTTTGTGCTAGCTCTTTGAATCTTGACACAATAAAGTAGTTCCGAGTTCTATCTCTACGGTTTGTTTCCTATTGATGTAGCCCTAAGCAGAGATGGCGCAAATCACTTTCATGGAAAGGGGTTGCCAACCTTCCAAAAAACTACGAGTTTCCTGAAATTTCAGCACACATTTTTTCACCCAATCTTGATGACACTTTCATGTAATGATCACTACCCCAATCCCACTTGGCTAACCAAATTTCGTTCTTCTAGGTTAAACCGTTCGTTGGCAGTAAAAGTTTTAATTTTTAGATTTCACTCTATTTTCTCCTATATGGATACATGTAGTTGGAACTCTAAACCAAACACGGTTTGTGCTAGCTCTTTGAAACTTGATACAATAAAGTAGTTCCAAGTTCTAACTCTATGGTTTGTTTCCTATTGATGTAGCCCTAAGCAGAGACTGGCGCAAATCACTTTCATGGAAAGGGGTTTCCAAGAATCCAAAAAACTACGAGTTTCCATAAATCTCGGCACACATTTTTTCACCCTATCTTGATGACACTTTCAGGTAATGATCAGTATCCCAATCCCACTTGGCTCACCAAATTTCGTTCTTCTAGGTTAAACCGTTCATTGGCAGTAACAGTTTTAAATTTTAAGTTTCACTCTGTTTTTTCCTATATGGATTCATGTAGTTTGAACTCTAAATCAAACATGGTTTGTGCTGGCTCTTTAAAACTTGACACAATAGAGTAGTTCCAAATTCTATCTCTATGGTTTGTTTCCTATTGATGTAGCCCTAAGCAGAGACGAGCGCAAATCACTTTCATGGAAAGGGGTTGCCAAGCTTCCAAAAAACTACGAGTTTCCTGAAATCTCAGCACACATTTTTTCACCCAATCTTGATGACACTTTCAGGTAATGATCAGTACCCCAATCCCACTTGGGTCACTAAATTTCGTTCTTCTAGGTTAAACCGTTCGTTGGCAGTAACAGTTTTAATTTTTAGGTTTCACTCTGTTTTCTCCAATATGGATACATGTAGTTTGAACTCTAAATCAAACACGGTTTGGGCTAGCTCTTTGAATCTTGACACAATAAAGTAGGTCCAAGTTCTATCTCTATGGTTTGTTTCCTATTGATGTAGCCCTAAGCAGAGATGGCGCAAATCACTTTCATGGAAAGGGGTTGCCAACCTTCCAAAAAACTAAGAGTTTCCTGAAATCTCAGCACACATTTTTTCACCCAATCTTGATGACACTTTCAGGTAATGATCAGTACCCCAATCCCACTTGGCTCACCAAATTTCGTTCTTCTAGGTTAAACCGTTCGTTGGCAGTAAGAGTTTTAATTTTTAGGATTCACTCTGTTTTCTCCTATATGGATACATGTAGTTGGAACTCTAAATCAAAGACGGTTTGTGCTAGCTTGTTGAATCTTGACACAATATAGTAGTTCCAAGTTCTTTCTCTATGGTTTGTTTCCTATTGATGTAGCCCTAAGCAGAGACTGGCGCAAATCACTTTCATGGAAAGGGGTTTCCAAGAATCCAAAAAACTACGAGTTTCCAGAAATCTCGGCACACATTTTTTCACCCTATCTTGATGACACTTTCAGGTAATGATCAGGATCCCAATCCCACTTGGCTCACCAAATTTCGTTCTTCTAGGTTAAACCGTTCATTGGCAGTAACAGTTTTAAATTTTAAGTTTCACTCTGTTTTTTCCTATATGGATTCATGTAGTTTGAACTCTAAATCAAACACGGTTTGTGCTGGCTCTTTGAAACTTGACACAATAGAGTAGTTCCAAATTCTATCTCTATGGTTTGTTTCCTATTGATGTAGCCCTAAGCAGAGACTGGCGCAAATCACTTACATGGAAAGGGGTTGCCAAGCTTCCAAAAAACTACGAGTTTCCTGAAATCTCAACACACATTTTTTCACCCAATCTTGATGACACTTTCAGTTAATGATCAGTACCCCAATCCCACTTGGCTCACCAAATTTCGTTCTTCTAGGTTAAACCGTTCGTTGGCAGTAACAGTTTTAATTTTCAGATTTCACTCTGTTTTCTCCTATATGGATACATGTAGTTGGAACTCTAAATCAAAGACGGTTTGTGCTAGCTCTTTGAATCTTGACACAATAAAGTAGTTCCAAGTTCTATCTCTATGGTTTGTTTCCTATTGATGTAGCCCTAAGCAGAGACTGGCGCAAATCACTTTCATGGAAAGGGGTTGCCAAGCTTCCAAAAAACCACGAGTTTCCTGAAATCTCAGCACACATTTTTTCACCCAATCTTGATGACACTTTCAGGTAATGATCACTACCCCAATCCCACTTGGCTCACCAAATTTCGTTCTTCTAGGTTAAACCGTTCATTGGCAGTAACAGTTTTAAATTTTAGGTTTCACTCTGTTTTTTCCTATATGGTTTCATGTAGTTTGAACTCTAAATCAAACACGGTTTGTGCTGGCTCTTTGAAACTTGACACAATAGAGTAGTTCCAAATTCTATCTCTAAGGTTTGTTTCCTATTGATGTAGCCCTAAGCAGAGACTGGCGCAAATCCCTTACATGGAAAGGGGTTGCCAAGCTTCCAAAAAACTACGAGTTTCCTGAAATCTCAGCACACATTTTTTCACCCAATCTTGATGACACTTTCAGTTAATGATCAGTACCCCAATCCCACTAGGCTCACCAAATTTCGTTCTTCTAGGTTAAACCGTTCGTTGGCAGTAACAGTTTTAATTTTCAGGTTTCACTCTGTTTTCTCCTATACGGATACATGTAGTTGGAACTCTAAATCAAAGACGGTTTGTCCTAGCTCTTTGAAACTTGACACAATAAAGTAGTTCCAAGTTCTATCTCTATGGTTTGTTTCCTATTGATGTAGCCCTGAGCAGAGACGGGCGCAAATCACTTTCATGGAAAGGGGTTGCCAAGCTTCCAAAAAACTACGAGTTTCCTGAAATCTCAGCACACATTTTTTCACCCAATCCTTATGACACTTTCAGGTAATGATCAGTACCCCAATCCCACTTGGCTCACCAAATTTCGTTCTTCTAGATTAAACCGTTCGTTGGCAGTAACAGTTTTAATTTTTAGGTTTCACTCTGTTTTCTCTGATATGGATACATGTAGTTGGAACTCTAAATCAAACACTGTTTGTGCTAGCTCTTTGAAACTTGACACAATAAAGTAGGTCCAAGTTCTATCTCTATGGTTTGTTTCCTATTGATGTAGCCCTAAGCAGAGATGGCGCAAATCACTTTCATGGAAAGGGGTTGCCAACCTTCCAAAAAACTACGAGTTTCCTGAAATCTCAGCACACATTTTTTCACCCAATCTTGTTGACACTTTCAGGTAATGATCAGTACCCCAATCCCACTTGGCTCACAAAATTTCGTTCTTCTAGGTTAAACCGTTCGTTGGTAGTAAGAGTTTTAATTTTTAGGTTTCACTCTGTTTTCTCCTATATGGATACATGTAGTTGGAACTCTAAATCAAACACGGTTTGTGCTAGCTCTTTGAATCTGGACACAATAAAGTAGTTCCAAGTTCTAACTCTATGGTTTGTTTCCTATTGATGTAGCCCTAAGAAGAGACTGGCGCAAATCACTTTCATGGAAAGGGGTTGCCAAGCTTCCAAAAAACCACGAGTTTCCTGAAATCTCAAAACACATTTTTTCACCCAATCTTGATGACATTTTCAGGTAATGATCACTACCCCAATTTCACTTGGCTAACCAAATTTCGTTCTTCTAGGTTAAACCGTTCGTTGGCAGTAACAGTTTTAAATTTTAGATTTCACTCTATTTTCTCCTATATGGATACATGTAGTTGGAACTCTAAATCAAACACGGTTTGTGCTAGCTCTTTGAAACTTGACACAATAAAGTAGTTCCAAGTTATAACTCTATGGTTTGTTTCCTATTGATGTAGCCCTAAGCAGAGACT
The DNA here is from genome assembly GCF_964194105.1 of Spermophilus citellus. Taxonomy (NCBI): domain Eukaryota; kingdom Metazoa; phylum Chordata; class Mammalia; order Rodentia; family Sciuridae; genus Spermophilus; species Spermophilus citellus. Next base: position 53,730,645 of record NC_138187.1, read on the forward strand.
GGCGCAAATCACTTTCATTGAAAGGGGTTGTCAAGAATCCAAAAAACTACGAGTTTCCAGAAATCTCGGCACACATTTTTTCACCCAATCTTGATGACACTTTCAGTTAATGATCAGTACCCCAATCCCACTTGGCTCACCAAATTTCGTTCTTCTAGGTTAAAACGTTCGTTGGCAGTAACAGTTTTAATTTTTAGGTTTCACTCTGTTTTCTCCGATATGGATACATGTAGTTGGAACTCTAAATCAAACACTGTTTGTGCTAGCTCTTTGAAACTTGACACAATAAAGTAGGTCCAAGTTCTATCTCTATGGTTTGTTTCCTATTGATGTAGCCCTAAGCAGAGATGGCGCAAATCACTTTCATGGAAAGGGGTTGCCAACCTTCCAAAAAACTACTAGTTTCCTGAAATCTCAGCACACATTTTTTCACCCAATCTTGATGACACTTTCAGGTAATGATCAGTACCCCAATCCCACTTGGCTCACAAAATTTCGTTCTTCTAGGTTAAACCGTTCGTTGGCATTAAGAGTTTTAATTTTTAGGTTTCACTCTGTTTTCTCCTATATGGATACATGTAGTTGGAACACTAAATCAAAGACGGTTTGTGCTAGCTCTTTGAATCTTGACACAATAAAGTAGTTCCAAGTTCTAAATCTATGGTTTGTTTCCTATTGATGTAGCCCTAAGCAGAGACTGGCGCAAATCACTTTCATGGAAAGGGGTTGCCAAGCTTCCAAAAAACTACGAGTTTCCTGAAATCTCAGCACACATTTTTTCACCCAATCTTGATGACACTTTCAGGTAATGATCATTACCCCAATCCCACTTGGCTCACCAAATTTCGTTCTGCTAGGTTAAACCGTTCGTTGGCAGTAACAGTTTTAAATTTTAGATTTCACTCTATTTTCTCCTATATGGATACATGTAGTTGGAACTCTAAATCAAACACGGTTTGTGCTAGCTCTTTGAAACTTGACACAATAAAGTAGTTCCAAGTTCTAACACTATGGTTTGTTTCCTATTGATGTAGCCCTAAGCAGAGACTGGCGCAAATCACTTTCATGGAAAGGGGTTGCCAAGAATCCAAAAAACTACGAGTTTCCAGAAATCTCGGCACACATTTTTTCACCCAATCTTGATGACACTTTCAGGTAATGATCAGTATCCCAATCCCACTTGGCTCACCAAATTTCGTTCTTCTAGGTTAAAATGTTCATTGGCAGTAACAGTTTTAAATTTTAGGTTTCACTCTGTTTTTTCCTACATGGATTCATGTAGTTTGAACTCTAAATCAAACACGGTTTGTTCTGGCTCTTTGAAAATTGACACAATAGAGTAGTTCCAAATTCTATCTCTATGGTTTGTTTCCTATTGATGTAGCCCTAAGCAGAGACTGGCGCAAATCTCTTACATTGAAAGGGGTTGCCAAGCTTCCAAAAAACTACGAGTTTCCTGAAATCTCAGCACACATTTTTTCACCCAATCTTGATGACACTTTCAGTTAATGATCAGTACCCCAATCCCACTTGGCTCAAAAAATTTCGTTCTTCTAGGTTAAACCGTTCGTTGGCAGTAACAGATTTAATTTTCAGGTTTCACTCTGTTTTCTCCTATATGGATACATGTAGTTGGAACTCTAAATCAAAGACGGTTTGTCCTAGCTCTTTGAAACTTGACACAATAAAGTAGTTCCAAGTTCTATCTCTATGGTTTGTTTCGTATTGATGTAGCCCTAAGCAGAGACGGGCGCAAATCACTTTCATGGAAAGGGGTTGCCAAGCTTCCAAAAAACTAAGAGTTTCCTGAAATCTCAGCACACATTTTTTCACCCAATCTTTATGACACTTTCAGGTAATGATCAGTACCCCAATCCCACTTGGCTCACCAAATTTTGTTCTTCTAGGTTAAACCGTTCGTTGGCAGTAACAGTTAATTTTTAGGTTTCACTCTGTTTTCTCCGATATGGATACATGTAGTTGGAACTCTAAATCAAACACTGTTTGTGCTAGCTCTTTGAAACTTGACACAATAAAGTAGGTCCAAGTTCTATCTCTATGGTTTGTTTCCTATTGATGTAGCCCTAAGCAGAGATGGCGCAAATCACTTTCATGGAAAGGGGTTGCCAACTTTCCAAAAAACTACTAGTTTCCTGAAATCTCAGCACACATTTTTTCACCCAATCTTGATGACACTTTCAGGTAATGATCAGTACCCCAATCCCACTTGGCTCACAAAATTTCGTTCTTCTAGGTTAAACCGTTCGTTGGCAGTAAGAGTTTTAATTTTTAGGTTTCACTCTGTTTTCTCCTATATGGATACATGTAGTTGGAACTCTAAATCAAAGACGGTTTGTGCTAGCTCTTTGAATCTTGACACAATAAAGTAGTTCCAAGTTCTAAATCTATGGTTTGTTTCCTATTGATGTAGCCCTAAGCAGAGACTGGCGCAAATCATTTTCATGGAAGGGGGTTGCCAAGCTTCCAAAAAACCAGGTGTTTCCTGAAATCTCAACACACATTTTTTCACCCAATCTTGATGACACTTTCAGTTAATGATCAGTACCCCAATCCCACTTGGCTCACCAAATTTCGTTCTTCTAGGTTAAACCGTTCGTTGGCAGTAACAGTTTTAATTTTTAGGTTTCACTCTGTTTTCTCCGATATGGATACATGTAGTTGGAACTCTAAATCAAACACGGTTTGTGCTAGCTCTTTGAATCTTGACACAATAAAGTAGGTCCAAGTTCTATCTCTATGGTTTGTTTCCTATTGATGTAGCCCTAAGCAGTGATGGCGCAAATCACTTTCATGGAAAGGGGTTGCCAACCTTCCAAAAAACTACGAGTTTCCTGAAATCTCAGCACACATTTTTTCACCCAATCTTGATGACACTTTCAGGTAATGATCACTACCCCAATCCCACTTGGCTAACCAAATTTCGTTCTTCTAGGTTAAACCGTTCGTTGGCAGTAACAGTTTTAAATTTTAGATTTCACTCTATTTTCTCCTATATGGATACATGTAGTTGGAACTCTAAATCAAACACGGTTTGTGCTAGCTCTTTGAAACTTGACACAATAAAGTAGTTCCAAGTTCTAACTCTATGGTTTGTTTCCTATTGATGTAGCCCTAAGCAGAGACTGGCGCAAATCACTTTCATGGAAAGGGGTTGCCAAGAATCCAAAAAAATACGAGTTTCCAGAAATCTCGGCACACATTTTTTCACCCAATCTTGATGACACTTTCAGGTAATGATCAGTATCCCAATCCCACTTGGCTCACCAAATTTCGTTCTTCTAGGTTAAACCGTTCGTTGGCAGTAACAGATTTAATTTTCAGGTTTCACTCTGTTTTCTCCTATATGGTTACATGTAGTTGGAACTCAAAATCAAAGACGGTTTGTCCTAGCTCTTTGAAACTTGACACAATAAAGTAGTTCCAAGTTCTATCTCTATGGTTTGTTTCCTATTGATGTAGCCCTAAGCAGAGATGGGCGCAAATCACTTTCATGGAAAGGGGTTGCCAAGCTTCCAAAAAACTACGAGTTTCCTGAAATCTCAGCACACATTTTTTCACCCAATCTTTATGACACTTTCAGGTAATGATCAGTATCCCAATCCCACTTGGCTCAAAAAATTTCGTTCTTCTAGGTTAAACCGTTCGTTGGCAGTAACAGTTTTAATTTTTAGGTTTCACTCTGTTTTCTCCTATATGGATACATGTAGTTGGAACTCTAAATCAAACACGGTTTGTGCTAGCTCTTTGAATCTTGACACAATAAAGTAGGTCCAAGTTCTATCTCTATGGTTTGTTTCCTATTGATGTAGCCCTAAGCAGTGATGGCGCAAATCACTTTCATGGAAAGGGGTTGCCAACCTTAAAAAAAATTACGAGTTTCCTGAAATCTCAGCACACATTTTTTCACCCAATCTTGATGACACTTTCAGGTAATGATCAGTACCCCAATCCCACTTGGCTCACCAAATTTCGTTCTTCTAGGTTAAACCGTTCGTTGGCAGTAAGAGTTTAAATTTTTAGGTTTCACTCTGTTTTCTCCTATATGGATACATGTAGTTGGAACTCTAAATCAAAGACGGTTTGTGCTAGCTCTTTGAATCTTGACACAATAAAGTAGTTCCAAGTTCTATCTCTATGGTTTGTTTCCTATTGATGTAGCCCTAAGCAGAGACTGGCGCAAATCACTTTCATGGAAAGGGGTTGCCAACCTTCCAGAAAACCACGAGTTTCCTGAAATCTCAGCAAACATTTTTTCACCCAATCTTGATGACACTTTCAGGTAATGATCACTACACCAATCCCACTTGGCTAACCAAATTTCGTTCTTCTAGGTTAAACCGTTCGTTGGCAGTAACAGTTTTAAATTTTAGATTTCACTCTATTTTCTCCTATATGGATACATTTAGTTGGAACTCTAAATCAAACACGGTTTGTGCTAGCTCTTTGAAACTTGACACAATAAAGTAGTTCCAAGTTCTAACTCTATGGTTTGTTTCCTATTGATGTAGCCCTAAGCAGAGACTGGCGCAAATCACTTTCATGGAAAGGGGTTGCCAAGAATCCAAAAAACTACGAGTTTCCAGAAATCTCGGCACACATTTTTTCACCCAATCTTGATGACACTTTCAGGTAATGATCAGTATCCCAATCCCACTTGGCTCACCAAATTTCGTTCTTCTAGGTTAAACCGTACATTGGCAGTAACAGTTTTAAATTTTAGGTTTCACTCTGTTTTTTCCGATATGGATTCATGTATTTTGAACTCTAAATCAAACACGGTTTGTGCTGGCTCTTTGAAACTTGACACAATAGAGTAGTTCCAAATTCTATCTCTATGGTTTGTTTCCTATTGATGTAGCCCTAAGCAGAGACTGGCGCAAATCACTTACATGGAAAGGGGTTGCCAAGCTTCCAAAAAACTACGAGTTTCTTGAAATCTCAGCACACATTTTTTCACCCAATCTTGATGACACTTTAAGGTAATGATCACTACGCCAATCCCACTTGGCTCACCAAATTTCGTTCTTCTAGGTTAAACCGTTCGTTGGCAGTAACAGTTTAAATTTTCAGGTTTCACTCTGTTTTCTCCTATATGGATACATGTATTTGGAACTCTAAATCAAAGACGGTTTGTCCTAGCTCTTTGAAACTTGACACAATAAAGTAGTTCCAAGTTCTATCTCTATGGTTTGTTTGCTATTGATGTAGCCCTAAGCAGAGGCGGGCGCAAATCACTTTCATGGAAAGGGGTTGCCAAGCTTCCAAAAAACTACGAGTTTCCTGAAATCTCAGCACACATTTTTTCACCCAATCTTGATGACACTTTCAGGTAATGATCAGTACCCCAATCCCACTTGGCTCACCAAATTTCGTTCTTCTAGGTTAAACCGTTCGTTGGCATTAACAGTTTTAATTTTCAGGTTTCACTCTGTTTTCTCCTATATGGATACATGTAGTTGGAACTCTAAATCAAAGACGGTTTGTCCTAGCTCTTTGAAACTTGACACAATAAAGTATTTCCAAGTTCTATCTCTATGGTTTGTTTCCTATTGATGTAGCCCTAAGCAGAGACGGGCGCAAATCACTTTAATGGAAAGGGGTTGCCAAGCTTCCAAAAAACTACGAGTTTCCTGAAATCTCAGCACACATTTTTTCACCCAATCTTTATGACACTTTCAGGTAATGATCAGTACCCCAATCCCACTTGGCTCACCAAATTTCGTTCTGCTAGGTTAATCCGTTCGTTGGCAGTAACAGTTTTAATTTTTAGGTTTCACTCTGTTTTCTCCTATATGGATACATGTAGTTGGAACTCTAAATCAAACACGGTTTGTGCTAGCTCTTTGAATCTTGACACAATAAAGTAGGTCCAAGTTCTATCTCTATGGTTTGTTTCCTATTGATGTAGCCCTAAGCAGAGATGGCGCAAATCACTTTCATGGAAAGGGGTTGCCAACCTTCCAAAAAACTACGAGTTTCCTGAAATCTCAGCACACATTTTTTCACCCAATCTTGATGACACTTTCAGGTAATGATCAGTACCCCAATCCCACTTGGCTCACCAAATTTCGTTCTGCTAGGTTAAACCGTTCGTTGGCAGTAACAGTTTTAATTTTTAGGTTTCACTCTGTTTTCTCCGATATGGATACATGTAGTTGGAACTCTGAATCAAACACGGTTTGTGCTAGCTCTTTGAATCTTGACACAATAAAGTAGGTCCAAGTTCTATCTCTATGGTTTGTTTCCTATTGATGTAGCCCTAAGCAGAGATGGCGCAAATCACTTTCATGGAAAGGGGTTGCCAACCTTCCAAAAAACTACGAGTTTCCTGAAATCTCAGCACACATTTTTTCACCCAATCTTGATGAGACTTTCTGTTAATGATCAGTACCCCAATCCCACTGGCTCACCAAATTTCGTTCTTCTAGGTTAAACCGTTCGTTGGCAGTAACAGTTTTAATTTTCAGGTTTCACTCTGTTTTCTCCTATATGGATACATGTACTTGGAACTCTAAATCAAAGACGGTTTGTCCTAGCTCTTTGAAACTTGACACAATAAAGTAGTTCCAAGTTCTAACTCTATGGTTTGTTTCCTATTGATGTAGCCCTAAGCAGAGACTGGCGCAAATCACTTTCATGGAAAGGGGTTGCCAAGAATCCAAAAAACTACGAGTTTCCAGAAATCTCGGCACACATTTTTTCACCCAATCTTGATGACACTTTCAGGTAATGATCAGTACCCCAATCACACTTGGCTCACCAAATTTTGTTCTGCTAGGTTAAACCGTTCGTTGGCAGTAACAGTTTTAATTTTTAGGTTTCACTCTGTTTTCTCCGATATGGATACATGTAGTTGGAACTCTAAATCAAACACGGTTTGTGCTAGCTCTTTGAATCTTGACACAATAAAGTAGGTCCAAGTTCTATCTCTATGGTTTGTTTCCTATTGATGTAGCCCTAAGCAGAGATGGCGCAAATCACTTTCATGGAAAGGGGTTGCCAACCTTCCAAAAAACTACGAGTTTCCTGAAATCTCAGCACACATTTTTTCACCCAATCTTGATGACACTTTCAGGTAATGATCACTACCCCAATCCCACTTGGCTCACCAAATGTCGTTCTTCTAGGTTAAACCGTTCGTTGGCAGTAACAGTTTTAATTTTCAGGTTTCACTCTGTTTTCTCCTATATGGATACATGTACTTGGAACTCTAAATCAAAGACGGTTTGTCCTAGCTCTTTGAAACATGACACAATAAAGTAGTTCCAAGTTCTATCTCTATGGTTTGTTTCCTATTGATGTAGCCCTAAGCAGAGGCGGGCACAAATCACTTTCATGGAAAGGGGTTGCCAAGCTTCCAAAAAACTACGAGTTTCCTGAAATCTCAGCACACATTTTTTCACCCAATCTTGATGACACTTTCAGGTAATGATCAGTACCCCAATCCCACTTGGCTCACCAAATTTCGTTCTTCTAGGTTAAACCGTTCGTTGGCAGTAAGAGTTTTAATTTTTAGGTTTCACTCTGTTTTCTCCTATATGGATACATGTAGTTGGAACTCTAAATCAAAGACGGTTTGTGCTAGCTCTTTGAATCTTGACACAATAAAGTAGTTCCAAGTTCTAAATCTATGGTTTGTTTCCTATTGATGTAGCCCTAAGCAGAGACTGGCGCAAATCACTTTCATGGAAGGGGGTTGCCAAGCTTCCAAAAAACCACGAGTTTCCTGAAATCTCAGCACATATTTTTTCACCCAATCTTGATGACACTTTCAGGTAATGATCAGTACCCCAATCCCACTTGGCTCACCAAATTTCGTTCTTCTAGGTTAAACCGTTCGTTGGCAGTAAGAGTTTAAATTTTTAGGTTTCACTCTGTTTTCTCCTATATGGATACATGTAGTTGGAACTCTAAATCAAAGACGGTTTGTGCTAGCTCTTTGAATCTTGACACAATAAAGTAGTTCCAAGTTCTATCTCTATGGTTTGTTTCCTATTGATGTAGCCCTAAGCAGAGACTGGCGCAAATCACTTTCATGGAAAGGGGTTGCCAACCTTCCAAAAAACCACGAGTTTCCTGAAATCTCAGCAAACATTTTTTCACCCAATCTTGATGATACTTTCAGGTAATGATCACTACACCAATCCCACTTGGCTAACCAAATTTCGTTCTTCTAGGTTAAACCGTTCGTTGGCAGTAACAGTTTTAAATTTTAGATTTCACTCTATTTTCTCCTATATGGATACATTTAGTTGGAACTCTAAATCAAACACGGTTTGTGCTAGCTCTTTGAAACTTGACACAATAAAGTAGTTCCAAGTTCTAACTCTATGGTTTGTTTCCTATTGATGTAGCCCTAAGCAGAGACTGGCGCAAATCACTTTCATGGAAAGGGGTTGCCAAGAATCCAAAAAACTACGAGTTTCCAGAAATCTCGGCACACATTTTTTCACCCAATCTTGATGACACTTTCAGGTAATGATCAGTATCCCAATCCCACTTGGCTCACCAAATTTCGTTCTTCTAGGTTAAACCGTACATTGGCAGTAACAGTTTTAAATTTTAGGTTTCACTCTGTTTTTTCCGATATGGATTCATGTAGTTTGAACTCTAAATCAAACACGGTTTGTGCTGGCTCTTTGAAACTTGACACAATAGAGTAGTTCCAAATTCTATCTCTATGGTTTGTTTCCTATTGATGTAGCCCTAAGCAGAGACTGGCGCAAATCACTTACATGGAAAGGGGTTGCCAACCTTCCAAAAAACTACGAGTTTCTTGAAATCTCAGCACACATTTTTTCACCCAATCTTGATGACACTTTAAGGTAATGATCAGTACCCCAATCCCACTTGGCTCACCAAATTTCGTTCTTCTAGATTAAACCGTTCGTTGGCAGTAACAGTTTTAATTTTTAGGTTTCACTCTGTTTTCTCTGATATGGATACATGTAGTTGGAACTCTAAATCAAACACTGTTTGTGCTAGCTCTTTGAAACTTGACACAATAAAGTAGGTCCAAGTTCTATCTCTATGGTTTGTTTCCTATTGATGTAGCCCTAAGCAGAGATGGCGCAAATCACTTTCATGGAAAGGGGTTGCCAACCTTCCAAAAAACTACGAGTTTCCTGAAATCTCAGCACACATTTTTTCACCCAATCTTGTTGACACTTTCAGGTAATGATCAGTACCCCAATCCCACTTGGCTCACAAAATTTCGTTCTTCTAGGTTAAACCGTTCGTTGGTAGTAAGAGTTTTAATTTTTAGGTTTCACTCTGTTTTCTCCTATATGGATACATGTAGTTGGAACTCTAAATCAAAGACGGTTTGTGCTAGCTCTTTGAATCTTGACACAATAAAGTAGTTCCAAGTTCTAACTCTATGGTTTGTTTCCTATTGATGTAGCCCTAAGAAGAGACTGGCGCAAATCACTTTCATGGAAAGGGGTTGCCAAGCTTCCAAAAAACCACGAGTTTCCTGAAATCTCAAAACACATTTTTTCACCCAATCTTGATGACACTTTCAGGTAATGATCACTACCCCAATTTCACTTGGCTAACCAAATTTCGTTCTTCTAGGTTAAACCGTTCGTTGGCAGTAACAGTTTTAAATTTTAGATTTCACTCTATTTTCTCCTATATGGATACATGTAGTTGGAACTCTAAATCAAACACGGTTTGTGCTAGCTCTTTGAAACTTGACACAATAAAGTAGTTCCAAGTTATAACTCTATGGTTTGTTTCCTATTGATGTAGCCCTAAGCAGAGACTGGCGCAAATCACTTTCATTGAAAGGGGTTGTCAAGAATCCAAAAAACTACGAGTTTCCAGAAATCTCGGCACACATTTTTTCACCCAATCTTGATGACACTTTCAGTTAATGATCAGTACCCCAATCCCACTTGGCTCACCAAATTTCGTTCTTCTAGGTTAAACCGTTCGTTGGCAGTAACAGTTTTAATTTTTAGGTTTCACTCTGTTTTCTCCGATATGGATACATGTAGTTGGAACTCTAAATCAAACACTGTTTGTGCTAGCTCTTTGAAACTTGACACAATAAAGTAGGTCCAAGTTCTATCTCTATGGTTTGTTTCCTATTGATGTAGCCCTAAGCAGAGATGGCGCAAATCACTTTCATGGAAAGGGGTTGCCAACCTTCCAAAAAACTACTAGTTTCCTGAAATCTCAGCACACATTTTTTCACCCAATCTTGATGACACTTTCAGGTAATGATCAGTACCCCAATCCCACTTGGCTCACAAAATTTCGTTCTTCTAGGTTAAACCGTTCGTTGGCATTAAGAGTTTTAATTTTTAGGTTTCACTCTGTTTTCTCCTATATGGATACATGTAGTTGGAACACTAAATCAAAGACGGTTTGTGCTAGCTCTTTGAATCTTGACACAATAAAGTAGTTCCAAGTTCTAAATCTATGGTTTGTTTCCTATTGATGTAGCCCTAAGCAGAGACTGGCGCAAATCACTTTCATGGAAAGGGGTTGCCAAGCTTCCAAAAAACTACGAGTTTCCTGAAATCTCAGCACACATTTTTTCACCCAATCTTGATGACACTTTCAGGTAATGATCACTACCCCAATCCCACTTGGCTCACCAAATTTCGTTCTGCTAGGTTAAACCGTTCGTTGGCAGTAACAGTTTTAAATTTTAGATTTCACTCTATTTTCTCCTATATGGATACATGTAGTTGGAACTCTAAATCAAACACGGTTTGTGCTAGCTCTTTGAAACTTGACACAATAAAGTAGTTCCAAGTTCTAACACTATGGTTTGTTTCCTATTGATGTAGCCCTAAGCAGAGACTGGCGCAAATCACTTTCATGGAAAGGGGTTGCCAAGAATCCAAAAAACTACGAGTTTCCAGAAATCTCGGCACACATTTTTTCACCCAATCTTGATGACACTTTCAGGTAATGATCAGTATCCCAATCCCACTTGGCTCACCAAATTTTCGTTCTTCTAGGTTAAAACGTTCATTGGCAGTAACAGTTTTAAATTTTAGGTTTCACTCTGTTTTTTCCTACATGGATTCATGTAGTTTGAACTCTAAATCAAACACGGTTTGTTCTGGCTCTTTGAAAATTGACACAATAGAGTAGTTCCAAATTCTATCTCTATGGTTTGTTTCCTATTGATGTAGCCCTAAGCAGAGACTGGCGCAAATCTCTTACATTGAAAGGGGTTGCCAAGCTTCCAAAAAACTACGAGTTTCCTGAAATCTCAGCACACATTTTTTCACCCAATCTTGATGACACTTTCAGTTAATGATCAGTACCCCAATCCCACTTGGCTCAAAAAATTTCGTTCTTCTAGGTTAAACCGTTCGTTGGCAGTAACAGATTTAATTTTCAGGTTTCACTCTGTTTTCTCCTATATGGATACATGTAGTTGGAACTCTAAATCAAAGACGGTTTGTCCTAGCTCTTTGAAACTTGACACAATAAAGTAGTTCCAAGTTCCATCTCTATGGTTTGTTTCCTATTGATGTAGCCCTAAGCAGAGACGGGCGCAAATCACTTTCATGGAAAGGGGTTGCCAAGCTTCCAAAAAACTAAGAGTTTCCTGAAATCTCAGCACACATTTTTTCACCCAATCTTTATGACACTTTCAGGTAATGATCAGTACCCCAATCCCACTTGGCTCACCAAATTTTGTTCTTCTAGGTTAAACCGTTCGTTGGCAGTAACAGTTAATTTTTAGGTTTCACTCTGTTTTCTCCGATATGGATACATGTAGTTGGAACTCTAAATCAAACACTGTTTGTGCTAGCTCTTTGAAACTTGACACAATAAAGTAGGTCCAAGTTCTATCTCTATGGTTTGTTTCCTATTGATGTAGCCCTAAGCAGAGATGGCGCAAATCACTTTCATGGAAAGGGGTTGCCAACTTTCCAAAAAACTACTAGTTTCCTGAAATCTCAGCACACATTTTTTCACCCAATCTTGATGACACTTTCAGGTAATGATCAGTACCCCAATCCCACTTGGCTCACAAAATTTCGTTCTTCTAGGTTAAACCGTTCGTTGGCAGTAAGAGTTTTAATTTTTAGGTTTCACTCTGTTTTCTCCTATATGGATACATGTAGTTGGAACTCTAAATCAAAGACGGTTTGTGCTAGCTCTTTGAATCTTGACACAATAAAGTAGTTCCAAGTTCTAAATCTATGGTTTGTTTCCTATTGATGTAGCCCTAAGCAGAGACTGGCGCAAATCATTTTCATGGAAGGGGGTTGCCAAGCTTCCAAAAAACCAGGTGTTTCCTGAAATCTCAACACACATTTTTTCACCCAATCTTGATGACACTTTCAGTTAATGATCAGTACCCCAATCCCACTTGGCTCACCAAATTTCGTTCTTCTAGGTTAAACCGTTCGTTGGCAGTAACAGTTTTAATTTTTAGGTTTCACTCTGTTTTCTCCGATATGGATACATGTAGTTGGAACTCTAAATCAAACACGGTTTCTGCTAGCTCTTTGAATCTTGACACAATAAAGTAGGTCCAAGTTCTATCTCTATGGTTTGTTTCCTATTGATGTAGCCCTAAGCAGTGATGGCGCAAATCACTTTCATGGAAAGGGGTTGCCAACCTTCCAAAAAACTACGAGTTTCCTGAAATCTCAGCACACATTTTTTCACCCAATCTTGATGACACTTTCAGGTAATGATCACTACCCCAATCCCACTTGGCTAACCAAATTTCGTTCTTCTAGGTTAAACCGTTCGTTGGCAGTAACAGTTTTAAATTTTAGATTTCACTCTATTTTCTCCTATATGGATACATGTAGTTGGAACTCTAAATCAAACACGGTTTGTGCTAGCTCTTTGAAACTTGACACAATAAAGTAGTTCCAAGTTCTAACTCTATGGTTTGTTTCCTATTGATGTAGCCCTAAGCAGAGACTGGCGCAAATCACTTTCATGGAAAGGGGTTGCCAAGAATCCAAAAAACTACGAGTTTCCAGAAATCTCGGCACACATTTTTTCACCCAATCTTGATGACACTTTCAGGTAATGATCAGTATCCCAATCCCACTTGGCTCACCAAATTTCGTTCTTCTAGGTTAAACCGTTCGTTGGCAGTAACAGATTTAATTTTCAGGTTTCACTCTGTTTTCTCCTATATGGATACATGTAGTTGGAACTCTAAATCAAAGACGGTTTGTCCTAGCTCTTTGAAACTTGACACAATAAAGTAGTTCCAAGTTCTATCTCTATGGTTTGTTTCCTATTGATGTAGCCCTAAGCAGAGACGGGCGCAAATCACTTTCATGGAAAGGGGTTGCCAAGCTTCCAAAAAACTACGAGTTTCCTGAAATCTCAGCACACATTTTTTCACCCAATCTTTATGACACTTTCAGGTAATGATCAGTATCCCAATCCCACTTGGCTCAAAAAATTTCGTTCTTCTAGGTTAAACCGTTCGTTGGCAGTAACAGTTTTAATTTTTAGGTTTCACTCTGTTTTCTCCGATATGGATACATGTAGTTGGAACTCTAAATCAAACACGGTTTGTGCTAGCTCTTTGAAACTTGACACAATAAAGTAGGTCCAAGTTCTATCTCTATGGTTTGTTTCCTATTGATGTAGCCCTAAGCCGAGATGGCGCAAATCACTTTCATGGAAAGGGGTTGCCAACCTTCCAAAAAACTACGAGTTTCCTGAAATCACAGCACACATTTTTTCACCCCATCTTGATGACACTTTCAGGTAATGATCAGTACCCCAATCCCACTTGGCTCACAAAATTTCGTTCTTCTAGGTTAAACCGTTCGTTGGCAGTAAGAGTTTTAATTTTTAGGTTTCACTCTGTTTTCTCCTATATGGATACATGTAGTTGGAACTCTAAATCAAAGACGGTTTGTGCTAGCTCTTTGAATCCTGACACAATAAAGTAGTTCCAAGTTCTAAATCTATGGTTTGTTTCCTATTGATGTAGCCCTAAGCAGAGACTGGCGCAAATCACTTTCATGGAAGGGGGTTGCCAAGCTTCCAAAAAACCACGAGTTTCCTGAAATCTCAACACACATTTTTTCACCCAATCTTGATGACACTTTCAGTTAATGATCAGTACCCCAATCCCACTTGGCTCACCAAATTTCGTTCTTCTAGGTTAAACCGTTCGTTGGCAGTAACAGTTTTAATTTTTAGGTTTCACTCTGTTTTCTCCTATATGGATACATGTAGTTGGAACTCTAAATCAAACACGGTTTGTGCTAGCTCTTTGAATCTTGACACAATAAAGTAGGTCCAAGTTCTATCTCTATGGTTTGTTTCCTATTGATGTAGCCCTAAGCAGTGATGGCGCAAATCACTTTCATGGAAAGGGGTTGCCAACCTTAAAAAAAATTACGAGTTTCCTGAAATCTCAGCACACATTTTTTCACCCAATCTTGATGACACTTTCAGGTAATGATCAGTACCCCAATCCCACTTGGCTCACCAAATTTCGTTCTTCTAGGTTAAACCGTTCGTTGGCAGTAAGAGTTTAAATTTTTAGGTTTCACTCTGTTTTCTCCTATATGGATACATGTAGTTGGAACTCTAAATCAAAGACGGTTTGTGCTAGCTCTTTGAATCTTGACACAATAAAGTAGTTCCAAGTTCTATCTCTATGGTTTGTTTCCTATTGATGTAGCCCTAAGCAGAGACTGGCGCAAATCACTTTCATGGAAAGGGGTTGCCAACCTTCCAAAAAACCACGAGTTTCCTGAAATCTCAGCAAACATTTTTTCACCCAATCTTGATGACACTTTCAGGTAATGATCACTACACCAATCCCACTTGGCTAACCAAATTTCGTTCTTCTAGGTTAAACCGTTCGTTGGCAGTAACAGTTTTAAATTTTAGATTTCACTCTATTTTCTCCTATATGGATACATTTAGTTGGAACTCTAAATCAAACACGGTTTGTGCTAGCTCTTTGAAACTTGACACAATAAAGTAGTTCCAAGTTCTAACTCTATGGTTTGTTTCCTTGATGTAGCCCTAAGCAGAGACTGGCGCAAATCACTTTCATGGAAAGGGGTTGCCAAGAATCCAAAAAACTACGAGTTTCCAGAAATCTCGGCACACATTTTTTCACCCAATCTTGATGACACTTTCAGGTAATGATCAGTATCCCAATCCCACTTGGCTCACCAAATTTCGTTCTTCTAGGTTAAACCGTACATTGGCAGTAACAGTTTTAAATTTTAGGTTTCACTCTGTTTTTTCCGATATGGATTCATGTAGTTTGAACTCTAAATCAAACACGGTTTGTGCTGGCTCTTTGAAACTTGACACAATAGAGTAGTTCCAAATTCTATCTCTATGGTTTGTTTCCTATTGATGTAGCCCTAAGCAGAGACTGGCGCAAATCACTTACATGGAAAGGGGTTGCCAAGCTTCCAAAAAACTACGAGTTTCTTGAAATATCAGCACACATTTTTTCACCCAATCTTGATGACACTTTAAGGTAATGATCACTACCCCAATCCCACTTGGCTCACCAAATTTTGTTCTTCTAGGTTAAACCGTTCGTTGGCAGTAACAGTTTAAATTTTCAGGTTTCACTCTGTTTTCTCCTATATGGATACATGTACTTGGAACTCTAAATCAAAGACGGTTTGTCCTAGCTCTTTGAAACTTGACACAATAAAGTAGTTCCAAGTTCTATCTCTATGGTTTGTTTGCTATTGATGTAGCCCTAAGCAGAGGCGGGCGCAAATCACTTTCATGGAAAGGGGTTGCCAAGCTTCCAAAAAACTACGAGTTTCCTGAAATCTCAGCACACATTTTTTCACCCAATCTTGATGACACTTTCAGGTAATGATCAGTACCCCAATCCCACTTGGCTCACCAAATTTCGTTCTTCTAGGTTAAACCGTTCGTTGGCATTAACAGTTTTAATTTTCAGGTTTCACTCTGTTTTCTCCTATATGGATACATGTAGTTGGAACTCTAAATCAAAGACGGTTTGTCCTAGCTCTTTGAAACTTGACACAATAAAGTAGTTCCAAGTTCTATCTCTATGGTTTGTTTCCTATTGATGTAGCCCTAAGCAGAGACGGGCGCAAATCACTTTCATGGAAAGGGGTTGCCAAGCTTCCAAAAAACTACGAGTTTCCTGAAATCTCAGCACACATTTTTTCACCCAATCTTTATGACACTTTCAGGTAATGATCAGTATCCCAATCCCACTTGGCTCAAAAAATTTCGTTCTTCTAGGTTAAACCGTTCGTTGGCAGTAACAGTTTTAATTTTTAGGTTTCACTCTGTTTTCTCCGATATGGATACATGTAGTTGGAACTCTAAATCAAACACGGTTTGTGCTAGCTCTTTGAAACTTGACACAATAAAGTAGGTCCAAGTTCTATCTCTATGGTTTGTTTCCTATTGATGTAGCCCTAAGCCGAGATGGCGCAAATCACTTTCATGGAAAGGGGTTGCCAACCTTCCAAAAAACTACGAGTTTCCTGAAATCACAGCACACATTTTTTCACCCCATCTTGATGACACTTTCAGGTAATGATCAGTACCCCAATCCCACTTGGCTCACAAAATTTCGTTCTTCTAGGTTAAACCGTTCGTTGGCAGTAAGAGTTTTAATTTTTAGGTTTCACTCTGTTTTCTCCTATATGGATACATGTAGTTGGAACTCTAAATCAAAGACGGTTTGTGCTAGCTCTTTGAATCCTGACACAATAAAGTAGTTCCAAGTTCTAAATCTATGGTTTGTTTCCTATTGATGTAGCCCTAAGCAGAGACTGGCGCAAATCACTTTCATGGAAGGGGGTTGCCAAGCTTCCAAAAAACCACGAGTTTCCTGAAATCTCAACACACATTTTTTCACCCAATCTTGATGACACTTTCAGTTAATGATCAGTACCCCAATCCCACTTGGCTCACCAAATTTCGTTCTTCTAGGTTAAACCGTTCGTTGGCAGTAACAGTTTTAATTTTTAGGTTTCACTCTGTTTTCTCCTATATGGATACATGTAGTTGGAACTCTAAATCAAACACGGTTTGTGCTAGCTCTTTGAATCTTGACACAATAAAGTAGGTCCAAGTTCTATCTCTATGGTTTGTTTCCTATTGATGTAGCCCTAAGCAGTGATGGCGCAAATCACTTTCATGGAAAGGGGTTGCCAACCTTAAAAAAAATTACGAGTTTCCTGAAATCTCAGCACACATTTTTTCACCCAATCTTGATGACACTTTCAGGTAATGATCAGTACCCCAATCCCACTTGGCTCACCAAATTTCGTTCTTCTAGGTTAAACCGTTCGTTGGCAGTAAGAGTTTAAATTTTTAGGTTTCACTCTGTTTTCTCCTATATGGATACATGTAGTTGGAACTCTAAATCAAAGACGGTTTGTGCTAGCTCTTTGAATCTTGACACAATAAAGTAGTTCCAAGTTCTATCTCTATGGTTTGTTTCCTATTGATGTAGCCCTAAGCAGAGACTGGCGCAAATCACTTTCATGGAAAGGGGTTGCCAACCTTCCAAAAAACCACGAGTTTCCTGAAATCTCAGCAAACATTTTTTCACCCAATCTTGATGACACTTTCAGGTAATGATCACTACACCAATCCCACTTGGCTAACCAAATTTCGTTCTTCTAGGTTAAACCGTTCGTTGGCAGTAACAGTTTTAAATTTTAGATTTCACTCTATTTTCTCCTATATGGATACATTTAGTTGGAACTCTAAATCAAACACGGTTTGTGCTAGCTCTTTGAAACTTGACACAATAAAGTAGTTCCAAGTTCTAACTCTATGGTTTGTTTCCTTGATGTAGCCCTAAGCAGAGACTGGCGCAAATCACTTTCATGGAAAGGGGTTGCCAAGAATCCAAAAAACTACGAGTTTCCAGAAATCTCGGCACACATTTTTTCACCCAATCTTGATGACACTTTCAGGTAATGATCAGTATCCCAATCCCACTTGGCTCACCAAATTTCGTTCTTCTAGGTGAAACCGTACATTGGCAGTAACAGTTTTAAATTTTAGGTTTCACTCTGTTTTTTCCGATATGGATTCATGTAGTTTGAACTCTAAATCAAACACGGTTTGTGCTGGCTCTTTGAAACTTGACACAATAGAGTAGTTCCAAATTCTATCTCTATGGTTTGTTTCCTATTGATGTAGCCCTAAGCAGAGACTGGCGCAAATCACTTACATGGAAAGGGGTTGCCAAGCTTCCAAAAAACTACGAGTTTCTTGAAATATCAGCACACATTTTTTCACCCAATCTTGATGACACTTTAAGGTAATGATCACTACCCCAATCCCACTTGGCTCACCAAATTTCGTTCTTCTAGGTTAAACCGTTCGTTGGCAGTAACAGTTTAAATTTTCAGGTTTCACTCTGTTTTCTCCTATATGGATACATGTACTTGGAACTCTAAATCAAAGACGGTTTGTCCTAGCTCTTTGAAACTTGACACAATAAAGTAGTTCCAAGTTCTATCTCTATGGTTTGTTTGCTATTGATGTAGCCCTAAGCAGAGGCGGGCGCAAATCA
Organism: Spermophilus citellus; assembly: GCF_964194105.1. Classification (NCBI taxonomy): domain Eukaryota; kingdom Metazoa; phylum Chordata; class Mammalia; order Rodentia; family Sciuridae; genus Spermophilus; species Spermophilus citellus. Next base: position 53,749,183 of record NC_138187.1, read on the forward strand.
CTTTCATGGAAAGGGGTTGCCAAGCTTCCAAAAAACTACGAGTTTCCTGAAATCTCAGCACACATTTTTTCACCCAATCTTGATGACACTTTCAGGTAATGATCAGTACCCCAATCCCACTTGGCTCACCAAATTTCGTTCTTCTAGGTTAAACCGTTCGTTGGCATTAACAGTTTTAATTTTCAGGTTTCACTCTGTTTTCTCCTATATGGATACATGTAGTTGGAACTCTAAATCAAAGACGGTTTGTCCTAGCTCTTTGAAACTTGACACAATAAAGTATTTCCAAGTTCTATCTCTATGGTTTGTTTCCTATTGATGTAGCCCTAAGCAGAGACGGGCGCAAATCACTTTAATGGAAAGGGGTTGCCAAGCTTCCAAAAAACTACGAGTTTCCTGAAATCTCAGCACACATTTTTTCACCCAATCTTTATGACACTTTCAGGTAATGATCAGTACCCCAATCCCACTTGGCTCACCAAATTTCGTTCTGCTAGGTTAATCCGTTCGTTGGCAGTAACAGTTTTAATTTTTAGGTTTCACTCTGTTTTCTCCTATATGGATACATGTAGTTGGAACTCTAAATCAAACACGGTTTGTGCTAGCTCTTTGAATCTTGACACAATAAAGTAGGTCCAAGTTCTATCTCTATGGTTTGTTTCCTATTGAGGTAGCCCTAAGCAGAGATGGCGCAAATCACTTTCATGGAAAGGGGTTGCCAACTTTCCAAAAAACTACTAGTTTCCTGAAATCTCAGCACACATTTTTTCACCCAATCTTGATGACACTTTCAGGTAATGATCAGTACCCCAATCCCACTTGGCTCACAAAATTTCGTTCTTCTAGGTTAAACCGTTCGTTGGCAGTAAGAGTTTTAATTTTTAGGTTTCACTCTGTTTTCTCCTATATGGATACATGTAGTTGGAACTCTAAATCAAAGACGGTTTGTGCTAGCTCTTTGAATCTTGACACAATAAAGTAGTTCCAAGTTCTAAATCTATGGTTTGTTTCCTATTGATGTAGCCCTAAGCAGAGACTGGCACAAATCATTTTCATGGAAGGGGGTTGCCAAGCTTCCAAAAAACCAGGTGTTTCCTGAAATCTCAACACACATTTTTTCACCCAATCTTGATGACACTTTCAGTTAATGATCAGTACCCCAATCCCACTTGGCTCACCAAATTTCGTTCTTCTAGGTTAAACCGTTCGTTGGCAGTAACAGTTTTAATTTTTAGGTTTCACTCTGTTTTCTCCGATATGGATACATGTAGTTGGAACTCTAAATCAAACACGGTTTGTGCTAGCTCTTTGAATCTTGACACAATAAAGTAGGTCCAAGTTCTATCTCTATGGTTTGTTTCCTATTGATGTAGCCCTAAGCAGTGATGGCGCAAATCACTTTCATGGAAAGGGGTTGCCAACCTTCCAAAAAACTACGAGTTTCCTGAAATCTCAGCACACATTTTTTCACCCAATCTTGATGACACTTTCAGGTAATGATCACTACCCCAATCCCACTTGGCTAACCAAATTTCGTTCTTCTAGGTTAAACCGTTCGTTGGCAGTAACAGTTTTAAATTTTAGATTTCACTCTATTTTCTCCTATATGGATACATGTAGTTGGAACTCTAAATCAAACACGGTTTGTGCTAGCTCTTTGAAACTTGACACAATAAAGTAGTTCCAAGTTCTAACTCTATGGTTTGTTTCCTATTGATGTAGCCCTAAGCAGAGACTGGCGCAAATCACTTTCATGGAAAGGGGTTGCCAAGAATCCAAAAAACTACGAGTTTCCAGAAACCTCGGCACACATTTTTTCACCCAATCTTGATGACACTTTCAGGTAATGATCAGTATCCCAATCCCACTTGGCTCACCAAATTTCGTTCTTCTAGGTTAAACCGTTCGTTGGCAGTAACAGTTTTAATTTTTAGGTTTCACTCTGTTTTCTCCTATATGGATACATGTAGTTGGAACTCTAAATCAAACACGGTTTGTCCTAGCTCTTTGAAACTTGACACAATAAAGTAGTTCCAAGTTCTATCTCTATGGTTTGTTTCCTATTGATGTAGCCCTAAGCAGAGACGGGCGCAAATCACTTTCATGGAAAGGGGTTGCCTAGCTTCCAAAAAACTACGAGTTTCCTGAAATCTCAGCACACATTTTTTCACCCAATCTTTATGACACTTTCAGGTAATGATCAGTATCCCAATCCCACTTGGCTCAAAAAATTTCGTTCTTCTAGGTTAAACCGTTCGTTGGCAGTAACAGTTTTAATTTTTAGGTTTCACTCTGTTTTCTCTGATATGGATACATGTAGTTGGAACTCTAAATCAAACACGGTTTGTGCTAGCTCTTTGAAACTTGACACAATAAAGTAGGTCCAAGTTCTATCTCTATGGTTTGTTTCCTATTGATGTAGCCCTAAGCCGAGATGGAGCAAATCACTTTCATGGAAAGGGGTTGCCAACCTTCCAAAAAACTACGAGTTTCCTGAAATCTCAGCACACATTTTTTCACCCCATCTTGATGACACTTTCAGGTAATGATCAGTACCCCAATCCCACTTGGCTCACAAAATTTCGTTCTTCTAGGTTAAACCGTTCGTTGGCAGTAAGAGTTTTAATTTTTAGGTTTCACTCTGTTTTCTCCTATATGGATACATGTAGTTGGAACTCTAAATCAAAGACGGTTTGTGCTAGCTCTTTGAATCCTGACACAATAAAGTAGTTCCAAGTTCTAAATCTATGGTTTGTTTCCTATTGATGTAGCCCTAAGCAGAGACTGGCGCAAATCACTTTCATGGAAGGGGGTTGCCAAGCTTCCAAAAAACCACGAGTTTCCTGAAATCTCAACACACATTTTTTCACCCAATCTTGATGACACTTTCAGTTAATGATCAGTACCCCAATCCCACTTGGCTCACCAAATTTCGTTCTTCTAGGTTAAACCGTTCGTTGGCAGTAACAGTTTTAATTTTTAGGTTTCACTCTGTTTTCTCCTATATGGATACATGTAGTTGGAACTCTAAATCAAACACGGTTTGTGCTAGCTCTTTGAATCTTGACACAATAAAGTAGGTCCAAGTTCTATCTCTATGGTTTGTTTCCTATTGATGTAGCCCTAAGCAGTGATGGCGCAAATCACTTTCATGGAAAGGGGTTGCCAACCTTAAAAAAAATTACGAGTTTCCTGAAATCTCAGCACACATTTTTTCACCCAATCTTGATGACACTTTCAGGTAATGATCACTACCCCAATCCCACTTGGCTAACCAAATTTCGTTCTTCTAGGTTAAACCGTTCGTTGGCAGTAACAGTTTTAAATTTTAGATTTCACTCTATTTTCTCCTATATGGATACATGTAGTTTGAACTCTAAATCAAACACGGTTTGTTCTGGCTCTTTGAAAATTGACACAATAGAGTAGTTCCAAATTCTATCTCTATGGTTTGTTTCCTATTGATGTAGCCCTAAGCAGAGACTGGCGCAAATCTCTTACATTGAAAGGGGTTGCCAAGCTTCCAAAAAACTACGAGTTTCCTGAAATCTCAGCACACATTTTTTCACCCAATCTTGATGACACTTTCAGTTAATGATCAGTACCCCAATCCCACTTGGCTCAAAAAATTTCGTTCTTCTAGTTTAAACCGTTCGTTGGCAGTAACAGATTTAATTTTCAGGTTTCACTCTGTTTTCTCCTATATGGATACATGTAGTTTGAACTCTAAATCAAACACGGTTTGTGCTAGCTCTTTGAATCTTGACACAATAAAGTAGGTCCAAGTTCTATCTCTATGGTTTGTTTCCTATTGATGTAGCCCTAAGCAGTGATGGCGCAAATCACTTTCATGGAAAGGGGTTGCCAACCTTCCAAAAAACTACGAGTTTCCTGAAATCTCAGCACACATTTTTTCACCCAATCTTGATGACACTTTCAGGTAATGATCACTACCCCAATCCCACTTGGCTAACCAAATTTCGTTCTTCTAGGTTAAACCGTTCGTTGGCAGTAACAGTTTTAAATTTTAGATTTCACTCTATTTTCTCCTATATGGATACATGTAGTTGGAACTCTAAATCAAACACGGTTTGTGCTAGCTCTTTGAAACTTGACACAATAAAGTAGTTCCAAGTTCTAACTCTATGGTTTGTTTCCTATTGATGTAGCCCTAAGCAGAGACTGGCGCAAATCACTTTCATGGAAAGGGGTTGCCAAGAATCCAAAAAACTACGAGTTTCCAGAAACCTCGGCACACATTTTTTCACCCAATCTTGATGACACTTTCAGGTAATGATCAGTATCCCAATCCCACTTGGCTCACCAAATTTCGTTCTTCTAGGTTAAACCGTTCGTTGGCAGTAACAGATTTAATTTTCAGGTTTCACTCTGTTTTCTCCTATATGGATACATGTAGTTGGAACTCTAAATCAAAGACGGTTTGTCCTAGCTCTTTGAAACTTGACACAATAAAGTAGTTCCAAGTTCTATCTCTATGGTTTGTTTCCTATTGATGTAGCCCTAAGCAGAGACGGGCGCAAATCACTTTCATGGAAAGGGGTTGCCTAGCTTCCAAAAAACTACGAGTTTACTGAAATCTCAGCACACATTTTTTCACCCAATCTTTATGACACTTTCAGGTAATGATCAGTATCCCAATCCCACTTGGCTCAAAAAATTTCGTTCTTCTAGGTTAAACCGTTCGTTGGCAGTAACAGTTTTAATTTTTAGGTTTCACTCTGTTTTCTCTGATATGGATACATGTAGTTGGAACTCTAAATCAAACACGGTTTGTGCTAGCTCTTTGAAACTTGACACAATAAAGTAGGTCCAAGTTCTATCTCTATGGTTTGTTTCCTATTGATGTAGCCCTAAGCCGAGATGGCGCAAATCACTTTCATGGAAAGGGGTTGCCAAGCTTCCAAAAAACTACGAGTTTCTTGAAATATCAGCACACATTTTTTCACCCAATCTTGATGACACTTTAAGGTAATGATCACTACCCCAATCCCACTTGGCTCACCAAATTTCGTTCTTCTAGGTTAAACCGTTCGTTGGCAGTAACAGTTTAAATTTTCAGGTTTCACTCTGTTTTCTCCTATATGGATACATGTACTTGGAACTCTAAATCAAAGACGGTTTGTCCTAGCTCTTTGAAACTTGACACAATAAAGTAGTTCCAAGTTCTATCTCTATGGTTTGTTTGCTATTGATGTAGCCCTAAGCAGAGGCGGGCGCAAATCACTTTCATGGAAAGGGGTTGCCAAGCTTCCAAAAAACTACGAGTTTCCTGAAATCTCAGCACACATTTTTTCACCCAATCTTGATGACACTTTCAGGTAATGATCAGTACCCCAATCCCACTTGGCTCACCAAATTTCGTTCTTCTAGGTTAAACCGTTCGTTGGCATTAACAGTTTTAATTTTCAGGTTTCACTCTGTTTTCTCCTATATGGATACATGTAGTTGGAACTCTAAATCAAAGACGGTTTGTCCTAGCTCTTTGAAACTTGACACAATAAAGTATTTCCAAGTTCTATCTCTATGGTTTGTTTCCTATTGATGTAGCCCTAAGCAGAGACGGGCGCAAATCACTTTAATGGAAAGGGGTTGCCAAGCTTCCAAAAAACTACGAGTTTCCTGAAATCTCAGCACACATTTTTTCACCCAATCTTTATGACACTTTCAGGTAATGATCAGTACCCCAATCCCACTTGGCTCACCAAATTTCGTTCTGCTAGGTTAATCCGTTCGTTGGCAGTAACAGTTTTAATTTTTAGGTTTCACTCTGTTTTCTCCTATATGGATACATGTAGTTGGAACTCTAAATCAAACACGGTTTGTGCTAGCTCTTTGAATCTTGACACAATAAAGTAGGTCCAAGTTCTATCTCTATGGTTTGTTTCCTATTGAGGTAGCCCTAAGCAGAGATGGCGCAAATCACTTTCATGGAAAGGGGTTGCCAACTTTCCAAAAAACTACTAGTTTCCTGAAATCTCAGCACACATTTTTTCACCCAATCTTGATGACACTTTCAGGTAATGATCAGTACCCCAATCCCACTTGGCTCACAAAATTTCGTTCTTCTAGGTTAAACCGTTCGTTGGCAGTAAGAGTTTTAATTTTTAGGTTTCACTCTGTTTTCTCCTATATGGATACATGTAGTTGGAACTCTAAATCAAAGACGGTTTGTGCTAGCTCTTTGAATCTTGACACAATAAAGTAGTTCCAAGTTCTAAATCTATGGTTTGTTTCCTATTGATGTAGCCCTAAGCAGAGACTGGCACAAATCATTTTCATGGAAGGGGGTTGCCAAGCTTCCAAAAAACCAGGTTTTTCCTGAAATCTCAACACACATTTTTTCACCCAATCTTGATGACACTTTCAGTTAATGATCAGTACCCCAATCCCACTTGGCTCACCAAATTTCGTTCTTCTAGGTTAAACCGTTCGTTGGCAGTAACAGTTTTAATTTTTAGGTTTCACTCTGTTTTCTCCGATATGGATACATGTAGTTGGAACTCTAAATCAAACACGGTTTGTGCTAGCTCTTTGAATCTTGACACAATAAAGTAGGTCCAAGTTCTATCTCTATGGTTTGTTTCCTATTGATGTAGCCCTAAGCAGTGATGGCGCAAATCACTTTCATGGAAAGGGGTTGCCAACCTTCCAAAAAACTACGAGTTTCCTGAAATCTCAGCACACATTTTTTCACCCAATCTTGATGACACTTTCAGGTAATGATCACTACCCCAATCCCACTTGGCTAACCAAATTTCGTTCTTCTAGGTTAAACCGTTCGTTGGCAGTAACAGTTTTAAATTTTAGATTTCACTCTATTTTCTCCTATATGGATACATGTAGTTGGAACTCTAAATCAAACACGGTTTGTGCTAGCTCTTTGAAACTTGACACAATAAAGTAGTTCCAAGTTCTAACTCTATGGTTTGTTTCCTATTGATGTAGCCCTAAGCAGAGACTGGCGCAAATCACTTTCATGGAAAGGGGTTGCCAAGAATCCAAAAAACTACGAGTTTCCAGAAACCTCGGCACACATTTTTTCACCCAATCTTGATGACACTTTCAGGTAATGATCAGTATCCCAATCCCACTTGGCTCACCAAATTTCGTTCTTCTAGGTTAAACCGTTCGTTGGCAGTAACAGTTTTAATTTTTAGGTTTCACTCTGTTTTCTCCTATATGGATACATGTAGTTGGAACTCTAAATCAAACACGGTTTGTCCTAGCTCTTTGAAACTTGACACAATAAAGTAGTTCCAAGTTCTATCTCTATGGTTTGTTTCCTATTGATGTAGCCCTAAGCAGAGACGGGCGCAAATCACTTTCATGGAAAGGGGTTGCCTAGCTTCCAAAAAACTACGAGTTTCCTGAAATCTCAGCACACATTTTTTCACCCAATCTTTATGACACTTTCAGGTAATGATCAGTATCCCAATCCCACTTGGCTCAAAAAATTTCGTTCTTCTAGGTTAAACCGTTCGTTGGCAGTAACAGTTTTAATTTTTAGGTTTCACTCTGTTTTCTCTGATATGGATACATGTAGTTGGAACTCTAAATCAAACACGGTTTGTGCTAGCTCTTTGAAACTTGACACAATAAAGTAGGTCCAAGTTCTATCTCTATGGTTTGTTTCCTATTGATGTAGCCCTAAGCCGAGATGGAGCAAATCACTTTCATGGAAAGGGGTTGCCAACCTTCCAAAAAACTACGAGTTTCCTGAAATCTCAGCACACATTTTTTCACCCCATCTTGATGACACTTTCAGGTAATGATCAGTACCCCAATCCCACTTGGCTCACAAAATTTCGTTCTTCTAGGTTAAACCGTTCGTTGGCAGTAAGAGTTTTAATTTTTAGGTTTCACTCTGTTTTCTCCTATATGGATACATGTAGTTGGAACTCTAAATCAAAGACGGTTTGTGCTAGCTCTTTGAATCCTGACACAATAAAGTAGTTCCAAGTTCTAAATCTATGGTTTGTTTCCTATTGATGTAGCCCTAAGCAGAGACTGGCGCAAATCACTTTCATGGAAGGGGGTTGCCAAGCTTCCAAAAAACCACGAGTTTCCTGAAATCTCAACACACATTTTTTCACCCAATCTTGATGACACTTTCAGTTAATGATCAGTACCCCAATCCCACTTGGCTCACCAAATTTCGTTCTTCTAGGTTAAACCGTTCGTTGGCAGTAACAGTTTTAATTTTTAGGTTTCACTCTGTTTTCTCCTATATGGATACATGTAGTTGGAACTCTAAATCAAACACGGTTTGTGCTAGCTCTTTGAATCTTGACACAATAAAGTAGGTCCAAGTTCTATCTCTATGGTTTGTTTCCTATTGATGTAGCCCTAAGCAGTGATGGCGCAAATCACTTTCATGGAAAGGGGTTGCCAACCTTAAAAAAAATTACGAGTTTCCTGAAATCTCAGCACACATTTTTTCACCCAATCTTGATGACACTTTCAGGTAATGATCACTACCCCAATCCCACTTGGCTAACCAAATTTCGTTCTTCTAGGTTAAACCGTTCGTCGCAGTAACAGTTTTAAATTTTAGATTTCACTCTATTTTCTCCTATATGGATACATGTAGTTTGAACTCTAAATCAAACACGGTTTGTTCTGGCTCTTTGAAAATTGACACAATAGAGTAGTTCCAAATTCTATCTCTATGGTTTGTTTCCTATTGATGTAGCCCTAAGCAGAGACTGGCGCAAATCTCTTACATTGAAAGGGGTTGCCAAGCTTCCAAAAAACTACGAGTTTCCTGAAATCTCAGCACACATTTTTTCACCCAATCTTGATGACACTTTCAGTTAATGATCAGTACCCCAATCCCACTTGGCTCAAAAAATTTCGTTCTTCTAGTTTAAACCGTTCGTTGGCAGTAACAGATTTAATTTTCAGGTTTCACTCTGTTTTCTCCTATATGGATACATGTAGTTTGAACTCTAAATCAAACACGGTTTGTGCTAGCTCTTTGAATCTTGACACAATAAAGTAGGTCCAAGTTCTATCTCTATGGTTTGTTTCCTATTGATGTAGCCCTAAGCAGTGATGGCGCAAATCACTTTCATGGAAAGGGGTTGCCAACCTTCCAAAAAACTACGAGTTTCCTGAAATCTCAGCACACATTTTTTCACCCAATCTTGATGACACTTTCAGGTAATGATCACTACCCCAATCCCACTTGGCTAACCAAATTTCGTTCTTCTAGGTTAAACCGTTCGTTGGCAGTAACAGTTTTAAATTTTAGATTTCACTCTATTTTCTCCTATATGGATACATGTAGTTGGAACTCTAAATCAAACACGGTTTGTGCTAGCTCTTTGAAACTTGACACAATAAAGTAGTTCCAAGTTCTAACTCTATGGTTTGTTTCCTATTGATGTAGCCCTAAGCAGAGACTGGCGCAAATCACTTTCATGGAAAGGGGTTGCCAAGAATCCAAAAAACTACGAGTTTCCAGAAACCTCGGCACACATTTTTTCACCCAATCTTGATGACACTTTCAGGTAATGATCAGTATCCCAATCCCACTTGGCTCACCAAATTTCGTTCTTCTAGGTTAAACCGTTCGTTGGCAGTAACAGATTTAATTTTCAGGTTTCACTCTGTTTTCTCCTATATGGATACATGTAGTTGGAACTCTAAATCAAAGACGGTTTGTCCTAGCTCTTTGAAACTTGACACAATAAAGTAGTTCCAAGTTCTATCTCTATGGTTTGTTTCCTATTGATGTAGCCCTAAGCAGAGACGGGCGCAAATCACTTTCATGGAAAGGGGTTGCCTAGCTTCCAAAAAACTACGAGTTTACTGAAATCTCAGCACACATTTTTTCACCCAATCTTTATGACACTTTCAGGTAATGATCAGTATCCCAATCCCACTTGGCTCAAAAAATTTCGTTCTTCTAGGTTAAACCGTTCGTTGGCAGTAACAGTTTTAATTTTTAGGTTTCACTCTGTTTTCTCTGATATGGATACATGTAGTTGGAACTCTAAATCAAACACGGTTTGTGCTAGCTCTTTGAAACTTGACACAATAAAGTAGGTCCAAGTTCTATCTCTATGGTTTGTTTCCTATTGATGTAGCCCTAAGCCGAGATGGCGCAAATCACTTTCATGGAAAGGGGTTGCCAACCTTCCAAAAAACTACGAGTTTCCTGAAATCTCAGCACACATTTTTTCACCCCATCTTGATGACACTTTCAGGTAATGATCAGTACCCCAATCCCACTTGGCTCACAAAATTTCGTTCTTCTAGGTTAAACCGTTCGTTGGCAGTAAGAGTTTTAATTTTTAGGTTTCACTCTGTTTTCTCCTATATGGATACATGTAGTTGGAACTCTAAATCAAAGACGGTTTGTGCTAGCTCTTTGAATCCTGACACAATAAAGTAGTTCCAAGTTCTAAATCTATGGTTTGTTTCCTATTGATGTAGCCCTAAGCAGAGACTGGCGCAAATCACTTTCATGGAAGGGGGTTGCCAAGCTTCCAAAAAACCACGAGTTTCCTGAAATCTCAACACACATTTTTTCACCCAATCTTGATGACACTTTCAGTTAATGATCAGTACCCCAATCCCACTTGGCTCACCAAATTTCGTTCTTCTAGGTTAAACCGTTCGTTGGCAGTAACAGTTTTAATTTTTAGGTTTCACTCTGTTTTCTCCTATATGGATACATGTAGTTGGAACTCTAAATCAAACACGGTTTGTGCTAGCTCTTTGAATCTTGACACAATAAAGTAGGTCCAAGTTCTATCTCTATGGTTTGTTTCCTATTGATGTAGCCCTAAGCAGTGATGGCGCAAATCACTTTCATGGAAAGGGGTTGCCAACCTTAAAAAAAATTACGAGTTTCCTGAAATCTCAGCACACATTTTTTCACCCAATCTTGATGACACTTTCAGGTAATGATCACTACCCCAATCCCACTTGGCTCACCAAATTTCGTTCTTCTAGGTTAAACCGTTCGTTGGCAGTAACAGTTTTAAATTTTAGATTTCACTCTATTTTCTCCTATATGGATACATGTAGTTTGAACTCTAAATCAAACACGGTTTGTTCTGGCTCTTTGAAAATTGACACAATAGAGTAGTTCCAAATTCTATCTCTATGGTTTGTTTCCTATTGATGTAGCCCTAAGCAGAGACTGGCGCAAATCTCTTACATTGAAAGGGGTTGCCAAGCTTCCAAAAAACTACGAGTTTCCTGAAATCTCAGCACACATTTTTTCACCCAATCTTGATGACACTTTCAGTTAATGATCAGTACCCCAATCCCACTTGGCTCAAAAAATTTCGTTCTTCTAGGTTAAACCGTTCGTTGGCAGTAACAGATTTAATTTTCAGGTTTCACTCTGTTTTCTCCTATATGGATACATGTAGTTGGAACTCTAAATCAAAGACGGTTTGTCCTAGCTCTTTGAAACTTGACACAATAAAGTAGTTCCAAGTTCTATCTCTATGGTTTGTTTCCTATTGATGTAGCCCTAAGCAGAGACGGGCGCAAATCACTTTCATGGAAAGGGGTTGCCAAGCTTCCAAAAAACTAAGAGTTTCCTGAAATCTCAGCACACATTTTTTCACCCAATCTTTATGACACTTTCAGGTAATGATCAGTACCCCAATCCCACTTGGCTCACCAAATTTTGTTCTTCTAGGTTAAACCGTTCGTTGGCAGTAAGAGTTTTAATTTTTAGGTTTCACTCTGTTTTCTCCTATATGGATACATGTAGTTGGAACTCTAAATCAAAGACGGTTTGTGCTAGCTCTTTGAATCTTGACACAATAAAGTAGTTCCAAGTTTTAAATCTATGGTTTGTTTCCTATTGATGTAGCCCTAAGCAGAGACTGGCGCAAATCATTTTCATGGAAGGGGGTTGCCAAGCTTCCAAAAAACCAGGTGTTTCCTGAAATCTCAACACACATTTTTTCACCCAATCTTGATGACACTTTCAGTTAATGATCAGTACCCCAATCCCACTTGGCTCACCAAATTTCGTTCTTCTAGGTTAAACCGTTCGTTGGCAGTAACAGTTTTAATTTTTAGGTTTCACTCTGTTTTCTCCGATATGGATACATGTAGTTGGAACTCTAAATCAAACACGGTTTGTGCTAGCTCTTTGAATCTTGACACAATAAAGTAGGTCCAAGTTCTATCTCTATGGTTTGTTTCCTATTGATGTAGCCCTAAGCAGTGATGGCGCAAATCACTTTCATGGAAAGGGGTTGCCAACCTTCCAAAAAACTACGAGTTTCCTGAAATCTCAGCACACATTTTTTCACCCAATCTTGATGACACTTTCAGGTAATGATCACTACCCCAATCCCACTTGGCTAACCAAATTTCGTTCTTCTAGGTTAAACCGTTCGTTGGCAGTAACAGTTTTAAATTTTAGATTTCACTCTATTTTCTCCTATATGGATACATGTAGTTGGAACTCTAAATCAAACACGGTTTGTGCTAGCTCTTTGAAACTTGACACAATAAAGTAGTTCCAAGTTCTAACTCTATGGTTTGTTTCCTATTGATGTAGCCCTAAGCAGAGACTGGCGCAAATCACTTTCATGGAAAGGGGTTGCCAAGAATCCAAAAAACTACGAGTTTCCAGAAATCTCAGCACACATTTTTTCACCCAATCTTGATGACACTTTCAGGTAATGATCAGTATCCCAATCCCACTTGGCTCACCAAATTTCGTTCTTCTAGGTTAAACCGTTCGTTGGCAGTAACAGATTTAATTTTCAGGTTTCACTCTGTTTTCTCCTATATGGATACATGTAGTTGGAACTCTAAATCAAAGACGGTTTGTCCTAGCTCTTTGAAACTTGACACAATAAAGTAGTTCCAAGTTCTATCTCTATGGTTTGTTTCCTATTGATGTAGCCCTAAGCAGAGACGGGCGCAAATCACTTTCATGGAAAGGGGTTGCCAACCTTACAAAAAACTACGAGTTTCCTGAAATCTCAGCACACATTTTTTCACCCAATCTTTATGACACTTTCAGGTAATGATCAGTATCCCAATCCCACTTGGCTCAAAAAATTTCGTTCTTCTAGGTTAAACCGTTCGTTGGCAGTAACAGTTTTAATTTTTAGATTTCACTCTATTTTCTCCTATATGGATACATGTAGTTTGAACTCTAAATCAAACACGGTTTGTGCTAGCTCTTTGAATCTTGACACAATAAAGTAGGTCCAAGTTCTATCTCTATGGTTTGTTTCCTATTGATGTAGCCCTAAGCAGTGATGGCGCAAATCACTTTCATGGAAAGGGGTTGCCAACCTTCCAAAAAACTACGAGTTTCCTGAAATCTCAGCACACATTTTTTCACCCAATCTTGATGACACTTTCAGGTAATGATCACTACCCCAATCCCACTTGGCTAACCAAATTTCGTTCTTCTAGGTTAAACCGTTCGTTGGCAGTAACAGTTTTAAATTTTAGATTTCACTCTATTTTCTCCTATATGGATACATGTATTTGGAACTCTAAATCAAACACGGTTTGTGCTAGCTCTTTGAAACTTGACACAATAAAGTAGTTCCAAGTTCTAACTCTATGGTTTGTTTCCTATTGATGTAGCCCTAAGCAGAGACTGGCGCAAATCACTTTCATGGAAAGGGGTTGCCAAGAATCCAAAAAACTACGAGTTTCCAGAAACCTCGGCACACATTTTTTCACCCAATCTTGATGACACTTTCAGGTAATGATCAGTATCCCAATCCCACTTGGCTCACCAAATTTCGTTCTTCTAGGTTAAACCGTTCGTTGGCAGTAACAGATTTAATTTTCAGGTTTCACTCTGTTTTCTCCTATATGGATACATGTAGTTGGAACTCTAAATCAAAGACGGTTTGTCCTAGCTCTTTGAAACTTGACACAATAAAGTAGTTCCAAGTTCTATCTCTATGGTTTGTTTCCTATTGATGTAGCCCTAAGCAGAGACGGGCGCAAATCACTTTCATGGAAAGGGGTTGCCTAGCTTCCAAAAAACTACGAGTTTCCTGAAATCTCAGCACACATTTTTTCACCCAATCTTTATGACACTTTCAGGTAATGATCAGTATCCCAATCCCACTTGGCTCAAAAAATTTCGTTCTTCTAGGTTAAACCGTTCGTTGGCAGTAACAGTTTTAATTTTTAGGTTTCACTCTGTTTTCTCTGATATGGATACATGTAGTTGGAACTCTAAATCAAACACGGTTTGTGCTAGCTCTTTGAAACTTGACACAATAAAGTAGGTCCAAGTTCTATCTCTATGGTTTGTTTCCTATTGATGTAGCCCTAAGCCGAGATGGCGCAAATCACTTTCATGGAAAGGGGTTGCCAACCTTCCAAAAAACTACGAGTTTCCTGAAATCTCAGCACACATTTTTTCACCCCATCTTGATGACACTTTCAGGTAATGATCAGTACCCCAATCCCACTTGGCTCACAAAATTTCGTTCTTCTAGGTTAAACCGTTCGTTGGCAGTAAGAGTTTTAATTTTTAGGTTTCACTCTGTTTTCTCCTATATGGATACATGTAGTTGGAACTCTAAATCAAAGACGGTTTGTGCTAGCTCTTTGAATCCTGACACAATAAAGTAGTTCCAAGTTCTAAATCTATGGTTTGTTTCCTATTGATGTAGCCCTAAGCAGAGACTGGCGCAAATCACTTTCATGGAAGGGGTTTGCCAAGCTTCCAAAAAACCACGAGTTTCCTGAAATCTCAACACACATTTTTTCACCCAATCTTGATGACACTTTCAGTTAATGATCAGTACCCCAATCCCACTTGGCTCACCAAATTTCGTTCTTCTAGGTTAAACCGTTCGTTGGCAGTAACAGTTTTAATTTTTAGGTTTCACTCTGTTTTCTCCTATATGGATACATGTAGTTGGAACTCTAAATCAAACACGGTTTGTGCTAGCTCTTTGAATCTTGACACAATAAAGTAGGTCCAAGTTCTATCTCTATGGTTTGTTTCCTATTGATGTAGCCCTAAGCAGTGATGGCGCAAATCACTTTCATGGAAAGGGGTTGCCAACCTTAAAAAAAATTACGAGTTTCCTGAAATCTCAGCACACATTTTTTCACCCAATCTTGATGACACTTTCAGGTAATGATCACTACCCCAATCCCACTTGGCTAACCAAATTTCGTTCTTCTAGGTTAAACCGTTCGTTGGCAGTAACAGTTTTAAATTTTAGATTTCACTCTATTTTCTCCTATATGGATACATGTAGTTTGAACTCTAAATCAAACACGGTTTGTTCTGGCTCTTTGAAAATTGACACAATAGAGTAGTTCCAAATTCTATCTCTATGGTTTGTTTCCTATTGATGTAGCCCTAAGCAGAGACTGGCGCAAATCTCTTACATTGAAAGGGGTTGCCAAGCTTCCAAAAAACTACGAGTTTCCTGAAATCTCAGCACACATTTTTTCACCCAATCTTGATGACACTTTCAGTTAATGATCAGTACCCCAATCCCACTTGGCTCAAAAAATTTCGTTCTTCTAGGTTAAACCGTTCGTTGGCAGTAACAGATTTAATTTTCAGGTTTCACTCTGTTTTCTCCTATATGGATACATGTAGTTGGAACTCTAAATCAAAGACGGTTTGTCCTAGCTCTTTGAAACTTGACACAATAAAGTAGTTCCAAGTTCTATCTCTATGGTTTGTTTCCTATTGATGTAGCCCTAAGCAGAGACGGGCGCAAATCACTTTCATGGAAAGGGGTTGCCAAGCTTCCAAAAAACTAAGAGTTTCCTGAAATCTCAGCACACATTTTTTCACCCAATCTTTATGACACTTTCAGGTAATGATCAGTACCCCAATCCCACTTGGCTCACCAAATTTTGTTCTTCTAGGTTAAACCGTTCGTTGGCAGTAACAGTTAATTTTTAGGTTTCACTCTGTTTTCTCCGATATGGATACATGTAGTTGGAACTCTAAATCAAACACTGTTTGTGCTAGCTCTTTGAAACTTGACACAATAAAGTAGGTCCAAGTTCTATCTCTATGGTTTGTTTCCTATTGATGTAGCCCTAAGCAGAGATGGCGCAAATCACTTTCATGGAAAGGGGTTGCCAACTTTCCAAAAAACTACTAGTTTCCTGAAATCTCAGCACACATTTTTTCACCCAATCTTGATGACACTTTCAGGTAATGATCAGTACCCCAATCCCACTTGGCTCACAAAATTTCGTTCTTCTAGGTTAAACCGTTCGTTGGCAGTAAGAGTTTTAATTTTTAGGTTTCACTCTGTTTTCTCCTATATGGATACATGTAGTTGGAACTCTAAATCAAAGACGGTTTGTGCTAGCTCTTTGAATCTTGACACAATAAAGTAGTTCCAAGTTTTAAATCTATGGTTTGTTTCCTATTGATGTAGCCCTAAGCAGAGACTGGCGCAAATCATTTTCATGGAAGGGGGTTGCCAAGCTTCCAAAAAACCAGGTGTTTCCTGAAATCTCAACACACATTTTTTCACCCAATCTTGATGACACTTTCAGTTAATGATCAGTACCCCAATCCCACTTGGCTCACCAAATTTCGTTCTTCTAGGTTAAACCGTTCGTTGGCAGTAACAGTTTTAATTTTTAGGTTTCACTCTGTTTTCTCCGATATGGATACATGTAGTTGGAACTCTAAATCAAACACGGTTTGTGCTAGCTCTTTGAATCTTGACACAATAAAGTAGGTCCAAGTTCTATCTCTATGGTTTGTTTCCTATTGATGTAGCCCTAAGCAGTGATGGCGCAAATCACTTTCATGGAAAGGGGTTGCCAACCTTCCAAAAAACTACGAGTTTCCTGAAATCTCAGCACACATTTTTTCACCCAATCTTGATGACACTTTCAGGTAATGATCACTACCCCAATCCCACTTGGCTAACCAAATTTCGTTCTTCTAGGTTAAACCGTTCGTTGGCAGTAACAGTTTTAAATTTTAGATTTCACTCTATTTTCTCCTATATGGATACATGTAGTTGGAACTCTAAATCAAACACGGTTTGTGCTAGCTCTTTGAAACTTGACACAATAAAGTAGTTCCAAGTTCTAACTCTATGGTTTGTTTCCTATTAATGTAGCCCTAAGCAGAGACTGGCGCAAATCACTTTCATGGAAAGGGGTTGCCAAGAATCCAAAAAACTACGAGTTTCCAGAAATCTCGGCACACATTTTTTCACCCAATCTTGATGACACTTTCAGGTAATGATCAGTATCCCAATCCCACTTGGCTCACCAAATTTCGTTCTTCTAGGTTAAACCGTTCGTTGGCAGTAACAGATTTAATTTTCAGGTTTCACTCTGTTTTCTCCTATATGGATACATGTAGTTGGAACTCTAAATCAAAGACGGTTTGTCCTAGCTCTTTGAAACTTGACACAATAAAGTAGTTCCAAGTTCTATCTCTATGGTTTGTTTCCTATTGATGTAGCCCTAAGCAGAGACGGGCGCAAATCACTTTCATGGAAAGGGGTTGCCAAGCTTCCAAAAAACTACGAGTTTCCTGAAATCTCAGCACACATTTTTTCACCCAATCTTTATGACACTTTCAGGTAATGATCAGTATCCCAATCCCACTTGGCTCAAAAAATTTCGTTCTTCTAGGTTAAACCGTTCGTTGGCAGTAACAGTTTTAATTTTTAGGTTTCACTCTGTTTTCTCCGATATGGATACATGTAGTTGGAACTCTAAATCAAACACGGTTTGTGCTAGCTCTTTGAAACTTGACACAATAAAGTAGGTCCAAGTTCTATCTCTATGGTTTGTTTCCTATTGATGTAGCCCTAAGCCGAGATGGCGCAAATCACTTTCATGGAAAGGGGTTGCCAACCTTCCAAAAAACTACGAGTTTCCTGAAATCACAGCACACATTTTTTCACCCCATCTTGATGACACTTTCAGGTAATGATCAGTACCCCAATCCCACTTGGCTCACAAAATTTCGTTCTTCTAGGTTAAACCGTTCGTTGGCAGTAAGAGTTTTAATTTTTAGGTTTCACTCTGTTTTCTCCTATATGGATACATGTAGTTGGAACTCTAAATCAAAGACGGTTTGTGCTAGCTCTTTGAATCCTGACACAATAAAGTAGTTCCAAGTTCTAAATCTATGGTTTGTTTCCTATTGATGTAGCCCTAAGCAGAGACTGGCGCAAATCACTTTCATGGAAGGGGGTTGCCAAGCTTCCAAAAAACCACGAGTTTCCTGAAATCTCAACACACATTTTTTCACCCAATCTTGATGACACTTTCAGTTAATGATCAGTACCCCAATCCCACTTGGCTCACCAAATTTCGTTCTTCTAGGTTAAACCGTTCGTTGGCAGTAACAGTTTTAATTTTTAGGTTTCACTCTGTTTTCTCCTATATGGATACATGTAGTTGGAACTCTAAATCAAACACGGTTTGTGCTAGCTCTTTGAATCTTGACACAATAAAGTAGGTCCAAGTTCTATCTCTATGGTTTGTTTCCTATTGATGTAGCCCTAAGCAGTGATGGCGCAAATCACTTTCATGGAAAGGGGTTGCCAACCTTAAAAAAAATTACGAGTTTCCTGAAATCTCAGCACACATTTTTTCACCCAATCTTGATGACACTTTCAGGTAATGATCAGTACCCCAATCCCACTTGGCTCACCAAATTTCGTTCTTCTAGGTTAAACCGTTCGTTGGCAGTAAGAGTTTAAATTTTTAGGTTTCACTCTGTTTTCTCCTATATGGATACATGTAGTTGGAACTCTAAATCAAAGACGGTTTGTGCTAGCTTTTTGAATCTTGACACAATAAAGTAGTTCCAAGTTCTATCTCTATGGTTTGTTTCCTATTGATGTAGCCCTAAGCAGAGACTGGCGCAAATCACTTTCATGGAAAGGGGTTGCCAACCTTCCAAAAAACCACGAGTTTCCTGAAATCTCAGCAAACATTTTTTCACCCAATCTTGATGACACTTTCAGGTAATGATCACTACACCAATCCCACTTGGCTAACCAAATTTCGTTCTTCTAGGTTAAACCGTTCGTTGGCAGTAACAGTTTTAAATTTTAGATTTCACTCTATTTTCTCCTATATGGATACATTTAGTTGGAACTCTAAATCAAACACGGTTTGTGCTAGCTCTTTGAAACTTGACACAATAAAGTAGTTCCAAGTTCTAACTCTATGGTTTGTTTCCTTGATGTAGCCCTAAGCAGAGACTGGCGCAAATCACTTTCATGGAAAGGGGTTGCCAAGAATCCAAAAAACTACGAGTTTCCAGAAATCTCGGCACACATTTTTTCACCCAATCTTGATGACACTTTCAGGTAATGATCAGTACCCCAATCCCACTTGGCTCACCAAATTTCGTTCTTCTAGGTTAAACCGTTCGTTGGCATTAACAGTTTTAATTTTCAGGTTTCACTCTGTTTTCTCCTATATGGATACATGTAGTTGGAACTCTAAATCAAAGACGGTTTGTCCTAGCTCTTTGAAACTTGACACAATAAAGTATTTCCAAGTTCTATCTCTATGGTTTGTTTCCTATTGATGTAGCCCTAAGCAGAGACGGGCGCAAATCACTTTAATGGAAAGGGGTTGCCAAGCTTCCAAAAAACTACGAGTTTCCTGAAATCTCAGCACACATTTTTTCACCCAATCTTTATGACACTTTCAGGTAATGATCAGTACCCCAATCCCACTTGGCTCACCAAATTTCGTTCTGCTAGGTTAATCCGTTCGTTGGCAGTAACAGTTTTAATTTTTAGGTTTCACTCTGTTTTCTCCTATATGGATACATGTAGTTGGAACTCTAAATCAAACACGGTTTGTGCTAGCTCTTTGAATCTTGACACAATAAAGTAGGTCCAAGTTCTATCTCTATGGTTTGTTTCCTATTGATGTAGCCCTAAGCAGAGATGGCGCAAATCACTTTCATGGAAAGGGGTTGCCAACCTTCCAAAAAACTACGAGTTTCCTGAAATCTCAGCACACATTTTTTCACCCAATCTTGATGACACTTTCAGGTAATGATCAGTACCCCAATCCCACTTGGCTCACCAAATTTCGTTCTGCTAGGTTAAACCGTTCGTTGGCAGTAACAGTTTTAATTTTTAGGTTTCACTCTGTTTTCTCCGATATGGATACATGTAGTTGGAACTCTGAATCAAACACGGTTTGTGCTAGCTCTTTGAATCTTGACACAATAAAGTAGGTCCAAGTTCTATCTCTATGGTTTGTTTCCTATTGATGTAGCCCTAAGCAGAGATGGCGCAAATCACTTTCATGGAAAGGGGTTGCCAACCTTCCAAAAAACTACGAGTTTCCTGAAATCTCAGCACACATTTTTTCACCCAATCTTGATGAGACTTTCTGTTAATGATCAGTACCCCAATCCCACTGGCTCACCAAATTTCGTTCTTCTAGGTTAAACCGTTCGTTGGCAGTAACAGTTTTAATTTTCAGGTTTCACTCTGTTTTCTCCTATATGGATACATGTACTTGGAACTCTAAATCAAAGACGGTTTGTCCTAGCTATTTGAAACTTGACACAATAAAGTAGTTCCAAGTTCTAACTCTATGGTTTGTTTCCTATTGATGTAGCCCTAAGCAGAGACTGGCGCAAATCACTTTCATGGAAAGGGGTTGCCAAGAATCCAAAAAACTACGAGTTTCCAGAAATCTCGGCACACATTTTTTCACCCAATCTTGATGACACTTTCAGGTAATGATCAGTATCCCAATCCCACTTGGCTCACCAAATTTCGTTCTTCTAGGTTAAACCGTACATTGGCAGTAACAGTTTTAAATTTTAGGTTTCACTCTGTTTTTTCCTATATGGATTCATGTAGTTAGAACTCTAAATCAGACACGGTTTGTGCTGGCTCTTTGAAACTTGACACAATAGAGTATTTCCAAATTCTATCTCTATGGTTTGTTTCCTATTGATGTAGCCCTAAGCAGAGACTGGCGCAAATCACTTACATGGAAAGGGGTTGCCAAGCTTCCAAAAAACTACGAGTTTCCTGAAATCTCAGCACACATTTTTTCACCCAATCTTGATGACACTTTCAGGTAATGATCACTACCCCAATCCCACTTGGCTCACCAAATGTCGTTCTTCTAGGTTAAACCGTTCGTTGGCAGTAACAGTTTTAATTTTCAGGTTTCACTCTGTTTTCTCCTATATGGATACATGTACTTGGAACTCTAAATCAAAGACGGTTTGTCCTAGCTCTTTGAAACATGACACAATAAAGTAGTTCCAAGTTCTATCTCTATGGTTTGTTTCCTATTGATGTAGCCCTAAGCAGAGGCGGGCACAAATCACTTTCATGGAAAGGGGTTGCCAAGCTTCCAAAAAACTACGAGTTTCCTGAAATCTCAGCACACATTTTTTCACCCAATCTTGATGACACTTTCAGGTAATGATCAGTACCCCAATCCCACTTGGCTCACCAAATTTCGTTCTTCTAGGTTAAACCGTTCGTTGGCAGTAAGAGTTTTAATTTTTAGGTTTCACTCTGTTTTCTCCTATATGGATACATGTAGTTGGAACTCTAAATCAAAGACGGTTTGTGCTAGCTCTTTGAATCTTGACACAATAAAGTAGTTCCAAGTTCTAAATCTATGGTTTGTTTCCTATTGATGTAGCCCTAAGCAGAGACTGGCGCAAATCACTTTCATGGAAGGGGGTTGCCAAGCTTCCAAAAAACCACGAGTTTCCTGAAATCTCAGCACATATTATTTCACCCAATCTTGATGACACTTTCAGGTAATGATCAGTACCCCAATCCCACTTGGCTCACCAAATTTCGTTCTTCTAGGTTAAACCGTTCGTTGGCAGTAAGAGTTTAAATTTTTAGGTTTCACTCTGTTTTCTCCTATATGGATACATGTAGTTGGAACTCTAAATCAAAGACGGTTTGTGCTAGCTCTTTGAATCTTGACACAATAAAGTAGTTCCAAGTTCTATCTCTATGGTTTGTTTCCTATTGATGTAGCCCTAAGCAGAGACTGGCGCAAATCACTTTCATGGAAAGGGGTTGCCAACCTTCCAAAAAACCACGAGTTTCCTGAAATCTCAGCAAACATTTTTTCACCCAATCTTGATGACACTTTCAGGTAATGATCACTACACCAATCCCACTTGGCTAACCAAATTTCGTTCTTCTAGGTTAAACCGTTCGTTGGCAGTAACAGTTTTAAATTTTAGATTTCACTCTATTTTCTCCTATATGGATACATTTAGTTGGAACTCTAAATCAAACACGGTTTGTGCTAGCTCTTTGAAACTTGACACAATAAAGTAGTTCCAAGTTCTAACTCTATGGTTTGTTTCCTATTGATGTAGCCCTAAGCAGAGACTGGCGCAAATCACTTTCATGGAAAGGGGTTGCCAAGAATCCAAAAAACTACGAGTTTCCAGAAATCTCGGCACACATTTTTTCACCCAATCTTGATGACACTTTCAGGTAATGATCAGTATCCCAATCCCACTTGGCTCACCAAATTTCGTTCTTCTAGGTTAAACCGTACATTGGCAGTAACAGTTTTAAATTTTAGGTTTCACTCTGTTTTTTCCGATATGGATTCATGTAGTTTGAACTCTAAATCAAACACGGTTTGTGCTGGCTCTTTGAAACTTGACACAATAGAGTAGTTCCAAATTCTATCTCTATGGTTTGTTTCCTATTGATGTAGCCCTAAGCAGAGACTGGCGCAAATCACTTACATGGAAAGGGGTTGCCAAGCTTCCAAAAAACTACGAGTTTCTTGAAATCTCAGCACACATTTTTTCACCCAATCTTGATGACACTTTAAGGTAATGATCACTACCCCAATCCCACTTGGCTCACCAAATTTCGTTCTTCTAGGTTAAACCGTTCGTTGGCAGTAACAGTTTAAATTTTCAGGTTTCACTCTGTTTTCTCCTATATGGATACATGTACTTGGAACTCTAAATCAAAGACGGTTTGTCCTAGCTCTTTGAAACTTGACACAATAAAGTAGTTCCAAGTTCTATCTCTATGGTTTGTTTGCTATTGATGTAGCCCTAAGCAGAGGCGGGCGCAAATCACTTTCATGGAAAGGGGTTGCCAAGCTTCCAAAAAACTATGAGTTTCCTGAAATCTCAGCACACATTTTTTTCACCCAATCTTGATGACACTTTCAGGTAATGATCAGTACCCCAATCCCACTTGGCTCACCAAATTTCGTTCTTCTAGGTTAAACCGTTCGTTGGCATTAACAGTTTTAATTTTCAGGTTTCACTCTGTTTTCTCCTATATGGATACATGTAGTTGGAACTCTAAATCAAAGACGGTTTGTCCTAGCTCTTTGAAACTTGACACAATAAAGTATTTCCAAGTTCTATCTCTATGGTTTGTTTCCTATTGATGTAGCCCTAAGCAGAGACGGGCGCAAATCACTTTAATGGAAAGGGGTTGCCAAGCTTCCAAAAAACTACGAGTTTCCTGAAATCTCAGCACACATTTTTTCACCCAATCTTTATGACACTTTCAGGTAATGATCAGTACCCCAATCCCACTTGGCTCACCAAATTTCGTTCTGCTAGGTTAATCCGTTCGTTGGCAGTAACAGTTTTAATTTTTAGGTTTCACTCTGTTTTCTCCTATATGGATACATGTAGTTGGAACTCTAAATCAAACACGGTTTGTGCTAGCTCTTTGAATCTTGACACAATAAAGTAGGTCCAAGTTCTATCTCTATGGTTTGTTTCCTATTGATGTAGCCCTAAGCAGATATGGCGCAAATCACTTTCATGGAAAGGGGTTGCCAACCTTCCAAAAAACTACGAGTTTCCTGAAATCTCAGCACACATTTTTTTCACCCAATCTTGATGACACTTTCAGGTAATGATCAGTACCCCAATCCCACTTGGCTCACCAAATTTCGTTCTTCTAGGTTAAACCGTTCGTTGGCAGTAACAGTTTTAATTTTTAGGTTTCACTCTGTTTTCTCCGATATGGATACATGTAGTTGGAACTCTGAATCAAACACGGTTTGTGCTAGCTCTTTGAATCTTGACACAATAAAGTAGGTCCAAGTTCTATCTCTATGGTTTGTTTCCTATTGATGTAGCCCTAAGCAGAGATGGCGCAAATCACTTTCATGGAAAGGGGTTGCCAACCTTCCAAAAAACTACGAGTTTCCTGAAATCTCAGCACACATTTTTTCACCCAATCTTGATGAGACTTTCTGTTAATGATCAGTACCCCAATCCCACTGGCTCACCAAATTTCGTTCTTCTAGGTTAAACCGTTCGTTGGCAGTAACAGTTTTAATTTTCAGGTTTCACTCTGTTTTCTCCTATATGGATACATGTACTTGGAACTCTAAATCAAAGACGGTTTGTCCTAGCTCTTTGAAACTTGACACAATAAAGTAGTTCCAAGTTCTAACTCTATGGTTTGTTTCCTATTGATGTAGCCCTAAGCAGAGACTGGCGCAAATCACTTTCATGGAAAGGGGTTGCCAAGAATCCAAAAAACTACGAGTTTCCAGAAATCTCGGCACACATTTTTTCACCCAATCTTGATGACACTTTCAGGTAATGATCAGTATCCCAATCCCACTTGGCTCACCAAATTTCGTTCTTCTAGGTTAAACCGTACATTGGCAGTAACAGTTTTAAATTTTAGGTTTCACTCTGTTTTTTCCTATATGGATTCATGTAGTTAGAACTCTAAATCAGACACGGTTTGTGCTGGCTCTTTGAAACTTGACACAATAGAGTATTTCCAAATTCTATCTCTATGGTTTGTTTCCTATTGATGTAGACCTAAGCAGAGGCGGGCGCAAATCACTTACATGGAAAGGGGTTGCCAAGCTTCCAAAAAACTACGAGTTTCCTGAAATCTCAGCACACATTTTTTCACCCAATCTTGATGACACTTTCAGGTAATGATCACTACCCCAATCCCACTTGGCTCACCAAATTTCGTTCTTCTAGGTTAAACCGTTCGTTGGCAGTAACAGTTTTAATTTTCAGGTTTCACTCTGTTTTCTCCTATATGGATACATGTACTTGGAACTCTAAATCAAAGACGGTTTGTCCTAGCTCTTTGAAACATGACACAATAAAGTAGTTCCAAGTTCTATCTCTATGGTTTGTTTCCTATTGATGTAGCCCTAAGCAGAGGCGGGCACAAATCACTTTCATGGAAAGGGGTTGCCAAGCTTCCAAAAAACTACGAGTTTCCTGAAATCTCAGCACACATTTTTTCACCCAATCTTGATGACACTTTCAGGTAATGATCAGTACCCCAATCCCACTTGGCTCACCAAATTTCGTTCTTCTAGGTTAAACCGTTCGTTGGCAGTAAGAGTTTTAATTTTTAGGTTTCACTCTGTTTTCTCCTATATGGATACATGTAGTTGGAACTCTAAATCAAAGACGGTTTGTGCTAGCTCTTTGAATCTTGACACAATAAAGTAGTTCCAAGTTCTAAATCTATGGTTTGTTTCCTATTGATGTAGCCCTAAGCAGAGACTGGCGCAAATCACTTTCATGGAAGGGGGTTGCCAAGCTTCCAAAAAACCACGAGTTTCCTGAAATCTCAGCACATATTTTTTCACCCAATCTTGATGACACTTTCAGGTAATGATCAGTACCCCAATCCCACTTGGCTCACCAAATTTCGTTCTTCTAGGTTAAACCGTTCGTTGGCAGTAAGAGTTTAAATTTTTAGGTTTCACTCTGTTTTCTCCTATATGGATACATGTAGTTGGAACTCTAAATCAAAGACGGTTTGTGCTAGCTCTTTGAATCTTGACACAATAAAGTAGTTCCAAGTTCTATCTCTATGGTTTGTTTCCTATTGATGTAGCCCTAAGCAGAGACTGGCGCAAATCACTTTCATGGAAAGGGGTTGCCAACCTTCCAAAAAACCACGAGTTTCCTGAAATCTCAGCAAACATTTTTTCACCCAATCTTGATGACACTTTCAGGTAATGATCACTACACCAATCCCACTTGGCTAACCAAATTTCGTTCTTCTAGGTTAAACCGTTCGTTGGCAGTAACAGTTTTAAATTTTAGATTTCACTCTATTTTCTCCTATATGGATACATTTAGTTGGAACTCTAAATCAAACACGGTTTGTGCTAGCTCTTTGAAACTTGACACAATAAAGTAGTTCCAAGTTCTAACTCTATGGTTTGTTTCCTATTGATGTAGCCCTAAGCAGAGACTGGCGCAAATCACTTTCATGGAAAGGGGTTGCCAAGAATCCAAAAAACTACGAGTTTCCAGAAATCTCGGCACACATTTTTTCACCCAATCTTGATGACACTTTCAGGTAATGATCAGTATCCCAATCCCACTTGGCTCACCAAATTTCGTTCTTCTAGGTTAAACCGTACATTGGCAGTAACAGTTTTAAATTTTAGGTTTCACTCTGTTTTTTCCGATATGGATTCATGTAGTTTGAACTCTAAATCAAACACGGTTTGTGCTGGCTCTTTGAAACTTGACACAATAGAGTAGTTCCAAATTCTATCTCTATGGTTTGTTTCCTATTGATGTAGCCCTAAGCAGAGACTGGCGCAAATCACTTACATGGAAAGGGGTTGCCAAGCTTCCAAAAAACTACGAGTTTCTTGAAATCTCAGCACACATTTTTTCACCCAATCTTGATGACACTTTAAGGTAATGATCACTACCCCAATCCCACTTGGCTCACCAAATTTCGTTCTTCTAGGTTAAACCGTTCGTTGGCAGTAACAGTTTAAATTTTCAGGTTTCACTCTGTTTTCTCCTATATGGATACATGTACTTGGAACTCTAAATCAAAGACGGTTTGTCCTAGCTCTTTGAAACTTGACACAATAAAGTAGTTCCAAGTTCTATCTCTATGGTTTGTTTGCTATTGATGTAGCCCTAAGCAGAGGCGGGCGCAAATCACTTACATGGAAAGGGGTTGCCAAGCTTCCAAAAAACTACGAGTTTCCTGAAATCTCAGCACACATTTTTTCACCCAATCTTGATGACACTTTCAGGTAATGATCAGTACCCCAATCCCACTTGGCTCACCAAATTTCGTTCTTCTAGGTTAAACCGTTCGTTGGCATTAACAGTTTTAATTTTCAGGTTTCACTCTGTTTTCTCCTATATGGATACATGTAGTTGGAACTCTAAATCAAAGACGGTTTGTCCTAGCTCTTTGAAACTTGACACAATAAAGTATTTCCAAGTTCTATCTCTATGGTTTGTTTCCTATTGATGTAGCCCTAAGCAGAGACGGGCGCAAATCACTTTAATGGAAAGGGGTTGCCAAGCTTCCAAAAAACTACGAGTTTCCTGAAATCTCAGCACACATTTTTTCACCCAATCTTTATGACACTTTCAGGTAATGATCAGTACCCCAATCCCACTTGGCTCACCAAATTTCGTTCTGCTAGGTTAATCCGTTCGTTGGCAGTAACAGTTTTAATTTTCAGGTTTCACTCTGTTTTCTCCTATATGGATACATGTAGTTGGAACTCTAAATCAAACACGGTTTGTGCTAGCTCTTTGAATCTTGACACAATAAAGTAGGTCCAAGTTCTATCTCTATGGTTTGTTTCCTATTGATGTAGCCCTAAGCAGAGATGGCGCAAATCACTTTCATGGAAAGGGGTTGCCAACCTTCCAAAAAACTACGAGTTTCCTGAAATCTCAGCACACATTTTTTCACCCAATCTTGATGACACTTTCAGGTAATGATCAGTACCCCAATCCCACTTGGCTCACCAAATTTCGTTCTTCTAGGTTAAACCGTTCGTTGGCAGTAACAGTTTTAATTTTTAGGTTTCACTCTGTTTTCTCCGATATGGATACATGTAGTTGGAACTCTGAATCAAACACGGTTTGTGCTAGCTCTTTGAATCTTGACACAATAAAGTAGGTCCAAGTTCTATCTCTATGGTTTGTTTCCTATTGATGTAGCCCTAAGCAGAGATGGCGCAAATCACTTTCATGGAAAGGGGTTGCCAACCTTCCAAAAAACTACGAGTTTCCTGAAATCTCAGCACACATTTTTTCACCCAATCTTGATGAGACTTTCTGTTAATGATCAGTACCCCAATCCCACTGGCTCACCAAATTTCGTTCTTCTAGGTTAAACCGTTCGTTGGCAGTAACAGTTTTAATTTTCAGGTTTCACTCTGTTTTCTCCTATATGGATACATGTACTTGGAACTCTAAATCAAAGACGGTTTGTCCTAGCTCTTTGAAACTTGACACAATATAGTAGTTCCAAGTTCTATCTCTATGGTTTGTTTCCTATTGATGTAGCCCTAAGCAGAGGCGGGCGCAAATCACTTTCATGGAAAGGGGTTGCCAAGCTTCCAAAAAACTACGAGTTTCCTGAAATCTCAACACACATTTTTTCACCCAATCTTGATGACACTTTCAGTTAATGATCAGTACCCCAATCCCACTTGGCTCACCAAATTTCGTTCTTCTAGGTTCAACCGTTCGTTGGCAGTAACAGTTTTAATTTTCAGGTTTCACTCTGTTTTCTCCTATATGGATACATGTAGTTGGAACTCTAAATCAAAGACGGTTTGTGCTAGCTCTTTGAATCTTGACACAATAAAGTAGTTCCAAGTTCTATCTCTATGGTTTTTTTCCTATTGATGTAGCCCTAAGCAGAGACGGGCGCAAATCACTTTCATGGAAAGGGGTTGCCAAGCTTCCAAAAAACTACGAGTTTCCTGAAATCTCAGCACACATTTTTTCACCCAATCTTGATGACACTTTCAGGTAATGATCAGTACCCCAATCCCACTTGGCTCACCAAATTTCGTTCTGCTAGGTTAAACCGTTCGTTGGCAGTAACAGTTTTAATTTTTAGGTTTCACTCTGTTTTCTCCGATATGATACATGTAGTTGGAACTCTAAATCAAACACGGTTTGTGCTAGCTCTTTGAATCTTGACACAATAAAGTAGGTCCAAGTTCTATTTCTATGGTTTGTTTCCTATTGATGTAGCCCTAAGCAGAGATGGGGCAAATCACTTTCATGGAAAGGGGTTGCCAACCTTCCAAAAACTACGAGTTTCCTGAATTCTCAGCACACATTTTTTCACCCAATCTTGATGACACTTTCAGGTAATGATCAGTACCCCAATCCCACTTGGCTAACCAAATTTCATTCTTCTAGGTTAAAACGTTCGTTGGCTGTAACAGTTTTAATTTTAGATTTCACTCTATTTTCTCCTATACGGATACATGTATTTGGAACTCTAAATCAAACACGGTTTGTGCTAGCTCTTTGAAACTTGACACAATAAAGTAGTTCCAAGTTATAACTCTATGGTTTGTTTCCTATTGATGTAGCCCTAAGCAGAGACTGGCGCAAATCACTTTCATGGAAAGGGGTTGCCAAGAATCCAAAAACCTACGAGTTTCCAGAAATCTCGGCACACATTTTTTCACCCTATCTAGATGACACTTTCAGGTAATGATCAGTATCCCAATCCCACTTGGCTCACCAAATTTCGTTCTTCTAGGTTAAACCGTTGATTGGCAGTAACAGTTTTAAATTTTAGGTTTCACTCTGTTTTTTCCTATATGGATTCATGTTGTTTGAACTCTAAATCAAACACGGTTTGTGCTGGCTCTTTGAAACTTGACACAATAGAGTAGTTCCAAATTCTATCTCTATGGTTTGTTTCCTATTGATGTAGCCCTAAGCAGAGACTGGCGCAAATCACTTACATAGAAAGGGGTTGCCAAGCTTCCAAAAAACTACGAGTTTCCTGAAATCTCAGCACACATTTTTTCACCCAATCTTGATGACACTTTCAGTTAATGATCAGTACCCCAATCCCACTTGGCTCACCAAATTTCGTTCTTCTAGGTTAAACCGTTCGTTGGCAGTAACAGTTTTAATTTTCAGGTATCACGCTGTTTTCTCCTATATGGATACATGTAGTTTGAACTCTAAATCAAAGACGGTTTGTCCTAGCTCTTTGAAACTTGACACAATAAAGTAGTTCCAAGTTCTATCTCTATGGTTTGTTTCCTATTGATGTAGCCCTAAGCAGAGACGGGCGCAAATCACTTTCATGGAAAGGGGTTGCCAACCTTCCAAAAAACTACGAGTTTCCTGAAATCTCAGCACACATTTTTTCACCCAATCTTGATGACACTTTCAGTTAATGATCACTACCCCAATCCCACTTGGCTCACCAAATTTCGTTCTTCTAGGTTAAACCGTTCGTTGGCAGTAACAGTTTTAATTTTTAGGTTTCACTCTGTTTTCTCCTATATGGATACATGTAGTTGGAACTCTAAATCAAACACTGTTTGTGCTAGCTCTTTGAAACTTGACAAAATAAAGTAGGTCCATGTTCTATCTCTATGGTTTGTTTCCTATTGATGTAGCCCTAAGCAGAGATGGCGCAAATCACTTTCATGGAAAGGGGTTGCCAACCTTCCAAAAAACTACGAGTTTCCTGAAATCTCAGCACACATTTTTTCACCCAATCTTTATGACACTTTCAGGTAATGATCAGTACCCCAATCCCACTTGGCTCACCAAATTTCGTTCTTCTAGGTTAAACCGTTCGTTGGCAGTAAGGGTTTTAATTTTTAGGTTTCACTCTGTTTTCTCCTATATGGATACATGTAGTTGGAACTCTAAATCAAAGACGGTTTGTGCTAGCTCTTTGAATCTTGACACAATAAAGTAGTTCCAAGTTCTATCTCTATGGTTTGTTTCCTATTGATGTAGCCCTAAGCAGAGACTGGCGCAAATCACTTTCATAGAAAGGGGTTGCCAAGCTTCCAAAAAACCACGAGTTTCCTGAAATCTCAGCACACATTTTTTCAACAATCTTGATGACACTTTCAGGTAATGATCACTACCCCAATCCCACTTGGCTAACCAAATTTCGTTCTTCTAGGTTAAACCGTTCGTTGGCAGTAACAGTTTTAATTTTTAGATTTCACTCTATTTTTTCCTATATGGATACATGTAGTTCGAACTCTAAATCAAACACGGCTTGTGCTAGCTCTTTGAAACTTGACACAATAAAGTAGTTCCAAGTTCTAACTCTATGGTTTGTTTTCTATTGATGTAGCCCTAAGCAGAGACTGGCGCAAATCACTTTCATGGAAAGGGGTTTCCAAGAATCCAAAAAACTACGAGTTTCCAGAAATCTCGGCACACATTTTTTTACCCTATCTTGATGACACTTTCAGGTAATGATCAGTATCCCAATCCCACTTGGCTCACCAAATTTTGTTCTTCTAATTTAAACCGTTCATTGGCAGTAACAGTTTTAAATTTTAAGTTTCACTCTGTTTTTTCCTATATGGATTCATGTAGTTTGAACTCTAAATCAAACACGGTTTGTGCTGGCTCTTTGAAACTTGACACAATAGAGTAGTTCCAAATTCTATCTCTATGGTTTGTTTCCTATTGATGTAGCCCTAAGCAGAGACTGGCGCAAATCACTTACATGGAAAGGGGTTGTCAAGCTTCCAAAAAACTATGAGTTTCCTGAAATCTCAACACACATTTTTTCACCCAATCTTGATGACATTTCAGTTAATGATCAGTACCCCAATCCCACTTGGCTCACCAAATTTCGTTCTTCTAGGTTAAACCGTTCGTTGGCAGTAACAGTTTTAATTTTCAGGTTTCACTCTCTTTTCTCCTATATGGATACATGTAGTTGGAACACTAAATCAAAGACGGTTTGTCCTAGCTCTTTGAAACTTGACACAATAAAGTAGTTCCAAGTTCTATCTCTATGGTTTGTTTCCTATTGATGTAGCCCTAAGCAGAGACGAGCGCAAATCACTTTCATGGAAAGGGGTTGCCAAGCTTCCAAAAAACTACGAGTTTCCTGAAATCTCAGCACACATTTTTTCACCCAAACTTGATGACACTTTCAGGTAATGATCAGTACCCCAATCCCACTTGGCTCACCAAATTTCGTTCTTCTAGGTTAAATGGTTCGTTGGCAGTAAGAGTTTTAATTTTTAGGATTCACTCTGTTTTCTCCTATATGGATACATGTAGTTGGAACTCTAAATCAAAGACGGTTTGTGCTAGCTGTTTGAATCTTGACACAATAAAGTAGTTCCAAGTTCTATCTCTATGGTTTGTTTCCTATTGATGTAGCCCTAAGCAGAGACTGGCGGAAATCACTTACATGGAAAGGGGTTGCCAAGCTTCCAAACAACTATGAGTTTCCTGAAATCTCAGCACACATTTTTTCACCCAATCTTGATGACACTTTCAGTTAATGATCACTACCCCAATCCCACTTGGCTCACCAAATTTCGTTCTTCTAGGTTAAACCGTTCGTTGGCAGTAACAGTTTTAATTTTTAGGTTTCACTCTGTTTTCTCCTATATGGATACATGTAGTTGGAACTCTAAATCAAACACTGTTTGTGCTAGCTCTTTGAAACTTGACAAAATAAAGTAGGTCCATGTTCTATCTCTATGGTTTGTTTCCTATTGATGTAGCCCTAAGCAGAGATGGCGCAAAAAACTTTCATGGAAAGGGGTTGCCAACCTTCCAAAAAACTACGAGTTTCCTGAAATCTCAGCACACATTTTTTCACCCAATCTTTATGACACTTTCAGGTAATGATCAGTACCCCAATCCCACTTGGCTCACCAAATTTCGTTCTTCTAGGTTAAACCGTTCGTTGGCAGTAAGGGTTTTAATTTTTAGGTTTCACTCTGTTTTCTCCTATATGGATACATGTAGTTGGAACTCTAAATCAAAGACGGTTTGTGCTAGCTCTTTGAATCTTGACACAATAAAGTAGTTCCTAGTTCTATCTCTATGGTTTGTTTCCTATTGATGTAGCCCTAAGCAGAGACTGGCGCAAATCACTTTCATGGAAAGGAGTTGCCAAGCTTCCAAAAAACCACGAGTTTCCTGAAATCTCAGCACACATTTTTTCACCCAATCTTGATGACACTTTCAGGTAATGATCACTACCCCAATCCCACTTGGCTAACCAAATTTCGTTCTTCTAGGTTAAACCGTTCGTTGGCAGTAACAGTTTTAATTTTTAGATTTCACTCTATTTTCTCCTATATGGATACATGTAGTTGGAACTCTAAATCAAACACGGCTTGTGCTAGCTCTTTGAAACTTGACACAATAAAGTAGTTCCAAGTTCTAACTCTATGGTTTGTTTCCTATTGATGTAGCCCTAAGCAGAGACTGGCGCAAATCACTTTCATGGAAACGGGTTGCCAAGCTTCCAAAAAACCACAAGTTTCCAGAAATCTCGGCACACATTTTTTCACCCTATCTTGATGACACTTTCAGGTAATGATCAGTATCCCAATCCCACTTGGCTCACCAAATTTCGTTCTTCTAGGTTAAACCGTTCATTGGCAGTAACAGTTTTAAATTTTAAGTTTCACTCTGTTTTTTCCTATATGGATTCATGTAGTTTGAACTCTAAATCAAACACGGTTTGTGCTGGCTCTTTGAAACTTGACACAATAGAGTAGTTCCAAATTCTATCTCTATGGTTTGTTTCCTATTGATGTAGCCCTAAGCAGAGGCGGGCACAAATCACTTTCATGGAAAGGGGTTGCCAAGCTTCCAAAAAACTACGAGTTTCCTGAAATCTCAGCACACATTTTTTCACCCAATCTTGATGACACTTTCAGGTAATGATCAGTACCCCAATCCCACTTGGCTCACCAAATTTCGTTCTTCTAGGTTAAACCGTTCGTTGGCAGTAAGAGTTTTAATTTTTAGGTTTCACTCTGTTTTCTCCTATATGGATACATGTAGTTGGAACTCTAAATCAAAGACGGTTTGTGCTAGCTCTTTGAATCTTGACACAATAAAGTAGTTCCAAGTTCTAAATCTATGGTTTGTTTCCTATTGATGTAGCCCTAAGCAGAGACTGGCGCAAATCACTTTCATGGAAGGGGGTTGCCAAGCTTCCAAAAAACCACGAGTTTCCTGAAATCTCAGCACATATTTTTTCACCCAATCTTGATGACACTTTCAGGTAATGATCAGTACCCCAATCCCACTTGGCTCACCAAATTTCGTTCTTCTAGGTTAAACCGTTCGTTGGCAGTAAGAGTTTTAATTTTTAGGTTTCACTCTGTTTTCTCCTATATGGATACATGTAGTTGGAACTCTAAATCAAAGACGGTTTGTGCTAGCTCTTTGAATCTTGACACAATAAAGTAGTTCCAAGTTCTATCTCTATGGTTTGTTTGCTATTGATGTAGCCCTAAGCAGAGACTGGCGCAAATCACTTTCATGGAAAGGGGTTGCCAACCTTCCAAAAAACCACGAGTTTTCTGAAATCTCAGCAAACATTTTTTCACCCAATCTTGATGACACTTTCAGGTAATGATCACTACACCAATCCCACTTGGCTAACCAAATTTCGTTCTTCTAGGTTAAACCGTTCGTTGGCAGTAACAGTTTTAAATTTTAGATTTCACTCTATTTTCTCCTATATGGATACATGTAGTTGGAACTCTAAATCAAACACGGTTTGTGCTAGCTCTTTGAAACTTGACACAATAAAGTAGTTCCAAGTTCTAACTCTATGGTTTGTTTCCTATTGATGTAGCCCTAAGCAGAGACTGGCGCAAATCACTTTCATGGAAAGGGGTTGCCAAGAATCCAAAAAACTACGAGTTTCCAGAAATCTCGGCACACATTTTTTCACCCAATATTGATGACACTTTCAGGTAATGATCAGTATCCCAATCCCACTTGGCTCACCAAATTTCGTTCTTCTAGGTTAAACCGTACATTGGCAGTAACAGTTTTAAATTTTAGGTTTCACTCTTTTTTTTCCGATATGGATTCATGTAGTTTGAACTCTAAATCAAACACGGTTTGTGCTGGCTCTTTGAAACTTGACACAATAGAGTAGTTCCAAATTCTATCTCTATGGTTTGTTTCCTATTGATGTAGCCCTAAGCAGAGACTGGCGCAAATCACTTACATGGAAAGGGGTTGCCAAGCTTCCAAAAAACTACGAGTTTCTTGAAATCTCAGCACACATTTTTTCACCCAATATTGATGACACTTTAAGGTAATGATCACTACCCCAATCCCACTTGGCTCACCAAATTTCGTTCTTCTAGGTTAAACCGTTCGTTGGCAGTAACAGTTTAAATTTTCAGGTTTCACTCTGTTTTCTCCTATATGGATACATGTACTTGGAACTCTAAATCAAAGACGGTTTGTCCTAGCTCTTTGAAACTTGACACAATAAAGTAGTTCCAAGTTCTATCTCTATGGTTTGTTTGCTATTGATGTAGCCCTAAGCAGAGGCGGGCGCAAATCACTTTCATGGAAAGGGGTTGCCAAGCTTCCAAAAAACTACGAGTTTCCTGAAATCTCAGCACACATTTTTTCACCCAATCTTGATGACACTTTCAGGTAATGATCAGTACCCCAATCCCACTTGGCTCACCAAATTTCGTTCTTCTAGGTTAAACCGTTCGTTGGCATTAACAGTTTTAATTTTCAGGTTTCACTCTGTTTTCTCCTATATGGATACATGTAGTTGGAACTCTAAATCAAAGACGGTTTGTCCTAGCTCTTTGAAACTTGACACAATAAAGTATTTCCAAGTTCTATCTCTATGGTTTGTTTCCTATTGATGTAGCCCTAAGCAGAGACGGGCGCAAATCACTTTAATGGAAAGGGGTTGCCAAGCTTCCAAAAAACTACGAGTTTCCTGAAATCTCAGCACACATTTTTTCACCCAATCTTTATGACACTTTCAGGTAATGATCAGTACCCCAATCCCACTTGGCTCACCAAATTTCGTTCTGCTAGGTTAATCCGTTCGTTGGCAGTAACAGTTTTAATTTTTAGGTTTCACTCTGTTTTCTCCTATATGGATACATGTAGTTGGAACTCTAAATCAAACACGGTTTGTGCTAGCTCTTTGAATCTTGACACAATAAAGTAGGTCCAAGTTCTATCTCTATGGTTTGTTTCCTATTGATGTAGCCCTAAGCAGAGACTGGCACAAATCACTTTCATGGAAAGGGGTTGCCAACCTTCCAAAAAACTACGAGTTTCCTGAAATCTCAGCACACATTTTTTCACCCAATCTTGATGACACTTTCAGGTAATGATCAGTACCCCAATCCCACTTGGCTCACCAAATTTCGTTCTTCTAGGTTAAACCGTTCGTTGGCAGTAACAGTTTTAATTTTTAGGTTTCACTCTGTTTTCTCCGATATGGATACATGTAGTTGGAACTCTAAATCAAACACGGTTTGTGCTAGCTCTTTGAATCTTGACACAATAAAGTAGGTCCAAGTTCTATCTCTATGGTTTGTTTCCTATTGATGTAGCCCTAAGCAGAGATGGCGCAAATCACTTTCATGGAAAGGGGTTGCCAACCTTCCAAAAAACTACGAGTTTCCTGAAATTTCAGCACACATTTTTTCACCCAATCTTGATGAGACTTTCTGTTAATGATCAGTACCCCAATCCCACTGGCTCACCAAATTTCGTTCTTCTAGGTTAAACCGTTCGTTGGCAGTAACAGTTTTAATTTTCAGGTTTCACTCTGTTTTCTCCTATATGGATACATGTAGTTGGAACTCTAAATCAAAGACGGTTTGTCCTAGCTCTTTGAAACTTGACACAATATAGTAGTTCCAAGTTCTATCTCTATGGTTTGTTTCCTATTGATGTAGCCCTAAGCAGAGGCGGGCGCAAATCACTTTCATGGAAAGGGGTTGCCAAGCTTCCAAAAAACTACGAGTTTCCTGAAATCTCAACACACATTTTTTCACCCAATCTTGATGACACTTTCAGTTAATGATCAGTACCCCAATCCCACTTGGCTCACCAAATTTCGTTCTTCTAGGTTCAACCGTTCGTTGGCAGTAACAGTTTTAATTTTCAGGTTTCACTCTGTTTTCTCCTATATGGATACATGTAGTTGGAACTCTAAATCAAAGACGGTTTGTGCTAGCTCTTTGAATCTTGACACAATAAAGTAGTTCCAAGTTCTATCTCTATGGTTTGTTTCCTATTGATGTAGCCCTAAGCAGAGACGGGCGCAAATCACTTTCATGGAAAGGGGTTGCCAAGCTTCCAAAAAACTACGAGTTTCCTGAAATCTCAGCACACATTTTTTCACCCAATCTTGATGACACTTTCAGGTAATGATCAGTACCCCAATCCCACTTGGCTCACCAAATTTCGTTCTGCTAGGTTAAACCGTTCGTTGGCAGTAACAGTTTTAATTTTTAGGTTTCACTCTGTTTTCTCCGATATGATACATGTAGTTGGAACTCTAAATCAAACACGGTTTGTGCTAGCTCTTTGAATCTTGACACAATAAAGTAGGTCCAAGTTCTATCTCTATGGTTTGTTTCCTATTGATGTAGCCCTAAGCAGAGATGGGGCAAATCACTTTCATTGAAAGGGGTTGCCAACCTTCCAAAAACTACGAGTTTCCTGAATTCTCAGCACACATTTTTTCACCCAATCTTGATGACACTTTCAGGTAATGATCACTACCCCAATCCCACTTGGCTAACCAAATTTCATTCTTCTAGGTTAAAACGTTCGTTGGCTGTAACAGTTTTAATTTTAGATTTCACTCTATTTTCTCCTATACGGATACATGTATTTGGAACTCTAAATCAAACACGGTTTGTGCTAGCTCTTTGAAACTTGACACAATAAAGTAGTTCCAAGTTATAACTCTATGGTTTGTTTCCTATTGATGTAGCCCTAAGCAGAGACTGGCGCAAATCACTTTCATGGAAAGGGGTTGCCAACCTTCCAAAAAACTACGAGTTTCCTGAAATCTCAGCACACATTTTTTCACCCAATCTTGATGACACTTTCAGGTAATGATCCGTACCCCAATCCCACTTGGCTCACCAAATTTCGTTCTTCTAGGTTAAACCGTTCGTTGGCAGTAAGAGTTTTAATTTTTAGGATTCACTCTCTTTTCTCCTATATGGATACATGTAGTTGGAACTCTAAATCAAAGACGGTTTGTGCTAGCTCTTTGAATCTTGACACAATAAAGTAGTTCCAAGTTCTATCTCTATGGTTTGTTTCCTATTGATGTAGCCCTAAGCAGAGACTGGCGCAAATCACTTTCATGGAAAGGGGTTGCCAAGAATCCAAAAAACTACGAGTTTCCAGAAATCTCGGCACACATTTTTTCACCCTATCTAGATGACACTTTCAGGTAATGATCAGTATCCCAATCCCACTTGGCTCACCAAATTTCGTTCTTCTAGGTTAAACCGTTGATTGGCAGTAACAGTTTTAAATTTTAGGTTTCACTCTGTTTTTTCCTATATGGATTCATGTTGTTTGAACTCTAAATCAAACACGGTTTGTGCTGGCTCTTTGAAACTTGACAAATAGAGTAGTTCCAAATTCTGTCTCTATGGTTTGTTTCCTATTGATGTAGCCCTAAGCAGAGACTGGCGCAAATCACTTACATAGAAAGGGGTTGCCAAGCTTCCAAAAAACTACGAGTTTCCTGAAATCTCAGCACACATTTTTTCACCCAATCTTGATGACACTTTCAGGTAATGATCAGTACCCCAATCCCACTTGGCTCACCAAATTTCGTTCTTCTAGGTTAAACCGTTCGTTGGCAGTAACAGTTTTAATTTTTAGGTTTCACTCTGTTTTCTCCGATATGGATACATGTAGTTGGAACTCTAAATCAAACACGGTTTGTGCTAGCTCTTTGAATCTTGACACAATAAAGTAGGTCCAAGTTCTATCTCTATGGTTTGTTTCCTATTGATGTAGCCCTAAGCAGAGATGGCGCAAATCACTTTCATGGAAAGGGGTTGCCAACCTTCCAAAAAACTACGAGTTTCCTGAAATTTCAGCACACATTTTTTCACCCAATCTTGATGAGACTTTCTGTTAATGATCAGTACCCCAATCCCACTGGCTCACCAAATTTCGTTCTTCTAGGTTAAACCGTTCGTTGGCAGTAACAGTTTTAATTTTCAGGTTTCACTCTGTTTTCTCCTATATGGATACATGTAGTTGGAACTCTAAATCAAAGACGGTTTGTCCTAGCTCTTTGAAACTTGACACAATATAGTAGTTCCAAGTTCTATCTCTATGGTTTGTTTCCTATTGATGTAGCCCTAAGCAGAGGCGGGCGCAAATCACTTTCATGGAAAGGGGTTGCCAAGCTTCCAAAAAACTACGAGTTTCCTGAAATCTCAACACACATTTTTTCACCCAATCTTGATGACACTTTCAGTTAATGATCAGTACCCCAATCCCACTTGGCTCACCAAATTTCGTTCTTCTAGGTTCAACCGTTCGTTGGCAGTAACAGTTTTAATTTTCAGGTTTCACTCTGTTTTCTCCTATATGGATACATGTAGTTGGAACTCTAAATCAAAGACGGTTTGTGCTAGCTCTTTGAATCTTGACACAATAAAGTAGTTCCAAGTTCTATCTCTATGGTTTGTTTCCTATTGATGTAGCCCTAAGCAGAGACGGGCGCAAATCACTTTCATGGAAAGGGGTTGCCAAGCTTCCAAAAAACTACGAGTTTCCTGAAATCTCAGCACACATTTTTTCACCCAATCTTGATGACACTTTCAGGTAATGATCAGTACCCCAATCCCACTTGGCTCACCAAATTTCGTTCTGCTAGGTTAAACCGTTCGTTGGCAGTAACAGTTTTAATTTTTAGGTTTCACTCTGTTTTCTCCGATATGATACATGTAGTTGGAACTCTAAATCAAACACGGTTTGTGCTAGCTCTTTGAATCTTGACACAATAAAGTAGGTCCAAGTTCTATCTCTATGGTTTGTTTCCTATTGATGTAGCCCTAAGCAGAGATGGGGCAAATCACTTTCATTGAAAGGGGTTGCCAACCTTCCAAAAACTACGAGTTTCCTGAATTCTCAGCACACATTTTTTCACCCAATCTTGATGACACTTTCAGGTAATGATCACTACCCCAATCCCACTTGGCTAACCAAATTTCATTCTTCTAGGTTAAAACGTTCGTTGGCTGTAACAGTTTTAATTTTAGATTTCACTCTATTTTCTCCTATACGGATACATGTATTTGGAACTCTAAATCAAACACGGTTTGTGCTAGCTCTTTGAAACTTGACACAATAAAGTAGTTCCAAGTTATAACTCTATGGTTTGTTTCCTATTGATGTAGCCCTAAGCAGAGACTGGCGCAAATCACTTTCATGGAAAGGGGTTGCCAACCTTCCAAAAAACTACGAGTTTCCTGAAATCTCAGCACACATTTTTTCACCCAATCTTGATGACACTTTCAGGTAATGATCCGTACCCCAATCCCACTTGGCTCACCAAATTTCGTTCTTCTAGGTTAAACCGTTCGTTGGCAGTAAGAGTTTTAATTTTTAGGATTCACTCTCTTTTCTCCTATATGGATACATGTAGTTGGAACTCTAAATCAAAGACGGTTTGTGCTAGCTCTTTGAATCTTGACACAATAAAGTAGTTCCAAGTTCTATCTCTATGGTTTGTTTCCTATTGATGTAGCCCTAAGCAGAGACTGGCGCAAATCACTTTCATGGAAAGGGGTTGCCAAGAATCCAAAAAACTACGAGTTTCCAGAAATCTCGGCACACATTTTTTCACCCTATCTAGATGACACTTTCAGGTAATGATCAGTATCCCAATCCCACTTGGCTCACCAAATTTCGTTCTTCTAGGTTAAACCGTTGATTGGCAGTAACAGTTTTAAATTTTAGGTTTCACTCTGTTTTTTCCTATATGGATTCATGTTGTTTGAACTCTAAATCAAACACGGTTTGTGCTGGCTCTTTGAAACTTGACAAATAGAGTAGTTCCAAATTCTGTCTCTATGGTTTGTTTCCTATTGATGTAGCCCTAAGCAGAGACTGGCGCAAATCACTTACATAGAAAGGGGTTGCCAAGCTTCCAAAAAACTACGAGTTTCCTGAAATCTCAGCACACATTTTTTCACCCAATCTTGATGACACTTTCAGTTAATGATCAGTACCCCAATCCCACTTGGCTCACCAAATTTCGTTCTTCTAGGTTAAACCGTTCGTTGGCAGTAACAGTTTTAATTTTCAGGTATCACGCTGTTTTCTCCTATATGGATACATGTAGTTTGAACTCTAAATCAAAGACGGTTTGTCCTAGCTCTTTGAAACTTGACACAATAAAGTAGTTCCAAGTTCTATCTCTATGGTTTGTTTTCTATTGATGTAGCCCTAAGCAGAGACGGGCGCAAATCACTTTCATGGAAAGGGGTTGCCAACCTTCCAAAAAACTACGAGTTTCCTGAAATCTCAGCACACATTTTTTCACCCAATCTTGATGACACTTTCAGTTAATGATCACTACCCCAATCCCACTTGGCTCACCAAATTTCGTTCTTCTAGGTTAAACCGTTCGTTGGCAGTAACAGTTTTAATTTTTAGGTTTCACTCTGTTTTCTCCTATATGGATACATGTAGTTGGAACTCTAAATCAAACACTGTTTGTGCTAGCTCTTTGAAACTTGACAAAATAAAGTAGGTCCATGTTCTATCTCTATGGTTTGTTTCCTATTGATGTAGCCCTAAGCAGAGATGGCGCAAATCACTTTCATGGAAAGGGGTTGACAACCTTCCAAAAAACTACGAGTTTCCTGAAATCTCAGCACACATTTTTTCACCCAATCTTTATGACACTTTCAGGTAATGATCAGTACCCCAATCCCACTTGGCTCACCAAATTTCGTTCTTCTAGGTTAAACCGTTCGTTGGCAGTAAGGGTTTTAATTTTTAGGTTTCACTCTGTTTTCTCCTATATGGATACATGTAGTTGGAACTCTAAATCAAAGACGGTTTGTGCTAGCTCTTTGAATCTTGACACAATAAAGTAGTTCCAAGTTCTATCTCTATGGTTTGTTTCCTATTGATGTAGCCCTAAGCAGAGACTGGCGCAAATCACTTTCATGGAAAGGGGTTGCCAAGCTTCCAAAAAACCACGAGTTTCCTGAAATCTCAGCACACATTTTTTCACCCAATCTTGATGACACTTTCAGGTAATGATCACTACCCCAATCCCACTTGGCTAACCAAATTTCGTTCTTCTAGGTTAAACCGTTCGTTGGCAGTAACAGTTTTAATTTTTAGATTTCACTCTATTTTCTCCTATATGGATACATGTAGTTCGAACTCTAAATCAAACACGGCTTGTGCTAGCTCTTTGAAACTTGACACAATAAAGTAGTTCCAAGTTCTAACTCTATGGTTTGTTTTCTATTGATGTAGCCCTAAGCAGAGACTGGCGCAAATCACTTTCATGGAAAGCGGTTTCCAAGAATCCAAAAAACTACGAGTTTCCAGAAATCTCGGCACACATTTTTTTACCCTATCTTGATGACACTTTCAGGTAATGATCAGTATCCCAATCCCACTTGGCTCACCAAATTTTGTTCTTCTAGGTTAAACCGTTCATTGGCAGTAACAGTTTTAAATTTTAAGTTTCACTCTGTTTTTTCGTATATGGATTCATGTAGTTTGAACTCTAAATCAAACATGGTTTGTGCTGGCTCTTTGAAACTTGACACAATAGAGTAGTTCCAAATTCTATCTCTATGGTTTGTTTCCTATTGATGTAGCCCTAAGCAGAGACTGGCGCAAATCACTTACATGGAAAGGGGTTGCCAAGCTTCCAAAAAACTATGAGTTTCCTGAAATCTCAACACACATTTTTTCACCCAATCTTGATGACATTTCAGTTAATGATCAGTACCCCAATCCCACTTGGCTCACCAAATTTCGTTCTTCTAGGTTAAACCGTTCGTTGGCAGTAACAGTTTTAATTTTCAGGTTTCACTCTGTTTTCTCCTATATGGATACATGTAGTTGGAACTCTAAATCAAAGACGGTTTGTCCTAGCTCTTTGAAACTTGACACAATAAAGTAGTTCCAAGTTCTATCTCTATGGTTTGTTTCCTATTGATGTAGCCCTAAGCAGAGACGAGCGCAAATCACTTTCATGGAAAGGGGTTGCCAAGCTTCCAAAAAACTACGAGTTTCCTGAAATCTCAGCACACATTTTTTCACCCAATCTTGATGACACTTTCAGGTAATGATCAGTACCCCAATCCCACTTGGCTCACCAAATTTCGTTCTTCTAGGTTAAATGGTTCGTTGGCAGTAAGAGTTTTAATTTTTAGGATTCACTCTGTTTTCTCCTATATGGATACATGTAGTTGGAACTCTAAATCAAAGACGGTTTGTGCTAGCTGTTTGAATCTTGACACAATAAAGTAGTTCCAAGTTCTATCTCTATGGTTTGTTTCCTATTGATGTAGCCCTAAGCAGAGACTGGCGCAAATCACTTTCATGGAAACGGGTTGCCAAGCTTCCAAAAAACCACGAGTTTCCAGAAATCTCGGCACACATTTTTTCACCCTATCTTGATGACACTTTCAGGTAATGATCAGTATCCCAATCCCACTTGGCTCACCAAATTTCGTTCTTCTAGGTTAAACCGTTCATTGGCAGTAACAGTTTTAAATTTTAAGTTTCACTCTGTTTTTTCCTATATGGATTCATGTAGTTTGAACTCTAAATCAAACACGGTTTGTGCTGGCTCTTTGAAACTTGACACAATAGAGTAGTTCCAAATTCTATCTCTATGGTTTGTTTCCTATTGATGTAGCCCTAAGCAGAGACTGGCGCAAATCACTTCCATGGAAAGAAGTTGCCAAGCTTCCAAAAACTACGATTTTCCTGAAATCTCAACACACATTTTTTCACCCAATCTTGATGACACTTTCAGGTAATGATCAGTACCCCAGTCCAACTTGGCTCACCAAATTTCGTTCTGCTAGGTTAAACCGTTCGTTGGCAGTAACAGTTTTAATTTTTAGGTTTCACTCTGTTTTCTCCGATATGGATACATGTAGTTGGAACTCTAAATCAAAGACGGTTTGTGCTAGCTCTTTGAATCTTGACACAATAAAGTAGTTCAAAGTTCTATCTCTATGGTTTGTTTCCTATTGATGTAGCCCTAAGCAGAGACTGGCGGAAATCACTTACATGGAAAGGGGTTGCCAAGCTTCCAAACAACTACGAGTTTCCTGAAATCTCAGCACACATTTTTTCACCCAATCTTGATGACACTTTCAGTTAATGATCACTACCCCAATCCCACTTGGCTCACCAAATTTCGTTCTTCTAGGTTAAACCGTTCGTTGGCAGTAACAGTTTTAATTTTTAGGTTTCACTCTGTTTTCTCCTATATGGATACATGTTGTTGGAACTCTAAATCAAACACTGTTTGTGCTAGCTCTTTGAATCTTGACACAATAAAGTAGTTCCTAGTTCTATCTCTATGGTTTGTTTCCTATTGATGTAGCCCTAAGCAGAGATGGCGCAAATCACTTTCATGGAAAGGGGTTGCCAACCTTCCAAAAAACTACGAGTTTCCTGAAATCTCAGCACACATTTTTTCACCCAATCTTTATGACACTTTCAGGTAATGATCAGTACCCCAATCCCACTTGGCTCACCAAATTTCGTTCTTCTAGGTTAAACCGTTCGTTGGCAGTAAGGGTTTTAATTTTTAGGTTTCACTCTGTTTTCTCCTATATGGATACATGTAGTTGGAACTCTAAATCAAAGACGGTTTGTGCTAGCTCTTTGAATCTTGACACAATAAAGTAGTTCCTAGTTCTATCTCTATGGTTTGTTTCCTATTGATGTAGCCCTAAGCAGAGACTGGCGCAAATCACTTTCATGGAAAGGAGTTGCCAAGCTTCCAAAAAACCACGAGTTTCCTGAAATCTCAGCACACATTTTTTCACCCAATCTTGATGACACTTTCAGGTAATGATCACTACCCCAATCCCACTTGGCTAACCAAATTTCGTTCTTCTAGGTTAAACCGTTCGTTGGCAGTAACAGTTTTAATTTTTAGATTTCACCCTATTTTCTCCTATATGGATACATGTAGTTGGAACTCTAAATCAAACACG
Organism: Spermophilus citellus; assembly: GCF_964194105.1. Taxonomy (NCBI): domain Eukaryota; kingdom Metazoa; phylum Chordata; class Mammalia; order Rodentia; family Sciuridae; genus Spermophilus; species Spermophilus citellus. The sequence continues at coordinate 53,794,168 of NC_138187.1, forward strand.
GCTTGTGCTAGCTCTTTGAAACTTGACACAATAAAGTAGTTCCAAGTTCTAACTCTATGGTTTGTTTTCTATTGATGTAGCCCTAAGCAGAGACTGGCGCAAATCACTTTCATGGAAAGCGGTTTCCAAGAATCCAAAAAACTACGAGTTTCCAGAAATCTCGGCACACATTTTTTTACCCTATCTTGATGACACTTTCAGGTAATGATCAGTATCCCAATCCCACTTGGCTCACCAAATTTTGTTCTTCTAGGTTAAACCGTTCATTGGCAGTAACAGTTTTAAATTTTAAGTTTCACTCTGTTTTTTCGTATATGGATTCATGTAGTTTGAACTCTAAATCAAACACGGTTTGTGCTGGCTCTTTGAAACTTGACACAATAGAGTAGTTCCAAATTCTATCTCTATGGTTTGTTTCCTATTGATGTAGCCCTAAGCAGAGACTGGCGCAAATCACTTACATGGAAAGGGGTTGCCAAGCTTCCAAAAAACTATGAGTTTCCTGAAATCTCAACACACATTTTTTCACCCAATTTTGATGACATTTCAGTTAATGATCAGTACCCCAATCCCACTTGGCTCACCAAATTTCGTTCTTCTAGGTTAAACCGTTCGTTGGCAGTAACAGTTTTAATTTTCAGGTTTCACTCTGTTTTCTCCTATATGGATACATGTAGTTGGAACTCTAAATCAAAGACGGTTTGTCCTAGCTCTTTGAAACTTGACACAATAAAGTAGTTCCAAGTTCTATCTCTATGGTTTGTTTCCTATTGATGTAGCCCTAAGCAGAGACGAGCGCAAATCACTTTCATGGAAAGGGGTTGCCAAGCTTCCAAAAAACTACGAGTTTCCTGAAATCTCAGCACACATTTTTTCACCCAATCTTGATGACACTTTCAGGTAATGATCAGTACCCCAATCCCACTTGGCTCACCAAATTTCGTTCTTCTAGGTTAAATGGTTCGTTGGCAGTAAGAGTTTTAATTTTTAGGATTCACTCTGTTTTCTCCTATATGGATACATGTAGTTGGAACTCTAAATCAAAGACGGTTTGTGCTAGCTGTTTGAATCTTGACACAATAAAGTAGTTCCAAGTTCTATCTCTATGGTTTGTTTCCTATTGATGTAGCCCTAAGCAGAGACTGGCGCAAATCACTTTCATGGAAACGGGTTGCCAAGCTTCCAAAAAACCACGAGTTTCCAGAAATCTCGGCACACATTTTTTCACCCTATCTTGATGACACTTTCAGGTAATGATCAGTATCCCAATCCCACTTGGCTCACCAAATTTCGTTCTTCTAGGTTAAACCGTTCATTGGCAGTAACAGTTTTAAATTTTAAGTTTCACTCTGTTTTTTCCTATATGGATTCATGTAGTTTGAACTCTAAATCAAACACGGTTTGTGCTGGCTCTTTGAAACTTGACACAATAGAGTAGTTCCAAATTCTATCTCTATGGTTTGTTTCCTATTGATGTAGCCCTAAGCAGAGACTGGCGCAAATCACTTCCATGGAAAGAAGTTGCCAAGCTTCCAAAAACTACGATTTTCCTGAAATCTCAACACACATTTTTTCACCCAATCTTGATGACACTTTCAGGTAATGATCAGTACCCCAATCCCACTTGGCTCACCAAATTTCGTTCTTCTAGGTTAAATGGTTCGTTGGCAGTAAGAGTTTTAATTTTTAGGATTCACTCTGTTTTCTCCTATATGGATACATGTAGTTGGAACTCTAAATCAAAGACGGTTTGTGCTAGCTGTTTGAATCTTGACACAATAAAGTAGTTCCAAGTTCTATCTCTATGGTTTGTTTCCTATTGATGTAGCCCAAAGCAGAGACTGGCGGAAATCACTTACATGGAAAGGGGTTGCCAAGCTTCCAAACAACTACGAGTTTCCTGAAATCTCAGCACACATTTTTTCACCCAATCTTGATGACACTTTCAGTTAATGATCACTACCCCAATCCCACTTGGCTCACCAAATTTCGTTCTTCTAGGTTAAACCGTTCGTTGGCAGTAACAGTTTTAATTTTTAGGTTTCACTCTGTTTTCTCCTATATGGATACATGTAGTTGGAACTCTAAATCAAACACTGTTTGTGCTAGCTCTTTGAAACTTGACAAAATAAAGTAGGTCCATGTTCTATCTCTATGGTTTGTTTCCTATTGATGTAGCCCTAAGCAGAGATGGCGCAAATCACTTTCATGGAAAGGGGTTGCCAACCTTCCAAAAAACTACGAGTTTCCTGAAATCTCAGCACACATTTTTTCACCCAATCTTTATGACACTTTCAGGTAATGATCAGTACCCCAATCCCACTTGGCTCACCAAATTTCGTTCTTCTAGGTTAAACCGTTCGTTGGCAGTAAGGGTTTTAATTTTTAGGTTTCACTCTGTTTTCTCCTATATGGATACATGTAGTTGGAACTCTAAATCAAAGACGGTTTGTGCTAGCTCTTTGAATCTTGACACAATAAAGTAGTTCCTAGTTCTATCTCTATGGTTTGTTTCCTATTGATGTAGCCCTAAGCAGAGACTGGCGCAAATCACTTTCATGGAAAGGAGTTGCCAAGCTTCCAAAAAACCACGAGTTTCCTGAAATCTCAGCACACATTTTTTCACCCAATCTTGATGACACTTTCAGGTAATGATCACTACCCCAATCCCACTTGGCTAACCAAATTTCGTTCTTCTAGGTTAAACCGTTCGTTGGCAGTAACAGTTTTAATTTTTAGATTTCACCCTATTTTCTCCTATATGGATACATGTAGTTGGAACTCTAAATCAAACACGGCTTGTGCTAGCTCTTTGAAACTTGACACAATAAAGTAGTTCCAAGTTCTAACTCTATGGTTTGTTTCCTATTGATGTAGCCCTAAGCAGAGACTGGCGCAAATCACTTTCATGGAAACGGGTTGCCAAGCTTCCAAAAAACCACGAGTTTCCAGAAATTTCGGCACACATTTTTTCACCCTATCTTGATGACACTTTCAGGTAATGATCAGTATCCCAATCCCACTTGGCTCACCAAATTTCGTTCTTCTAGGTTAAACCGTTCATTGGCAGTAACAGTTTTAAATTTTAAGTTTCACTCTGTTTTTTCCTATATGGATTCATGTAGTTTGAACTCTAAATCAAACACGGTTTGTGCTGGCTCTTTGAAACTTGACACAATAGAGTAGTTCCAAATTCTATCTCTATGGTTTGTTTCCTATTGATGTAGCCCTAAGGAAAGACTGGCGCAAATCACTTACATGGAAAGGGGTTGCCAAGCTTCCAAAAAACTACGAGTTTCCTGAAATCTCAACACACATTTTTTCACCCAATCTTGATGACACTTTCAGTTAATGATCAGTACCCCAATCCCACTTGGCTCACCAAATTTCGTTCTTCTAGGTTCAACCGTTCGTTGGCAGTAACAGTTTTAATTTTCAGGTTTCACTCTGTTTTCTCCTATATGGATACATGTAGTTGGAACTCTAAATCAAAGACGGTTTGTCCTAGCTCTTTGAATCTTGACACAATAAAGTAGTTCCAAGTTCTATCTCTATGGTTTGTTTCCTATTGATGTAGCCCTAAGCAGAGACGGGCGCAAATCACTTTCATGGAAAGGGGTTGCCAAGCTTCCAAAAAACTACGAGTTTCCTGAAATCTCAGCACACATTTTTTCACCCAATCTTGATGACACTTTCAGGTAATGATCAGTACCCCAATCCCACTTGGCTCACCAAATTTCGTTCTGCTAGGTTAAACCGTTCGTTGGCAGTAACAGTTTTAATTTTTAGGTTTCACTCTGTTTTCTCCGATATGGATACATGTAGTTGGAACTCTAAATCAAACACGGTTTGTGCTAGCTCTTTGAATCTTGACACAATAAAGTAGGTCCAAGTTCTATCTCTATGGTTTGTTTCCTATTGATGTAGCCCTAAGCAGAGATGGGGCAAATCACTTTCATGGAAAGGGGTTGCCAACCTTCCAAAAAACTACGAGTTTCCTGAAATCTCAGCACACATTTTTTCACCCAATCTTGATGACACTTTCAGGTAATGATCAGTACCCCAATCCCACTTGGCTCACCAAATTTCGTTCTTCTAGGTTAAACCGTTCGTTGGCAGTAAGAGTTTTAATTTTTAGGATTCACTCTGTTTTCTCCTATATGGATACATGTAGTTGGAACTCTAAATCAAAGACAGTTTGTGCTAGCTCTTTGAATCTTGACACAATAAAGTAGTTCCAAGTTCTATCTCTATGGTTTGTTTCCTATTGATGTAGCCCTAAGCAGAGACTGGCGCAAATCACTTTCATGGAAATGGGTTGCCAAGCTTCCAAAAAAACAAGAGATTCCTGTAATCTCAGCACACATTTTTTCACCCAATCTTGATGACACTTTCAGGTAATGATCACTACCCCAATCCCACTTGGCTAACCAAATTTCGTTCTTCTAGGTTAAAACGTTCGTTGGCAGTAACAGTTTTAATTTTTAGATTTCACTCTATTTTCTCCTATATGGATACATGTATTTGGAACTCTAAATCAAACACGGTTTGTGCTAGCTCTTTGAAACTTGACACAATAAAGTAGTTCCAAGTTCTAACTCTATGGTTTGTTTCCTATTGATGTAGCCCTAAGCAGAGACTGGCACAAATCACTTTCATGGAAAGGGGTTGCCAAGAATCCAAAAAACTACGAGTTTCCAAAAATCTCGGCACACATTTTTTCACCCTATCTTGATGACACTTTCAGGTAATGATCAGTATCCCAATCCCACTTGGCTCACCAAATTTCGTTCTTCTAGGTTAAACCGTTCATTGGCAGTAACAGTTTTAAATTTTAAGTTTCACTCTGTTTTTTCCTATATGGATTCATGTAGTTTGAACTCTAAATCAAACACGGTTTGTGCTGGCTCTTTGAAACTTGACACAATAGAGTAGTTCCAAATTCTATCTCTATGGTTTGTTTCCTATTGATGTAGCCCTAAGCAGAGACTGGCGCAAATCACTTACATGGAAAGAAGTTGCCAAGCTTCCAAAAAACTACGATTTTCCTGAAATCTCAACACACATTTTTTCACCCAATCTTGATGACACTTTCAGTTAATGATCAGTACCCCAATCTCACTTGGCTCACCAAATTTCGTTCTTCTAGGTTAAACCGTTCGTTGGCAGTAACAGTTTTAATTTTCAGGTTTCACTCTGTTTTCTCCTATATGGATACATGTATTTGGAACTCTAAATCAAAGACGGTTTGTCCTAGCTCTTTGAAACTTGACACAATAAAGTAGTTCCGAGTTCTATCTCTATGGTTTGTTTCCTATTGATGTAGCCCTAAGCAGAGACGGGCGCAAATCACTTTCATGGAAAGGGGTTGCCAAGCTTCCAAAAATCTACGAGTTTCCTGAAATCTCAGCACACATTTTTTCACCCAATCTTGATGACACTTTCAGTTAATGATCACTACCCCAATCCCACTTGGCTCACCAAATTTCGTTCTTCTAGGTTAAACCATTCGTTGGCAGTAACAGTTTTAATTTTTAGGTTTCACTCTGTTTTCTCCTATATGGATACATGTAGTTGGAACTCTAAATCAAACAATGTTTGTGCTAGCTCTTTGAAACTTGACAAAATAAAGTAGGTCCATGTTCTATCTCTATGGTTTGTTTCCTATTGATGTAGCCCTAAGCAGAGACGAGCGCAAATCACTTTCATGGAAATGGGTTGCCAAGCTTCCAAAAAAACAAGAGTTTCCTGAAATCTCAGCACACATTTTTTCACCCAATCTTGATGACACTTTCAGGTAATGATCACTACCCCAATCCCACTTGGCTAACCAAATTTCGTTCTTCTAGGTTAAAACGTTCGTTGGCAGTAACAGTTTTAATTTTTAGATTTCACTCTATTTTCTCCTATATGGATACATGTATTTGGAACTCTAAATCAAAGACGGTTTGTGCTAGCTCTTTGAAACTTGACACAATAAAGTAGTTCCAAGTTCTAACTCTATGGTTTTTTTTCCTATTGATGTAGCCCTAAGCAGAGACTGGCGCAAATCACTTTCATGGAAAGGGGTTGCCAAGAATCCAAAAAACTACGAGTTTCCAAAAATCACGGCACACATTTTTTCACCCTATCTTGATGACACTTTCAGGTAATGATCAGTATCCCAATCCCACTTGGCTCACCAAATTTCGTTCTTCTAGGTTAAACCGTTCATTGGCAGTAACAGTTTTAAATTTTAAGTTTCACTCTGTTTTTTCCTATATGGATTCATGTAGTTTGAACTCTAAATCAAACACGGTTTGTGCTGGCTCTTTGAAACTTGACACAATAGAGTAGTTCCAAATTCTATCTCTATGGTTTGTTTCCTATTGATGTAGCCCTAAGCAGAGACTGGCGCAAATCACTTACATGGAAAGAAGTTGCCAAGCTTCCAAAAAACTACGATTTTCCTGAAATCTCAACACACATTTTTTCACCCAATCTTGATGACACTTTCAGGTAATGATCAGTACCCCAGTCCAACTTGGCTCACCAAATTTCGTTCTGCTAGGTTAAACCGTTCGTTGGCAGTAACAGTTTTAATTTTTAGGTTTCACTCTGTTTTCTCCGATATGGATACATGTAGTTGGAACTCTAAATCAAAGACGGTTTGTGCTAGCTCTTTGAATCTTGACACAATAAAGTAGTTCCAAGTTCTATCTCTATGGTTTGTTTCCTATTGATGTAGCCCTAAGCAGAGACTGGCGGAAATCACTTACATGGAAAGGGGTTGCCAAGCTTCCAAACAACTACGAGTTTCCTGAAATCTCAGCACACATTTTTTCACCCAATCTTGATGACACTTTCAGTTAATGATCACTACCCCAATCCCACTTGGCTCACCAAATTTCGTTCTTCTAGGTTAAACCGTTCGTTGGCAGTAACAGTTTTAATTTTTAGGTTTCACTCTGTTTTCTCCTATATGGATACATGTAGTTGGAACTCTAAATCAAACACTGTTTGTGCTAGCTCTTTGAAACTTGACAAAATAAAGTAGGTCCATGTTCTATCTCTATGGTTTGTTTCCTATTGATGTAGCCCTAAGCAGAGATGGCGCAAATCACTTTCATGGAAAGGGGTTGCCAACCTTCCAAAAAACTACGAGTTTCCTGAAATCTCAGCACACATTTTTTCACCCAATCTTTATGACACTTTCAGGTAATGATCAGTACCCCAATCCCACTTGGCTCACCAAATTTCGTTCTTCTAGGTTAAACCGTTCGTTGGCAGTAAGGGTTTTAATTTTTAGGTTTCACTCTGTTTTCTCCTATATGGATACATGTAGTTGGAACTCTAAATCAAAGACGGTTTGTGCTAGCTCTTTGAATCTTGACACAATAAAGTAGTTCCTAGTTCTATCTCTATGGTTTGTTTCCTATTGATGTAGCCCTAAGCAGAGACTGGCGCAAATCACTTTCATGGAAAGGGGTTGCCAAGCTTCCAAAAAAACCACGAGTTTCCTGAAATCTCAGCACACATTTTTTCACCCAATCTTGATGACACTTTCAGGTAATGATCACTACCCCAATCCCACTTGGCTAACCAAATTTCGTTCTTCTAGGTTAAACCGTTCGTTGGCAGTAAGGGTTTTAATTTTTAGGTTTCACTCTGTTTTCTCCTATATGGATACATGTAGTTGGAACTCTAAATCAAAGACGGTTTGTGCTAGCTCTTTGAAACTTGACACAATAAAGTAGTTCCAAGTTCTATCTCTATGGTTTGTTTCCTATTGATGTAGCCCTAAGCAGAGACTGGCGCAAATCACTTTCATGGAAACGGGTTGCCAAGCTTCCAAAAAACCACGAGTTTCCAGAAATCTCGGCACACATTTTTTCACCCTATCTTGATGACACTTTCAGGTAATGATCAGTATCCCAATCCCACTTGGCTCACCAAATTTCGTTCTTCTAGGTTAAACCGTTCATTGGCAGTAACAGTTTTAAATTTTAAGTTTCACTCTGTTTTTTCCTATATGGATTCATGTAGTTTGAACTCTAAATCAAACACGGTTTGTGCTGGCTCTTTGAAACTTGACACAATAGAGTAGTTCCAAATTCTATCTCTATGGTTTGTTTCCTATTGATGTAGCCCTAAGCAGAGACGGGCGCAAATCACTTTCATGGAAAGGGGTTGCCAAGCTTCCAAAAAACTACGAGTTTCCTGAAATCTCAGCACACATTTTTTCACCCAATCTTGATGACACTTTCAGGTAATGATCAGTACCCCAATCCCACTTGGCTCACCAAATTTCGTTCTGCTAGGTTAAACCGTTCGTTGGCAGTAACAGTTTTAATTTTTAGGTTTCACTCTGTTTTCTCCGATATGGATACATGTAGTTGGAACTCTAAATCAAACACGGTTTGTGCTAGCTCTTTGAATCTTGACACAATAAAGTAGGTCCAAGTTCTATCTCTATGGTTTGTTTCCTATTGATGTAGCCCTAAGCAGAGATGGGGCAAATCACTTTCATGGAAAGGGGTTGCCAACCTTCCAAAAAACTACGAGTTTCCTGAAATCTCAGCACACATTTTTTCACCCAATCTTGATGACACTTTCAGGTAATGATCAGTACCCCAATCCCACTTGGCTCACCAAATTTCGTTCTTCTAGGTTAAACCGTTCGTTGGCAGTAAGAGTTTTAATTTTTAGGATTCACTCTGTTTTCTCCTATATGGATACATGTAGTTGGAACTCTAAATCAAAGACGTTTTGTGCTAGCTCTTTGAATCTTGACACAATAAAGTAGTTCCAAGTTCTATCTCTATGGTTTGTTTCCTATTGATGTAGCCCTAAGCAGAGACTGGCACAAATCACTTTCATGGAAATGGGTTGCCAAGCTTCCAAAAAAACAAGAGTTTCCTGAAATCTCAGCACACATTTTTTCACCCAATCTTGATGACACTTTCAGGTAATGATCACTACCCCAATCCCACTTGGCTAACCAAATTTCGTTCTTCTAGGTTAAAACGTTCGTTGGCAGTAACAGTTTTAATTTTTAGATTTCACTCTATTTTCTCCTATATGGATACATGTGTTTGGAACTCTAAATCAAAGACGGTTTGTGCTAGCTCTTTGAAACTTGACACAATAAAGTAGTTCCAAGTTCTAACTCTATGGTTTGTTTCCTATTGATGTAGCCCTAAGCAGAGACTGGCGCAAATCACTTTCATGGAAAGGGGTTGCCAAGAATCCAAAAAACTACGAGTTTCCAAAAATCTCGGCACACATTTTTTCACCCTATCTTGATGACACTTTCAGGTAATGATCAGTATCCCAATCCCACTTGGCTCACCAAATTTCGTTCTTCTAGGTTAAACCGTTCATTGGCAGTAACAGTTTTAAATTTTAAGTTTCACTCTGTTTTTTCCTATATGGATTCATGTAGTTTGAACTCTAAATCAAACACGGTTTGTGCTGGCTCTTTGAAACTTGACACAATAGAGTAGTTCCAAATTCTATCTCTATGGTTTGTTTCCTATTGATGTAGCCCTAAGCAGAGACTGGCGCAAATCACTTACATGGAAAAAAGTTGCCAAGCTTCCAAAAAACTACGATTTTCCTGAAATCTCAACACACATTTTTTCACCCAATCTTGATGACACTTTCAGGTAATGATCAGTACCCCAGTCCAACTTGGCTCACCAAATTTCGTTCTTCTAGGTTAAACCGTTCGTTGGCAGTAACAGTTTTAATTTTTAGGTTTCACTCTGTTTTCTCCGATATGGATACATGTAGTTGGAACTCTAAATCAAAGACGGTTTGTGCTAGCTCTTTGAATCTTGACACAATAAAGTAGTTCCAAGTTATAACTCTATGGTTTGTTTCCTATTGATGTAGCCCTAAGCAGAGACTGGCGCAAATCACTTTCATGGAAAGGGGTTGCCAACCTTCCAAAAAACTACGAGTTTCCTGAAATCTCAGCACACATTTTTTCACCCAATCTTGATGACACTTTCAGGTAATGATCAGTACCCCAATCCCACTTGGCTCACCAAATTTCGTTCTTCTAGATTAAACCGTTCGTTGGCAGTAAGAGTTTTAATTTTTAGGATTCACTCTCTTTTCTCCTATATGGATACATGTATTTGGAACTCTAAATCAAACACTGTTTGTGCTAGCTCTTTGAAACTTGACAAAATAAAGTAGGTCCATGTTCTATCTCTATGGTTTGTTTCCTATTGATGTAGCCCTAAGCAGAGATGGCGCAAATCACTTTCATGGAAAGGGGTTGCCAACCTTCCAAAAAACTACGAGTTTCCTGAAATCTCAGCACACATTTTTTCACCCAATCTTTATGACACTTTCAGGTAATGATCAGTACCCCAATCCCACTTGGCTCACCAAATTTCGTTCTGCTAGGTTAAACCGTTCGTTGGCAGTAACAGTTTTAATTTTTAGGTTTCACTCTGTTTTCTCCGATATGGATACATGTAGTTGGAACTCTAAATCAAACACGGTTTGTGCTAGCTCTTTGAATCTTGACACAATAAAGTAGGTCCAAGTTCTATCTCTATGGTTTGTTTCCTATTGATGTAGCCCTAAGCAGAGATGGGGCAAATCACTTTCATGGAAAGGGGTTGCCAACCTTCCAAAAAACTACGAGTTTCCTGAAATCTCAGCACACATTTTTTCACCCAATCTTGATGACACTTTCAGGTAATGATCAGTACCCCAATCCCACTTGGCTCACCAAATTTCGTTCTTCTAGGTTAAACCGTTCGTTGGCAGTAAGAGTTTTAATTTTTAGGATTCACTCTGTTTTCTCCTATATGGATACATGTAGTTGGAACTCTAAATCAAAGACAGTTTGTGCTAGCTCTTTGAATCTTGACACAATAAAGTAGTTCCAAGTTCTATCTCTATGGTTTGTTTCCTATTGATGTAGCCCTAAGCAGAGACTGGCGCAAATCACTTTCATGGAAATGGGTTGCCAAGCTTCCAAAAAAACAAGAGATTCCTGTAATCTCAGCACACATTTTTTCACCCAATCTTGATGACACTTTCAGGTAATGATCACTACCCCAATCCCACTTGGCTAACCAAATTTCGTTCTTCTAGGTTAAAACGTTCGTTGGCAGTAACAGTTTTAATTTTTAGATTTCACTCTATTTTCTCCTATATGGATACATGTATTTGGAACTCTAAATCAAACACGGTTTGTGCTAGCTCTTTGAAACTTGACACAATAAAGTAGTTCCAAGTTCTAACTCTATGGTTTGTTTCCTATTGATGTAGCCCTAAGCAGAGACTGGCACAAATCACTTTCATGGAAAGGGGTTGCCAAGAATCCAAAAAACTACGAGTTTCCAAAAATCTCGGCACACATTTTTTCACCCTATCTTGATGACACTTTCAGGTAATGATCAGTATCCCAATCCCACTTGGCTCACCAAATTTCGTTCTTCTAGGTTAAACCGTTCATTGGCAGTAACAGTTTTAAATTTTAAGTTTCACTCTGTTTTTTCCTATATGGATTCATGTAGTTTGAACTCTAAATCAAACACGGTTTGTGCTGGCTCTTTGAAACTTGACACAATAGAGTAGTTCCAAATTCTATCTCTATGGTTTGTTTCCTATTGATGTAGCCCTAAGCAGAGACTGGCGCAAATCACTTACATGGAAAGAAGTTGCCAAGCTTCCAAAAAACTACGATTTTCCTGAAATCTCAACACACATTTTTTCACCCAATCTTGATGACACTTTCAGTTAATGATCAGTACCCCAATCTCACTTGGCTCACCAAATTTCGTTCTTCTAGGTTAAACCGTTCGTTGGCAGTAACAGTTTTAATTTTCAGGTTTCACTCTGTTTTCTCCTATATGGATACATGTAGTTGGAACTCTAAATCAAAGACGGTTTGTCCTAGCTCTTTGAAACTTGACACAATAAAGTAGTTCCGAGTTCTATCTCTATGGTTTGTTTCCTATTGATGTAGCCCTAAGCAGAGACGGGCGCAAATCACTTTCATGGAAAGGGGTTGCCAAGCTTCCAAAAATCTACGAGTTTCCTGAAATCTCAGCACACATTTTTTCACCCAATCTTGATGACACTTTCAGTTAATGATCACTACCCCAATCCCACTTGGCTCACCAAATTTCGTTCTTCTAGGTTAAACCATTCGTTGGCAGTAACAGTTTTAATTTTTAGGTTTCACTCTGTTTTCTCCTATATGGATACATGTAGTTGGAACTCTAAATCAAACAATGTTTGTGCTAGCTCTTTGAAACTTGACAAAATAAAGTAGGTCCATGTTCTATCTCTATGGTTTGTTTCCTATTGATGTAGCCCTAAGCAGAGACGAGCGCAAATCACTTTCATGGAAATGGGTTGCCAAGCTTCCAAAAAAACAAGAGTTTCCTGAAATCTCAGCACACATTTTTTCACCCAATCTTGATGACACTTTCAGGTAATGATCACTACCCCAATCCCACTTGGCTAACCAAATTTCGTTCTTCTAGGTTAAAACGTTCGTTGGCAGTAACAGTTTTAATTTTTAGATTTCACTCTATTTTCTCCTATATGGATACATGTATTTGGAACTCTAAATCAAAGACGGTTTGTGCTAGCTCTTTGAAACTTGACACAATAAAGTAGTTCCAAGTTCTAACTCTATGGTTTTTTTTCCTATTGATGTAGCCCTAAGCAGAGACTGGCGCAAATCACTTTCATGGAAAGGGGTTGCCAAGAATCCAAAAAACTACGAGTTTCCAAAAATCACGGCACACATTTTTTCACCCTATCTTGATGACACTTTCAGGTAATGATCAGTATCCCAATCCCACTTGGCTCACCAAATTTCGTTCTTCTAGGTTAAACCGTTCATTGGCAGTAACAGTTTTAAATTTTAAGTTTCACTCTGTTTTTTCCTATATGGATTCATGTAGTTTGAACTCTAAATCAAACACGGTTTGTGCTGGCTCTTTGAAACTTGACACAATAGAGTAGTTCCAAATTCTATCTCTATGGTTTGTTTCCTATTGATGTAGCCCTAAGCAGAGACTGGCGCAAATCACTTACATGGAAAGAAGTTGCCAAGCTTCCAAAAAACTACGATTTTCCTGAAATCTCAACACACATTTTTTCACCCAATCTTGATGACACTTTCAGGTAATGATCAGTACCCCAGTCCAACTTGGCTCACCAAATTTCGTTCTGCTAGGTTAAACCGTTCGTTGGCAGTAACAGTTTTAATTTTTAGGTTTCACTCTGTTTTCTCCGATATGGATACATGTAGTTGGAACTCTAAATCAAAGACGGTTTGTGCTAGCTCTTTGAATCTTGACACAATAAAGTAGTTCCAAGTTCTATCTCTATGGTTTGTTTCCTATTGATGTAGCCCTAAGCAGAGACTGGCGGAAATCACTTACATGGAAAGGGGTTGCCAAGCTTCCAAACAACTACGAGTTTCCTGAAATCTCAGCACACATTTTTTCACCCAATCTTGATGACACTTTCAGTTAATGATCACTACCCCAATCCCACTTGGCTCACCAAATTTCGTTCTTCTAGGTTAAACCGTTCGTTGGCAGTAACAGTTTTAATTTTTAGGTTTCACTCTGTTTTCTCCTATATGGATACATGTAGTTGGAACTCTAAATCAAACACTGTTTGTGCTAGCTCTTTGAAACTTGACAAAATAAAGTAGGTCCATGTTCTATCTCTATGGTTTGTTTCCTATTGATGTAGCCCTAAGCAGAGATGGCGCAAATCACTTTCATGGAAAGGGGTTGCCAACCTTCCAAAAAACTACGAGTTTCCTGAAATCTCAGCACACATTTTTTCACCCAATCTTTATGACACTTTCAGGTAATGATCAGTACCCCAATCCCACTTGGCTCACCAAATTTCGTTCTTCTAGGTTAAACCGTTCGTTGGCAGTAAGGGTTTTAATTTTTAGGTTTCACTCTGTTTTCTCCTATATGGATACATGTAGTTGGAACTCTAAATCAAAGACGGTTTGTGCTAGCTCTTTGAATCTTGACACAATAAAGTAGTTCCTAGTTCTATCTCTATGGTTTGTTTCCTATTGATGTAGCCCTAAGCAGAGACTGGCGCAAATCACTTTCATGGAAAGGGGTTGCCAAGCTTCCAAAAAAACCACGAGTTTCCTGAAATCTCAGCACACATTTTTTCACCCAATCTTGATGACACTTTCAGGTAATGATCACTACCCCAATCCCAATTGGCTAACCAAATTTTGTTCTTCTAGGTTAAACCGTTCGTTGGCAGTAACAGTTTTAATTTTTAGATTTCACTCTATTTTCTCCTATATGGATACATGTAGTTGGAACTCTAAATCAAACACGGCTTGTGCTAGCTCTTTGACACTTGACACAATAAAGTAGTTCCAAGTTCTAACTCTATGGTTTGTTTCCTATTGATGTAGCCCTAAGCAGAGACTGGCGCAAATCACTTTCATGGAAACGGGTTGCCAAGCTTCCAAAAAACCACGAGTTTCCAGAAATCTCGGCACACATTTTTTCACCGTATCTTGATGACACTTTCAGGTAATGATCAGTATCCCAATCCCACTTGGCTCACCAAATTTCGTTCTTCTAGGTTAAACCGTTCATTGGCAGTAACAGTTTTAAATTTTAAGTTTCACTCTGTTTTTTCCTATATGGATTCATGTAGTTTGAACTCTAAATCAAACACGGTTTGTGCTGGCTCTTTGAAACTTGACACAATAGAGTAGTTCCAAATTCTATCTCTATGGTTTGTTTCCTATTGATGTAGCCCTAAGCAGAGACGGGCGCAAATCACTTTCATGGAAAGGGGTTGCCAAGCTTCCAAAAAACTACGAGTTTCCTGAAATCTCAGCACACATTTTTTCACCCAATCTTGATGACACTTTCAGGTAATGATCAGTACCCCAATCCCACTTGGCTCACCAAATTTCGTTCTGCTAGGTTAAACCGTTCGTTGGCAGTAACAGTTTTAATTTTTAGGTTTCACTCTGTTTTCTCCGATATGGATACATGTAGTTGGAACTCTAAATCAAACACGGTTTGTGCTAGCTCTTTGAATCTTGACACAATAAAGTAGGTCCAAGTTCTATCTCTATGGTTTGTTTCCTATTGATGTAGCCCTAAGCAGAGATGGGGCAAATCACTTTCATGGAAAGGGGTTGCCAACCTTCCAAAAAACTACGAGTTTCCTGAAATCTCAGCACACATTTTTTCACCCAATCTTGATGACACTTTCAGGTAATGATCAGTACCCCAATCCCACTTGGCTCACCAAATTTCGTTCTTCTAGGTTAAACCGTTCGTTGGCAGTAAGAGTTTTAATTTTTAGGATTCACTCTGTTTTCTCCTATATGGATACATGTAGTTGGAACTCTAAATCAAAGACGGTTTGTGCTAGCTCTTTGAATCTTGACACAATAAAGTAGTTCCAAGTTCTATCTCTATGGTTTGTTTCCTATTGATGTAGCCCTAAGCAGAGACTGGCACAAATCACTTTCATGGAAATGGGTTGCCAAGCTTCCAAAAAAACAAGAGTTTCCTGAAATCTCAGCACACATTTTTTCACCCAATCTTGATGACACTTTCAGGTAATGATCACTACCCCAATCCCACTTGGCTAACCAAATTTCGTTCTTCTAGGTTAAAACGTTCGTTGGCAGTAACAGTTTTAATTTTTAGATTTCACTCTATTTTCTCCTATATGGATACATGTGTTTGGAACTCTAAATCAAAGACGGTTTGTGCTAGCTCTTTGAAACTTGACACAATAAAGTAGTTCCAAGTTCTAACTCTATGGTTTGTTTCCTATTGATGTAGCCCTAAGCAGAGACTGGCGCAAATCACTTTCATGGAAAGGGGTTGCCAAGAATCCAAAAAACTACGAGTTTCCAAAAATCTCGGCACACATTTTTTCACCCTATCTTGATGACACTTTCAGGTAATGATCAGTATCCCAATCCCACTTGGCTCACCAAATTTCGTTCTTCTAGGTTAAACCGTTCATTGGCAGTAACAGTTTTAAATTTTAAGTTTCACTCTGTTTTTTCCTATATGGATTCATGTAGTTTGAACTCTAAATCAAACACGGTTTGTGCTGGCTCTTTGAAACTTGACACAATAGAGTAGTTCCAAATTCTATCTCTATGGTTTGTTTCCTATTGATGTAGCCCTAAGCAGAGACTGGCGCAAATCACTTACATGGAAAAAAGTTGCCAAGCTTCCAAAAAACTACGATTTTCCTGAAATCTCAACACACATTTTTTCACCCAATCTTGATGACACTTTCAGGTAATGATCAGTACCCCAGTCCAACTTGGCTCACCAAATTTCGTTCTTCTAGGTTAAACCGTTCGTTGGCAGTAACAGTTTTAATTTTTAGGTTTCACTCTGTTTTCTCCGATATGGATACATGTAGTTGGAACTCTAAATCAAAGACGGTTTGTGCTAGCTCTTTGAATCTTGACACAATAAAGTAGTTCCAAGTTATAACTCTATGGTTTGTTTCCTATTGATGTAGCCCTAAGCAGAGACTGGCGCAAATCACTTTCATGGAAAGGGGTTGCCAACCTTCCAAAAAACTACGAGTTTCCTGAAATCTCAGCACACATTTTTTCACCCAATCTTGATGACACTTTCAGGTAATGATCAGTACCCCAATCCCACTTGGCTCACCAAATTTCGTTCTTCTAGATTAAACCGTTCGTTGGCAGTAAGAGTTTTAATTTTTAGGATTCACTCTCTTTTCTCCTATATGGATACATGTATTTGGAACTCTAAATCAAACACTGTTTGTGCTAGCTCTTTGAAACTTGACAAAATAAAGTAGGTCCATGTTCTATCTCTATGGTTTGTTTCCTATTGATGTAGCCCTAAGCAGAGATGGCGCAAATCACTTTCATGGAAAGGGGTTGCCAACCTTCCAAAAAACTACGAGTTTCCTGAAATCTCAGCACACATTTTTTCACCCAATCTTTATGACACTTTCAGGTAATGATCAGTACCCCAGTCCAACTTGGCTCACCAAATTTCGTTCTGCTAGGTTAAACCGTTCGTTGGCAGTAACAGTTTTAATTTTTAGGTTTCACTCTGTTTTCTCCGATATGGATACATGTAGTTGGAACTCTAAATCAAACACGGTTTGTGCTAGCTCTTTGAATCTTGACACAATAAAGTAGGTCCAAGTTCTATCTCTATGGTTTGTTTCCTATTGATGTAGCCCTAAGCAGAGATGGAGCAAATCACTTTCATGGAAAGGGGTTGCCAACCTTCCAAAAAACTACGAGTTTCCTGAAATCTCAGCACACATTTTTTCACCCAATCTTGATGACACTTTCAGGTAATGATCAGTACCCCAATCCCACTTGGCTCACCAAATTTCGTTCTTCTAGGTTAAACCGTTCGTTGGCAGTAAGAGTTTTAATTTTTAGGATTCACTCTGTTTTCTCCTATATGGATACATGTAGTTGGAACTCTAAATCAAAGACAGTTTGTGCTAGCTCTTTGAATCTTGACACAATAAAGTAGTTCCAAGTTCTATCTCTATGGTTTGTTTCCTATTGATGTAGCCCTAAGCAGAGACTGGCGCAAATCACTTTCATGGAAATGGGTTGCCAAGCTTCCAAAAAAACAAGAGATTCCTGTAATCTCAGCACACATTTTTTCACCCAATCTTGATGACACTTTCAGGTAATGATCACTACCCCAATCCCACTTGGCTAACCAAATTTCGTTCTTCTAGGTTAAAACGTTCGTTGGCAGTAACAGTTTTAATTTTTAGATTTCACTCTATTTTCTCCTATATGGATACATGTATTTGGAACTCTAAATCAAACACGGTTTGTGCTAGCTCTTTGAAACTTGACACAATAAAGTAGTTCCAAGTTCTAACTCTATGGTTTGTTTCCTATTGATGTAGCCCTAAGCAGAGACTGGCACAAATCACTTTCATGGAAAGGGGTTGCCAAGAATCCAAAAAACTACGAGTTTCCAAAAATCTCGGCACACATTTTTTCACCCTATCTTGATGACACTTTCAGGTAATGATCAGTATCCCAATCCCACTTGGCTCACCAAATTTCGTTCTTCTAGGTTAAACCGTTCATTGGCAGTAACAGTTTTAAATTTTAAGTTTCACTCTGTTTTTTCCTATATGGATTCATGTAGTTTGAACTCTAAATCAAACACGGTTTGTGCTGGCTCTTTGAAACTTGACACAATAGAGTAGTTCCAAATTCTATCTCTATGGTTTGTTTCCTATTGATGTAGCCCTAAGCAGAGACTGGCGCAAATCACTTACATGGAAAGAAGTTGCCAAGCTTCCAAAAAACTACGATTTTCCTGAAATCTCAACACACATTTTTTCACCCAATCTTGATGACACTTTCAGTTAATGATCAGTACCCCAATCTCACTTGGCTCACCAAATTTCGTTCTTCTAGGTTAAACCGTTCGTTGGCAGTAACAGTTTTAATTTTCAGGTTTCACTCTGTTTTCTCCTATATGGATACATGTAGTTGGAACTCTAAATCAAAGACGGTTTGTCCTAGCTCTTTGAAACTTGACACAATAAAGTAGTTCCGAGTTCTATCTCTATGGTTTGTTTCCTATTGATGTAGCCCTAAGCAGAGACGGGCGCAAATCACTTTCATGGAAAGGGGTTGCCAAGCTTCCAAAAATCTACGAGTTTCCTGAAATCTCAGCACACATTTTTTCACCCAATCTTGATGACACTTTCAGTTAATGATCACTACCCCAATCCCACTTGGCTCACCAAATTTCGTTCTTCTAGGTTAAACCATTCGTTGGCAGTAACAGTTTTAATTTTTAGGTTTCACTCTGTTTTCTCCTATATGGATACATGTAGTTGGAACTCTAAATCAAACAATGTTTGTGCTAGCTCTTTGAAACTTGACAAAATAAAGTAGGTCCATGTTCTATCTCTATGGTTTGTTTCCTATTGATGTAGCCCTAAGCAGAGACGAGCGCAAATCACTTTCATGGAAATGGGTTGCCAAGCTTCCAAAAAAACAAGAGTTTCCTGAAATCTCAGCACACATTTTTTCACCCAATCTTGATGACACTTTCAGGTAATGATCACTACCCCAATCCCACTTGGCTAACCAAATTTCGTTCTTCTAGGTTAAAACGTTCGTTGGCAGTAACAGTTTTAATTTTTAGATTTCACTCTATTTTCTCCTATATGGATACATGTATTTGGAACTCTAAATCAAAGACGGTTTGTGCTAGCTCTTTGAAACTTGACACAATAAAGTAGTTCCAAGTTCTAACTCTATGGTTTTTTTTCCTATTGATGTAGCCCTAAGCAGAGACTGGCGCAAATCACTTTCATGGAAAGGGGTTGCCAAGAATCCAAAAAACTACGAGTTTCCAAAAATCACGGCACACATTTTTTCACCCTATCTTGATGACACTTTCAGGTAATGATCAGTATCCCAATCCCACTTGGCTCACCAAATTTCGTTCTTCTAGGTTAAACCGTTCATTGGCAGTAACAGTTTTAAATTTTAAGTTTCACTCTGTTTTTTCCTATATGGATTCATGTAGTTTGAACTCTAAATCAAACACGGTTTGTGCTGGCTCTTTGAAACTTGACACAATAGAGTAGTTCCAAATTCTATCTCTATGGTTTGTTTCCTATTGATGTAGCCCTAAGCAGAGACTGGCGCAAATCACTTACATGGAAAGAAGTTGCCAAGCTTCCAAAAAACTACGATTTTCCTGAAATCTCAACACACATTTTTTCACCCAATCTTGATGACACTTTCAGGTAATGATCAGTACCCCAGTCCAACTTGGCTCACCAAATTTCGTTCTGCTAGGTTAAACCGTTCGTTGGCAGTAACAGTTTTAATTTTTAGGTTTCACTCTGTTTTCTCCGATATGGATACATGTAGTTGGAACTCTAAATCAAAGACGGTTTGTGCTAGCTCTTTGAATCTTGACACAATAAAGTAGTTCCAAGTTCTATCTCTATGGTTTGTTTCCTATTGATGTAGCCCTAAGCAGAGACTGGCGGAAATCACTTACATGGAAAGGGGTTGCCAAGCTTCCAAACAACTACGAGTTTCCTGAAATCTCAGCACACATTTTTTCACCCAATCTTGATGACACTTTCAGTTAATGATCACTACCCCAATCCCACTTGGCTCACCAAATTTCGTTCTTCTAGGTTAAACCGTTCGTTGGCAGTAACAGTTTTAATTTTTAGGTTTCACTCTGTTTTCTCCTATATGGATACATGTAGTTGGAACTCTAAATCAAACACTGTTTGTGCTAGCTCTTTGAAACTTGACAAAATAAAGTAGGTCCATGTTCTATCTCTATGGTTTGTTTCCTATTGATGTAGCCCTAAGCAGAGATGGCGCAAATCACTTTCATGGAAAGGGGTTGCCAACCTTCCAAAAAACTACGAGTTTCCTGAAATCTCAGCACACATTTTTTCACCCAATCTTTATGACACTTTCAGGTAATGATCAGTACCCCAATCCCACTTGGCTCACCAAATTTCGTTCTTCTAGGTTAAACCGTTCGTTGGCAGTAAGGGTTTTAATTTTTAGGTTTCACTCTGTTTTCTCCTATATGGATACATGTAGTTGGAACTCTAAATCAAAGACGGTTTGTGCTAGCTCTTTGAATCTTGACACAATAAAGTAGTTCCTAGTTCTATCTCTATGGTTTGTTTCCTATTGATGTAGCCCTAAGCAGAGACTGGCGCAAATCACTTTCATGGAAAGGGGTTGCCAAGCTTCCAAAAAAACCACGAGTTTCCTGAAATCTCAGCACACATTTTTTCACCCAATCTTGATGACACTTTCAGGTAATGATCACTACCCCAATCCCACTTGGCTAACCAAATTTCGTTCTTCTAGGTTAAACCGTTCGTTGGCAGTAAGGGTTTTAATTTTTAGGTTTCACTCTGTTTTCTCCTATATGGATACATGTAGTTGGAACTCTAAATCAAAGACGGTTTGTGCTAGCTCTTTGAAACTTGACACAATAAAGTAGTTCCAAGTTCTATCTCTATGGTTTGTTTCCTATTGATGTAGCCCTAAGCAGAGACTGGCGCAAATCACTTTCATGGAAACGGGTTGCCAAGCTTCCAAAAAACCACGAGTTTCCAGAAATCTCGGCACACATTTTTTCACCCTATCTTGATGACACTTTCAGGTAATGATCAGTATCCCAATCCCACTTGGCTCACCAAATTTCGTTCTTCTAGGTTAAACCGTTCATTGGCAGTAACAGTTTTAAATTTTAAGTTTCACTCTGTTTTTTCCTATATGGATTCATGTAGTTTGAACTCTAAATCAAACACGGTTTGTGCTGGCTCTTTGAAACTTGACACAATAGAGTAGTTCCAAATTCTATCTCTATGGTTTGTTTCCTATTGATGTAGCCCTAAGCAGAGACGGGCGCAAATCACTTTCATGGAAAGGGGTTGCCAAGCTTCCAAAAAACTACGAGTTTCCTGAAATCTCAGCACACATTTTTTCACCCAATCTTGATGACACTTTCAGGTAATGATCAGTACCCCAATCCCACTTGGCTCACCAAATTTCGTTCTGCTAGGTTAAACCGTTCGTTGGCAGTAACAGTTTTAATTTTTAGGTTTCACTCTGTTTTCTCCGATATGGATACATGTAGTTGGAACTCTAAATCAAACACGGTTTGTGCTAGCTCTTTGAATCTTGACACAATAAAGTAGGTCCAAGTTCTATCTCTATGGTTTGTTTCCTATTGATGTAGCCCTAAGCAGAGATGGGGCAAATCACTTTCATGGAAAGGGGTTGCCAACCTTCCAAAAAACTACGAGTTTCCTGAAATCTCAGCACACATTTTTTCACCCAATCTTGATGACACTTTCAGGTAATGATCAGTACCCCAATCCCACTTGGCTCACCAAATTTCGTTCTTCTAGGTTAAACCGTTCGTTGGCAGTAAGAGTTTTAATTTTTAGGATTCACTCTGTTTTCTCCTATATGGATACATGTAGTTGGAACTCTAAATCAAAGACGGTTTGTGCTAGCTCTTTGAATCTTGACACAATAAAGTAGTTCCAAGTTCTATCTCTATGGTTTGTTTCCTATTGATGTAGCCCTAAGCAGAGACTGGCACAAATCACTTTCATGGAAATGGGTTGCCAAGCTTCCAAAAAACCACGAGTTTCCTGAAATCTCCGCACACATTTTTTCACCCAATCTTGATGACACTTTCAGGTAATGATCACTACCCCAATCCCACTTGGCTAACCAAATTTCGTTCTTCTAGGTTAAAACGTTCGTTGGCAGTAACAGTTTTAATTTTTAGATTTCACTCTATTTTCTCCTATATGGATACATGTGTTTGGAACTCTAAATCAAAGACGGTTTGTGCTAGCTCTTTGAAACTTGACACAATAAAGTAGTTCCAAGTTCTAACTCTATGGTTTGTTTCCTATTGATGTAGCCCTAAGCAGAGACTGGCGCAAATCACTTTCATGGAAAGGGGTTGCCAAGAATCCAAAAAACTACGAGTTTCCAAAAATCTCGGCACACATTTTTTCACCCTATCTTGATGACACTTTCAGGTAATGATCAGTATCCCAATCCCACTTGGCTCACCAAATTTCGTTCTTCTAGGTTAAACCGTTCATTGGCAGTAACAGTTTTAAATTTTAAGTTTCACTCTGTTTTTTCCTATATGGATTCATGTAGTTTGAACTCTAAATCAAACACGGTTTGTGCTGGCTCTTTGAAACTTGACACAATAGAGTAGTTCCAAATTCTATCTCTATGGTTTGTTTCCTATTGATGTAGCCCTAAGCAGAGACTGGCGCAAATCACTTACATGGAAAAAAGTTGCCAAGCTTCCAAAAAACTACGATTTTCCTGAAATCTCAACACACATTTTTTCACCCAATCTTGATGACACTTTCAGGTAATGATCAGTACCCCAGTCCAACTTGGCTCACCAAATTTCGTTCTTCTAGGTTAAACCGTTCGTTGGCAGTAACAGTTTTAATTTTTAGGTTTCACTCTGTTTTCTCCGATATGGATACATGTAGTTGGAACTCTAAATCAAAGACGGTTTGTGCTAGCTCTTTGAATCTTGACACAATAAAGTAGTTCCAAGTTATAACTCTATGGTTTGTTTCCTATTGATGTAGCCCTAAGCAGAGACTGGCGCAAATCACTTTCATGGAAAGGGGTTGCCAACCTTCCAAAAAACTACGAGTTTCCTGAAATCTCAGCACACATTTTTTCACCCAATCTTGATGACACTTTCAGGTAATGATCAGTACCCCAATCCCACTTGGCTCACCAAATTTCGTTCTTCTAGATTAAACCGTTCGTTGGCAGTAAGAGTTTTAATTTTTAGGATTCACTCTCTTTTCTCCTATATGGATACATGTATTTGGAACTCTAAATCAAACACTGTTTGTGCTAGCTCTTTGAAACTTGACAAAATAAAGTAGGTCCATGTTCTATCTCTATGGTTTGTTTCCTATTGATGTAGCCCTAAGCAGAGATGGCGCAAATCACTTTCATGGAAAGGGGTTGCCAACCTTCCAAAAAACTACGAGTTTCCTGAAATCTCAGCACACATTTTTTCACCCAATCTTTATGACACTTTCAGGTAATGATCAGTACCCCAATCCCACTTGGCTCACCAAATTTCGTTCTTCTAGGTTAAACCGTTCGTTGGCAGTAAGGGTTTTAATTTTTAGGTTTCACTCTGTTTTCTCCTATATGGATACATGTAGTTGGAACTCTAAATCAAAGACGGTTTGTGCTAGCTCTTTGAATCTTGACACAATAAAGTAGTTCCTAGTTCTATCTCTATGGTTTGTTTCCTATTGATGTAGCCCTAAGCAGAGACTGGCGCAAATCACTTCCATGGAAAGGGGTTGCCAAGCTTCCAAAAAACCACGAGTTTCCTGAAATCTCAGCACACATTTTTTCACCCAATCTTGATGACACTTTCAGGTAATGATCACTACCCCAATCCCACTTGGCTAACCAAATTTCGTTCTTCTAGGTTAAACCGTTCGTTGGCAGTAACAGTTTTAATTTTTAGATTTCACTCTATTTTCTCCTATATGGATACATGTAGTTGGAACTCTAAATCAAACACGGCTTGTGCTAGCTCTTTGAAACTTGACACAATAAAGTAGTTCCAAGTTCTAACTCTATGGTTTGTTTCCTATTGATGTAGCCCTAAGCAGAGACTGGCGCAAATCACTTTCATGGAAACGGGTTGCCAAGCTTCCAAAAAACCACGAGTTTCCAGAAATCTCGGCACACATTTTTTCACCCTATCTTGATGACACTTTCAGGTAATGATCAGTATCCCAATCCCACTTGGCTCACCAAATTTCGTTCTTCTAGGTTAAACCGTTCATTGGCAGTAACAGTTTTAAATTTTAAGTTTCACTCTGTTTTTTCCTATATGGATTCATGTAGTTTGAACTCTAAATCAAACACGGTTTGTGCTGGCTCTTTGAAACTTGACACAATAGAGTAGTTCCAAATTCTATCTCTATGATTTGTTTCCTGTTGATGTAGCCCTAAGGAAAGACTGGCGCAAATCACTTACATGGAAAGGGGTTGCCAAGCTTCCAAAAAACTACGAGTTTCCTGAAATCTCAACACACATTTTTTCACCCAATCTTGATGACACTTTCAGTTAATGATCAGTACCCCAATCACACTTGGCTCACCAAATTTCGTTCTTCTAGGTTCAACCGTTCGTTGGCAGTAACAGTTTTAATTTTCAGGTTTCACTCTGTTTTCTCCTATATGGATACATGTAGTTGGAACTCTAAAGCAAAGACGGTTTGTCCTAGCTCTTTGAAACTTGACACAATAAAGTAGTTCCAAGTTCTATCTCTATGGTTTGTTTCCTATTGATGTAGCCCTAAGCAGAGACGGGCGCAAATCACTTTCATGGAAAGGGGTTGCCAAGCTTCCAAAAAACTACGAGTTTCCTGAAATCTCAGCACACATTTTTTCATCCAATCTTGATGACACTTTCAGGTAATGATCAGTACCCCAATCCCACTTGGCTCACCAAATTTCGTTCTGCTAGGTTAAACCGTTCGTTGGCAGTAACAGTTTTAATTTTTAGGTTTCACTCTGTTTTCTCCGATATGGATACATGTAGTTGGAACTCTAAAACAAACACGGTTTGTGCTAGCTCTTTGAATCTTGACACAATAAAGTAGGTCCAAGTTCTATCTCTATGGTTTGTTTCCTATTGATGTAGCCCTAAGCAGAGATGGGGCAAATCACTTTCATGGAAAGGGGTTGCCAACCTTCCAAAAAACTACGAGTTTCCTGAAATCTCAGCACACATTTTTTCACCCAATCTTGATGACACTTTCAGGTAATGATAAGTACCCCAATCCCACTTGGCTCACCAAATTTCGTTCTTCTAGGTTAAACCGTTCGTTGGCAGTAAGAGTTTTAATTTTTAGGATTCACTCTGTTTTCTCCTATATGGATACATGTAGTTGGAACTCTAAATCAAAGACGGTTTGTGCTAGCTCTTTGAATCTTGACACAATAAAGTAGTTCCAAGTTCTATCTCTATGGTTTGTTTCCTATTGATGTAGCCCTAAGCAGAGACTGGCGCAAATCACTTTCATGGAAATGGGTTGCCAAGCTTCCAAAAAAACAAGAGATTCCTGTAATCTCAGCACACATTTTTTCACCCAATCTTGATGACACTTTCAGGTAATGATCACTACCCCAATCCCACTTGGCTAACCAAATTTCGTTCTTCTAGGTTAAAACGTTCGTTGGCAGTAACAGTTTTAATTTTTAGATTTCACTCTATTTTCTCCTATATGGATACATGTAGTTGGAACTCTAAATCAAACACGGCTTGTGCTAGCTCTTTGAAACTTGACACAATAAAGTAGTTCCAAGTTCTAACTCTATGGTTTGTTTCCTATTGATGTAGCCCTAAGCAGAGACTGGCGCAAATCACTTTCATGGAAACGGGTTGCCAAGCTTCCAAAAAACCACGAGTTTCCAGAAATCTCGGCACACATTTTTTCACCCTATCTTGATGACACTTTCAGGTAATGATCAGTATCCCAATCCCACTTGGCTCACCAAATTTCGTTCTTCTAGGTTAAACCGTTCATTGGCAGTAACAGTTTTAAATTTTAAGTTTCACTCTGTTTTTTCCTATATGGATTCATGTAGTTTGAACTCTAAATCAAACACGGTTTGTGCTGGCTCTTTGAAACTTGACACAATAGAGTAGTTCCAAATTCTATCTCTATGGTTTGTTTCCTATTGATGTAGCCCTAAGCAGAGACTGGCGCAAATCACTTACATGGAAAGAAGTTGCCAAGCTTCCAAAAAACTACGATTTTCCTGAAATCTCAACACACATTTTTTCACCCAATCTTGATGACACTTTCAGTTAATGATCAGTACCCCAATCTCACTTGGCTCACCAAATTTCGTTTTTCTAGGTTAAACCGTTCGTTGGCAGTAACAGTTTTAATTTTCAGGTTTCACTCTCTTTTCTCCTATATGGATACATGTAGTTGGAACTCTAAATCAAAGACGATTTGTCCTAGCTCTTTGAAACTTGACACAATAAAGTAGTTCCAAGTTCTATCTCTATGGTTTGTTTCCTATTGATGTAGCCCTAAGCAGAGACGGGCGCAAATCACTTTCATGGAAAGGGGTTGCCAAGCTTCCAAAAATCTACGAGTTTCCTGAAATCTCAGCACACATTTTTTCACCCAATCTTGATGACACTTTCAGTTAATGATCACTACCCCAATCCCACTTGGCTCACCAAATTTCGTTCTTCTAGGTTAAACCGTTCGTTGGCAGTAACAGTTTTAATTTTTAGGTTTCACTCTGTTTTCTCCTATATGGATACATGTAGTTGGAACTCTAAATCAAACAATGTTTGTGCTAGCTCTTTGAAACTTGACAAAATAAAGTAGGTCCATGTTCTATCTCTATGGTTTGTTTCCTATTGATGTAGCCCTAAGCAGAGACGAGCGCAAATCACTTTCATGGAAAGGGGTTGCCAAGCTTCCAAAAAACTACGAGTTTCCTGAAATCTCAGCACACATTTTTTCACCCAATCTTGATGACACTTTCAGGTAATGATCAGTACCCCAATCCCACTTGGCTCACCAAATTTCGTTCTTCTAGGTTAAACCGTTCGTTGGCAGTAAGAGTTTTAATTTTTAGGATTCACTCTGTTTTCTCCTATATGGATACATGTAGTTGGAACTCTAAATCAAAGACGGTTTGTGCTAGCTCTTTGAATCTTGACACAATAAAGTAGTTCCAAGTTCTATCTCTATGGTTTGTTTCCTATTGATGTAGCCCTAAGCAGAGACTGGCGCAAATCACTTTCATGAAAAGGGGTTGCCAAGCTTCCAAAAAAACAAGAGTTTCTTGAAATCTCAGCACA
Organism: Spermophilus citellus; assembly: GCF_964194105.1. NCBI lineage: Eukaryota > Metazoa > Chordata > Mammalia > Rodentia > Sciuridae > Spermophilus > Spermophilus citellus. Next base: position 53,821,626 of record NC_138187.1, read on the forward strand.
CATTTTTTCACCCAATCTTGATGACACTTTCAGGTAATGATATCTACCCCAATCCCACTTGGCTAACCAAATTTCGTTCTTCTAGGTTAAAACGTTCGTTGGCAGTAACAGTTTTAATTTTTAGATTTCACTCTATTTTCTCCTATATGGATACATGTAGTTGGAACTCTAAATCAAACACGGTTTGTGCTAGCTCTTTGAAACTTGACACAATAAAGTAGTTCCAAGTTATAACTCTATGGTTTGTTTCCTATTGATGTAGCCCTAAGCAGAGACTGGCGCAAATCACTTTCATGGAAAGGGGTTGCCAACCTTCCAAAAAACTACGAGTTTCCTGAAATCTCAGCACACATTTTTTCACCCAATCTTGATGACACTTTCAGGTAATGATCAGTACCCCAATCCCACTTGGCTCACCAAATTTCGTTCTTCTAGATTAAACCATTCGTTGGCAGTAAGAGTTTTAATTTTTAGGATTCACTCTCTTTTCTCCTATATGGATACATGTATTTGGAACTCTAAATCAAACACTGTTTGTGCTAGCTCTTTGAAACTTGACAAAATAAAGTAGGTCCATGTTCTATCTCTATGGTTTGTTTCCTATTGATGTAGCCCTAAGCAGAGATGGCGCAAATCACTTTCATGGAAAGGGGTTGCCAACCTTCCAAAAAACTACGAGTTTCCTGAAATCTCAGCACACATTTTTTCACCCAATCTTTATGACACTTTCAGGTAATGATCAGTACCCCAATCCCACTTGGCTCACCAAATTTCGTTCTTCTAGGTTAAACCGTTCGTTGGCAGTAAGGGTTTTAATTTTTAGGTTTCACTCTGTTTTCTCCTATATGGATACATGTAGTTGGAACTCTAAATCAAAGACGGTTTGTGCTAGCTCTTTGAATCTTGACACAATAAAGTAGTTCCTAGTTCTATCTCTATGGTTTGTTTCCTATTGATGTAGCCCTAAGCAGAGACTGGCGCAAATCACTTCCATGGAAAGGGGTTGCCAAGCTTCCAAAAAACCACGAGTTTCCTGAAATCTCAGCACACATTTTTTCACCCAATCTTGATGACACTTTCAGGTAATGATCACTACCCCAATCCCACTTGGCTAACCAAATTTCGTTCTTCTAGGTTAAACCGTTCGTTGGCAGTAACAGTTTTAATTTTTAGATTTCACTCTATTTTCTCCTATATGGATACATGTAGTTGGAACTCTAAATCAAACACGGCTTGTGCTAGCTCTTTGAAACTTGACACAATAAAGTAGTTCCAAGTTCTAACTCTATGGTTTGTTTCCTATTGATGTAGCCCTAAGCAGAGACTGGCGCAAATCACTTTCATGGAAACGGGTTGCCAAGCTTCCAAAAAACCACGAGTTTCCAGAAATCTCGGCACACATTTTTTCACCCTATCTTGATGACACTTTCAGGTAATGATCAGTATCCCAATCCCACTTGGCTCACCAAATTTCGTTCTTCTAGGTTAAACCGTTCATTGGCAGTAACAGTTTTAAATTTTAAGTTTCACTCTGTTTTTTCCTATATGGATTCATGTAGTTTGAACTCTAAATCAAACACGGTTTGTGCTGGCTCTTTGAAACTTGACACAATAGAGTAGTTCCAAATTCTATCTCTATGGTTTGTTTCCTATTGATGTAGCCCTAAGCAGAGACGGGCGCAAATCACTTTCATGGAAAGGGGTTGCCAAGCTTCCAAAAAACTACGAGTTTCCTGAAATCTCAGCACACATTTTTTCACCCAATCTTGATGACACTTTCAGGTAATGATCAGTACCCCAATCCCACTTGGCTCACCAAATTTCGTTCTGCTAGGTTAAACCGTTCGTTGGCAGTAACAGTTTTAATTTTTAGGTTTCACTCTGTTATCTCCGATATGGATACATGTAGTTGGAACTCTAAATCAAACACGGTTTGTGCTAGCTCTTTGAATCTTGACACAATAAAGTAGGTCCAAGTTCTATCTCTATGGTTTGTTTCCTATTGATGTAGCCCTAAGCAGAGATGGGGCAAATCACTTTCATGGAAAGGGGTTGCCAACCTTCCAAAAAACTACGAGTTTCCTGAAATCTCAGCACACATTTTTTCACCCAATCTTGATGACACTTTCAGGTAATGATCAGTACCCCAATCCCACTTGGCTCACCAAATTTCGTTCTTCTAGGTTAAACCGTTCGTTGGCAGTAAGAGTTTTAATTTTTAGGATTCACTCTGTTTTCTCCTATATGGATACATGTAGTTGGAACTCTAAATCAAAGACGGTTTGTGCTAGCTCTTTGAATCTTGACACAATAAAGTAGTTCCAAGTTCTATCTCTATGGTTTGTTTCCTATTGATGTAGCCCTAAGCAGAGACTGGCGCAAATCACTTTCATGGAAAGGGGTTGCCAAGAATCCAAAAAACTACGAGTTTCCAAAAATCTCGGCACACATTTTTTCACCCTATCTTGATGACACTTTCAGGTAATGATCAGTATCCCAATCCCACTTGGCTCACCAAATTTCGTTCTTCTAGGTTAAACCGTTCATTGGCAGTAACAGTTTTAAATTTTAAGTTTCACTCTGTTTTTTCCTATATGGATTCATGTAGTTTGAACTCTAAATCAAACACGGTTTGTGCTGGCTCTTTGAAACTTGACACAATAGAGTAGTTCCAAATTCTATCTCTATGGTTTGTTTCCTATTGATGTAGCCCTAAGCAGAGACTGGCGCAAATCACTTACATGGAAAGAAGTTGCCAAGCTTCCAAAAAACTACGATTTTCCTGAAATCTCAACACACATTTTTTCACCCAATCTTGATGACACTTTCAGGTAATGATCAGTACCCCAGTCCAACTTGGCTCACCAAATTTCGTTCTTCTAGGTTAAACCGTTCGTTGGCAGTAACAGTTTTAATTTTTAGGTTTCACTCTGTTTTCTCCGATATGGATACATGTAGTTGGAACTCTAAATCAAAGACGGTTTGTGCTAGCTCTTTGAATCTTGACACAATAAAGTAGTTCCAAGTTCTATCTCTATGGTTTGTTTCCTATTGATGTAGCCCTAAGCAGAGAGTGGCGGAAATCACTTACATGGAAAGGGGTTGCCAAGCTTCCAAACAACTACGAGTTTCCTGAAATCTCAGCACACATTTTTTCACCCAATCTTGATGACACTTTCAGTTAATGATCACTACCCCAATCCCACTTGGCTCACCAAATTTCGTTCTTCTAGGTTAAACCGTTCGTTGGCAGTAACAGTTTTAATTTTTAGGTTTCACTCTGTTTTCTCCTATATGGATACATGTAGTTGGAACTCTAAATCAAACACTGTTTGTGCTAGCTCTTTGAAACTTGACAAAATAAAGTAGGTCCATGTTCTATCTCTATGGTTTGTTTCCTATTGATGTAGCCCTAAGCAGAGATGGCGCAAATCACTTTCATGGAAAGGGGTTGCCAACCTTCCAAAAAACTACGAGTTTCCTGAAATCTCAGCACACATTTTTTCACCCAATCTTGATGACACTTTCAGGTAATGATCAGTACCCCAATCCCACTTGGCTCACCAAATTTCGTTCTTCTAGGTTAAACCGTTCGTTGGCAGTAAGGGTTTTAATTTTTAGGTTTCACTCTGTTTTCTCCTATATGGATACATGTAGTTGGAACTCTAAATCAAAGACGGTTTGTGCTAGCTCTTTGAATCTTGACACAATAAAGTAGTTCCTAGTTCTATCTCTATGGTTTGTTTCCTATTGATGTAGCCCTAAGCAGAGACTGGCGCAAATCACTTTCATGGAAAGGGGTTGCCAAGCTTCCAAAAAACCACGAGTTTCCTGAAATCTCAGCACACATTTTTTCACCCAATCTTGATGACACTTTCAGGTAATGATCACTACCCCAATCCCACTTGGCTAACCAAATTTCCTTCTTCTAGGTTAAACCGTTCGTTGGCAGTAACAGTTTTAATTTTTAGATTTCACTCTATTTTCTCCTATATGGATACATGTAGTTGGAACTCTAAATCAAACACGGCTTGTGCTAGCTCTTTGAAACTTGACACAATAAAGTAGTTCCAAGTTCTAACTCTATGGTTTGTTTCCTATTGATGTAGCCCTAAGCAGAGACTGGCGCAAATCACTTTCATGGAAACGGGTTGCCAAGCTTCCAAAAAACCACGAGTTTCCAGAAATCTCGGCACACATTTTTTCACCCTATCTTGATGACACTTTCAGGTAATGATCAGTATCCCAATCCCACTTGGCTCACCAAATTTCGTTCTTCTAGGTTAAACCGTTCATTGGCAGTAACAGTTTTAAATTTTAAGTTTCACTCTGTTTTTTCCTATATGGATTCATGTAGTTTGAACTCTAAATCAAACACGGTTTGTGCTGGCTCTTTGAAACTTGACACAATAGAGTAGTTCCAAATTCTATCTCTATGGTTTGTTTCCTATTGATGTAGCCCTAAGCAGAGACTGGCGCAAATCACTTACATGGAAAGAAGTTGCCAAGCTTCCAAAAAACTACGATTTTCCTGAAATCTCAACACACATTTTTTCACCCAATCTTGATGACACTTTCAGGTAATGATCAGTACCCCAGTCCAACTTGGCTCACCAAATTTCGTTCTTCTAGGTTAAACCGTTCGTTGGCAGTAACAGTTTTAATTTTTAGGTTTCACTCTGTTTTCTCCGATATGGATACATGTAGTTGGAACTCTAAATCAAAGACGGTTTGTGCTAGCTCTTTGAATCTTGACACAATAAAGTAGTTCCAAGTTCTATCTCTATGGTTTGTTTCCTATTGATGTAGCCCTAAGCAGAGAGTGGCGGAAATCACTTACATGGAAAGGGGTTGCCAAGCTTCCAAACAACTACGAGTTTCCTGAAATCTCAGCACACATTTTTTCACCCAATCTTGATGACACTTTCAGTTAATGATCACTACCCCAATCCCACTTGGCTCACCAAATTTCGTTCTTCTAGGTTAAACCGTTCGTTGGCAGTAACAGTTTTAATTTTTAGGTTTCACTCTGTTTTCTCCTATATGGATACATGTAGTTGGAACTCTAAATCAAACACTGTTTGTGCTAGCTCTTTGAAACTTGACAAAATAAAGTAGGTCCATGTTCTATCTCTATGGTTTGTTTCCTATTGATGTAGCCCTAAGCAGAGATGGCGCAAATCACTTTCATGGAAAGGGGTTGCCAACCTTCCAAAAAACTACGAGTTTCCTGAAATCTCAGCACACATTTTTTCACCCAATCTTGATGACACTTTCAGGTAATGATCAGTACCCCAATCCCACTTGGCTCACCAAATTTCGTTCTTCTAGGTTAAACCGTTCGTTGGCAGTAAGGGTTTTAATTTTTAGGTTTCACTCTGTTTTCTCCTATATGGATACATGTAGTTGGAACTCTAAATCAAAGACGGTTTGTGCTAGCTCTTTGAATCTTGACACAATAAAGTAGTTCCTAGTTCTATCTCTATGGTTTGTTTCCTATTGATGTAGCCCTAAGCAGAGACTGGCGCAAATCACTTTCATGGAAAGGGGTTGCCAAGCTTCCAAAAAACCACGAGTTTCCTGAAATCTCAGCACACATTTTTTCACCCAATCTTGATGACACTTTCAGGTAATGATCACTACCCCAATCCCACTTGGCTAACCAAATTTCGTTCTTCTAGGTTAAACCGTTCGTTGGCAGTAACAGTTTTAATTTTTAGATTTCACTCTATTTTCTCCTATATGGATACATGTAGTTGGAACTCTAAATCAAACACGGCTTGTGCTAGCTCTTTGAAACTTGACACAATAAAGTAGTTCCAAGTTCTAACTCTATGGTTTGTTTCCTATTGATGTAGCCCTAAGCAGAGACTGGCGCAAATCACTTTCATGGAAACGGGTTGCCAAGCTTCCAAAAAACCACGAGTTTCCAGAAATCTCGGCACACATTTTTTCACCCTATCTTGATGACACTTTCAGGTAATGATCAGTATCCCAATCCCACTTGGCTCACCAAATTTCGTTCTTCTAGGTTAAACCGTTCATTGGCAGTAACAGTTTTAAATTTTAAGTTTCACTCTGTTTTTTCCTATATGGATTCATGTAGTTTGAACTCTAAATCAAACACGGTTTGTGCTGGCTCTTTGAAACTTGACACAATAGAGTAGTTCCAAATTCTATCTCTATGATTTGTTTCCTGTTGATGTAGCCCTAAGGAAAGACTGGCGCAAATCACTTACATGGAAAGGGGTTGCCAAGCTTCCAAAAAACTACGAGTTTCCTGAAATCTCAACACACATTTTTTCACCCAATCTTGATGACACTTTCAGTTAATGATCAGTACCCCAATCACACTTGGCTCACCAAATTTCGTTCTTCTAGGTTCAACCGTTCGTTGGCAGTAACAGTTTTAATTTTCAGGTTTCACTCTGTTTTCTCCTATATGGATACATGTAGTTGGAACTCTAAAGCAAAGACGGTTTGTCCTAGCTCTTTGAAACTTGACACAATAAAGTAGTTCCAAGTTCTATCTCTATGGTTTGTTTCCTATTGATGTAGCCCTAAGCAGAGACGGGCGCAAATCACTTTCATGGAAAGGGGTTGCCAAGCTTCCAAAAAACTACGAGTTTCCTGAAATCTCAGCACACATTTTTTCATCCAATCTTGATGACACTTTCAGGTAATGTTCAGTACCCCAATCCCACTTGGCTCACCAAATTTCGTTCTGCTAGGTTCAACCGTTCGTTGGCAGTAACAGTTTTAATTTTTAGGTTTCACTCTGTTTTCTCCGATATGGATACATGTAGTTGGAACTCTAAAACAAACACGGTTTGTGCTAGCTCTTTGAATCTTGACACAATAAAGTAGGTCCAAGTTCTATCTCTATGGTTTGTTTCCTATTGATGTAGCCCTAAGCAGAGATGGGGCAAATCACTTTCATGGAAAGGGGTTGCCAACCTTCCAAAAAACTACGAGTTTCCTGAAATCTCAGCACACATTTTTTCACCCAATCTTGATGACACTTTCAGGTAATGATCAGTACCCCAATCCCACTTGGCTCACCAAATTTCGTTCTTCTAGGTTAAACCGTTCGTTGGCAGTAAGAGTTTTAATTTTTAGGATTCACTCTGTTTTCTCCTATATGGATACATGTAGTTGGAACTCTAAATCAAAGACGGTTTGTGCTAGCTCTTTGAATCTTGACACAATAAAGTAGTTCCAAGTTCTATCTCTATGGTTTGTTTCCTATTGATGTAGCCCTAAGCAGAGACTGGCGCAAATCACTTTCATGAAAAGGGGTTGCCAAGCTTCCAAAAAAACAAGAGTTTCTTGAAATCTCAGCACACATTTTTTCACCCAATCTTGATGACACTTTCAGGTAATGATATCTACCCCAATCCCACTTGGCGAACCAAATTTCGTTCTTCTAGGTTAAAACGTTCGTTGGCAGTAACAGTTTTAATTTTTAGATTTCACTCTATTTTCTCCTATATGGATACATGTATTTGGAACTCTAAATCAAACACGGTTTGTGCTAGCTCTTTGAAACTTGACACAATAAAGTAGTTCCAAGTTATAACTCTATGGTTTGTTTCCTATTGATGTAGCCCTAAGCAGAGACTGGCGCAAATCACTTTCATGGAAAGGGGTTGCCAACCTTCCAAAAAACTACGAGTTTCCTGAAATCTCAGCACACATTTTTTCACCCAATCTTGATGACACTTTCAGGTAATGATCAGTACCCCAATCCCACTTGGCTCACCAAATTTCGTTCTTCTAGGTTAAACCGTTCGTTGGCAGTAAGAGTTTTAATTTTTAGGATTCACTCTCTTTTCTCCTATATGGATACATGTAGTTGGAACTCTAAATCAAAGACGGTTTGTGCTAGCTCTTTGAATCTTGACACAATAAAGTAGTTCCAAGTTCTATCTCTTTGGTTTGTTTCCTATTGATGTAGCCCTAAGCAGAGACGGGCGCAAATCACTTTCATGGAAAGGGGTTGCCAAGAATCCAAAAAACTACGAGTTTCCAGAAATCTCGGCACACATTTTTTCACCCTATCTAGATGACACTTTCAGGTAATGATCAGTATCCCAATCCCACTTGGCTCACCAAATTTCGTTCTTCTAGGTTAAACCATTGATTGGCAGTAACAGTTTTAAATTTTAGGTTTCACTCTGTTTTTTCCTATATGGATTCATGTTGTTTGAACTCTAAATCAAACACGGTTTGTGCTGGCTCTTGAAACTTGACACAATAGAGTAGTTCCAAATTCTATCTCTATGGTTTGTTTCCTATTGATGTAGCCCTAAGCAGAGACTGGCGCAAATCACTTACATGGAAAGGGGTTGCCAAGCTTCCAAAAAACTACGAGTTTCCTGAAATCTCAGCACACATTTTTTCACCCAATCTTGATGACACTTTCAGTTAATGATCAGTACCTCAATCCCACTTGGCTCACCAAATTTCGTTCTTCTAGGTTAAACCATTCGTTGGCAGTAACAGTTTTAATTTTCAGGTATCACGCTGTTTTCTTCTATATGGATACATGTAGTTTGAACTCTAAATCAAAGACGGTTTGTCCTAGCTCTTTGAAACTTGACACAATAAAGTAGTTCCAAGTTCTATCTCTATGGTTTGTTTCCTATTGATGTAGCCCTAAGCAGAGACGGGCGCAAATCACTTTCATGGAAAAGGGTTGCCAAGCTTCCAAAAAACTACGAGTTTCCTGAAATCTCAGCACACATTTTTTCACCCAATCTTTATGACACTTTCAGGTAATGATCAGTACCGCAATCCCACTTGGCTCACCAAATTTCGTTCTTCTAGGTTAAACCGTTCGTTGGCAGTAACAGATTTAATTTTTAGGTTTCACTCTGTTTTCTCCTATATGGATACATGTAGTTGGAACTCTAAATCAAAGACGGTTTGTGCTAGCTCTTTGAATCTTGACACAATAAAGTAGTTCCAAGTTCTATCTCTATGGTTTGTTTCCAATTGATGTAGCCCTAAGCAGAGACGGGCGCAAATCACTTTCATGGAAAGGGGTTGCCAAGCTTCCAAAAAACTACGAGTTTCCTGAAATCTCAGAACACATTTTTTCACCCAATCTTTATGACACTTTGAGGTAATGATCAGTACCCCAATCCCACTTGGCTCACCAAATTTCGTTCTTCTAGGTTAAACCGTTCGTTGGCAGTAAGAGTTTTAATTTTTAGGATTCACTCTCTTTTCTCCTATATGGATACATGTAGTTGGAACTCTAAATCAAAGACGGTTTGTGCTAGCTCTTTGAATCTTGACACAATAAAGTAGTTCCAAGTTCTATCTCTATGGTTTGTTTCCTATTGATGTAGCCCTAAGCAGAGACTGGCGCAAATCACTTTCATGGAAACGGGTTGCCAAGCTTCCAAAAAACCACGAGTTTCCAGAAATCTCGGCACACATTTTTTCACCCTATCTTGATGACACTTTCAGGTAATGATCAGTATCCCAATCCCACTTGGCTCACCAAATTTCGTTCTTCTAGGTTAAACCGTTCATTGGCAGTAACAGTTTTAAATTTTAAGTTTCACTCTGTTTTTTCCTATATGGATTCATGTAGTTTGAACTCTAAATTAAACACGGTTTGTGCTGGCTATTTGAAACTTGACACAATAGAGTAGTTCCAAATTCTATCTCTATGGTTTGTTTCCTATTGATGTAGCCCTAAGGAAAGCCTGGCGCAAATCACTTACATGGAAAGGGGTTGCCAAGCTTCCAAAAAACTACGAGTTTCCTGAAATCTCAACACACATTTTTTCACCCAATCTTGATGACACTTTCAGGTAATGATCAGTACCCCAATCCCACTTGGCTCACCAAATTTCGTTCTTCTAGGTTCAACCGTTCGTTGGCAGTAACAGTTTTAATTTTCAGGTTTCACTCTGTTTTCTCCTATATGGATACATGTAGTTGGAACTCTAAATCAAAGACGGTTTGTGCTAGCTCTTTGAATTTTGACACAATAAAGTAGTTCCAAGTTCTATCTCTATGGTTTGTTTCCTATTGATGTAGCCCTAAGCAGAGACGGGCGCAAATCACTTTCATGGAAAGGGGTTGCCAAGCTTCCAAAAAACTACGAGTTTCCTGAAATCTCAGCACACATTTTTTCACCCAATCTTGATGACACTTTCAGGTAATGATCAGTACCCCAATCCCACTTGGTTCACCAAATTTCGTTCTGCTAGGTTAAACCGTTCGTTAGCAGTAACAGTTTTAATTTTTAGGTTTCACTCTATTTTCTCCGATATGGATACATGTAGTTGGAACTCTAAATCAAAGACGGTTTGTGCTAGCTCTTTGAATCTTGACACAATAAAGTAGGTCCAAGTTCTATCTCTATGGTTTGTTTCCTATTGATGTAGCCCTAAGCAGAGATGGGGCAAATCACTTTCATGGAAAGGGGTTGCCAAACTTCCAAAAAACTACGAGTTTCCTGAAATCTCAGCACACATTTTTTCACCCAATCTTGATGACACTTTCAGGTAATGATCAGTACCCCAATCCCACTTGGCTCACCAAATTTCGTTCTTCTAGGTTAAACCGTTCGTTGGCAGTAAGAGTTTTAATTTTTAGGATTCACTCTGTTTTCTCCTATATGGATACATGTAGTTGGAACTCTAAATCAAAGACGGTTTGTGCTAGCTCTTTGAATCTTGACACAATAAAGTAGTTCCAAGTTCTATCTCTATGGTTTGTTTCCTATTGATGTAGCCCTAAGCAGAGACTGGCGCAAATCACTTTCATGGAAAGGGGTTGCCAAGCTTCCAAAAAAACAAGAGTTTCCTGAAATCTCAGCACACATTTTTTCACCCAATCTTGATGACACTTTCAGGTAATGATCACTACCCCATTCCCACTTGGCTAACCAAATTTCGTTCTTCTAGGTTAAAACGTTCCTTGGCAGTAACAGTTTTAATTTTTAGATTTCATTCTATTTTCTCCTATATGGATACATGTAGTTGGAACTCTAAATCAAACACGGTTTGTGCTAGCTCTTTGAAACTTGGCACAATAAAGTAGTTCCAAGTTATAACTCTATGGTTTGTTTCCTATTGATGTAGCCCTAAGCAGAGACTGGCGCAAATCACTTTCATGGAAAGGGGTTGCCAACCTTCCAAAAAACTACGAGTTTCCTGCAATCTCAGCACACATTTTTTCACCCAATCTTGATGACACTTTCAGGTAATGATCAGTACCCCAATCCCACTTGGCTCACCAAATTTCGTTCTTCTAGATTAAACCGTTCGTTGGCAGTAAGAGTTTTAATTTTTAGGATTCACTCTCTTTTCTCCTATATGGATACATGTAGATGGAACTCTAAATCAAAGACGGTTTGTGCTAGCTCTTTGAATCTTGACACAATAAAGTAGTTCCAAGTTCTATCTCTATGGTTTGTTTCCTATTGATGTAGCCCTAATCAGAGACTGGCACAAATCACTTTCATGGAAAGGGGTTGCCAAGAATCCAAAAAACTACGAGTTTCCAGAAATCTCGGCACACATTTTTTCACCCTATCTAGATGACACTTTCAGGTAATGATCAGTATCCCAATCCCACTTGGCTCACCAAATTTCGTTCTTCTAGGTTAAACCGTTGATTGGCAGTAACAGTTTTAAATTTTAGGTTTCACTCTGTTTTTTCCTATATGGATTCATGTTGTTTGAACTCTAAATCAAACACGGTTTGTGCTGGCTCTTTGAAACTTGACACAATAGAGTAGTTCCAAATTCTATCTCTATGGTTTGTTTCCTATTGATGTAGCCCTAAGCAGAGACTGGCGCAAATCACTTACATGGAAAGGGGTTGCCAACCTTCCAAAAAACTACGAGTTTCCTGAAATCTCAGCACACATTTTTTCACCCAATCTTGATGACACTTTCAGTTAATGATCAGTACCCCAATCCCACTTGGCTAACCAAATTTCGTTCTTCTAGGTTAAACCGTTCGTTGGCAGTAACAGTTTTAATTTTCAGGTATCACGCTGTTTTCTCCTATATGGATACATGTAGTTTGAACTCTAAATCAAAGACGGTTTGTCCTAGCTCTTTGAAACTTGACACAATAGAGTAGTTCCAAATTCTATCTCTATGGTTTGTTTCCTATTGATGTAGCCCTAAGCAGAGATGGGCGCAAATCACTTTCATGGAAAGGGGTTGCCAAGCTTCCAAAAAACTACGAGTTTCCTGAAATCTCAGCACACATTTTTTTCACCCAATCTTTATGACACTTTCAGGTAATGATCAGTACCCCAATCCCACTTGGCTCACCAAATTTCGTTCTTCTAGGTTAAACCGTTCGTTGGCAGTAACAGTTTTAATTTTTAGGTTTCACTCTGTTTTCTCCTATATGGATACATGTAGTTGGAACTCTAAATCAAACACGGTTTGTGCTGGCTCTTTGAAACTTGACACAATAGAGTAGTTCCAAATTCTATCTCTATGGTTTGTTTCCTATTGATGTAGCCCTAATCAGAGACGGGCGCAAATCACTTTCATGGAAAGGGGTTGCCAAGCTTCCAAAAAACTACGAGTTTCCTGAAATCTCAGCACACATTTTTTCACCCAATCTTGATGACACTTTCAGGTAATGATCAGTACCCCAATCCCACTTGGCTCACCAAATTTCGTTCTGCTAGGTTAAACCGTTCGTTGGCAGTAACAGTTTTAATTTTTAGGTTTCACTCTGTTTTCTCCGATATGGATACATGTAGTTGGAACTCTAAATCAAACACGGTTTGTGCTAGCTCTTTGAATTTTGACACAATAAAGTAGGTCCAAGTTCTATCTCTATGGTTTGTTTCCTATTGATGTAGCCCTAAGCAGAGATGGGGCAAATCACTTTCATGGAAAGGGGTTGCCAACCTTCCAAAAAACTACGAGTTTCCTGAAATCTCAGCACACATTTTATCACCCAATCTTGATGACACTTTCAGGTAATGATCAGTACCCCAATCCCACTTGGCTCACCAAATTTCGTTCTTCTAGGTTAAACCGTTCTTTGGCAGTAAGAGTTTTAATTTTTAGGATTCACTCTGTTTTCTCCTATATGGATACATGTAGTTGGAACTCTAAATCAAAGACGGTTTGTGCTAGCTCTTTGAATCCTGACACAATAAAGTAGTTCCAAGTTCTATCTCTATGGTTTGTTTCCTATTGATGTAGCCCTAAGCAGAGACTGGCGCAAATCACTTTCATGGAAAGGGGTTGCCAAGATTCCAAAAAAACAAGAGCTTCCTGAAATCTCAGCACACATTTTTTCACCCAATCTTGATGACACTTTCAGGTAATGATCACTACCCCAATCCCACTTGGCTAACCAAATTTCGTTCTTCTAGGTTAAAACGTTCGTTGGCAGTAACAGTTTTAATTTTTAGGTTTCACTCTATTTTCTCCTATATGGATACATGTAGTTGGAACTCTAAATCAAACACGGTTTGTGCTAGCTCTTTGAAACTTGGCACCATAAAGTAGTTCCAAGTTATAACTCTATGGTTTGTTTCCTATTGATGTAGCCCTAAGCAGAGACTGGCGCAAATCACTTTCATGGAAAGGGGTTGCCAACCTTCCAAAAAACTACGAGTTTCCTGAAATCTCAGCACACATTTTTTCACCCAATCTTGATGACACTTTCAGGTAATGATCAGTACCCCAATCCCACTTGGCTCACCAAATTTCGTTCTTCTAGATTAAACCGTTCGTTGGCAGTAAGAGTTTTAATTTTTAGGATTCACTCTCTTTTCTCCTATATGGATACATGTAGATGGAACTCTAAATCAAAGACGGTTTGTGCTAGCTCTTTGAATCTTGACACAATAAAGTAGTTCCAAGTTCTATCTCTATGGTTTGTTTCCTATTGATGTAGCCCTAATCAGAGACTGGCACAAATCACTTTCATGGAAAGGGGTTGCCAAGAATCCAAAAAACTACGAGTTTCAAGAAATCTCGGCACACATTTTTTCACCCTATCTAGATGACACTTTCAGGTAATGATCAGTATCCCAATCCCACTTGGCTCACCAAATTTCGTTCTTCTAGGTTAAACCGTTGATTGGCAGTAACAGTTTTAAATTTTAGGTTTCACTCTGTTTTTTCCTATATGGATTCATGTTGTTTGAACTCTAAATCAAACACGGTTTGTGCTGGCTCTTTGAAACTTGACACAATAGAGTAGTTCCAAATTCTATCTCTATGGTTTGTTTCCTATTGATGTAGCCCTAAGCAGAGACTGGCGCAAATCACTTACATGGAAAGGGGTTGCCAACCTTCCAAAAAACTACGAGTTTCCTGAAATCTCAGCACACATTTTTTCACCCAATCTTGATGACACTTTCAGTTAATGATCAGTACCCCAATCCCACTTGGCTCACCAAATTTCGTTCTTCTAGGTTAAACCGTTCGTTGGCAGTAACAGTTTTAATTTTCAGGTATCACGCTGTTTTCTCCTATATGGATACATGTAGTTTGAACTCTAAATCAAAGACGGTTTGTCCTAGCTCTTTGAAACTTGACACAATAAAGTAGTTCCAAGTTCTATCTCTATGGTTTGTTTCCTATTGATGTAGCCCTAAGCAGAGATGGGCGCAAATCACTTTCATGGAAAGGGGTTGCCAAGCTTCCAAAAAACTACGAGTTTCCTGAAATCTCAGCACACATTTTTTTCACCCAATCTTTATGACACTTTCAGGTAATGATCAGTACCCCAATCCCACTTGGCTCACCAAATTTCGTTCTTCTAGGTTAAACCGTTCGTTGACAGTAACAGTTTTAATTTTTAGGTTTCACTCTGTTTTCTCCTATATGGATACATGTAGTTGGAACTCTAAATCAAACACGGTTTGTGCTGGCTCTTTGAAACTTGACACAATAGAGTAGTTCCAAATTCTATCTCTATGGTTTGTTTCCTATTGATGTAGCCCTAATCAGAGACGGGCGCAAATCACTTTCATGGAAAGGGGTTGCCAAGCTTCCAAAAAACTACGAGTTTCCTGAAATCTCAGCACACATTTTTTCACCCAATCTTGATGACACTTTCAGGTAATGATCAGTACCCCAATCCCACTTGGCTCACCAAATTTCGTTCTGCTAGGTTAAACCGTTCGTTGGCAGTAACAGTTTTAATTTTTAGGTTTCACTCTGTTTTCTCCGATATGGATACATGTAGTTGGAACTCTAAATCAAACACGGTTTGTGCTAGCTCTTTGAATTTTGACACAATAAAGTAGGTCCAAGTTCTATCTCTATGGTTTGTTTCCTATTGATGTAGCCCTAAGCAGAGATGGGGCAAATCACTTTCATGGAAAGGGGTTGCCAACCTTCCAAAAAACTACGAGTTTCCTGAAATCTCAGCACACATTTTTTCACCCAATCTTTATGACACTTTCAGGTAATGATCAGTACCCCAATCCCACTTGGCTCACCAAATTTCGTTCTTCTAGGTTAAACCGTTCGTTGGCAGTAAGAGTTTTAATTTTTAGGATTCACTCTGTTTTCTCCTATATGGATACATGTAGTTGGAACTCTAAATCAAAGACGGTTTGTGCTAGCTCTTTGAATCCTGACACAATAAAGTAGTTCCAAGTTCTATCTCTATGGTTTGTTTCCTATTGATGTAGCCCTAAGCAGAGACTGGCGCAAATCACTTTCATGGAAAGGGGTTGCCAAGATTCCAAAAAAACAAGAGTTTCCTGAAATCTCAGCACACATTTTTTCACCCAATCTTGATGACACTTTCAGGTAATGATCACTACCCCAATCCCACTTGGCTAACCAAATTTCGTTCTTCTAGGTTAAAACGTTCGTTGGCACTAACAGTTTTAATATTTAGGTTTCAATCTGTTTTCTCCTATATGGATACATGTAGTTGGAACTCTAAATCAAACACGGTTTGTGCTAGCTCTTTGAAACTTGACACAATAAAGTAGTTCCAAGTTATAACTGTATGGTTTGTTTCCTATTGATGTAGCCCTAAGCAGAGACTGGCGCAAATCACTTTCATGGAAAGGGGTTGCCAACCTTCCAAAAAACTACGAGTTTCCTTAAATCTCAGCACACATTTTTTCACCCAATCTTGATGACACTTTCAGGTAATGATCAGTACCCCAATCCCACTTGGCTCACCAAATTTCGTTCTTCTAGGTTAAACCGTTCGTTGGCAGTAAGAGTTTTAATTTTTAGGATTCACTCTCTTTTCTCCTATATGGATACATGTAGTTGGAACTCTAAATCAAAGACGGTTTGTGCTAGCTCTTTGAATCTTGACACAATAAAGTAGTTCCAAGTTCTATCTCTTTGGTTTGTTTCCTATTGATGTAGCCCTAAGCAGAGACTGGCGCAAATCACTTTCATGGAAAGGGGTTGCCAAGAATCCAAAAAACTACGAGTTTCAAGAAATCTCGGCACACATTTTTTCACCCTATCTAGATGACACTTTCAGGTAATGATCAGTATCCCAATCCCACTTGGCTCACCAAATTTCGTTCTTCTAGGTTAAACCGTTGATTGGCAGTAACAGTTTTAAATTTTAGGTTTCACTCTGTTTTTTCCTATATGGATTCATGTTGTTTGAACTCTAAATCAAACACGGTTTGTGCTGGCTCTTTGAAACTTGACACAATAGAGTAGTTCCAAATTCTATCTCTATGGTTTGTTTCCTATTGATGTAGCCCTAAGCAGAGACTGGCGCAAATCACTTTCATGGAAAGGGGTTGCCAACCTTCCAAAAAACTATGAGTTTCCTGAAATCTCAGCACACATTTTTTTCACCCAATCTTTATGACACTTTCAGGTAATGATCAGTACCCCAATCCCACTTGGCTCACCAAATTTCGTTCTTCTAGGTTAAACCGTTCGTTGGCAGTAACAGTTTTAATTTTTAGGTTTCACTCTGTTTTCTCCTATATGGATACATGTAGTTGGAACTCTAAATCAAACACGGTTTGTGCTGGCTCTTTGAAACTTGACACAATAGAGTAGTTCCAAATTCTATCTCTATGGTTTGTTTCCTATTGATGTAGCCCTAAGGAGAGACTGGCGCAAATCACTTACATGGAAAGGGGTTGCCAAGCTTCCAAAAAACTACGAGTTTCCTGAAATCTCAACACACATTTTTTCACCCAATCTTGATGACACTTTCAGGTAATGATCAGTACCCCAATCCCACTTGGCTCACCAAATTTCGTTCTTCTAGATTAAACCGTTCGTTGGCAGTAAGAGTTTTAATTTTTAGGATTCACTCTCTTTTCTCCTATATGGATACATGTAGATGGAACTCTAAATCAAAGACGGTTTGTGCTAGCTCTTTGAATCTTGACACAATAAAGTAGTTCCAAGTTCTATCTCTATGGTTTGTTTCCTATTGATGTAGCCCTAATCAGAGACTGGCACAAATCACTTTCATGGAAAGGGGTTGCCAAGAATCCAAAAAACTACGAGTTTCAAGAAATCTCGGCACACATTTTTTCACCCTATCTAGATGACACTTTCAGGTAATGATCAGTATCCCAATCCCACTTGGCTCACCAAATTTCGTTCTTCTAGGTTAAACCGTTGATTGGCAGTAACAGTTTTAAATTTTAGGTTTCACTCTGTTTTTTCCTATATGGATTCATGTTGTTTGAACTCTAAATCAAACACGGTTTGTGCTGGCTCTTTGAAACTTGACACAATAGAGTAGTTCCAAATTCTATCTCTATGGTTTGTTTCCTATTGATGTAGCCCTAAGCAGAGACTGGCGCAAATCACTTACATGGAAAGGGGTTGCCAAGCTTCCAAAAAACTACGAGTTTCCTGAAATCTCAGCACACATTTTTTCACCCAATCTTGATGACACTTTCAGGTAATGATCAGTACCCCAATCCCACTTGGCTCACCAAATTTCGTTCTTCTAGGTTAAACCGTTCGTTGGCAGTAACAGTTTTAATTTTCAGGTATCACGCTGTTTTCTCCTATATGGATACATGTAGTTTGAACTCTAAATCAAAGACGGTTTGTCCTAGCTCTTTGAAACTTGACACAATAAAGTAGTTCCAAGTTCTATCTCTATGGTTTGTTTCCTATTGATGTAGCCCTAAGCAGAGATGGGCGCAAATCACTTTCATGGAAAGGGGTTGCCAAGCTTCCAAAAAACTACGAGTTTCCTGAAATCTCAGCACACATTTTTTTCACCCAATCTTTATGACACTTTCAGGTAATGATCAGTACCCCAATCCCACTTGGCTCACCAAATTTCGTTCTTCTAGGTTAAACCGTTCGTTGACAGTAACAGTTTTAATTTTTAGGTTTCACTCTGTTTTCTCCTATATGGATACATGTAGTTGGAACTCTAAATCAAACACGGTTTGTGCTGGCTCTTTGAAACTTGACACAATAGAGTAGTTCCAAATTCTATCTCTATGGTTTGTTTCCTATTGATGTAGCCCTAATCAGAGACGGGCGCAAATCACTTTCATGGAAAGGGGTTGCCAAGCTTCCAAAAAACTACGAGTTTCCTGAAATCTCAGCACACATTTTTTCACCCAATCTTGATGACACTTTCAGGTAATGATCAGTACCCCAATCCCACTTGGCTCACCAAATTTCGTTCTGCTAGGTTAAACCGTTCGTTGGCAGTAACAGTTTTAATTTTTAGGTTTCACTCTGTTTTCTCCGATATGGATACATGTAGTTGGAACTCTAAATCAAACACGGTTTGTGCTAGCTCTTTGAATTTTGACACAATAAAGTAGGTCCAAGTTCTATCTCTATGGTTTGTTTCCTATTGATGTAGCCCTAAGCAGAGATGGGGCAAATCACTTTCATGGAAAGGGGTTGCCAACCTTCCAAAAAACTACGAGTTTCCTGAAATCTCAGCACACATTTTTTCACCCAATCTTGATGACACTTTCAGGTAATGATCAGTACCCCAATCCCACTTGGCTCACCAAATTTCGTTCTTCTAGGTTAAACCGTTCGTTGGCAGTAAGAGTTTTAATTTTTAGGATTCACTCTGTTTTCTCCTATATGGATACATGTAGTTGGAACTCTAAATCAAAGACGGTTTGTGCTAGCTCTTTGAATCCTGACACAATAAAGTAGTTCCAAGTTCTATCTCTATGGTTTGTTTCCTATTGATGTAGCCCTAAGCAGAGACTGGCGCAAATCACTTTCATGGAAAGGGGTTGCCAAGATTCCAAAAAAACAAGAGTTTCCTGAAATCTCAGCACACATTTTTTCACCCAATCTTGATGACACTTTCAGGTAATGATCACTACCCCAATCCCACTTGGCTAACCAAATTTCGTTCTTCTAGGTTAAAACGTTCGTTGGCACTAACAGTTTTAATATTTAGGTTTCAATCTGTTTTCTCCTATATGGATACATGTAGTTGGAACTCTAAATCAAACACGGTTTGTGCTAGCTCTTTGAAACTTGACACAATAAAGTAGTTCCAAGTTATAACTGTATGGTTTGTTTCCTATTGATGTAGCCCTAAGCAGAGACTGGCGCAAATCACTTTCATGGAAAGGGGTTGCCAACCTTCCAAAAAACTACGAGTTTCCTTAAATCTCAGCACACATTTTTTCACCCAATCTTGATGACACTTTCAGGTAATGATCAGTACCCCAATCCCACTTGGCTCACCAAATTTCGTTCTTCTAGGTTAAACCGTTCGTTGGCAGTAAGAGTTTTAATTTTTAGGATTCACTCTCTTTTCTCCTATATGGATACATGTAGTTGGAACTCTAAATCAAAGACGGTTTGTGCTAGGTCTTTGAATCTTGACACAATAAAGTAGTTCCAAGTTCTATCTCTTTGGTTTGTTTCCTATTGATGTAGCCCTAAGCAGAGACTGGCGCAAATCACTTTCATGGAAAGGGGTTGCCAAGAATCCAAAAAACTACGAGTTTCAAGAAATCTCGGCACACATTTTTTCACCCTATCTAGATGACACTTTCAGGTAATGATCAGTATCCCAATCCCACTTGGCTCACCAAATTTCGTTCTTCTAGGTTAAACCGTTGATTGGCAGTAACAGTTTTAAATTTTAGGTTTCACTCTGTTTTTTCCTATATGGATTCATGTTGTTTGAACTCTAAATCAAACACGGTTTGTGCTGGCTCTTTGAAACTTGACACAATAGAGTAGTTCCAAATTCTATCTCTATGGTTTGTTTCCTATTGATGTAGCCCTAAGCAGAGACTGGCGCAAATCACTTTCATGGAAAGGGGTTGCCAACCTTCCAAAAAACTATGAGTTTCCTGAAATCTCAGCACACATTTTTTTCACCCAATCTTTATGACACTTTCAGGTAATGATCAGTACCCCAATCCCACTTGGCTCACCAAATTTCGTTCTTCTAGGTTAAACCGTTCGTTGGCAGTAACAGTTTTAATTTTTAGGTTTCACTCTGTTTTCTCCTATATGGATACATGTAGTTGGAACTCTAAATCAAACACGGTTTGTGCTGGCTCTTTGAAACTTGACACAATAGAGTAGTTCCAAATTCTATCTCTATGGTTTGTTTCCTATTGATGTAGCCCTAAGGAGAGACTGGCGCAAATCACTTACATGGAAAGGGGTTGCCAAGCTTCCAAAAAACTACGAGTTTCCTGAAATCTCAACACACATTTTTTCACCCAATCTTGATGACACTTTCAGTTAATGATCAGTACCCCAATCCCACTTGGCTCACCAAATTTCGTTCTTCTAGGTTAAACCGTTCGTTGGCAGTAAGAGTTTTAATTTTTAGGATTCACTCTGTTTTCTCCTATATGGATACATGTAGTTGGAACTCTAAATCAAAGACGGTTTGTGCTAGCTCTTTGAATCCTGACACAATAAAGTAGTTCCAAGTTCTATCTCTATGGTTTGTTTCCTATTGATGTAGCCCTAAGCAGAGACTGGCGCAAATCACTTTCATGGAAAGGGGTTGCCAAGATTCCAAAAAAACAAGAGTTTCCTGAAATCTCAGCACACATTTTTTCACCCAATCTTGATGACACTTTCAGGTAATGATCACTACCCCAATCCCACTTGGCTAACCAAATTTCGTTCTTCTAGGTTAAAACGTTCGTTGGCACTAACAGTTTTAATATTTAGGTTTCAATCTGTTTTCTCCTATATGGATACATGTAGTTGGAACTCTAAATCAAACACGGTTTGTGCTAGCTCTTTGAAACTTGACACAATAAAGTAGTTCCAAGTTATAACTGTATGGTTTGTTTCCTATTGATGTAGCCCTAAGCAGAGACTGGCGCAAATCACTTTCATGGAAAGGGGTTGCCAACCTTCCAAAAAACTACGAGTTTCCTGAAATCTCAGCACACATTTTTTCACCCAATCTTGATGACACTTTCAGGTAATGATCAGTACCCCAATCCCACTTGGCTCACCAAATTTCGTTCTTCTAGGTTAAACCGTTCGTTGGCAGTAAGAGTTTTAATTTTTAGGATTCACTCTCTTTTCTCCTATATGGATACATGTAGTTGGAACTCTAAATCAAAGACGGTTTGTGCTAGCTCTTTGAATCTTGAAACAATAAAGTAGTTCCAAGTTCTATCTCTTTGGTTTGTTTCCTATTGATGTAGCCCTAAGCAGAGACTGGCGCAAATCACTTTCATGGAAAGGGGTTGCCAAGAATCCAAAAAACTACGAGTTTCAAGAAATCTCGGCACACATTTTTTCACCCTATCTAGATGACACTTTCAGGTAATGATCAGTATCCCAATCCCACTTGGCTCACCAAATTTCGTTCTTCTAGGTTAAACCGTTGATTGGCAGTAACAGTTTTAAATTTTAGGTTTCACTCTGTTTTTTCCTATATGGATTCATGTTGTTTGAACTCTAAATCAAACACGGTTTGTGCTGGCTCTTTGAAACTTGACACAATAGAGTAGTTCCAAATTCTATCTCTATGGTTTGTCCTATTGATGTAGCCCTAAGCAGAGACTGGCGCAAATCACTTACATGGAAAGGGGTTGCCAACCTTCCAAAAAACTACGAGTTTCCTGAAATCTCAGCACACATTTTTTCACCCAATCTTGATGACACTTTCAGTTAATGATCAGTACCCCAATCCCACTTGGCTCACCAAATTTCGTTCTTCTAGGTTAAACCGTTCGTTGGCAGTAACAGTTTTAATTTTC
The DNA here is from genome assembly GCF_964194105.1 of Spermophilus citellus. Lineage (NCBI taxonomy): Eukaryota > Metazoa > Chordata > Mammalia > Rodentia > Sciuridae > Spermophilus > Spermophilus citellus. The sequence continues at coordinate 53,843,791 of NC_138187.1, forward strand.
AGGTTTCACTCTGTTTTCTCCTATATGGATACATGTAGTTGGAACTCTAAATCAAAGACGGTTTGTCCTAGCTCTTTGAAACTTGACACAATAAAGTAGTTCCAAGTTCTATCTCTATGGTTTGTTTCCTATTGATGTAGCCCTAAGCAGTGACGGGCGCAAATCACTTTCATGGAAAGGGGTTGCCAAGCTTCCAAAAAACTACGAGTTTCCTGAAATCTCAGCACACATTTTTTCACCCAATCTTTATGACACTTTCAGGTAATGATCAGTACCGCAATCCCACTTGGCTCACCAAATTTCGTTCTTCTAGGTTAAACCGTTCGTTGGCAGTAACAGTTTTAATTTTTAGGTTTCACTCTGTTTTCTCCTATATGGATACATGTAGTTGGAACTCTAAATCAAACACGGTTTGTGCTGGCTCTTTGAAACTTGACACAGTAGAGTAGTACCAAATTCTATCTCTATGGTTTGTTTCCTATTGATGTAGCCCTAAGGAGAGACTGGCGCAAATCACTTACATGGAAAGGGGTTGCCAAGCTTCCAAAAAACTACGAGTTTCATGAAATCTCAACACACATTTTTTCACCCAATCTTGATGACACTTTCAGTTAATGATCAGTACCCAATCCCACTTGGCTCACCAAATTTCGTTCTTCTAGGTTAAACCGTTCGTTGGCAGTAACAGTTTTAATTTTCAGGTTTCACTCTGTTTTCTCCTATATGGATACATGTAGTTGGAACTCTAAATCAAAGACGGTTTGTGCTAGCTCTTTGAATCTTGACACAATAAAGTAGTTCCAAGTTCTATCTCTATGGTTTGTTTCCTATTGATGTAGCCCTAAGCAGAGACGGGCGCAAATCACTTTCATGGAAAGGGGTTGCCAAGCTTCCAAAAAACTACGAGTTTCCTGAAATCTCAGCACACATTTTTTCACCCAATCTTTATGACACTTTCAGGTAATGATCAGTACCCCAATCCCACTTGGCTCACCAAATTTCGTTCTGCTAGGTTAAACCGTTCGTTGGCAGTAACAGTTTTAATTTTTAGGTTTCACTCTGTTTTCTCCTATATGGATACATGTAGTTGGAACTCTAAATCAAACACGGTTTGTGCTAGCTCTTTGAATCTTGACACAATAAAGTTGGTCCAAGTTTTATCTCTATGGTTTGTTTCCTATTGATGTAGCCCTAAGCAGAGATGGCGCAAATCACTTTCATGGAAAGGGGTTGCCAAGCTTCCAAAAAACTACGAGTTTCCTGAAATCTCAGCACACATTTTTTCACCCAATCTTGATGACACTTTCAGGTAATGATCAGTACCCCAATCCAACTTGGCTCACCAAATTTCGTTTTTCTAGGTTAAACCGTTCGTTGGCAGTAAGGGTTTTAATTTTTAGGTTTCACTCTGTTTTCTCCTATATGGATACATGTAGTTGGAACTCTAAATCAAAGACGGTTTGTGCTAGCTCTTTGAATCTTGACACAATAAAGTAGTTCCAAGTTCTATCTCTATGGTTTGTTTCCTATTGATGTAGCCCTAAGCAGAGACTGGCGCAAATCACTTTCATGGAAAGGGGTTGCCAAGCTTCCAAAAAACCACGAGTTTCCTGAAATCTCAGCACACATTTTTTCACCCAATCTTGATGACACTTTCAGGTAATGATCACTACCCCAATCCCACTTGGCTAACCAAATTTCGTTCTTCTAGGTTAAACCGTTAGTTGGCAGTAACAGTTTTAATTTTTAGATTTCACTCTATTTTCTCCTATATGGATACATGTAGTTGGAACTCTAAATCAAACACGGCTTGTGCTAGCTCTTTGAAACTTGACACAATAAAGTAGTTCCAAGTTCTAACTCTATGGTTTGTTTCCTATTGATGTAGCCCTAAGCAGAGACTGGCGCAAATCACTTTCATGGAAAGGGGTTTCCAAGAATCCAAAAAACTACGAGTTTCCAGAAATCTAGGCACATATTTTTTCACCCTATCTTGATGACACTTTCAGGTAATGATCAGTATCACAATCCCACTTGGCTCAACACATTTCGTTCTTCTAGGTTAAACCGTTCGTTGGCAGTAACAGTTTTAATTTTCAGGTTTCACTCTGTTTTCTCCTATATGGATACATGTAGTTGGAACTCTAAATCAAAGACGGTTTGACCTAGCTCTTTGAAACTTGACACAATAAAGTAGTTCCAAGTTCTATCTCTATGGTTTGTTTCCTATTGATGTAGCCCTAAGCAGAGACGGGCGCAAATCACTTACATGGAAAGGGGTTGCCAAGCGTCCAAAAAACTACGAGTTTCCTGAAATCTCAGCACACATTTTTTCACCCAATCTTGATGACACTTTCAGGTAATGATCAGTACCCCAATCCCACTTGGCTCACCAAATTTCGTTCTTCTAGGTTAAACCGTTCGTTGGCAGTAACAGTTTTAATTTTTAGGTTTCACTCTGTTTTCTCCAATATGGATACATGTAGTTGGAACTCTAAATCAAACACGGTTTGTGCTAGCTCTTTGAATCTTGACACAATAAAGTAGGTCCAAGTTCTATCTCTATGGTTTGTTTCCTATTGATGTAGCCCTAAGCAGAGATGGCGCAAATCACTTTCATGGAAAGGGGTTGCCAACCTTCCAAAAAACTGCGAGTTTCCTGAAATCTCAGCACACATTTTTTCACACAATCTTGATGACACTTTCAGTTAATGATCAGTACCCCAATCTCACTCGGCTCACCAAATTTCGTTCTTCTAGGTTAAACCGTTCGTTGGCAGTAACAGTTTTAATTTTCAGGTTTCACTCTGTTTTCTCCTATATGGATACATGTAGTTGGAACTCTAAATCAATGACGGTTTGTGCTAGCTCTTTGAATCTTGACACAATAAAGTAGTTCCAAGTTCTATCTCTATGGTTTGTTTCCTATTGATGTAGCCCTAAGCAGAGACTGGCGCAGATCACTTTCATGGAAAGGGGTTGCCAAGCTTCCAAAAAACCACGAGTTTCCTGGAATCTCAGCACACATTTTTTCACCCAAACTTGATGACACTTTCAGGTAATGATCAGTACCCCAATCCCACTTGGCTAACCAAATTTCGTTCTTCTAGGTTAAACCGTTCGTTGGCAGTAACAGTTTTATTTTTTAGATTTCACTCTATTTTCTCCTATATGGATACATGTAGTTGGAACTCTAAACCAAACACGGTTTGTGCTAGCTCTTTGAAACTTGACACAATAAAGTAGTTCCAAGTTCTAACTCTATGGTTTGTTTCCTATTGATGTAGCCCTAAGCAGAGACTGGCGCAAATCACTTTCATGGAAAGGGGTTGCCAAGAATCCAAAAAACTACGAGTTTCCAGAAATCTCGGCACACATTTTTTCACCCTATCTTGATGACACTTTCAGGTAATGATCAGTATCCCAATCCCACTTGGCTCACCAAATTTCGTTCTTCTAGGTTAAACCGTTCATTGGCAGTAACAGTTTTAAATTTTAAGTTTCACTCTGTTTTTTCCTATATGGATTCATGTAGTTTGAACTCTAAATCAAACACGGTTTGTGCTGGCTCTTTGAAACTTGACACAATAGAGTAGTTCCAAATTCTATCTCTATGGTTTGTTTCCTATTGATGTAGCCCTAAGCAGAGACTGGCGCAAATCACTTACATGGAAAGGGGTTGCCAAGCTTCCAAAAAACTACGAGTTTCCTGAAATCTCAACACACATTTTTTCACCCAATCTTGATGACACTTTCAGTTAATGATCAGTACCCCAATCCCACTTGGCTCACCAAATTTCGTTCTGCTAGGTTAAACCGTTCGTTGGCAGTAATAGTTTTAATTTTTAGGTTTCACTCTGTTTTCTCCGATATGGATACATGTAGTTGGAACTCTAAAACAAACACGGTTTGTGCTATCTCTTTGAATCTTGAAACAATAAAGTAGGTCCAAGTTCTATCTCTATGGTTTGTTTCCTATTGATGTAGCCCTAAGCAGAGATGGCGCAAATCACTTTCATGGAAAGGGGTTGCCAACCTTCCAAAAAACTACGAGTTTTTTGAAATCTCAGCACACATTTTTTCACCCAATCTTTATGACACTTTCAAGTAATGATCAGTATCCCAATCCCACTTGGCTCACCAAATTTCGTTCTTCTAGGTTAAACCGTACATTGGCAGTAAGTTTAAAATTTTAGGTTTCACTCTGTTTTCTCCTATATGGATTCATGTAGTTTGAACTCTAAATCAAACACGGTTTGTGCTGGCTCTTTGAAACTTGACACAATAGAGTAGTTCCAAATTCTATCTCAATGGTTTGTTTCCTATTGATGTAGCCCTAAGCAGAGACTGGCGCAAATCACTTACATGGAAAGGGGTTGCCAAGCTTCCAAAAAACCACGAGTTTCCTGAAATCTCAGCACACATTTTTTCACCCAATCTTGATGACACTTTCAGGTAATGATCAGTACCCCAATCCCACTTGGCTCACCAAATTTCGTTCTTCTAGGTTAAACCGTTCGTTGGCAGTAACAGTTTTAATTTTCAGGTTTCACTCTGTTTTCTCCTATATGGATACATGTAGTTGGAACTCTAAATCAAAGACGGTTTGTCCTAGCTCTTTGAAACTTGACACAATAAAGTAGTTCCAAGTTCTATCTCTATGGTTTGTTTCCTCTTGATGTAGCCCTAAGCAGAGACGGGCGCAAATCACTTTCATGGAAAGGGGTTGCCAAGCTTCCAAAAAACTACGAGTTTCCTTAAATCTCAGCACACATTTTTTCACCCAATCTTGATGACACTTTCAGGTAATGATCAGTACCCCAATCCCACTTGGCTCACCAAATTTCGTTCTTCTAGGTTAAACCGTTCGTTGGCAGTAACAGTTTTAATTTTTAGGTTTCACTCTGTTTTCTCCGATATGGATACATGTAGTTGGAACTCTAAATCAAACACGGTTTGTGCTAGCTCTTTGAATCTTGACACAATAAAGTAGGTCCAAGTTCTATCTCTATGGTTTGTTTCCTATTGATGTAGCCCTAAGCAGAGATGGCGCAAATCACTTTCATGGAAAGGGGTTGCCAACCTTCCAAAAAACTACGAGTTTCCTGAAATCTGAGCACACATTTTTTCACCCAATCTTGATGACACTTTCAGTTAATGATCAGTACCCCAATCTCACTTGGCTCACCAAATTTCGTTCTTCTAGGTTAAACCGTTCGTTTGCAGAAACAGTTTTAATTTTCAGGTTTCACTCTGTTTTCTCCTATATGGATACATGTATTTGGAACTCTAAATCAATGACGGTTTGTGCTAGCTCTTTGAATCTTGACACAATAAAGTAGTTCCAAGTTCTATCTCTATGGTTTGTTTCCTATTGATGTAGCCCTAAGCAGAGACTGGCGCAGATCACTTTCATGGAAAGGGGTTGCCAAGCTTCCAAAAAACCACGAGTTTCCTGGAATCTCAGCACACATTTTTTCACCCAATCTTGATGACACTTTCAGGTAATGATCACTACCCCAATCCCACTTGGCTAACCAAATTTTGTTCTTCTAGGTTAAACCGTTCGTTGGCAGTAACAGTTTTAATTTTTAGATTTCACTCTATTTTCTCCTATATGGATACATGTAGTTGGAACTCTAAATCAAACACGGTTTGTGCTAGCTCTTTGAAACTTGACACAATAAAGTAGTTCCAAGTTCTAACTCTATGGTTTGTTTCCTATTGATGTAGCCCTAAGCAGAGACTGGCGCAAATCACTTTCATGGAAAGGGGTTGCCAAGAATCCAAAAAACTACGAGTTTCCAGAAATCTCGGCACACATTTTTTCACCCTATCTTGATGACACTTTCAGGTAATGATCAGTATCCCAATCCCACTTGGCTCACCAAATTTCGTTCTTCTAGGTTAAACCGTTCATTGGCAGTAACAGTTTTAAATTTTAAGTTTCACTCTGTTTTTTCCTATATGGATTCATGTAGTTTGAACTCTAAATCAAACACGGTTTGTGCTGGCTCTTTGAAACTTGACACAATAGAGTAGTTCCAAATTCTATCTCTATGGTTTGTTTCCTATTGATGTAGCCCTAAGCAGAGACTGGCGCAAATCACTTACATGGAAAGGGGTTGCCAAGCTTCCAAAAAACTACGAGTTTCCTGAAATCTCAACACACATTTTTTCACCCAATCTTGATGACACTTTCAGTTAATGATCAGTACCCCAATCCCACTTGGCTCACCAAATTTCGTTCTTCTAGGTTAATCCGTTCCTTGGCAGTAACAGTTTTAATTTTCAGGTTTCACTCTGTTTTCTCCTATATGGATACATGTAGTTGGAACTCTAAATCAAAGACGGTTTGTCCTAGCTCTTTGAAACTTGACACAATAAAGTAGTTCCAAGTTCTATCTCTATGGTTTGTTTCCTATTGATGTAGCCCTAAGCAGAGACGGGCGCAAATCACTTTCATGGAAAGGGGTTGCCAAGCTTCCAAAAAACTACGAGTTTCCTGAAATCTCAGCACACATTTTTTCACCCAATCTTGATGACACTTTCAGGTAATGATCAGTACCCCAATCCCACTTGGCTCACCGAATTTCGTTCTGCTAGGTTAAACCGTTCGTTGGCAGTAACAGTTTTAATTTTTAGGTTTCACTCTGTTTTCTCCTATATGGATACATGTAGTTGGAACTCTAAATCAAACACGGTTTGTGCTAGCTCTTTGAATCTTGACACTATAAAGTAGGTCCAAGTTCTATCTCTATGGTTTGTATCCTATTGATGTAGCCCTAAGCAGAGATGTCGCAAATCACTTTCATGGGAAGGGGTTGCCAACCTTCCAAAAAACTACGAGTTTCCTGAAATCTCAGCACACATTTTTTCACCCAATCTTTATGACACTTTCAGGTAATGATCAGTATCCCAATCCCACTTGGCTCACCAAATTTCGTTCTTCTAGGTTAAACCGTTCGTTGGCAGTAACAGTTTTAATTTTTAGGTTTCACTGTGTTTTCTCCGATATGGATACATGTAGTTGGAACTCTAAATCAAACACGGTTTGTGCTAGCTCTTTGAATCTTGACACAATAAAGTTGGTCCAAGTTTTATCTCTATGGTTTGTTTCCTATTGATGTAGCCCTAAGCAGAGATGGCGCAAATCACTTTCATGGAAAGGGGTTGCCAACCTTCCAAAAAACTACGAGTTTTTTGAAATCTCAGCACAAATTTTTTCACCCAATCTTTATGACACTTTCAAGTAATGATCAGTATCCCAATCCCACTTGGCTCACCAAATTTCGTTCTTCTAGGTTAAACCGTACATTGGCAGTAACAGTTTAAAATTTTAGGTTTCACTCTGTTTTCTCCTATATGGATTCATGTAGTTTGAACTCTAAATCAAACACGGTTTGTGCTGGCTCTTTGAAACTTGACACAATAGAGTAGTTCCAAATTCTATCTCTATGGTTTGTTTCCTATTGATGTAGCCCTAAGCAGAGACTGGCGCAAATCACTTACATGGAAAGGGGTTGCCAAGCTTCCAAAAAACCACGAGTTTCCTGAAATCTCAGCACACATTTTTTCACCCAATCTTGATGACACTTTCAGGTAATGATCAGTACCCCAATCCCACTTGGCTCACCAAATTTCGTTCTGCTAGGTTAAACCGTTCGTTGGCAGTAACAGTTTTAATTTTCAGGTTTCACTCTGTTTTCTCCTATATGGATACATGTAGTTGGAACTCTAAATCAAAGACGGTTTGTCCTAGCTCTTTGAAACTTGACACAATAAAGTAGTTCCAAGTTCTATCTCTATGGTTTGTTTCCTCTTGATGTAGCCCTAAGCAGAGACGGGCGCAAATCACTTTCATGGAAAGGGGTTGCCAAGCTTCCAAAAAACTACGAGTTTCCTTAAATCTCAGCACACATTTTTTCACCCAATCTTGATGACACTTTCAGGTAATGATCAGTACCCCAATCCCACTTGGCTCACCAAATTTCGTTCTTCTAGGTTAAACCGTTCGTTGGCAGTAACAGTTTTAATTTTTAGGTTTCACTCTGTTTTCTCCGATATGGATACATGTAGTTGGAACTCTAAATCAAACACGGTTTGTGCTAGCTCTTTGAATCTTGACACAATAAAGTAGGTCCAAGTTCTATCTCTATGGTTTGTTTCCTATTGATGTAGCCCTAAGCAGAGATGGCGCAAATCACTTTCATGGAAAGGGGTTGCCAACCTTCCAAAAAACTACGAGTTTCCTGAAATCTGAGCACACATTTTTTCACCCAATCTTGATGACACTTTCAGTTAATGATCAGTACCCCAATCTCACTTGGCTCACCAAATTTCGTTCTTCTAGGTTAAACCGTTCGTTTGCAGAAACAGTTTTAATTTTCAGGTTTCACTCTGTTTTCTCCTATATGGATACATGTATTTGGAACTCTAAATCAATGACGGTTTGTGCTAGCTCTTTGAATCTTGACACAATAAAGTAGTTCCAAGTTCTATCTCTATGGTTTGTTTCCTATTGATGTAGCGCTAAGCAGAGACTGGCGCAGATCACTTTCATGGAAAGGGGTTGCCAAGCTTCCAAAAAACCACGAGTTTCCTGGAATCTCAGCACACATTTTTTCACCCAATCTTGATGACACTTTCAGGTAATGATCACTACCCCAATCCCACTTGGCTAACCAAATTTTGTTCTTCTAGGTTAAACCGTTCGTTGGCAGTAACAGTTTTAATTTTTAGATTTCACTCTATTTTCTCCTATATGGATACATGTAGTTGGAACTCTAAATCAAACACGGTTTGTGCTAGCTCTTTGAAACTTGACACAATAAAGTAGTTCCAAGTTCTAACTCTATGGTTTGTTTCCTATTGATGTAGCCCTAAGCAGAGACTGGCGCAAATCACTTTCATGGAAAGGGGTTGCCAAGAATCCAAAAAACTACGAGTTTCCAGAAATCTCGGCACACATTTTTTCACCCTATCTTGATGACACTTTCAGGTAATGATCAGTATCCCAATCCCACTTGGCTCACCAAATTTCGTTCTTCTAGGTTAAACCGTTCATTGGCAGTAACAGTTTTAAATTTTAAGTTTCACTCTGTTTTTTCCTATATGGATTCATGTAGTTTGAACTCTAAATCAAACACGGTTTGTGCTGGCTCTTTGAAACTTGACACAATAGAGTAGTTCCAAATTCTATCTCTATGGTTTGTTTCCTATTGATGTAGCCCTAAGCAGAGACTGGCGCAAATCACTTACATGGAAAGGGGTTGCCAAGCTTCCAAAAAACTACGAGTTTCCTGAAATCTCAACACACATTTTTTCACCCAATCTTGATGACACTTTCAGTTAATGATCAGTACCCCAATCCCACTTGGCTCACCAAATTTCGTTCTTCTAGGTTAATCCGTTCCTTGGCAGTAACAGTTTTAATTTTCAGGTTTCACTCTGTTTTCTCCTATATGGATACATGTAGTTGGAACTCTAAATCAAAGACGGTTTGTCCTAGCTCTTTGAAACTTGACACAATAAAGTAGTTCCAAGTTCTATCTCTATGGTTTGTTTCCTATTGATGTAGCCCTAAGCAGAGACGGGCGCAAATCACTTTCATGGAAAGGGGTTGCCAAGCTTCCAAAAAACTACGAGTTTCCTGAAATCTCAGCACACATTTTTTCACCCAATCTTGATGACACTTTCAGGTAATGATCAGTACCCCAATCCCACTTGGCTCACCGAATTTCGTTCTGCTAGGTTAAACCGTTCGTTGGCAGTAACAGTTTTAATTTTTAGGTTTCACTCTGTTTTCTCCTATATGGATACATGTAGTTGGAACTCTAAATCAAACACGGTTTGTGCTAGCTCTTTGAATCTTGACACTATAAAGTAGGTCCAAGTTCTATCTCTATGGTTTGTATCCTATTGATGTAGCCCTAAGCAGAGATGTCGCAAATCACTTTCATGGGAAGGGGTTGCCAACCTTCCAAAAAACTACGAGTTTCCTGAAATCTCAGCACACATTTTTTCACCCAATCTTTATGACACTTTCAGGTAATGATCAGTATCCCAATCCCACTTGGCTCACCAAATTTCGTTCTTCTAGGTTAAACCGTTCGTTGGCAGTAACAGTTTTAATTTTTAGGTTTCACTGTGTTTTCTCCGATATGGATACATGTAGTTGGAACTCTAAATCAAACACGGTTTGTGCTAGCTCTTTGAATCTTGACACAATAAAGTTGGTCCAAGTTTTATCTCTATGGTTTGTTTCCTATTGATGTAGCCCTAAGCAGAGATGGCGCAAATCACTTTCATGGAAAGGGGTTGCCAACCTTCCAAAAAACTACGAGTTTTTTGAAATCTCAGCACAAATTTTTTCACCCAATCTTTATGACACTTTCAAGTAATGATCAGTATCCCAATCCCACTTGGCTCACCAAATTTCGTTCTTCTAGGTTAAACCGTACATTGGCAGTAACAGTTTAAAATTTTAGGTTTCACTCTGTTTTCTCCTATATGGATTCATGTAGTTTGAACTCTAAATCAAACACGGTTTGTGCTGGCTCTTTGAAACTTGACACAATAGAGTAGTTCCAAATTCTATCTCTATGGTTTGTTTCCTATTGATGTAGCCCTAAGCAGAGACTGGCGCAAATCACTTACATGGAAAGGGGTTGCCAAGCTTCCAAAAAACCACGAGTTTCCTGAAATCTCAGCACACATTTTTTCACCCAATCTTGATGACACTTTCAGGTAATGATCAGTACCCCAATCCCACTTGGCTCACCAAATTTCGTTCTGCTAGGTTAAACCGTTCGTTGGCAGTAACAGTTTTAATTTTCAGGTTTCACTCTGTTTTCTCCTATATGGATACATGTAGTTGGAACTCTAAATCAAAGACGGTTTGTCCTAGCTCTTTGAAACTTGACACAATAAAGTAGTTCCAAGTTCTATCTCTATGGTTTGTTTCCTCTTGATGTAGCCCTAAGCAGAGACGGGCGCAAATCACTTTCATGGAAAGGGGTTGCCAAGCTTCCAAAAAACTACGAGTTTCCTTAAATCTCAGCACACATTTTTTCACCCAATCTTGATGACACTTTCAGGTAATGATCAGTACCCCAATCCCACTTGGCTCACCAAATTTCGTTCTTCTAGGTTAAACCGTTCGTTGGCAGTAACAGTTTTAATTTTTAGGTTTCACTCTGTTTTCTCCGATATGGATACATGTAGTTGGAACTCTAAATCAAACACGGTTTGTGCTAGCTCTTTGAATCTTGACACAATAAAGTAGGTCCAAGTTCTATCTCTATGGTTTGTTTCCTATTGATGTAGCCCTAAGCAGAGATGGCGCAAATCACTTTCATGGAAAGGGGTTGCCAACCTTCCAAAAAACTACGAGTTTCCTGAAATCTGAGCACACATTTTTTCACCCAATCTTGATGACACTTTCAGTTAATGATCAGTACCCCAATCTCACTTGGCTCACCAAATTTCGTTCTTCTAGGTTAAACCGTTCGTTTGCAGAAACAGTTTTAATTTTCAGGTTTCACTCTGTTTTCTCCTATATGGATACATGTATTTGGAACTCTAAATCAATGACGGTTTGTGCTAGCTCTTTGAATCTTGACACAATAAAGTAGTTCCAAGTTCTATCTCTATGGTTTGTTTCCTATTGATGTAGCGCTAAGCAGAGACTGGCGCAGATCACTTTCATGGAAAGGGGTTGCCAAGCTTCCAAAAAACCACGAGTTTCCTGGAATCTCAGCACACATTTTTTCACCCAATCTTGATGACACTTTCAGGTAATGATCACTACCCCAATCCCACTTGGCTAACCAAATTTTGTTCTTCTAGGTTAAACCGTTCGTTGGCAGTAACAGTTTTAATTTTTAGATTTCACTCTATTTTCTCCTATATGGATACATGTAGTTGGAACTCTAAATCAAACACGGTTTGTGCTAGCTCTTTGAAACTTGACACAATAAAGTAGTTCCAAGTTCTAACTCTATGGTTTGTTTCCTATTGATGTAGCCCTAAGCAGAGACTGGCGCAAATCACTTTCATGGAAAGGGGTTGCCAAGAATCCAAAAAACTACGAGTTTCCAGAAATCTCGGCACACATTTTTTCACCCTATCTTGATGACACTTTCAGGTAATGATCAGTATCCCAATCCCACTTGGCTCACCAAATTTCGTTCTTCTAGGTTAAACCGTTCATTGGCAGTAACAGTTTTAAATTTTAAGTTTCACTCTGTTTTTTCCTATATGGATTCATGTAGTTTGAACTCTAAATCAAACACGGTTTGTGCTGGCTCTTTGAAACTTGACACAATAGAGTAGTTCCAAATTCTATCTCTATGGTTTGTTTCCTATTGATGTAGCCCTAAGCAGAGACTGGCGCAAATCACTTACATGGAAAGGGGTTGCCAAGCTTCCAAAAAACTACGAGTTTCCTGAAATCTCAACACACATTTTTTCACCCAATCTTGATGACACTTTCAGTTAATGATCAGTACCCCAATCCCACTTGGCTCACCAAATTTCGTTCTTCTAGGTTAATCCGTTCCTTGGCAGTAACAGTTTTAATTTTCAGGTTTCACTCTGTTTTCTCCTATATGGATACATGTAGTTGGAACTCTAAATCAAAGACGGTTTGTCCTAGCTCTTTGAAACTTGACACAATAAAGTAGTTCCAAGTTCTATCTCTATGGTTTGTTTCCTATTGATGTAGCCCTAAGCAGAGACGGGCGCAAATCACTTTCATGGAAAGGGGTTGCCAAGCTTCCAAAAAACTACGAGTTTCCTGAAATCTCAGCACACATTTTTTCACCCAATCTTGATGACACTTTCAGGTAATGATCAGTACCCCAATCCCACTTGGCTCACCGAATTTCGTTCTGCTAGGTTAAACCGTTCGTTGGCAGTAACAGTTTTAATTTTTAGGTTTCACTCTGTTTTCTCCTATATGGATACATGTAGTTGGAACTCTAAATCAAACACGGTTTGTGCTAGCTCTTTGAATCTTGACACTATAAAGTAGGTCCAAGTTCTATCTCTATGGTTTGTATCCTATTGATGTAGCCCTAAGCAGAGATGTCGCAAATCACTTTCATGGGAAGGGGTTGCCAACCTTCCAAAAAACTACGAGTTTCCTGAAATCTCAGCACACATTTTTTCACCCAATCTTTATGACACTTTCAGGTAATGATCAGTATCCCAATCCCACTTGGCTCACCAAATTTCGTTCTTCTAGGTTAAACCGTTCGTTGGCAGTAACAGTTTTAATTTTTAGGTTTCACTGTGTTTTCTCCGATATGGATACATGTAGTTGGAACTCTAAATCAAACACGGTTTGTGCTAGCTCTTTGAATCTTGACACAATAAAGTTGGTCCAAGTTTTATCTCTATGGTTTGTTTCCTATTGATGTAGCCCTAAGCAGAGATGGCGCAAATCACTTTCATGGAAAGGGGTTGCCAACCTTCCAAAAAACTACGAGTTTTTTGAAATCTCAGCACAAATTTTTTCACCCAATCTTTATGACACTTTCAAGTAATGATCAGTATCCCAATCCCACTTGGCTCACCAAATTTCGTTCTTCTAGGTTAAACCGTACATTGGCAGTAACAGTTTAAAATTTTAGGTTTCACTCTGTTTTCTCCTATATGGATTCATGTAGTTTGAACTCTAAATCAAACACGGTTTGTGCTGGCTCTTTGAAACTTGACACAATAGAGTAGTTCCAAATTCTATCTCTATGGTTTGTTTCCTATTGATGTAGCCCTAAGCAGAGACTGGCGCAAATCACTTACATGGAAAGGGGTTGCCAAGCTTCCAAAAAACCACGAGTTTCCTGAAATCTCAGCACACATTTTTTCACCCAATCTTGATGACACTTTCAGGTAATGATCAGTACCCCAATCCCACTTGGCTCACCAAATTTCGTTCTGCTAGGTTAAACCGTTCGTTGGCAGTAACAGTTTTAATTTTCAGGTTTCACTCTGTTTTCTCCTATATGGATACATGTAGTTGGAACTCTAAATCAAAGACGGTTTGTCCTAGCTCTTTGAAACTTGACACAATAAAGTAGTTCCAAGTTCTATCTCTATGGTTTGTTTCCTATTGATGTAGCTCTAAGCAGAGATGGGCGCAAATCACTTTCATGGAAAGGGGTTGCCAAGAATCCAAAAAACTACGAGTTTCCAGAAATCTCGGCACACATTTTTTCACCCTATCTTGATGACACTTTCAGGTAATGATCAGTATCCCAATCCCACTTGGCTCACCAAATTTCGTTCTTCTAGGTTAAACCGTTCATTGGCAGTAACAGTTTTAAATTTTAAGTTTCACTCTGTTTTTTCCTATATGGATTCATGTAGTTTGAACTCTAAATCAAACACGGTTTGTGCTGGCTCTTTGAAACTTGACACAATAGAGTAGTTCCAAATTCTATCTCTATGGTTTGTTTCCTATTGATGTAGCACTAAGCAGAGACGGGCGCAAATCACTTTCATATTAAGGGGTTGCCAAGCTTCCAAAAAACTACGAGTTTCTTGAAATCTCAGCACACATTTTCTCACCCAATCTTGATGACACTTTCAGGTAATGATCAGTACCCCAATCCCACTTGGCTCACCAAATTTCGTTCTGCTAGGTTAAACCGTTCGTTGGCAGTAATAGTTTTAATTTTTAGGTTTCACTCTGTTTTCTCCGATATGGATACATGTAGTTGGAACTCTAAATCAAACACGGTTTGTGCTAGCTCTTTGAATCTTGACACAATAAAGTAGGTCCAAGTTCTATCTCTATGGTTTGTTTCCTACTGATGTAGCCCTAAGCAGAGATGGCGCAATTCACTTTCATGGAAAGGGGTTGCCATCCTTCCAAAAAACTACGAGTTTTTTGAAATCTCAGCACACATTTTTTCACCCAATCTTTATGACACTTTCAGGTAATGATCAGTATCCCAATCCCACTTGGCTCACCAAATTTCGTTCTTCTAGGTTAAACCGTTGATTGGCAGTAACAGTTTAAAATTTTAGGTTTCACTCTGTTTTCTCCTATATGGATTCATGTAGTTGGAACTCTAAATCAAACACGGTTTGTGCTGGCTCTTTGAAACTTGACACAATAGAGTAGTTCCAAGTTCTATCTCTACGGTTTGTTTCCTATTGATGTAGCCCTAAGCAGAGACTGGCGCAAATCACTTACATGGAAAGGGGTTGCCAAGCTTCCAAAAAACCACGAGTTTCCTGAAATCTCAGCACACATTTTTTCACCCAATCTTGATGACACTTTCAGTTAATGATCAGTATCCCAATCCCACTTGGCTCACCAAATTTCGTTCTTCTAGGTTAAACCGTTCGTTGGCAGTAACAGTTTTAATTTTCAGGTTTCACTCTGTTTTCTCCTATATGGATACATGTAGTTTGAACTCTAAATCAAAGACGGTTTGTCCTAGCTCTTTGAAACTTGACACAATAGAGTAGTTCCAAGTTCTATCTCTATGGTTTGTTTCCTATTGATGTAGCCCTAAGCAGAGACGGGCGCAAATCACTTTCATGGAAAGGGGTTGCCAAGCTTCCAAAAAACTACGAGTTTCCTGAAATCTCAGCACACATTTTTTCACCCAATCTTGATGACACTTTCAGGTAATGATCAGTACCCCAATCCCACTTGGCTCACCAAATTTCGTTCTTCTAGGTTAAACCGTTCGTTGGCAGTAACAGTTTTAATTTTTAGGTTTCACTCTGTTTTCTCCGATATGGATACATGTAGTTGGAACTCTAAATCAAACACGGTTTGTGCTAGCTCTTTGAATCTTGACACAATAAAGTAGGTCCAAGTTCTATCTCTATGGTTTGTTTCCTATTGATGTAGCCCTAAGCAGAGATGGCGCAAATCACTTTCATGGAAAGGGGTTGCCAACCTTCCAAAAAACTACGAGTTTCCTGAAATCTGAGCACACATTTTTTCACCCAATCTTGATGACACTTTCAGTTAATGATCAGTACCCCAATCTCACTTGGCTCACCAAATTTCGTTCTTCTAGGTTAAACCGTTCGTTGGCAGTAACAGTTTTAATTTGCAGGTTTCACTCTGTTTTCTCCGATATGGATACATGTAGTTGGAACTCTAAATCAAAGACGGTTTGTCCTAGCTCTTTGAAACTTGACACAATAAAGTAGTTCCGAGTTCTATCTCTATGGTTTGTTTCCTATTGATGTAGCCCTAAGCAGAGACGGGCGCAAATCACTTTCATGGAAAGGGGTTGCCAAGCTTCCAAAAATCTACGAGTTTCCTGAAATCTCAGCACACATTTTTTCACCCAATCTTGATGACACTTTCAGGTAATGATCAGTACCCCAATCCCACTTGGCTCACCAAATTTCGTTCTGCTAGGTTAAACCGTTCGTTGGCAGTAACAGTTTTATTTTTTAGATTTCACTCTATTTTCTCCTATATGGATACATGTAGTTGGAACTCTAAACCAAACACGGTTTGTGCTAGCTCTTTGAAACTTGACACAATAAAGTAGTTCCAAGTTCTAACTCTATGGTTTGTTTCCTATTGATGTAGCCCTAAGCAGAGACTGGCGCAAATCACTTTCATGGAAAGGGGTTGCCAAGAATCCAAAAAACTACGAGTTTCCAGAAATCTCGGCACACATTTTTTCACCCTATCTTGATGACACTTTCAGGTAATGATCAGTATCCCAATCCCACTTGGCTCACCAAATTTCGTTCTTCTAGGTTAAACCGTTCATTGGCAGTAACAGTTTTAAATTTTAAGTTTCACTCTGTTTTTTCCTATATGGATTCATGTAGTTTGAACTCTAAATCAAACACGGTTTGTGCTGGCTCTTTGAAACTTGACACAATAGAGTAGTTCCAAATTCTATCTCTATGGTTTGTTTCCTATTGATGTAGCCCTAAGCAGAGACGGGCGCAAATCACTTTCATGGAAAGGGGTTGCCAAGCTTCCAAAAAACTACGAGTTTCTTGCAATCTCAGCACACATTTTTTCACCCAATCTTGATGACACTTTCAGGTAATGATCAGTACCCCAATCCCACTTGGCTCACCAAATTTCGTTCTGCTAGGTTAAACCGTTCGTTGGCAGTAATAGTTTTAATTTTTAGGTTTCACTCTGTTTTCTCCGATATGGATACATGTAGTTGGAACTCTAAATCAAACACGGTTTGTGCTAGCTCTTTGAATCTTGACACAATAAAGTAGGTCCAAGTTCTATCTCTATGGTTTGTTTCCTATTGATGTAGCCCTAAGCAGAGATGGCGCAAATCACTTTCATGGAAAGGGGTTGCCAACATTCCAAAAAACTTCGAGTTTTTTGAAATCTCAGCACACATTTTTTCACCCAATCTTTATGACACTTTCAGGTAATGATCAGTATCCCAATCCCACTTGGCTCACCAAATTTCGTTCTTCTAGGTTAAACCGTTGATTGGCAGTAACAGTTTAAAATTTTAGGTTTCACTCTGTTTTCTCCTATATGGATTCATGTAGTTGGAACTCTAAATCAAACACGGTTTGTGCTGGCTCTTTGAAACTTGACACAATAGAGTAGTTCCAAGTTCAATCTCTACGGTTTGTTTCCTATTGATGTAGCCCTAAGCAGAGACTGGCGCAAATCACTTACATGGAAAGGGGTTGCCAAGCTTCCAAAAAACCACGAGTTTCCTGAAATCTCAGCACACATTTTTTCACCCAATCTTGATGACACTTTCAGTTAATGATCAGTATCCCAATCCCACTTGGCTCACCAAATTTCGTTCTTCTAGGTTAAACCGTTCGTTGGCAGTAACAGTTTTAATTTTCAGGTTTCACTCTGTTTTCTCCTATATGGATACATGTAGTTTGAACTCTAAATCAAAGACGGTTTGTCCTAGCTCTTTGAAACTTGACACAATAGAGTAGTTCCAAGTTCTATCTCTATGGTTTGTTTCCTATTGATGTAGCCCTAAGCAGAGACGGGCGCAAATCACTTTCATGGAAAGGGGTTGCCAAGCTTCCAAAAAACTACGAGTTTCCTGAAATCTCAGCACACATTTTTTCACCCAATCTTGATGACACTTTCAGGTAATGATCAGTACCCCAATCCCACTTGGCTCACCAAATTTCGTTCTTCTAGGTTAAACCGTTCGTTGGCAGTAACAGTTTTAATTTTTAGGTTTCACTCTGTTTTCTCCGATATGGATACATGTAGTTGGAACTCTAAATCAAACACGGTTTGTGCTAGCTCTTTGAATCTTGACACAATAAAGTAGGTCCAAGTTCTATCTCTATGGTTTGTTTCCTATTGATGTAGCCCTAAGCAGAGACTGGCGCAAATCACTTTCATGGAAAGGGGTTGCCAACCTTCCAAAAAACTACGAGTTTCCTGAAATCTGAGCACACATTTTTTCACCCAATCTTGATGACACTTTCAGTTAATGATCAGTACCCCAATCTCACTTGGCTCACCAAATTTCGTTCTTCTAGGTTAAACCGTTCGTTGGCAGTAACAGTTTTAATTTTCAGGTTTCACTCTGTTTTCTCCGATATGGATACATGTAGTTGGAACTCTAAATCAAAGACGGTTTGTCCTAGCTCTTTGAAACTTGACACAATAAAGTAGTTCCGAGTTCTATCTCTATGGTTTGTTTCCTATTGATGTAGCCCTAAGCAGAGACGGGCGCAAATCACTTTCATGGAAAGGGGTTGCCAAGCTTCCAAAAAACTACGAGTTTCCTGAAATCTCAGCACACATTTTTTCACCCAATCTTGATGACACTTTCAGGTAATGATCAGTACCCCAATCCCACTTGGCTCACCAAATTTCGTTCTGCTAGGTTAAACCGTTCGTTGGCAGTAACAGTTTTAATTTTTAGGTTTCACTCTGTTTTCTCCGATATGGATACATGTAGTTGGAACTATAAATCAAAGACGGTTTGTGCTAGCTCTTTGAATCTTGACACAATAAAGTAGTTCCGAGTTCTATCTTTATGGTTTGTTTCCTATTGATGTAGCCCTAAGCAGAGACTGGCGCAAATCACTTTCATGGAAAGGGGTTGCCAAGCTTCCAAAAAACTACGAGTTTCCTGAAATCTCAGCACACATTTTTTCACCCAATCTTGAAGACACTTTCAGTTAATGATCAGTACCCCAATCCCACTTGGCTCACCAAATTTCGTTCTTCTAGGTTAAACCGTTCGTTGGCAGTAACAGTTTTAATTTTTAGGTTTCACTCTGTTTTCTCCGATATGGATACATGTAGTTGGAACTCTAAATCAAAGACGTTTTTTGCTAGCTCTTTGAATCTTGACAAAATAAAGTAGGTCCATGTTCTATATCTATGGTTTGTTTCCTATTGATGTAGCCCTAAGCAGAGATGGCGCAAATCACTTTCATGGAAAGGGGTTGCCAACCTTCCAAAAAACTACGAGTTTCCTGAAATCTCAGCACACATTTTTTCACCCAATCTTGATGACACTTTCAGGTAATGATCAGTACCCCAATCCCACTTGGCTCACCAAATTTCGTTCTTCTAGGTTAAACCGTTCGTTGGCAGTAAGGGTTTTAATTTTTAGGTTTCACTCTGTTTTCTCCTATATGGATACATGTAGTTGGAACTCTAAATCAAAGACGGTTTGTGCTAGCTCTTTGAATCTTGACACAATAAAGTAGTTCCATGTTCTATCTCTATGGTTTGTTTCCTATTGATGTAGCCCTAAGCAGAGACTGGCGCAAATCACTTTCATGGAAAGGGGTTGCCAACCTTCCAAAAAACTACGAGTTTCCTGAAATCTCAGCACACATTTTTTCACCCAATCTTGATGACACTTTCAGGTAATGATCAATACCCCAATCCGACTTGGCATTCCAAATTTCGTTCTTCTAGGTTAAACCGTTCGTTGCCAGTAACAGTTTTAATTTTTAGGTTTCACTCTGTTTTCTCCTATATGGATACATGTAGTTGGAACTCTAAATCAAACACGGTTTGTGCTAGCTCTTTGAAACTTGACACAATAAAGTAGTTCCAAGTTCTATCTCTATGGTTTGTTTCCTATTGATGTAGCCCTAAGCAGAGACTGGCGCAAATCACTTTCATGGAAAGGGGTTGCCAACCTTCCAAAAAACTACGAGTTTCCTGAAATCTCAGCACACATTTTTTCACCCAATCTTGATGACACTTTCAGGTAATGATCAGTATCCCAATCCCACTTGGCTCACCAAATTTCATTCTTCTAGGTTAAACCGTTGATTGGCAGTAACAGTTTTAAATTTTAGGATTCACTCTCTTTTCTCCTATATGGATTCATGTAGTTGGAACTCTAAATCAAACACGGTTTGTGCTGGCTCTTTGAAACTTGACACAATAGAGTAGTTCCAAATTCTATCTCTATGGTTTGTTTCCTATTGATGTAGCCCTAAGCAGAGACTGGCGCAAATCACTTACATGGAAAGGGCTTGCCAAGCTTCCAAAAAACTACGAGTTTCCTGAAATCTCAGCACACATTTTTTCACCCAATCTTGATGACACTTTCAGTTAATGATCAGTACCCCAATCCCACTTGGCTCACCAAATTTCGTTCTTCTAGGTTAAACCGTTCGTTGGCAGTAACAGTTTTAATTTTCAGGTATCACTCTGTTTTTTCCTATATGGATACATGTAGTTTGAACTCTAAATCAAACACGGTTTGTGCTGGCTCTTTGAAACTTGACACAATAGAGTAGTTCCAAATTCTATCTCTATGGTTTGTTTCCTATTGATGTAGCCCTAAGCAGAGACTGGCGCAAATCACTTACATGGAAAGGGGTTGCCAAGCTTCCAAAAAACTACGAGTTTCCTGAAATCTCAGCACACATTTTTTCACCCAATCTTGATGACACTTTCAGTTAATGATCAGTACCCCAATCCCACTTGGCTCACCAAATTTCGTTCTTCTAGGTTAAACCGTTTGTTGGCAGTAACAGTTTTAATTTTCAGGTATCACGCTGTTTTCTCCTATATGGATACATGTAGTTTGAACTCTAAATCAAAGACGGTTTGTCCTAGCTCTTTGAAACTTGACACAATAAAGTAGTTCCAAGTTCTATCTCTATGGTTTGTTTCCTATTGATGTAGCCCTAAGCAGAGACTGGCGCAAATCACTTTCATGGAAAGGGGTTGCCAACCTTCCAAAAAACTACGAGTTTCCTGAAATCTCAGCACACATTTTTTCACCCAATCTTGATGACACTTTCAGGTAATGATCAGTACCGCAATCCCACTTGGCTCACCAAATTTCGTTCTTCTAGATTAAACCGTTCGTTGGCAGTAAGAGTTTTAATTTTTAGGATTCACTCTCTTTTCTCCTATATGGATACATGTAGTTGGAACTCTAAATCAAAGACGGTTTGTGCTAGCTCTTTGAATCTTGACACAATAGAGTAGTTCCAAGTTCTATCTCTATGGTTTGTTTCCTATTGATGTAGCCCTAAGCAGAGACTGGCGCAAATCACTTTCATGGAAAGGGGTTGCCAAGAATCCAAAAAACTACGAGTTTCCATAAATATCGGCACACATTTTTCACCCTATCTAGATGACACTTTCAGGTAATGATCAGTATCCCAATCCCACTTGGCTCACCAAATTTCGTTCTTCTAGGTTAAACCGTTGATTGGCAGTAACAGTTTTAAATTTTAGGTTTCACTCTGTTTTTTCCTATATGGATTCATGTTGTTTGAACTGTAAATCAAACACGGTTTTGCTGGCTCTTTGAAACTTGACACAATAGAGTAGTTCCAAATTCTATCTCTATGGTTTGTTTCCTATTGATGTAGCCCTAAGCAGAGACTGGCGCAAATCACTTACATGGAAAGGGGTTGCCAAGCTTCCAAAAAACTACGAGTTTCCTGAAATCTCAGCACACATTTTTTCACCCAATCTTGATGACACTTTCAGTTAATGATCAGTACCCCAATCTCACTTGGCTCACCAAATTTCGTTCTTCTAGGTTAAACCGTTCGTTGGCAGTAACAGTTTCAATTTTCAGGTATCACGCTGTTTTCTCCTATATGGATACATGTAGTTTGAACTCTAAATCAAAGACGGTTTGTCCTAGCTCTTTGAAACTTGACACAATAAAGTAGTTCCAAGTTCTCTCTCTATGGTTTGTTTCCTATTGATGTACCCCTAAGCAGAGACGGGCGCAAATCACTTTCATGGAAAGGGGTTGCCAAGCTTCCAAAAAACTACGAGTTTCCTGAAATCTCAGCACACATTTTTTCACCCAATCTTGATGACACTTTCAGGTAATGATCAGTATCCCAATCCCACTTGGCTCACCAAATTTCGTTCTTCTAGGTTAAACCGTTCGTTGGCAGTAACAGTTTTAATTTTCAGGTTTCACTCTGTTTTCTCCTATATGGATACATGTAGTTTGAACTCTAAATCAAAGACGGTTTGTCCTAGCTCTTTGAAACTTGACACAATAGAGTAGTTCCAAGTTCTATCTCTATGGTTTGTTTCCTATTGATGTAGCCCTAAGCAGAGACGGGCGCAAATCACTTTCATGGAAAGGGGTTGCCAAGCTTCCAAAAAACTACGAGTTTCCTGAAATCTCAGCACACATTTTTTCACCCAATCTTGATGACACTTTCAGGTAATGATCAGTACCCCAATCCCACTTGGCTCACCAAATTTCGTTCTTCTAGGTTAAACCGTTCGTTGGCAGTAACAGTTTTAATTTTTAGGTTTCACTCTGTTTTCTCCGATATGGATACATGTAGTTGGAACTCTAAATCAAACACGGTTTGTGCTAGCTCTTTGAATCTTGACACAATAAAGTAGGTCCAAGTTCTATCTCTATGGTTTGTTTCCTATTGATGTAGCCCTAAGCAGAGACTGGCGCAAATCACTTTCATGGAAAGGGGTTGCCAACCTTCCAAAAAACTACGAGTTTCCTGAAATCTGAGCACACATTTTTTCACCCAATCTTGATGACACTTTCAGTTAATGATCAGTACCCCAATCTCACTTGGCTCACCAAATTTCGTTCTTCTAGGTTAAACCGTTCGTTGGCAGTAACAGTTTTAATTTTCAGGTTTCACTCTGTTTTCTCCGATATGGATACATGTAGTTGGAACTCTAAATCAAAGACGGTTTGTCCTAGCTCTTTGAAACTTGACACAATAAAGTAGTTCCGAGTTCTATCTCTATGGTTTGTTTCCTATTGATGTAGCCCTAAGCAGAGACGGGCGCAAATCACTTTCATGGAAAGGGGTTGCCAAGCTTCCAAAAAACTACGAGTTTCCTGAAATCTCAGCACACATTTTTTCACCCAATCTTGATGACACTTTCAGGTAATGATCAGTACCCCAATCCCACTTGGCTCACCAAATTTCGTTCTGCTAGGTTAAACCGTTCGTTGGCAGTAACAGTTTTAATTTTTAGGTTTCACTCTGTTTTCTCCGATATGGATACATGTAGTTGGAACTATAAATCAAAGACGGTTTGTGCTAGCTCTTTGAATCTTGACACAATAAAGTAGTTCCGAGTTCTATCTTTATGGTTTGTTTCCTATTGATGTAGCCCTAAGCAGAGACTGGCGCAAATCACTTTCATGGAAAGGGGTTGCCAAGCTTCCAAAAAACTACGAGTTTCCTGAAATCTCAGCACACATTTTTTCACCCAATCTTGAAGACACTTTCAGTTAATGATCAGTACCCCAATCCCACTTGGCTCACCAAATTTCGTTCTTCTAGGTTAAACCGTTCGTTGGCAGTAACAGTTTTAATTTTTAGGTTTCACTCTGTTTTCTCCGATATGGATACATGTAGTTGGAACTCTAAATCAAAGACGGTTTGTGCTAGCTCTTTGAATCTTGACAAAATAAAGTAGGTCCATGTTCTATATCTATGGTTTGTTTCCTATTGATGTAGCCCTAAGCAGAGATGGCGCAAATCACTTTCATGGAAAGGGGTTGCCAACCTTCCAAAAAACTACGAGTTTCCTGAAATCTCAGCACACATTTTTTCACCCAATCTTGATGACACTTTCAGGTAATGATCAGTACCCCAATCCCACTTGGCTCACCAAATTTCGTTCTTCTAGGTTAAACCGTTCGTTGGCAGTAAGGGTTTTAATTTTTAGGTTTCACTCTGTTTTCTCCTATATGGATACATGTAGTTGGAACTCTAAATCAAAGACGGTTTGTGCTAGCTCTTTGAATCTTGACACAATAAAGTAGTTCCATGTTCTATCTCTATGGTTTGTTTCCTATTGATGTAGCCCTAAGCAGAGACTGGCGCAAATCACTTTCATGGAAAGGGGTTGCCAACCTTCCAAAAAACTACGAGTTTCCTGAAATCTCAGCACACATTTTTTCACCCAATCTTGATGACACTTTCAGGTAATGATCAATACCCCAATCCGACTTGGCATTCCAAATTTCGTTCTTCTAGGTTAAACCGTTCGTTGCCAGTAACAGTTTTAATTTTTAGGTTTCACTCTGTTTTCTCCTATATGGATACATGTAGTTGGAACTCTAAATCAAACACGGTTTGTGCTAGCTCTTTGAAACTTGACACAATAAAGTAGTTCCAAGTTCTATCTCTATGGTTTGTTTCCTATTGATGTAGCCCTAAGCAGAGACTGGCGCAAATCACTTTCATGGAAAGGGGTTGCCAACCTTCCAAAAAACTACGAGTTTCCTGAAATCTCAGCACACATTTTTTCACCCAATCTTGATGACACTTTCAGGTAATGATCAGTATCCCAATCCCACTTGGCTCACCAAATTTCATTCTTCTAGGTTAAACCGTTGATTGGCAGTAACAGTTTTAAATTTTAGGATTCACTCTCTTTTCTCCTATATGGATTCATGTAGTTGGAACTCTAAATCAAACACGGTTTGTGCTGGCTCTTTGAAACTTGACACAATAGAGTAGTTCCAAATTCTATCTCTATGGTTTGTTTCCTATTGATGTAGCCCTAAGCAGAGACTGGCGCAAATCACTTACATGGAAAGGGCTTGCCAAGCTTCCAAAAAACTACGAGTTTCCTGAAATCTCAGCACACATTTTTTCACCCAATCTTGATGACACTTTCAGTTAATGATCAGTACCCCAATCCCACTTGGCTCACCAAATTTCGTTCTTCTAGGTTAAACCGTTCGTTGGCAGTAACAGTTTTAATTTTCAGGTATCACTCTGTTTTTTCCTATATGGATACATGTAGTTTGAACTCTAAATCAAACACGGTTTGTGCTGGCTCTTTGAAACTTGACACAATAGAGTAGTTCCAAATTCTATCTCTATGGTTTGTTTCCTATTGATGTAGCCCTAAGCAGAGACTGGCGCAAATCACTTACATGGAAAGGGGTTGCCAAGCTTCCAAAAAACTACGAGTTTCCTGAAATCTCAGCACACATTTTTTCACCCAATCTTGATGACACTTTCAGTTAATGATCAGTACCCCAATCCCACTTGGCTCACCAAATTTCGTTCTTCTAGGTTAAACCGTTTGTTGGCAGTAACAGTTTTAATTTTCAGGTATCACGCTGTTTTCTCCTATATGGATACATGTAGTTTGAACTCTAAATCAAAGACGGTTTGTCCTAGCTCTTTGAAACTTGACACAATAAAGTAGTTCCAAGTTCTATCTCTATGGTTTGTTTCCTATTGATGTAGCCCTAAGCAGAGACTGGCGCAAATCACTTTCATGGAAAGGGGTTGCCAACCTTCCAAAAAACTACGAGTTTCCTGAAATCTCAGCACACATTTTTTCACCCAATCTTGATGACACTTTCAGGTAATGATCAGTACCGCAATCCCACTTGGCTCACCAAATTTCGTTCTTCTAGATTAAACCGTTCGTTGGCAGTAAGAGTTTTAATTTTTAGGATTCACTCTCTTTTCTCCTATATGGATACATGTAGTTGGAACTCTAAATCAAAGACGGTTTGTGCTAGCTCTTTGAATCTTGACACAATAGAGTAGTTCCAAGTTCTATCTCTATGGTTTGTTTCCTATTGATGTAGCCCTAAGCAGAGACTGGCGCAAATCACTTTCATGGAAAGGGGTTGCCAAGAATCCAAAAAACTACGAGTTTCCATAAATATCGGCACACATTTTTCACCCTATCTAGATGACACTTTCAGGTAATGATCAGTATCCCAATCCCACTTGGCTCACCAAATTTCGTTCTTCTAGGTTAAACCGTTGATTGGCAGTAACAGTTTTAAATTTTAGGTTTTACTCTGTTTTTTCCTATATGGATTCATGTTGTTTGAACTGTAAATCAAACACGGTTTTGCTGGCTCTTTGAAACTTGACACAATAGAGTAGTTCCAAATTCTATCTCTATGGTTTGTTTCCTATTGATGTAGCCCTAAGCAGAGACTGGCGCAAATCACTTACATGGAAAGGGGTTGCCAAGCTTCCAAAAAACTACGAGTTTCCTGAAATCTCAGCACACATTTTTTCACCCAATCTTGATGACACTTTCAGTTAATGATCAGTACCCCAATCCCACTTGGCTCACCAAATTTCGTTCTTCTAGGTTAAACCGTTCGTTGGCAGTAACAGTTTCAATTTTCAGGTATCACGCTGTTTTCTCCTATATGGATACATGTAGTTTGAACTCTAAATCAAAGACGGTTTGTCCTAGCTCTTTGAAACTTGACACAATAAAGTAGTTCCAAGTTCTCTCTCTATGGTTTGTTTCCTATTGATGTACCCCTAAGCAGAGACGGGCGCAAATCACTTTCATGGAAAGGGGTTGCCAAGCTTCCAAAAAACTACGAGTTTCCTGAAATCTCAGCACACATTTTTTCACCCAATCTTTATGACACTTTCAGGTAATGATCAGTACCCCAATCCCACTTGGCTCACCGAATTTCGTTCTGCTAGGTTAAACCGTTCGTTGGCAGTAACAGTTTTAATTTTTAGGTTTCACTCTGTTTTCTCCTATATGGATACATGTAGTTGGAACTCTAAATCAAACACGGTTTGTGCTAGCTCTTTGAATCTTGACACTATAAAGTAGGTCCAAGTTCTATCTCTATGGTTTGTATCCTATTGATGTAGCCCTAAGCAGAGATGTCGCAAATCACTTTCATGGGAAGGGGTTGCCAACCTTCCAAAAAACTACGAGTTTCCTGAAATCTCAGCACACATTTTTTCACCCAATCTTTATGACACTTTCAGGTAATGATCAGTATCCCAATCCCACTTGGCTCACCAAATTTCGTTCTTCTAGGTTAAACCGTTCGTTGGCAGTAACAGTTTTAATTTTTAGGTTTCACTGTGTTTTCTCCGATATGGATACATGTAGTTGGAACTCTAAATCAAACACGGTTTGTGCTAGCTCTTTGAATCTTGACACAATAAAGTTGGTCCAAGTTTTATCTCTATGGTTTGTTTCCTATTGATGTAGCCCTAAGCAGAGATGGCGCAAATCACTTTCATGGAAAGGGGTTGCCAAGCTTCCAAAAAACTACGAGTTTCCTGAAATCTCAGCACACATTTTTTCACCCAATCTTGATGACACTTTCAGGTAATGATCAGTACCCCAATCCAACTTGGCTCACCAAATTTCGTTCTTCTAGGTTAAACCGTTCGTTGGCAGTAAGGGTTTTAATTTTTAGGTTTCACTCTGTTTTCTCCTATATGAATACATGTAGTTGGAACTCTAAATCAAAGACGGTTTGTGCTAGCTCTTTGAATCTTGACACAATAATGTAGTTCCAAGTTCTCTCTCTATGGTTTCTTTCCTATTGATGTAGCCCTAAGCAGAGACTGGCGCAAATCACTTTCATGGAAAGGGGTTGCCAAGCTTCCAAAAAACCACGAGTTTCCTGAAATCTCCGCACACATTTTTTCACCCAATCTTGATGACACTTTCAGGTAATGATCACTACGCCAATCCCACTTGGCTAACCAAATTTCGTTCTTCTAAGTTAAACCGTTCGTTGGCAGTAACAGTTTTAATTTTTAGATTTCACTCTATTTTCTCCTATATGGATACATGTAGTTGGAACTCTAAATCAAACACGGCTTGTGCTAGCTCTTTGAAACTTGACACAATAAAGTAGTTCCAAGTTCTAACACTATGGTTTGTTTCCTATTGATGTAGCGCTTAGCAGAGACTGGCGCAAATCACTTTCATGGAAAGGGGTTTCCAAGAATCCAAAAAACTACGAGTTTCCAGAAATCTAGGCACACATTTTTTCACCCTATCTTGATGAAACTTTCAGGTAATGATCAGTATCACAATCCCACTTGGCTCACCAAATTTCGTTCTTCTAGGTTAAACCGTTGATTGGCAGTAACAGTTTTAAATTTTAGGTTTCACTCTGTTTTTTCCTATATGGATTCATGTTGTTTGAACTGTAAATCAAACACGGTTTTCCTGGCTCTTTGAAACTTGACACAATAGAGTAGTTCCAAATTCTATCTCTATGGTTTGTTTCCTATTGATGTAGCCCTAAGCAGAGACTGGCGCAAATCACTTACATGGAAAGGGGTTGCCAAGCTTCCAAAAAACTACGAGTTTCCTGAAATCTCAGCACACATTTTTTCACCCAATCTTGATGACACTTTCAGTTAATGATCAGTACCCCAATCCCACTTGGCTCACCAAATTTCGTTCTTCTAGGTTAAACCGTTCGTTGGCAGTAACAGTTTCAATTTTCAGGTATCACGCTGTTTTCTCCTATATGGATACATGTAGTTTGAACTCTAAATCAAAGACGGTTTGTCCTAGCTCTTTGAAACTTGACACAATAAAGTAGTTCCAAGTTCTCTCTCTATGGTTTGTTTCCTATTGATGTACCCCTAAGCAGAGACGGGCGCAAATCACTTTCATGGAAAGGGGTTGCCAAGCTTCCAAAAAACTACGAGTTTCCTGAAATCTCAGCACACATTTTTTCACCCAATCTTTATGACACTTTCAGGTAATGATCAGTACCCCAATCCCACTTGGCTCACCGAATTTCGTTCTGCTAGGTTAAACCGTTCGTTGGCAGTAACAGTTTTAATTTTTAGGTTTCACTCTGTTTTCTCCTATATGGATACATGTAGTTGGAACTCTAAATCAAACACGGTTTGTGCTAGCTCTTTGAATCTTGACACTATAAAGTAGGTCCAAGTTCTATCTCTATGGTTTGTATCCTATTGATGTAGCCCTAAGCAGAGATGTCGCAAATCACTTTCATGGGAAGGGGTTGCCAACCTTCCAAAAAACTACGAGTTTCCTGAAATCTCAGCACACATTTTTTCACCCAATCTTTATGACACTTTCAGGTAATGATCAGTATCCCAATCCCACTTGGCTCACCAAATTTCGTTCTTCTAGGTTAAACCGTTCGTTGGCAGTAACAGTTTTAATTTTTAGGTTTCACTGTGTTTTCTCCGATATGGATACATGTAGTTGGAACTCTAAATCAAACACGGTTTGTGCTAGCTCTTTGAATCTTGACACAATAAAGTTGGTCCAAGTTTTATCTCTATGGTTTGTTTCCTATTGATGTAGCCCTAAGCAGAGATGGCGCAAATCACTTTCATGGAAAGGGGTTGCCAAGCTTCCAAAAAACTACGAGTTTCCTGAAATCTCAGCACACATTTTTTCACCCAATCTTGATGACACTTTCAGGTAATGATCAGTACCCCAATCCAACTTGGCTCACCAAATTTCGTTCTTCTAGGTTAAACCGTTCGTTGGCAGTAAGGGTTTTAATTTTTAGGTTTCACTCTGTTTTCTCCTATATGAATACATGTAGTTGGAACTCTAAATCAAAGACGGTTTGTGCTAGCTCTTTGAATCTTGACACAATAATGTAGTTCCAAGTTCTCTCTCTATGGTTTCTTTCCTATTGATGTAGCCCTAAGCAGAGACTGGCGCAAATCACTTTCATGGAAAGGGGTTGCCAAGCTTCCAAAAAACCACGAGTTTCCTGAAATCTCCGCACACATTTTTTCACCCAATCTTGATGACACTTTCAGGTAATGATCACTACGCCAATCCCACTTGGCTAACCAAATTTCGTTCTTCTAAGTTAAACCGTTCGTTGGCAGTAACAGTTTTAATTTTTAGATTTCACTCTATTTTCTCCTATATGGATACATGTAGTTGGAACTCTAAATCAAACACGGCTTGTGCTAGCTCTTTGAAACTTGACACAATAAAGTAGTTCCAAGTTCTAACACTATGGTTTGTTTCCTATTGATGTAGCGCTTAGCAGAGACTGGCGCAAATCACTTTCATGGAAAGGGGTTTCCAAGAATCCAAAAAACTACGAGTTTCCAGAAATCTAGGCACACATTTTTTCACCCTATCTTGATGAAACTTTCAGGTAATGATCAGTATCACAATCCCACTTGGCTCAACACATTTTGTTCTTCTAGGTTAAACCGTTCGTTGGCAGTAACAGTTTTAATTTTCAGGTTTCACTCTGTTTTCTCCTATATGGATACATGTAGTTGGAACTCTAAATCAAAGACGGTTTGACCTAGCTCTTTGAAACTTGACACAATAAAGTAGTTCCAAGTTCTATCTCTATGGTTTGTTTCCTATTGATGTAGCCCTAAGCAGAGACGGGCGCAAATCACTTTCATGGAAAGGGGTTGCCAAGCTTCCAAAAAACTACGAGTTTCCTGAAATCTCAGCACATTCTTTATGACACTTTCAGGTAATGATCAGTACCCCAATCCCACTTGGCTCACCAAATTTCGTTCTTCTAGGTTAAACCGTTCGTTGGCAGTAAGGGTTTTAATTTTTAGGTTTCACTCTGTTTTCTCCTATATGGATACATGTAGTTGGAACTCTAAATCAAAGACGGTTTGTGCTAGCTCTTTGAATCTTGACACAATAAAGTAGTTCCCTGTTCTATCTCTATGGTTTGTTTCCTATTGATGTAGCCCTAAGCAGAGACTGGCGCAAATCACTTTCATGGAAAGGGGTTGCCAACCTTCCAAAAAACTACGAGTTTCCTGAAATCTCAGCACACATTTTTTCACCCAATCTTGATGACACTTTCAGGTAATGATCAATACCCCAATCCCACTTGGCTCACCAAATTTCGTTCTTCTAGGTTAAACCGTTCGTTGGCAGTAACAGTTTTAATTTTTAGGTTTCACTCTGTTTTCTCCTATATGGATACATGTAGTTGGAACTCTAAATCAAACACGGTTTGTGCTAGCTCTTTGAAACTTGACACAATAAAGTAGTTCCAAGTTCTATCTCTATGGTTTGTTTCCTATTGATGTAGCCCTAAGCAGAGACTGGCGCAAATCACTTTCATGGAAAGGGGTTGCCAACCTTCCAAAAAACTACGAGTTTCCTGAAATCTCAGCACACGTTTTTTCACCCAATCTTGATGACACTTTCAGGTAATGATCACTACCCCAATCCCACTTGGCTAACCAAATTTCATTCTTCTAGGTTAAACCGTTCGTTGGCAGTAACAGTTTTAAATTTTAGGATTCACTCTCTTTTCTCCTATATGGATTCATGTAGTTGGAACTCTAAATCAAACACGGTTTTTGCTGGCTCTTTGAAACTTGACACAATAGAGTAGTTCCAAATTCTATCTCTATGGTTTGTTTCCTATTGATGTAGCCCTAAGCAGAGACTGGCGCAAATCACTTACATGGAAAGGGGTTGCCAAGCTTCCAAAAAACTACGAGTTTCCTGAAATCTCAGCACACATTTTTTCACCCAATCTTGATGACACTTTCAGTTAATGATCACTACCCCAATCCCACTTGGCTCACCAAATTTCGTTCTTCTAGGTTAAACCGTTCGTTGGCAGTAACAGTTTTAAATTTTAGGATTCACTCTCTTTTCTCCTATATGGATTCATGTAGTTAAAACTCTAAATCAAACACGGTTTGTGCTGGCTCTTTGAAACTTGACACAATAGAGTAGTTCCAAATTCTATCTCTATGGTTTGTTTCCTATTGATGTAGCCCTAAGCAGAGACTGGCGCAAATCACTTACATGGAAAGGGGTTGCCAAGCTTCCAAAAAACTACGAGTTTCCTGAAATCTCAGCACACATTTTTTCACCCAATCTTGATGACACTTTCAGTTAATGATCACTACCCCAATCCCACTTGGCTCACCAAATTTCGTTCTTCTAGGTTAAACCGTTCGTTGGCAGTAACAGTTTTAATTTTCAGGTATCACTCTGTTTTTTCCTATATGGATACATGTAGTTTGAACTCTAAATCAAACACGGTTTGTGCTGGCTCTTTGAAACTTGACACAATAGAGTAGTTCCAAATTCTATCTCTATGGTTTGTTTCCTATTGATGTAGCCCTAAGCAGAGACTGGCGCAAATCACTTACATGGAAAGGGGTTGCCAAGCTTCCAAAAAACTACGAGTTTCCTGAAATCTCAGCACACATTTTTTCACCCAATCTTGATGACACTTTCAGTTAATGATCAGTACCCCAATCCCACTTGGCTCACCAAATTTCGTTCTTCTAGGTTAAACCGTTCGTTGGCAGTAACAGTTTTAATTTTCAGGTATCACGCTGTTTTCTCCTATATGGATACATGTAGTTTGAACTCTAAATCAAAGACGGTTTGTCCTAGCTCTTTGAAACTTGACACAATAAAGTAGTTCCAAGTTCTATCTCTATGGTTTGTTTCCTATTGATGTAGCCCTAAGCAGAGACTGGCGCAAATCACTTTCATGGAAAGGGGTTGCCAAGCTTCCAAAAAACTACGAGTTTCCTGAAATCTCAGCACACATTTTTTCACCCAATCTTTATGACACTTTCAGGTAATGATCAGTACCCCAATCCCACTTGGCTCACCGAATTTCGTTCTGCTAGGTTAAACCGTTCGTTGGCAGTAACAGTTTTAATTTTTAGGTTTCACTCGGTTTTCTCCTATATGGATACATGTAGTTGGAACTCTAAATCAAACACGGTTTGTGCTAGCTCTTTGAATCTTGACACTATAAAGTAGGTCCAAGTTCTATCTCTATGGTTTGTATCCTATTGATGTAGCCCTAAGCAGAGATGTCGCAAATCACTTTCATGGGAAGGGGTTGCCAACCTTCCAAAAAACTACGAGTTTCCTGAAATCTCAGCACACATTTTTTCACCCAATCTTTATGACACTTTCAGGTAATGATCACTACCCCAATCCCACTTGGCTAACCAAATTTCGTTCTTCTAGGTTAAACCGTTCGTTGGCAGTAACAGTTTTAATTTTTAGATTTCACTCTATTTTCTCCTATATGGATACATGTAGTTGGAACTCTAAATCAAACACGGCTTGTGCTAGCTCTTTGAAACTTGACACAATAAAGTAGTTCCAAGTTCTAACTCTATGGTTTGTTTCCTATTGATGTAGCGCTAAGCAGAGACTGGCGCAAATCACTTTCATGGAAAGGGGTTTCCAAGAATCCAAAAAACTACGAGTTTCCAGAAATCTAGGCACACATTTTTTTCACCCTATCTTGATGAAACTTTCAGGTAACGATCAGTATCACAATCCCACTTGGCTCACCACATTTCGTTCTTCTAGGTTAAACCGTTCGTTGGCAGTAACAGTTTTAATTTTCAGGTTTCACTCTGTTTTCTCCTATATGGATACATGTAGTTGGAACTCTAAATCAAAGACGGTTTGACCTAGCTCTTTGAAACTTGACACAATAAAGTAGTTCCAAGTTCTATCTCTATGGTTTGTTTCCTATTGATGTAGCCCTAAGCAGAGACGGGCGCAAATCACTTTCATGGAAAGGGGTTGCCAAGCTTCCAAAAAACTACGAGTTTCCTGAAATCTCAGCACACATTTTTTCACCCAATCTTGATGACACTTTCAGGTAATGATCAGTAGCCGAATCCGACTTGGCATTCCAAATTTCGTTCCTCTAGTTTAAACCGTTCGTTAGCAGTAACAGTTTTAATTTTTAGGTTTCACTCTGTTTTCTCCTATATGGATACATGTAGTTGGAACTCTAAATCAAACACGGTTTGTCCTAGCTCTTTGAAACTTGACACAATAAAGTAGTTCCGAGTTCTATCTCTATGGTTTGCTTCCTATTGATGTAGCCCTAAGCAGAGACGGGCGCAAATCACTTTCATGGAAAGGGGTTGCCAAGCTTCCAAAAAACTACGAGTTTCCTGAAATCTCAGCACACATTTTTTCACCCAATCTTGATGACACTTTCAGGTAATGATCAGTACCCCAATCCCACTTGGCTCACCAAATTTCGTTCTGCTAGGTTAAACCGTTCGTTGGCAGTAACAGTTTTAATTTTTAGGTTTCACTCTGTTTTCTCCGATATGGATACATGTAGTTGGAACTATAAATCAAAGACGGTTTGTGCTAGCTCTTTGAATCTTGACACAATAAAGTAGTTCCGAGTTCTATCTTTATGGTTTGTTTCCTATTGATGTAGCCCTAAGCAGAGACTGGCGCAAATCACTTTCATGGAAAGGGGTTGCCAAGCTTCCAAAAAACTACGAGTTTCCTGAAATCTCAGCACACATTTTTTCACCCAATCTTGAAGACACTTTCAGTTAATGATCAGTACCCCAATCCCACTTGGCTCACCAAATTTCGTTCTTCTAGGTTAAACCGTTCGTTGGCAGTAACAGTTTTAATTTTTAGGTTTCACTCTGTTTTCTCCGATATGGATACATGTAGTTGGAACTCTAAATCAAAGACGGTTTGTGCTAGCTCTTTGAATCTTGACAAAATAAAGTAGGTCCATGTTCTATATCTATGGTTTGTTTCCTATTGATGTAGCCCTAAGCAGAGATGGCGCAAATCACTTTCATGGAAAGGGGTTGCCAACCTTCCAAAAAACTACGAGTTTCCTGAAATCTCAGCACACATTTTTTCACCCAATCTTGATGACACTTTCAGGTAATGATCAGTACCCCAATCCCACTTGGCTCACCAAATTTCGTTCTTCTAGGTTAAACCGTTCGTTGGCAGTAAGGGTTTTAATTTTTAGGTTTCACTCTGTTTTCTCCTATATGGATACATGTAGTTGGAACTCTAAATCAAAGACGGTTTGTGCTAGCTCTTTGAATCTTGACACAATAAAGTAGTTCCATGTTCTATCTCTATGGTTTGTTTCCTATTGATGTAGCCCTAAGCAGAGACTGGCGCAAATCACTTTCATGGAAAGGGGTTGCCAACCTTCCAAAAAACTACGAGTTTCCTGAAATCTCAGCACACATTTTTTCACCCAATCTTGATGACACTTTCAGGTAATGATCAATACCCCAATCCGACTTGGCATTCCAAATTTCGTTCTTCTAGGTTAAACCGTTCGTTGCCAGTAACAGTTTTAATTTTTAGGTTTCACTCTGTTTTCTCCTATATGGATACATGTAGTTGGAACTCTAAATCAAACACGGTTTGTGCTAGCTCTTTGAAACTTGACACAATAAAGTAGTTCCAAGTTCTATCTCTATGGTTTGTTTCCTATTGATGTAGCCCTAAGCAGAGACTGGCGCAAATCACTTTCATGGAAAGGGGTTGCCAACCTTCCAAAAAACTACGAGTTTCCTGAAATCTCAGCACACATTTTTTCACCCAATCTTGATGACACTTTCAGGTAATGATCAGTATCCCAATCCCACTTGGCTCACCAAATTTCATTCTTCTAGGTTAAACCGTTGATTGGCAGTAACAGTTTTAAATTTTAGGATTCACTCTCTTTTCTCCTATATGGATTCATGTAGTTGGAACTCTAAATCAAACACGGTTTGTGCTGGCTCTTTGAAACTTGACACAATAGAGTAGTTCCAAATTCTATCTCTATGGTTTGTTTCCTATTGATGTAGCCCTAAGCAGAGACTGGCGCAAATCACTTACATGGAAAGGGCTTGCCAAGCTTCCAAAAAACTACGAGTTTCCTGAAATCTCAGCACACATTTTTTCACCCAATCTTGATGACACTTTCAGTTAATGATCAGTACCCCAATCCCACTTGGCTCACCAAATTTCGTTCTTCTAGGTTAAACCGTTCATTGGCAGTAACAGTTTTAATTTTCAGGTATCACTCTGTTTTTTCCTATATGGATACATGTAGTTTGAACTCTAAATCAAACACGGTTTGTGCTGGCTCTTTGAAACTTGACACAATAGAGTAGTTCCAAATTCTATCTCTATGGTTTGTTTCCTATTGATGTAGCCCTAAGCAGAGACTGGCGCAAATCACTTACATGGAAAGGGGTTGCCAAGCTTCCAAAAAACTACGAGTTTCCTGAAATCTCAGCACACATTTTTTCACCCAATCTTGATGACACTTTCAGTTAATGATCAGTACCCCAATCCCACTTGGCTCACCAAATTTCGTTCTTCTAGGTTAAACCGTTTGTTGGCAGTAACAGTTTTAATTTTCAGGTATCACGCTGTTTTCTCCTATATGGATACATGTAGTTTGAACTCTAAATCAAAGACGGTTTGTCCTAGCTCTTTGAAACTTGACACAATAAAGTAGTTCCACGTTCTATCTCTATGGGTTGTTTCCTATTGATGTAGCCCTAAGCAGAGACTGGCGCAAATCACTTTCATGGAAAGGGGTTGCCAACCTTCCAAAAAACTACGAGTTTCCTGAAATCTCAGCACACATTTTTTCACCCAATCTTGATGACACTTTCAGGTAATGATCAGTACCGCAATCCCACTTGGCTCACCAAATTTCGTTCTTCTAGATTAAACCGTTCGTTGGCAGTAAGAGTTTTAATTTTTAGGATTCACTCTCTTTTCTCCTATATGGATACATGTAGTTGGAACTCTAAATCAAAGACGGTTTGTGCTAGCTCTTTGAATCTTGACA
Organism: Spermophilus citellus; assembly: GCF_964194105.1. Classification (NCBI taxonomy): domain Eukaryota; kingdom Metazoa; phylum Chordata; class Mammalia; order Rodentia; family Sciuridae; genus Spermophilus; species Spermophilus citellus. The sequence goes on from NC_138187.1 coordinate 53,880,585, forward strand.
CAATAGAGTAGTTCCAAGTTCTATCTCTATGGTTTGTTTCCTATTGATGTAGCCCTAAGCAGAGACTGGCGCAAATCACTTTCATGGAAAGGGGTTGCCAAGAATCCAAAAAACTACGAGTTTCCATAAATATCGGCACACATTTTTCACCCTATCTAGATGACACTTTCAGGTAATGATCAGTATCCCAATCCCACTTGGCTCACCAAATTTCGTTCTTCTAGGTTAAACCGTTGATTGGCAGTAACAGTTTTAAATTTTAGGTTTCACTCTGTTTTTTCCTATATGGATTCATGTTGTTTGAACTGTAAATCAAACACGGTTTTGCTGGCTCTTTGAAACTTGACACAATAGAGTAGTTCCAAATTCTATCTCTATGGTTTGTTTCCTATTGATGTAGCCCTAAGCAGAGACTGGCGCAAATCACTTACATGGAAAGGGGTTGCCAAGCTTCCAAAAAACTACGAGTTTCCTGAAATCTCAGCACACATTTTTTCACCCAATCTTGATGACACTTTCAGTTAATGATCAGTACCCCAATCCCACTTGGCTCACCAAATTTCGTTCTTCTAGGTTAAACCGTTCGTTGGCAGTAACAGTTTCAATTTTCAGGTATCACGCTGTTTTCTCCTATATGGATACATGTAGTTTGAACTCTAAATCAAAGACGGTTTGTCCTAGCTCTTTGAAACTTGACACAATAAAGTAGTTCCAAGTTCTCTCTCTATGGTTTGTTTCCTATTGATGTACCCCTAAGCAGAGACGGGCGCAAATCACTTTCATGGAAAGGGGTTGCCAAGCTTCCAAAAAACTACGAGTTTCCTGAAATCTCAGCACACATTTTTTCACCCAATCTTTATGACACTTTCAGGTAATGATCAGTACCCCAATCCCACTTGGCTCACCGAATTTCGTTCTGCTAGGTTAAACCGTTCGTTGGCAGTAACAGTTTTAATTTTTAGGTTTCACTCTGTTTTCTCCTATATGGATACATGTAGTTGGAACTCTAAATCAAACACGGTTTGTGCTAGCTCTTTGAATCTTGACACTATAAAGTAGGTCCAAGTTCTATCTCTATGGTTTGTATCCTATTGATGTAGCCCTAAGCAGAGATGTCGCAAATCACTTTCATGGGAAGGGGTTGCCAACCTTCCAAAAAACTACGAGTTTCCTGAAATCTCAGCACACATTTTTTCACCCAATCTTTATGACACTTTCAGGTAATGATCAGTATCCCAATCCCACTTGGCTCACCAAATTTCGTTCTTCTAGGTTAAACCGTTCGTTGGCAGTAACAGTTTTAATTTTTAGGTTTCACTGTGTTTTCTCCGATATGGATACATGTAGTTGGAACTCTAAATCAAACACGGTTTGTGCTAGCTCTTTGAATCTTGACACAATAAAGTTGGTCCAAGTTTTATCTCTATGGTTTGTTTCCTATTGATGTAGCCCTAAGCAGAGATGGCGCAAATCACTTTCATGGAAAGGGGTTTCCAAGCTTCCAAAAAACTACGAGTTTCCTGAAATCTCAGCACACATTTTTTCACCCAATCTTGATGACACTTTCAGGTAATGATCAGTACCCCAATCCAACTTGGCTCACCAAATTTCGTTCCTCTAGGTTAAACCGTTCGTTGGCAGTAAGGGTTTTAATTTTTAGGTTTCACTCTGTTTTCTCCTATATGAATACATGTAGTTGGAACTCTAAATCAAAGACGGTTTGTGCTAGCTCTTTGAATCTTGACACAATAATGTAGTTCCAAGTTCTATCTCTATGGTTTGTTTCCTATTGATGTAGCCCTAAGCAGAGACTGGCGCAAATCACTTTCATGGAAAGGGGTTGCCAAGCTTCCAAAAAACCACGAGTTTCCTGAAATCTCCGCACACATTTTTTCACCCAATCTTGATGACACTTTCAGGTAATGATCACTACGCCAATCCCACTTGGCTAACCAAATTTCGTTCTTCTAAGTTAAACCGTTCGTTGGCAGTAACAGTTTTAATTTTTAGATTTCACTCTATTTTCTCCTATATGGATACATGTAGTTGGAACTCTAAATCAAACACGGCTTGTGCTAGCTCTTTGAAACTTGACACAATAAAGTAGTTCCAAGTTCTAACACTATGGTTTGTTTCCTATTGATGTAGCGCTTAGCAGAGACTGGCGCAAATCACTTTCATGGAAAGGGGTTTCCAAGAATCCAAAAAACTACGAGTTTCCAGAAATCTAGGCACACATTTTTTCACCCTATCTTGATGAAACTTTCAGGTAATGATCAGTATCACAATCCCACTTGGCTCAACACATTTTGTTCTTCTAGGTTAAACCGTTCGTTGGCAGTAACAGTTTTAATTTTCAGGTTTCACTCTGTTTTCTCCTATATGGATACATGTAGTTGGAACTCTAAATCAAAGACGGTTTGACCTAGCTCTTTGAAACTTGACACAATAAAGTAGTTCCAAGTTCTATCTCTATGGTTTGTTTCCTATTGATGTAGCCCTAAGCAGAGACGGGCGCAAATCACTTTCATGGAAAGGGGTTGCCAAGCTTCCAAAAAACTACGAGTTTCCTGAAATCTCAGCACACATTTTTTCACCCAATCTTTATGACACTTTCAGGTAATGATCAGTACCCCAATCCCACTTGGCTCACCAAATTTCGTTCTTCTAGGTTAAACCGTTCGTTGGCAGTAAGGGTTTTAATTTTTAGGTTTCACTCTGTTTTCTCCTATATGGATACATGTAGTTGGAACTCTAAATCAAAGACGGTTTGTGCTAGCTCTTTGAATCTTGACACAATAAAGTAGTTCCCTGTTCTATCTCTATGGTTTGTTTCCTATTGATGTAGCCCTAAGCAGAGACTGGCGCAAATCACTTTCATGGAAAGGGGTTGCCAACCTTCCAAAAAACTACGAGTTTCCTGAAATCTCAGCACACATTTTTTCACCCAATCTTGGTGACACTTTCAGGTAATGATCAATACCCCAATCCCACTTGGCTCACCAAATTTCGTTCTTCTAGGTTAAACCGTTCGTTGGCAGTAACAGTTTTAATTTTTAGGTTTCACTCTGTTTTCTCCTATATGGATACATGTAGTTGGAACTCTAAATCAAACACGGTTTGTGCTAGCTCTTTGAAACTTGACACAATAAAGTAGTTCCAAGTTCTATCTCTATGGTTTGTTTCCTATTGATGTAGCCCTAAGCAGAGACTGGCGCAAATCACTTTCATGGAAAGGGGTTGCCAACCTTCCAAAAAACTACGAGTTTCCTGAAATCTCAGCACACATTTTTTCACCCAATCTTGATGACACTTTCAGGTAATGATCACTACCCCAATCCCACTTGGCTAACCAAATTTCATTCTTCTAGGTTAAACCGTTCGTTGGCAGTAACAGTTTTAAATTTTAGGATTCACTCTCTTTTCTCCTATATGGATTCATGTAGTTGGAACTCTAAATCAAACACGGTTTGTGCTGGCTCTTTGAAACTTGACACAATAGAGTAGTTCCAAATTCTATCTCTATGGTTTGTTTCCTATTGATGTAGCCCTAAGCAGAGACTGGCGCAAATCACTTACATGGAAAGGGGTTGCCAAGCTTCCAAAAAACTACGAGTTTCCTGAAATCTCAGCAAACATTTTTTCACCCAATCTTGATGACACTTTCAGTTAATGATCAGTACCCCAATCCCACTTGGCTCACCAAATTTCGTTCTTCTAGGTTAAACCGTTCGTTGGCAGTAACAGTTTTAATTTTCAGGTATCACTCTGTTTTTTCCTATATGGATACATGTAGTTTGAACTCTAAATCAAACACGGTTTGTGCTGGCTCTTTGAAACTTGACACAATAGAGTAGTTCCAAATTCTATCTCTATGGTTTGTTTCCTATTGATGTAGCCCTAAGCAGAGACTGGCGCAAATCACTTACATGGAAAGGGGTTGCCAAGCTTCCAAAAAACTACGAGTTTCCTGAAATCTCAGCACACATTTTTTCACCCAATCTTGATGACACTTTCAGTTAATGATCAGTACCCCAATCCCACTTGGCTCACCAAATTAGGTTCTTCTAGGTTAAACCGTTCGTTGGCAGTAACAGTTTTAATTTTCAGGTATCACGCTGTTTTCTCCTATATGGATACATGTAGTTTGAACTCTAAATCAAAGACGGTTTGTCCTAGCTCTTTGAAACTTGACACAATAAAGTAGTTCCAAGTTCTATCTCTATGGTTTGTTTCCTATTGATGTAGCCCTAAGCAGAGACTGGCGCAAATCACTTTCATGGAAAGGGGTTGCCAACCTTCCAAAAAACTACGAGTTTCCTGAAATCTCAGCACACATTTTTTCACCCAATCTTGATGACACTTTCAGTTAATGATCAGTACCCCAATCCCACTTGGCTCACCAAATTTCGTTCTTCTACGTTAAACCGTTCGTTGGCAGTAACAGTTTTAATTTTTAGGTTTCACTGTGTTTTCTCCGATATGGATACATGTAGTTGGAACTCTAAATCAAACACGGTTTGTGCTAGCTCTTTGAATCTTGACACAATAAAGTTGGTCCAAGTTTTATCTCTATGGTTTGTTTCCTATTGATGTAGCCCTAAGCAGAGATGGCGCAAATCACTTTCATGGAAAGGGGTTTCCAAGCTTCCAAAAAACTACGAGTTTCCTGAAATCTCAGCACACATTTTTTCACCCAATCTTGATGACACTTTCAGGTAATGATCAGTACCCCAATCCAACTTGGCTCACCAAATTTCGTTCCTCTAGGTTAAACCGTTCGTTGGCAGTAAGGGTTTTAATTTTTAGGTTTCACTCTGTTTTCTCCTATATGAATACATGTAGTTGGAACTCTAAATCAAAGACGGTTTGTGCTAGCTCTTTGAATCTTGACACAATAATGTAGTTCCAAGTTCTATCTCTATGGTTTGTTTCCTATTGATGTAGCCCTAAGCAGAGACTGGCGCAAATCACTTTCATGGAAAGGGGTTGCCAAGCTTCCAAAAAACCACGAGTTTCCTGAAATCTCCGCACACATTTTTTCACCCAATCTTGATGACACTTTCAGGTAATGATCACTACGCCAATCCCACTTGGCTAACCAAATTTCGTTCTTCTAAGTTAAACCGTTCGTTGGCAGTAACAGTTTTAATTTTTAGATTTCACTCTATTTTCTCCTATATGGATACATGTAGTTGGAACTCTAAATCAAACACGGCTTGTGCTAGCTCTTTGAAACTTGACACAATAAAGTAGTTCCAAGTTCTAACACTATGGTTTGTTTCCTATTGATGTAGCGCTTAGCAGAGACTGGCGCAAATCACTTTCATGGAAAGGGGTTTCCAAGAATCCAAAAAACTACGAGTTTCCAGAAATCTAGGCACACATTTTTTCACCCTATCTTGATGAAACTTTCAGGTAATGATCAGTATCACAATCCCACTTGGCTCAACACATTTTGTTCTTCTAGGTTAAACCGTTCGTTGGCAGTAACAGTTTTAATTTTCAGGTTTCACTCTGTTTTCTCCTATATGGATACATGTAGTTGGAACTCTAAATCAAAGACGGTTTGACCTAGCTCTTTGAAACTTGACACAATAAAGTAGTTCCAAGTTCTATCTCTATGGTTTGTTTCCTATTGATGTAGCCCTAAGCAGAGACGGGCGCAAATCACTTTCATGGAAAGGGGTTGCCAAGCTTCCAAAAAACTACGAGTTTCCTGAAATCTCAGCACACATTTTTTCACCCAATCTTTATGACACTTTCAGGTAATGATCAGTACCCCAATCCCACTTGGCTCACCAAATTTCGTTCTTCTAGGTTAAACCGTTCGTTGGCAGTAAGGGTTTTAATTTTTAGGTTTCACTCTGTTTTCTCCTATATGGATACATGTAGTTGGAACTCTAAATCAAAGACGGTTTGTGCTAGCTCTTTGAATCTTGACACAATAAAGTAGTTCCCTGTTCTATCTCTATGGTTTGTTTCCTATTGATGTAGCCCTAAGCAGAGACTGGCGCAAATCACTTTCATGGAAAGGGGTTGCCAACCTTCCAAAAAACTACGAGTTTCCTGAAATCTCAGCACACATTTTTTCACCCAATCTTGATGACACTTTCAGGTAATGATCAATACCCCAATCCCACTTGGCTCACCAAATTTCGTTCTTCTAGGTTAAACCGTTCGTTGGCAGTAACAGTTTTAATTTTTAGGTTTCACTCTGTTTTCTCCTATATGGATACATGTAGTTGGAACTCTAAATCAAACACGGTTTGTGCTAGCTCTTTGAAACTTGACACAATAAAGTAGTTCCAAGTTCTATCTCTATGGTTTGTTTCCTATTGATGTAGCCCTAAGCAGAGACTGGCGCAAATCACTTTCATGGAAAGGGGTTGCCAACCTTCCAAAAAACTACGAGTTTCCTGAAATCTCAGCACACATTTTTTCACCCAATCTTGATGACACTTTCAGGTAATGATCACTACCCCAATCCCACTTGGCTAACCAAATTTCATTCTTCTAGGTTAAACCGTTCGTTGGCAGTAACAGTTTTAAATTTTAGGATTCACTCTCTTTTCTCCTATATGGATTCATGTAGTTGGAACTCTAAATCAAACACGGTTTGTGCTGGCTCTTTGAAACTTGACACAATAGAGTAGTTCCAAATTCTATCTCTATGGTTTGTTTCCTATTGATGTAGCCCTAAGCAGAGACTGGCGCAAATCACTTACATGGAAAGGGGTTGCCAAGCTTCCAAAAAACTACGAGTTTCCTGAAATCTCAGCAAACATTTTTTCACCCAATCTTGATGACACTTTCAGTTAATGATCAGTACCCCAATCCCACTTGGCTCACCAAATTTCGTTCTTCTAGGTTAAACCGTTCGTTGGCAGTAACAGTTTTAATTTTCAGGTATCACTCTGTTTTTTCCTATATGGATACATGTAGTTTGAACTCTAAATCAAACACGGTTTGTGCTGGCTCTTTGAAACTTGACACAATAGAGTAGTTCCAAATTCTATCTCTATGGTTTGTTTCCTATTGATGTAGCCCTAAGCAGAGACTGGCGCAAATCACTTACATGGAAAGGGGTTGCCAAGCTTCCAAAAAACTACGAGTTTCCTGAAATCTCAGCACACATTTTTTCACCCAATCTTGATGACACTTTCAGTTAATGATCAGTACCCCAATCCCACTTGGCTCACCAAATTAGGTTCTTCTAGGTTAAACCGTTCGTTGGCAGTAACAGTTTTAATTTTCAGGTATCACGCTGTTTTCTCCTATATGGATACATGTAGTTTGAACTCTAAATCAAAGACGGTTTGTCCTAGCTCTTTGAAACTTGACACAATAAAGTAGTTCCAAGTTCTATCTCTATGGTTTGTTTCCTATTGATGTAGCCCTAAGCAGAGACTGGCGCAAATCACTTTCATGGAAAGGGGTTGCCAACCTTCCAAAAAACTACGAGTTTCCTGAAATCTCAGCACACATTTTTTCACCCAATCTTGATGACACTTTCAGTTAATGATCAGTACCCCAATCCCACTTGGCTCACCAAATTTCGTTCTTCTACGTTAAACCGTTCGTTGGCAGTAACAGTTTCAATTTTCAGGTATCACGCTGTTTTCTCCTATATGGATACATGTAGTTTGAACTCTAAATCAAAGACGGTTTGTCCTAGCTCTTTGAAACTTGACACAATAAAGTAGTTCCAAGTTCTCTCTCTATGGTTTGTTTCCTATTGATGTAGCCCTAAGCAGAGACGGCGCAAATCACTTTCATGGAAAGGGGTTGCCAAGCTTCCAAAAAACTACGAGTTTCCTGAAATCTCAGCACACATTTTTTCACCCAATCTTTATGACACTTTCAGGTAATGATCAGTACCCCAATCCCACTTGGCTCACCGAATTTCGTTCTGCTAGGTTAAACCGTTCGTTGGCAGTAACAGTTTTAATTTTTAGGTTTCACTCGGTTTTCTCCTATATGGATACATGTAGTTGGAACTCTAAATCAAACACGGTTTGTGCTAGCTCTTTGAATCTTGACACTATAAAGTAGGTCCAAGTTCTATCTCTATGGTTTGTATCCTATTGATGTAGCCCTAAGCAGAGATGTCGCAAATCACTTTCATGGGAAGGGGTTGCCAACCTTCCAAAAAACTACGAGTTTCCTGAAATCTCAGCACACATTTTTTCACCCAATCTTTATGACACTTTCAGGTAATGATCAGTATCCCAATCCCACTTGGCTCACCAAATTTCGTTCTTCTAGGTTAAACCGTTCGTTGGCAGTAACAGTTTTAATTTTTAGGTTTCACTCTGTTTTCTCCTATATGGATACATGTAGTTGGAACTCTAAATCAAACACGGTTTGTGCTAGCTCTTTGAATCTTGACACAATAAAGTAGTTCCAAGTTCTATCTCTATGGTTTGTTTCCTATTGATGTAGCCCTAAGCAGAGACTGGCGCAAATCACTTTCATGGAAAGGGGTTGCCAAGCTTCCAAAAAACCACGAGTTTCCTGAAATCTCCGCACACATTTTTTCACCCAATCTTGATGACACTTTCAGGTAATGATCACTACCCCAATCCCACTTGGCTAACCAAATTTCGTTCTTCTAGGTTAAACCGTTCGTTGGCAGTAACAGTTTTAATTTTTAGATTTCACTCTATTTTCTCCTATATGGATACATGTAGTTGGAACTCTAAATCAAACACGGCTTGTGCTAGCTCTTTGAAACTTGACACAATAAAGTAGTTCCAAGTTCTAACTCTATGGTTTGTTTCCTATTGATGTAGCGCTAAGCAGAGACTGGCGCAAATCACTTTCATGGAAAGGGGTTTCCAAGAATCCAAAAAACTACGAGTTTCCAGAAATCTAGGCACACATTTTTTTCACCCTATCTTGATGAAACTTTCAGGTAATGATCAGTATCACAATCCCACTTGGCTCACCACATTTCGTTCTTCTAGGTTAAACCGTTCGTTGGCAGTAACAGTTTTAATTTTCAGGTTTCACTCTGTTTTCTCCTATATGGATACATGTAGTTGGAACTCTAAATCAAAGACGGTTTGACCTAGCTCTTTGAAACTTGACACAATAAAGTAGTTCCAAGTTCTATCTCTATGGTTTGTTTCCTATTGATGTAGCCCTAAGCAGAGACGGGCGCAAATCACTTTCATGGAAAGGGGTGGCCAAGCTTCCAAAAAACTACGAGTTTCCTGAAATCTCAGCACACATTTTTTCACCCAATCTTGATGACACTTTCAGGTAATGATCAGTACCCCAATCCCACTTGGCTCACCAAATTTCGTTCTTCTAGGTTAAACCGTTCGTTGGCAGTAACAGTTTTAATTTTTAGGTTTCACTCTGTTTTCTCCGATATGGATACATGTAGTTGGAACTCTAAATCAAACACGGTTTGTGCTAGCTCTTTGAATCTTGACACAATAAAGTAGGTCCAAGTTCTATCTCTATGGTTTGTTTCCTATTGATGTAGCCCTAAGCAGAGATGGCGCAAATCACTTTCATGGAAAGGGGTTGCCAACCTTCCAAAAAACTACGAGTTTCCTGAAATCTCAGCACACATTTTTTCACACAATCTTGATGACACTTTCAGTTAATGATCAGTACCCCAATCTCACTTGGCTCACCAAATTTCGTTCTTCTAGGTTAAACCATTCGTTGGCAGTAACAGTTTTAATTTTCAGGTTTCACTCTGTTTTCTCTTATATGGATACATGTAGTTGGAACTCTAAATCAATGACGGTTTGTGCTAGCTCTTTGAATCTTGACACAATAAAGTAGTTCCAAGTTCTATCTCTATGGTTTGTTTCCTATTGATGTAGCCCTAAGCAGAAACTGGCGCAGATCACTTTCATGGAAAGGGGTTGCCAAGCTTCCAAAAAACCACGAGTTTCCTGGAATCTCAGCACACATTTTTTCACCCAATCTTGATGACACTTTCAGGTAATGATCACTACCCCAATCCCACTTGGCTAACCAAATTTCGTTCTTCTAGTTTAAACCGTTCGTTGGCAGTAACAGTTTTAATTTTTAGATTTCACTCTATTTTCTCCTATATGGATACATGTAGTTTGAACTCTAAATCAAAGACGGTTTGTGCTAGCTCTTTGAAACTTGACACAATAAAGTAGTTCCAAGTTCTCTCTCTATGGTTTGTTTCCTATTGATGTACCCCTAAGCAGAGACGGGCGCAAATCACTTTCATGGAAAGGGGTTGCCAAGCTTCCAAAAAACTACGAGTTTCCTGAAATCTCAGCACACATTTTTTCACCCAATCTTTATGACACTTTCAGGTAATGATCAGTACCCCAATCCAACTTGGCTCACCAAATTTCGTTCTTCAAGGTTAAACCGTTCGTTGGCAGTAAGGGTTTTAATTTTTAGGTTTCACTCTGTTTTCTCCTATATGGATACATGTAGTTGGAACTCTAAATCAAAGACGGTTTGACCTAGCTCTTTGAAACTTGACACAATAAAGTAGTTCCAAGTTCTATCTCCATGGTTTGTTTCCTATTGATGTAGCCCTAAGCAGAGACGGGCGCAAATCACTTTCATGGAAAGGGGTTGCCAAGCTTCCAAAAAACTACGAGTTTCTTGAAATCTCAGCACACATTTTTTCACCCAATCTTGATGACACTTTCAGGTAATGATCAGTACCCAATCCCACTTGGCTCACCAAATTTCGTTCTGCTAGGTTAAACCGTTCGTTGGCAGTAATAGTTTTAATTTTTAGGTTTCACTCTGTTTTCTCCGATATGGATACATGTAGTTGGAACTCTAAATCAAACACGGTTTGTGCTAGCTCTTTGAATCTTGACACAATAAAGTAGGTCCAAGTTCTATCTCTATGGTTTGTTTCCTATTGATGTAGCCCTGAGCAGAGATGGCGCAAATCACTTTCATGGAAAGGGGTTGCCAAACTTCCAAAAAACTACGAGTTTCCTGAAATCTCAGCACACATTTTTTCACCCAATCTTGAAGACACTTTCAGTTAATGATCACTACCCCAATCCCACTTGGCTCACCAAATTTCGTTCTTCTAGGTTAAACCGTTCGTTGGCAGTAACAGTTTTAATTTTTAGGTTTCACTCTGTTTTCTCCTATATGGATACATGTAGTTGGAACTCTAAATCAAACACTGTTTGTGCTAGCTCTTTGAAACTTGACAAAATAAAGTAGGTCCATGTTCTATCTCTATGGTTTGTTTCCTATTGATGTAGCCCTAAGCAGAGACGGCGCAAATCACTTTCATGGAAAGGGGTTGCCAACCTTCCAAAAAACTACGAGTTTCCTGAAATCTCAGCACACATTTTTTCACCCAATCTTTATGACACTTTCAGGTAATGATCAGTACCCCAATCCCACTTGGCTCACCAAATTTCGTTCTTCTAGGTTAAACCGTTCGTTGGCAGTAAGGGTTTTAATTTTTAGGTTTCACTCTGTTTTCTCCTATATGGATACATGTAGTTGGAACTCTAAATCAAAGACGGTTTGTGCTAGCTCTTTGAAACTTGACACAATAAAGTAGTTCCAAGTTCTATCTCTATGGTTTGTTTCCTATTGATGTAGCCCTAAGCAGAGACTGGCGCAAATCACTTTCATGGAAAGGGGTTGCCAAGAATCCAAAAAACTACGAGTTTCCAGAAATATCGGCACACATTTTTTCACCCTATCTAGATGACACTTTCAGGTAATGATCAGTATCCCAATCCCACTTGGCTCACCAAATTTCGTTCTTCTAGGTTAAACCGTTGATTGGCAGTAACAGTTTTTAATTTTAGGTTTCACTCTGTTTTTTCCTATATGGATTCATGTTGTTTGAACTCTAAATCAAACACGGTTTGTGCTGGCTCTTTGAAACTTGACACAATAGAGTAGTTCCAAATTCTATCTCTATGGTTTGTTTCCTATTGATGTAGCCCTAAGCAGAGACTGGCGCAAATCACTTACATGGAAAGGGGTTGCCAAGCTTCCAAAAAACTACGAGTTTCCTGAAATCTCAGCACACATTTTTTCACCCAATCTTGATGACACTTTCAGTTAATGATCAGTACCCCAATCCCACTTGGCTCACCAAATTTCGTTCTTCTAGGTTAAACCGTTCGTTGGCAGTAACAGTTTTAATTTTCAGGTATCACGCTGTTTTCTCCTATATGGATACATGTAGTTTGAACTCTAAATCAAAGACGGTTTGTCCTAGCTCTTTGAAACTTGACACAATAAAGTAGTTCCAAGTTCTATCTCTATGGTTTGTTTCCTATTGATGTAGCCCTAAGCAGAGACTGGCGCAAATCACTTTCATGGAAAGGGGTTGCCAACCTTCCAAAAAACTACGAGTTTCCTGAAATCTCAGCACACATTTTTTCACCCAATCTTGGTGACACTTTCAGGTAATGATCAGTACCGCAATCCCACTTGGCTCACCAAATTTCGTTCTTCTAGGTTAAACCGTTCGTTGGCAGTAAGAGTTTTAATTTTTAGGATTCACTCTCTTTTCTCCTATATGGATACATGTAGTTGGAACTCTAAATCAAAGACGGTTTGTGCTAGCTCTTTCAATCTTGACACAATAAAGTAGTTCCAAGTTCTATCTCTATGGTTTGTTTCCTATTGATGTAGCCCTAAGCAGAGACTGGCGCAAATCACTTTCATGGAAAGGGGTTGCCAAGAATCCAAAAAACTACGAGGTTCCAGAAATATCGGCACACATTTTTTCACCCTATCTAGATGACACTTTCAGGTAATGATCAGTATCCCAATCCCACTTGGCTCACCAAATTTCGTTCTTCTAGGTTAAACCGTTGATTGGCAGTAACAGTTTTAAATTTTAGGTTTCACTCTGTTTTTTCCTATATGGATTCATGTTGTTTGAACTCTAAATCAAACACGGTTTGTGCTGGCTCTTTGAAACTTGACACAATAGAGTAGTTCCAAATTCTATCTCTATGGTTTGTTTCCTATTGATGTAGCCCTAAGCAGAGACTGGCGCAAATCACTTACATGGAAAGGGGTTGCCAAGCTTCCAAAAAACTACGAGTTTCCTGAAATCTCAGCACACATTTTTTCACCCAATCTTGATGACACTTTCAGTTAATGATCAGTACCCCAATCCCACTTGGCTCACCAAATTTTGTTCTTCTAGGTTAAACCGTTCGTTGGCAGTAACAGTTTCAATTTTCAGGTATCTCGCTGTTTTCTCCTATATGGATACATGTAGTTTGAACTCTAAATCAAAGACGGTTTGTCCTAGCTCTTTGAAACTTGACACAATAAAGTAGTTCCAAGTTCTCTCTCTATGGTTTGTTTCCTATTGATGTACCCCTAAGCAGAGACGGGCGCAAATCACTTTCATGGAAAGGGGTTGCCAAGCTTCCAAAAAACTACGAGTTTCCTGAAATCTCAGCACACATTTTTCACCCAATCTTGATGACACTTTCAGTTAATGATCAGTACCCCAATCCCACTTGGCTCACCAAATTTCGTTCTTCTAGGTTAAACCGTTCGTTGGCAGTAACAGTTTTAATTTTCAGGTTTCACTCTGTTTTCTCCTATATGGATACATGTAGTTGGAACTCTAAATCAAAGACGGTTTGTGCTAGCTCTTTGAATCTTGACACAATAAAGTAGTTCCAAGTTCTATCTCTATGGTTTGTTTCCTATTGATGTAGCCCTAAGCAGAGACGGGCGCAAATCACTTTCATGGAAAGGGGTTGCCAAGCTTCCAAAAAACTATGAGTTTCCTGAAATCTCAGCACACATTTTTTCACCCAATCTTGATGAAACTTTCAGTTAATGATCAGTACCCCAATCCCACTTGGCTCACCAAATTTCGTTCTTCTAGGTTAAACCGTTCGTTGGCAGTAACAGTTTTAATTTTTAGGTTTCACTCTGTTTTCTCAGATATGGACACATGTAGTTGGAACTCTAAATCAAAGACGGTTTGTCCTAGCTTATTGAAACATGACACAATAAAGTAGTTCCAAGTTCTATTTCTATGGTTTGTTTCCTATTGATGTAGCCCTAAGCAGAGGCGGGCGCAAATCACTTTCATGGAAAGGGGTTGCCAAGCTTCCAAAAACTACGAGTTTCCTGAAATCTCAGCACACATTTTTTCACCCAATCTTGATGACACTTTCAGGTAATGATCAGTACCCCAATCCCACTTGGCTCACCAAATTTCGTTCTTCTAGGTTAAACCGTTCGTTGGCAGTAACAGTTTTAATTTTTAGGTTTCACTCTGTTTTCTCCTATATGGATACATGTAGTTGGAATTCTAAATCAAACACGGTTTTTGCTAGCTCTTTGAAACTTGACACAATAAAGTAGGTCCAAGTTCTATCTCTATGGTTTGTTTCCTATTGATGTAGCCCTAAGCAGAGATGGCGCAAATCACTTTCATGGAAAGGGGTTGCCAGCCTTCCAAAAAACTTCGAGTTTCCTGAAATCTCAGCACACATTTTTTCACCCAATCTTGATGACACTTTCAGGTAATGATCAGTACCCCAATCCATCTTGGCTCACCAAATTTCGTTCTTCTAGGTTAAACCGTTCGTTGGCAGTAAGGGTTTTAATTTTTAGGTTTCACTCTGTTTTCTCCTATAAGGATACATGTATTTGGAACTCTAAATCAAAGACGGTTTGTCCTAGCTCTTTGAATCTTGACACAATAAAGTAGTTCCAAGTTCTATCTCTATGGTTTGTTTCCTATTGATGTAGCCCTAAGCAGAGACTGGCGCAAATCACTTTCATGGAAAGGGGTTGCCAAGCTTCCAAAAAACCACGAGTTTCCTGAAATCTCAGCACACATTTTTTCACCCAATCTTGATGAAACTTTCAGTTAATGATCAGTACCCCAATCCAACTTGGCTCACCAAATTTCGTTCTTCTAGGTTAAACCGTTCGTTGGCAGTAACAGTTTGAATTTTCAGGTTTCACTCTGTTTTCTCCGATATGGATACATGTAGTTGGAACTCTAAATCAAAGACGGTTTGTCCTAGCTCTTTGAAACTTGACACAATAAAGTAGTTCCAAGTTCTATCTCTATTGTTTGTTTCCTATTGATGTAGCCCTAAGCAGAGGCGGGCGCAAATCACTTTCATGGAAAGGGGTTGCCAAGCTTCCAAAAAACTACGAGTTTCCTGAAATCTCAACACACATTTTTTCACCCAATCTTGATGAAACTTTCAGTTAATGATCAGTACCCCAATCCAACTTGGCTCACCAAATTTCGTTCTTCTAGTTTAAACCGTTCGTTGGCAGTAACAGTTTTAATTTTCAGGTTTCACTCTGTTTTCTCCGATATGGATACATGTAGTTGGAACTCTAAATCAAAGACGGTTTGTCCTAGCTCTTTGAAACTTGACACAATAAAGTAGTTCCAAGTTCTATCTCTATGGTTTGTTTCCTATTGATGTAGCCCTAAGCAGAGACTGGCGCAAATCACTTACATGGAAAGGGGTTGCCAAGCTTCCAAAAAACTACGAGTTTCCTGAAATCTCAGCACACATTTTTTCACCCAATATTGATGACACTTTCAGGTAATGATCAGTACCCCAATCCCACTTGGCTCACCAAATTTCGTTCTTCTAGGTTAAACCGTTCGTTGGCAGTAAGAGTTTTAATTTTTAGGTTTCACTCTGTTTTCTCCGATATGGATACATGTAGTTGGAACTCTAAATCAAACACGGTTTGTGCTAGCTCTTTGAATCTTGACACAATAAAGTTGGTCCAAGTTTTATCTCTATGGTTTGTTTCCTATTGATGTAGCCCTAAGCAGAGATGGCGCAAATCACTTTCATGGAAAGGGGTTGCCAAGCTTCCAAAAAACTACGAGTTTCCTGAAATCTCAGCACACATTTTTTCACCCAATCTTGATGACACTTTCAGGTAATGATCAGTACCCCAATCCAACTTGGCTCACCAAATTTCGTTCTTCAAGGTTAAACCGTTCGTTGGCAGTAAGGGTTTTAATTTTTAGGTTTCACTCTGTTTTCTCCTATATGGATACATGTAGTTGGAACTCTAAATCAAAGACGGTTTGACCTAGCTCTTTGAAACTTGACACAATAAAGTAGTTCCAAGTTCTATCTCCATGGTTTGTTTCCTATTGATGTAGCCCTAAGCAGAGACGGGCGCAAATCACTTTCATGGAAAGGGGTTGCCAAGCTTCCAAAAAACTACGAGTTTCCTGAAATCTCAGCACACATTTTTTCACCCAATCTTGATGACACTTTCAGGTAATGATCAGTACCCCAATCCCACTTGGCTCACCAAATTTCGTTCTTCTAGGTTAAACCGTTCGTTGGCAGTAACAGTTTTAATTTTTAGGTTTCACTCTTTTTTTCCGATATGGATACATGTAGTTGGAACTCTAAATCAAACACGGTTTGTGCTAGCTCTTTGAATTTTGACACAATAAAGTAGGTCCAAGTTCTATCTCTATGGTTTGTTTCCTATTGATGTAGCCCTAAGCAGAGATGGCGCAAATCACTTTCATGGAAAGGGGTTGCCAACCTTCCAAAAAACTACGAGTTTCCTGAAATCTCAGCACACATTTTTTCACACAATCTTGATGACACTTTCAGTTAATGATCAGTACCCCAATCTCACTTGGCTCACCAAATTTCGTTCTTCTAGGTTAAACCATTCGTTGGCAGTAACAGTTTTAATTTTCAGGTTTCACTCTGTTTTCTCTTATATGGATACATGTAGTTGGAACTCTAAATCAATGACGGTTTGTGCTAGCTCTTTGAATCTTGACACAATAAAGTAGTTCCAAGTTCTATCTCTATGGTTTGTTTCCTATTGATGTAGCCCTAAGCAGAAACTGGCGCAGATCACTTTCATGGAAAGGGGTTGCCAAGCTTCCAAAAAACCACGAGTTTCCTGGAATCTCAGCACACATTTTTTCACCCAATCTTGATGACACTTTCAGGTAATGATCACTACCCCAATCCCACTTGGCTAACCAAATTTCGTTCTTCTAGGTTAAACCGTTCGTTGGCAGTAACAGTTTTAAATTTTAGATTTCACTCTATTTTCTCCTATATGGATACATGTAGTTGGAACTCTAAATCAAACACGGTTTGTGCTAGCTCTTTGAAACTTGACACAATAAAGTAGTTCCAAATTCTATCTCTATGGTTTGTTTCCTATTGATGTAGCCCTAAGCAGAGACTGGCGCAAATCACTTTCATGGAAAGGGGTTGCCAAGAATCCAAAAAACTACGAGTTTCCAGAAATCTCGGCACACATTTTTTCACCCTATCTTGATGACACTTTCAGGTAATGATCAGTATCCCAATCCCACTTGGCTCACCAAATTTCGTTCTTCTAGGTTAAACCGTTCATTGGCAGTAACAGTTTTAAATTTTAAGTTTCACTCTGTTTTTTCCTATATGGATTCATGTAGTTTGAACTCTAAATCAAACACGGTTTGTGCTGGCTCTTTGAAACTTGACACAATAGAGTAGTTCCAAATTCTATCTCTATGGTTTGTTTCCTATTGATGTAGCCCTAAGCAGAGACGGGCGCAAATCACTTTCATGGAAAGGGGTTGCCAAGCTTCCAAAAAACTACGAGTTTCTTGAAATCTCAGCACACATTTTTTCACCCAATCTTGATGACACTTTCAGGTAATGATCAGTACCCAATCCCACTTGGCTCACCAAATTTCGTTCTGCTAGGTTAAACCGTTTGTTGGCAGTAATAGTTTTAATTTTTAGGTTTCACTCTGTTTTCTCCGATATGGATACATGTAGTTGGAACTCTAAATCAAACACGGTTTGTGCTAGCTCTTTGAATCTTGACACAATAAAGTAGGTCCAAGTTCTATCTCTATGGTTTGTTTCCTATTGATGTAGCCCTGAGCAGAGATGGCGCAAATCACTTTCATGGAAAGGGGTTGCCAAACTTCCAAAAAACTACGAGTTTCCTGAAATCTCAGCACACATTTTTTCACCCAATCTTGAAGACACTTTCAGTTAATGATCACTACCCCAATCCCACTTGGCTCACCAAATTTCGTTCTTCTAGGTTAAACCGTTCGTTGGCAGTAACAGTTTTAATTTTTAGGTTTCACTCTGTTTTCTCCTATATGGATACATGTAGTTGGAACTCTAAATCAAACACTGTTTGTGCTAGCTCTTTGAAACTTGACAAAATAAAGTAGGTCCATGTTCTATCTCTATGGTTTGTTTCCTATTGATGTAGCCCTAAGCAGAGACGGCGCAAATCACTTTCATGGAAAGGGGTTGCCAACCTTCCAAAAAACTACGAGTTTCCTGAAATCTCAGCACACATTTTTTCACCCAATCTTTATGACACTTTCAGGTAATGATCAGTACCCCAATCCCACTTGGCTCACCAAATTTCGTTCTTCTAGGTTAAACCGTTCGTTGGCAGTAAGGGTTTTAATTTTTAGGTTTCACTCTGTTTTCTCCTATATGGATACATGTAGTTGGAACTCTAAATCAAAGACGGTTTGTGCTAGCTCTTTGAATCTTGACACAATAAAGTAGTTCCAAGTTCTATCTCTATGGTTTGTTTCCTATTGATGTAGCCCTAAGCAGAGACTGGCGCAAATCACTTTCATGGAAAGGGGTTGCCAAGAATCCAAAAAACTACGAGTTTCCAGAAATATCGGCACACATTTTTTCACCCTATCTAGATGACACTTTCAGGTAATGATCAGTATCCCAATCCCACTTGGCTCACCAAATTTCGTTCTTCTAGGTTAAACCGTTGATTGGCAGTAACAGTTTTTAATTTTAGGTTTCACTCTGTTTTTTCCTATATGGATTCATGTTGTTTGAACTCTAAATCAAACACGGTTTGTGCTGGCTCTTTGAAACTTGACACAATAGAGTAGTTCCAAATTCTATCTCTATGGTTTGTTTCCTATTGATGTAGCCCTAAGCAGAGACTGGCGCAAATCACTTACATGGAAAGGGGTTGCCAAGCTTCCAAAAAACTACGAGTTTCCTGAAATCTCAGCACACATTTTTTCACCCAATCTTGGTGACACTTTCAGGTAATGATCAGTACCGCAATCCCACTTGGCTCACCAAATTTCGTTCTTCTAGGTTAAACCGTTCGTTGGCAGTAAGAGTTTTAATTTTTAGGATTCACTCTCTTTTCTCCTATATGGATACATGTAGTTGGAACTCTAAATCAAAGACGGTTTGTGCTAGCTCTTTCAATCTTGACACAATAAAGTAGTTCCAAGTTCTATCTCTATGGTTTGTTTCCTATTGATGTAGCCCTAAGCAGAGACTGGCGCAAATCACTTTCATGGAAAGGGGTTGCCAAGAATCCAAAAAACTACGAGGTTCCAGAAATATCGGCACACATTTTTTCACCCTATCTAGATGACACTTTCAGGTAATGATCAGTATCCCAATCCCACTTGGCTCACCAAATTTCGTTCTTCTAGGTTAAACCGTTGATTGGCAGTAACAGTTTTAAATTTTAGGTTTCACTCTGTTTTTTCCTATATGGATTCATGTTGTTTGAACTCTAAATCAAACACGGTTTGTGCTGGCTCTTTGAAACTTGACACAATAGAGTAGTTCCAAATTCTATCTCTATGGTTTGTTTCCTATTGATGTAGCCCTAAGCAGAGACTGGCGCAAATCACTTACATGGAAAGGGGTTGCCAAGCTTCCAAAAAACTACGAGTTTCCTGATCTCAGCACACATTTTTTCACCCAATCTTGATGACACTTTCAGTTAATGATCAGTACCCCAATCCCACTTGGCTCACCAAATTTCGTTCTTCTAGGTTAAACCGTTCGTTGGCAGTAACAGTTTCAATTTTCAGGTATCTCGCTGTTTTCTCCTATATGGATACATGTAGTTTGAACTCTAAATCAAAGACGGTTTGTCCTAGCTCTTTGAAACTTGACACAATAAAGTAGTTCCAAGTTCTCTCTCTATGGTTTGTTTCCTATTGATGTACCCCTAAGCAGAGACGGGCGCAAATCACTTTCATGGAAAGGGGTTGCCAAGCTTCCAAAAAACTACGAGTTTCCTGAAATCTCAGCACACATTTTTCACCCAATCTTGATGACACTTTCAGTTAATGATCAGTACCCCAATCCCACTTGGCTCACCAAATTTCGTTCTTCTAGGTTAAACCGTTCGTTGGCAGTAACAGTTTTAATTTTCAGGTTTCACTCTGTTTTCTCCTATATGGATACATGTAGTTGGAACTCTAAATCAAAGACGGTTTGTGCTAGCTCTTTGAATCTTGACACAATAAAGTAGTTCCAAGTTCTATCTCTATGGTTTGTTTCCTATTGATGTAGCCCTAAGCAGAGACGGGCGCAAATCACTTTCATGGAAAGGGGTTGCCAAGCTTCCAAAAAACTATGAGTTTCCTGAAATCTCAGCACACATTTTTTCACCCAATCTTGATGAAACTTTCAGTTAATGATCAGTACCCCAATCCCACTTGGCTCACCAAATTTCGTTCTTCTAGGTTAAACCGTTCGTTGGCAGTAACAGTTTTAATTTTTAGGTTTCACTCTGTTTTCTCAGATATGGACACATGTAGTTGGAACTCTAAATCAAAGACGGTTTGTCCTAGCTTATTGAAACATGACACAATAAAGTAGTTCCAAGTTCTATTTCTATGGTTTGTTTCCTATTGATGTAGCCCTAAGCAGAGGCGGGCGCAAATCACTTTCATGGAAAGGGGTTGCCAAGCTTCCAAAAACTACGAGTTTCCTGAAATCTCAGCACACATTTTTTCACCCAATCTTGATGACACTTTCAGGTAATGATCAGTACCCCAATCCCACTTGGCTCACCAAATTTCGTTCTTCTAGGTTAAACCGTTCGTTGGCAGTAACAGTTTTAATTTTTAGGTTTCACTCTGTTTTCTCCTATATGGATACATGTAGTTGGAATTCTAAATCAAACACGGTTTTTGCTAGCTCTTTGAAACTTGACACAATAAAGTAGGTCCAAGTTCTATCTCTATGGTTTGTTTCCTATTGATGTAGCCCTAAGCAGAGATGGCGCAAATCACTTTCATGGAAAGGGGTTGCCAGCCTTCCAAAAAACTTCGAGTTTCCTGAAATCTCAGCACACATTTTTTCACCCAATCTTGATGACACTTTCAGGTAATGATCAGTACCCCAATCCATCTTGGCTCACCAAATTTCGTTCTTCTAGGTTAAACCGTTCGTTGGCAGTAAGGGTTTTAATTTTTAGGTTTCACTCTGTTTTCTCCTATATGGATACATGTATTTGGAACTCTAAATCAAAGACGGTTTGTGCTAGCTCTTTGAATCTTGACACAATAAAGTAGTTCCAAGTTCTATCTCTATGGTTTGTTTCCTATTGATGTAGCCCTAAGCAGAGACTGGCGCAAATCACTTTCATGGAAAGGGGTTGCCAAGCTTCCAAAAAACCACGAGTTTCCTGAAATCTCAGCACACATTTTTTCACCCAATCTTGATGAAACTTTCAGTTAATGATCAGTACCCCAATCCAACTTGGCTCACCAAATTTCGTTCTTCTAGGTTAAACCGTTCGTTGGCAGTAACAGTTTTAATTTTCAGGTTTCACTCTGTTTTCTCCGATATGGATACATGTAGTTGGAACTCTAAATCAAAGACGGTTTGTCCTAGCTCTTTGAAACTTGACACAATAAAGTAGTTCCAAGTTCTATCTCTATTGTTTGTTTCCTATTGATGTAGCCCTAAGCAGAGGCGGGCGCAAATCACTTTCATGGAAAGGGGTTGCCAAGCTTCCAAAAAACTACGAGTTTCCTGAAATCTCAACACACATTTTTTCACCCAATCTTGATGAAACTTTCAGTTAATGATCAGTACCCCAATCCAACTTGGCTCACCAAATTTCGTTCTTCTAGTTTAAACCGTTCGTTGGCAGTAACAGTTTTAATTTTCAGGTTTCACTCTGTTTTCTCCTATATGGATACATGTAGTTGGAACTCTAAATCAAAGACGGTTTGTCCTAGCTCTTTGAAACTTGACACAATAAAGTAGTTCCAAGTTCTATCTCTATGGTTTGTTTCCTATTGATGTAGCCCTAAGCAGCGACGGGCGCAAATCACATTCATGGAAAGGGGTTGCCAAGCTTCCAAAAAACTACGAGTTTCCTGAAATCTCAGCACACATTTTTTCACCCAATCTTTATGACACTTTCAGTTAATGATCAGTACCCGAATCCCACTTGGCTCACCAAATTTCGTTCTTCTAGGTTAAACCATTCGTTGGCAGTAACAGTTTTAATTTTCAGGTTTCACTCTGTTTTCTCCTATATGGATACATGTAGTTGGAACTCTAAATCAAAGACGGTTTGTCCTAGCTCTTTGAAACTTGACACAATAAAGTAGTTCCAAGTTCTATCTCTATGGTTTGTTTCCTATTGATGTAGCCCTAAGCAGAGACGGGCGCAAATCACTTTCATGGAAAGGGGTTGCCAAGCTTTCAAAAAACTACGAGTTTCCTGAAATCTCAGCACACATTTTTTCACCCAATCTTGATGACACTTTCAGGTAATGATCAGTACCCCAATACCACTTGGCTCACCAAATTTCGTTCTTCTAGGTTAAACCGTTCGTTGGCAGTAACAGTTTTAATTTTTAGGTTTCACTCTGTTTTCTCCGATATGGATACATGTAGTAGGAACTCTAAATCAAACACGGTTTGTGCTAGCTCTTTGAAACTTGACACAATAGAGTAGTTCCAAATTCTATCTCTATGGTTTGTTTCCTATTGATGTAGCCCTAAGCAGAGACTGGCGCAAATCACTTACATGGAAAGGGGTTGCCAAGCTTCCAAAAAACTACGAGTTACCTGAAATCTCAGCACACATTTTTTCACCCAATCTTGATGACACTTTCAGGTAATGATCAGTACCCCAATCCCACTTGGCTCACCAAATTTCATTCTTCTAGGTTAAACCGTTCGTTACCAGTAACAGTTTTAATTTTTAAGTTTCACTCTGTTTTTTCCTATATGGATTCATGTAGTTTGAACTCTAAATCAAACACGGTTTGTGCTGGCTCTTTGAAACTTGACACAATAGAGTAGTTCCAAATTCTATCTCTATGGTTTGTTTCCTATTGATGTAGCCCTAAGCAGAGACTGGCGCAAATCACTTACATGGAAAGGGGTTGCCAAGCTTCCAAAAAACTACGAGTTTCCTGAAATCTCAGCACACATTTTTTCACCCAATCTTGATGACACTTTCAGGTAATGATCAGTACCCGAATCCCACTTGGCTCACCAAATTTCGTTCTTCTAGGTTAAACCGTTCGTTGGCAGTAACAGTTTTAATTTTCAGGTTTCACTCTGTTTTCTCCTATATGGATACATGTAGTTGGAACTCTAAATCAAAGACGGTTTGTCCTAGCTCTTTGAAACTTGACACAATAAAGTAGTTCCAAGTTCTATCTCTATGGTTTGTTTCCTATTGATGTAGCCCTAAGCAGAGACGGGCGCAAATCACTTTCATGGAAAGGGGTTGCCAAGCTTCCAAAAAACTACGAGTTTCCTGAAATCTCAGCACACATTTTTTCACCCAATCTTGATGACACTTTCAGGTAATGATCAGTACACCAATCCCACTTGGCTCACCAAATTTTGTTCTTCTAGGTTAAACCGTTCGTTGGCAGTAACAGTTTTAATTTTTAGGTTTCACTCTGTTTTCTCCGATATGGATACATGTAGTAGGAACTCTAAATCAAACACGGTTTGTGCTAGCTCTTTGAAACTTGACACAATAGAGTAGTTCCAAATTCTATCTCTATGGTTTGTTTCCTATTGATGTAGCCCTAAGCAGAGACTGGCGCAAATCACTTTCATGGAAAGGGGTTGCCAAGCTTCCAAAAAACTACGAGTTTCCTGAAATCTCAGCACACATTTTTTCACCCAATATTGATGACACTTTCAGGTAATGATCAGTACCCCAATCCCACTTGGCTCACCAAATTTCGTTCTTCTAGGTTAAACCGTTCGTTGGCAGTAAGAGTTTTAATTTTTAGGTTTCACTCTGTTTTCTCCTATATGGATACATGTAGTTGGAACTCTAAATCAAAGACGGTTTGTGCTAGCTCTTTGAATCTTGACACAATAAAGTACTTCCAAGTTCTATCTCTATGGTTTGTTTCCTATTGATGTAGCCCTAAGCAGAGACTGGCGCAAATCACTTTCATGGAAAGGGGTTGCCAAGCTTCCAAAAATCTACGAGTTTCCTGAAATCCCAGCACACATTTTTTCACCCAATCTTGATGACACTTTCAGGTAATGATCACTACCCCAATCAAACTTGGCTCACCAAATTTCGTTCTTCCAGGTTAAACCGTTCGTCTGCAGTAACAGTTTTAATTTTCAGGTTTCACTCTGTTTTCTCCTATATGGATACATGTAGTTGGAACTCTAAATCAAAGACGGTTTGTCCTAGCTCTTTGAAACTTGACACAATAAAGTAGTTCCAAGTTCTATCTCTATGGTTTGTTTCCTATTGATGTAGCCCTAAGCAGAGGCGGGCGCAAATCACTTTCATGGAAAGGGGTTGCCAAGCTTCCAAAAAACTACGAGTTTCCTGAAATCTCAGCACACATTTTTTCAACCAATCTTGATGACACTTTCAGGTAATGATCAGTACCCCAATCCCACTTGGCTCACAAAATTTCGTTCTTCTAGGTTAAACCATTCGTTGGCAGTAACAGTTTTAATTTTTAGGTTTCACTCTGTTTTCTCCGATATGGATACATGTATTTGGAACTCTAAATCAAACACGGTTTGTGCTAGCTCTTTGAATCTTGACACAATAAAGTAGGTCCAAGTTCTATTTCTATGGTTTGTTTCCTATTGATGTAGCCCTAAGCAGAGATGGCGCAAATCACTTTCATGGAAAGGGGTTGCCAACCTTCCAAAAAACCACGAGTTTCCTGAAATCTCAGCACACATTTTTTCACCCAATCTTGATGACACTTTCAGGTAATGATCAGTATCCCAATCCCACTTGGCTCACCAAATTTCGTTCTTCTAGGTTAAACCGTACATTGGCAGTAACAGTTTTAAATTTTAGGTTTCACTCTGTTTTCTCCTATATGGATTCATGTAGTTTGAACTCTAAATCAAACACGTTTTGTCCTTGCTCATTGAAACTTGACACAATAGAGTAGTTCCAAATTCTATCTCTATGGTTTGTTTCCTATTGATGTAGACCTAAGCAGAGACGGGCGCAAATCACTTACATGGAAAGGGGTTGCCAAGCTTCCAAAAAACTACGAGTTTCCTGAAATCTCAACACACATTTTTTCAGCCAAACTTGATGACACTTTCAGTTAATGATCAGTACCGCAATCCCACTTGGCTCACCAAATTTCGTTCTTCTAGTTTAAACCGTTCGTTGGCAGTAACAGTTTTAATTTTTAGGTTTCACTCTGTTTTCTCCTATATGGATACATGTAGTTGGAACTCTAAATCAAAGACGGTTTGTGCTAGCTCTTTGAATCTTGACACAATAAAGTAGTTCCAAGTTCTATCTCTATGGTTTGTTTCCTATTGATGTAGCCCTAAGCAGAGATGGCGCAAATCACTTTCATGGAAAGGGGTTGCCAACCTTCCAAAAAACTACGAATTTCCTGAAATCTCAGCACACCTTTTTTCACCCAATCTTGATGACACTTTCAGGTAATGATCAGTACCCCAATCCCACTTGGCTCACCAAATTTCGTTCTTCTAGGTTAAACCGTTCGATGGCAGTAACAGTTTTAATTTTCAGAGTTCACTCTGTTTTCTCCTATATGGATACATGTAGTTGGAACTCTAAATCAAAGACGGTTTGTCCTAGCTCTTTGAAACTTGACACAATAAAGTAGTTCCAAGTTCTATCTCTATGGCTTGTTTCCTATTGATGTAGCCCTAAGCAGAGGTGGGCGCATACCACTTTCATGGAAAGGGGTTGCCAAGCTTCCAAAAAACTACCAGTTTCCTGAAATCTCAGCACACATTTTTTCACCCAATCTTGATGACACTTTCAGGTAATGATCAGTACCCCAATCCCACTTGGCTCACCAAATTTCGTTCTGCTAGGTTAAACCGTTCGTTGGCAGTAACAGTTTTAATTTTTAGGTTTCACTCTGTTTTCTCCGATATGGATACATGTAGTTCTAACTCTAAATCAAACACGGTTTGTGCTAGCTCTTTGAATCTTGACACAATAAAGTAGGTCCAAGTTCTATCTCTATGGTTTTTTTCCTATTGATGTAGCCCTAAGCAGAGACTGGCGCAAATCACTTTCATGGAAAGGGGTTGCCAACCTTCCAAAAAACTACGAGTTTCCTGAAATCTCAGCACACATTTTTTCACCCAATCTTGATGACACTTTCAGGTAATGATCAGTACCCCAATCCCACTTGGCTCACCAAATTTCGTTCTGCTAGGTTAAACCGTTCGTTGGCAGTAAGAGTTTTAATTTTTAGGTTTCACTCTGTTTTCTCCTATATGGATACATGTAGTTGGAACTCTAAATCAAAGACGGTTTGTGCTAGCTCTTTGAATCTTGACACAATAAAGTAGGTCCAAGTTCTATCTCTATGGTTTGTTTCCTATTGATGTAGCCCTAAGCAGAGATGGCGCAAATCACTTTCATGGAAAGGGGTTGCCAAGCTTCCAAAAAACTACGAGTTTCCTGAAATCTCAGCACACATTTTTTCACCCAACCTTGATGACACTTTCAGGTAATGATCAGTACCCCAATCACACTTGGCTCACCAAATTTCGTTCTGCTAGGTTAAACCGTTCGTTGGCAGTAACAGTTTTAATTTTTAGGTTTCACTCTGTTTTCTCCGATATGGATACATGTAGTTGGAACTCTAAATCAAACACGGTTTGTGCTAGCTCTTTGAATCTTGACACAATAAAGTAGTTCCAAGTTCTCTCTCTATGGTTTGTTTCCTATTGATGTACCCCTAAGCAGAGACGGGCGCAAATCACTTTCATGGAAAGGGGTTGCCAAGCTTCCAAAAAACTACGAGTTTCCTGAAATCTCAGCACACATTTTTTCACCCAATCTTTATGACACTTTCAGGTAATGATCAGTACCCCAATCCTACTTGGCTCACCGAATTTCGTTCTGCTAGGTTAAACCATTCGTTGGCAGTAACAGTTTTAATTTTTAGGTTTCACTCTGTTTTCTCCTATATGGATACATGTAGTTGGAACTCTAAATCAAACACGGTTTGTGCTAGCTCTTTGAATCTTGACACTATAAAGTAGGTCCAAGTTCTATCTCTATGGTTTGTATCCTATTGATGTAGCCCTAAGCAGAGATGTCGCAAATCACTTTCATGGGAAGGGGTTGCCAACCTTCCAAAAAACTACGAGTTTCCTGAAATCTCAGCACACATTTTTTCACCCAATCTTTATGACACTTTCAGGTAATGATCAGTATCCCAATCCCACTTGGCTCACCAAATTTCGTTCTTCTAGGTTAAACCGTTCGTTGGCAGTAACAGTTTTAATTTTTAGGTTTCACTGTGTTTTCTCCGATATGGATACATGTAGTTGGAACTCTAAATCAAATACGGTTTGTGCTAGCTCTTTGAATCTTGACACAATAAAGTTGGTCCAAGTTTTATCTCTATGGTTTGTTTCCTATTGATGTAGCCCTAAGCAGAGATGGCGCAAATCACTTTCATGGAAAGGGGTTGCCAAGCTTCCAAAAAACTACGAGTTTCCTGAAATCTCAGCACACATTTTTTCACCCAATCTTGATGACACTTTCAGGTAATGATCAGTACCCCAATCCAACTTGGCTCACCAAATTTCGTTCTTCAAGGTTAAACCGTTCGTTGGCAGTAAGGGTTTTATTTTTTAGGTTTCACTCTGTTTTCTCCTATATGGATACATGTAGTTGGAACTCTAAATCAAAGACGGTTTGACCTAGCTCTTTGAAACTTGACACAATAAAGTAGTTCCAAGTTCTATCTCCATGGTTTGTTTCCTATTGATGTAGCCCTAAGCAGAGACGGGCGCAAATCACTTTCATGGAAAGGGGTTGCCAAGCTTCCAAAAAACTACGAGTTTCCTGAAATCTCAGCACACATTTTTTCACCCAATCTTGATGACACTTTCAGGTAATGATCAGTACCCCAATCCCACTTGGCTCACCAAATTTCGTTCTTCTAGGTTAAACCGTTCGTTGGCAGTAACAGTTTTAATTTTTAGGTTTCACTCTGTTTTCTCCGATATGGATACATGTAGTTGGAACTCTAAATCAAACACGGTTTGTGCTAGCTCTTTGAATCTTGACACAATAAAGTAGGTCCA
Source organism: Spermophilus citellus (assembly GCF_964194105.1). NCBI lineage: Eukaryota > Metazoa > Chordata > Mammalia > Rodentia > Sciuridae > Spermophilus > Spermophilus citellus. The sequence goes on from NC_138187.1 coordinate 53,908,922, forward strand.
AGTTCTATCTCTATGGTTTGTTTCCTATTGATGTAGCCCTAAGCAGAGATGGCGCAAATCACTTTCATGGAAAGGGGTTGCCAACCTTCCAAAAAACTACGAGTTTCCTGAAATCTCAGCACACATTTTTTCACACAATCTTGATGACACTTTCAGTTAATGATCAGTACCCCAATCTCAATTGGCTCACCAAATTTCGTTCTTCTAGGTTAATCCATTCGTTGGCAGTAACAGTTTTAATTTTCAGGTTTCACTCTGTTTTCTCTTATATGGATACATGTAGTTGGAACTCTAAATCAATGACGGTTTGTGCTAGCTCTTTGAATCTTGACACAATAAAGTAGTTCCAAGTTCTATCTCTATGGTTTGTTTCCTATTGATGTAGCCCTAAGCAGAAACTGGCGCAGATCACTTTCATGGAAAGGGGTTGCCAAGCTTCCAAAAAACCACGAGTTTCCTGGAATCTCAGCACACATTTTTTCACCCAATCTTGATGACACTTTCAGGTAATGATCACTACCCCAATCCCACTTGGCTAACCAAATTTCGTTCTTCTAGGTTAAACCGTTCGTTGGCAGTAACAGTTTTAATTTTTAGATTTCACTCTATTTTCTCCTATATGGATACATGTAGTTGGAACTCTAAATCAAACACGGTTTGTGCTAGCTCTTTGAAACTTGACACAATAAAGTAGTTCCAAATTCTATCTCTATGGTTTGTTTCCTATTGATGTAGCCCTAAGCAGAGACGGGCGCAAATCACTTTCATGGAAAGGGGTTGCCAAGAATCCAAAAAACTACGAGTTTCCAGAAATCTCGGCACACATTTTTTCACCCTATCTTGATGACACTTTCAGGTAATGATTAGTATCCCAATCCCACTTGGCTCACCAAATTTCGTTCTTCTAGGTTAAACCGTTCATTGGCAGTAACAGTTTTAAATTTTAAGTTTCACTCTGTTTTTTCCTATATGGATTCATGTAGTTTGAACTCTAAATCAAACACGGTTTGTGCTGGCTCTTTGAAACTTGACACAATAGAGTAGTTCCAAATTCTATCTCTATGGTTTGTTTCCTATTGATGTAGCCCTAAGCAGAGACGGGCGCAAATCACTTTCATGGAAAGGGGTTGCCAAGCTTCCAAAAAACTACGAGTTTCTTGAAATCTCAGCACACATTTTTTCACCCAATCTTGATGACACTTTCAGGTAATGATCAGTACCCAATCCCACTTGGCTCACCAAATTTCGTTCTGCTAGGTTAAACCGTTCGTTGGCAGTAATAGTTTTAATTTTTAGGTTTCACTCTGTTTTCTCCGATATGGATACATGTAGTTGGAACTCTAAATCAAACACGGTTTGTGCTAGCTCTTTGAATCTTGACACAATAAAGTAGGTCCAAGTTCTATCTCTATGGTTTGTTTCCTATTGATGTAGCCCTGAGCAGAGATGGCGCAAATCACTTTCATGGAAAGGGGTTGCCAAACTTCCAAAAAACTACGAGTTTCCTGAAATCTCAGCACACATTTTTTCACTCAATCTTTATGACACTTTCAGGTAATGATCAGTATCCCAATCCCACTTGGCTCACCAAATTTCGTTCTTCTAGGTTAAACCGTACATTGGCAGTAACAGTTTTAAATTTTAGGTTTCACTCTGTTTTCTCCTATATGGATTCATGTAGTTTGAACTCTAAATCAAACACGGTTTGTGCTGGCTCTTTGAAACTTGACACAATAGAGTAGTTCCAAATTCTATCTCTATGGTTTGTTTCCTATTGATGTAGCCCTAAGCAGAGACTGGCGCAAATCACTTACATGGAAAGGGGTTGCCAAGCTTCCAAAAAACTACGAGTTTCCTGAAATCTCAGCACACATTTTTTCACCCAATCTTGATGACACATTCAGTTAATGATCAGTACCCCAATCTCACTTGGCTCACCAAATTTCGTTCTTCTACGTTAAACCGTTCGTTGGCAGTAACAGTTTTAATTTTCAGGTTTCACTCTGTTTTCTCCTATATGGATACATGTAGTTGGAACACTAAATCAAACACGGTTTGTGCTAGCTCTTTGAATCTTGACACAATAAAGTTGGTCCAAGTTTTATCTCTATGGTTTGTTTCCTATTGATGTAGCCCTAAGCAGAGATGGCGCAAATCACTTTCATGGAAAGGGGTTGCCAAGCTTCCAAAAAACTACGAGTTTCCTGAAATCTCAGCACACATTTTTTCACCCAATCTTGATGACACTTTCAGGTAATGATCAGTACCCCAATCCAACTTGGCTCACCAAATTTCGTTCTTCAAGGTTAAACCGTTCGTTGGCAGTAAGGGTTTTAATTTTTAGGTTTCACTCTGTTTTCTCCTATATGGATACATGTAGTTGGAACTCTAAATCAAAGACGGTTTGACCTAGCTCTTTGAAACTTGACACAATAAAGTAGTTCCAAGTTCTATCTCCATGGTTTGTTTCCTATTGATGTAGCCCTAAGCAGAGACGGGCGCAAATCACTTTCATGGAAAGGGGTTGCCAAGCTTCCAAAAAACTACGAGTTTCCTGAAATCTCAGCACACATTTTTTCACCCAATCTTGATGACACTTTCAGGTAATGATCAGTACCCCAATCCCACTTGGCTCACCAAATTTCGTTCTTCTAGGTTAAACCGTTCGTTGGCAGTAACAGTTTTAATTTTTAGGTTTCACTCTGTTTTCTCCGATATGGATACATGTAGTTGGAACTCTAAATCAAACACGGTTTGTGCTAGCTCTTTGAATCTTGACACAATAAAGTAGGTCCAAGTTCTATCTCTATGGTTTGTTTCCTATTGATGTAGCCCTAAGCAGAGATGGCGCAAATCACTTTCATGGAAAGGGGTTGCCAACCTTCCAAAAAACTACGAGTTTCCTGAAATCTCAGCACACATTTTTTCACACAAACTTGATGACACTTTCAGTTAATGATCAGTACCCCAATCTCACTTGGCTCACCAAATTTCGTTCTTCTAGGTTAAACCATTCGTTGGCAGTAACAGTTTTAATTTTCAGGTTTCACTCTGTTTTCTCTTATATGGATACATGTAGTTGGAACTCTAAATCAATGACGGTTTGTGCTAGCTCTTTGAATCTTGACACAATAAAGTAGTTCCAAGTTCTATCTCTATGGTTTGTTTCCTATTGATGTAGCCCTAAGCAGAAACTGGCGCAGATCACTTTCATGGAAAGGGGTTGCCAAGCTTCCAAAAAACCACGAGTTTCCTGGAATCTCAACACACATTTTTTCACCCAATCTTGATGACACTTTCAGGTAATGATCACTACCCCAATCCCACTTGGCTAACCAAATTTCGTTCTTCTAGGTTAAACCGTTCGTTGGCAGTAACAGTTTTAATTTTTAGATTTCACTCTATTTTCTCCTATATGGATACATGTACTTGGAACTCTAAATCAAACACGGTTTGTGCTAGCTCTTTGAAACTTGACACAATAAAGTAGTTCCAAATTCTATCTCTATGGTTTGTTTCCTATTGATGTAGCCCTAAGCAGAGACTGGCGCAAATCACTTTCATGGAAAGGGGTTGCCAAGAATCCAAAAAACTACGAGTTTCCAGAAATCTCGGCACACATTTTTTCACCCTATCTTGATGACACTTTCAGGTAATGATCAGTATCCCAATCCCACTTGGCTCACCAAATTTCGTTCTTCTAGGTTAAACCGTTCATTGGCAGTAACAGTTTTAAATTTTAAGTTTCACTCTGTTTTTTTCTATATGGATTCATGTAGTTTGAACTCTAAATCAAACACGGTTTGTGCTGGCTCTTTGAAACTTGACACAATAGAGTAGTTCCAAATTCTATCTCTATGGTTTGTTTCCTATTGATGTAGCCCTAAGCAGAGACGGGCGCAAATCACTTTCATGGAAAGGGGTTGCCAAGCTTCCAAAAAACTACGAGTTTCTTGAAATCTCAGCACACATTTTTTCACCCAATCTTGATGACACTTTCAGGTAATGATCAGTACCCAATCCCACTTGGCTCACCAAATTTCGTTCTGCTAGGTTAAACCGTTCGTTGGCAGTAATAGTTTTAATTTTTAGGTTTCACTCTGTTTTCTCCGATATGGATACATGTAGTTGGAACTCTAAATCAAACACGGTTTGTGCTAGCTCTTTGAATCTTGACACAATAAAGTAGGTCCAAGTTCTATCTCTATGGTTTGTTTCCTATTGATGTAGCCCTGAGCAGAGATGGCGCAAATCACTTTCATGGAAAGGGGTTGCCAAACTTCCAAAAAACTACGAGTTTCCTGAAATCTCAGCACACATTTTTTCACTCAATCTTTATGACACTTTCAGGTAATGATCAGTATCCCAATCCCACTTGGCTCACCAAATTTCGTTCTTCTAGGTTAAACCGTACATTGGCAGTAACAGTTTTAAATTTTAGGTTTCACTCTGTTTTCTCCTATATGGATTCATGTAGTTTGAACTCTAAATCAAACACGGTTTGTGCTGGCTCTTTGAAACTTGACACAATAGAGTAGTTCCAAATTCTATCTCTATGGTTTGTTTCCTATTGATGTAGCCCTAAGCAGAGACTGGCGCAAATCACTTACATGGAAAGGGGTTGCCAAGCTTCCAAAAAACTACGAGTTTCCTGAAATCTCAGCACACATTTTTTCACCCAATCTTGATGACACATTCAGTTAATGATCAGTACCCCAATCTCACTTGGCTCACCAAATTTCGTTCTTCTACGTTAAACCGTTCGTTGGCAGTAACAGTTTTAATTTTCAGGTTTCACTCTGTTTTCTCCTATATGGATACATGTAGTTGGAACACTAAATCAAACACGGTTTGTGCTAGCTCTTTGAATCTTGACACAATAAAGTTGGTCCAAGTTTTATCTCTATGGTTTGTTTCCTATTGATGTAGCCCTAAGCAGAGATGGCGCAAATCACTTTCATGGAAAGGGGTTGCCAAGCTTCCAAAAAACTACGAGTTTCCTGAAATCTCAGCACACATTTTTTCACCCAATCTTGATGACACTTTCAGGTAATGATCAGTACCCCAATCCAACTTGGCTCACCAAATTTCGTTCTTCAAGGTTAAACCGTTCGTTGGCAGTAAGGGTTTTAATTTTTAGGTTTCACTCTGTTTTCTCCTATATGGATACATGTAGTTGGAACTCTAAATCAAAGACGGTTTGACCTAGCTCTTTGAAACTTGACACAATAAAGTAGTTCCAAGTTCTATCTCCATGGTTTGTTTCCTATTGATGTAGCCCTAAGCAGAGACGGGCGCAAATCACTTTCATGGAAAGGGGTTGCCAAGCTTCCAAAAAACTACGAGTTTCCTGAAATCTCAGCACACATTTTTTCACCCAATCTTGATGACACTTACAGGTAATGATCAGTACCCCAATCCCACTTGGCTCACCAAATTTCGTTCTTCTAGGTTAAACCGTTCGTTGGCAGTAACAGTTTTAATTTTTAGGTTTCACTCTGTTTTCTCCGATATGGATACATGTAGTTGGAACTCTAAATCAAACACGGTTTGTGCTAGCTCTTTGAATCTTGACACAATAAAGTAGGTCCAAGTTCTATCTCTATGGTTTGTTTCCTATTGATGTAGCCCTAAGCAGAGATGGCGCAAATCACTTTCATGGAAAGGGGTTGCCAACCTTCCAAAAAACTACGAGTTTCCTGAAATCTCAGCACACATTTTTTCACACAAACTTGATGACACTTTCAGTTAATGATCAGTACCCCAATCTCACTTGGCTCACCAAATTTCGTTCTTCTAGGTTAAACCATTCGTTGGCAGTAACAGTTTTAATTTTCAGGTTTCACTCTGTTTTCTCTTATATGGATACATGTAGTTGGAACTCTAAATCAATGACGGTTTGTGCTAGCTCTTTGAATCTTGACACAATAAAGTAGTTCCAAGTTCTATCTCTATGGTTTGTTTCCTCTTGATGTAGCCCTAAGCAGAAACTGGCGCAGATCACTTTCATGGAAAGGGGTTGCCAAGCTTCCAAAAAACCACGAGTTTCCTGGAATCTCAACACACATTTTTTCACCCAATCTTGATGACACTTTCAGGTAATGATCACTACCCCAATCCCACTTGGCTAACCAAATTTCGTTCTTCTAGGTTAAACCGTTCGTTGGCAGTAACAGTTTTAATTTTTAGATTTCACTCTATTTTCTCCTATATGGATACATGTACTTGGAACTCTAAATCAAACACGGTTTGTGCTAGCTCTTTGAAACTTGACACAATAAAGTAGTTCCAAATTCTATCTCTATGGTTTGTTTCCTATTGATGTAGCCCTAAGCAGAGACTGGCGCAAATCACTTTCATGGAAAGGGGTTGCCAAGAATCCAAAAAACTACGAGTTTCCAGAAATCTCGGCACACATTTTTTCACCCTATCTTGATGACACTTTCAGGTAATGATCAGTATCCCAATCCCACTTGGCTCACCAAATTTCGTTCTTCTAGGTTAAACCGTTCATTGGCAGTAACAGTTTTAAATTTTAAGTTTCACTCTGTTTTTTTCTATATGGATTCATGTAGTTTGAACTCTAAATCAAACACGGTTTGTGCTGGCTCTTTGAAACTTGACACAATAGAGTAGTTCCAAATTCTATCTCTATGGTTTGTTTCCTATTGATGTAGCCCTAAGCAGAGACGGGCGCAAATCACTTTCATGGAAAGGGGTTGCCAAGCTTCCAAAAAACTACGAGTTTCTTGAAATCTCAGCACACATTTTTTCACCCAATCTTGATGACACTTTCAGGTAATGATCAGTACCCAATCCCACTTGGCTCACCAAATTTCGTTCTGCTAGGTTAAACCGTTCGTTGGCAGTAATAGTTTTAATTTTTAGGTTTCACTCTGTTTTCTCCGATATGGATACATGTAGTTGGAACTCTAAATCAAACACGGTTTGTGCTAGCTCTTTGAATCTTGACACAATAAAGTAGGTCCAAGTTCTATCTCTATGGTTTGTTTCCTATTGATGTAGCCCTGAGCAGAGATGGCGCAAATCACTTTCATGGAAAGGGGTTGCCAAACTTCCAAAAAACTACGAGTTTCCTGAAATCTCAGCACACATTTTTTCACTCAATCTTTATGACACTTTCAGGTAATGATCAGTATCCCAATCCCACTTGGCTCACCAAATTTCGTTCTTCTAGGTTAAACCGTACATTGGCAGTAACAGTTTTAAATTTTAGGTTTCACTCTGTTTTCTCCTATATGGATTCATGTAGTTTGAACTCTAAATCAAACACGGTTTGTGCTGGCTCTTTGAAACTTGACACAATAGAGTAGTTCCAAATTCTATCTCTATGGTTTGTTTCCTATTGATGTAGCCCTAAGCAGAGACTGGCGCAAATCACTTATATGGAAAGGGGTTGCCAAGCTTCCAAAAAACTACGAGTTTCCTGAAATCTCAGCACACATTTTTTCACCCAATCTTGATGACACATTCAGTTAATGATCAGTACCCCAATCTCACTTGGCTCACCAAATTTCGTTCTTCTACGTTAAACCGTTCGTTGGCAGTAACAGTTTTAATTTTCAGGTTTCACTCTGTTTTCTCCTATATGGATACATGTAGTTGGAACACTAAATCAAAGACGGTTTGTCCTAGCTCTTTGAAACTTGACACAATAAAGTAGTTCCAAGTTCTATCTCTATGGTTTGTTTCCTATTGATGTAGCCCTAAGCAGAGACGGGCGCAAATCACTTTCATGGAAAGGGGTTGCCAAGCTTCCAAAAAACTACGAGTTTCCTGAAATCTCAGCACACATTTTTTCACCCAATCTTGATGACACTTTCAGGTAATGATTAGGATCCCAATCCCACTTGGCTCACCAAATTTCGTTCTTCTAGTTTAAACCGTTCGTTGGCAGTAACAGTTTTAATTTTTAGATTTCACTCTATTTTCTCCTATATGGATACATGTAGTTTGAACTCTAAATCAAAGACGGTTTGTCCTAGCTCTTTGAAACTTGACACAATAAAGTAGTTCCAAGTTCTCTCTCTATGGTTTGTTTCCTATTGATGTACCCCTAAGCAGAGACGGGCGCAAATCACTTTCATGGAAAGGGGTTGCCAAGCTTCCAAAAAACTACGAGTTTCCTGAAATCTCAGCACACATTTTTTCACCCAATCTTTATGACACTTTCAGGTAATGATCAGTACCCCAATCCCACTTGGCTCACCGAATTTCGTTCTGCTAGGTTAAACCATTCGTTGGCAGTAACAGTTTTAATTTTTAGGTTTCACTCTGTTTTCTCCTATATGGATACATGTAGTTGGAACTCTAAATCAAACACGGTTTGTGCTAGCTCTTTGAATCTTGACACTATAAAGTAGGTCCCAGTTCTATCTCTATGGTTTGTATCCTATTGATGTAGCCCTAAGCAGAGATGTCGCAAATCACTTTCATGGGAAGGGGTTGCCAACCTTCCAAAAAACTACGAGTTTCCTGAAATCTCAGCACACATTTTTTCACCCAATCTTTATGACACTTTCAGGTAATGATCAGTATCCCAATCCCACTTGGCTCACCAAATTTCGTTCTTCTAGGTTAAACCGTTCGTTGGCAGTAACAGTTTTAATTTTTAGGTTTCACTGTGTTTTCTCCGATATGGATACATGTAGTTGGAACTCTAAATCAAACACGGTTTGTGCTAGCTCTTTGAATCTTGACACAATAAAGTAGGTCCAAGTTCTATCTCTGGTTTGTTTCCTATTGATGTAGCCCTAAGCAGAGATGGCGCAAATCACTTTCATGGAAAGGGGTTGCCAAGCTTCCAAAAAACTACGAGTTTCCTGAAATCTCAACACACATTTTTTCACCCAATCTTGATGACACTTTCAGGTAATGATCAGTACCCCAATCCAACGTGGCTCACCAAATTTCGTTCTTCAAGGTTAAACCGTTCGTTGGCAGTAAGGGTTTTAATTTTTAGGTTTCACTCTGTTTTCTCCTATATGGATACATGTAGTTGGAACTCTAAATCAAAGACGGTTTGACCTAGCTCTTTGAAACTTGACACAATAAAGTAGTTCCAAGTTCTATCTCCATGGTTTGTTTCCTATTGATGTAGCCCTAAGCAGAGACGGGCGCAAATCACTTTCATGGAAAGGGGTTGCCAAGCTTCCAAAAAACTACGAGTTTCCTGAAATCTCAGCACACATTTTTTCACCCAATCTTGATGACACTTTCAGGTAATGATCAGTACCCCAATCCCACTTGGCTCACCAAATTTCGTTCTTCTAGGTTAAACCGTTCGTTGGCAGTAACAGTTTTAATTTTTAGGTTTCACTCTGTTTTCTCCGATATGGATACATGTAGTTGGAACTCTAAATCAAACACGGTTTGTGCTAGCTCTTTGAATCTTGACACAATAAAGTAGGTCCAAGTTCTATCTCTATGGTTTGTTTCCTATTGATGTAGCCCTAAGCAGAGATGGCGCAAATCACTTTCATGGAAAGGGGTTGCCAACCTTCCAAAAAACTACGAGTTTCCTGAAATCTCAGCACACATTTTTTCACACAATCTTGATGACACTTTCAGTTAATGATCAGTACCCCAATCTCACTTGGCTCACCAAATTTCGTTCTTCTAGGTTAAACCATTCGTTGGCAGTAACAGTTTTAATTTTCAGGTTTCACTCTGTTTTCTCTTATATGGATACATGTAGTTGGAACTCTAAATCAATGACGGTTTGTGCTAGCTCTTTGAATCTTGACACAATAAAGTAGTTCCAAGTTCTATCTCTATGGTTTGTTTCCTATTGATGTAGCCCTAAGCAGAAACTGGCGCAGATCACTTTCATGGAAAGGGGTTGCCAAGCTTCCAAAAAACCACGAGTTTCCTGGAATCTCAACACACATTTTTTCACCCAATCTTGATGACACTTTCAGGTAATGATCACTACCCCAATCCCACTTGGCTAACCAAATTTCGTTCTTCTAGGTTAAACCGTTCGTTGGCAGTAACAGTTTTAATTTTTAGATTTCACTCTATTTTCTCCTATATGGATACATGTACTTGGAACTCTAAATCAAACACGGTTTGTGCTAGCTCTTTGAAACTTGACACAATAAAGTAGTTCCAAATTCTATCTCTATGGTTTGTTTCCTATTGATGTAGCCCTAAGCAGAGACTGGCGCAAATCACTTTCATGGAAAGGGGTTGCCAAGAATCCAAAAAACTACGAGTTTCCAGAAATCTCGGCACACATTTTTTCACCCTATCTTGATTACACTTTCAGGTAATGATCAGTATCCCAATCCCACTTGGCTCACCAAATTTCGTTCTTCTAGGTTAAACCGTTCGTTGGCAGTAACAGTTTTAAATTTTAAGTTTCACTCTGTTTTTTCCTATATGGATTCATGTAGTTTGAACTCTAAATCAAACACGGTTTGTGCTGGCTCTTTGAAACTTGACACAATAGAGTAGTTCCAAATTCTATCTCTATGGTTTGTTTCCTATTGATGTAGCCCTAAGCAGAGACGGGCGCAAATCACTTTCATGGAAAGGGGTTGCCAAGCTTCCAAAAAACTACGAGTTTCTTGAAATCTCAGCACACATTTTTTCACCCAATCTTGATGACACTTTCAGGTAATGATCAGTACCCAATCCCACTTGGCTCACCAAATTTCGTTCTGCTAGGTTAAACCGTTCGTTGGCAGTAATAGTTTTAATTTTTAGGTTTCACTCTGTTTTCTCCGATATGGATACATGTAGTTGGAACTCTAAATCAAACACGGTTTGTGCTAGCTCTTTGAATCTTGACACAATAAAGTAGGTCCAAGTTCTATCTCTATGGTTTGTTTCCTATTGATGTAGCCCTGAGCAGAGATGGCGCAAATCACTTTCATGGAAAGGGGTTGCCAAACTTCCAAAAAACTACGAGTTTCCTGAAATCTCAGCACACATTTTTTCACCCAATCTTGAAGACACTTTCAGTTAATGATCACTACCCCAATCCCACTTGGCTCACCAAATTTCGTTCTTCTAGGTTAAACCGTTCGTTGGCAGTAACAGTTTTAATTTTTAGGTTTCACTCTGTTTTCTCCTATATGGATACATGTAGTTGGAACTCTAAATCAAACACTGTTTGTGCTAGCTCTTTGAAACTTCACAAAATAAAGTAGGTCCATGTTCTATCTCTATGGTTTGTTTCCTATTGATGTAGCCCTAAGCAGAGATGGCGCAAATCACTTTCATGGAAAGGGGTTGCCAACCTTCCAAAAAACTACGAGTTTCCTGAAATCTCAGCACACATTTTTTCACCCAATCTTTATGACACTTTCAGGTAATGATCAGTACCCCAATCCCACTTGGCTCACCAAATTTCGTTCTTCTAGGTTAAACCGTTCGTTGGCAGTAAGGGTTTTAATTTTTAGGTTTCACTCTGTTTTCTCCTATATGGATACATGTAGTTGGAACTCTAAATCAAAGACGGTTTGTGCTAGCTCTTTGAATCTTGACACAATAAAGTAGTTCCAAGTTCTATCTCTATGGTTTGTTTCCTATTGATGTAGCCCTAAGCAGAGACTGGCGCAAATCACTTTCATGGAAAGGGGTTGCCAAGAATCCAAAAAACTACGAGTTTCCAGAAATATCGGCACACATTTTTTCACCCTATCTAGATGACACTTTCAGGTAATGATCAGTATCCCAATCCCACTTGGCTCACCAAATTTCGTTCTTCTAGGTTAAACCGTTGATTGGCAGTAACAGTATTTAATTTTAGGTTTCACTCTGTTTTTTCCTATATGGATTCATGTTGTTTGAACTCTAAATCAAACACGGTTTGTGCTGGCTCTTTGAAACTTGACACAATAGAGTAGTTCCAAATTCTATCTCTATGGTTTGTTTCCTATTGATGTAGCCCTAAGCAGAGACTGGCGCAAATCACTTACATGGAAAGGGGTTGCCAAGCTTCCAAAAAACTACGAGTTTCCTGAAATCTCAGCACACATTTTTTCACCCAATCTTGATGACACTTTCAGTTAATGATCAGTACCCCAATCCCACTTGGCTCACCAAATTTCGTTCTTCTAGGTTAAACCGTTCGTTGGCAGTAACAGTTTTAATTTTCAGGTATCACGCTGTTTTCTCCTATATGGATACATGTAGTTTGAACTCTAAATCAAAGACGGTTTGTCCTAGCTCTTTGAAACTTGACACAATAAAGTAGTTCCAAGTTTTATCTCTATGGTTTGTTTCCTATTGATGTAGCCCTAAGCAGAGACTGGCGCAAATCACTTTCATGGAAAGGGGTTGCCATCCTTCCAAAAAACTACGAGTTTCCTGAAATCTCAGCACACATTTTTTCACCCAATCTTGGTGACACTTTCAGGTAATGATCAGTACCGCAATCCCACTTGGCTCACCAAATTTCGTTCTTCTAGGTTAAACCGTTCGTTGGCAGTAAGAGTTTTAATTTTTAGGATTCACTCTCTTTTCTCCTATATGGATACATGTAGTTGGAACTCTAAATCAAAGACGGTTTGTGCTAGCTCTTTCAATCTTGACACAATAAAGTAGTTCCAAGTTCTATCTCTATGGTTTGTTTCCTATTGATGTAGCCCTAAGCAGAGACTGGCGCAAATCACTTTCATGGAAAGGGGTTGCCAAGAATCCAAAAAACTACGAGGTTCCAGAAATATCGGCACACATTTTTTCACCCTATCTAGATGACACTTTCAGGTAATGATCAGTATCCCAATCCCACTTGGCTCACCAAATTTCGTTCTTCTAGGTTAAACCGTTGATTGGCAGTAACAGTTTTAAATTTTAGGTTTCACTCTGTTTTTTCCTATATGGATTCATGTTGTTTGAACTCTAAATCAAACACGGTTTGTGCTGGCTCTTTGAAACTTGACACAATAGAGTAGTTCCAAATTCTATCTCTATGGTTTGTTTCCTATTGATGTAGCCCTAAGCAGAGACTGGCGCAAATCACTTACATGGAAAGGGGTTGCCAAGCTTCCAAAAAACTACGAGTTTCCTGAAATCTCAGCACACATTTTTTCACCCAATCTTGATGACACTTTCAGTTAATGATCAGTACCCCAATCCCACTTGGCTCACCAAATTTCGTTCTTCTAGGTTAAACCGTTCGTTGGCAGTAACAGTTTCAATTTTCAGGTATCTCGCTGTTTTCTCCTATATGGATACATGTAGTTTGAACTCTAAATCAAAGACGGTTTGTCCTAGCTCTTTGAAACTTGACACAATAAAGTAGTTCCAAGTTCTCTCTCTATGGTTTGTTTCCTATTGATGTACCCCTAAGCAGAGACGGGCGCAAATCACTTTCATGGAAAGGGGTTGCCAAGCTTCCAAAAAACTACGAGTTTCCTGAAATCTCAGCACACATTTTTCACCCAATCTTGATGACACTTTCAGTTAATGATCAGTACCCCAATCCCACTTGGCTCACCAAATTTCGTTCTTCTAGGTTAAACCGTTCGTTGGCAGTAACAGTTTTAATTTTCAGGTTTCACTCTGTTTTCTCCTATATGGATACATGTAGTTGGAACTCTAAATCAAAGACGGTTTGTGCTAGCTCTTTGAATCTTGACACAATAAAGTAGTTCCAAGTTCTATCTCTATGGTTTGTTTCCTATTGATGTAGCCCTAAGCAGAGACGGGCGCAAATCACTTTCATGGAAAGGGGTTGCCAAGCTTCCAAAAAACTATGAGTTTCCTGAAATCTCAGCACACATTTTTTCACCCAATCTTGATGAAACTTTCAGTTAATGATCAGTACCCCAATCCCACTTGGCTCACCAAATTTCGTTCTTCTAGGTTAAACCGTTCGTTGGCAGTAACAGTTTTAATTTTTAGGTTTCACTCTGTTTTCTCAGATATGGACACATGTAGTTGGAACTCTAAATCAAAGACGGTTTGTCCTAGCTTATTGAAACATGACACAATAAAGTAGTTCCAAGTTCTATTTCTATGGTTTGTTTCCTATTGATGTAGCCCTAAGCAGAGGCGGGCGCAAATCACTTTCATGGAAAGGGGTTGCCAAGCTTCCAAAAACTACGAGTTTCCTGAAATCTCAGCACACATTTTTTCACCCAATCTTGATGACACTTTCAGGTAATGATCAGTACCCCAATCCCACTTGGCTCACCAAATTTCGTTCTTCTAGGTTAAACCGTTCGTTGGCAGTAACAGTTTTAATTTTTAGGTTTCACTCTGTTTTCTCCTATATGGATACATGTAGTTGGAATTCTAAATCAAACACGGTTTTTGCTAGCTCTTTGAAACTTGACACAATAAAGTAGGTCCAAGTTCTATCTCTATGGTTTGTTTCCTATTGATGTAGCCCTAAGCAGAGATGGCGCAAATCACTTTCATGGAAAGGGGTTGCCAGCCTTCCAAAAAACTTCGAGTTTCCTGAAATCTCAGCACACATTTTTTCACCCAATCTTGATGACACTTTCAGGTAATGATCAGTACCCCAATCCATCTTGGCTCACCAAATTTCGTTCTTCTAGGTTAAACCGTTCGTTGGCAGTAAGGGTTTTAATTTTTAGGTTTCACTCTGTTTTCTCCTATATGGATACATGTATTTGGAACTCTAAATCAAAGACGGTTTCTGCTAGCTCTTTGAATCTTGACACAATAAAGTAGTTCCAAGTTCTATCTCTATGGTTTGTTTCCTATTGATGTAGCCCTAAGCAGAGACTGGCGCAAATCACTTTCATGGAAAGGGGTTGCCAAGCTTCCAAAAAACCACGAGTTTCCTGAAATCTCAGCACACATTTTTTCACCCAATCTTGATGAAACTTTCAGTTAATGATCAGTACCCCAATCCAACTTGGCTCACCAAATTTCGTTCTTCTAGGTTAAACCGTTCGTTGGCAGTAACAGTTTTAATTTTCAGGTTTCACTCTGTTTTCTCCGATATGGATACATGTAGTTGGAACTCTAAATCAAAGACGGTTTGTCCTAGCTCTTTGAAACTTGACACAATAAAGTAGTTCCAAGTTCTATCTCTATTGTTTGTTTCCTATTGATGTAGCCCTAAGCAGAGGCGGGCGCAAATCACTTTCATGGAAAGGGGTTGCCAAGCTTCCAAAAAACTACGAGTTTCCTGAAATCTCAACACACATTTTTTCACCCAATCTTGATGAAACTTTCAGTTAATGATCAGTACCCCAATCCAACTTGGCTCACCAAATTTCGTTCTTCTAGTTTGAACCGTTCGTTGGCAGTAACAGTTTTAATTTTCAGGTTTCACTCTGTTTTCTCCGATATGGATACATGTAGTTGGAACTCTAAATCAAAGACGGTTTGTCCTAGCTCTTTGAAACTTGACACAATAAAGTAGTTCCAAGTTCTATCTCTATGGTTTGTTTCCTATTGATGTAGCCCTAAGCAGCGACGGGCGCAAATCACATTCATGGAAAGGGGTTGCCAAGCTTCCAAAAAACTACGAGTTTCCTGAAATCTCAGCACACATTTTTTCACCCAATCTTTATGACACTTTCAGTTAATGATCAGTACCCGAATCCCACTTGGCTCACCAAATTTCGTTCTTCTAGGTTAAACCATTCGTTGGCAGTAACAGTTTTAATTTTCAGGTTTCACTCTGTTTTCTCCTATATGGATACATGTAGTTGGAACTCTAAATCAAAGACGGTTTGTCCTAGCTCTTTGAAACTTGACACAATAAAGTAGTTCCAAGTTCTATCTCTATGGTTTGTTTCCTATTGATGTAGCCCTAAGCAGAGACGGGCGCAAATCACTTTCATGGAAAGGGGTTGCCAAGCTTTCAAAAAACTACGAGTTTCCTGAAATCTCAGCACACATTTTTTCACCCAATCTTGATGACACTTTCAGGTAATGATCAGTACCCCAATACCACTTGGCTCACCAAATTTCGTTCTTCTAGGTTAAACCGTTCGTTGGCAGTAACAGTTTTAATTTTTAGGTTTCACTCTGTTTTCTCCTATATGGATACATGTAGTAGGAACTCTAAATCAAACACGGTTTGTGCTAGCTCTTTGAAACTTGACACAATAAAGTAGTTCCAAATTCTATCTCTATGGTTTGTTTCCTATTGATGTAGCCCTAAGCAGAGACTGGCGCAAATCACTTACATGGAAAGGGGTTGCCAAGCTTCCAAAAAACTACGAGTTACCTGAAATCTCAGCACACATTTTTTCACCCAATCTTGATGACACTTTCAGGTAATGATCAGTACCCCAATCCCACTTGGCTCACCAAATTTCATTCTTCTAGGTTAAACCGTTCGTTACCAGTAACAGTTTTAATTTTTAAGTTTCACTCTGTATTTTCCTATATGGATTCATGTAGTTTGAACTCTAAATCAAACACGGTTTGTGCTGGCTCTTTGAAACTTGACACAATAGAGTAGTTCCAAATTCTATCTCTATGGTTTGTTTCCTATTGATGTAGCCCTAAGCAGAGACTGGCGCAAATCACTTACATGGAAAGGGGTTGCCAAGCTTCCAAAAAACTACGAGTTTCCTGAAATCTCAGCACACATTTTTTCACCCAATCTTGATGACACTTTCAGGTAATGATCAGTACCCGAATCCCACTTGGCTCACCAAATTTCGTTCTTCTAGGTTAAACCGTTCGTTGGCAGTAACAGTTTTAATTTTCAGGTTTCACTCTGTTTTCTCCTATATGGATACATGTAGTTGGAACTCTAAATCAAAGACGGTTTGTCCTAGCTCTTTGAAACTTGACACAATAAAGTAGTTCCAAGTTCTATCTCTATGGTTTGTTTCCTATTGATGTAGCCCTAAGCAGAGACGGGCGCAAATCACTTTCATGGAAAGGGGTTGCCAAGCTTCCAAAAAACTACGAGTTTCCTGAAATCTCAGCACACATTTTTTCACCCAATCTTGATGACACTTTCAGGTAATGATCAGTACACCAATCCCACTTGGCTCACCAAATTTCGTTCTTCTAGGTTAAACCGTTCGTTGGCAGTAACAGTTTTAATTTTTAGGTTTCACTCTGTTTTCTCCGATATGGATACATGTAGTAGGAACTCTAAATCAAACACGGTTTGTGCTAGCTCTTTGAAACTTGACACAATAGAGTAGTTCCAAATTCTATCTCTATGTTTTGTTTCCTATTGATGTAGCCCTAAGCAGAGACTGGCGCAAATCACTTACATGGAAAGGGGTTGCCAAGCTTCCAAAAAACTACGAGTTTCCTGAAATCTCAGCACACATTTTTTCACCCAATATTGATGACACTTTCAGGTAATGATCAGTACCCCAATCCCACTTGGCTCACCAAATTTCGTTCTTCTAGGTTAAACCGTTCGTTGGCAGTAAGAGTTTTAATTTTTAGGTTTCACTCTGTTTTCTCCTATATGGATACATGTAGTTGGAACTCTAAATCAAAGACGGTTTGTGCTAGCTCTTTGAATCTTGACACAATAAAGTAGTTCCAAGTTCTGTCTCTATGGTTTGTTTCCTATTGATGTAGCCCTAAGCAGAGATGGCGCAAATCACTTTCATGGAAAGGGGTTGCCAACCTTCCAAAAAACTACGAGTTTCCTGAAATCTCAGCACACATTTTTTCACCCAATCTTGATGACACTTTCAGGTAATGATCAGTACCCCAATCCCACTTGGCTCACCAAATTTCGTTCTTCTAGGTTAAACCGTTCGATGGCAGTAACAGTTTTAATTTTCAGGGTTCACTCTGTTTTCTCCTATATGGATACATGTAGTTGGAACTCTAAATCAAAGACGGTTTGTCCTAGCTCTTTGAAACTTGACACAATAAAGTAGTTCCAAGTTCTATCTCTATGGCTTGTTTCCTATTGATGTAGCCCTAAGCAGAGGTGGGCGCATACCACTTTCATGGAAAGGGGTTGCCAAGCTTCCAAAAAACTACCAGTTTCCTGAAATCTCAGCACACATTTTTTCACCCAATCTTGATGACACTTTCAGGTAATGATCAGTACCCCAATCCCACTTGGCTCACCAAATTTCGTTCTGCTAGGTTAAACCGTTCGTTGGCAGTAACAGTTTTAATTTTTAGGTTTCACTCTGTTTTCTCCGATATGGATACATGTAGTTCTAACTCTAAATCAAACACGGTTTGTGCTAGCTCTTTGAATCTTGACACAAAAGTAGGTCCAAGTTCTATCTCTATGGTTTGTTTCCTATTGATGTAGCCCTAAGCAGAGACTGGCGCAAATCACTTTCATGGAAAGGGGTTGCCAACCTTCCAAAAAACTACGAGTTTCCTGAAATCTCAGCACACATTTTTTCACCCAATCTTGATGACACTTTCAGGTAATGATCAGTACCACAATCCCACTTGGCTCACCAAATTTCGTTCTTCTAGGTTAAACAGTTCGTTGGCAGTAAGAGTTTTAATTTTTAGGTTTCACTCTGTTTTCTCCTATATGGATACATGTAGTTGGAACTCTAAATCAAAGACGGTTTGTGCTAGCTCTTTGAATCTTGACACAATAAAGTAGGTCCAAGTTCTATCTCTGGTTTGTTTCCTATTGATGTAGCCCTAAGCAGAGATGGCGCAAATCACTTTCATGGAAAGGGGTTGCCAAGCTTCCAAAAAACTACGAGTTTCCTGAAATCTCAACACACATTTTTTCACCCAATCTTGATGACACTTTCAGGTAATGATCAGTACCCCAATCACACTTGGCTCACCAAATTTTGTTCTGCTAGGTTAAACCGTTCGTTGGCAGTAACAGTTTTAATTTTTAGGTTTCACTCTGTTTTCTCCGATATGGATACATGTAGTTGGAACTCTAAATCAAACACGGTTTGTGCTAGCTCTTTGAATCTTGACACAATAAAGTAGGTCCAAGTTCTATCTCTATGGTTTGTTTCCTATTGATGTAGCCCTAAGCAGAGATGGCGCAAATCACTTTCATGGAAAGGGGTTGCCAACCTTCCAAAAAACTACGAGTTTCCTGAAATCTCAGCACACATTTTTTCACCCAATCTTGATGACACTTTCAGGTAATGATCAGTACCCCAATCCCACTTGGCTCACCAAATTTCGTTCTTCTAAGTTAAACCGTTCGTTGGCAGTAAGAGTTTTAATTTTTAGGATTCACTCTGTTTTCTCCTATATGGAAACATGTAGTTGGAACTCTAAATCAAAGACGGTTTGTGCTAGCTCTTTGAATCTTGACACAATAAAGTAGTTCCAAGTTCTATCTCTATGGTTTGTTTCCTATTGATGTAGCCCTAAGCAGAGACTGGCGCAAATCACTTTCATGGAAAGGGGTTGCCAAGCTTCCAAAAAACCACGAGTTTCCTGAAATCTCAGCACACATTTTTTCACCCAATCTTGATGACACTTTCAGGTAATGATCAGTATCCCAATCCCACTTGGCTCACCAAATTTCGTTCTTCTAGGTTAAACCGTACATTGGCAGTAACAGTTTTAAATTTTAGGTTTCACTCTGTTTTCTCCTATATGGATTCATGTAGTTTGAACTCTAAATCAAACACGTTTTGTCCTTGCTCTTTGAAACTTGACACAGTAGAGTAGTTCCAAATTCTATCTCTATGGTTTGTTTCGTATTGATGTAGACCTAAGGAGAGACTGGCGCAAATCACTTACATGGAAAGGGGTTGCCAAGCTTCCAAAAAACTACGAGTTTCCTGAAATCTCAACACACATTTTTTCACCCAAACTTGATGACACTTTCAGTTAATGATCAGTACCGCAATCCCACTTGGCTCACCAAATTTCGTTCTTCTAGTTTAAACCGTTCGTTGGCAGTAACAGTTTTAATTTTCAGGTTTCACTCTGTTTTCTCCTATATGGATACATGTAGTTGGAACTCTAAATCAAAGACGGTTTGTCCTAGCTCTTTGAAACTTGACACAATAAAGTAGTTCCAAGTTCTATCTCTATGGTTTGTTTCCTATTGATGTAGCCCTAAGCAGAGACGGGCGCAAATCACTTTCATGGAAAGGGGTTGCCAAGCTTCCAAAAAACTACGAGTTTCCTGAAATCTCAGCACACATTTTTTCACCCAATCTTGATGACACTTTCAGGTAATGATGAGTACCCCAATCCCACTTGGGTCACCAAATTTCGTTCTTCTAGGTTAAACCGTTCGTTGGCAGTAACAGTTTTAATTTTCAGGTTTCACTCTGTTTTCTCCTATATGGATACATGTAGTTGGAACTCTAAATCAAAGACGGTTTGTCCTAGCTCTTTGAAACTTGACACAATAAAGTAGTTCCAAGTTCTATCTCTATGGTTTGTTTCCTATTGATGTAGCCCTAAGCAGAGACGGGCGCAAATCACTTTCATGGAAAGGGGTTGCCAAGCTTCCAAAAAACTACGAGTTTCCTGAAATCTCAGCACACATTTTTTCACCCAATCTTGATGACACTTTCAGGTAATGATCAGTACCCCAATCCCACTTGGCTCACCAAATTTCGTTCTTCTAGGTTAAACCGTTCGTTTGCAGTAACAGTTTTAATTTTTAGGTTTCACTCTGTTTTCTCCGATATAGATACATGTAGTTGGAACTCTAAATCAAACACGGTTTGTGCTAGCTCTTTGAATCTTGACACAATAAAGTAGGTCCAAGTTCTATCTCTATGGTTTGTTTCTTATTGATGTAGCCCTAAGCAGAGACTGGCGCAAATCACTTTCATGGAAAGGGGTTTCCAAAAATCCAAAAAACTACGAGTTTCCAGAAATCTTGGCACACATTTTTTCACCCAATCTTGATGACACTTTCAGGTAATGATTAGGATCCCAATCCCACTTGGCTCACCAAATTTCGTTCTTCTAGGTTAAACCGTTCATTGGCAGTAACAGTTTTAAATTTTAAGTTTCACTCTGTTTTTTCCTTTATGGATTCATGTAGTTTGAACTCTAAATCAAACACGGTTTGTGCTGGCTCGTTGAAACTTGACACAATAGAGTAGTTCCAAATTCTATCTCTATGGTTTGTTTCCTATTGATGTAGCCCTAAGCAGAGACGGGCGCAAATCACTTTCATGGTAAGGGGTTGCCAAGCTTCCAAAAAACTACGAGTTTCCTGAAATCTCAGCACACATTTTTTCACCCAATCTTGATGACACTTTCAGGTAATGATCAGTACCCCAATCCCACTTGGCTCACCAAATTTCGTTCTTCTAGGTTAAACCGTTCGTTTGCAGTAACAGTTTTAATTTTTAGGTTTCACTCTGTTTTCTCCGATATGGATACATGTAGTTGGAACTCTAAAGCAAAGACGGTTTGTCCTAGCTCTTTGAAACTTGACACAATAAAGTAGTTCCAAGTTCTATCTCTATGGTTTGTTTCCTATTGATGTAGCCCTAAGCAGAGACGTGCGCACATCACTTTCATGGAAAGGGGTTGCCAAGCTTCCAAAAAACTACGAGTTTCCTGAAATCTCAGCACACATTTTTTCACCCAATCTTGATGACACTTTCAGGTAATGATCAGTACCCCAATCCCACTTGGCTCACCAAATTTCGTTCTTCTAGGTTAAACCGTTCATTGGCAGTAACAGTTTTAAATTTTAAGTTTCACTCTGTTTTTTCCTATATGGATTCATGTAGTTTGAACTCTAAATCAAACACGGTTTGTGCTGGCTCGTTGAAACTTGACACAATAGAGTAGTTCCAAATTCTATCTCTATGGTTTGTTTCCTATTGATGTAGCCCTAAGCAGAGACGGGCGCAAATCACTTTCATGGAAAGGGGTTGCCAAGCTTCCAAAAAACTACGAGTTTCCTGAAATCTCAGCACACATTTTTTCACCCAATCTTGATGACACTTTCAGGTAATGATCAGTACCCCAATCCCACTTGGCTCACCAAATTTCGTTCTTCTAGGTTAAACCGTTCGTTTGCAGTAACAGTTTTAATTTTTAGGTTTCACTCTGTTTTCTCCGATATGGATACATGTAGTTGGAACTCTAAATCAAACACGGTTTGTGCTAGCTCTTTGAATCTTGACACAATAAAGTAGGTCCAAGTTCTATCTCTATGGTTTGTTTCTTATTGATGTAGCCCTAAGCAGAGACTGGCGCAAATCACTTTCATGGAAAGGGGTTTCCAAAAATCCAAAAAACTACGAGTTTCCAGAAATCTCGGCACACATTTTTTCACCCTATCTTGATGACACTTTCAGGTAATGATCAGGATCCCAATCCCACTTGGCTCACCAAATTTCGTTCTTCTAGGTTAAACCGTTCATTGGCAGTAACAGTTTTAAATTTTAAGTTTCACTCTGTTTTTTCCTATATGGATTCATGTAGTTTGAACTCTAAATCAAACACGGTTTGTGCTGGCTCGTTGAAACTTGACACAATAGAGTAGTTCCAAATTCTATCTCTATGGTTTGTTTCCTATTGATGTAGCCCTAAGCAGAGACTGGCGCAATACACTTACATGGAAAGGGGTTGCCAAGCTTCCAAAAAACTACGAGTTTCCTGAAATCTCAACACACATTTTTTCACCCAATCTTGATGACACTTTCAGTTAATGATCAGGACCCCAATCCCACTTGGCTCACCAAATTTCGTTCTTCTAGGTTAAACCGTTCGTTTGCAGTAACAGTTTTAATTTTCAGGTTTCACTCTGTTTTCTCCTATATGGATACATGTAGTTGGAACTCTAAATCAAAGACGGTTTGTCCTAGCTCTTTGAAACTTGACACAATAAAGTAGTTCCAAGTTCTATCTGTATGGTTTGTTTCCTATTGATGTAGCCCTAAGCAGAGACGGGCGCAAATCAATTTCATGGAAAGGGGTTGCCAAGCTTCCAAAAAACTACGAGTTTCCTGAAATCTCAGCACACATTTTTTCACCCAATCTTGATGACACTTTCAGGTAATGATCAGTACCCCAATCCCACTTGGCTCACCAAATTTTGTTCTTCTAGGTTAAACCGTTCGTTGGCAGTAACAGTTTTAATTTTTAGGTTTCACTCTGTTTTCTCCGATATGGATACATGTAGTTGGAACTCTAAATCAAACACAGTTTGTGCTAGCTCTTTGAATCTTGACACAATAAAGTAGGTCCAAGTTCTATCTCTATGGTTTGTTTCCTATTGATGTAGCCCTAAGCAGAGATGGCGCAAATCGCTTTCATGGAAAGGGGTTGCCAACCTTCCAAAAAACTACGAGTTTCCTGAAATCTCAGCACACATTTTTTCACTCAATCTTTATGACACTTTCAGGTAATGATCAGTATCCCAATCCCACTTGGCTCACCAAATTTCGTTCTTCTAGGTTAAACCGTACATTGGCAGTAACAGTTTTACATTTTAGGTTTCACTCTGTTTTCTCCTATATGGATTCATGTAGTTTGAACTCTAAATCAAACACGGTTTGTGCTGGCTCTTTGAAACTTGACACAATAGAGTAGTTCCAAATTCTATCTCTATGGATTGTTTCCTATTGATGTAGCCCTAAGCAGAGACTGGCGCAAATCACTTACATGGAAAGGGGTTTCCAAGAATCCAAAAAACTACGAGTTTCCTGAAATCTCAGCACACATTTTTTCACCCAATCTTGATGACACTTTCAGTTAATGATCAGTACCCCAATCTCACTTGGCTCACCAAATTTCGTTCTTCTACGTTAAACCGTTCGTTGGCAGTAACAGTTTTAATTTTCAGGTTTCACTCTGTTTTCTCCTATACGGATACATGTAGTTGGAACTCTAAATCAAAGACGGTTTGTCCTAGCTCTTTGAAACTTGACACAATAAACTAGTTCCAAGTTCTATCTCTATGGTTTGTTTCCTATTGATGTAGCCCTAAGCAGAGACGGGCGCAAATCACTTTCATGGAAACGGGTTGCCAAGCTTCCAAAACTCTACGAGTTTCCTGAAATCTCAGCACACATTTTTTCACCCAAACTTGATGACACTTTCGGGTAATGATCAGTACCCCAATCCCACTTGGCTCACCAAATTTCGTTCTGCTAGGTTAAACCGTTCGTTGGCAGTAACATTTTTAATTTTTAGGTTTCACTCTGTTTTCTCCGATATGAATACATGTAGTTGGAACTCTAAATCAAACACGGTTTGTGCTAGCTCTTTGAATATTGACACAATAAAGTAGTTCCAAGTTCTATCTCTATGGTTTGTTTCCTATTGATGTAGCCCTAAGCAGAGACGTGCGCACATCACTTTCATGGAAAGGGGTTGCCAAGCTTCCAAAAAACTACGAGTTTCCTGAAATCTCAGCACACATTTTTTCACCCAATCTTTATGACACTTTCAGGTAATGATCAGTACCCCAATCCCACTTGGCTTACCAAATTTCGTTCTGCTAGGTTAAACCGTTCGTTGGCAGTAACAGTTTTAAATTTTAGGTTTCACTCTGTTTTCTCTGATATGGATACATGTATTTGGAACTCTAAATCAAACACGGTTTGTGCTAGCTCTTTGAATCTTGACACAATAAAGTAGGTCCAAGTTCTATCTCTATGGTTTGTTTCCTATTGATGTAGCCCTAAGCAGAGATGGCGCAAATCGCTTTCATGGAAAGGGGTTGCCAACCTTCCAAAAAACTACGAGTTTTTTTAAATCTCAGCACACATTTTTTCACTCAATCTTTATGACACTTTCAGGTAATGATCAGTATCCCAATCCCACTTGGCTCACCAAATTTCGTTCTTCTAGGTTAAACCGTACATTGGCAGTAACAGTTTTAAATTTTAGGTTTCACTCTGTTTTCTCCTATATGGATTCATGTAGTTTGAACTCTAAATCAAACACGGTTTGTGCTGGCTCTTTGAAACTTGACACAATAGAGTAGTTCCAAATTCTCTCTCTATGGTTTGTTTCCTATTGATGTAGCCCTAAGCAGAGACTGGCGCAAATCACTTACATGGAAAGGGGTTGCCAAGCTTCCAAAAAACTACGAGTTTCCTGAAATCTCAGCACACATTTTTTCACCCAATCTTGATGACACTTTCAGTTAATGATCAGTACCCCAATCTCACTTGGCTCACCAAATTTCGTTCTTCTACGTTAAACCGTTCGTTGGCAGTAATAGTTTTAATTTTCAGGTTTCACTCTGTTTTCTCCTATATGGATACATGTAGTTGGAACTCTAAATCAAAGACGGTTTGTCCTAGCTCTTTGAAACTTGACACAATAAAGTAGTTCCAAGTTCTATCTGTTTGGTTTGTTTCCTATTGATGTAGCCCTAAGCAGAGACGGGCGCAAAACAATTTCATGGAAAGGGGTTGCCAAGCTTCCAAAAAACTACGAGTTTCCTGAAATCTCAGCACACATTTTTTCACCCAATCTTGATGACACTTTCAGGTAATGATCAGTACCCCAATCCCACTTGGCTCACCAAATTTTGTTCTTCTAGGTTAAACCGTTCGTTGGCAGTAACAGTTTTAATTTTTAGGTTTCACTCTGTTTTCTCCGATATGGATACATGTAGTTGGAACTCTAAATCAAACACGGTTTGTGCTAGCTCTTTGAATCTTGACACAATAAAGTAGGTCCAAGTTCTATCTCTATGGTTTGTTTCCTATTGATGTAGCCCTAAGCAGAGATGGCGCAAATCGCTTTCATGGAAAGGGGTTGCCAACCTTCCAAAAAACTACGAGTTTCCTGAAATCTCAGCACACATTTTTTCACTCAATCTTTATGACACTTTCAGGTAATGATCAGTATCCCAATCCCACTTGGCTCACCAAATTTCGTTCTTCTAGG
Organism: Spermophilus citellus; assembly: GCF_964194105.1. Lineage (NCBI taxonomy): Eukaryota > Metazoa > Chordata > Mammalia > Rodentia > Sciuridae > Spermophilus > Spermophilus citellus. The sequence goes on from NC_138187.1 coordinate 53,934,650, forward strand.
TTAAACCGTACATTGGCAGTAACAGTTTTACATTTTAGGTTTCACTCTGTTTTCTCCTATATGGATTCATGTAGTTTGAACTCTAAATCAAACACGGTTTGTGCTGGCTCTTTGAAACTTGACACAATAGAGTAGTTCCAAATTCTATCTCTATGGATTGTTTCCTATTGATGTAGCCCTAAGCAGAGACTGGCGCAAATCACTTACATGGAAAGGGGTTTCCAAGAATCCAAAAAACTACGAGTTTCCTGAAATCTCAGCACACATTTTTTCACCCAATCTTGATGACACTTTCAGTTAATGATCAGTACCCCAATCTCACTTGGCTCACCAAATTTCGTTCTTCTAGGTTAAACCGTTCGTTGGCAGTAACAGTTTTAATTTTCAGGTTTCACTCTGTTTTCTCCTATATGGATACATGTAGTTGGAACTCTAAATCAAAGACGGTTTGTCCTAGCTCTTTGAAACTTGACACAATAAACTAGTTCCAAGTTCTATCTCTATGGTTTGTTTCCTATTGATGTAGCCCTAAGCAGAGACGGGCGCAAATCACTTTCATGGAAACGGGTTGCCAAGCTTCCAAAACTCTACGAGTTTCCTGAAATCTCAGCACACATTTTTTCACCCAATCTTGATGACACTTTCAGGTAATGATCAGTACCCCAATCCCACTTGGCTCACCAAATTTCGTTCTTCTAGGTTAAACCGTTCGTTGGCAGTAACAGTTTTAATTTTTAGGTTTCACTCTGTTTTCTCCGATATGAATACATGTAGTTGGAACTCTAAATCAAACACGGTTTGTGCTAGCTCTTTGAATCTTGACACAATAAAGTAGTTCCAAGTTCTATCTCTATGGTTTGTTTCCTATTGATGTAGCCCTAAGCAGAGACGTGCGCACATCACTTTCATGGAAAGGGGTTGCCAAGCTTCCAAAAAACTACGAGTTTCCTGAAATCTCAGCACACATTTTTTCACCCAATCTTTATGACACTTTCAGGTAATGATCAGTACCCCAATCCCACTTGGCTCACCAAATTTCGTTCTGCTAGGTTAAACCGTTCGTTGGCAGTAACAGTTTTAAATTTTAGGTTTCACTCTGTTTTCTCCGATATGGATACATGTATTTGGAACTCTAAATCAAACACGGTTTGTGCTAGCTCTTTGAATCTTGACACAATAAAGTAGGTCCAAGTTCTATCTCTATGGTTTGTTTCCTATTGATGTAGCCCTAAGCAGAGATGGCGCAAATCGCTTTCATGGAAAGGGGTTGCCAACCTTCCAAAAAACTACGAGTTTTTTGAAATCTCAGCACACATTTTTTCACTCAATCTTTATGACACTTTCAGGTAATGATCAGGATCCCAATCCCACTTGGCTCACCAAATTTCGTTCTTCTAGGTTAAACCGTTCATTGGCAGTAACAGTTTTAAATTTTAAGTTTCACTTTGTTTTTTCCTATATGGATTCATGTAGTTTGAACTCTAAATCAAACACGGTTTGTGCTGGCTCTTTGAAACTTGACACAATAGAGTAGTTCCAAATTCTATCTCTATGGTTTGTTTCCTATTGATGTAGCCCTAAGGAGAGACTGGCGCAAATCACTTACATGGAAAGGGGTTGCCAAGCTTCCAAAAAACTACGAGTTTCCTGAAATCTCAACACACATTTTTTCACCCAATCTTGATGACACTTTCAGTTAATGATCAGGACCCCAATCCCACTTGGCTCACCAAATTTCGTTCTTCTAGGTTAAACCGTTCGTTGGCAGTAACAGTTTTAATTTTCAGGTTTCACTCTGTTTTCTCCTATATGGATACATGTAGTTGGAACTCTAAATCAAACACGGTTTGTGCTAGCTCTTTGAATCTTGACACAATAAAGTAGTTCCAAGTTCTATCTCTATGGTTTGTTTCCTATTGATGTAGCCCTAAGCAGAGACGTGCGCACATCACTTTCATGGAAAGGGGTTGCCAAGCTTCCAAAAAACTACGAGTTTCCTGAAATCTCAGCACACATTTTTTCACCCAATCTTTATGACACTTTCAGGTAATGATCAGTACCCCAATCCCACTTGGCTCACCAAATTTCGTTCTGCTAGGTTAAACCGTTCGTTGGCAGTAACAGTTTTAAATTTTAGGTTTCACTCTGTTTTCTCCGATATGAATACATGTATTTGGAACTCTAAATCAAACACGGTTTGTGCTAGCTCTTTGAATCTTGACACAATAAAGTAGGTCCAAGTTCTATCTCTATGGTTTGTTTCCTATTGATGTAGCCCTAAGCAGAGATGGCGCAAATCGCTTTCATGGAAAGGGGTTGCCAACCTTCCAAAAAACTACGAGTTTTTTGAAATCTCAGCACACATTTTTTCACTCAATCTTTATGACACTTTCAGGTAATGATCAGGATCCCAATCCCACTTGGCTCACCAAATTTCGTTCTTCTAGGTTAAACCGTTCATTGGCAGTAACAGTTTTAAATTTTAAGTTTCACTTTGTTTTTTCCTATATGGATTCATGTAGTTTGAACTCTAAATCAAACACGGTTTGTGCTGGCTCTTTGAAACTTGACACAATAGAGTAGTTCCAAATTCTATCTCTATGGTTTGTTTCCTATTGATGTAGCCCTAAGGAGAGACTGGCGCAAATCACTTACATGGAAAGGGGTTGCCAAGCTTCCAAAAAACTACGAGTTTCCTGAAATCTCAACACACATTTTTTCACCCAATCTTGACGACACTTTCAGTTAATGATCAGGACCCCAATCCCACTTGGCTCACCAAATTTCGTTCTTCTAGGTTAAACCGTTCGTTGGCAGTAACAGTTTTAATTTTCAGGTTTCACTCTGTTTTCTCCTATATGGATACATGTAGTTGGAACTCTAAATCAAAGACGGTTTGTCCTAGCTCTTTGAAACTTGACACAATAAAGTAGTTCCAAGTTCTATCTGTATGGTTTGTTTCCTATTGATGTAGCCCTAAGCAGAGACGGGCGCAAATCAATTTCATGGAAAGGGGTTGCCAAGCTTCCAAAAAACTACGAGTTTCCTGAAATCTCAGCACACATTTTTTCACCCAATCTTGATGACACTTTCAGGTAATGATCAGTACCCCAATCCCACTTGGCTCACCAAATTTTGTTCTTCTAGGTTAAACCGTTCGTTGGCAGTAACAGTTTTAATTTTTAGGTTTCACTCTGTTTTCTCCGATATGGATACATGTAGTTGGAACTCTAAATCAAACACAGTTTGTGCTAGCTCTTTGAATCTTGACACAATAAAGTAGGTCCAAGTTCTATCTCTATGGTTTGTTTCCTATTGATGTAGCCCTAAGCAGAGATGGCGCAAATCGCTTTCATGGAAAGGGGTTGCCAACCTTCCAAAAAACTACGAGTTTCCTGAAATCTCAGCACACATTTTTTCACTCAATCTTTATGACACTTTCAGGTAATGATCAGTATCCCAATCCCACTTGGCTCACCAAATTTCGTTCTTCTAGGTTAAACCGTACATTGGCAGTAACAGTTTTACATTTTAGGTTTCACTCTGTTTTCTCCTATATGGATTCATGTAGTTTGAACTCTAAATCAAACACGGTTTGTGCTGGCTCTTTGAAACTTGACACAATAGAGTAGTTCCAAATTCTATCTCTATGGATTGTTTCCTATTGATGTAGCCCTAAGCAGAGACTGGCGCAAATCACTTACATGGAAAGGGGTTTCCAAGAATCCAAAAAACTACGAGTTTCCTGAAATCTCAGCACACATTTTTTCACCCAATCTTGATGACACTTTCAGTTAATGATCAGTACCCCAATCTCACTTGGCTCACCAAATTTCGTTCTTCTACGTTAAACCGTTCGTTGGCAGTAACAGTTTTAATTTTCAGGTTTCACTCTGTTTTCTCCTATACGGATACATGTAGTTGGAACTCTAAATCAAAGACGGTTTGTCCTAGCTCTTTGAAACTTGACACAATAAACTAGTTCCAAGTTCTATCTCTATGGTTTGTTTCCTATTGATGTAGCCCTAAGCAGAGACGGGCGCAAATCACTTTCATGGAAACGGGTTGCCAAGCTTCCAAAACTCTACGAGTTTCCTGAAATCTCAGCACACATTTTTTCACCCAAACTTGATGACACTTTCGGGTAATGATCAGTACCCCAATCCCACTTGGCTCACCAAATTTCGTTCTGCTAGGTTAAACCGTTCGTTGGCAGTAACAGTTTTAATTTTTAGGTTTCACTCTGTTTTCTCCGATATGAATACATGTAGTTGGAACTCTAAATCAAACACGGTTTGTGCTAGCTCTTTGAATCTTGACACAATAAAGTAGTTCCAAGTTCTATCTCTATGGTTTGTTTCCTATTGATGTAGCCCTAAGCAGAGACGTGCGCACATCACTTTCATGGAAAGGGGTTGCCAAGCTTCCAAAAAACTACGAGTTTCCTGAAATCTCAGCACACATTTTTTCACCCAATCTTTATGACACTTTCAGGTAATGATCAGTACCCCAATCCCACTTGGCTTACCAAATTTCGTTCTGCTAGGTTAAACCGTTCGTTGGCAGTAACAGTTTTAAATTTTAGGTTTCACTCTGTTTTCTCTGATATGGATACATGTATTTGGAACTCTAAATCAAACACGGTTTGTGCTAGCTCTTTGAATCTTGACACAATAAAGTAGGTCCAAGTTCTATCTCTATGGTTTGTTTCCTATTGATGTAGCCCTAAGCAGAGATGGCGCAAATCGCTTTCATGGAAAGGGGTTGCCAACCTTCCAAAAAACTACGAGTTTCCTGAAATCTCAGCACACATTTTTTCACTCAATCTTTATGACACTTTCAGGTAATGATCAGTATCCCAATCCCACTTGGCTCACCAAATTTCGTTCTTCTAGGTTAAACCGTACATTGGCAGTAACAGTTTTACATTTTAGGTTTCACTCTGTTTTCTCCTATATGGATTCATGTAGTTTGAACTCTAAATCAAACACGGTTTGTGCTGGCTCTTTGAAACTTGACACAATAGAGTAGTTCCAAATTCTATCTCTATGGATTGTTTCCTATTGATGTAGCCCTAAGCAGAGACTGGCGCAAATCACTTACATGGAAAGGGGTTTCCAAGAATCCAAAAAACTACGAGTTTCCTGAAATCTCAGCACACATTTTTTCACCCAATCTTGATGACACTTTCAGTTAATGATCAGTACCCCAATCTCACTTGGCTCACCAAATTTCGTTCTTCTACGTTAAACCGTTCGTTGGCAGTAACAGTTTTAATTTTCAGGTTTCACTCTGTTTTCTCCTATATGGATACATGTAGTTGGAACTCTAAATCAAAGACGGTTTGTCCTAGCTCTTTGAAACTTGACACAATAAACTAGTTCCAAGTTCTATCTCTATGGTTTGTTTCCTATTGATGTAGCCCTAAGCAGAGACGGGCGCAAATCACTTTCATGGAAACGGGTTGCCAAGCTTCCAAAACTCTACGAGTTTCCTGAAATCTCAGCACACATTTTTTCACCCAATCTTGATGACACTTTCAGGTAATGATCAGTACCCCAATCCCACTTGGCTCACCAAATTTCGTTCTTCTAGGTTAAACCGTTCGTTGGCAGTAACAGTTTTAATTTTTAGGTTTCACTCTGTTTTCTCCGATATGAATACATGTAGTTGGAACTCTAAATCAAACACGGTTTGTGCTAGCTCTTTGAATCTTGACACAATAAAGTAGTTCCAAGTTCTATCTCTATGGTTTGTTTCCTATTGATGTAGCCCTAAGCAGAGACGTGCGCACATCACTTTCATGGAAAGGGGTTGCCAAGCTTCCAAAAAACTACGAGTTTCCTGAAATCTCAGCACACATTTTTTCACCCAATCTTTATGCCACTTTCAGGTAATGATCAGTACCCCAATCCCACTTGGCTCACCAAATTTCGTTCTGCTAGGTTAAACCGTTCGTTGGCAGTAACAGTTTTAAATTTTAGGTTTCACTCTGTTTTCTCCGATATGGATACATGTATTTGGAACTCTAAATCAAACACGGTTTGTGCTAGCTCTTTGAATCTTGACACAATAAAGTAGGTCCAAGTTCTATCTCTATGGTTTGTTTCCTATTGATGTAGCCCTAAGCAGAGATGGCGCAAATCGCTTTCATGGAAAGGGGTTGCCAACCTTCCAAAAAACTACGAGTTTTTTGAAATCTCAGCACACATTTTTTCACTCAATCTTTATGACAATTTCAGGTAATGATCAGGATCCCAATCCCACTTGGCTCACCAAATTTCGTTCTTCTAGGTTAAACCGTTCATTGGCAGTAACAGTTTTAAATTTTAAGTTTCACTTTGTTTTTTCCTATATGGATTCATGTAGTTTGAACTCTAAATCAAACACGGTTTGTGCTGGCTCTTTGAAACTTGACACAATAGAGTAGTTCCAAATTCTATCTCTATGGTTTGTTTCCTATTGATGTAGCCCTAAGGAGAGACTGGCGCAAATCACTTACATGGAAAGGGGTTGCCAAGCTTCCAAAAAACTACGAGTTTCCTGAAATCTCAACACACATTTTTTCACCCAATCTTGATGACACTTTCAGTTAATGATCAGGACCCCAATCCCACTTGGCTCACCAAATTTCGTTCTTCTAGGTTAAACCGTTCGTTGGCAGTAACAGTTTTAATTTTCAGGTTTCACTCTGTTTTCTCCTATATGGATACATGTAGTTGGAACTCTAAATCAAAGACGGTTTGTCCTAGCTCTTTGAAACTTGACACAATAAAGTAGTTCCAAGTTCTATCTGTATGGTTTGTTTCCTATTGATGTAGCCCTAAGCAGAGACGGGCGCAAATCAATTTCATGGAAAGGGGTTGCCAAGCTTCCAAAAAACTACGAGTTTCCTGAAATCTCAGCACACATTTTTTCACCCAATCTTGATGACACTTTCAGGTAATGATCAGTACCCCAATCCCACTTGGCTCACCAAATTTTGTTCTTCTAGGTTAAACCGTTCGTTGGCAGTAACAGTTTTAATTTTTAGGTTTCACTCTGTTTTCTCCGATATGGATACATGTAGTTGGAACTCTAAATCAAACACAGTTTGTGCTAGCTCTTTGAATCTTGACACAATAAAGTAGGTCCAAGTTCTATCTCTATGGTTTGTTTCCTATTGATGTAGCCCTAAGCAGAGATGGCGCAAATCGCTTTCATGGAAAGGGGTTGCCAACCTTCCAAAAAACTACGAGTTTCCTGAAATCTCAGCACACATTTTTTCACTCAATCTTTATGACACTTTCAGGTAATGATCAGTATCCCAATCCCACTTGGCTCACCAAATTTCGTTCTTCTAGGTTAAACCGTACATTGGCAGTAACAGTTTTACATTTTAGGTTTCACTCTGTTTTCTCCTATATGGATTCATGTAGTTTGAACTCTAAATCAAACACGGTTTGTGCTGGCTCTTTGAAACTTGACACAATAGAGTAGTTCCAAATTCTATCTCTATGGATTGTTTCCTATTGATGTAGCCCTAAGCAGAGACTGGCGCAAATCACTTACATGGAAAGGGGTTTCCAAGAATCCAAAAAACTACGAGTTTCCTGAAATCTCAGCACACATTTTTTCACCCAATCTTGATGACACTTTAAGTTAATGATCAGTACCCCAATCTCACTTGGCTCACCAAATTTCGTTCTTCTACGTTAAACCGTTCGTTGGCAGTAACAGTTTTAATTTTCAGGTTTCACTCTGTTTTCTCCTATACGGATACATGTAGTTGGAACTCTAAATCAAAGACGGTTTGTCCTAGCTCTTTGAAACTTGACACAATAAACTAGTTCCAAGTTCTATCTCTATGGTTTGTTTCCTATTGATGTAGCCCTAAGCAGAGACGGGCGCAAATCACTTTCATGGAAACGGGTTGCCAAGCTTCCAAAACTCTACGAGTTTCCTGAAATCTCAGCACACATTTTTTCACCCAAACTTGATGACACTTTCGGGTAATGATCAGTACCCCAATCCCACTTGGCTCACCAAATTTCGTTCTGCTAGGTTAAACCGTTCGTTGGCAGTAACATTTTTAATTTTTAGGTTTCACTCTGTTTTCTCCGATATGAATACATGTAGTTGGAACTCTAAATCAAACACGGTTTGTGCTAGCTCTTTGAATCTTGACACAATAAAGTAGTTCCAAGTTCTATCTCTATGGTTTGTTTCCTATTGATGTAGCCCTAAGCAGAGACGTGCGCACATCACTTTCATGGAAAGGGGTTGCCAAGCTTCCAAAAAACTACGAGTTTCCTGAAATCTCAGCACACATTTTTTCACCCAATCTTTATGACACTTTCAGGTAATGATCAGTACCCCAATCCCACTTGGCTTACCAAATTTCGTTCTGCTAGGTTAAACCGTTCGTTGGCAGTAACAGTTTTAAATTTTAGGTTTCACTCTGTTTTCTCTGATATGGATACATGTATTTGGAACTCTAAATCAAACACGGTTTGTGCTAGCTCTTTGAATCTTGACACAATAAAGTAGGTCCAAGTTCTATCTCTATGGTTTGTTTCCTATTGATGTAGCCCTAAGCAGAGATGGCGCAAATCGCTTTCATGGAAAGGGGTTGCCAACCTTCCAAAAAACTACGAGTTTTTTTAAATCTCAGCACACATTTTTTCACTCAATCTTTATGACACTTTCAGGTAATGATCAGTATCCCAATCCCACTTGGCTCACCAAATTTCGTTCTTCTAGGTTAAACCGTACATTGGCAGTAACAGTTTTAAATTTTAGGTTTCACTCTGTTTTCTCCTATATGGATTCATGTAGTTTGAACTCTAAATCAAACACGGTTTGTGCTGGCTCTTTGAAACTTGACACAATAGAGTAGTTCCAAATTCTATCTCTATGGTTTGTTTCCTATTGATGTAGCCCTAAGCAGAGACTGGCGCAAATCACTTACATGGAAAGGGGTTGCCAAGCTTCCAAAAAACTACGAGTTTCCTGAAATCTCAACACACATTTTTTCACCCAATCTTGATGACACTTTCAGTTAATGATCAGGACCCCAATCCCACTTGGCTCACCAAATTTCGTTCTTCTAGGTTAAACCGTTCGTTGGCAGTAACAGTTTTAATTTTCAGGTTTCACTCTGTTTTCTCCTATATGGATACATGTAGTTGGAACTCTAAAGCAAAGACGGTTTGTCCTAGCTCTTTGCAACTTGACACAATAAAGTAGTTCCAAGTTCTATCTCTATGATTTGTTTCCTATTGATGTAGCCCTAAGCAGAGACGTGCGCACATCACTTTCATGGAAAGGGGTTGCCAAGCTTCCAAAAAACTACGAGTTTCCTGAAATCTCAGCACACATTTTTTCACCCAATCTTTATGACACTTTCAGGTAATGATCAGTACCCCAATCCCACTTGGCTCACCAAATTTCGTTCTGCTAGGTTAAACCGTTCGTTGGCAGTAACAGTTTTAATTTTTAGGTTTCACTCTGTTTTCTCTTATATGGATACATGTATTTGGAACTCTAAATCAAACACGGTTTGTGCTAGCTCTTTGAATCTTGACACAATAAAGTAGGTCCAAGTTCTATCTCTATGGTTTGTTTCCTATTGATGTAGCCCTAAGCAGAGATGGCGCAAATCGCTTTCATGGAAAGGGGTTGCCAACCTTCCAAAAAACTACGAGTTTTTTGAAATCTCAGCACACATTTTTTCACTCAATCTTTATGACACTTTCAGGTAATGATCAGTATCCCAATCCCACTTGGCTCACCAAATTTCGTTCTTCTAGGTTAAACCGTACTTTGGCAGTAACAGTTTTAAATTTTAGGTTTCACTCTGTTTTCTCCTATATGGATTCATGTAGTTTGAACTCTAAATCAAACACGGTTTATGCTGGCTCTTTGAAACTTGACACAATAGAGTAGTTCCAAATTCTATCTCTATGGTTTGTTTCCTATTGATGTAGCCCTAAGCAGAGACTGGCGCAAATCACTTACATGGAAAGGGGTTGCCAAGCTTCCAAAAAACTACGAGTTTCCTGAAATCTCAGCACACATTTTTTCACCCAATCTTGATGACACTTTCAGTTAATGATCAGTACCCCAATCTCACTTGGCTCACCAAATTTCGTTCTTCTACGTTAAACCGTTCGTTGCCAGTAACAGTTTTAATTTTCAGGTTTCACTCTGTTTTCTCCTATATGGATACATGTAGTTGGAACTCTAAATCATAGACGGTTTGTCCTAGCTCTTTGAAACTTGACACAATAAAGTAGTTCCAAGTTCTATCTCTATGGTTTGTTTCCTATTGATGTAGCCCTAAGCAGAGACGGGCGCAAATCACTTTCATGGAAAGGGGTTGCCAAGCTTCCAAAAAACTACGAGTTTCCTGAAATCTCAGCACACATTTTTTCACCCAATCTTGATGACACTTTCAGGTAATGATCAGTACCCCAATCCCACTTGGCTCACCAAATTTCGTTCTTCTAGGTTAAACCGTTCGTTGGCAGTAACAGTTTTAATTTTTAGGTTTCACTCTGTTTTCTCCGATATGGATACATGTAGTTGGAACTCTAAATCAAACACGGTTTGTGCTAGCTCTTTGAATCTTGACACAATAAAGTAGTTCCAAGTTCTATCTCTATGGTTTGTTTCCTTTTGATGTAGCCCTAAGCAGAGATGTGCGCACATCACTTTTTTGGAAAGGGGTTGCCAAGCTTCCAAAAAACTACGAGTTTCCTGAAATCTCAGCACACATTTTTTCACCCAATCTTTATGACACTTTCAGGTAATGATCAGTACCCCAATCCCACTTGGCTCACCAAATTTCGTTCTGCTAGGTTAAACCGTTCGTTGGCAGTAACAGTTTTAATTTTTAGGTTTCACTCTGTTTTCTCCTATATGGATACATGTATTTGGAACTCTAAATAAAACACGGTTTGTGCTAGCTCTTTGAATCTTGACACAATAAAGTAGGTCCAAGTTCTATCTCTATGGTTTGTTTTCTATTGGTGTAGCCCTAAGCAGAGACTGGCGCAAATCACTTTCATGGAAAGGGGTTGCCAACCTTCCAAAAAACTACGAGTTTCCTGAAATCTCAGCGCACATTTTTTCACCCAATCTTAATGACACTTTCAGGTAATGATCAGTACCCCAATCCCACTTGGCTCACCAAATTTCCTTCTTCTAGGTTAAACCGTTCGTTGGCAGTAAGAGTTTTAATTTTTAGGTTTCACTCTGTTTTCTCCTATATGGATACATGTATTTGGAACTCTAAATCAAAGACGGTTTGTGCTAGCTCTTTGAATCTTGACACAATAAAGTAGTTCCAAGTTCTATCTCTATGGTTTGTTTCCTATTGATGTAGCCCTAAGCAGAGACTGGCGCAAATCACTTTCATGGAAAGGGGTTGCCAAGCTTCCAAAAAACTACAAGTTTCCAGAAATCTCAGCACACATTTTTTCACCCAATCTTGATGACACTTTCAGGTAATGATCACTACCCCAATCCCACTTGGCTAACCAAATTTCGTTCTTCTAGGTTAAACCGTTCGTTGGCCGTAACAGTTTTAATTTTTAGATTTCACTCTATTTTCTCCTATATGGATACATGTAGTTGGAACTCTAAATCAAAGACGGTTTGTCCTAGCTCTTTGAAACTTGACCCAATAAAGTAGTTCCAAGTTCTATCTCTATGGTTTGTTTCCTATTGATGTAGCCCTAAGCAGAGACGGGCGCAAATCACTTTCATGGAAAGGGGTTGCCAAGCTTCCAAAAAACTACGAGTTTCCTGAAATCTCAGCACACATTTTTTCACCCAATCTTGATGACACTTTCAGGTAATGATGTGTACCCGAATCCCACTTGGGTCACCAAATTTCGTTCTTCTAGGTTAAACCGTTCGTTGGCAGTAACAGTTTTAATTTTTAGGTTTCACTCTGTTTTCTCCGATATGGATACATGTAGTTGGAACTAAAAATCAAACACGGTTTGTGCTAGCTCTTTGAATCTTGACACAATAAAGTAGGTCCAAGTTCTATCTCTATGGTTTGTTTCCTATTGATGTAGCCCTAAGCAGAGATGGCGCAAATCACTTTCATGGAAAGGGGTTGCCAACCTTCCAAAAAACTACGAGTTTCCTGAAATCTCAGCACACATTTTTTCACCCAATCTTGATGACACTTTCAGGTAATGATCAGTACCCCAATCCCACTTGGCTCACCAAATTTCGTTCTTCCAGGTTAAACCGTTCGTTGGCAGTAAGAGTTTTAATTTTTAGGATTCACTCTGTTTTCTCCTATATGGATACACGTAGTTGGAACTCTAAATCAAAGACGGTTTGTGCTAGCTCTTTGAATCTTGACACAATAAAGTAGTTCCAAGTTCTATCTCTATGGTTTGTTTCTTATTGATGTAGCCCTAAGCAGAGACTGGCGCAAATCACTTTCATTGAAAGGGGTTTCCAAAAATCCAAAAAACTACGAGTTTCCAGAAATCTCGGCACACATTTTTTCACCCTATCTTGATGACACTTTCAGGTAATGATCAGGATCCCAATCCCACTTGGCTCACCAAATTTCGTTCTTCTAGGTTAAACCGTTCATTGGCAGTAACAGTTTTAAATTCTAAGTTTCACTCTGTTTTTTCCTATATGATTTCATGTAGTTTGAACTCTAAATCAAACACGGTTTGTGCTGGCTCTTTGAAACTTGACACAATAGAGTAGTTCCAAATTCTATCTCTATGGTTTGTTTCCTATTGATGTAGCCCTAAGCAGAGACGTGCGCACATCACTTTCATTGAAAGGGGTTGCCAAGCTTCCAAAAAACTACGAGTTTCCTGAAATCTCAGCACACATTTTTTCACCCAATCTTTATGACACTTTCAGGTAATGATCAGTACCCCAATCCCACTTGGCTCACCAAATTTCGTTCTGCTAGGTTAAACCGTTCGTTGGCAGTAACAGTTTTAATTTTTAGGTTTCACTCTGTTTTCTCCTATATGGATACATGTAGTTGGAACTCTAAATCAAACACGGTTTGTGCTAGCTCTTTGAATCTTGACACAATAAAGTAGGTCCAAGTTCTATCTCTATGGTTTGTTTCCTATTGATGTAGCCCTAAGCAGAGATGGAGCAAATCGCTTTCATGGAAAGGGGTTGCCAACCTTCCAAAAAACTACGAGTTTTTTGAAATCTCAGCACACATTTTTTCACTCAATCTTTATGACACTTTCAGGTAATGATCAGTATCCCAATCCCACTTGGCTCACCAAATTTCGTTCTTCTAGGTTAAACCGTACATTGGCAGTAACAGTTTTAAATTTTAGGTTTCACTCTGTTTTCTCCTATATGGATTCATGTAGTTTGAACTCTAAATCAAACACGGTTTGTGCTGGCTCTTTGAAACTTGACACAATAGAGTAGTTCCAAGTTCTATCTCTATGGTTTGTTTCCTATTGATGTAGCCCTAAGCAGAGACTGGCGCAAATCACTTACATGGAAAGGGGTTGCCAAGCTTCCAAAAAACTACGAGTTTCCTGAAATCTCAGCACACATTTTTTCACCCAATCTTGATGACACTTTCAGGTAATGATCAGTACCCCAATCCCACTTGGCTCACCAAATTTCGTTCTTCTAGGTTAAACCGTTCGTTTGCAGTAACAGTTTTAATTTTTAGGTTTCACTCTGTTTTCTCCGATATGGATACATGTAGTTGGAACTCTAAATCAAACACGGTTTGTGCTAGCTCTTTGAATCTTGACACAATAAAGTAGGTCCAAGTTCTATCTCTATGGTTTGTTTCTTATTGATGTAGCCCTAAGCAGAGACTGGCGCAAATCACTTTCATGGAAAGGGGTTTCCAAAAATCCAAAAAACTACGAGTTTCCAGAAATCTCGGCACACATTTTTTCACCCTATCTTGATGACACTTTCAGGTAATGATCAGGATCCCAATCCCACTTGGCTCACCAAATTTCGTTCTTCTAGGTTAAACCGTTCATTGGCAGTAACAGTTTTAAATTCTAAGTTTCACTCTGTTTTTTCCTATATGGATTCATGTAGTTTGAACTCTAAATCAAACACGGTTTGTGCTGGCTCTTTGAAACTTGACACAATAGAGTAGTTCCAAATTCTATCTCTATGGTTTGTTTCCTATTGATGTAGCCCTAAGCAGAGATGGCGCAAATCACTTTCATGGAAAGGGGTTGCCAACCTTCCAAAAAACTACGAGTTTTTCGAAATCTCAGCACACATTTTTTCACTCAATCTTTATGACACTTTCAGGTAATGATCAGTATCCCAATCCCACTTGGCTCACCAAATTTCGTTCTTCTAGGTTAAACCGTACATTGGCAGTAACAGTTTTAATTTTTAGGTTTCACTCTGTTTTCTCCTATATGGATTCATGTAGTTTGAACTCTTAATCAAACACGGTTTGTGCTGACTCTTTGAAACTTGACACAATAGAGTAGTTCCAAATTCTATCTCTATGGTTTGTTTCCTATTGATGTAGCCCTAAGCAGAGACTGGCGCAAATCACTTACATGGAAAGGGGTTGCCAAGCTTCCAAAAAACTACGAGTTTCCTGAAATCTCAGCACACATTTTTTCACCCAATCTTGATGACACTTTCAGTTAATGATCAGTACCCCAATCTCACTTGGCTCACCAAATTTCGTTCTTCTACGTTAAACCGTTCGTTGGCAGTAACAGTTTTAATTTTTAGGTTTCACTCTGTTTTCTCCTATATGGATACATGTATTTGGAAATCTAAATCAAAGACGGTTTGTCCTAGCTCTTTGAAACTTGACACAATAAAGTAGTTCCAAGTTCTATCTCTATGGTTTGTTTCCTATTGATGTAGCCCTAAGCAGAGACGGGCGCAAATCACTTTCATGGAAAGGGGTTGCCAAGCTTCCAAAAAACTACGAGTTTCCAGAAATCTCAGCACACATTTTTTCACCAAATCTTGATGACACTTTCAGGTAATGATCACTACCCCAATCCCACTTGGCTAACCAAATTTCGTTCTTCTAGGTTAAACCGTTCGTTGGCCGTAACAGTTTTAATTTTTAGATTTCACTCTATTTTCTCCTATATGGATACATGTAGTTGGAACTCTAAATCCAACACGGTTTGTGCTAGCTCTTTGAAACTTGACACAATAAAGTAGTTCCAAGTTCTAACTCTATGGTTTGTTTCCTATTGATGTAGCCCTAAGCAGAGACTGGCGCAAATCACTTTTTTGTAAAGGGGTTGCCAAGAATCCAAAAAACTACGAGTTTCCAGAAATCTTGGCACACATTTTTTCACCCAAACTTGATGACACTTTCAGTTAATGATCAGTACCGCAATCCCACTTGGCTCACCAAATTTCGTTCTTCTAGTTTAAACCGTTCGTTGGCAGTAACAGTTTTAATTTTCAGGTTTGACTCTGTTTTCTCCGATATGGATACATGTAGTTGGAACTCTAAATCAAAGACGGTTTGTCCTAGCTCTTTGAAACTTGACCCAATAAAGTAGTTCCAAGTTCTATCTCTATGGTTTGTTTCCTATTGATGTAGCCCTAAGCAGAGACGGGCGCAAATCACTTTCATGGAAAGGGGTTGCCAAGCTTCCAAAAAACTACGAGTTTCCTGAAATCTCAGCACACATTTTTTCACCCAATCTTGATGACACTTTCAGGTAATGATGAGTACCCCAATCCCACTTGGGTCACCAAATTTCGTTCATCTAGGTTAAACCGTTCGTTGGCAGTAACAGTTTTAATTTTTAGGTTTCACTCTGTTTTCTCCGATATGGATACATGTAGTTGGAACTCTAAATCAAACACGGTTTGTGCTAGCTCTTTGAATCTTGACACAATAAAGTAGGTCCAAGTTCTATCTCTATGGTTTGTTTCCTATTGATGTAGCCCTAAGCAGAGATGGCGCAAATCACTTTCATGGAAAGGGGTTGCCAACCTTCCAAAAAACTACGAGTTTCCTGAAATCTCAGCACACATTTTTTCACCCAATCTTGATGACACTTTCAGGTAATGATCAGTACCCCAATCCCACTTGGCTCACCAAATTTCGTTCTTCTAGGTTAAACCGTTCGTTGGCAGTAAGAGTTTTAATTTTTAGGATTCACTCTGTTTTCTCCTATATGGATACATGTAGTTGGAACTCTAAATCAAAGACGGTTTGTGCTAGCTCTTTGAATCCTGACACAATAAAGTAGTTCCAAGTTCTATCTCTATGGTTTGTTTCTTATTGATGTAGCCCTAAGCAGAGACTGGCGCAAATCACTTTCATTGAAAGGGGTTTCCAAAAATCCAAAAAACTACGAGTTTCCAGAAATCTCGGCACACATTTTTTCACCCTATCTTGATGACACTTTCAGGTAATGATCAGGATCCCAATCCCACTTGGCTCACCAAATTTCGTTCTTCTAGGTTAAACCGTTCATTGGCAGTAACAGTTTTAAATTCTAAGTTTCACTCTGTTTTTTCCTATATGGATTCATGTAGTTTGAACTCTAAATCAAACACGGTTTGTGCTGGCTCTTTGAAACTTGACACAATAGAGTAGTTCCAAATTCTATCTCTATGGTTTGTTTCCTATTGATGTAGCCCTAAGCAGAGATGGCGCAAATCACTTTCATGGAAAGGGGTTGCCAACCTTCCAAAAAACTACGAGTTTTTTGAAATCTCAGCACACATTTTTTCACTCAATCTTTATGACACTTTCAGGTAATGATCAGTATCCCAATCCCACTTGGCTCACCAAATTTCGTTCTTCTAGGTTAAACCGTACATTGGCAGTAACAGTTTTAAATTTTAGGTTTCACTCTGTTTTCTCCTATATGGATTCATGTAGTTTGAACTCTAAATCAAACACGGTTTGTGCTGGCTCTTTGAATCTTGACACAATAGAGTAGTTCCAAATTCTATCTCTATGGTTTGTTTCCTATTGATGTAGCCCTAAGCAGAGACTGGCGCAAATCATTTACATGGAAAGGGGTTGCCAAGCTTCCAAAAAACTACGAGTTTCCTGAAATCTCAGCACACATTTTTTCACCCAATCTTGATGACACTTTCAGTTAATGATCAGTACCCCAATCTCACTTGGCTCACCAAATTTCGTTCTTCTACGTTAAACCGTTCGTTGGCAGTAACAGTTTTAATTTTCAGGTTTCACTCTGTTTTCTCCTATATGGATACATGTAGTTGGAACTCTAAATCAAAGACGGTTTGTCCTAGCTCTTTGAAACTTGACACAATAAAGTAGTTCCAAGTTCCATCTCTATGGTTTGTTTCCTATTGATGTAGCCCTAAGCAGAGACGGGCGCAAATCACTTTCATGGAAAGGGGTTGCCAAGCTTCCAAAAAACTACGAGTTTCCTGAAATCTCAGCACACATTTTTTCACCCAATCTTGATGACACTTTCAGGTAATGATCAGTACCCCAATCCCACTTGGCTCACCAAATTTCGTTCTTCTAGGTTAAACCGTTCGTTGGCAGTAACAGTTTTAATTTTTAGGTTTCACTCTGTTTTCTCCGATATGGATACATGTAGTTGGAACTCTAAATCAAACACGGTTTGTGCTAGCTCTTTGAATCTTGACACAATAAAGTAGGTCCAAGTTCTATCTCTATGGTTTGTTTCCTATTGATGTAGCCCTAAGCAGAGATGGCGCAAATCGCTTTCATGGAAAGTGGTTGCCAAACTTCCAAAAAACTACGAGTTTCCTGAAATCTCAGCACACATTTTTTCACTCAATCTTTATGACACTTTCAGGTAATGATCAGTATCCCAATCCCACTTGGCTCACCAAATTTCGTTCTTCTAGGTTAAACCGTACATTGGCAGTAACAGTTTTAAATTTTAGGTTTCACTCTGTTTTCTCCTATATGGATTCATGTAGTTTGAACTCTAAATCAAACACGGTTTGTGCTGGCTCTTTGAAACTTGACACAATAGAGTAGTTCCAAATTCTATCTCTATGGTTTGTTTCCTATTGATGTAGCCCTAAGCAGAGACTGGCGCAAATCACTTACATGGAAAGGGGTTGCCAAGCTTCCAAAAAACTACGAGTTTCCTGAAATCTCAGCACACATTTTTTCACCCAATCTTGATGACACTTTCAGTTAATGATCAGTACCCCAATCTCACTTGGCTCACCAAATTTCATTCTTCTACGTTAAACCTTTCGTTGGCAGTAACAGTTTTAATTTTCAGGTTTCACTCTGTTTTCTCCTATATGGATACATGTAGTTGGAACTCTAAATCAAAGACGGTTTGTCCTAGCTCTTTGAAACTTGACACAATAAAGTAGTTCCAAGTTCCATCTCTATGGTTTGTTTCCTATTGATGTAGCCCTAAGCAGAGACGGGCGCAAATCACTTTAATGGAAAGGCATTGCCAAGCTTCCAAAAAACTACGAGTTTCCTGAAATCTCAGCACACATTTTTTCACCCAATCTTGATGACACTTTCAGGTAATGATCAGTACCCCAATCCCACTTGGCTCACCAAATTTCGTTCTTCTAGGTTAAACCGTTCGTTGGCAGTAACAGTTTTAATTTTTAGGTTTCACTCTGTTTTCTCCTATATGGATACATGTAGTTGGAACTCTAAATCAAACACGGTTTGTGCTAGCTCTTTGAAACTTGACACAATAAAGTAGGTCCAAGTTCTATCTCTATGGTTTGTTTCCTATTGATGTAGCCCTAAGCAGAGATGGCGCAAATCGCTTTCATGGAAAGGGGTTGCCAAACTTCCAAAAAACTACGAGTTTCCTGAAATCTCAGCACACATTTTTTCACTCAATCTTTATGACACTTTCAGGTAATGATCAGTATCCCAATCCCACTTGGCTCACCAAATTTCGTTCTTCTAGGTTAAACCGTACATTGGCAGTAACAGTTTTAAATTTTAGGTTTCACTCTGTTTTCTCCTATATGGATTCATGTAGTTTGAACTCTAAATCAAACACGGTTTGTGCTGGCTCTTTGAAACTTGACACAATAGAGTAGTTCCAAATTCTATCTCTATGGTTTGTTTCCTATTGATGTAGCCCTAAGGAGAGACTGGCGCAAATCACTTACATGGAAAGGGGTTGCCAAGCTACCAAAAAACTACGAGTTTCCTGAAATCTCAACACACATTTTTTCACCCAATCTTGATGACACTTTCAGTTAATGATCAGTACCCCAATCCCACTTGGCTCACCAAATTTCGTTCTTCTAGGTTAAACCGTTCGTTGGCAGTAACAGTTTTAATTTTCAGGTTTCACTCTGTTTTCTCCTATATGGATACATGTAGTTGGAACTCTAAATCAAAGACGGTTTGTCCTAGCTCTTTGAAACTTGACACAATAAAGTAGTTCCAAGTTCTATCTCTATGGTTTGTTTCCTATTGATGTAGCCCTAAGCAGAGACGGGCGCAAATCACTTTCATGGAAAGGGGTTGCCAAGCTTCCAAAAAACTACGAGTTTCCTGAAATCTCAGCACACATTTTTTCACCCAATCTTGATGACACTTTCAGGTAATGATCAATACCCCAATCCCACTTGGCTCACCAAATTTCGTTCTTCTAGGTTAAACCGTTCGTTGGCAGTAACAGTTTTAATTTTTAGGTTTCACTCTGTTTTCTCCGATATGGATACATGTAGTTGGAACTCTAAATCAAACACGGTTTGTGCTAGCTCTTTGAATCTTGACACAATAAAGTAGGTCCAAGTTCTATCTCTATGGTTTGTTTCCTATTGATGTAGCCCTAAGCAGAGATGGCGCAAATCGCTTTCATGGAAAGGGGTTGCCAACCTTCCAAAAAACTACGAGTTTCCTGAAATCTCAGCACACATTTTTTCACTCAATCTTTATGACACTTTCAGGTAATGATCAGTATCCCAATCCCACTTGGCTCACCAAATTTCGTTCTTCTAGGTTAAACCGTACATTGGCAGTAATAGTTTAAAATTTTAGGTTTCACTCTGTTTTCTCCTATATGGATTCATGTAGTTTGAACTGTAAATCAAACACGGTTTGTGCTGGCTCTTTGAAACTTGACACAATAGAGTAGTTCCAAATTCTATCTCTATGGTTTGTTTCCTATTGATGTAGCCCTAAGCAGAGACTGGCGCAAATCACTTACATGGAAAGGGGTTTCCAAGAATCCAAAAAACTACGAGTTTCCTGAAATCTCAGCACACATTTTTTCACCCAATCTTGATGACACTTTCAGTTAATGATCAGTACCCCAGTCTCACTTGGCTCACCAAATTTCGTTCTTCTACGTTAAACCGTTCGTTGGCAGTAACAGTTTTAATTTTCAGGTTTCACTCTGTTTTCTCCTATATGGATACATGTAGTTGGAACTCTAAATCAAAGACGGTTTGTCCTAGCTCTTTGAAACTTGACACAATAAAGTAGTTCCAAGTTCTATCTCTGTGGTTTGTTTCCTATTGATGTAGCCCTAAGCAGAGACGGGCGCAAATCACTTTCATGGAAACGGGTTGCCAAGCTTCCAAAACTCTACGAGTTTCCTGAAATCTCAGCACACATTTTTTCACCCAATCTTGATGACACTTTCAGGTAATGATCAGTACCCCAATCCACTTGGCTCACCAAATTTCGTTCTTCTAGGTTAAACCGTTCATTGGCAGTAACAGTTTTAATTTTTAGGTTTCACTCTGTTTTCTCCGATATGGATACATGTAGTTGGAACTCTAAATCAAACACGGTTTGTGCTAGCTATTTGAAACTTGACACAATAAAGTAGTTCCAAGTTCTAACTCTATGGTTTGTTTCCTATTGATGTAGCCCTAAGCAGAGAGTGGCGCAAATCACTTTTATGGAAAGGGGTTGCCAAGAATCCAAAAAACTACGAGTTTCCAGAAATCTTGGCACACATTTTTTCACCCAAACTTGATGACACTTTCAGTTAATGATCAGTACCGCAATCCCACTTGGCTCACCAAATTTCGTTCTTCTAGTTTAAACCGTTCGTTGGCAGTAACAGTTTTAATTTTCAGGTTTCACTCTGTTTTCTCCGATATGGATACATGTAGTTGGAACTCTAAATCAAAGACGGTTTGTCCTAGCTCTTTGAAACTTGACACAATAAAGTAGTTCCAAGTTCTATCTCTATGGTTTGTTTCCTATTGATGTAGCCCTAAGCAGAGACGGGCGCAAATCACTTTCATGGAAAGGGGTTGCCAAGCTTCCAAAAAACTACGAGTTTCCTGAAATCTCAGCACACATTTTTTCACCCAATCTTGATGACACTTTCAGGTAATGATGAGTACCCCAATCCCACTTGGGTCACCAAATTTCGTTCTTCTAGGTTAAACCGTTCGTTGGCAGTAACAGTTTTAATTTTTAGGTTTCACTCTGTTTTCTCCGATATGGATACATGTAGTTGGAACTCTAAATCAAACACGGTTTGTGCTAGCTCTTTGAATCTTGACACAATAAAGTAGGTCCAAGTTCTATCTCTATGGTTTGTTTCCTATTGATGTAGCCCTAAGCAGAGATGGCGCAAATCACTTTCATGGAAAGGGGTTGCCAACCTTCCAAAAAACTACGAGTTTCCTGAAATCTCAGCACACATTTTTTCACCCAATCTTGATGACACTTTCAGTTAATGATCAGTACCCCAATCCCACTTGGCTCACCAAATTTCGTTCTTCTAGGTTAAACCGTTCGTTGGCAGTAAGAGTTTTAATTTTTAGGATTCACTCTGTTTTCTCCTATATGGATACATGTAGTTGGAACTCTAAATCAAAGACGGTTTGTGCTAGCTCTTTGAATCTTGACACAATAAAGTAGTTCCAAGTTCTATCTCTATGGTTTGTTTCTTATTGATGTAGCCCTAAGCAGAGACTGGCGCAAATCACTTTCATGGAAAGGGGTTTCCAAAAATCCAAAAAACTACGAGTTTCCAGAAATCTCGGCACACATTTTTTCACCCTATCTTGATGACATTTCCAGGTAATGATCAGGATCCCACTCCCACTTGGCTCACCAAATTTCGTTCTTCTAGGTTAAACCGTTCATTGGCAGTAACAGTTTTAAATTCTAAGTTTCACTCTGTTTTTTCCTATATGGATTCATGTAGTTTGAACTCTAAATCAAACACGGTTTGTGCTGGCTCTTTGAAACTTGACACAATAGAGTAGTTCCAAATTCTATCTCTATGGTTTGTTTCCTATTGATGTAGCCCTAAGCAGAGACTGGCGCAAATCACTTACATGGAAAGGGGTTGCCAAGCTTCCAAAAAACTACGAGTTTCCTGAAATCTCAACACATATTTTTTCACCCAATCTTGATGACACTTTGAGGTAATGATCAGTACCCCAATCCCACTTGGCTCACCAAATTTCGTTCTTCTAGGTTAAACCGTTCGTTGGCAGTAACAGTTTTAATTTTCAGGTTTCACTCTGTTTTCTCCTATATGGATACATGTAGTTGGAACTCTAAAGCAAAGACGGTTTGTACTAGCTCTTTGAAACTTGACACAATAAAGTAGTTCCAAGTTCTATCTCTATGGTTTGTTTCCTATTGATGTAGCCCTAAGCAGAGACGTGCGCACATCACTTTCATGGAACGGGGTTGCCAAGCTTCCAAAAAACTACGAGTTTCCTGAAATCTCAGCACACATTTTTTCACCCAATCTTTATGACACTTTCAGGTAATGATCAGTACCCCAATCCCACTTGGCTCACCAAATTTCGTTCTGCTAGGTTAAACCGTTCGTTGGCAGTAACAGTTTTAATTTTTAGGTTTCACTCTGTTTTCTCCTATATGGATACATGTAGTTGGAACTCTAAATCAAACACGGTTTGTGCTAGCTCTTTGAATCTTGACACAATAAAGTAGGTCCAAGTTCTATCTCTATGGTTTGTTTCCTATTGATGTAGCCCTAAGCAGAGATGGCGCAAATCGCTTTCATGGAAAGGGGTTGCCAACCTTCCAAAAAACTACGAGTTTTTTGAAATCTCAGCACACATTTTTTCACTCAATCTTTATGACACTTTCAGGTAATGATCAGTATCCCAATCCCACTTGGCTCACCAAATTTCGTTCTTCTAGGTTAAACCGTACATTGGCAGTAACAGTTTTAAATTTTAGGTTTCACTCTGTTTTCTCCTATATGGATTCATGTAGTTTGAACTCTAAATCAAACACGGTTTGTGCTGGCTCTTTGAAACTTGACACAATAGAGTAGTTCCAAATTCTATCTCTATGGTTTGTTTCCTATTGATGTAGCCCTAAGCAGAGACTGGCGCAAATCACTTACATGGAAAGGGGTTGCCAAGCTTCCAAAAAACTACGAGTTTCCTGAAATCTCAGGACACATTTTTTCACCCAATCTTGATGACACTTTCAGTTAATGATCAGTACCCCAATCTCACTTGGCTCACCAAATTTCGTTCTTCTACGTTAAACCGTTCGTTGGCAGTAACAGTTTTAATTTTCAGGTTTCACTCTGTTTTCTCCTATATGGATACATGTATTTGGAACTCTAAATCAAAGACGGTTTGTCCTAGCTCTTTGAAACTTGACACAATAAAGTAGTTCCAAGTTCTATCTCTATGGTTTGTTTCCTATTGATGTAGCCCTAAGCAGAGACGGGCGCAAATCACTTTCATGGAAAGGGGTTGCCAAGCTTCCAAAAAACTACGAGTTTCCTGAAATCTCAGCACACATTTTTTCACCCAATCTTGATGACACTTTCAGGTAATGATCAGTACCCCAATCCCACTTGGTTCACCAAATTTCGTTCTTCTAGGTTAAACCGTTCGTTTGCAGTAACAGTTTTAATTTTTAGGTTTCACTCTGTTTTCTCCGATATGGATATATGTAGTTGGAACTCTAAATCAAACACGGTTTGTGCTAGCTCTTTGAATCTTGACACAATAAAGTAGGTCCAAGTTCTATCTCTATGGTTTGTTTCTTATTGATGTAGCCCTAAGCAGAGACTGGCGCAAATCACTTTCATGGAAAGGGGTTTCCAAAAATCCAAAAAACTACGAGTTTCCAGAAATCACGGCACACATTTTTTCACCCTATCTTGATGACACTTTCAGGTAATGATCAGGATCCCAATCCCACTTGGCTCACCAAATTTCGTTCTTCTAGGTTAAACCGTTCATTGGCAGTAACAGTTTTAAATTCTAAGTTTCACTCTGTTTTTTCCTATATGGATTCATGTAGTTTGAACTCTAAATCAAACACGGTTTGTGCTGGCTCTTTGAAACTTGACACAATAGAGTAGTTCCAAATTCTATCTCTATGGTTTGTTTCCTATTGATGTAGCCCTAAGCAGAGACTGGCGCAAATCACTTACATGGAAAGGGGTTGCCAAGCTTCCAAAAAACTACGAGTTTCCTGAAATCTCAACACACATTTTTTCACCCAATCTTGATGACACTTTCAGGTAATGATCAGTACCCCAATCCCACTTGGCTCACCAAATTTCGTTCTTCTAGGTTAAACCGTTCGTTGGCAGTAACAGTTTTAATTTTCAGGTTTCACTCTGTTTTCTCCTATATGGATACATGTAGTTGGAACTCTAAAGCAAAGACGGTTTGTCCTAGCTCTTTGAAACTTGACACAATAAAGTAGTTCCAAGTTCTATCTCTATGGTTTGTTTCCTATTGAAGTAGCCCTAAGCAGAGACGTGCGCACATCACTTTCATGGAAAGGGGTTGCCAAGCTTCCAAAAAACTACGAGTTTCCTGAAATCTCAGCACACATTTTTTCACCCAATCTTTATGACACTTTCAGGTAATGATCAGTACCCCAATCCCACTTGGCTCACCAAATTTCGTTCTGCTAGGTTAAACCATTCGTTGGCAGTAAGAGTTTTAATTTTTAGGTTTCACTCTGTTTTCTCCTATATGGATACATGTAGTTGTAACTCTAAATCAAACACGGTTTGTGCTAGCTCTTTGAATCTTGACACAATAAAGTAGGTCCAAGTTCTATCTCTATGGTTTGTTTCCTATTGATGTAGCCCTAAGCAGAGATGGCGCAAATCGCTTTCATGGAAAGGGGTTGCCAACCTTCCAAAAAACTACGAGTTTTTTGAAATCTCAGCAAAAATTTTTTCACTCAATCTTTATGACACTTTCAGGTAATGATCAGTATCCCAATCCCACTTGGCTCACCAAATTTCGTTCTTCTAGGTTAAACCGTACATTGGCAGTAACAGTTTTAATTTTAGGTTTCACTCTGTTTTCTCCTATATGGATTCATGTACTTTGAACTCTAAATCAAACACGGTTTGTGCTGGCTCTTTGAAACTTGACACAATAGAGTAGTTCCAAATTCTATCTCTATGGTTTGTTTCCTATTGATGTAGCCCTAAGCAGAGACTGGCGCAAATCACTTACATGGAAAGGGGTTGCCAAGCTTCCAAAAAACTACGAGTTTCCTGAAATCTCAGCACACATTTTTTCACCCAATCTTGATGACACTTTCAGTTAATGATCAGTACCCCAATCTCACTTGGCTCACCAAATTTCGTTCTTCTACGTTAAACCGTTCGTTGGCAGTAACAGTTTTAATTTTCAGGTTTCACTCTGTTTTCTCCTATATGGATACATGTAGTTGGAACTCTAAATCAAAGACGGTTTGTCCTAGCTCTTTGAAACTTGACACAATAAAGTAGTTCCAAGTTCTATCTCTATGGTTTGTTTCCTATTGATGCAGCCCTAAGCAGAGACGTGCGCACATCACTTTCATGGAAAGGGGTTGCCAAGCTTCCAAAAAACTACGAGTTTCCTGAAATCTCAGCACACATTTTTTCACCCAATCTTGATGACACTTTCAGTTAATGATCAGTACCCCAATCCCACTTGGCTCACCAAATTTCGTTCTTCTAGGTTAAACCGTTCGTTGGCAGTAAGAGTTTTAATTTTTAGGATTCACTCTGTTTTCTCCTATATGGATACATGTAGTTGGAACTCTAAATCAAAGACGGTTTGTGCTAGCTCTTTGAATCTTGACACAATAAAGTAGTTCCAAGTTCTATCTCTATGGTTTTTTTCTTATTGATGTAGCCCTAAGCAGAGACTGGCGCAAATCACTTTCATGGAAAGGGGTTTCCAAAAATCCAAAAAACTACGAGTTTCCAGAAATCTCGGCACACATTTTTTCACCCTATCTTGATGACATTTCCAGGTAATGATCAGGATCCCACTCCCACTTGGCTCACCAAATTTCGTTCTTCTAGGTTAAACCGTTCATTGGCAGTAACAGTTTTAAATTCTAAGTTTCACTCTGTTTTTTCCTATATGGATTCATGTAGTTTGAACTCTAAATCAAACACGGTTTGTGCTGGCTCTTTGAAACTTGACACAATAGAGTAGTTCCAAATTCTATCTCTATGGTTTGTTTCCTATTGATGTAGCCCTAAGCAGAGACTGGCGCAAATCACTTACATGGAAAGGGGTTGCCAAGCTTCCAAAAAACTACGAGTTTCCTGAAATCTCAACACACATTTTTTCACCCAATCTTGATGACACTTTCAGGTAATGATCAGTACCCCAATCCCACTTGGCTCACCAAATTTCGTTCTTCTAGGTTAAACCGTTCGTTGGCAGTAACAGTTTTAATTTTCAGGTTTCACTCTGTTTTCTCCTATATGGATACATGTAGTTGGAACTCTAAAGCAAAGACGGTTTGTCCTAGCTCTTTGAAACTTGACACAATAAAGTAGTTCCAAGTTCTATCTCTATGGTTTGTTTCCTATTGATGTAGCCCTAAGCAGAGACGTGCGCACATCACTTTCATGGAACGGGGTTGCCAAGCTTCCAAAAAACTACGAGTTTCCTGAAATCTCAGCACACATTTTTTCACCCAATCTTTATGACACTTTCAGGTAATGATCAGTACCCCAATCCCACTTGGCTCACCAAATTTCGTTCTTCTAGGTTAAACCGTTCGTTGGCAGTAACAGTTTTAATTTTTAGGTTTCACTCTGTTTTCTCCTATATGGATACATGTAGTTGGAACTCTAAATCAAACACGGTTTGTGCTAGCTCTTTGAATCTTGACACAATAAAGTAGGTCCAAGTTCTATCTCTATGGTTTGTTTCCTATTGATGTAGCCCTAAGCAGAGATGGCGCAAATCGCTTTCATGGAAAGGGGTTGCCAACCTTCCAAAAAACTACGAGTTTTTTGAAATCTCAGCACACATTTTTTCACTCAATCTTTATGACACTTTCAGGTAATGATCAGTATCCCAATCCCACTTGGCTCACCAAATTTCGTTCTTCTAGGTTAAACCGTACATTGGCAGTAACAGTTTTAAATTTTAGGTTTCACTCTGTTTTCTCCTATATGGATTCATGTAGTTTGAACTCTAAATCAAACACGGTTTGTGCTGGCTCTTTGAAACTTGACACAATAGAGTAGTTCCAAATTCTATCTCTATGGTTTGTTTCCTATTGATGTAGCCCTAAGCAGAGACTGGCGCAAATCACTTACATGGAAAGGGGTTGCCAAGCTTCCAAAAAACTACGAGTTTCCTGAAATCTCAGGACACATTTTTTCACCCAATCTTGATGACACTTTCAGTTAATGATCAGTACCCCAATCTCACTTGGCTCACCAAATTTCGTTCTTCTACGTTAAACCGTTCGTTGGCAGTAACAGTTTTAATTTTCAGGTTTCACTCTGTTTTCTCCTATATGGATACATGTATTTGGAACTCTAAATCAAAGACGGTTTGTCCTAGCTCTTTGAAACTTGACACAATAAAGTAGTTCCAAGTTCTATCTCTATGGTTTGTTTCCTATTGATGTAGCCCTAAGCAGAGACGGGCGCAAATCACTTTCATGGAAAGGGGTTGCCAAGCTTCCAAAAAACTACGAGTTTCCTGAAATCTCAGCACACATTTTTTCAACCAATCTTGATGACACTTTCAGGTAATGATCAGTACCCCAATCCCACTTGGTTCACCAAATTTCGTTCTTCTAGGTTAAACCGTTCGTTTGCAGTAACAGTTTTAATTTTTAGGTTTCACTCTGTTTTCTCCGATATGGATATATGTAGTTGGAACTCTAAATCAAACACGGTTTGTGCTAGCTCTTTGAATCTTGACACAATAAAGTAGGTCCAAGTTCTATCTCTATGGTTTGTTTCTTATTGATGTAGCCCTAAGCAGAGACTGGCGCAAATCACTTTCATGGAAAGGGGTTTCCAAAAATCCAAAAAACTACGAGTTTCCAGAAATCTCGGCACACATTTTTTCACCCTATCTTGATGACACTTTCAGGTAATGATCAGGATCCCAATACCACTTGGCTCACCAAATTTCGTTCTTCTAGGTTAAACCGTTCATTGGCAGTAACAGTTTTAAATTTTAAGTTTCACTCTGTTTTTTCCTATATGGATTCATGTAGTTTGAACTCTAAATCAAACACGGTTTGTGCTGGCTCTTTGAAACTTGACACAATAGAGTAGTTCCAAATTCTATCTCTATGGTTTGTTTCCTATTGATGTAGCCCTAAGCAGAGACTGGCGCAATACACTTACATGGAAAGGGGTTGCCAAGCTTCCAAAAAACTACGAGTTTCCTGAAATCTCAACACACATTTTTTCACCCAATCTTGATGACACTTTCAGGTAATGATCAGTACCCCAATCCCACTTGGCTCACCAAATTTCGTTCTTCTAGGTTAAACCGTTCGTTGGCAGTAACAGTTTAAATTTTCAGGTTTCACTCTGTTTTCTCCTATATGGATACATGTATTTGGAACTCTAAATCAAAGACGGTTTGTCCTAGCTCTTTGAAACTTGACACAATAAAGTAGTTCCAAGTTCTATCTGTATGGTTTGTTTCCTATTGATGTAGCCCTAAGCAGAGACGGGCGCAAATCACTTTCATGGAAAGGGGTTGCCAAGCTTCCAAAAAACTACGAGTTTCCTGAAATCTCAGCACACATTTTTTCACCCAATCTTGATGACACTTTCAGGTAATGATCAGTACCCCAATCCCACTTGGTTCACCAAATTTCGTTCTTCTAGGTTAAACCGTTCGTTTGCAGTAACAGTTTTAATTTTTAGGTTTCACTCTGTTTTCTCCGATATGGATATATGTAGTTGGAACTCTAAATCAAACACGGTTTGTGCTAGCTCTTTGAATCTTGACACAATAAAGTAGGTCCAAGTTCTATCTCTATGGTTTGTTTCTTATTGATGTAGCCCTAAGCAGAGACTGGCGCAAATCACTTTCATGGAAAGGGGTTTCCAAAAATCCAAAAAACTACGAGTTTCCAGAAATCTCGGCACACATTTTTTCACCCTATCTTGATGACACTTTCAGGTAATGATCAGGATCCCAATACCACTTGGCTCACCAAATTTCGTTCTTCTAGGTTAAACCGTTCATTGGCAGTAACAGTTTTAAATTTTAAGTTTCACTCTGTTTTTTCCTATATGGATTCATGTAGTTTGAACTCTAAATCAAACACGGTTTGTGTTGGCTCTTTGAAACTTGACACAATAGAGTAGTTCCAAATTCTATCTCTATGGTTTGTTTCCTATTGATGTAGCCCTAAGCAGAGACTGGCGCAATACACTTACATGGAAAGGGGTTGCCAAGCTTCCAAAAAACTACGAGTTTCCTGAAATCTCAACACACATTTTTTCACCCAATCTTGATGACACTTTCAGGTAATGATCAGTACCCCAATCCCACTTGGCTCACCAAATTTCGTTCTTCTAGGTTAAACCGTTCGTTGGCAGTAACAGTTTAAATTTTCAGGTTTCACTCTGTTTTCTCCTATATGGATACATGTAGTTGGAACTCTAATGCAAAGACGGTTTGTCCTAGCTCTTTGAAACTTGACACAATAAAGTAGTTCCAAGTTCTATCTCTATGGTTTGTTTCCTATTGATGTAGCCCTAAGCAGAGACGTGCGCACATCACTTTCATGGAAAGGGGTTGCCAAGCTTCCAAAAAACTACGAGTTTCCTGAAATCTCAGCACACATTTTTTCACCCAATCTTTATCACACTTTCAGGTAATGATCAGTACCCCAATCCCACTTGGCTCACCAAATTTCGTTCTGCTAGGTTAAACCGTTCGTTGGCAGTAACAGTTTTAATTTTTAGGTTTCACTCTGTTTTCTCCTATATGGATACATGTAGTTGGAACTCTAAATCAAACACGGTTTGTGCTAGCTCTTTGAATCTTGACACAATAAAGTAGGTCCAAGTTCTATCTCTATGGTTTGTTTCCTATTGATGTAGCCCTAAGCAGAGATGGCGCAAATCGCTTTCATGGAAAGGGGTTGCCAACCTTCCAAAAAACTACGAGTTTTTTGAAATCTCAGCACACATTTTTTCACTCAATCTTTATGACACTTTCAGGTAATGATCAGTATCCCAATCCCACTTGGCTCACCAAATTTCGTTCTTCTAGGTTAAACCGTACATTGGCAGTAACAGTTTTAAATTTTAGGTTTCACTCTGTTTTCTCCTATATGGATTCATGTAGTTTGAACTCTAAATCAAACACGGTTTGTGCTGGCTCTTTGAAACTTGACACAATAGAGTAGTTCCAAATTCTATCTCTATGGTTTGTTTCCTATTGATGTAGCCCTAAGCAGAGACTGGCGCAAATCACTTACATGGAAAGGGGTTGCCAAGCTTCCAAAAAACTACGAGTTTCCTGAAATCTCAGCACACATTTTTTCACCCAATCTTGATGACACTTTCAGTTAATGATCAGTACCCCAATCTCACTTGGCTCACCAAATTTCGTTCTTCTACGTTAAACCGTTCGTTGGCAGTAACAGTTTTAATTTTCAGGTTTCACTCTGTTTTCTCCTATATGGATACATGTAGTTGGAACTCTAAATCAAAGACGGTTTGTCCTAGCTCTTTGAAACTTGACACAATAAAGTAGTTCCAAGTTCTATCTCTATGGTTTGTTTCCTATTGATGTAGCCCTAAGCAGAGACGGGCGCAAATCACTTTCATGGAAACGGGTTGCCAAGCTTCCAAAACTCTACGAGTTTCCTGAAATCTCAGCACACATTTTTTCACCCAATCTTGATGACACTTTCAGGTAATGATCAGTACCCCAATCCCACTTGGCTCACCAAATTTCGTTCTTCTAGGTTAAACCGTTCGTTGGCAGTAACAGTTTTAATTTTTAGGTTTCACTCTGTTTTCTCCGATATGGATACATGTAGTTGGAACTCTAAATCAAACACGGTTTGTGCTAGCTCTTTGAATCTTGACACAATAAAGTAGTTCCAAGTTCTATCTCTATGGTTTGTTTCCTATTGATGTAGCCCTAAGCAGAGACGTGCGCACATCACTTTCATGGAAAGGGGTTGCCAAGCTTCCAAAAAACTACGAGTTTCCTGAAATCTCAGCACACATTTTTTCACCCAATCTTTATGACACTTTCAGGTAATGATCAGTACCCCAATCCCACTTGGCTCACCAAATTTCGTTCTGCTAGGTTAAACCGTTCTTTGGCAGTAACAGTTTTAATTTTTAGGTTTCACTCTGTTTTCTCCGATATGGATACATGTATTTGGAACTCTAAATCAAACACGGTTTGTGCTAGCTCTTTGAAACTTGACACAATAAAGTAGTTCCAAGTTCTATCTCTATGGTTTGTTTCCTATTTATGTAGCCCTAAGCAGAGACGTGCGCACATCACTTTCATGGAAAGGGGTTGCCAAACTTCTAAAAAACTACGAGTTTCCTGAAATCTCAGCACACATTTTTTCACCCAATCTTTATGACACTTTCAGGTAATGATCAGTACCCCAATCCCACTTGGCTCACCAAATTTCGTTCTGCTAGGTTAAACCGTTCGTTGGCAGTAACAGTTTTAATTTTTAGGTTTCACTCTGTTTTCTCCTATATGGAAACATGTAGTTGGAACTCTAAATCAAACACGGTTTGTGCTAGCTCTTTGAATCTTGACACAATAAAGTAGGTCCAAGTTCTATCTCTATGGTTTGTTTCCTATTGATGTAGCCCTAAGCAGAGATGGCGCAAATCGCTTTCATGGAAAGGGGTTGCCAACCTTCCAAAAAACTACGAGTTTTTTGAAATCTCAGCACACATTTTTTCACTCAATCTTTATGACACTTTCAGGTAATGATCAGTATCCCAATCCCACTTGGCTCACCAAATTTCGTTCTTCTAGGTTAAACCGTACATTGGCAGTAACAGTTTTAAATTTTAGGTTTCACTCTGTTTTCTCCTATATGGATTCATGTAGTTTGAACTCTAAATCAAACACGGTGTGTGCTGGCTCTTTGAAACTTGACACAATAGAGTAGGTCCAAATTCTATCTCTATGGTTTGTTTCCTATTGATGTAGCCCTAAGCAGAGACTGGCGCAAATCACTTACATGGAAAGGGGTTGCCAAGCTTCCAAAAAACTACGAGTTTCCTGAAATCTCAGCACACATTTTTTCACCCAATCTTGATGACACTTTCAGTTAATGATCAGTACCCCAATCTCACTTGGCTCACCAAATTTCGTTCTTCTACGTTAAACCGTTCGTTGGCAGTAACAGTTTTAATTTTCAGGTTTCACTCTGTTTTCTCCTATATGGATACATGTAGTTGGAACTCTAAATCAAAGACGGTTTGTCCTAGCTCTTTGAAACTTGACACAATAAAGTAGTTCCAAGTTCTATCTCTATGGTTTGTTTCCTATTGATGTAGCCCTAAGCAGAGACTGGCGCAATACACTTACATGGAAAGGGGTTGCCAAGCTTCCAAAAAACTACGAGTTTCCTGAAATCTCAACACACATTTTTTCACCCAATCTTGATGACACTTTCAGGTAATGATCAGTACCCCAATCCCACTTGGCTCACCAAATTTCGTTCTTCTAGGTTAAACGGTTCGTTGGCAGTAACAGTTTAAATTTTCAGGTTTCACTCTGTTTTCTCCTATATGGATACATGTAGTTGGAACTCTAATGCAAAGACGGTTTGTCCTAGCTCTTTGAAACTTGACACAATAAAGTAGTTCCAAGTTCTATCTCTATGGTTTGTTTCCTATTGATGTAGCCCTAAGCAGAGACGTGCGCACATCACTTTCATGGAAAGGGGTTGCCAAGCTTCCAAAAAACTACGAGTTTCCTGAAATCTCAGCACACATTTTTTCACCCAATCTTTATCACACTTTCAAGTAATGATCAGTACCCCAATCCCACTTGGCTCACCAAATTTCGTTCTGCTAGGTTAAACCGTTCGTTGGCAGTAACAGTTTTAATTTTTAGGTTTCACTCTGTTTTCTCCTATATGGATACATGTAGTTGGAACTCTAAATCAAACACGGTTTGTGCTAGCTCTTTGAATCTTGACACAATAAAGTAGGTCCAAGTTCTATCTCTATGGTTTGTTTCCTATTGATGTAGCCCTAAGCAGAGATGGCGCAAATCGCTTTCATGGAAAGGGGTTGCCAACCTTCCAAAAAACTACGAGTTTTTTGAAATCTCAGCACACATTTTTTCACTCAATCTTTATGACACTTTCAGGTAATGATCAGTATCCCAATCCCACTTGGCTCACCAAATTTCGTTCTTCTAGGTTAAACCGTACATTGGCAGTAACAGTTTTAAATTTTAGGTTTCACTCTGTTTTCTCCTATATGGATTCATGTAGTTTGAACTCTAAATCAAACACGGTTTGTGCTGGCTCTTTGAAACTTGACACAATAGAGTAGTTCCAAATTCTATCTCTATGGTTTGTTTCCTATTGATGTAGCCCTAAGCAGAGACTGGCGCAAATCACTTACATGGAAAGGGGTTGCCAAGCTTCCAAAAAACTACGAGTTTCCTGAAATCTCAGCACACATTTTTTCACCCAATCTTGATGACACTTTCAGTTAATGATCAGTACCCCAATCTCACTTGGCTCACCAAATTTCGTTCTTCTACGTTAAACCGTTCGTTGGCAGTAACAGTTTTAATTTTCAGG
Organism: Spermophilus citellus; assembly: GCF_964194105.1. Lineage (NCBI taxonomy): Eukaryota > Metazoa > Chordata > Mammalia > Rodentia > Sciuridae > Spermophilus > Spermophilus citellus. The sequence continues at coordinate 53,968,614 of NC_138187.1, forward strand.
TTTCACTCTGTTTTCTCCTATATGGATACATGTAGTTGGAACTCTAAATCAAAGACGGTTTGTCCTAGCTCTTTGAAACTTGACACAATAAACTAGTTCCAAGTTCTATCTCTATGGTTTGTTTCCTATTGATGTAGCCCTAAGCAGAGACGGGCGCAAATCACTTTCATGGAAAGGGGTTGCCAAGCTTCCAAAAAACTACGAGTTTCCTGAAATCTCAGCACACATTTTTTCACCCAATCTTGATGACACTTTCAGGTAATGATCAGTACCCCAATCCCACTTGGCTCACCAAATTTCGTTCTTCTAGGTTAAACCGTTCGTTGGCAGTAACAGTTTTAATTTTTAGGTTTCACTCTGTTTTCTCCGATATGGATACATGTAGTTGGAACTCTAAATCAAACACGGTTTGTGCTAGCTCTTTGAATCTTGACACAATAAAGTAGGTCCAAGTTCTATCTCTATGGTTTGTTTCCTATTGATGTAGCCCTAAGCAGAGATGGCGCAAATCGCTTTCATGGAAAGGGGTTGCCAACCTTCCAAAAAACTACGAGTTTCCTGAAATCTCAGCACACATTTTTTCACTCAATCTTTATGACACTTTCAGGTAATGATCAGTATCCCAATCCCACTTGGCTCACCAAATTTCGTTCTTCTAGGTTAAACTGTACATTGGCAGTAACAGTTTTAAATTTTAGGTTTCACTCTGTTTTCTCCTATATGGATTCATGTAGTTTGAACTCTAAATCAAACACGGTTTGTGCTGGCTCTTTGAAACTTGACACAATAGAGTAGTTCCAAATTCTATCTCTATGGTTTTTTTCCTATTGATGTAGCCCTAAGCAGAGACTGGCGCAAATCACTTACATGGAAAGGGGTTTCCAAGAATCCAAAAAACTACGAGTTTCCTGAAATCTCAGCACACATTTTTTCACCCAATCTTGATGACACTTTCAGGTAATGATCAGTACCCCAATCCCACTTGGCTCACCAAATTTCGTTCTGCTAGGTTAAACCGTTCGTTGGCAGTAACAGTTTTAATTTTTAGGTTTCACTCTGTTTTCTCCGATATGGATACATGTATTTGGAACTCTAAATCAAACACGGTTTGTGCTAGCTCTTTGAAACTTGACACAATAAAGTAGTTCCAAGTTCTATCTCTATGGTTTGTTTCCTATTTATGTAGCCCTAAGCAGAGACGTGCGCACATCACTTTCATGGAAAGGGGTTGCCAAACTTCTAAAAAACTACGAGTTTCCTGAAATCTCAGCACACATTTTTTCACCCAATCTTTATGACACTTTCAGGTAATGATCAGTACCCCAATCCCACTTGGCTCACCAAATTTCGTTCTGCTAGGTTAAACCGTTCGTTGGCAGTAACAGTTTTAATTTTTAGGTTTCACTCTGTTTTCTCCTATATGGAAACATGTAGTTGGAACTCTAAATCAAACACGGTTTGTGCTAGCTCTTTGAATCTTGACACAATAAAGTAGGTCCAAGTTCTATCTCTATGGTTTGTTTCCTATTGATGTAGCCCTAAGCAGAGATGGCGCAAATCGCTTTCATGGAAAGGGGTTGCCAACCTTCCAAAAAACTACGAGTTTTTTGAAATCTCAGCACAGATTTTTTCACTCAATCTTTATGACACTTTCAGGTAATGATCAGTATCCCAATCCCACTTGGCTCACCAAATTTCGTTCTTCTAGGTTAAACCGTACATTGGCAGTAACAGTTTTAAATTTTAGGTTTCACTCTGTTTTCTCCTATATGGATTCATGTAGTTTGAACTCTAAATCAAACACGGTGTGTGCTGGCTCTTTGAAACTTGACACAATAGAGTAGGTCCAAATTCTATCTCTATGGTTTGTTTCCTATTGATGTAGCCCTAAGCAGAGACTGGCGCAAATCACTTACATGGAAAGGGGTTGCCAAGCTTCCAAAAAACTACGAGTTTCCTGAAATCTCAGCACACATTTTTTCACCCAATCTTGATGACACTTTCAGTTAATGATCAGTACCCCAATCTCACTTGGCTCACCAAATTTCGTTCTTCTACGTTAAACCGTTCGTTGGCAGTAACAGTTTTAATTTTCAGGTTTCACTCTGTTTTCTCCTATATGGATACATGTAGTTGGAACTCTAAATCAAAGACGGTTTGTCCTAGCTCTTTGAAACTTGACACAATAAAGTAGTTCCAAGTTCTATCTCTATGGTTTGTTTCCTATTGATGTAGCCCTAAGCAGAGACGGGCGCAAATCACTTTCATGGAAACGGGTTGCCAAGCTTCCAAAACTCTACGAGTTTCCTGAAATCTCAGCACACATTTTTTCACCCAATCTTGATGACACTTTCAGGTAATGATCAGTACCCCAATCCCACTTGGCTCACCAAATTTCGTTCTTCTAGGTTAAACCGTTCGTTGGCAGTAACAGTTTCAATTTTTAGGTTTCACTCTGTTTTCTCCGATATGGATACATGTAGTTGGAACTCTAAATCAAACACGGTTTGTGCTAGCTCTTTGAATCTTGACACAATAAAGTAGTTCCAAGTTCTATCTCTATGGTTTGTTTCCTATTGATGTAGCCCTAAGCAGAAACGTGCGCACATCACTTTCATGGAAAGGGGTTGCCAAGCTTCCAAAAAACTACGAGTTTCCTGAAATCTCAGCACACATTTTTTCACCCAATCTTGATGACACTTTCAGGTAATGATCAGTACCCCAATCCCACTTGGCTCACCAAATTTCGTTCTGCTAGGTTAAACCGTTCGTTGGCTTTAACAGTTTTAATTTTTAGGTTTCACTCTGTTTTCTCCTATATGGATACATGTAGTTGGAATTCTAAATCAAACACGGTTTGTGCTAGCTCTTTGAATCTTGACACAATAAAGTACGTCCAAGTTCTATCTCAATGGTTTGTTTCCTATTGATGTAGCCCTAAGCAGAGATGGCGCAAATCGCTTTCATGGAAAGGGGTTGCCAACCTTCCAAAAAACTACGAGTTTCCTGAAATCTCAGCACACATTTTTTCACTCAATCTTTATGACACTTTCAGGTAATGATCAGTATCCCAATCCCACTTGGCTCACCAAATTTCGTTCTTCTAGGTTAAACCGTACATTGGCAGTAACAGTTTTAAATTTTAGGTTTCACTCTGTTTTCTCCTATATGGATTCATGTAGTTTGAACTCTAAATCAAACACGGTGTGTGCTGGCTCTTTGAAACTTGACACAATAGAGTAGGTCCAAATTCTATCTCTATGGTTTGTTTCCTATTGATGTAGCCCTAAGCAGAGACTGGCGCAAATCACTTACATGGAAAGGGGTTGCCAAGCTTCCAAAAAACTACGAGTTTCCTGAAATCTCAGCACACATTTTTTCACCCAATCTTGATGACACTTTCAGTTAATGATCAGTACCCCAATCTCACTTGCCCCTCAAATTTCGTTCTTCTACGTTAAACCGTTCGTTGGCAGTAACAGTTTTAATTTTCAGGTTTCACTCTGTTTTCTCCTATATGGATACATGTAGTTGGAACTCTAAATCAAAGACGGTTTGTCCTAGCTCTTTGAAACTTGACACAATAAAGTAGTTCCAAGTTCTATCTCTATGGTTTGTTTCCTATTGATGTAGCCCTAAGCAGAGACTGGCGCAATACACTTACATGGAAAGGGGTTGCAAGCTTCCAAAAAACTACGAGTTTCCTGAAATCTCAACACACATTTTTTCACCCAATCTTGATGACACTTTCAGGTAATGATCAGTACCCCAATCCCACTTGGCTCACCAAATTTCGTTCTTCTAGGTTAAACGGTTCGTTGGCAGTAACAGTTTAAATTTTCAGGTTTCACTCTGTTTTCTCCTATATGGATACATGTAGTTGGAACTCTAATGCAAAGACGGTTTGTCCTAGCTCTTTGAAACTTGACACAATAAAGTAGTTCCAAGTTCTATCTCTATGGTTTGTTTCCTATTGATGTAGCCCTAAGCAGAGACGTGCGCACGTCACTTTCATGGAAAGGGGTTGCCAAGCTTCCAAAAAACTACGAGTTTCCTGAAATCTCAGCACACATTTTTTCACCCAATCTTGATGACACTTTCAGGTAATGATCAGTACCCCAATCCCACTTGGCTCACCAAATTTCGTTCTGCTAGGTTAAACCGTTCATTGGCAGTAACAGTTTTAATTTTTAGGTTTCACTCTGTTTTCTCCGATATGGATACATGTATTTGGAACTCTAAATCAAACACGGTGTGTGCTAGCTCTTTGAATCTTGACACAATAAAGTAGGTCCAAGTTCTATCTCTATGGTTTGTTTCCTATTGATGTAGCCCTAAGCAGAGATGGCGCAAATCGCTTTCATGGAAAGGGGTTGCCAACCTTCCAAAAAACTACGAGTTTTTTGAAATCTCAGCACACATTTTTTCACTCAATCTTTATGACACTTTCAGGTAATGATCAGTATCCCAATCCCACTTGGCTCACCAAATTTCGTTCTTCTAGGTTAAACCGTTCATTGGCAGTAACAGTTTTAAATTTTAAGTTTCACTTTGTTTTTTCCTATATGGATTCATGTAGTTTGAACTCTAAATCAAACACGGTTTGTGCTGGCTCTTTGAAACTTGACACAATAGAGTAGTTCCAAATTCTATCTCTATGGTTTGTTTCCTATTGATGTAGCCCTAAGAAGAGACTGGCGCAAATCACTTACATGGAAAGGGGTTGCCAAGCTACCAAAAAACTACGAGTTTCCTGAAATCTCAACACACATTTTTTCACCCAATCTTGATGACACTTTCAGTTAATGATCAGTACCCCAATACCACTTGGCTCACCAAATTTCGTTCTTCTAGGTTAAACCATTCGTTGGCAGTAACAGTTTTAATTTTCAGGTTTCACTCTGTTTTCTCCTATATGGATACATGTAGTTGGAACTCTAAATCAAAGACGGTTTGTCCTAGCTCTTTGAAACTTGACACAATAAAGTAGTTCCAAGTTCTATCTCTATGGTTTGTTTCCTATTGATGTAGCCCTAAGCAGAGACGGGCGCAAATCACTTTCATGGAAAGGGGTTGCCAAGCTTCCAAAAAACTACGAGTTTCCTGAAATCTCAGCACACATTTTTTCACCCAATCTTGATGACACTTTCAGGTAATGATCAGTACCCCAATCCCACTTGGCTCACCAAATTTCGTTCTTCTAGGTTAAACCGTTCCTTGGCAGTAACAGTTTCAATTTTTAGGTTTCACTCTGTTTTCTCCGATATGGATACATGTAGTTGGAACTCTAAATCAAACACGGTTTGTGCTAGCTCTTTGAATCTTGACACAATAAAGTAGGTCCAAGTTCTATCTCTATGGTTTGTTTCCTATTGATGTAGCCCTAAGCAGAGATGGCGCAAATCGCTTTCATGGAAAGGGGTTGCCAATCTTCCAAAAAACTACGAGTTTCCTGAAATCTCAGCACACATTTTTTCACTCAATCTTTATGACACTTTCAGGTAATGATCAGTATCCCAATCCCACTTGGCTCACCAAATTTCGTTCTTCTAGGTTAAACCATACATTGGCAGTAACAGTTTAAAATTTTAGGTTTCACTCTGTTTTCTCCTATATGGATTCATGTAGTTTGAACTCTAAATCAAACACGGTTTGTGCTGGCTCTTTGAAACTTGACACAATAGAGTAGTTCCAAATTCTATCTCTATGGTTTGTTTCCTATTGATGTAGCCCTAAGCAGAGACTGGCGCAAATCACTTACATGGAAAGGGGTTTCCAAGAATCCAAAAAACTACGAGTTTCCTGAAATCTCAGCACACATTTTTTCACCCAATCTTGATGACACTTTCAGATAATGATCAGTACCCCAGTCTCACTTGGCTCACCAAATTTCGTTCTTCTACGTTAAACCGTTCGTTGGCAGTAACAGTTTTAATTTTCAGGTTTCACTCTGTTTTCTCCTATATGGATACATGTAGTTGGAACTCTAAATCAAAGACGGTTTGTCCTAGCTCTTTGAAACTTGACACAATAAAGTAGTTCCAAGTTCTATCTCTATGGTTTGTTTCCTATTGATGTAGCCCTAAGCAGAGACGGGCGCAAATCACTTTCATGGAAACGGGTTGCCAAGCTTCCAAAACTCTACGAGTTTCCTGAAATCTCAGCACACATTTTTTCACCCAATCTTGATGACACTTTCAGGTAATGATCAGTACCCCAATCCACTTGGCTCACCAAATTTCGTTCTTCTAGGTTAAACCGTTCATTGGCAGTAACAGTTTTAATTTTTAGGTTTCACTCTGTTTTCTCCGATATGGATACATGTAGTTGGAACTCTAAATCAAACACGGTTTGTGCTAGCTATTTGAAACTTGACACAATAAAGTAGTTCCAAGTTCTAACTCTATGGTTTGTTTCCTATTGATGTAGCCCTAAGCAGAGAGTGGCGCAAATCACTTTTATGGAAAGGGGTTGCCAAGAATCCAAAAAACTACGAGTTTCCAGAAATCTTGGCACACATTTTTTCACCCAAACTTGATGACACTTTCAGTTAATGATCAGTACCGCAATCCCACTTGGCTCACCAAATTTCGTTCTTCTAGTTTAAACCGTTCGTTGGCAGTAACAGTTTTAATTTTCAGGTTTCACTCTGTTTTCTCCTATATGGATACATGTAGTTGGAACTCTAATGCAAAGACGGTTTGTCCTAGCTCTTTGAAACTTGACACAATAAAGTAGTTCCAAGTTCTATCTCTATGGTTTGTTTCCTATTGATGTAGCCCTAAGCAGAGACGGGCGCAAATCACTTTCATGGAAAGGGGTTGCCAAGCTTCCAAAAAACTACGAGTTTCCTGAAATCTCAGCACACATTTTTTCACCCAATCTTGATGACACTTTCAGGTAATGATGAGTACCCCAATCCCACTTGGGTCACCAAATTTCGTTCTTCTAGGTTAAACCGTTCGTTGGCAGTAACAGTTTTAATTTTTAGGTTTCACTCTGTTTTCTCCGATATGGATACATGTAGTTGGAACTCTAAATCAAACACGGTTTGTGCTAGCTCTTTGAATCTTGACACAATAAAGTAGGTCCAAGTTCTATCTCTATGGTTTGTTTCCTATTGATGTAGCCCTAAGCAGAGATGGTGCAAATCACTTTCATGGAAAGGGGTTGCCAACCTTCCAAAAAACTACGAGTTTCCTGAAATCTCAGCACACATTTTTTCACCCAATCTTGATGACACTTTCAGTTAATGATCAGTACCCCAATCCCACTTGGCTCACCAAATTTCGTTCTTCTAGGTTAAACCGTTCGTTGGCAGTAAGAGTTTTAATTTTTAGGATTCACTCTGTTTTCTCCTATATGGATACATGTAGTTGGAACTCTAAATCAAAGACGGTTTGTGCTAGCTCTTTGAATCTTGACACAATAAAGTAGTTCCAAGTTCTATCTCTATGGTTTGTTTCTTATTGATGTAGCCCTAAGCAGAGACTGGCGCAAATCACTTTCATGGAAAGGGGTTTCCAAAAATCCAAAAAACTACGAGTTTCCAGAAATCTCGGCACACATTTTTTCACCCTATCTTGATGACATTTCCAGGTAATGATCAGGATCCCACTCCCACTTGGCTCACCAAATTTCGTTCTTCTAGGTTAAACCGTTCATTGGCAGTAACAGTTTTAAATTCTAAGTTTCACTCTGTTTTTTCCTATATGGATTCATGTAGTTTGAACTCTAAATCAAACACGGTTTGTGCTGGCTCTTTGAAACTTGACACAATAGAGTAGTTCCAAATTCTATCTCTATGGTTTGTTTCCTATTGATGTAGCCCTAAGCAGAGACTGGCGCAAATCACTTACATGGAAAGGGGTTGCCAAGCTTCCAAAAAACTACGAGTTTCCTGAAATCTCAACACACATTTTTTCACCCAATCTTGATGACACTTTCAGGTAATGATCAGTACCCCAATCCCACTTGGCTCACCAAATTTCGTTCTTCTAGGTTAAACCGTTCGTTGGCAGTAACAGTTTTAATTTTCAGGTTTCACTCGGTTTTCTCCTATATGGATACATGTAGTTGGAACTCTAAAGCAAAGAAGGTTTGTCCTAGCTCTTTGAAACTTGACACAATAAAGTAGTTCCAAGTTCTATCTCTATGGTTTGTTTCCTATTGATGTAGCCCTAAGCAGAGACGTGCGCACATCAGTTTCATGGAACGGGGTTGCCAAGCTTCCAAAAAACTACGAGTTTCCTGAAATCTCAGCACACATTTTTTCACCCAATCTTTATGACACTTTCAGGTAATGATCAGTACCCCAATCCCACTTGGCTCACCAAATTTCTTTCTGCTAGGTTAAACCGTTCGTTGGCAGTAACAGTTTTAATTTTTAGGTTTCACTCTGTTTTCTCCTATATGGATACATGTAGTTGGAACTCTAAATCAAACACGGTTTGTGCTAGCTCTTTGAATCTTGACACAATAAAGTAGGTCCAAGTTCTATCTCTATGGTTTGTTTCCTATTGATGTAGCCCTAAGCAGAGATGGCGCAAATCGCTTTCATGGAAAGGGGTTGCCAACCTTCCAAAAAACTACGAGTTTTTTGAAATCTCAGCACACATTTTTTCACTCAATCTTTATGACACTTTCAGGTAATGATCAGTATCCCAATCCCACTTGGCTCACCAAATTTCGTTCTTCTAGGTTAAACCGTACATTGGCAGTAACAGTTTTAAATTTTAGGTTTCACTCTGTTTTCTCCTATATGGATTCATGTAGTTTGAACTCTAAATCAAACACGGTTTGTGCTGGCTCTTTGAAACTTGACACAATAGAGTAGTTCCAAATTCTATCTCTATGGTTTGTTTCCTATTGATGTAGCCCTAAGCAGAGACTGGCGCAAATCACTTACATGGAAAGGGGTTGCCAAGCTTCCAAAAAACTACGAGTTTCCTGAAATCTCAGCACACATTTTTTCACCCAATCTTGATGACACTTTCAGTTAATGATCAGTACCCCAATCTCACTTGGCTCACCAAATTTCGTTCTTCTACGTTAAACCGTTCGTTGGCAGTAACAGTTTTAATTTTCAGGTTTCACTCTGTTTTCTCCTATATGGATACATGTAGTTGGAATTCTAAATCAAACACGGTTTGTGCTAGCTCTTTGAATCTTGACACAATAAAGTACGTCCAAGTTCTATCTCAATGGTTTGTTTCCTATTGATGTAGCCCTAAGCAGAGATGGCGCAAATCGCTTTCATGGAAAGGGGTTGCCAACCTTCCAAAAAACTACGAGTTTCCTGAAATCTCAGCACACATTTTTTCACTCAATCTTTATGACACTTTCAGGTAATGATCAGTATCCCAATCCCACTTGGCTCACCAAATTTCGTTCTTCTAGGTTAAACCGTACATTGGCAGTAACAGTTTTAAATTTTAGGTTTCACTCTGTTTTCTCCTATATGGATTCATGTAGTTTGAACTCTAAATCAAACACGGTGTGTGCTGGCTCTTTGAAACTTGACACAATAGAGTAGGTCCAAATTCTATCTCTATGGTTTGTTTCCTATTGATGTAGCCCTAAGCAGAGATGGCGCAAATCACTTTCATGGAAAGGGGTTGCCAACCTTCCAAAAAACTACGAGTTTCCTGAAATCTCAGCACACATTTTTTCACCCAATCTTGATAACACTTTCAGGTAATGATCAGTACCCCAATCCCACTTGGCTCACCAAATTTCGTTCTTCTAGGTTAAACCGTTCGTTGGCAGTAAGAGTTTTAATTTTTAGGATTCACTCTGTTTTCTCCTATATGGATACATGTAGTTGGAACTCTAAATCAAAGACGGTTTGTGCTAGCTCTTTGAATCTTGACACAATAAATTAGTTCCAAGTTCTATCTCTATGGTTTGTTTCTTATTGATGTAGCCCTAAGCAGAGACTGGCGCAAATCACTTTCATGGAAAGGGGTTTCCAAGAATCCAAAAAACTACGAGTTTCCAGAAATCTCGGCACACATTTTTTCACCCTATCTTGATGACACTTTCAGGTAATGATCAGGATCCCAATCCCACTTGGCTCACCAAATTTCGTTCTTCTAGGTTAAACCGTTCATTGGTAGTAACAGTTTTAAATTTTAAGTTTCACTCTGTTTTTTCCTATATGGATTCATGTAGTTTGAACTCTAAATCAAACACGGTTTGTGCTGGCTCTTTGAAACTTGACACAATAGAGTAGTTCCAAATTCTATCTCTATGGTTTGTTTCCTATTGATGTAGCCCTAAGCAGAGACTGGCGCAAATCACTTACATGGAAAGGGGTTGCCAAGCTTCCAAAAAACTACGAGTTTCCTGAAATCTCAACACACATTTTTTCACCCAATCTTGATGACACTTTCAGTTAATGATCAGTACCCCAATCCCACTTGGCTCACCAAATTTCGTTCTTCTAGGTTAAACCGTTCGTTGGCAGTAACAGTTTTAATTTTCAGGTTTCACTCTGTTTTCCCCTATATGGATACATGTAGTTGGAACTCTAAAGCAAAGACGATTTGTCCTAGCTCTTTGAAACTTGACACAATAAAGTAGTTCCAAGTTCTATCTCTATGGTTTGTTTCCTATTGATGTAGCCCTAAGCAGAGACGGGCGCACATCACTTTCATGGAAAGGGGTTGCCAAGCTTCCAAAAAACTACGAGTTTCCTGAAATCTCAGCACACATTTTTTCACCCAATCTTTATGACACTTTCAGGTAATGATCAGTATCCCAGTCCCACTTGGCTCACCAAATTTCGTTCTTCTAGGTTAAACCGTACATTGGCAGTAACAGTTTTAAATTTTAGGTTTCACTCTGTTTTTTCCGATATGGATTCATGTAGTTTGAACTCTAAATCAAACACGGTTTGTGCTGGCTCTTTGAAACTTGACACAATAGAGTAGTTCCAAATTCTATCTGTATGGTTTGTTTCCTATTGATGTAGACCTAAGCAGAGACTGGCGCAAATCACTTACATGGAAAGGGGTTGCCAAGCTTCCAAAAAACTACGAGTTTCCTGAAATCTCAGCACACATTTTTTCACCCAATCTTGATGACACTTTCAGTTAATGATCAGTACCCCTATCTCACTTGGCTCACCAAATTTCGTTCTTCTACGTTAAACCGTTCGTTGGCAGTAACAGTTTTAACTTTCAGGTTTCACTTTGTTTTCTCCTATATGGATACATGTAGTTGGAACTCTAAATCAAAGACGGTTTGTCCTAGCTCTTTGAAACTTGACACAATAAAGTAGTTCCAAGTTCTATCTCTATGGTTTGTTTCCTATTGATGTAGCCCTAAGGAGAGACGGGCGCAAATCACTTTCATGGAAAGGGGTTGCCAAGCTTCCAAAAAACTACGAGTTTCCTGAAATCTCAGCACACATTTTTTCACCCAATCTTGATGACACTTTCATGTAATGATCAGTACCCCAATCCCACTTGGCTCACCAAATTTCGTTCTTCTAGGTTAAACCGTTCGTTGGCAGTAACAGTTTTAAATTTTAGGTTTCACTCTGTTTTCTCAGATATGGATACATGTAGTTGGAACTCTAAATCAAACACGGTTTGTGCTAGCTCTTTGAATCTTGACACAATAAAGTAGGTCCAAGTTCTATCTCTATGGTTTGTTTCCTATTGATGTAGCCCAAAGCAGAGATGGCGCAAATCACTTTCATGGAAAGGGGTTGCCAACCTTCCAAAAAACTACGAGTTTCCTGAAATCTCAGCACACATTTTTTCACCCAATCTTGATGACACTTTCAGGTAATGATCAGTACCCCAATCCCACTTGGCTCACCAAATTTCGTTCTTCTAGGTTAAGCCGTTCGTTGGCAGTAAGAGTTTTAATTTTTAGATTTCACTCTTTTTTCTCCTATATGGATACATGTAGTTGGAACTCTAAATCAAAGACGGTTTGTGCTAGCTCTTTGAATCTTGACACAATAAAGAAGTTCCAAGTTCTATCTCTATGGTTTGTTTCCTATTGATGTAGCCCTAAGCAGAGACTGGCGCAAATCACTTTCATGGAAAGGGGTTGCCAAGCTTCCAAAAAACCACGAGTTTCCTGAAATCTCAGCACACATTTTTTCACCCAATCTTGATGACACTTTCAGGTAATGATCACTACCTCAATCCCACTTGGCTAACCAAATTTTGTTCTTCTAGGTTAAACCGTTCATTGGCAGTAACAGTTTTAATTTTTAGATTTCACTCTATTTTCTCCTATATGGATACATGTAGTTGGAACTCTAAATCAAACACGGTTTGTGCTAGCTCTTTGAAACTTGACACAATAAAGTAGTTCCAAGTTCTATCTCTATGGTTTGTTTCCTATTGATGTAGCCCTAAGCAGAGACTGGCGCAAATCACTTTCATGGAAAGGGGTTGCCAAGAATCCAAAAAACTACGAGATTCCATAAATCTCGGCACACATTTTTTCACCCTATCTTGATGACACTTTCAGGTAATGATCAGTATCCCAATCCCACTTGGCTCACCAAATTTCGTTCTTCTAGGTTAAACCGTTCATTGGCAGTAACAGTTTTAATTTTCAGGTTTCACTCTGTTTTCTCCTATATGGATACATTTAGTTGGAACTCTAAATCAAACACGGTTTGTGCTAGCTCTTTGAAACTTGACACAATAAAGTAGGTCCAAGTTCTATCTCTATGGTTTGTTTCCTATTGATGTAGCCCTAAGCAGAGATGGCGCAAATCACTTTCATGGAAAGGGGTTGCCAACCTTCCAAAAAACTACGAGTTTCCTGAAATCTCAGCACACATTTTTTCACCCAATCTTTATGACACTTTCAGGTAATGATAAGTACCCCAATCCCACTTGGCTCACCAAATTCCGTTCTTCTAGGTTAAACCGTTCGTTGGCAGTAACAGTTTTAATTTTTAGATTTCACTCTATTTTCTCCTATATGGATACATGTAGTTGGAACTCTAAATCAAACACGGTTTGCGCTAGCTCTTTGAAACTTGATACAATAAAGTAGTTCCAAGTTCTAACTCTATGGTTTGTTTCCTATTGATGTAGCCCTAAGCAGAGACAAGCGCAAATCACTTTCATGGAAAGGGGTTTCCAAGAATCCAAAAAACTACGAGTTTCCAGAAATCTCAGCACACATTTTTTCACCCTATCTTGATGACACTTTCAGGAAATGATCAGTATCCCAATCCCACTTGGCTCACCAAATTTCGTTCTTCTAGGTTAAACCGTTCATTGGCAGTAACAGTTTTAATTTTTAGATTTCACTCTATTTTCTCCTATATGGATACATGTAGTTGGAACTCTAAATAAAACACGTTTTGTGCTAGCTCTTTGAAACTTGACACAATAAAGTAGTTCCAAGTTCTAACTCTATGGTTTGTTGACTATTGATGTAGCCCTAATCAGAGACGGGCGCAAATCACTTTAATGGAAAGGGGTTGCCAAGCTTCCAAAAAACTACGAGTTTCCTGAAATCTCAGCACACATTTTTTCACCCAATCTTGATGACACTTTCAGGTAATGATCAGTACCCCAATCCCACTTGGGTCACCAAATTTCGTTCTTCTAGGTTAAACCGTTCGTTGGCAGTAACAGTTTTAATTTTTAGGTTTCACTCTGTTTTCTCCGATATGGATACATGTAGTTGGAACTCTAAATCAAAGACGGTTTGTGCTAGCTCTTTGAATCTTGACACAATAAAGTAGGTCCAAGTTCTATCTCTATGGTTTGTTTCTTATTGATGTAGCCCTAAGCAGAGACTGGCGCAAATCACTTTCATGGAAAGGGGTTTCCAAGAATCCAAAAAACTACGAGTTTCCAGAAATCTCGGCACACATTTTTTCACCCTAACTTGATGACACTTTCAGGTAATCATCAGGATCCCAATCCCACTTGGCTCACCAAATTTCGTTCTTCTAGGTTTAACCGTTCATTGGCAGTAACAGTTTTAAATTTTAAGTTTCACTCTGTTTTTTCCTATATGGATACATGTAGTTGGAACTCTAAAGCAAAGACGGTTTGTCCTAGCTCTTTGAAACTTGACACAATAAAGTAGTTCCAAGTTCTATCTCTATGGTTTTTTTCCTATTGATGTAGCCCTAAGCAGAGACGTGCGCACATCACTTTCATGGAAAGGGGTTGCCAAGCTTCCAAAAAACTACGACTTTCCTGAAATCTCAGCACACATTTTTTCACTCAATCTTTATGACACTTTCAGGAAATGATCAGTATCCCAATCCCACTTGGCTCACCAAATTTCGTTCTTCTAGGTTAAACCGTACATTGGCAGTAACAGTTTTAATTTTCAGGTTTCACTCTGTTTTCTCCTATATGGATACATGTAGTTGGAACTCTAAATCAAACACGGTTTGTCCTAGCTCTTTGAAACTTGACACAATAAAGTAGTTCCAAGTTCTATCTCTATGGTTTGTTTCCTATTGATGTAGCCCTAAGCAGAGACGGGCGCAAATCACTTTCATGGAAAGGGGTTGCCAAGCTTCCAAAAAACTACGAGTTTCCTGAAATCTCAGCACACATTTTTTCACCCAATCTTGATGACACTTTCAGGTAATGATCAGTACCCCAATCCCACTTGGCTCACCAAATTTCGTTCTTCTAGGTTAAACGGTTTGTTGGCAGTAACAGTTTTAATTTTTAGGTTTCACTCTGTTTTCTCAGATATGGATACATGTAGTTGGAACTCTAAATCAAACACGGTTTGTGCTAGCCCTTTGAATCTTGACACAATAAAGTAGGTCCAAGTTCTATCTCTATGGTTTGTTTCCTATTGATGTAGCCCTAAGCAGAAACTGGCGCATATCACTTTCATGGAAAGGGGTTTCCAAGAATCCAAAAAACTACGAGTTTCCTGAAATCTCAGCACACATTTTTTCACTCAATCTTTATGACAATTTCAGGTAATGATCAGTATCCCAATCCCACTTGGCTCACCAAATTTCGTTCTTCTAGGTTAAACCGTACATTGGCAGTAACAGTTTTAAATTTTAGGTTTCACTCTGTTTTCTCCTATATGGATTCATGTAGTTTGAACTCTAAATCAAACACGGTTTGTGCTGGCTCTTTGAAACTTGACACAATAGAGTAGTTCCAAATTCTATCTCTATGGTTTGTTTCCTATTGATGTAGCCCTAAGCAGAGACTGGCGCAAATCACTTACATGGAAAGGGGTTGCCAAGCTTCCAAAAAACTACGAGTTTCCTGAAATCTCAGCACACATTTTTTCACCCAATCTTGATGACACTTTCAGGTAATGATCAGTACCCCAATCCCACTTGGCTCACCAAATTTCGTTCTTCTAGGTTAAACCGTTCGTTGGCAGTAACAGTTTTAATTTTTAGGTTTCACTCTGTTTTCTCAGATATGGATACATGTAGTTGGAACTCTAAATCAAAGACGGTTTGTGCTAGCTCTTTGAATCTTGACACAATAAAGTAGTTCCGAGTTCTATCTCTATGGTTTGTTTCCTATTGATGTAGCCCTAAGCAGAGACTGGCGAAAATCACTTTCATGGAAAGGGGTTGCCAAGCTTCCAAAAAACCACGAGTTTCCTGAAATCTCAGCACACATTTTTTCACCCAATCTTGATGACACTTTCAGGTAATGATCCCTACCCCAATCCCACTTGGCTAACCAAATTTCATTCTTCTAGGTTAAACCGTTCGTTGGCAGTAACAGTTTTAATTTTTAGATTTCACTCTATTTTCTCCTATATGGATACATGTAGTTGGAACTCTAAATCAAACACGGTTTGTGCTAGCTCTTTGAATCTTGATACAATAAAGTAGTTCCAAGTTCTAACTCTATGGTTTGTTTCCTATTGATGTAGCCCTAAGCAGAGACTGACGCAAATCACTTTCATGGAAAGGGGTTTCCAAGAATCCAAAAAACTACGAGTTTCCAGAAATCTCGGCACACATTTTTTCACCCTATCTTGATGACACTTTCAGGTAATGATCAGTACCCCAATCCCACTTGGCTCACCAAATTTCGTTCTTCTAGGTTAAACCGTTCGTTGGCAGAAACAGTTTTAATTTTTAGGATTCACTCTGTTTTCTCCTATATGGATACATGTAGTTGGAACTCTAAATCAAAGACGGTTTGTGCTAGCTCTTTGAATCTTGACACAATAAAGTAGTTCAAAGTTCTAACTCTATGGTTTGTTTAGTATTGATGTAGCCCTAAGCAGAGACTGGCGCAAATCACTTTCATGGAAAGGGGTTGCCAAGCTTCCACAAAACCACGAGTTTCCTGAAATCTCAACACACCTTTTTTCACCCAATCTTGATGACACTTTCAGTTAATGATCAGTACCACAATCCCACTTGGCTCACCAAATTTCGTTCTTCTAGGTTAAACCGTTCGTTGGCAGTAACAGTTTTAATTTTCAGGTTTCACTCTGTTTTCTCCTATATGGATACATGTAGTTGGAACTCTAAATCAAAGACGGTTTGTCCTAGCTCTTTGAAACTTGACACAATAAAGTAGTTACAAGTTCTATCTCTATGGTTTGTTTCCTATTGATGTAGCCCTAAGCAGAGACGGGCGCAAATCACTTTAATGGAAAGGGGTTGCCAAGCTTCCAAAAAACTACTAGTTTCCTGAAATCTCAGCACACATTTTTTCACCCAAACTTTATGACACTTTCAGGTAATGATCAGTACCCCAATCCCACTTGGCTCACCAAATTTCGTTCTGCTAGGTTAAACCGTTCGTTGGCAGTAACAGTTTTAATTTTTAGGATTCACTCTGTTTTCTCCTATATGGATACATGTAGTTGGAACTCTAAATCAAAGACGGTTTGTGCTAGCTCTTTGAATCTTGACACAATAAAGTAGTTCCAAGTTCTATCTCTATGGTTTGTTTCCTATTCATGTAGCCCTAAGCAGAGACTGGCGCAAATCACTTTCATGGAAAGGGGTTGCCAAGCTTCCAAAAAACCACGAGTTTCCTGAAATCTCAACACACCTTTTTTCACCCAATCTTGATGACACTTTCAGTTAATGATCAGTACCACAATCCCACTTGGCTCACCAAATTTCGTTCTTCTAGGTTAAACCGTTCGTTGGCAGTAACAGTTTTAATTTTCAGGTTTCACTCTGTTTTCTCCTATATGGATACATGTAGTTGGAACTCTAAATCAAAGACGGTTTGTCCTAGCTCTTTGAAACTTGACACAATAAAGTAGTTCCAAGTTCTAACTTTATGGTTTGTTTCCTATTGATGTAGCCCTAAGCAGAGACGGGCGCAAATCACTTACATGGAAAGGGGTTGCCAAGCTTCCAAAAAACTACGAGTTTCCTGAAATCTCAGCACACATTTTTTCACCCAATCTTTATGACACTTTCAGGTAATGATCAGTACCCCAATCCCACTTGGCTCACCAAATTTCGTTCTGCTAGGTTAAACCGTTCGTTGGCAGTAACAGTTTTAATTTTTAGGTTTCACTCTGTTTTCTCCTATATGGATACATGTAGTTGGAACTCTAAATCAAACACGGTTTGTGCTAGCTCTTTGAATCTTGACACAATAAAGTAGGTCCGAGTTCTATCTGTATGGTTTGTTTCCTATTGATGTAGCCCTAAGCAGAGATGGCGCAAATCACTTTCATGGAAAGGGGTTGCCAACCTTCCAAAAAACTACGAGTTTCCTGAAATCTCAGCACACATTTCTTCACCCAATCTTGATGACACTTTCAGTTAATGATCCATACCCCAATCCCACTTGGCTCACCAAATTTCGTTCTTCTAGGTTAAACCGTTCGTTGGCAGTAAGAGTTTTAATTTTCAGGTTTCACTCTGTTTTGTCCTATATGGATACATGTAGTTGGAACTCTAAATCAAAGACGGTTTGTCCTAGCTCTGTGAAACTTGACACAATAAAGTAGTTCCAAGTTCTATCTCTATGGTTTGTTTCCTATTGATGTAGCCCTAAGCAGAGGCGGGCGCAAATCACTTTCATGGAAAGGGGTTGCCAAGCTTCCAAAAAACTACGAGTTTCCTGAAATCTCAGCACACATTTTTTCACCCAATCTTGATGACACTTTCAGGTAATGATCAGTACCCCAATCCCACTTGGCTCACCAAATTTCGTTCTTCTAGGTTAAACCGTTCGTTGGCAGTAACAGTTTTAATTTTTAGGTTTCACTCTGTTTTCTCCGATATGGATACATGTAGTTGGAACTCTAAATCAAACACGGTTTGTGCTAGCTCTTTGAATCTTGACACAATAAAGTAGGTCCAAGTTCTATCTCTATGGTTTGTTTCCTATTGATGTAGCCCTAAGCAGAGATGGCGCAAATCACTTTCATGGAAAGGGGTTGCCAACCTTCCAAAAAACTACGAGTTTCCTGAAATCTCAGCACACATTTTTTCACCCAATCTTGATGACACTTTCAGTTAATGATCAGTACCCCAATCCCACTTGGCTCACCAAATTTCGTTCTTCTAGGTTAAACCGTTCGTTGGCAGTAACAGTTTTAATTTTCAGGTTTCACTCTGTTTTCTCCTATATGGATACATGTAGTTGGAACTCTAAATCAAACACGGTTTGTCCTAGCTCTTTGAAACTTGACACAATAAAGTAGTTCCAAGTTCTATCTCTATGGTTTGTTTCCTATTGATGTAGCCCTAAGCAGAGGCGGGCGCAAATCACTTTCATGGAAAGGGGTTGCCAAGCTTCCAAAAAACTACGAGTTTCCTGAAATCTCAGCACACATTTTTTCACCCAATCTTGATGACACTTTCAGGTAATGATCAGTACCCCAATCCCACTTGGCTCACCAAATTTCGTTCTTCTAGGTTAAACCGTTCGTTGGCAGTAACAGTTTTAATTTTTAGGTTTCACTCTGTTTTCTCCGATATGGATACATGTAGTTGGAACTCTAAATCAAACACGGTTTGTGCTAGCTCTTTGAATCTTGACACAATAAAGTAGGTCCAAGTTCTATCTCTATGGTTTGTTTCCTATTGATGTAGCCCTAAGCAGAGATGGCGCAAATCACTTTCATGGAAAGGGGTTGCCAACCTTCCAATAAACTACGAGTTTCCTGAAATCTCAGCACACATTTTTTCACCCAATCTTGATGACACTTTCAGGTAATGATTAGTACCCCAATCCCACTTGGCTCACCAAATTTCGTTCTTCTAGGTTAAACCGTTCGTTGGCAGTAACAGTTTTAATTTTTAGGTTTCACTCTGTTTTCTCCGATATGGATACATGTAGTTGGAACTCTAAATCAAACACGGTTTGTGCTAGCTCTTTGAATCTTGACACAATAAAGTAGTTCCAAGTTCTATCTCTATGGTTTGTTTCCTATTGATGTAGCCCTAAGCAGAGGCGGGCGCAAATCACTTTCATGGAAAGGGGTTGCCAAGCTTCCAAAAAACTACGAGTTTCCTGAAATCTCAGCACACATTTTTTCACCCAATCTTGATGACACTTTCAGGTAATGATCAGTACCCCAATCCCACTTGGCTCACCAAATTTCGTTCTTCTAGGTTAAACCGTTCGTTGGCAGTAACAGTTTTAATTTTTAGGTTTCACTCTGTTTACTCTGATATGGATACATGTATTTGGAACTCTAAATCAAACACGGTTTGTGCTAGCTCTTTGAATCTTGACACAATAAAGTAGGTCCAAGTTCTATCTCTATGGTTTGTTTCCTATTGATGTAGCCCTAAGCAGAGATGGCGCAAATCACTTTCATGGAAAGGGGTTCCCAACCTTCCAAAAAACTACGAGTTTCCTGAAATCTCAGCACACATTTTTTCACCCAATCTTGATGACACTTTCAGGTAATGATCAGTACCCCAATCCCACTTGGCTCACAAAATTTCGTTCTTCTAGGTTAAACCGTTCGTTGGCAGTAAGAATTTTAATTTTTAGGTTTCACTCTGTTTTCTCCTATATGGATACATGTAATTGGAATTCTAAATCAAACACGGTTTGTGCTAGCTCTTTGAATCTTGACACAATAAAGTAGGTCCAAGTTCTATCTCTATGGTTTGTTTCCTATTGATGTAGCCCTAAGCAGAGATGGCGCAAATCACTTTCATGGAAAGGGGTTGCCAACCTTCCAAAAAACTACGAGTTTCCTGAAATCTCAGCACACATTTTTTCACCCAATCTTGATGACACTTTCAGGTAATGATTAGTACCCCAATCCCACTTGGCTCACCAAATTTCGTTCTTCTAGGTTAAACCGTTCGTTGGCAGTAAGAGTTTTAATTTTTAGGTTTCACTCTGTTTTCTCCTATATGGATACATGTAGTTGGAACTCTAAATCAAAGACGGTTTGTGCTAGCTCTTTGAATCTTGACACAATAAAGTAGTTCCAAGTTCTATCTCTATGGTTTGTTTCCTATTGATGTAGCCCTAAGCAGAGACGGGCGCAAATCACTTACATGGAAAGGGGTTGCCAAGCTTCCAAAAAACTACGAGTTTCCTGAAATCTCAGCACACATTTTTTCACCCAATCTTTATGACACTTTCAGGTAATGATCAGTACCCCAATCCCACTTGGCTCACCAAATTTCGTTCTTCTAGGTTAAACCGTTCGTTGGCAGTAACAGTTTTAATTTTTAGGTTTCACTCTGTTTTCTCCGATATGGATACATGTAGTTGGAACTCTAAATCAAACACTGTTTGTGCTAGCTCTTTGAAACTTGACACAATAAAGTAGGTCCAAGTTCTATCTCTATGGTTTGTTTCCTATTGATGTAGCCCTAAGCAGAGATGGCGCAAATCACTTTCATGGAAAGGGGTTGCCAACCTTCCAAAAAACTACGAGTTTCCTGAAATCTCAGCACACATTTTTTCACCCAATCTTGATGACACTTTCAGGTAATGATCAGTACCCCAATCCCACTTGGCTCGCAAAATTTCATTCTTCTAGGTTAAACAGTTCGTTGGCAGTAAGAATTTTAATTTTTAGGTTTCACTCTGTTTTCTCCTATATGGATACATGTAATTGGAACTCTAAATGAAAGACAGTTTGTGCTAGCTCTTTGAATCTTGACACAATAAAGTAGTTCCAAGTTCTAACTCTATGGTTTGTTTCCTATTGATGTAGCCCTAAGCAGAGACTGGCGCAAATCACTTTCATGGAAAGGGGTTGCCAAGCTTCCAAAAAACCACGAGTTTCCTGAAATCTCAACACACGTTTTTTCACCCAATCTTGATGACACTTTCAGTTAATGATCAGTACCCCAATCCCACTTGGCTCACCAAATTTCGTTCTTCTAGGTTAAACCATTCGTTGGCAGTAACAGTTTTAATTTTCAGGTTTCACTCTGTTTTCTCCTATATGGATACATGTAGTTGGAACTCTAAATCAAAGACGGTTTGTCCTAGCTCTTTGAAACTTGACACAATAAAGTAGTTCCAAGTTCTATCTCTATGGTTTGTTTCCTATTGATGTAGCCCTAAGCAGAGACGGGCACAAATCACTTTCATGGAAAGGGGTTGCCAAGCTTCCAAAAAACTACGAGTTTCCTGAAATCTAGCACACATTTTTTCACCCAATCTTGATGACACTTTCAGGTAATGATCAGTACCCCAATCCCACTTGGCTCACCAAATTTCGTTCTGCTAGGTTAAACCGTTCGTTGGCAGTAACAGTTTTAATTTTTAGGTTTCACTCTGTTTTCTCCTATATGGATACATGTAGTTGGAACTCTAAATCAAACACGGTTTGTGCTAGCTCTTTGAATCTTGACACAATAAAGTAGGTCCAAGTTCTATCTCTATGGTTTGTTTCCTATTGATGTAGCCCTAAGCAGAGATGGCGCAAATCACTTTCATGCAAAGGGGTTGCCAACCTTCCAAAAAACTACGAGTTTCCTGAAATCTCAGCACACATTTTTTCACCCAATCTTGATGACACTCTCAGGTAATGATCAGTACCCCAATCCAACATGGCTCACCAAATTTCGTTCTTCTAGTTTAAACCGTTCGTTGGCAGTAACAGTTTTAATTTTCAGGTTTCACTCTGTTTTCTCCTATATGGATACATGTAGTTGGAACTCTAAATCAAAGACGGTTTGTCCTAGCTCTTTGAAACTTGACACAATAAAGTAGTTCCAAGTTCTATCTCTATGGTTTGTTTCCTATTGATGTAGCCCTAAGCAGAGATGGGCGCAAATCACTTTCATGGAAAGGGGTTGCCAAGCTTCCAAAAAACTACGAGTTTCCTGAAATCTCAGCACACATTTTTTCACCCAATCTTTATGACTCTTTCAGGTAATGATCAGTACCCCAATCCCACTTGGCTCACCAAATTTCGTTCTTCTAGGTTAAACCGTTCGTTGGCAGTAACAGTTTTAATTTTCAGGTTTCACTCTGTTTTCTCCTATATAGATACATGTAGTTGGACCTCTAAATCAAACACAGTTTGTGCTAGCTCTTTGAATCTTGACACAATAAAGTAGGTCCAAGTTCTATCTCTATGGTTTGTTTCCTATTGATGTAGCCCTAAGCAGAGATGGCGCAAATCACTTTCATGGAAAGGGGTTGCCAACCTTCCAAAAAACTACGAGTTTCCTGAAATCTCAGCACATATTTTTTCACCCAATCTTGATGACACTTTCAGTTAATGATCAGTACCCCAATCCCACTTGGCTCACCAAATTTCGTTCTTCTAGGTTAAACCGTTCGTTGGCAGTAACAGTTTTAATTTTCAGGTTTCACTCTGTTTTCTCCTATAAGGATACATGTAGTTGGAACTCTAAATCAAAGACGGTTTGTCCTAGCTCTTTGAAACTTGACACAATAAAGTAGTTCCAAGTTCTATCTCTATGGTTTGTTTCCTATTGATGTAGCCCTAAGCAGAGACGGGCGCAAATCACTTTCATGGAAAGGGGTTGCCAAGCTTCCAAAAAACTACGAGTTTCCTGAAATCTCAGCACACATTTTTTCACCCAATCTTGATGACACTTTAAGGTAATGATCAGTACCCCAATCCCACTTGGCTCACCAAATTTCGTTCTGCTATGTTAAACCGTTCGTTGGCAGTAACAGTTTTAATTTTTAGGTTTCACTCTGTTTTCTCCTATATGGATACATGTAGTTGGAACTCTAAATCAAACACGGTTTGTGCTAGCTCTTTGAATCTTGAAACAATAAAGTAGGTCCGAGTTCTATCTGTATGGTTTGTTTCCTATTGATGTAGCCCTAAGCAGAGATGGCGCAAATCACTTTCATGGAAAGGGGTTGCCAACCTTCCAAAAAACTACGAGTTTCCTGAAATCTCAGCACACATTTTTTCACCCAATCTTGATGACACTTTCAGGTAATGATTAGTACCCCAATCCCACTTGGCTCACCAAATTTCGTTCTTCTAGGTTAAACCGTTCGTTGGCAGTAACAGTTTTAATTTTCAGGTTTCACTCTGTTTTCTCCTATATGGATACATGTAGTTGGAACTCTAAATCAAACATGGTTTGTCCTAGCTCTTTGAAACTTGACACAATAAAGTAGTTCCAAGTTCTATCTCTATGGTTTGTTTCCTATTGATGTAGCCCTAAGCAGAGACGGGCGCAAATCACTTTCATGAAAGGGGTTGCCAAGCTTCCAAAAAACTACGAGTTTCCTGAAATCTCAGCACACATTTTTTCACCCAATCTTGATGACACTTTCAGGTAATGATCAGTACCCCAATCCCACTTGGCTCACCAAATTTCGTTCTTCTAGGTTAAACCGTTCGTTGGCAGTAACAGTTTTTATTTTTAGGTTTCACTCTGTTTTCTCCTATATGGATACATGTAGTTGGAACTCTAAATCAAACACGGTTTGTGCTAGCTCTTTGAATCTTGACACAATAAAGTAGGTCCAAGTTCTATCTCTATGGTTTGTTTCCTATTGATGTAGCCCTAAGCAGAGATGGCGCAAATCACTTTCATGGAAAGGGGTTGCCAACCTTCCAAAAAACTACGAGTTTCCTGAAATCTCAGCACACATTTTTTTCACCCAATCTTGATGACACTTTCAGTTAATGATCAGTACCCCAATCCCACTTGGCTCACCAAATTTCGTTCTTCTAGGTTAAACCGTTCGTTGGCAGTAACAGTTTTAATTTTCAGGTTTCACTCTGTTTTCTCCTATATGGATACATGTAGTTGGAACTCTAAATCAAACACGGTTTGTCCTAGCTCTTTGAAACTTGACACAATAAAGTAGTTCCAAGTTCTATCTCTATGGTTTGTTTCCTATTGATGTAGCCCTAAGCAGAGGCGGGCGCAAATCACTTTCATGGAAAGGGGTTGCCAAGCTTCCAAAAAACTACGAGTTTCCTGAAATCTCAGCACACATTTTTTCACCCAATCTTGATGACACTTTCAGGTAATGATCAGTACCCCAATCCCACTTGGCTCACCAAATTTCGTTCTTCTAGGTTAAACCGTTCGTTGGCAGTAACAGTTTTAATTTTTAGGTTTCACTCTGTTTTCTCCGATATGGATACATGTAGTTGGAACTCTAAATCAAACACGGTTTGTGCTAGCTCTTTGAATCTTGACACAATAAAGTAGGTCCAAGTTCTATCTCTATGGTTTGTTTCCTATTGATGTAGCCCTAAGCAGAGATGGCGCAAATCACTTTCATGGAAAGGGGTTGCCAACCTTCCAAAAAACTACGAGTTTCCTGAAATCTCAGCACACATTTTTTCACCCAATCTTGATGACACTTTCAGGTAATGATTAGTACCCCAATCCCACTTGGCTCACCAAATTTCGTTCTTCTAGGTTAAACCGTTCGTTGGCAGTAACAGTTTTAATTTTCAGGTTTCACTCTGTTTTCTCCTATATGGATACATGTAGTTGGAACTCTAAATCAAACATGGTTTGTCCTAGCTCTTTGAAACTTGACACAATAAAGTAGTTCCAAGTTCTATCTCTATGGTTTGTTTCCTATTGATGTAGCCCTAAGCAGAGACGGGCGCAAATCACTTTCATGAAAGGGGTTGCCAAGCTTCCAAAAAACTACGAGTTTCCTGAAATCTCAGCACACATTTTTTCACCCAATCTTGATGACACTTTCAGGTAATGATCAGTACCCCAATCCCACTTGGCTCACCAAATTTCGTTCTTCTAGGTTTAACCGTTCGTTGGCAGTAACAGTTTTTATTTTTAGGTTTCACTCTGTTTTCTCCTATATGGATACATGTAGTTGGAACTCTAAATCAAACACGGTTTGTGCTAGCTCTTTGAATCTTGACACAATAAAGTAGGTCCAAGTTCTATCTCTATGGTTTGTTTCCTATTGATGTAGCCCTAAGCAGAGATGGCGCAAATCACTTTCATGGAAAGGGGTTGCCAACCTTCCAAAAAACTACGAGTTTCCTGAAATCTCAGCACACATTTTTTTCACCCAATCTTGATGACACTTTCAGTTAATGATCAGTACCCCAATCCCACTTGGCTCACCAAATTTCGTTCTTCTAGGTTAAACCGTTCGTTGGCAGTAACAGTTTTAATTTTCAGGTTTCACTCTGTTTTCTCCTATATGGATACATGTAGTTGGAACTCTAAATCAAACACGGTTTGTCCTAGCTCTTTGAAACTTGACACAATAAAGTAGTTCCAAGTTCTATCTCTATGGTTTGTTTCCTATTGATGTAGCCCTAAGCAGAGGCGGGCGCAAATCACTTTCATGGAAAGGGGTTGCCAAGCTTCCAAAAAACTACGAGTTTCCTGAAATCTCAGCACACATTTTTTCACCCAATCTTGATGACACTTTCAGGTAATGATCAGTACCCCAATCCCACTTGGCTCACCAAATTTCGTTCTTCTAGGTTAAACCGTTCGTTGGCAGTAACAGTTTTAATTTTTAGGTTTCACTCTGTTTTCTCCGATATGGATACATGTAGTTGGAACTCTAAATCAAACACGGTTTGTGCTAGCTCTTTGAATCTTGACACAATAAAGTAGGTCCAAGTTCTATCTCTATGGTTTGTTTCCTATTGATGTAGCCCTAAGCAGAGATGGCGCAAATCACTTTCATGGAAAGGGGTTGCCAACCTTCCAAAAAACTACGAGTTTCCTGAAATCTCAGCACACATTTTTTCACCCAATCTTGATGACACTTTCAGGTAATGATTAGTACCCCAATCCCACTTGGCTCACCAAATTCCGTTCTTCTAGGTTAAACCGTTCGTTGGCAGTAAGAGTTTTAATTTTTAGGTTTCACTCTGTTTTCTCCTATATGGATACATGTAGTTGGAACTCTAAATCAAAGACGGTTTGTGCTAGCTCTTTGAATCTTGACACAATAAAGTAGTTCCAAGTTCTATCTCTATGGTTTGTTTCCTATTGATGTAGCCCTAAGCAGAGACGGGCGCAAATCACTTTCATGGAAAGGGGTTGCCAAGCTTCCAAAAAACTACGAGTTTCCTGAAATCTCAGCACACATTTTTTCACCCAATCTTTATGACACTTTCAGGTAATGATCAGTACCCCAATCCCACTTGGCTCACAAAATTTCGTTCTTCTAGGTTAAACCGTTCGTTGGCAGTAAGAATTTTAATTTTTAGGTTTCACTCTGTTTTCTCCTATATGGATACATGTAATTGGAACTCTAAATCAAACACGGTTTGTGCTAGCTCTTTGAATCTTGACACAATAAAGTAGGTCCAAGTTCTATCTCTATGGTTTGTTTCCTATTGATGTAGCCCTAAGCAGAGATGGCGCAAATCACTTTCATGGAAAGGGGTTGCCAACCTTCCAAAAAACTACGAGTTTCCTGAAATCTCAGCACACATTTTTTCACCCAATCTTGATGACACTTTCAGGTAATGATTAGTACCCCAATCCCACTTGGCTCACCAAATTTTGTTCTTCTAGGTTAAACCGTTCGTTGGCAGTAAGAGTTTTAATTTTTAGGTTTCACTCTGTTTTCTCCTATATGGATACATGTAGTTGGAACTCTAAATCAAAGACGGTTTGTGCTAGCTCTTTGAATCTTGACACAATAAAGTAGTTCCAAGTTCTATCTCTATGGTTTGTTTCCTATTGATGTAGCCCTAAGCAGAGACGGGCGCAAATCACTTACATGGAAAGGGGTTGCCAAGCTTCCAAAAAACTACGAGTTTCCTGAAATCTCAGCACACATTTTTTCACCCAATCTTTATGACACTTTCAGGTAATGATCAGTACCCCAATCCCACTTGGCTCACCAAATTTCGTTCTTCTAGGTTAAACCGTTCGTTGGCAGTAACAGTTTTAATTTTTAGGTTTCACTCTGTTTTCTCCGATATGGATACATGTAGTTGGAACTCTAAATCAAACACTGTTTGTGCTAGCTCTTTGAAACTTGACACAATAAAGTAGGTCCAAGTTCTATCTCTATGGTTTGTTTCCTATTGATGTAGCCCTAAGCAGAGATGGCGCAAATCACTTTCATGGAAAGGGGTTGCCAACCTTCCAAAAAACTACGAGTTTCCTGAAATCTCAGCACACATTTTTTCACCCAATCTTGATGACACTTTCAGGTAATGATCAGTACCCCAATCCCACTTGGCTCGCAAAATTTCATTCTTCTAGGTTAAACAGTTCGTTGGCAGTAAGAATTTTAATTTTTAGGTTTCACTCTGTTTTCTCCTATATGGATACATGTAATTGGAACTCTAAATGAAAGACAGTTTGTGCTAGCTCTTTGAATCTTGACACAATAAAGTAGTTCCAAGTTCTAACTCTATGGTTTGTTTTCTATTGATGTAGCCCTAAGCAGAGACTGGCGCAAATCACTTTCATGGAAAGGGGTTGCCAAGCTTCCAAAAAACCACGAGTTTCCTGAAATCTCAACACACGTTTTTTCACCCAATCTTGATGACACTTTCAGTTAATGATCAGTACCCCAATCCCACTTGGCTCACCAAATTTCGTTCTTCTAGGTTAAACCATTCGTTGGCAGTAACAGTTTTAATTTTAAGGTTTCACTCTGTTTTCTCCTATATGGATACATGTAGTTGGAACTCTAAATCAAAGACGGTTTGTCCTAGCTCTTTGAAACTTGACACAATAAAGTAGTTCCAAGTTCTATCTCTATGGTTTGTTTCCTATTGATGTAGCCCTAAGCAGAGATGGGCGCAAATCACTTTCATGGAAAGGGGTTGCCAAGCTTCCAAAAAACTACGAGTTTCCTGAAATCTCAGCACACATTTTTTCACCCAATCTTTATGACACTTTCAGGTAATGATCAGTACCCCAATCCCACTTGGCTCACCAAATTTCGTTCTTCTAGGTTAAACCGTTCGTTGGCAGTAACAGTTTTAATTTTCAGGTTTCACTCTGTTTTCTCCTATATAGATACATGTAGTTGGACCTCTAAATCAAACACAGTTTGTGCTAGCTCTTTGAATCTTGACACAATAAAGTAGGTCCAAGTTCTATCTCTATGGTTTGTTTCCTATTGATGTAGCCCTAAGCAGAGATGGCGCAAATCACTTTCATGGAAAGGGGTTGCCAACCTTCCAAAAAACTACGAGTTTCCTGAAATCTCAGCACATATTTTTTCACCCAATCTTGATGACACTTTCAGTTAATGATCAGTACCCCAATCCCACTTGGCTCACCAAATTTCGTTCTTCTAGGTTAAACCGTTCGTTGGCAGTAACAGTTTTAATTTTCAGGTTTCACTCTGTTTTCTCCTATAAGGATACATGTAGTTGGAACTCTAAATCAAAGACGGTTTGTCCTAGCTCTTTGAAACTTGACACAATAAAGTAGTTCCAAGTTCTATCTCTATGGTTTGTTTCCTATTGATGTAGCCCTAAGCAGAGACGGGCGCAAATCACTTTCATGGAAAGGGGTTGCCAAGCTTCCAAAAAACTACGAGTTTCCTGAAATCTCAGCACACATTTTTTCACCCAATCTTGATGACACTTTAAGGTAATGATCAGTACCCCAATCCCACTTGGCTCACCAAATTTCGTTCTGCTATGTTAAACCGTTCGTTGGCAGTAACAGTTTTAATTTTTAGGTTTCACTCTGTTTTCTCCTATATGGATACATGTAGTTGGAACTCTAAATCAAACACGGTTTGTGCTAGCTCTTTGAATCTTGAAACAATAAAGTAGGTCCGAGTTCTATCTGTATGGTTTGTTTCCTATTGATGTAGCCCTAAGCAGAGATGGCGCAAATCACTTTCATGGAAAGGGGTTGCCAACCTTCCAAAAAACTACGAGTTTCCTGAAATCTCAGCACACATTTTTTCACCCAATCTTGATGACACTTTCAGGTAATGATTAGTACCCCAATCCCACTTGGCTCACCAAATTTCGTTCTTCTAGGTTAAACCGTTCGTTGGCAGTAACAGTTTTAATTTTCAGGTTTCACTCTGTTTTCTCCTATATGGATACATGTAGTTGGAACTCTAAATCAAACATGGTTTGTCCTAGCTCTTTGAAACTTGACACAATAAAGTAGTTCCAAGTTCTATCTCTATGGTTTGTTTCCTATTGATGTAGCCCTAAGCAGAGACGGGCGCAAATCACTTTCATGAAAGGGGTTGCCAAGCTTCCAAAAAACTACGAGTTTCCTGAAATCTCAGCACACATTTTTTCACCCAATCTTGATGACACTTTCAGGTAATGATCAGTACCCCAATCCCACTTGGCTCACCAAATTTCGTTCTTCTAGGTTAAACCGTTCGTTGGCAGTAACAGTTTTTATTTTTAGGTTTCACTCTGTTTTCTCCTATATGGATACATGTAGTTGGAACTCTAAATCAAACACGGTTTGTGCTAGCTCTTTGAATCTTGACACAATAAAGTAGGTCCAAGTTCTATCTCTATGGTTTGTTTCCTATTGATGTAGCCCTAAGCAGAGATGGCGCAAATCACTTTCATGGAAAGGGGTTGCCAACCTTCCAAAAAACTACGAGTTTCCTGAAATCTCAGCACACATTTTTTTCACCCAATCTTGATGACACTTTCAGTTAATGATCAGTACCCCAATCCCACTTGGCTCACCAAATTTCGTTCTTCTAGGTTAAACCGTTCGTTGGCAGTAACAGTTTTAATTTTCAGGTTTCACTCTGTTTTCTCCTATATGGATACATGTAGTTGGAACTCTAAATCAAACACGGTTTGTCCTAGCTCTTTGAAACTTGACACAATAAAGTAGTTCCAAGTTCTATCTCTATGGTTTGTTTCCTATTGATGTAGCCCTAAGCAGAGGCGGGCGCAAATCACTTTCATGGAAAGGGGTTGCCAAGCTTCCAAAAAACTACGAGTTTCCTGAAATCTCAGCACACATTTTTTCACCCAATCTTGATGACACTTTCAGGTAATGATCAGTACCCCAATCCCACTTGGCTCACCAAATTTCGTTCTTCTAGGTTAAACCGTTCGTTGGCAGTAACAGTTTTAATTTTTAGGTTTCACTCTGTTTTCTCCGATATGGATACATGTAGTTGGAACTCTAAATCAAACACGGTTTGTGCTAGCTCTTTGAATCTTGACACAATAAAGTAGGTCCAAGTTCTATCTCTATGGTTTGTTTCCTATTGATGTAGCCCTAAGCAGAGATGGCGCAAATCACTTTCATGGAAAGGGGTTGCCAACCTTCCAAAAAACTACGAGTTTCCTGAAATCTCAGCACACATTTTTTCACCCAATCTTGATGACACTTTCAGGTAATGATTAGTACCCCAATCCCACTTGGCTCACCAAATTCCGTTCTTCTAGGTTAAACCGTTCGTTGGCAGTAAGAGTTTTAATTTTTAGGTTTCACTCTGTTTTCTCCTATATGGATACATGTAGTTGGAACTCTAAATCAAAGACGGTTTGTGCTAGCTCTTTGAATCTTGACACAATAAAGTAGTTCCAAGTTCTATCTCTATGGTTTGTTTCCTATTGATGTAGCCCTAAGCAGAGACGGGCGCAAATCACTTTCATGGAAAGGGGTTGCCAAGCTTCCAAAAAACTACGAGTTTCCTGAAATCTCAGCACACATTTTTTCACCCAATCTTTATGACACTTTCAGGTAATGATCAGTACCCCAATCCCACTTGGCTCACCAAATTTCGTTCTGCTAGGTTAAACCGTTCGTTGGCAGTAACAGTTTTAATTTTTAGGTTTCACTCTGTTTTCTCCTATATGGATACATGTAGTTGGAATTCTAAATCAAACACGGTTTGTGCTAGCTCTTTGAATCTTGACACAATAAAGTACGTCCAAGTTCTATCTCAATGGTTTGTTTCCTATTGATGTAGCCCTAAGCAGAGATGGCGCAAATCGCTTTCATGGAAAGGGGTTGCCAACCTTCCAAAAAACTACGAGTTTCCTGAAATCTCAGCACACATTTTTTCACTCAATCTTTATGACACTTTCAGGTAATGATCAGTATCCCAATCCCACTTGGCTCACCAAATTTCGTTCTTCTAGGTTAAACCGTACATTGGCAGTAACAGTTTTAAATTTTAGGTTTCACTCTGTTTTCTCCTATATGGATTCATGTAGTTTGAACTCTAAATCAAACACGGTGTGTGCTGGCTCTTTGAAACTTGACACAATAGAGTAGGTCCAAATTCTATCTCTATGGTTTGTTTCCTATTGATGTAGCCCTAAGCAGAGACTGGCGCAAATCACTTACATGGAAAGGGGTTGCCAAGCTTCCAAAAAACTACGAGTTTCCTGAAATCTCAGCACACATTTTTTCACCCAATCTTGATGACACTTTCAGTTAATGATCAGTACCCCAATCTCACTTGCCCCTCAAATTTCGTTCTTCTACGTTAAACCGTTCGTTGGCAGTAACAGTTTTAATTTTCAGGTTTCACTCTGTTTTCTCCTATATGGATACATGTAGTTGGAACTCTAAATCAAAGACGGTTTGTCCTAGCTCTTTGAAACTTGACACAATAAAGTAGTTCCAAGTTCTATCTCTATGGTTTGTTTCCTATTGATGTAGCCCTAAGCAGAGACTGGCGCAATACACTTACATGGAAAGGGGTTGCAAGCTTCCAAAAAACTACGAGTTTCCTGAAATCTCAACACACATTTTTTCACCCAATCTTGATGACACTTTCAGGTAATGATCAGTACCCCAATCCCACTTGGCTCACCAAATTTCGTTCTTCTAGGTTAAACGGTTCGTTGGCAGTAACAGTTTAAATTTTCAGGTTTCACTCTGTTTTCTCCTATATGGATACATGTAGTTGGAACTCTAATGCAAAGACGGTTTGTCCTAGCTCTTTGAAACTTGACACAATAAAGTAGTTCCAAGTTCTATCTCTATGGTTTGTTTCCTATTGATGTAGCCCTAAGCAGAGACGTGCGCACGTCACTTTCATGGAAAGGGGTTGCCAAGCTTCCAAAAAACTACGAGTTTCCTGAAATCTCAGCACACATTTTTTCACCCAATCTTGATGACACTTTCAGGTAATGATCAGTACCCCAATCCCACTTGGCTCACCAAATTTCGTTCTGCTAGGTTAAACCGTTCATTGGCAGTAACAGTTTTAATTTTTAGGTTTCACTCTGTTTTCTCCGATATGGATACATGTATTTGGAACTCTAAATCAAACACGGTTTGTGCTAGCTCTTTGAATCTTGACACAATAAAGTAGGTCCAAGTTCTATCTCTATGGTTTGTTTCCTATTGATGTAGCCCTAAGCAGAGACTGGCGCAATACACTTACATGGAAAGGGGTTGCAAGCTTCCAAAAAACTACGAGTTTCCTGAAATCTCAACACACATTTTTTCACCCAATCTTGATGACACTTTCAGGTAATGATCAGTACCCCAATCCCACTTGGCTCACCAAATTTCGTTCTTCTAGGTTAAACGGTTCGTTGGCAGTAACAGTTTAAATTTTCAGGTTTCACTCTGTTTTCTCCTATATGGATACATGTAGTTGGAACTCTAATGCAAAGACGGTTTGTCCTAGCTCTTTGAAACTTGACACAATAAAGTAGTTCCAAGTTCTATCTCTATGGTTTGTTTCCTATTGATGTAGCCCTAAGCAGAGACGTGCGCACGTCACTTTCATGGAAAGGGGTTGCCAAGCTTCCAAAAAACTACGAGTTTCCTGAAATCTCAGCACACATTTTTTCACCCAATCTTGATGACACTTTCAGGTAATGATCAGTACCCCAATCCCACTTGGCTCACCAAATTTCGTTCTGCTAGGTTAAACCGTTCATTGGCAGTAACAGTTTTAATTTTTAGGTTTCACTCTGTTTTCTCCGATATGGATACATGTATTTGGAACTCTAAATCAAACACGGTTTGTGCTAGCTCTTTGAATCTTGACACAATAAAGTAGGTCCAAGTTCTATCTCTATGGTTTGTTTCCTATTGATGTAGCCCTAAGCAGAGATGGCGCAAATCGCTTTCATGGAAAGGGGTTGCCAACCTTCCAAAAAACTACGAGTTTTTTGAAATCTCAGCACACATTTTTTCACTCAATCTTTATGACACTTTCAGGTAATGATCAGGATCCCAATCCCACTTGGCTCACCAAATTTCGTTCTTCTAGGTTAAACCGTTCATTGGCAGTAACAGTTTTAAATTTTAAGTTTCACTTTGTTTTTTCCTATATGGATTCATGTAGTTTGAACTCTAAATCAAACACGGTTTGTGCTGGCTCTTTGAAACTTGACACAATAGAGTAGTTCCAAATTCTATCTCTATGGTTTGTTTCCTATTGATGTAGCCCTAAGAAGAGACTGGCGCAAATCACTTACATGGAAAGGGGTTGCCAAGCTACCAAAAAACTACGAGTTTCCTGAAATCTCAACACACATTTTTTCACCCAATCTTGATGACACTTTCAGTTAATGATCAGTACCCCAATACCACTTGGCTCACCAAATTTCGTTCTTCTAGGTTAAACCATTCGTTGGCAGTAACAGTTTTAATTTTCAGGTTTCACTCTGTTTTCTCCTATATGGATACATGTAGTTGGAACTCTAAATCAAAGACGGTTTGTCCTAGCTCTTTGAAACTTGACACAATAAAGTAGTTCCAAGTTCTATCTCTATGGTTTGTTTCCTATTGATGTAGCCCTAAGCAGAGACGGGCGCAAATCACTTTCATGGAAAGGGGTTGCCAAGCTTCCAAAAAACTACGAGTTTCCTGAAATCTCAGCACACATTTTTTCACCCAATCTTGATGACACTTTCAGGTAATGATCAGTACCCCAATCCCACTTGGCTCACCAAATTTCGTTCTTCTAGGTTAAACCGTTCCTTGGCAGTAACAGTTTCAATTTTTAGGTTTCACTCTGTTTTCTCCGATATGGATACATGTAGTTGGAACTCTAAATCAAACACGGTTTGTGCTAGCTCTTTGAATCTTGACACAATAAAGTAGGTCCAAGTTCTATCTCTATGGTTTGTTTCCTATTGATGTAGCCCTAAGCAGAGATGGCGCAAATCGCTTTCATGGAAAGGGGTTGCCAATCTTCCAAAAAACTACGAGTTTCCTGAAATCTCAGCACACATTTTTTCACTCAATCTTTATGACACTTTCAGGTAATGATCAGTATCCCAATCCCACTTGGCTCACCAAATTTCGTTCTTCTAGGTTAAACCATACATTGGCAGTAACAGTTTAAAATTTTAGGTTTCACTCTGTTTTCTCCTATAAGGATTCATGTAGTTTGAACTCTAAATCAAACACGGTTTGTGCTGGCTCTTTGAAACTTGACACAATAGAGTAGTTCCAAATTCTATCTCTATGGTTTGTTTCCTATTGATGTAGCCCTAAGCAGAGACTGGCGCAAATCACTTACATGGAAAGGGGTTTCCAAGAATCCAAAAAACTACGAGTTTCCTGAAATCTCAGCACACATTTTTTCACCCAATCTTGATGACACTTTCAGATAATGATCAGTACCCCAGTCTCACTTGGCTCACCAAATTTCGTTCTTCTACGTTAAACCGTTCGTTGGCAGTAACAGTTTTAATTTTCAGGTTTCACTCTGTTTTCTCCTATATGGATACATGTAGTTGGAACTCTAAATCAAAGACGGTTTGTCCTAGCTCTTTGAAACTTGACACAATAAAGCAGTTCCAAGTTCTATCTCTATGGTTTGTTTCCTATTGATGTAGCCCTAAGCAGAGACGGGCGCAAATCACTTTCATGGAAACGGGTTGCCAAGCTTCCAAAACTCTACGAGTTTCCTGAAATCTCAGCACACATTTTTTCACCCAATCTTGATGACACTTTCAGGTAATGATCAGTACCCCAATCCACTTGGCTCACCAAATTTCGTTCTTCTAGGTTAAACCGTTCATTGGCAGTAACAGTTTTAATTTTTAGGTTTCACTCTGTTTTCTCCGATATGGATACATGTAGTTGGAACTCTAAATCAAACACGGTTTGTGCTAGCTATTTGAAACTTGACACAATAAAGTAGTTCCAAGTTCTAACTCTATGGTTTGTTTCCTATTGATGTAGCCCTAAGCAGAGAGTGGCGCAAATCACTTTTATGGAAAGGGGTTGCCAAGAATCCAAAAAACTACGAGTTTCCAGAAATCTTGGCACACATTTTTTCACCCAAACTTGATGACACTTTCAGTTAATGATCAGTACCGCAATCCCACTTGGCTCACCAAATTTCGTTCTTCTAGTTTAAACCGTTCGTTGGCAGTAACAGTTTTAATTTTCAGGTTTCACTCTGTTTTCTCCTATATGGATACATGTAGTTGGAACTCTAATGCAAAGACGGTTTGTCCTAGCTCTTTGAAACTTGACACAATAAAGTAGTTCCAAGTTCTATCTCTATGGTTTGTTTCCTATTGATGTAGCCCTAAGCAGAGACGGGCGCAAATCACTTTCATGGAAAGGGGTTGCCAAGCTTCCAAAAAACTACGAGTTTCCTGAAATCTCAGCACACATTTTTTCACCCAATCTTGATGACACTTTCAGGTAATGATGAGTACCCCAATCCCACTTGGGTCACCAAATTTCGTTCTTCTAGGTTAAACCGTTCGTTGGCAGTAACAGTTTTAATTTTTAGGTTTCACTCTGTTTTCTCCGATATGGATACATGTAGTTGGAACTCTAAATCAAACACGGTTTGTGCTAGCTCTTTGAATCTTGACACAATAAAGTAGGTCCAAGTTCTATCTCTATGGTTTGTTTCCTATTGATGTAGCCCTAAGCAGAGATGGTGCAAATCACTTTCATGGAAAGGGGTTGCCAACCTTCCAAAAAACTACGAGTTTCCTGAAATCTCAGCACACATTTTTTCACCCAATCTTGATGACACTTTCAGTTAATGATCAGTACCCCAATCCCACTTGGCTCACCAAATTTCGTTCTTCTAGGTTAAACCGTTCGTTGGCAGTAAGAGTTTTAATTTTTAGGATTCACTCTGTTTTCTCCTATATGGATACATGTAGTTGGAACTCTAAATCAAAGACGGTTTGTGCTAGCTCTTTGAATCTTGACACAATAAAGTAGTTCCAAGTTCTATCTCTATGGTTTGTTTCTTATTGATGTAGCCCTAAGCAGAGACTGGCGCAAATCACTTTCATGGAAAGGGGTTTCCAAAAATCCAAAAAACTACGAGTTTCCAGAAATCTCGGCACACATTTTTTCACCCTATCTTGATGACATTTCCAGGTAATGATCAGGATCCCACTCCCACTTGGCTCACCAAATTTCGTTCTTCTAGGTTAAACCGTTCATTGGCAGTAACAGTTTTAAATTCTAAGTTTCACTCTGTTTTTTCCTATATGGATTCATGTAGTTTGAACTCTAAATCAAACACGGTTTGTGCTGGCTCTTTGAAACTTGACACAATAGAGTAGTTCCAAATTCTATCTCTATGGTTTGTTTCCTATTGATGTAGCCCTAAGCAGAGACTGGCGCAAATCACTTACATGGAAAGGGGTTGCCAAGCTTCCAAAAAACTACGAGTTTCCTGAAATCTCAACACACATTTTTTCACCCAATCTTGATGACACTTTCAGGTAATGATCAGTACCCCAATCCCACTTGGCTCACCAAATTTCGTTCTTCTAGTTTAAACCGTTCGTTGGCAGTAACAGTTTTAATTTTCAGGTTTCACTCTGTTTTCTCCTATATGGATACATGTAGTTGGAACTCTAAAGCAAAGAAGGTTTGTCCTAGCTCTTTGAAACTTGACACAATAAAGTAGTTCCAAGTTCTATCTCTATGGTTTGTTTCCTATTGATGTAGCCCTAAGCAGAGACGTGCGCACATCAGTTTCATGGAACGGGGTTGCCAAGCTTCCAAAAAACTACGAGTTTCCTGAAATCTCAGCACACATTTTTTCACCCAATCTTTATGACACTTTCAGGTAATGATCAGTACCCCAATCCCACTTGGCTCACCAAATTTCTTTCTGCTAGGTTAAACCGTTCGTTGGCAGTAACAGTTTTAATTTTTAGGTTTCACTCTGTTTTCTCCTATATGGATACATGTAGTTGGAACTCTAAATCAAACACGGTTTGTGCTAGCTCTTTGAATCTTGACACAATAAAGTAGGTCCAAGTTCTATCTCTATGGTTTGTTTCCTATTGATGTAGCCCTAAGCAGAGATGGCGCAAATCGCTTTCATGGAAAGGGGTTGCCAACCTTCCAAAAAACTACGAGTTTTTTGAAATCTCAGCACACATTTTTTCACTCAATCTTTATGACACTTTCAGGTAATGATCAGTATCCCAATCCCACTTGGCTCACCAAATTTCGTTCTTCTAGGTTAAACCGTACATTGGCAGTAACAGTTTTAAATTTTAGGTTTCACTCTGTTTTCTCCTATATGGATTCATGTAGTTTGAACTCTAAATCAAACACGGTTTGTGCTGGCTCTTTGAAACTTGACACAATAGAGTAGTTCCAAATTCTATCTCTATGGTTTGTTTCCTATTGATGTAGCCCTAAGCAGAGACTGGCGCAAATCACTTACATGGAAAGGGGTTGCCAAGCTTCCAAAAAACTACGAGTTTCCTGAAATCTCAGCACACATTTTTTCACCCAATCTTGATGACACTTTCAGTTAATGATCAGTACCCCAATCTCACTTGGCTCACCAAATTTCGTTCTTCTACGTTAAACCGTTCGTTGGCAGTAACAGTTTTAATTTTCAGGTTTCACTCTGTTTTCTCCTATATGGATACATGTATTTGGAACTCTAAATCAAAGACGGTTTGTCCTAGCTCTTTGAAACTTGACACAATAAAGTAGTTCCAAGTTCTATCTCTATGGTTTGTTTCCTATTGATGTAGCCCTAAGCAGAGACGGGCGCAAATCACTTTCATGGAAAGGGGTTGCCAAGCTTCCAAAAAACTACGAGTTTCCTGAAATCTCAGCACACATTTTTTCACCCAATCTTGATGACACTTTCAGGTAATGATCAGTACCCCAATCCCACTTGGTTCACCAAATTTCGTTCTTCTAGGTTAAACCGTTCGTTTGCAGTAACAGTTTTAATTTTTAGGTTTCACTCTGTTTTCTCCGATATGGATATATGTAGTTGGAACTCTAAATCAAACACGGTTTGTGCTAGCTCTTTGAATCTTGACACAATAAAGTAGGTCCAAGTTCTATCTCTATGGTTTGTTTCTTATTGATGTAGCCCTAAGCAGAGACTGGCGCAAATCACTTTCATGGAAAGGGGTTTCCAAAAATCCAAAAAACTACGAGTTTCCAGAAATCTCGGCACACATTTTTTCACCCTATCTTGATGACACTTTCAGGTAATGATCAGGATCCCAATCCCACTTGGCTCACCAAATTTCGTTCTTCTAGGTTAAACCGTTCATTGGCAGTAACAGTTTTAAATTCTAAGTTTCACTCTGTTTTTTCCTATATGGATTCATGTAGTTTGAACTCTAAATCAAACACGGTTTGTGCTGGCTCTTTGAAACTTGACACAATAAAGTAGTTCCAAGTTCTATCTCTATGGTTTGTTTCCTATTGATGTAGCCCTAAGCAGAGACGTGCGCACATCAGTTTCATGGAACGGGGTTGCCAAGCTTCCAAAAAACTACGAGTTTCCTGAAATCTCAGCACACATTTTTTCACCCAATCTTTATGACACTTTCAGGTAATGATCAGTACCCCAATCCCACTTGGCTCACCAAATTTCTTTCTGCTAGGTTAAACCGTTCGTTGGCAGTAACAGTTTTAATTTTTAGGTTTCACTCTGTTTTCTCCTATATGGATACATGTAGTTGGAACTCTAAATCAAACACGGTTTGTGCTAGCTCTTTGAATCTTGACACAATAAAGTAGGTCCAAGTTCTATCTCTATGGTTTGTTTCCTATTGATGTAGCCCTAAGCAGAGATGGCGCAAATCGCTTTCATGGAAAGGGGTTGCCAACCTTCCAAAAAACTACGAGTTTTTTGAAATCTCAGCACACATTTTTTCACTCAATCTTTATGACACTTTCAGGTAATGATCAGTATCCCAATCCCACTTGGCTCACCAAATTTCGTTCTTCTAGGTTAAACCGTACATTGGCAGTAACAGTTTTAAATTTTAGGTTTCACTCTGTTTTCTCCTATATGGATTCATGTAGTTTGAACTCTAAATCAAACACGGTTTGTGCTGGCTCTTTGAAACTTGACACAATAGAGTAGTTCCAAATTCTATCTCTATGGTTTGTTTCCTATTGATGTAGCCCTAAGCAGAGACTGGCGCAAATCACTTACATGGAAAGGGGTTGCCAAGCTTCCAAAAAACTACGAGTTTCCTGAAATCTCAGCACACATTTTTTCACCCAATCTTGATGACACTTTCAGTTAATGATCAGTACCCCAATCTCACTTGGCTCACCAAATTTCGTTCTTCTACGTTAAACCGTTCGTTGGCAGTAACAGTTTTAATTTTCAGGTTTCACTCTGTTTTCTCCTATATGGATACATGTATTTGGAACTCTAAATCAAAGACGGTTTGTCCTAGCTCTTTGAAACTTGACACAATAAAGTAGTTCCAAGTTCTATCTCTATGGTTTGTTTCCTATTGATGTAGCCCTAAGCAGAGACGGGCGCAAATCACTTTCATGGAAAGGGGTTGCCAAGCTTCCAAAAAACTACGAGTTTCCTGAAATCTCAGCACACATTTTTTCACCCAATCTTGATGACACTTTCAGGTAATGATCAGTACCCCAATCCCACTTGGTTCACCAAATTTCGTTCTTCTAGGTTAAACCGTTCGTTTGCAGTAACAGTTTTAATTTTTAGGTTTCACTCTGTTTTCTCCGATATGGATATATGTAGTTGGAACTCTAAATCAAACACGGTTTGTGCTAGCTCTTTGAATCTTGACACAATAAAGTAGGTCCAAGTTCTATCTCTATGGTTTGTTTCTTATTGATGTAGCCCTAAGCAGAGACTGGCGCAAATCACTTTCATGGAAAGGGGTTTCCAAAAATCCAAAAAACTACGAGTTTCCAGAAATCTCGGCACACATTTTTTCACCCTATCTTGATGACACTTTCAGGTAATGATCAGGATCCCAATCCCACTTGGCTCACCAAATTTCGTTCTTCTAGGTTAAACCGTTCATTGGCAGTAACAGTTTTAAATTCTAAGTTTCACTCTGTTTTTTCCTATATGGATTCATGTAGTTTGAACTCTAAATCAAACACGGTTTGTGCTGGCTCTTTGAAACTTGACACAATAGAGTAGTTCCAAATTCTATCTCTATGGTTTGTTTCCTATTGATGTAGCCCTAAGCAGAGACTGGCGCAAATCACTTACATGGAAAGGGGTTGCCAAGCTTCCAAAAAACTACGAGTTTCCTGAAATCTCAACACACATTTTTTCACCCAATCTTGATGACACTTTCAGGTAATGATCAGTACCCCAATCCCACTTGGCTCACCAAATTTCGTTCTTCTAGGTTAAACCGTTCGTTGGCAGTAACAGTTTTAATTTTCAGGTTTCACTCTGTTTTCTCCTATATGGATACATGTA
This sequence comes from Spermophilus citellus, assembly GCF_964194105.1. Lineage (NCBI taxonomy): Eukaryota > Metazoa > Chordata > Mammalia > Rodentia > Sciuridae > Spermophilus > Spermophilus citellus. The sequence goes on from NC_138187.1 coordinate 54,009,554, forward strand.
GTTGGAACTCTAAAGCAAAGACGGTTTGTCCTAGCTCTTTGAAACTTGACACAATAAAGTAGTTCCAAGTTCTATCTCTATGGTTTGTTTCCTATTGAAGTAGCCCTAAGCAGAGACGTGCGCACATCACTTTCATGGAAAGGGGTTGCCAAACTTCTAAAAAACTACGAGTTTCCTGAAATCTCAGCACACATTTTTTCACCCAATCTTTATGACACTTTCAGGTAATGATCAGTACCCCAATCCCACTTGGCTCACCAAATTTCTTTCTGCTAGGTTAAACCGTTCGTTGGCAGTAACAGTTTTAATTTTTAGGTTTCACTCTGTTTTCTCCTATATGGAAACATGTAGTTGGAACTCTAAATCAAACACGGTTTGTGCTAGCTCTTTGAATCTTGACACAATAAAGTAGGTCCAAGTTCTATCTCTATGGTTTGTTTCCTATTGATGTAGCCCTAAGCAGAGATGGCGCAAATCGCTTACATGGAAAGGGGTTGCCAACCTTCCAAAAAACTACGAGTTTTTTGAAATCTCAGCACAGATTTTTTCACTCAATCTTTATGACACTTTCAGGTAATGATCAGTATCCCAATCCCACTTGGCTCACCAAATTTCGTTCTTCTAGGTTAAACCGTACATTGGCAGTAACAGTTTTAAATTTTAGGTTTCACTCTGTTTTCTCCTATATGGATTCATGTAGTTTGAACTCTAAATCAAACACGGTGTGTGCTGGCTCTTTGAAACTTGACACAATAGAGTAGGTCCAAATTCTATCTCTATGGTTTGTTTCCTATTGATGTAGCCCTAAGCAGAGACTGGCGCAAATCACTTACATGGAAAGGGGTTGCCAAGCTTCCAAAAAACTACGAGTTTCCTGAAATCTCAGCACACATTTTTTCACCCAATCTTGATGACACTTTCAGTTAATGATCAGTACCCCAATCTCACTTGGCTCACCAAATTTCGTTCTTCTACGTTAAACCGTTCGTTGGCAGTAACAGTTTTAATTTTCAGGTTTCACTCTGTTTTCTCCTATATGGATACATGTAGTTGGAACTCTAAATCAAAGACGGTTTGTCCTAGCTCTTTGAAACTTGACACAATAAAGTAGTTCCAAGTTCTATCTCTATGGTTTGTTTCCTATTGATGTAGCCCTAAGCAGAGACGGGCGCAAATCACTTTCATGGAAACGGGTTGCCAAGCTTCCAAAACTCTACGAGTTTCCTGAAATCTCAGCACACATTTTTTCACCCAATCTTGATGACACTTTCAGGTAATGATCAGTACCCCAATCCCACTTGGCTCACCAAATTTCGTTCTTCTAGGTTAAACCGTTCGTTGGCAGTAACAGTTTCAATTTTTAGGTTTCACTCTGTTTTCTCCGATATGGATACATGTAGTTGGAACTCTAAATCAAACACGGTTTGTGCTAGCTCTTTGAATCTTGACACAATAAAGTAGTTCCAAGTTCTATCTCTATGGTTTGTTTCCTATTGATGTAGCCCTAAGCAGAGACGTGCGCACATCACTTTCATGGAAAGGGGTTGCCAAGCTTCCAAAAAACTACGAGTTTCCTGAAATCTCAGCACACATTTTTTCACCCAATCTTGATGACACTTTCAGGTAATGATCAGTACCCCAATCCCACTTGGCTCACCAAATTTCGTTCTGCTAGGTTAAACCGTTCGTTGGCAGTAACAGTTTTAATTTTTAGGTTTCACTGTTTTCTCCTATATGGATACATGTAGTTGGAATTCTAAATCAAACACGGTTTGTGCTAGCTCTTTGAATCTTGACACAATAAAGTACGTCCAAGTTCTATCTCAATGGTTTGTTTCCTATTGATGTAGCCCTAAGCAGAGATGGCGCAAATCGCTTTCATGGAAAGGGGTTGCCAACCTTCCAAAAAACTACGAGTTTCCTGAAATCTCAGCACACATTTTTTCACTCAATCTTTATGACACTTTCAGGTAATGATCAGTATCCCAATCCCACTTGGCTCACCAAATTTCGTTCTTCTAGGTTAAACCGTACATTGGCAGTAACAGTTTTAAATTTTAGGTTTCACTCTGTTTTCTCCTATATGGATTCATGTAGTTTGAACTCTAAATCAAACACGGTGTGTGCTGGCTCTTTGAAACTTGACACAATAGAGTAGGTCCAAATTCTATCTCTATGGTTTGTTTCCTATTGATGTAGCCCTAAGCAGAGACTGGCGCAAATCACTTACATGGAAAGGGGTTGCCAAGCTTCCAAAAAACTACGAGTTTCCTGAAATCTCAGCACACATTTTTTCACCCAATCTTGATGACACTTTCAGTTAATGATCAGTACCCCAATCTCACTTGCCCCTCAAATTTCGTTCTTCTACGTTAAACCGTTCGTTGGCAGTAACAGTTTTAATTTTCAGGTTTCACTCTGTTTTCTCCTATATGGATACATGTAGTTGGAACTCTAAATCAAAGACGGTTTGTCCTAGCTCTTTGAAACTTGACACAATAAAGTAGTTCCAAGTTCTATCTCTATGGTTTGTTTCCTATTGATGTAGCCCTAAGCAGAGACTGGCGCAATACACTTACATGGAAAGGGGTTGCAAGCTTCCAAAAAACTACGAGTTTCCTGAAATCTCAACACACATTTTTTCACCCAATCTTGATGACACTTTCAGGTAATGATCAGTACCCCAATCCCACTTGGCTCACCAAATTTCGTTCTTCTAGGTTAAACGGTTCGTTGGCAGTAACAGTTTAAATTTTCAGGTTTCACTCTGTTTTCTCCTATATGGATACATGTAGTTGGAACTCTAATGCAAAGACGGTTTGTCCTAGCTCTTTGAAACTTGACACAATAAAGTAGTTCCAAGTTCTATCTCTATGGTTTGTTTCCTATTGATGTAGCCCTAAGCAGAGACGTGCGCACGTCACTTTCATGGAAAGGGGTTGCCAAGCTTCCAAAAAACTACGAGTTTCCTGAAATCTCAGCACACATTTTTTCACCCAATCTTGATGACACTTTCAGGTAATGATCAGTACCCCAATCCCACTTGGCTCACCAAATTTCGTTCTGCTAGGTTAAACCGTTCCTTGGCAGTAACAGTTTTAATTTTTAGGTTTCACTCTGTTTTCTCCGATATGGATACATGTATTTGGAACTCTAAATCAAACACGGTTTGTGCTAGCTCTTTGAATCTTGACACAATAAAGTAGGTCCAAGTTCTATCTCTATGGTTTGTTTCCTATTGATGTAGCCCTAAGCAGAGATGGCGCAAATCGCTTTCATGGAAAGGGGTTGCCAACCTTCCAAAAAACTACGAGTTTTTTGCAATCTCAGCACACATTTTTTCACTCAATCTTTATGACACTTTCAGGTAATGATCAGGATCCCAATCCCACTTGGCTCACCAAATTTCGTTCTTCTAGGTTAAACCGTTCATTGGCAGTAACAGTTTTAAATTTTAAGTTTCACTTTGTTTTTTCCTATATGGATTCATGTAGTTTGATCTCTAAATCAAACACGGTTTGTGCTGGCTCTTTGAAACTTGACACAATAGAGTAGTTCCAAATTCTATCTCTATGGTTTGTTTCCTATTGATGTAGCCCTAAGGAGAGACTGGCGCAAATCACTTACATGGAAAGGGGTTGCCAAGCTACCAAAAAACTACGAGTTTCCTGAAATCTCAACACACATTTTTTCACCCAATCTTGATGACACTTTCAGTTAATGATCAGTACCCCAATACCACTTGGCTCACCAAATTTCGTTCTTCTAGGTTAAACCATTCGTTGGCAGTAACAGTTTTAATTTTCAGGTTTCACTCTGTTTTCTCCTATATGGATACATGTAGTTGGAACTCTAAATCAAAGACGGTTTGTCCTAGCTCTTTGAAACTTGACACAATAAAGTAGTTCCAAGTTCTATCTCTATGGTTTGTTTCCTATTGATGTAGCCCTAAGCAGAGACGGGCGCAAATCACTTTCATGGAAAGGGGTTGCCAAGCTTCCAAAAAACTACGAGTTTCCTGAAATCTCAGCACACATTTTTTCACCCAATCTTGATGACACTTTCAGGTAATGATCAGTACCCCAATCCCACTTGGCTCACCAAATTTCGTTCTTCTAGGTTAAACCGTTCCTTGGCAGTAACAGTTTCAATTTTTAGGTTTCACTCTGTTTTCTCCGATATGGATACATGTAGTTGGAACTCTAAATCAAACACGGTTTGTGCTAGCTCTTTGAATCTTGACACAATAAAGTAGGTCCAAGTTCTATCTCTATGGTTTGTTTCCTATTGATGTAGCCCTAAGCAGAGATGGCGCAAATCGCTTTCATGGAAAGGGGTTGCCAATCTTCCAAAAAACTACGAGTTTCCTGAAATCTCAGCACACATTTTTTCACTCAATCTTTATGACACTTTCAGGTAATGATCAGTATCCCAATCCCACTTGGCTCACCAAATTTCGTTCTTCTAGGTTAAACCATACATTGGCAGTAACAGTTTAAAATTTTAGGTTTCACTCTGTTTTCTCCTATATGGATTCATGTAGTTTGAACTCTAAATCAAACACGGTTTGTGCTGGCTCTTTGAAACTTGACACAATAGAGTAGTTCCAAATTCTATCTCTATGGTTTGTTTCCTATTGATGTAGCCCTAAGCAGAGACTGGCGCAAATCACTTACATGGAAAGGGGTTTCCAAGAATCCAAAAAACTACGAGTTTCCTGAAATCTCAGCACACATTTTTTCACCCAATCTTGATGACACTTTCAGATAATGATCAGTACCCCAGTCTCACTTGGCTCACCAAATTTCGTTCTTCTACGTTAAACCGTTCGTTGGCAGTAACAGTTTTAATTTTCAGGTTTCACTCTGTTTTCTCCTATATGGATACATGTAGTTGGAACTCTAAATCAAAGACGGTTTGTCCTAGCTCTTTGAAACTTGACACAATAAAGTAGTTCCAAGTTCTATCTCTATGGTTTGTTTCCTATTGATGTAGCCCTAAGCAGAGACGGGCGCAAATCACTTTCATGGAAACGGGTTGCCAAGCTTCCAAAACTCTACGAGTTTCCTGAAATCTCAGCACACATTTTTTCACCCAATCTTGATGACACTTTCAGGTAATGATCAGTACCCCAATCCACTTGGCTCACCAAATTTCGTTCTTCTAGGTTAAACCGTTCATTGGCAGTAACAGTTTTAATTTTTAGGTTTCACTCTGTTTTCTCCGATATGGATACATGTAGTTGGAACTCTAAATCAAACACGGTTTGTGCTAGCTATTTGAAACTTGACACAATAAAGTAGTTCCAAGTTCTAACTCTATGGTTTGTTTCCTATTGATGTAGCCCTAAGCAGAGAGTGGCGCAAATCACTTTTATGGAAAGGGGTTGCCAAGAATCCAAAAAACTACGAGTTTCCAGAAATCTTGGCACACATTTTTTCACCCAAACTTGATGACACTTTCAGTTAATGATCAGTACCGCAATCCCACTTGGCTCACCAAATTTCGTTCTTCTAGTTTAAACCGTTCGTTGGCAGTAACAGTTTTAATTTTCAGGTTTCACTCTGTTTTCTCCTATATGGATACATGTAGTTGGAACACTAATGCAAAGACGGTTTGTCCTAGCTCTTTGAAACTTGACACAATAAAGTAGTTCCAAGTTCTATCTCTATGGTTTGTTTCCTATTGATGTAGCCCTAAGCAGAGACGGGCGCAAATCACTTTCATGGAAAGGGGTTGCCAAGCTTCCAAAAAACTACGAGTTTCCTGAAATCTCAGCACACATTTTTTCACCCAATCTTGATGACACTTTCAGGTAATGATGAGTACCCCAATCCCACTTGGGTCACCAAATTTCGTTCTTCTAGGTTAAACCGTTCGTTGGCAGTAACAGTTTTAATTTTTAGGTTTCACTCTGTTTTCTCCGATATGGATACATGTAGTTGGAACTCTAAATCAAACACGGTTTGTGCTAGCTCTTTGAATCTTGACACAATAAAGTAGGTCCAAGTTCTATCTCTATGGTTTGTTTCCTATTGATGTAGCCCTAAGCAGAGATGGTGCAAATCACTTTCATGGAAAGGGGTTGCCAACCTTCCAAAAAACTACGAGTTTCCTGAAATCTCAGCACACATTTTTTCACCCAATCTTGATGACACTTTCAGTTAATGATCAGTACCCCAATCCCACTTGGCTCACCAAATTTCGTTCTTCTAGGTTAAACCGTTCGTTGGCAGTAAGAGTTTTAATTTTTAGGATTCACTCTGTTTTCTCCTATATGGATACATGTAGTTGGAACTCTAAATCAAAGACGGTTTGTGCTAGCTCTTTGAATCTTGACACAATAAAGTAGTTCCAAGTTCTATCTCTATGGTTTGTTTCTTATTGATGTAGCCCTAAGCAGAGACTGGCGCAAATCACTTTCATGGAAAGGGGTTTCCAAAAATCCAAAAAACTACGAGTTTCCAGAAATCTCGGCACACATTTTTTCACCCTATCTTGATGACATTTCCAGGTAATGATCAGGATCCCACTCCCACTTGGCTCACCAAATTTCGTTCTTCTAGGTTAAACCGTTCATTGGCAGTAACAGTTTTAAATTCTAAGTTTCACTCTGTTTTTTCCTATATGGATTCATGTAGTTTGAACTCTAAATCAAACACGGTTTGTGCTGGCTCTTTGAAACTTGACACAATAGAGTAGTTCCAAATTCTATCTCTATGGTTTGTTTCCTATTGATGTAGCCCTAAGCAGAGACTGGCGCAAATCACTTACATGGAAAGGGGTTGCCAAGCTTCCAAAAAACTACGAGTTTCCTGAAATCTCAACACACATTTTTTCACCCAATCTTGATGACACTTTCAGGTAATGATCAGTACCCCAATCCCACTTGGCTCACCAAATTTCGTTCTTCTAGGTTAAACCGTTCGTTGGCAGTAACAGTTTTAATTTTCAGGTTTCACTCTGTTTTCTCCTATATGGATACATGTAGTTGGAACTCTAAAGCAAAGACGGTTTGTCCTAGCTCTTTGAAACTTGACACAATAAAGTAGTTCCAAGTTCTATCTCTATGGTTTGTTTCCTATTGATGTAGCCCTAAGCAGAGACGTGCGCACATCAGTTTCATGGAACGGGGTTGCCAAGCTTCCAAAAAACTACGAGTTTCCTGAAATCTCAGCACACATTTTTTCACCCAATCTTTATGACACTTTCAGGTAATGATCAGTACCCCAATCCCACTTGGCTCACCAAATTTCTTTCTGCTAGGTTAAACCGTTCGTTGGCAGTAACAGTTTTAATTTTTAGGTTTCACTCTGTTTTCTCCTATATGGATACATGTAGTTGGAACTCTAAATCAAACACGGTTTGTGCTAGCTCTTTGAATCTTGACACAATAAAGTAGGTCCAAGTTCTATCTCTATGGTTTGTTTCCTATTGATGTAGCCCTAAGCAGAGATGGCGCAAATCGCTTTCATGGAAAGGGGTTGCCGACCTTCCAAAAAACTACGAGTTTTTTGAAATCTCAGCACACATTTTTTCACTCAATCTTTATGACACTTTCAGGTAATGATCAGTATCCCAATCCCACTTGGCTCACCAAATTTCGTTCTTCTAGGTTAAACCGTACATTGGCAGTAACAGTTTTAAATTTTAGGTTTCACTCTGTTTTCTCCTATATGGATTCATGTAGTTTGAACTCTAAATCAAACACGGTTTGTGCTGGCTCTTTGAAACTTGACACAATAGAGTAGTTCCAAATTCTATCTCTATGGTTTGTTTCCTATTGATGTAGCCCTAAGCAGAGACTGGCGCAAATCACTTACATGGAAAGGGGTTGCCAAGCTTCCAAAAAACTACGAGTTTCCTGAAATCTCAGCACACATTTTTTCACCCAATCTTGATGACACTTTCAGTTAATGATCAGTACCCCAATCTCACTTGGCTCACCAAATTTCGTTCTTCTACGTTAAACCGTTCGTTGGCAGTAACAGTTTTAATTTTCAGGTTTCACTCTGTTTTCTCCTATATGGATACATGTATTTGGAACTCTAAATCAAAGACGGTTTGTCCTAGCTCTTTGAAACTTGACACAATAAAGTAGTTCCAAGTTCTATCTCTATGGTTTGTTTCCTATTGATGTAGCCCTAAGCAGAGACGGGCGCAAATCACTTTCATGGAAAGGGGTTGCCAAGCTTCCAAAAAACTACGAGTTTCCTGAAATCTCAGCACACATTTTTTCACCCAATCTTGATGACACTTTCAGGTAATGATCAGTACCCCAATCCCACTTGGTTCACCAAATTTCGTTCTTCTAGGTTAAACCGTTCGTTTGCAGTAACAGTTTTAATTTTTAGGTTTCACTCTGTTTTCTCCGATATGGATATATGTAGTTGGAACTCTAAATCAAACACGGTTTGTGCTAGCTCTTTGAATCTTGACACAATAAAGTAGGTCCAAGTTCTATCTCTATGGTTTGTTTCTTATTGATGTAGCCCTAAGCAGAGACTGGCGCAAATCACTTTCATGGAAAGGGGTTTCCAAAAATCCAAAAAACTACGAGTTTCCAGAAATCTCGGCACACATTTTTTCACCCTATCTTGATGACACTTTCAGGTAATGATCAGGATCCCAATCCCACTTGGCTCACCAAATTTCGTTCTTCTAGGTTGAACCGTTCATTGGCAGTAACAGTTTTAAATTTTAAGTTTCACTCTGTTTTTTAATATATGGATTCATGTAGTTTGAACTCTAAATCAAACACGGTTTGTGCTGGCTCTTTGAAACTTGACACAATAGAGTAGTTCCAAATTCTATCTCTATGGTTTGTTTCCTATTGATGTAGCCCTAAGCAGAGACTGGCGCAATACACTTACATGGAAAGGGGTTGCCAAGCTTCCAAAAAACTACGAGTTTCCTGAAATCTCAACACACATTTTTTCACCCAATCTTGATGACACTTTCAGGTAATGATCAGTACCCCAATCCCACTTGGCTCACCAAATTTCGTTCTTCTAGGTTAAACCGTTCGTTGGCAGTAACAGTTTAAATTTTCAGGTTTCACTCTGTTTTCTCCTATATGGATACATGTAGTTGGAACTCTAAATCAAAGACGGTTTGTCCTAGCTCTTTGAAACTTGACACAATAAAGTAGTTCCAAGTTCTATCTCTATGGTTTGTTTCCTATTGATGTAGCCCTAAGCAGAGACGTGCGCACATCACTTTCATGGAAAGGGGTTGCCAAGCTTCCAAAAAACTACGAGTTTCCTGAAATCTCAGCACACATTTTTTCACCCAATCTTTATCACACTTTCAGGTAATGATCAGTACCCCAATCCCACTTGGCTCACCAAATTTCGTTCTGCTAGGTTAAACCGTTCGTTGGCAGTAACAGTTTTAATTTTTAGGTTTCACTCTGTTTTCTCCTATATGGATACATGTAGTTGGAAGTCTAAATCAAACACGGTTTGTGCTAGCTCTTTGAATCTTGACACAATAAAGTAGGTCCAAGTTCTATCTCTATGGTTTGTTTCCTATTGATGTAGCCCTAAGCAGAGATGGCGCAAATCGCTTTCATGGAAAGGGGTTGCCAACCTTCCAAAAAACTACGAGTTTTTTGAAATCTCAGCACACATTTTTTCACTCAATCTTTATGACACTTTCAGGTAATGATCAGTATCCCAATCCCACTTGGCTCACCAAATTTCGTTCTTCTAGGTTAAACCGTACATTGGCAGTAACAGTTTTAAATTTTAGGTTTCACTCTGTTTTCTCCTATATGGATTCATGTAGTTTGAACTCTAAATCAAACACGGTTTGTGCTGGCTCTTTGAAACTTGATACAATAGAGTAGTTCCAAATTCTATCTCTATGGTTTGTTTCCTATTGATGTAGCCCTAAGCAGAGACTGGCGCAAATCACTTACATGGAAAGGGGTTGCCAAGCTTCCAAAAAACTACGAGTTTCCTGAAATCTCAGCACACATTTTTTCACCCAATCTTGATGACACTTTCAGTTAATGATCAGTACCCCAATCTCACTTGGCTCACCAAATTTCGTTCTTCTACGTTAAACCGTTCGTTGGCAGTAACAGTTTTAATTTTCAGGTTTCACTCTGTTTTCTCCTATATGGATACATGTAGTTGGAACTCTAAATCAAAGACGGTTTGTCCTAGCTCTTTGAAACTTGACACAATAAAGTTGTTCCAAGTTCTATCTCTATGGTTTGTTTCCTATTGATGTAGCCCTAAGCAGAGACGGGCGCAAATCACTTTCATGGAAACGGGTTGCCAAGCTTCCAAAACTCTACGAGTTTCCTGAAATCTCAGCACACATTTTTTCACCCAATCTTGATGACACTTTCAGGTAATGATCAGTACCCCAATCCCACTTGGCTCACCAAATTTCGTTCTTCTAGGTTAAACCGTTCGTTGGCAGTAACAGTTTTAATTTTTAGGTTTCACTCTGTTTTCTCCGATATGGATACATGTAGTTGGAACTCTAAATCAAACACGGTTTGTGCTAGCTCTTTGAATCTTGACACAATAAAGTAGTTCCAAGTTCTATCTCTATGGTTTGTTTCCTATTGATGTAGCCCTAAGCAGAGACGTGCGCACATCACTTTCATGGAAAGGGGTTGCCAAGCTTCCAAAAAACTACGAGTTTCCTGAAATCTCAGCACACATTTTTTCACCCAATCTTTATGACACTTTCAGGTAATGATCAGTACCCCAATCCCACTTGGCTCACCAAATTTCGTTCTGCTAGGTTAAACCGTTCGTTGGCAGTAACAGTTTTAATTTTTAGGTTTCACTCTGTTTTCTCCGATATGGATACATGTATTTGGAACTCTAAATCAAACACGGTTTGTGCTAGCTCTTTGAAACTTGACACAATAAAGTAGTTCCAAGTTCTATCTCTATGGTTTGTTTCCTATTTATGTAGCCCTAAGCAGAGACGTGCGCACATCACTTTCATGGAAAGGGGTTGCCAAACTTCTAAAAAACTACGAGTTTCCTGAAATCTCAGCACACATTTTTTCACCCAATCTTTATGACACTTTCAGGTAATGATCAGTACCCCAATCCCACTTGGCTCACCAAATTTCGTTCTGCTAGGTTAAACCATTCGTTGGCAGTAACAGTTTTAATTTTTAGGTTTCACTCTGTTTTCTCCTATATGGAAACATGTAGTTGGAACTCTAAATCAAACACGGTTTGTGCTAGCTCTTTGAATCTTGACACAATAAAGTAGGTCCAAGTTCTATCTCTATGGTTTGTTTCCTATTGATGTAGCCCTAAGCAGAGATGGCGCAAATCGCTTTCATGGAAAGGGGTTGCCAACCTTCCAAAAAACTACGAGTTTTTTGAAATCTCAGCACACATTTTTTCACTCAATCTTTATGACACTTTCAGGTAATGATCAGTATCCCAATCCCACTTGGCTCACCAAATTTCGTTCTTCTAGGTTAAACCGTACATTGGCAGTAACAGTTTTAAATTTTAGGTTTCACTCTGTTTTCTCCTATATGGATTCATGTAGTTTGAACTCTAAATCAAACACGGTGTGTGCTGGCTCTTTGAAACTTGACACAATAGAGTAGGTCCAAATTCTATCTCTATGGTTTGTTTCCTATTGATGTAGCCCTAAGCAGAGACTGGCGCAAATCACTTACATGGAAAGGGGTTGCCAAGCTTCCAAAAAACTACGAGTTTCCTGAAATCTCAGCACACATTTTTTCACCCAATCTTGATGACACTTTCAGTTAATGATCAGTACCCCAATCTCACTTAGCTCACCAAATTTCGTTCTTCTACGTTAAACCGTTCGTTGGCAGTAACAGTTTTAATTTTCAGGTTTCACTCTGTTTTCTCCTATATGGATACATGTAGTTGGAACTCTAAATCAAAGACGGTTTGTCCTAGCTCTTTGAAACTTGACACAATAAAGTAGTTCCAAGTTCTATCTCTATGGTTTGTTTCCTATTGATGTAGCCCTAAGCAAATACTGGCGCAATACACTTACATGGAAAGGGGTTGCCAAGCTTCCAAAAAACTACGAGTTTCCTGAAATCTCAACACACATTTTTTCACCCAATCTTGATGACACTTTCAGGTAATGATCAGTACCCCAATCCCACTTGGCTCACCAAATTTCGTTCTTCTAGGTTAAACCGTTCGTTGGCAGTAACAGTTTTAATTTTTAGGTTTCACTCTGTTTTCTCCGTTATGGATACATGTAGTTGGAACTCTAAATCAAACACGGTTTATGCTAGCTCTTTGATTCTTGACACAATAAAGTAGGTCCAAGTTCTATCTCTATGGTTTGTTTCCTATTGATGTAGCCCTAAGCAGAGATGGCGCAAATCGCTTTCATGGAAAGGGGTTGCCAACCTTCCAAAAAACTACGAGTTTCCTGAAATCTCAGCACACATTTTTTCACTCAATCTTTATGACACTTTCAGGTAATGATCAGTATCCCAATCCCACTTGGCTCACCAAATTTCGTTCTTCTAGGTTAAACTGTACATTGGCAGTAACAGTTTTAAATTTTAGGTTTCACTCTGTTTTCTCCTATATGGATTCATGTAATTTGAACTCTAAATCAAACACGGTTTGTGCTGGCTCTTTGAAACTTGACACAATAGAGTAGTTCCAAATTCTATCTCTATGGTTTGTTTCCTATTGATGTAGCCCTAAGCAGAGACTGGCGCAAATCACTTACATGGAAAGGGGTTTCCAAGAATCCAAAAAACTACGAGTTTCCTGAAATCTCAGCACACATTTTTTCACCCAATCTTGATGACACTTTCAGTTAATGATCAGTACCCCAATCTCACTTGGCTCACCAAATTTCGTTCTTCTACGTTAAACCGTTCGTTGGCAGTAACAGTTTTAAATTTCAGGTTTCACTCTGTTTTCTCCTATATGGATACATGTAGTTGGAACTCTAAATCAAAGACGGTTTGTCCTAGCTCTTTGAAACTTGACACAATAAAGTAGTTCCAAGTTCTATCTCTATGGTTTGTTTCCTATTGATGTAGCCCTAAGCAGAGACGGGCGCAAATCACTTTCATGGAAACGGGTTGCCAAGCTTCCAAAACTCTACGAGTTTCCTGAAATCTCAGCACACATTTTTTCACCCAATCTTGATGACACTTTCAGGTAATGATCAGTACCCCAATCCCACTTGGCTCACCAAATTTCGTTCTTCTAGGTTAAACCGTTCGTTGGCAGTAACAGTTTTAATTTTTAGGTTTCACTCTGTTTTCTCCGATATGGATACATGTAGTTGGAACTCTAAATCAAACACGGCTTGTGCTAGCTCTTTGAATCTTGACACAATAAAGTAGTTCCAAGTTCTATCTCTATGGTTTGTTTCCTATTGATGTAGCCCTAAGCAGAGACGTGCGCACATCACTTTCATGGAAAGGGGTTGCCAAGCTTCCAAAAAACTACGAGTTTACTGAAATCTCAGCACACATTTTTTCACCCAATCTTTATGACACTTTCAGGTAATGATCAGTACCCCAATCCCACTTGGCTCACCAAATTTCGTTCTGCTAGGTTAAATTGTTCGTTGGCAGTAACAGTTTTAATTTTTAGGTTTCACTCTGTTTTCTCCGATATGGATACATGTATTTGGAACTCTAAATCAAACACGGTTTGTGCTAGCTCTTTGAAACTTGACACAATAAAGTAGTTCCAAGTTCTATCTCTATGGTTTGTTTCCTATTTATGTAGCCCTAAGCAGAGACGTGCGCACATCACTTTCATGGAAAGGGGTTGCCAAACTTCTAAAAAACTACGAGTTTCCTGAAATCTCAGCACACATTTTTTCACCCAATCTTTATGACACTTTCAGGTAATGATCAGTACCCCAATCCCACTTGGCTCACCAAATTTCGTTCTGCTAGGTTAAACCGTTCGTTGGCAGTAACAGTTTTAATTTTTAGGTTTCACTCTGTTTTCTCCTATATGGAAACATGTAGTTGGAACTCTAAATCAAACACGGTTTGTGCTAGCTCTTTGAATCTTGACACAATAAAGTAGGTCCAAGTTCTATCTCTATGGTTTGTTTCCTATTGATGTAGCCCTAAGCAGAGATGGCGCAAATCGCTTTCATGGAAAGGGGTTGCCAACCTTCCAAAAAACTACGAGTTTTTTGAAATCTCAGCACACATTTTTTCACTCAATCTTTATGACACTTTCAGGTAATGATCAGTATCCCAATCCCACTTGGCTCACCAAATTTCGTTCTTCTAGGTTAAACCGTACATTGGCAGTAACAGTTTTAAATTTTAGGTTTCACTCTGTTTTCTCCTATATGGATTCATGTAGTTTGAACTCTAAATCAAACACGGTGTGTGCTGGCTCTTTGAAACTTGACACAATAGAGTAGGTCCAAATTCTATCTCTATGGTTTGTTTCCTATTGATGTAGCCCTAAGCAGAGACTGGCGCAAATCACTTACATGGAAAGGGGTTGCCAAGCTTCCAAAAAACTACGAGTTTCCTGAAATCTCAGCACACATTTTTTCACCCAATCTTGATGACACTTTCAGTTAATGATCAGTACCCCAATCTCACTTGGCTCACCAAATTTCGTTCTTCTACGTTAAACCGTTCGTTGGCAGTAACAGTTTTAATTTTCAGGTTTCACTCTGTTTTCTCCTATATGGATACATGTAGTTGGAACTCTAAATCAAAGACGGTTTGTCCTAGCTCTTTGAAACTTGACACAATAAAGTAGTTCCAAGTTCTATCTCTATGGTTTGTTTCCTATTGATGTAGCCCTAAGCAGAGACGGGCGCAAATCACTTTCATGGAAACGGGTTGCCAAGCTTCCAAAACTCTACGAGTTTCCTGAAATCTCAGCACACATTTTTTCACCCAATCTTGATGACACTTTCAGGTAATGATCAGTACCCCAATCCCACTTGGCTCACCAAATTTCGTTCTTCTAGGTTAAACCGTTCGTTGGCAGTAACAGTTTCAATTTTTAGGTTTCACTCTGTTTTCTCCGATATGGATACATGTAGTTGGAACTCTAAATCAAACACGGTTTGTGCTAGCTCTTTGAATCTTGACACAATAAAATAGTTCCAAGTTCTATCTCTATGGTTTGTTTCCTATTGATGTAGCCCTAAGCAGAGACGTGCGCACAAAACTTTCATGGAAAGGGGTTGCCAAGCTTCCAAAAAACTACGAGTTTCCTGAAATCTCAGCACACATTTTTTCACCCAATCTTTATGACACTTTCAGGTAATGATCAGTACCCCAATCCCACTTGGCTCACCAAATTTCGTTCTGCTAGGTTAAACCGTTCGTTGGCAGTAACAGTTTTAATTTTTAGGTTTCACTCTGTTTTCTCCTATATGGATACATGTAGTTGGAACTCTAAATCAAACACGGTTTGTGCTAGCTCTTTGAATCTTGACACAATAAAGTAGGTCCAAGTTCTATCTCAATGGTTCGTTTCCTATTGATGTAGCCCTAAGCAGAGATGGCGCAAATCGCTTTCATGGAAAGGGGTTGCCAACCTTCCAAAAAACTACGAGTTTCCTGAAATCTCAGCACACATTTTTTCACTCAATCTTTATGACACTTTCAGGTAATGATCAGTATCCCAATCCCACTTGGCTCACCAAATTTCGTTCTTCTAGGTTAAACCGTACATTGGCAGTAACAGTTTTAAATTTTAGGTTTCACTCTGTTTTCTCCTATATGGATTCATGTAGTTTGAACTCTAAATCAAACACGGTTTGTGCTGGCTCTTTGAAACTTGACACAATAGAGTAGTTCCAAATTCTATCTCTATGGTTTGTTTCCTATTGATGTAGCCCTAAGCAGAGACTGGCGCAAATCACTTACATGGAAAGGGGTTGCCAAGCTTCCAAAAAACTACGAGTTTCCTGAAATCTCAGCACACATTTTTTCACCCAATCTTGATGACACTTTCAGTTAATGATCAGTACCCCAATCTCACTTGGCTCACCAAATTTCATTCTTCTACGTTAAACCGTTCGTTGGCAGTAACAGTTTTAATTTTCAGGTTTCACTCTGTTTTCTCCTATATGGGTACATGTAGTTGGAACTCTAAATCAAAGACGGTTTGTCCTAGCTCTTTGAAACTTGACACAATAAAGTAGTTCCAAGTTCGATCTCTATGGTTTGTTTCCTATTGATGTAGCCCTAAGCAGAGACGGGCGCAAATCACTTTCATGGAAACGGGTTGCCAAGCTTCCAAAACTCTACGAGTTTCCTGAAATCTCAGCACACATTTTTTCACCCAATCTTGATGACACTTTCAGGTAATGATCAGTACCCCAATCCCACTTGGCTCACCAAATTTCGTTCTTCTAGGTTAAACCGTTCGTTGGCAGTAACAGTTTCAATTTTTAGGTTTCACTCTGTTTTCTCCGATATGGATACATGTAGTTGGAACTCTAAATCAAACACGGTTTGTGCTAGCTCTTTGAATCTTGACACAATAAAATAGTTCCAAGTTCTATCTCTATGGTTTGTTTCCTATTGATGTAGCCCTAAGCAGAGACGGGCGTACATCACTTTCATGGAAAGGGGTTGCCAAGCTTCCAAAAAACTACGAGTTTCCTGAAATCTCAGCACACATTTTTTCACCCAATCTTTATGACACTTTCAGGTAATGATCAGTACCCCAATCCCACTTGGCTCACCAAATTTCGTTCTGCTAGGTTAAACCGTTCGTTGGCAGTAACAGTTTTAATTTTTAGGTTTCACTCTGTTTTCTCCTATATGGATACATGTTGTTGGAACTCTAAATCAAACACGGTTTGTGCTAGCTCTTTGAATCTTGACACAATAAAGTAGGTCCAAGTTCTATCTCAATGGTTTGTTTCCTATTGATGTAGCCCTAAGCAGAGATGGCGCAAATCGCTTTCATGGAAAGGGGTTGCCAACCTTCCAAAAAACTACGAGTTTCCTGAAATCTCAGCACACATTTTTTCACTCAATCTTTATGACACTTTCAGGTAATGATCCGTATCCCAATCCCACTTGGCTCACCAAATTTCGTTCTTCTAGGTTAAACCGTACATTGGCAGTAACAGTTTTAAATTTTAGGTTTCACTCTGTTTTCTCCTATATGGATTCATGTAGTTTGAACTCTAAATCAAACACGGTTTGTGCTGGCTCTTTGAAACTTGACACAATAGAGTAGTTCCAAATTCTATCTCTATGGTTTGTTTCCTATTGATGTAGCCCTAAGCAGAGACTGGCGCAAATCACTTACATGGAAAGGGGTTTCCAAGAATCCAAAAAACTACGAGTTTCCTGAAATCTCAGCACACATTTTTTCACCCAATCTTGATGACACTTTCAGTTAATGATCAGTACCCCAATCTCACTTGGCTCACCAAATTTCGTTCTTCTACGTTAAACCGTTCGTTGGCAGTAACAGTTTTAATTTTCAGGTTTCACTCTGTTTTCTTCTATATGGATACATGTAGTTGGAACTCTAAATCAAAGACGGTTTGTCCTAGCTCTTTGAAACTTGACACAATATAGTAGTTCCAAGTTCTATCTCTATGGTTTGTTTCCTATTGATGTAGCCCTAAGCAGAGACGGGCGCAAATCACTTTAATGGAAACGGGTTGCCAAGCTTCCAAAACTCTACGAGTTTCCTGAAATCTCAGCACACATTTTTTCACCCAATCTTGATGACACTTTCAGGTAATGATCAGTACCCCAATCCCACTTGGCGCACCAAATTTCGTTCTTCTAGGTTAAACCGTTCGTTGGCAGTAACAGTTTTAATTTTTAGGTTTCACTCTGTTTTCTCCGATATGGATACATGTAGTTGGAACTCTAAATCAAACACGGTTTGTGCTAGCTCTTTGAATCTTGACACAATAAAGTAGTTTCAAGTTCTATCTCTATGGTTTGTTTCCTATTGATGTAGCCCTAAGCAGAGACTGGCGCAAATCACTTACATGGAAAGGGGTTGCCAAGCTTCCAAAAAACTACGAGTTTCCTGAAATCTCAGCACACATTTTTTCACCCAATCTTTATGACACTTTCAGTTAATGATCAGTACCCCAATCCCACTTGGCTCACCAAATTTCGTTCTGCTAGGTTAAACCGTTCGTTGGCAGTAACAGTTTTAATTTTTAGGTTTCACTCTGTTTTCTCCGATATGGATACATGTATTTGGAACTCTAAATCAAACACGGTTTGTGCTAGCTCTTTGAAACTTGACACAATAAAGTAGTTCCAAGTTCTATCTCTATGGTTTGTTTCCTATTTATGTAGCCCTAAGCAGAGACGTGCGCACATCACTTTCATGGAAAGGGGTTGCCAAGCTTCTAAAAAACTACGAGTTTCCTGAAATCTCAGCACACATTTTTTCACCCAATCTTTATGACACTTTCAGGTAATGATCAGTACCCCAATCCCACTTGGCTCACCAAATTTCGTTCTGCTAGGTTAAACCGTTCGTTGGCAGTAACAGTTTTAATTTTTAGGTTTCACTCTGTTTTCTCCTATATGGAAACATGTAGTTGGAACTCTAAATCAAACACGGTTTGTGCTGGCTCTTTGAATCTTGACACAATAAAGTAGGTCCAAGTTCTATCTCTATGGTTTGTTTCCTATTGATGTAGCCCTAAGCAGAGATGGCGCAAATCGCTTTCATGGAAAGGGGTTGCCAACCTTCCAAAAAACTACGAGTTTTTTGAAATCTCAGCACACATTTTTTCACTCAATCTTTATGACACTTTCAGGTAATGATCAGTATCCCAATCCCACTTGGCTCACCAAATTTCGTTCTTCTAGGTTAAACCGTACATTGGCAGTAACAGTTTTAAATTTTAGGTTTCACTCTGTTTTCTCCTATATGGATTCATGTAGTTTGAACTCTAAATCAAACACGGTTTGTGCTGGCTCTTTGAAACTTGACACAATAGAGTAGGTCCAAATTCTATCTCTATGGTTTGTTTCCTATTGATGTAGCCCTAAGCAGAGACTGGCGCAAATCACTTACATGGAAAGGGGTTGCCAAGCTTCCAAAAAACTACGAGTTTCCTGAAATCTCAGCACACATTTTTTCACCCAATCTTTATGACACTTTCAGTTAATGATCAGTACCCCAATCTCACTTGGCTCACCAAATTTCGTTCTTCTACGTTAAACCGTTCGTTGGCAGTAACAGTTTTAATTTTCAGGTTTCACTCTGTTTTCTCCTATATGGATACATGTAGTTGGAACTCTAAATCAAACACGGTTTGTGCTAGCTCTTTGAATCTTGACACAATAAAGTAGTTTCAAGTTCTATCTCTATGGTTTGTTTCCTATTGATGTAGCCCTAAGCAGAGACGTGCGCACATCACTTTCATGGAAAGGGGTTGCCAAGCTTCCAAAAAACTACGAGTTTCCTGAAATCTCAGCACACATTTTTTCACCCAATCTTTATGACACTTTCAGGTAATGATCAGTACCCCAATCCCACTTGGCTCACCAAATTTCGTTCTGCTAGGTTAAACCGTTCGTTGGCGGTAACAGTTTTAATTTTTAGGTTTCACTCTGTTTTCTCCGATATGGATACATGTATTTGGAACTCTAAATCAAACACGGTTTGTGCTAGCTCTTTGAAACTTGACACAATAAAGTAGTTCCAAGTTCTATCTCTATGGTTTGTTTCCTATTTATGTAGCCCTAAGCAGAGACGTGCGCACATCACTTTCATGGAAAGGGGTTGCCAAGCTTCTAAAAAACTACGAGTTTCCTGAAATCTCAGCACACATTTTTTCACCCAATCTTTATGACACTTTCAGGTAATGATCAGTACCCCAATCCCACTTGGCTCACCAAATTTCGTTCTGCTAGGTTAAACCGTTCGTTGGCAGTAACAGTTTTAATTTTTAGGTTTCACTCTGTTTTCTCCTATATGGAAACATGTAGTTGGAACTCTAAATCAAACACGGTTTGTGCTAGCTCTTTGAATCTTGACACAATAAAGTAGGTCCAAGTTCTATCTCTATGGTTTGTTTCCTATTGATGTAGCTCTAAGCAGAGATGGCGCAAATCGCTTTCATGGAAAGGGGTTGCCAACCTTCCAAAAAACTACGAGTTTTTTGAAATCTCAGCACACATTTTTTCACTCAATCTTTATGACACTTTCAGGTAATGATCAGTATCCCAATCCCACTTGGCTCACCAAATTTCGTTCTTCTAGGTTAAACCGTACATTGGCAGTAACAGTTTTAAATTTTAGGTTTCACTCTGTTTTCTCCTATATGGATTCATGTAGTTTGAACTCTAAATCAAACACGGTGTGTGCTGGCTCTTTGAAACTTGATACAATAGAGTAGGTCCAAATTCTATCTCTATGGTTTGTTTCCTATTGATGTAGCCCTAAGCAGAGACTGGCGCAAATCACTTACATGGAAAGGGGTTGCCAAGCTTCCAAAAAACTACGAGTTTCCTGAAATCTCAGCACACATTTTTTCACCCAATCTTCATGACACTTTCAGTTAATGATCAGTACCCCAATCTCACTTGGCTCACCAAATTTCGTTCTTCTACGTTAAACCGTTCGTTGGCAGTAACAGTTTTAATTTTCAGGTTTCACTCTGTTTTCTCCTATATGGATACATGTAGTTGGAACTCTAAATCAAACACGGTTTGTCCTAGCTCTTTGAAACTTGACACAATAAAGTAGTTCCAAGTTCTATCTCTATGGTTTGTTTCCTATTGATGTAGCCCTAAGCAGAGACGGGCGCAAATCACTTTAATGGAAACGGGTTGCCAAGCTTCCAAAACTCTACGAGTTTCCTGAAATCTCAGCACACATTTTTTCACCCAATCTTGATGACACTTTCAGGTAATGATCAGTACCCCAATCCCACTTGGCGCACCAAATTTCGTTCTTCTAGGTTAAACCGTTCGTTGGCAGTAACAGTTTTAATTTTTAGGTTTCACTCTGTTTTCTCCGATATGGATACATGTAGTTGGAACTCTAAATCAAACACGGTTTGTGCTAGCTCTTTGAATCTTGACACAATAAAGTAGTTTCAAGTTCTATCTCTATGGTTTGTTTCCTATTGATGTAGCCCTAAGCAGAGACTGGCGCAAATCACTTACATGGAAAGGGGTTGCCAAGCTTCCAAAAAACTACGAGTTTCCTGAAATCTCAGCACACATTTTTTTACCCAATCTTTATGACACTTTCAGTTAATGATCAGTACCCCAATCCCACTTGGCTCACCAAATTTCGTTCTGCTAGGTTAAACCGTTCGTTGGCAGTAACAGTTTTAATTTTTAGGTTTCACTCTGTTTTCTCCGATATGGATACATGTATTTGGAACTCTAAATCAAACACGGTTTGTGCTAGCTCTTTGACACTTGACACAATAAAGTAGTTCCAAGTTCTATCTCTATGGTTTGTTTCCTATTTATGTAGCCCTAAGCAGAGACGTGCGCACATCACTTTCATGGAAAGGGGTTGCCAAGCTTCTAAAAAACTACGAGTTTCCTGAAATCTCAGCACACATTTTTTCACCCAATCTTTATGACACTTTCAGGTAATGATCAGTACCCCAATCCCACTTGGCTCACCAAATTTCGTTCTGCTAGGTTAAACCGTTCGTTGGCAGTAACAGTTTTAATTTTTAGGTTTCACTCTGTTTTCTCCTATATGGAAACATGTAGTTGGAACTCTAAATCAAACACGGTTTGTGCTGGCTCTTTGAATCTTGACACAATAAAGTAGGTCCAAGTTCTATCTCTATGGTTTGTTTCCTATTGATGTAGCCCTAAGCAGAGATGGCGCAAATCGCTTTCATGGAAAGGGGTTGCCAACCTTCCAAAAAACTACGAGTTTTTTGAAATCTCAGCACACATTTTTTCACTCAATCTTTATGACACTTTCAGGTAATGATCAGTATCCCAATCCCACTTGGCTCACCAAATTTCGTTCTTCTAGGTTAAACCGTACATTGGCAGTAACAGTTTTAAATTTTAGGTTTCACTCTGTTTTCTCCTATATGGATTCATGTAGTTTGAACTCTAAATCAAACACGGTTTGTGCTGGCTCTTTGAAACTTGACACAATAGAGTAGGTCCAAATTCTATCTCTATGGTTTGTTTCCTATTGATGTAGCCCTAAGCAGAGACTGGCGCAAATCACTTACATGGAAAAGGGTTGCCAAGCTTCCAAAAAACTACGAGTTTCCTGAAATCTCAGCACACATTTTTTCACCCAATCTTGATGACACTTTCAGTTAATGATCAGTACCCCAATCTCACTTGGCTCACCAAATTTCGTTCTTCTACGTTAAACCGTTCGTTGGCAGTAACAGTTTTAATTTTCAGGTTTCACTCTGTTTTCTCCTATATGGATACATGTAGTTGGAACTCTAAATCAAAGACGGTTTGTCCTAGCTCTTTGAAACTTGACACAATAAAGTAGTTCCAAGTTCATTCTCTATGGTTTGTTTCCTATTGATGTAGCCCTAAGCAGAGACGGGAGCAAATCACTTTCATGGAAACGGGTTGCCAAGCTTCCAAAACTCTACGAGTTTCCTGAAATCTCAGCACACATTTTTTCACCCAATCTTGATGACACTTTCAGGTAATGATCAGTACCCCAATCCCACTTGGCTCACCAAATTTCGTTCTTCTAGGTTAAACTGTTCGTTGGCAGTAACAGTTTCAATTTTTAGGTTTCACTCTGTTTTCTCCGATATGGATACATGTAGTTGGAACTCTAAATCAAACACGGTTTGTGCTAGCTCTTTGAATCTTGACACAATAAAGTAGTTTCAAGTTCTATCTCTATGGTTTGTTTCCTATTGATGTAGCCCTAAGCAGAGACGTGCGCACATCACTTTCATGGAAAGGGGTTGCCAAGCTTCCAAAAAACTACGAGTTTCCTGAAATCTCAGCACACATTTTTTCACCCAATCTTTATGACACTTTCAGGTAATGATCAGTACCCCAATCCCACTTGGCTCACCAAATTTCGTTCTGCTAGGTTAAACCGTTCGTTGGCGGTAACAGTTTTAATTTTTAGGTTTCACTCTGTTTTCTCCGATATGGATACATGTATTTGGAACTCTAAATCAAACACGGATTGTGCTAGCTCTTTGAAACTTGACACAATAAAGTAGTTCCAAGTTCTATCTCTATGGTTTGTTTCCTATTTATGTAGCCCTAAGCAGAGACGTGCGCACATCACTTTCATGGAAAGGGGTTGCCAAGCTTCTAAAAAACTACGAGTTTCCTGAAATCTCAGCACACATTTTTTCACCCAATCTTTATGACACTTTCAGGTAATGATCAGTACCCCAATCCCACTTGGCTCACCAAATTTCGTTCTGCTAGGTTAAACCGTTCGTTGGCAGTAACAGTTTTAATTTTTAGGTTTCACTCTGTTTTCTCCTATATGGAAACATGTAGTTGGAACTCTAAATCAAACACGGTTTGTGCTAGCTCTTTGAATCTTGACACAATAAAGTAGGTCCAAGTTCTATCTCTATGGTTTGTTTCCTATTGATGTAGCCCTAAGCAGAGATGGCGCAAATCGCTTTCATGGAAAGGGGTTGCCAACCTTCCAAAAAACTACGAGTTTTTTGAAATCTCAGCACACATTTTTTCACTCAATCTTTATGACACTTTCAGGTAATGATCAGTATCCCAATCCCACTTGGCTCACCAAATTTCGTTCTTCTAGGTTAAACCGTACATTGGCAGTAACAGTTTTAAATTTTAGGTTTCACTCTGTTTTCTCCTATATGGATTCATGTAGTTTGAACTCTAAATCAAACACGGTGTGTGCTGGCTCTTTGAAACTTGACACAATAGAGTAGGTCCAAATTCTATCTCTATGGTTTGTTTCCTATTGATGTAGCCCTAAGCAGAGACTGGCGCAAATCACTTACATGGAAAGGGGTTGCCAAGCTTCCAAAAAACTACGAGTTTCCTGAAATCTCAGCACACATTTTTTCACCCAATCTTGATGACACTTTCAGTTAATGATCAGTACCCCAATCTCACTTGGCTCACCAAATTTCGTTCTTCTACGTTAAACCGTTCGTTGGCAGTAACAGTTTTAATTTTCAGGTTTCACTCTGTTTTCTCCTATATGGATACATGTAGTTGGAACTCTAAATCAAACACGGTTTGTCCTAGCTCTTTGAAACTTGACACAATAAAGTAGTTCCAAGTTCTATCTCTATGGTTTGTTTCCTATTGATGTAGCCCTAAGCAGAGACGGGCACAAATCACTTTAATGGAAAGGGGTTGCCAAGCTTCCAAAACTCTACGAGTTTCCTGAAATCTCAGCACACATTTTTTCACCCAATCTTGATGACACTTTCAGGTAATGATCAGTACCCCAATCCCACTTGGCTCACCAAATTTCGTTCTTCTAGGTTAAACCGTTCGTTGGCAGTAACAGTTTCAATTTTTAGGTTTCACTCTGTTTTCTCCGATATGGATACATGTAGTTGGAACTCTAAATCAAACACGGTTTGTGCTAGCTCTTTGAATCTTGACACAATAAAGTAGTTCCAAGTTCTATCTCTATGGTTTGTTTCCTATTGATGTAGCCCTAAGCAGAGACGTGCGCACATCACTTTCATGGAAAGGGGTTGCCAAGCTTCCAAAAAACTACGAGTTTCCTGAAATCTCAGCACACATTTTTTCACCCAATCTTTATGACACTTTCAGGTAATGATCAGTACCCCAATCCCACTTGGCTCACCAAATTTCGTTCTGCTAGGTTAAACCGTTCGTTGGCAGTAACAGTTTTAATTTTTAGGTTTCACTCTGTTTTCTCCTATATGGATACATGTAGTTGGAACTCTAAATCAAACACGGTTTGTGCTAGCTCTTTGAATCTTGACACAATAAAGTAGGTCCAAGTTCTATCTCAATGGTTTGTTTCCTATTGATGTAGCCCTAAGCAGAGATGGCGCAAATCGCTTTCATGGAAAGGGGTTGCCAACCTTCCAAAAAACTACGAGTTTCCTGAAATCTCAGCACACATTTTTTCACTCAATCTTTATGACACTTTCAGGTAATGATCAGTATCCCAATCCCACTTGGCTCACCAAATTTCGTTCTTCTAGGTTAAACCGTACATTGGCAGTAACAGTTTTAAATTTTAGGTTTCACTCTGTTTTCTCCTATATGGATTCATGTAGTTTGAACTCTAAATCAAACACGGTTTGTGCTGGCTCTTTGAAACTTGACACAATAGAGTAGTTCCAAATTCTATCTCTATGGTTTGTTTCCTATTGATGTAGCCCTAAGCAGAGACTGGCGCAAATCACTTACATGGAAAGGGGTTTCCAAGAATCCAAAAAACTACGAGTTTCCTGAAATCTCAGCACACATTTTTTCACCCAATCTTGATGACACTTTCAGTTAATGATCAGTACCCCAATCTCACTTGGCTCACCAAATTTCGTTCTTCTACGTTAAACCGTTCGTTGGCAGTAACAGTTTTAAATTTCAGGTTTCACTCTGTTTTCTCCTATATGGATACATGTAGTTGGAACTCTAAATCAAAGACGGTTTGTCCTAGCTCTTTGAAACTTGACACAATAAAGTAGTTCCAAGTTCTATCTCTATGGTTTGTTTCCTATTGATGTAGCCCTAAGCAGAGACGGTCGCAAATCACTTTCATGGAAACGGGTTGCCAAGCTTCCAAAACTCTACGAGTTTCCTGAAATCTCAGCACACATTTTTTCACCCAATCTTGATGACACTTTCAGGTAATGATCAGTACCCCAATCCCACTTGGCTCACCAAATTTCGTTCTTCTAGGTTAAACCGTTCGTTGGCAGTAACAGTTTCAATTTTTAGGTTTCACTCTGTTTTCTCCGATATGGATACATGTAGTTGGAACTCTAAATCAAACACGGTTTGTGCTAGCTCTTTGAATCTTGACACAATAAAGTAGTTCCAAGTTCTATCTCTATGGTTTGTTTCCTATTGATGTAGCCCTAAGCAGAGACGTGCGCACATCACTTTCATGGAAAGGGGTTGCCAAGCTACCAAAAAACTACGAGTTTCCTGAAATCTCAGCACACATTTTTTCACCCAATCTTTATGACACTTTCAGGTAATGATCAGTACCCCAATCCCACTTGGCTCACCAAATTTCGTTCTGCTAGGTTAAACCGTTCGTTGGCAGTAACAGTTTTAATTTTTAGGTTTCACTCTGTTTTCTCCTATATGGATACATGTAGTTGGAACTCTAAATCAAACACGGTTTGTGCTAGCTCTTTGAATCTTGACACAATAAAGTAGGTCCAAGTTCTATCTCAATGGTTTGTTTCCTATTGATGTAGCCCTAAGCAGAGATGGCGCAAATCGCTTTCATGGAAAGGGGTTGCCAACCTTCCAAAAAACTACGAGTTTCCTGAAATCTCAGCACACATTTTTTCACTCAATCTTTATGACACTTTCAGGTAATGATCAGTATCCCAATCCCACTTGGCTCACCAAATTTCGTTCTTCTAGGTTAAACCGTACATTGGCAGTAACAGTTTTAAATTTTAGGTTTCACTCTGTTTTCTCCTATATGGATTCATGTAGTTTGAACTCTAAATCAAACACGGTTTGTGCTGGCTCTTTGAAACTTGACACAATAGAGTAGTTCCAAATTCTATCTCTATGGTTTGTTTCCTATTGATGTAGCCCTAAGCAGAGACTGGCGCAAATCACTTACATGGAAAGGGGTTTCCAAGAATCCAAAAAACTACGAGTTTCCTGAAATCTCAGCACACATTTTTTCACCCAATCTTGATGACACTTTCAGTTAATGATCAGTACCCCAATCTCACTTGGCTCACCAAATTTCGTTCTTCTACGTTAAACCGTTCGTTGGCAGTAACAGTTTTAAATTTCAGGTTTCACTCTGTTTTCTCCTATATGGATACATGTAGTTGGAACTCTAAATCAAAGACGGTTTGTCCTAGCTCTTTGAAACTTGACACAATAAAGTAGTTCCAAGTTCTATCTCTATGGTTTGTTTCCTATTGATGTAGCCCTAAGCAGAGACGGTCGCAAATCACTTTCATGGAAACGGGTTGCCAAGCTTCCAAAACTCTACGAGTTTCCTGAAATCTCAGCACACATTTTTTCACCCAATCTTGATGACACTTTCAGGTAATGATCAGTACCCCAATCCCACTTGGCTCACCAAATTTCGTTCTTCTAGGTTAAACCGTTCGTTGGCAGTAACAGTTTTAATTTTTAGGTTTCACTCTGTTTTCTCCGATATGGGTACATGTAGTTGGAACTCTAAATCAAACACGGTTTGTGCTAGCTCTTTGAATCTTGACACAATAAAGTAGTTCCAAGTTCTATCTCTATGGTTTGTTTCCTATTGATGTAGCCCTAAGCAGAGACGTGCGCACATCACTTTCATGGAAAGGGGTTGCCAAGCTTCCAAAAAACTACGAGTTTCCTGAAATCTCAGCACACATTTTTTCACCCAATCTTTATGACACTTTCAGGTAATGATCAGTACCCCAATCCCACTTGGCTCACCAAATTTCGTTCTGCTAGGTTAAACCGTTCGTTGGCAGTAACAGTTTTAATTTTTAGGTTTCACTCTGTTTTCTCCGATATGGATACATGTATTTGGAACTCTAAATCAAACACGGTTTGTGCTAGCTCTTTGAAACTTGACACAATAAAGTAGTTCCAAGTTCTATCTCTATGGTTTGTTTCCTATTGATGTAGCCCTAAGCAGAGACGTGCGCACATCACTTTCATGGAAAGGGGTTGCCAAGCTTCTAAAAAACTACGAGTTTCCTGAAATCTCAGCACACATTTTTTCACCCAATCTTTATGACACTTTCAGGTAATGATCAGTACCCCAATCCCACTTGGCTCACCAAATTTCGTTCTGCTAGGTTAAACCGTTCGTTGGCAGTAACAGTTTTAATTTTTAGGTTTCACTCTGTTTTCTCCGATATGGATACATGTAGTTGGAACTCTAAATCAAACACGGTTTGTGCTAGCTCTTTGAATCTTGACACAATAAAGTAGGTCCAAGTTCTATCTCAATGGTTTGTTTCCTATTGATGTAGCCCTAAGCAGAGATGGCGCAAATCGCTTTCATGGAAAGGGGTTGCCAACCTTCCAAAAAACTACGAGTTTTTTGAAATCTCAGCACACATTTTTTCACTCAATCTTTATGACACTTTCAGGTAATGATCAGTATCCCAATCCCACTTGGCTCACCAAATTTCGTTCTTCTAGGTTAAACCGTACATTGGCAGTAACAGTTTTAAATTTTAGGTTTCACTCTGTTTTCTCCTATATGGATTCATGTAGTTTGAACTCTAAATCAAACACGGTTTGTGCTGGCTCTTTGAAACTTGACACAATAGAGTAGGTCAAAATTCTATCTCTATGGTTTGTTTCCTATTGATGTAGCCCTAAGCAGAGACTGGCGCAAATCACTTACATGGAAAGGGGTTGCCAAGCTTCCAAAAAACTACGAGTTTCCTGAAATCTCAGCACACATTTTTTCACCCAATCTTGATGACACTTTCAGTTAATGATCAGTACCCCAATCTCACTTGGCTCACCAAATTTCGTTCTTCTACGTTAAACCGTTCGTTAGCAGTAACAGTTTTAATTTTCAGGTTTCACTCTGTTTTCTCCTATATGGATACATGTAGTTGGAACTCTAAATCAAAGACGGTTTGTCCTAGCTCTTTGAAACTTGACACAATAAAGTAGTTCCAAGTTCTATCTCTATGGTTTGTTTCCTATTGATGTAGCCCTAAGCAGAGACGGGCGCAAATCACTTTCATGGAAAGGGGTTGCCAAGCTTCCAAAAAATTACGAGTTTCCTAAAATCTCAGCACACATTTTTTCACCCAATCTTGATGACACTTTCAGGTAATGATCAGTACCCCAATCCCACTTGGCTCACCAAATTTCGTTCTTCTAGGTTAAACCGTTCGTTGGCAGTAACAGTTTTAATTTTTAGGTTTCACTCTGTTTTCTCCGATATGGGTACATGTAGTTGGAACTCTAAATCAAACACGGTTTGTGCTAGCTCTTTGAATCTTGACACAATAAAGTAGGTCCAAGTTCTATCTCTATGGTTTGTTTCCTATTGATGTAGCCCTAAGCAGAGATGGCTCAAATCACTTTCATGGAAAGGGGTTGCCAACCTTCCAAAAAACTACGAGTTTCCTGAAATCTCAGCACACATTTTTTTAACCCAATCTTGATGACACTTTCAGGTAATGATCACTACCCCAATCCCACTTGGCTAACCAAATTTCGTTCTTCTAGGTTAAACCGTTCGTTGGCAGTAACAGTTTTAATTTTTAGATTTCACTCTATTTTCTCCTATATGGATACATGTAGTTGGAACTCTAAATCAAACACGGTTTGTGCTAGCTCTTTGAATCTTGACACAATAAAGTAGTTCCAAGTTCTAACTCTATGGTTTGTTTCCTATTGATGTAGCCCTAAGCAGAGACTGGCACAAATCACTTTCATGGAAAGGGGTTGCCAAGAATCCAAAAAACTACGAGTTTCCAGAAATCTCGGCACACATTTTTTCACCCTATCTTGATGACACGTTCAGGTAATGATCAGTATCCCAATCCCACTTGGCTCACCAAATTTCGTTCTTCTAGGTTAAACCGTTCATTGGCAGTAACAGTTTTAAATTTTAGGTTTCACTCTGTTTTTTCCTATATGGTTTCATGTAGTTTGAACTCTAAATCAAACACGGTTTGTGCTGGCTCTTTGAAACTTGACACAATAGAGTAGTTCCAAATTCTATCTCTAAGGTTTGTTTCCTATTGATGTAGCCCTAAGCAGAGACTGGCGCAAATCCCTTACATGGAAAGGGGTTGCCAAGCTTCCAAAAAACTACGAGTTTCCTGAAATCTCAGCACACATTTTTTCACCCAATCTGGATGACACTTTCAGTTAAAGATCAGTACCCCAATCCCACTTGGCTCACCAAATTTCGTTCTTCTAGGTTAAACCGTTCGTTGGCAGTAACAGTTTTAATTTTCAGGTTTCACTCTGTTTTCTCCTATATGGATACATGTACTTGGAACTTTAAATCAAAGACGGTTTTTCCTAGCTCTTTGAAACTTGACACAATAAAGTAGTTCCAAGTTCTATCTCTATGGTTTGTTTCCTATTGATGTAGCCCTAAGCACAGGCGGGCGCAAATCACTTTCATGGAAGGGGGTTGCCAAGCTTCCAAAAAACTACGAGTTTCCTGAAATCTCAGCACACATTTTTTCACCCAATCTTGATGACACTTTCAGGTAATGATCAGTACCCCAATCCCACTTGGCTCACCAAATTTCGTTCTTCTAGGTTAAACCGTTCGTTGGCAGTAACAGTTTTAATTTTTAGGTTTCACTCTGTTTTCTCCGATATGGATACATGTAGTTGGAACTCTAAATCAAACACTGTTTGTGCTACCTCTTTGAAACTTGACACAATAAAGTAGTTCCAAGTTCTATCTCTATGGTTTGTTTCCTATTGATGTAGCCCTAAGCAGAGGCGGGCGCAAATCACTTTCATGGAAAGGGGTTGCCAACCTTCCAAAAAACTACGAGTTTCCTGAAATCTCAGCACACATTTTTTCACCCAATCTTGATGACACTTTCAGGTAATGATCAGTACCGCAATCCCACTTGGCTCACAAAATTTCGTTCTTCTAGGTTAAACCGTTCGTTGGCAGTAAGAGTTTTAATTTTTAGGTTTCACTCTGTTTTCTCCTATATGGATACATGTAGTTGGAACTCTAAATCAAAGACGGTTTGTGCTAGCTCTTTGAATCTTGACACAATAAAGTAGTTCCAAGTTCTAACTCTATGGTTTGTTTCCTATTGATGTAGCCCTAAGCAGAGACTGGCGCAAATCACTTTCATGGAAAGGGGTTGCCAAGCTTCCAAAAAACCACGAGTTTCCTGAAATCTCAACACACATTTTTTCACCCAATCTTTATGACACTTTCAGTTAATGATCAGTACCCCAATCCCACTTGGCTCACCAAATTTCGTTCTGCTAGGTTAAACCGTTCGTTGGCAGTAACAGTTTTAATTTTTAGGTTTCACTCTGTTTTCTCCGATATGGATACATGTATTTGGAACTCTAAATCAAACACGGTTTGTGCTAGCTCTTTGAAACTTGACACAATAAAGTAGTTCCAAGTTCTATCTCTATGGTTTGTTTCCTATTTATGTAGCCCTAAGCAGAGACGTGCGCACATCACTTTCATGGAAAGGGGTTGCCAAGCTTCTAAAAAACTACGAGTTTCCTGAAATCTCAGCACACATTTTTTCACCCAATCTTTATGACACTTTCAGGTAATGATCAGTACCCCAATCCCACTTGGCTCACCAAATTTCGTTCTGCTAGGTTAAACCGTTCGTTGGCAGTAACAGTTTTAATTTTTAGGTTTCACTCTGTTTTCTCCTATATGGAAACATGTAGTTGGAACTCTAAATCAAACACGGTTTGTGCTGGCTCTTTGAATCTTGACACAATAAAGTAGGTCCAAGTTCTATCTCTATGGTTTGTTTCCTATTGATGTAGCCCTAAGCAGAGATGGCGCAAATCGCTTTCATGGAAAGGGGTTGCCAACCTTCCAAAAAACTACGAGTTTTTTGTAATCTCAGCACACATTTTTTCACTCAATCTTTATGACACTTTCAGGTAATGATCAGTATCCCAATCCCACTTGGCTCACCAAATTTCGTTCTTCTAGGTTAAACCGTACATTGGCAGTAACAGTTTTAAATTTTAGGTTTCACTCTGTTTTCTCCTATATGGATTCATGTAGTTTGAACTCTAAATCAAACACGGTTTGTGCTGGCTCTTTGAAACTTGACACAATAGAGTAGGTCCAAATTCTATCTCTATGGTTTGTTTCCTATTGATGTAGCCCTAAGCAGAGACTGGCGCAAATCACTTACATGGAAAGGGGTTGCCAAGCTTCCAAAAAACTACGAGTTTCCTGAAATCTCAGCACACATTTTTTCACCCAATCTTGATGACACTTTCAGTTAATGATCAGTACCCCAATCTCACTTGGCTCACCAAATTTCGTTCTTCTACGTTAAACCGTTCGTTGGCAGTAACAGTTTTAATTTTCAGGTTTCACTCTGTTTTCTCCTATATGGATACATGTAGTTGGAACTCTAAATCAAAGACGGTTTGTCCTAGCTCTTTGAAACTTGACACAATAAAGTAGTTCCAAGTTCTATCTCTATGGTTTGTTTCCTATTGATGTAGCCCTAAGCAGAGACGGGCGCAAATCACTTTCATGGAAACGGGTTGCCAAGCTTCCAAAACTCTACGAGTTTCCTGAAATCTCAGCACACATTTTTTCACCCAATCTTGATGACACTTTCAGGTAATGATCAGTACCCCAATCCCACTTGGCTCACCAAATTTCGTTCTTCTAGGTTAAACCGTTCGTTGGCAGTAACAGTTTCAATTTTTAGGTTTCACTCTGTTTTCTCCGATATGGATACATGTAGTTGGAACTCTAAATCAAACACGGTTTGTGCTAGCTCTTTGAATCTTGACACAATAAAGTAGTTTCAAGTTCTATCTCTATGGTTTGTTTCCTATTGATGTAGCCCTAAGCAGAGACGTGCGCACATCACTTTCATGGAAAGGGGTTGCCAAGCTTCCAAAAAACTACGAGTTTCCTGAAATCTCAGCACACATTTTTTCACCCAATCTTTATGACACTTTCAGGTAATGATCAGTACCCCAATCCCACTTGGCTCACCAAATTTCGTTCTGCTAGGTTAAACCGTTCGTTGGCGGTAACAGTTTTAATTTTTAGGTTTCACTCTGTTTTCTCCGATATGGATACATGTATTTGGAACTCTAAATCAAACACGGTTTGTGCTAGCTCTTTGAAACTTGACACAATAAAGTAGTTCCAAGTTCTATCTCTATGGTTTGTTTCCTATTTATGTAGCCCTAAGCAGAGACGTGCGCACATCACTTTCATGGAAAGGGGTTGCCAAGCTTCTAAAAAACTACGAGTTTCCTGAAATCTCAGCACACATTTTTTCACCCAATCTTTATGACACTTTCAGGTAATGATCAGTACCCCAATCCCACTTGGCTCACCAAATTTCGTTCTGCTAGGTTAAACCGTTCGCTGGCAGTAACAGTTTTAATTTTTAGGTTTCACTCTGTTTTCTCCTATATGGAAACATGTAGTTGGAACTCTAAATCAAACACGGTTTGTGCTAGCTCTTTGAATCTTGACACAATAAAGTAGGTCCAAGTTCTATCTCTATGGTTTGTTTCCTATTGATGTAGCCCTAAGCAGAGATGGCGCAAATCGCTTTCATGGAAAGGGGTTGCCAACCTTCCAAAAAACTACGAGTTTTTTGAAATCTCAGCACACATTTTTTCACTCAATCTTTATGACACTTTCAGGTAATGATCAGTATCCCAATCCCACTTGGCTCACCAAATTTCGTTCTTCTAGGTTAAACCGTACATTGGCAGTAACAGTTTTAAATTTTAGGTTTCACTCTGTTTTCTCCTATATGGATTCATGTAGTTTGAACTCTAAATCAAACACGGTGTGTGCTGGCTCTTTGAAACTTGACACAATAGAGTAGGTCCAAATTCTATCTCTATGGTTTGTTTCCTATTGATGTAGCCCTAAGCAGAGACTGGCGCAAATCACTTACATGGAAAGGGGTTGCCAAGCTTCCAAAAAACTACGAGTTTCCTGAAATCTCAGCACAAATTTTTTCACCCAATCTTGATGACACTTTCAGTTAATGATCAGTACCCCAATCTCACTTGGCTCACCAAATTTCGTTCTTCTACGTTAAACCGTTCGTTGGCAGTAACAGTTTTAATTTTCAGGTTTCACTCTGTTTTCTCCTATATGGATACATGTAGTTGGAACTCTAAATCAAAGACGGTTTGTCCTAGCTCTTTGAAACTTGACACAATAAAGTAGTTCCAAGTTCTATCTCTATGGTTTGTTTCCTATTGATGTAGCCCTAAGCAGAGACGGGCGCAAATCACTTTCATGGAAACGGGTTGCCAAGCTTCCAAAACTCTACGAGTTTCCTGAAATCTCAGCACACATTTTTTCACCCAATCTTGATGACACTTTCAGGTAATGATCAGTACCCCAATCCCACTTGGCTCACCAAATTTCGTTCTTCTAGGTTAAACCGTTCGTTGGCAGTAACAGTTTCAATTTTTAGGTTTCACTCTGTTTTCTCCGATATGGATACATGTAGTTGGAACTCTAAATCAAACACGGTTTGTGCTAGCTCTTTGAATCTTGACACAATAAAGTAGTTCCAAGTTCTATCTCTATGGTTTGTTTCGTATTGATGTAGCCCTAAGCAGAGACGTGCGCACATCACTTTCATGGAAAGGGGTTGCCAAGCTTCCAAAAAACTACGAGTTTCCTGAAATCTCAGCACACATTTTTTCACCCAATCTTTATGACACTTTCAGGTAATGATCAGTACCCCAATCCCTCTTGGCTCACCAAATTTCGTTCTGCTAGGTTAAACCGTTCGTTGGCAGTAACAGTTTTAATTTTTAGGTTTCACTCTGTTTTCTCCTATATGGATACATGTAGTTGGAACTCTAAATCAAACACGGTTTGTGCTAGCTCTTTGAATCTTGACACAATAAAGTAGGTCCAAGTTCTATCTCAATGGTTTGTTTCCTATTGATGTAGCCCTAAGCAGAGATGGCGCAAATCGCTTTCATGGAAAGGGGTTGCCAACCTTCCAAAAAACTACGAGTTTCCTGAAATCTCAGCACACATTTTTTCACTCAATCTTTATGACACTTTCAGGTAATGATCAGTATCCCAATCCCACTTGGCTCACCAAATTTCGTTCTTCTAGGTTAAACCGTACATTGGCAGTAACAGTTTTAAATTTTAGGTTTCACTCTGTTTTCTCCTATATGGATTCATGTAGTTTGAACTCTAAATCAAACACGGTTTGTGCTGGCTCTTTGAAACTTGACACAATAGAGTAGTTCCAAATTCTATCTCTATGGTTTGTTTCCTATTGATGTAGCCCTAAGCAGAGACTGGCGCAAATCACTTACATGGAAAGGGGTTTCCAAGAATCCAAAAAACTACGAGTTTCCTGAAATCTCAGCACACATTTTTTCACCCAATCTTGATGACACTTTCAGTTAATGATCAGTACCCCAATCTCACTTGGCTCACCAAATTTCGTTCTTCTACGTTAAACCGTTCGTTGGCAGTAACAGTTTT
The DNA here is from genome assembly GCF_964194105.1 of Spermophilus citellus. Taxonomy (NCBI): domain Eukaryota; kingdom Metazoa; phylum Chordata; class Mammalia; order Rodentia; family Sciuridae; genus Spermophilus; species Spermophilus citellus. The sequence continues at coordinate 54,044,833 of NC_138187.1, forward strand.
AAATTTCAGGTTTCACTCTGTTTTCTCCTATATGGATACATGTAGTTGGAACTCTAAATCAAAGACGGTTTGTCCTAGCTCTTTGAAACTTGACACAATAAAGTAGTTCCAAGTTCTATCTCTATGGTTTGTTTCCTATTGATGTAGCCCTAAGCAGAGACGGTCGCAAATCACTTTCATGGAAACGGGTTGCCAAGCTTCCAAAACTCTACGAGTTTCCTGAAATCTCAGCACACATTTTTTCACCCAATCTTGATGACACTTTCAGGTAATGATCAGTACCCCAATCCCACTTGGCTCACCAAATTTCGTTCTTCTAGGTTAAACCGTTCGTTGGCAGTAACAGTTTTAATTTTTAGGTTTCACTCTGTTTTCTCCGATATGGGTACATGTAGTTGGAACTCTAAATCAAACACGGTTTGTGCTAGCTCTTTGAATCTTGACACAATAAAGTAGTTCCAAGTTCTATCTCTATGGTTTGTTTCCTATTGATGTAGCCCTAAGCAGAGACGTGCGCACATCACTTTCATGGAAAGGGGTTGCCAAGCTTCCAAAAAACTACGAGTTTCCTGAAATCTCAGCACACATTTTTTCACCCAATCTTGATGACACTTTCAGGTAATGATCAGTACCCCAATCCCACTTGGCTCACCAAATTTCGTTCTTCTAGGTTAAACTGTTCGTTGGCAGTAACAGTTTTAATTTTTAGGTTTCACTCTGTTTTCTCCGATATGGATACATGTAGTTGGAACTCTAAATCAAACACTGTTTGTGCTACCTCTTTGAAACTTGACAAAATAAAGTAGTTCCAAGTTCTATCTCTATGGTTTGTTTCCTATTGATGTAGCCCTAAGCAGAGGCGGGCGCAAATCACTTTCATGGAAAGGGGTTGCCAACCTTCCAAAAAACTACGAGTTTCCTGAAATCTCAGCACACATTTTTTCACCCAATCTTGATGACACTTTCAGGTAATGATCAGTACCGCAATCCCACTTGGCTCACAAAATTTCGTTCTTCTAGGTTAAACCGTTCGTTGGCAGTAAGAGTTTTAATTTTTAGGTTTCACTCTGTTTTCTCCTATATGGATACATGTAGTTGGAACTCTAAATCAAAGACGGTTTGTGCTAGCTTTTTGAATCTTGACACAATAAAGTAGTTCCAAGTTCTAACTCTATGGTTTGTTTCCTATTGATGTAGCCCTAAGCAGAGACTGGCGCAAATCACTTTCATGGAAAGGGGTTGCCAAGCTTCCAAAAAACCACGAGTTTCCTGAAATCTCAACACACATTTTTTCACCCAATCTTGATGACACTTTCAGTTAATGATCAGTACCCCAATCCCACTAGGCTCACCAAATTTCGTTCTTCTAGGTTAAACCGTTCGTTGGCAGTAACAGTTTTAATTTTCAGGTTTCTCTCTGTTTTCTCCTATATGGATACATGTAGTTGGAACTCTAAATCAAAGACGGTTTGTCCTAGCTCTTTGAAACTTGACACAATAAAGTAGTTCCAAGTTCTATCTCTATGGTTTGTTTCCTATTGATGTAGACCTAAGCAGAGACGGGCGCAAATCACTTTAATGGAAAGGGGTTGCCAAGCCTCCAAAAAACTACGAGTTTCCTGAAATCTCAGCACACATTTTTTCACCCAATCTTTATGACACTTTCAGGTAATGATCAGTACCCCAATCCCACTTGGCTCACCAAATTTCGTTCTGCTAGGTTAAACCGTTCGTTGGCAGTAACAGTTTTAATTTTTAGGTTTCACTCTGTTTTCTCCTATATGGATACATGTAGTTGGAACTCTAAATCAAACACGGTTTGTGCTAGCTCTTTGAATCTTGACACAATAAAGTAGGTCCAAGTTCTATCTCTATGGTTTGTTTCCTATTGATGTAGCCCTAAGCAGAGATGGCGCAAATCACTTTCATGGAAAGGGGTTGCCAACCTTCCAAAAAACTACGAGTTTCCTGAAATCTCAGCACACATTTTTTCACCCAATCTTGATGACACTTTCAGTTAAAGATCAGTACCCCAATCCCACTTGGCTCACCAAATTTCGTTCTTCTAGGTTAAACCGTTTGATGGCAGTAACAGTTTTAATTTTCAGGTTTCACTCTGTTTTCTCCTATATGGATACATGTAGTTGGAACTCTAAATCAAAGACGGTTTGTCCTAGCTCTTTGAAACTTGACACAATAAAGTAGTTCCAAGTTCTATCTCTATGGTTTGTTTCCTATTGATGTAGCCCTAAGCAGAGGCGGGCGCAAATCACTTTCTTGGAAAGGGGTTGCCAAGCTTCCAAAAAACTACGAGTTTCCTGAAATCTCAGCACACATTTTTTCACCCAATCTTGATGACACTTTCAGGTAATGATCAGTACCCCAATCCCACTTGGCTCACCAAATTTCGTTCTTCTAGGTTAAACCGTTCGTTGGCAGTAACAGTTTTAATTTTTAGGTTTCACTCTGTTTTCTCCGATATGCATACATGTAGTTGGAACTCTAAATCAAACACGGTTTGTACTAGCTCTTTGAATCTTGACACAATAAAGTAGGTCCAAGTTCTATCTCTATGGTTTGTTTCCTATTGATGTAGCCCTAAGCAGAGATGGCGCAAATCACTTTCATGGAAAGGGGTTGCCAACCTTCCAAAAAACTACGAGTTTCCTGAAATCTCAGCACACATTTTTTCACCCAATCTTGATGACACTTTCAGTTAATGATCAGTACCCCAATCCCACTTGGCTCACCAAATTTCGTTCTTCTAGGTTAAACCGTTCGTTGGCAGTAACAGTTTTAATTTTCAGGTTTCACTCTGTTTTCTCCTATATGGATACATGTAGTTGGAACTCTAAATCAAAGACGGTTTGTCCTAGCTCTTTGAAACTTGACACAATAAAGTAGTTCCAAGTTCTATCTCTATGGTTTGTTTCCTATTGATGTAGCCCTAAGCAGAGGCGGGCGCAAATCACTTTCATGGAAGGGGGTTGCCAAGCTTCCAAAAAACTACGAGTTTCCTGAAATCTCAGCACACATTTTTTCACCCAATCTTGATGACACTTTCAGGTAATGATCAGTACCCCAATCCCACTTGGCTCACCAAATTTCGTTCTTCTAGGTTAAACCGTTCGTTGGCAGTAACAGTTTTAATTTTTAGGTTTCACTCTGTTTTCTCCGATATGGATACATGTAGTTGGAACTCTAAATCAAACACTGTTTGTGCTACCTCTTTGAAACTTGACACAATAAAGTAGGTCCAAGTTATATCTCTATGGTTTGTTTCCTATTGATGTAGCCCTAAGCAGAGATGGCGCAAATCACTTTCATTGAAAGGGGTTGCCAAGCTTCCAAAAAACTACGAGTTTCCTGAAATCTGAGCACATATTTTTTCACCCAATCTTGATGACACTTTCAGGTAATGATCAGTACCCCAATCCCACATGGCTCACAAAATTTTGTTCTTCTAGGTTAAACCGTTCGTTGGCAGTAAGAGTTTTAATTTTTATGTTTCACTCTGTTTTCTCCTATATGGATACATGTAGTTGGAACTCTAAATCAAAGACGGTTTGTGCTAGCTCTTTGAATCTTGACACAATAAAGTAGTTCCAACTTCTAACTCTATGGTTTGTTTCCTATTGATGTAGCCCTAAGCAGAGACTGGCGCAAATCACTTTCATTGAAAGGGGTTGCCAAGCTTCCAAAAAACCACGACTTTCCTGAAATCTCAACACACATTTTTTCACCCAATTTTTATGACACTTTCAGTTAATGATCAGTACCCCAATCCCACTTGGCTCACCAAATTTCGTTCTTCTAGGATAAACCGTTCGTTGGCAGTAACAGTTTTAATTTTTAGGTTTCACTCTGTTTTCTCCGATATGGATACATGTAGTTGGAACTCTAAATCAAACACGGATTGTGCTAGCTCTTTGAATCTTGACCCAATACAGTAGGTCCAAGTTCTATCTCTATGGTTTGTTTCCTATTGATGTAGCCCTAAGCAGTGATGGCGCAAATCACTTTCATGGAAACGGGTTGCCAACCTTCCAAAAAACTACGATTTTCCCTAAATCTCAGCACACATTTTTTCACCCAATCTTGATGACACTTTCAGGTAATGATCAGTATCCCAATCCCACTTGGCTCACCAAATTTCGTTCTTCTAGGTTAAACCGTACATTGGCAGTAACAGTTTTAAATTTTAGGTTTCACTCTGTTTTTTCCTATATGGATTCATGTAGTTTGAACTCTAAATCAAACACGGTTTGTGCTGGCTCTTTGAAACTTGACACAATAGAGTAGTTCCAAATTCTATCTCTATGGTTTGTTTCCTATTGATGTAGCCCTAAGCAGAGACTGGCACAAATCACTTACATGGAAAGGGGTTGCCAAGCTTCCAAAAAACTACGAGTTTCCTGAAATCTCAGCACACATTTTTTCACCCAATCTTGATGACACTTTCAGTTAATGATCAGTACCCCAATCCCACTTGGCTCACCAAGTTTCGTTCTTCTAGGTTAAACCGTTCGTTGGCAGTAAGAGTTTTAATTTTCAGGTTTCACTCTGTTTTCTCCTATATGGATACATGTAGTTGGAACTCTAAATCAAAGACGGTTTGTCCAAGCTCTTTGAAACTTGACACAATAAAGTAGTTCCAAGTTCTATCTCTATGGTTTGTTTCCTTTTGATGTAGCCCTAAGCAGAGGCGGGCGCAAATCACTTTCATGGAAAGGGGTTGCCAAGCTTCCAAAAAACTACGAGTTTCCTGAAATCTCAGCACACATTTTTTCACCCAATCTTGATGACACTTTCAGGTAATGATCAGTACCGAAATCCCACTTGGCTCACCAAATTTCGTTCTTCTAGGTTAAACCGTTCGATGGTAGTAACAGTTTTAATTTTTAGGTTTCACTCTGTTTTCTCCTATATGGATACATGTAGTTGGAACTCTAAATCAAAGACGGTTTGTCCTAGCTCTTTGAAACTTGACACAATAAAGTAGTTCCAAGTTCTATCTCTATGGTTTGTTTCCTATTGATGTAGCCCTAAGCAGAGACGGGCGCAAATCACTTTCATGGAAAGGGGTTGCCAAGCTTCCAAAAAACTACGAGTTTCCTGAAATCTCAGCACACATATTTTCACCCAATCTTTATGACACTTTCAGGTAATGATCAGTACCGCAATCCCACTTGGCTCACAAAATTGCGTTCTTCTAGGTTAAACCATTCGTTGGCAGTAAGAGTTTTAATTTTTAGGTTTCACTCTGTTTTCTCCTATATGGATACATGTAGTTGGAACTCTAAATCAAAGACGGTTTGTGCTAGCTCTTTGAATCTTGACACAATAAAGTAGTTCCAAGTTCTAACTCTATGGTTTGTTTCCTATTGATGTAGCCCTAAGCAGAGACTGGCGCAAATCACTTTCATGGAAAGGGGTTGCCAAGCTTCCAAAAAACCACGAGTTTCCTGAAATCTCAACACACATTTTTTAACCCAATCTTGATGACACTTTCAGTTAATGATCAGTACCCCAATCCCACTTGGCTCGCCAAATTTCGTTCTTCTAGGTTAAACCGTTCGTTGGCAGTAACAGTTTTAATTTTCAGGTTTCACTCTGTTTTCTCCTATATGGATACATGTAGTTGGAACTCTAAATCAAAGACGGTTTGTCCTAGCTCTTTGAAACTTGACACAATAAAGTAGTTCCAAGTTCTATCTCTATGGTTTGTTTCCTATTGATGTAGCCCTAAGCAGAGACGGGCGCAAATCACTTTAATGGAAAGGGGTTGCCAAGCTTCCAAAAAACTACGAGTTTCCTGAAATCTCAGCACACATTTTTTCACCCAATCTTTATGACACTTTCAGCTAATGATCAGTACCCCAATCCCACTTGGCTCACCAAATTTCGTTCTGCTAGGTTAAACCGTTCGTTGGCAGTAACAGTTTTAATTTTTAGGTTTCACTCTGTTTTCTCCTATATGGATACATGTAGTTGGAACTCTAAATCAAACACGGTTTGTGCTAGCTCTTTGAATCTTGACACAATAAAGTAGGTCCAAGTTCTATCTCTATGGTTTGTTTCCTATTGATGTAGCCCTAAGCAGAGATGGCGCAAATCACTTTCATGGAAAGGGGTTGCCAACCTTCCAAAAAACTACGAGTTTCCTGAAATCTCAGCACACATTTATTCACCCAATCTTGATGACACTTTCAGTTAATGATCAGTACCCCAATCCCACTTGGCTCACCAAATTTCGTTCTTCTAGGTTAAACCATTCGTTGGCAGTAACAGTTTTAATTTTCAGGTTTCACTCTGTTTTCTCCTATATGGATACATGTAGTTGGAACTCTAAATCAAAGACGGTTTGTCCTAGCTCTTTGAAACTTGACACAATAAAGTAGTTCCAAGTTCTATCTCTATGGTTTGTTTCCTATTGATGTAGCCCTAAGCAGAGGCGGGCGCAAATCACTTTCATGGAAAGGGGTTGCCAACCTTCCAAAAAACTACGAGTTTCCTGAAATCTCAGCACACATTTTTTCACCCAATCTTGATGACACTTTCAGGTAATGATCAGTACCCCAATCCCACTTGGCTCACCAAATTTCGTTCTTCTAGGTTAAACCGTTCGTTGGCAGTAACAGTTTTAATTTTTAGGTTTCACTCTGTTTTCTCCGATATGGATACATGTAGTTGGAACTCTAAATCAAACACGGTTTGTGCTAGCTCTTTGAATCTTGACACAATAAAGTAGGTCCAAGTTCTATCTCTATGCTTTGTTTCCTATTGATGTAGCCCTAAGCAGAGATGGCGCAAATCACTTTCATGGAAAGGGGTTGCCAACCTTCCAAAAAACTACGAGTTTCCTGAGATCTCAGCACACATTTTTTCACCCAATCTTGATGACACTTTCAGTTAATGATCAGTACCCCAATCCCACTTGGCTCACCAAATTTCCTTCTTCTAGGTTAAACTGTTCGTTGGCAGTATCAGTTTTAATTTTTAGGTTTCACTCTGTTTTCTCATATATGGATACATGTAGTTGGCACTCTAAATCAAACACGGCTTGTGCTAGCTCTTTGAAACTTGACACAATAAAAGAGTTCCAAGTTCTATCTCTATGGATTGTTTCCTATTGATGTAGGCCTAAGCAGACACTGGCGGAAATCACTTTCATGGAAAGGGGATGCTAGGTTTCCAAAAAACTACGAGTTTCCTGAAATCTCAGCACACATTTTTTCATCCAATCTTGATGACAGTTTCAGGTAATGATCAGTACCCCAATCCCACTTGGCTCACCAAATTTGTTCTTCTAGGTTAAACCTTTCGTTGGCAGTAACAGTTTTAATTTCTAGGTTTCACTCTGTTTTCTCCTATATGGATACATGTAGTTGGAACTCTAAATCAAACACGGTTTGTGCTAGCTGTTTGAAACTTGACACACTAAAGTAGTTCCATTGTCTATCACTATGGTATTTTTTCCTATTGATGTAGCCCTAAGAAGAGACCGGCCAAATCACTTTCATGTAATGGGGATGCCAAGCTTCCAAAAAACTAAGAGTTTCCTGAAATCTCAGCAAACATTTTTTCACCCAATCCTGATGACCCTATCAAGTAATGATCAGTATCCCAATCCCACTTGGCTCACCAAATTTTCTTATTTTAGGTTAAACTGTTCGTTGGCAGTAACAGTTTTAATTTTTAGGTTTCACACTGATTTCTCCTATATTGATACATGTAGTTGGAACTCTAAATCAAACACGGTTTGTGCTAGCTTTTTGAAACTTGAAACAATAAAGTAGTTCCAAGTTCTCTCTCTATGGTTTGTTTCCTATTGATGTAGGCCTAAGCAGAGACTGGCAGAAATCACTTTCATGGAAAGGGGTTGCCAAGCTTCCAAAAAATTACGAGTTTCCTGAAATCTCAGCACACATTTTTTCACCCAATCTTGATGACACTTTCAGGTAATGATCAGTACCCCAATCCCACTTGGCTCACCAAATTTCGTTCTTCTAGGTTAAACCTTTCGTTGGCAGTAACAGTTTTAAATTTTAGATTTCACTCTGTTTTTTCCTATATGGATTCATGTATTTTGAACTCTAAATCAAACACGGTTTGTGCTGGCTCTTTGAAATTTGACACAATAGAGTAGTTCCAAATTCTATCTCTATGGTTTGTTTCCTATTGATGTAGCCCTAAGCAGAGACTGGCGCAAATCACTTACATGGAAAGGGGTTGCCAAGCTTCCCAAAAACTACGAGTTTCCTGTAATCCCAGCACACATTTTTTCACCCAATCTTGATGACACTTTCAGTTAATGATCAGTACCCCAATCCCACTTGGCTCACCAAATTTCGTTCTTCTAGGTTAAACCGTTCATTGGCAGTAACAGTTTTAATTTTCAGGTTTCACTCTGTTGTTTTCTATATGGATACATGTATTTGGAACTCTAAATCAAAGACGGTTTGTCCTAGCTCTTTGAAACTTGACACAATAAAGTAGTTCCAAGTTCTATCTCTATGGTTTGTTTCCTATTGATGTAGCCCTAAGCAGAGACGGGCGCAAATCACTTTCATGGAAAGGGGTTGCCAAGCTTCCAAAAAACTACGAGTTTCCTGAAATCTCAGCACACATTTTTTCATCCAATCTTGATGACACTTTCAGTTAATGATCAGTACACCAATCCCACTTGGCTCACCAAATTTCGTTCTTCTAGGTTAAACCGTTCGTTGGCAGTAACAGTTTTAATTTTTAGGTTTCACTCTGTTTTCTCCGATATGGATACATGTAGTTGGAACTCTAAATCAAACACGGTTTGTGCTAGCTCTTTGAATCTTGACACAATAAAGTAGGTCCAAGTTCTATCTCTATGGTTTGTTTCCTATTGATGTAGCCCTAAGCAGAGATGGCGCACATCACTTTCATGGAAAGGCGTTGCCAACCTTCCAAAAAACTACGAGTTTCCTGAAATATCAGCACATATTTTTTCACCCAATCTTTATGACACTTTCAGGTAATGATCAGTACCCCAATCCCACTTGGCTCACCAAATTTCGTTCTTCTAGGTTAAACCGTTCGTTGGCAGTAACAGTTTTAATTTTCAGGTTTCACTCTGTTTTCTCCTATATGGATACATGTAGTTGGAACTCTAAATCAAAGACGGTTTGTGCTAGCTCTTTGAATCTTGACACAATAGAGTAGTTCCAAATTCTATCTCTATCACCAAATTTCGTTCTTCTAGGTTAAACCGTTCGTTGCCAGTAACAGTTTTAATTTTTAGGTTTCACGGTGTTTTCTCCTATATGGACACATGTAGTTGGAACTCTAAATCAAACACGATTTGTGCTAGCACTTTGAAACATGACACAATAAAGTAGTTCCAAGTTCTGTTTCAATGGTTTGTTTCCTATGGATGAAGCCCTAAGCAGAGACTGGCGCAAATCACTTTCATGGAAAGGGGTTGCCAACCTTCCAAAAAACTACGAGTTTCCTGAGATCTCAGCACACATTTTTTCACCCAATCTTGATGACACTTTCAGTTAATGATCAGTACCCCAATCCCACATGGCTCACCAAATTTCGTTCTTCTAGGTTAAACCGTTCGTTGGCAGTAACAGTTTTAATTTTCAGGTTTCACTCTGTTTTCTCCTATATGGATACATGTAGTTGGAACTCTAAATCAAAGACGGTTTGCCCTAGCTCTTTGAAACTTGACACAATAAAGTAGTTCCAAGTTCTATCTCTATGGTTTGTTTCCTATTGATGTAGCCCTAAGCAGAGGCGGGCGCAAATCACTTTCATGGAAAGTGGTTGCCAAGCTTCCAAAAAACTACGAGTTTCCTGAAATCTCAGCACACATTTTTTCACCCAATCTTGATGACACTTTCAGGTAATGATCAGTACCCGAATCCCACTTGGCTCACCAAATTTCGTTCTTCTAGGTTAAACCGTTTGTTGGCAGTAAGAGTTTTAATTTTTAGGTTTCACTCTGTTTTCTCCGATATGGATACATGTAGTTGGAACTCTAAATCAAACACGGTTTGTGCTAGCTCTTTGAATCTTGACACAATAAAGTAGGTCCAAGTTCTATCTCTATGGTTTGTTTCCTATTGATGTAGCCCTAAGCAGAGATGGCGCAAATCACTTTCATGGAAAGGGGTTGCCAACCTTCCAAAAAACTACGAGTTTCCTGAATACTCAGCGCACATTTTTTCACCCAATCTTGATGACACTTTCAGGTAATGATCAGTACCCCAATCCCACTTGGCTCACCAAATTTCGTTCTTCTAGGTTAAACCGTTCGTTGGCAGTAAGAGTTTTAATTTTTAGGTTTCACTCTGTTTTCTCCTATATGGATACATGTAGTTGGAACTCTAAATCAAAGACGGTTTGTGCTAGCTCTTTGAATCTTGACACAATAAAGTAGTTCCAAGTTCTATCTCTATGGTTTGTTTCCTATTGATGTAGCCCTAAGCAGAGACTGGCGCAAATCACTTTCATGGAAAGGGGTTGGCAAGCTTCCAAAAAACTACGAGTTTCCTGAAATCTCAGCACACATTTTTTCACCCAATCTTGATGACACTTTCATGTAATGATCAGTACCCCAATCCCACTTGGCTCACCAAATTTCCTTCTTCTAGGTTAAACTGTTCGATGGCAGTAACAGTTTTAATTTTTAGGTTTCACTCTGTTTTCTCATATATGGATACATGTAGTTGGCACTCTAAATCAAACACGGCTTGTGCTAGCTCTTTGAAACTTGACACAATAAAAGAGTTCCAAGTTCTATCTCTATGGATTGTTTCCTATTGATGTAGGCCTAAGCAGACACTGGCGGAAATCACTTTCATGGAAAGGGGATGCTAGGTTTCCAAAAAACTACGAGTTTCCTGAAATCTCAGCACACATTTTTTCATCCAATCTTGATGACACTTTCAGGTAATGATCAGTACCCCAATCCCACTTGGCTCACCAAAGTTGTTCTTCTAGGTTAAACCTTTCGTTGGCAGTAACAGTTTTAATTTCTAGGTTTCACTCTGTTTTCTCCTATATGGATACATGTAGTTGGAACTCTAAATCAAAGACGGTTTGTGCTAGCTCTTTGAATCTTGACACAATAAAGTAGTTCCATGTTCTAACTCTATGGTTTGTTTCCTATTGATGTAGCCCTAAGCAGAGACTGGCGCAAATCACTTTCATGGAAAGGGGTTGCCAAGCTTCCAAAAAACCACGAGTTTCCTGAAATCTCAACACACATTTTTTCACCCAATCTTGATGACACTTTCAGTTAATGATCAGTACCCAATCCCACTTGGCTCACCAAATTTCGTTCTTCTAGGTTAAACCGTTCGTTGGCAGTAACAGTTTTAATTTTCAGGTTTCACTCTGTTTTCTCCTATATGGATACATGTAGTTGGAACTCTAAATCAAAACGGTTTGTCCTAGCTCTTTGAAACTTGACACAATAAAGTAGTTCCAAGTTCTATCTCTATGGTTTGTTTCCCATTGATGTAGCCCTAAGCAGAGACGGGCACAAATCACTTTCATGGAAAGGGGTTGCCAAGCTTCCAAAAAACTACGAGTTTCCTGAAATCTCAGCACACATTTTTTCACCCAATCTTTATGACACTTAGAGGTAATGATCAGTACCCCAATCCCACTTGGCTCACCAAATTTCGTTCTGCTAGGTTAAACCGTTCGTTGGCAGTAACAGTTTTAATTTTTAGGTTTCACTCTGTTTTCTCTTATATGGATATATGTAGTTGGAACTCTAAATCAAACACGGTTTTTGCTAGCTCTTTGAATCTTGACACAATAAAGTAGGTCCAGTTCTATCTCTATGATTTGTTTCCTATTGATGTAGCCCTAAGCAGAGATGGCGCAAATCACTTTCATGGAAAGGGGTTGCCAACCTTCCAGAAAACTACGAGTTTCCTGAAATCTCAGCACACATTTTTTCACCCAATCTTGATGACACTTTCAGTTAATGATCAGTACCCCAATCCCACTTGGCTCACCAAATTTCGTTCTTCTAGGTTAAACCGTTCGTTGGCAGTAACAGTTTTAATTTTCAGGTTTCACTCTGTTTTCTCCTATATGGATACATGTAGTTGGAACTCTAAATCAAAGACGGTTTGTCCTAGCTCTTTGAAACTTGACACAATAAAGTAGTTCCAAGTTCTATCTCTATGGTTTGTTTCCTATTGATGTAGCCCTAAGCAGAGACGGGCGCAAATCACTTTAATGGAAAGGGGTTGCCAAGATTCCAAAAAACTATGAGTTTCCTGAAATCTCAGCACACATTTTTTCACCCAATCTTTATGACACTTTCAGGTAATGATCAGTACCCCAATCCCACTTGGCTCACCAAATTTCGTTCTGCTAGGTTAAACCGTTCGTTGGCAGTAACAGTTTTAATTTTTAGGTTTCACTCTGTTTTCTCCTATATGGATACATGTAGTTGGAACTCTAAATCAAACACGGTTTGTGCTAGCTCTTTGAATCTTGACATAATAAAGTAGGTCCAAGTTCTATCTCTATGGTTTGTTTCCTATTGATGTAGCCCTAAGCAGAGATGGCGCAAATCACTTTCATGGAAAGGGGTTGCCAACCTTCCAAAAAACTACGAGTTTCCTGAAATCTCAGCGCACATTTTTTCACCCAATCTTGATGACACTTTCAGTTAATGATCAGTACCCCAATCCCACTTGGCTCACCAAATTTCGTTCTTCTAGGTTAAACCGTTCGTTGGCAGTAAGAATTTTAATTTTTAGGTTTCACTCTGTTTTCTCCTATATGGATACATGTAGTTGGAACTCTAAATCAAAGACGGTTTGTGCTAGCTCTTTGAATCTTGACAAAATAGAGTAGTTCCAAATTCTATCTCTATCACCAAATTTCGTTCTTCTAGGTTAAACCGTTCGTTGCCAGTAACAGTTTTAATTTTTAGGTTTCACGGTGTTTTCTCCTATATGGACACATGTAGTTGGAACTCTAAATCAAACACGATTTGTGCTAGCACTTTGAAACATGACACAATAAAGTAGTTCCAAGTTCTGTTTCAATGGTTTGTTTCCTATGGATGAAGCCCTAAGCAGAGACTGGCGCAAATCACTTTCATGGAAAGGGGTTGCCAACCTTCCAAAAAACTACGAGTTTCCTGAGATCTCAGCACACATTTTTTCACCCAATCTTGATGACACTTTCAGTTAATGATCAGTACCCCAATCCCACTTGGCTCACCAAATTTCGTTCTTCTAGGTTAAACCGTTCGTTGGCAGTAACAGTTTTAATTTTCAGGTTTCACTCTGTTTTCTCCTATATGGATACATGTAGTTGGAACTCTAAATCAAAGACGGTTTGTCCTAGCTCTTTGAAACTTGACACAATAAAGTAGTTCCAAGTTCTATCTCTATGGTTTGTTTCCTATTGATGTAGCCCTAAGCAGAGGCGGGCGCAAATCACTTTCATGGAAGGGGGTTGCCAAGCTTCCAAAAAACTACGAGTTTCCTGAAATCTCAGCACACATTTTTTCACCCAATCTTGATGACACTTTCAGGTAATGATCAGTACCCCAATCCCACTTGGCTCACCAAATTTCGTTCTTCTAGGTTAAACCGTTCGTTGGCAGTAACAGTTTTAATTTTTAGGTTTCACTCTGTTTTCTCCGATATGGATACATGTAGTTGGAACTCTAAATCAAACACGGTTTGTGCTAGCTCTTTGAATCTTGACACAATAAAGTAGATCCATGTTCTATCTCTATGGTTTGTTTCCTATTGATGTAGCCCTAAGCAGAGATGGCGCAAATCACTTTCATGGAAAGGGGTTGCCAACCTTCCAAAAAACTACGAGTTTCCTGAAATCTCAGCACACATTTTTTCACCCAATCTTGATGACACTTTCAGGTAATGATCAATACCCCAATCCCACTTGGCTCACCAAATTTCGTTCTTCTAGGTTAAACCGTTCGTTGGCAGTAAGAGTTTTAATTTTTAGGTTTCACTCTGTTTTCTCCTATATGGATACATGTAGTTGGAACTCTAAATCAAAGACGGTTTGTGCTAGCTCTTTGAATCTTGACACAATAAAGTAGTTCCAAGTTCTATCTCTATGGATGGTTTCCTATTGATGTAGCCCTAAGCAGAGACGGGCGCAAATCACTTTCATGGAAAGGGGTTGCCAAGCTTCCAAAAAACTACCAGTTTCCTGAAATCTCAGCACACATTTTTTCACCCAATCTTTATGACACTTTCAGGTAATGATCAGTACCCCAATCCCACTTGGCTCACCAAATTTCGTTCTGCTAGGTTAAACCGTTCGTTGGCAGTAACAGTTTTAATTTTTAGGTTTCACTCTGTTTTCTCCTATATGGATACATGTAGTTGGAACTCTAAATCAAACACGGTTTGTGCTAGCTCTTTGAATCTTGACATAATAAAGTAGGTCCAAGTTCTATCTTTATGGTTTGTTTCCTATTGATGTAGCCCTAAGCAGAGATGGCGCAAATCACTTTCATGGAAAGGGGTTGCCAACCTTCCAAAAAACTACGAGTTTCCTGAAATCTCAGCACACATTTTTTCACCCAATCTTGATGACACTTTCAGTTAATGATCAGTACCCCAATCCCACTTGGCTCACCAAATTTCGTTCTTCTAGGTTAAACCGTTCGTTGGCAGTAACAGTTTTAATTTTCAGGTTTCACTCTGTTTTCTCCTATATGGATACATGTAGTTGGAACTCTAAATCAAAGACGGTTTGTCCTAGCTCTTTGAAACTTGACACAATAAAGTAGTTCCACGTTCTATCTCTATGGTTTGTTTCCTATTGATGTAGCCCTAAGCAGAGACTGGCGCAAATCACTTTCATGGAAAGGGGTTGCCAAGCTTCGAAAAAACCACGAGTTTCCTGAAATCTCAACACACATTTTTTCACCCAATCTTGATGACACTTTCAGTTAATGATCAGTACCCCAATCCCACTTGGCTCACCAAATTTCGTTCTTCTAGGTTAAACCGTACGTTGGCAGTAAGTTTTAATTTTCAGGTTTCACTCTGTATTTTCCTATATGGATACATGTAGTTGGAACTCTAAATCAAAGACGGTTTGTCCTAGCTCTTTGAAACTTGACACAATAAAGTAGTTCCAAGTTCTATCTCTATGGTTTGTTTCCTATTGATGTAGCCCTAAGCAGAGACGGGCGCAAATCACTTTAATGGAAAGGGGATGCCAAGCTTCCAAAAAACTACGAGTTTCCTGAAATCTCAGCACACATTTTTTCACCCAATCTTTATGACACTTTCAGGTAATGATCAGTACCCCAATCCCACTTGGCTCACCAAATTTCGTTCTGCTAGGTTAATCCGTTCGTTGGCAGTAACAGTTTTAATTTTAGGTTTCACTCTGTTTTCTCCTATATGGATACATGTAGTTGGAACTCTAAATCAAACACGGTTTGTGCTAGCTCTTTGAATCTTGACACAATAAAGTAGGTCCAATTTCTATCTCTATGGTTTGTTTCCTATTGATGTAGCCCTAAGCAGAGATGGCGCAAATCACTTTCATGGAAAGGGGTTGCCAACCTTCCAAAAAACTACGAGTTTCCTGAAATCTCAGCACACATTTTTTCACCCAATCTTGATGACACTTTCAGTTAATGATCAGTACCCCAATCCCACTTGGCTCACCAAATTTCGTTCTTCTAGGTTAAACCGTTCGTTGGCAGTAACAGTTTTAATTTTCAGGTTTCACTCTGTTTTCTCCGATATGGATACATGTAGTTGGAACTCTAAATCAAAGACGGTTTGTCCTAGCTCTTTGAAACTTGACACAATAAAGTAGTTCCAAGTTCTATCTCTATGGTTTGTTTCCTATTGATGTAGCCCTAAGCAGAGACGGGCGCAAATCACTTTAATGGAAAGGGGTTGCCAAGATTCCAAAAAACTATGAGTTTCCTGAAATCTCAGCACACATTTTATCACCCAATCTTTATGACACTTTCAGGTAATGATCAGTACCCCAATCCCACTTGGCTCACCAAATTTCGTTCTGCTAGGTTAAACCGTTCGTTGGCAGTAACAGTTTTAATTTTTAGGTTTCACTCTGTTTTCTCCTATATGGATACATGTAGTTGGAACTCTAAATCAAACACGGTTTGTGCTAGCTCTTTGAATCTTGACATAATAAAGTAGGTCCAAGTTCTATCTCTATGGTTTGTTTCCTATTGATGTAGCCCTAAGCAGAGATGGCGCAAATCACTTTCATGGAAAGGGGTTGCCAACCTTCCAAAAAACTACGAGTTTCCTGAAATCTCAGCGCACATTTTTTCACCCAATCTTGATGACACTTTCAGTTAATGATCAGTACCCCAATCCCACTTGGCTCACCAAATTTCGTTCTTCTAGGTTAAACCGTTCGTTGGCAGTAAGAATTTTAATTTTTAGGTTTCACTCTGTTTTCTCCTATATGGATACATGTAGTTGGAACTCTAAATCAAAGACGGTTTGTGCTAGCTCTTTGAATCTTGACACAATAGAGTAGTTCCAAATTCTATCTCTATCACCAAATTTCGTTCTTCTAGGTTAAACGGTTCGTTGCCAGTAACAGTTTTAATTTTTAGGTTTCACGGTGTTTTCTCCTATATGGACACATGTAGTTGGAACTCTAAATCAAACACGATTTTTGCTAGCACTTTGAAACATGACACAATAAAGTAGTTCCAAGTTCTGTTTCAATGGTTTGTTTCCTATGGATGAAGCCCTAAGCAGAGACTGGCGCAAATCACTTTCATGGAAAGGGGTTGCCAACCTTCCAAAAAACTACGAGTTTCCTGAGATCTCAGCACACATTTTTTCACCCAATCTTGATGACACTTTCAGTTAATGATCAGTACCCCAATCCCACTTGGCTCACCAAATTTCGTTCTTCTAGGTTAAACCGTTCGTTGGCAGTAACAGTTTTAATTTTCAGGTTTCACTCTGTTTTCTCCTATATGGATACATGTAGTTGGAACTCTAAATCAAAGACGGTTTGTCCTAGCTCTTTGAAACTTGACACAATAAAGTAGTTCCAAGTTCTATCTCTATGGTTTGTTTCCTATTGATGTAGCCCTAAGCAGAGGCGGGCACAAATCACTTTCATTGAAGGGGGTTGCCAAGCTTCCAAAAAACTACGAGTTTCCTGAAATCTCAGCACACATTTTTTCACCCAATCTTGATGACACTTTCAGGTAATGATCAGTACCCCAATCCCACTTGGCTCACCAAATTTCGTTCTTCTAGGTTAAACCGTTCGTTGGCAGTAACAGATTTAATTTTTAGGTTTCACTCTGTTTTCTCCTATATGGATACATGTAGTTGGAACTCTAAATCAAACACGGTTTGTGCTAGCTCTTTGAATCTTGACACAATAAAGTAGATCCATGTTCTATCTCTATGGTTTGTTTCCTATTGATGTAGCCCTAAGCAGAGATGGCACAAATCACTTTCATGGAAAGGGGTTGCCAACCTTCCAAAAAACTACGAGTTTCCTGAAATCTCAGCACACATTTTTTCACCCAATCTTGATGACACTTTCAGGTAATGATCAGTACCCCAATCCCACTTGGCTCACCAAATTTCGTTCTTCTAGGTTAAACCGTTCGTTGGCAGTAAGAGTTTTAATTTTTAGGTTTCACTCTGTTTTCTCCTATATGGATACATGTAGTTGGAACTCTAAATCAAAGACGGTTTGTGCTAGCTCTTTGAATCTTGACACAATAAAGTAGTTCCAAGTTCTATCTCTATGGATGGTTTCCTATTGATGTAGCCCTAAGCAGAGACGGGCGCAAATCACTTTCATGGAAAGGGGTTGCCAAGCTTCCAAAAAACTACCAGTTTCCTGAAATCTCAGCACACATTTTTTCACCCAATCTTGATGACACTTTCAGGTAATGATCAGTACCCCAATCCCACTTGGCTCACCAAATTTCGTTCTGCTAGGTTAAACCGTTCGTTGGCAGTAACAGTTTTAATTTTTAGGTTTCACTCTGTTTTCTCCTATATGGATACATGTAGTTGGAACTCTAAACCAAACACGGTTTGTGCTAGCTCTTTGAATCTTGACATAATAAAGTAGGTCCAAGTTCTATCTCTATGGTTTGTTTCCTATTGATGTAGCCCTAAGCAGAGATGGCGCAAATCACTTTCATGGAAAGGGGTTGCCAACCTTCCAAAAAACTACGAGTTTCCTGAAATCTCAGCACACATTTTTTCACCCAATCTTGATGACACTTTCAGTTAATGATCAGTACCGCAATCCCACTTGGCTCACCAAATTTCGTTCTTCTAGGTTAAACCGTTCGTTGGCAGTAACAGTTTTAATTTTCAGGTTTCACTCTGTTTTCTCCTATATGGATACATGTAGTTGGAACTCTAAATCAAAGACGGTTTGTCCTAGCTCTTTGAAACTTGACACAATAAAGTAGTTCCAAGTTCTAACTCCATGGTTTGTTTCCTATTGATGTAGCCCTAAGCAGAGACTGGCGCAAATCACTTTCATGGAAAGGGGTTGCCAAGCTTCCAAAAAACCACGAGTTTCCTGAAATCTCAACACACATTTTTTCACCCAATCTTGATGACACTTTCAGTTAATGATCAGTACCCCAATCCCACATGGCTCACCAAATTTCGTTCTTCTAGGTTAAACCGTTCGTTGGCAGTAAGTTTTAATTTTTAGGTTTCACTCTGTTTTCTCCGATATGGATACATGTAGTTGGAACTCTAAATAAAACACTGTTTGTGCTAGCTCTTTGAAACTTGACACAATAAAGTAGGTCCAAGTTCTATCTCTATGGTTTGTTTCCTATTGATGTAGCCCTAAGCAGAGACGGGCGCAAATCACTTTCATGGAAACGGGTTGCCAAGCTTCCAAAAAACTATGAGTTTCCTGAAATCTCAGCACACATTTTTTCACCCAATCTTTATGACACTTTCAGGTAATGATCAGTACCCCAATCCCACTTGGCTCACCAAATTTCGTTCTGCTAGGTTAATCCGTTCGTTGGCAGTAACAGTTTTAATTTTAGGTTTCACTCTGTTTTCTCCTATATGGATACATGTAGTTGGAACTCTAAATCAAACACGGTTTGTGCTAGCTCTTTGAATCTTGACACAATAAAGTAGGTCCAATTTCTATCTCTATGGTTTGTTTCCTATTGATGTAGCCCTAAGCAGAGATGGCGCAAATCACTTTCATGGAAAGGGGTTGCCAACCTTCCAAAAAACTACGAGTTTCCTGAAATCTCAGCACACATTTTTTCACCCAATCTTGATGACACTTTCAGTTAATGATCAGTACCCCAATCCCACTTGGCTCACCAAATTTCGTTCTTCTAGGTTAAACCGTTCGTTGGCAGTAACAGTTTTAATTTTCAGGTTTCACTCTGTTTTCTCCTATATGGATACATGTAGTTGGAACTCTAAATCAAAGACGGTTTGTCCTAGCTCTTTGAAACTTGACACAATAAAGTAGTTCCAAGTTCTATCTCTATGGTTTGTTTCCTATTGATGTAGCCCTAAGCAGAGGCGGGCGCAAATCACTTTCATGGAAAGGTGTTGCCAAGCTTCCAAAAAACTACGAGTTTCCTGAAATCTCAGCACACATTTTTTCCCCCAATCTTGATGACACTTTCAGGTAATGATCAGTACCCCAATCCCACTTGGCTCACCAAATTTCGTTCTTCTAGGTTAAACCGTTCGTTGGCAGTAACAGTTTTAATTTTTAGGTTTCACTCTGTTTTCTCCGATATGGATACATGTAGTTGGAACTCTAAATCAAACACGGTTTGTGCTAGCTCTTTGAATCTTGACACAATAAAGTAGGTCCAAGTTCTATCTCTATGGTTTGTTTCCTATTGATGTAGCCCTAAGCTGAGATGGCGCAAATCACTTTCATGGAAAGGGGTTGCCAACCTTCCAAAAAACTACGAGTTTCCTGAAATCTCAGCACACATTTTTTCACCCAATCTTGATGACACTTTCAGTTAATGATCAGTACCCCAATCCCACTTGGCTCACCAAATTTCGTTCTTCTAGGTTAAACCGTTCGTTGGCAGTAAAAGTTTTAATTTTCAGGTTTCACTCTGTTTTCTCCTATATGGATACATGTAGTTGGAACTCTAAATCAAAGACGGTTTGTCCTAGCTCTTTGAAACTTGTCACAATAAAGTAGTTCCAAGTTCTATCTCTATGGTTTGTTTCCTATTGATGTAGCCCTAAGCAGAGGCGGGCGCAAATCACTTTCATGGAAAGGGGTTGCCAAGCTTCCAAAAAACTACGAGTTTCCTGAAATCTCAGCACACATTTTTTCACCCAATCTTTATGACACTTTCAGGTAATGATCAGTACCCCAATCCCACTTGGCTCACCAAATTTCGTTCTTCTAGGTTAAACCGTTCGTTGGCAGTAACAGTTTTAATTTTTAGGTTTCACTCTGTTTTCTCCGATATGGATACATGTAGTTGGAACTCTAAATCAAAGACGGTTTGTCCTAGCTCTTTGAAACTTGACACAATAAAGTAGTTCCAAGTTCTAACTCTATGGTTTGTTTCCTATTGATGTAGCCCTAAGCAGAGACTGGCGCAAATCACTTTCATGGAAATGGGTTGCCAAGAATCCAAAAAACTACGAGTTTCCAGAAATCTCGGCACACATTTTTTCACCCAATCTTGATGACACTTTCAGGTAATGATCAGTATCCCAATCCCACTTGGCTCACCAAATTTCGTTCTTCTAGTTTAAACCGTACATTGGCAGTAACAGTTTTAAATTTTAGGTTTCACTCTGTTTTTTCCTATATGGATTCATGTATTTTGAACTCTAAATCAAACACGGTTTGTGCTGGCTCTTTGAAACTTGACACAATAGAGTAGTTCCAAATTCTATCTCTATGGTTTGTTTCCTATTGATGTAGCCCTAAGCAGAGACTGGCGCAAATCACTTACATGGAAAGGGGTTGCCAAGCTTCCAAAAAACTACGAGTTTCCTGAAATCTCAGCACACATTTTTTCTCCCAATCTTGATGACACTTTCAGTTAATGATCAGTACCCCAATCCCACTTGGCTCACCAAATTTCGTTCTTCTAGGTTAAACCGTTCGTTGGCAGTAACAGTTTTAATTTTCAGGTTTCACTCTGTTTTCTCCTATATGGATACATGTAGTTGGAACTCTAAATCAAACACGGTTTGTGCTAGCTCTTTGAATCTTGACACAATAAAGTAGGTCCAAGTTCTATCTCTATGGTTTGTTTCCTATTGATGTAGCCCTAAGCTGAGATGGCCCAAATCACTTTCATGGAAAGGGGTTGCCAACCTTCCAAAAAACTACGAGTTTCCTGAAATCTCAGCACACATTTTTTCACCCAATCTTGATGACACTTTCAGTTAATGATCAGTACCCCAATCCCACTTGGCTCACCAAATTTCGTTCTTCTAGGTTAAACCGTTCGTTGGCAGTAAAAGTTTTAATTTTCAGGTTTCACTCTGTTTTCTCCTATATGGATACATGTAGTTGGAACTCTAAATCAAAGACGGTTTGTCCTAGCTCTTTGAAACTTGTCACAATAAAGTAGTTCCAAGTTCTATCTCTATGGTTTGTTTCCTATTGATGTAGCCCTAAGCAGAGGCGGGCGCAAATCACTTTCATGGAAAGGGGTTGCCAAGCTTCCAAAAAACTACGAGTTTCCTGAAATCTCAGCACACATTTTTTCACCCAATCTTTATGACACTTTCAGGTAATGATCAGTACCCCAATCCCACTTGGCTCACCAAATTTCGTTCTTCTAGGTTAAACCGTTCGTTGGCAGTAACAGTTTTAATTTTTAGGTTTCACTCTGTTTTCTCCGATATGGATACATGTAGTTGGAACTCTAAATCAAAGACGGTTTGTCCTAGCTCTTTGAAACTTGACACAATAAAGTAGTTCCAAGTTCTAACTCTATGGTTTGTTTCCTATTGATGTAGCCCTAAGCAGAGACAGGCGCAAATCACTTTCATGGAAATGGGTTGCCAAGAATCCAAAAAACTACGAGTTTCCAGAAATCTCGGCACACATTTTTTCACCCAATCTTGATGACACTTTCAGGTAATGATCAGTATCCCAATCCCACTTGGCTCACCAAATTTCGTTCTTCTAGTTTAAACCGTACATTGGCAGTAACAGTTTTAAATTTTAGGTTTCACTCTGTTTTTTCCTATATGGATTCATGTATTTTGAACTCTAAATCAAACACGGTTTGTGCTGGCTCTTTGAAACTTGACACAATGGAGTAGTTCCAAATTCTATCCCTATGGTTTGTTTCCTATTGATGTAGCCCTAAGCAGAGACTGGCGCAAATCACTTACATGGAAAGGGGTTGCCAAGCTTCCAAAAAACTACGAGTTTCCTGAAATCTCAGCACACATTTTTTCTCCCAATCTTGATGACACTTTCAGTTAATGATCAGTACCCCAATCCCACTTGGCTCACCAAATTTCGTTCTTCTAGGTTAAACCGTTCGTTGGCAGTAAGTTTTAATTTTCAGGTTTCACTCTGTATTCTCCTATATGGATACATGTAGTTGGAACTCTAAATCAAAGACGGTTTGTCCTAGCTCTTTGAAACTTGACACAATAAAGTAGTTCCAAGTTCTATCTCTATGGTTTGTTTCCTATTGATGTAGCCCTAAGCAGAGACGGGCGCAAATCACTTTAATGGAAAGGGGTTGCCAAGCTTCCAAAAAACTACGAGTTTCCTGAAATCTCAGCACACATTTTTTCACCCAATCTTTATGACACTTTCAGGTAATGATCAGTACCCCAATCCCACTTGGCTCACCAAATTTCGATCTGCTAGGTTAATCAGTTCGTTGGCAGTAACAGTTTTAATTTTAGGTTTCACTCTGTTTTCTCCTATATGGATACATGTAGTTGGAACTCTAAATCAAACACGGTTTGTCCTAGCTCTTTGAAACTTGACACAATAAAGTAGTTCCAAATTCTATCTCTATGGTTTGTTTCCTATTGATGTAGCCCTAAGCAGAGGCGGGCGCAAATCACTTTCATGGAAAGGTGTTGCCAAGCTTCCAAAAAACTACGAGTTTCCTGAAATCTCAGCACACATTTTTTAACCCAATCTTGATGACACTTTCAGGTAATGATCAGTACCCCAATCCCACTTGGCTCACCAAATTTCGTTCTTCTAGGTTAAACCGTTCGTTGGCAGTAACAGTTTTAATTTTTAGGTTTCACTCTGTTTTCTCCGATATGGATACATGTAGTTGGAACTCTAAATCAAAGACGGTTTGTCCTAGCTCTTTGAAACTTGTCACAATAAAGTAGTTCCAAGTTCTATCTCTATGGTTTGTTTCCTATTGATGTAGCCCTAAGCAGAGGCGGGCGCAAATCACTTTAATGGAAAGGGGTTGCCAAGCTTCCAAAAAACTACGAGTTTCCTGAAATCTCAGCACACATTTTTTCACCCAATCTTTATGACACTTTCAGGTAATGATCAGTACCCCAATCCCACTTGGCTCACCAAATTTCGTTCTTCTAGGTTAAACCGTTCGTTGGCAGTAACAGTTTTAATTTTTAGGTTTCACTCTGTTTTCTCCGATATGGATACATGTAGTTGGAACTCTAAATCAAAGACGGTTTGTGGTAGCTCTTTGAATCTTGACACCATAAAGTAGTTCCAAGTTCTATCTCTATGGTTTGTTTCCTATTGATGTAGCCCTAAGCAGAGACTGGCGCAAATCACTTTCATGGAAAGGGGTTGGCAAGCTTCCAAAAAACTACGAGTTTCCTGAAATCTCAGCACACATTTTTTCACCCAATCTTGATGACACTTTCATGTAATGATCAGTACCCCAATCCCACTTGGCTCACCAAATTTCCTTCTTCTAGGTTAAACTGTTCGATGGCAGTAACAGTTTTAATTTTTAGGTTTCACTCTGTTTTCTCATATATGGATACATGTAGTTGGCACTCTAAATCAAACACGGCTTGTGCTAGCTCTTTGAAACTTGACACAATAAAAGAGTTCCAAGTTCTATCTCTATGGATTGTTTCCTATTGATGTAGGCCTAAGCAGACACTGGCGGAAATCACTTTCATGGAAAGGGGATGCTAGGTTTCCAAAAAACTACGAGTTTCCTGAAATCTCAGCACACATTTTTTCATCCAATCTTGATGACAGTTTCAGGTAATGATCAGTACCCCAATCCCACTTGGCTCACCAAATTTGTTCTTCTAGGTTAAACTTTTCGTTGGCAGTAACAGTATTAATTTCTAGGTTTCACTCTGTTTTCTCCTATATGGATACATGTAGTTGGAACTCTAAATCAAACACGGTTTGTGCTAGCTCTTTGAAACTTGACACACTAAAGTAGTTCCATTGTCTATCTCTATGGTATTTTTTCCTATTGATGTAGCCCTAAGAAGAGACCGGCCAAATCACTTTCATGTAATGGGGATGCCAAGCTTCCAAAAAACTAAGAGTTTCCTGAAATCTCAGCACACATTTTTTCACCCAATCTTGATGACACTTTCAGGTAATGATCAGTACACCAATCCCACTTGGCTCACCAAATTTTCTTATTTTAGGTTAAACTGTTCGTTGGCAGTAACAGTTTTAATTTTTAGGTTTCACACTGATTTCTCCTATATTGATACATGTAGTTGGAACTCTAAATCAAACACGGTTTGTGCTAGCTTTTTGAAACTTGAAACAATAAAGTAGTTCCAAGTTCTCTCTCTATGATTTGTTTCCTATTGATGTAGGCCTAAGCAGAGACTGGCAGAAATCACTTTCATGGAAAGGGGTTGCCAAGCTTCCAAAAAACTACGAGTTTCCTGAAATCTCAGCACACATTTTTTCACCCAATCTTGATGACACTTTCAGGTAATGATCAGTACCCCAATCCCACTTGGCTCACCAAATTTCGTTCTTCTAGGTTAAACCTTTCGTTGGCAGTAACAGTTTTAATTTTCAGGTTTCACTCTGTTTTTTCCTATATGGATACATGTATTTGGAACTCTAAATCAAAGACGGTTTGTCCTAGCTCTTTGAAACTTGACACAATAAAGTAGTTCCAAGTTCTATCTCTATGGTTTGTTTCCTATTGATGTAGCCCTAAGCAGAGACGGGCGCAAATCACTTTCATGGAAAGGGGTTGCCAAGCTTCCAAAAAACTACGAGTTTCCTGAAATCTCAGCACACATTTTTTCACCCAATCTTGATGACACTTTCAGGTAATGATCAGTACACCAATCCCACTTGGCTCACCAAATTTCGTTCTTCTAGGTTAAACCGTTCGTTGGCAGTAACAGTTTAAATTTTTAGGTTTCACTCTGTTTTCTCCGATATGGATACATGTAGTTGGAACTCTAAATCAAACACGGTTTGTGCTAGCTCTTTGAATCTTGACACAATAAAGTAGGTCCAAGTTCTATCTCTATGGTTTGTTTCCTATTGATGTAGCCCTAAGCAGAGATGGCGCACATCACTTTCATGGAAAGGGGTTGCCAACCTTCCAAAAAACTACGAGTTTCCTGAAATATCAGCACATATTTTTTCACCCAATCTTTATGACACTTTCAGGTAATGATCCGTACCCCAATCCCACTTGGCTCACCAAATTTCGTTCTTCTAGGTTAAACCGTTCGTTGGCAGTAAGAATTTTAATTTTTAGGTTTCACTCTGTTTTCTCCTATATGGATACATGTAGTTGGAACTCTAAATCAAAGACGGTTTGTGCTAGCTCTTTGAATCTTGACACAATAGAGTAGTTCCAAATTCTATCTCTATCACCAAATTTCGTTCTTCTAGGTTAAACCGTTCGTTGCCAGTAACAGTTTTAATTTTTAGGTTTCACGGTGTTTTCTCCTATATGGACACATGTAGTTGGAACTCTAAATCAAACACGATTTGTGCTAGCACTTTGAAACATGACACAATAAAGTAGTTCCAAGTTCTGTTTCAATGGTTTGTTTCCTATGGATGAAGCCCTAAGCAGAGACTGGCGCAAATCACTTTCATGGAAAGGGGTTGCCAAATTTCCAAAAAACTACGAGTTTCCTGAAATCTCAGCACACATTTTTTCACCCAAACTTGATGACACTTTCAGGTAATGATCAGTACCCCAATCCCACTTGGCATTCCAAATTTCGTTCTTGTAGGTTAAACCGTTCGTTGGCAGTAACAGTTTTAATTTTTAGGTTTCACTCTGCTTTATCCTATATGGATACATGTAGTTGGAACTCTAAATCAAACACGGTTTGTGCTAGCTCTTTGAAACTTGACACAATAAAGTAGTTCCAAGTTCTAACTCTATGGTTTGTTTCCTATGGATGAAGCCCTAAGGAGAGACTGGCACAAATCACTTACATGGAAAGGGGTAGCCAAGCTTCCAAAAAAGTACGAGTTTACTGAAATCTCAGCACACATTTTTTCACCCAATCTTG
Source organism: Spermophilus citellus (assembly GCF_964194105.1). Taxonomy (NCBI): domain Eukaryota; kingdom Metazoa; phylum Chordata; class Mammalia; order Rodentia; family Sciuridae; genus Spermophilus; species Spermophilus citellus. The sequence goes on from NC_138187.1 coordinate 54,071,307, forward strand.
ATGACACTTTCAGTTAATGATTAGTACCCCAATCCTACTTGGCTCACCAAATTTTGTTCTTCTAGGTTAAACCATTCGTTGGCAGAAACAGTTTTAATTTTCCGGTTTCACTCTGTTTTCTCCTATATGGATACATGTAGTTGGAACTCTAAATCAAAGACGGTTTGTCCTAGCTCTTTGAAACTTGACACAATAAAGAAGTTCCAAGTTCTATCTCTATGGTTTGTTTCCTATTGATGTAGCCCTAAGCAGAGACCGGCGCAAATCACTTTCATGGAAAGGGGTTGCCAAGCTTCCAAAAAACTACGAGTTTACTGAAATCTCAGCACACATTTTTTCATCCAATCTTGATGACACTTTCCGGTAATGATCAGTACCCCAATCCCACTTGGCTCACCAAATTTCGATCTTCTAGGTTAAACCGTTCGTTGGCAGTAACAGTTTTAATTTTTAGGTTTCACTCTCTTTCTCCTATATGGATACATGTAGTTGGAACTCTAATTCAAAGAAGGTTTGTGCTAGCTCTTTGAAACTTGACACAATAAAGTAGTTCCATGTTCTATCTCTTGGTTTGTTTCCTATTGATGTAGCACTAAGCAGAGACTGGCGCAAATCACTTTCGTGGAAAGAGGTTGGTAAGCTTCCAAAAAACGACGAGTTTACTGAAATCTCAGCAGACATTTTTTCACCCAATCTTGATGACACTTTAATGTATTGATCAGTATCCCAATCCCACTTGGCTCACCGAATTTCCTTCTTCTATGTTAAACCGTTCGTTGGCAGTAACAGTTTTAATTTTTAGATTTCACTCTGTTTTCTCCTATATGGATACTTGTAGTTGGAACTCTAAATCAAACACGGTTTGTGCTAGCTCTTTGAAACTTCACACAATAAAGTAGTTTCAAGTTCTATCTCTATGGTTTTTTTTCCTGTTGATGTAGCCCTAATCAGAGACCGGCGCAAATCTCTTTCATATTACGGTAATGCCAACCTTCCAAAAAACTACGAGTTTCCTGAAATCTCAGCACACATTTTTTCTCTCAATATTGATGACACTTTCACGTAATGATCAGTACCCCAATCCCACTTGGCTCACCAAATTTCCTTCTTCTAGGTTAAACCGTTCCTTGGCAGGAACAGTTTTAATTTTTAGGTTTCTCTCTGTTTTCTCCTATATGGATGCATGTATTTGGAACTCTAAATCAAAGATGGTTTCTGCTAGCTCTTTGAAACTTGACACAATAAAGTAGTTCCAAGGTCTATCTCTATGGTTTGTTTCCTATTGATGTAGCCCTAAGCAGAGACCGGCGCATGTCACTTTTATGGAAAGGGGTTGCGAAGCTCCCAAAAATCTACGAGTTTCCTGAAATCTCAAAACATTTTTTCACCCAATCTTGATGACACTTTCAGGTAATGATCAGTACCCCAATCCCACTTGGCTCACCAAATTTACTTCTTCTAGGTTAAACCATTCATTGGCTGTAACAGTTTTAATTTTTAGGTTTCACTCTGTTTTCTCCTATTTGGATACATGTATTTAGAACTCTAAATCACACACGGTTTGTGCTAGCTCTTTGAAACTTGACACAATAAAGTAGTTCCAAGTTCTATCTCTATGGTTTGTTTCCTATTGAAGTAGCCCTATGCAGAGACTGGCGCAAATCACTTTCATGGAAAGGGGTTGCCAACCTTCCAAAAAACTACAAGATTCCTGAAATCTCAGCACACACTTTGCACCCAATCTTGATGACACATTCAGGTAATGATCAGTACCCCAATCCCGCTTGGCTCACCAAATTTCAATCTTCTATGTTAAACCGTTCGTTGGCAGTAAGAGTTTTAATTTTCAGGTTTCACTCTGTTTTCTCCTATATGGATACATGTAGTTGGAACTCTAAATCAAACACGGTTTGTGCTAGCTCTTTGAAACTTAACAAAATAAAGTAGTTCCAAGTTCTATCTCTATGGTTTGTTTCCTATTGATGTAGCCCTAAGCAGAGACCAGCGCATGTCACTTACATGGAAAGGGGTTGCCAAGCTTCCAAAAAACTATGATTTTCTTGAAATCTCAGCACACATTTTTTCACCCAATCTTGATGACACTTTCAGGTAATGATCCGTACCCCATCCCACTTGGCTCACCAAATTTCCTTCTTCTAGGTTAAACCGTTCGTTGGCTGTAACAGTTTTAATTTTTAGGTTTCACTCTGTTTTCTCCTACATGGATACATGTAGTTGGAACTCTAAATCAAACACGGTTTGTGCTAGCTCTTTGAAACGTGACTCAATAAAGTAGTTCCAACTTCTATCTCTATGGTTTATTTCCTATTGGTGTAGCCCTAAGCAGAGACTGGCGCAAATCACTTTCATGGAAAGGGGTTGCCAAGCTTCCAAAAAACTACAAGTTTCCTGAAATCTCTGCACACCCTTTGCACCCAATCTTGATGACACATTCAGGTAATGATCAGTACCCCAATCCCGCTTGGCTCACCAAATTTCGTTCTTTCAGTAACAGTTTTAATTTCTAGGTTTCACTCTGTTTTCTCCTATATGGATACATGTACTTTGAACTCTAAATCAAACACGGTTTGTGCTGGCTCTTTGAAACTTGACACAATAGAGTAGTTCCAAATTCTATCTCTATGGTTTGTTTCCTATTGATGTAGCCCTAAGCAGAGACGGGCGCAAATCACTTTCATGGAAATGGGTTGCAAAGCTTCCAAAAAACTACGAGTTTCCTGAAATCTCAGCACACATTTTTTCACCCAATCTTGATGACACTTTCAGTTAATGATCAGTACCCCAATCCCACTTGGCTCACCAAATTTCGTTCTGCAAGGTTAAACCGTTCGTTGGCAGTAACGGTTTTAATTTTCAGGTTTCACTCTGTTTTCTCCTATATGGATACATGTAGTTGGAACTCTAAATCAAAGACGGTTTGTCCTAGCTCTTTGAAACTTGACACAATAAAGTAGTTCCAAGTTCTATCTCTATGGTTTGTTTCCTATTGATGTAGCCCTTAGCAGAGACGGGCGCAAATCACTTTCATGGAAAGGGGTTGCCAAGCTTCCAAAAAACTACGAGTTTCCTGAAATCTCAGCACACATTTTTTCACCCAATCTTTATGACACTTTCAGGTAATGATCAGTACCCCAATCCCACTTGGCTCACCAAATTTCGTTCTGCTATGTTAAACCGTTCGTTGGCAGTAACAGTTTTAATTTTTAGGTTTCACTCTGTTTTCTCCTATATGGATACATGTAGTTGGAACTCTAAATCAAACACGGTTTGTGCTAGCTCTTTGAATCTTGACAAAATAAAGTAGGTCCAAGTTCTATCTCTATGGTTTGTTTCCTATTGATGTAGCCCTAAGCAGAGATGGCGCAAATCACTTTCATGGAAAGGGGTTGCCAACCTTCCAAATAACTACGATTTCCTGAAATCTCAGCACACATTTTTTCACCCAATCTTTATGACACTTTCAGGTAATGATCAGTATCCCAATCCCACTTGGCTCACCAAATTTCGTTCTTCTAGGTTAAACCGTACATTGGCAGTAACAGTTTTAAATTTTAGGTTTCACTCTCTTTTTTCCTATATGGATTCATGTAGTTTGAACTCTAAATCAAACACGGTTTGTGCTGGCTCTTTGAAACTTGACACAATAGAGTAGTTCCAAATTCTATCTCTATGGTTTGTTTCCTATTGATGTAGCCCTAAGCAGAGACTGGCGCAAATCACTTACATGGAAAGGGGTTGCCAACTTTCCAAAAAACTACGAGTTTCCTGAAATCTCAGCACACATTTTTTCACCCAATCTTAATGACACTTTCAGTTAATGATCAGTACCCCAATCCCACTTGGCTCACCAAATTTCATTCTTCTAGGTTAAACCGTTCGTTGGCAGTAACAGTTTTAATTTTCAGGTTTCACTCTGTTTTCTCCTATATGGATACATGTAGTTGGAACTCTAATTCAAAGACGGTTTGTCCTAGCTCTTTGAAACTTGACACAATAAAGTAGTTCCAAGTTCTATCTCTATGGTTTGTTTCCTATTGATGTAGCCCTAAGCAGAGGCGGGCGCAAATCACTTTCATGGAAAGGGGTTGCCAAGCTTCCAAAAAACTACGAGTTTCCTGAAACCTCAGCACACATTTTTTCACCCAATCTTGATGACACTTTCAGGTAATGATCAGTACCCTAATCCACTTGGCTCACCAAATTTCGTTCTTCTAGGTTAAACCGTTCGTTGGCAGTAACAGTTTTAATTTTTAGGTTTCACTCTGTTTTCTCCTATATGGATATATGTAGTTGGAACTCTAAACCAAACACGGTTTGTGCTAGCTCTTTGAAACTTGACACAATAAAGTAGTTCCCTGTTCTATTTCTATGGATTGTTTCCTATGGATGAAGCCCTAAGCAGAGACTGGCGCAAATCACTTTCATGGAAAGGGTTGCCAACCTTCCAAAAAACTACGAGTTTCCTGAAATCTCAGCATACATTTTTTCACCCAATCTTTATGACACTTTCAGGTAATGATCAGTACACCAATCCAGGTTGGCTCACCCAATTTCGTTCTTCTAAGTTAAACGGTTCGGTGGCATTAACAGTTTTAATTTTTCGGTTTGACTCTGTTTTCTCCTATATGGATACATGTATTTGGAACTCTAAATCAAACACGGTTTGTGCTAGCTCTTTGAAACTTGACACAATAAAGTAGTTCCAAGTTCTATCTCTATGGTTTGTTTCCTATTTATGTAGCCCTAAGTAGAGACCGGTACAAATCACATTCATGGAAAGGGGTTGCCAAGCTTCCAAAAAACTATGAGTTTCATGAAATCTCAGCACACATTTTTTCACCCAAACTTGATGACACTTTCAGGTAATGATCAGTACCCCAATCCCACTTGGCATTCCAAATTTCGTTCTTGTAGGTTAAACCGTTCGTTGGCAGTAACAGTTTTAATTTTTAGGTTTCACTCTGCTTTATCCTATATGGATACATGTAGTTGGAACTCTAAATCAAACACGGTTTGTGCTAGCTCTTTGAAACTTGACACAATAAAGTAGTTCCAAGTTCTAACTCTATGGTTTGTTTCCTATGGATGAAGCCCTAAGGAGAGACTGGCACAAATCACTTACATGGAAAGGGGTAGCCAAGCTTCCAAAAAAGTACGAGTTTACTGAAATCTCAGCACACATTTTTTCACCCAATCTTGATGACACTTTCAGTTAATGATTAGTACCCCAATCCTACTTGGCTCACCAAATTTTGTTCTTCTAGGTTAAACCATTCGTTGGCAGAAACAGTTTTAATTTTCCGGTTTCACTCTGTTTTCTCCTATATGGATACATGTAGTTGGAACTCTAAATCAAAGACGGTTTGTCCTAGCTCTTTGAAACTTGACACAATAAAGAAGTTCCAAGTTCTATCTCTATGGTTTGTTTCCTATTGATGTAGCCCTAAGCAGAGACCGGCGCAAATCACTTTCATGGAAAGGGGTTGCCAAGCTTCCAAAAAACTACGAGTTTACTGAAATCTCAGCACACATTTTTTCATCCAATCTTGATGACACTTTCCGGTAATGATCAGTACCCCAATCCCACTTGGCTCACCAAATTTCGATCTTCTAGGTTAAACCGTTCGTTGGCAGTAACAGTTTTAATTTTTAGGTTTCACTCTCTTTCTCCTATATGGATACATGTAGTTGGAACTCTAATTCAAAGAAGGTTTGTGCTAGCTCTTTGAAACTTGACACAATAAAGTAGTTCCATGTTCTATCTCTTGGTTTGTTTCCTATTGATGTAGCACTAAGCAGAGACTGGCGCAAATCACTTTCGTGGAAAGAGGTTGGTAAGCTTCCAAAAAACGACGAGTTTACTGAAATCTCAGCAGACATTTTTTCACCCAATCTTGATGACACTTTAATGTATTGATCAGTATCCCAATCCCACTTGGCTCACCGAATTTCCTTCTTCTATGTTAAACCGTTCGTTGGCAGTAACAGTTTTAATTTTTAGATTTCACTCTGTTTTCTCCTATATGGATACTTGTAGTTGGAACTCTAAATCAAACACGGTTTGTGCTAGCTCTTTGAAACTTCACACAATAAAGTAGTTTCAAGTTCTATCTCTATGGTTTTTTTTCCTGTTGATGTAGCCCTAATCAGAGACCGGCGCAAATCTCTTTCATATTACGGTAATGCCAACCTTCCAAAAAACTACGAGTTTCCTGAAATCTCAGCACACATTTTTTCTCTCAATATTGATGACACTTTCACGTAATGATCAGTACCCCAATCCCACTTGGCTCACCAAATTTCCTTCTTCTAGGTTAAACCGTTCCTTGGCAGGAACAGTTTTAATTTTTAGGTTTCTCTCTGTTTTCTCCTATATGGATGCATGTATTTGGAACTCTAAATCAAAGATGGTTTCTGCTAGCTCTTTGAAACTTGACACAATAAAGTAGTTCCAAGGTCTATCTCTATGGTTTGTTTCCTATTGATGTAGCCCTAAGCAGAGACCGGCGCATGTCACTTTTATGGAAAGGGGTTGCGAAGCTCCCAAAAATCTACGAGTTTCCTGAAATCTCAAAACATTTTTTCACCCAATCTTGATGACACTTTCAGGTAATGATCAGTACCCCAATCCCACTTGGCTCACCAAATTTACTTCTTCTAGGTTAAACCATTCATTGGCTGTAACAGTTTTAATTTTTAGGTTTCACTCTGTTTTCTCCTATTTGGATACATGTATTTAGAACTCTAAATCACACACGGTTTGTGCTAGCTCTTTGAAACTTGACACAATAAAGTAGTTCCAAGTTCTATCTCTATGGTTTGTTTCCTATTGAAGTAGCCCTATGCAGAGACTGGCGCAAATCACTTTCATGGAAAGGGGTTGCCAACCTTCCAAAAAACTACAAGATTCCTGAAATCTCAGCACACACTTTGCACCCAATCTTGATGACACATTCAGGTAATGATCAGTACCCCAATCCCGCTTGGCTCACCAAATTTCAATCTTCTATGTTAAACCGTTCGTTGGCAGTAAGAGTTTTAATTTTCAGGTTTCACTCTGTTTTCTCCTATATGGATACATGTAGTTGGAACTCTAAATCAAACACGGTTTGTGCTAGCTCTTTGAAACTTAACAAAATAAAGTAGTTCCAAGTTCTATCTCTATGGTTTGTTTCCTATTGATGTAGCCCTAAGCAGAGACCAGCGCATGTCACTTACATGGAAAGGGGTTGCCAAGCTTCCAAAAAACTATGATTTTCTTGAAATCTCAGCACACATTTTTTCACCCAATCTTGATGACACTTTCAGGTAATGATCCGTACCCCATCCCACTTGGCTCACCAAATTTCCTTCTTCTAGGTTAAACCGTTCGTTGGCTGTAACAGTTTTAATTTTTAGGTTTCACTCTGTTTTCTCCTACATGGATACATGTAGTTGGAACTCTAAATCAAACACGGTTTGTGCTAGCTCTTTGAAACGTGACTCAATAAAGTAGTTCCAACTTCTATCTCTATGGTTTATTTCCTATTGGTGTAGCCCTAAGCAGAGACTGGCGCAAATCACTTTCATGGAAAGGGGTTGCCAAGCTTCCAAAAAACTACAAGTTTCCTGAAATCTCTGCACACCCTTTGCACCCAATCTTGATGACACATTCAGGTAATGATCAGTACCCCAATCCCGCTTGGCTCACCAAATTTCGTTCTTTCAGTAACAGTTTTAATTTCTAGGTTTCACTCTGTTTTCTCCTATATGGATACATGTACTTTGAACTCTAAATCAAACACGGTTTGTGCTGGCTCTTTGAAACTTGACACAATAGAGTAGTTCCAAATTCTATCTCTATGGTTTGTTTCCTATTGATGTAGCCCTAAGCAGAGACGGGCGCAAATCACTTTCATGGAAATGGGTTGCAAAGCTTCCAAAAAACTACGAGTTTCCTGAAATCTCAGCACACATTTTTTCACCCAATCTTGATGACACTTTCAGTTAATGATCAGTACCCCAATCCCACTTGGCTCACCAAATTTCGTTCTGCAAGGTTAAACCGTTCGTTGGCAGTAACGGTTTTAATTTTCAGGTTTCACTCTGTTTTCTCCTATATGGATACATGTAGTTGGAACTCTAAATCAAAGACGGTTTGTCCTAGCTCTTTGAAACTTGACACAATAAAGTAGTTCCAAGTTCTATCTCTATGGTTTGTTTCCTATTGATGTAGCCCTTAGCAGAGACGGGCGCAAATCACTTTCATGGAAAGGGGTTGCCAAGCTTCCAAAAAACTACGAGTTTCCTGAAATCTCAGCACACATTTTTTCACCCAATCTTTATGACACTTTCAGGTAATGATCAGTACCCCAATCCCACTTGGCTCACCAAATTTCGTTCTGCTATGTTAAACCGTTCGTTGGCAGTAACAGTTTTAATTTTTAGGTTTCACTCTGTTTTCTCCTATATGGATACATGTAGTTGGAACTCTAAATCAAACACGGTTTGTGCTAGCTCTTTGAATCTTGACAAAATAAAGTAGGTCCAAGTTCTATCTCTATGGTTTGTTTCCTATTGATGTAGCCCTAAGCAGAGATGGCGCAAATCACTTTCATGGAAAGGGGTTGCCAACCTTCCAAATAACTACGATTTCCTGAAATCTCAGCACACATTTTTTCACCCAATCTTTATGACACTTTCAGGTAATGATCAGTATCCCAATCCCACTTGGCTCACCAAATTTCGTTCTTCTAGGTTAAACCGTACATTGGCAGTAACAGTTTTAAATTTTAGGTTTCACTCTCTTTTTTCCTATATGGATTCATGTAGTTTGAACTCTAAATCAAACACGGTTTGTGCTGGCTCTTTGAAACTTGACACAATAGAGTAGTTCCAAATTCTATCTCTATGGTTTGTTTCCTATTGATGTAGCCCTAAGCAGAGACTGGCGCAAATCACTTACATGGAAAGGGGTTGCCAACTTTCCAAAAAACTACGAGTTTCCTGAAATCTCAGCACACATTTTTTCACCCAATCTTAATGACACTTTCAGTTAATGATCAGTACCCCAATCCCACTTGGCTCACCAAATTTCATTCTTCTAGGTTAAACCGTTCGTTGGCAGTAACAGTTTTAATTTTCAGGTTTCACTCTGTTTTCTCCTATATGGATACATGTAGTTGGAACTCTAATTCAAAGACGGTTTGTCCTAGCTCTTTGAAACTTGACACAATAAAGTAGTTCCAAGTTCTATCTCTATGGTTTGTTTCCTATTGATGTAGCCCTAAGCAGAGGCGGGCGCAAATCACTTTCATGGAAAGGGGTTGCCAAGCTTCCAAAAAACTACGAGTTTCCTGAAACCTCAGCACACATTTTTTCACCCAATCTTGATGACACTTTCAGGTAATGATCAGTACCCTAATCCACTTGGCTCACCAAATTTCGTTCTTCTAGGTTAAACCGTTCGTTGGCAGTAACAGTTTTAATTTTTAGGTTTCACTCTGTTTTCTCCTATATGGATATATGTAGTTGGAACTCTAAACCAAACACGGTTTGTGCTAGCTCTTTGAAACTTGACACAATAAAGTAGTTCCCTGTTCTATTTCTATGGATTGTTTCCTATGGATGAAGCCCTAAGCAGAGACTGGCGCAAATCACTTTCATGGAAAGGGTTGCCAACCTTCCAAAAAACTACGAGTTTCCTGAAATCTCAGCATACATTTTTTCACCCAATCTTTATGACACTTTCAGGTAATGATCAGTACACCAATCCAGGTTGGCTCACCCAATTTCGTTCTTCTAAGTTAAACGGTTCGGTGGCATTAACAGTTTTAATTTTTCGGTTTGACTCTGTTTTCTCCTATATGGATACATGTATTTGGAACTCTAAATCAAACACGGTTTGTGCTAGCTCTTTGAAACTTGACACAATAAAGTAGTTCCAAGTTCTATCTCTATGGTTTGTTTCCTATTTATGTAGCCCTAAGTAGAGACCGGTACAAATCACATTCATGGAAAGGGGTTGCCAAGCTTCCAAAAAACTATGAGTTTCATGAAATCTCAGCACACATTTTTTCACCCAATCTTGATGACACTTTCATGGAATGATCAGTACCCCAATCCCAATTGGCTCACCAAATTTCCTTCTTCTAGGTTAAACGGTTCGTTGGCAGTAACAGTTTAATTTTTAGGTTTCACTCTGTTTTCTCATATATGGATACATGTAGTTGGCACTCTAAATCAAACACGGTTTGTGCTAGCTCTTTGAAACTTGACACAATAAAAGAGTTCCAAGTTCTATCTCTATGGATTGTTTCCTATTGATGTAGGCCTAAGCAGAGACTGGCGGAAATCACTTTCAAGGAAAGGGGATGCTAGGTTTCCAAAAAACTACGAGTTTCCTGAAATCTCAGCACACATTTTTTCACCCAAACTTGATGACAGTTTCAGGTAATGATCAGTACCCCAATCCCGCTTGGCTCACCAAATTTCATTCTTCTAAGTTAAACCGTTCGGTGGCATTAACAGTTTTAATTTTTCGGTTTCACTCTGTTTTCTCCTATATGGATACATGTAGTTGGAACTCTAAATCAAACACGGTTTGTGCTAGCTCTTTGAAACTGGGCACAATAAAGTAGTTCCAAGTTCTATCTCTATGGTTTGTTTCCTATTGATGTAGCCCTAAGCAGAGACTGGCGCAAATCACTTTCATGGAAAGGGGTTGCCAAGCTTCCAAAAAACTACGAGTTTCCTGAAATCTCAGCACACATTTTTTCAACCAATCTTGAAGACACTTTCAGGTAATGATCAGTACCCCAATCCCACTTGCCTCACCAAATTTACTTCTTCTAGGTTAAACCGTTCATTGGCTGTAACAGTTTGAATTTTTAGGTTTCACTCTGTTTTCTCCTATTTGGATACATGTAGTTGGAACTCTAAATCAAACACGGTTTGTGCTAGCTCTTGGAAACTTGACACAATAAAGTAGTTCCAAGTTCTATCTCTATGGTTTGTTTCCTATTGATGTAGCCCTAAGCAGAGACCAGCGCAAATCACTTTCATGTCACGGGGATGCCAAGCTTCCAAAAAACTATGAGTTTCCTGAAATCTCAGCACACATTTTTTCACCCAATCTTGATGACACTTTCATGTAATGATCAGTACCCCAATCCCACTTGGCTCACCTAATTTCCTTCTTCTAGGTTAAACGGTTCGTTGGCAGTAACAGTTTAATTTTTAGGTTTCACTCTGTTTTCTCATATATGGATACATGTAGTTGGCACTCTAAATCAAACACGGTTCGTGCTAGCTCTTTGATACTTGACACAATAAAAGAGTTCCAAGTTCTGTCTCTATGGGTTGTTTCCTATTGATGTAGGCCTAAGCAGAGACTGGCGGAAATCACTTTCATGGAAAGGGGATGCTAGGTTTCCAAAAAACTACGAGTTTCCTGAAATATCAGCACACATTGTTTCACCCAATCTTGATGACAGTTTCAGGTAATGATCAGTACCCCAATCCTCCTTGGCTCACCAAATTTCATTCTTCTAGGTTAAACCATTCGTTGGCACTAACAGTTTTAATATTTAGGTTTTAATCTCTTTTCTCCTATATGGATACATGTAGTTGGAACTGTAAATCAAAAACGGTTTGTGCTAGCTCTTTGAAACTTGACACAATAAATTAGTTCCAAGTTCTATCTCTATGATTTGTTTCCTAATGATGTAGCCCTAAGCAGAGACTGGCGCAAATCACTTTCATGGAAAGGGGTTCCCAAGCTTCCAAAAAACTACGAGTTTCCTGAAATCTCAGCACACATTTTTTCACGCAATCTTGTTGACACTTTCAGGTAATGATCAGTACCCCAATCCCACTTGGCTCACCAAATTTCGTTCTGCTAGGTTAAACCGTTCGTTGGCAGTAACACTTTTAATTTTTAGGTTTCACTTTGTTTTTTCCTATATGGATACATGTAGTTGGAACTCTAAATCAAAGACGGTTTGTGCTAGCTCTTTGAATCTTGACACAATAAAGTAGTTCCAAGTTCTATCTCTATGGTTTGTTTCCTATTGACATAGCCCTAAGCAGAGACTGGCTCATATCACTTTCATGGAAAGGGGTTGACAAGCTTCCAAAAAACTGTGAGTTTCCTGAAATCTCAGCACACATTTTTTCACCCAATCTTGATGACACTTTCAGGTAATGATCAGTACCCCAATCCCACTTGGCTCACCAAATTTCGTTCTTCTAGGTTAAATGGTTCGTTGGCAGTAACAGTTTTAATTTTTATGTTTCACTCAGTTTTCTCCTATATGGGTACATGTAGGTGGAACTATAAATCAAAGACGGTTTGTGCTAGCACTTTGAAACTTGACACAATAAAGTAGTTCCATGTTCTATCTCTATGGATTGTTTCCTATTGATGTAGCCCTAAGCAGAGACTGGTGCAAATCACTTTCATGGAAAGAGGTTGCCAAGCTTCCAAAAAACTACGAATTTCCTGAAATCTCAGCACACATTTTTTCACCCAATCTTGATGACACTTTCAGGTAATGATCAGTACCCCAATCCCACTTCGCTCACCAAATTTCGTTCTTCTAGGTTAAACCGTTCGTTGGCAGTAACGCTTTTAATTTTTAGGTTTCACTATGTTTTCTCCTATATGGATACATGTAGTTGGAACTCTAAATCAAAGACGGTTTGTGCTAGCTCTTTGAATCTTGACGCAATAAAGTAGTTCCAAGTTCTTTGTCTATGGCTTGTTTCCAATTGACCTAGCCCTAAGCAAAGACTGGCTCATATCACTTTCATGAAATGGGTTGCCAAGCTTCCAAAAAACTACGAGTTTCCTGAAATCTCAGCACACATTTTTTCACCCAAACTTGATGACACTTTCAGGTAATGATCAGTACCCCAATCCCACTTGGCTCACCTAATTTCGTTCTTCTAGGTTTAATGGTTCGTTGGCAGTAACAGTTTTAATTTTTATGTTTCACTCTGTTTTCTCCTATATGGGTACATGTAGGTGGAACTATAAATCAAAGACGGTTTGTGCTAGCACTTTGAAACTTGACACAATAAAGTAGTTCCAAGTTCTATCTCTATGGATTGTTTCCTATTGATGTAGCCCTAAGCAGAGACCGGCGCAAATCACTTTCATGGAAAGGGGTTGCCAAGCTTCCAAAGAACTACGAGTTTCCTGAAATCTCAGCACACATTTTTTCACCCAATCTTGATGACACTTTCAGGTAATGATTAGTACCCCAATCCCACTTGGCTCACCATATTTCGTTCTTCTAGGTTAAACCGTTCGTTGCCAGTAACAGTTTTAATTTTTAGGTATCAAGCTGTTTTCTCCTATATGGATACATGTAGTTGGAACTCTAAATTAAACACGGTTTGTGCTAGCTCTTTGAAAGTTGACACAATAAAGTAGTTCCAAGTTCTATCTCTATGGTTTGTTTCCTATTGATGTAGCCCTAAGCAGAGACAGGCGCAAATCACTTTCATGGAAAGGGGTTGCCAAGCAACCAAAAAACTACGAGTTTCCTGAAATCTCAGCACACATTTTTTCACCCAATCTTGATGACACTTTCAGGTAATGATCAGTACCCGAATCCCACTTGGCTCACCAAATTTTGTTCTTCTAGGTTAAACCGTCCGTTTGCAGTAACAGCTTTAATTTTTAGGTTTCACTCTGTTTCTCCTATATGGATACAAGTAGTTGGAACTCTAAATCAAACAAGGTTTGTGCCACCTCTTTGAAACTTGACACAATAAAGTAGTTCCAAGTTCTCTCTCTATGGTTTTTTACCTATTGATGTAGCCCGAAGCAGAGACTGGTGCAAATCACTTTCATGGAAAGGGGTTGCCAAGCTTCCAAAAAACTACGAATTTCCTGAAATCTCAGCACACATTTTTTCACCCAATCTTGATGACACTTTCAGGTAATGATCAGTACCCCATTCCCACTTGGCTCACCAAATTTCGTTCTTCTAGGTTAAATGGTTCGTTGGCAGTAACAGTTTTAATTTTTATATTTCACTCTGTTTTCTCCTATATGGGTACATGTAGGTGGAACTATAAATCAAAGACGGTTTGTGCTAGGTCTTTGAAACTTGACACAATAAAGTAGTTCCAAGTTCTATCTCTATGGTTTGTTTCCTATTGATGTAGCCCTAAGCAGAGACTGGCCCAAATCACTTTCATGAAAGGGGTTGCCAATCTTCCAAAAAACTACGAGTTTCCTGAAATCTCAGCACACTTTTTTTCACCCAATCTTGATGACACTTTCAGGTCACGATCAGTACCCCAATCCCACTTGGCTCACCAAATTTTGTTTCTTGGTTAAACCGTTCATTGGAAGTAACAGTTTTAATTTTTAGGTTTCACTCTGTTTTCTTCTATATGGATACATGTATTTGGAACTCTAAATCAAACATGGTTTGTGCTAGCTCTTTGAAACTTGACACACGAAAGTAGTTCCAAGTTCTATATCTATGGTGTGTTTCCTATTGATGTAGCCCTAAGCAGAGACTGGCGCGAATCACTTTCATGGAAAGGGGTTGCCAAGCTTCCAAAAAACTACGAGTCTCCTGAAATCTCAGCACACATTTTTTCAAACAATCTTGATGACACTTTCAGGTGATGATCATTACCCCAACCCCACTTTTCTCACCAAATTTCGTTCTTCTAGGTTAACTCGTTCGTTTGCATTAACAGTTTAAATTTTTAGGTTTCAATCTGTTTTCTCCTATATGGATACATGTAGTTGGAACTCTAAATCAAACACGGTTTGTGCTAGCTCTTTGAAATTTGACACAATAAAGTAGTTCCAAGTTCTATCCCCATGCATTGTTTCCTATTGATATAGCCCTAAGCAGAGACTGGCGCAAATCACTTTCATCGAAAGGGGTTGCCAAGCTTCCAAAAACTACGAGTTTCCTGAAATCTCAGCACACATTTTTTCACCCAAGCTTGATGACACTTTCAGGTCAGGATCAGTACCCCAATCCCACTTAGCTCAACAAATTTCGTTCTTCTAGGTTAAACCGTTTTTATGGCAGTAACAGTTTTAATTTTTAGGTTTCACTCTGTTTTCTCCTATATGGATACATGTAGTTGGAACTCTAAATCAAACATGGTTTGTGCTAGCTGTTTGACCCTTGAGACAATAAAGCAGTTCCAAGTTCTATCTCTATGGTTTGTTTCCTATTGATGTAGCCCTAAGCAGAGACTGGCGCAAATCACTTTCATGGAAAGGGGTTGCCAAGCTTCCAAAACCTACGAGTTTCCTGAAATCACAGCACACATTTTTTCACCCAATCTTGATGACACTTTCAGGTTATGATCAGTACCCCAATCTCACTTGGTCACCAAATTTCGTTTTTCTAGGTTAAACCGTTCGTTGGAAGTAACAGTTTTAATTTTTAGGTTTCACTCTCTTTTCTTTTATATCGATACATATAGTTGGAACTCTAAATCAAAGACGGTTTCTGCTAGCTCTTTGAAACTTGACACAATTAAGTAGTTCCAGGTTCTATCCCTATGCATTGTTTCCTATTGATGTAGCCCTAAGCAGAGACTGGCGCAAATCACTTTCATGGAAAGGGATTGCCAAGCTTCCAAAAAACTACGAGTTTCCTGAAATCTCAGCACACATTTTTTCAAACAATCTTGATGACACTTTCAGGTAATGATCAGTACCCCAATCCCACTTGGCTCACCAAATTTCGTTCTTCTAGGTTAAACCGTCCGTTGGCAGTAACAGTTTTAATTTTTAGGTTTCACTCTGTTTTCTCCTATATGGATACATGTAGTTGGAACTCTGAATCAAACACGGTTTGTGCTAGCTCTTTGAAACTTGACACAAGAAAGTAGTTCCAAGTTCTATCTCTACGGATTGTTTCCTATTGATGTAGCCCCCAGCAGACACTGGCGCAAATCACTTACATGGAAAGGCGTTCCCACGCTTCCAAAAAACTACGAGTTTCCTGAAAACTCAGCACACATTTTTTCACCCAATCTTGATGACACTTTCAGGTAATGATCAGTACCCCAATTTCGCTTTTCTCACCAAATTTCGTTCTTCTAGGTGAATCCGTTCATTTGTAGAAACAGTTTTAATTTTGGGGTTTTACTCTGTTTTCTCCTATATGGATACATGTAGTTGGAACTGTAAATCAAAGACGGTTTGTGGTAGCTCTTTGAAACTTGACACAATAATGTAGTTCCAAGTTCTATCTCTATGGTTTGTTTCCTATTGATGTAGTCCTAAGCAGATACAGGCGCAAATCACTTTCAAGGAAATGCTTTGCCAAGCAACCAAAAAACTACGAGTTTCCTGAAATCTCAGCACACATTTTTTCAAACAATCTTGATGACACTTTCAGGTGATGATCATTACCCCAACCCCACTTTTCTCACCAAATTTCGTTCTTCTAGGTTAACTCGTTCATTTGCATTAACAGTTTAAATTTTTAGGTTTCAATCTGTTTTCTCCTATATGGATACATGTAGTTGGACTCTAAATCAAACACGGTTTGTGCTAGCTCTTTGAAATTTGACACAATAAAGTAGTTCCAAGTTCTATCCCCATGCATTGTTTCCTATTGATATAGCCCTAAGCAGAGACTGGCGCAAATCACTTTCATCGAAAGGGGTTGCCAAGCTTCCAAAAACTACGAGTTTCCTGAAATCTCAGCACACATTTTTTCACCCAAGCTTGATGACACTTTCAGGTCAGGATCAGTACCCCAATCCCACTTGGCTCAACAAATTTCGTTCTTCTAGGTTAAACCGTTTGTTGGCAGTAACAGTTTTAATTTTTAGGTTTCACTCTGTTTTCTCCTATATGGATATATGTAGTTGGAACTCTAAATCAAACATGGTTTGTGCTAGCTGTTTGACCCTTGACACAATAAAGTAGTTCCAAGTTCTATCTCTATGGTTTGTTTCCTATTGATGTAGCCCTAAGCAGAGACTGGCGCAAATCACTTTCATGGAAAGGGGTTGCCAAGCTTCCAAAAACTACGAGTTTCCTGAAATCTCAGCACACATTTTTTCAAACAATCTTGATGACACTTTCAGGTCATGATCAGTACCCCAATCCCACTTGGCTCACCAAATTTCGTTCTTCTAGGTTAAACCGTTCGTTGGAAGTAACAGTTTTAATTTTTAGGTTTCACTCTCTTTTCTTTTATATCGATACATATAGTTGGAACTCTAAATCAAAGACGGTTTCTGCTAGCTCTTTGAAACTTGACACAATTAAGTAGTTCCAGGTTCTATCCCTATGCATTGTTTCCTATTGATGTAGCCCTAAGCAGAGACTGGCGCAAATCACTTTCATGGAAAGGGATTGCCAAGCTTCCAAAAAACTACGAGTTTCCTGATCTCAGCACACATTTTTTCAAACAATCTTGATGACACTTTCAGGTAGTGATCAGTACCCCAATCCCACTTGGCTCAACAAATTTCGTTCTTCTAGGTTAAACCGTCCGTTGGCAGTAACAGTTTTAATTTTTAGGTTTCACTCTGTTTTCTCCTATATGGATACATGTAGTTGGAACTCTGAATCAAACACGGTTTGTGCTAGCTCTTTGAAACTTGACACAAGAAAGTAGTTCCAAGTTCTATCTCTATGGATTGTTTCCTATTGATGTAGCCCCCAGCAGACACTGGCGCAAATCACTTACATGGAAAGGCGTTCCAACGCTTCCAAAAAACTACGAGTTTCCTGAAAACTCAGCACACATTTTTTCACCCAATCTTGATGACACTTTCAGGTAATGATCAGTACCCCAATTTCGCTTTTCTCACCAAATTTCGTTCTTCTAGGTGAATCCGTTCATTTGTAGAAACAGTTTTAATTTTGGGGTTTTACTCTGTTTTCTCCTATATGGATACATGTAGTTGGAACTGTAAATCAAAGACGGTTTGTGGTAGCTCTTTGAAACTTGACACAATAATGTAGTTCCAAGTTCTATCTCTATGGTTTGTTTCCTATTGATGTAGTCCTAAGCAGATACAGGCGCAAATCACTTTCAAGGGAATGCTTTGCCAAGCAACCAAAAAACTACGAGTTTCCTGAAATCTCAGCACACATTTTTTCACCCAATCTTGATGACACTTTCAGGTAATGATCAGAACCCGAATCCACTTGGCTCACCAAATTTCGTTCTTCTAGTTTAAACAGTTCCTTGGCAGTAACAGTTTTAATATTTAGTTTCACTCTGTTTTCTCCTATATAGATACATGTAGTTGGAACTCTAAATCAAAGACAATTTGGGCTAGCTCTTTGAAACTTGACAAAATAAAGTAGTTCCAAGTTCTATCTCTATGGTTTGTTTCCTATTGATGTAGCCCTAAGCAGAGACTGGCGCAAATCACTTTCATGGAAAGGGATTGCCAAGCTTCCAAAAAACTACGAGTTTCCTGAAATCTCAGCACACATTTTTTCACCCAATTTTGATGACACTTTCAGGTCACGATCAGTACCCCAATCCCACTTGGCTCAACAAATTTCGTTCTTCTAGGTTAAACCATCCGTTGGCAGTAACAGTTTTAATTTTTAGGTTTCATTCTGTTTTCTCCTATATGGATACATGTAGTTGGAACTCTGAATCAAACAAGGTTTGTGCTAGCTCTTTGAAACTTGACACAAGAAAGTAGTTCCAAGTTCTATCTCTATGGTTTGTTTCCTATTCATGTAGCCCTAAGCAGAGACTGGCGCAAATCACTTTCATGGAAAGGGGTTGCAAAGCTTCCAAAACCTACGAGTTTCCTGAAATCACAGCACACATTTTTTCACCCAATCTTGATGACACATTCAGGTTATGATCAGTACCCCAATCTCACTTGGTCACCAAATTTCGTTCTTCTAGGTTAAACCGTTCGTTGGCATTAACAGTTTTAGTATTTAGGTTTCACTCTGTTTTCTCCTATATGGATACATGTAGTTGGAACTCTAAATAAAACACGGTTTGTGCTAGCTCTTTGAAATTTGACACAACAAAGTAGTTCCAAGTTCTATCCCTATGCATTGTTTCCTATTGATGTAGCCCTAAGCAGAGCCTGGCGCAAATCACTTTCATGGAAAGGAGTTGCCAAGCTTCCAAAAACTACGAGTTTCCTGAAATCTCAGCACACAGTTTTTCACCCAAGCTTGATGACACTTTCAGGTCAGGATCAGTACCCCAATCCCACTTGGCTCAACAAATTTCGTTCTTCTAGGTTAAACCGTTCGTTGACAGTAACAGTTTTAATTTTTATGTTTCACTCTGTTTTCTCCTATATGGATACATGTAGTTGGAAATCTAAATCAAACACGGATTGTGCTAGCTCTTTGAAACTTGACAGAATAAAGTAGTTCCAAGTTCTATCTCTATGGTTTGTTTCCTACTGATGTTGCCCTAAGCAGAGACTGGCGCAAATCACTTTCATGTAAAGGGGTTGTCAAGCTTCCAAAATCTACGAATTTCAGGAAAACTCAGCACACATTTTTTCACCCAATTTGATGACACTTTCTGGTAATGATCAGTACCCCAATCCCACTTGGCTCACCAAATTTGGTTCTTCTAGGTTAAACGGTTCGTTGGCAGTAACAGTTTTAATTTTAGGTTTCACTCTGTTTTCTCCTATATGGATACATGTAGTTGGAACTCTAAATCAAACACGGTTTGTGCTAGCTCTTTGAAACTTGACACAATAAAATAGTTCCAAGTTCTATCTCTATGGTTTGTTTCCTATTGATGTATACCCAAGCAGAGACTGGCGCAAATCACTTTCATGGAAAGGTGTTGCCAAGCTTCCAAAAAACTACGAGTTTCCTGAAATCTCAGCACACTTTTTTTCACCCAATCTTGATGACACTTTCAGGTCACGATCAGTACCCCAATCCCACTTGGCTCACCAAATTTTGTTTCTTGGTTAAACCGTTCATTGGCAGTAACAGTTTTAATTTTTAGGTTTCACTCTGTTTTCTCCTATATGGATACATGTAGTTGGAACTCTAAATCAAACACGGTTTGTGCTAGCTCTTTGAAACTTGACACACGAAAGTAGTTCCAAGTTCTATATCTATGGTGTGTTTCCTATTGATGTAGCCCTAAGCTGAGACTGGCGCAAATCACTTTCATCGAAAGGGGTTGCCAAGCTTCCAAAAACTACGAGTTTCCTGAAATCTCAGCACACATTTTTTCACCCAAGCTTGATGACACTTTCAGGTGATGATCATTACCCCAACCCCACTTTTCTCACCAAATTTCGTTCTTCTAGGTTAACTCGTTCGTTTGCATTAACAGTTTAAATTTTTAGGTTTCAATCTGTTTTCTCCTATATGGATACATGTAGTTGGAACTCTAAATCAAACACGGTTTGTGCTAGCTCTTTGAAATTTGACACAATAAAGTAGTTCCAAGTTCTATCCCCATGCATTGTTTCCTATTGATATAGCCCTAAGCAGAGACTGGCGCAAATCACTTTCATCGAAAGGGGTTGCCAAGCTTCCAAAAACTACGAGTTTCCTGAAATCTCAGCACACATTTTTTCACCCAAGCTTGATGACACTTTCAGGTCAGGATCAGTACCCCAATCCCACTTGGCTCAACAAATTTCGTTCTTCTAGGTTATACCGTTTGTTGGCAGTAACAGTTTTAATTTTTAGGTTTCACTCTGTTTTCTCCTATATGGATACATGTAGTTGGAACTCTAAATCAAACATGGTTTGTGCTAGCTGTTTGACCCTTGACACAATAAAGTAGTTCCAAGTTCTATCTCTATGGTTTGTTTCCTATTGATCTAGCCCTAAGCAGAGACTGGCGCAAATCACTTTCATGGAAAGGGGTTGCCAAGCTTCCAAAAACTACGAGTTTCCTAAAATCTCAGCACACATTTTTTCAAACAATCTTGATGACACTTTCAGGTCATGATCAGTACCCCAATCCCACTTGGCTCACCAAATTTCGTTTTTCTAGGTTAAACCGTTCGTTGGAAGTAACAGTTTTAATTTTTAGGTTTCACTCTCTTTTCTTTTATATCGATACATATAGTTGGAACTCTAAATCAAAGACGGTTTCTGCTAGCTCTTTGAAACTTGACACAATTAAGTAGTTCCAGGTTCTATCCCTATGCATTGTTTCCTATTGATGTAGCCCTAAGCAGAGACTGGCGCAAATCACTTTCATGGAAAGGGATTGCCAAGATTCCAAAAAACTACGAGTTTCCTTAAATCTCAGCACACATTTTTTTACCCAATCTTGATGACACTTTCAGGTAATGATCAGTACCCCAATCCCACTTGGCTCAACAAATTTTGTTCTTCTAGGTTAAATCGTCCGTTGGCAGTAACAGTTTTAATTTTTAGGTTTCACTCTGTTTTCTCCTATATGGATACATGTAGTTGGAACTGTAAATCAAAGACGGTTTGTGGTAGCTCTTTGAAACTTGACACAATAATGTAGTTCCAAGTTCTATCTCTATGGTTTGTTTCCTATAGATGTAGTCCTAAGCAGATACAGGCGCAAATCACTTTCATGGAAAGGCTTTGCCAAGCAACCAAAAAACTACGAGTTTCCTGACATCTCAGCACACATTTTTTCACCCAATCTTGATGACACTTTCAGGTAATGATCAGAACCTGAATCCACTTGGCTCACCAAATTTCGTTCTTCTAGTTTAAACAGTTCGTTGGCAGTAACAGTTTTAATTTTTAGTTTCACTCTGTTTTCTCCTATATAGATACATGTAGTTGGAACTCTAAATCAAAGACGATTTGGGCTAGCTCTTTGAAACTTGACAAAATAAAGTAGTTCCAAGTTCTATCTCTATGGTTTGTTTCCTATTGATGTAGCCCTAAGCAGAGACTGGCGCAAATCAGTCTCATGGAAAGGGATTGCCAAGCTTCCAAAAAACTACGAGTTTCCTGAAATCTCAGCACACATTTTTTCACCCAATCTTGATGACACTTTCAGTTAATGATCAGTACCCCAATCCCACTTGGCTCACCAAATTTCGTTCTTCTAGGTTAAACCGTTCGTTGGCAGTAACAGTTTAAATTTTCAGGTTTCACTCTGTTTTCTCCTATATGGATACATGTAGTTGGAACTCTAAATCAAAGACGGTTTGTCCTAGCTCTTTGAAACTTGACACAATAAAGTAGTTCCAAGTTCTAACTCCATGGTTTGTTTCCTATTGATGTAGCCCTAAGCAGAGACTGGCGCAAATCACTTTCATGGAAAGGGGTTGCCAAGCTTCCAAAAAACCACGAGTTTCCTGAAATCTCAACACACATTTTTTCACCCAATCTTGATGACACTTTCAGTTAATGATCAGTACCCCAATCCCACTTGGCTCACCAAATTTCGTTCTTCTAGGTTAAACCGTTCGTTGGCAGTAAGTTTTAATTTTCAGGTTTCACTCTGTATTCTCCTATATGGATACATGTAGTTGGAACTCTAAATCAAAGACGGTTTGTCCTAGCTCTTTGAAACTTGACACAATAAAGTAGTTCCAAGTTCTATCTCTATGGTTTGTTTCCTATTGATGTAGCCCTAAGCAGAGACGGGCGCAAATCACTTTAATGGAAAGGGGTTGCCAAGCTTCCAAAAAACTACGAGTTTCCTGAAATCTCAGCACACATTTTTTCACCCAATCTTTATGACACTTTCAGGTAATGATCAGTACCCCAATCCCACTTGGCTCACCAAATTTCGATCTGCTAGGTTAATCCGTTCGTTGGCAGTAACAGTTTTAATTTTAGGTTTCACTCTGTTTTCTCCTATATGGATACATGTAGTTGGAACTCTAAATCAAACACGGTTTGTCCTAGCTCTTTGAAACTTGACACAATAAAGTAGTTCCAAGTTCTATCTCTATGGTTTGTTTCCTATTGATGTAGCCCTAAGCAGAGGCGGGCGCAAATCACTTTCATGGAAAGGTGTTGCCAAGCTTCCAAAAAACTACGAGTTTCCTGAAATCTCAGCACACATTTTTTCACCCATTCTTGATGACACTTTCAGGTAATGATCAGTACCCCAATCCCACTTGGCTCACCAAATTTCGTTCTTCTAGGTTAAACCGTTCGTTGGCAGTAACAGTTTTAATTTTTAGGTTTCACTCTGTTTTCTCCGATATGGATACATGTAGTTGGAACTCTAAATCAAAGACGGTTTGTCCTAGCTCTTTGAAACTTGTCACAATAAAGTAGTTCCAAGTTCTATCTCTATGGTTTGTTTCCTATTGATGTAGCCCTAAGCAGAGGCGGGCGCAAATCACTTTCATGGAAAGGGGTTGCCAAGCTTCCAAAAAACTACGAGTTTCCTGAAATCTCAGCACACATTTTTTCACCCAATCTTTATGACACTTTCAGGTAATGATCAGTACCCCAATCCCACTTGGCTCACCAAATTTCGTTCTTCTAGGTTAAACCGTTCGTTGGCAGTAACAGTTTTAATTTTTAGGTTTCACTCTGTTTTCTCCGATATGGATACATGTAGTTGGAACTCTAAATCAAAGACGGTTTGTGCTAGCTCTTTGAATCTTGACACAATAAAGTAGTTCCAAGTTCTATCTCTATGGTTTGTTTCCTATTGATGTAGCCCTAAGCAGAGACCGGCGCAAATCACTTTCATGGAAAGGGGTTGCCAAGCTTCCAAAAAACTACGAGTTTACTGAAATCTCAGCACACATTTTTTCATCCAATCTTGATGACACTTTCCGGTAATGATCAGTACCCCAATCCCACTTGGCTCACCAAATTTCGATCTTCTAGGTTAAACCGTTCGTTGGCAGTAACAGTTTTAATTTTTAGGTTTCACTCTCTTTCTCCTATATGGATACATGTAGTTGGAACTCTAATTCAAAGAAGGTTTGTGCTAGCTCTTTGAAACTTGACACAATAAAGTAGTTCCATGTTCTATCTCTTGGTTTGTTTCCTATTGATGTAGCACTAAGCAGAGACTGGCGCAAATCACTTTCGTGGAAAGAGGTTGGTAAGCTTCCAAAAAACGACGAGTTTACTGAAATCTCAGCAGACATTTTTTCACCCAATCTTGATGACACTTTAATGTATTGATCAGTATCCCAATCCCACTTGGCTCACCGAATTTCCTTCTTCTATGTTAAACCGTTCGTTGGCAGTAACAGTTTTAATTTTTAGATTTCACTCTGTTTTCTCCTATATGGATACTTGTAGTTGGAACTCTAAATCAAACACGGTTTGTGCTAGCTCTTTGAAACTTCACACAATAAAGTAGTTTCAAGTTCTATCTCTATGGTTTTTTTTCCTGTTGATGTAGCCCTAATCAGAGACCGGCGCAAATCTCTTTCATATTACGGTAATGCCAACCTTCCAAAAAACTACGAGTTTCCTGAAATCTCAGCACACATTTTTTCTCTCAATATTGATGACACTTTCACGTAATGATCAGTACCCCAATCCCACTTGGCTCACCAAATTTCCTTCTTCTAGGTTAAACCGTTCCTTGGCAGGAACAGTTTTAATTTTTAGGTTTCTCTCTGTTTTCTCCTATATGGATGCATGTATTTGGAACTCTAAATCAAAGATGGTTTCTGCTAGCTCTTTGAAACTTGACACAATAAAGTAGTTCCAAGGTCTATCTCTATGGTTTGTTTCCTATTGATGTAGCCCTAAGCAGAGACCGGCGCATGTCACTTTTATGGAAAGGGGTTGCGAAGCTCCCAAAAATCTACGAGTTTCCTGAAATCTCAAAACATTTTTTCACCCAATCTTGATGACACTTTCAGGTAATGATCAGTACCCCAATCCCACTTGGCTCACCAAATTTACTTCTTCTAGGTTAAACCATTCATTGGCTGTAACAGTTTTAATTTTTAGGTTTCACTCTGTTTTCTCCTATTTGGATACATGTATTTGGAACTCTAAATCACACACGGTTTGTGCTAGCTCTTTGAAACTTGACACAATAAAGTAGTTCCAAGTTCTATCTCTATGGTTTGTTTCCTATTGAAGTAGCCCTATGCAGAGACTGGCGCAAATCACTTTCATGGAAAGGAGTTGCCAAGCTTCCGAAAAACTACAAGATTCCTGAAATCTCAGCACACACTTTGCACCCAATCTTGATGACACATTCAGGTAATGATCAGTACCCCAATCCCGCTTGGCTCACCAAATTTCAATCTTCTATGTTAAACCGTTCGTTGGCAGTAAGAGTTTTAATTTTCAGGTTTCACTCTGTTTTCTCCTATATGGATACATGTAGTTGGAACTCTAAATCAAACACGGTTTGTGCTAGCTCTTTGAAACTTAACAAAATAAAGTAGTTCCAAGTTCTATCTCTATGGTTTGTTTCCTATTGATGTAGCCCTAAGCAGAGACCAGCGCATGTCACTTACATGGAAAGGGGTTGCCAAGCTTCCAAAAAACTATGATTTTCTTGAAATCTCAGCACACATTTTTTCACCCAATCTTGATGACACTTTCAGGTAATGATCCGTACCCCATCCCACTTGGCTCACCAAATTTCCTTCTTCTAGTTTAAACCGTTCGTTGGCTGTAACAGTTTTAATTTTTAGGTTTCACTCTGTTTTCTCCTACATGGATACATGTAGTTGGAACTCTAAATCAAACACGGTTTGTGCTAGCTCTTTGAAACGTGACTCAATAAAGTAGTTCCAACTTCTATCTCTATGGTTTATTTCCTATTGATGTAGCCCTAAGCAGAGACTGGCGCAAATCACTTTCATGGAAAGGGGTTGCCAAGCTTCCAAAAAACTACAAGTTTCCTGAAATCTCTGCACACCCTTTGCACCCAATCTTGATGACACATTCAGGTAATGATCAGTACCCCAATCCCGCTTGGCTCACCAAATTTCGTTCTTTCAGTAACAGTGTTAATTTCTAGGTTTCACTCTGTTTTCTCCTATATGGATACATGTACTTTGAACTCTAAATCAAACACGGTTTGTGCTGGCTCTTTGAAACTTGACACAATAGAGTAGTTCCAAATTCTATCTCTATGGTTTGTTTCCTATTGATGTAGCCCTAAGCAGAGACGGGCGCAAATCACTTTCATGGAAAGGGGTTGCAAAGCTTCCAAAAAACTACGAGTTTCCTGAAATCTCAGCACACATTTTTTCACCCAATCTTGATGACACTTTCAGTTAATGATCAGTACCCCAATCCCACTTGGCTCACCAAATTTCGTTCTTCAAGGTTAAACCGTTCGTTGGCAGTAACGGTTTTAATTTTCAGGTTTCACTCTGTTTTCTCCTATATGGATACATGTAGTTGGAACTCTAAATCAAAGACGGTTTGTCCTAGCTCTTTGAAACTTGACACAATAAAGTAGTTCCAAGTTCTATCTCTATGGTTTGTTTCCTATTGATGTAGCCCTTAGCAGAGACGGGCGCAAATCACTTTCATGGAAAGGGGTTGCCAAGCTTCCAAAAAACTACGAGTTTCCTGAAATCTCAGCACACATTTTTTCACCCAATCTTTATGACACTTTCAGGTAATGATCAGTACCCCAATCCCACTTGGCTCACCAAATTTCGTTCTGCTATGTTAAACCGTTCGTTGGCAGTAACAGTTTTAATTTTTAGGTTTCACTCTGTTTTCTCCTATATGGATACATGTAGTTGGAACTCTAAATCAAACACGGTTTGTGCTAGCTCTTTGAATCTTGACAAAATAAAGTAGGTCCAAGTTCTATCTCTATGGTTTGTTTCCTATTGATGTAGCCCTAAGCAGAGATGGCGCAAATCACTTTCATGGAAAGGGGTTGCCAACCTTCCAAATAACTACGATTTCCTGAAATCTCAGCACACATTTTTTCACCCAATCTTTATGACACTTTCAGGTAATGATCAGTATCCCAATCCCACTTGGCTCACCAAATTTCGTTCTTCTAGGTTAAACCGTACATTGGCAGTAACAGTTTTAAATTTTAGGTTTCACTCTCTTTTTTCCTATATGGATTCATGTAGTTTGAACTCTAAATCAAACACGGTTTGTGCTGGCTCTTTGAAACTTGACACAATAGAGTAGTTCCAAATTCTATCTCTATGGTTTGTTTCCTATTGATGTAGCCCTAAGCAGAGACTGGCGCAAATCACTTACATGGAAAGGGGTTGCCAACTTTCCAAAAAACTACGAGTTTACTGAAATCTCAGCACACATTTTTTCACCCAATCTTAATGACACTTTCAGTTAATGATCAGTACCCCAGTCCCACTTGGCTCACCAAATTTCATTCTTCTAGGTTAAACCGTTCGTTGGCAGTAACAGTTTTAATTTTCAGGTTTCACTCTGTTTTCTCCTATATGGATACATGTAGTTGGAACTCTAATTCAAAGACGGTTTGTCCTAGCTCTTTGAAACTTGACACAATAAAGTAGTTCCAAGTTCTATCTCTATGGTTTGTTTCCTATTGATGTAGCCCTAAGCAGAGGCGGGCGCAAATCACTTTCATGGAAAGGGGTTGCCAAGCTTCCAAAAAACTACGAGTTTCCTGAAACCTCAGCACACATTTTTTCACCCAATCTTGATGACACTTTCAGGTAATGATCAGTACCCTAATCCCACTTGGCTCACCAAATTTCGTTCTTCTAGGTTAAACCGTTCGTTTGCAGTAACAGTTTTAATTTTTAGGTTTCACTCTGTTTTCTCCTATATGGATATATGTAGTTGGAACTCTAAACCAAACACGGTTTGTGCTAGCTCTTTGAAACTTGACACAATAAAGTAGTTCCCTGTTCTATTTCTATGGATTGTTTCCTATGGATGAAGCCCTAAGCAGAGACTGGCGCAAATCACTTTCATGGAAAGGGTTGCCAACCTTCCAAAAAACTACGAGTTTCCTGAAATCTCAGCATACATTTTTTCACCCAATCTTTATGACACTTTCAGGTAATGATCAGTACACCAATCCAGGTTGGCTCACCCAATTTCGTTCTTCTAAGTTAAACGGTTCGGTGGCATTAACAGTTTTAATTTTTCGGTTTGACTCTGTTTTCTCCTATATGGATACATGTAGTTGGAACTCTAAATCAAACACGGTTTGTGCTAGCTCTTTGAAACTTGACACAATAAAGTAGTTCCAAGTTCTATCTCTATGGTTTGTTTCCTATTTATGTAGCCCTAAGTAGAGACCGGTACAAATCACATTCATGGAAAGGGGTTGCCAAGCTTCCAAAAAACTATGAGTTTCATGAAATCTCAGCACACATTTTTTCACCCAATCTTGATGACACTTTCATGGAATGATCAGTACCCCAATCCCAATTGGCTCACCAAATTTCCTTCTTCTAGGTTAAACGGTTCGTTGGCAGTAACAGTTTAATTTTTAGGTTTCACTCTGTTTTCTCATATATGGATACATGTAGTTGGCACTCTAAATCAAACACGGTTTGTGCTAGCTCTTTGAAACTTGACACAATAAAAGAGTTCCAAGTTCTATCTCTATGGATTGTTTCCTATTGATGTAGGCCTAAGCAGAGACTGGCGGAAATCACTTTCAAGGAAAGGGGATGCTAGGTTTCCAAAAAACTACGAGTTTCCTGAAATCTCAGCACACATTTTTTCACCCAAACTTGATGACAGTTTCAGGTAATGATCAGTACCCCAATCCCGCTTGGCTCACCAAATTTCATTCTTCTAAGTTAAACCGTTCGGTGGCATTAACAGTTTTAATTTTTCGGTTTCACTCTGTTTTCTCCTATATGGATACATGTAGTTGGAACTCTAAACCAA
Source organism: Spermophilus citellus (assembly GCF_964194105.1). Lineage (NCBI taxonomy): Eukaryota > Metazoa > Chordata > Mammalia > Rodentia > Sciuridae > Spermophilus > Spermophilus citellus. The sequence continues at coordinate 54,100,042 of NC_138187.1, forward strand.
ACACGGTTTGTGCTAGCTCTTTGAAACTGGACACAATAAAGTAGTTCCAAGTTCTATCTCTATGGTTTGTTTCCTATTGATGTAGCCCTAAGCAGAGACTGGCGCAAATCACTTTCATGGAAAGGGGTTGCCAAGCTTCCAAAAAACTACGAGTTTCCTGAAATCTCAGCACACATTTTTTCAACCAATCTTGATGACACTTTCAGGTAATGATCAGTACCCCAATCCCACTTGCCTCACCAAATTTACTTCTTCTAGGTTAAACCGTTCATTGGCTGTAACAGTTTGAATTTTTAGGTTTCACTCTGTTTTCTCCTATTTGGATACATGTAGTTGGAACTCTAAATCAAACACGGTTTGTGCTAGCTCTTGGAAACTTGACACAATAAAGTAGTTCCAAGTTCTATCTCTATGGTTTGTTTCCTATTGATGTAGCCCTAAGCAGAGACCAGCTCAAATCACTTTCATGTCACGGGGATGCCAAGCTTCCAAAAAACTATGAGTTTCCTGAAATCTCAGCACACATTTTTTCACCCAATCTTGATGACACTTTCATGTAATGATCAGTACCCCAATCCCACTTGGCTCACCTAATTTCCTTCTTCTAGGTTAAACGGTTCGTTGGCAGTAACAGTTTAATTTTTAGGTTTCACTCTGTTTTCTCATATATGGATACATGTAGTTGGCACTCTAAATCAAACACGGTTCGTGCTAGCTCTTTGATACTTGACACAATAAAAGAGTTCCAAGTTCTGTCTCTATGGGTTGTTTCCTATTGATGTAGGCCTAAGCAGAGACTGGCGGAAATCACTTTCATGGAAAGGGGATGCTAGGTTTCCAAAAAACTACGAGTTTCCTGAAATATCAGCACACATTGTTTCACCCAATCTTGATGACAGTTTCAGGTAATGATCAGTACCCCAATCCTCCTTGGCTCACCAAATTTCATTCTTCTAGGTTAAACCATTCGTTGGCACTAACAGTTTTAATATTTAGGTTTTAATCTGTTTTCTCCTATATGGATACATGTAGTTGGAACTGTAAATCAAAAACGGTTTGTGCTAGCTCTTTGAAACTTGACACAATAAATTAGTTCCAAGTTCTATCTCTATGATTTGTTTCCTAATGATGTAGCCCTAAGCAGAGACTGGCGCAAATCACTTTCATGGAAAGGGGTTCCCAAGCTTCCAAAAAACTACGAGTTTCCTGAAATCTCAGCACACATTTTTTCACGCAATCTTGTTGACACTTTCAGGTAATGATCAGTACCCCAATCCCACTTGGCTCACCAAATTTCGTTCTGCTAGGTTAAACCGTTCGTTGGCAGTAACACTTTTAATTTTTAGGTTTCACTTTGTTTTTTCCTATATGGATACATGTAGTTGGAACTCTAAATCAAAGACGGTTTGTGCTAGCTCTTTGAATCTTGACACAATAAAGTAGTTCCAAGTTCTATCTCTATGGTTTGTTTCCTATTGACATAGCCCTAAGCAGAGACTGGCTCATATCACTTTCATGGAAAGGGGTTGCCAAGCTCCCAAATACTGTGAGTTTCCTGAAATCTCAGCACACATTTTTTCACCCAATCTTGATGACACTTTCAGGTAATGATCAGTACCCCAATCCCACTTGGCTCACCAAATTTCGTTCTTCTAGGTTAAATGGTTCGTTGGCAGTAACAGTTTTAATTTTTATGTTTCACTCAGTTTTCTCCTATATGGGTACATGTAGGTGGAACTATAAATCAAAGACGGTTTGTGCTAGCACTTTGAAACTTGACACAATAAAGTAGTTCCATGTTCTATCTCTATGGATTGTTTCCTATTGATGTAGCCCTAAGCAGAGACTGGCACAAATCACTTTCATGGAAAGGGGTTGCCAAGCTTACAAAAAACTACGAGTTTCCTGAAATCTCAGCACACATTTTTTCACCCAAACTTAATGACACTTTCAGGTAATGATCAGTACCCCAATACTCCTTGGCTCACCAAATTTCGTTCTTTTAGGTTAAACCGTTCGTTGGCAGTAACAGTTTTAATATTTAGGTTTTACTCTGTTTTCTCCTATATGGATACATGTAGGTGGAACTCTAAATCAAAGACGGTTTGTGCTAGCACATGGAAACTTGACACCATAAAGTAGTTCCATGTTCTATCTCTATGGTTTGTTTCCTATTGATGTAGCCCTAAGCAGAGACTGGTGCAAATCACTTTCATGGAAAGAGGTTGCCAAGCTTCCAAAAAACTACGAATTTCCTGAAATCTCAGCACACATTTTTTCACCCAATCTTGATGACACTTTCAGGTAATGATCAGTACCCCAATCCCACTTGGCTCACCAAATTTCGTTCTTCTAGGTTAAACCGTTCGTTGGCAGTAACGCTTTTAATTTTTAGGTTTCACTATGTTTTCTCCTATATGGATACATGTAGTTGGAACTCTAAATCAAAGACGGTTTGTGCTAGCTCTTTGAATCTTGACGCAATAAAGTAGTTCCAAGTTCTTTGTCTATGGCTTGTTTCCAATTGACCTAGCCCTAAGCAAAGACTGGCTCATATCACTTTCATGAAAGGGGTTGCCAAGCTTCCAAAAAACTACGAGTTTCCTGAAATCTCAGCACACATTTTTTCACCCAAACTTGATGACACTTTCAGGTAATGATCAGTACCCCAATCCCACTTGGCTCACCTAATTTCGTTCTTCTAGGTTTAATGGTTCGTTGGCAGTAACAGTTTTAATTTTTATGTTTCACTCTGTTTTCTCCTATATGGGTACATGTAGGTGGAAGTATAAATCAAAGACGGTTTGTGCTAGCACTTTGAAACTTGACACAATAAAGTAGTTCCAAGTTCTATCTCTATGGATTGTTTCCTATTGATGTAGCCCTAAGCAGAGACCGGCGCAAATCACTTTCATGGAAAGGGGTTGCCAAGCTTCCAAAGAACTACGAGTTTCCTGAAATCTCAGCACACATTTTTTCACCCAATCTTGATGACACTTTCAGGTAATGATCAGTACCCCAATCCCACTTGGCTCACCAAATTTCGTTCTTCTAGGTTAAACCGTTCGTTGCCAGTAACAGTTTTAATTTTTAGGTATCAAGCTGTTTTCTCCTATATGGATACATGTAGTTGGAACTCTAAATTAAACACGGTTTGTGCTAGCTCTTTGAAAGTTGACACAATAAAGTAGTTCCAAGTTCTATCTCTATGGTTTGTTTCCTATTGATGTAGCCCTAAGCAGAGACAGGCGCAAATCACTTTCATGGAAAGGGGTTGCCAAGCAACCAAAAAACTACGAGTTTCCTGAAATCTCAGCACACATTTTTTCACCCAATCTTGATGACACTTTCAGGTAATGATCAGTACCCGAATCCCACTTGGCTCACCAAATTTTGTTCTTCTAGGTTAAACCGTCCGTTTGCAGTAACAGCTTTAATTTTTAGGTTTCACTCTGTTTCTCCTATATGGATACAAGTAGTTGGAACTCTAAATCAAACAAGGTTTGTGCCACCTCTTTGAAACTTGACACAATAAAGTAGTTCCAAGTTCTCTCTCTATGGTTTTTTACCTATTGATGTAGCCCGAAGCAGAGACTGGTGCAAATCACTTTCATGGAAAGGGGTTGCCAAGCTTCCAAAAAACTACGAATTTCCTGAAATCTCAGCACACATTTTTTCACCCAATCTTGATGACACTTTCAGGTAATGATCAGTACCCCAATCCCACTTGGCTCACCAAATTTCGTTCTTCTAGGTTAAATGGTTCGTTGGCAGTAACAGTTTTAATTTTTATATTTCACTCTGTTTTCTCCTATATGGGTACATGTAGGTGGAACTATAAATCAAAGACGGTTTGTGCTAGGTCTTTGAAACTTGACAGAATAAAGTAGTTCCAAGTTCTATCTCTATGGTTTGTTTCCTATTGATGTAGCCCTAAGCAGAGACTGGCCCAAATCACTTTCATGAAAGGGGTTGCCAAGCTTCCAAAAAACTACGAGTTTCCTGAAATCTCAGCACACTTTTTTTCACCCAATCTTGATGACACTTTCAGGTCACGATCAGTACCCCAATCCCACTTGGCTCACCAAATTTTGTTTCTTGGTTAAACCGTTCATTGGAAGTAACAGTTTTAATTTTTAGGTTTCACTCTGTTTTCTTCTATATGGATACATGTATTTGGAACTCTAAATCAAACATGGTTTGTGCTAGCTCTTTGAAACTTGACACACGAAAGTAGTTCCAAGTTCTATATCTATGGTGTGTTTCCTATTGATGTAGCCCTAAGCAGAGACTGGCGCGAATCACTTTCATGGAAAGGGGTTGCCAAGCTTCCAAAAAACTACGAGTTTCCTGAAATCTCAGCACACATTTTTTCAAACAATCTTGATGACACTTTCAGGTGATGATCATTACCCCAACCCCACTTTTCTCACCAAATTTCGTTCTTCTAGGTTAACTCGTTCGTTTGCATTAACAGTTTAAATTTTTAGGTTTCAATCTGTTTTCTCCTATATGGATACATGTAGTTGGAACTCTAAATCAAACACGGTTTGTGCTAGCTCTTTGAAATTTGACACAATAAAGTAGTTCCAAGTTCTATCCCCATGCATTGTTTCCTATTGATATAGCCCTAAGCAGAGACTGGCGCAAATCACTTTCATCGAAAGGGGTTGCCAAGCTTCCAAAAACTACGAGTTTCCTGAAATCTCAGCACACATTTTTTCACCCAAGCTTGATGACACTTTCAGGTCAGGATCAGTACCCCAATCCCACTTAGCTCAACAAATTTCGTTCTTCTAGGTTAAACCGTTTTTATGGCAGTAACAGTTTTAATTTTTAGGTTTCACTCTGTTTTCTCCTATATGGATACATGTAGTTGGAACTCTAAATCAAACATGGTTTGTGCTAGCTGTTTGACCCTTGACACAATAAAGCATTTCCAAGTTCTATCTCTATGGTTTGTTTCCTATTGATGTAGCCCTAAGCAGAGACTGGCGCAAATCACTTTCATGGAAAGGGGTTGCCAAGCTTCCAAAACCTACGAGTTTCCTGAAATCACAGCACACATTTTTTCACCCAATCTTGATGACACTTTCAGGTCATGATCAGTACCCCAATCTCACTTGGTCACCAAATTTCGTTTTTCTAGGTTAAACCGTTCGTTGGAAGTAACAGTTTTAATTTTTAGGTTTCACTCTCTTTTCTTTTATATCGATACATATAGTTGGAACTCTAAATCAAAGACGGTTTCTGCTAGCTCTTTGAAACTTGACACAATTAAGTAGTTCCAGGTTCTATCCCTATGCATTGTTTCCTATTGATGTAGCCCTAAGCAGAGACTGGCGCAAATCACTTTCATGGAAAGGGATTGCCAAGCTTCCAAAAAACTACGAGTTTCCTGAAATCTCAGCACACATTTTTTCAAACAATCTTGATGACACTTTCAGGTAATGATCAGTACCCCAATCCCACTTGGCTCACCAAATTTCGTTCTTCTAGGTTAAACCGTCCGTTGGCAGTAACAGTTTTAATTTTTAGGTTTCACTCTGTTTTCTCCTATATGGATACATGTAGTTGGAACTCTGAATCAAACACGGTTTGTGCTAGCTCTTTGAAACTTGACACAAGAAAGTAGTTCCAAGTTCTATCTCTATGGATTGTTTCCTATTGATGTAGCCCCCAGCAGACACTGGCGCAAATCACTTACATGGAAAGGCGTTCCCACGCTTCCAAAAAACTACGAGTTTCCTGAAAACTCAGCACACATTTTTTCACCCAATCTTGATGACACTTTCAGGTAATGATCAGTACCCCAATTTCGCTTTTCTCACCAAATTTCGTTCTTCTAGGTGAATCCGTTCATTTGTAGAAACAGTTTTAATTTTGGGGTTTTACTCTGTTTTCTCCTATATGGATACATGTAGTTGGAACTGTAAATCAAAGACGGTTTGTGGTAGCTCTTTGAAACTTGACACAATAATGTAGTTCCAAGTTCTATCTCTATGGTTTGTTTCCTATTGATGTAGTCCTAAGCAGATACAGGCGCAAATCACTTTCAAGGAAATGCTTTGCCAAGCAACCAAAAAACTACGAGTTTCCTGAAATCTCAGCACACATTTTTTCAAACAATCTTGATGACACTTTCAGGTGATGATCATTACCCCAACCCCACTTTTCTCACCAAATTTCGTTCTTCTAGGTTAACTCGTTCATTTGCATTAACAGTTTAAATTTTTAGGTTTCAATCTGTTTTCTCCTATATGGATACATGTAGTTGGACTCTAAATCAAACACGGTTTGTGCTAGCTCTTTGAAATTTGACACAATAAAGTAGTTCCAAGTTATATCCCCATGCATTGTTTCCTATTGATATAGCCCTAAGCAGAGACTGGTGCAAATCACTTTCATCGAAAGGGGTTGCCAAGCTTCCAAAACTACGAGTTTCCTGAAATCTCAGCACACATTTTTTCACCCAAGCTTGATGACACTTTCAGGTCAGGATCAGTACCCCAATCCCACTTGGCTCAACAAATTTCGTTCTTCTAGGTTAAACCGTTTGTTGGCAGTAACAGTTTTAATTTTTAGGTTTCACTCTGTTTTCTCCTATATGGATATATGTAGTTGGAACTCTAAATCAAACATGGTTTGTGCTAGCTGTTTGACCCTTGACACAATAAAGTAGTTCCAAGTTCTATCTCTATGGTTTGTTTCCTATTGATGTAGCCCTAAGCAGAGACTGGCGCAAATCACTTTCATGGAAAGGGGTTGCCAAGCTTCCAAAAACTACGAGTTTCCTGAAATCTCAGCACACATTTTTTCAAACAATCTTGATGACACTTTCAGGTCATGATCAGTACCCCAATCCCACTTGGCTCACCAAATTTCGTTCTTCTAGGTTAAACCGTTCGTTGGAAGTAACAGTTTTAATTTTTAGGTTTCACTCTCTTTTCTTTTATATCGATACATATAGTTGGAACTCTAAATCAAAGACGGTTTCTGCTAGCTCTTTGAAACTTGACACAATTAAGTAGTTCCAGGTTCTATCCCTATGCATTGTTTCCTATTGATGTAGCCCTAAGCAGAGACTGGCGCAAATCACTTTCATGGAAAGGGATTGCCAAGCTTCCAAAAAACTACGAGTTTCCTGATCTCAGCACACATTTTTTCAAACAATCTTGATGACACTTTCAGGTAATGATCAGTACCCCAATCCCACTTGGCTCAACAAATTTCGTTCTTCTAGGTTAAACCGTCCGTTGGCAGTAACAGTTTTAATTTTTAGGTTTCACTCTGTTTTCTCCTATATGGATACATGTAGTTGGAACTCTGAATCAAACACGGTTTGTGCTAGCTCTTTGAAACTTGACACAAGAAAGTAGTTCCAAGTTCTATCTCTATGGATTGTTTCCTATTGATGTAGCCCCCAGCAGACACTGGCGCAAATCACTTACATGGAAAGGCGTTCCCACGCTTCCAAAAAACTACGAGTTTCCTGAAAACTCAGCACACATTTTTTCACCCAATCTTGATGACACTTTCAGGTAATGATCAGTACCCCAATTTCGCTTTTCTCACCAAATTTCGTTCTTCTAGGTGAATCCGTTCATTTGTAGAAACAGTTTTAATTTTGGGGTTTTACTCTGTTTTCTCCTATATGGATACATGTAGTTGGAACTGTAAATCAAAGACGGTTTGTGGTAGCTCTTTGAAACTTGACACAATAATGTAGTTCCAAGTTCTATCTCTATGGTTTGTTTCCTATTGATGTAGTCCTAAGCAGATACAGGCGCAAATCACTTTCAAGGAAATGCTTTGCCAAGCAACCAAAAAACTACGAGTTTCCTGAAATCTCAGCACACATTTTTTCACCCAATCTTGATGACACTTTCAGGTAATGATCAGAACCCGAATCCACTTGGCTCACCAAATTTCGTTCTTCTAGTTTAAACAGTTCCTTGGCAGTAACAGTTTTAATATTTAGTTTCACTCTGTTTTCTCCTATATAGATACATGTAGTTGGAACTCTAAATCAAAGACAATTTGGGCTAGCTCTTTGAAACTTGACAAAATAAAGTAGTTCCAAGTTCTATCTCTATGGTTTGTTTCCTATTGATGTAGCCCTAAGCAGAGACTGGCGCAAATCACTTTCATGGAAAGGGATTGCCAAGCTTCCAAAAAACTACGAGTTTCCTGAAATCTCAGCACACATTTTTTCACCCAATTTTGATGACACTTTCAGGTCACGATCAGTACCCCAATCCCACTTGGCTCAACAAATTTCGTTCTTCTAGGTTAAACCATCCGTTGGCAGTAACAGTTTTAATTTTTAGGTTTCATTCTGTTTTCTCCTATACGGATACATGTAGTTGGAACTCTGAATCAAACAAGGTTTGTGCTAGCTCTTTGAAACTTGACACAAGAAAGTAGTTCCAAGTTCTATCTCTATGGTTTGTTTCCTATTCATGTAGCCCTAAGCAGAGACTGGCGCAAATCACTTTCATGGAAAGGGGTTGCAAAGCTTCCAAAACCTACGAGTTTCCTGAAATCACAGCACACATTTTTTCACCCAATCTTGATGACACATTCAGGTTATGATCAGTACCCCAATCTCACTTGGTCACCAAATTTCGTTCTTCTAGGTTAAACCGTTCGTTGGCATTAACAGTTTTAGTATTTAGGTTTCACTCTGTTTTCTCCTATATGGATACATGTAGTTGGAACTCTAAATAAAACACGGTTTGTGCTAGCTCTTTGAAATTTGACACAATAAAGTAGTTCCAAGTTCTATCCCTATGCATTGTTTCCTATTGATGTAGCCCTAAGCAGAGCCTGGCGCAAATCACTTTCATGGAAAGGAGTTGCCAAGCTTCCAAAAACTACGAGTTTCCTGAAATCTCAGCACACAGTTTTTCACCCAAGCTTGATGACACTTTCAGGTCAGGATCAGTACCCCAATCCCACTTGGCTCAACAAATTTCGTTCTTCTAGGTTAAACCGTTCGTTGACAGTAACAGTTTTAATTTTTATGTTTCACTCTGTTTTCTCCTATATGGATACATGTAGTTGGAAATCTAAATCAAACACGGATTGTGCTAGCTCTTTGAAACTTGACAGAATAAAGTAGTTCCAAGTTCTATCTCTATGGTTTGTTTCCTACTGATGTTGCCCTAAGCAGAGACTGGCGCAAATCACTTTCATGTAAAGGGGTTGTCAGGCTTCCAAAATCTACGAATTTCAGGAAAACTCAGCACACATTTTTTCACCCAATTTGATGACACTTTCTGGTAATGATCAGTACCCCAATCCCACTTGGCTCACCAAATTTGGTTCTTCTAGGTTAAACGGTTCGTTGGCAGTAACAGTTTTAATTTTAGGTTTCACTCTGTTTTCTCCTATATGGATACATGTAGTTGGAACTCTAAATCAAACACGGTTTGTGCTAGCTCTTTGAAACTTGACACAATAAAATAGTTCCAAGTTCTATCTCTATGGTTTGTTTCCTATTGATGTATACCCAAGCAGAGACTGGCGCAAATCACTTTCATGGAAAGGTGTTGCCAAGCTTCCAAAAAACTACGAGTTTCCTGAAATCTCAGCACACTTTTATTCACCCAATCTTGATGACACTTTCAGGTCACGATCAGTACCCCAATCCCACTTGGCTCACCAAATTTTGTTTCTTGGTTAAACCGTTCATTGGCAGTAACAGTTTTAATTTTTAGGTTTCACTCTGTTTTCTCCTATATGGATACATGTAGTTGGAACTCTAAATCAAACACGGTTTGTGCTAGCTCTTTGAAACTTGACACACGAAAGTAGTTCCAAGTTCTATATCTATGGTGTGTTTCCTATTGATGTAGCCCTAAGCTGAGACTGGCGCGAATCACTTTCATGGAAAGGGGTTGCCAAGCTTCCAAAAAACTACGAGTTTCCTGAAATCTCAGCACACATTTTTTCAAACAATCTTGATGACACTTTCAGGTGATGATCATTACCCCAACCCCACTTTTCTCACCAAATTTCGTTCTTCTAGGTTAACTCGTTCGTTTGCATTAACAGTTTAAATTTTTAGGTTTCAATCTGTTTTCTCCTATATGGATACATGTAGTTGGAACTCTAAATCAAACACGGTTTGTGCTAGCTCTTTGAAATTTGACACAATAAAGTAGTTCCAAGTTCTATCCCCATGCATTGTTTCCTATTGATATAGCCCTAAGCAGAGACTGGCGCAAATCACTTTCATCGAAAGGGGTTGCCAAGCTTCCAAAAACTACGAGTTTCCTGAAATCTCAGCACACATTTTTTCACCCAAGCTTGATGACACTTTCAGGTCAGGATCAGTACCCCAATCCCACTTGGCTCAACAAATTTCGTTCTTCTAGGATATACCGTTTGTTGGCAGTAACAGTTTTAATTTTTAGGTTTCACTCTGTTTTCTCCTATATGGATACATGTAGTTGGAACTCTAAATCAAACATGGTTTGTGCTAGCTGTTTGACCCTTGACACAATAAAGTAGTTCCAAGTTCTATCTCTATGGTTTGTTTCCTATTGATGTAGCCCTAAGCAGAGACTGGCGCAAATCACTTTCATGGAAAGGGGTTGCCAAGCTTCCAAAAACTACGAGTTTCCTAAAATCTCAGCACACATTTTTTCAAACAATCTTGATGACACTTTCAGGTCATGATCAGTACCCCAATCCCACTTGGCTCACCAAATTTCGTTTTTCTAGGTTAAACCGTTCGTTGGAAGTAACAGTTTTAATTTTTAGGTTTCACTCTCTTTTCTTTTATATCGATACATATAGTTGGAACTCTAAATCAAAGACGGTTTCTGCTAGCTCTTTGAAACTTGACACAATTAAGTAGTTCCAGGTTCTATCCCTATGCATTGTTTCCTATTGATGTAGCCCTAAGCAGAGACTGGCGCAAATCACTTTCATGGAAAGGGATTGCCAAGATTCCAAAAAACTACGAGTTTCCTGAAATCTCAGCACACATTTTTTTACCCAATCTTGATGACACTTTCAGGTAATGATCAGTACCCCAATCCCACTTGGCTCAACAAATTTCGTTCTTCTAGGTTAAACCGTCCGTTGGCAGTAACAGTTTTAATTTTTAGGTTTCACTCTGTTTTCTCCTATATGGATACATGTAGTTGGAACTGTAAATCAAAGACGGTTTGTGGTAGCTCTTTGAAACTTGACACAATAATGTAGTTCCAAGTTCTATCTCTATGGTTTGTTTCCTATAGATGTAGTCCTAAGCAGATACAGGCGCAAATCACTTTCATGGAAAGGCTTTGCCAAGCAACCAAAAAACTACGAGTTTCCTGACATCTCAGCACACATTTTTTCACCCAATCTTGATGACACTTTCAGGTAATGATCAGAACCCGAATCCACTTGGCGCACCAAATTTTGTTCTTCTAGTTTAAACAGTTCGTTGGCAGTAACAGTTTTAATTTTTAGTTTCACTCTGTTTTCTCCTATATAGATACATGTAGTTGGAACTCTAAATCAAAGACGATTTGGGCTAGCTCTTTGAAACTTGACAAAATAAAGTAGTTCCAAGTTCTATCTCTATGGTTTGTTTCCTATTGATGTAGCCCTAAGCAGAGACTGGCGCAAATCAGTTTCATGGAAAGGGATTGCCAAGCTTCCAAAAAACTACGAGTTTCCTGAAATCTCAGCACACATTTTTTCACCCAATTTTGATGACACTTTCAGGTCACGATTAGTACCCCAATCCCACTTGGCTCAACAAATTTCGTTCTTCTAGGTTAAACCATCCGTTGGCAGTAACAGTTTTAATTTTTAGGTTTCATTCTGTTTTCTCCTATATGGATACATGTAGTTGGAACTCTGAATCAAAACGGTTTGTGCTAGCTCTTTGAAACTTGACACAAGAAAGTAGTTCCAAGTTCTATCTCTATGGATTGTTTCCTAATGATGTAGCCCCCAGCAGACACTGGCGCAAATCACTTACATGGAAAGGGGATGCCACACTTCCAAAAAACTACGAGTTTCCTGAAAACTCAGCACACATTTTTTCACCCAATCTTGATGACACTTTCAGGTTATCATCAGTACCCCAATCCCACTTGGTCACCAAATTTCGTTCTTATAGGTTAAACGGTTCGTTGGCATTAACAGTTTTAATATTTAGGTTTCACTCTGTTTTCTCCTATATGGATAAATGTAGTTGGAACTCTAAATAGAACACGGTTTGTGGTAGCTCTTTGAAACTTGACACAATAAAAGAGTTCCAAGTTCTATCTCTATGGATTGTTTCCTATTGATGTAGGCCTAAGCAGACACTGGCGGAAATCACTTTCATGGAAAGGGGATGCTAGGTTTCCAAAAAACTACGAGTTTCCTGAAATCTCAGCACACATTTTTTCATCCAATCTTGATGACACTTTCAGGTAATGATCAGTACCCCAATACCACTTGGCTCACCAAAGTTGTTCTTCTAGGTTAAACCTTTCGTTGGCAGTAACAGTTTTAATTTCTAGGTTTCACTCTGTTTTCTCCTATATGGATACATGTAGTTGGAACTCTAAATCAAAGACGGTTTGTGCTAGCTCTTTGAATCTTGACACAATAAAGTAGTTCCAAGTTCTAACTCTATGGTTTGTTTCCTATTGATGTAGCCCTAAGCAGAGACTGGCGCAAATCACTTTCATGGAAAGGGGTTGCCAAGCTTCCAAAAAACCACGTGTTTCCTGAAATCTCAACACACATTTTTTCACCCAATCTTGATGACACTTTCAGTTAATGATCAGTACCCAATCCCACTTGGCTCACCAAATTTCGTTCTTCTAGGTTAAACCGTTCGTTGGCAGTAACAGTTTTAATTTTCAGGTTTCACTCTGTTTTCTCCTATATGGATACATGTAGTTGGAACTCTAAATCAAAACGGTTTGTCCTAGCTCTTTGAAACTTGACACAATAAAGTAGTTCCAAGTTCTATCTCTATGGTTTGTTTCCTATTGATGTAGCCCTAAGCAGAGACTGGCACAAATCACTTTCATGGAAAGGGGTTGCCAAGCTTCCAAAAAACTACGAGTTTCCTGAAATCTCAGCACACATTTTTTCACCCAATCTTTATGACACTTAGAGGTAATGATCAGTACCCCAATCCCACTTGGCTCACCAAATTTCGTTCTGCTAGGTTAAACCGTTCGTTGGCAGTAACAGTTTTAATTTTTAGGTTTCACTCTGTTTTCTCTTATATGGATACATGTAGTTGGAACTCTAAATCAAACACGGTTTTTGCTAGCTCTTTGAATCTTGACACAATAAAGTAGGTCCAAGTTCTATCTCTATGGTTTGTTTCCTATTGATGTAGCCCTAAGCAGAGATGGCGCAAATCACTTTCATGGAAAGGGGTTGCCAACCTTCCAAAAAACTACGAGTTTCCTGAAATCTCAGCACACATTTTTTCACCCAATCTTGATGACACTTTCAGTTAATGATCAGTACCCCAATCCCACTTGGCTCACCAAATTTCGTTCTTCTAGGTTAAACCGTTCGTTGGCAGTAACAGTTTTAATTTTCAGGTTTCACTCTGTTTTCTCCTATATGGATACATGTAGTTGGAACTCTAAATCAAAGACGGTTTGTCCTAGCTCTTTGAAACTTGACACAATAAAGTAGTTCCAAGTTCTATCTCTATGGTTTGTTTCCTATTGATGTAGCCCTAAGCAGAGACGGGCGCAAATCACTTTCATGGAAAGGGGTTGCCAAGATTCCAAAAAACTATGAGTTTCCTGAAATCTCAGCACACATTTTTTCACCCAATCTTTATGACACTTTCAGGTAATGATCAGTACCCCAATCCCACTTGGCTCACCAAATTTCGTTCTGCTAGGTTAAACCGTTTGTTGGCAGTAACAGTTTTAATTTTTAGGTTTCACTCTGTTTTCTCCTATATGGATACATGTAGTTGGAACTCTAAATCAAACACGGTTTGTGCTAGCTCTTTGAATCTTGACATAATAAAGTAGGTCCAAGTTCTATCTCTATGGTTTGTTTCCTATTGATGTAGCCCTCAGCAGAGATGGCGCAAATCACTTTCATGGAAAGGGGTTGCCAACCTTCCAAAAAACTACGAGTTTCCTGAAATCTCAGCACACATTTTTTCACCCAATCTTGATGACACTTTCAGTTAATGATCAGTACCCCAATCCCACTTGGCTCACCAAATTTCGTTCTTCTAGGTTAAACCGTTCGTTGGCAGTAAGAATTTTAATTTTTAGGTTTCACTCTGTTTTCTCCTATATGGATACATGTAGTTGGAACTCTAAATCAAAGACGGTTTGTGCTAGCTCTTTGAAACTTGACACAATTAAGTAGTTCCAGGTTCTATCCCTATGCATTGTTTCCTATTGATGTAGCCCTAAGCAGAGACTGGCGCAAATCACTTTCATGGAAAGGGATTGCCAAGCTTCCAAAAAACTACGAGTTTCCTGATCTCAGCACACATTTTTTCAAACAATCTTGATGACACTTTCAGGTAATGATCAGTACCCCAATCCCACTTGGCTCAACAAATTTCGTTCTTCTAGGTTAAACCGTCCGTTGGCAGTAACAGTTTTAATTTTTAGGTTTCACTCTGTTTTCTCCTATATGGATACATGTAGTTGGAACTCTGAATCAAACACGGTTTGTGCTAGCTCTTTGAAACTTGACACAAGAAAGTAGTTCCAAGTTCTATCTCTATGGATTGTTTCCTATTGATGTAGCCCCCAGCAGACACTGGCGCAAATCACTTACATGGAAAGGCGTTCCCACGCTTCCAAAAAACTACGAGTTTCCTGAAAACTCAGCACACATTTTTTCACCCAATCTTGATGACACTTTCAGGTAATGATCAGTACCCCAATTTCGCTTTTCTCACCAAATTTCGTTCTTCTAGGTGAATCCGTTCATTTGTAGAAACAGTTTTAATTTTGGGGTTTTACTCTGTTTTCTCCTATATGGATACATGTAGTTGGAACTGTAAATCAAAGACGGTTTGTGGTAGCTCTTTGAAACTTGACACAATAATGTAGTTCCAAGTTCTATCTCTATGGTTTGTTTCCTATTGATGTAGTCCTAAGCAGATACAGGCGCAAATCACTTTCAAGGAAATGCTTTGCCAAGCAACCAAAAAACTACGAGTTTCCTGAAATCTCAGCACACATTTTTTCACCCAATCTTGATGACACTTTCAGGTAATGATCAGAACCCGAATCCACTTGGCTCACCAAATTTCGTTCTTCTAGTTTAAACAGTTCCTTGGCAGTAACAGTTTTAATATTTAGTTTCACTCTGTTTTCTCCTATATAGATACATGTAGTTGGAACTCTAAATCAAAGACAATTTGGGCTAGCTCTTTGAAACTTGACAAAATAAAGTAGTTCCAAGTTCTATCTCTATGGTTTGTTTCCTATTGATGTAGCCCTAAGCAGAGACTGGCGCAAATCACTTTCATGGAAAGGGATTGCCAAGCTTCCAAAAAACTACGAGTTTCCTGAAATCTCAGCACACATTTTTTCACCCAATTTTGATGACACTTTCAGGTCACGATCAGTACCCCAATCCCACTTGGCTCAACAAATTTCGTTCTTCTAGGTTAAACCATCCGTTGGCAGTAACAGTTTTAATTTTTAGGTTTCATTCTGTTTTCTCCTATACGGATACATGTAGTTGGAACTCTGAATCAAACAAGGTTTGTGCTAGCTCTTTGAAACTTGACACAAGAAAGTAGTTCCAAGTTCTATCTCTATGGTTTGTTTCCTATTCATGTAGCCCTAAGCAGAGACTGGCGCAAATCACTTTCATGGAAAGGGGTTGCAAAGCTTCCAAAACCTACGAGTTTCCTGAAATCACAGCACACATTTTTTCACCCAATCTTGATGACACATTCAGGTTATGATCAGTACCCCAATCTCACTTGGTCACCAAATTTCGTTCTTCTAGGTTAAACCGTTCGTTGGCATTAACAGTTTTAGTATTTAGGTTTCACTCTGTTTTCTCCTATATGGATACATGTAGTTGGAACTCTAAATAAAACACGGTTTGTGCTAGCTCTTTGAAATTTGACACAATAAAGTAGTTCCAAGTTCTATCCCTATGCATTGTTTCCTATTGATGTAGCCCTAAGCAGAGCCTGGCGCAAATCACTTTCATGGAAAGGAGTTGCCAAGCTTCCAAAAACTACGAGTTTCCTGAAATCTCAGCACACAGTTTTTCACCCAAGCTTGATGACACTTTCAGGTCAGGATCAGTACCCCAATCCCACTTGGCTCAACAAATTTCGTTCTTCTAGGTTAAACCGTTCGTTGACAGTAACAGTTTTAATTTTTATGTTTCACTCTGTTTTCTCCTATATGGATACATGTAGTTGGAAATCTAAATCAAACACGGATTGTGCTAGCTCTTTGAAACTTGACAGAATAAAGTAGTTCCAAGTTCTATCTCTATGGTTTGTTTCCTACTGATGTTGCCCTAAGCAGAGACTGGCGCAAATCACTTTCATGTAAAGGGGTTGTCAGGCTTCCAAAATCTACGAATTTCAGGAAAACTCAGCACACATTTTTTCACCCAATTTGATGACACTTTCTGGTAATGATCAGTACCCCAATCCCACTTGGCTCACCAAATTTGGTTCTTCTAGGTTAAACGGTTCGTTGGCAGTAACAGTTTTAATTTTAGGTTTCACTCTGTTTTCTCCTATATGGATACATGTAGTTGGAACTCTAAATCAAACACGGTTTGTGCTAGCTCTTTGAAACTTGACACAATAAAATAGTTCCAAGTTCTATCTCTATGGTTTGTTTCCTATTGATGTATACCCAAGCAGAGACTGGCGCAAATCACTTTCATGGAAAGGTGTTGCCAAGCTTCCAAAAAACTACGAGTTTCCTGAAATCTCAGCACACTTTTTTTCACCCAATCTTGATGACACTTTCAGGTCACGATCAGTACCCCAATCCCACTTGGCTCACCAAATTTTGTTTCTTGGTTAAACCGTTCATTGGCAGTAACAGTTTTAATTTTTAGGTTTCACTCTGTTTTCTCCGATATGGATACATGTAGTTGGAACTCTAAATCAAACACGGTTTGTGCTAGCTCTTTGAATCTTGACACAATAAAGTAGATCCATGTTCTATCTCTATGGTTTGTTTCCTATTGATGTAGCCCTAAGCAGAGATGGCGCAAATCACTTTCATGGAAAGGGGTTGCCAACCTTCCAAAAAACTACGAGTTTCCTGAAATCTCAGCACACATTTTTTCACCCAATCTTGATGACACTTTCAGTTAATGATCAGTACCCCAATCCCACTTGGCTCACCAAATTTCGTTCTTCTAGGTTAAACCGTTCGTTGGCAGTAACAGTTTTAATTTTCAGGTTTCACTCTGTTTTCTCCTATATGGATACATGTAGTTGGAACTCTAAATCAAAGACGGTTTGTCCTAGCTCTTTGAAACTTGACACAATAAAGTAGTTCCAAGTTCTATCTCTATGGTTTGTTTCCTATTGATGTAGCCCTAAGCAGAGGCGGGCGCAAATCACTTTCATGGAAGGGGGTTGCCATGCTTCCAAAAAACTACGAGTTTCCTGAAATCTCAGCACACATTTTTTCACCCAATCTTGATGACACTTTCAGGTAATGATCAGTACCCCAATCCCACTTGGCTCACCAAATTTCGTTCTTCTAGGTTAAACCGTTCGTTGGCAGTAACAGTTTTAATTTTTAGGTTTCACTCTGTTTTCTCCGATATGGATACATGTAGTTGGAACTCTAAATCAAACACGGTTTGTGCTAGCTCTTTGAATCTTGACACAATAAAGTAGATCCATGTTCTATCTCTATGGTTTGTTTCCTATTGATGTAGCCCTAAGCAGAGATGGCGCAAATCACTTTCATGGAAAGGGGTTGCCAACCTTCCAAAAAACTACGAGTTTCCTGAAATCTCAGCACACATTTTTTCACCCAATCTTGATGACACTTTCAGGTAATGATCAGTACCCCAATCCCACTTGGCTCACCAAATTTCGTTCTTCTAGGTTAAACCGTTCGTTGGCAGTAAGAGTTTTAATTTTTAGGTTTCACTCTGTTTTCTCCTATATGGATACATGTAGTTGGAACTCTAAATCAAAGACGGTTTGTGCTAGCTCTTTGAATCTTGACACAATAAAGTAGTTCCAAGTTCTATCTCTATGGATGGTTTCCTATTGATGTAGCCCTAAGCAGAGACGGGCGCAAATCACTTTCATGGAAAGGGGTTGCCAAGCTTCCAAAAAACTACCAGTTTCCTGAAATCTCAGCACACATTTTTTCACCCAATCTTTATGACACTTTCAGGTAATGATCAGTACCCCAATCCCACTTGGTTCACCAAATTTCGTTCTGCTAGGTTAAACCGTTCGTTGGCAGTAACAGTTTTAATTTTTAGGTTTCACTCTGTTTTCTCCTATATGGATACATGTAGTTGGAACTCTAAATCAAACACGGTTTTTGCTAGCTCTTTGAATCTTGACACAATAAAGTAGGTCCAAGTTCTATCTCTATGGTTTGTTTCCTATTGATGTAGCCCTAAGCAGAGATGGCGCAAATCACTTTCATGGAAAGGGGTTGCCAACCTTCCAAAAAACTACGAGTTTCCTGAAATCTCAGCACACATTTTTTCACCCAATCTTGATGACACTTTCAGTTAATGATCAGTACCCCAATCCCACTTGGCTCACCAAATTTCGTTCTTCTAGGTTAAACCGTTCGTTGGCAGTAACAGTTTTAATTTTCAGGTTTCACTCTGTTTTCTCCTATATGGATACATGTAGTTGGAACTCTAAATCAAAGACGGTTTGTCCTAGCTCTTTGAAACTTGACACAATAAAGTAGTTCCAAGTTCTAACTCCATGGTTTGTTTCCTATTGATGTAGCCCTAAGCAGAGACTGGCGCAAATCACTTTCATGGAAAGGGGTTGCCAAGCTTCCAAAAAACCACGAGTTTCCTGAAATCTCAACACACATTTTTTCACCCAATCTTGATGACACTTTCAGTTAATGATCAGTACCCCAATCCCACTTGGCTCACCAAATTTCGTTCTTCTAGGTTAAACCGTTCGTTGGCAGTAAGTTTTAATTTTCAGGTTTCACTCTGTATTCTCCTATATGGATACATGTAGTTGGAACTCTAAATCAAAGACGGTTTGTCCTAGCTCTTTGAAACTTGACACAATAAAGTAGTTCCAAGTTCTATCTCTATGGTTTGTTTCCTATTGATGTAGCCCTAAGCAGAGACTGGCGCAAATCACTTTAATGGAAAGGGGTTGCCAAGCTTCCAAAAAACTACGAGTTTCCTGAAATCTCAGCACACATTTTTTCACCCAATCTTTATGACACTTTCAGGTAATGATCAGTACCCCAATCCCACTTGGCTCACCAAATTTCGTTCTGCTAGGTTAATCCGTTCGTTGGCAGTAACAGTTTTAATTTTAGGTTTCACTCTGTTTTCTCCTATATGGATACATGTAGTTGGAACTCTAAATCAAACACGGTTTGTGCTAGCTCTTTGAATCTTGACACAATAAAGTAGGTCCAATTTCTATCTCTATGGTTTGTTTCCTATTGATGTAGCCCTAAGCAGAGATGGCGCAAATCACTTTCATGGAAAGGGGTTGCCAACCTTCCAAAAAACTACGAGTTTCCTGAAATCTCAGCACACATTTTTTCACCCAATCTTGATGACACTTTCAGTTAATGATCAGTACCCCAATCCCACTTGGCTCACCAAATTTCGTTCTTCTAGGTTAAACCGTTCGTTGGCAGTAACAGTTTTAATTTTCAGGTTTCACTCTGTTTTCTCCTATATGGATACATGTAGTTGGAACTCTAAATCAAAGACGGTTTGTCCTAGCTCTTTGAAACTTGACACAATAAAGTAGTTCCAAGTTCTATCTCTATGGTTTGTTTCCTATTGATGTAGCCCTAAGCAGAGACTGGCGCAAATCACTTTCATGGAAAGGGGTTGCCAAGCTTCCAAAAAACTACGAGTTTCCTGAAACCTCAGCACACATTTTTTCACCCAATCTTGATGACACTTTCAGGTAATGATCAGTACCCTAATCCCACTTGGCTCACCAAATTTCGTTCTTCTAGGTTAAACCGTTCGTTGGCAGTAACAGTTTTAATTTTTAGGTTTCACTCTGTTTTCTCCTATATGGATATATGTAGTTGGAACTCTAAACCAAACACGGTTTGTGCTAGCTCTTTGAAACTTGACACAATAAAGTAGTTCCCTGTTCTATTTCTATGGATTGCTTCTTATGGATGAAGCCCTAAGCAGAGACTGGCGCAAATCACTTTCATGGAAAGGGTTGCCAACCTTCCAAAAAAGTACGAGTTTCCTGAAATCTCAGCATACATTTTTTCACCCAATCTTCATGACACTTTCAGGTAATGATCAGTACACCAATCCAGGTTGGCTCACCAAATTTCGTTCTTCTAAGTTAAACGGTTCGGTGGCATTAACAGTTTTAATTTTTCGGTTTGACTCTGTTTTCTCCTATATGGATACATGTAGTTGGAACTCTAAATCAAACACGGTTTGTGCTAGCTCTTTGAAACTTGACACAATAAAGTAGTTCCAAGTTCTATCTCTATGGTTTGTTTCCTATTTATGTAGCCCTAAGTAGAGACCGGTACAAATCACATTCATGGAAAGGGGTTGCCAAGCTTCCAAAAAACTATGAGTTTCCTGAAATCTCAGCACACATTTTTTCACCCAATCTTGATGACACTTTCATGGAATGATCAGTACCCCAATCCCAATTGGCTCACCAAATTTCCTTCTTCTAGGTTAAACGGTTCGTTGGCAGTAACAGTTTAATTTTTAGGTTTCACTCTGTTTTCTCATATATGGATACATGTAGTTGGCACTCTAAATCAAACACGGTTTGTGGTAGCTCTTTGAAACTTGACACAATAAAAGAGTTCCAAGTTCTATCTCTATGGATTGTTTCCTATTGATGTAGGCCTAAGCAGAGACTGGCGGAAATCACTTTCAAGGAAAGGGGATGCTAGGTTTCCAAAAAACTACGAGTTTCCTGAAATCTCAGCACACATTTTTTCACCCAAACTTGATGACAGTTTCAGGTAATGATCAGTACCCCAATCCCGCTTGGCTCACCAAATTTCATTCTTCTAAGTTAAACCGTTCGGAGGCATTAACAGTTTTAATTTTTCGGTTTCACTCTGTTTTCTCCTATATGGATACATGTAGTTGGAACTCTAAATCAAACACGGTTTGTGCTAGCTCTTTGAAACTGGACACAATAAAGTAGTTCCAAGTTCTATCTCTATGGTTTGTTTCCTATTGATGTAGCCCTAAGCAGAGACTGGCGCAAATCACTTTCATGGAAAGGGGTTGCCAAGCTTCCAAAAAACTACGAGTTTCCTGAAATCTCAGCACACATTTTTTCACCCAATCTTGATGACACTTTCAGGTAATGATCAGTACCCCAATCCCACTTGGCTCACCAAATTTACTTCTTCTAGGTTAAACCGTTCATTGGCTGTAACAGTTTGAATTTTTAGGTTTCACTCTGTTTTCTCCTATTTGGATACATGTAGTTGGAACTCTAAATCAAACACGGTTTGTGCTAGCTCTTGGAAACTTGACACAATAAAGTAGTTCCAAGTTCTATCTCTATGGTTTGTTTCCTATTGATGTAGCCCTAAGCAGAGACCAGCGCAAATCACTTTCATGTCACGGGGATGCCAAGCTTCCAAAAAACTATGAGTTTCCTGAAATCTCAGCACACATTTTTTCACCCAATCTTGATGACACTTTCATGTAATGATCAGTACCCCAATCCCACTTGGCTCACCTAATTTCCTTCTTCTAGGTTAAACGGTTCGTTGGCAGTAACAGTTTAATTTTTAGGTTTCACTCTGTTTTCTCATATATGGATACATGTAGTTGGCACTCTAAATCAAACACGGTTCGTGCTAGCTCTTTGATACTTGACACAATAAAAGAGTTCCAAGTTCTGTCTCTATGGGTTGTTTCCTATTGATGTAGGCCTAAGCAGAGACTGGCGGAAATCACTTTCATGGAAAGGGGAGGCTAGGTTTCCAAAAAACTACGAGTTTCCTGAAATCTCAGCACACATTGTTTCACCCAATCTTGATGACAGTTTCAGGTAATGATCAGTACCCCAATCCTCCTTGACTCACCAAATTTCATTCTTCTATGTTAAACCATTCGTTGGCACTAACAGTTTTAATATTTAGGTTTTAATCTGTTTTCTCCTATATGGATACATGTAGTTGGAACTGTAAATCAAAAACGGTTTGTGCTAGCTCTTTGAAACTTGACACAATAAATTAGCTCCAAGTTCTATCTCTATGATTTGTTTCCTAATGATGTAGCCCTAAGCAGAGACTGGCACAAATCACTTTCATGGAAAGGGGTTGCCAAGCTTCCAAAAAACTACGAGTTTCCAGAAATCTCAGCACACATTTTTTCACGCAATCTTGTTGACACTTTCAGGTAATGATCAGTACCCCAATCCCACTTGGCTCACCAAATTTCGTTCTGCTAGGTTAAACCGTTCGTTGGCAGTAACACTTTAAATTTTTAGGTTTCACTCTGTTTTTTCCTATATGGATACATGTAGTTGGAACTCTAAATCAAAGACGGTTTGTGCTAGCTCTTTGAATCTTGACACAATAAAGTAGTTCCAAGTTCTATCTCTATGGTTTGTTTCCTATTGACATAGCCCTAAGCAGAGACTGGCTCATATCACTTTCATGGAAAGGGGTTGCCAAGCTTCCAAAAAACTGTGAGTTTCCTGAAATCTCAGCACACATTTTTTTCACCCAATCTTGATGACACTTTCAGGTAATGATCAGTACCCCAATCCCACTTGGCTCACCAAATTTCGTTCTTCTAGGTTAAATGGTTCGTTGGCAGTAACAGTTTTAATTTTTATGTTTCACTCTGTTTTCTCCTATATGGGTACATGTAGGTGGAACTATAAATCAAAGACGGTTTGTGCTAGCACTTTGAAACTTGACACAATAAAGTAGTTCCATGTTCTATCTCTATGGATTGTTTCCTATTGATGTAGCCCTAAGCAGAGACTGGCACAAATCACTTTCATGGAAAGGGGTTGCCAAGCTTCCAAAAAACTACGAGTTTCCTGAAATCTCAGCACACATTTTTTCACCCAAACTTAATGACACTTTCAGGTAATGATCAGTACCCCAATACTCCTTGGCTCACCAAATTTCGTTCTTTTAGGTTAAACCGTTCGTTGGCAGTAACAGTTTTAATATTTAGGTTTTACTCTGTTTTCTCCTATATGGATACATGTAGGTGGAACTCTAAATCAAAGACGGTTTGTGCTAGCACATGGAAACTTGACACCATAAAGTAGTTCCATGTTCTATCTCTATGGTTTGTTTCCTATTGATGTAGCCCTAAGCAGAGACTGGTGCAAATCACTTTCATGGAAAGAGGTTGCCAAGCTTCCAAAAAACTACGAATTTCCTGAAATCTCAGCACACATTTTTTCACCCAATCTTGATGACACTTTCAGGTAATGATCAGTACCCCAATCCCACTTGGCTCACCAAATTTCGTTCTTCTAGGTTAAACCATTCGTTGGCAGTAACGCTTTTAATTTTTAGGTTTCACTATGTTTTCTCCTATATGGATACATGTAGTTGGAACTCTAAATCAAAGACGGTTTGTGCTAGCTCTTTGAATCTTGACGCAATAAAGTAGTTCCAAGTTCTTTGTCTATGGCTTGTTTCCTATTGACCTAGCCCTAAGCAGAGACTGGCTCATATCACTTTCATGAAAGGGGTTGCCAAGCTTCCAAAAAACTACGAGTTTCCTGAAATCTCAGCACACATTTTTTCACCCAAACTTGATGACACTTTCAGGTAATGATCAGTACCCCAATCCCACTTGGCTCACCAAATTTCGTTCTTCTAGGTTAAACCGTTCGTTGCCAGTAACAGTTTTAATTTTTAGGTATCAAGCTGTTTTCTCCTATATGGATACATGTAGTTGGAACTCTAAATTAAACACGGTTTGTGCTAGCTCTTTGAAAGTTGACACAATAAAGTAGTTCCAAGTTCTATCTCTATGGTTTGTTTCCTATTGATGTAGCCCTAAGCAGAGACAGGCGCAAATCACTTTCATGGAAAGGGGTTGCCAAGCAACCAAAAAACTACGAGTTTCCTGAAATCTCAGCACACATTTTTTCACCCAATCTTGATGACACTTTCAGGTAATGATCAGTACCCGAATCCCACTTGGCTCACCAAATTTTGTTCTTCTAGGTTAAACCGTCCGTTTGCAGTAACAGCTTTAATTTTTAGGTTTCACTCTGTTTCTCCTATATGGATACAAGTAGTTGGAACTCTAAATCAAACAAGGTTTGTGCCACCTCTTTGAAACTTGACACAATAAAGTAGTTCCAAGTTCTCTCTCTATGGTTTTTTACCTATTGATGTAGCCCGAAGCAGAGACTGGTGCAAATCACTTTCATGGAAAGGGGTTGCCAAGCTTCCAAAAAACTACGAATTTCCTGAAATCTCAGCACACATTTTTTCACCCAATCTTGATGACACTTTCAGGTAATGATCAGTACCCCAATCCCACTTGGCTCACCAAATTTCGTTCTTCTAGGTTAAATGGTTCGTTGGCAGTAACAGTTTTAATTTTTATATTTCACTCTGTTTTCTCCTATATGGGTACATGTAGGTGGAACTATAAATCAAAGACGGTTTGTGCTAGGTCTTTGAAACTTGACACAATAAAGTAGTTCCAAGTTCTATCTCTATGGTTTGTTTCCTATTGATGTAGCCCTAAGCAGAGACTGGCCCAAATCACTTTCATGAAAGGGGTTGCCAAGCTTCCAAAAAACTACGAGTTTCCTGAAATCTCAGCACACTTTTTTTCACCCAATCTTGATGACACTTTCAGGTCACGATCAGTACCCCAATCCCACTTGGCTCACCAAATTTTGTTTCTTGGTTAAACCGTTCATTGGAAGTAACAGTTTTAATTTTTAGGTTTCACTCTGTTTTCTCCGATATGGATACATGTATTTGGAACTCTAAATCAAACATGGTTTGTGCTAGCTCTTTGAACCTTGACACACGAAAGTAGTTCCAAGTTCTATATCTATGGTGTGTTTCCTATTGATGTAGCCCTAAGCAGAGACTGGCGCGAATCACTTTCATGGAAAGGGGTTGCCAAGCTTCCAAAAAACTACGAGTTTCCTGAAATCTCAGCACACATTTTTTCAAACAATCTTGATGACACTTTCAGGTGATGATCATTACCCCAACCCCACTTTTCTCACCAAATTTCGTTCTTCTAGGTTAACTCGTTCGTTTGCATTAACAGTTTAAATTTTTAGGTTTCAATCTGTTTTCTCCTATATGGATACATGTAGTTGGAACTCTAAATCAAACACGGTTTGTGCTAGCTCTTTGAATCTTGACACAATAAAGTAGGTCCAAGTTCTATCTCTATGGTTTGTTTCCTATTGATGTAGCCCTAAGCAGAGATGGCGCAAATCACTTTCATGGAAAGGGGTTGCCAACCTTCCAAAAAACTACGAGTTTCCTGAAATCTCAGCACACATTTTTTCACCCAATCTTGATGACACTTTCAGTTAATGATCAGTACCCCAATCTCACTTGGCTCACCAAATTTCGTTCTTCTAGGTTAAACCGTTCGTTGGCAGTAAGAGTTTTAATTTTTAGGATTCACTCTGTTTTCTCCTATATGGATACATGTAGTTGGAACTCTAAATCAAAGACGGTTTGTGCTAGCTCTTTGAATCTTGACACAATAAAGTAGTTCCAAGTTCTATCTCTATGGTTTGTTTCTTATTGATGTAGCCCTAAGCAGAGACTGGCGCAAATCACTTTCATGGAAAGGGGTTTCCAAAAATCCAAAAAACTACGAGTTTCCAGAAATCTCGGCACACATTTTTTCACCCTATCTTGATGACATTTCCAGGTAATGATCAGGATCCCACTCCCACTTGGCTCACCAAATTTCGTTCTTCTAGGTTAAACCGTTCATTGGCAGTAACAGTTTTAAATTCTAAGTTTCACTCTGTTTTTTCCTATATGGATTCATGTAGTTTGAACTCTAAATCAAACACGGTTTGTGCTGGCTCTTTGAAACTTGACACAATAGAGTAGTTCCAAATTCTATCTCTATGGTTTGTTTCCTATTGATGTAGCCCTAAGAAGAGACTGGCGCAAATCACTTACATGGAAAGGGGTTGCCAAGCTTCCAAAAAACTACGAGTTTCCTGAAATCTCAACACACATTTTTTCACCCAATCTTGATGACACTTTCAGGTAATGATCAGTACCCCAATCCCACTTGGCTCACCAAATTTCGTTCTTCTACGTTAAACCGTTCGTTGGCAGTAACAGTTTTAATTTTCAGGTTTCACTCTGTTTTCTCCTATATGGATACATGTAGTTGGAACTCTAAAGCAAAGACGGTTTGTCCTAGCTCTTTGAAACTTGACACAATAAAGTAGTTCCAAGTTCTATCTCTATGGTTTGTTTCCTATTGATGTAGCCCTAAGCAGAGACGTGCGCACATCACTTTCATGGAACGGGGTTGCCAAGCTTCCAAAAAACTACGAGTTTCCTGAAATCTCAGCACACATTTTTTCACCCAATCTTTATGACACTTTCAGGTAATGATCAGTACCCCAATCCCACTTGGCTCACCAAATTTTGTTCTGCTAGGTTAAACCGTTCGTTGGCAGTAACAGTTTTAATTTTTAGGTTTCACTCTGTTTTCTCCTATATGGATACATGTAGTTGGAACTCTAAATCAAACACGGTTTGTGCTAGCTCTTTGAATCTTGACACAATAAAGTAGGTCCAAGTTCTATCTCTATGGTTTGTTTCCTATTGATGTAGCCCTAAGCAGAGATGGCGCAAATCGCTTTCATGGAAAGGGGTTGCCAACCTTCCAAAAAACTACGAGTTTTTTGAAATCTCAGCACACATTTTTTCACTCAATCTTTATGACACTTTCAGGTAATGATCAGTATCCCAATCCCACTTGGCTCACCAAATTTCGTTCTTCTAGGTTAAACCGTACATTGGCAGTAACAGTTTTAAATTTTAGGTTTCACTCTGTTTTCTCCTATATGGATTCATGTAGTTTGAACTCTAAATCAAACACGGTTTGTGCTGGCTCTTTGAAACTTGACACAATAGAGTAGTTCCAAATTCTATCTCTATGGTTTGTTTCCTATTGATGTAGCCCTAAGCAGAGACTGGCGCAAATCACTTACATGGAAAGGGGTTGCCAAGCTTCCAAAAAACTACGAGTTTCCTGAAATCTCAGGACACATTTTTTCACCCAATCTTGATGACACTTTCAGTTAATGATCAGTACCCCAATCTCACTTGGCTCACCAAATTTCGTTCTTCTACGTTAAACCGTTCGTTGGCAGTAACAGTTTTAATTTTCAGGTTTCACTCTGTTTTCTCCTATATGGATACATGTATTTGGAACTCTAAATCAAAGACGGTTTGTCCTAGCTCTTTGAAACTTGACACAATAAAGTAGTTCCAAGTTCTATCTCTATGGTTTGTTTCCTATTGATGTAGCCCTAAGCAGAGGCGGGCGCAAATCACTTTCATGAAAAGGGGTTGCCAAGCTTCCAAAAAACTACGAGTTTCCTGAAATCTCAGCACACATTTTTTCACCCAATCTTGATGACACTTTCAGGTAATGATCAGTACCCCAATCCCACTTGGTTCACCAAATTTCGTTCTTCTAGGTTAAACCGTTCTTTTGCAGTAACAGTTTTAATTTTTAGGTTTCACTCTGTTTTCTCCGATATGGATATATGTAGTTGGAACTCTAAATCAAACACGGTTTGTGCTAGCTCTTTGAATCTTGACACAATAAAGTAGGTCCAAGTTCTATCTCTATGGTTTGTTTCTTATTGATGTAGCCCTAAGCAGAAACTGGCGCAAATCACTTTCATGGAAAGGGGTTTCCAAAAATCCAAAAAACTACGAGTTTCCAGAAATCTCGGCACACATTTTTTCACCCTATCTTGATGACACTTTCAGGTAATGATCAGGATCCCAATCCCACTTGGCTCACCAAATTTCGTTCTTCTAGGTTAAACCGTTCATTGGCAGTAACAGTTTTAAATTCTAAGTTTCACTCTGTTTTTTCCTATATGGATTCATGTAGTTTGAACTCTAAATCAAACACGGTTTGTGCTGGCTCTTTGAAACTTGACACAATAGAGTAGTTCCAAATTCTATCTCTATGGTTTGTTTCCTATTGATGTAGCCCTAAGCAGAGACTGGCGCAAATCACTTACATGGAAAGGGGTTGCCAAGCTTCCAAAAAACTACGAGTTTCCTGAAATCTCAACACACATTTTTTCACCCAATCTTGATGACACTTTCAGGTAATGATCAGTACCCCAATCCCACTTGGCTCACCAAATTTCGTTCTTCTAGGTTAAACCGTTCGTTGGCAGTAACAGTTTTAATTTTTAGGTTTCACTCTGTTTTCTCCTATATGGATACATGTAGTTGGAACTCTAAAGCAAAGACGGTTTGTCCTAGCTCTTTGAAACTTGACACAATAAAGTAGTTCCAAGTTCTATCTCTATGGTTTGTTTCCTATTGAAGTAGCCCTAACCAGAGACGTGCGCACATCACTTTCATGGAAAGGGGTTGCCAAGCTTCCAAAAAACTACGAGTTTCCTGAAATCTCAGCACACATTTTTTCACCCAATCTTTATCACACTTTCAGGTAATGATCAGTACCCCAATCCCACTTGGCTCACCAAATTTCGTTCTGCTAGGTTAAACCATTCGTTGGCAGTAAGAGTTTTAATTTTTAGGTTTCACTCTGTTTTCTCCTATATGGATACATGTAGTTGTAACTCTAAATCAAACACGGTTTGTGCTAGCTCTTTGAATCTTGACACAATAAAGTAGGTCCAAGTTCTATCTCTATGGTTTGTTTCCTATTGATGTAGCCCTAAGCAGAGATGGCGCAAATCGCTTTCATGGAAAGGGGTTGCCAACCTTCCAAAAAACTACGAGTTTTTTGAAATCTCAGCACACATTTTTTCACTCAATCTTTATGACACTTTCAGGTAATGATCAGTATCCCAATCCCACTTGGCTCACCAAATTTCGTTCTTCTAGGTTAAACCGTACATTGGCAGTAACAGTTTTAAATTTTAGGTTTCACTCTGTTTTCTCCTATATGGATTCATGTACTTTGAACTCTAAATCAAACACGGTTTGTGCTGGCTCTTTGAAACTTGACACAATAGAGTAGTTCCAAATTCTATCTCTATGGTTTGTTTCCTATTGATGTAGCCCTAAGCA
The DNA here is from genome assembly GCF_964194105.1 of Spermophilus citellus. Taxonomy (NCBI): domain Eukaryota; kingdom Metazoa; phylum Chordata; class Mammalia; order Rodentia; family Sciuridae; genus Spermophilus; species Spermophilus citellus. The sequence continues at coordinate 54,129,471 of NC_138187.1, forward strand.
GAGACTGGCGCAAATCACTTACATGGAAAGGGGTTGCCAAGCTTCCAAAAAACTACGAGTTTCCTGAATCTCAGCACACATTTTTTCACCCAATCTTGATGACACTTTCAGGTAATGATCAGTACCCCAATCCCACTTGGCTCACCAAATTTCGTTCTTCTAGGTTAAACCGTTCGTTTGCAGTAGCAGTTTTAATTTTTAGGTTTCACTCTGTTTTCTCCGATATGGATACATGTAGTTGGAACTCTAAATCAAACACGGTTTGTGCTAGCTCTTTGAATCTTGACACAATAAAGTAGGTCCAAGTTCTATCTCTATGGTTTGTTTCTTATTGATGTAGCCCTAAGCAGAGAGTGGCGCAAATCACTTTTATGGAAAGGGGTTGCCAAGAATCCAAAAAACTACGAGTTTCCAGAAATCTTGGCACACATTTTTTCACCCAAACTTGATGACACTTTCAGTTAATGATCAGTACCGCAATCCCACTTGGCTCACCAAATTTCGTTCTTCTAGTTTAAACCGTTCGTTGGCAGTAACAGTTTTAATTTTCAGGTTTCACTCTGTTTTCTCCGATATGGATACATGTAGTTGGAACTCTAAATCAAAGACGGTTTGTCCTAGCTCTTTGAAACTTGACACAATAAAGTAGTTCCAAGTTCTATCTCTATGGTTTGTTTCCTATTGATGTAGCCCTAAGCAGAGACGGGCGCAAATCACTTTCATGGAAAGGGGTTGCCAAGCTTCCAAAAAACTACGAGTTTCCTGAAATCTCAGCACACATTTTTTCACCCAATCTTGATGACACTTTCAGGTAATGATGAGTACCCCAATCCCACTTGGGTCACCAAATTTCGTTCTTCTAGGTTAAACCGTTCGTTGGCAGTAACAGTTTTAATTTTTAGGTTTCACTCTGTTTTCTCCGATATGGATACATGTAGTTGGAACTCTAAATCAAACACGGTTTGTGCTAGCTCTTTGAATCTTGACACAATAAAGTAGGTCCAAGTTCTATCTCTATGGTTTGTTTCCTATTGATGTAGCCCTAAGCAGAGATGGCGCAAATCACTTTCATGGAAAGGGGTTGCCAACCTTCCAAAAAACTACGAGTTTCCTGAAATCTCAGCACACATTTTTTCACCCAATCTTGATGACACTTTCAGTTAATGATCAGTACCCCAATCCCACTTGGCTCACCAAATTTCGTTCTTCTAGGTTAAACCGTTCGTTGGCAGTAAGAGTTTTAATTTTTAGGATTCACTCTGTTTTCTCCTATATGGATACATGTAGTTGGAACTCTAAATCAAAGACGGTTTGTGCTAGCTCTTTGAATCTTGACACAATAAAGTAGTTCCAAGTTCTATCTCTATGGTTTGTTTCTTATTGATGTAGCCCTAAGCAGAGACTGGCGCAAATCACTTTCATGGAAAGGGGTTTCCAAAAATCCAAAAAACTACGAGTTTCCAGAAATCTCGGCACACATTTTTTCACCCTATCTTGATGACATTTCCAGGTAATGATCAGGATCCCACTCCCACTTGGCTCACCAAATTTCGTTCTTCTAGGTTAAACCGTTCATTGGCAGTAACAGTTTTAAATTCTAAGTTTCACTCTGTTTTTTCCTATATGGATTCATGTAGTTTGAACTCTAAATCAAACACGGTTTGTGCTGGCTCTTTGAAACTTGACACAATAGAGTAGTTCCAAATTCTATCTCTATGGTTTGTTTCCTATTGATGTAGCCCTAAGCAGAGACGTGCGCACATCACTTTCATGGAACGGGGTTGCCAAGCTTCCAAAAAACTACGAGTTTCCTGAAATCTCAGCACACATTTTTTCACCCAATCTTTATGACACTTTCAGGTAATGATCAGTACCCCAATCCCACTTGGCTCACCAAATTTCGTTCTGCTAGGTTAAACCGTTCGTTGGCAGTAACAGTTTTAATTTTTAGGTTTCACTCTGTTTTCTCCTATATGGATACATGTAGTTGGAACTCTAAATCAAACACGGTTTGTGCTAGCTCTTTGAATCTTGACACAATAAAGTAGGTCCAAGTTCTATCTCTATGGTTTGTTTCCTATTGATGTAGCCCTAAGCAGAGATGGCGCAAATCGCTTTCATGGAAAGGGGTTGCCAACCTTCCAAAAAACTACGAGTTTTTTGAAATCTCAGCACACATTTTTTCACTCAATCTTTATGACACTTTCAGGTAATGATCAGTATCCCAATCCCACTTGGCTCACCAAATTTCGTTCTTCTAGGTTAAACCGTACATTGGCAGTAACAGTTTTAAATTTTAGGTTTCACTCTGTTTTCTCCTATATGGATTCATGTACTTTGAACTCTAAATCAAACACGGTTTGTGCTGGCTCTTTGAAACTTGACACAATAGAGTAGTTCCAAATTCTATCTCTATGGTTTGTTTCCTATTGATGTAGCCCTAAGCAGAGACTGGCGCAAATCACTTACATGGAAAGGGGTTGCCAAGCTTCCAAAAAACTACGAGTTTCCTGAAATCTCAGCACACATTTTTTCACCCAATCCTGATGACACTTTCAGTTAATGATCAGTACCCCAATCTCACTTGGCTCACCAAATTTCGTTCTTCTACGTTAAACCGTTCGTTGACAGTAACAGTTTTAATTTTCAGGTTTCACTCTGTTTTCTCCTATATGGATACATGTAGTTGGAACTCTAAATCAAAGACGGTTTGTCCTAGCTCTTTGAAACTTGACACAATAAAGTAGTTCCAAGTTCTATCTCTATGGTTTGTTTCCTATTGATGTAGCCCTAAGCAGAGACGTGCGCACATCACTTTCATGGAAAGGGGTTGCCAAGCTTCCAAAAAACTACGAGTTTCCTGAAATCTCAGCACACATTTTTTCACCCAATCTTGATGACACTTTCAGGTAATGATCAGTACCCCAATCCCACTTGGCTCACCAAATTTCGTTCTTCTAGGTTAAACCGTTCGTTTGCAGTAGCAGTTTTAATTTTTAGGTTTCACTCTGTTTTCTCCGATATGGATACATGTAGTTGGAACTCTAAATCAAACACGGTTTGTGCTAGCTCTTTGAATCTTGACACAATAAAGTAGGTCCAAGTTCTATCTCTATGGTTTGTTTCTTATTGATGTAGCCCTAAGCAGAGAGTGGCGCAAATCACTTTTATGGAAAGGGGTTGCCAAAAATCCAAAAAACTACGAGTTTCCAGAAATCTTGGCACACATTTTTTCACCCAAACTTGATGACACTTTCAGTTAATGATCAGTACCGCAATCCCAATTGGCTCACCAAATTTCGTTCTTCTAGTTTAAACCGTTCGTTGGCAGTAACAGTTTTAATTTTCAGGTTTCACTCTGTTTTCTCCGATATGGATACATGTAGTTGGAACTCTAAATCAAAGACGGTTTGTCCTAGCTCTTTGAAACTTGACACAATAAAGTAGTTCCAAGTTCTATCTCTATGGTTTGTTTCCTATTGATGTAGCCCTAAGCAGAGACGGGCGCAAATCACTTTCATGGAAAGGGGTTGCCAAGCTTCCAAAAAACTACGAGTTTCCTGAAATCTCAGCACACATTTTTTGACCCAATCTTGATGACACTTTCAGGTAATGATGAGTACCCCAATCCCACTTGGGTCACCAAATTTCGTTCTTCTAGGTTAAACCGTTCGTTGGCAGTAACAGTTTTAATTTTTAGGTTTCACTCTGTTTTCTCCGATATGGATACATGTAGTTGGAACTCTAAATCAAACACGGTTTGTGCTAGCTCTTTGAATCTTGACACAATAAAGTAGGTCCAAGTTCTATCTCTATGGTTTGTTTCCTATTGATGTAGCCCTAAGCAGAGATGGCGCAAATCACTTTCATGGAAAGGGGTTGCCAACCTTCCAAAAAACTACGAGTTTCCTGAAATCTCAGCACACATTTTTTCACCCAATCTTGATGACACTTTCAGTTAATGATCAGTACCCCAATCCCACTTGGCTCACCAAATTTCGTTCTTCTAGGTTAAACCGTTCGTTGGCAGTAAGAGTTTTAATTTTTAGGATTCACTCTGTTTTCTCCTATATGGATACATGTAGTTGGAACTCTAAATCAAAGACGGTTTGTGCTAGCTCTTTGAATCTTGACACAATAAAGTAGTTCCAAGTTCTATCTCTATGGTTTGTTTCTTATTGATGTAGCCCTAAGCAGAGACTGGCGCAAATCACTTTCATGGAAAGGGGTTTCCAAAAATCCAAAAAACTACGAGTTTCCAGAAATCTCGGCACACATTTTTTCACCCTATCTTGATCACATTTCCAGGTAATGATCAGGATCCCACTCCCACTTGGCTCACCAAATTTCGTTCTTCTAGGTTAAACCGTTCATTGGCAGTAACAGTTTTAAATTCTAAGTTTCACTCTGTTTTTTCCTATATGGATTCATGTAGTTTGAACTCTAAATCAAACACGGTTTGTGCTGGCTCTTTGAAACTTGACACAATAGAGTAGTTCCAAATTCTATCTCTATGGTTTGTTTCCTATTGATGTAGCCCTAAGCAGAGATGGCGCAAATCGCTTTCATGGAAAGGGGTTGCCAACCTTCCAAAAAACTACGAGTTTTTTGAAATCTCAGCACACATTTTTTCACCCAATCTTGATGACACTTTCAGGTAATGATCAGTACCCCAATCCCACTTGGTTCACCAAATTTCGTTCTTCTAGGTTAAACCGTTCTTTTGCAGTAACAGTTTTAATTTTTAGGTTTCACTCTGTTTTCTCCGATATGGATATATGTAGTTGGAACTCTAAATCAAACACGGTTTGTGCTAGCTCTTTGAATCTTGACACAATAAAGTAGGTCCAAGTTCTATCTCTATGGTTTGTTTCTTATTGATGTAGCCCTAAGCAGAAACTGGCGCAAATCACTTTCATGGAAAGGGGTTTCCAAAAATCCAAAAAACTACGAGTTTCCAGAAATCTCGGCACACATTTTTTCACCCTATCTTGATGACACTTTCAGATAATGATCAGGATCCCAATCCCACTTGGCTCACCAAATTTCGTTCTTCTAGGTTAAACCGTTCATTGGCAGTAACAGTTTTAAATTCTAAGTTTCACTCTGTTTTTTCCTATATGGATTCATGTAGTTTGAACTCTAAATCAAACACGGTTTGTGCTGGCTCTTTGAAACTTGACACAATAGAGTAGTTCCAAATTCTATCTCTATGGTTTGTTTCCTATTGATGTAGCCCTAAGCAGAGACTGGCGCAAATCACTTACATGGAAAGGGGTTGCCAAGCTTCCAAAAAACTACGAGTTTCCTGAAATCTCAACACACATTTTTTCACCCAATCTTGATGACACTTTCAGGTAATGATCAGTACCCCAATCCCACTTGGCTCACCAAATTTCGTTCTTCTAGGTTAAACCGTTCGTTGGCAGTAACAGTTTTAATTTTTAGGTTTCACTCTGTTTTCTCCTATATGGATACATGTAGTTGGAACTCTAAAGCAAAGACGGTTTGTCCTAGCTCTTTGAAACTTGACACAATAAAGTAGTTCCAAGTTCTATCTCTATGGTTTGTTTCCTATTGAAGTAGCCCTAACCAGAGACGTGCGCACATCACTTTCATGGAAAGGGGTTGCCAAGCTTCCAAAAAACTACGAGTTTCCTGAAATCTCAGCACACATTTTTTCACCCAATCTTGATGACACTTTCAGGTAATGATCAGTACCCCAATCCCACTTGGCTCACCAAATTTCGTTCTGCTAGGTTAAACCATTCGTTGGCAGTAAGAGTTTTAATTTTTAGGTTTCACTCTGTTTTCTCCTATATGGATACATGTAGTTGTAACTCTAAATCAAACACGGTTTGTGCTAGCTCTTTGAATCTTGACACAATAAAGTAGGTCCAAGTTCTATCTCTATGGTTTGTTTCCTATTGATGTAGCCCTAAGCAGAGATGGCGCAAATCGCTTTCATGGAAAGGGGTTGCCAACCTTCCAAAAAACTACGAGTTTTTTGAAATCTCAGCACACATTTTTTCACTCAATCTTTATGACACTTTCAGGTAATGATCAGTATCCCAATCCCACTTGGCTCACCAAATTTCGTTCTTGTAGGTTAAACCGTACATTGGCAGTAACAGTTTTAAATTTTAGGTTTCACTCTGTTTTCTCCTATATGGATTCATGTAGTTTGAACTCTAAATCAAACACGGTTTGTGCTGGCTCTTTGAAACTTGACACAATAGAGTAGTTCCAAATTCTATCTCTATGGTTTGTTTCCTATTGTTGTAGCCCTAAGCAGAGACTGGCGCAAATCACTTACATGGAAAGGGGTTGCCAAGCTTCCAAAAAACTACGAGTTTCCTGAAATCTCAACACACATTTTTTCACCCAATCTTGATGACACTTTCAGGTAATGATCAGTACCCCAATCCCACTTGGCTCACCAAATTTCGTTCTTCTAGGTTAAACCGTTCGTTGGCAGTAACAGTTTTAATTTTCAGGTTTCACTCTGTTTTCTCCTATATGGATACATGTAGTTGGAACTCTAAAGCAAAGACGGTTTGTCCTAGCTCTTTGAAACTTGACACAATAAAGTAGTTCCAAGTTCTATCTCTATGGTTTGTTTCCTATTGATGTAGCCCTAAGCAGAGACGTGCGCACATCACTTTCATGGAACGGGGTTGCCAAGCTTCCAAAAAACTACGAGTTTCCTGAAATCTCAGCACACATTTTTTCACCCAATCTTTATGACACTTTCAGGTAATGATCAGTACCCCAATCCCACTTGGCTCACCAAATTTCGTTCTGCTAGGTTAAACCGTTCGTTGGCAGTAACAGTTTTAATTTTTAGGTTTCACTCTGTTTTCTCCTATATGGATACATGTAGTTGGAACTCTAAATCAAACACGGTTTGTGCTAGCTCTTTGAATCTTGACACAATAAAGTAGGTCCAAGTTCTATCTCTATGGTTTGTTTCCTATTGATGTAGCCCTAAGCAGAGATGGCGCAAATCGCTTTCATGGAAAGGGGTTGCCAACCTTCCAAAAAACTACGAGTTTTTTGAAATCTCAGCACACATTTTTTCACTCAATCTTTATGACACTTTCAGGTAATGATCAGTATCCCAATCCCACTTGGCTCACCAAATTTCGTTCTTGTAGGTTAAACCGTACATTGGCAGTAACAGTTTTAAATTTTAGGTTTCACTCTGTTTTCTCCTATATGGATTCATGTAGTTTGAACTCTAAATCAAACACGGTTTGTGCTGGCTCTTTGAAACTTGACACAATAGAGTAGTTCCAAATTCTATCTCTATGGTTTGTTTCCTATTGATGTAGCCCTAAGCAGAGACTGGCGCAAATCACTTACATGGAAAGGGGTTGCCAAGCTTCCAAAGAACTACGAGTTTCCTGAAATCACAGGACACATTTTTTCACCCAATCTTGATGACACTTTCAGTTAATGATCAGTACCCCAATCTCACTTGGCTCACCAAATTTCGTTCTTCTACGTTAAACCGTTCGTTGGCAGTAACAGTTTTAATTTTCAGGTTTCACTCTGTTTTCTCCTATATGGATACATGTATTTGGAACTCTAAATCAAAGACGGTTTGTCCTAGCTCTTTGAAACTTGACACAATAAAGTAGTTCCAAGTTCTATCTCTATGGTTTGTTTCCTATTGATGTAGCCCTAAGCAGAGACGGGCGCAAATCACTTTCATGGAAAGGGGTTGCCAAGCTTCCAAAAAACTACGAGTTTCCTGAAATCTCAGCACACATTTTTTCACCCAATCTTGATGACACTTTCAGGTAATGATCAGTACCCCAATCCCACTTGGTTCACCAAATTTCGTTCTTCTAGGTTAAACCGTTCGTTTGCAGTAACAGTTTTAATTTTTAGGTTTCACTCTGTTTTCTCCGATATGGATATATGTAGTTGGAACTCTAAATCAAACACGGTTTGTGCTAGCTCTTTGAATCTTGACACAATAAAGTAGGTCCAAGTTCTATCTCTATGGTTTGTTTCTTATTGATGTAGCCCTAAGCAGAGACTGGCGCAAATCACTTTCATGGTAAGGGGTTTCCAAAAATCCAAAAAACTACGAGTTTCCAGAAATCTCGGCACACATTTTTTCACCCTATCTTGATGACACTTTCAGGTAATGATCAGGATCCCAATCCCACTTGGCTCACCAAATTTCGTTCTTCTAGGTTAAACCGTTCATTGGCAGTAACAGTTTTAAATTCTAAGTTTCACTCTGTTTTTTCCTATATGGATTCATGTAGTTTGAACTCTAAATCAAACACGGTTTGTGCTGGCTCTTTGAAACTTGACACAATAGAGTAGTTCCAAATTCTATCTCTATGGTTTGTTTCCTATTGATGTAGCCCTAAGCAGAGACTGGCGCAAATCACTTACATGGAAAGGGGTTGCCAAGCTTCCAAAAAACTACGAGTTTCCTGAAATCTCAACACACATTTTTTCACCCAATCTTGATGACACTTTCAGGTAATGATCAGTACCCCAATCCCACTTGGCTCACCAAATTTCGTTCTTCTAGGTTAAACCGTTCGTTGGCAGTAACAGTTTTAATTTTCAGGTTTCACTCTGTTTTCTCCTATATGGATACATGTAGTTGGAACTCTAAAGCAAAGACGGTTTGTCCTAGCTCTTTGAAACTTGACACAATAAAGTAGTTCCAAGTTCTATCTCTATGGTTTGTTTCCTATTGAAGTAGCCCTAAGCAGAGACGTGCGCACATCACTTTCATGGAAAGGGGTTGCCAAGCTTCCAAAAAACTACGAGTTTCCTGAAATCTCAGCACACATTTTTTCACCCAATCTTTATGACACTTTCAGGTAATGATCAGTACCCCAATCCCACTTGGCTCACCAAATTTCGTTCTGCTAGGTTAAACCATTCGTTGGCAGTAAGAGTTTTAATTTTTAGGTTTCACTCTGTTTTCTCCTATATGGATACATGTAGTTGTAACTCTAAATCAAACACGGTTTGTGCTAGCTCTTTGAATCTTGACACAATAAAGTAGGTCCAAGTTCTATCTCTATGGTTTGTTTCCTATTGATGTAGCCCTAAGCAGAGATGGCGCAAATCGCTTTCATGGAAAGGGGTTGCCAACCTTCCAAAAAACTACGAGTTTTTTGAAATCTCAGCACACATTTTTTCACTCAATCTTTATGACACTTTCAGGTAATGATCAGTATCCCAATCCCACTTGGCTCACCAAATTTCGTTCTTCTAGGTTAAACCGTACATTGGCAGTAACAGTTTTAAATTTTAGGTTTCACTCTGTTTTCTCCTATATGGATTCATGTACTTTGAACTCTAAATCAAACACGGTTTGTGCTGGCTCTTTGAAACTTGACACAATAGAGTAGTTCCAAATTCTATCTCTATGGTTTGTTTCCTATTGATGTAGCCCTAAGCAGAGACTGGCGCAAATCACTTACATGGAAAGGGGTTGCCAAGCTTCCAAAAAACTACGAGTTTCCTGAAATCTCAGCACACATTTTTTCACCCAATCTTGATGACACTTTCAGTTAATGATCAGTACCCCAATCTCACTTGGCTCACCAAATTTCGTTCTTCTACGTTAAACCGTTCGTTGGCAGTAACAGTTTTAATTTTCAGGTTTCACTCTGTTTTCTCCTATATGGATACATGTAGTTGGAACTCTAAATCAAAGACGGTTTGTCCTAGCTCTTTGAAACTTGACACAATAAAGTAGTTCCAAGTTCTATCTCTATGGTTTGTTTCCTATTGATGTAGCCCTAAGCAGAGACGGGCGCAAATCACTTTCATGGAAACGGGTTGCCAAGCTTCCAAAACTCTACGAGTTTCCTGAAATCTCAGCACACATTTTTTCACCCAATCTTTATGACACTTTCAGGTAATGATCAGTACCCCAATCCCACTTGGCTCACCAAATTTCGTTCTTCTAGGTTAAACCGTTCGTTGGCAGTAACAGTTTTAATTTTTAGGTTTCACTCTGTTTTCTCCGATATGGATACATGTAGTTGGAACTCTAAATCAAACACGGTTTGTGCTAGCTCTTTGAATCTTGACACAATAAAGTAGTTCCAAGTTCTATCTCTATGGTTTGTTTCCTATTGATGTAGCCCTAAGCAGAGACGTGCGCACATCACTTTCATGGAAAGGGGTTGCCAAGCTTCCAAAAAACTACGAGTTTCCTGAAATCTCAGCACACATTTTTTCACCCAATCTTTATGACACTTTCAGGTAATGATCAGTACCCCAATCCCACTTGGCTCACCAAATTTCGTTCTGCTAGGTTAAACCGTTCGTTGGCAGTAACAGTTTTAATTTTTAGGTTTCACTCTGTTTTCTCCGATATGGATACATGTATTTGGAACTCTAAATCAAACACGGTTTGTGCTAGCTCTTTGAAACTTGACACAATAAAGTAGTTCCAAGTTCTATCTCTATGGTTTGTTTCCTATTTATGTAGCCCTAAGCAGAGACGTGCGCACATCACTTTCATGGAAAGGGGTTGCCAAACTTCTAAAAAACTACGAGTTTCCTGAAATCTCAGCACACATTTTTTCACCCAATCTTTATGACACTTTCAGGTAATGATCAGTACCCCAATCCCACTTGGCTCACCAAATTTCGTTCTGCTAGGTTAAACCGTTCGTTGGCAGTAACAGTTTTAATTTTTAGGTTTCACTCTGTTTTCTCCTATATGGAAACATGTAGTTGTAACTCTAAATCAAACACGGTTTGTGCTAGCTCTTTGAATCTTGACACAATAAAGTAGGTCCAAGTTCTATCTCTATGGTTTGTTTCCTATTGACGTAGCCCTAAGCAGAGATGGCGCAAATCGCTTTCATGGAAAGGGGTTGCCAACCTTCCAAAAAACTACGAGTTTTTTGAAATCTCAGCACACATTTTTTCACTCAATCTTTATGACACTTTCAGGTAATGATCAGTATCCCAATCCCACTTGGCTCACCAAATTTCGTTCTTCTAGGTTAAACCGTACATTGGCAGTAACAGTTTTAAATTTTAGGTTTCACTCTGTTTTCTCCTATATGGATTCATGTAGTTTGAACTCTAAATCAAACACGGTGTGTGCTGGCTCTTTGAAACTTGACACAATAGAGTAGGTCCAAATTCTATCTCTATGGTTTGTTTCCTATTGATGTAGCCCTAAGCAGAGACTGGCGCAAATCACTTACATGGAAAGGGGTTGCCAAGCTTCCAAAAAACTACGAGTTTCCTGAAATCTCAGCACACATTTTTTCACCCAATCTTGATGACACTTTCAGTTAATGATCAGTACCCCAATCTCACTTGGCTCACCAAATTTCGTTCTTCTACGTTAAACCGTTCGTTGGCAGTAACAGTTTTAATTTTCAGGTTTCACTCTGTTTTCTCCTATATGGATAAATGTAGTTGGAACTCTAAATCAAAGACGGTTTGTCCTAGCTCTTTGAAACTTGACACAATAGAGTAGTTCCAAATTCTATCTCTATGGTTTGTTTCCTATTGATGTAGCCCTAAGCAGAGACTGGCGCAATACACTTACATGGAAAGGGGTTGCCAAGCTTCCAAAAAACTACGAGTTTCCTGAAATCTCAACACACATTTTTTCACCCAATCTTGATGACACTTTCAGGTAATGATCAGTACCCCAATCCCACTTGGCTCACCAAATTTCGTTCTTCTAGGTTAAACCGTTCGTTGGCAGTAACAGTTTAAATTTTCAGGTTTCACTCTGTTTTCTCCTATATGGATACATGTAGTTGGAACTCTAATGCAAAGACGGTTTGTCCTAGCTCTTTGAAACTTGACACAATAAAGTAGTTCCAAGTTCTATCTCTATGGTTTGTTTCCTATTGATGTAGCCCTAAGCAGAGACGTGCGCACATCACTTTCATGGAAAGGGGTTGCCAAGCTTCCAAAAAACTACGAGTTTCCTGAAATCTCAGCACACATTTTTTCACCCAATCTTTATCACACTTTCAGGTAATGATCAGTACCCCAATCCCACTTGGCTCACCAAATTTCGTTCTGCTAGGTTAAACCGTTCGTTGGCAGTAACAGTTTTAATTTTTAGGTTTCACTCTGTTTTCTCCTATATGGATACATGTATTTGGAACTCTAAATCAAACACGGTTTGTGCTAGCTCTTTGAATCTTGACACAATAAAGTAGGTCCAAGTTCTATCTCTATGGTTTGTTTCCTATTGATGTAGCCCTAAGCAGAGTTGGCGCAAATCGCTTTCATGGAAAGGGGTTGCCAACCTTCCAAAAAACTACGAGTTTTTTGAAATCTCAGCACACATTTTTTCACTCAATCTTTATGACACTTTCAGGTAATGATCAGTATCCCAATCCCACTTGGCTCACCAAATTTCGTTCTTCTAGGTTAAACCGTACATTGGCAGTAACAGTTTTAAATTTTAGGTTTCACTCTGTTTTCTCCTATATGGATTCATGTAGTTTGAACTCTAAATCAAACACGGTTTGTGCTGGCTCTTTGAAACTTGACACAATAGAGTAGTTCCAAATTCTATCTCTATGGTTTGTTTCCTATTGATGAAGCCCTAAGCAGAGACTGGCGCAAATCACTTACATGGAAAGGGGTTGCCAAGCTTCCAAAAAACTACGAGTTTCCTGAAATCTCAGCACACATTTTTTCACCCAATCTTGATGACACTTTCAGTTAATGATCAGTACCCCAATCTCACTTGGCTCACCAAATTTCGTTCTTCTACGTTAAACCGTTCGTTGGCAGTAACAGTTTTAATTTTCAGGTTTCACTCTGTTTTCTCCTATATGGATACATGTAGTTGGAACTCTAAATCAAAGACGGTTTGTCCTAGCTCTTTGAAACTTGACACAATAAAGTAGTTCCAAGTTCTATCTCTATGGTTTGTTTCCTATTGATGTAGCCCTAAGCAGAGACGGGCGCAAATCACTTTCATGGAAACGGGTTGCCAAGCTTCCAAAACTCTACGAGTTTCCTGAAATCTCAGCACACATTTTTTCACCCAATCTTGATGACACTTTCAGGTAATGATCAGTACCCCAATCCCACTTGGCTCACCAAATTTCGTTCTTCTAGGTTAAACCGTTCGTTGGCAGTAACAGTTTTAATTTTTAGGTTTCACTCTGTTTTCTCCGATATGGATACATGTAGTTGGAACTCTAAATCAAACACGGTTTGTGCTAGCTCTTTGAATCTTGACACAATAAAGTAGTTCCAAGTTCTATCTCTATGGTTTGTTTCCTATTGATGTAGCCCTAAGCAGAGACGTGCGCACATCACTTTCATGGAAAGGGGTTGCCAAGCTTCCAAAAAACTACGAGTTTCCTGAAATCTCAGCACACATTTTTTCACCCAATCTTTATGACACTTTCAGGTAATGATCAGTACCCCAATCCCACTTGGCTCACCAAATTTCGTTCTGCTAGGTTAAACCGTTCGTTGGCAGTAACAGTTTTAATTTTTAGGTTTCACTCTGTTTTCTCCGATATGGATACATGTATTTGGAACTCTAAATCAAACACGGTTTGTGCTAGCTCTTTGAAACTTGACACAATAAAGTAGTTCCAAGTTCTATCTCTATGGTTTGTTTCCTATTTATGTAGCCCTAAGCAGAGACGTGCGCACATCACTTTCATGGAAAGGGGTTGCCAAACTTTTAAAAAACTACGAGTTTCCTGAAATCTCAGCACACATTTTTTCACCCAATCTTTATGACACTTTCAGGTAATGATCAGTACCCCAATCCCACTTGGCTCACCAAATTTCGTTCTGCTAGGTTAAACCGTTCGTTGGCAGTAACAGTTTTAATTTTTAGGTTTCACTCTGTTTTCTCCTATATGGAAACATGTAGTTGTAACTCTAAATCAAACACGGTTTGTGCTAGCTCTTTGAATCTTGACACAATAAAGTAGGTCCAAGTTCTATCTCTATGGTTTGTTTCCTATTGATGTAGCCCTAAGCAGAGATGGCGCAAATCGCTTTCATGGAAAGGGGTTGCCAACCTTCCAAAAAACTACGAGTTTTTTGAAATCTCAGCACACATTTTTTCACTCAATCTTTATGACACTTTCAGGTAATGATCAGTATCCCAATCCCACTTGGCTCACCAAATTTCGTTCTTCTAGGTTAAACCGTACATTGGCAGTAACAGTTTTAAATTTTAGGTTTCACTCTGTTTTCTCCTATATGGATTCATGTAGTTTGAACTCTAAATCAAACACGGTGTGTGCTGGCTCTTTGAAACTTGACACAATAGAGTAGGTCCAAATTCTATCTCTATGGTTTGTTTCCTATTGATGTAGCCCTAAGCAGAGACTGGCGCAAATCACTTACATGGAAAGGGGTTGCCAAGCTTCCAAAAAACTACGAGTTTCCTGAAATCTCAGCACACATTTTTTCACCCAATCTTGATGACACTTTCAGTTAATGATCAGTACCCCAATCTCACTTGGCTCACCAAATTTCGTTCTTCTACGTTAAACCGTTCGTTGGCAGTAACAGTTTTAATTTTCAGGTTTCACTCTGTTTTCTCCTATATGGATACATGTAGTTGGAACTCTAAATCAAAGACGGTTTGTCCTAGCTCTTTGAAACTTGACACAATAGAGTAGTTCCAAATTCTATCTCTATGGTTTGTTTCCTATTGATGTAGCCCTAAGCAGAGACTGGCGCAATACACTTACATGGAAAGGGGTTGCCAAGCTTCCAAAAAACTACGAGTTTCCTGAAATCTCAACACACATTTTTTCACCCAATCTTGATGACACTTTCAGGTAATGATCAGTACCCCAATCCCACTTGGCTCACCAAATTTCGTTCTTCTAGGTTAAACCGTTCGTTGGCAGTAACAGTTTAAATTTTCAGGTTTCACTCTGTTTTCTCCTATATGGATACATGTAGTTGGAACTCTAATGCAAAGACGGTTTGTCCTAGCTCTTTGAAACTTGACACAATAAAGTAGTTCCAAGTTCTATCTCTATGGTTTGTTTCCTATTGATGTAGCCCTAAGCAGAGACGTGCGCACATCACTTTCATGGAAAGGGGTTGCCAAGCTTCCAAAAAACTACGAGTTTCCTGAAATCTCAGCACACATTTTTTCACCCAATCTTTATCACACTTTCAGGTAATGATCAGTACCCCAATCCCACTTGGCTCACCAAATTTCGTTCTGCTAGGTTAAACCGTTCGTTGGCAGTAACAGTTTTAATTTTTAGGTTTCACTCTGTTTTCTCCTATATGGATACATGTAGTTGGAACTCTAAATCAAACACGGTTTGTGCTAGCTCTTTGAATCTTGACACAATAAAGTAGGTCCAAGTTCTATCTCTATGGTTTGTTTCCTATTGATGTAGCCCTAAGCAGAGATGGCGCAAATCGCTTTCATGGAAAGGGGTTGCCAACCTTCCAAAAAACTACGAGTTTTTTGAAATCTCAGCACACATTTTTTCACTCAATCTTTATGACACTTTCAGGTAATGATCAGTATCCCAATCCCACTTGGCTCACCAAATTTCGTTCTTCTAGGTTAAACCGTACATTGGCAGTAACAGTTTTAAATTTTAGGTTTCACTCTGTTTTCTCCTATATGGATTCATGTAGTTTGAACTCTAAATCAAACACGGTTTGTGCTGGCTCTTTGAAACTTGACACAATAGAGTAGTTCCAAATTCTATCTCTATGGTTTGTTTCCTATTGATGTAGCCCTAAGCAGAGACTGGCGCAAATCACTTACATGGAAAGGGGTTGCCAAGCTTCCAAAAAACTACGAGTTTCCTGAAATCTCAGCACACATTTTTTCACCCAATCTTGATGACACTTTCAGTTAATGATCAGTACCCCAATCTCACTTGGCTCACCAAATTTCGTTCTTCTACGTTAAACCGTTCGTTGGCAATAACAGTTTTAATTTTCAGGTTTCACTCTGTTTTCTCCTATATGGATACATGTAGTTGGAACTCTAAATCAAAGACGGTTTGTCCTAGCTCTTTGAAACTTGACACAATAAAGTAGTTCCAAGTTCTATCTCTATGGTTTGTTTCCTATTGATGTAGCCCTAAGCAGAGACGGGCGCAAATCACTTTCATGGAAACGGGTTGCCAAGCTTCCAAAACTCTACGAGTTTCCTGAAATCTCAGCACACATTTTTTCACCCAATCTTGATGACACTTTCAGGTAATGATCAGTACCCCAATCCCACTTGGCTCACCAAATTTCGTTCTTCTAGGTTAAACCGTTCGTTGGCAGTAACAGTTTTAATTTTTAGGTTTCACTCTGTTTTCTCCGATATGGATACATGTAGTTGGAACTCTAAATCAAACACGGTTTGTGCTAGCTCTTTGAATCTTGACACAATAAAGTAGTTCCAAGTTCTATCTCTATGGTTTGTTTCCTATTGATGTAGCCCTAAGCAGAGACGTGCGCACATCACTTTCATGGAAAGGGGTTGCCAAGCTTCCAAAAAACTACGAGTTTCCTGAAATCTCAGCACACATTTTTTCACCCAATCTTTATGACACTTTCAGGTAATAATCAGTACCCCAATCCCACTTGGCTCACCAAATTTCGTTCTGCTAGGTTAAACCGTTCGTTGGCAGTAACAGTTTTAATTTTTAGGTTTCACTCTGTTTTCTCCGATATGGATACATGTATTTGGAACTCTAAATCAAACACGGTTTGTGCTAGCTCTTTGAAACTTGACACAATAAAGTAGTTCCAAGTTCTATCTCAATGGTTTGTTTCCTATTTATGTAGCCCTAAGCAGAGACGTGCGCACATCACTTTCATGGAAAGGGGTTGCCAAACTTCTAAAAAACTACGAGTTTCCTGAAATCTCAGCACACATTTTTTCACCCAATCTTTATGACACTTTCAGGTAATGATCAGTACCCCAATCCCACTTGGCTCACCAAATTTCGTTCTGCTAGGTTAAACCGTTCGTTGGCAGTAACAGTTTTAATTTTTAGGTTTCACTCTGTTTTCTCCTATATGGAAACATGTAGTTGGAACTCTAAATCAAACACGGTTTGTGCTAGCTCTTTGAATCTTGACACAATAAAGTAGGTCCAAGTTCTATCTCTATGGTTTGTTTCCTATTGATGTAGCCCTAAGCAGAGATGGCGCAAATCGCTTTCATGGAAAGGGGTTGCCAACCTTCCAAAAAACTACGAGTTTTTTGAAATCTCAGCACACATTTTTTCACTCAATCTTTATGACACTTTCAGGTAATGATCAGTATCCCAATCCCACTTGGCTCACCAAATTTCGTTCTTCTAGGTTAAACCGTACATTGGCAGTAACAGTTTTAAATTTTAGGTTTCACTCTGTTTTCTCCTATATGGATTCATGTAGTTTGAACTCTAAATCAAACACGGTGTGTGCTGGCTCTTTGAAACTTGACACAATAGAGTAGGTCCAAATTCTATCTCTATGGTTTGTTTCCTATTGATGTAGCCCTAAGCAGAGACTGGCGCAAATCACTTACATGGAAAGGGGTTGCCAAGCTTCCAAAAAACTACGAGTTTCCTGAAATCTCAGCACACATTTTTTCACCCAATCTTGATGACACTTTCAGTTAATGATCAGTACCCCAATCTCACTTGGCTCACCAAATTTCGTTCTTCTACGTTAAACCGTTCGTTGGCAGTAACAGTTTAAATTTTCAGGTTTCACTCTGTTTTCTCCTATATGGATACATGTAGTTGGAACTCTAAATCAAAGACGGTTTGTCCTAGCTCTTTGAAACTTGACACAATAAAGTAGTTCCAAGTTCTATCTCTATGGTTTGTTTCCTATTGATGTAGCCCTAAGCAGAGACTGGCGCAATACACTTACATGGAAAGGGGTTGCCAAGCTTCCAAAAAACTACGAGTTTCCTGAAATCTCAACACACATTTTTTCACCCAATCTTGATGACACTTTCAGGTAATGATCAGTACCCCAATCCCACTTGGCTCACCAAATTTCGTTCTTCTAGGTTAAACGGTTCGTTGGCAGTAACAGTTTAAATTTTCAGGTTTCACTCTGTTTTCTCCTATATGGATACATGTAGTTGGAACTCTAATGCAAAGACGGTTTGTCCTAGCTCTTTGAAACTTGACACAATAAAGTAGTTCCAAGTTCTATCTCTATGGTTTGTTTCCTATTGATGTAGCCCTAAGCAGAGACGTGCGCACATCACTTTCATGGAAAGGGGTTGCCAAGCTTCCAAAAAACTACGAGTTTCCTGAAATCTCAGCACACATTTTTTCACCCAATCTTTATCACACTTTCAGGTAATGATCAGTACCCCAATCCCACTTGGCTCACCAAATTTCGTTCTGCTAGGTTAAACCGTTCGTTGGCAGTAACAGTTTTAATTTTTAGGTTTCACTCTGTTTTCTCCTATATGGATACATGTAGTTGGAACTCTAAATCAAACACGGTTTGTGCTAGCTCTTTGAATCTTGACACAATAAAGTAGGTCCAAGTTCTATCTCTATGGTTTGTTTCCTATTGATGTAGCCCTAAGCAGAGATGGCGCAAATCGCTTTCATGGAAAGGGGTTGCCAACCTTCCAAAAAACTACGAGTTTTTTGAAATCTCAGCACACATTTTTTCACTCAATCTTTATGACACTTTCAGGTAATGATCAGTATCCCAATCCCACTTGGCTCACCAAATTTCGTTCTTCTAGGTTAAACCGTACATTGGCAGTAACAGTTTTAAATTTTAGGTTTCACTCTGTTTTCTCCTATATGGATTCATGTAGTTTGAACTCTAAATCAAACACGGTTTGTGCTGGCTCTTTGAAACTTGACACAATAGAGTAGTTCCAAATTCTATCTCTATGGTTTGTTTCCTATTGATGTAGCCCTAAGCAGAGACTGGCGCAAATCACTTACATGGAAAGGGGTTGCCAAGCTTCCAAAAAACTACGAGTTTCCTGAAATCTCAGCACACATTTTTTCACCCAATCTTGATGACACTTTCAGTTAATGATCAGTACCCCAATCTCACTTGGCTCACCAAATTTCGTTCTTCTACGTTAAACCGTTCGTTGGCAGTAACAGTTTTAATTTTCAGGTTTCACTCTGTTTTCTCCTATATGGATACATGTAGTTGGAACTCTAAATCAAAGACGGTTTGTCCTAGCTCTTTGAAACTTGACACAATAAACTAGTTCCAAGTTCTATCTCTATGGTTTGTTTCCTATTGATGTAGCCCTAAGCAGAGACGGGCGCAAATCACTTTCATGGAAAGGGGTTGCCAAGCTTCCAAAAAACTACGAGTTTCCTGAAATCTCAGCACACATTTTTTCACCCAATCTTGATGACACTTTCAGGTAATGATCAGTACCCCAATCCCACTTGGCTCACCAAATTTCGTTCTTCTAGGTTAAACCGTTCGTTGGCAGTAACAGTTTTAATTTTTAGGTTTCACTCTGTTTTCTCTGATATGGATACATGTAGTTGGAACTCTAAATCAAACACGGTTTGTGCTAGCTCTTTGAATCTTGACACAATAAAGTAGGTCCAAGTTCTATCTCTATGGTTTGTTTCCTATTGATGTAGCCCTAAGCAGAGATGGCGCAAATCGCTTTCATGGAAAGGGGTTGCCAACCTTCCAAAAAACTACGAGTTTCCTGAAATCTCAGCACACATTTTTTCACTCAATCTTTATGACACTTTCAGGTAATGATCAGTATCCCAATCCCACTTGGCTCACCAAATTTCGTTCTTCTAGGTTAAACTGTACATTGGCAGTAACAGTTTTAAATTTTAGGTTTCACTCTGTTTTCTCCTATATGGATTCATGTAGTTTGAACTCTAAATCAAACACGGTTTGTGCTGGCTCTTTGAAACTTGACACAATAGAGTAGTTCCAAATTCTATCTCTATGGTTTGTTTCCTATTGATGTAGCCCTAAGCAGAGACTGGCGCAAATCACTTACATGGAAAGGGGTTTCCAAGAATCCAAAAAACTACGAGTTTCCTGAAATCTCAGCACACATTTTTTCACCCAATCTTGATGACACTTTCAGTTAATGATCAGTACCCCAATCTCACTTGGCTCACCAAATTTCGTTCTTCTACGTTAAACCGTTCGTTGGCAGTAACAGTTTTAACTTTCAGGTTTCACTCTGTTTTCTCCTATATGGATACATGTAGTTGGAACTCTAAATCAAAGACGGTTTGTCCTAGCTCTTTGAAACTTGACACAATAAAGTAGTTCCAAGTTCTATCTCTATGGTTTGTTTCCTATTGATGTAGCCCTAAGCAGAGACGTGCGCACATCACTTTCATGGAAAGGGGTTGCCAAGCTTCCAAAAAACTACGAGTTTCCTGAAATCTCAGCACACATTTTTTCACCCAATCTTTATGACACTTTCAGGTAATGATCAGTACCCCAATCCCACTTGGCTCACCAAATTTCGTTCTGCTAGGTTAAACCGTTCGTTGGCAGTAACAGTTTTAATTTAGGTTTCACTCTGTTTTCTCCGATATGGATACATGTATTTGGAACTCTAAATCAAACACGGTTTGTGCTAGCTCTTTGAAACTTGACACAATAAAGTAGTTCCAAGTTCTATCTCTATGGTTTGTTTCCTATTTATGTAGCCCTAAGCAGAGACGTGCGCACATCACTTTCATGGAAAGGGGTTGCCAAACTTCTAAAAAACTACGAGTTTCCTGAAATCTCAGCACACATTTTTTCACCCAATCTTTATGACACTTTCAGGTAATGATCAGTACCCCAATCCCACTTGGCTCACCAAATTTCGTTCTGCTAGGTTAAACCGTTCGTTGGCAGTAACAGTTTTAATTTTTAGGTTTCACTCTGTTTTCTCCTATATGGAAACATGTAGTTGGAACTCTAAATCAAACACGGTTTGTGCTAGCTCTTTGAATCTTGACACAATAAAGTAGGTCCAAGTTCTATCTCTATGGTTTGTTTCCTATTGATGTAGCCCTGAGCAGAGATGGCGCAAATCGCTTTCATGGAAAGGGGTTGCCAACCTTCCAAAAAACTACGAGTTTTTTGAAATCTCAGCACACATTTTTTCACTCAATCTTTATGACACTTTCAGGTAATGATCAGTATCCCAATCCCACTTGGCTCACCAAATTTCGTTCTTCTAGGTTAAACCGTACATTGGCAGTAACAGTTTTAAATTTTAGGTTTCACTCTGTTTTCTCCTATATGGATTCATGTAGTTTGAACTCTAAATCAAACACGGTGTGTGCTGGCTCTTTGAAACTTGACACAATAGAGTAGGTCCAAATTCTATCTCTATGGTTTGTTTCCTATTGATGTAGCCCTAAGCAGAGACTGGCGCAAATCACTTACATGGAAAGGGGTTGCCAAGCTTCCAAAAAACTACGAGTTTCCTGAAATCTCAGCACACATTTTTTCACCCAATCTTGATGACACTTTCAGTTAATGATCAGTACCCCAATCTCACTTGGCTCACCAAATTTCGTTCTTCTACGTTAAACCGTTCGTTGGCAGTAACAGTTTTAATTTTCAGGTTTCACTCTGTTTTCTCCTATATGGATACATGTAGTTGGAACTCTAAATCAAAGACGGTTTGTCCTAGCTCTTTGAAACTTGACACAATAAAGTAGTTCCAAGTTCTATCTCTATGGTTTGTTTCCTATTGATGTAGCCCTAAGCAGAGACGGGCGCACATCACTTTCATGGAAACGGGTTGCCAAGCTTCCAAAACTCTACGAGTTTCCTGAAATCTCAGCACACATTTTTTCACCCAATCTTGATGACACTTTCAGGTAATGATCAGTACCCCAATCCCACTTGGCTCACCAAATTTCGTTCTTCTAGGTTAAACCGTTCGTTGGCAGTAACAGTTTTAATTTTTAGGTTTCACTCTGTTTTCTCCGATATGGATACATGTAGTTGGAACTCTAAATCAAACACGGTTTGTGCTAGCTCTTTGAATCTTGACACAATAAAGTAGTTCCAAGTTCTATCTCTATGGTTTGTTTCCTATTGATGTAGCCCTAAGCAGAGACGTGCGCACATCACTTTCATGGAAAGGGGTTGCCAAGCTTCCAAAAAACTACGAGTTTCCTGAAATCTCAGCACACATTTTTTCACCCAATCTTTATGACACTTTCAGGTAATGATCAGTACCCCAATCCCACTTGGCTCACCAAATTTCGTTCTGCTAGGTTAAACCGTTCGTTGGCAGTAACAGTTTTAATTTTTAGGTTTCACTCTGTTTTCTCCGATATGGATACATGTAGTTGGAACTCTAAATCAAACACGGTTTGTGCTAGCTCTTTGAATCTTGACACAATAAAGTAGGTCCAAGTTCTATCTCTATGGTTTGTTTCTTATTGATGTAGCCCTAAGCAGAGACTGGCGCAAATCACTTTCATGGAAAGGGGTTTCCAAAAATCCAAAAAACTACGAGTTTCCAGAAATCTCGGCACACATTTTTTCACCCTATCTTGATGACACTTTCAGGTAATGATCAGGATCCCAATCCCACTTGGCTCACCAAATTTCGTTCTTCTAGGTTAAACCGTTCATTGGCAGTAACAGTTTTAAATTTTAAGTTTCACTCTGTTTTTTCCTATATGGATTCATGTAGTTTGAACTCTAAATCAAACACGGTTTGTGCTGGCTCTTTGAAACTTGACACAATAGAGTAGTTCCAAATTCTATCTCTATGGTTTGTTTCCTATTGATGTAGCCCTAAGCAGAGACTGGCGCAATACACTTACATGGAAAGGGGTTGCCAAGCTTCCAAAAAACTACGAGTTTCCTGAAATCTCAACACACATTTTTTCACCCAATCTTGATGACACTTTCAGGTAATGATCAGTACTCCAATCCCACTTGGCTCACCAAATTTCGTTCTTCTAGGTTAAACCGTTCGTTGGCAGTAACAGTTTAAATTTTCAGGTTTCACTCTGTTTTCTCCTATATGGATACATGTAGTTGGAACTCTAATGCAAAGACGGTTTGTCCTAGCTCTTTGAAACTTGACACAATAAAGTAGTTCCAAGATCTATCTCTATGGTTTGTTTCCTATTGATGTAGCCCTAAGCAGAGACGTGCGCACATCACTTTCATGGAAAGGGGTTGCCAAGCTTCCAAAAAACTACGAGTTTCCTGAAATCTCAGCACACATTTTTTCACCCAATCTTTATCACACTTTCAGGTAATGATCAGTACCCCAATCCCACTTGGCTCACCAAATTTCGTTCTGCTCGGTTAAACCGTTCGTTGGCAGTAACAGTTTTAATTTTTAGGTTTCACTCTGTTTTCTCCTATATGGATACATGTAGTTGGAACTCTAAATCAAACACGGTTTGTGCTAGCTCTTTGAATCTTGACACAATAAAGTAGGTCCAAGTTCTATCTCTATGGTTTGTTTCCTATTGATGTAGCCCTAAGCAGAGATGGCGCAAATCGCTTTCATGGAAAGGGGTTGCCAACCTTCCAAAAAACTACGAGTTTTTTGAAATCTCAGCACACATTTTTTCACTCAATCTTTATGACACTTTCAGGTAATGATCAGTATCCCAATCCCACTTGGCTCACCAAATTTCGTTCTTCTAGGTTAAACCGTACATTGGCAGTAACAGTTTTAAATTTTAGGTTTCACTCTGTTTTCTCCTATATGGATTCATGTAGGTTAAACTCTAAATCAAACACGGTTTGTGCTGGCTCTTTGAAACTTGACACAATAGAGTAGTTCCAAATTCTATCTCTATGGTTTGTTTCCTATTGATGTAGCCCTAAGCAGAGACTGGCGCAAATCACTTACATGGAAAGGCGTTGCCAAGCTTGCAAAAAACTACGAGTTTCCTGAAATCTCAGCACACATTTTTTCACCCAATCTTGATGACACTTTCAGTTAATGATCAGTACCCCAATCTCACTTGGCTCACCAAATTTCGTTCTTCTACGTTAAACCGTTCGTTGGCAGTAACAGTTTTAATTTTCAGGTTTCACTCTGTTTTCTCCTATATGGATACATGTAGTTGGAACTCTAAATCAAAGACGGTTTGTCCTAGCTCTTTGAAACTTGACACAATAAAGTAGTTCCAAGTTCTATCTCTATGGTTTGTTTCCTATTGATGTAGCCCTAAGCAGAGACGGGCGCAAATCACTTTCATGGAAACGGGTTGCCAAGCTTCCAAAACTCTACGAGTTTCCTGAAATCTCAGCACATATTTTTTCAACCAATCTTGATGACACTTTCAGGTAATGATCAGTACCCCAATCCCACTTGGCTCACCAAATTTCGTTCTTCTAGGTTAAACCATTCGTTGGCAGTAACAGTTTTAATTTTTAGGTTTCACTCTGTTTTCTCCGATATGGATACATGTAGTTGGAACTCTAAATCAAACACGGTTTGTGCTAGCTCTTTGAATCATGACACAATAAAGTAGTTCCAAGTTCTATCTCTATGGTTTGTTTCCTATTGATGTAGCCCTAAGCAGAGACGTGCGCACATCACTTTCATGGAAAGGGGTTGCCAAGCTTCCCAAAAACTACGAGTTTCCTGAAATCTCAGCACACATTTTTTCACCCAATCTTTATGACACTTTCAGGTAATGATCAGTACCCCAATCCCACTTGGCTCACCAAATTTCGTTCTGCTAGGTTAAACCGTTCGTTGGCAGTAACAGTTTTAATTTTTAGGTTTCACTCTGTTTTCTCCTATATGGAAACATGTAGTTGGAACTCTAAATCAAACACGGTTTGTGCTAGCTCTTTGAATCTTGACACAATAAAGTAGGTCCAAGTTCTATCTCTATGGTTTGTTTCCTATTGATGTAGCCCTAAGCAGAGATGGCGCAAATCGCTTTCATGGAAAGGGGTTGCCAACCTTCCAAAAAACTACGAGTTTTTTGAAATCTCAGCACACATTTTTTCACTCAATCTTTATGACACTTTCAGGTAATGATCAGTATCCCAATCCCACTTGGCTCACCAAATTTCATTCTTCTAGGTTAAACCGTACATTGGCAGTAACAGTTTTAAATTTTAGGTTTCACTCTGTTTTCTCCTATATGGATTCATGTAGTTTGAACTCTAAATCAAACACGGTGTGTGCTGGCTCTTTGAAACTTGACACAATAGAGTAGGTCCAAATTCTATCTCTATGGTTTGTTTCCTATTGATGTAGCCCTAAGCAGAGACTGGCGCAAATCACTTACATGGAAAGGGGTTGCCAAGCTTCCAAAAAACTACGAGTTTCCTGAAATCTCAGCACACATTTTTTCACCCAATCTTGATGACACTTTCAGTTAATGATCAGTACCCCAATCTCACTTGCCCCTCAAATTTCGTTCTTCTACGTTAAACCGTTCGTTGGCAGTAACAGTTTTAATTTTCAGGTTTCACTCTGTTTTCTCCTATATGGATACATGTAGTTGGAACTCTAAATCAAAGACGGTTTGTCCTAGCTCTTTGAAACTTGACACAATAAAGTAGTTCCAAGTTCTATCTCTATGGTTTGTTTCCTATTGATGTAGCCCTAAGCAGAGACTGGCGCAATACACTTACATGGAAAGGGGTTGCCAAGCTTCCAAAAAACTACGAGTTTCCTGAAATCTCAACACACATTTTTTCACCCAATCTTGATGACACTTTCAGGTAATGATCAGTACCCCAATCCCACTTGGCTCACCAAATTTCGTTCTTCTAGGTTAAACGGTTCGTTGGCAGTAACAGTTTAAATTTTCAGGTTTCACTCTGTTTTCTCCTATATGGATACATGTAGTTGGAACTCTAATGCAAAGACGGTTTGTCCTAGCTCTTTGAAACTTGACACAATAAAGTAGTTCCAAGTTCTATCTCTATGGTTTGTTTCCTATTGATGTAGCCCTAAGCAGAGACGTGCGCACGTCACTTTCATGGAAAGGGGTTGCCAAGCTTCCAAAAAACTACGAGTTTCCTGAAATCTCAGCACACATTTTTTCACCCAATCTTGATGACACTTTCAGGTAATGATCAGTACCCCAATCCCACTTGGCTCACCAAATTTCATTCTGCTAGGTTAAACCGTTCGTTGGCAGTAACAGTTTTAATTTTTAGGTTTCACTCTGTTTTCTCCGATATGGATACATGTATTTGGAACTCTAAATCAAACACTGTTTGTGCTAGCTCTTTGAATCTTGACACAATAAAGTAGGTCCAAGTTCTATCTCTATGGTTTGTTTCCTATTGATGTAGCCCTAAGCAGAGATGGCGCAAATCGCTTTCATGGAAAGGGGTTGCCAACCTTCCAAAAAACTACGAGTTTTTTGAAATCTCAGCACACATTTTTTCACTCAATCTTTATGACACTTTCAGGTAATGATCAGGATCCCAATCCCACTTGGCTCACCAAATTTCGTTCTTCTAGGTTAAACCGTTCATTGGCAGTAACAGTTTTAAATTTTAAGTTTCACTTTGTTTTTTCCTATATGGATTCATGTAGTTTGAACTCTAAATCAAACACGGTTTGTGCTGGCTCTTTGAAACTTGACACAATAGAGTAGTTCCAAATTCTATCTCTATGGTTTGTTTCCTATTGATGTAGCCCTAAGGAGAGACTGGCGCAAATCACTTACATGGAAAGGGGTTGCCAAGCTACCAAAAAACTACGAGTTTCCTGAAATCTCAACACACATTTTTTCACCCAATCTTGATGACACTTTCAGTTAATGATCAGTACCCCAATACCACTTGGCTCACCAAATTTCGTTCTTCTAGGTTAAACCGTTCGTTGGCAGTAACAGTTTTAATTTTCAGGTTTCACTCTGTTTTCTCCTATATGGATACATGTAGTTGGAACTCTAAATCAAAGACGGTTTGTCCTAGCTCTTTGAAACTTGACACAATAAAGTAGTTCCAAGTTCTATCTCTATGGTTTGTTTCCTATTGATGTAGCCCTAAGCAGAGACGGGCGCAAATCACTTTCATGGAAAGGGGTTGCCAAGCTTCCAAAAAACTACGAGTTTCCTGAAATCTCAGCACACATTTTTTCACCCAATCTTTATGACACTTTCAGGTAATGATCAGTACCCCAATCCCACTTGGCTCACCAAATTTCGTTCTTCTAGGTTAAACCGTTCGTTGGCAGTAACAGTTTCAATTTTTAGGTTTCACTCTGTTTTCTCCGATATGGATACATGTAGTTGGAACTCTAAATCAAACACGGTTTGTGCTAGCTCTTTGAATCTTGACACAATAAAGTAGGTCCAAGTTCTATCTCGATGGTTTGTTTCCTATTGATGTAGCCCTAAGCAGAGATGGCGCAAATCGCTTTCATGGAAAGGGGTTGCCAATCTTCCAAAAAACTACGAGTTTCCTGAAATCTCAGCACACATTTTTTCACTCAATCTTTATGACACTTTCAGGTAATGATCAGTATCCCAATCCCACTTGGCTCACCAAATTTCGTTCTTCTAGGTTAAACCATACATTGGCAGTAACAGTTTAAAATTTTAGGTTTCACTCTGTTTTCTCCTATATGGATTCATGTAGTTTGAACTCTAAATCAAACACGGTTTGTGCTGGCTCTTTGAAACTTGACACAATAGAGTAGTTCCAAATTCTATCTCTATGGTTTGTTTCCTATTGATGTAGCCCTAAGCAGAGACTGGCGCAAATCACTTACATGGAAAGGGGTTTCCAAGAATCCAAAAAACTACGAGTTTCCTGAAATCTCAGCACACATTTTTTCACCCAATCTTGATGACACTTTCAGTTAATGATCAGTACCCCAGTCTCACTTGGCTCACCAAATTTCGTTCTTCTACGTTAAACCGTTCGTTGGCAGTAACAGTTTTAATTTTCAGGTTTCACTCTGTTTTCTCCTATATGGATACATGTAGTTGGAACTCTAAATCAAAGACGGTTTGTCCTAGCTCTTTGAAACTTGACACAATAAAGTAGTTCCAAGTTCTATCTCTATGGTTTGTTTCCTATTGATGTAGCCCTAAGCAGAGACGGGCGCAAATCACTTTCATGGAAACGGGTTGCCAAGCTTCCAAAACTCTACGAGTTTCCTGAAATCTCAGCACACATTTTTTCACCCAATCTTGATGACACTTTCAGGTAATGATCAGTACCCCAATCCACTTGGCTCACCAAATTTCGTTCTTCTAGGTTAAACCGTTCATTGGCAGTAACAGTTTTAATTTTTAGGTTTCACTCTGTTTTCTCCGATATGGATACATGTAGTTGGAACTCTAAATCAAACACGGTTTGTGCTAGCTATTTGAAACTTGACACAATAAAGTAGTTCCAAGTTCTAACTCTATGGTTTGTTTCCTATTGATGTAGCCCTAAGCAGAGAGTGGCGCAAATCACTTTTATGGAAAGGGGTTGCCAAGAATCCAAAAAACTACGAGTTTCCAGAAATCTTGGCACACATTTTTTCACCCAAACTTGATGACACTTTCAGTTAATGATCAGTACCGCAATCCCACTTGGCTCACCAAATTTCGTTCTTCTAGTTTAAACCGTTCGTTGGCAGTAACAGTTTTAATTTTCAGGTTTCACTCTGTTTTCTCCGATATGGATACATGTAGTTGGAACTCTAAATCAAAGACGGTTTGTCCTAGCTCTTTGAAACTTGACACAATAAAGTAGTTCCAAGTTCTATCTCTATGGTTTGTTTCCTATTGATGTAGCCCTAAGCAGAGACGGGCGCAAATCACTTTCATGGAAAGGGGTTGCCAAGCTTCCAAAAAACTACGAGTTTCCTGAAATCTCAGCACACATTTTTTCACCCAATCTTGATGACACTTTCAGGTAATGATGAGTACCCCAATCCCACTTGGGTCACCAAATTTCGTTCTTCTAGGTTAAACCGTTCGTTGGCAGTAACAGTTTTAATTTTTAGGTTTCACTCTGTTTTCTCCGATATGGATACATGTAGTTGGAACTCTAAATCAAACACGGTTTGTGCTAGCTCTTTGAATCTTGACACAATAAAGTAGGTCCAAGTTCTATCTCTATGGTTTGTTTCCTATTGATGTAGCCCTAAGCAGAGATGGCGCAAATCACTTTCATGGAAAGGGGTTGCCAACCTTCCAAAAAACTACGAGTTTCCTGAAATCTCAGCACACATTTTTTCACCCAATCTTGATGACACTTTCAGTTAATGATCAGTACCCCAATCCCACTTGGCTCACCAAATTTCGTTCTTCTAGGTTAAACCGTTCGTTGGCAGTAAGAGTTTTAATTTTTAGGATTCACTCTGTTTTCTCCTATATGGATACATGTAGTTGGAACTCTAAATCAAAGACGGTTTGTGCTAGCTCTTTGAATCTTGACACAATAAAGTAGTTCCAAGTTCTATTTCTATGGTTTGTTTCTTATTGATGTAGCCCTAAGCAGAGACTGGCGCAAATCACTTTCATGGAAAGGGGTTTCCAAAAATCCAAAAAACTACGAGTTTCCAGAAATCTCGGCACACATTTTTTCACCCTATCTTGATGACATTTCCAGGTAATGATCAGGATCCCACTCCCACTTGGCTCACCAAATTTCGTTCTTCTAGGTTAAACCGTTCATTGGCAGTAACAGTTTTAAATTCTAAGTTTCACTCTGTTTTTTCCTATATGGATTCATGTAGTTTGAACTCTAAATCAAACACGGTTTGTGCTGGCTCTTTGAAACTTGACACAATAGAGTAGTTCCAAATTCTATCTCTATGGTTTGTTTCCTATTGATGTAGCCCTAAGCAGAGACTGGCGCAAATCACTTACATGGAAAGGGGTTGCCAAGCTTCCAAAAAACTACGAGTTTCCTGAAATCTCAACACACATTTTTTCACCCAATCTTGATGACACTTTCAGGTAATGATCAGTACCCCAATCCCACTTGGCTCACCAAATTTCGTTCTTCTAGGTTAAACCGTTCGTTGGCAGTAACAGTTTTAATTTTCAGGTTTCACTCTGTTTTCTCCTATATGGATACATGTAGTTGGAACTCTAAAGCAAAGACGGTTTGTCCTAGCTCTTTGAAACTTGACACAATAAAGTAGTTCCAAGTTCTATCTCTATGGTTTGTTTCCTATTGATGTAGCCCTAAGCAGAGACGTGCGCACATCACTTTCATGGAACGGGGTTGCCAAGCTTCCAAAAAACTACGAGTTTCCTGAAATCTCAGCACACATTTTTTCACCCAATCTTTATGACACTTTCAGGTAATGATCAGCACCCCAATCCCACTTGGCTCACCAAATTTCTTTCTGCTAGGTTAAACCGTTCGTTGGCAGTAACAGTTTTAATTTTTAGGTTTCACTCTGTTTTCTCCTATATGGATACATGTAGTTGGAACTCTAAATCAAACACGGTTTGTGCTAGCTCTTTGAATCTTGACACAATAAAGTAGGTCCAAGTTCTATCTCTATGGTTTGTTTCCTATTGATGTAGCCCTAAGCAGAGATGGCGCAAATCGCTTTCATGGAAAGGGGTTGCCAACCTTCCAAAAAACTACGAGTTTTTTGAAATCTCAGCACACATTTTTTCACTCAATCTTTATGACACTTTCAGGTAATGATCAGTATCCCAATCCCACTTGGCTCACCAAATTTCGTTCTTCTAGGTTAAACCGTACATTGGCAGTAACAGTTTTAAATTTTAGGTTTCACTCTGTTTTCTCCTATATGGATTCATGTAGTTTGAACTCTAAATCAAACAAGGTTTGTGCTGGCTCTTTGAAACTTGACACAATAGAGTAGTTCCAAATTCTATCTCTATGGTTTGTTTCCTATTGATGTAGCCCTAAGCAGAGACTGGCGCAAATCACTTACATTGAAAGGGGTTGCCAAGCTTCCAAAAAACTACGAGTTTCCTGAAATCTCAGCACACATTTTTTCACCCAATCTTGATGACACTTTCAGTTAATGATCAGTACCCCAATCTCACTTGGCTCACCAAATTTCGTTCTTCTACGTTAAACCGTTCGTTGGCAGTAACAGTTTTAATTTTCAGGTTTCACTCTGTTTTCTCCTATATGGATACATGTATTTGGAACTCTAAATCAAAGACGGTTTGTCCTAGCTCTTTGAAACTTGACACAATAAAGTAGTTCCAAGTTCTATCTCTATGGTTTGTTTCCTATTGATGTAGCCCTAAGCAGAGACGTGCGCACATCACTTTCATGGAAAGGGGTTGCCAAGCTTCCAAAAAACTACGAGTTTCCTGAAATCTCAGCACACATTTTTTCACCCAATCTTGATGACACTTTCAGGTAATGATGAGTACCCCAATCCCACTTGGGTCACCAAATTTCGTTCTTCTAGGTTAAACCGTTCGTTTGCAGTAGCAGTTTTAATTTTTAGGTTTCACTCTGTTTTCTCCGATATGGATACATGTAGTTGGAACTCTAAATCAAACACGGTTTGTGCTAGCTCTTTGAATCTTGACACAATAAAGTAGGTCCAAGTTCTATCTCTATGGTTTGTTTCTTATTGATGTAGCCCTAAGCAGAGACTGGCGCAAATCACTTTCATGGAAAGGGGTTTCCAAAAATCCAAAAAACTACGAGTTTCCAGAAATCTCGGCACACATTTTTTCACCCTATCTTGATGACACTTTCAGGTAATGATCAGGATCCCAATCCCACTTGGCTCACCAAATTTCGTTCTTCTAGGTTGAACCGTTCATTGGCAGTAACAGTTTTAAATTTTAAGTTTCACTCTGTTTTTTCCTATATGGATTCATGTAGTTTGAACTCTAAATCAAACACGGTTTGTGCTGGCTCTTTGAAACTTGACACAATAGAGTAGTTCCAAATTCTATCTCTATGGTTTGTTTCCTATTGATGTAGCCCTAAGCAGAGACTGGCGCAATACACTTACATGGAAAGGGGTTGCCAAGCTTCCAAAAAACTACGAGTTTCCTGAAATCTCAACACACATTTTTTCACCCAATCTTGATGACACTTTCAGGTAATGATCAGTACCCCAATCCCACTTGGCTCACCAAATTTCGTTCTTCTAGGTTAAACCGTTCGTTGGCAGTAACAGTTTAAATTTTCAGGTTTCACTCTGTTTTCTCCTATATGGATACATGTAGTTGGAACTCTAATGCAAAGACGGTTTGTCCTAGCTCTTTGAAACTTGACACAATAAAGTAGTTCCAAGTTCTATCTCTATGGTTTGTTTCCTATTGATGTAGCCCTAAGCAGAGACGTGCGCACATCACTTTCATGGAAAGGGGTTGCCAAGCTTCCAAAAAACTACGAGTTTCCTGAAATCTCAGCACACATTTTTTCACCCAATCTTTATCACACTTTCAGGTAATGATCAGTACCCCAATCCCACTTGGCTCACCAAATTTCGTTCTGCTAGGTTAAACCGTTCGTTGGCAGTAACAGTTTTAATTTTTAGGTTTCACTCTGTTTTCTCCTATATGGATACATGTAGTTGGAACTCTAAATCAAACACGGTTTGTGCTAGCTCTTTGAATCTTGACACAATAAAGTAGGTCCAAGTTCTATCTCTATGGTTTGTTTCCTATTGATGTAGCCCTAAGCAGAGATGGCGCAAATCGCTTTCATGGAAAGGGGTTGCCAACCTTCCAAAAAACTACGAGTTTTTTGAAATCTCAGCACACATTTTTTCACTCAATCTTTATGACACTTTCAGGTAATGATCAGTATCCCAATCCCACTTGGCTCACCAAATTTCGTTCTTCTAGGTTAAACCGTACATTGGCAGTAACAGTTTTAAATTTTAGGTTTCACTCTGTTTTCTCCTATATGGATTCATGTAGTTTGAACTCTAAATCAAACACGGTTTGTGCTGGCTCTTTGAAACTTGACACAATAGAGTAGTTCCAAATTCTCTCTCTATGGTTTGTTTCCTATTGATGTAGCCCTAAGCAGAGACTGGCGCAAATCACTTACATGGAAAGGGGTTGCCAAGCTTCCAAAAAACTACGAGTTTCCTGAAATCTCAGCACACATTTTTTCACCCAATCTTGATGACACTTTCAGTTAATGATCAGTACCCCAATCTCACTTGGCTCACCAAATTTCGTTCTTCTACGTTAAACCGTTCGTTGGCAGTAACAGTTTTAATTTTCAGGTTTCACTCTGTTTTCTCCTATATGGATACATGTAGTTGGAACTCTAAATCAAAGACGGTTTGTCCTAGCTCTTTGAAACTTGACACAATAAAGTTGTTCCAAGTTCTATCTCTATGGTTTGTTTCCTATTGATGTAGCCCTAAGCAGAGACGTGCGCACATCACTTTCATGGAAAGGGGTTGCCAAGCTTCCAAAAAACTACGAGTTTCCTGAAATCTCAGCACACATTTTTTCACCCAATCTTTATGACACTTTCAGGTAATGATCAGTACCCCAATCCCACTTGGCTCACCAAATTTCGTTCTGCTAGGTTAAACCGTTCGTTGGCAGTAACAGTTTTAATTTTTAGGTTTCACTCTGTTTTCTCCGATATGGATACATGTATTTGGAACTCTAAATCAAACACGGTTTGTGCTAGCTCTTTGAAACTTGACACAATAAAGTAGTTCCAAGTTCTATCTCTATGGTTTGTTTCCTATTTATGTAGCCCTAAGCAGAGACGTGCGCACATCACTTTCATGGAAAGGGGTTGCCAAACTTCTAAAAAACTACGAGTTTCCTGAAATCTCAGCACACATTTTTTCACCCAATCTTTATGACACTTTCAGGTAATGATCAGTACCCCAATCCCACTTGGCTCACCAAATTTCGTTCTGCTAGGTTAAACCATTCGTTGGCAGTAACAGTTTTAATTTTTAGGTTTCACTCTGTTTTCTCCTATATGGAAACAGGTAGTTGGAACTCTAAATCAAACACGGTTTGTGCTAGCTCTTTGAATCTTGACACAATAAAGTAGGTCCAAGTTCTATCTCTATGGTTTGTTTCCTATTGATGTAGCCCTAAGCAGAGATGGCGCAAATCGCTTTCATGGAAAGGGGTTGCCAACCTTCCAAAAAACTACGAGTTTTTTGAAATCTCAGCACACATTTTTTCACTCAATCTTTATGACACTTTCAGGTAATGATCAGTATCCCAATCCCACTTGGCTCACCAAATTTCGTTCTTCTAGGTTAAACCGTACATTGGCAGTAACAGTTTTAAATTTTAGGTTTCACTCTGTTTTCTCCTATATGGATTCATGTAGTTTGAACTCTAAATCAAACACGGTGTGTGCTGGCTCTTTGAAACTTGACACAATAGAGTAGGTCCAAATTCTATCTCTATGGTTTGTTTCCTATTGATGTAGCCCTAAGCAGAGACTGGCGCAAATCACTTACATGGAAAGGGGTTGCCAAGCTTCCAAAAAACTACGAGTTTCCTGAAATCTCAGCACACATTTTTTCACCCAATCTTGATGACACTTTCAGTTAATGATCAGTACCCCAATCTCACTTGGCTCACCAAATTTCGTTCTTCTACGTTAAACCGTTCGTTGGCAGTAACAGTTTTAATTTTCAGGTTTCACTCTGTTTTCTCCTATATGGATACATGTAGTTGGAACTCTAAATCAAAGACGGTTTGTCCTAGCTCTTTGAAACTTGACACAATAAAGTAGTTCCAAGTTCTATCTCTATGGTTTGTTTCCTATTGATGTAGCCCTAAGCAGAGACTGGCGCAATACACTTATATGGAAAGGGGTTGCCAAGCTTCCAAAAAACTACGAGTTTCCTGAAATCTCAACACACATTTTTTCACCCAATCTTGATGACACTTTCAGGTAATGATCAGTACCCCAATCCCACTTGGCTCACCAAATTTCGTTCTTCTAGGTTAAACCGTTCGTTGGCAGTAACAGTTTTAATTTTTAGGTTTCACTCTGTTTTCTCCGTTATGGATACATGTAGTTGGAACTCTAAATCAAACACGGTTTGTGCTAGCTCTTTGAATCTTGACACAATAAAGTAGGTCCAAGTTCTATCTCTATGGTTTGTTTCCTATTGATGTAGCCCTAAGCAGAGATGGCGCAAATCACTTTCATGGAAAGGGGTTGCCAACCTTCCAAAAAACTACGAGTTTCCTGAAATCTCAGCACACATTTTTTCACTCAATCTTTATGACACTTTCAGGTAATGATCAGTATCCCAATCCCACTTGGCTCACCAAATTTCGTTCTTCTAGGTTAAACTGTACATTGGCAGTAACAGTTTTAAATTTTAGGTTTCACTCTGTTTTCTCCTATATGGATTCATGTAGTTTGAACTCTAAATCAAACACGGTTTGTGCTGGCTCTTTGAAACTTGACACAATAGAGTAGTTCCAAATTCTATCTCTATGGTTTGTTTCCTATTGATGTAGCCCTAAGCAGAGACTGGCGCAAATCACTTACATGGAAAGGGGTTTCCAAGAATCCAAAAAACTACGAGTTTCCTGAAATCTCAGCACACATTTTTTCACCCAATCTTGATGACACTTTCAGTTAATGATCAGTACCCCAATCTCACTTGGCTCACCAAATTTCGTTCTTCTACGTTAAACCGTTCGTTGGCAGTAACAGTTTTAAATTTCAGGTTTCACTCTGTTTTCTCCTGTATGGATACATGTAGTTGGAACTCTAAATCAAAGACGGTTTGTCCTAGCTCTTTGAAACTTGACACAATAAAGTAGTTCCAAGTTCTATCTCTATGGTTTGTTTCCTATTGATGTAGCCCTAAGCAGAGACGGGCGCAAATCACTTTCATGGAAACGGGTTGCCAAGCTTCCAAAACTCTACGAGTTTCCTGAAATCTCAGCACACATTTTTTCACCCAATCTTGATGACACTTTCAGGTAATGATCAGTACCCCAATCCCACTTGGCTCACCAAATTTCGTTCTTCTAGGTTAAACCGTTCGTTGGCAGTAACAGTTTTAATTTTTAGGTTTCACTCTGTTTTCTCCGATATGGATACATGTAGTTGGAACTCTAAATCAAACACGGCTTGTGCTAGCTCTTTGAATCTTGACACAATAAAGTAGTTCCAAGTTCTATCTCTATGGTTTGTTTCCTATTGATGTAGCCCTAAGCAGAGACGGGCGCAAATCACTTTCATGGAAACGGGTTGCCAAGCTTCCAAAACTCTACGAGTTTCCTGAAATCTCAGCACACATTTTTTCACCCAATCTTTATGACACTTTCAGGTAATGATCAGTACCCCAATCCCACTTGGCTCACCAAATTTCGTTCTGCTAGGTTAAACCGTTCGTTGGCAGTAACAGTTTTAATTTTTAGGTTTCACTCTGTTTTCTCCGATATGGATACATGTATTTGGAACTCTAAATCAAACACGGTTTGTGCTAGCTCTTTGAAACTTGACACAATAAAGTAGTTCCAAGTTCTATCTCTATGGTTTGTTTCCTATTTATGTAGCCCTAAGCAGAGACGTGCGCACATCACTTTCATGGAAAGGGGTTGCCAAACTTCTAAAAAACTACGAGTTTCCTGAAATCTCAGCACACATTTTTTCACCCAATCTTTATGACACTTTCAGGTAATGATAAGTACCCCAATCCAACTTGGCTCACCAAATTTCGTTCTGCTAGGTTAAACCGTTCGTTGGCAGTAACAGTTTTAATTTTTAGGTTTCACTCTGTTTTCTCCTATATGGAAACATGTAGTTGGAACTCTAAATCAAACACGGTTTGTGCTAGCTCTTTGAATCTTGACACAATAAAGTAGGTCCAAGTTCTATCTCTATGGTTTGTTTCCTATTGATGTAGCCCTAAGCAGAGATGGCGCAAATCGCTTTCATGGAAAGGGGTTGCCAACCTTCCAAAAAACTACGAGTTTTTTGAAATCTCAGCACACATTTTTTCACTCAATCTTTATGACACTTTCAGGTAATGATCAGTATCCCAATCCCACTTGGCTCACCAAATTTCGTTCTTCTAGGTTAAACCGTACATTGGCAGTAACAGTTTTAAATTTTAGGTTTCACTCTGTTTTCTCCTGTATGGATTCATGTAGTTTGAACTCTAAATCAAACACGGTGTGTGCTGGCTCTTTGAAACTTGACACAATAGAGTAGGTCCAAATTCTATCTCTATGGTTTGTTTCCTATTGATGTAGCCCTAAGCAGAGACTGGCGCAAATCACTTACATGGAAAGGGGTTGCCAAGCTTCCAAAAAACTACGAGTTTCCTGAAATCTCAGCACACATTTTTTCACCCAATCTTGATGACACTTTCAGTTAATGATCAGTACCCCAATCTCACTTGGCTCACCAAATTTCGTTCTTCTACGTTAAACCGTTCGTTGGCAGTAACAGTTTTAATTTTCAGGTTTCACTCTGTTTTCTCCTATATGGATACATGTAGTTGGAACTCTAAATCAAAGACGGTTTGTCCTAGCTCTTTGAAACTTGACACAATAAAGTAGTTCCAAGTTCTATCTCTATGGTTTGTTTCCTATTGATGTAGCCCTAAGCAGAGACGGGCGCAAATCACTTTCATGGAAACAGGTTGCCAAGCTTCCAAAACTCTACGAGTTTCCTGAAATCTCAGCACACATTTTTTCACCCAATCTTGATGACACTTTCAGGTAATGATCAGTACCCCAATCCCACTTGGCTCACCAAATTTCGTTCTTCTAGGTTAAACCGTTCGTTGGCAGTAACAGTTTCAATTTTTAGGTTTCACTCTGTTTTCTCCGATATGGATACATGTAGTTGGAACTCTAAATCAAACACGGTTTGTGCTAGCTCTTTGAATCTTGACACAATAAAATAGTTCCAAGTTCTATCTCTATGGTTTGTTTCCTATTGATGTAGCCCTAAGCAGAGACGTGCGCACATCACTTTCATGGAAAGGGGTTGCCAAGCTTCCAAAAAACTACGAGTTTCCTGAAATCTCAGCACACATTTTTTCACCCAATCTTTATGACACTTTCAAGTAATGATCAGTACCCCAATCCCACTTGGCTCACCAAATTTCGTTCTGCTAGGTTAAACCGTTCGTTGGCAGTAACAGTTTTAATTTTTAGGTTTCACTCTGTTTTCTCCTATATGGATACATGTAGTTGGAACTCTAAATCAAACACGGTTTGTGCTAGCTCTTTGAATCTTGACACAATAAAGTAGGTCCAAGTTCTATCTCAATGGTTTGTTTCCTATTGATGTAGCCCTAAGCAGAGATGGCGCAAATCGCTTTCATGGAAAGGGGTTGCCAACCTTCCAAAAAACTACGAGTTTCCTGAAATCTCAGCACACATTTTTTCACTCAATCTTTATGACACTTTCAGGTAATGATCAGTATCCCAATCCCACTTGGCTCACCAAATTTCGTTCTTCTAGGTTAAACCGTACATTGGCAGTAACAGTTTTAAATTTTAGGTTTCACTCTGTTTTCTCCTATATGGATTCATGTAGTTTGAACTCTAAATCAAACACGGTTTGTGCTGGCTCTTTGAAACTTGACACAATAGAGTAGTTCCAAATTCTATCTCTATGGTTTGTTTCCTATTGATGTAGCCCTAAGCAGAGACTGGCGCAAATCACTTACATGGAAAGGGGTTTCCAAGAATCCAAAAAACTACGAGTTTCCTGAAATCTCAGCACACATTTTTTCACCCAATCTTGATGACACTTTCAGTTAATGATCAGTACCCCAATCTCACTTGGCTCACCAAATTTCGTTCTTCTACGTTAAACCGTTCGTTGGCAGTAACAGTTTTAATTTTCAGGTTTCACTCTGTTTTCTCCTATATGGATACATGTAGTTGGAACTCTAAATCAAAGACGGTTTGTCCTAGCTCTTTGAAACTTGACACAATAAAGTAGTTCCAAGTTCTATATCTATGGTTTGTTTCCTATTGATGTAGCCCTAAGCAGAGACGGGCGCAAATCACTTTAATGGAAACGGGTTGCCAAGCTTCCAAAACTCTACGAGTTTCCTGAAATCTCAGCACACATTTTTTCACCCAATCTTGATGACACTTTCAGGTAATGATCAGTACCCCAATCCCACTTGGCTCACCAAATTTCGTTCTTCTAGGTTAAACCGTTCGTTGGCAGTAACAGTTTTAATGTTTAGGTTTCACTCTGTTTTCTCCGATATGGATACATGTAGTTGGAACTCTAAATCAAACACGGTTTGTGCTAGCTCTTTGAATCTTGACACAATAAAGTAGTTTCAAGTTCTATCTCTATGGTTTGTTTCCTATTGATGTAGCCCTAAGCAGAGACTGGCGCAAATCACTTACATGGAAAGGGGTTGCCAAGCTTCCAAAAAACTACGAGTTTCCTGAAATCTCAGCACACATTTTTTCACCCAATCTTTATGACACTTTCAGTTAATGATCAGTACCCCAATCCCACTTGGCTCACCAAATTTCGTTCTGCTAGGTTAAACCGTTCGTTGGCAGTAACAGTTTTAATTTTTAGGTTTCACTCTGTTTTCTCCGATATGGATACATGTATTTGGAACTCTAAATCAAACACGGTTTGTGCTAGCTCTTTGAAACTTGACACAATAAAGTAGTTCCAAGTTCTATCTCTATGGTTTGTTTCCTATTTATGTAGCCCTAAGCAGAGACGTGCGCACATCACTTTCATGGAAAGGGGTTGCCAAGCTTCTAAAAAACTACGAGTTTCCTGAAATCTCAGCACACATTTTTTCACCCAATCTTTATCACACTTTCAGGTAATGATCAGTACCCCAATCCCACTTGGCTCACCAAATTTCGTTCTGCTAGGTTAAACCGTTCGTTGGCAGTAACAGTTTTAATTTTTAGGTTTCACTCTGTTTTCTCCTATATGGAAACATGTAGTTGGAACTCTAAATCAAACACGGTTTGTGCTGGCTCTTTGAATCTTGACACAATAAAGTAGGTCCAAGTTCTATCTCTATGGTTTGTTTCCTATTGATGTAGCCCTAAGCAGAGATGGCGCAAATCGCTTTCATGGAAAGGGGTTGCCAACCTTCCAAAAAACTACGAGTTTTTTGAAATCTCAGCACACATTTTTTCACTCAATCTTTATGACACTTTCAGGTAATGATCAGTATCCCAATCCCACTTGGCTCACCAAATTTCGTTCTTCTAGGTTAAACCGTACATTGGCAGTAACAGTTTTAAATTTTAGGTTTCACTCTGT
The DNA here is from genome assembly GCF_964194105.1 of Spermophilus citellus. NCBI lineage: Eukaryota > Metazoa > Chordata > Mammalia > Rodentia > Sciuridae > Spermophilus > Spermophilus citellus. Next base: position 54,169,554 of record NC_138187.1, read on the forward strand.
TTTCTCCTATATGGATTCATGTAGTTTGAACTCTAAATCAAACACGGTTTGTGCTGGCTCTTTGAAACTTGACACAATAGAGTAGGTCCAAATTCTATCTCTATGGTTTGTTTCCTATTGATGTAGCCCTAAGCAGAGACTGGCGCAAATCACTTACATGGAAAGGGGTTGCCAAGCTTCCAAAAAACTACGAGTTTCCTGAAATCTCAGCACACATTTTTTCACCCAATCTTGATGACACTTTCAGTTAATGATCAGTACCCCAATCTCACTTGGCTCACCAAATTTCGTTCTTCTACGTTAAACCGTTCGTTGGCAGTAACAGTTTTAATTTTCAGGTTTCACTCTGTTTTCTCCTATATGGATACATGTAGTTGGAACTCTAAATCAAACACGGTTTGTGCTGGCTCTTTGAAACTTGACACAATAGAGTAGTTCCAAATTCTATCTCTATGGATTGTTTCCTATTGATGTAGCCCTAAGCAGAGACTGGCGCAAATCACTTACATGGAAAGGGGTTTCCAAGAATCCAAAAAACTACGAGTTTCCTGAAATCTCAGCACACATTTTTTCACCCAATCTTGATGACACTTTCAGTTAATGATCAGTACCCCAATCTCACTTGGCTCACCAAATTTCGTTCTTCTACGTTAAACCGTTCGTTGGCAGTAACAGTTTTAATTTTCAGGTTTCACTCTGTTTTCTCCTATATGGATACATGTAGTTGGAACTCTAAATCAAAGACGGTTTGTCCTAGCTCTTTGAAACTTGACACAATAAAGTAGTTCCAAGTTCTATCTCTATGGTTTGTTTCCTATTGATGTAGCCCTAAGCAGAGACGGGCGCAAATCACTTTAATGGAAACGGGTTGCCAAGCTTCCAAAACTCTACGAGTTTCCTGAAATCTCAGCACACATTTTTTCACCCAATCTTGATGACACTTTCAGGTAATGATCAGTACCCCAATCCCACTTGGCTCACCAAATTTCGTTCTTCTAGGTTAAACCGTTCGTTGGCAGTAACAGTTTTAATTTTTAGGTTTCACTCTGTTTTCTCCGATATGGATACATGTATTTGGAACTCTAAATCAAACACGGTTTGTGCTAGCTCTTTGAATCTTGACACAATAAAGTAGTTTCAAGTTCTATCTATATGGTTTGTTTCCTATTGATGTAGCCCTAAGCAGAGACTGGCGCAAATCACTTACATGGAAAGGGGTTGCCAAGCTTCCAAAAAACTACGAGTTTCCTGAAATCTCAGCACACATTTTTTCACCCAATCTTTATGACACTTTCAGTTAATGATCAGTACCCCAATCCCACTTGGCTCACCAAATTTCGTTCTGCTAGGTTAAACCGTTCGTTGGCAGTAACAGTTTTAATTTTTAGGTTTCACTCTGTTTTCTCCGATATGGATACATGTATTTGGAACTCTAAATCAAACACGGTTTGTGCTAGCTCTTTGAAACTTGACACAATAAAGTAGTTCCAAGTTCTATCTCTATGGTTTGTTTCCTATTTATGTAGCCCTAAGCAGAGACGTGCGCACATCACTTTCATGGAAAGGGGTTGCCAAGCTTCTAAAAAACTACGAGTTTCCTGAAATCTCAGCACACATTTTTTCACCCAATCTTTATGACACTTTCAGGTAATGATCAGTACCCCAATCCCACTTGGCTCACCAAATTTCGTTCTGCTAGGTTAAACCGTTCGTTGGCAGTAACAGTTTTAATTTTTAGGTTTCACTCTGTTTTCTCCTATATGGAAACATGTAGTTGGAACTCTAAATCAAACACGGTTTGTGCTGGCTCTTTGAATCTTGACACAATAAAGTAGGTCCAAGTTCTATCTCTATGGTTTGTTTCCTATTGATGTAGCCCTAAGCAGAGATGGCGCAAATCGCTTTCATGGAAAGGGGTTGCCAACCTTCCAAAAAACTACGAGTTTTTTGAAATCTCAGCACACATTTTTTCACTCAATCTTTATGACACTTTCAGGTAATGATCAGTATCCCAATCCCACTTGGCTCACCAAATTTCGTTCTTCTAGGTTAAACCGTACATTGGCAGTAACAGTTTTAAATTTTAGGTTTCACTCTGTTTTCTCCTATATGGATTCATGTAGTTTGAACTCTAAATCAAACACGGTTTGTGCTGGCTCTTTGAAACTTGACACAATAGAGTAGGTCCAAATTCTATCTCTATGGTTTGTTTCCTATTGATGTAGCCCTAAGCAGAGACTGGCGCAAATCACTTACATGGAAAGGGGTTGCCAAGCTTCCAAAAAACTACGAGTTTCCTGAAATCTCAGCACACATTTTTTCACCCAATCTTGATGACACTTTCAGTTAATGATCAGTACCCCAATCTCACTTGGCTCACCAAATTTCGTTCTTCTACGTTAAACCGTTCGTTGGCAGTAACAGTTTTAATTTTCAGGTTTCACTCTGTTTTCTCCTATATGGATACATGTAGTTGGAACTCTAAATCAAAGACGGTTTGTCCTAGCTCTTTGAAACTTGACACAATAAAGTAGTTCCAAGTTCTATCTCTATGGTTTGTTTCCTATTGATGTAGCCCTAAGCAGAGACGGGCGCAAATCACTTTCATGGAAACGGGTTGCCAAGCTTCCAAAACTCTACGAGTTTCCTGAAATCTCAGCACACATTTTTTCACCCAATCTTGATGACACTTTCAGGTAATGATCAGTACCCCAATCCCACTTGGCTCACCAAATTTCGTTCTTCTAGGTTAAACCGTTCGTTGGCAGTAACAGTTTCAATTTTTAGGTTTCACTCTGTTTTCTCCGATATGGATACATGTAGTTGGAACTCTAAATCAAACACGGTTTGTGCTAGCTCTTTGAATCTTGACACAATAAAGTAGTTTCAAGTTCTATCTCTATGGTTTGTTTCCTATTGATGTAGCCCTAAGCAGAGACGTGCGCACATCACTTTCATGGAAAGGGGTTGCCAAGCTTCCAAAAAACTACGAGTTTCCTGAAATCTCAGCACACATTTTTTCACCCAATCTTTATGACACTTTCAGGTAATGATCAGTACCCCAATCCCACTTGGCTCACCAAATTTTGTTCTGCTAGGTTAAACCGTTCGTTGGCGGTAACAGTTTTAATTTTTAGGTTTCACTCTGTTTTCTCCGATATGGATACATGTATTTGGAACTCTAAATCAAACACGGTTTGTGCTAGCTCTTTGAAACTTGACACAATAAAGTAGTTCCAAGTTCTATCTCTATGGTTTGTTTCCTATTTATGTAGCCCTAAGCAGAGACGTGCGCACATCACTTTCATGGAAAGGGGTTGCCAAGCTTCTAAAAAACTACGAGTTTCCTGAAATCTCAGCACACATTTTTTCACCCAATCTTTATGACACTTTCAGGTAATGATCAGTACCCCAATCCCACTTGGCTCACCAAATTTCGTTCTGCTAGGTTAAACCGTTCGTTGGCAGTAACAGTTTTAATTTTTAGGTTCCACTCTGTTTTCTCCTATATGGAAACATGTAGTTGGAACTCTAAATCAAACACGGTTTGTGCTGGCTCTTTGAATCTTGACACAATAAAGTAGGTCCAAGTTCTATCTCTATGGTTTGTTTCCTATTGATGTAGCCCTAAGCAGAGATGGCGCAAATCGCTTTCATGGAAAGGGGTTGCCAACCTTCCAAAAAACTACGAGTTTCCTGAAATCTCAGCACACATTTTTTCACTCAATCTTTATGACACTTTCAGGTAATGATCAGTATCCCAATCACACTTGGCTCACCAAATTTCGTTCTTCTAGGTTAAACCATACATTGGCAGTAACAGTTTTAAATTTTAGGTTTCACTCTGTTTTCTCCTATATGGATTCATGTAGTTTGAACTCTAAATCAAACACGGTGTGTGCTGGCTCTTTGAAACTTGACACAATAGAGTAGGTCCAAATTCTATCTCTATGGTTTGTTTCCTATTGATGTAGCCCTAAGCAGAGACTGGCGCAAATCACTTACATGGAAAGGGGTTGCCAAGCTTCCAAAAAACTACGAGTTTCCTGAAATCTCAGCACACATTTTTTCACCCAATCTTGATGACACTTTCAGTTAATGATCAGTACCCCAATCTCACTTGGCTCACCAAATTTCGTTCTTCTACGTTAAACCGTTCGTTGGCAGTAACAGTTTTAATTTTCAGGTTTCACTCTGTTTTCTCCTATATGGATACATGTAGTTGGAACTCTAAATCAAAGACGGTTTGTCCTAGCTCTTTGAAACTTGACACAATAAAGTAGTTCCAAGTTCTATCTCTATGGTTTGTTTCCTATTGATGTAGCCCTAAGCAGAGACGGGCGCAAATCACTTTCATGGAAACGGGTTGCCAAGCTTCCAAAACTCTACGAGTTTCCTGAAATCTCAGCACACATTTTTTCACCCAATCTTGATGACACTTTCAGGTAATGATCAGTACCCCAATCCCACTTGGCTCACCAAATTTCGTTCTTCTAGGTTAAACCGTTCATTGGCAGTAACAGTTTCAATTTTTAGGTTTCACTCTGTTTTCTCCGATATGGATACATGTAGTTGGAACTCTAAATCAAACACGGTTTGTGCTAGCTCTTTGAATCTTGACACAATAAAGTAGTTTCAAGTTCTATCTCTATGGTTTGTTTCCTATTGATGTAGCCCTAAGCAGAGACGTGCGCACATCACTTTCATGGAAAGGGGTTGCCAAGCTTCCAAAAAACTACGAGTTTCCTGAAATCTCAGCACACATTTTTTCACCCAATCTTTATGACACTTTCAGGTAATGATCAGTACCCCAATCCCACTTGGCTCACCAAATTTCGTTCTGCTAGGTTAAACCGTTCGTTGGCGGTAACAGTTTTAATTTTTAGGTTTCACTCTGTTTTCTCCTATATGGATACATGTAGTTGGAACTCTAAATCAAACACGGTTTGTGCTAGCTCTTTGAATCTTGACACAATAAAGTAGGTCCAAGTTCTATCTCAATGGTTTGTTTCCTATTGATGTAGCCCTAAGCAGAGATGGCGCAAATCGCTTTCATGGAAAGGGGTTGCCAACCTTCCAAAAAACTACGAGTTTCCTGAAATCTCAGCACACATTTTTTCACTCAATCTTTATGACACTTTCAGGTAATGATCAGTATCCCAATCCCACTTGGCTCACCAAATTTCGTTCTTCTAGGTTAAACCGTACATTGGCAGTAACAGTTTTAAATTTTAGGTTTCACTCTGTTTTCTCCTATATGGATTCATGTAGTTTGAACTCTAAATCAAACACGGTTTGTGCTGGCTCTTTGAAACTTGACACAATAGAGTAGTTCCAAATTCTATCTCTATGGTTTGTTTCCTATTGATGTAGCCCTAAGCAGAGACTGGCGCAAATCACTTACATGGAAAGGGGTTTCCAAGAATCCAAAAAACTACGAGTTTCCTGAAATCTCAGCACACATTTTTTCACCCAATCTTGATGACACTTTCTGTTAATGATCAGTACCCCAATCTCACTTGGCTCACCAAATTTCGTTCTTCTACGTTAAACCGTTCGTTGGCAGTAACAGTTTTAAATTTCAGGTTTCACTCTGTTTTCTCCTATATGGATACATGTAGTTGGAACTCTAAATCAAAGACGGTTTGTCCTAGCTCTTTGAAACTTGACACAATAAAGTAGTTCCAAGTTCTATCTCTATGGTTTGTTTCCTATTGATGTAGCCCTAAGCAGAGACGGTCGCAAATCACTTTCATGGAAACGGGTTGCCAAGCTTCCAAATCTCTACGAGTTTCCTGAAATCTCAGCACACATTTTTTCACCCAATCTTGATGACACTTTCAGGTAATGATCAGTACCCCAATCCCACTTGGCTCACCAAATTTCGTTCTTCTAGGTTAAACCGTTCGTTGGCAGTAACAGTTTTAATTTTTAGGTTTCACTCTGTTTTCTCCGATATGGGTACATGTAGTTGGAACTCTAAATCAAACACGGTTTGTGCTAGCTCTTTGAATCTTGACACAATAAAGTAGTTCCAAGTTCTATCTCTATGGTTTGTTTCCTATTGATGTAGCCCTAAGCAGAGACGTGCGCACATCACTTTCATGGAAAGGGGTTGCCAAGCTTCCAAAAAACTACGAGTTTCCTGAAATCTCAGCACACATTTTTTCACCCAATCTTTATGACACTTTCAGGTAATGATCAGTACCCCAATCCCACTTGGCTCACCAAATTTCGTTCTGCTAGGTTAAACCGTTCGTTGGCAGTAACAGTTTTAATTTTTAGGTTTCACTCTGTTTTCTCCGATATGGATACATGTATTTGGAACTCTAAATCAAACACGGTTTGTGCTAGCTCTTTGATACTTGACACAATAAAGTAGTTCCAAGTTCTATCTCTATGGTTTGTTTCCTATTTATGTAGCCCTAAGCAGAGACGTGCGCACATCACTTTCATGGAAAGGGGTTGCCAAGCTTCTAAAAAACTACGAGTTTCCTGAAATCTCAGCACACATTTTTTCACCCAATCTTTATGACACTTTCAGGTAATGATCAGTACCCCAATCCCACTTGGCTCACCAAATTTCGTTCTGCTAGGTTAAACCGTTCGTTGGCAGTAACCGTTTTAATTTTTAGGTTTCACTCTGTTTTCTCCGATATGGATACATGTAGTTGGAACTCTAAATCAAACACGGTTTGTGCTAGCTCTTTGAATCTTGACACAATAAAGTAGGTCCAAGTTCTATCTCTATGGTTTGTTTCCTATTGATGTAGCCCTAAGCAGAGATGGCGCAAATCGCTTTCATGGAAAGGGGTTGCCAACCTTCCAAAAAACTACGAGTTTTTTGAAATCTCAGCACACATTTTTTCACTCAATCTTTATGACACTTTCAGGTAATGATCAGTATCCCAATCCCACTTGGCTCACCAAATTTCGTTCTTCTAGGTTAAACCGTACATTGGCAGTAACAGTTTTAAATTTTAGGTTTCACTCTGTTTTCTCCTATATGGATTCATGTAGTTTGAACTCTAAATCAAACACGGTTTGTGCTGGCTCTTTGAAACTTGACACAATAGAGTAGGTCAAAATTCTATCTCTATGGTTTGTTTCCTATTGATGTAGCCCTAAGCAGAGACTGGCGCAAATCACTTACATGGAAAGGGGTTGCCAAGCTTCCAAAAAACTACGAGTTTCCTGAAATCTCAGCACACATTTTTTCACCCAATCTTGATGACACTTTCAGTTAATGATCAGTACCCCAATCTCACTTGGCTCACCAAATTTCGTACTTCTACGTTAAACCGTTCGTTAGCAGTAACAGTTTTAATTTTCAGGTTTCACTCTGTTTTCTCCTATATGGATACATGTAGTTGGAACTCTAAATCAAAGACGGTTTGTCCTAGCTCTTTGAAACTTGACACAATAAAGTAGTTCCAAGTTCTATCTCTATGGTTTGTTTCCTATTGATGTAGCCCTAAGCAGAGACGGGCGCAAATCACTTTCATGGAAAGGGGTTGCCAAGCTTCCAAAAAATTACGAGTTTCCTAAAATCTCAGCACACATTTTTTCACCCAATCTTGATGACACTTTCAGGTAATGATCACTACCCCAATCCCACTTGGCTCACCAAATTTCGTTCTTCTAGGTTAAACCGTTCGTTGGCAGTAACAGTTTTAATTTTTAGGTTTCACTCTGTTTTCTCCGATATGGGTACATGTAGTTGGAACTCTAAATCAAACACGGTTTGTGCTAGCTCTTTGAATCTTGACACAATAAAGTAGGTCCAAGTTCTATCTCTATGGTTTGTTTCCTATTGATGTAGCCCTAAGCAGAGATGGCTCAAATCACTTTCATGGAAAGGGGTTGCCAACCTTCCAAAAAACTACGAGTTTCCTGAAATCTCAGCACACATTTTTTTAACCCAATCTTGATGACACTTTCAGGTAATGATCACTACCCCAATCCCACTTGGCTAACCAAATTTCGTTCTTCTAGGTTAAACCGTTCGTTGGCAGTAACAGTTTTAATTTTTAGATTTCACTCTATTTTCTCCTATATGGATACATGTAGTTGGAACTCTAAATCAAACACGGTTTGTGCTAGCTCTTTGAATCTTGACACAATAAAGTAGTTCCAAGATGTAACTCTATGGTTTGTTTCCTATTGATGTAGCCCTAAGCAGAGACTGGCACAAATCACTTTCATGGAAAGGGGTTGCCAAGAATCCAAAAAACTACGAGTTTCCAGAAATCTCGGCACACATTTTTTCACCCTATCTTGATGACACGTTCAGGTAATGATCAGTATCCCAATCCCACTTGGCTCACCAAATTTCGTTCTTCTAGGTTAAACCGTTCATTGGCAGTAACAGTTTTAAATTTTAGGTTTCACTCTGTTTTTTCCTATATGGTTTCATGTAGTTTGAACTCTAAATCAAACACGGTTTGTGCTGGCTCTTTGAAACTTGACACAATAGAGTAGTTCCAAATTCTATCTCTAAGGTTTGTTTCCTATTGATGTAGCCCTAAGCAGAGACTGGCGCAAATCCCTTACATGGAAAGGGGTTGCCAAGCTTCCAAAAAACTACGAGTTTCCTGAAATCTCAGCACACATTTTTTCACCCAATCTGGATGACACTTTCAGTTAAAGATCAGTACCCCAATCCCACTTGGCTCACCAAATTTCGTTCTTCTAGGTTAAACCGTTCGTTGGCAGTAACAGTTTTAATTTTCAGGTTTCACTCTGTTTTCTCCTATATGGATACATGTAGTTGGAACTTTAAATCAAAGACGGTTTTTCCTAGCTCTTTGAAACTTGACACAATAAAGTAGTTCCAAGTTCTATCTCTATGGTTTGTTTCCTATTGATGTAGCCCTAAGCACAGGCGGGCGCAAATCACTTTCATGGAAGGGGGTTGCCAAGCTTCCAAAAAACTACGAGTTTCCTGAAATCTCAGCACACATTTTTTCACCCAATCTTGATGACACTTTCAGGTAATGATCAGTACCCCAATCCCACTTGGCTCACCAAATTTCGTTCTTCTAGGTTAAACCCTTCGTTGGCAGTAACAGTTTTAATTTTTAGGTTTCACTCTGTTTTCTCCGATATGGATACATGTAGTTGGAACTCTAAATCAAACACTGTTTGTGCTACCTCTTTGAAACTTGACACAATAAAGTAGTTCCAAGTTCTATCTCTATGGTTTGTTTCCTATTGATGTAGCCCTAAGCAGAGGCGGGCGCAAATCACTTTCATGGAAAGGGGTTGCCAACCTTCCAAAAAACTACGAGTTTCCTGAAATCTCAGCACACATTTTTTCACCCAATCTTGATGACACTTTCAGGTAATGATCAGTACCGCAATCCCACTTGGCTCACAAAATTTCGTTCTTCTAGGTTAAACCGTTCGTTGGCAGTAAGAGTTTTAATTTTTAGGTTTCACTCTGTTTTCTCCTATATGGATACATGTAGTTGGAACTCTAAATCAAAGACGGTTTGTGCTAGCTCTTTGAATCTTGACACAATAAAGTAGTTCCAAGTTCTAACTCTATGGTTTGTTTCCTATTGATGTAGCCCTAAGCAGAGACTGGCGCAAATCACTTTCATGGAAAGGGGTTGCCAAGCTTCCAAAAAACCACGAGTTTCCTGAAATCTCAACACACATTTTTTCACCCAATCTTGATGACACTTTCAGTTAATGATCAGTACCCCAATCCCACTTGGCTCACCAAATTTCCTTCTTCTAGGTTAAACCGTTCGTTGGCAGTAACAGTTTTAAATTTTAGGTTTCACTCTGTTTTCTCCGATATGGATACATGTAGTTGGAACTCTAAATCAAACACGGTTTGTACTAGCTCTTTGAATCTTGACACAATAAAGTAGGTCCAAGTTCTATCTCTATGGTTTGTTTCCTATTGATGTAGCCCTAAGCAGAGGCGGGCGCAAATCACTTTCATGGAAGGGGGTTGCCAAGCTTCCAAAAAACTACGAGTTTCCTGAAATCTCAGCACACATTTTTTCACCCAATCTTGATGACACTTTCAGGTAATGATCAGTACCCCAATCCCACTTGGCTCACCAAATTTCGTTCTTCTAGGTTAAACCGTTCGTTGGCAGTAAGAGTTTTAATTTTCAGGTTTCACTCTGTTTTCTCCTATATGGATACATGTAGTTGGAACTCTAAATCAAAGACGGTTTGTCCAAGCTCTTTGAAACTTGACACAATAAAGTAGTTCCAAGTTCTATCTCTATGGTTTGTTTCCTTTTGATGTAGCCCTAAGCAGAGGCGGGCGCAAATCACTTTCATGGAAAGGGGTTGCCAAGCTTCCAAAAAACTACGAGTTTCCTGAAATCTCAGCACACATTTTTTCACCCAATCTTGATGACACTTTCAGGTAATGATCAGTACCGAAATCCCACTTGGCTCACCAAATTTCGATCTTCTAGGTTAAACCGTTCGTTGGTAGTAACAGTTTTAATTTTTAGGTTTCACTCTGTTTTCTCCTATATGGATACATGTAGTTGGAACTCTAAATCAAAGACGGTTTGTCCTAGCTCTTTGAAACTTGACACAATAAAGTAGTTCCAAGTTCTATCTCTATGGTTTGTTTCCTATTGATGTAGCCCTAAGCAGAGACGGGCGCAAATCACTTTCATGGAAAGGGGTTGCCAAGCTTCCAAAAAACTACGAGTTTCCTGAAATCTCAGCACACATATTTTCCCCCAATCTTTATGACACTTTCAGGTAATGATCAAAACCCCAATCCCACTTGGCTCACCAAATTTCGTTCTTCTAGGTTAAACCGTTCGTTGGCAGTAACAGTTTTAATTTTTAGGTTTCACTCTGTTTTCTCCGATATGGATACATGTAGTTGGAACTCTAAATCAAACACTGTTTGTGCTAGCTCTTTGAAACTTGACACAATAAAGTAGGTCCAAGTTCTATCTCTATGGTTTGTTTCCTATTGATGTAGCCCTAAGCAGAGATGGCGCAAATCACTTTCATGGAAAGGGGTTGCCAACCTTCCAAAAAACTACGAGTTTCCTGAAATCTCAGCACACATTTTTTCACCCAATCTTGATGACACTTTCAGGTAATGATCAGTACCCCAATCCCACTTGGCTCACCAAATTTCGTTCTTCTAGGTTAAACCGTTCGTTGGCAGTAACAGTTTTAATTTTTAGGTTTCACTCTGTTTTCTCCGATATGGATACATGTAGTTGGAACTCTAAATCAAACACGGTTTGTGCTAGCTCTTTGAATCTTGACACAATAAAGTAGATCCATGTTCTATCTCTATGGTTTGTTTCCTATTGATGTAGCCTTAAGCAGAGATGGCGCAAATCACTTTCATGGAAAGGGGTTGCCAACCTTCCAAAAAACTACGAGTTTCCTGAAATCTCAGCACACATTTTTTCACCCAATCTTGATGACACTTTCAGGTAATGATCAGTACCGCAATCCCACTTGGCTCACAAAATTTCGTTCTTCTAGGTTAAACCGTTCGTTGGCAGTAAGAGTTTTAATTTTTAGGTTTCACTCTGTTTTCTCCTATATGGATACATGTAGTTGGAACTCTAAATCAAAGACGGTTTGTGCTAGCTCTTTGAATCTTGACACAATAAAGTAGTTCCAAGTTCTAACTCTATGGTTTGTTTCCTATTGATGTAGCCCTAAGCCGAGACTGGCGCAAATCACTTTCATGGAAAGGGGTTGCCAAGCTTCCAAAAAACCACGAGTTTCCTGAAATCTCAACACACATTTTTTAACCCAATCTTGATGACACTTTCAGTTAATGATCAGTACCCCAATCCCACTTGGCTCACCAAATTTCGTTCTTCTAGGTTAAACCGTTCGTTGGCAGTAACAGTTTTAATTTTCAGGTTTCACTCTGTTTTCTCCTATATGGATACATGTAGTTGGAACTCTAAATCAAAGATGGTTTGTCCTAGCTCTTTGAAACTTGACACAATAAAGTAGTTCCAAGTTCTATCTCTATGGTTTGTTTCCTATTGATGTAGCCCTAAGCAGAGACGGGCGCAAATCACTTTCATGGAAAGGGGTTGCCAAGCTTCCAAAAAACTACGAGTTTCCTGTAATCTCAGCACACATTTTTTCACCCAATCTTTATGACACTTTCAGGTAATGATCAGTACCCCAATCCCACTTGGCTCACCAAATTTCGTTCTTCTAGGTTAAACCGTTCGTTGGCAGTAACAGTTTTAATTTTTAGGTTTCACTCTGTTTTCTCCGATATGGATACATGTAGTTGGAACTCTAAATCAAAGACGGTTTGTCCTAGCTCTTTGAAACTTGACACAATAAAGTAGTTCCAAGTTCTAACTCTATGGTTTGTTTTTTATTGATGTAGCCCTAAGCAGAGACTGGCGCAAATCACTTTCATGGAAAGGGGTTGCCAAGAATCCAAAAAACTACGAGTTTCCAGAAATCTCGGCACACATTTTTTCACCCAATCTTGATGACACTTTCAGGTAATGATCAGTATCCCAATCCCACTTGGCTCACCAAATTTCGTTCTTCTAGTTTAAACCGTACATTGGCAGTAACAGTTTTAAATTTTAGGTTTCACTCTGTTTTTTCCTATATGGATTCATGTATTTTGAACTCTAAATCAAACACGGTTTGTGCTGGCTCTTTGAAACTTGACACAATAGAGTAGTTCCAAATTCTATCTCTATGGTTTGTTTCCTATTGATGTAGCCCTAAGCAGAGACTGGCGCAAATCACTTACATGGAAAGGGGTTGCCAAGCTTCCAAAAAACTACGAGTTTCCTGAAATCTCAGCACACATTTTTTCACCCAATCTTGATGACACTTTCAGTTAATGATCAGTACCCCAATTCCACTTGGCTCACCAAATTTCGTTCTTCTAGGTTAAACCCTTCGTTGGCAGTAACAGTTTTAATTTTCAAGTTTCACTCTGTTTTCTCCTATATGGATACATGTAGTTGGAACTCTAAATCAAAGACGGTTTGTCCTAGCTCTTTGAAACTTGACACAATAAAGTAGTTCCAAGTTCTATCTCTATGGTTTGTTTCCTATTGATGTAGCCCTAAGCAGAGGCGGGCGCAAATCACTTTCATGGAAAGGGGTTGCCAAGCTTCCAAAAAACTACGAGTTTCCTGAAATCTCAGCACACATTTTTTCACCCAATCTTGATGACACTTTCAGGTAATGATCAGTACCCGAATCCCACTTGGCTCACCAAATTTCGTTCTTCTAGGTTAAACCGTTTGTTGGCAGTAAGAGTTTTAATTTTTAGGTTTCACTCTGTTTTCTCCGATATGGATACATGTAGTTGGAACTCTAAATCAAACACGGTTTGTGCTAGCTCTTTGAATCTTGACACAATAAAGTAGGTCCAAGTTCTATCTCTATGGTTTGTTTCCTATTGATGTAGCCCTAAGCAGAGATGGCGCAAATCACTTTCATGGAAAGGGGTTGCCAACCTTCCAAAAAACTACGAGTTTCCTGAAATCTCAGCGCACATTTTTTCACCCAATCTTGATGACACTTTCAGGTAATGATCAGTACCCCAATCCCACTTGGCTCACCAAATTTCGTTCTTCTAGGTTAAACCGTTCGTTGGCAGTAAGAGTTTTAATTTTTAGGTTTCACTCTGTTTTCTCCTATATGGATACATGTAGTTGGAACTCTAAATCAAAGACGGTTTGTGCTAGCTCTTTGAAACTTGACACAATAAAGTAGTTCCAAGTTCTATCTCTATGGTTTGTTTCCTATTGATGTAGCCCTAAGCAGAGACTGGCGCAAATCACTTTCATGGAAAGGGGTTGGCAAGCTTCCAAAAAACTACGAGTTTCCTGAAATCTCAGCACACATTTTTTCACCCAATCTTGATGACACTTTCATGTAATGATCAGTACCCCAATCCCACTTGGCTCACCAAATTTCCTTCTTCTAGGTTAAACTGTTCGTTGGCAGTAACAGTTTTAATTTTTAGGTTTCACTCTGTTTTCTCATATATGGATACATGTAGTTGGCACTCTAAATCAAACACGGCTTGTGCTAGCTCTTTGAAACTTGACACAATAAAAGAGTTCCAAGTTCTATCTCTATGGATTGTTTCCTATTGATGTAGGCCTAAGCAGACACTGGCGGAAATCACTTTCATGGAAAGGGGATGCTAGGTTTCCAAAAAACTACGAGTTTCCTGAAATCTCACCACACATTTTTTCATCCAATCTTGATGACAGTTTCAGGTAATGATCAGTACCCCAATCCCACTTGGCTCACCAAATTTGTTCTTCTAGGTTAAACCTTTCGTTGGCAGTAACAGTTTTAATTTCTAGGTTTCACTCTGTTTTCTCCTATATGGATACATGTAGTTGGAACTCTAAATCAAACACGGTTTGTGCTAGCTGTTTGAAACTTGACACACTAAAGTAGTTCCATTGTCTATCACTATGGTATTTTTTCCTATTGATGTAGCCCTAAGAAGAGACCGGCCAAATCACTTTCATGTAATGGGGATGCCAAGCTTCCAAAAAACTAAGAGTTTCCTGAAATCTCAGCAAACATTTTTTCACCCAATCATGATGACCCTATCAAGTAATGATCAGTATCCCAATCCCACTTGGCTCACCAAATTTTCTTATTTTAGGTTAAACTGTTCGTTGGCAGTAACAGTTTTAATTTTTAGGTTTCACACTGATTTCTCCTATATTGATACATGTAGTTGGAACTCTAAATCAAACACGGTTTGTGCTAGCTTTTTGAAACTTGAAACAATAAAATAGTTCCAAGTTCTCTCTCTATGGTTTGTTTCCTATTGATGTAGGCCTAAGCAGAGACTGGCAGAAATCACTTTCATGGAAAGGGGTTGCCAAGCTTCCAAAAAACTACGAGTTTCCTGAAATCTCAGCACACATTTTTTCACCCAATCTTGATGACACTTTCAGGTAATGATCAGTACCCCAATCCCACTTGGCTCACCAAATTTCGTTCTTCTAGGTTAAACCTTTCGTTGGCAGTAACAGTTTTAAATTTTAGATTTCACTCTGTTTTTTCCTATATGGATTCATGTATTTTGAACTCTAAATCAAACACGGTTTGTGCTGGCTCTTTGAAATTTGACACAATAGAGTAGTTCCAAATTCTATCTCTATGGTTTGTTTCCTATTGATGTAGCCCTAAGCAGAGACTGGCGCAAATCACTTACATGGAAAGGGGTTGCCAAGCTTCCCAAAAACTACGAGTTTCCTGTAATCCCAGCACACATTTTTTCACCCAATCTTGATGACACTTTCAGTTAATGATCAGTACCCCAATCCCACTTGGCTCACCAAATTTCGTTCTTCTAGGTTAAACCGTTCGTTGGCAGTAACAGTTTTAATTTTCAGGTTTCACTCTGTTGTTTCCTATATGGATACATGTATTTGGAACTCTAAATCAAAGACGGTTTGTCCTAGCTCTTTGAAACTTGACACAATAAAGTAGTTCCAAGTTCTATCTCTATGGTTTGTTTCCTATTGATGTAGCCCTAAGCAGAGACGGGCGCAAATCACTTTCATGGAAAGGGGTTGCCAAGCTTCCAAAAAACTACGAGTTTCCTGAAATCTCAGCACACATTTTTTCATCCAATCTTGATGACACTTTCAGTTAATGATCAGTACACCAATCCCACTTGGCTCACCAAATTTCGTTCTTCTAGGTTAAACCGTTCGTTGGCAGTAACAGTTTTAATTTTTAGGTTTCACTCTGTTTTCTCCGATATGGATACATGTAGTTGGAACTCTAAATCAAACACGGTTTGTGCTAGCTCTTTGAATCTTGACACAATAAAGTAGGTCCAAGTTCTATCTCTATGGTTTGTTTCCTATTGATGTAGCCCTAAGCAGAGATGGCGCACATCACTTTCATGGAAAGGGGTTGCCAACCTTCCAAAAAACTACGAGTTTCCTGAAATATCAGCACATATTTTTTCACCCAATCTTTATGACACTTTCAGGTAATGATCAGTACCCCAATCCCACTTGGCTCACCAAATTTCGTTCTTCTAGGTTAAACCGTTCGTTGGCAGTAAGAATTTTAATTTTTAGGTTTCACTCTGTTTTCTCCGATATGGATACATGTAGTTGGAACTCTAAATCAAAGACGGTTTGTCCTAGCTCTTTGAAACTTGACACAATAAAGTAGTTCCAAGTTCTAACTCTATGGTTTGTTTCCTATTGATGTAGCCCTAAGCAGAGACTGGCGCAAATCACTTTCATGGAAAGGGGTTGGCAAGCTTCCAAAAAACTACGAGTTTCCTGAAATCTCAGCACACATTTTTTCACCCAATCTTGATGACACTTTCATGTAATGATCAGTACCCCAATCCCACTTGGCTCACCAAATTTCCTTCTTCTAGGTTAAACTGTTCGTTGGCAGTAACAGTTTTAATTTTTAGGTTTCACTCTGTTTTCTCATATATGGATACATGTAGTTGGCACTCTAAATCAAACACGGCTTGTGCTAGCTCTTTGAAACTTGACACAATAAAAGAGTTCCAAGTTCTATCTCTATGGATTGTTTCCTATTGATGTAGGCCTAAGCAGACACTGGCAGAAATCACTTTCATGGAAAGGGGATGCTAGGTTTCCAAAAAACTACGAGTTTCCTGAAATCTCAGCACACATTTTTTCATCCAATCTTGATGACAGTTTCAGGTAATGATCAGTACCCCAATCCCACTTGGCTCACCAAATTTGTTCTTCTAGGTTAAACCTTTCGTTGGCAGTAACAGTTTTAATTTCTAGGTTTCACTCTGTTTTCTCCTATATGGATACATGTAGTTGGAACTCTAAATCAAACACGGTTTGTGCTAGCTGTTTGAAACTTGACACACTAAAGTAGTTCCATTGTCTATCACTATGGTATTTTTTCCTATTGATGTAGCCCTAAGAAGAGACCGGCCAAATCACTTTCATGTAATGGGGATGCCAAGCTTCCAAAAAACTAAGAGTTTCCTGAAATCTCAGCAAACATTTTTTCACCCAATCATGATGACCCTATCAAGTAATGATCAGTATCCCAATCCCACTTGGCTCACCAAATTTTCTTATTTTAGGTTAAATTGTTCGTTGGCAGTAACAGTTTTAATTTTTAGGTTTCACACTGATTTCTCCTATATTGATACATGTAGTTGGAACTCTAAATCAAACACGGTTTGTGCTAGCTTTTTGAAACTTGAAACAATAAAATAGTTCCAAGTTCTCTCTCTATGGTTTGTTTCCTATTGATGTAGGCCTAAGCAGAGACTGGCAGAAATCACTTTCATGGAAAGGGGTTGCCAAGCTTCCAAAAAACTACGAGTTTCCTGAAATCTCAGCACACATTTTTTCACCCAATCTTGATGACACTTTCAGGTAATGATCAGTACCCCAATCCCACTTGGCTCACCAAATTTCGTTCTTCTAGGTTAAACCTTTCGTTGGCAGTAACAGTTTTAAATTTTAGATTACACTCTGTTTTTTCCTATATGGATTCATGTATTTTGAACTCTAAATCAAACACGGTTTGTGCTGGCTCTTTGAAATTTGACACAATAGAGTAGTTCCAAATTCTATCTCTATGGTTTGTTTCCTATTGATGTAGCCCTAAGCAGAGACTGGCGCAAATCACTTACATGGAAAGGGGTTGCCAAGCTTCCCAAAAACTACGAGTTTCCTGTAATCCCAGCACACATTTTTTCACCCAATCTTGATGACACTTTCAGTTAATGATCAGTACCCCAATCCCACTTGGCTCACCAAATTTCGTTCTTCTAGGTTAAACCGTTCGTTGGCAGTAACAGTTTTAATTTTCAGGTTTCACTCTGTTGTTTCCTATATGGATACATGTATTTGGAACTCTAAATCAAAGACGGTTTGTCCTAGCTCTTTGAAACTTGACACAATAAAGTAGTTCCAAGTTCTATCTCTATGGTTTGTTTCCTATTGATGTAGCCCTAAGCAGAGACGGGCGCAAATCACTTTCATGGAAAGGGGTTGCCAAGCTTCCAAAAAACTACGAGTTTCCTGAAATCTCAGCACACATTTTTTCATCCAATCTTGATGACACTTTCAGTTAATGATCAGTACACCAATCCCACTTGGCTCACCAAATTTCGTTCTTCTAGGTTAAACCGTTCGTTGGCAGTAACAGTTTTAATTTTTAGGTTTCACTCTGTTTTCTCCGATATGGATACATGTAGTTGGAACTCTAAATCAAACACGGTTTGTGCTAGCTCTTTGAATCTTGACACAATAAAGTAGGTCCAAGTTCTATCTCTATGGTTTGTTTCCTATTGATGTAGCCCTAAGCAGAGATGGCGCACATCACTTTCATGGAAAGGGGTTGCCAACCTTCCAAAAAACTACGAGTTTCCTGAAATATCAGCACATATTTTTTCACCCAATCTTTATGACACTTTCAGGTAATGATCAGTACCCCAATCCCACTTGGCTCACCAAATTTCGTTCTTCTAGGTTAAACCGTTCGTTGGCAGTAAGAATTTTAATTTTTAGGTTTCACTCTGTTTTCTCCTATATGGATACATGTAGTTGGAACTCTAAATCAAAGACGGTTTGTGCTAGCTTTTTGAATCTTGACACAATAGAGTAGTTCCAAATTCTATCTCTATCACCAAATTTCGTTCTTCTAGGTTAAACCGTTCGTTGCCAGTAACAGTTTTAATTTTTAGGTTTCACGGTGTTTTCTCCTATATGGACACATGTAGTTGGAACTCTAAATCAAACACGATTTGTGCTAGCAATTTGAAACATGACACAATAAAGTAGTTCCAAGTTCTGTTTCAATGGTTTGTTTCCTATGGATGAAGCCCTAAGCAGAGACTGGCGCAAATCACTTTCATGGAAAGGGGTTGCCAACCTTCCAACAAACTACGAGTTTCCTGAGATCTCAGCACACATTTTTTCACCCAATCTTGATGACAGTTTCAGTTAATGATCAGTACCCCAATCCCACTTGGCTCACCAAATTTCGTTCTTCTAGGTTAAACCGTTCGTTGGCAGTAACAGTTTTAATTTTCAGGTTTCACTCTGTTTTCTCCTATATGGATACATGTAGTTGGAACTCTAAATCAAAGACAGTTTGTCCTAGCTCTTTGAAACTTGACACAATAAAGTAGTTCCAAGTTCTATCTCTATGGTTTGTTTCCTATTGATGTAGCCCTAAGCAGAGGCGGGCGCAAATCACTTTCATGGAAGGGGGTTGCCAAGCTTCCAAAAAACTACGAGTTTCCTGAAATCTCAGCACACATTTTTTCACCCAATCTTGATGACACTTTCAGGTAATGATCAGTACCCCAATCCCACTTGGCTCACCAAATTTCGTTCTTCTAGGTTAAACCGTTCGTTGGCAGTAACAGTTTTAATTTTTAGGTTTCACTCTGTTTTCTCCGATACGGATACATGTAGTTGGAACTCTAAATCAAACACGGTTTTTGCTAGCTCTTTGAATCTTGACACAATAAAGTAGGTCCAAGTTCTATCTCTATGGTTTGTTTCCTATTGATGTAGCCCTAAATAGAGATGGCGCAAATCACTTTCATGGAAAGGGGTCGCCAACCTTCCAAAAAACCACGAGTTTCCTGAAATCTCAACACACATTTTTTCACCCACTCTTGATGACACTTTCAGTTAATGATCAGTACCCAATCCCACTTGGCTCACCAAATTTCGTTCTTCTAGGTTAAACCGTTCGTTGGCAGTAACAGTTTTAATTTTCAGGTTTCACTCTGTTTTCTCCTATATGGATACATGTAGTTGGAACTCTAAATCAAAGACCGTTTGTCCTAGCTCTTTGAAACTTGACACAATAAAGTAGTTCCAAGTTCTATCTCTATGGTTTGTTTCCTATTGATGTAGCCCTAAGCAGAGACGGGCACAAATCACTTTCATGGAAAGGGGTTGCCAAGCTTCCAAAAAACTACGAGTTTCCTGAAATCTCAGCACACATTTTTTCACCCAATCTTTATGACACTTAGAGGTAATGATCAGTACCCCAATCCCACTTGGCTCACCAAATTTCGTTCTGCTAGGTTAAACCGTTCGTTGGCAGTAACAGTTTTAATTTTTAGGTTTCACTCTGTTTTCTCTTATATGGATACATGTAGTTGGAACTCTAAATCAAACACGGTTTTTGCTAGCTCTTTGAATCTTGACACAATAAAGTAGGTCCAAGTTCTATCTCTATGGTTTGTTTCCTATTGATGTAGCCCTAAGCAGAGATGGCGCAAATCACTTTCATGGAAAGGGTTGCCAACCTTCCAAAAAACTACGAGTTTCCTGAAATCTCAGCACACTTTTTTTCACCCAATCTTGATGACACTTTCAGGTCACGATCAGTACCCCAATCCCACTTGGCTCACCAAATTTCGTTCTTCTAGGTTAAACCGTTCGTTGGCAGTAACAGTTTTAATTTTTAGGTTTCACTCTGTTTTCTCCTATATGGATACATGTAGTTGGAACTCTAAATCAAAGACGGTTTGTCCTAGCTCTTTGAAACTTGACACAATAAAGTATTTCCAAGTTCTATCTCTATGGTTTGTTTCCTATTGATGTAGCCCTAAGCAGAGACGGGCGCAAATCACTTTAATGGAAAGGGGTTGCCAAGATTCCAAAAAACTATGAGTTTCCTGAAATCTCAGCACACATTTTTTCACCCAATCTTTATGACACTTTCAGGTAATGATCAGTACCCCAATCCCACTTGGCTCACCAAATTTCATTCTGCTAGGTTAAACCGTTCGTTGGCAGTAACAGTTTTAATTTTTAGGTTTCACTCTGTTTTCTCCTATATGGATACATGTAGTTGGAACTCTAAATCAAACACGGTTTGTGCTAGCTCTTTGAATCTTGACATAATAAAGTAGGTCCAAGTTCTATCTCTATGGTTTGTTTCCTATTGATGTAGCCCTAAGCAGAGATGGCGCAAATCACTTTCATGGAAAGGTGTTGCCAACCTTCCAAAAAACTACGAGTTTCCTGAAATCTCAGCACACATTTTTTCACCCAATCTTGATGACACTTTCAGTTAATGATCAGTACCCCAATCCCACTTGGCTCACCAAATTTTGTTCTTCTAGGTTAAACCGTTCGTTGGCAGTAACAGTTTTAATTTTCAGGTTTCACTCTGTTTTCTCCTATATAGATACATGTAGTTGGAACTCTAAATCAAAGACGGTTTGTCCTAGCTCTTTGAAACTTGACACAATAAAGTAGTTCCAAGTTCTAACTCCATGGTTTGTTTCCTATTGATGTAGCCCTAAGCAGAGACTGGCGCAAATCACTTTCATGGAAAGGGGTTGCCAAGCTTCCAAAAAACCACGAGTTTCCTGAAATCTCAACACACATTTTTTCACCCAATCTTGATGACACTTTCAGTTAATGATCAGTACCCCAATCCCACTTGGCTCACCAAATTTCGTTCTTCTAGGTTAAACCGTTCGTTGGCAGTAAGTTTTAATTTTCAGGTTTCACTCTGTTTTCTCCTATATGGATACATGTAGTTGGAACTCTAAATCAAAGACGGTTTGTCCTAGCTCTTTGAAACTTGACACAATAAAGTAGTTCCAAGTTCTCTCTCTATGGTTTGTTTCCTATTGATGTAGCCCTAAGCAGAGACGGGCGGAAATCACTTTAATGGAAAGGGGTTGCCAAGCTTCCAAAAAACCACGAGTTTCCTGAAATCTCAGCACACATTTTTTCACCCAATCTTGATGACACTTTCAGGTAATGATCAGTACCCCAATCCCACTTGGCTCACCAAATTTCGTTCTTCTAGGTTAAAACATTCGTTGGCAGTAACAGTTTTAATTTTAAGGTTTCACTCTGTTTTCTCCTATATGGATACATGTAGTTGGAACTCTAAATCAAACACGGATTGTGCTAGCTCTTTGAATCTTGACACAATAAAGTAGGTCCAAGTTCTATCTCTATGGTTTGTTTCCTATTGATGTAGCCCTAAGCAGAGATGGCGCAAATCACTTTCATGGAAAGGGGTTGCCAACCTTCCAAAAAACTACGAGTTTCCTGAAATCTCAGCACACATTTTTTAACCCAATCTTGATGACACTTTCAGTTAATGATCAGTACCCCAATCCAACATGGCTCACTAAATTTCGTTCTTCTAGGTTAAACTGTTCGTTGGCAGTAACAGTTTTAATTTTCAGGTTTCACTCTGTTTTCTCCTATATGGATACATGTAGTTGGAACTCTAAATCAAAGACGGTTTGTCCTAGCTCTTTGAAACTTGACACAATAAAGTAGTTTCAAGTTCTATCTCTATGGTTTGTTTCCTATTGATGTAGCCCTAAGCAGAGACGGGCGCAAATCACTTTAATGGAAAGGGGTTTCCAAGCTTCCAAAAAACTACGAGTTTCCTGAAATCTCAGCACACATTTTTTCACCCAATCTTTATGACACTTTCAGGTAATGATCAGTACCCCAATCCCACTTGGCTCACCAAAATTCGTTCTGCTAGGTTAAACCGTTCGTTGGCAGTAACAGTTTTAATGTTTAGGTTTCACTCTGTTTTCTCCTATATGGATACATGTAGTTGGAACTCTAAATCAAACACGGTTTGTGCTAGCTCTTTGAATCTTGACACAATAAAGTAGGTCCAAGTTCTATCTCTATGGTTTGTTTCCTATTGATGTAGCCCTAAGCAGAGATGGCGCAAATCACTTTCATGGAAAGGGGTTGCCAACCTTCCAAAAAACTACGAGTTTCCTGAAATCTCAGCACACATTTTTTCACCCAATCTTGATGACACTTTCAGTTAATGATCAGTACCCCAATCCCACTTGGCTCACCAAATTTCGTTATTCTAGGTTAAACCGTTCGTTGGCAGTAACAGTTTTAATTTTCAGGTTTCACTCTGTTTTCTCCTATATGGATACATGTAGTTGGAACTCTAAATCAAAGACGGTTTGTCCTAGCTCTTTGAAACTTGACACAATAAAGTAGTTCCAAGTTCTATCTCTATGGTTTGTTTCCTATTGATGTAGCCCTAAGCAGAGGCGGGCGCAAATCACTTTCATGGAAAGGGGTTGCCAAGCTTCCAAAAAACTACGAGTTTCCTGAAATCTCTGCACACATTTTTTCACCCAATCTTGATGACACTTTCAGGTAATGATCAGTACCCCAATCCCACTTGGCTCACCAAATTTCGTTCTTCTAGGTTAAACCGTTCGTTGGCAGTAACAGTTTTAATTTTTAGGTTTCACTCTGTTTTCTCCGATATGGATACATGTAGTTGGAACTCTAAATCAAAGACGGTTTGTCCTAGCTCTTTGAAACTTGACACAATAAAGTAGTTCCAAGTTCTAACTCTATGGTTTGTTTCCTATTGATGTAGCCCTAAGCAGAGACTGGCGCAAATCACTTTCATGGAAAGGGGTTGCCAAGAATCCAAAAAACTACGAGTTTCCAGAAATCTCGGCACACATTTTTTCACCCAATCTTGATGACACTTTCAGGTAATGATCAGTATCCCAATCCCACTTGGCTCACCAAATTTCGTTCTTCTAGGTTAAACCGTACATTGGCAGTAAGAGTTTTAAATTTTAGGTTTCACTCTGTTTTTTTCTATATGGATTCATGTATTTTGAACTCTAAATCAAACACGGTTTGTGCTGGCTCTTTGAAACTTGACACAATAGAGTAGTTCCAAATTCTATCTCTATGGTTTGTTTCCTATTGATGTAGCCCTAAGCAGAGACTGGCGCAAATCACTTACATGGAAAGGGGTTGCCAAGCTTCCAAAAAACTACGAGGTTCCTGAAATCTCAGCACACATTTTTTCACCCAATCTTGATGACACTTTCAGTTAATGATCAGTACCCCAATTCCACTTGGCTCACCAAATTTCGTTCTTCTAGGTTAAACCCTTCGTTGGCAGTAACAGTTTTAATTTTCAAGTTTCACTCTGTTTTCTCCTATAAGGATACATGTAGTTGGAACTCTAAATCAAAGACGGTTTGCCCTAGCTCTTTGAAACTTGACACAATAAAGTAGTTCCAAGTTCTATCTCTATGGTTTGTTTCCTATTGATGTAGCCCTAAGCAGAGGCGGGCGCAAATCACTTTCATGGAAAGGGGTTGCCAAGCTTCCAAAAAACTACGAGTTTCCTGAAATCTCAGCACACATTTTTTCACCCAATCTTGATGACACTTTCAGGTAATGATCAGTACCCGAATCCCACTTGGCTCACCAAATTTCGTTCTTCTAGGTTAAACCGTTTGTTGGCAGTAAGAGTTTTAATTTTTAGGTTTCACTCTGTTTTCTCCTATATGGATACATGTAGTTGGAACTCTAAATCAAACACGGTTTGTGCTAGCTCTTTGAATCTTGACACAATAAAGTAGGTCCAAGTTCTATCTCTATGGTTTGTTTCCTATTGATGTAGCCCTAAGCAGAGATGGCGCAAATCACTTTCATGGAAAGGGGTTGCCAACCTTCCAAAAAACTACGAGTTTCCTGAAATCTCAGCGCACATTTTTTCACCCAATCTTGATGACACTTTCAGGTAATGATCAGTACCCCAATCCCACTTGGCTCACCAAATTTCGTTCTTCTAGGTTAAACCGTTCGTTGGCAGTAACAGTTTTAATTTTTAGGTTTCACTCTGTTTTCTCCTATATGGATACATGTAGTTGGAACTCTAAATCAAAGACGGTTTGTCCTAGCTCTTTGAAACTTGACACAATAAAGTAGTTTCAAGTTCTATCTCTATGGTTTGTTTCCTATTGATGTAGCCCTAAGCAGAGACGGGCGCAAATCACTTTAATGGAAAGGGGTTTCCAAGCTTCCAAAAAACTACGAGTTTCCTGAAATCTCAGCACACATTTTTTCACCCAATCTTTATGACACTTTCAGGTAATGATCAGTACCCCAATCCCACTTGGCTCACCAAAATTCGTTCTGCTAGGTTAAACCGTTCGTTGGCAGTAACAGTTTTAATGTTTAGGTTTCACTCTGTTTTCTCCTATATGGATACATGTAGTTGGAACTCTAAATCAAACACGGTTTGTGCTAGCTCTTTGAATCTTGACACAATAAAGTAGGTCCAAGTTCTATCTCTATGGTTTGTTTCCTATTGATGTAGCCCTAAGCAGAGATGGCGCAAATCACTTTCATGGAAAGGGGTTGCCAACCTTCCAAAAAACTACGAGTTTCCTGAAATCTCAGCACACATTTTTTCACCCAATCTTGATGACACTTTCAGTTAATGATCAGTACCCCAATCCCACTTGGCTCACCAAATTTCGTTATTCTAGGTTAAACCGTTCGTTGGCAGTAACAGTTTTAATTTTCAGGTTTCACTCTGTTTTCTCCTATATGGATACATGTAGTTGGAACTCTAAATCAAAGACGGTTTGTCCTAGCTCTTTGAAACTTGACACAATAAAGTAGTTCCAAGTTCTATCTCTATGGTTTGTTTCCTATTGATGTAGCCCTAAGCAGAGGCGGGCGCAAATCACTTTCATGGAAAGGGGTTGCCAAGCTTCCAAAAAACTACGAGTTTCCTGAAATCTCTGCACACATTTTTTCACCCAATCTTGATGACACTTTCAGGTAATGATCAGTACCCCAATCCCACTTGGCTCACCAAATTTCGTTCTTCTAGGTTAAACCGTTCGTTGGCAGTAACAGTTTTAATTTTTAGGTTTCACTCTGTTTTCTCCGATATGGATACATGTAGTTGGAACTCTAAATCAAAGACGGTTTGTCCTAGCTCTTTGAAACTTGACACAATAAAGTAGTTCCAAGTTCTAACTCTATGGTTTGTTTCCTATTGATGTAGCCCTAAGCAGAGACTGGCGCAAATCACTTTCATGGAAAGGGGTTGCCAAGAATCCAAAAAACTACGAGTTTCCAGAAATCTCGGCACACATTTTTTCACCCAATCTTGATGACACTTTCAGGTAATGATCAGTATCCCAATCCCACTTGGCTCACCAAATTTCGTTCTTCTAGTTTAAACCGTACATTGGCAGTAAGAGTTTTAAATTTTAGGTTTCACTCTGTTTTTTTCTATATGGATTCATGTATTTTGAACTCTAAATCAAACACGGTTTGTGCTGGCTCTTTGAAACTTGACACAATAGAGTAGTTCCAAATTCTATCTCTATGGTTTGTTTCCTATTGATGTAGCCCTAAGCAGAGACTGGCGCAAATCACTTACATGGAAAGGGGTTGCCAAGCTTCCAAAAAACTACGAGTTTCCTGAAATCTCAGCACACATTTTTTCACCCAATCTTGATGACACTTTCAGTTAATGATCAGTACCCCAATTCCACTTGGCTCACCAAATTTCGTTCTTCTAGGTTAAACCCTTCGTTGGCAGTAACAGTTTTAATTTTCAAGTTTCACTCTGTTTTCTCCTATAAGGATACATGTAGTTGGAACTCTAAATCAAAGACGGTTTGCCCTAGCTCTTTGAAACTTGACACAATAAAGTAGTTCCAAGTTCTATCTCTATGGTTTGTTTCCTATTGATGTAGCCCTAAGCAGAGGCGGGCGCAAATCACTTTCATGGAAAGGGGTTGCCAAGCTTCCAAAAAACTACGAGTTTCCTGAAATCTCAGCACACATTTTTTCACCCAATCTTGATGACACTTTCAGGTAATGATCAGTACCCGAATCCCACTTGGCTCACCAAATTTCGTTCTTCTAGGTTAAACCGTTTGTTGGCAGTAAGAGTTTTAATTTTTAGGTTTCACTCTGTTTTCTCCTATATGGATACATGTAGTTGGAACTCTAAATCAAACACGGTTTGTGCTAGCTCTTTGAATCTTGACACAATAAAGTAGGTCCAAGTTCTATCTCTATGGTTTGTTTCCTATTGATGTAGCCCTAAGCAGAGATGGCGCAAATCACTTTCATGGAAAGGGGTTGCCAACCTTCCAAAAAACTACGAGTTTCCTGAAATCTCAGCGCACATTTTTTCACCCAATCTTGATGACACTTTCAGGTAATGATCAGTACCCCAATCCCACTTGGCTCACCAAATTTCGTTCTTCTAGGTTAAACCGTTCGTTGGCAGTAAGAGTTTTAATTTTTAGGTTTCACTCTGTTTTCTCCTATATGGATACATGTAGTTGGAACTCTAAATCAAAGACGGTTTGTGCTAGCTCTTTGAATCTTGACACAATAAAGTAGTTCCAAGTTCTATCTCTATGGTTTGTTTCCTATTGATGTAGCCCTAGGCAGAGACTGGCGAAAATCACTTTCATGGAAAGGGGTTGGCAAGCTTCCAAAAAACTACGAGTTTCCTGAAATCTCAGCACACATTTTTTCACCCAATCTTGATGACACTTTCATGTAATGATCAGTACCCCAATCCCACTTGGCTCACCAAATTTCCTTCTTCTAGGTTAAACTGTTCGATGGCAGTAACAGTTTTAATTTTTAGGTTTCACTCAGTTTTCTCCTATATGGATACATGTAGTTGGCACTCTAAATCAAACACGGCTTGTGCTAGCTCTTTGAAACTTGACACAATAAAAGAGTTCCAAGTTCTATCTCTATGGATTGTTTCCTATTGATGTAGGCCTAAGCAGACACTGGCGGAAATCACTTTCATGGAAAGGGGATGCTAGGTTTCCAAAAAACTACGAGTTTCCTGAAATCTCAGCACACATTTTTTCATCCAATCTTGATGACAGTTTCAGGTAATGATCAGTACCCCAATCCCACTTGGCTCACCAAATTTGTTCTTCTAGGTTAAACCTTTCGTTGGCAGTAACAGTTTTAATTTCTAGGTTTCACTCTGTTTTCTCCTATATGGATACATGTAGTTGGAACTCTAAATCAAACACGGTTTGTGCTAGCTCTTTGAAACTTGACACACTAAAGTAGTTCCATTGTCTATCTCTATGGTATTTTTTCCTATTGATGTAGCCCTAAGAAGAGACCGGCCAAATCACTTTCATGTAATGGGGATGCCAAGCTTCCAAAAAACTAAGAGTTTCCTGAAATCTCAGCACACATTTTTTCACCCAATCATGATGACCCTATCAAGTAATGATCAGTACCCCAATCCCACTTGGCTCACCAAATTTTCTTATTTTAGGTTAAACTGTTCGTTGGCAGTAACAGTTTTAATTTTTAGGTTTCACACTGATTTCTCCTATATTGATACATGTAGTTGGAACTCTAAATCAAACACGGTTTGTGCTAGCTTTTTGAAACTTGAAACAATAAAGTAGTTCCAAGTTCTCTCTCTATGGTTTGTTTCCTATTGATGTAGGCCTAAGCAGAGACTGGCAGAAATCACTTTCATGGAAAGGGGTTGCCAAGCTTCCAAAAAACTACGAGTTTCCTGAAATCTCAGCACACATTTTTTCACCCAATCTTGATGACACTTTCAGGTAATGATCAGTACCCCAATCCCACTTGGCTCACCAAATTTCGTTCTGCTAGGTTAAACCGTTCGTTGGCAGTAACAGTTTTAAATTTTAGGTTTCACTCTGTTTTCTCCTATATGGATACATGTAGTTGGAACTCTAAATCAAACACGGTTTGTGCTAGCTCTTTGAATCTTGACACAATAAAGTAGGTCCAAGTTCTATCTCTATGGTTTGTTTCCTATTGATGTAGCCCTAAGCTGAGATGGCGCAAATCACTTTCATGGAAAGGGGTTGCCAACCTTCCAAAAAACTACGAGTTTCCTGAAATCTCAGCACACATTTTTTCACCCAATCTTGATGACACTTTCAGTTAATGATCAGTACCCCAATCCCACTTGGCTCACCAAATTTCGTTCTTCTAGGTTAAACCGTTCGTTGGCAGTAACAGTTTTAATTTTCAGGTTTCACTCTGTTTTCTCCTATATGGATACATGTAGTTGGAACTCTAAATCAAAGACGGTTTGCCCTAGCTCTTTGAAACTTGTCACAATAAAGTAGTTCCAAGTTCTATCTCTATGGTTTGTTTCCTATTGATGTAGCCCTAAGCAGAGGCGGGCGCAAATCACTTTCATGGAAAGGGGTTGCCAAGCTTCCAAAAAACTACGAGTTTCCTGAAATCTCAGCACACATTTTTTCACCCAATCTTTATGACACTTTCAGGTAATGATCAGTACCCCAATCCCACTTGGCTCACCAAATTTCGTTCTTCTAGGTTAAACCGTTCGTTGGCAGTAACAGTTTTAATTTTTAGGTTTCACTCTGTTTTCTCCGATATGGATACATGTAGTTGGAACTCTAAATCAAAGACGGTTTGTCCTAGCTCTTTGAAACTTGACACAATAAAGTAGTTCCAAGTTCTAACTCTATGGTTTGTTTCCTATTGATGTAGCCCTAAGCAGAGACTGGCGCAAATCACTTTCATGGAAAGGGGTTGCCAAGAATCCAAAAAACTACGAGTTTCCAGAAATCTCGGCACACATTTTTTCACCCAATCTTGATGACACTTTCAGGTAATGATCAGTATCCCAATCCCACTTGGCTCACCAAATTTCGTTCTTCTAGTTTAAACCGTACATTGGCAGTAAGAGTTTTAAATTTTAGGTTTCACTCTGTTTTTTTCTATATGGATTCATGTATTTTGAACTCTAAATCAAACACGGTTTGTGCTGGCTCTTTGAAACTTGACACAATAGAGTAGTTCCAAATTCTATCTCTATGGTTTGTTTCCTATTGATGTAGCCCTAAGCAGAGACTGGCGCAAATCACTTACATGGAAAGGGGTTGCCAAGCTTCCAAAAAACTACGAGTTTCCTGAAATCTCAGCACACATTTTTTCACCCAAACTTGATGACACTTTCAGTTAATGATCAGTACCCCAATTCCACTTGGCTCACCAAATTTCGTTCTTCTAGGTTAAACCATTCGTTGGCAGTAACAGTTTTAATTTTCAAGTTTCACTCTGTTTTCTCCTATAAGGATACATGTAGTTGGAACTCTAAATCAAAGACGGTTTGCCCTAGCTCTTTGAAACTTGACACAATAAAGTAGTTCCAAGTTCTATCTCTATGGTTTGTTTCCTATTGATGTAGCCCTAAGCAGAGGCGGGCGCAAATCACTTTCATGGAAAGGGGTTGCCAAGCTTCCAAAAAACTACGAGTTTCCTGAAATCTCAGCACACATTTTTTCACCCAATCTTGATGACACTTTCAGGTAATGATCAGTACCCGAATCCCACTTGGCTCACCAAATTTCGTTCTTCTAGGTTAAACCGTTTGTTGGCAGTAAGAGTTTTAATTTTTAGGTTTCACTCTGTTTTCTCCTATATGGATACATGTAGTTGGAACTCTAAATCAAACACGGTTTGTGCTAGCTCTTTGAATCTTGACACAATAAAGTAGGTCCAAGTTCTATCTCTATGGTTTGTTTCCTATTGATGTAGCCCTAAGCAGAGATGGCGCAAATCACTTTCATGGAAAGGGGTTGCCAACCTTCCAAAAAACTACGAGTTTCCTGAAATCTCAGCGCACATTTTTTCACCCAATCTTGATGACACTTTCAGGTAATGATCAGTACCCCAATCCCACTTGGCTCACCAAATTTCGTTCTTCTAGGTTAAACCGTTCGTTGGCAGTAAGAGTTTTAATTTTTAGGTTTCACTCTGTTTTCTCCTATATGGATACATGTAGTTGGAACTCTAAATCAAAGACGGTTTGTGCTAGCTCTTTGAATCTTGACACAATAAAGTAGTTCCAAGTTCTATCTCTATGGTTTGTTTCCTATTGATGTAGCCCTAAGCAGAGACTGGCGCAAATCACTTTCATGGAAAGGGGTTGGCAAGCTTCCAAAAAACTACGAGTTTCCTGAAATCTCAGCACACATTTTTTCACCCAATCTTGATGACACTTTCATGTAATGATCAGTACCCCAATCCCACTTGGCTCACCAAATTTCCTTCTTCTAGGTTAAACTGTTCGATGGCAGTAACAGTTTTAATTTTTAGGTTTCACTCTGTTTTCTCATATATGGATACATGTAGTTGGCACTCTAAATCAAACACAGCTTGTGCTAGCTCTTTGAAACTGGACACAATAAAAGAGTTCCAAGTTCTATCTCTATGGATTGTTTCCTATTGATGTAGGCCTAAGCAGACACTGGCGGAAATCACTTTCATGGAAAGGGGATGCTAGGTTTCCAAAAAACTACGAGTTTCCTGAAATCTCAGCACACATTTTTTCCTCCAATCTTGATGACAGTTTCAGGTAATGATCAGTACCCCAATCCCACTTGGCTCACCAAATTTGTTCTTCTAGGTTAAACCTTTCGTTGGCAGTAACAGTTTTAATTTCTAGGTTTCACTCTGTTTTCTCCTATATGGATACATGTAGTTGGAACTCTAAATCAAACACGGTTTGTGCTAGCTCTTTGAAACTTGACACACTAAAGTAGTTCCATTGTCTATCTCTATGGTATTTTTTCCTATTGATGTAGCCCTAAGAAGAGACCGGCCAAATCACTTTCATGTAATGGGGATGCCAAGCTTCCAAAAAACTAAGAGTTTCAAGAAATCTCAGCACACATTTTTTCACCCAATCATGATGACCCTATCAAGTAATGATCAGTACCCCAATCCCACTTGGCTCACCAAATTTTCTTATTTTAGGTTAAACTGTTCGTTGGCAGTAACAGTTTTAATTTTTAGGTTTCACACTGATTTCTCCTATATTGATACATGTAGTTGGAACTCTAAATCAAACACGGTTTGTGCTAGCTTTTTGAAACTTGAAACAATAAAGTAGTTCCAAGTTCTCTCTCTATGGTTTGTTTCCTATTGATGTAGGCCTAAGCAGAGACTGGCAGAAATCACTTTCATGGAAAGGGGTTGCCAAGCTTCCAAAAAACTACGAGTTTCCTGAAATCTCAGCACACATTTTTTCACCCAATCTTGATGACACTTTCAGGTAATGATCAGTACCCCAATCCCACTTGGCTCACCAAATTTCGTTCTTCTAGGTTAAACCTTTCGTTGGCAGTAACAGTTTTAAATTTTAGGTTTCACTCTGTTTTTTCCTATATGGATTCATGTATTTTGAACTCTAAATCAAACACGGTTTGTGCTGGCTCTTTGAAATTTGACACAATAGAGTAGTTCCAAATTCTATCTCTATGGTTTGTTTCCTATTGATGTAGCCCTAAGCAGAGACTGGCGCAAATCACTTACATGGAAAGGGGTTGCCAAGCTTCCCCAAAACTACGAGTTTCCTGTAATCCCAGCACACATTTTTTCACCCAATCTTGATGACACTTTCAGTTAATGATCAGTACCCCAATCCCACTTGGCTCACCAAATTTCGTTCTTCTAGGTTAAACCGTTCGTTGGCAGTAACAGTTTTAATTTTCAGGTTTCACTCTGTTTTCTCCTATATGGATACATGTAGTTGGAACTCTAAATCAAAGACGGTTTGTGCTAGCTCTTTGAATCTTGACACAATAGAGTAGTTCCAAATTCTATCTCTATCACCAAATTTCGTTCTTCTAGGTTAAACCGTTCGTTGCCAGTAACAGTTTTAATTTTTAGGTTTCACGGTGTTTTCTCCTATATGGACACATGTAGTTGGAACTCTAAATCAAACACGATTTGTGCTAGCACTTTGAAACATGACACAATAAAGTAGTTCCAAGTTCTGTTTCAATGGTTTGTTTCCTATGGATGAAGCCCTAAGCAGAGACTGGCGCAAATCACTTTCATGGAAAGGGGTTGCCAACCTTCCAAAAAACTACGAGTTTCCTGAGATCTCAGCACACATTTTTTCACCCAATCTTGATGACACTTTCAGTTAATGATCAGTACCCCAATCCCACTTGGCTCACCAAATTTCGTTCTTCTAGGTTAAACCGTTCGTTGGCAGTAACAGTTTTAATTTTCAGGTTTCACTCTGTTTTCTCCTATATGGATACATGTAGTTGGAACTCTAAATCAAAGACGGTTTGCCCTAGCTCTTTGAAACTTGACACAATAAAGTAGTTCCAAGTTCTATCTCTATGGTTTGTTTCCTATTGATGTAGCCCTAAGCAGAGGCGGGCGCAAATCACTTTCATGGAAAGGGGTTGCCAAGCTTCCAAAAAACTACGAGTTTCCTGAAATCTCAGCACACATTTTTTCACCCAATCTTGATGACACTTTCAGGTAATGATCAGTACCCGAATCCCACTTGGCTCACCAAATTTCGTTCTTCTAGGTTAAACCGTTTGTTGGCAGTAAGAGTTTTAATTTTTAGGTTTCACTCTGTTTTCTCCGATATGGATACATGTAGTTGGAACTCTAAATCAAACACGGTTTGTGCTAGCTCTTTGAATCTTGACACAATAAAGTAGGTCCAAGTTCTATCTCTATGGTTTGTTTCCTATTGATGTAGCCCTAAGCAGAGATGGCGCAAATCGCTTTCATGGAAAGGGGTTGCCAACCTTCCAAAAAACTACGAGTTTCCTGAAATCTCAGCGCACATTTTTTCACCCAATCTTGATGACACTTTCAGGTAATGATCAGTACCCCAATCCCACTTGGCTCACCAAATTTCGTTCTTCTAGGTTAAACCGTTCGTTGGCAGTAAGAGTTTTAATTTTTAGGTTTCACTCTGTTTTCTCCTATATGGATACATGTAGTTGGAACTCTAAATCAAAGACGGTTTGTGCTAGCTCTTTGAATCTTGACACAATAAAGTAGTTCCAAGTTCTATCTCTATGGTTTGTTTCCTATTGATGTAGCCCTAAGCAGAGACTGGCGCAAATCACTTTCATGGAAAGGGGTTGGCAAGCTTCCAAAAAACTACGAGTTTCCTGAAATCTCAGCACACATTTTTTCACCCAATCTTGATGACACTTTCATGTAATGATCAGTACCCCAATCCCACTTGGCTCACCAAATTTCCTTCTTCTAGGTTAAACTGTTCGATGGCAGTAACAGTTTTAATTTTTAGGTTTCACTCTGTTTTCTCATATATGGATACATGTAGTTGGCACTCTAAATCAAACACGGCTTGTGCTAGCTCTTTGAAACTGGACACAATAAAAGAGTTCCAAGTTCTATCTCTATGGATTGTTTCCTATTGATGTAGGCCTAAGCAGACACTGGCGGAAATCACTTTCATGGAAAGGGGATGCTAGGTTTCCAAAAAACTACGAGTTTCCTGAAATCTCAGCACACATTTTTTCATCCAATCTTGATGACAGTTTCAGGTAATGATCAGTACCCCAATCCCACTTGGCTCACCAAAGTTGTTCTTCTAGGTTAAACCTTTCGTTGGCAGTAACAGTTTTAATTTCTAGGTTTCACTCTGTTTTCTCCTATATGGATACATGTAGTTGGAACTCTAAATCAAAGACGGTTTGTGCTAGCTCTTTGAATCTTGACACAATAAAGTAGTTCCAAGTTCTAACTCTATGGTTTGTTTCCTATTGATGTAGCCCTAAGCAGAGACTGGCGCAAATCACTTTCATGGAAAGGGGTTGCCAAGCTTCCAAAAAACCACGAGTTTCCTGAAATCTCAACACACATTTTTTCACCCAATCTTGATGACACTTTCAGTTAATGATCAGTACCCAATCCCACTTGGCTCACCAAATTTCGTTCTTCTAGGTTAAACCGTTCGTTGGCAGTAACAGTTTTAATTTTCAGGTTTCACTCTGTTTTCTCCTATATGGATACATGTAGTTGGAACTCTAAATCAAAACGGTTTGTCCTAGCTCTTTGAAACTTGACACAATAAAGTAGTTCCAAGTTCTATCTCTATGGTTTGTTTCCTATTGATGTAGCCCTAAGCAGAGACGGGCACAAATCACTTTCATGGAAAGGGGTTGCCAAGCTTCCAAAAAACTACGAGTTTCCTGAAATCTCAGCACACATTTTTTCACCCAATCTTTATGACACTTAGAGGTAATGATCAGTACCCCAATCCCACTTGACTCACCAAATTTCGTTCTGCTAGGTTAAACCGTTCGTTGGCAGTAACAGTTTTAATTTTTAGGTTTCACTCTGTTTTCTCTTATATGGATACATGTAGTTGGAACTCTAAATCAAACACGGTTTGTGCTAGCTCTTTGAATCTTGACACAATAAAGTAGGTCCAAGTTCTATCTCTATGATTTGTTTCCTATTGATGTAGCCCTAAGCAGAGATGGCGCAAATCACTTTCATGGAAAGGGGTTGCCAACCTTCCAAAAAACTACGAGTTTCCTGAAATCTCAGCACACATTTTTTCACCCAATCTTGATGACACTTTCAGTTAATGATCAGTACCCCAATCCCACTTGGCTCACCAAATTTCGTTCTTCTAGGTTAAACCGTTCGTTGGCAGTAACAGTTTTAATTTTCAGGTTTCACTCTGTTTTCTCCTATATGGATACATGTAGTTGGAACTCTAAATCAAAGACGGTTTGTCCTAGCTCTTTGAAACTTGACACAATAAAGTAGTTCCAAGTTCTATCTCTATGGTTTGTTTCCTATTGATGTAGCCCTAAGCAGAGACGGGCGCAAATCACTTTAATGGAAAGGGGTTGCCAAGATTCCAAAAAACTATGAGTTTCCTGAAATCTCAGCACACATTTTTTCACCCAATCTTTATGACACTTTCAGGTAATGATCAGTACACCAATCCCACTTGGCTCACCAAATTTCGTTCTGCTAGGTTAAACCGTTCGTTGGCAGTAACAGTTTTAATTTTTAGGTTTCACTCTGTTTTCTCCTATATGGATACATGTAGTTGGAACTCTAAATCAAACACGGTTTGTGCTAGCTCTTTGAATCTTGACATAATAAAGTAGGTCCAAGTTCTATCTCTATGGTTTGTTTCCTATTGATGTAGCCCTAAGCAGAGATGGCGCAAATCACTTTCATGGAAAGGGGTTGCCAACCTTCCAAAAAACTACGAGTTTCCTGAAATCTCAGCGCACATTTTTTCACCCAATCTTGATGACACTTTCAGTTAATGATCAGTACCCCAATCCCACTTGGCTCACCAAATTTCGTTCTTCTAGGTTAAACCGTTCGTTGGCAGTAAGAATTTTAATTTTTAGGTTTCACTCTGTTTTCTCCTATATGGATACATGTAGTTGGAACTCTAAATCAAAGACGGTTTGTGCTAGCTCTTTGAATCTTGACACAATAGAGTAGTTCCAAATTCTATCTCTATCACCAAATTTCGTTCTTCTAGGTTAAACCGTTCGTTGCCAGTAACAGTTTTAATTTTTAGGTTTCACGGTGTTTTCTCCTATATGGACACATGTAGTTGGAACTCTAAATCAAACACGATTTGTGCTAGCACTTTGAAACATGACACAATAAAGTAGTTCCAAGTTCTGTTTCAATGGTTTGTTTCCTATGGATGAAGCCCTAAGCAGAGACTGGCGCAAATCACTTTCATGGAAAGGGGTTGCCAACCTTCCAAAAAACTACGAGTTTCCTGAGATCTCAGCACACATTTTTTCACCCAATCTTGATGACACTTTCAGTTAATGATCAGTACCCCAATCCCACTTGGCTCACCAAATTTCGTTCTTCTAGGTTAAACCGTTCGTTGGCAGTAACAGTTTTAATTTTCAGGTTTCACTCTGTTTTCTCCTATATGGATACATGTAGTTGGAACTCTAAATCAAAGACGGTTTGTCCTAGCTCTTTGAAACTTGACACAATAAAGTAGTTCCAAGTTCTATCTCTATGGTTTGTTTCCTATTGATGTAGCCCTAAGCAGAGGCGGGCGCAAATCACTTTCATGGAAGGGGGTTGCCAAGCTTCCAAAAAACTACGAGTTTCCTGAAATCTCAGCACACATTTTTTCACCCAATCTTGATGACACTTTCAGGTAATGATCAGTACCCCAATCCCACTTGGCTCACCAAATTTCGTTCTGCTAGGTTAAACCGTTCGTTGGCAGTAACAGTTTTAATTTTTAGGTTTCACTCTGTTTTCTCCGATATGGATACATGTAGTTGGAACTCTAAATCAAACACGGTTTGTGCTAGCTCTATGAATCTTGACACAATAAAGTAGATCCATGTTCTATCTCTATGGTTTGTTTCCTATTGATGTAGCCCTAAGCAGAGATGGCGCAAATCACTTTCATGGAAAGGGGTTGCCAACCTTCCAAAAAACTACGAGTTTCCTGAAATCTCAGCACACATTTTTTCACCCAATCTTGATGACACTTTCAGGTAATGATCAGTACCCCAATCCCACTTGGCTCACCAAATTTCGTTCTTCTAGGTTAAACCGTTCGTTGGCAGTAAGAGTTTTAATTTTTAGGTTTCACTCTGTTTTCTCCTATATGGATACATGTAGTTGGAACTCTAAATCAAAGACGGTTTGTGCTAGCTCTTTGAATCTTGACACAATAAAGTAGTTCCAAGTTCTATCTCTATGGATGGTTTCCTATTGATGTAGCCCTAAGCAGAGACGGGCGCAAATCACTTTCATGGAAAGGGGTTGCCAAGCTTCCAAAAAACTACCAGTTTCCTGAAATCTCAGCACACATTTTTTCACCCAATCTTTATGACACTTTCAGGTAATGATCAGTACCCCAATCCCACTTGGCTCACCAAATTTCGTTCTGCTAGGTTAAACCGTTCGTTGGCAGTAACAGTTTTAATTTTTAGGTTTCACTCTGTTTTCTCCTATATGGATACATGTAGTTGGAACTCTAAATCAAACACGGTTTGTGCTAGCTCTTTGAATCTTGACATAATAAAGTAGGTCCAAGTTCTATCTCTATGGTTTGTTTCCTATTGATGTAGCCCTAAGCAGAGATGGCGCAAATCACTTTCATGGAAAGGGGTTGCCAACCTTCCAAAAAACTACGAGTTTCCTGAAATCTCAGCACACATTTTTTCACCCAATCTTGATGACACTTTCAGTTAATGATCAGTACCCCAATCCCACTTGGCTCACCAAATTTCGTTCTTCTAGGTTAAACCGTTCGTTGGCAGTAACAGTTTTAATTTTCAGGTTTCACTCTGTTTTCTCCTATATGGATACATGTAGTTGGAACTCTAAATCAAAGACGGTTTGTCCTAGCTCTTTGAAACTTGACACAATAAAGTAGTTCCAAGTTCTAACTCCATGGTTTGTTTCCTATTGATGTAGCCCTAAGCAGAGACTGGCGCAAATCACTTTCATGGAAAGGGGTTGCCAAGCTTCCAAAAAACCACGAGTTTCCTGAAATCTCAACACACATTTTTTCACCCAATCTTGATGACACTTTCAGTTAATGATCAGTACCCCAATCCCACTTGGCTCACCAAATTTCGTTCTTCTAGGTTAAACCGTTCGTTGGCAGTAAGTTTTAATTTTCAGGTTTCACTCTGTATTCTCCTATATGGATACATGTAGTTGGAACTCTAAATCAAAGACGGTTTGTCCTAGCTCTTTGAAACTTGACACAATAAAGTAGTTCCAAGTTCTATCTCTATGGTTTGTTTCCTATTGATGTAGCCCTAAGCAGAGACGGGCGCAAATCACTTTAATGGAAAGGGGTTGCCAAGCTTCCAAAAAACTACGAGTTTCCTGAAATCTCAGCACACATTTTTTCACCCAATCTTTATGACACTTTCAGGTAATGATCAGTACCCCAATCCCAGTTGGCTCACCAAATTTCGTTCTGCTAGGTTAATCCGTTCGTTGGCAGTAACAGTTTTAATTTTAGGTTTCACTCTGTTTTCTCCTATATGGATACATGTAGTTGGAACTCTAAATCAAACACGGTTTGTGCTAGCTCTTTGAATCTTGACACAATAAAGTAGGTCCAATTTCTATCTCTATGGTTTGTTTCCTATTGATGTAGCCCTAAGCAGAGATGGCGCAAATCACTTTCATGGAAAGGGGTTGCCAACCTTCCAAAAAACTACGAGTTTCCTGAAATCTCAGCACACATTTTTTCACCCAATCTTGATGACACTTTCAGTTAATGATCAGTACCCCAATCCCACTTGGCTCACCAAATTTCGTTCTTCTAGGTTAAACCGTTCGTTGGCAGTAACAGTTTTAATTTTCAGGTTTCACTCTGTTTTCTCCTATATGGATACATGTAGTTGGAACTCTAAATCAAAGACGGTTTGTCCTAGCTCTTTGAAACTTGACACAATAAAGTAGTTCCAAGTTCTATCTCTATGGTTTGTTTCCTATTGATGTAGCCCTAAGCAGAGACGGGCGCAAATCACTTTAATGGAAAGGGGTTGCCAAGATTCCAAAAAACTATGAGTTTCCTGAAATCTCAGCACACATTTTTTCACTCAATCTTTATGACACTTTCAGGTAATGATCAGTACCCCAATCCCACTTGGCTCACCAAATTTCGTTCTGCTAGGTTAAACCGTTCGTTGTCAGTAACAGTTTTAATTTTTAGGTTTCACTCTGTTTTCTCCTATATGGATACATGTAGTTGGAACTCTAAATCAAACACGGTTTGTGCTAGCTCTTTGAATCTTGACATAATAAAGTAGGTCCAAGTTCTATCTCTATGGTTTGTTTCCTATTGATGTAGCCCTAAGCAGAGATGGCGCAAATCACTTTCATGGAAAGGGGTTGCCAACCTTCCAAAAAACTACGAGTTTCCTGAAATCTCAGCGCACATTTTTTCACCCAATCTTGATGACACTTTCAGTTAATGATCAGTACCCCAATCCCACTTGGCTCACCAAATTTCGTTCTTCTAGGTTAAACCGTTCGTTGGCAGTAAGAATTTTAATTTTTAGGTTTCACTCTGTTTTCTCCTATATGGATACATGTAGTTGGAACTCTAAATCAAAGACGGTTTGTGCTAGCTCTTTGAATCTTGACACAATAGAGTAGTTCCAAATTCTATCTCTATCACCAAATTACGTTCTTCTAGGTTAAACCGTTCGTTGCCAGTAACAGTTTTAATTTTTAGGTTTCACGGTGTTTTCTCCTATATGGACACATGTAGTTGGAACTCTAAATCAAACACGATTTGTGCTAGCACTTTGAAACATGACACAATAAAGTAGTTCCAAGTTCTGTTTCAATGGTTTGTTTCCTATGGATGAAGCCCTAAGCAGAGATGGCGCAAATCACTTTCATGGAAAGGGGTTGCCAAGCTTCCAAAAAACCACGAGTTTCCTGAAATCTCAACACACATTTTTTCACCCAATCTTGATGACACTTTCAGTTAATGATCAGTACCCCAATCCCACTTGGCTCACCAAATTTCGTTCTTCTAGGTTAAACCGTTCGTTGGCAGTAAGTTTTAATTTTCAGGTTTCACTCTGTATTCTCCTATATGGATACATGTAGTTGGAACTCTAAATCAAAGACGGTTTGTCCTAGCTCTTTGAAACTTGACACAATAAAGTAGTTCCAAGTTCTATCTCTATGGTTTGTTTCCTATTGATGTAACCCTAAGCAGAGACGGGCGCAAATCACTTTAATGGAAAGGGGTTGCCAAGCTTCCAAAAAACTACGAGTTTCCTGAAATCTCAGCACACATTTTTTCACCCAATCTTTATGACACTTTCAGGTAATGATCAGTACCCCAATCCCACTTGGCTCACCAAATTTCGTTCTGCTAGGTTAATCCGTTCGTTGGCAGTAACAGTTTTAATTTTAGGTTTCACTCTGTTTTCTCCTATATGGATACATGTAGTTGGAACTCTAAATCAAACACGGTTTGTGCTAGCTCTTTGAATCTTGACACAATAAAGTAGGTCCAATTTCTATCTCTATGGTTTGTTTCCTATTGATGTAGCCCTAAGCAGAGATGGCGCAAATCACTTTCATGGAAAGGGGTTGCCAACCTTCCAAAAAACTACGAGTTTCCTGAAATCTCAGCACACATTTTTTCACCCAATCTTGATGACACTTTCAGTTAATGATCAGTACCCCAATCCCACTTGGCTCACCAAATTTCGTTCTTCTAGGTTAAACCGTTCGTTGGCAGTAACAGTTTTAATTTTCAGGTTTCACTCTGTTTTCTCCTATATGGATACATGTAGTTGGAACTCTAAATCAAAGACGGTTTGTCCTAGCTCTTTGAAACTTGACACAATAAAGTAGTTCCAAGTTCTATCTCTATGGTTTGTTTCCTATTGATGTAGCCCTAAGCAGAGACGGGCGCAAATCACTTTAATGGAAAGGGGTTGCCAACCTTCCAAAAAACTACGAGTTTCCTGAAATCTCAGCGCACATTTTTTCACCCAATCTTGATGACACTTTCAGTTAATGATCAGTACCCCAATCCCACTTGGCTCACCAAATTTCGTTCTTCTAGGTTAAACGGTTCGTTGGCAGTAAGAATTTTAATTTTTAGGTTTCACTCTGTTTTCTCCTATATGGATACATGTAGTTGGAACTCTAAATCAAAGACGGTTTGTGCTAGCTCTTTGAATCTTGACACAATAGAGTAGTTCCAAATTCTATCTCTATCACCAAATTTCGTTCTTCTAGGTTAAACCGTTCGTTGCCAGTAACAGTTTTAATTTTTAGGTTTCACGGTGTTTTCTCCTATATGGACACATGTAGTTGGAACTCTAAATCAAACACGGTTTGTGCTAGCTCTTTGCATCTTGACACAATAAAGTAGGTCCAAGTTCTATCTCTATGGTTTGTTTCCTATTGATGTAGCCCTAAGCAGAGATGGCGCAAATCACTTTCATGGAAATTGGTTGCCAAGCTTCCAAAAAACTACGAGTTTCCTGAAATCTCAGCACACATTTTTTCACCCAATCTTGATGACACTTTCAGGTAATGATCAGTACCCCAATCCCACTTGGCTCACAAAATTTCGTTCTTCTAGGTTAAACCGTTCGTTGGCAGTAAGAGTTTTAATTTTCAGGTTTCACTCTGTTTTCTCCTATATGGATACATGTAGTTGGAACTCTAAATCAAAGACGGTTTGTG
Source organism: Spermophilus citellus (assembly GCF_964194105.1). Taxonomy (NCBI): domain Eukaryota; kingdom Metazoa; phylum Chordata; class Mammalia; order Rodentia; family Sciuridae; genus Spermophilus; species Spermophilus citellus. The sequence continues at coordinate 54,211,391 of NC_138187.1, forward strand.
CTAGCTCTTTGAATCTTGACACAATAAAGTAATTCCAAGTTCTAACTCTATGGTTTGTTTCCTATTGATGTAGCCCTAAGCAGAGACTGGCGCAAATCACTTTCATGGAAAGGGGTTGCCAAGCTTCCAAAAAACCACGAGTTTCCTGAAATCTCAACACACATTTTTTCACCCAATCTTGATGACACTTTCAGGTAATGATCAGTACCCCAATCCCACTTGGCTCACCAAATTTCGTTCTTCTAGGTTAAACCGTTCGTTGGCAGTAACAGTTTTAATTTTTAGGTTTCACTCTGTTTTCTCCGATATGGATACATGTAGTTGGAACTCTAAATCAAACACGGTTTGTGCTAGCTCTTTGCATCTTGACACAATAAAGTAGGTCCAAGTTCTATCTCTATGGTTTGTTTCCTATTGATGTAGCCCTAAGCAGTGATGGCACAAATCACTTTCATGGAAAGGGGTTGCCAACGTTCCAAAAAACTACGAGTTTCATGAAATCTCAGCACACATTTTTTCACCCAATCTTGATGACACTTTCAGGTAATGATCAGTACCCCAATCCCACTTGGCTCACCAAATTTCGTTCTTCTAGGTTAAACCGTTCGTTGGCAGTAAGAGTTTTAAATTTTAGGTTTCACTCTGTTTTCTCCTATATGGATACATGTAGTTGGAACTCTAAATCAAAGACGGTTTGTGCTATCTCTTTGAATCTTGACACAATACAGTAGTTCCAAGTTCTATCTCTATGGTTTGTTTCCTATTGATATAGCCCTAAGCAGAGACTGGCGCAAATCACTTTCATGGAAAGGGGTTGCCAAGCTTCCAAAAAACACGAGTTTCCTGAAATCTCAGCACACATTTTTTCACCCAATCTTGATGACACTTTCAGGTAATGATCAGTACCCCAATCCAACTTGGCTCACCAAATTTCGTTCTTCTAGGTTAAACCGTTCGTTGGCCTTAACAGTTTTAATTTTTAGGTTTCACTCTGTTTCCCCGATATGGATACATGTAGTTGGAACTCTAAATCAAACACTGTTTGTGCTAGCTCTTTGAAACTTGACAAATAAAGAAGGTCCAAGTTCTATCTCTATGGTTTGTTTCCTGTTGATGTAGCCCTAAGCAGAGATGGCGCAAATCACTTTCATGGATAGGGGTTGCCAACCTTCCAAAAAACTACGAGTTTCCTGAAATCTCAGCACACATTTTTTCACCCAATCTTGATGACACTTTCAGGTAATGATCAGTACCCCAATCCCACTTTGCTCACCAAATTTCGTTCTTCTAGGTTAAACCGTTCTTTGGCAGTAACAGTTTTAAATTTTAGGTTTCACTCTGTTTTTTCCTATAAGGATTCATGTAGTTTGAACTCTAAATCAAACACGGTTTGTGCTGGCTCTTTGAAACTTGACACAATAGAGTAGTTCCAAATTCTATCTCTATGGTTTGTTTCCTATTGATGTAGCCCTAAGCAGAGACTGGCGCAAATCACTTACATGGAAAGGGTTTGCCAAGATTCCAAAAAACTACGCGATTCCTGAGATCTCAGCACACATTTTTTCACCCAATCTTGATGACACTTTCAGTTAATGATCAGTACCCCAATCCCACTTGGCTCACCAAATTTCGTTCTTCTAGGTTAAACCGTTCTTTGGCAGTAACAGTTTTAATTTTCAGGTTTCACTCTGTTTTCTCCTATATGGATACATGTAGTTGGAACTCTGAATCAAAGACGGTTTGTCCTAGCTCTTTGAAACTTGAAACAATAAAGTAGTTCCAAGTTCTATCTCTATGGTTTGTTTCCTATTGATGTAGCCCTAAGCAGAGGCGGGCGCAAATCACTTCCATGGAAAGGGGTTGCCAAGCTTCCAAAAAACTACTAGTTTCCTGAAATCTCAGCACACATATTTTCACCCAATCTTTATGACACTTTCAGGTAATGATCAGTACCCCAATCCCACTTGGCTCACCAAATTTCGTTCTTCTAGATTAAACCGTTCGTTGGCAGTAACAGTTTTAATTTTTAGGTTTCACTCTGTTTTCTCCGATATGGATACATGTAGTTGGAACTCTAAATCAAAGACGGTTTGTGCTAGCTCTTTGAATCTTGACACAATAAAGTAGTTCCAAGTTCTAACTCTATGGTTTGTTTCCTATTGATGTAGCCCTAAGCAGAGACTGGCGCAAATCACTTTCATGGAAAGGGGTTGCCAAGCTTCCAAAAAACCACGAGTTTCCTGAAATCTCAACACACATTTTTTCACCCAATCTTGATGACACTTTCAGTTAATGATCAGTACAACAATCCCACTTGGCTCACCAAATTTCGTTCTTCTAGGTTAAACCGTTCATTGGCAGTAACAGTTTTAAATTTTAGGTTTCACTCTGTTTTTTCCTATATGGATTCATGTAGTTTGAACTCTAAATCAAACACGGTTTGTGCTGGCTCTTTGAAACTTGACACAATAGAATAGTTCCAAATTCTATCTCTAAGGTTTGTTTCCTATTGATGTAGCCCTAAGCAGAGACTGGCGCAAATCCCTTACATGGAAAGGGGTTGCCAAGCTTCCAAAAAACTACGAGTTTCCTGAAACCTCAGCACACATTTTTTCACCCAATCTTGATGACACTTTCAGTTAATGATCAGTACCCCAATCCCACTTGGCTCACCAAATTTCGTTCTTCTAGGTTAAACCGTTCGTTGGCAGTAACAGTTTTAATTTTCAGGTTTCACTCTGTTTTCTCCTATATGGATACATGTAGTTGGAACTCTAAATCAAAGACGGTTTGTCCTAGCTCTTTGAAACTTGACACAATAAAGTAGTTCCAAGTTCTATCTCTATGGTTTGTTTCCTATTGATGTAGGCCTAAGCAGAGACGGGCGCAAATCACTTTCATGGAAAGGGGTTGCCAAGCTTCCAAAAAACTACGAGTTTCCTGAAATCTCAGCACACATTTTTTCACCCAATCTTTATGACACTTTCAGGTAATGATTAGTACCCCAATCCTACTTGGCTCACCAAATTTCGTTCTTCTAGGTTAAACCGTTCGTTGGCAGTAACAGTTTTAATTTTTAGGTTTCACTCTGTTTTCTCCTATATGGATACATGTAGTTGGAACTCTAAATCAAACACGGTTTGTGCTAGCTCTTTGAAACTTGACACAATAAAGTAGGTCCAAGTTCTATCTCTATGGTTTGTTTCCTATTGATGTAGCCCTAAGCAGAGATGGCGCAAATCACTTTCATGGAAAGGGGTTGCCAAGCTTCCAAAAAACTACGAGTTTCCTGAAATCTCAGCACACATTTTTTCACCCAATCTTGATGACACTTTCAGGTAATGATCAGTACCCCAATCCCACTTGGCTCACAAAATTTCGTTCTTCTAGGTTAAACCGTTCGTTGGCAGTAAGAGTTTTAATTTTCAGGTTTCACTCTGTTTTCTCCTATATGGATACATGTAGTTGGAACTCTAAATCAAAGACGGTTTGTGCTAGCTCTTTGAATCTTGACACAATAAAGTAGTTCCAAGTTCTAACTCTATGGTTTGTTTCCTATTGATGTAGCCCTAAGCAGAGACTGGCGCAAATCACTTTCATGGAAAGGGGTTGCCAAGCTTCCAAAAAACCACGAGTTTCCTGAAATCTCAACACACATTTTTTCACCCAATCTTGATGACACTTTCAGGTAATGATCAGTACCCCAATCCCACTTGGCTCACCAAATTTCGTTCTTCTAGGTTAAACCGTTCGTTGGCAGTAACAGTTTTAATTTTTAGGTTTCACTCTGTTTTCTCCGATATGGATACATGTAGTTGGAACTCTAAATCAAACACGGTTTGTGCTAGCTCTTTGCATCTTGACACAATAAAGTAGGTCCAAGTTCTATCTCTATGGTTTGTTTCCTATTGATGTAGCCCTAAGCAGTGATGGCACAAATCACTTTCATGGAAAGGGGTTGCCAACCTTCCAAAAAACTACGAGTTTCCTGAAATCTCAGCACACATTTTTTCACCCAATCTTGATGACACTTTCAGGTAATGATCAGTACCCCAATCCCACTTGGCTCACCAAATTTCGTTCTTCTAGGTTAAACAGTTCGTTGGCAGTAAGAGTTTTAATTTTTAGGTTTCACTCTGTTTTCTCCTATATGGATACATGTAGTTGGAACTCTAAATCAAAGACGGTTTGTGCTAGCTCTTTGAATCTTGACACAATAAAGTAGTTCCAAGTTCTATCTCTATGGTTTGTTTCCTATTGATATAGCCCTAAGCAGAGACTGGCGCAAATCACTTTCATGGAAAGGGGTTGCCAAGCTTCCAAAAAACACGAGTTTCCTGAAATCTCAGCACACATTTTTTCACCCAATCTTGATGACACTTTCAGGTAATGATCAGTACCCCAATCCAACTTGGCTCACCAAATTTCGTTCTTCTAGGTTAAACCGTTCGTTGGCCTTAACAGTTTTAATTTTTAGGTTTCACTCTGTTTTCTCCGATATGGATACATGTAGTTGGAACTCTAAATCAAACACTGTTTGTGCTAGCTCTTTGAAACTTGACACAATAAAGTAGTTCCAAATTCTATCTCTATGGTTTGTTTCCTGTTGATGTAGCCCAAAGCAGAGACTGGCGCAAATCACTTTCATGGAAAGGGGTTGCCAAGCTTCCAAAAAACCACGAGTTTCCTGAAATCTCAACACACATTTTTTCACCCAATCTTGATGACACTTTCAGGTAATGATCAGTACCCCAATCCCACTTGGCTCACCAAATTTCGTTCTTCTAGGTTAAACCGTTCGTTGGCAGTAACAGTTTTAATTTTTAGGTTTCACTCTGTTTTCTCCTATATGGATACATGTATTTGGAACTCTAAATCAAACACTGTTTGTGCTGGCTCTTTGAAACTTGACACAATAAAGTAGGTCCAAGTTCTATCTCTATGGTTTTTTTCCTATTGATGTAGCCCTAAGCAGAGATGGCGCAAATCACTTTCATGGAAAGGGGTTGCCAACCTTCCAAAAAACTACGAGTTTCCTGAAATCTCAGCACACATTTTTTCACCCAATCTTGATGACACTTTCAGGTAATGATCAGTACCCCAATCCCACTTGGCTCACCAAATTTCGTTCTTCTAGGTTAAACCGTTCGTTGGCAGTAACAGTTTTAAATTTTAGGTTTCACTCTGTTTTTTCCTATATGGATTCATGTAGTTTGAACTCTAAATCAAACACGGTTTGTGCTGGCTCTTTGAAACTTGACACAATAGAGTAGTTCCAAATTCTATCTCTATGGTTTGTTTCCTATTGATGTAGCCCTAAGCAGAGACTGGCGCAAATCACTTACATGGAAAGGGTTTGCCAAGATTCCAAAAAACTACGCGATTCCTGAAATCTCAGCACACATTTTTTCACCCAATCTTGATGACACTTTCAGTTAATGATCAGTACCCCAATCCCACTTGGCTCACCAAATTTCGTTCTTCTAGGTTAAACCGTTCTTTGGCAGTAACAGTTTTAATTTTCAGGTTTCACTCTGTTTTCTCCTATATGGATACATGTAGTTGGAACTCTAAATCAAAGACGGTTTGTCCTAGCTCTTTGAAACTTGAAACAATAAAGTAGTTCCAAGTTCTATCTCTATGGTTTGTTTCCTATTGATGTAGCCCTAAGCAGAGGCGGGCGCAAATCACTTCCATGGAAAGGGGTTGCCAAGCTTCCAAAAAACTACGAGTTTCCTGAAATCTCAGCACACATTTTTTCACCCAATCTTGATGACACTTTCAGGTAATGATCAGTACCCCAATCCCACTTGGCTCACCTATTTTCATTCTTCTAGGTTAAACCGTTCGTTGGCAGTAACAGTTTTAATTTTTAGGTTTCACTCTGTTTTCTCCTATATGGATACATGTAGTTGGAACTCTAAATCAAAGACGGTTTGTCCTGGCTCTTTGAAACTTGACACAATAGAGTAGTTCCAAATTCTATCTCTATGGTTTGTTTCCTATTGATGTAGCCCTAAGCAGAGACGGGCGCAAATCACTTTCATGGAAAGGGGTTGCCAAGCTTCCAAAAAACTACGAGTTTCCTGAAATCTCAGCACACATATTTTCACCCAATCTTTATGACACTTTCAGGTAATGATGAGTACCCCAATCCCACTTGGCTCACCAAATTTCGTTCTGCTAGGTTAAACCGTTCGTTGGCAGTAACAGTTTTAATTTTTAGGTTTCACTCTGTTTTCTCCGATATGGATACACGTAGTTGGAACTCTAAATCAAACACGGTTTGTGCTAGCTCTTTGAATCTTGACACAATAAAGTAGGTCCAAGTTCTATCTCTATGGTTTGTTTCCTATTGATGTAGTCCTAAGCAGAGATGGCGCAAATCACTTTCATGGAAAGGGGTTGCCAAGCTTCCAAAAAACTACGAGTTTCCTGAAATCTCAGCACACATTTTTTCTCCAATCTTGATGACACTTTCAGTTAATGATCAGCACCCCAATCCCACTTGGCTCACCAAATTTCGTTCTTCTGGGTTAAACCGTTCGTTGGCAGTAACGGTTTTAATTTTCAGGTTTCACTCTGTTTTCTCCTATATGGATACATGTAGTTGGAACTCTAAATCAAAGACGGTTTGTGCTAGCTCTTTGAATCTTGACACAATAAAGTAGTTCCAAGTTCTATCTCTATGGTTTGTTTCCTATTGATGTAGCCCTAAGCAGAGGCGGGCGCAAATCACTTCCATGGAAAGGGGTTGCCAAGCTTCCAAAAAACTACGAGTTTCCTGAAATCTCAGCACACATTTTTTCACCCAATCTTGATGACACTTTCAGGTAATGATCAGTACCCCAATCCCACTTGGCTCACCTATTTTCATTCTTCTAGGTTAAACCGTTCGTTGGCAGTAACAGTTTTAATTTTTAGGTTTCACTCTGTTTTCTCCTATATGGATACATGTAGTTGGAACTCTAAATCAAAGACGGTTTGTCCTGGCTCTTTGAAACTTGACACAATAGAGTAGTTCCAAATTCTATCTCTATGGTTTGTTTCCTATTGATGTAGCCCTAAGCAGAGACGGGCGCAAATCACTTTCATGGAAAGGGGTTGCCAAGCTTCCAAAAAACTACGAGTTTCCTGAAATCTCAGCACACATATTTTCACCCAATCTTTATGACACTTTCAGGTAATGATCAGTACCCCAATCCCACTTGGCTCACCAAATTTCGTTCTGCTAGGTTAAACCGTTCGTTGGCAGTAACAGTTTTAATTTTTAGGTTTCACTCTGTTTTCTCCGATATGGATACACGTAGTTGGAACTCTAAATCAAACACGGTTTGTGCTAGCTCTTTGAATCTTGACACAATAAAGTAGGTCCAAGTTCTATCTCTATGGTTTGTTTCCTATTGATGTAGTCCTAAGCAGAGATGGCGCAAATCACTTTCATGGAAAGGGGTTGCCAAGCTTCCAAAAAACTACGAGTTTCCTGAAATCTCAGCACACATTTTTTCTCCAATCTTGATGACACTTTCAGTTAATGATCAGCACCCCAATCCCACTTGGCTCACCAAATTTCGTTCTTCTGGGTTAAACCGTTCGTTGGCAGTAACGGTTTTAATTTTCAGGTTTCACTCTGTTTTCTCCTATATGGATACATGTAGTTGGAACTCTAAATCAAAGACGGTTTGTGCTAGCTCTTTGAATCTTGACACAATAAAGTAGTTCCAAGTTCTATCTCTATGGTTTGTTTCCTATTGATGTAGCCCTAAGCAGAGACTGGCGCAAATCACTTTCATGGAAAGGGGTTGCCAAGCTTCCAAAAAACCACGAGTTTCCTGAAATCTCAGCACACATTTTTTCACCCAATCTTGATGACACTTTCAGGTAATGATCACTAACCCAATCCCACTTGGCTAACCAAATTTCGTTCTTCTAGGTTAAACCGTTCATTGGCAGTAACCGTTTTAATTTTTAGATTTCACTCTATTTTCTCCTATATGGATACATGTAGTTGGAACTCTAAATCAAACACGGTTTGTGCTAGCTCTTTGAAACTTGACACAATAAAGTAGTTCCAAGTTCTAACTCTATGGTTTGTTTCCTATTGATGTAGCCCTAAGCAGAGACTGGCACAAATCACTTTCATGGAAAGGGGTTGCCAAGAATCCAAAAAACTACGAGTTTCCAGAAATCTCGGCACACATTTTTTCACCCTATCTTGATGACACTTTCAGGTAATGATCAGTATCCCAATCCCACTTGGCTCACCAAATTTCGTTCTTCTAGGTTAAACCGTTCATTGGCAGTAACAGTTTTAAATTTTAGGTTTCACTCTGTTTTTTCCTATATGGATTCATGTAGTTTGAACTCTAAATCAAACACGGTTTGTGCTGGCTCTTTGAAACTTGACACAATAGAATAGTTCCAAATTCTATCTCTAAGGTTTGTTTCCTATTGATGTAGCCCTAAGCACAGACTGGCGCAAATCCCTTACATGGAAAGGGGTTGCCAAGCTTCCAAAAAACTACGAGTTTCCTGAAATCTCAGCACACATTTTTTCACCCAATCTTGATGACACTTTCAGTTAATGATCAGTACCCCAATCCCACTTGGCTCACCAAATTTCGTTCTTCTAGGTTAAACCGTTCGTTGGCAGTAACAGTTTTAATTTTCAGGTTTCACTCTGTTTTCTCCTATATGGATACATGTAGTTGGAACTCTAAATCAAAGACGGTTTGTCCTAGCTCTTTGAAACTTGACACAATAAAGTAGTTCCAAGTTCTATCTCTATGGTTTGTTTCCTATTGATGTAGCCCTAAGCAGAGACGGGCGCAAATCACTTTCATGGAAAGGGGTTGCCAAGCTTCCAAAAAACTACGAGTTTCCTGAAATCTCAGCACACATTTTTTCACCCAATCTTTATGACACTTTCAGGTAATGATTAGTACCCCAATCCTACTTGGCTCACCAAATTTCGTTCTTCTAGGTTAAACCGTTCGTTGGCAGTAACAGTTTTAATTTTTAGGTTTCACTCTGTTTTCTCCTATATGGATACATGTAGTTGGAACTCTAAATCAAACACGGTTTGTGCTAGCTCTTTGAAACTTGACACAATAAAGTAGGTCCAAGTTCTATCTCTATGGTTTGTTTCCTATTGATGTAGCCCTAAGCAGAGATGGCGCAAATCACTTTCATGGAAAGGGGTTGCCAAGCTTCCAAAAAACTACGAGTTTCCTGAAATCTCAGCACATATTTTTTCACCCAATCTTGATGACACTTTCAGGTAATGATCAGTACCCCAATCCCACTTGGCTCACAAAATTTCGTTCTTCTAGGTTAAACCGTTCGTTGGCAGTAAGAGTTTTAATTTTCAGGTTTCACTCTGTTTTCTCCTATATAAATACATGTAGTTGGAACTCTAAATCAAAGACGGTTTGTGCTAGCTCTTTGAATCTTGACACAATAAAGTAGTTCCAAGTTCTAACTCTATGGTTTGTTTCCTATTGATGTAGCCCTAAGCAGAGACTGGCGCAAATCACTTTCATGGAAAGGGGTTGCCAAGCTTCCAAAAAACCACGAGTTTCCTGAAATCTCAACACACATTTTTTCACCCAATCTTGATGACACTTTCAGGTAATGATCAGTACCCCAATCCCACTTGGCTCACCAAATTTCGTTCTTCTAGGTTAAACCGTTCGTTGGCAGTAACAGTTTTAATTTTTAGGTTTCACTCTGTTTTCTCCGATATGGATACATGTAGTTGGAACTCTAAATCAAACACGGTTTGTGCTAGCTCTTTGCATCTTGACACAATAAAGTAGGTCCAAGTTCTATCTCTATGGTTTGTTTCCTATTGATGTAGCCCTAAGCAGTGATGGCACAAATCACTTTCATGGAAAGGGGTTGCCAACCTTCCAAAAAACTACGAGTTTCCTGAAATCTCAGCACACATTTTTTCACCCAATCTTGATGACACTTTCAGGTAATGATCAGTACCCCAATCCCACTTGGCTCACCAAATTTCGTTCTTCTAGGTTAAACCGTTCGTTGGCAGTAAGAGTTTTAATTTTTAGGTTTCACTCTGTTTTCTCCGATATGGATACATGTAGTTGGAACTCTAAATCAAACACTGTTTGTGCTAGCTCTTTGAAACTTGACACAATAAAGTAGGTCCAAGTTCTATCTCTATGGTTTGTTTCCTGTTGATGTAGCCCTATGCAGAGATGGCGCAAATCACTTTCATGGAAAGGGGTTGCCAAGCTTCCAAAAAACCACGAGTTTCCTGAAATCTCAGCACACATTTTTTCACCCAATCTTGATGACACTTTCAGTTAATGATCAGTACCCCAATCCCACTTGGCTCACCAAATTTCGTTCTTCTAGGTTAAACCGTTCATTGGCAGTAACAGTTTTAATTTTCAGGTTTCACTCTGTTTTCTCCTATATGGATACATGTAGTTGGAACTCTAAAGCAAAGACGGTTTGTCCTAGCTTTTGAAACTTGACACAATAAAGTAGTTCCAAGTTCTAACTCTATGGTTTGTTTCCTATTGATGTAGCCCTAAGCAGATAGGGGCGCAAATCACTTTCATGGAAAGGGGTTGCCAAGCTTCCAAAAAACTACGAGTTTCCTGAAATCTCAGCACACATTTTTTCACCCAATCTTGATGACACTTTCAGGCAATGATCAGTACCCCAATCCCACTTGGCTCACCACATTTTGTTCTTCTAGGTTAAACCGTTCGTTGGCAGTAACAGTTTTAATTTTCAGGTTTCACTCTGTTTTCTCCTATATGGATACATGTAGTTGGAACTCTAAATCAAAGACGGTTTGTCCTAGCTCTTTGAAACTTGACACAATAAAGTAGTTCCAAGTTCTATCTCTATGGTTTGTTTCCTATTGATGTAGCCCTAAGCAGATGCGGGCGCAAATCGCTTTCATGGAAATGGGTTGCCAAGCTTCCAAAAAACTACGAGTTTCCTGAAATCTCAGCACACATTTTTTCACCCAATCTTGATGACACTTTCAGGTAATGATCAGTACCCCAATTCCTCTTGGCTCACCAAATTTCGTTCTGCTAGGTTAAACCGTTCGTTGGCAGTAACAGTTTTAATTTTTAGGTTTCACTCTGTTTTCTCCTATATGGATACATGTAGTTGGAACTCTAAATCAAACATGGTTTGTGCTAGCTCTTTGAAACTTGACACAATAAAGTAGTTCCAAGTTCTAACTCTATGGTTTGTTTCCTATTGATGTAGCCCTAAGCAGAGACTGGCGCAAATCACTTTCATGGAAAGGGGTTGCCAAGAATCAAAAAAACTACGAGTTTCCAGATTTCTCGGCACACATTTTTTCACCCTATCTTGATGACACTTTCAGGTAATGATCAGTATCCCAATCCCACTTGGCTCACCAAATTTCGTTCTTCTAGGTTAAACCGTTCATTGGCAGTAACAGTTTTAAATTTTAAGTTTTACTCTGTTTTTTCCTATATGGATTCATGTAGTTTGAACTCTAAATCAAACACAGTTTGTGCTGGCTCTTTGAAACTTGACACAATAGAGTAGTTCCAAATTCTGTCTCTATGGTTTGTTTCCTATTGATGTAGCCCTAAGCAGAGACTGGCGCAAATCACTTACATGGAAAGGGGTTGCCAAGCTTCCAAAAAACTACGAGTTTCCTGAAATCTCAACACACATTTTTTCACCCAATCTTTATGACACTTTCAGGTAATGATCAGTACCCCAATCCCACTTGGCTCACCAGATTTCGTTATTCTAGGTTAAACCGTTCGTTGGCAGTAACAGTTTTAATTTTCAGGTTTCACTCTGTTTTCTCCTATATGGATACATGTAGTTGGAACTCTAAAGCAAAGACGGTTTGTCCTAGCTCTTTGAAACTTGACACAATAAAGTAGTTCCAAGTTCTATCTCTATGGTTTGTTTCCTATTGATGTAGCCCTAAGCAGAGACGGGCGCAAATCACTTTCATGGAAAGGGGTTGCCAAGCTTCCAAAAAACTACGAGTTTCCTGAAATCTCAGCACACATTTTTTCACCCAATCTTTATGACACTTTCAGGTAATGATCAGTACCCCAATCCCACTTGGCTCACCAAATTTCGTTCTGCTAGGTTAAACCGTTCTTTGGCAGTAACAGTTTTAATTTTTAGGTTTCACTCTGTTTTCTCCTATATGGATACATGTTGTTGGAACTCTAAATCAAACACGGTTTGTGCTAGCTCTTTGAATCTTGACACAATAAAGTAGGTCCAAGTTCTATCTCTATGGTTTGTTTCCTATTGATGTAGCCCTAAGCAGAGATGGAGCAAATCACTTTCATGGAAAGGGGTTGCCAAGCTTCCAAAAAACTACGAGTTTCCTAAAATCTCAGCACACATTTTTTCACCCAATTTTATGACACTTTCAGGTAATGATCAGGATCCCAATCCCACTTGGCTCACCAAATTTCGTTCTTCTAGGTTAAACCGTTCATTGGCAGTAACAGTTTTAAATTTTAAGTTTCACTTTGTTTTTTCCTATATGGATTCATGTAGTTTGAACTCTAAATCAAACACGGTTTGTGCTGCCTCTTTGAAACTTGACACAATAGAGAAGTTCCAAATTCTATCTCTATGGTTTGTTTCCTATTGATGTAGCCCTAAGCAGAGACTGGCGCAAATCACTTTCATGGAAAGGGGTTGCCAAGCTTCCAAAAAACCACGAGTTTCCTGAAATCTCAGCACACATTTTTTCACCCAATCTTGATGACACTTTCAGGTAATGATCACTAACCCAATCCCACTTGGCTCACCAAATTTCGTTCTTCTAGGTTAAACCGTTCGTTGGCAGTAACAGTTTTAATTTTCAGGTTTCACTCTGTTTTCTCCTATATGGATACATGTAGTTGGAACTCTAAATCAAAGACGGTTTGTCCTAGCTCTTTGAAACTTGACACAATAAAGTAGTTCCAAGTTCTATCTCTATGGTTTGTTTCCTATTGATGTAGCCCTAAGCAGAGACGGGCGCAAATCACTTTCATGGAAAGGGGTTGCCAAGCTTCCAAAAAACTACGAGTTTCCTGAAATCTCAGCACACATTTTTTCACCCAATCTTTATGACACTTTCAGGTAATGATTAGTACCCCAATCCTACTTGGCTCACCAAATTTCGTTCTTCTAGGTTAAACCGTTCGTTGGCAGTAACAGTTTTAATTTTTAGGTTTCACTCTGTTTTCTCCTATATGGATACATGTAGTTGGAACTCTAAATCAAACACGGTTTGTGCTAGCTCTTTGAAACTTGACACAATAAAGTAGGTCCAAGTTCTATCTCTATGGTTTGTTTCCTATTGATGTAGCCCTAAGCAGAGATGGCGCAAATCACTTTCATGGAAAGGGGTTGCCAAGCTTCCAAAAAACTACGAGTTTCCTGAAATCTCAGCACATATTTTTTCACCCAATCTTGATGACACTTTCAGGTAATGATCAGTACCCCAATCCCACTTGGCTCACAAAATTTCGTTCTTCTAGGTTAAACCGTTCGTTGGCAGTAAGAGTTTTAATTTTCAGGTTTCACTCTGTTTTCTCCTATATGGATACATGTAGTTGGAACTCTAAATCAAAGACGGTTTGTGCTAGCTCTTTGAATCTTGACACAATAAAGTAGTTCCAAGTTCTAACTCTATGGTTTGTTTCCTATTGATGTAGCCCTAAGCAGAGACTGGCGCAAATCACTTTCATGGAAAGGGGTTGCCAAGCTTCCAAAAAACCACGAGTTTCCTGAAATCTCAACACACATTTTTTCACCCAATCTTGATGACACTTTCAGTTAATGATCAGTACCCCAATCCCACTTGGCTCACCAAATTTCGTTCTTCTAGGTTAAACCGTTCGTTGGCAGTAACAGTTTTAATTTTCAGGTTTCACTCTGTTTTCTCCTATATGGATACATGTAGTTGGAACTCTAAATCAAAACGGTTTGTCCTAGCTCTTTGAAACTTGACACAATAAAGTAGTTCCAAGTTCTATCTCTATGGTTTGTTTCCTATTGATGTAGCCCTAAGCAGAGACGGGCACAAATCACTTTCATGGAAAGGGGTTGCCAAGCTTCCAAAAAACTACGAGTTTCCTGAAATCTCAGCACACATTTTTTCACCCAATCTTTATGACACTTAGAGGTAATGATCAGTACCCCAATCCCACTTGACTCACCAAATTTCGTTCTGCTAGGTTAAACCGTTCGTTGGCAGTAACAGTTTTAATTTTTAGGTTTCACTCTGTTTTCTCTTATATGGATACATGTAGTTGGAACTCTAAATCAAACACGGTTTTTGCTAGCTCTTTGAATCTTGACACAATAAAGTAGGTCCAAGTTCTATCTCTATGATTTGTTTCCTATTGATGTAGCCCTAAGCAGAGATGGCGCAAATCACTTTCATGGAAAGGGGTTGCCAACCTTCCAAAAAACTACGAGTTTCCTGAAATCTCAGCACACATTTTTTCACCCAATCTTGATGACACTTTCAGTTAATGATCAGTACCCCAATCCCACTTGGCTCACCAAATTTCGTTCTTCTAGGTTAAACCGTTCGTTGGCAGTAACAGTTTTAATTTTCAGGTTTCACTCTGTTTTCTCCTATATGGATACATGTAGTTGGAACTCTAAATCAAAGACGGTTTGTCCTAGCTCTTTGAAACTTGACACAATAAAGTAGTTCCAAGTTCTATCTCTATGGTTTGTTTCCTATTGATGTAGCCCTAAGCAGAGATGGGCGCAAATCACTTTAATGGAAAGGGGTTGCCAAGATTCCAAAAAACTATGAGTTTCCTGAAATCTCAGCACACATTTTTTCACCCAATCTTTATGACACTTTCAGGTAATGATCAGTACCCCAATCCCACTTGGCTCATCAAATTTCGTTCTTCTAGGTTAAACCGTTCGTTGGCAGTAACAGTTTTAATTTTTAGGTTTCACTCTGTTTTCTCCGATATGGATACATGTAGTTGGAACTCTAAATCAAAGACGGTTTGTCCTAGCTCTTTGAAACTTGACACAATAAAGTAGTTCCAAGTTCTAACTCTATGGTTTGTTTCCTATTGATGTAGCCCTAAGCAGAGACTGGTGCAAATCACTTTCATGGAAAGGGGTTGCCAAGAATCCAAAAAACTACGAGTTTCCAGAAATCTCGGCACACATTTTTTCACCCAATCTTGATGACACTTTCAGGTAATGATCAGTATCCCAATCCCACTTGGCTCACCAAATTTCGTTCTTCTAGTTTAAACCGTACATTGGCAGTAAGAGTTTTAAATTTTAGGTTTCACTCTGTTTTTTTCTATATGGATTCATGTATTTTGAACTCTAAATCAAACACGGTTTGTGCTGGCTCTTTGAAACTTGACACAATAGAGTAGTTCCAAATTCTATCTCTATGGTTTGTTTCCTATTGATGTAGCCCTAAGCAGAGACTGGCGCAAATCACTTACATGGAAAGGGGTTGCCAAGCTTCCAAAAAACTACGAGTTTCCTGAAATCTCAGCACACATTTTTTCACCCAAACTTGATGACACTTTCAGTTAATGATCAGTACCCCAATTCCACTTGGCTCACCAAATTTCGTTCTTCTAGGTTAAACCTTTCGTTGGCAGTAACAGTTTTAATTTCTAGGTTTCACTCTGTTTTCTCCTATATGGATACATGTAGTTGGAACTCTAAATCAAACACGGTTTGTGCTAGCTC
The DNA here is from genome assembly GCF_964194105.1 of Spermophilus citellus. Lineage (NCBI taxonomy): Eukaryota > Metazoa > Chordata > Mammalia > Rodentia > Sciuridae > Spermophilus > Spermophilus citellus. The sequence goes on from NC_138187.1 coordinate 54,227,126, forward strand.
TTTGAAACTTGACACACTAAAGTAGTTCCATTGTCTATCTCTATGGTATTTTTTCCTATTGATGTAGCCCTAAGAAGAGACCGGCCAAATCACTTTCATGTAATGGGGATGCCAAGCTTCCAAAAAACTAAGAGTTTCCTGAAATCTCAGCACACATTTTTTCACCCAATCATGATGACCCTATCAAGTAATGATCAGTACCCCAATCCCACTTGGCTCACCAAATTTTCTTATTTTAGGTTAAACTGTTCGTTGGCAGTAACAGTTTTAATTTTTAGGTTTCACACTGATTTCTCCTATATTGATACATGTAGTTGGAACTCTAAATCAAACACGGTTTGTGCTAGCTTTTTGAAACTTGAAACAATAAAGTAGTTCCAAGTTCTCTCTCTATGGTTTGTTTCCTATTGATGTAGGCCTAAGCAGAGACTGGCAGAAATCACTTTCATGGAAAGGGGTTGCCAAGCTTCCAAAAAACTACGAGTTTCCTGAAATCTCAGCACACATTTTTTCACCCAATCTTGATGACACTTTCAGGTAATGATCAGTACCCCAATCCCACTTGGCTCACCAAATTTCGTTCTTCTAGGTTAAACCTTTCGTTGGCAGTAACAGTTTTAAATTTTAGGTTTCACTCTGTTTTTTCCTATATGGATTCATGTATTTTGAACTCTAAATCAAACACGGTTTGTGCTGGCTCTTTGAAATTTGACACAATAGAGTAGTTCCAAATTCTATATCTATGGTTTGTTTCCTATTGATGTAGCCCTAAGCAGAGACTGGCGCAAATCACTTACATGGAAAGGGGTTGCCAAGCTTCCCCAAAACTACGAGTTTCCTGTAATCCCAGCACACATTTTTTCACCCAATCTTGATGACACTTTCAGTTAATGATCAGTACCCCAATCCCACTTGGCTCACCAAATTTCGTTCTTCTAGGTTAAACCGTTCGTTGGCAGTAACAGTTTTAATTTTCAGGTTTCACTCTGTTTTCTCCTATATGGATACATGTAGTTGGAACTCTAAATCAAAGACGGTTTGTGCTAGCTCTTTGAATCTTGACACAATAGAGTAGTTCCAAATTCTATCTCTATCACCAAATTTCGTTCTTCTAGGTTAAACCGTTCGTTGCCAGTAACAGTTTTAATTTTTAGGTTTCACGGTGTTTTCTCCTATATGGACACATGTAGTTGGAACTCTAAATCAAACACGATTTGTGCTAGCACTTTGAAACATGACACAATAAAGTAGTTCCAAGTTCTGTTTCAATGGTTTGTTTCCTATGGATGAAGCCCTAAGCAGAGACTGGCGCAAATCACTTTCATGGAAAGGGGTTGCCAACCTTCCAAAAAACTACGAGTTTCCTGAGATCTCAGCACACATTTTTTCACCCAATCTTGATGACACTTTCAGTTAATGATCAGTACCCCAATCCCACTTGGCTCACCAAATTTCGTTCTTCTAGGTTAAACCGTTCGTTGGCAGTAACAGTTTTAATTTTCAGGTTTCACTCTGTTTTCTCCTATATGGATACATGTAGTTGGAACTCTAAATCAAAGACGGTTTGCCCTAGCTCTTTGAAACTTGACACAATAAAGTAGTTCCAAGTTCTATCTCTATGGTTTGTTTCCTATTGATGTAGCCCTAAGCAGAGGCGGGCGCAAATCACTTTCATGGAAAGGGGTTGCCAAGCTTCCAAAAAACTACGAGTTTCCTGAAATCTCAGCACACATTTTTTCACCCAATCTTGATGACACTTTCAGGTAATGATCAGTACCCGAATCCCACTTGGCTCACCAAATTTCGTTCTTCTAGGTTAAACCGTTTGTTGGCAGTAAGAGTTTTAATTTTTAGGTTTCACTCTGTTTTCTCCGATATGGATACATGTAGTTGGAACTCTAAATCAAACACGGTTTGTGCTAGCTCTTTGAATCTTGACACAATAAAGTAGGTCCAAGTTCTATCTCTATGGTTTGTTTCCTATTGATGTAGCCCTAAGCAGAGATGGCGCAAATCACTTTCATGGAAAGGGGTTGCCAACCTTCCAAAAAACTACGAGTTTCCTGAAATCTCAGCGCACATTTTTTCACTCAATCTTTATGACACTTTCAGGTAATGATCAGTATCCCAATCCCACTTGGCTCACCAAATTTCGTTCTTCTAGGTTAAACTGTACATTGGCAGTAACAGTTTTAAATTTTAGGTTTCACTCTGTTTTCTCCTATATGGATTCATGTAGTTGGAACTCTAAATCAAACACGGTTTGTGCTGGCTCTTTGAAACTTGACACAATAGAGTAGTTCCAAATTCTATCTCTATGGTTTGTTTCCTATTGATGTAGCCCTAAGCAGAGACTGGCGCAAATCACTTACATGGAAAGGGGTTTCCAAGAATCCAAAAAACTACGAGTTTCCTGAAATCTCAGCACACATTTTTTCACCCAATCTTGATGACACTTTCAGTTAATGATCAGTACCCCAATCTCACTTGGCTCACCAAATTTCGTTCTTCTACGTTAAACCGTTCGTTGGCAGTAACAGTTTTAATTTTCAGGTTTCACTCTGTTTTCTCCTATATGGATACATGTAGTTGGAACTCTAAATCAAACACGGTTTGTGCTAGCTCTTTGAAACTTGACACAATAAAGTAGTTCCAAGTTCTGTCTCTATGGTTTGTTTCCTATTTATGTAGCCCTAAGCAGAGACGTGCGCACATCACTTTCATGGAAAGGGGTTGCCAAACTTCTAAAAAACTACGAGTTTCCTGAAATCTCAGCACACATTTTTTCACCCAATCTTTATGACACTTTCAGGTAATGATCAGTACCCCAATCCCACTTGGCTCACCAAATTTCGTTCTGCTAGGTTAAACCGTTCGTTGGCAGTAACAGTTTTAATTTTTAGGTTTCACTCTGTTTTCTCCTATATGGATACATGTAGTTGGAACTCTAAATCAAACACGGTTTGTGCTAGCTCTTTGAATCTTGACAAAATAAAGTAGGTCCAAGTTCTATCTCAATGGTTTGTTTCCTATTGATGTAGCCCTAAGCAGAGATGGCGCAAATCGCTTTCATGGAAAGGGGTTGCCAACCTTCCAAAAAACTACAAGTTTCCTGAAATCTCAGCACACATTTTTTCACTCAATCTTTATGACACTTTCAGGTAATGATCAGTATCCCAATCCCACTTGGCTCACCAAATTTCGTTCTTCTAGGTTAAACCGTACATTGGCAGTAACAGTTTTAAATTTTAGGTTTCACTCTGTTTTCTCCTATATGGATTCATGTAGTTTGAACTCTAAAACAAACACGGTTTGTGCTGGCTCTTTGAAACTTGACACAATAGAGTAGTTCCAAATTCTATCTCTATGGTTTGTTTCCTATTGATGTAGCCCTAAGCAGAGACTGGCGCAAATCACTTACATGGAAAGGGGTTTCCAAGAATCCAAAAAACTACGAGTTTCCTGAAATCTCAGCACACATTTTTTCACCCAATCTTGATGACACTTTCAGTTAATGATCAGTACCCCAATCTCACTTGGCTCACCAAATTTCGTTCTTCTACGTTAAACCGTTCGTTGGCAGTAACAGTTTTAATTTTCAGGTTTCACTCTGTTTTCTCCTATATGGATACATGTAGTTGGAACTCTAAATCAAAGACGGTTTGTCCTAGCTCTTTGAAACTTGACACAATAAAGTAGTTCCAAGTTCTATCTCTATGGTTTGTTTCCTATTGATGTAGCCCTAAGCAGAGACGGGCGCAAATCACTTTCATGGAAACGGGTTGCCAAGCTTCCAAAACTCTACGAGTTTCCTGAAATCTCAGCACACATTTTTTCACCCAATCTTGATGACACTTTCAGGTAATGATCAGTACCCCAATCCCACTTGGCTCACCAAATTTCGTTCTTCTAGGTTAAACCGTTCGTTGGCAGTAACAGTTTTAATTTTTAGGTTTCACTCTGTTTTCTCCGATATGGATACATGTAGTTGGAACTCTAAATCAAACACGGTTTGTGCTAGCTCTTTGAATCTTGACACAATAAAGTAGTTCCAAGTTCTATCTCTATGGTTTGTTTCCTATTGATGTAGCCCTAAGCAGAGACGTGCGCACATCACTTTCATGGAAAGGGGTTGCCAAGCTTCCAAAAAACTACGAGTTTCCTGAAATCTCAGCACACATTTTTTCACCCAATCTTTATGACACTTTCAGGTAATGATCAGTACCCCAATCCCACTTGGCTCACCAAATTTCGTTCTGCTAGGTTAAACCGTTCGTTGGCAGTAACAGTTTTAATTTTTAGGTTTCACTCTGTTTTCTCCGATATGGATACATGTAGTTGGAACTCTAAATCAAACACGGTTTGTGCTAGCTCTTTGAATCTTGACACAATAAAGTAGGTCCAAGTTCTATCTCTATGGTTTGTTTCTTATTGATGTAGCCCTAAGCAGAGACTGGCGCAAATCACTTTCATGGAAAGGGGTTTCCAAAAATCCAAAAAACTACGAGTTTCCAGAAATCTCGGCACACATTTTTTCACCCTATCTTGATGACACTTTCAGGTAATGATCAGGATCCCAATCCCACTTGGCTCACCAAATTTCGTTCTTCTAGGTTAAACCGTTCATTGGCAGTAACAGTTTTAAATTTTAAGTTTCACTCTGTTTTTTCCTATATGGATTCATGTAGTTTGAACTCTAAATCAAACACGGTTTGTGCTGGCTCTTTGAAACTTGACACAATAGAGTAGTTCCAAATTCTATCTCTATGGTTTGTTTCCTATTGATGTAGCCCTAAGCAGAGACTGGCGCAATACACTTACATGGAAAGGGGTTGCCAAGCTTCCAAAAAACTACGAGTTTCCTGAAATCTCAACACACATTTTTTCACCCAATCTTGATGACACTTTCAGGTAATGATCAGTACTCCAATCCCACTTGGCTCACCAAATTTCGTTCTTCTAGGTTAAACCGTTCGTTGGCAGTAACAGTTTAAATTTTCAGGTTTCACTCTGTTTTCTCCTATATGGATACATGTAGTTGGAACTCTAATGCAAAGACGGTTTGTCCTAGCTCTTTGAAACTTGACACAATAAAGTAGTTCCAAGATCTATCTCTATGGTTTGTTTCCTATTGATGTAGCCCTAAGCAGAGACGTGCGCACATCACTTTCATGGAAAGGGGTTGCCAAGCTTCCAAAAAACTACGAGTTTCCTGAAATCTCAGCACACATTTTTTCACCCAATCTTTATCACACTTTCAGGTAATGATCAGTACCCCAATCCCACTTGGCTCACCAAATTTCGTTCTGCTAGGTTAAACCGTTCGTTGGCAGTAACAGTTTTAATTTTTAGGTTTCACTCTGTTTTCTCCTATATGGATACATGTAGTTGGAACTCTAAATCAAACACGGTTTGTAGTAGCTCTTTGAATCTTGACACAATAAAGTAGGTCCAAGTTCTATCTCTATGGTTTGTTTCCTATTGATGTAGCCCTAAGCAGAGATGGCGCAAATCGCTTTCATGGAAAGGGGTTGCCAACCTTCCAAAAAACTACGAGTTTTTTGAAATCTCAGCACACATTTTTTCACTCAATCTTTATGACACTTTCAGGTAATGATCAGTATCCCAATCCCACTTGGCTCACCAAATTTCGTTCTTCTAGGTTAAACCGTACATTGGCAGTAACAGTTTTAAATTTTAGGTTTCACTCTGTTTTCTCCTATATGGATTCATGTAGTTTAAACTCTAAATCAAACACGGTTTGTGCTGGCTCTTTGAAACTTGACACAATAGAGTAGTTCCAAATTCTATCTCTATGGTTTGTTTCCTATTGATGTAGCCCTAAGCAGAGACTGGCGCAAATCACTTACATGGAAAGGGGTTGCCAAGCTTGCAAAAAACTACGAGTTTCCTGAAATCTCAGCACACATTTTTTCACCCAATCTTGATGACACTTTCAGTTAATGATCAGTACCCCAATCTCACTTGGCTCACCAAATTTCGTTCTTCTACGTTAAACCGTTCGTTGGCAGTAACAGTTTTAATTTTCAGGTTTCACTCTGTTTTCTCCTATATGGATACATGTAGTTGGAACTCTAAATCAAAGACGGTTTGTCCTAGCTCTTTGAAACTTGACACAATAAAGTAGTTCCAAGTTCTATCTCTATGGTTTGTTTCCTATTGATGTAGCCCTAAGCAGAGACGGGCGCAAATCACTTTCATGGAAACGGGTTGCCAAGCTTCCAAAACTCTACGAGTTTCCTGAAATCTCAGCACATATTTTTTCAACCAATCTTGATGACACTTTCAGGTAATGATCAGTACCCCAATCCCACTTGGCTCACCAAATTTCGTTCTTCTAGGTTAAACCGTTCGTTGGCAGTAACAGTTTTAATTTTTAGGTTTCACTCTGTTTTCTCCGATATGGATACATGTAGTTGGAACTCTAAATCAAACACGGTTTGTGCTAGCTCTTTGAATCATGACACAATAAAGTAGTTCCAAGTTCTATCTCTATGGTTTGTTTCCTATTGATGTAGCCCTAAGCAGAGACGTGCGCACATCACTTTCATGGAAAGGGGTTGCCAAGCTTCCAAAAAACTACGAGTTTCCTGAAATCTCAGCACACATTTTTTCACCCAATCTTGATGACACTTTCAGGTAATGATCAGTACCCCAATCCCACTTGGCTCACCAAATTTCGTTCTGCTAGGTTAAACCGTTCGTTGGCAGTAACAGTTTTAATTTTTAGGTTTCACTCTGTTTTCTCCGATATGGATACATGTATTTGGAACTCTAAATCAAACACTGTTTGTGCTAGCTCTTTGAATCTTGACACAATAAAGTAGGTCCAAGTTCTATCTCTATGGTTTGTTTCCTATTGATGTAGCCCTAAGCAGAGATGGCGCAAATCGCTTTCATGGAAAGGGGTTGCCAACCTTCCAAAAAACTACGAGTTTTTTGAAATCTCAGCACACATTTTTTCACTCAATCTTTATGACACTTTCAGGTAATGATCAGGATCCCAATCCCACTTGGCTCACCAAATTTCGTTCTTCTAGGTTAAACCGTTCATTGGCAGTAACAGTTTTAAATTTTAAGTTTCACTTTGTTTTTTCCTATATGGATTCATGTAGTTTGAACTCTAAATCAAACACGGTTTGTGCTGGCTCTTTGAAACTTGACACAATAGAGTAGTTCCAAATTCTATCTCTATGGTTTGTTTCCTATTGATGTAGCCCTAAGGAGAGACTGGCGCAAATCACTTACATGGAAAGGGGTTGCCAAGCTACCAAAAAACTACGAGTTTCCTGAAATCTCAACACACATTTTTTCACCCAATTTGATGACACTTTCAGTTAATGATCAGTACCCCAATACCACTTGGCTCACCAAATTTCGTTCTTCTAGGTTAAACCGTTCGTTGGCAGTAACAGTTTTAATTTTCAGGTTTCACTCTGTTTTCTCCTATATGGATACATGTAGTTGGAACTCTAAATCAAAGACGGTTTGTCCTAGCTCTTTGAAACTTGACACAATAAAGTAGTTCCAAGTTCTATCTCTATGGTTTGTTTCCTATTGATGTAGCCCTAAGCAGAGACGGGCGCAAATCACTTTCATGGAAAGGGGTTGCCAAGCTTCCAAAAAACTACGAGTTTCCTGAAATCTCAGCACACATTTTTTCACCCAATCTTGATGACACTTTCAGGTAATGATCAGTACCCCAATCCCACTTGGCTCACCAAATTTCGTTCTTCTAGGTTAAACCGTTCGTTGGCAGTAACAGTTTCAATTTTTAGGTTTCACTCTGTTTTCTCCGATATGGATACATGTAGTTGGAACTCTAAATCAAACACGGTTTGTGCTAGCTCTTTGAATCTTGACACAATAAAGTAGGTCCAAGTTCTATCTCTATGGTTTGTTTCCTATTGATGTAGCCCTAAGCAGAGATGGCGCAAATCGCTTTCATGGAAAGGGGTTGCCAATCTTCCAAAAAACTACGAGTTTCCTGAAATCTCAGCACACATTTTTTCACTCAATCTTTATGACACTTTCAGGTAATGATCAGTATCCCAATCCCACTTGGCTCACCAAATTTCGTTCTTCTAGGTTAAACCATACATTGGCAGTAACAGTTTAAAATTTTAGGTTTCACTCTGTTTTCTCCTATATGGATTCATGTAGTTTGAACTCTAAATCAAACACGGTTTGTGCTGGCTCTTTGAAACTTGACACAATAGAGTAGTTCCAAATTCTATCTCTATGGTTTGTTTCCTATTGATGTAGCCCTAAGCAGAGACTGGCGCAAATCACTTACATGGAAAGGGGTTTCCAAGAATCCAAAAAACTACGAGTTTCCTGAAATCTCAGCACACATTTTTTCACCCAATCTTGATGACACTTTCAGTTAATGATCAGTACCCCAGTCTCACTTGGCTCACCAAATTTCGTTCTTCTACGTTAAACCGTTCGTTGGCAGTAACAGTTTTAATTTTCAGGTTTCACTCTGTTTTCTCCTATATGGATACATGTAGTTGGAACTCTAAATCAAAGACGGTTTGTCCTAGCTCTTTGAAACTTGACACAATAAAGTAGTTCCAAGTTCTATCTCTATGGTTTGTTTCCTATTGATGTAGCCCTAAGCAGAGACGGGTGCAAATCACTTTCATGGAAACGGGTTGCCAAGCTTCCAAAACTCTACGATTTTCCTGAAATCTCAGCACACATTTTTTCACCCAATCTTGATGACACTTTCAGGTAATGATCAGTACCCCAATCCACTTGGCTCACCAAATTTCGTTCTTCTAGGTTAAACCGTTCATTGGCAGTAACAGTTTTAATTTTTAGGTTTCACTCTGTTTTCTCCGATATGGATACATGTAGTTGGAACTCTAAATCAAACACGGTTTGTGCTAGCTATTTGAAACTTGACACAATAAAGTAGTTCCAAGTTCTAACTCTATGGTTTGTTTCCTATTGATGTAGCCCTAAGCAGAGAGTGGCGCAAATCACTTTTATGGAAAGGGGTTGCCAAGAATCCAAAAAACTACGAGTTTCCAGAAATCTTGGCACACATTTTTTCACCCAAACTTGATGACACTTTCAGTTAATGATCAGTACCGCAATCCCACTTGGCTCACCAAATTTCGTTCTTCTAGTTTAAACCGTTCGTTGGCAGTAACAGTTTTAATTTTCAGGTTTCACTCTGTTTTCTCCGATATGGATACATGTAGTTGGAACTCTAAATCAAAGACGGTTTGTCCTAGCTCTTTGAAACTTGACACAATAAAGTAGTTCCAAGTTCTATCTCTATGGTTTGTTTCCTATTGATGTAGCCCTAAGCAGAGACGGGCGCAAATCACTTTCATGGAAAGGGGTTGCCAAGCTTCCAAAAAACTACGAGTTTCCTGAAATCTCAGCACACATTTTTTCACCCAATCTTGATGACACTTTCAGGTAATGATGAGTACCCCAATCCCACTTGGGTCACCAAATTTCGTTCTTGTAGGTTAAACCGTTCGTTGGCAGTAACAGTTTTAATTTTTAGGTTTCACTCTGTTTTCTCCGATATGGATACATGTAGTTGGAACTCTAAATCAAACACGGTTTGTGCTAGCTCTTTGAATCTTGACACAATAAAGTAGGTCCAAGTTCTATCTCTATGGTTTGTTTCCTATTGATGTAGCCCTAAGCAGAGATGGCGCAAATCACTTTCATGGAAAGGGGTTGCCAACCTTCCAAAAAACTACGAGTTTCCTGAAATCTCAGCACACATTTTTTCACCCAATCTTGATGACACTTTCAGTTAATGATCAGTACCCCAATCCCACTTGGCTCACCAAATTTCGTTCTTCTAGGTTAAACCGTTCGTTGGCAGTAAGAGTTTTAATTTTTAGGATTCACTCTGTTTTCTCCTATATGGATACATGTAGTTGGAACTCTAAATCAAAGACGGTTTGTGCTAGCTCTTTGAATCTTGACACAATAAAGTAGTTCCAAGTTCTATCTCTATGGTTTGTTTCTTATTGATGTAGCCCTAAGCAGAGAATGGCGCAAATCACTTTCATGGAAAGGGGTTTCCAAAAATCCAAAAAACTACGAGTTTCCAGAAATCTCGGCACACATTTTTTCACCCTATCTTGATGACATTTCCAGGTAATGATCAGGATCCCACTCCCACTTGGCTCACCAAATTTCGTTCTTCTAGGTTAAACCGTTCATTGGCAGTAACAGTTTTAAATTCTAAGTTTCACTCTGTTTTTTCCTATATGGATTCATGTAGTTTGAACTCTAAATCAAACACGGTTTGTGCTGGCTCTTTGAAACTTGACACAATAGAGTAGTTCCAAATTCTATCTCTATGGTTTGTTTCCTATTGATGTAGCCCTAAGCAGAGACTGGCGCAAATCACTTACATGGAAAGGGGTTGCCAAGCTTCCAAAAAACTACGAGTTTCCTGAAATCTCAACACACATTTTTTCACCCAATCTTGATGACACTTTCAGGTAATGATCAGTACCCCAATCCCACTTGGCTCACCAAATTTCGTTCTTCTAGGTTAAACCGTTCGTTGGCAGTAACAGTTTTAATTTTCAGGTTTCACTCTGTTTTCTCCTATATGGATACATGTAGTTGGAACTCTAAAGCAAAGACGGTTTGTCCTAGCTCTTTGAAACTTGACACAATAAAGTAGTTCCAAGTTCTATCTCTATGGTTTGTTTCCTATTGATGTAGCCCTAAGCAGAGACGTGCGCACATCACTTTCATGGAACGGGGTTGCCAAGCTTCCAAAAAACTACGAGTTTCCTGAAATCTCAGCACACATTTTTTCACCCAATCTTTATGACACTTTCAGGTAATGATCAGTACCCCAATCCCACTTGGCTCACCAAATTTCTTTCTGCTAGGTTAAACCGTTCGTTGGCAGTAACAGTTTTAATTTTTAGGTTTCACTCTGTTTTCTCCTATATGGATACATGTAGTTGGAACTCTAAATCAAACACGGTTTGTGCTAGCTCTTTGAATCTTGACACAATAAAGTAGGTCCAAGTTCTATCTCTATGGTTTGTTTCCTATTGATGTAGCCCTAAGCAGAGATGGCGCAAATCGCTTTCATGGAAAGGGGTTGCCAACCTTCCAAAAAACTACGAGTTTTTTGAAATCTCAGCACACATTTTTTCACTCAATCTTTATGACACTTTCAGGTAATGATCAGTATCCCAATCCCACTTGGCTCACCAAATTTCGTTCTTCTAGGTTAAACCGTACATTGGCAGTAACAGTTTTAAATTTTAGGTTTCACTCTGTTTTCTCCTATATGGATTCATGTAGTTTGAACTCTAAATCAAACAAGGTTTGTGCTGGCTCTTTGAAACTTGACACAATAGAGTAGTTCCAAATTCTATCTCTATGGTTTGTTTCCTATTGATGTAGCCCTAAGCAGAGACTGGCGCAAATCACTTACATGGAAAGGGGTTGCCAAGCTTCCAAAAAACTACGAGTTTCCTGAAATCTCAGCACACATTTTTTCACCCAATCTTGATGACACTTTCAGTTAATGATCAGTACCCCAATCTCACTTGGCTCACCAAATTTCGTTCTTCTACGTTAAACCGTTCGTTGGCAGTAACAGTTTAAATTTTCAGGTTTCACTCTGTTTTCTCCTATATGGATACATGTATTTGGAACTCTAAATCAAAGACGGTTTGTCCTAGCTCTTTGAAACTTGACACAATAAAGTAGTTCCAAGTTCTATCTCTATGGTTTGTTTCCTATTGATGTAGCCCTAAGCAGAGACGTGCGCACATCACTTTCATGGAAAGGGGTTGCCAAGCTTCCAAAAAACTACGAGTTTCCTGAAATCTCAGCACACATTTTTTCACCCAATCTTGATGACACTTTCAGGTAATGATCAGTACCCCAATCCCACTTGGCTCACCAAATTTCGTTCTTCTAGGTTAAACCGTTCGTTTGCAGTAGCAGTTTTAATTTTTAGGTTTCACTCTGTTTTCTCCGATATGGATACATGTAGTTGGAACTCTAAATCAAACACGGTTTGTGCTAGCTCTTTGAATCTTGACACAATAAAGTAGGTCCAAGTTCTATCTCTATGGTTTGTTTCTTATTGATGTAGCCCTAAGCAGAGACTGGCGCAAATCACTTTCATGGAAAGGGGTTTCCAAAAATCCAAAAAACTACGAGTTTCCAGAAATCTCGGCACACATTTTTTCACCCTATCTTGATGACACTTTCAGGTAATGATCAGGATCCCAATCCCACTTGGCTCACCAAATTTCGTTCTTCTAGGTTGAACCGTTCATTGGCAGTAACAGTTTTAAATTTTAAGTTTCACTCTGTTTTTTCCTATATGGATTCATGTAGTTTGAACTCTAAATCAAACACGGTTTGTGCTGGCTCTTTGAAACTTGACACAATAGAGTAGTTCCAAATTCTATCTCTATGGTTTGTTTCCTATTGATGTAGCCCTAAGCAGAGACTGGCGCAATACACTTACATGGAAAGGGGTTGCCAAGCTTCCAAAAAACTACGAGTTTCCTGAAATCTCAACACACATTTTTTCACCCAATCTTGATGACACTTTCAGGTAATGATCAGTACCCCAATCCCACTTGGCTCACCAAATTTCGTTCTTCTAGGTTAAACCGTTCGTTGGCAGTAACAGTTTAAATTTTCAGGTTTCACTCTGTTTTCTCCTATATGGATACATGTAGTTGGAACTCTAATGCAAAGACGGTTTGTCCTAGCTCTTTGAAACTTGACACAATAAAGTAGTTCCAAGTTCTATCTCTATGGTTTGTTTCCTATTGATGTAGCCCTAAGCAGAGACGTGCGCACATCACTTTCATGGAAAGGGGTTGCCAAGCTTCCAAAAAACTACGAGTTTCCTGAAATCTCAGCACACATTTTTTCACCCAATCTTTATCACACTTTCAGGTAATGATCAGTACCCCAATCCCACTTGGCTCACCAAATTTCGTTCTGCTAGGTTAAACCGTTCGTTGGCAGTAACAGTTTTAATTTTTAGGTTTCACTCTGTTTTCTCCTATATGGATACATGTAGTTGGAACTCTAAATCAAACACGGTTTGTGCTAGCTCTTTGAATCTTGACACAATAAAGTAGGTCCAAGTTCTATCTCTATGGTTTGTTTCCTATTGATGTAGCCCTAAGCAGAGATGGCGCAAATCGCTTTCATGGAAAGGGGTTGCCAACCTTCCAAAAAACTACGAGTTTTTTGAAATCTCAGCACACATTTTTTCACTCAATCTTTATGACACTTTCAGGTAATGATCAGTATCCCAATCCCACTTGGCTCACCAAATTTCGTTCTTCTAGGTTAAACCGTACATTGGCAGTAACAGTTTTAAATTTTAGGTTTCACTCTGTTTTCTCCTATATGGATTCATGTAGTTTGAACTCTAAATCAAACAAGGTTTGTGCTGGCTCTTTGAAACTTGACACAATAGAGTAGTTCCAAATTCTATCTCTATGGTTTGTTTCCTATTGATGTAGCCCTAAGCAGAGACTGGCGCAAATCACTTACATTGAAAGGGGTTGCCAAGCTTCCAAAAAACTACGAGTTTCCTGAAATCTCAGCACACATTTTTTCACCCAATCTTGATGACACTTTCAGTTAATGATCAGTACCCCAATCTCACTTGGCTCACCAAATTTCGTTCTTCTACGTTAAACCGTTCGTTGGCAGTAACAGTTTTAATTTTCAGGTTTCACTCTGTTTTCTCCTATATGGATACATGTATTTGGAACTCTAAATCAAAGACGGTTTGTCCTAGCTCTTTGAAACTTGACACAATAAAGTAGTTCCAAGTTCTATCTCTATGGTTTGTTTCCTATTGATGTAGCCCTAAGCAGAGACGGGCACAAATCACTTTCATGGAAAGGGGTTGCCAAGCTTCCAAAAAACTACGAGTTTCCTGAAATCTCAGCACACATTTTTTCACCCAATCTTGATGACACTTTCAGGTAATGATCAGTACCCCAATCCCACTTGGTTCACCAAATTTCGTTCTTCTAGGTTAAACCGTTCGTTTGCAGTAACAGTTTTAATTTTTAGGTTTCACTCTGTTTTCTCCGATATGGATATATGTAGTTGGAACTCTAAATCAAACACGGTTTGTGCTAGCTCTTTGAATCTTGACACAATAAAGTAGGTCCAAGTTCTATCTCTATGGTTTGTTTCTTATTGATGTAGCCCTAAGCAGAGACTGGCGCAAATCACTTTCATGGAAAGGGGTTTCCAAAAATCCAAAAAACTACGAGTTTCCAGAAATCTCGGCACACATTTTTTCACCCTATCTTGATGACACTTTCAGGTAATGATCAGGATCCCAATCCCACTTGGCTCACCAAATTTCGTTCTTCTAGGTTAAACCGTTCATTGGCAGTAACAGTTTTAAATTCTAAGTTTCACTCTGTTTTTTCCTATATGGATTCATGTAGTTTGAACTCTAAATCAAACACGGTTTGTGCTGGCTCTTTGAAACTTGACACAATAGAGTAGTTCCAAATTCTATCTCTATGGTTTGTTTCCTATTGATGTAGCCCTAAGCAGAGACTGGCGCAAATCACTTACATGGAAAGGGGTTGCCAAGCTTCCAAAAAACTACGAGTTTCCTGAAATCTCAACACACATTTTTTCACCCAATCTTGATGACACTTTCAGGTAATGATCAGTACCCCAATCCCACTTGGCTCACCAAATTTCGTTCTTCTAGGTTAAACCGTTCGTTGGCAGTAACAGTTTTAATTTTCAGGTTTCACTCTGTTTTCTCCTATATGGATACGTGTAGTTGGAACTCTAAAGCAAAGACGGTTTGTCCTAGCTCTTTGAAACTTGACACAATAAAGTAGTTCCAAGTTCTATCACTATGGTTTGTTTCCTATTGAAGTAGCCCTAAGCAGAGACGTGCGCACATCACTTTCATGGAAAGGGGTTGCCAAGCTTCCAAAAAACTACGAGTTTCCTGAAATCTCAGCACACATTTTTTCACCCAATCTTTATGACACTTTCAGGTAATGATCAGTACCCCAATCCCACTTGGCTCACCAAATTTCGTTCTGCTAGGTTAAACCATTCGTTGGCAGTAACAGTTTTAATTTTTAGGTTTCACTCTGTTTTCTCCTATATGGATACATGTAGTTGTAACTCTAAATCAAACACGGTTTGTGCTAGCTCTTTGAATCTTGACACAATAAAGTAGGTCCAAGTTCTATCTCTATGGTTTGTTTCCTATTGATGTAGCCCTAAGCAGAGATGGCGCAAATCGCTTTCATGGAAAGGGGTTGCCAACCTTCCAAAAAACTACGAGTTTTTTGAAATCTCAGCACACATTTTTTCACTCAATCTTTATGACACTTTCAGGTAATGATCAGTATCCCAATCCCACTTGGCTCACCAAATTTCGTTCTTCTAGGTTAAACCGTACATTGGCAGTAACAGTTTTAAATTTTAGGTTTCACTCTGTTTTCTCCTATATGGATTCATGTACTTTGAACTCTAAATCAAACACGGTTTGTGCTGGCTCTTTGAAACTTGACACAATAGAGTAGTTCCAAATTCTATCTCTATGGTTTGTTTCCTATTGATGTAGCCCTAAGCAGAGACTGGCGCAAATCACTTACATGGAAAGGGGTTGCCAAGCTTCCAAAAAACTACGAGTTTCCTGAAATCTCAGCACACATTTTTTCACCCAATCTTGATGACACTTTCAGTTAATGATCAGTACCCCAATCTCACTTGGCTCACCAAATTTCGTTCTTCTACGTTAAACCGTTCGTTGGCAGTAACAGTTTTAATTTTCAGGTTTCACTCTGTTTTCTCCTATATGGATACATGTAGTTGGAACTCTAAATCAAAGACGGTTTGTCCTAGCTCTTTGAAACTTGACACAATAAAGTAGTTCCAAGTTCTATCTCTATGGTTTGTTTCCTATTGATGTAGCCCTAAGCAGAGACGTGCGCACATCACTTTCATGGAAAGGGGTTGCCAAGCTTCCAAAAAACTACGAGTTTCCTGAAATCTCAGCACACATTTTTTCACCCAATCTTGATGACACTTTCAGGTAATGATCAGTACCCCAATCCCACTTGGCTCACCAAATTTCGTTCTTCTAGGTTAAACCGTTCGTTTGCAGTAGCAGTTTTAATTTTTAGGTTTCACTCTGTTTTCTCCGATATGGATACATGTAGTTGGAACTCTAAATCAAACACGGTTTGTGCTAGCTCTTTGAATCTTGACACAATAAAGTAGGTCCAAGTTCTATCTCTATGGTTTGTTTCTTATTGATGTAGCCCTAAGCAGAGACTGGCGCAAATCACTTTCATGGAAAGGGGTTTCCAAAAATCCAAAAAACTACGAGTTTCCAGAAATCTCGGCACACATTTTTTCACCCTATCTTGATGACACTTTCAGGTAATGATCAGGATCCCAATCCCACTTGGCTCACCAAATTTCGTTCTTCTAGGTTGAACCGTTCATTGGCAGTAACAGTTTTAAATTTTAAGTTTCACTCTGTTTTTTCCTATATGGATTCATGTAGTTTGAACTCTAAATCAAACACGGTTTGTGCTGGCTCTTTGAAACTTGACACAATAGAGTAGTTCCAAATTCTATCTCTATGGTTTGTTTCCTATTGATGTAGCCCTAAGCAGAGACTGGCGCAATACACTTACATGGAAAGGGGTTGCCAAGCTTCCAAAAAACTACGAGTTTCCTGAAATCTCAACACACATTTTTTCACCCAATCTTGATGACACTTTCAGGTAATGATCAGTACCCCAATCCCACTTGGCTCACCAAATTTCGTTCTTCTAGGTTAAACCGTTCGTTGGCAGTAACAGTTTAAATTTTCAGGTTTCACTCTGTTTTCTCCTATATGGATACATGTAGTTGGAACTCTAATGCAAAGACGGTTTGTCCTAGCTCTTTGAAACTTGACACAATAAAGTAGTTCCAAGTTCTATCTCTATGGTTTGTTTCCTATTGATGTAGCCCTAAGCAGAGACGTGCGCACATCACTTTCATGGAAAGGGGTTGCCAAGCTTCCAAAAAACTACGAGTTTCCTGAAATCTCAGCACACATTTTTTCACCCAATCTTTATCACACTTTCAGGTAATGATCAGTACCCCAATCCCACTTGGCTCACCAAATTTCGTTCTGCTAGGTTAAACCGTTCGTTGGCAGTAACAGTTTTAATTTTTAGGTTTCACTCTGTTTTCTCCTATATGGATACATGTAGTTGGAACTCTAAATCAAACACGGTTTGTGCTAGCTCTTTGAATCTTGACACAATAAAGTAGGTCCAAGTTCTATCTCTATGGTTTGTTTCCTATTGATGTAGCCCTAAGCAGAGATGGCGCAAATCGCTTTCATGGAAAGGGGTTGCCAACCTTCCAAAAAACTACGAGTTTTTTGAAATCTCAGCACACATTTTTTCACTCAATCTTTATGACACTTTCAGGTAATGATCAGTATCCCAATCCCACTTGGCTCACCAAATTTCGTTCTTCTAGGTTAAACCGTACATTGGCAGTAACAGTTTTAAATTTTAGGTTTCACTCTGTTTTCTCCTATATGGATTCATGTAGTTTGAACTCTAAATCAAACACGGTTTGTGCTGGCTCTTTGAAACTTGACACAATAGAGTAGTTCCAAATTCTCTCTCTATGGTTTGTTTCCTATTGATGTAGCCCTAAGCAGAGACTGGCGCAAATCACTTACATGGAAAGGGGTTGCCAAGCTTCCAAAAAACTACGAGTTTCCTGAAATCTCAGCACACATTTTTTCACCCAATCTTGATGACACTTTCAGTTAATGATCAGTACCCCAATCTCACTTGGCTCACCAAATTTCGTTCTTCTACGTTAAACCGTTCGTTGGCAGTAACAGTTTTAATTTTCAGGTTTCACTCTGTTTTCTCCTATATGGATACATGTAGTTGGAACTCTAAATCAAAGACGGTTTGTCCTAGCTCTTTGAAACTTGACACAATAAAGTTGTTCCAAGTTCTATCTCTATGGTTTGTTTCCTATTGATGTAGCCCTAAGCAGAGACGGGCGCAAATCACTTTCATGGAAACGGGTTGCCAAGCTTCCAAAACTCTACGAGTTTCCTGAAATCTCAGCACACATTTTTTCACCCAATCTTGATGACACTTTCAGGTAATGATCAGTACCCCAATCCCACTTGGCTCACCAAATTTCGTTCTTCTAGGTTAAACCGTTCGTTGGCAGTAACAGTTTTAATTTTTAGGTTTCACTCTGTTTTCTCCGATATGGATACATGTAGTTGGAACTCTAAATCAAACACGGTTTGTGCTAGCTCTTTGAATCTTGACACAATAAAGTAGTTCCAAGTTCTATCTCTATGGTTTGTTTCCTATTGATGTAGCCCTAAGCAGAGACGTGCGCACATCACTTTCATGGAAAGGGGTTGCCAAGCTTCCAAAAAACTACGAGTTTCCTGAAATCTCAGCACACATTTTTTCACCCAATCTTTATGACACTTTCAGGTAATGATCAGTACCCCAATCCCACTTGGCTCACCAAATTTCGTTCTGCTAGGTTAAACCGTTCGTTGGCAGTAACAGTTTTAATTTTTAGGTTTCACTCTGTTTTCTCCGATATGGATACATGTATTTGGAACTCTAAATCAAACACGGTTTGTGCTAGCTCTTTGAAAGTTGACACAATAAAGTAGTTCCAAGTTCTATCTCTATGGTTTGTTTCCTATTTATGTAGCCCTAAGCAGAGACGTGCGCACATCACTTTCATGGAAAGGGGTTGCCAAACTTCTAAAAAACTACGAGTTTCCTGAAATCTCAGCACACATTTTTTCACCCAATCTTTATGACACTTTCAGGTAATGATCAGTACCCCAATCCCACTTGGCTCACCAAATTTCGTTCTGCTAGGTTAAACCATTCGTTGGCAGTAACAGTTTTAATTTTTAGGTTTCACTCTGTTTTCTCCTATATGGAAACATTTAGTTGGAACTCTAAATCAAACACGGTTTGTGCTAGCTCTTTGAATCTTGACACAATAAAGTAGGTCCAAGTTCTATCTCTATGGTTTGTTTCCTATTGATGTAGCCCTAAGCAGAGATGGCGCAAATCGCTTTCATGGAAAGGGGTTGCCAACCTTCCAAAAAACTACGAGTTTTTTGAAATCTCAGCACACATTTTTTCACTCAATCTTTATGACACTTTCAGGTAATGATCAGTATCCCAATCCCACTTGGCTCACCAAATTTCGTTCTTCTAGGTTAAACCGTACATTGGCAGTAACAGTTTTAAATTTTAGGTTTCACTCTGTTTTCTCCTATATGGATTCATGTAGTTTGAACTCTAAATCAAACACGGTGTGTGCTGGCTCTTTGAAACTTGACACAATAGAGTAGGTCCAAATTCTATCTCTATGGTTTGTTTCCTATTGATGTAGCCCTAAGCAGAGACTGGCGCAAATCACTTACATGGAAAGGGGTTGCCAAGCTTCCAAAAAACTACGAGTTTCCTGAAATCTCAGCACACATTTTTTCACCCAATCTTGATGACACTTTCAGTTAATGATCAGTACCCCAATCTCACTTGGCTCACCAAGTTTCGTTCTTCTACGTTAAACCGTTCGTTGGCAGTAACAGTTTTAATTTTCAGGTTTCACTCTGTTTTCTCCTATATGGATACATGTAGTTGGAACTCTAAATCAAAGACGGTTTGTCCTAGCTCTTTGAAACTTGACACAATAAAGTAGTTCCAAGTTCTATCTCTATGGTTTGTTTCCTATTGATGTAGCCCTAAGCAGAGACTGGCGCAATACACTTATATGGAAAGGGGTTGCCAAGCTTCCAAAAAACTACGAGTTTCCTGAAATCTCAACACACATTTTTTCACCCAATCTTGATGACACTTTCAGGTAATGATCAGTACCCCAATCCCACTTGGCTCACCAAATTTCGTTCTTCTAGGTTAAACCGTTCGTTGGCAGTAACAGTTTTAATTTTTAGGTTTCACTCTGTTTTCTCCGTTATGGATACATGTAGTTGGAACTCTAAATCAAACACGGTTTGTGCTAGCTCTTTGAATCTTGACACAATAAAGTAGGTCCAAGTTCTATCTCTATGGTTTGTTTCCTATTGATGTAGCCCTAAGCAGAGATGGCGCAAATCGCTTTCATGGAAAGGGGTTTCCAAAAATCCAAAAAACTACGAGTTTCCAGAAATCTCGGCACACATTTTTTCACCCTATCTTGATGACACTTTCAGGTAATGATCAGGATCCCAATCCCACTTGGCTCACCAAATTTCGTTCTTCTAGGTTGAACCGTTCATTGGCAGTAACAGTTTTAAATTTTAAGTTTCACTCTGTTTTTTCCTATATGGATTCATGTAGTTTGAACTCTAAATCAAACACGGTTTGTGCTGGCTCTTTGAAACTTGACACAATAGAGTAGTTCCAAATTCTATCTCTATGGTTTGTTTCCTATTGATGTAGCCCTAAGCAGAGACTGGCGCAATACACTTACATGGAAAGGGGTTGCCAAGCTTCCAAAAAACTACGAGTTTCCTGAAATCTCAACACACATTTTTTCACCCAATCTTGATGACACTTTCAGGTAATGATCAGTACCCCAATCCCACTTGGCTCACCAAATTTCGTTCTTCTAGGTTAAACCGTTCGTTGGCAGTAACAGTTTAAATTTTCAGGTTTCACTCTGTTTTCTCCTATATGGATACATGTAGTTGGAACTCTAATGCAAAGACGGTTTGTCCTAGCTCTTTGAAACTTGACACAATAAAGTAGTTCCAAGTTCTATCTCTATGGTTTGTTTCCTATTGATGTAGCCCTAAGCAGAGACGTGCGCACATCACTTTCATGGAAAGGGGTTGCCAAGCTTCCAAAAAACTACGAGTTTCCTGAAATCTCAGCACACATTTTTTCACCCAATCTTTATCACACTTTCAGGTAATGATCAGTACCCCAATCCCACTTGGCTCACCAAATTTCGTTCTGCTAGGTTAAACCGTTCGTTGGCAGTAACAGTTTTAATTTTTAGGTTTCACTCTGTTTTCTCCTATATGGATACATGTAGTTGGAACTCTAAATCAAACACGGTTTGTGCTAGCTCTTTGAATCTTGACACAATAAAGTAGGTCCAAGTTCTATCTCTATGGTTTGTTTCCTATTGATGTAGCCCTAAGCAGAGATGGCGCAAATCGCTTTCATGGAAAGGGGTTGCCAACCTTCCAAAAAACTACGAGTTTTTTGAAATCTCAGCACACATTTTTTCACTCAATCTTTATGACACTTTCAGGTAATGATCAGTATCCCAATCCCACTTGGCTCACCAAATTTCGTTCTTCTAGGTTAAACCGTACATTGGCAGTAACAGTTTTAAATTTTAGGTTTCACTCTGTTTTCTCCTATATGGATTCATGTAGTTTGAACTCTAAATCAAACACGGTTTGTGCTGGCTCTTTGAAACTTGACACAATAGAGTAGTTCCAAATTCTCTCTCTATGGTTTGTTTCCTATTGATGTAGCCCTAAGCAGAGACTGGCGCAAATCACTTACATGGAAAGGGGTTGCCAAGCTTCCAAAAAACTACGAGTTTCCTGAAATCTCAGCACACATTTTTTCACCCAATCTTGATGACACTTTCAGTTAATGATCAGTACCCCAATCTCACTTGGCTCACCAAATTTCGTTCTTCTACGTTAAACCGTTCGTTGGCAGTAACAGTTTTAATTTTCAGGTTTCACTCTGTTTTCTCCTATATGGATACATGTAGTTGGAACTCTAAATCAAAGACGGTTTGTCCTAGCTCTTTGAAACTTGACACAATAAAGTTGTTCCAAGTTCTATCTCTATGGTTTGTTTCCTATTGATGTAGCCCTAAGCAGAGACGGGCGCAAATCACTTTCATGGAAACGGGTTGCCAAGCTTCCAAAACTCTACGAGTTTCCTGAAATCTCAGCACACATTTTTTCACCCAATCTTGATGACACTTTCAGGTAATGATCAGTACCCCAATCCCACTTGGCTCACCAAATTTCGTTCTTCTAGGTTAAACCGTTCGTTGGCAGTAACAGTTTTAATTTTTAGGTTTCACTCTGTTTTCTCCGATATGGATACATGTAGTTGGAACTCTAAATCAAACACGGTTTGTGCTAGCTCTTTGAATCTTGACACAATAAAGTAGTTCCAAGTTCTATCTCTATGGTTTGTTTCCTATTGATGTAGCCCTAAGCAGAGACGTGCGCACATCACTTTCATGGAAAGGGGTTGCCAAGCTTCCAAAAAACTACGAGTTTCCTGAAATCTCAGCACACATTTTTTCACCCAATCTTTATGACACTTTCAGGTAATGATCAGTACCCCAATCCCACTTGGCTCACCAAATTTCGTTCTGCTAGGTTAAACCGTTCGTTGGCAGTAACAGTTTTAATTTTTAGGTTTCACTCTGTTTTCTCCGATATGGATACATGTATTTGGAACTCTAAATCAAACACGGTTTGTGCTAGCTCTTTGAAAGTTGACACAATAAAGTAGTTCCAAGTTCTATCTCTATGGTTTGTTTCCTATTTATGTAGCCCTAAGCAGAGACGTGCGCACATCACTTTCATGGAAAGGGGTTGCCAAACTTCTAAAAAACTACGAGTTTCCTGAAATCTCAGCACACATTTTTTCACCCAATCTTTATGACACTTTCAGGTAATGATCAGTACCCCAATCCCACTTGGCTCACCAAATTTCGTTCTGCTAGGTTAAACCATTCGTTGGCAGTAACAGTTTTAATTTTTAGGTTTCACTCTGTTTTCTCCTATATGGAAACATTTAGTTGGAACTCTAAATCAAACACGGTTTGTGCTAGCTCTTTGAATCTTGACACAATAAAGTAGGTCCAAGTTCTATCTCTATGGTTTGTTTCCTATTGATGTAGCCCTAAGCAGAGATGGCGCAAATCGCTTTCATGGAAAGGGGTTGCCAACCTTCCAAAAAACTACGAGTTTTTTGAAATCTCAGCACACATTTTTTCACTCAATCTTTATGACACTTTCAGGTAATGATCAGTATCCCAATCCCACTTGGCTCACCAAATTTCGTTCTTCTAGGTTAAACCGTACATTGGCAGTAACAGTTTTAAATTTTAGGTTTCACTCTGTTTTCTCCTATATGGATTCATGTAGTTTGAACTCTAAATCAAACACGGTGTGTGCTGGCTCTTTGAAACTTGACACAATAGAGTAGGTCCAAATTCTATCTCTATGGTTTGTTTCCTATTGATGTAGCCCTAAGCAGAGACTGGCGCAAATCACTTACATGGAAAGGGGTTGCCAAGCTTCCAAAAAACTACGAGTTTCCTGAAATCTCAGCACACATTTTTTCACCCAATCTTGATGACACTTTCAGTTAATGATCAGTACCCCAATCTCACTTGGCTCACCAAATTTCGTTCTTCTACGTTAAACCGTTCGTTGGCAGTAACAGTTTTAATTTTCAGGTTTCACTCTGTTTTCTCCTATATGGATACATGTAGTTGGAACTCTAAATCAAAGACGGTTTGTCCTAGCTCTTTGAAACTTGACACAATAAAGTAGTTCCAAGTTCTATCTCTATGGTTTGTTTCCTATTGATGTAGCCCTAAGCAGAGACTGGCGCAATACACTTATATGGAAAGGGGTTGCCAAGCTTCCAAAAAACTACGAGTTTCCTGAAATCTCAACACACATTTTTTCACCCAATCTTGATGACACTTTCAGGTAATGATCAGTACCCCAATCCCACTTGGCTCACCAAATTTCGTTCTTCTAGGTTAAACCGTTCGTTGGCAGTAACAGTTTTAATTTTTAGGTTTCACTCTGTTTTCTCCGTTATGGATACATGTAGTTGGAACTCTAAATCAAACACGGTTTGTGCTAGCTCTTTGAATCTTGACACAATAAAGTAGGTCCAAGTTCTATCTCTATGGTTTGTTTCCTATTGATGTAGCCCTAAGCAGAGATGGCGCAAATCGCTTTCATGGAAAGGGGTTGCCAACCTTCCAAAAAACTACGAGTTTCCTGAAATCTCAGCACACATTTTTTCACTCAATCTTTATGACACTTTCAGGTAATGATCAGTATCCCAATCCCACTTGGCTCACCAAATTTCGTTCTTCTAGGTTAAACTGTACATTGGCAGTAACAGTTTTAAATTTTAGGTTTCACTCTGTTTTCTCCTATATGGATTCATGTAGTTTGAACTCTAAATCAAACACGGTTTGTGCTGGCTCTTTGAAACTTGACACAATAGAGTAGTTCCAAATTCTATCTCTATGGTTTGTTTCCTATTGATGTAGCCCTAAGCAGAGACTGGCGCAAATCACTTACATGGAAAGGGGTTTCCAAGAATCCAAAAAACTACGAGTTTCCTGAAATCTCAGCACACATTTTTTCACCCAATCTTGATGACACTTTCAGTTAATGATCAGTACCCCAATCTCACTTGGCTCACCAAATTTCGTTCTTCTACGTTAAACCGTTCGTTGGCAGTAACAGTTTTAAATTTCAGGTTTCACTCTGTTTTCTCCTATATGGATACATGTAGTTGGAACTCTAAATCAAAGACGGTTTGTCCTAGCTCTTTGAAACTTGACACAATAAAGTAGTTCCAAGTTCTATCTCTATGGTTTGTTTCCTATTGATGTAGCCCTAAGCAGAGACGGGCGCAAATCACTTTCATGGAAACGGGTTGCCAAGCTTCCAAAACTCTACGAGTTTCCTGAAATCTCAGCACACATTTTTTCACCCAATCTTGATGACACTTTCAGGTAATGATCAGTACCCCAATCCCACTTGGCTCACCAAATTTCGTTCTTCTAGGTTAAACCGTTCGTTGGCAGTAACAGTTTTAATTTTTAGGTTTCACTCTGTTTTCTCCGATATGGATACATGTAGTTGGAACTCTAAATCAAACACGGCTTGTGCTAGCTCTTTGAATCTTGACACAATAAAGTAGTTCCAAGTTCTATCTCTATGGTTTGTTTCCTATTGATGTAGCCCTAAGCAGAGACGTGCGCACATCACTTTCATGGAAAGGGGTTGCCAAGCTTCCAAAAAACTACGAGTTTCCTGAAATCTCAGCACACATTTTTTCACCCAATCTTTATGACACTTTCAGGTAATGATCAGTACCCCAATCCCACTTGGCTCACCAAATTTCGTTCTGCTAGGTTAAACCGTTCGTTTGCAGTAACAGTTTTAATTTTTAGGTTTCACTCTGTTTTCTCCGATATGGATACATGTATTTGGAACTCTAAATCAAACACGGTTTGTGCTAGCTCTTTGAAACTTGACACAATAAAGTAGTTCCAAGTTCTATCTCTATGGTTTGTTTCCTATTTATGTAGCCCTAAGCAGAGACGTGCGCACATCACTTTCATGGAAAGGGGTTGCCAAACTTCTAAAAAACTACGAGTTTCCTGAAATCTCAGCACACATTTTTTCACCCAATCTTTATGACACTTTCAGGTAATGATAAGTACCCCAATCCAACTTGGCTCACCAAATTTCGTTCTGCTAGGTTAAACCGTTCGTTGGCAGTAACAGTTTTAATTTTTAGGTTTCACTCTGTTTTCTCCTATATGGAAACATGTAGTTGGAACTCTAAATCAAACACGGTTTGTGCTAGCTCTTTGAATCTTGACACAATAAAGTAGGTCCAAGTTCTATCTCTATGGTTTGTTTCCTATTGATGTAGCCCTAAGCAGAGATGGCGCAAATCGCTTTCATGGAAAGGGGTTGCCAACCTTCCAAAAAACTACGAGTTTTTTGAAATCTCAGCACACATTTTTTCACTCAATCTTTATGACACTTTCAGGTAATGATCAGTATCCCAATCCCACTTGGCTCACCAAATTTCGTTCTTCTAGGTTAAACCGTACATTGGCAGTAACAGTTTTAAATTTTAGGTTTCACTCTGTTTTCTCCTGTATGGATTCATGTAGTTTGAACTCTAAATCAAACACGGTGTGTGCTGGCTCTTTGAAACTTGACACAATAGAGTAGGTCCAAATTCTATCTCTATGGTTTGTTTCCTATTGATGTAGCCCTAAGCAGAGACTGGCGCAAATCACTTACATGGAAAGGGGTTGCCAAGCTTCCAAAAAACTACGAGTTTCCTGAAATCTCAGCACACATTTTTTCACCCAATCTTGATGACACTTTCAGTTAATGATCAGTACCCCAATCTCACTTGGCTCACCAAATTTCGTTCTTCTACGTTAAACCGTTCGTTGGCAGTAACAGTTTTAATTTTCAGGTTTCACTCTGTTTTCTCCTATATGGATACATGTAGTTGGAACTCTAAATCAAAGACGGTTTGTCCTAGCTCTTTGAAACTTGACACAATAAAGTAGTTCCAAGTTCTATCTCTATGGTTTGTTTCCTATTGATGTAGCCCTAAGCAGAGACGGGCGCAAATCACTTTCATGGAAACAGGTTGCCAAGCTTCCAAAACTCTACGAGTTTCCTGAAATCTCAGCACACATTTTTTCACCCAATCTTGATGACACTTTCAGGTAATGATCAGTACCCCAATCCCACTTGGCTCACCAAATTTCGTTCTTCTAGGTTAAACCGTTCGTTGGCAGTAACAGTTTCAATTTTTAGGTTTCACTCTGTTTTCTCCGATATGGATACATGTAGTTGGAACTCTAATTCAAACACGGTTTGTGCTAGCTCTTTGAATCTTGACACAATAAAATAGTTCCAAGTTCTATCTCTATGGTTTGTTTCCTATTGATGTAGCCCTAAGCAGAGACGTGCGCACATCACTTTCATGGAAAGGGGTTGCCAAGCTTCCAAAAAACTACGAGTTTCCTGAAATCTCAGCACACATTTTTTCACCCAATCTTTATGACACTTTCAAGTAATGATCAGTACCCCAATCCCACTTGGCTCACCAAATTTCGTTCTGCTAGGTTAAACCGTTCGTTGGCAGTAACAGTTTTAATTTTTAGGTTTCACTCTGTTTTCTCCTATATGGATACATGTAGTTGGAACTCTAAATCAAACACGGTTTGTGCTAGCTCTTTGAATCTTGACACAATAAAGTAGGTCCAAGTTCTATCTCAATGGTTTGTTTCCTATTGATGTAGCCCTAAGCAGAGATGGCGCAAATCGCTTTCA
Organism: Spermophilus citellus; assembly: GCF_964194105.1. Classification (NCBI taxonomy): domain Eukaryota; kingdom Metazoa; phylum Chordata; class Mammalia; order Rodentia; family Sciuridae; genus Spermophilus; species Spermophilus citellus. Next base: position 54,254,331 of record NC_138187.1, read on the forward strand.
TGGAAAGGGGTTGCCAACCTTCCAAAAAACTACGAGTTTCCTGAAATCTCAGCACACATTTTTTCACTCAATCTTTATGACACTTTCAGGTAATGATCAGTATCCCAATCCCACTTGGCTCACCAAATTTCGTTCTTCTAGGTTAAACCGTACATTGGCAGTAACAGTTTTAAATTTTAGGTTTCACTCTGTTTTCTCCTATATGGATTCATGTAGTTTGAACTCTAAATCAAACACGGTTTGTGCTGGCTCTTTGAAACTTGACACAATAGAGTAGTTCCAAATTCTATCTCTATGTTTTGTTTCCTATTGATGTAGCCCTAAGCAGAGACTGGCGCAAATCACTTACATGGAAAGGGGTTTCCAAGAATCCAAAAAACTACGAGTTTCCTGAAATCTCAGCACACATTTTTTCACCCAATCTTGATGACACTTTCAGTTAATGATCAGTACCCCAATCTCACTTGGCTCACCAAATTTCGTTCTTCTACGTTAAACCGTTCGTTGGCAGTAACAGTTTTAATTTTCAGGTTTCACTCTGTTTTCTCCTATATGGATACATGTAGTTGGAACTCTAAATCAAAGACGGTTTGTCCTAGCTCTTTGAAACTTGACACAATAAAGTAGTTCCAAGTTCTATATCTATGGTTTGTTTCCTATTGATGTAGCCCTAAGCAGAGACGGGCGCAAATCACTTTAATGGAAACGGGTTGCCAAGCTTCCAAAACTCTACGAGTTTCCTGAAATCTCAGCACACATTTTTTCACCCAATCTTGATGACACTTTCAGGTAATGATCAGTACCCCAATCCCACTTGGCTCACCAAATTTCGTTCTTCTAGGTTAAACCGTTCGTTGGCAGTAACAGTTTTAATTTTTAGGTTTCACTCTGTTTTCTCCGATATGGATACATGTAGTTGGAACTCTAAATCAAACACGGTTTGTGCTAGCTCTTTGAATCTTGACACAATAAAGTAGTTTCAAGTTCTATCTCTATGGTTTGTTTCCTATTGATGTAGCCCTAAGCAGAGACTGGCGCAAATCACTTTCATGGAAAGGGGTTGCCAAGCTTCCAAAAAACTACGAGTTTCCTGAAATCTCAGCACACATTTTTTCACCCAATCTTTATGACACTTTCAGTTAATGATCAGTACCCCAATCCCACTTGGCTCACCAAATTTCGTTCTGCTAGGTTAAACCGTTCGTTGGCAGTAACAGTTTTAATTTTTAGGTTTCACTCTGTTTTCTCCGATATGGATACATGTATTTGGAACTCTAAATCAAACACGGTTTGTGCTAGCTCTTTGAAACTTGACACAATAAAGTAGTTCCAAGTTCTATCTCTATGGTTTGTTTCCTATTTATGTAGCCCTAAGCAGAGACGTGCGCACATCACTTTCATGGAAAGGGGTTGCCAAGCTTCTAAAAAACTACGAGTTTCCTGAAATCTCAGCACACATTTTTTCACCCAATCTTTATGACACTTTCAGGTAATGATCAGTACCCCAATCCCACTTGGCTCACCAAATTTCGTTCTGCTAGGTTAAACCGTTCGTTGGCAGTAACAGTTTTAATTTTTAGGTTTCACTCTGTTTTCTCCTATATGGAAACATGTAGTTGGAACTCTAAATCAAACACGGTTTGTGCTGGCTCTTTGAATCTTGACACAATAAAGTAGGTCCAAGTTCTATCTCTATGGTTTGTTTCCTATTGATGTAGCCCTAAGCAGAGATGGCGCAAATCGCTTTCATGGAAAGGGGTTGCCAACCTTCCAAAAAACTACGAGTTTTTTGAAATCTCAGCACACATTTTTTCACTCAATCTTTATGACACTTTCAGGTAATGATCAGTATCCCAATCCCACTTGGCTCACCAAATTTCGTTCTTCTAGGTTAAACCGTACATTGGCAGTAACAGTTTTAAATTTTAGGTTTCACTCTGTTTTCTCCTATATGGATTCATGTAGTTTGAACTCTAAATCAAACACGGTTTGTGCTGGCTCTTTGAAACTTGACACAATAGAGTAGGTCCAAATTCTATCTCTATGGTTTGTTTCCTATTGATGTAGCCCTAAGCAGAGACTGGCGCAAATCACTTACATGGAAAGGGGTTGCCAAGCTTCCAAAAAACTACGAGTTTCCTGAAATCTCAGCACACATTTTTTCACCCAATCTTGATGACACTTTCAGTTAATGATCAGTACCCCAATCTCACTTGGCTCACCAAATTTCGTTCTTCTACGTTAAACCGTTCGTTGGCAGTAACAGTTTTAATTTTCAGGTTTCACTCTGTTTTCTCCTATATGGATACATGTAGTTGGAACTCTAAATCAAAGACGGTTTGTCCTAGCTCTTTGAAACTTAACACAATAAAGTAGTTCCAAGTTCTATCTCTATGGTTTGTTTCCTATTGATGTAGCCCTAAGCAGAGACGGTCGCAAATCACTTTCATGGAAACGGGTTGCCAAGCTTCCAAAACTCTACGAGTTTCCTGAAATCTCAGCACACATTTTTTCACCCAATCTTGATGACACTTTCAGGTAATGATCAGTACCCCAATCCCACTTGGCTCACCAAATTTCGTTCTTCTAGGTTAAACCGTTCGTTGGCAGTAACAGTTTCAATTTTTAGGTTTCACTCTGTTTTCTCCGATATGGATACATGTAGTTGGAACTCTAATTCAAACACGGTTTGTGCTAGCTCTTTGAATCTTGACACAATAAAATAGTTCCAAGTTCTATCTCTATGGTTTGTTTCCTATTGATGTAGCCCTAAGCAGAGACGTGCGCACATCACTTTCATGGAAAGGGGTTGCCAAGCTTCCAAAAAACTACGAGTTTCCTGAAATCTCAGCACACATTTTTTCACCCAATCTTTATGACACTTTCAAGTAATGATCAGTACCCCAATCCCACTTGGCTCACCAAATTTCGTTCTGCTAGGTTAAACCGTTCGTTGGCAGTAACAGTTTTAATTTTTAGGTTTCACTCTGTTTTCTCCTATATGGATACATGTAGTTGGAACTCTAAATCAAACACGGTTTGTGCTAGCTCTTTGAATCTTGACACAATAAAGTAGGTCCAAGTTCTATCTCAATGGTTTGTTTCCTATTGATGTAGCCCTAAGCAGAGATGGCGCAAATCGCTTTCATGGAAAGGGGTTGCCAACCTTCCAAAAAACTACGAGTTTCCTGAAATCTCAGCACACATTTTTTCACTCAATCTTTATGACACTTTCAGGTAATGATCAGTATCCCAATCCCACTTGGCTCACCAAATTTCGTTCTTCTAGGTTAAACCGTACATTGGCAGTAACAGTTTTAAATTTTAGGTTTCACTCTGTTTTCTCCTATATGGATTCATGTAGTTTGAACTCTAAATCAAACACGGTTTGTGCTGGCTCTTTGAAACTTGACACAATAGAGTAGTTCCAAATTCTATCTCTATGTTTTGTTTCCTATTGATGTAGCCCTAAGCAGAGACTGGCGCAAATCACTTACATGGAAAGGGGTTTCCAAGAATCCAAAAAACTACGAGTTTCCTGAAATCTCAGCACACATTTTTTCACCCAATCTTGATGACACTTTCAGTTAATGATCAGTACCCCAATCTCACTTGGCTCACCAAATTTCGTTCTTCTACGTTAAACCGTTCGTTGGCAGTAACAGTTTTAATTTTCAGGTTTCACTCTGTTTTCTCCTATATGGATACATGTAGTTGGAACTCTAAATCAAAGACGGTTTGTCCTAGCTCTTTGAAACTTGACACAATAAAGTAGTTCCAAGTTCTATATCTATGGTTTGTTTCCTATTGATGTAGCCCTAAGCAGAGACGGGCGCAAATCACTTTAATGGAAACGGGTTGCCAAGCTTCCAAAACTCTACGAGTTTCCTGAAATCTCAGCACACATTTTTTCACCCAATCTTGATGACACTTTCAGGTAATGATCAGTACCCCAATCCCACTTGGCTCACCAAATTTCGTTCTTCTAGGTTAAACCGTTCGTTGGCAGTAACAGTTTTAATTTTTAGGTTTCACTCTGTTTTCTCCGATATGGATACATGTAGTTGGAACTCTAAATCAAACACGGTTTGTGCTAGCTCTTTGAATCTTGACACAATAAAGTAGTTTCAAGTTCTATCTCTATGGTTTGTTTCCTATTGATGTAGCCCTAAGCAGAGACTGGCGCAAATCACTTTCATGGAAAGGGGTTGCCAAGCTTCCAAAAAACTACGAGTTTCCTGAAATCTCAGCACACATTTTTTCACCCAATCTTTATGACACTTTCAGTTAATGATCAGTACCCCAATCCCACTTGGCTCACCAAATTTCGTTCTGCTAGGTTAAACCGTTCGTTGGCAGTAACAGTTTTAATTTTTAGGTTTCACTCTGTTTTCTCCGATATGGATACATGTATTTGGAACTCTAAATCAAACACGGTTTGTGCTAGCTCTTTGAAACTTGACACAATAAAGTAGTTCCAAGTTCTATCTCTATGGTTTGTTTCCTATTTATGTAGCCCTAAGCAGAGACGTGCGCACATCACTTTCATGGAAAGGGGTTGCCAAGCTTCTAAAAAACTACGAGTTTCCTGAAATCTCAGCACACATTTTTTCACCCAATCTTTATGACACTTTCAGGTAATGATCAGTACCCCAATCCCACTTGGCTCACCAAATTTCGTTCTGCTAGGTTAAACCGTTCGTTGGCAGTAACAGTTTTAATTTTTAGGTTTCACTCTGTTTTCTCCTATATGGAAACATGTAGTTGGAACTCTAAATCAAACACGGTTTGTGCTGGCTCTTTGAATCTTGACACAATAAAGTAGGTCCAAGTTCTATCTCTATGGTTTGTTTCCTATTGATGTAGCCCTAAGCAGAGATGGCGCAAATCGCTTTCATGGAAAGGGGTTGCCAACCTTCCAAAAAACTACGAGTTTTTTGAAATCTCAGCACACATTTTTTCACTCAATCTTTATGACACTTTCAGGTAATGATCAGTATCCCAATCCCACTTGGCTCACCAAATTTCGTTCTTCTAGGTTAAACCGTACATTGGCAGTAACAGTTTTAAATTTTAGGTTTCACTCTGTTTTCTCCTATATGGATTCATGTAGTTTGAACTCTAAATCAAACACGGTTTGTGCTGGCTCTTTGAAACTTGACACAATAGAGTAGGTCCAAATTCTATCTCTATGGTTTGTTTCCTATTGATGTAGCCCTAAGCAGAGACTGGCGCAAATCACTTACATGGAAAGGGGTTGCCAAGCTTCCAAAAAACTACGAGTTTCCTGAAATCTCAGCACACATTTTTTCACCCAATCTTGATGACACTTTCAGTTAATGATCAGTACCCCAATCTCACTTGGCTCACCAAATTTCGTTCTTCTACGTTAAACCGTTCGTTGGCAGTAACAGTTTTAATTTTCAGGTTTCACTCTGTTTTCTCCTATATGGATACATGTAGTTGGAACTCTAAATCAAAGACGGTTTGTCCTAGCTCTTTGAAACTTAACACAATAAAGTAGTTCCAAGTTCTATCTCTATGGTTTGTTTCCTATTGATGTAGCCCTAAGCAGAGACGGTCGCAAATCACTTTCATGGAAACGGGTTGCCAAGCTTCCAAAACTCTACGAGTTTCCTGAAATCTCAGCACACATTTTTTCACCCAATCTTGATGACACTTTCAGGTAATGATCAGTACCCCAATCCCACTTGGCTCACCAAATTTCGTTCTTCTAGGTTAAACCGTTCGTTGGCAGTAACAGTTTCAATTTTTAGGTTTCACTCTGTTTTCTCCGATATGGATACATGTAGTTGGAACTCTAAATCAAACACGGTTTGTGCTAGCTCTTTGAATCTTGACACAATAAAATAGTTCCAAGTTCTATCTCTATGGTTTGTTTCCTATTGATGTAGCCCTAAGCAGAGACGTGCGCACATCACTTTCATGGAAAGGGGTTGCCAAGCTTCCAAAAAACTACGAGTTTCCTGAAATCTCAGCACACATTTTTTCACCCAATCTTTATGACACTTTCAGGTAATGATCAGTACCCCAATCCCACTTGGCTCACCAAATTTCGTTCTGCTAGGTTAAACCGTTCGTTGGCAGTAACAGTTTTAATTTTTAGGTTTCACTCTGTTTTCTCCTATATGGATACATGTAGTTGGAACTCTAAATCAAACACGGTTTGTGCTAGCTCTTTGAATCTTGACACAATAAAGTAGGTCCAAGTTCTATCTCAATGGTTTGTTTCCTATTGATGTAGCCCTAAGCAGAGATGGCGCAAATCGCTTTCATGGAAAGGGGTTGCCAACCTTCCAAAAAACTACGAGTTTCCTGAAATCTCAGCATACATTTTTTCACTCAATCTTTATGACACTTTCAGGTAATGATCAGTATCCCAATCCCACTTGGCTCACCAAATTTCGTTCTTCTAGGTTAAACCGTACATTGGCAGTAACAGTTTTAAATTTTAGGTTTCACTCTGTTTTCTCCTATATGGATTCATGTAGTTTGAACTCTAAATCAAACACGGTTTGTGCTGGCTCTTTGAAACTTGACACAATAGAGTAGTTCCAAATTCTATCTCTATGGATTGTTTCCTATTGATGTAGCCCTAAGCAGAGACTGGCGCAAATCACTTACATGGAAAGGGGTTTCCAAGAATCCAAAAAACTACGAGTTTCCTGAAATCTCAGCACACATTTTTTCACCCAATCTTGATGACACTTTCAGTTAATGATCAGTACCCCAATCTCACTTGGCTCACCAAATTTCGTTCTTCTACGTTAAACCGTTCGTTGGCAGTAACAGTTTTAATTTTCAGGTTTCACTCTGTTTTCTCCTATATGGATACATGTAGTTGGAACTCTAAATCAAAGACGGTTTGTCCTAGCTCTTTGAAACTTGACACAATAAAGTAGTTCCAAGTTCTATCTCTATGGTTTGTTTCCTATTGATGTAGCCCTAAGCAGAGACGGGCGCAAATCACTTTAATGGAAACGGGTTGCCAAGCTTCCAAAACTCTACGAGTTTCCTGAAATCTCAGCACACATTTTTTCACCCAATCTTGATGACACTTTCAGGTAATGATCAGTACCCCAATCCCACTTGGCTCACCAAATTTCGTTCTTCTAGGTTAAACCGTTCGTTGGCAGTAACAGTTTTAATTTTTAGGTTTCACTCTGTTTTCTCCGATATGGATACATGTAGTTGGAACTCTAAATCAAACACGGTTTGTGCTAGCTCTTTGAATCTTGACACAATAAAGTAGTTTCAAGTTCTATCTATATGGTTTGTTTCCTATTGATGTAGCCCTAAGCAGAGACTGGCGCAAATCACTTACATGGAAAGGGGTTGCCAAGCTTCCAAAAAACTACGAGTTTCCTGAAATCTCAGCACACATTTTTTCACCCAATCTTTATGACACTTTCAGTTAATGATCAGTACCCCAATCCCACTTGGCTCACCAAATTTCGTTCTGCTAGGTTAAACCGTTCGTTGGCAGTAACAGTTTTAATTTTTAGGTTTCACTCTGTTTTCTCCGATATGGATACATGTATTTGGAACTCTAAATCAAACACGGTTTGTGCTAGCTCTTTGAAACTTGACACAATAAAGTAGTTCCAAGTTCTATCTCTATGGTTTGTTTCCTATTTATGTAGCCCTAAGCAGAGACGTGCGCACATCACTTTCATGGAAAGGGGTTGCCAAGCTTCTAAAAAACTACGAGTTTCCTGAAATCTCAGCACACATTTTTTCACCCAATCTTTATGACACTTTCAGGTAATGATCAGTACCCCAATCCCACTTGGCTCACCAAATTTCGTTCTGCTAGGTTAAACCGTTCGTTGGCAGTAACAGTTTTAATTTTTAGGTTTCACTCTGTTTTCTCCTATATGGAAACATGTAGTTGGAACTCTAAATCAAACACGGTTTGTGCTGGCTCTTTGAATCTTGACACAATAAAGTAGGTCCAAGTTCTATCTCTATGGTTTGTTTCCTATTGATGTAGCCCTAAGCAGAGATGGCGCAAATCACTTTCATGGAAAGGGGTTGCCAAGCTTCCAAAAAACTACGAGTTTCCTGAAATCTCAGCACACATTTTTTCACCCAATCTTTATGACACTTTCAGGTAATGATCAGTACCCCAATCCCACTTGGCTCACCAAATTTCGTTCTGCTAGGTTAAACCGTTCGTTGGCGGTAACAGTTTTAATTTTTAGGTTTCACTCTGTTTTCTCCTATATGGATACATGTAGTTGGAACTCTAAATCAAACACGGTTTGTGCTAGCTCTTTGAATCTTGACACAATAAAGTAGGTCCAAGTTCTATCTCAATGGTTTGTTTCCTATTGATGTAGCCCTAAGCAGAGATGGCGCAAATCGCTTTCATGGAAAGGGGTTGCCAACCTTCCAAAAAACTACGAGTTTCCTGAAATCTCAGCACACATTTTTTCACTCAATCTTTATGACACTTTCAGGTAATGATCAGTATCCCAATCCCACTTGGCTCACCAAATTTCGTTCTTCTAGGTTAAACCGTACATTGGCAGTAACAGTTTTAAATTTTAGGTTTCACTCTGTTTTCTCCTATATGGATTCATGTAGTTTGAACTCTAAATCAAACACGGTTTGTGCTAGCTCTTTGAATCTTGACACAATAAAGTAGTTCCAAGTTCTATCTCTATGGTTTGTTTCCTATTGATGTAGCCCTAAGCAGAGACGGTCGCAAATCACTTTCATGGAAACGGGTTGCCAAGCTTCCAAATCTCTACGAGTTTCCTGAAATCTCAGCACACATTTTTTCACCCAATCTTGATGACACTTTCAGGTAATGATCAGTACCCCAATCCCACTTGGCTCACCAAATTTCGTTCTTCTAGGTTAAACCGTTCGTTGGCAGTAACAGTTTTAATTTTTAGGTTTCACTCTGTTTTCTCCGATATGGGTACATGTAGTTGGAACTCTAAATCAAACACGGTTTGTGCTAGCTCTTTGAATCTTGACACAATAAAGTAGTTCCAAGTTCTATCTCTATGGTTTGTTTCCTATTGATGTAGCCCTAAGCAGAGACGTGCGCACATCACTTTCATGGAAAGGGGTTGCCAAGCTTCCAAAAAACTACGAGTTTCCTGAAATCTCAGCACACATTTTTTCACCCAATCTTTATGACACTTTCAGGTAATGATCAGTACCCCAATCCCACTTGGCTCACCAAATTTCGTTCTGCTAGGTTAAACCGTTCGTTGGCAGTAACAGTTTTAATTTTTAGGTTTCACTCTGTTTTCTCCGATATGGATACATGTATTTGGAACTCTAAATCAAACACGGTTTGTGCTAGCTCTTTGAAACTTGACACAATAAAGTAGTTCCAAGTTCTATCTCTATGGTTTGTTTCCTATTTATGTAGCCCTAAGCAGAGACGTGCGCACATCACTTTCATGGAAAGGGGTTGCCAAGCTTCTAAAAAACTACGAGTTTCCTGAAATCTCAGCACACATTTTTTCACCCAATCTTTATGACACTTTCAGGTAATGATCAGTACCCCAATCCCACTTGGCTCACCAAATTTCGTTCTGCTAGGTTAAACCGTTCGTTGGCAGTAACAGTTTTAATTTTTAGGTTTCACTCTGTTTTCTCCGATATGGATACATGTAGTTGGAACTCTAAATCAAACACGGTTTGTGCTAGCTCTTTGAATCTTGACACAATAAAGTAGGTCCAAGTTCTATCTCTATGGTTTGTTTCCTATTGATGTAGCCCTAAGCAGAGATGGCGCAAATCGCTTTCATGGAAAGGGGTTGCCAACCTTCCAAAAAACTACGAGTTTTTTGAAATCTCAGCACACATTTTTTCACTCAATCTTTATGACACTTTCAGGTAATGATCAGTATCCCAATCCCACTTGGCTCACCAAATTTCGTTCTTCTAGGTTAAACCGTACATTGGCAGTAACAGTTTTAAATTTTAGGTTTCACTCTGTTTTCTCCTATATGGATTCATGTAGTTTGAACTCTAAATCAAACACGGTTTGTGCTGGCTCTTTGAAACTTGACACAATAGAGTAGGTCAAAATTCTATCTCTATGGTTTGTTTCCTATTGATGTAGCCCTAAGCAGAGACTGGCGCAAATCACTTACATGGAAAGGGGTTGCCAAGCTTCCAAAAAACTACGAGTTTCCTGAAATCTCAGCACACATTTTTTCACCCAATCTTGATGACACTTTCAGTTAATGATCAGTACCCCAATCTCACTTGGCTCACCAAATTTCGTACTTCTACGTTAAACCGTTCGTTAGCAGTAACAGTTTTAATTTTCAGGTTTCACTCTGTTTTCTCCTATATGGATACATGTAGTTGGAACTCTAAATCAAAGACGGTTTGTCCTAGCTCTTTGAAACTTGACACAATAAAGTAGTTCCAAGTTCTATCTCTATGGTTTGTTTCCTATTGATGTAGCCCTAAGCAGAGACGGGCGCAAATCACTTTCATGGAAAGGGGTTGCCAAGCTTCCAAAAAATTACGAGTTTCCTAAAATCTCAGCACACATTTTTTCACCCAATCTTGATGACACTTTCAGGTAATGATCAGTACCCCAATCCCACTTGGCTCACCAAATTTCGTTCTTCTAGGTTAAACCGTTCGTTGGCAGTAAGAGTTTTAATTTTTAGGTTTCACTCTGTTTTCTCCTATATGGATACATGTAGTTGGAACTCTAAATCAAAGACGGTTTGTGCTAGCTCTTTGAATCTTGACACAATAAAGTAGGTCCAAGTTCTATCTCTATGGTTTGTTTCCTATTGATGTAGCCCTAAGCAGAGATGGCTCAAATCACTTTCATGGAAAGGGGTTGCCAACCTTCCAAAAAACTACGAGTTTCCTGAAATCTCAGCACACATTTTTTTAACCCAATCTTGATGACACTTTCAGGTAATGATCACTACCCCAATCCCACTTGGCTAACCAAATTTCGTTCTTCTAGGTTAAACCGTTCGTTGGCAGTAACAGTTTTAATTTTTAGATTTCACTCTATTTTCTCCTATATGGATACATGTAGTTGGAACTCTAAATCAAACACGGTTTGTGCTAGCTCTTTGAATCTTGACACAATAAAGTAGTTCCAAGATCTAACTCTATGGTTTGTTTCCTATTGATGTAGCCCTAAGCAGAGACTGGCACAAATCACTTTCATGGAAAGGGGTTGCCAAGAATCCAAAAAACTACGAGTTTCCAGAAATCTCGGCACACATTTTTTCACCCTATCTTGATGACACGTTCAGGTAATGATCAGTATCCCAATCCCACTTGGCTCACCAAATTTCGTTCTTCTAGGTTAAACCGTTCATTGGCAGTAACAGTTTTAAATTTTAGGTTTCACTCTGTTTTTTCCTATATGGTTTCATGTAGTTTGAACTCTAAATCAAACACGGTTTGTGCTGGCTCTTTGAAACTTGACACAATAGAGTAGTTCCAAATTCTATCTCTAAGGTTTGTTTCCTATTGATGTAGCCCTAAGCAGAGACTGGCGCAAATCCCTTACATGGAAAGGGGTTGCCAAGCTTCCAAAAAACTACGAGTTTCCTGAAATCTCAGCACACATTTTTTCACCCAATCTGGATGACACTTTCAGTTAAAGATCAGTACCCCAATCCCACTTGGCTCACCAAATTTCGTTCTTCTAGGTTAAACCGTTCGTTGGCAGTAACAGTTTTAATTTTCAGGTTTCACTCTGTTTTCTCCTATATGGATACATGTAGTTGGAACTTTAAATCAAAGACGGTTTTTCCTAGCTCTTTGAAACTTGACACAATAAAGTAGTTCCAAGTTCTATCTCTATGGTTTGTTTCCTATTGATGTAGCCCTAAGCACAGGCGGGCGCAAATCACTTTCATGGAAGGGGGTTGCCAAGCTTCCAAAAAACTACGAGTTTCCTGAAATCTCAGCACACATTTTTTCACCCAATCTTGATGACACTTTCAGGTAATGATCAGTACCCCAATCCCACTTGGCTCACCAAATTTCGTTCTTCTAGGTTAAACCGTTCGTTGGCAGTAACAGTTTTAATTTTTAGGTTTCACTCTGTTTTCTCCGATATGGATACATGTAGTTGGAACTCTAAATCAAACACTGTTTGTGCTACCTCTTTGAAACTTGACACAATAAAGTAGTTCCAAGTTCTATCTCTATGGTTTGTTTCCTATTGATGTAGCCCTAAGCAGAGGCGGGCGCAAATCACTTTCATGGAAAGGGGTTGCCAACCTTCCAAAAAACTACGAGTTTCCTGAAATCTCAGCACACATTTTTTCACCCAATCTTGATGACACTTTCAGGTAATGATCAGTACCGCAATCCCACTTGGCTCACAAAATTTCGTTCTTCTAGGTTAAACCGTTCGTTGGCAGTAAGAGTTTTAATTTTTAGGTTTCACTCTGTTTTCTCCTATATGGATACATGTAGTTGGAACTCTAAATCAAAGACGGTTTGTGCTAGCTCTTTGAATCTTGACACAATAAAGTAGTTCCAAGTTCTAACTCTATGGTTTGTTTCCTATTGATGTAGCCCTAAGCAGAGACTGGCGCAAATCACTTTCATGGAAAGGGGTTGCCAAGCTTCCAAAAAACCACGAGTTTCCTGAAATCTCAACACACATTTTTTCACCCAATCTTGATGACACTTTCAGGTAATGATCAGTACCCCAATCCCACTTGGCTCACCAAATTTCGTTCTGCTAGGTTAAACCGTTCGTTGGCAGTAACAGTTTTAATTTTTAGGTTTCACTCTGTTTTCTCCTATATGGATACATGTAGTTGGAACTCTAAATCAAACACGGTTTGTGCTAGCTCTTTGAATCTTGACACAATAAAGTAGGTCCAAGTTCTATCTCTATGGTTTGTTTCCTATTGATGTAGCCCTAAGCAGAGATGGCGCAAATCACTTTCATGGAAAGGGGTTGCCAACCTTCCAAAAAACTACGAGTTTCCTGAAATCTCAGCACACATTTTTTCACCCAATCTTGATGACACTTTCAGTTAAAGATCAGTACCCCAATCCCACTTGGCTCACCAAATTTCGTTCTTCTAGGTTAAACCGTTCGATGGCAGTAACAGTTTTAATTTTCAGGTTTCACTCTGTTTTCTCCTATATGGATACATGTAGTTGGAACTCTAAATCAAAGACGGTTTGTCCTAGCTCTTTGAAACTTGACACAATAAAGTAGTTCCAAGTTCTATCTCTATGGTTTGTTTCCTATTGATGTAGCCCTAAGCAGAGGCGGGCGCAAATCACTTTCTTGGAAAGGGGTTGCCAAGCTTCCAAAAAACTACGAGTTTCCTGAAATCTCAGCACACATTTTTTCACCCAATCTTGATGACACTTTCAGGTAATGATCAGTACCCCAATCCCACTTGGCTCACCAAATTTCGTTCTTCTAGGTTAAACCGTTCGTTGGCAGTACAGTTTTAATTTTTAGGTTTCACTCTGTTTTCTCCGATATGGATACATGTAGTTGGAACTCTAAATCAAACACGGTTTGTACTAGCTCTTTGAATCTTGACACAATAAAGTAGGTCCAAGTTCTATCTCTATGGTTTGTTTCCTATTGATGTAGCCCTAAGCAGAGATGGCGCAAATCACTTTCATGGAAAGGGGTTGCCAACCTTCCAAAAAACTACGAGTTTCCTGAAATCTCAGCACACATTTTTTCACCCAATCTTGATGACACTTTCAGTTAATGATCAGTACCCCAATCCCACTTGGCTCACCAAATTTCGTTCTTCTAGGTTAAACCGTTCGTTGGCAGTAACAGTTTTAATTTTCAGGTTTCACTCTGTTTTCTCCTATATGGATACATGTAGTTGGAACTCTAAATCAAAGACGGTTTGTCCTAGCTCTTTGAAACTTGACACAATAAAGTAGTTCCAAGTTCTATCTCTATGGTTTGTTTCCTATTGATGTAGCCCTAAGCAGAGGCGGGCGCAAATCACTTTCATGGAAGGGGGTTGCCAAGCTTCCAAAAAACTACGAGTTTCCTGAAATCTCAGCACACATTTTTTCACCCAATCTTGATGACACTTTCAGGTAATGATCAGTACCCCAATCCCACTTGGCTCACCAAATTTCGTTCTTCTAGGTTAAACCGTTCGTTGGCAGTAAGAGTTTTAATTTTCAGGTTTCACTCTGTTTTCTCCTATATGGATACATGTAGTTGGAACTCTAAATCAAAGACGGTTTGTCCAAGCTCTTTGAAACTTGACACAATAAAGTAGTTCCAAGTTCTATCTCTATGGTTTGTTTCCTTTTGATGTAGCCCTAAGCAGAGGCGGGCGCAAATCACTTTCATGGAAAGGGGTTGCCAAGCTTCCAAAAAACTACGAGTTTCCTGAAATCTCAGCACACATTTTTTCACCCAATCTTGATGACACTTTCAGGTAATGATCAGTACCGAAATCCCACTTGGCTCACCAAATTTCGTTCTTCTAGGTTAAACCGTTCGTTGGTAGTAACAGTTTTAATTTTTAGGTTTCACTCTGTTTTCTCCTATATGGATACATGTAGTTGGAACTCTAAATCAAAGACGGTTTGTCCTAGCTCTTTGAAACTTGACACAATAAAGTAGTTCCAAGTTCTATCTCTATGGTTTGTTTCCTATTGATGTAGCCCTAAGCAGAGACGGGCGCAAATCACTTTCATGGAAAGGGGTTGCCAAGCTTCCAAAAAACTACGAGTTTCCTGAAATCTCAGCACACATATTTTCCCCCAATCTTTATGACACTTTCAGGTAATGATCAATACCCCAATCCCACTTGGCTCACCAAATTTCGTTCTTCTAGGTTAAACCGTTCGTTGGCAGTAACAGTTTTAATTTTTAGGTTTCACTCTGTTTTCTCCGATATGGATACATGTAGTTGGAACTCTAAATCAAACACTGTTTGTGCTAGCTCTTTGAAACTTGACACAATAAAGTAGGTCCAAGTTCTATCTCTATGGTTTGTTTCCTATTGATGTAGCCCTAAGCAGAGATGGCGCAAATCACTTTCATGGAAAGGGGTTGCCAACCTTCCAAAAAACTACGAGTTTCCTGAAATCTCAGCACACATTTTTTCACCCAATCTTGATGACACTTTCAGGTAATGATCAGTACCGCAATCCCACTTGGCTCACAAAATTTCGTTCTTCTAGGTTAAACCATTCGTTGGCAGTAAGAGTTTTAATTTTTAGGTTTCACTCTGTTTTCTCCTATATGGATACATGTACTTGGAACTCTAAATCAAAGACGGTTTGTGCTAGCTCTTTGAATCTTGACACTATAAAGTAGTTCCAAGTTCTAACTCTATGGTTTGTTTCCTATTGATGTAGCCCTAAGCAGAGACTGGCGCAAATCACTTTCATGGAAAGGGGTTGCCAAGCTTCCAAAAAACTACGAGTTTCCTGAAATCTCAGCACACATTTTTTCACCCAATCTTGATGACACTTTCAGTTAATGATCAGTACCCCAATCCCACTTGGCTCGCCAAATTTCGTTCTTCTAGGTTAAACCGTTCGTTGGCAGTAACAGTTTTAATTTTCAGGTTTCACTCTGTTTTCTCCTATATGGATACATGTAGTTGGAACTCTAAATCAAAGACGGTTTGTCCTAGCTCTTTGAAACTTGACACAATAAAGTAGTTCCAAGTTCTATCTCTATGGTTTGTTTCCTATTGATGTAGTCCTAAGCAGAGACGGGCGCAAATCACTTTAATGGAAAGGGGTTGCCAAGCTTCCAAAAAACTACGAGTTTCCTGAAATCTCAGCACACATTTTTTCACCCAATCTTTATGACACTTTCAGCTAATGATCAGTACCCCAATCCCACTTGGCTCACCAAATTTCGTTCTGCTAGGTTAAACCGTTCGTTGGCAGTAACAGTTTTAATTTTTAGGTTTCACTCTGTTTTCTCCTATATGGATACATGTAGTTGGAACTCTAAATCAAACACGGTTTGTGCTAGCTCTTTGAATCTTGACACAATAAAGTAGGTCCAAGTTCTATCTCTATGGTTTGTTTCCTATTGATGTAGCCCTAAGCAGAGATGGCGCAAATCACTTTCATGGAAAGGGGTTGCCAACCTTCCAAAAAACCACGAGTTTCCTGAAATCTCAGCACACATTTATTCACCCAATCTTGATGACACTTTCAGTTAATGATCAGTACCCCAATCCCACTTGGCTCACCAAATTTCGTTCTTCTAGGTTAAACCATTCGTTGGCAGTAACAGTTTTAATTTTCAGGTTTCACTCTGTTTTCTCCTATATGGATACATGTAGTTGGAACTCTAAATCAAAGACGGTTTGTCCTAGCTCTTTGAAACTTGACACAATAAAGTAGTTCCAAGTTCTATCTCTATGGTTTGTTTCCTATTGATGTAGCCCTAAGCAGAGGCGGGCGCAAATCACTTTCATGGAAAGGGGTTGCCAAGCTTCCAAAAAACTACGAGTTTCCTGAAATCTCAGCACACATTTTTTCACCCAATCTTGATGACACTTTCAGGTAATGATCAGTACCCCAATCCCACTTGGCTCACCAAATTTCGTTCTTCTAGGTTAAACCGTTCGTTGGCAGTAACAGTTTTAATTTTTAGGTTTCACTCTGTTTTCTCCGATATGGATACATGTAGTTGGAACTCTAAATCAAACACGGTTTGTGCTAGCTCTTTGAATCTTGACACAATAAAGTAGGTCCAAGTTCTATCTCTATGCTTTGTTTCCTATTGATGTAGCCCTAAGCAGAGATGGCGCAAATCACTTTCATGGAAAGGGGTTGCCAACCTTCCAAAAAACTACGAGTTTCCTGAGATCTCAGCACACATTTTTTCACCCAATCTTGATGACACTTTCAGTTAATGATCAGTACCCCAATCCCACTTGGCTCACCAAATTTCGTTCTTCTAGGTTAAACCGTTCGTTGGCAGTAACAGTTTTAATTTTCAGGTTTCACTCTGTTTTCTCCTATATGGATACATGTAGTTGGAACTCTAAATCAAAGACGGTTTGTCCTAGCTCTTTGAAACTTGACACAATAAAGTAGTTCCAAGTTCTATCTCTATGGTTTGTTTCCTATTGATGTAGCCCTAAGCAGAGGCAGGCGCAAATCACTTTCATGGAAGGGGGTTGCCAAGCTTCCAAAAAACTACGAGTTTCCTGAAATCTCAGCACACATTTTTTCACCCAATCTTGATGACACTTTCAGGTAATGATCAGTACCCCAATCCCACTTGGCTCACCAAATTTCGTTCTTCTAGGTTAAACCGTTCGTTGGCAGTAACAGTTTTAATTTTTAGGTTTCACTCTGTTTTCTCCGATATGGATACATGTAGTTGGAACTCTAAATCGAACACGGTTTGTGCTAGCTCTTTGAATCTTGACACAATAAAGTAGATCCATGTTCTATCTCTATGGTTTGTTTCCTATTGATGTAGCCTTAAGCAGAGATGGCGCAAATCACTTTCATGGAAAGGGGTTGCCAACCTTCCAAAAAACTACGAGTTTCCTGAAATCTCAGCACACATTTTTTCACCCAATCTTGATGACACTTTCAGGTAATGATCAGTACCGCAATCCCACTTGGCTCACAAAATTTCGTTCTTCTAGGTTAAACCGTTCGTTGGCAGTAAGAGTTTTAATTTTTAGGTTTCACTCTGTTTTCTCCTATATGGATACATGTAGTTGGAACTCTAAATCAAAGACGGTTTGTGCTAGCTCTTTGAATCTTGACACAATAAAGTAGTTCCAAGTTCTAACTCTATGGTTTGTTTCCTATTGATGTAGCCCTAAGCCGAGACTAGCGCAAATCACTTTCATGGAAAGGGGTTGCCAAGCTTCCAAAAAACCACGAGTTTCCTGAAATCTCAACACACATTTTTTAACCCAATCTTGATGACACTTTCAGTTAATGATCAGTACCCCAATCCCACTTGGCTCACCAAATTTCGTTCTTCTAGGTTAAACCGTTCGTTGGCAGTAACAGTTTTAATTTTCAGGTTTCACTCTGTTTTCTCCTATATGGATACATGTAGTTGGAACTCTAAATCAAAGATGGTTTGTCCTAGCTCTTTGAAACTTGACACAATAAAGTAGTTCCAAGTTCTATCTCTATGGTTTGTTTCCTATTGATGTAGCCCTAAGCAGAGACGGGCGCAAATCACTTTCATGGAAAGGGGTTGCCAAGCTTCCAAAAAACTACGAGTTTCCTGTAATCTCAGCACACATTTTTTCACCCAATCTTGATGACACTTTCAGGTAATGATCAGTACCCCAATCCCACTTGGCTCACCAAATTTCGTTCTTCTAGGTTAAACCGTTCGTTGGCAGTAACAGTTTTAATTTTTAGGTTTCACTCTGTTTTCTCCGATATGGATACATGTAGTTGGAACTCTAAATCAAAGACGGTTTGTCCTAGCTCTTTGAAACTTGACACAATAAAGTAGTTCCAAGTTCTAACTCTATGGTTTGTTTCCTATTGATGTAGCCCTAAGCAGAGACTGGCGCAAATCACTTTCATGGAAAGGGGTTGCCAAGAATCCAAAAAACTACGAGTTTCCAGAAATCTCGGCACACATTTTTTCACCCAATCTTGATGACACTTTCAGGTAATGATCAGTATCCCAATCCCACTTGGCTCACCAAATTTCGTTCTTCTAGTTTAAACCGTACATTGGCAGTAACAGTTTTAAATTTTAGGTTTCACTCTGTTTTTTCCTATATGGATTCATGTATTTTGAACTCTAAATCAAACACGGTTTGTGCTGGCTCTTTGAAACTTGACACAATAGAGTAGTTCCAAATTCTATCTCTATGGTTTGTTTCCTATTGATGTAGCCCTAAGCAGAGACTGGCGCAAATCACTTACATGGAAAGGGGTTGCCAAGCTTCCAAAAAACTACGAGTTTCCTGAAATCTCAGCACACATTTTTTCACCCAATCTTGATGACACTTTCAGTTAATGATCAGTACCCCAATTCCACTTGGCTCACCAAATTTCGTTCTTCTAGGTTAAACCCTTCGTTGGCAGTAACAGTTTTAATTTTCAAGTTTCACTCTGTTTTCTCCTATATGGATACATGTAGTTGGAACTCTAAATCAAAGACGGTTTGTCCTAGCTCTTTGAAACTTGACACAATAAAGTAGTTCCAAGTTCTATCTCTATGGTTTGTTTCCTATTGATGTAGCCCTAAGCAGAGGCGGGCGCAAATCACTTTCATGGAAAGGGGTTGCCAAGCTTCCAAAAAACTACGAGTTTCCTGAAATCTCAGCACACATTTTTTCACCCAATCTTGATGACACTTTCAGGTAATGATCAGTACCCGAATCCCACTTGGCTCACCAAATTTCGTTCTTCTAGGTTAAACCGTTTGTTGGCAGTAAGAGTTTTAATTTTTAGGTTTCACTCTGTTTTCTCCGATATGGATACATGTAGTTGGAACTCTAAATCAAACACGGTTTGTGCTAGCTCTTTGAATCTTGACACAATAAAGTAGGTCCAAGTTCTATCTCTATGGTTTGTTTCCTATTGATGTAGCCCTAAGCAGAGATGGCGCAAATCACTTTCATGGAAAGGGGTTGCCAACCTTCCAAAAAACTACGAGTTTCCTGAAATCTCAGCGCACATTTTTTCACCCAATCTTGATGACACTTTCAGGTAATGATCAGTACCCCAATCCCACTTGGCTCACCAAATTTCGTTCTTCTAGGTTAAACCGTTCGTTGGCAGTAAGAGTTTTAATTTTTAGGTTTCACTCTGTTTTCTCCTATATGGATACATGTAGTTGGAACTCTAAATCAAAGACGGTTTGTGCTAGCTCTTTGAAACTTGACACAATAAAGTAGTTCCAAGTTCTATCTCTATGGTTTGTTTCCTATTGATGTAGCCCTAAGCAGAGACTGGCGCAAATCACTTTCATGGAAAGGGGTTGGCAAGCTTCCAAAAAACTACGAGTTTCCTGAAATCTCAGCACACATTTTTTCACCCAATCTTGATGACACTTTCATGTAATGATCAGTACCCCAATCCCACTTGGCTCACCAAATTTCCTTCTTCTAGGTTAAACTGTTCGTTGGCAGTAACAGTTTTAATTTTTAGGTTTCACTCTGTTTTCTCATATATGGATACATGTAGTTGGCACTCTAAATCAAACACGGCTTGTGCTAGCTCTTTGAAACTTGACACAATAAAAGAGTTCCAAGTTCTATCTCTATGGATTGTTTCCTATTGATGTAGGCCTAAGCAGACACTGGCGGAAATCACTTTCATGGAAAGGGGATGCTAGGTTTCCAAAAAACTACGAGTTTCCTGAAATCTCAGCACACATTTTTTCATCCAATCTTGATGACAGTTTCAGGTAATGATCAGTACCCCAATCCCACTTGGCTCACCAAATTTGTTCTTCTAGGTTAAACCTTTCGTTGGCAGTAACAGTTTTAATTTCTAGGTTTCACTCTGTTTTCTCCTATATGGATACATGTAGTTGGAACTCTAAATCAAACACGGTTTGTGCTAGCTGTTTGAAACTTGACACACTAAAGTAGTTCCATTGTCTATCACTATGGTATTTTTTCCTATTGATGTAGCCCTAAGAAGAGACCGGCCAAATCACTTTCATGTAATGGGGATGCCAAGCTTCCAAAAAACTAAGAGTTTCCTGAAATCTCAGCAAACATTTTTTCACCCAATCATGATGACCCTATCAAGTAATGATCAGTATCCCAATCCCACTTGGCTCACCAAATTTTCTTATTTTAGGTTAAACTGTTCGTTGGCAGTAACAGTTTTAATTTTTAGGTTTCACACTGATTTCTCCTATATTGATACATGTAGTTGGAACTCTAAATCAAACACGGTTTGTGCTAGCTTTTTGAAACTTGAAACAATAAAATAGTTCCAAGTTCTCTCTCTATGGTTTGTTTCCTATTGATGTAGGCCTAAGCAGAGACTGGCAGAAATCACTTTCATGGAAAGGGGTTGCCAAGCTTCCAAAAAACTACGAGTTTCCTGAAATCTCAGCACACATTTTTTCACCCAATCTTGATGACACTTTCAGGTAATGATCAGTACCCCAATCCCACTTGGCTCACCAAATTTTGTTCTTCTAGGTTAAACCTTTCGTTGGCAGTAACAGTTTTAAATTTTAGATTTCACTCTGTTTTTTCCTATATGGATTCATGTATTTTGAACTCTAAATCAAACACGGTTTGTGCTGGCTCTTTGAAATTTGACACAATAGAGTAGTTCCAAATTCTATCTCTATGGTTTGTTTCCTATTGATGTAGCCCTAAGCAGAGACTGGCGCAAATCACTTACATGGAAAGTGGTTGCCAAGCTTCCCAAAAACTACGAGTTTCCTGTAATCCCAGCACACATTTTTTCACCCAATCTTGATGACACTTTCAGTTAATGATCAGTACCCCAATCCCACTTGGCTCACCAAATTTCGTTCTTCTAGGTTAAACCGTTCGTTGGCAGTAACAGTTTTAATTTTCAGGTTTCACTCTGTTGTTTCCTATATGGATACATGTATTTGGAACTCTAAATCAAAGACGGTTTGTCCTAGCTCTTTGAAACTTGACACAATAAAGTAGTTCCAAGTTCTATCTCTATGGTTTGTTTCCTATTGATGTAGCCCTAAGCAGAGACGGGCGCAAATCACTTTCATGGAAAGGGGTTGCCAAGCTTCCAAAAAACTACGAGTTTCCTGAAATCTCAGCACACATTTTTTCATCCAATCTTGATGACACTTTCAGTTAATGATCAGTACACCAATCCCACTTGGCTCACCAAATTTCGTTCTTCTAGGTTAAACCGTTCGTTGGCAGTAACAGTTTTAATTTTTAGGTTTCACTCTGTTTTCTCCGATATGGATACATGTAGTTGGAACTCTAAATCAAAGACGGTTTGTCCTAGCTCTTTGAAACTTGACACAATAAAGTAGTTCCAAGTTCTAACTCTATGGTTTGTTTCCTATTGATGTAGCCCTAAGCAGAGACTGGCGCAAATCACTTTCATTGAAAGGGGTTGCCAAGAATCCAAAAAACTACGAGTTTCCAGAAATCTCGGCACACATTTTTTCACCCAATCTTGATGACACTTTCAGGTAATGATCAGTATCCCAATCCCACTTGGCTCACCAAATTTCATTCTTCTAGTTTAAACCGTACATTGGCAGTAACAGTTTTAAATTTTAGGTTTCACTCTGTTTTTTCCTATATGGATTCATGTATTTTGAACTCTAAATCAAACACGGTTTGTGCTGGCTCTTTGAAACTTGACACAATAGAGTAGTTCCAAATTCTATCTCTATGGTTTGTTTCCTATTGATGTAGCCCTAAGCAGAGACTGGCGCAAATCACTTACATGGAAAGGGGTTGCCAAGCTTCCAAAAAACTACGAGTTTCCTGAAATCTCAGCACACATTTTTTCACCCAATCTTGATGACACTTTCAGTTAATGATCAGTACCCCAATTCCACTTGGCTCACCAAATTTCGTTCTTCTAGGTTAAACCCTTCGTTGGCAGTAACAGTTTTAATTTTCAAGTTTCACTCTGTTTTCTCCTATATGGATACATGTAGTTGGAACTCTAAATCAAAGACGGTTTGTCCTAGCTCTTTGAAACTTGACACAATAAAGTAGTTCCAAGTTCTATCTCTATGGTTTGTTTCCTATTGATGTAGCCCTAAGCAGAGGCGGGCGCAAATCACTTTCATGGAAAGGGGTTGCCAAGCTTCCAAAAAACTACGAGTTTCCTGAAATCTCAGCACACATTTTTTCACCCAATCTTGATGACACTTTCAGGTAATGATCAGTACCCGAATCCCACTTGGCTCACCAAATTTCGTTCTTCTAGGTTAAACCGTTTGTTGGCAGTAAGAGTTTTAATTTTTAGGTTTCACTCTGTTTTCTCCGATATGGATACATGTAGTTGGAACTCTAAATCAAACACGGTTTGTGCTAGCTCTTTGAATCTTGACACAATAAAGTAGGTCCAAGTTCTATCTCTATGGTTTGTTTCCTATTGATGTAGCCCTAAGCAGAGATGGCGCAAATCACTTTCATGGAAAGGGGTTGCCAACCTTCCAAAAAACTACGAGTTTCCTGAAATCTCAGCGCACATTTTTTCACCCAATCTTGATGACACTTTCAGGTAATGATCAGTACCCCAATCCCACTTGGCTCACCAAATTTCGTTCTTCTAGGTTAAACCGTTCGTTGGCAGTAAGAGTTTTAATTTTTAGGTTTCACTCTGTTTTCTCCTATATGGATACATGTAGTTGGAACTCTAAATCAAAGACGGTTTGTGCTAGCTCTTTGAAACTTGACACAATAAAGTAGTTCCAAGTTCTATCTCTATGGTTTGTTTCCTATTGATGTAGCCCTAAGCAGAGACTGCCGCAAATCACTTTCATGGAAAGGGGTTGGCAAGCTTCCAAGAAACTACGAGTTTCCTGAAATCTCAGCACACATTTTTTCACCCAATCTTGATGACACTTTCAGGTAATGATCAGTACCCGAATCCCACTTGGCTCACCAAATTTCGTTCTTCTAGGTTAAACCGTTTGTTGGCAGTAAGAGTTTTAATTTTTAGGTTTCACTCTGTTTTCTCCGATATGGATACATGTAGTTGGAACTCTAAATCAAACACGGTTTGTGCTAGCTCTTTGAATCTTGACACAATAAAGTAGGTCCAAGTTCTATCTCTATGGTTTGTTTCCTATTGATGTAGCCCTAAGCAGAGATGGCGCAAATCACTTTCATGGAAAGGGGTTGCCAACCTTCCAAAAAACTACGAGTTTCCTGAAATCTCAGCGCACATTTTTTCACCCAATCTTGATGACACTTTCAGGTAATGATCAGTACCCCAATCCCACTTGGCTCACCAAATTTCGTTCTTCTAGGTTAAACCGTTCGTTGGCAGTAAGAGTTTTAATTTTTAGGTTTCACTCTGTTTTCTCCTATATGGATACATGTAGTTGGAACTCTAAATCAAAGACGGTTTGTGCTAGCTCTTTGAAACTTGACACAATAAAGTAGTTCCAAGTTCTATCTCTATGGTTTGTTTCCTATTGATGTAGCCCTAAGCAGAGACTGCCGCAAATCACTTTCATGGAAAGGGGTTGGCAAGCTTCCAAGAAACTACGAGTTTCCTGAAATCTCAGCACACATTTTTTCACCCAATCTTGATGACACTTTCATGTAATGATCAGTACCCCAATCCCACTTGGCTCACCAAATTTCCTTCTTCTAGGTTAAACTGTTCGTTGGCAGTAACAGTTTTAATTTTTAGGTTTCACTCTGTTTTCTCATATATGGATACATGTAGTTGGCACTCTAAATCAAACACGGCTTGTGCTAGCTCTTTGAAACTTGACACAATAAAAGAGTTCCAAGTTCTATCTCTATGGATTGTTTCCTATTGATGTAGGCCTAAGCAGACACTGGCGGAAATCACTTTCATGGAAAGGGGATGCTAGGTTTCCAAAAAACTACGAGTTTCCTGAAATCTCAGCACACATTTTTTCATCCAATCTTGATGACAGTTTCAGGTAATGATCAGTACCCCAATCCCACTTGGCTCACCAAATTTGTTCTTCTAGGTTAAACCTTTCGTTGGCAGTAACAGTTTTAATTTCTAGGTTTCACTCTGTTTTCTCCTATATGGATACATGTAGTTGGAACTCTAAATCAAACAGGGTTTGTGCTAGCTGTTTGAAACTTGACACACTAAAGTAGTTCCATTGTCTATCACTATGGTATTTTTTCCTATTGATGTAGCCCTAAGAAGAGACCGGCCAAATCACTTTCATGTAATGGGGATGCCAAGCTTCCAAAAAACTAAGAGTTTCCTGAAATCTCAGCAAACATTTTTTCACCCAATCATGATGACCCTATCAAGTAATGATCAGTATCCCAATCCCACTTGGCTCACCAAATATTCTTATTTTAGGTTAAACTGTTCGTTGGCAGTAACAGTTTTAATTTTTAGGTTTCACACTGATTTCTCCTATATTGATACATGTAGTTGGAACTCTAAATCAAACACGGTTTGTGCTAGCTTTTTGAAACTTGAAACAATAAAATAGTTCCAAGTTCTCTCTCTATGGTTTGTTTCCTATTGATGTAGGCCTAAGCAGAGACTGGCAGAAATCACTTTCATGGAAAGGGGTTGCCAAGCTTCCAAAAAACTACGAGTTTCCTGAAATCTCAGCACACATTTTTTCACCCAATCTTGATGACACTTTCAGGTAATGATCAGTACCCCAATCCCACTTGGCTCACCAAATTTCGTTCTTCTAGGTTAAACCTTTCGTTGGCAGTAACAGTTTTAAATTTTAGATTTCACTCTGTTTTTTCCTATATGGATTCATGTATTTTGAACTCTAAATCAAACACGGTTTGTGCTGGCTCTTTGAAATTTGACACAATAGAGTAGTTCCAAATTCTATCTCTATGGTTTGTTTCCTATTGATGTAGCCCTAAGCAGAGACTGGCGCAAATCACTTACATGGAAAGGGGTTGCCAAGCTTCCCAAAAACTACGAGTTTCCTGTAATCCCAGCACACATTTTTTCACCCAATCTTGATGACACTTTCAGTTAATGATCAGTACCCCAATCCCACTTGGCTCACCAAATTTCGTTCTTCTAGGTTAAACCGTTCGTTGGCAGTAACAGTTTTAATTTTC
Organism: Spermophilus citellus; assembly: GCF_964194105.1. NCBI lineage: Eukaryota > Metazoa > Chordata > Mammalia > Rodentia > Sciuridae > Spermophilus > Spermophilus citellus. The sequence continues at coordinate 54,280,040 of NC_138187.1, forward strand.
AGGTTTCACTCTGTTGTTTCCTATATGGATACATGTATTTGGAACTCTAAATCAAAGACGGTTTGTCCTAGCTCTTTGAAACTTGACACAATAAAGTAGTTCCAAGTTCTATCTCTATGGTTTGTTTCCTATTGATGTAGCCCTAAGCAGAGACGGGCGCAAATCACTTTCATGGAAAGGGGTTGCCAAGCTTCCAAAAAACTACGAGTTTCCTGAAATCTCAGCACACATTTTTTCATCCAATCTTGATGACACTTTCAGTTAATGATCAGTACACCAATCCCACTTGGCTCACCAAATTTCGTTCTTCTAGGTTAAACCGTTCGTTGGCAGTAACAGTTTTAATTTTTAGGTTTCACTCTGTTTTCTCCGATATGGATACATGTAGTTGGAACTCTAAATCAAAGACGGTTTGTCCTAGCTCTTTGAAACTTGACACAATAAAGTAGTTCCAAGTTCTAACTCTATGGTTTGTTTCCTATTGATGTAGCCCTAAGCAGAGACTGGCGCAAATCACTTTCATTGAAAGGGGTTGCCAAGAATCCAAAAAACTACGAGTTTCCAGAAATCTCGGCACACATTTTTTCACCCAATCTTGATGACACTTTCAGGTAATGATCAGTATCCCAATCCCACTTGGCTCACCAAATTTCATTCTTCTAGTTTAAACCGTACATTGGCAGTAACAGTTTTAAATTTTAGGTTTCACTCTGTTTTTTCCTATATGGATTCATGTATTTTGAACTCTAAATCAAACACGGTTTGTGCTGGCTCTTTGAAACTTGACACAATAGAGTAGTTCCAAATTCTATCTCTATGGTTTGTTTCCTATTGATGTAGCCCTAAGCAGAGACTGGCGCAAATCACTTACATGGAAAGGGGTTGCCAAGCTTCCAAAAAACTACGAGTTTCCTGAAATCTCAGCACACATTTTTTCACCCAATCTTGATGACACTTTCAGTTAATGATCAGTACCCCAATTCCACTTGGCTCACCAAATTTCGTTCTTCTAGGTTAAACCCTTCGTTGGCAGTAACAGTTTTAATTTTCAAGTTTCACTCTGTTTTCTCCTATATGGATACATGTAGTTGGAACTCTAAATCAAAGACGGTTTGTCCTAGCTCTTTGAAACTTGACACAATAAAGTAGTTCCAAGTTCTATCTCTATGGTTTGTTTCCTATTGATGTAGCCCTAAGCAGAGGCGGGCGCAAATCACTTTCATGGAAAGGGGTTGCCAAGCTTCCAAAAAACTACGAGTTTCCTGAAATCTCAGCACACATTTTTTCACCCAATCTTGATGACACTTTCAGGTAATGATCAGTACCCGAATCCCACTTGGCTCACCAAATTTCGTTCTTCTAGGTTAAACCGTTTGTTGGCAGTAAGAGTTTTAATTTTTAGGTTTCACTCTGTTTTCTCCGATATGGATACATGTAGTTGGAACTCTAAATCAAACACGGTTTGTGCTAGCTCTTTGAATCTTGACACAATAAAGTAGGTCCAAGTTCTATCTCTATGGTTTGTTTCCTATTGATGTAGCCCTAAGCAGAGATGGCGCAAATCACTTTCATGGAAAGGGGTTGCCAACCTTCCAAAAAACTACGAGTTTCCTGAAATCTCAGCGCACATTTTTTCACCCAATCTTGATGACACTTTCAGGTAATGATCAGTACCCCAATCCCACTTGGCTCACCAAATTTCGTTCTTCTAGGTTAAACCGTTCGTTGGCAGTAAGAGTTTTAATTTTTAGGTTTCACTCTGTTTTCTCCTATATGGATACATGTAGTTGGAACTCTAAATCAAAGACGGTTTGTGCTAGCTCTTTGAAACTTGACACAATAAAGTAGTTCCAAGTTCTATCTCTATGGTTTGTTTCCTATTGATGTAGCCCTAAGCAGAGACTGCCGCAAATCACTTTCATGGAAAGGGGTTGGCAAGCTTCCAAAAAACTACGAGTTTCCTGAAATCTCAGCACACATTTTTTCACCCAATCTTGATGACACTTTCATGTAATGATCAGTACCCCAATCCCACTTGGCTCACCAAATTTCCTTCTTCTAGGTTAAACTGTTCGTTGGCAGTAACAGTTTTAATTTTTAGGTTTCACTCTGTTTTCTCATATATGGATACATGTAGTTGGCACTCTAAATCAAACACGGTTTGTGCTAGCTCTTTGAATCTTGACACAATAAAGTAGGTCCAAGTTCTATCTCTATGGTTTGTTTCCTATTGATGTAGCCCTAAGCAGAGATGGCGCACATCACTTTCATGGAAAGGGGTTGCCAACCTTCCAAAAAACTACGAGTTTCCTGAAATATCAGCACATATTTTTTCACCCAATCTTTATGACACTTTCAGGTAATGATCAGTACCCCAATCCCACTTGGCTCACCAAATTTCGTTCTTCTAGGTTAAACCGTTCGTTGGCAGTAAGAATTTTAATTTTTAGGTTTCACTCTGTTTTCTCCTATATGGATACATGTAGTTGGAACTCTAAATCAAACACGGCTTGTGCTAGCTCTTTGAATCTTGACACAATAAAGTAGGTCCAAGTTCTATCTCTATGGTTTGTTTCCTATTGATGTAGCCCTAAGCAGAGATGGCGCAAATCACTATCATGGAAAGGGGTTGCCAACCTTCCAAAAAACTACGAGTTTCCTGAAATCTCAGCGCACATTTTTTCACCCAATCTTGATGACACTTTCAGGTAATGATCAGTACCCGAATCCCACTTGGCTCACCAAATTTCGTTCTTCTAGGTTAAACCGTTTGTTGGCAGTAAGAGTTTTAATTTTTAGGTTTCACTCTGTTTTCTCCGATATGGATACATGTAGTTGGAACTCTAAATCAAACACGGTTTGTGCTAGCTCTTTGAATCTTGACACAATAAAGTAGGTCCAAGTTCTATCTCTATGGTTTGTTTCCTATTGATGTAGCCCTAAGCAGAGATGGCGCAAATCACTTTCATGGAAAGGGGTTGCCAACCTTCCAAAAAACTACGAGTTTCCTGAAATCTCAGCGCACATTTTTTCACCCAATCTTGATGACACTTTCAGGTAATGATCAGTACCCCAATCCCACTTGGCTCACCAAATTTCGTTCTTCTAGGTTAAACCGTTCGTTGGCAGTAAGAGTTTTAATTTTTAGGTTTCACTCTGTTTTCTCCTATATGGATACATGTAGTTGGAACTCTAAATCAAAGACGGTTTGTGCTAGCTCTTTGAAACTTGACACAATAAAGTAGTTCCAAGTTCTATCTCTATGGTTTGTTTCCTATTGATGTAGCCCTAAGCAGAGACTGCCGCAAATCACTTTCATGGAAAGGGGTTGGCAAGCTTCCAAAAAACTACGAGTTTCCTGAAATCTCAGCACACATTTTTTCACCCAATCTTGATGACACTTTCATGTAATGATCAGTACCCCAATCCCACTTGGCTCACCAAATTTCCTTCTTCTAGGTTAAACTGTTCGTTGGCAGTAACAGTTTTAATTTTTAGGTTTCACTCTGTTTTCTCATATATGGATACATGTAGTTGGCACTCTAAATCAAACACGGTTTGTGCTAGCTCTTTGAATCTTGACACAATAAAGTAGGTCCAAGTTCTATCTCTATGGTTTGTTTCCTATTGATGTAGCCCTAAGCAGAGATGGCGCACATCACTTTCATGGAAAGGGGTTGCCAACCTTCCAAAAAACTACGAGTTTCCTGAAATATCAGCACATATTTTTTCACCCAATCTTTATGACACTTTCAGGTAATGATCAGTACCCCAATCCCACTTGGCTCACCAAATTTCGTTCTTCTAGGTTAAACCGTTCGTTGGCAGTAAGAATTTTAATTTTTAGGTTTCACTCTGTTTTCTCCTATATGGATACATGTAGTTGGAACTCTAAATCAAACACGGCTTGTGCTAGCTCTTTGAAACTTGACACAATAAAAGAGTTCCAAGTTCTATCTCTATGGATTGTTTCCTATTGATGTAGGCCTAAGCAGACACTGGCGGAAATCACTTTCATGGAAAGGGGATGCTAGGTTTCCAAAAAACTACGAGTTTCCTGAAATCTCAGCACACATTTTTTCATCCAATCTTGATGACAGTTTCAGGTAATGATCAGTACCCCAATCCCACTTGGCTCACCAAATTTGTTCTTCTAGGTTAAACCTTTCGTTGGCAGTAACAGTTTTAATTTCTAGGTTTCACTCTGTTTTCTCCTATATGGATACATGTAGTTGGAACTCTAAATCAAACACGGTTTGTGCTAGCTGTTTGAAACTTGACACACTAAAGTAGTTCCATTGTCTATCACTATGGTATTTTTTCCTATTGATGTAGCCCTAAGAAGAGACCGGCCAAATCACTTTCATGTAATGGGGATGCCAAGCTTCCAAAAAACTAAGAGTTTCCTGAAATCTCAGCAAACATTTTTTCACCCAATCATGATGACCCTATCAAGTAATGATCAGTATCCCAATCCCACTTGGCTCACCAAATATTCTTATTTTAGGTTAAACTGTTCGTTGGCAGTAACAGTTTTAATTTTTAGGTTTCACACTGATTTCTCCTATATTGATACATGTAGTTGGAACTCTAAATCAAACACGGTTTGTGCTAGCTTTTTGAAACTTGAAACAATAAAATAGTTCCAAGTTCTCTCTCTATGGTTTGTTTCCTATTGATGTAGGCCTAAGCAGAGACTGGCAGAAATCACTTTCATGGAAAGGGGTTGCCAAGCTTCCAAAAAACTACGAGTTTCCTGAAATCTCAGCACACATTTTTTCACCCAATCTTGATGACACTTTCAGGTAATGATCAGTACCCCAATCCCACTTGGCTCACCAAATTTCGTTCTTCTAGGTTAAACCTTTCGTTGGCAGTAACAGTTTTAAATTTTAGATTTCACTCTGTTTTTTCCTATATGGATTCATGTATTTTGAACTCTAAATCAAACACGGTTTGTGCTGGCTCTTTGAAATTTGACACAATAGAGTAGTTCCAAATTCTATCTCTATGGTTTGTTTCCTATTGATGTAGCCCTAAGCAGAGACTGGCGCAAATCACTTACATGGAAAGGGGTTGCCAAGCTTCCCAAAAACTACGAGTTTCCTGTAATCCCAGCACACATTTTTTCACCCAATCTTGATGACACTTTCAGTTAATGATCAGTACCCCAATCCCACTTGGCTCACCAAATTTCGTTCTTCTAGGTTAAACCGTTCGTTGGCAGTAACAGTTTTAATTTTCAGGTTTCACTCTGTTGTTTCCTATATGGATACATGTATTTGGAACTCTAAATCAAAGACGGTTTGTCCTAGCTCTTTGAAACTTGACACAATAAAGTAGTTCCAAGTTCTATCTCTATGGTTTGTTTCCTATTGATGAAGCCCTAAGCAGAGACGGGCGCAAATCACTTTCATGGAAAGGGGTTGCCAAGCTTCCAAAAAACTACGAGTTTCCTGAAATCTCAGCACACATTTTTTCATCCAATCTTGATGACACTTTCAGTTAATGATCAGTACACCAATCCCACTTGGCTCACCAAATTTCGTTCTTCTAGGTTAAACCGTTCGTTGGCAGTAACAGTTTTAATTTTTAGGTTTCACTCTGTTTTCTCCGATATGGATACATGTAGTTGGAACTCTAAATCAAACACGGTTTGTGCTAGCTCTTTGAATCTTGACACAATAAAGTAGGTCCAAGTTCTATCTCTATGGTTTGTTTCCTATTGATGTAGCCCTAAGCAGAGATGGCGCACATCACTTTCATGGAAAGGGGTTGCCAACCTTCCAAAAAACTACGAGTTTCCTGAAATATCAGCACATATTTTTTCACCCAATCTTTATGACACTTTCAGGTAATGATCAGTACCCCAATCCCACTTGGCTCACCAAATTTCGTTCTTCTAGGTTAAACCGTTCGTTGGCAGTAAGAATTTTAATTTTTAGGTTTCACTCTGTTTTCTCCGATATGGATACATGTAGTTGGAACTCTAAATCAAAGACGGTTTGTCCTAGCTCTTTGAAACTTGACACAATAAAGTAGTTCCAAGTTCTAACTCTATGGTTTGTTTCCTATTGATGTAGCCCTAAGCAGAGACTGGCGCAAATCACTTTCATGGAAAGGGGTTGGCAAGCTTCCAAAAAACTACGAGTTTCCTGAAATCTCAGCACACATTTTTTCACCCAATCTTGATGACACTTTCATGTAATGATCAGTACCCCAATCCCACTTGGCTCACCAAATTTCCTTCTTCTAGGTTAAACTGTTCGTTGGCAGTAACAGTTTTAATTTTTAGGTTTCACTCTGTTTTCTCATATATGGATACATGTAGTTGGCACTCTAAATCAAACACGGCTTGTGCTAGCTCTTTGAAACTTGACACAATAAAAGAGTTCCAAGTTCTATCTCTATGGATTGTTTCCTATTGATGTAGGCCTAAGCAGACACTGGCGGAAATCACTTTCATGGAAAGGGGATGCTAGGTTTCCAAAAAACTACGAGTTTCCTGAAATCTCAGCACACATTTTTTCATCCAATCTTGATGACAGTTTCAGGTAATGATCAGTACCCCAATCCCACTTGGCTCACCAAATTTGTTCTTCTAGGTTAAACCTTTCGTTGGCAGTAACAGTTTTAATTTCTAGGTTTCACTCTGTTTTCTCCTATATGGATACATGTAGTTGGAACTCTAAATCAAACACGGTTTGTGCTAGCTGTTTGAAACTTGACACACTAAAGTAGTTCCATTGTCTATCACTATGGTATTTTTTCCTATTGATGTAGCCCTAAGAAGAGACCGGCCAAATCACTTTCATGTAATGGGGATGCCAAGCTTCCAAAAAACTAAGAGTTTCCTGAAATCTCAGCAAACATTTTTTCACCCAATCATGATGACCCTATCAAGTAATGATCAGTATCCCAATCCCACTTGGCTCACCAAATTTTCTTATTTTAGGTTAAACTGTTCGTTGGCAGTAACAGTTTTAATTTTTAGGTTTCACACTGATTTCTCCTATATTGATACATGTAGTTGGAACTCTAAATCAAACACGGTTTGTGCTAGCTTTTTGAAACTTGAAACAATAAAATAGTTCCAAGTTCTCTCTCTATGGTTTGTTTCCTATTGATGTAGGCCTAAGCAGAGACTGGCAGAAATCACTTTCATGGAAAGGGGTTGCCAAGCTTCCAAAAAACTACGAGTTTCCTGAAATCTCAGCACACATTTTTTCACCCAATCTTGATGACACTTTCAGGTAATGATCAGTACCCCAATCCCACTTGGCTCACCAAATTTCGTTCTTCTAGGTTAAACCTTTCGTTGGCAGTAACAGTTTTAAATTTTAGATTTCACTCTGTTTTTTCCTATATGGATTCATGTATTTTGAACTCTAAATCAAACACGGTTTGTGCTGGCTCTTTGAAATTTGACACAATAGAGTAGTTCCAAATTCTATCTCTATGGTTTGTTTCCTATTGATGTAGCCCTAAGCAGAGACGGGCGCAAATCACTTACATGGAAAGGGGTTGCCAAGCTTCCCAAAAACTACGAGTTTCCTGTAATCCCAGCACACATTTTTTCACCCAATCTTGATGACACTTTCAGTTAATGATCAGTACCCCAATCCCACTTGGCTCACCAAATTTCGTTCTTCTAGGTTAAACCGTTCGTTGGCAGTAACAGTTTTAATTTTCAGGTTTCACTCTGTTGTTTCCTATATGGATACATGTATTTGGAACTCTAAATCAAAGACGGTTTGTCCTAGCTCTTTGAAACTTGACACAATAAAGTAGTTCCAAGTTCTATCTCTATGGTTTGTTTCCTATTGATGTAGCCCTAAGCAGAGACGGGCGCAAATCACTTTCATGGAAAGGGGTTGCCAAGCTTCCAAAAAACTACGAGTTTCCTGAAATCTCAGCACACATTTTTTCATCCAATCTTGATGACACTTTCAGTTAATGATCAGTACACCAATCCCACTTGGCTCACCAAATTTCGTTCTTCTAGGTTAAACCGTTCGTTGGCAGTAACAGTTTTAATTTTTAGGTTTCACTCTGTTTTCTCCGATATGGATACATGTAGTTGGAACTCTAAATCAAACACGGTTTGTGCTAGCTCTTTGAATCTTGACACAATAAAGTAGGTCCAAGTTCTATCTCTATGGTTTGTTTCCTATTGATGTAGCCCTAAGCAGAGATGGCGCACATCACTTTCATGGAAAGGGGTTGCCAACCTTCCAAAAAACTACGAGTTTCCTGAAATATCAGCACATATTTTTTCACCCAATCTTTATGACACTTTCAGGTAATGATCAGTACCCCAATCCCACTTGGCTCACCAAATTTCGTTCTTCTAGGTTAAACCGTTCGTTGGCAGTAAGAATTTTAATTTTTAGGTTTCACTCTGTTTTCTCCTATATGGATACATGTAGTTGGAACTCTAAATCAAACACGGCTTGTGCTAGCTCTTTGAAACTTGACACAATAAAAGAGTTCCAAGTTCTATCTCTATGGATTGTTTCCTATTGATGTAGGCCTAAGCAGACACTGGCGGAAATCACTTTCATGGAAAGGGGATGCTAGGTTTCCAAAAAACTACGAGTTTCCTGAAATCTCAGCACACATTTTTTCATCCAATCTTGATGACAGTTTCAGGTAATGATCAGTACCCCAATCCCACTTGGCTCACCAAATTTGTTCTTCTAGGTTAAACCTTTCGTTGGCAGTAACAGTTTTAATTTCTAGGTTTCACTCTGTTTTCTCCTATATGGATACATGTAGTTGGAACTCTAAATCAAACACGGTTTGTGCTAGCTGTTTGAAACTTGACACACTAAAGTAGTTCCATTGTCTATCACTATGGTATTTTTTCCTATTGATGTAGCCCTAAGAAGAGACCGGCCAAATCACTTTCATGTAATGGGGATGCCAAGCTTCCAAAAAACTAAGAGTTTCCTGAAATCTCAGCAAACATTTTTTCACCCAATCATGATGACCCTATCAAGTAATGATCAGTATCCCAATCCCACTTGGCTCACCAAATATTCTTATTTTAGGTTAAACTGTTCGTTGGCAGTAACAGTTTTAATTTTTAGGTTTCACACTGATTTCTCCTATATTGATACATGTAGTTGGAACTCTAAATCAAACACGGTTTGTGCTAGCTTTTTGAAACTTGAAACAATAAAATAGTTCCAAGTTCTCTCTCTATGGTTTGTTTCCTATTGATGTAGGCCTAAGCAGAGACTGGCAGAAATCACTTTCATGGAAAGGGGTTGCCAAGCTTCCAAAAAACTACGAGTTTCCTGAAATCTCAGCACACATTTTTTCACCCAATCTTGATGACACTTTCAGGTAATGATCAGTACCCCAATCCCACTTGGCTCACCAAATTTCGTTCTTCTAGGTTAAACCTTTCGTTGGCAGTAACAGTTTTAAATTTTAGATTTCACTCTGTTTTTTCCTATATGGATTCATGTATTTTGAACTCTAAATCAAACACGGTTTGTGCTGGCTCTTTGAAATTTGACACAATAGAGTAGTTCCAAATTCTATCTCTATGGTTTGTTTCCTATTGATGTAGCCCTAAGCAGAGACTGGCGCAAATCACTTACATGGAAAGGGGTTGCCAAGCTTCCCAAAAACTACGAGTTTCCTGTAATCCCAGCACACATTTTTTCACCCAATCTTGATGACACTTTCAGTTAATGATCAGTACCCCAATCCCACTTGGCTCACCAAATTTCGTTCTTCTAGGTTAAACCGTTCGTTGGCAGTAACAGTTTTAATTTTCAGGTTTCACTCTGTTGTTTCCTATATGGATACATGTATTTGGAACTCTAAATCAAAGACGGTTTGTCCTAGCTCTTTGAAACTTGACACAATAAAGTAGTTCCAAGTTCTATCTCTATGGTTTGTTTCCTATTGATGTAGCCCTAAGCAGAGACGGGCGCAAATCACTTTCATGGAAAGGGGTTGCCAAGCTTCCAAAAAACTACGAGTTTCCTGAAATCTCAGCACACATTTTTTCATCCAATCTTGATGACACTTTCAGTTAATGATCAGTACACCAATCCCACTTGGCTCACCAAATTTCGTTCTTCTAGGTTAAACCGTTCGTTGGCAGTAACAGTTTTAATTTTTAGGTTTCACTCTGTTTTCTCCGATATGGATACATGTAGTTGGAACTCTAAATCAAACACGGTTTGTGCTAGCTCTTTGAATCTTGACACAATAAAGTAGGTCCAAGTTCTATCTCTATGGTTTGTTTCCTATTGATGTAGCCCTAAGCAGAGATGGCGCACATCACTTTCATGGAAAGGGGTTGCCAACCTTCCAAAAAACTACGAGTTTCCTGAAATATCAGCACATATTTTTTCACCCAATCTTTATGACACTTTCAGGTAATGATCAGTACCCCAATCCCACTTGGCTCACCAAATTTCGTTCTTCTAGGTTAAACCGTTCGTTGGCAGTAAGAATTTTAATTTTTAGGTTTCACTCTGTTTTCTCCGATATGGATACATGTAGTTGGAACTCTAAATCAAAGACGGTTTGTCCTAGCTCTTTGAAACTTGACACAATAAAGTAGTTCCAAGTTCTAACTCTATGGTTTGTTTCCTATTGATGTAGCCCTAAGCAGAGACTGGCGCAAATCACTTTCATGGAAAGGGGTTGGCAAGCTTCCAAAAAACTACGAGTTTCCTGAAATCTCAGCACACATTTTTTCACCCAATCTTGATGACACTTTCATGTAATGATCAGTACCCCAATCCCACTTGGCTCACCAAATTTCCTTCTTCTAGGTTAAACTGTTCGTTGGCAGTAACAGTTTTAATTTTTAGGTTTCACTCTGTTTTCTCATATATGGATACATGTAGTTGGCACTCTAAATCAAACACGGCTTGTGCTAGCTCTTTGAAACTTGACACAATAAAAGAGTTCCAAGTTCTATCTCTATGGATTGTTTCCTATTGATGTAGGCCTAAGCAGACACTGGCGGAAATCACTTTCATGGAAAGGGGATGCTAGGTTTCCAAAAAACTACGAGTTTCCTGAAATCTCAGCACACATTTTTTCATCCAATCTTGATGACAGTTTCAGGTAATGATCAGTACCCCAATCCCACTTGGCTCACCAAATTTGTTCTTCTAGGTTAAACCTTTCGTTGGCAGTAACAGTTTTAATTTCTAGGTTTCACTCTGTTTTCTCCTATATGGATACATGTAGTTGGAACTCTAAATCAAACACGGTTTGTGCTAGCTGTTTGAAACTTGACACACTAAAGTAGTTCCATTGTCTATCACTATGGTATTTTTTCCTATTGATGTAGCCCTAAGAAGAGACCGGCCAAATCACTTTCATGTAATGGGGATGCCAAGCTTCCAAAAAACTAAGAGTTTCCTGAAATCTCAGCAAACATTTTTTCACCCAATCATGATGACCCTATCAAGTAATGATCAGTATCCCAATCCCACTTGGCTCACCAAATTTTCTTATTTTAGGTTAAATTGTTCGTTGGCAGTAACAGTTTTAATTTTTAGGTTTCACACTGATTTCTCCTATATTGATACATGTAGTTGGAACTCTAAATCAAACACGGTTTGTGCTAGCTTTTTGAAACTTGAAACAATAAAATAGTTCCAAGTTCTCTCTCTATGGTTTGTTTCCTATTGATGTAGGCCTAAGCAGAGACTGGCAGAAATCACTTTCATGGAAAGGGGTTGCCAAGCTTCCAAAAAACTACGAGTTTCCTGAAATCTCAGCACACATTTTTTCACCCAATCTTGATGACACTTTCAGGTAATGATCAGTACCCCAATCCCACTTGGCTCACCAAATTTCGTTCTTCTAGGTTAAACCTTTCGTTGGCAGTAACAGTTTTAAATTTTAGATTTCACTCTGTTTTTTCCTATATGGATTCATGTATTTTGAACTCTAAATCAAACACGGTTTGTGCTGGCTCTTTGAAATTTGACACAATAGAGTAGTTCCAAATTCTATCTCTATGGTTTGTTTCCTATTGATGTAGCCCTAAGCAGAGACTGGCGCAAATCACTTACATGGAAAGGGGTTGCCAAGCTTCCCAAAAACTACGAGTTTCCTGTAATCCCAGCACACATTTTTTCACCCAATCTTGATGACACTTTCAGTTAATGATCAGTACCCCAATCCCACTTGGCTCACCAAATTTCGTTCTTCTAGGTTAAACCGTTCGTTGGCAGTAACAGTTTTAATTTTCAGGTTTCACTCTGTTGTTTCCTATATGGATACATGTATTTGGAACTCTAAATCAAAGACGGTTTGTCCTAGCTCTTTGAAACTTGACACAATAAAGTAGTTCCAAGTTCTATCTCTATGGTTTGTTTCCTATTGATGTAGCCCTAAGCAGAGACGGGCGCAAATCACTTTCATGGAAAGGGGTTGCCAAGCTTCCAAAAAACTACGAGTTTCCTGAAATCTCAGCACACATTTTTTCATCCAATCTTGATGACACTTTCAGTTAATGATCAGTACACCAATCCCACTTGGCTCACCAAATTTCGTTCTTCTAGGTTAAACCGTTCGTTGGCAGTAACAGTTTTAATTTTTAGGTTTCACTCTGTTTTCTCCGATATGGATACATGTAGTTGGAACTCTAAATCAAACACGGTTTGTGCTAGCTCTTTGAATCTTGACACAATAAAGTAGGTCCAAGTTCTATCTCTATGGTTTGTTTCCTATTGATGTAGCCCTAAGCAGAGATGGCGCACATCACTTTCATGGAAAGGGGTTGCCAACCTTCCAAAAAACTACGAGTTTCCTGAAATATCAGCACATATTTTTTCACCCAATCTTTATGACACTTTCAGGTAATGATCAGTACCCCAATCCCACTTGGCTCACCAAATTTCGTTCTTCTAGGTTAAACCGTTCGTTGGCAGTAAGAATTTTAATTTTTAGGTTTCACTCTGTTTTCTCCTATATGGATACATGTAGTTGGAACTCTAAATCAAAGACGGTTTGTGCTAGCTTTTTGAATCTTGACACAATAGAGTAGTTCCAAATTCTATCTCTATCACCAAATTTCGTTCTTCTAGGTTAAACCGTTCGTTGCCAGTAACAGTTTTAATTTTTAGGTTTCACGGTGTTTTCTCCTATATGGACACATGTAGTTGGAACTCTAAATCAAACACGATTTGTGCTAGCAATTTTAAACATGACACAATAAAGTAGTTCCAAGTTCTGTTTCAATGGTTTGTTTCCTATGGATGAAGCCCTAAGCAGAGACTGGCGCAAATCACTTTCATGGAAAGGGGTTGCCAACCTTCCAACAAACTACGAGTTTCCTGAGATCTCAGCACACATTTTTTCACCCAATCTTGATGACACTTTCAGTTAATGATCAGTACCCCAATCCCACTTGGCTCACCAAATTTCGTTCTTCTAGGTTAAACCGTTCGTTGGCAGTAACAGTTTTAATTTTCAGGTTTCACTCTGTTTTCTCCTATATGGATACATGTAGTTGGAACTCTAAATCAAAGACGGTTTGTCCTAGCTCTTTGAAACTTGACACAATAAAGTAGTTCCAAGTTCTATCTCTATGGTTTGTTTCCTATTGATGTAGCCCTAAGCAGAGGCGGGCGCAAATCACTTTCATGGAAGGGGGTTGCCAAGCTTCCAAAAAACTACGAGTTTCCTGAAATCTCAGCACACATTTTTTCACCCAATCTTGATGACACTTTCAGGTAATGATCAGTACCCCAATCCCACTTGGCTCACCAAATTTCGTTCTTCTAGGTTAAACCGTTCGTTGGCAGTAACAGTTTTAATTTTTAGGTTTCACTCTGTTTTCTCCGATATGGATACATGTAGTTGGAACTCTAAATCAAACACGGTTTTTGCTAGCTCTTTGAATCTTGACACAATAAAGTAGGTCCAAGTTCTATCTCTATGGTTTGTTTCCTATTGATGTAGCCCTAAGCAGAGATGGCGCAAATCACTTTCATGGAAAGGGGTCGCCAACCTTCCAAAAAACCACGAGTTTCCTGAAATCTCAACACACATTTTTTCACCCACTCTTGATGACACTTTCAGTTAATGATCAGTACCCAATCCCACTTGGCTCACCAAATTTCGTTCTTCTAGGTTAAACCGTTCGTTGGCAGTAACAGTTTTAATTTTCAGGTTTCACTCTGTTTTCTCCTATATGGATACATGTAGTTGGAACTCTAAATCAAAGACCGTTTGTCCTAGCTCTTTGAAACTTGACACAATAAAGTAGTTCCAAGTTCTATCTCTATGGTTTGTTTCCTATTGATGTAGCCCTAAGCAGAGACGGGCACAAATCACTTTCATGGAAAGGGGTTGCCAAGCTTCCAAAAAACTACGAGTTTCCTGAAATCTCAGCACACATTTTTTCACCCAATCTTTATGACACTTAGAGGTAATGATCAGTACCCCAATCCCACTTGGCTCACCAAATTTCGTTCTGCTAGGTTAAACCGTTCGTTGGCAGTAACAGTTTTAATTTTTAGGTTTCACTCTGTTTTCTCTTATATGGATACATGTAGTTGGAACTCTAAATCAAACACGGTTTTTGCTAGCTCTTTGAATCTTGACACAATAAAGTAGGTCCAAGTTCTATCTCTATGGTTTGTTTCCTATTGATGTAGCCCTAAGCAGAGATGGCGCAAATCACTTTCATGGAAAGGGGTTGCCAACCTTCCAAAAAACTACGAGTTTCCTGAAATCTCAGCACACTTTTTTTCACCCAATCTTGATGACACTTTCAGGTCACGATCAGTACCCCAATCCCACTTGGCTCACCAAATTTCGTTCTTCTAGGTTAAACCGTTCGTTGGCAGTAACAGTTTTAATTTTTAGGTTTCACTCTGTTTTCTCCTATATGGATACATGTAGTTGGAACTCTAAATCAAAGACGGTTTGTCCTAGCTCTTTGAAACTTGACACAATAAAGTAGTTCCAAGTTCTATCTCTATGGTTTGTTTCCTATTGATGTAGCCCTAAGCAGAGACGGGCGCAAATCACTTTAATGGAAAGGGGTTGCCAAGATTCCAAAAAACTATGAGTTTCCTGAAATCTCAGCACACATTTTTTCACCCAATCTTTATGACACTTTCAGGTAATGATCAGTACCCCAATCCCACTTGGCTCACCAAATTTCATTCTGCTAGGTTAAACCGTTCGTTGGCAGTAACAGTTTTAATTTTTAGGTTTCACTCTGTTTTCTCCTATATGGATACATGTAGTTGGAACTCTAAATCAAACACGGTTTGTGCTAGCTCTTTGAATCTTGACATAATAAAGTAGGTCCAAGTTCTATCTCTATGGTTTGTTTCCTATTGATGTAGCCCTAAGCAGAGATGGCGCAAATCACTTTCATGGAAAGGTGTTGCCAACCTTCCAAAAAACTACGAGTTTCCTGAAATCTCAGCACACATTTTTTCACCCAATCTTGATGACACTTTCAGTTAATGATCAGTACCCCAATCCCACTTGGCTCACCAAATTTTGTTCTTCTAGGTTAAACCGTTCGTTGGCAGTAACAGTTTTAATTTTCAGGTTTCACTCTGTTTTCTCCTATATAGATACATGTAGTTGGAACTCTAAATCAAAGACGGTTTGTCCTAGCTCTTTGAAACTTGACACAATAAAGTAGTTCCAAGTTCTAACTCCATGGTTTGTTTCCTATTGATGTAGCCCTAAGCAGAGACTGGCGCAAATCACTTTCATGGAAAGGGGTTGCCAAGCTTCCAAAAAACCACGAGTTTCCTGAAATCTCAACACACATTTTTTCACCCAATCTTGATGACACTTTCAGTTAATGATCAGTACCCCAATCCCACTTGGCTCACCAAATTTCGTTCTTCTAGGTTAAACCGTTCGTTGGCAGTAAGTTTTAATTTTCAGGTTTCACTCTGTTTTCTCCTATATGGATACATGTAGTTGGAACTCTAAATCAAAGACGGTTTGTCCTAGCTCTTTGAAACTTGACACAATAAAGTAGTTCCAAGTTCTATCTCTATGGTTTGTTTCCTATTGATGTAGCCCTAAGCAGAGACGGGCGGAAATCACTTTAATGGAAAGGGGTTGCCAAGCTTCCAAAAAACCACGAGTTTCCTGAAATCTCAGCACACATTTTTTCACCCAATCTTGATGACACTTTCAGGTAATGATCAGTACCCCAATCCCACTTGGCTCACCAAATTTCGTTCTTCTAGGTTAAAACATTCGTTGGCAGTAACAGTTTTAATTTTAAGGTTTCACTCTGTTTTCTCCTATATGGATACATGTAGTTGGAACTCTAAATCAAACACGGATTGTGCTAGCTCTTTGAATCTTGACACAATAAAGTAGGTCCAAGTTCTATCTCTATGGTTTGTTTCCTATTGATGTAGCCCTAAGCAGAGATGGCGCAAATCACTTTCATGGAAAGGGGTTGCCAACCTTCCAAAAAACTACGAGTTTCCTGAAATCTCAGCACACATTTTTTAACCCAATCTTGATGACACTTTCAGTTAATGATCAGTACCCAAATCCAACATGGCTCACTAAATTTCGTTCTTCTAGGTTAAACTGTTCGTTGGCAGTAACAGTTTTAATTTTCAGGTTTCACTCTGTTTTCTCCTATATGGATACATGTAGTTGGAACTCTAAATCAAAGACGGTTTGTCCTAGCTCTTTGAAACTTGACACAATAAAGTAGTTCCAAGTTCTATCTCTATGGTATGTTTCCTATTGATGTAGCCCTAAGCAGAGACGGGCGCAAATCACTTTAATGGAAAGGGGTTTCCAAGCTTCCAAAAAACTACGAGTTTCCTGAAATCTCAGCACACATTTTTTCACCCAATCTTTATGACACTTTCAGGTAATGATCAGTACCCCAATCCCACTTGGCTCACCAAAATTCGTTCTGCTAGGTTATACCGTTCGTTGGCAGTAACAGTTTTAATGTTTAGGTTTCACTCTGTTTTCTCCTATATGGATACATGTAGTTGGAACTCTAAATCAAACACGGTTTGTGCTAGCTCTTTGAATCTTGACACAATAAAGTAGGTCCAAGTTCTATCTCTATGGTTTGTTTCCTATTGATGTAGCCCTAAGCAGAGATGGCGCAAATCACTTTCATGGAAAGGGGTTGCCAACCTTCCAAAAAACTACGAGTTTCCTGAAATCTCAGCACACATTTTTTCACCCAATCTTGATGACACTTTCAGTTAATGATCAGTACCCCAATCCCACTTGGCTCACCAAATTTCGTTATTCTAGGTTAAACCGTTCGTTGGCAGTAACAGTTTTAATTTTCAGGTTTCACTCTGTTTTCTCCTATATGGATACATGTAGTTGGAACTCTAAATCAAAGACGGTTTGTCCTAGCTCTTTGAAACTTGACACAATAAAGTAGTTCCAAGTTCTATCTCTATGGTTTGTTTCCTATTGATGTAGCCCTAAGCAGAGGCGGGCGCAAATCACTTTCATGGAAAGGGGTTGCCAAGCTTCCAAAAAACTACGAGTTTCCTGAAATCTCTGCACACATTTTTTCACCCAATCTTGATGACACTTTCAGGTAATGATCAGTACCCCAATCCCACTTGGCTCACCAAATTTCGTTCTTCTAGGTTAAACCGTTCGTTGGCAGTAACAGTTTTAATTTTTAGGTTTCACTCTGTTTTCTCCTATATGGATACATGTAGTTGGAACTCTAAATCAAAGACGGTTTGTCCTAGCTCTTTGAAACTTGACACAATAAAGTAGTTCCAAGTTCTAACTCTATGGTTTGTATCCTATTGATGTAGCCCTAAGCAGAGACTGGCGCAAATCACTTTCATGGAAAGGGGTTGCCAAGAATCCAAAAAACTACGAGTTTCCAGAAATCTCGGCACACATTTTTTCACCCAATCTTGATGACACTTTCAGGTAATGATCAGTATCCCAATCCCACTTGGCTCACCAAATTTCGTTCTTCTAGTTTAAACCGTACATTGGCAGTAAGAGTTTTAAATTTTAGGTTTCACTCTGTTTTTTTCTATATGGATTCATGTATTTTGAACTCTAAATCAAACACGGTTTGTGCTGGCTCTTTGAAACTTGACACAATAGAGTAGTTCCAAATTCTATCTCTATGGTTTGTTTCCTATTGATGTAGCCCTAAGCAGAGACTGGCGCAAATCACTTACATGGAAAGGGGTTGCCAAGCTTCCAAAAAACTACGAGTTTCCTGAAATCTCAGCACACATTTTTTCACCCAATCTTGATGACACTTTCAGTTAATGATCAGTACCCCAATTCCACTTGGCTCACCAAATTTCGTTCTTCTAGGTTAAACCCTTCGTTGGCAGTAACAGTTTTAATTTTCAAGTTTCACTCTGTTTTCTCCTATAAGGATACATGTAGTTGGAACTCTAAATCAAAGACGGTTTGCCCTAGCTCTTTGAAACTTGACACAATAAAGTAGTTCCAAGTTCTATCTCTATGGTTTGTTTCCTATTGATGTAGCCCTAAGCAGAGGCGGGCGCAAATCACTTTCATGGAAAGGGGTTGCCAAGCTTCCAAAAAACTACGAGTTTCCTGAAATCTCAGCACACATTTTTTCACCCAATCTTGATGACACTTTCAGGTAATGATCAGTACCCGAATCCCACTTGGCTCACCAAATTTCGTTCTTCTAGGTTAAACCGTTTGTTGGCAGTAAGAGTTTTAATTTTTAGGTTTCACTCTGTTTTCTCCGATATGGATACATGTAGTTGGAACTCTAAATCAAACACGGTTTGTGCTAGCTCTTTGAATCTTGACACAATAAAGTAGGTCCAAGTTCTATCTCTATGGTTTGTTTCCTATTGATGTAGCCCTAAGCAGAGATGGCGCAAATCACTTTCATGGAAAGGGGTTGCCAACCTTCCAAAAAACTACGAGTTTCCTGAAATCTCAGCGCACATTTTTTCACCCAATCTTGATGACACTTTCAGGTAATGATCAGTACCCCAATCCCACTTGGCTCACCAAATTTCGTTCTTCTAGGTTAAACCGTTCGTTGGCAGTAAGAGTTTTAATTTTTAGGTTTCACTCTGTTTTCTCCTATATGGATACATGTAGTTGGAACTCTAAATCAAAGACGGTTTGTGCTAGCTCTTTGAATCTTGACACAATAAAGTAGTTCCAAGTTCTATCTCTGTGGTTTGTTTCCTATTGATGTAGCCCTAGGCAGAGACTGGCGAAAATCACTTTCATGGAAAGGGGTTGGCAAGCTTCCAAAAAACTACGAGTTTCCTGAAATCTCAGCACACATTTTTTCACCCAATCTTGATGACACTTTCATGTAATGATCAGTACCCCAATCCCACTTGGCTCACCAAATTTCCTTCTTCTAGGTTAAACTGTTCGATGGCAGTAACAGTTTTAATTTTTAGGTTTCACTCAGTTTTCTCCTATATGGATACATGTAGTTGGCACTCTAAATCAAACACGGCTTGTGCTAGCTCTTTGAAACTTGACACAATAAAAGAGTTCCAAGTTCTATCTCTATGGATTGTTTCCTATTGATGTAGGCCTAAGCAGACACTGGCGGAAATCACTTTCATGGAAAGGGGATGCTAGGTTTCCAAAAAACTACGAGTTTCCTGAAATCTCAGCACACATTTTTTCATCCAATCTTGATGACAGTTTCAGGTAATGATCAGTACCCCAATCCCACTTGGCTCACCAAATTTGTTCTTCTAGGTTAAACCTTTCGTTGGCAGTAACAGTTTTAATTTCTAGGTTTCACTCTGTTTTCTCCTATATGGATACATGTAGTTGGAACTCTAAATCAAACACGGTTTGTGCTAGCTCTTTGAAACTTGACACACTAAAGTAGTTCCATTGTCTATCTCTATGGTATTTTTTCCTATTGATGTAGCCCTAAGAAGAGACCGGCCAAATCACTTTCATGTAATGGGGATGCCAAGCTTCCAAAAAACTAAGAGTTTCCTGAAATCTCAGCACACATTTTTTCACCCAATCATGATGACCCTATCAAGTAATGATCAGTACCCCAATCCCACTTGGCTCACCAAATTTTCTTATTTTAGGTTAAACTGTTCGTTGGCAGTAACAGTTTTAATTTTTAGGTTTCACACTGATTTCTCCTATATTGATACATGTAGTTGGAACTCTAAATCAAACACGGTTTGTGCTAGCTTTTTGAAACTTGAAACAATAAAGTAGTTCCAAGTTCTCTCTCTATGGTTTGTTTCCTATTGATGTAGGCCTAAGCAGAGACTGGCAGAAATCACTTTCATGGAAAGGGGTTGCCAAGCTTCCAAAAAACTACGAGTTTCCTGAAATCTCAGCACACATTTTTTCACCCAATCTTGATGACACTTTCAGGTAATGATCAGTACCCCAATCCCACTTGGCTCACCAAATTTCGTTCTTCTAGGTTAAACCTTTCGTTGGCAGTAACAGTTTTAAATTTTAGGTTTCACTCTGTTTTTTCCTATATGGATTCATGTATTTTGAACTCTAAATCAAACACGGTTTGTGCTGGCTCTTTGAAATTTGACACAATAGAGTAGTTCCAAATTCTATCTCTATGGTTTGTTTCCTATTGATGTAGCCCTAAGCAGAGACTGGCGCAAATCACTTACATGGAAAGGGGTTGCCAAGCTTCCCCAAAACTACGAGTTTCCTGTAATCCCAGCACACATTTTTTCACCCAATCTTGATGACACTTTCAGTTAATGATCAGTACCCCAATCCCACTTGGCTCACCAAATTTCGTTCTTCTAGGTTAAACCGTTCGTTGGCAGTAACAGTTTTAATTTTCAGGTTTCACTCTGTTTTCTCCTATATGGATACATGTAGTTGGAACTCTAAATCAAAGACGGTTTGTGCTAGCTCTTTGAATCTTGACACAATAGAGTAGTTCCAAATTCTATCTCTATCACCAAATTTCGTTCTTCTAGGTTAAACCGTTCGTTGCCAGTAACAGTTTTAATTTTTAGGTTTCACGGTGTTTTCTCCTATATGGACACATGTAGTTGGAACTCTAAATCAAACACGATTTGTGCTAGCACTTTGAAACATGACACAATAAAGTAGTTCCAAGTTCTGTTTCAATGGTTTGTTTCCTATGGATGAAGCCCTAAGCAGAGACTGGCGCAAATCACTTTCATGGAAAGGGGTTGCCAACCTTCCAAAAAACTACGAGTTTCCTGAGATCTCAGCACACATTTTTTCACCCAATCTTGATGACACTTTCAGTTAATGATTAGTACCCCAATCCCACTTGGCTCACCAAATTTCGTTCTTCTAGGTTAAACCGTTCGTTGGCAGTAACAGTTTTAATTTTCAGGTTTCACTCTGTTTTCTCCTATATGGATACATGTAGTTGGAACTCTAAATCAAAGACGGTTTGCCCTAGCTCTTTGAAACTTGACACAATAAAGTAGTTCCAAGTTCTATCTCTATGGTTTGTTTCCTATTGATGTAGCCCTAAGCAGAGGCGGGCGCAAATCACTTTCATGGAAAGGGGTTGCCAAGCTTCCAAAAAACTACGAGTTTCCTGAAATCTCAGCACACATTTTTTCACCCAATCTTGATGACACTTTCAGGTAATGATCAGTACCCGAATCCCACTTGGCTCACCAAATTTCGTTCTTCTAGGTTAAACCGTTTGTTGGCAGTAAGAGTTTTAATTTTTAGGTTTCACTCTGTTTTCTCCGATATGGATACATGTAGTTGGAACTCTAAATCAAACACGGTTTGTGCTAGCTCTTTGAATCTTGACACAATAAAGTAGGTCCAAGTTCTATCTCTATGGTTTGTTTCCTATTGATGTAGCCCTAAGCAGAGATGGCGCAAATCACTTTCATGGAAAGGGGTTGCCAACCTTCCAAAAAACTACGAGTTTCCTGAAATCTCAGCGCACATTTTTTCACCCAATCTTGATGACACTTTCAGGTAATGATCAGTACCCCAATCCCACTTGGCTCACCAAATTTCGTTCTTCTAGGTTAAACCGTTCGTTGGCAGTAAGAGTTTTAATTTTTAGGTTTCACTCTGTTTTCTCCTATATGGATACATGTAGTTGGAACTCTAAATCAAAGACGGTTTGTGCTAGCTCTTTGAATCTTGACACAATAAAGTAGTTCCAAGTTCTATCTCTATGGTTTGTTTCCTATTGATGTAGCCCTAAGCAGAGACTGGCGCAAATCACTTTCATGGAAAGGGGTTGGCAAGCTTCCAAAAAACTACGAGTTTCCTGAAATCTCAGCACACATTTTTTCACCCAATCTTGATGACACTTTCATGTAATGATCAGTACCCCAATCCCACTTGGCTCACCAAATTTCCTTCTTCTAGGTTAAACTGTTCGATGGCAGTAACAGTTTTAATTTTTAGGTTTCACTCTGTTTTCTCATATATGGATACATGTAGTTGGCACTCTAAATCAAACACGGCTTGTGCTAGCTCTTTGAAACTGGACACAATAAAAGAGTTCCAAGTTCTATCTCTATGGATTGTTTCCTATTGATGTAGGCCTAAGCAGACACTGGCGGAAATCACTTTCATGGAAAGGGGATGCTAGGTTTCCAAAAAACTACGAGTTTCCTGAAATCTCAGCACACATTTTTTCATCCAATCTTGATGACAGTTTCAGGTAATGATCAGTACCCCAATCCCACTTGGCTCACCAAAGTTGTTCTTCTAGGTTAAACCTTTCGTTGGCAGTAACAGTTTTAATTTCTAGGTTTCACTCTGTTTTCTCCTATATGGATACATGTAGTTGGAACTCTAAATCAAAGACGGTTTGTGCTAGCTCTTTGAATCTTGACACAATAAAGTAGTTCCAAGTTCTAACTCTATGGTTTGTTTCCTATTGATGTAGCCCTAAGCAGAGACTGGCGCAAATCACTTTCATGGAAAGGGGTTGCCAAGCTTCCAAAAAACCACGAGTTTCCTGAAATCTCAACACACATTTTTTCACCCAATCTTGATGACACTTTCAGTTAATGATCAGTACCCAATCCCACTTGGCTCACCAAATTTCGTTCTTCTAGGTTAAACCGTTCGTTGGCAGTAACAGTTTTAATTTTCAGGTTTCACTCTGTTTTCTCCTATATGGATACATGTAGTTGGAACTCTAAATCAAAACGGTTTGTCCTAGCTCTTTGAAACTTGACACAATAAAGTAGTTCCAAGTTCTATCTCTATGGTTTGTTTCCTATTGATGTAGCCCTAAGCAGAGACGGGCACAAATCACTTTCATGGAAAGGGGTTGCCAAGCTTCCAAAAAACTACGAGTTTCCTGAAATCTCAGCACACATTTTTTCACCCAATCTTTATGACACTTAGAGGTAATGATCAGTACCCCAATCCCACTTGACTCACCAAATTTCGTTCTGCTAGGTTAAACCGTTCGTTGGCAGTAACAGTTTTAATTTTTAGGTTTCACTCTGTTTTCTCTTATATGGATACATGTAGTTGGAACTCTAAATCAAACACGGTTTTTGCTAGCTCTTTGAATCTTGACACAATAAAGTAGGTCCAAGTTCTATCTCTATGATTTGTTTCCTATTGATGTAGCCCTAAGCAGAGATGGCGCAAATCACTTTCATGGAAAGGGGTTGCCAACCTTCCAAAAAACTACGAGTTTCCTGAAATCTCAGCACACATTTTTTCACCCAATCTTGATGACACTTTCAGTTAATGATCAGTACCCCAATCCCACTTGGCTCACCAAATTTCGTTCTTCTAGGTTAAACCGTTCGTTGGCAGTAACAGTTTTAATTTTCAGGTTTCACTCTGTTTTCTCCTATATGGATACATGTAGTTGGAACTCTAAATCAAAGACGGTTTGTCCTAGCTCTTTGAAACTTGACACAATAAAGTAGTTCCAAGTTCTATCTCTATGGTTTGTTTCCTATTGATGTAGCCCTAAGCAGAGACGGGCGCAAATCACTTTAATGGAAAGGGGTTGCCAAGATTCCAAAAAACTATGAGTTTCCTGAAATCTCAGCACACATTTTTTCACCCAATCTTTATGACACTTTCAGGTAATGATCAGTACCCCAATCCCACTTGGCTCATCAAATTTCGTTCTTCTAGGTTAAACCGTTCGTTGGCAGTAACAGTTTTAATTTTTAGGTTTCACTCTGTTTTCTCCGATATGGATACATGTAGTTGGAACTCTAAATCAAAGACGGTTTGTCCTAGCTCTTTGAAACTTGACACAATAAAGTAGTTCCAAGTTCTAACTCTATGGTTTGTTTCCTATTGATGTAGCCCTAAGCAGAGACTGGCGCAAATCACTTTCATGGAAAGGGGTTGCCAAGAATCCAAAAAACTACGAGTTTCCAGAAATCTCGGCACACATTTTTTCACCCAATCTTGATGACACTTTCAGGTAATGATCAGTATCCCAATCCCACTTGGCTCACCAAATTTCGTTCTTCTAGTTTAAACCGTACATTGGCAGTAAGAGTTTTAAATTTTAGGTTTCACTCTGTTTTTTTCTATATGGATTCATGTATTTTGAACTCTAAATCAAACACGGTTTGTGCTGGCTCTTTGAAACTTGACACAATAGAGTAGTTCCAAATTCTATCTCTATGGTTTGTTTCCTATTGATGTAGCCCTAAGCAGAGACTGGCGCAAATCACTTACATGGAAAGGGGTTGCCAAGCTTCCAAAAAACTACGAGTTTCCTGAAATCTCAGCACACATTTTTTCACCCAAACTTGATGACACTTTCAGTTAATGATCAGTACCCCAATTCCACTTGGCTCACCAAATTTCGTTCTTCTAGGTTAAACCATTCGTTGGCAGTAACAGTTTTAATT
This sequence comes from Spermophilus citellus, assembly GCF_964194105.1. Classification (NCBI taxonomy): domain Eukaryota; kingdom Metazoa; phylum Chordata; class Mammalia; order Rodentia; family Sciuridae; genus Spermophilus; species Spermophilus citellus. Next base: position 54,304,861 of record NC_138187.1, read on the forward strand.
TTCAAGTTTCACTCTGTTTTCTCCTATAAGGATACATGTAGTTGGAACTCTAAATCAAAGACGGTTTGCCCTAGCTCTTTGAAACTTGACACAATAAAGTAGTTCCAAGTTCTATCTCTATGGTTTGTTTCCTATTGATGTAGCCCTAAGCAGAGGCGGGCGCAAATCACTTTCATGGAAAGGGGTTGCCAAGCTTCCAAAAAACTACGAGTTTCCTGAAATCTCAGCACACATTTTTTCACCCAATCTTGATGACACTTTCAGGTAATGATCAGTACCCGAATCCCACTTGGCTCACCAAATTTCGTTCTTCTAGGTTAAACCGTTTGTTGGCAGTAAGAGTTTTAATTTTTAGGTTTCACTCTGTTTTCTCCGATATGGATACATGTAGTTGGAACTCTAAATCAAACACGGTTTGTGCTAGCTCTTTGAATCTTGACACAATAAAGTAGGTCCAAGTTCTATCTCTATGGTTTGTTTCCTATTGATGTAGCCCTAAGCAGAGATGGCGCAAATCACTTTCATGGAAAGGGGTTGCCAACCTTCCAAAAAACTACGAGTTTCCTGAAATCTCAGCGCACATTTTTTCACCCAATCTTGATGACACTTTCAGGTAATGATCAGTACCCCAATCCCACTTGGCTCACCAAATTTCGTTCTTCTAGGTTAAACCGTTCGTTGGCAGTAAGAGTTTTAATTTTTAGGTTTCACTCTGTTTTCTCCTATATGGATACATGTAGTTGGAACTCTAAATCAAAGACGGTTTGTGCTAGCTCTTTGAATCTTGACACAATAAAGTAGTTCCAAGTTCTATCTCTATGGTTTGTTTCCTATTGATGTAGCCCTAAGCAGAGACTGGCGCAAATCACTTTCATGGAAAGGGGTTGGCAAGCTTCCAAAAAACTACGAGTTTCCTGAAATCTCAGCACACATTTTTTCACCCAATCTTGATGACACTTTCATGTAATGATCAGTACCCCAATCCCACTTGGCTCACCAAATTTCCTTCTTCTAGGTTAAACTGTTCGATGGCAGTAACAGTTTTAATTTTTAGGTTTCACTCTGTTTTCTCATATATGGATACATGTAGTTGGCACTCTAAATCAAACACGGCTTGTGCTAGCTCTTTGAAACTGGACACAATAAAAGAGTTCCAAGTTCTATCTCTATGGATTGTTTCCTATTGATGTAGGCCTAAGCAGACACTGGCGGAAATCACTTTCATGGAAAGGGGATGCTAGGTTTCCAAAAAACTACGAGTTTCCTGAAATCTCAGCACACATTTTTTCATCCAATCTTGATGACAGTTTCAGGTAATGATCAGTACCCCAATCCCACTTGGCTCACCAAATTTGTTCTTCTAGGTTAAACCTTTCGTTGGCAGTAACAGTTTTAATTTCTAGGTTTCACTCTGTTTTCTCCTATATGGATACATGTAGTTGGAACTCTAAATCAAACACGGTTTGTGCTAGCTCTTTGAAACTTGACACACTAAAGTAGTTCCATTGTCTATCTCTATGGTATTTTTTCCTATTGATGTAGCCCTAAGAAGAGACCGGCCAAATCACTTTCATGTAATGGGGATGCCAAGCTTCCAAAAAACTAAGAGTTTCCTGAAATCTCAGCACACATTTTTTCACCCAATCATGATGACCCTATCAAGTAATGATCAGTACCCCAATCCCACTTGGCTCACCAAATTTTCTTATTTTAGGTTAAACTGTTCGTTGGCAGTAACAGTTTTAATTTTTAGGTTTCACACTGATTTCTCCTATATTGATACATGTAGTTGGAACTCTAAATCAAACACGGTTTGTGCTAGCTTTTTGAAACTTGAAACAATAAAGTAGTTCCAAGTTCTCTCTCTATGGTTTGTTTCCTATTGATGTAGGCCTAAGCAGAGACTGGCAGAAATCACTTTCATGGAAAGGGGTTGCCAAGCTTCCAAAAAACTACGAGTTTCCTGAAATCTCAGCACACATTTTTTCACCCAATCTTGATGACACTTTCAGGTAATGATCAGTACCCCAATCCCACTTGGCTCACCAAATTTCGTTCTTCTAGGTTAAACCTTTCGTTGGCAGTAACAGTTTTAAATTTTAGGTTTCACTCTGTTTTTTCCTATATGGATTCATGTATTTTGAACTCTAAATCAAACACGGTTTGTGCTGGCTCTTTGAAATTTGACACAATAGAGTAGTTCCAAATTCTATATCTATGGTTTGTTTCCTATTGATGTAGCCCTAAGCAGAGACTGGCGCAAATCACTTACATGGAAAGGGGTTGCCAAGCTTCCCCAAAACTACGAGTTTCCTGTAATCCCAGCACACATTTTTTCACCCAATCTTGATGACACTTTCAGTTAATGATCAGTACCCCAATCCCACTTGGCTCACCAAATTTCGTTCTTCTAGGTTAAACCGTTCGTTGGCAGTAACAGTTTTAATTTTCAGGTTTCACTCTGTTTTCTCCTATATGGATACATGTAGTTGGAACTCTAAATCAAAGACGGTTTGTCCTAGCTCTTTGAATCTTGACACAATAGAGTAGTTCCAAATTCTATCTCTATCACCAAATTTCGTTCTTCTAGGTTAAACCGTTCGTTGCCAGTAACAGTTTTAATTTTTAGGTTTCACGGTGTTTTCTCCTATATGGACACATGTAGTTGGAACTCTAAATCAAACACGATTTGTGCTAGCACTTTGAAACATGACACAATAAAGTAGTTCCAAGTTCTGTTTCAATGGTTTGTTTCCTATGGATGAAGCCCTAAGCAGAGACTGGCGCAAATCACTTTCATGGAAAGGGGTTGCCAACCTTCCAAAAAACTACGAGTTTCCTGAGATCTCAGCACACATTTTTTCACCCAATCTTGATGACACTTTCAGTTAATGATCAGTACCCCAATCCCACTTGGCTCACCAAATTTCGTTCTTCTAGGTTAAACCGTTCGTTGGCAGTAACAGTTTTAATTTTCAGGTTTCACTCTGTTTTCTCCTATATGGATACATGTAGTTGGAACTCTAAATCAAAGACGGTTTGCCCTAGCTCTTTGAAACTTGACACAATAAAGTAGTTCCAAGTTCTATCTCTATGGTTTGTTTCCTATTGATGTAGCCCTAAGCAGAGGCGGGCGCAAATCACTTTCATGGAAAGGGGTTGCCAAGCTTCCAAAAAACTACGAGTTTCCTGAAATCTCAGCACACATTTTTTCACCCAATCTTGATGACACTTTCAGGTAATGATCAGTACCCGAATCCCACTTGGCTCACCAAATTTCGTTCTTCTAGGTTAAACCGTTTGTTGGCAGTAAGAGTTTTAATTTTTAGGTTTCACTCTGTTTTCTCCGATATGGATACATGTAGTTGGAACTCTAAATCAAACACGGTTTGTGCTAGCTCTTTGAATCTTGACACAATAAAGTAGGTCCAAGTTCTATCTCTATGGTTTGTTTCCTATTGATGTAGCCCTAAGCAGAGATGGCGCAAATCACTTTCATGGAAAGGGGTTGCCAACCTTCCAAAAAACTACGAGTTTCCTGAAATCTCAGCGCACATTTTTTCACCCAATCTTGATGACACTTTCAGGTAATGATCAGTACCCCAATCCCACTTGGCTCACCAAATTTCGTTCTTCTAGGTTAAACCGTTCGTTGGCAGTAAGAGTTTTAATTTTTAGGTTTCACTCTGTTTTCTCCTATATGGATACATGTAGTTGGAACTCTAAATCAAAGACGGTTTGTGCTAGCTCTTTGAATCTTGACACAATAAAGTAGTTCCAAGTTCTATCTCTATGGTTTGTTTCCTATTGATGTAGCCCTAAGCAGAGACTGGCGCAAATCACTTTCATGGAAAGGGGTTGGCAAGCTTCCAAAAAACTACGAGTTTCCTGAAATCTCAGCACACATTTTTTCACCCAATCTTGATGACACTTTCATGTAATGATCAGTACCCCAATCCCACTTGGCTCACCAAATTTCCTTCTTCTAGGTTAAACTGTTCGATGGCAGTAACAGTTTTAATTTTTAGGTTTCACTCTGTTTTCTCATATATGGATACATGTAGTTGGCACTCTAAATCAAACACGGCTTGTGCTAGCTCTTTGAAACTTGACACAATAAAAGAGTTCCAAGTTCTATCTCTATGGATTGTTTCCTATTGATGTAGGCCTAAGCAGACACTGGCGGAAATCACTTTCATGGAAAGGGGATGCTAGGTTTCCAAAAAATTACGAGTTTCCTGAAATCTCAGCACACATTTTTTCATCCAATCTTGATGACACTTTCAGGTAATGATCAGTACCCCAATCCCACTTGGCTCACCAAAGTTGTTCTTCTAGGTTAAACCTTTCGTTGGCAGTAACAGTTTTAATTTCTAGGTTTCACTCTGTTTTCTCCTATATGGATACATGTAGTTGGAACTCTAAATCAAAGACGGTTTGTGCTAGCTCTTTGAATCTTGACACAATAAAGTAGTTCCAAGTTCTAACTCTATGGTTTGTTTCCTATTGATGTAGCCCTAAGCAGAGACTGGCGCAAATCACTTTCATGGAAAGGGGTTGCCAAGCTTCCAAAAAACCACGAGTTTCCTGAAATCTCAACACACATTTTTTCACCCAATCTTGATGACACTTTCAGTTAATGATCAGTACCCAATCCCACTTGGCTCACCAAATTTCGTTCTTCTAGGTTAAACCGTTCGTTGGCAGTAACAGTTTTAATTTTCAGGTTTCACTCTGTTTTCTCCTATATGGATACATGTAGTTGGAACTCTAAATCAAAACGGTTTGTCCTAGCTCTTTGAAACTTGACACAATAAAGTAGTTCCAAATTCTATCTCTATGGTTTGTTTCCTATTGATGTAGCCCTAAGCAGAGACGGGCACAAATCACTTTCATGGAAAGGGGTTGCCAAGCTTCCAAAAAACTACGAGTTTCCTGAAATCTCAGCACACATTTTTTCACCCAATCTTTATGACACTTAGAGGTAATGATCAGTACCCCAATCCCACTTGACTCACCAAATTTCGTTCTGCTAGGTTAAACCGTTCGTTGGCAGTAACAGTTTTAATTTTTAGGTTTCACTCTGTTTTCTCTTATATGGATACATGTAGTTGGAACTCTAAATCAAACACGGTTTGTGCTAGCTCTTTGAATCTTGACACAATAAAGTAGGTCCAAGTTCTATCTCTATGATTTGTTTCCTATTGATGTAGCCCTAAGCAGAGATGGCGCAAATCACTTTCATGGAAAGGGGTTGCCAACCTTCCAAAAAACTACGAGTTTCCTGAAATCTCAGCACACATTTTTTCACCCAATCTTGATGACACTTTCAGTTAATGATCAGTACCCCAATCCCACTTGGCTCAAAAAATTTCGTTCTTCTAGGTTAAACCGTTCGTTGGCAGTAACAGTTTTAATTTTCAGGTTTCACTCTGTTTTCTCCTATATGGATACATGTAGTTGGAACTCTAAATCAAAGACGGTTTGTCCTAGCTCTTTGAAACTTGACACAATAAAGTAGTTCCAAGTTCTATCTCTATGGTTTGTTTCCTATTGATGTAGCCCTAAGCAGAGACGGGCGCAAATCACTTTAATGGAAAGGGGTTGCCAAGATTCCAAAAAACTATGTGTTTCCTGAAATCTCAGCACACATTTTTTCACCCAATCTTTATGACACTTTCAGGTAATGATCAGTACCCCAATCCCACTTGGCTCACCAAATTTCGTTCTGCTAGGTTAAACCGTTCGTTGGCAGTAACAGTTTTAATTTTTAGGTTTCACTCTGTTTTCTCCTATATGGATACATGTAGTTGGAACTCTAAATCAAACACGGTTTGTGCTAGCTCTTTGAATCTTGACATAATAAAGTAGGTCCAAGTTCTATCTCTATGGTTTGTTTCCTATTGATGTAGCCCTAAGCAGAGATGGCGCAAATCACTTTCATGGAAAGGGGTTGCCAACCTTCCAAAAAACTACGAGTTTCCTGAAATCTCAGCGCACATTTTTTCACCCAATCTTGATGACACTTTCAGTTAATGATCAGTACCCCAATCCCACTTGGCTCACCAAATTTCGTTCTTCTAGGTTAAACCGTTCGTTGGCAGTAAGAATTTTAATTTTTAGGTTTCACTCTGTTTTCTCCTATATGGATACATGTAGTTGGAACTCTAAATCAAAGACGGTTTGTGCTAGCTCTTTGAATCTTGACACAATAGAGTAGTTCCAAATTCTATCTCTATCACCAAATTTCGTTCTTCTAGGTTAAACCGTTCGTTGCCAGTAACAGTTTTAATTTTTAGGTTTCACGGTGTTTTCTCCTATATGGACACATGTAGTTGGAACTCTAAATCAAACACGATTTGTGCTAGCACTTTGAAACATGACACAATAAAGTAGTTCCAAGTTCTGTTTCAATGGTTTGTTTCCTATGGATGAAGCCCTAAGCAGAGACTGGCGCAAATCACTTTCATGGAAAGGGGTTGCCAACCTTCCAAAAAACTACGAGTTTCCTGAGATCTCAGCACACATTTTTTCACCCAATCTTGATGACACTTTCAGTTAATGATCAGTACCCCAATCCCACTTGGCTCACCAAATTTCGTTCTTCTAGGTTAAACCGTTCGTTGGCAGTAACAGTTTTAATTTTCAGGTTTCACTCTGTTTTCTCCTATATGGATACATGTAGTTGGAACTCTAAATCAAAGACGGTTTGTCCTAGCTCTTTGAAACTTGACACAATAAAGTAGTTCCAAGTTCTATCTCTATGGTTTGTTTCCTATTGATGTAGCCCTAAGCAGAGGCGGGCGCAAATCACTTTCATGGAAGGGGGTTGCCAAGCTTCCAAAAAACTACGAGTTTCCTGAAATCTCAGCACACATTTTTTCACCCAATCTTGATGACACTTTCAGGTAATGATCAGTACCCCAATCCCACTTGGCTCACCAAATTTCGTTCTGCTAGGTTAAACCGTTCGTTGGCAGTAACAGTTTTAATTTTTAGGTTTCACTCTGTTTTCTCCGATATGGATACATGTAGTTGGAACTCTAAATAAAACACGGTTTGTGCTAGCTCTTTGAATCTTGACACAATAAAGTAGATCCATGTTCTATCTCTATGGTTTGTTTCCTATTGATGTAGCCCTAAGCAGAGATGGCGCAAATCACTTTCATGGAAAGGGGTTGCCAACCTTCCAAAAAACTACGAGTTTCCTGAAATCTCAGCACACATTTTTTCACCCAATCTTGATGACACTTTCAGGTAATGATCAGTACCCCAATCCCACTTGGCTCACCAAATTTTGTTCTTCTAGGTTAAACCGTTCGTTGGCAGTAAGAGTTTTAATTTTTAGGTTTCACTCTGTTTTCTCCTATATGGATACATGTAGTTGGAACTCTAAATCAAAGACGGTTTGTGCTAGCTCTTTGAATCTTGACACAATAAAGTAGTTCCAAGTTCTATCTCTATGGATGGTTTCCTATTGATGTAGCCCTAAGCAGAGACGGGCGCAAATCACTTTCATGGAAAGGGGTTGCCAACCTTCCAAAAAACTACGAGTTTCCTGAAATCTCAGCACACATTTTTTCACCCAATCTTTATGACACTTTCAGGTAATGATCAGTACCCCAATCCCACTTGGCTCACCAAATTTCGTTCTGCTAGGTTAAACCGTTCGTTGGCAGTAACAGTTTTAATTTTTAGGTTTCACTCTGTTTTCTCCTATATGGATACATGTAGTTGGAACTCTAAATCAAACACGGTTTGTGCTAGCTCTTTGAATCTTGACATAATAAAGTAGGTCCAAGTTCTATCTCTATGGTTTGTTTCCTATTGATGTAGCCCTAAGCAGAGATGGCGCAAATCACTTTCATGGAAAGGGGTTGCCAACCTTCCAAAAAACTACGAGTTTCCTGAAATCTCAGCACACATTTTTTCACCCAATCTTGATGACACTTTCAGTTAATGATCAGTACCCCAATCCCACTTGGCTCACCAAATTTCGTTCTTCTAGGTTAAACCGTTCGTTGGCAGTAACAGTTTTAATTTTCAGGTTTCACTCTGTTTTCTCCTATATGGATACATGTAGTTGGAACTCTAAATCAAAGACGGTTTGTCCTAGCTCTTTGAAACTTGACACAATAAAGTAGTTCCAAGTTCTAACTCCATGGTTTGTTTCCTATTGATGTAGCCCTAAGCAGAGACTGGCGCAAATCACTTTCATGGAAAGGGGTTGCCAAGCTTCCAAAAAACCACGAGTTTCCTGAAATCTCAACACACATTTTTTCACCCAATCTTGATGACACTTTCAGTTAATGATCAGTACCCCAATCCCACTTGGCTCACCAAATTTCGTTCTTCTAGGTTAAACCGTTCGTTGGCAGTAAGTTTTAATTTTCAGGTTTCACTCTGTATTCTCCTATATGGATACATGTAGTTGGAACTCTAAATCAAAGACGGTTTGTCCTAGCTCTTTGAAACTTGACACAATAAAGTAGTTCCAAGTTCTATCTCTATGGTTTGTTTCCTATTGATGTAGCCCTAAGCAGAGACGGGCGCAAATCACTTTAATGGAAAGGGGTTGCCAAGCTTCCAAAAAACTACGAGTTTCCTGAAATCTCAGCACACATTTTTTCACCCAATCTTTATGACACTTTCAGGTAATGATCAGTACCCCAATCCCAGTTGGCTCACCAAATTTCGTTCTGCTAGGTTAATCCGTTCGTTGGCAGTAACAGTTTTAATTTTAGGTTTCACTCTGTTTTCTCCTATATGGATACATGTAGTTGGAACTCTAAATCAAACACGGTTTGTGCTAGCTCTTTGAATCTTGACACAATAAAGTAGGTCCAATTTCTATCTCTATGGTTTGTTTCCTATTGATGTAGCCCTAAGCAGAGATGGCGCAAATCACTTTCATGGAAAGGGGTTGCCAACCTTCCAAAAAACTACGAGTTTCCTGAAATCTCAGCACACATTTTTTCACCCAATCTTGATGACACTTTCAGTTAATGATCAGTACCCCAATCCCACTTGGCTCACCAAATTTCGTTCTTCTAGGTTAAACCGTTCGTTGGCAGTAACAGTTTTAATTTTCAGGTTTCACTCTGTTTTCTCCTATATGGATACATGTAGTTGGAACTCTAAATCAAAGACGGTTTGTCCTAGCTCTTTGAAACTTGACACAATAAAGTAGTTCCAAGTTCTATCTCTATGGTTTGTTTCCTATTGATGTAGCCCTAAGCAGAGACGGGCGCAAATCACTTTAATGGAAAGGGGTTGCCAAGATTCCAAAAAACTATGAGTTTCCTGAAATCTCAGCACACATTTTTTCACTCAATCTTTATGACACTTTCAGGTAATGATCAGTACCCCAATCCCACTTGGCTCACCAAATTTCGTTCTGCTAGGTTAAACCGTTCGTTGTCAGTAACAGTTTTAATTTTTAGGTTTCACTCTGTTTTCTCCTATATGGATACATGTAGTTGGAACTCTAAATCAAACACGGTTTGTGCTAGCTCTTTGAATCTTGACATAATAAAGTAGGTCCAAGTTCTATCTCTATGGTTTGTTTCCTATTGTTGTAGCCCTAAGCAGAGATGGCGCAAATCACTTTCATGGAAAGGGGTTGCCAACCTTCCAAAAAACTACGAGTTTCCTGAAATCTCAGCGCACATTTTTTCACCCAATCTTGATGACACTTTCAGTTAATGATCAGTACCCCAATCCCACTTGGCTCACCAAATTTCGTTCTTCTAGGTTAAACCGTTCGTTGGCAGTAAGAATTTTAATTTTTAGGTTTCACTCTGTTTTCTCCTATATGGATACATGTAGTTGGAACTCTAAATCAAAGACGGTTTGTGCTAGCTCTTTGAATCTTGACACAATAGAGTAGTTCCAAATTCTATCTCTATCACCAAATTACGTTCTTCTAGGTTAAACCGTTCGTTGCCAGTAACAGTTTTAATTTTTAGGTTTCACGGTGTTTTCTCCTTTATGGACACATGTAGTTGGAACTCTAAATCAAACACGATTTGTGCTAGCACTTTGAAACATGACACAATAAAGTAGTTCCAAGTTCTGTTTCAATGGTTTGTTTCCTATGGATGAAGCCCTAAGCAGAGATGGCGCAAATCACTTTCATGGAAAGGGGTTGCCAAGCTTCCAAAAAACCACGAGTTTCCTGAAATCTCAACACACATTTTTTCACCCAATCTTGATGACACTTTCAGTTAATGATCAGTACCCCAATCCCACTTGGCTCACCAAATTTCGTTCTTCTAGGTTAAACCGTTCGTTGGCAGTAAGTTTTAATTTTCAGGTTTCACTCTGTATTCTCCTATATGGATACATGTAGTTGGAACTCTAAATCAAAGACGGTTTGTCCTAGCTCTTTGAAACTTGACACAATAAAGTAGTTCCAAGTTCTATCTCTATGGTTTGTTTCCTATTGATGTAGCCCTAAGCAGAGACGGGCGCAAATCACTTTAATGGAAAGGGGTTGCCAAGCTTCCAAAAAACTACGAGTTTCCTGAAATCTCAGCACACATTTTTTCACCCAATCTTTATGACACTTTCAGGTAATGATCAGTACCCCAATCCCACTTGGCTCACCAAATTTCGTTCTGCTAGGTTAATCCGTTCGTTGGCAGTAACAGTTTTAATTTTAGGTTTCACTCTGTTTTCTCCTATATGGATACATGTAGTTGGAACTCTAAATCAAACACGGTTTGTGCTAGCTCTTTGAATCTTGACACAATAAAGTAGGTCCAATTTCTATCTCTATGGTTTGTTTCCTATTGATGTAGCCCTAAGCAGAGATGGCGCAAATCACTTTCATGGAAAGGGGTTGCCAACCTTCCAAAAAACTACGAGTTTCCTGAAATCTCAGCACACATTTTTTCACCCAATCTTGATGACACTTTCAGTTAATGATCAGTACCCCAATCCCACTTGGCTCACCAAATTTCGTTCTTCTAGGTTAAACCGTTCGTTGGCAGTAACAGTTTTAATTTTCAGGTTTCACTCTGTTTTCTCCTATATGGATACATGTAGTTGGAACTCTAAATCAAAGACGGTTTGTCCTAGCTCTTTGAAACTTGACACAATAAAGTAGTTCCAAGTTCTATCTCTATGGTTTGTTTCCTATTGATGTAGCCCTAAGCAGAGACGGGCGCAAATCACTTTAATGGAAAGGGGTTGCCAACCTTCCAAAAAACTACGAGTTTCCTGAAATCTCAGCGCACATTTTTTCACCCAATCTTGATGACACTTTCAGTTAATGATCAGTACCCCAATCCCACTTGGCTCACCAAATTTCGTTCTTCTAGGTTAAACGGTTCGTTGGCAGTAAGAATTTTAATTTTTAGGTTTCACTCTGTTTTCTCCTATATGGATACATGTAGTTGGAACTCTAAATCAAAGACGGTTTGTGCTAGCTCTTTGAATCTTGACACAATAGAGTAGTTCCAAATTCTATCTCTATCACCAAATTTCGTTCTTCTAGGTTAAACCGTTCGTTGCCAGTAACAGTTTTAATTTTTAGGTTTCACGGTGTTTTCTCCTATATGGACACATGTAGTTGGAACTCTAAATCAAACACGGTTTGTGCTAGCTCTTTGCATCTTGACACAATAAAGTAGGTCCAAGTTCTATCTCTATGGTTTGTTTCCTATTGATGTAGCCCTAAGCAGAGATGGCGCAAATCACTTTCATGGAAATTGGTTGCCAAGCTTCCAAAAAACTACGAGTTTCCTGAAATCTCAGCACACATTTTTTCACCCAATCTTGATGACACTTTCAGGTAATGATCAGTACCCCAATCCCACTTGGCTCACAAAATTTCGTTCTTCTAGGTTAAACCGTTCGTTGGCAGTAAGAGTTTTAATTTTCAGGTTTCACTCTGTTTTCTCCTATATGGATACATGTAGTTGGAACTCTAAATCAAAGACGGTTTGTGCTAGCTCTTTGAATCTTGACACAATAAAGTAATTCCAAGTTCTAACTCTATGGTTTGTTTCCTATTGATGTAGCCCTAAGCAGAGACTGGCGCAAATCACTTTCATGGAAAGGGGTTGCCAAGCTTCCAAAAAACCACGAGTTTCCTGAAATCTCAACACACATTTTTTCACCCAATCTTGATGACACTTTCAGGTAATGATCAGTACCCCAATCCCACTTGGCTCACCAAATTTCGTTCTTCTAGGTTAAACCGTTCGTTGGCAGTAACAGTTTTAATTTTTAGGTTTCACTCTGTTTTCTCCGATATGGATACATGTAGTTGGAACTCTAAATCAAACACGGTTTGTGCTAGCTCTTTGCATCTTGACACAATAAAGTAGGTCCAAGTTCTATCTCTATGGTTTGTTTCCTATTGATGTAGCCCTAAGCAGTGATGGCACAAATCACTTTCATGGAAAGGGGTTGCCAACGTTCCAAAAAACTACGAGTTTCATGAAATCTCAGCACACATTTTTTCACCCAATCTTGATGACACTTTCAGGTAATGATCAGTACCCCAATCCCACTTGGCTCACCAAATTTCGTTCTTCTAGGTTAAACCGTTCGTTGGCAGTAAGAGTTTTAAATTTTAGGTTTCACTCTGTTTTCTCCTATATGGATACATGTAGTTGGAACTCTAAATCAAAGACGGTTTGTGCTATCTCTTTGAATCTTGACACAATACAGTAGTTCCAAGTTCTATCTCTATGGTTTGTTTCCTATTGATATAGCCCTAAGCAGAGACTGGCGCAAATCACTTTCATGGAAAGGGGTTGCCAAGCTTCCAAAAAACACGAGTTTCCTGAAATCTCAGCACACATTTTTTCACCCAATCTTGATGACACTTTCAGGTAATGATCAGTACCCCAATCCAACTTGGCTCACCAAATTTCGTTCTTCTAGGTTAAACCGTTCGTTGGCCTTAACAGTTTTAATTTTTAGGTTTCACTCTGTTTCCCCGATATGGATACATGTAGTTGGAACTCTAAATCAAACACTGTTTGTGCTAGCTCTTTGAAACTTGACAAATAAAGAAGGTCCAAGTTCTATCTCTATGGTTTGTTTCCTGTTGATGTAGCCCTAAGCAGAGATGGCGCAAATCACTTTCATGGATAGGGGTTGCCAACCTTCCAAAAAACTACGAGTTTCCTGAAATCTCAGCACACATTTTTTCACCCAATCTTGATGACACTTTCAGGTAATGATCAGTACCCCAATCCCACTTTGCTCACCAAATTTCGTTCTTCTAGGTTAAACCGTTCTTTGGCAGTAACAGTTTTAAATTTTAGGTTTCACTCTGTTTTTTCCTATATGGATTCATGTAGTTTGAACTCTAAATCAAACACGGTTTGTGCTGGCTCTTTGAAACTTGACACAATAGAGTAGTTCCAAATTCTATCTCTATGGTTTGTTTCCTATTGATGTAGCCCTAAGCAGAGACTGGCGCAAATCACTTACATGGAAAGGGTTTGCCAAGATTCCAAAAAACTACGCGATTCCTGAAATCTCAGCACACATTTTTTCACCCAATCTTGATGACACTTTCAGTTAATGATCAGTACCCCAATCCCACTTGGCTCACCAAATTTCGTTCTTCTAGGTTAAACCGTTCTTTGGCAGTAACAGTTTTAATTTTCAGGTTTCACTCTGTTTTCTCCTATATGGATACATGTAGTTGGAACTCTGAATCAAAGACGGTTTGTCCTAGCTCTTTGAAACTTGAAACAATAAAGTAGTTCCAAGTTCTATCTCTATGGTTTGTTTCCTATTGATGTAGCCCTAAGCAGAGGCGGGCGCAAATCACTTCCATGGAAAGGGGTTGCCAAGCTTCCAAAAAACTACGAGTTTCCTGAAATCTCAGCACACATATTTTCACCCAATCTTTATGACACTTTCAGGTAATGATCAGTACCCCAATCCCACTTGGCTCACCAAATTTCGTTCTTCTAGATTAAACCGTTCGTTGGCAGTAACAGTTTTAATTTTTAGGTTTCACTCTGTTTTCTCCGATATGGATACATGTAGTTGGAACTCTAAATCAAAGACGGTTTGTGCTAGCTCTTTGAATCTTGACACAATAAAGTAGTTCCAAGTTCTAACTCTATGGTTTGTTTCCTATTGATGTAGCCCTAAGCAGAGACTGGCGCAAATCACTTTCATGGAAAGGGGTTGCCAAGCTTCCAAAAAACCACGAGTTTCCTGAAATCTCAACACACATTTTTTCACCCAATCTTGATGACACTTTCAGTTAATGATCAGTACAACAATCCCACTTGGCTCACCAAATTTCGTTCTTCTAGGTTAAACCGTTCATTGGCAGTAACAGTTTTAAATTTTAGGTTTCACTCTGTTTTTTCCTATATGGATTCATGTAGTTTGAACTCTAAATCAAACACGGTTTGTGCTGGCTCTTTGAAACTTGACACAATAGAATAGTTCCAAATTCTATCTCTAAGGTTTGTTTCCTATTGATGTAGCCCTAAGCAGAGACTGGCGCAAATCCCTTACATGGAAAGGGGTTGCCAAGCTTCCAAAAAACTACGAGTTTCCTGAAATCTCAGCACACATTTTTTCACCCAATCTTGATGACACTTTCAGTTAATGATCAGTACCCCAATCCCACTTGGCTCACCAAATTTCGTTCTTCTAGGTTAAACCGTTCGTTGGCAGTAACAGTTTTAATTTTCAGGTTTCACTCTGTTTTCTCCTATATGGATACATGTAGTTGGAACTCTAAATCAAAGACGGTTTGTCCTAGCTCTTTGAAACTTGACACAATAAAGTAGTTCCAAGTTCTATCTCTATGGTTTGTTTCCTATTGATGTAGCCCTAAGCAGAGACGGGCGCAAATCACTTTCATGGAAAGGGGTTGCCAAGCTTCCAAAAAACTACGAGTTTCCTGAAATCTCAGCACACATTTTTTCACCCAATCTTTATGACACTTTCAGGTAATGATTAGTACCCCAATCCTACTTGGCTCACCAAATTTCGTTCTTCTAGGTTAAACCGTTCGTTGGCAGTAACAGTTTTAATTTTTAGGTTTCACTCTGTTTTCTCCTATATGGATACATGTAGTTGGAACTCTAAATCAAACACGGTTTGTGCTAGCTCTTTGAAACTTGACACAATAAAGTAGGTCCAAGTTCTATCTCTATGGTTTGTTTCCTATTGATGTAGCCCTAAGCAGAGATGGCGCAAATCACTTTCATGGAAAGGGGTTGCCAAGCTTCCAAAAAACTACGAGTTTCCTGAAATCTCAGCACACATTTTTTCACCCAATCTTGATGACACTTTCAGGTAATGATCAGTACCCCAATCCCACTTGGCTCACAAAATTTCGTTCTTCTAGGTTAAACCGTTCGTTGGCAGTAAGAGTTTTAATTTTCAGGTTTCACTCTGTTTTCTCCTATATGGATACATGTAGTTGGAACTCTAAATCAAAGACGGTTTGTGCTAGCTCTTTGAATCTTGACACAATAAAGTAGTTCCAAGTTCTAACTCTATGGTTTGTTTCCTATTGATGTAGCCCTAAGCAGAGACTGGCGCAAATCACTTTCATGGAAAGGGGTTGCCAAGCTTCCAAAAAACCACGAGTTTCCTGAAATCTCAACACACATTTTTTCACCCAATCTTGATGACACTTTCAGGTAATGATCAGTACCCCAATCCCACTTGGCTCACCAAATTTCGTTCTTCTAGGTTAAACCGTTCGTTGGCAGTAACAGTTTTAATTTTTAGGTTTCACTCTGTTTTCTCCGATATGGATACATGTAGTTGGAACTCTAAATCAAACACGGTTTGTGCTAGCTCTTTGCATCTTGACACAATAAAGTAGGTCCAAGTTCTATCTCTATGGTTTGTTTCCTATTGATGTAGCCCTAAGCAGTGATGGCACAAATCACTTTCATGGAAAGGGGTTGCCAACCTTCCAAAAAACTACGAGTTTCCTGAAATCTCAGCACACATTTTTTCACCCAATCTTGATGACACTTTCAGGTAATGATCAGTACCCCAATCCCACTTGGCTCACCAAATTTCGTTCTTCTAGGTTAAACAGTTCGTTGGCAGTAAGAGTTTTAATTTTTAGGTTTCACTCTGTTTTCTCCTATATGGATACATGTAGTTGGAACTCTAAATCAAAGACGGTTTGTGCTAGCTCTTTGAATCTTGACACAATAAAGTAGTTCCAAGTTCTATCTCTATGGTTTGTTTCCTATTGATATAGCCCTAAGCAGAGACTGGCGCAAATCACTTTCATGGAAAGGGGTTGCCAAGCTTCCAAAAAACACGAGTTTCCTGAAATCTCAGCACACATTTTTTCACCCAATCTTGATGACACTTTCAGGTAATGATCAGTACCCCAATCCAACTTGGCTCACCAAATTTCGTTCTTCTAGGTTAAACCGTTCGTTGGCCTTAACAGTTTTAATTTTTAGGTTTCACTCTGTTTTCTCCGATATGGATACATGTAGTTGGAACTCTAAATCAAACACTGTTTGTGCTAGCTCTTTGAAACTTGACACAATAAAGTAGGTCCAAGTTCTATCTCTATGGTTTGTTTCCTGTTGATGTAGCCCTATGCAGAGATGGCGCAAATCACTTTCATGGAAAGGGGTTGCCAACCTTCCAAAAAACTACGAGTTTCCTGAAATCTCAGCACACATTTTTTCACCCAATCTTGATGACACTTTCAGGTAATGATCAGTATCCCAATCCCACTTGGCTCACCAAATTTCGTTCTTCTAGGTTAAACCGTTCGTTGGCAGTAACAGTTTTAAATTTTAGGTTTCACTCTGTTTTTTCCTATATGGATTCATGTAGTTTGAACTCTAAATCAAACACGGTTTGTGCTGGCTCTTTGAAACTTGACACAATAGAGTAGTTCCAAATTCTATCTCTATGGTTTGTTTCCTATTGATGTAGCCCAAAGCAGAGACTGGCGCAAATCACTTTCATGGAAAGGGGTTGCCAAGCTTCCAAAAAACCACGAGTTTCCTGAAATCTCAACACACATTTTTTCACCCAATCTTGATGACACTTTCAGGTAATGATCAGTACCCCAATCCCACTTGGCTCACCAAATTTCGTTCTTCTAGGTTAAACCGTTCGTTGGCAGTAAGAGTTTTAATTTTTAGGTTTCACTCTGTTTTCTCCTATATGGATACATGTATTTGGAACTCTAAATCAAACACTGTTTGTGCTAGCTCTTTGAAACTTGACACAATAAAGTAGGTCCAAGTTCTATCTCTATGGTTTTTTTCCTATTGATGTAGCCCTAAGCAGAGATGGCGCAAATCACTTTCATGGAAAGGGGTTGCCAACCTTCCAAAAAACTACGAGTTTCCTGAAATCTCAGCACACATTTTTTCACCCAATCTTGATGACACTTTCAGGTAATGATCAGTACCCCAATCCCACTTGGCTCACCAAATTTCGTTCTTCTAGGTTAAACCGTTCGTTGGCAGTAACAGTTTTAAATTTTAGGTTTCACTCTGTTTTTTCCTATATGGATTCATGTAGTTTGAACTCTAAATCAAACACGGTTTGTGCTGGCTCTTTGAAACTTGACACAATAGAGTAGTTCCAAATTCTATCTCTATGGTTTGTTTCCTATTGATGTAGCCCTAAGCAGAGACGGGCGCAAATCACTTTCATGGAAAGGGGTTGCCAAGCTTCCAAAAAACTACGAGTTTCCTGAAATCTCAGCACACATATTTTCACCCAATCTTTATGACACTTTCAGGTAATGATCAGTACCCCAATCCCACTTGGCTCACCAAATTTCGTTCTGCTAGGTTAAACCGTTCGTTGGCAGTAACAGTTTTAATTTTTAGGTTTCACTCTGTTTTCTTCGATATGGATACACGTAGTTGGAACTCTAAATCAAACACGGTTTGTGCTAGCTCTTTGAATCTTGACACAATAAAGTAGGTCCAAGTTCTATCTCTATGGTTTGTTTCCTATTGATGTAGTCCTAAGCAGAGATGGCGCAAATCACTTTCATGGAAAGGGGTTGCCAAGCTTCCAAAAAACTACGAGTTTCCTGAAATCTCAGCACACATTTTTTCACCCAATCTTGATGACACTTTCAGGTAATGATCAGTACCCCAATCCCACTTGGCTCACCTATTTTCATTCTTCTAGGTTAAACCGTTCGTTGGCAGTAACAGTTTTAAATTTTAGGTTTCACTCTGTTTTTTCCTATATGGATTCATGTAGTTGGAACTCTAAATCAAACACGGTTTGTGCTGGCTCTTTGAAACTTGACACAATAGAGTAGTTCCAAATTCTATCTCTATGGTTTGTTTCCTATTGATGTAGCCCAAAGCAGAGACTGGCGCAAATCACTTTCATGGAAAGGGGTTGCCAAGCTTCCAAAAAACCACGAGTTTCCTGAAATCTCAACACACATTTTTTCACCCAATCTTGATGACACTTTCAGGTAATGATCAGTACCCCAATCCCACTTGGCTCACCAAATTTCGTTCTTCTAGGTTAAACCGTTCGTTGGCAGTAAGAGTTTTAATTTTTAGGTTTCACTCTGTTTTCTCCTATATGGATACATGTATTTGGAACTCTAAATCAAACACTGTTTGTGCTAGCTCTTTGAAACTTGACACAATAAAGTAGGTCCAAGTTCTATCTCTATGGTTTTTTTCCTATTGCTGTAGCCCTAAGCAGAGATGGCGCAAATCACTTTCATGGAAAGGGGTTGCCAACCTTCCAAAAAACTACGAGTTTCCTGAAATCTCAGCACACATTTTTTCACCCAATCTTGATGACACTTTCAGGTAATGATCAGTACCCCAATCCCACTTGGCTCACCAAATTTCGTTCTTCTAGGTTAAACCGTTCGTTGGCAGTAACAGTTTTAAATTTTAGGTTTCACTCTGTTTTTTCCTATATGGATTCATGTAGTTTGAACTCTAAATCAAACACGGTTTGTGCTGGCTCTTTGAAACTTGACACAATAGAGTAGTTCCAAATTCTATCTCTATGGTTTGTTTCCTATTGATGTAGCCCTAAGCAGAGACTGGCGCAAATCACTTACATGGAAAGGGTTTGCCAAGATTCCAAAAAACTACGCGATTCCTGAAATCTCAGCACACATTTTTTCACCCAATCTTGATGACACTTTCAGTTAATGATCAGTACCCCAATCCCACTTGGCTCACCAAATTTCGTTCTTCTAGGTTAAACCGTTCTTTGGCAGTAACAGTTTTAATTTTCAGGTTTCACTCTGTTTTCTCCTATATGGATACATGTAGTTGGAACTCTAAATCAAAGACGGTTTGTCCTAGCTCTTTGAAACTTGAAACAATAAAGTAGTTCCAAGTTCTATCTCTATGGTTTGTTTCCTATTGATGTAGCCCTAAGCAGAGGCGGGCGCAAATCACTTCCATGGAAAGGGGTTGCCAAGCTTCCAAAAAACTACGAGTTTCCTGAAATCTCAGCACACATTTTTTCACCCAATCTTGATGACACTTTCAGGTAATGATCAGTACCCCAATCCCACTTGGCTCACCTATTTTCATTCTTCTAGGTTAAACCGTTCGTTGGCAGTAACAGTTTTAATTTTTAGGTTTCACTCTGTTTTCTCCTATATGGATACATGTAGTTGGAACTCTAAATCAAAGACGGTTTGTCCTGGCTCTTTGAAACTTGACACAATAGAGTAGTTCCAAATTCTATCTCTATGGTTTGTTTCCTATTGATGTAGCCCTAAGCAGAGACGGGCGCAAATCACTTTCATGGAAAGGGGTTGCCAAGCTTCCAAAAAACTACGAGTTTCCTGAAATCTCAGCACACATATTTTCACCCAATCTTTATGACACTTTCAGGTAATGATCAGTACCCCAATCCCACTTGGCTCACCAAATTTCGTTCTGCTAGGTTAAACCGTTCGTTGGCAGTAACAGTTTTAATTTTTAGGTTTCACTCTGTTTTCTCCGATATGGATACACGTAGTTGGAACTCTAAATCAAACACGGTTTGTGCTAGCTCTTTGAATCTTGACACAATAAAGTAGGTCCAAGTTCTATCTCTATGGTTTGTTTCCTATTGATGTAGTCCTAAGCAGAGATGGCGCAAATCACTTTCATGGCAAGGGGTTGCCAAGCTTCCAAAAAACTACGAGTTTCCTGAAATCTCAGCACACATTTTTTCTCCAATCTTGATGACACTTTCAGTTAATGATCAGCACACCAATCCCACTTGGCTCACCAAATTTCGTTCTTCTGGGTTAAACCGTTCGTTGGCAGTAACGGTTTTAATTTTCAGCTTTCACTCTGTTTTCTCCTATATGGATACATGTAGTTGGAACTCTAAATCAAAGACGGTTTGTGCTAGCTCTTTGAATCTTGACACAATAAAGTAGTTCCAAGTTCTATCTCTATGGTTTGTTTCCTATTGATGTAGCCCTAAGCAGAGGCGGGCGCAAATCACTTCCATGGAAAGGGGTTGCCAAGCTTCCAAAAAACTACGAGTTTCCTGAAATCTCAGCACACATTTTTTCACCCAATCTTGATGACACTTTCAGGTAATGATCAGTACCCCAATCCCACTTGGCTCACCTATTTTCATTCTTCTAGGTTAAACCGTTCGTTGGCAGTAACAGTTTTAATTTTTAGGTTTCACTCTGTTTTCTCCTATATGGATACATGTAGTTGGAACTCTAAATCAAAGACGGTTTGTCCTGGCTCTTTGAAACTTGACACAATAGAGTAGTTCCAAATTCTATCTCTATGGTTTGTTTCCTATTGATGTAGCCCTAAGCAGAGACGGGCGCAAATCACTTTCATGGAAAGGGGTTGCCAAGCTTCCAAAAAACTACGAGTTTCCTGAAATCTCAGCACACATATTTTCACCCAATCTTTATGACACTTTCAGGTAATGATCAGTACCCCAATCCCACTTGGCTCACCAAATTTCGTTCTGCTAGGTTAAACCGTTCGTTGGCAGTAACAGTTTTAATTTTTAGGTTTCACTCTGTTTTCTCCGATATGGATACACGTAGTTGGAACTCTAAATCAAACACGGTTTGTGCTAGCTCTTTGAATCTTGACACAATAAAGTAGGTCCAAGTTCTATCTCTATGGTTTGTTTCCTATTGATGTAGTCCTAAGCAGAGATGGCGCAAATCACTTTCATGGAAAGGGGTTGCCAAGCTTCCAAAAAACTACGAGTTTCCTGAAATCTCAGCACACATTTTTTCTCCAATCTTGATGACACTTTCAGTTAATGATCAGCACCCCAATCCCACTTGGCTCACCAAATTTCGTTCTTCTGGGTTAAACCGTTCGTTGGCAGTAACGGTTTTAATTTTCAGGTTTCACTCAGTTTTCTCCTATATGGATACATGTAGTTGGAACTCTAAATCAAAGACGGTTTGTGCTAGCTCTTTGAATCTTGACACAATAAAGTAGTTCCAAGTTCTATCTCTATGGTTTGTTTCCTATTGATGTAGCCCTAAGCAGAGACTGGCGCAAATCTCTTTCATGGAAAGGGGTTGCCAAGCTTCCAAAAAACCACGAGTTTCCTGAAATCTCAGCACACATTTTTTCACCCAATCTTGATGACACTTTCAGGTAATGATCACTAACCCAATCCCACTTGGCTAACCAAATTTCGTTCTTCTAGGTTAAACCGTTCATTGGCAGTAACCGTTTTAATTTTTAGATTTCACTCTATTTTCTCCTATATGGATACATGTAGTTGGAACTCTAAATCAAACACGGTTTGTGCTAGCTCTTTGAAACTTGACACAATAAAGTAGTTCCAAGTTCTAACTCTATGGTTTGTTTCCTATTGATGTAGCCCTAAGCAGAGACTGGCACAAATCACTTTCATGGAAAGGGGTTGCCAAGAATCCAAAAAACTACGAGTTTCCAGAAATCTCGGCACACATTTTTTCACCCTATCTTGATGACACTTTCAGGTAATGATCAGTATCCCAATCCCACTTGGCTCACCAAATTTCGTTCTTCTAGGTTAAACCGTTCATTGGCAGTAACAGTTTTAAATTTTAGGTTTCACTCTGTTTTTTCCTATATGGATTCATGTAGTTTGAACTCTAAATCAAACACGGTTTGTGCTGGCTCTTTGAAACTTGACACAATAGAATAGTTCCAAATTCTATCTCTAAGGTTTGTTTCCTATTGATGTAGCCCTAAGCACAGACTGGCGCAAATCCCTTACATGGAAAGGGGTTGCCAAGCTTCCAAAAAACTACGAGTTTCCTGAAATCTCAGCACACATTTTTTCACCCAATCTTGATGACACTTTCAGTTAATGATCAGTACCCCAATCCCACTTGGCTCACCAAATTTCGTTCTTCTAGGTTAAACCGTTCGTTGGCAGTAACAGTTTTAATTTTCAGGTTTCACTCTGTTTTCTCCTATATGGATACATGTAGTTGGAACTCTAAATCAAAGACGGTTTGTCCTAGCTCTTTGAAACTTGACACAATAAAGTAGTTCCAAGTTCTATCTCTATGGTTTGTTTCCTATTGATGTAGCCCTAAGCAGAGACGGGCGCAAATCACTTTCATGGAAAGGGGTTGCCAAGCTTCCAAAAAACTACGAGTTTCCTGAAATCTCAGCACACATTTTTTCACCCAATCTTTATGACACTTTCAGGTAATGATTAGTACCCCAATCCTACTTGGCTCACCAAATTTCGTTCTTCTAGGTTAAACCGTTCGTTGGCAGTAACAGTTTTAATTTTTAGGTTTCACTCTGTTTTCTCCTATATGGATACATGTAGTTGGAACTCTAAATCAAAGACGGTTTGTGCTAGCTCTTTGAAACTTGACACAATAAAGTAGGTCCAAGTTCTATCTCTATGGTTTGTTTCCTATTGATGTAGCCCTAAGCAGAGATGGCGCAAATCACTTTCATGGAAAGGGGTTGCCAAGCTTCCAAAAAACTACGAGTTTCCTGAAATCTCAGCACATATTTTTTCACCCAATCTTGATGACACTTTCAGGTAATGATCAGTACCCCAATCCCACTTGGCTCACAAAATTTCGTTCTTCTAGGTTAAACCGTTCGTTGGCAGTAAGAGTTTTAATTTTCAGGTTTCACTCTGTTTTCTCCTATATGGATACATGTAGTTGGAACTCTAAATCAAAGACGGTTTGTGCTAGCTCTTTGAATCTTGACACAATAAAGTAGTTCCAAGTTCTAACTCTATGGTTTGTTTCCTATTGATGTAGCCCTAAGCAGAGACTGGCGCAAATCACTTTCATGGAAAGGGGTTGCCAAGCTTCCAAAAAACCACGAGTTTCCTGAAATCTCAACACACATTTTTTCACCCAATCTTGATGACACTTTCAGGTAATGATCAGTACCCCAATCCCACTTGGCTCACCAAATTTCGTTCTTCTAGGTTAAACCGTTCGTTGGCAGTAACAGTTTTAATTTTTAGGTTTCACTCTGTTTTCTCCGATATGGATACATGTAGTTGGAACTCTAAATCAAACACGGTTTGTGCTAGCTCTTTGCATCTTGACACAATAAAGTAGGTCCAAGTTCTATCTCTTTGGTTTGTTTCCTATTGATGTAGCCCTAAGCAGTGATGGCACAAATCACTTTCATGGAAAGGGGTTGCCAACCTTCCAAAAAACTACGAGTTTCCTGAAATCTCAGCACACATTTTTTCACCCAATCTTGATGACACTTTCAGGTAATGATCAGTACCCCAATCCCACTTGGCTCACCAAATTTCGTTCTTCTAGGTTAAACCGTTCGTTGGCAGTAAGAGTTTTAATTTTTAGGTTTCACTCTGTTTTCTCCGATATGGATACATGTAGTTGGAACTCTAAATCAAACACTGTTTGTGCTAGCTCTTTGAAACTTGACACAATAAAGTAGGTCCAAGTTCTATCTCTATGGTTTGTTTCCTGTTGATGTAGCCCTATGCAGAGATGGCGCAAATCACTTTCATGGAAAGGGGTTGCCAAGCTTCCAAAAAACCACGAGTTTCCTGAAATCTCAGCACACATTTTTTCACCCAATCTTGATGACACTTTCAGTTAATGATCAGTACCCCAATCCCACTTGGCTCACCAAATTTCGTTCTTCTAGGTTAAACCGTTCATTGGCAGTAACAGTTTTAATTTTCAGGTTTCACTCTGTTTTCTCCTATATGGATACATGTAGTTGGAACTCTAAAGCAAAGACGGTTTGTCCTAGCTTTTGAAACTTGACACAATAAAGTAGTTCCAAGTTCTAACTCTATGGTTTGTTTCCTATTGATGTAGCCCTAAGCAGATAGGGGCGCAAATCACTTTCATGGAAAGGGGTTGCCAAGCTTCCAAAAAACTACGAGTTTCCTGAAATCTCAGCACACATTTTTTCACCCAATCTTGATGACACTTTCAGGCAATGATCAGTACCCCAATCCCACTTGGCTCACCACATTTTGTTCTTCTAGGTTAAACCGTTCGTTGGCAGTAACAGTTTTAATTTTCAGGTTTCACTCTGTTTTCTCCTATATGGATACATGTAGTTGGAACTCTAAATCAAAGACGGTTTGTCCTAGCTCTTTGAAACTTGACACAATAAAGTAGTTCCAAGTTCTATCTCTATGGTTTGTTTCCTATTGATGTAGCCCTAAGCAGATGCGGGCGCAAATCGCTTTCATGGAAAGGGGATGCTAGGTTTCCAAAAAACTACGAGTTTCCTGAAATCTCAGCACACATTTTTTCATCCAATCTTGATGACAGTTTCAGGTAATGATCAGTACCCCAATCCCACTTGGCTCACCAAAGTTGTTCTTCTAGGTTAAACCTTTCGTTGGCAGTAACAGTTTTAATTTCTAGGTTTCACTCTGTTTTCTCCTATATGGATACATGTAGTTGGAACTCTAAATCAAAGACGGTTTGTGCTAGCTCTTTGAATCTTGACACAATAAAGTAGTTCCAAGTTCTAACTCTATGGTTTGTTTCCTATTGATGTAGCCCTAAGCAGAGACTGGCGCAAATCACTTTCATGGAAAGGGGTTGCCAAGCTTCCAAAAAACCACAAGTTTCCTGAAATCTCAACACACATTTTTTCACCCAATCTTGATGACACTTTCAGTTAATGATCAGTACCCAATCCCACTTGGCTCACCAAATTTCGTTCTTCTAGGTTAAACCGTTCGTTGGCAGTAACAGTTTTAATTTTCAGGTTTCACTCTGTTTTCTCCTATATGGATACATGTAGTTGGAACTCTAAATCAAAACGGTTTGTCCTAGCTCTTTGAAACTTGACACAATAAAGTAGTTCCAAGTTCTATCTCTATGGTTTGTTTCCTATTGATGTAGCCCTAAGCAGAGACGGGCACAAATCACTTTCATGGAAAGGGGTTGCCAAGCTTCCAAAAAACTACGAGTTTCCTGAAATCTCAGCACACATTTTTTCACCCAATCTTTATGACACTTAGAGGTAATGATCAGTACCCCAATCCCACTTGACTCACCAAATTTCGTTCTGCTAGGTTAAACCGTTCGTTGGCAGTAACAGTTTTAATTTTTAGGTTTCACTCTGTTTTCTCTTATATGGATACATGTAGTTGGAACTCTAAATCAAACACGGTTTTTGCTAGCTCTTTGAATCTTGACACAATAAAGTAGGTCCAAGTTCTATCTCTATGATTTGTTTCCTATTGATGTAGCCCTAAGCAGAGATGGCGCAAATCACTTTCATGGAAAGGGGTTGCCAACCTTCCAAAAAACTACGAGTTTCCTGAAATCTCAGCACACATTTTTTCACCCAATCTTGATGACACTTTCAGTTAATGATCAGTACCCCAATCCCACTTGGCTCACCAAATTTCGTTCTTCTAGGTTAAACCGTTCGTTGGCAGTAACAGTTTTAATTTTCAGGTTTCACTCTGTTTTCTCCTATATGGATACATGTAGTTGGAACTCTAAATCAAAGACGGTTTGTCCTAGCTCTTTGAAACTTGACACAATAAAGTAGTTCCAAGTTCTATCTCTATGGTTTGTTTCCTATTGATGTAGCCCTAAGCAGAGACGGGCGCAAATCACTTTAATGGAAAGGGGTTGCCAAGATTCCAAAAAACTATGAGTTTCCTGAAATCTCAGCACACATTTTTTCACCCAATCTTTATGACACTTTCAGGTAATGATCAGTACCCCAATCCCACTTGGCTCATCAAATTTCGTTCTTCTAGGTTAAACCGTTCGTTGGCAGTAACAGTTTTAATTTTTAGGTTTCACTCTGTTTTCTCCGATATGGATACATGTAGTTGGAACTCTAAATCAAAGACGGTTTGTCCTAGCTCTTTGAAACTTGACACAATAAAGTAGTTCCAAGTTCTAACTCTATGGTTTGTTTCCTATTGATGTAGCCCTAAGCAGAGACTGGCGCAAATCACTTTCATGGAAAGGGGTTGCCAAGAATCCAAAAAACTACGAGTTTCCAGAAATCTCGGCACACATTTTTTCACCCAATCTTGATGACACTTTCAGGTAATGATCAGTATCCCAATCCCACTTGGCTCACCAAATTTCGTTCTTCTAGTTTAAACCGTACATTGGCAGTAAGAGTTTTAAATTTTAGGTTTCACTCTGTTTTTTTCTATATGGATTCATGTATTTTGAACTCTAAATCAAACACGGTTTGTGCTGGCTCTTTGAAACTTGACACAATAGAGTAGTTCCAAATTCTATCTCTATGGTTTGTTTCCTATTGATGTAGCCCTAAGCAGAGACTGGCGCAAATCACTTACATGGAAAGGGGTTGCCAAGCTTCCAAAAAACTACGAGTTTCCTGAAATCTCAGCACACATTTTTTCACCCAAACTTGATGACACTTTCAGTTAATGATCAGTACCCCAATTCCACTTGGCTCACCAAATTTCGTTCTTCTAGGTTAAACCATTCGTTGGCAGTAACAGTTTTAATTTTCAAGTTTCACTCTGTTTTCTCCTATAAGGATACATGTAGTTGGAACTCTAAATCAAAGACGGTTTGCCCTAGCTCTTTGAAACTTGACACAATAAAGTAGTTCCAAGTTCTATCTCTATGGTTTGTTTCCTATTGATGTAGCCCTAAGCAGAGGCGGGCGCAAATCACTTTCATGGAAAGGGGTTGCCAAGCTTCCAAAAAACTACGAGTTTCCTGAAATCTCAGCACACATTTTTTCACCCAATCTTGATGACACTTTCAGGTAATGATCAGTACCCGAATCCCACTTGGCTCACCAAATTTCGTTCTTCTAGGTTAAACCGTTTGTTGGCAGTAAGAGTTTTAATTTTTAGGTTTCACTCTGTTTTCTCCGATCTGGATACATGTAGTTGGAACTCTAAATCAAACACGGTTTGTGCTAGCTCTTTGAATCTTGACACAATAAAGTAGGTCCAAGTTCTATCTCTATGGTTTGTTTCCTATTGATGTAGCCCTAAGCAGAGATGGCGCAAATCACTTTCATGGAAAGGGGTTGCCAACCTTCCAAAAAACTACGAGTTTCCTGAAATCTCAGCGCACATTTTTTCACCCAATCTTGATGACACTTTCAGGTAATGATCAGTACCCCAATCCCACTTGGCTCACCAAATTTCGTTCTTCTAGGTTAAACCGTTCGTTGGCAGTAAGAGTTTTAATTTTTAGGTTTCACTCTGTTTTCTCCTATATGGATACATGTAGTTGGAACTCTAAATCAAAGACGGTTTGTGCTAGCTCTTTGAATCTTGACACAATAAAGTAGTTCCAAGTTCTATCTCTATGGTTTGTTTCCTATTGATGTAGCCCTAAGCAGAGACTGGCGCAAATCACTTTCATGGAAAGGGGTTGGCAAGCTTCCAAAAAACTACGAGTTTCCTGAAATCTCAGCACACATTTTTTCACCCAATCTTGATGACACTTTCATGTAATGATCAGTACCCCAATCCCACTTGGCTCACCAAATTTCCTTCTTCTAGGTTAAACTGTTCGATGGCAGTAACAGTTTTAATTTTTAGGTTTCACTCTGTTTTCTCATATATGGATACATGTAGTTGGCACTCTAAATCAAACACGGCTTGTGCTAGCTCTTTGAAACTGGACACAATAAAAGAGTTCCAAGTTCTATCTCTATGGATTGTTTCCTATTGATGTAGGCCTAAGCAGACACTGGCGGAAATCACTTTCATGGAAAGGGGATGCTAGGTTTCCAAAAAACTACGAGTTTCCTGAAATCTCAGCACACATTTTTTCATCCAATCTTGATGACAGTTTCAGGTAATGATCAGTACCCCAATCCCACTTGGCTCACCAAATTTGTTCTTCTAGGTTAAACCTTTCGTTGGCAGTAACAGTTTTAATTTCTAGGTTTCACTCTGTTTTCTCCTATATGGATACATGTAGTTGGAACTCTAAATCAAACACGGTTTGTGCTAGCTCTTTGAAACTTGACACACTAAAGTAGTTCCATTGTCTATCTCTATGGTATTTTTTCCTATTGATGTAGCCCTAAGAAGAGACCGGCCAAATCACTTTCATGTAATGGGGATGCCAAGCTTCCAAAAAACTAAGAGTTTCCTGAAATCTCAGCACACATTTTTTCACCCAATCATGATGACCCTATCAAGTAATGATCAGTACCCCAATCCCACTTGGCTCACCAAATTTTCTTATTTTAGGTTAAACTGTTCGTTGGCAGTAACAGTTTTAATTTTTAGGTTTCACACTGATTTCTCCTATATTGATACATGTAGTTGGAACTCTAAATCAAACACGGTTTGTGCTAGCTTTTTGAAACTTGAAACAATAAAGTAGTTCCAAGTTCTCTCTCAATGGTTTGTTTCCTATTGATGTAGGCCTAAGCAGAGAGTGGCAGAAATCACTTTCATGGAAAGGGGTTGCCAAGCTTCCAAAAAACTACGAGTTTCCTGAAATCTCAGCACACATTTTTTCACCCAATCTTGATGACACTTTCAGGTAATGATCAGTACCCCAATCCCACTTGGCTCACCAAATTTCGTTCTTCTAGGTTAAACCTTTCGTTGGCAGTAACAGTTTTAAATTTTAGGTTTCACTCTGTTTTTTCCTATATGGATTCATGTATTTTGAACTCTAAATCAAACACGGTTTGTGCTGGATCTTTGAAATTTGACACAATAGAGTAGTTCCACATTCTATATCTATGGTTTGTTTCCTATTGATGTAGCCCTAAGCAGAGACTGGCGCAAATCACTTACATGGAAAGGGGTTGCCAAGCTTCCCCAAAACTACGAGTTTCCTGTAATCCCAGCACACATTTTTTCACCCAATCTTGATGACACTTTCAGTTAATGATCAGTACCCCAATCCCACTTGGCTCACCAAATTTCGTTCTTCTAGGTTAAACCGTTCGTTGGCAGTAACAGTTTTAATTTTCAGGTTTCACTCTGTTTTCTCCTATATGGATACATGTAGTTGGAACTCTAAATCAAAGACGGTTTGTGCTAGCTCTTTGAATCTTGACACAATAGAGTAGTTCCAAATTCTATCTCTATCACCAAATTTCGTTCTTCTAGTGTAAACCGTTCGTTGCCAGTAACAGTTTTAATTTTTAGGTTTCACGGTGTTTTCTCCTATATGGACACATGTAGTTGGAACTCTAAATCAAACACGATTTGTGCTAGCACTTTGAAACATGACACAATAAAGTAGTTCCAAGTTCTGTTTCAATGGTTTGTTTCCTATGGATGAAGCCCTAAGCAGAGACTGGCGCAAAACACTTTCATGGAAAGGGGTTGCCAACCTTCCAAAAAAATACGAGTTTCCTGAGATCTCAGCACACATTTTTTCACCCAATCTTGATGACACTTTCAGTTAATGATCAGTACCCCAATCCCACTTGGCTCACCAAATTTCGTTCTTCTAGGTTAAACCGTTCGTTGGCAGTAACAGTTTTAATTTTCAGGTTTCACTCTGTTTTCTCCTATATGGATACATGTAGTTGGAACTCTAAATCAAAGACGGTTTGCCCTAGCTCTTTGAAACTTGACACAATAAAGTAGTTCCAAGTTCTATCTCTATGGTTTGTTTCCTATTGATGTAGCCCTAAGCAGAGGCGGGCGCAAATCACTTTCATGGAAAGGGGTTGCCAAGCTTCCAAAAAACTACGAGTTTCCTGAAATCTCAGCACACATTTTTTCACCCAATCTTGATGACACTTTCAGGTAATGATCAGTACCCGAATCCCACTTGGCTCACCAAATTTCGTTCTTCTAGGTTAAACCGTTTGTTGGCAGTAAGAGTTTTAATTTTTAGGTTTCACTCTGTTTTCTCCGATATGGATACATGTAGTTGGAACTCTAAATCAAACACGGTTTGTGCTAGCTCTTTGAATCTTGACACAATAAAGTAGGTCCAAGTTCTATCTCTATGGTTTGTTTCCTATTGATGTAGCCCTAAGCAGAGATGGCGCAAATCACTTTCATGGAAAGGGGTTGCCAACCTTCCAAAAAACTACGAGTTTCCTGAAATCTCAGCGCACATTTTTTCACCCAATCTTGATGACACTTTCAGGTAATGATCAGTACCCCAATCCCACTTGGCTCACCAAATTTCGTTCTTCTAGGTTAAACCGTTCGTTGGCAGTAAGAGTTTTAATTTTTAGGTTTCACTCTGTTTTCTCCTATATGGATACATGTAGTTGGAACTCTAAATCAAAGACGGTTTGTGCTAGCTCTTTGAATCTTGACACAATAAAGTAGTTCCAAGTTCTATCTCTATGGTTTGTTTCCTATTGATGTAGCCCTAAGCAGAGACTGGCGCAAATCACTTTCATGAAAAGGGGTTGGCAAGCTTCCAAAAAACTACGAGTTTCCTGAAATCTCAGCACACATTTTTTCACCCAATCTTGATGACACTTTCATGTAATGATCAGTACCCCAATCCCACTTGGCTCACCAAATTTCCTTCTTCTAGGTTAAACTGTTCGATGGCAGTAACAGTTTTAATTTTTAGGTTTCACTCTGTTTTCTCATATATGGATACATGTAGTTGGCACTCTAAATCAAACACGGCTTGTGCTAGCTCTTTGAAACTTGACACAATAAAAGAGTTCCAAGTTCTATCTCTATGGATTGTTTCCTATTGATGTAGGCCTAAGCAGACACTGGCGGAAATCACTTTCATGGAAAGGGGATGCTAGGTTTCCAAAAAACTACGAGTTTCCTGAAATCTCAGCACACATTTTTTCATCCAATCTTGATGACACTTTCAGGTAATGATCAGTACCCCAATCCCACTTGGCTCACCAAAGTTGTTCTTCTAGGTTAAACCTTTCGTTGGCAGTAACAGTTTTAATTTCTAGGTTTCACTCTGTTTTCTCCTATATGGATACATGTAGTTGGAACTCTAAATCAAAGACGGTTTGTGCTAGCTCTTTGAATCTTGACACAATAAAGTAGTTCCAAGTTCTAACTCTATGGTTTGTTTCCTATTGATGTAGCCCTAAGCAGAGACTGGCGCAAATCACTTTCATGGAAAGGGGTTGCCAAGCTTCCAAAAAACCACGAGTTTCCTGAAATCTCAACACACATTTTTTCACCCAATCTTGATGACACTTTCAGTTAATGATCAGTACCCAATCCCACTTGGCTCACCAAATTTCGTTCTTCTAGGTTAAACCGTTCGTTGGCAGTAACAGTTTTAATTTTCAGGTTTCACTCTGTTTTCTCCTATATGGATACATGTAGTTGGAACTCTAAATCAAAACGGTTTGTCCTAGCTCTTTGAAACTTGACACAATAAAGTAGTTCCAAGTTCTATCTCTATGGTTTGTTTCCTATTGATGTAGCCCTAAGCAGAGACGGGCACAAATCACTTTCATGGAAAGGGGTTGCCAAGCTTCCAAAAAACTACGAGTTTCCTGAAATCTCAGCACACATTTTTTCACCCAATCTTTATGACACTTAGAGGTAATGATCAGTACCCCAATCCCACTTGACTCACCAAATTTCGTTCTGCTAGGTTAAACCGTTCGTTGGCAGTAACAGTTTTAATTTTTAGGTTTCACTCTGTTTTCTCTTATATGGATACATGTAGTTGGAACTCTAAATCAAACACGGTTTGTGCTAGCTCTTTGAATCTTGACACAATAAAGTAGGTCCAAGTTCTATCTCTATGATTTGTTTCCTATTGATGTAGCCCTAAGCAGAGATGGCGCAAATCACTTTCATGGAAAGGGGTTGCCAACCTTCCAAAAAACTACGAGTTTCCTGAAATCTCAGCACACATTTTTTCACCCAATCTTGATGACACTTTCAGTTAATGATCAGTACCCCAATCCCACTTGGCTCACCAAATTTCGTTCTTCTAGGTTAAACCGTTCGTTGGCAGTAACAGTTTTAATTTTCAGGTTTCACTCTGTTTTCTCCTATATGGATACATGTAGTTGGAACTCTAAATCAAAGACGGTTTGTCCTAGCTCTTTGAAACTTGACACAATAAAGTAGTTCCAAGTTCTATCTCTATGGTTTGTTTCCTATTGATGTAGCCCTAAGCAGAGACGGGCGCAAATCACTTTAATGGAAAGGGGTTGCCAAGATTCCAAAAAACTATGAGTTTCCTGAAATCTCAGCACACATTTTTTCACCCAATCTTTATGACACTTTCAGGTAATGATCAGTACCCCAATCCCACTTGGCTCACCAAATTTCGTTCTGCTAGGTTAAACCGTTCGTTGGCAGTAACAGTTTTAATTTTTAGGTTTCACTCTGTTTTCTCCTATATGGATACATGTAGTTGGAACTCTAAATCAAACACGGTTTGTGCTAGCTCTTTGAATCTTGACATAATAAAGTAGGTCCAAGTTCTATCTCTATGGTTTGTTTCCTATTGATGTAGCCCTAAGCAGAGATGGCGCAAATCACTTTCATGGAAAGGGGTTGCCAACCTTCCAAAAAACTACGAGTTTCCTGAAATCTCAGCGCACATTTTTTCACCCAATCTTGATGACACTTTCAGTTAATGATCAGTACCCCAATCCCACTTGGCTCACCAAATTTCGTTCTTCTAGGTTAAACCGTTCGTTGGCAGTAAGAATTTTAATTTTTAGGTTTCACTCTGTTTTCTCCTATATGGATACATGTAGTTGGAACTCTAAATCAAAGACGGTTTGTGCTAGCTCTTTGAATCTTGACACAATAGAGTAGTTCCAAATTCTATCTCTATCACCAAATTTCGTTCTTCTAGGTTAAACCGTTCGTTGCCAGTAACAGTTTTAATTTTTAGGTTTCACGGTGTTTTCTCCTATATGGACACATGTAGTTGGAACTCTAAATCAAACACGATTTGTGCTAGCACTTTGAAACATGACACAATAAAGTAGTTCCAAGTTCTGTTTCAATGGTTTGTTTCCTATGGATGAAGCCCTAAGCAGAGACTGGCGCAAATCACTTTCATGGAAAGGGGTTGCCAACCTTCCAAAAAACTACGAGTTTCCTGAGATCTCAGCACACATTTTTTCACCCAATCTTGATGACACTTTCAGTTAATGATCAGTACCCCAATCCCACTTGGCTCACCAAATTTCGTTCTTCTAGGTTAAACCGTTCGTTGGCAGTAACAGTTTTAATTTTCAGGTTTTACTCTGTTTTCTCCTATATGGATACATGTAGTTGGAACTCTAAACCAAAGACGGTTTGTCCTAGCTCTTTGAAACTTGACACAATAAAGTAGTTCCAAGTTCTATCTCTATGGTTTGTTTCCTATTGATGTAGCCCTAAGCAGAGGCGGGCGCAAATCACTTTCATGGAAGGGGGTTGCCAAGCTTCCAAAAACTACGAGTTTCCTGAAATCTCAGCACACATTTTTTCACCCAATCTTGATGACACTTTCAGGTAATGATCAGTACCCCAATCCCACTTGGCTCACCAAATTTCGTTCTGCTAGGTTAAACCGTTCGTTGGCAGTAACAGTTTTAATTTTTAGGTTTCACTCTGTTTTCTCCGATATGGATACATGTAGTTGGAACTCTAAATCAAACACGGTTTGTGCTAGCTCTTTGAATCTTGACACAATAAAGTAGATCCATGTTCTATCTCTATGGTTTGTTTCCTATTGATGTAGCCCTAAGCAGAGATGGCGCAAATCACTTTCATGGAAAGGGGTTGCCAACCTTCCAAAAAACTACGAGTTTCCTGAAATCTCAGCACACATTTTTTCACCCAATCTTGATGACACTTTCAGGTAATGATCAGTACCCCAATCCCACTTGGCTCACCAAATTTCGTTCTTCTAGGTTAAACCGTTCGTTGGCAGTAAGAGTTTTAATTTTTAGGTTTCACTCTGTTTTCTCCTATATGGATACATGTAGTTGGAACTCTAAATCAAAGACGGTTTGTGCTAGCTCTTTGAATCTTGACACAATAAAGTAGTTCCAAGTTCTATCTCTATGGATGGTTTCCTATTGATGTAGCCCTAAGCAGAGATGGCGCAAATCACTTTCATGGAAAGGGGTTGCCAACCTTCCAAAAAACTACGAGTTTCCTGAAATCTCAGCACACATTTTTTCACCCAATCTTGATGACACTTTCAGTTAATGATCAGTACCCCAATCCCACTTGGCTCACCAAATTTCGTTCTTCTAGGTTAAACCGTTCGTTGGCAGTAACAGTTTTAATTTTCAGGTTTCACTCTGTTTTCTCCTATATGGATACATGTAGTTGGAACTCTAAATCAAAGACGGTTTGTCCTAGCTCTTTGAAACTTGACACAATAAAGTAGTTCCAAGTTCTAACTCCATGGTTTGTTTCCTATTGATGTAGCCCTAAGCAGAGACTGGCGCAAATCACTTTCATGGAAAGGGGTTGCCAAGCTTCCAAAAAACCACGAGTTTCCTGAAATCTCAACACACATTTTTTCACCCAATCTTGATGACACTTTCAGTTAATGATCAGTACCCCAATCCCACTTGGCTCACCAAATTTCGTTCTTCTAGGTTAAACCGTTCGTTGGCAGTAAGTTTTAATTTTCAGGTTTCACTCTGTATTCTCCTATATGGATACATGTAGTTGGAACTCTAAATCAAAGACGGTTTGTCCTAGCTCTTTGAAACTTGACACAATAAAGTAGTTCCAAGTTCTATCTCTATGGTTTGTTTCCTATTGATGTAGCCCTAAGCAGAGACGGGCGCAAATCACTTTAATGGAAAGGGGTTGCCAAGCTTCCAAAAAACTACGAGTTTCCTGAAATCTCAGCACACATTTTTTCACCCAATCTTTATGACACTTTCAGGTAATGATCAGTACCCCAATCCCAGTTGGCTCACCAAATTTCGTTCTGCTAGGTTAATCCGTTCGTTGGCAGTAACAGTTTTAATTTTAGGTTTCACTCTGTTTTCTCCTATATGGATACATGTAGTTGGAACTCTAAATCAAACACGGTTTGTGCTAGCTCTTTGAATCTTGACACAATAAAGTAGGTCCAATTTCTATCTCTATGGTTTGTTTCCTATTGATGTAGCCCTAAGCAGAGATGGCGCAAATCACTTTCATGGAAAGTGGTTGCCAACCTTCCAAAAAACTACGAGTTTCCTGAAATCTCAGCACACATTTTTTCACCCAATCTTGATGACACTTTCAGTTAATGATCAGTACCCCAATCCCACTTGGCTCACCAAATTTCGTTCTTCTAGGTTAAACCGTTCGTTGGCAGTAACAGTTTTAATTTTCAGGTTTCACTCTGTTTTCTCCTATATGGATACATGTAGTTGGAACTCTAAATCAAACACGGTTTGTCCTAGCTCTTTGAAACTTGACACAATAAAGTAGTTCCAAGTTCTATCTCTATGGTTTGTTTCCTATTGATGTAGCCCTAAGCAGAGACGGGCGCAAATCACTTTAATGGAAAGGGGTTGCCAAGATTCCAAAAAACTATGAGTTTCCTGAAATCTCAGCACACATTTTTTCACTCAATCTTTATGACACTTTCAGGTAATGATCAGTACCCCAATCCCACTTGGCTCACCAAATTTCGTTCTGCTAGGTTAAACCGTTCGTTGTCAGTAACAGTTTTAATTTTTAGGTTTCACTCTGTTTTCTCCTATATGGATACATGTAGTTGGAACTCTAAATCAAACACGGTTTGTGCTAGCTCTTTGAATCTTGACATAATAAAGTAGGTCCAAGTTCTATCTCTATGGTTTGTTTCCTATTGATGTAGCCCTAAGCAGAGATGGCGCAAATCACTTTCATGGAAAGGGGTTGCCAACCTTCCAAAAAACTACGAGTTTCCTGAAATCTCAGCGCACATTTTTTCACCCAATCTTGATGACACTTTCAGTTAATGATCAGTACCCCAATCCCACTTGGCTCACCAAATTTCGTTCTTCTAGGTTAAACCGTTCGTTGGCAGTAAGAATTTTAATTTTTAGGTTTCACTCTGTTTTCTCCTATATGGATACATGTAATTGGAACTCTAAATCAAAGACGGTTTGTGCTAGCTCTTTGAATCTTGACACAATAGAGTAGTTCCAAATTCTATCTCTATCACCAAATTACGTTCTTCTAGGTTAAACCGTTCGTTGCCAGTAACAGTTTTAATTTTTAGGTTTCACGGTGTTTTCTCCTATATGGACACATGTAGTTGGAACTCTAAATCAAACACGATTTGTGCTAGCACTTTGAAACATGACACAATAAAGTAGTTCCAAGTTCTGTTTCAATGGTTTGTTTCCTATGGATGAAGCCCTAAGCAGAGATGGCGCAAATCACTTTCATGGAAAGGGGTTGCCAAGCTTCCAAAAAACCACGAGTTTCCTGAAATCTCAACACACATTTTTTCACCCAATCTTGATGACACTTTCAGTTAATGATCAGTACCCCAATCCCACTTGGCTCACCAAATTTCGTTCTTCTAGGTTAAACCGTTCGTTGGCAGTAAGTTTTAATTTTCAGGTTTCACTCTGTATTCTCCTATATGGATACATGTAGTTGGAACTCTAAATCAAAGACGGTTTGTCCTAGCTCTTTGAAACTTGACACAATAAAGTAGTTCCAAGTTCTATCTCTATGGTTTGTTTCCTATTGATGTAGCCCTAAGCAGAGACGGGCGCAAATCACTTTAATGGAAAGGGGTTGCCAAGCTTCCAAAAAACTACGAGTTTCCTGAAATCTCAGCACACATTTTTTCACCCAATCTTTATGACACTTTCAGGTAATGATCAGTACCCCAATCCCACTTGGCTCACCAAATTTCGTTCTGCTAGGTTAATCCGTTCGTTGGCAGTAACAGTTTTAATTTTAGGTTTCACTCTGTTTTCTCCTATATGGATACATGTAGTTGGAACTCTAAATCAAACACGGTTTGTGCTAGCTCTTTGAATCTTGACACAATAAAGTAGGTCCAATTTCTATCTCTATGGTTTGTTTCCTATTGATGTAGCCCTAAGCAGAGATGGCGCAAATCACTTTCATGGAAAGGGGTTGCCAACCTTCCAAAAAACTACGAGTTTCCTGAAATCTCAGCACACATTTTTTCACCCAATCTTGATGACACTTTCAGTTAATGATCAGTACCCCAATCCCACTTGGCTCACCAAATTTCGTTCTTCTAGGTTAAACCGTTCGTTGGCAGTAACAGTTTTAATTTTCAGGTTTCACTCTGTTTTCTCCTATATGGATACATGTAGTTGGAACTCTAAATCAAAGACGGTTTGTCCTAGCTCTTTGAAACTTGACACAATAAAGTAGTTCCAAGTTCTATCTCTATGGTTTGTTTCCTATTGATGTAGCCCTAAGCAGAGACGGGCGCAAATCACTTTAATGGAAAGGGGTTGCCAACCTTCCAAAAAACTACGAGTTTCCTGAAATCTCAGCGCACATTTTTTCACCCAATCTTGATGACACTTTCAGTTAATGATCAGTACCCCAATCCCACTTGGCTCACCAAATTTCGTTCTTCTAGGTTAAACGGTTCGTTGGCAGTAAGAATTTTAATTTTTAGGTTTCACTCTGTTTTCTCCTATATGGATACATGTAGTTGGAACTCTAAATCAAAGACGGTTTGTGCTAGCTCTTTGAATCTTGACACAATAGAGTAGTTCCAAATTCTATCTCTATCACCAAATTTCGTTCTTCTAGGTTAAACCGTTCGTTGCCAGTAACAGTTTTAATTTTTAGGTTTCACGGTGTTTTCTCCTATATGGACACATGTAGTTGGAACTCTAAATCAAACACGGTTTGTGCTAGCTCTTTGCATCTTGACACAATAAAGTAGGTCCAAGTTCTATCTCTATGGTTTGTTTCCTATTGATGTAGCCCTAAGCAGAGATGGCGCAAATCACTTTCATGGAAATTGGTTGCCAAGCTTCCAAAAAACTACGAGTTTCCTGAAATCTCAGCACACATTTTTTCACCCAATCTTGATGACACTTTCAGGTAATGATCAGTACCCCAATCCCACTTGGCTCACAAAATTTCGTTCTTCTAGGTTAAACCGTTCGTTGGCAGTAAGAGTTTTAATTTTCAGGTTTCACTCTGTTTTCTCCTATATGGATACATGTAGTTGGAACTCTAAATCAAAGACGGTTTGTGCTAGCTCTTTGAATCTTGACACAATAAAGTAATTCCAAGTTCTAACTCTATGGTTTGTTTCCTATTGATGTAGCCCTAAGCAGAGACTGGCGCAAATCACTTTCATGGAAAGGGGTTGCCAAGCTTCCAAAAAACCACGAGTTTCCTGAAATCTCAACACACATTTTTTCACCCAATCTTGATGACACTTTCAGGTAATGATCAGTACCCCAATCCCACTTGGCTCACCAAATTTCGTTCTTCTAGGTTAAACCGTTCGTTGGCAGTAACAGTTTTAATTTTTAGGTTTCACTCTGTTTTCTCCGATATGGATACATGTAGTTGGAACTCTAAATCAAACACGGTTTGTGCTAGCTCTTTGCATCTTGACACAATAAAGTAGGTCCAAGTTCTATCTCTATGGTTTGTTTCCTATTGATGTAGCCCTAAGCAGTGATGGCACAAATCACTTTCATGGAAAGGGGTTGCCAACGTTCCAAAAAACTACGAGTTTCATGAAATCTCAGCACACATTTTTTCACCCAATCTTGATGACACTTTCAGGTAATGATCAGTACCCCAATCCCACTTGGCTCACCAAATTTCGTTCTTCTAGGTTAAACCGTTCGTTGGCAGTAAGAGTTTTAAATTTTAGGTTTCACTCTGTTTTCTCCTATATGGATACATGTAGTTGGAACTCTAAATCAAAGACGGTTTGTGCTATCTCTTTGAATCTTGACACAATACAGTAGTTCCAAGTTCTATCTCTATGGTTTGTTTCCTATTGATATAGCCCTAAGCAGAGACTGGCGCAAATCACTTTCATGGAAAGGGGTTGCCAAGCTTCCAAAAAACACGAGTTTCCTGAAATCTCAGCACACATTTTTTCACCCAATCTTGATGACACTTTCAGGTAATGATCAGTACCCCAATCCAACTTGGCTCACCAAATTTCGTTCTTCTAGGTTAAACCGTTCGTTGGCCTTAACAGTTTTAATTTTTAGGTTTCACTCTGTTTCCCCGATATGGATACATGTAGTTGGAACTCTAAATCAAACACTGTTTGTGCTAGCTCTTTGAAACTTGACAAATAAAGAAGGTCCAAGTTCTATCTCTATGGTTTGTTTCCTGTTGATGTAGCCCTAAGCAGAGATGGCGCAAATCACTTTCATGGATAGGGGTTGCCAACCCTCCAAAAAACTACGAGTTTCCTGAAATCTCAGCACACATTTTTTCACCCAATCTTGATGACACTTTCAGGTAATGATCAGTACCCCAATCCCACTTTGCTCACCAAATTTCGTTCTTCTAGGTTAAACCGTTCTTTGGCAGTAACAGTTTTAAATTTTAGGTTTCACTCTGTTTTTTCCTATATGGATTCATGTAGTTTGAACTCTAAATCAAACACGGTTTGTGCTGGCTCTTTGAAACTTGACACAATAGAGTAGTTCCAAATTCTATCTCTATGGTTTGTTTCCTATTGATGTAGCCCTAAGCAGAGACTGGCGCAAATCACTTACATGGAAAGGGTTTGCCAAGATTCCAAAAAACTACGCGATTCCTGAAATCTCAGCACACATTTTTTCACCCAATCTTGATGACACTTTCAGTTAATGATCAGTACCCCAATCCCACTTGGCTCACCAAATTTCGTTCTTCTAGGTTAAACCGTTCTTTGGCAGTAACAGTTTTAATTTTCAGGTTTCACTCTGTTTTCTCCTATATGGATACATGTAGTTGGAACTCTGAATCAAAGACGGTTTGTCCTAGCTCTTTGAAACTTGAAACAATAAAGTAGTTCCAAGTTCTATCTCTATGGTTTGTTTCCTATTGATGTAGCCCTAAGCAGAGGCGGGCGCAAATCACTTCCATGGAAAGGGGTTGCCAAGCTTCCAAAAAACTACGAGTTTCCTGAAATCTCAGCACACATATTTTCACCCAATCTTTATGACACTTTCAGGTAATGATCAGTACCCCAATCCCACTTGGCTCACCAAATTTCGTTCTTCTAGATTAAACCGTTCGTTGGCAGTAACAGTTTTAATTTTTAGGTTTCACTCTGTTTTCTCCGATATGGATACATGTAGTTGGAACTCTAAATCAAAGACGGTTTGTGCTAGCTCTTTGAATCTTGACACAATAAAGTAGTTCCAAGTTCTAACTCTATGGTTTGTTTCCTATTGATGTAGCCCTAAGCAGAGACTGGCGCAAATCACTTTCATGGAAAGGGGTTGCCAAGCTTCCAAAAAACCACGAGTTTCCTGAAATCTCAACACACATTTTTTCACCCAATCTTGATGACACTTTCAGTTAATGATCAGTACAACAATCCCACTTGGCTCACCAAATTTCGTTCTTCTAGGTTAAACCGTTCATTGGCAGTAACAGTTTTAAATTTTAGGTTTCACTCTGTTTTTTCCTATATGGATTCATGTAGTTTGAACTCTAAATCAAACACGGTTTGTGCTGGCTCTTTGAAACTTGACACAATAGAATAGTTCCAAATTCTATCTCTAAGGTTTGTTTCCTATTGATGTAGCCCTAAGCAGAGACTGGCGCAAATCCCTTACATGGAAAGGGGTTGCCAAGCTTCCAAAAAACTACGAGTTTCCTGAAATCTCAGCACACATTTTTTCACCCAATCTTGATGACACTTTCAGTTAAAGATCAGTACCCCAATCCCACTTGGCTCACCAAATTTCGTTCTTCTAGGTTAAACCGTTCGTTGGCAGTAACAGTTTTAATTTTCAGGTTTCACTCTGTTTTCTCCTATATGGATACATGTAGTTGGAACTCTAAATCAAAGACGGTTTGTCCTAGCTCTTTGAAACTTGACACAATAAAGTAGTTCCAAGTTCTATCTCTATGGTTTGTTTCCTATTGATGTAGCCCTAAGCAGAGACGGGCGCAAATCACTTTCATGGAAAGGGGTTGCCAAGCTTCCAAAAAACTACGAGTTTCCTGAAATCTCAGCACACATTTTTTCACCCAATCT
The DNA here is from genome assembly GCF_964194105.1 of Spermophilus citellus. Classification (NCBI taxonomy): domain Eukaryota; kingdom Metazoa; phylum Chordata; class Mammalia; order Rodentia; family Sciuridae; genus Spermophilus; species Spermophilus citellus. The sequence goes on from NC_138187.1 coordinate 54,346,346, forward strand.
TTATGACACTTTCAGGTAATGATTAGTACCCCAATCCTACTTGGCTCACCAAATTTCGTTCTTCTAGGTTAAACCGTTCGTTGGCAGTAACAGTTTTAATTTTTAGGTTTCACTCTGTTTTCTCCTATATGGATACATGTAGTTGGAACTCTAAATCAAACACGGTTTGTGCTAGCTCTTTGAAACTTGACACAATAAAGTAGGTCCAAGTTCTATCTCTATGGTTTGTTTCCTATTGATGTAGCCCTAAGCAGAGATGGCGCAAATCACTTTCATGGAAAGGGGTTGCCAAGCTTCCAAATAACTACGAGTTTCCTGAAATCTCAGCACACATTTTTTCACCCAATCTTGATGACACTTTCAGGTAATGATCAGTACCCCAATCCCACTTGGCTCACAAAATTTCGTTCTTCTAGGTTAAACCGTTCGTTGGCAGTAAGAGTTTTAATTTTCAGGTTTCACTCTGTTTTCTCCTATATGGATACATGTATTTGGAACTCTAAATCAAAGACGGTTTGTGCTAGCTCTTTGAATCTTGACACAATAAAGTAGTTCCAAGTTCTAACTCTATGGTTTGTTTCCTATTGATGTAGCCCTAAGCAGAGACTGGCGCAAATCACTTTCATGGAAAGGGGTTGCCAAGCTTCCAAAAAACCACGAGTTTCCTGAAATCTCAACACACATTTTTTCACCCAATCTTGATGACACTTTCAGGTAATGATCAGTACCCCAATCCCACTTGGCTCACCAAATTTCGTTCTTCTAGGTTAAACCGTTCGTTGGCAGTAACAGTTTTAATTTTTAGGTTTCACTCTGTTTTCTCCGATATGGATACATGTAGTTGGAACTCTAAATCAAACACGGTTTGTGCTAGCTCTTTGCATCTTGACACAATAAAGTAGGTCCAAGTTCTATCTCTATGGTTTGTTTCCTATTGATGTAGCCCTAAGCAGTGATGGCACAAATCACTTTCATGGAAAGGGGTTGCCAACCTTCCAAAAAACTACGAGTTTCCTGAAATCTCAGCACACATTTTTTCACCCAATCTTGATGACACTTTCAGGTAATGATCAGTACCCCAATCCCACTTGGCTCACCAAATTTCGTTCTTCTAGGTTAAACAGTTCGTTGGCAGTAAGAGTTTTAATTTTTAGGTTTCACTCTGTTTTCTCCTATATGGATACATGTAGTTGGAACTCTAAATCAAAGACGGTTTGTGCTAGCTCTTTGAATCTTGACACAATAAAGTAGTTCCAAGTTCTATCTCTATGGTTTTTTTCCTATTGATATAGCCCTAAGCAGAGACTGGCGCAAATCACTTTCATGGAAAGGGGTTGCCAAGCTTCCAAAAAACACGAGTTTCCTGAAATCTCAGCACACATTTTTTCACCCAATCTTGATGACACTTTCAGGTAATGATCAGTACCCCAATCCCACTTGGCTCACCAAATTTCGTTCTTCTAGGTTAAACCGTTCGTTGGCAGTAAGAGTTTTAATTTTTAGGTTTCACTCTGTTTTCTCCTATATGGATACATGTATTTGGAACTCTAAATCAAACACTGTTTGTGCTAGCTCTTTGAAACTTGACACAATAAAGTAGGTCCAAGTTCTATCTCTATGGTTTTTTTCCTATTGATGTAGCCCTAAGCAGAGATGGCGCAAATCACTTTCATGGAAAGGGGTTGCCAACCTTCCAAAAAACTACGAGTTTCCTGAAATCTCAGCACACATTTTTTCACCCAATCTTGATGACACTTTCAGGTAATGATCAGTACCCCAATCCCACTTGGCTCACCAAATTTCGTTCTTCTAGGTTAAACCGTTCGTTGGCAGTAACAGTTTTAAATTTTAGGTTTCACTCTGTTTTTTCCTATATGGATTCATGTTGTTTGAACTCTAAATCAAACACGGTTTGTGCTGGCTCTTTGAAACTTGACACAATAGAGTAGTTCCAAATTCTATCTCTATGGTTTGTTTCCTATTGATGTAGCCCTAAGCAGAGACTGGCGCAAATCACTTACATGGAAAGGGTTTGCCAAGATTCCAAAAAACTACGCGATTCCTGAAATCTCAGCACACATTTTTTCACCCAATCTTGATGACACTTTCAGTTAATGATCAGTACCCCAATCCCACTTGGCTCACCAAATTTCGTTCTTCTAGGTTAAACCGTTCTTTGGCAGTAACAGTTTTAATTTTCAGGTTTCACTCTGTTTTCTCCTATATGGATACATGTAGTTGGAACTCTAAATCAAAGACGGTTTGTCCTAGCTCTTTGAAACTTGAAACAATAAAGTAGTTCCAAGTTCTATCTCTATGGTTTGTTTCCTATTGATGTAGCCCTAAGCAGAGGCGGGCGCAAATCACTTCCATGGAAAGGGGTTGCCAAGCTTCCAAAAAACTACGAGTTTCCTGAAATCTCAGCACACATTTTTTCACCCAATCTTGATGACACTTTCAGGTAATGATCAGTACCCCAATCCCACTTGGCTCACCTATTTTCATTCTTCTAGGTTAAACCGTTCGTTGGCAGTAACAGTTTTAATTTTTAGGTTTCACTCTGTTTTCTCCTATATGGATACATGTAGTTGGAACTCTAAATCAAAGACGGTTTGTCCTGGCTCTTTGAAACTTGACACAATAGAGTAGTTCCAAATTCTATCTCTATGGTTTGTTTCCTATTGATGTAGCCCTAAGCAGAGACGGGCGCAAATCACTTTCATGGAAAGGGGTTGCCAAGCTTCCAAAAAACTACGAGTTTCCTGAAATCTCAGCACACATTTTTTCACCCAATCTTGATGACACTTTCAGGTAATGATCAGTACCCCAATCCCACTTGGCTCACCAAATTTCGTTCTTCTAGGTTAAACCGTTCGTTGGCAGTAAGAGTTTTAATTTTTAGGTTTCACTCTGTTTTCTCCGATATGGATACATGTAGTTGGAACTCTAAATCAAACACTGTTTGTGCTAGCTCTTTGAATCTTGACACAATAAAGTAGGTCCAAGTTCTATCTCTATGGTTTGTTTCCTATTGATGTAGTCCTAAGCAGAGATGGCGCAAATCACTTTCATGGAAAGGGGTTGCCAAGCTTCCAAAAAACTACGAGTTTCCTGAAATCTCAGCACACATTTTTTCTCCAATCTTGATGACACTTTCAGTTAATGATCAGCACCCCAATCCCACTTGGCTCACCAAATTTCGTTCTTCTGGGTTAAACCGTTCGTTGGCAGTAACGGTTTTAATTTTCAGGTTTCACTCTGTTTTCTCCTATATGGATACATGTAGTTGGAACTCTAAATCAAAGACGGTTTGTGCTAGCTCTTTGAATCTTGACACAATAAAGTAGTTCCAAGTTCTATCTCTATGGTTTGTTTCCTATTGATGTAGCCCTAAGCAGAGGCGGGCGCAAATCACTTCCATGGAAAGGGGTTGCCAAGCTTCCAAAAAACTACGAGTTTCCTGAAATCTCAGCACACATTTTTTCACCCAATCTTGATGACACTTTCAGGTAATGATCAGTACCCCAATCCCACTTGGCTCACCTATTTTCATTCTTCTAGGTTAAACCGTTCGTTGGCAGTAACAGTTTTAATTTTTAGGTTTCACTCTGTTTTCTCCTATATGGATACATGTAGTTGGAACTCTAAATCAAAGACGGTTTGTCCTGGCTCTTTGAAACTTGACACAATAGAGTAGTTCCAAATTCTATCTCTATGGTTTGTTTCCTATTGATGTAGCCCTAAGCAGAGACGGGCGCAAATCACTTTCATGGAAAGGGGTTGCCAAGCTTCCAAAAAACTACGAGTTTCCTGAAATCTCAGCACACATATTTTCACCCAATCTTTATGACACTTTCAGGTAATGATCAGTACCCCAATCCCACTTGGCTCACCAAATTTCGTTCTGCTAGGTTAAACCGTTCGTTGGCAGTAACAGTTTTAATTTTTAGGTTTCACTCTGTTTTCTCCGATATGGATACACGTAGTTGGAACTCTAAATCAAACACGGTTTGTGCTATCTCTTTGAATCTTGACACAATAAAGTAGGTCCAAGTTCTATCTCTATGGTTTGTTTCCTATTGATGTAGTCCTAAGCAGAGATGGCGCAAATCACTTTCATGGAAAGGGGTTGCCAAGCTTCCAAAAAACTACGAGTTTCCTGAAATCTCAGCACACATTTTTTCTCCAATCTTGATGACACTTTCAGTTAATGATCAGCACACCAATCCCACTTGGCTCACCAAATTTCGTTCTTCTGGGTTAAACCGTTCGTTGGCAGTAACGGTTTTAATTTTCAGGTTTCACTCTGTTTTCTCCTATATGGATACATGTAGTTGAAACTCTAAATCAAAGACGGTTTGTGCTAGCTCTTTGAATCTTGACACAATAAAGTAGTTCCAAGTTCTATCTCTATGGTTTGTTTCCTATTGATGTAGCCCTAAGCAGAGACGGGCGCAAATCACTTTCATGGAAAGGGGTTGCCAAGCTTCCAAAAAACTACGAGTTTCCTGAAATCTCAGCACACATTTTTTCACCCAATCTTTATGACACTTTCAGGTAATGATTAGTACCCCAATCCTACTTGGCTCACCAAATTTCGTTCTTCTAGGTTAAACCGTTCGTTGGCAGTAACAGTTTTAATTTTTAGGTTTCACTCTGTTTTCTCCTATATGGATACATGTAGTTGGAACTCTAAATCAAACACGGTTTGTGCTAGCTCTTTGAAACTTGACACAATAAAGTAGGTCCAAGTTCTATCTCTATGGTTTGTTTCCTATTGATGTAGCCCTAAGCAGAGATGGCGCAAATCACTTTCATGGAAAGGGGTTGCCAAGCTTCCAAAAAACTACGAGTTTCCTGAAATCTCAGCACATATTTTTTCACCCAATCTTGATGACACTTTCAGGTAATGATCAGTACCCCAATCCCACTTGGCTCACAAAATTTCGTTCTTCTAGGTTAAACCGTTCGTTGGCAGTAAGAGTTTTAATTTTCAGGTTTCACTCTGTTTTCTCCTATATGGATACATGTAGTTGGAACTCTAAATCAAAGACGGTTTGTGCTAGCTCTTTGAATCTTGACACAATAAAGTAGTTCCAAGTTCTAACTCTATGGTTTGTTTCCTATTGATGTAGCCCTAAGCAGAGACTGGCGCAAATCACTTTCATGGAAAGGGGTTGCCAAGCTTCCAAAAAACCACGAGTTTCCTGAAATCTCAACACACATTTTTTCACCCAATCTTGATGACACTTTCAGGTAATGATCAGTACCCCAATCCCACTTGGCTCACCAAATTTCGTTCTTCTAGGTTAAACCGTTCGTTGGCAGTAACAGTTTTAATTTTTAGGTTTCACTCTGTTTTCTCCGATATGGATACATGTAGTTGGAACTCTAAATCAAACACGGTTTGTGCTAGCTCTTTGCATCTTGACACAATAAAGTAGGTCCAAGTTCTATCTCTATGGTTTGTTTCCTATTGATGTAGCCCTAAGCAGTGATGGCACAAATCACTTTCATGGAAAGGGGTTGCCAACCTTCCAAAAAACTACGAGTTTCCTGAAATCTCAGCACACATTTTTTCACCCAATCTTGATGACACTTTCAGGTAATGATCAGTACCCCAATCCCACTTGGCTCACCAAATTTCGTTCTTCTAGGTTAAACCGTTCGTTGGCAGTAAGAGTTTTAATTTTTAGGTTTCACTCTGTTTTCTCCGATATGGATACATGTAGTTGGAACTCTAAATCAAACACTGTTTGTGTTAGCTCTTTGAAACTTGACACAATAAAGTAGGTCCAAGTTCTATCTCTATGGTTTGTTTCCTGTTGATGTAGCCCTATGCAGAGATGGCGCAAATCACTTTCATGGAAAGGGGTTGCCAAGCTTCCAAAAAACCACGAGTTTCCTGAAATCTCAGCACACATTTTTTCACCCAATCTTGATGACACTTTCAGTTAATGATCAGTACCCCAATCCCACTTGGCTCACCAAATTTCGTTCTTCTAGGTTAAACCGTTCATTGGCAGTAACAGTTTTAATTTTCAGGTTTCACTCTGTTTTCTCCTATATGGATACATGTAGTTGGAACTCTAAAGCAAAGACGGTTTGTCCTAGCTTTTGAAACTTGACACAATAAAGTAGTTCCAAGTTCTAACTCTATGGTTTGTTTCCTATTGATGTAGCCCTAAGCAGATAGGGGCGCAAATCACTTTCATGGAAAGGGGTTGCCAAGCTTCCAAAAAACTACGAGTTTCCTGAAATCTCAGCACACATTTTTTCACCCAATCTTGATGACACTTTCAGGCAATGATCAGTACCCCAATCCCACTTGGCTCACCACATTTTGTTCTTCTAGGTTAAACCGTTCGTTGGCAGTAACAGTTTTAATTTTCAGGTTTCACTCTGTTTTCTCCTATATGGATACATGTAGTTGGAACTCTAAATCAAAGACGGTTTGTCCTAGCTCTTTGAAACTTGACACAATAAAGTAGTTCCAAGTTCTATCTCTATGGTTTGTTTCCTATTGATGTAGCCCTAAGCAGATGCGGGCGCAAATCGCTTTCATGGAAATGGGTTGCCAAGCTTCCAAAAAACTACGAGTTTCCTGAAATCTCAGCACACATTTTTTCACCCAATCTTGATGACACTTTCAGGTAATGATCAGTACCCCAATTCCTCTTGGCTCACCAAATTTCGTTCTGCTAGGTTAAACCGTTCGTTGGCAGTAACAGTTTTAATTTTTAGGTTTCACTCTGTTTTCTCCTATATGGATACATGTAGTTGGAACTCTAAATCAAACATGGTTTGTGCTAGCTCTTTGAAACTTGACACAATAAAGTAGTTCCAAGTTCTAACTCTATGGTTTGTTTCCTATTGATGTAGCCCTAAGCAGAGACTGGCGCAAATCACTTTCATGGAAAGGGGTTGCCAAGAATCAAAAAAACTACGAGTTTCCAGATTTCTCGGCACACATTTTTTCACCCTATCTTGATGACACTTTCAGGTAATGATCAGTATCCCAATCCCACTTGGCTCACCAAATTTCGTTCTTCTAGGTTAAACCGTTCATTGGCAGTAACAGTTTTAAATTTTAAGTTTTACTCTGTTTTTTCCTATATGGATTCATGTAGTTTGAACTCTAAATCAAACACAGTTTGTGCTGGCTCTTTGAAACTTGACACAATAGAGTAGTTCCAAATTCTGTCTCTATGGTTTGTTTCCTATTGATGTAGCCCTAAGCAGAGACTGGCGCAAATCACTTACATGGAAAGGGGTTGCCAAGCTTCCAAAAAACTACGAGTTTCCTGAAATCTCAACACACATTTTTTCACCCAATCTTTATGACACTTTCAGGTAATGATCAGTACCCCAATCCCACTTGGCTCACCAGATTTCGTTATTCTAGGTTAAACCGTTCGTTGGCAGTAACAGTTTTAATTTTCAGGTTTCACTCTGTTTTCTCCTATATGGATACATGTAGTTGGAACTCTAAAGCAAAGACGGTTTGTCCTAGCTCTTTGAAACTTGACACAATAAAGTAGTTCCAAGTTCTATCTCTATGGTTTGTTTCCTATTGATGTAGCCCTAAGCAGAGACGGGCGCAAATCACTTTCATGGAAAGGGGTTGCCAAGCTTCCAAAAAACTACGAGTTTCCTGAAATCTCAGCACACATTTTTTCACCCAATCTTGATGACACTTTCAGGTAATGATCAGTACCCCAATTCCTCTTGGCTCACCAAATTTCGTTCTGCTAGGTTAAACCGTTCGTTGGCAGTAACAGTTTTAATTTTTAGGTTTCACTCTGTTTTCTCCTATATGGATACATGTAGTTGGAACTCTAAATCAAACATGGTTTGTGCTAGCTCTTTGAAACTTGACACAATAAAGTAGTTCCAAGTTCTAACTCTATGGTTTGTTTCCTATTGATGTAGCCCTAAGCAGAGACTGGCGCAAATCACTTTCATGGAAAGGGGTTGCCAAGAATCAAAAAAACTACGAGTTTCCAGATTTCTCGGCACACATTTTTTCACCCTATCTTGATGACACTTTCAGGTAATGATCAGTATCCCAATCCCACTTGGCTCACCAAATTTCGTTCTTCTAGGTTAAACCGTTCATTGGCAGTAACAGTTTTAAATTTTAAGTTTTACTCTGTTTTTTCCTATATGGATTCATGTAGTTTGAACTCTAAATCAAACACAGTTTGTGCTGGCTCTTTGAAACTTGACACAATAGAGTAGTTCCAAATTCTGTCTCTATGGTTTGTTTCCTATTGATGTAGCCCTAAGCAGAGACTGGCGCAAATCACTTACATGGAAAGGGGTTGCCAAGCTTCCAAAAAACTACGAGTTTCCTGAAATCTCAACACACATTTTTTCACCCAATCTTTATGACACTTTCAGGTAATGATCAGTACCCCAATCCCACTTGGCTCACCAGATTTCGTTATTCTAGGTTAAACCGTTCGTTGGCAGTAACAGTTTTAATTTTCAGGTTTCACTCTGTTTTCTCCTATATGGATACATGTAGTTGGAACTCTAAAGCAAAGACGGTTTGTCCTAGCTCTTTGAAACTTGACACAATAAAGTAGTTCCAAGTTCTATCTCTATGGTTTGTTTCCTATTGATGTAGCCCTAAGCAGAGACGGGCGCAAATCACTTTCATGGAAAGGGGTTGCCAAGCTTCCAAAAAACTACGAGTTTCCTGAAATCTCAGCACACATTTTTTCACCCAATCTTTATGACACTTTCAGGTAATGATCAGTACCCCAATCCCACTTGGCTCACCAAATTTCGTTCTGCTAGGTTAAACCGTTCTTTGGCAGTAACAGTTTTAATTTTTAGGTTTCACTCTGTTTTCTCCTATATGGATACATGTTGTTGGAACTCTAAATCAAACACGGTTTGTGCTAGCTCTTTGAATCTTGACACAATAAAGTAGGTCCAAGTTCTATCTCTATGGTTTGTTTCCTATTGATGTAGCCCTAAGCAGAGATGGAGCAAATCACTTTCATGGAAAGGGGTTGCCAAGCTTCCAAAAAACTACGAGTTTCCTAAAATCTCAGCACACATTTTTTCACCCAATTTTATGACACTTTCAGGTAATGATCAGGATCCCAATCCCACTTGGCTCACCAAATTTCGTTCTTCTAGGTTAAACCGTTCATTGGCAGTAACAGTTTTAAATTTTAAGTTTCACTTTGTTTTTTCCTATATGGATTCATGTAGTTTGAACTCTAAATCAAACACGGTTTGTGCTGGCTCTTTGAAACTTGACACAATAGAGAAGTTCCAAATTCTATCTCTATGGTTTGTTTCCTATTGATGTAGCCCTAAGCAGAGACTGGCGCAAATCACTTTCATGGAAAGGGGTTGCCAAGCTTCCAAAAAACCACGAGTTTCCTGAAATCTCAGCACACATTTTTTCACCCAATCTTGATGACACTTTCAGGTAATGATCACTAACCCAATCCCACTTGGCTCACCAAATTTCGTTCTTCTAGGTTAAACCGTTCATTGGCAGTAACCGTTTTAATTTTTAGATTTCACTCTATTTTCTCCTATATGGATACATGTAGTTGGAACTCTAAATCAAACACGGTTTGTGCTAGCTCTTTGAAACTTGACACAATAAAGTAGTTCCAAGTTCTAACTCTATGGTTTGTTTCCTATTGATGTAGCCCTAAGCAGAGACTGGCACAAATCACTTTCATGGAAAGGGGTTGCCAAGAATCCAAAAAACTACGAGTTTCCAGAAATCTCGGCACACATTTTTTCACCCTATCTTGATGACACTTTCAGGTAATGATCAGTATCCCAATCCCACTTGGCTCACCAAATTTCGTTCTTCTAGGTTAAACCGTTCATTGGCAGTAACAGTTTTAAATTATAGGTTTCACTCTGTTTTTTCCTATATGGATTCATGTAGTTTGAACTCTAAATCAAACACGGTTTGTGCTGGCTCTTTGAAACTTGACACAATAGAATAGTTCCAAATTCTATCTCTAAGGTTTGTTTCCTATTGATGTAGCCCTAAGCAGAGACTGGCGCAAATCCCTTACATGGAAAGGGGTTGCCAAGCTTCCAAAAAACTACGAGTTTCCTGAAATCTCAGCACACATTTTTTCACCCAATCTTGATGACACTTTCAGTTAATGATCAGTACCCCAATCCCACTTGGCTCACCAAATTTCGTTCTTCTAGGTTAAACCGTTCGTTGGCAGTAACAGTTTTAATTTTCAGGTTTCACTCTGTTTTCTCCTATATGGATACATGTAGTTGGAACTCTAAATCAAACACGGTTTGTGCTAGCTCTTTGAAACTTGACACAATAAAGTAGGTCCAAGTTCTATCTCTATGGTTTGTTTCCTATTGATGTAGCCCTAAGCAGAGACGGGCGCAAATCACTTTCATGAAAAGGGGTTGCCAAGCTTCCAAAAAACTACGAGTTTCCTGAAATCTCAGCACACATTTTTTCACCCAATCTTGATGACACTTTCAGGTAATGATCAGTACCCCAATCCCACTTGGCTCACAAAATTTCGTTCTTCTAGGTTAAACCGTTCGTTGGCAGTAAGAGTTTTAATTTTCAGGTTTCACTCTGTTTTCTCCTATATGGATACATGTAGTTGGAACTCTAAATCAAAGACGGTTTGTGCTAGCTCTTTGAATCTTGACACAATAAAGTAGTTCCAAGTTCTAACTCTATGGTTTGTTTCCTATTGATGTAGCCCTAAGCAGAGACTGGCGCAAATCACTTTCATGGAAAGGGGTTGCCAAGCTTCCAAAAAACCACGAGTTTCCTGAAATCTCAACACACATTTTTTCACCCAATCTTGATGACACTTTCAGGTAATGATCAGTACCCCAATCCCACTTGGCTCACCAAATTTCGTTCTTCTAGGTTAAACCGTTCGTTGGCAGTAACAGTTTTAATTTTAAGGTTTCACTCTGTTTTCTCCGATATGGATACATGTAGTTGGAACTCTAAATCAAACACGGTTTGTGCTAGCTCTTTGCATCTTGACACAATAAAGTAGGTCCAAGTTCTATCTCTATGGTTTGTTTCCTATTGATGTAGCCCTAAGCAGTGATGGCACAAATCACTTTCATGGAAAGGGGTTGCCAACCTTCCAAAAAACTACGAGTTTCCTGAAATCTCAGCACACATTTTTTCACCCAATCTTGATGACACTTTCAGGTAATGATCAGTACCCCAATCCCACTTGGCTCACAAAATTTCGTTCTTCTAGGTTAAACCGTTCGTTGGCAGTAAGAGTTTTAATTTTTAGGTTTCACTCTGTTTTCTCCTATATGGATACATGTAGTTGGAACTCTAAATCAAAGACGGTTTGTGCTAGCTCTTTGAATCTTGACACAATAAAGTAGTTCCAAGTTCTAACTCTATGGTTTGTTTCCTATTGATGTAGCCCTAAGCAGAGACTGGCGCAAAACACTTTCATGGAAAGGGGTTGCCAAGCTTCCAAAAAACCACGAGTTTCCTGAAATCTCAACACACATTTTTTCACCCAATCTTGATGACACTTTCAGGTAATTATCAGTACCCCAATCCCACTTGGCTCACCAAATTTCGTTCTTCTAGGTTAAACCGTTCGTTGGCAGTAACAGTTTTAATTTTAAGGTTTCACTCTGTTTTCTCCTATATGGATACATGTAGTTGGAACTCTAAATCAAAGACGGTTTGTCCTAGCTCTTTGAAATTTGACACAATAAAGTAGTTCCAAGTTCTATCTCTATAGTTTGTTTCCTATTGATGTAGCCCTAAGAAGAGACGGGCGCAAATCACTTTCATGGAAAGGGGTTGCCAAGCTTCCAAAAAACTACGAGTTTCCTGAAATCTCAGCACACATTTTTTCACCCAATCTTTATGACACTTTCAGGTAATGATCAGTACCCCAATCCCACTTGGCTCACCAAATTTCGTTCTTCTAGGTTAAACCGTTCGTTGGCAGTAACAGTTTTAATTTTTAGGTTTCACTCTGTTTTCTCCTATATGGATACATGTAGTTGGAACTCTAAATCAAACACGGTTTGTGCTAGCTCTTTGAATCTTGACACAATAAAGTAGGTCCAAGTTCTATCTCTATGGTTTGTTTCCTATTGATGTAGCCCTAAGCAGAGATGGCGCAAATCACTTTCATGGAAAGGGGTCGCCAACCTTCCAAAAAACTACGAGTTTCCTGAAAACTCAGCACACATTTTTTCACCCAATCTTGATGACACTTTCAGTTAATGATCAGTACCCCAATCCAACTTGGCTCACCAAATTTCGTTCTTCTAGGTTAAACCGTTCGTTGGCAGTAACAGTTTAAATTTTCAGGTTTCACTCTGTTTTCTCCTATATGTTTACATGTAGTTGGAACTCTAAATCAAAGACGGTTTGTGCTAGCTCTTTGAATCTTGACACAATAAAGTAGTTCCAAGTTCTATCTCTATGGTTTGTTTCCTATTGATGTAGCCCTAAGCAGAGGCGGGCGCAAACCACTTTCATGGAAAGGGGTTGCCAAGCTTCCAAAAAACTACGAGTTTCCTGAAATCTCAGCACACATTTTTTCACCCAATCTTTATGACACTTTCAGGTAATGATCAGTACCCCAATCCCACTTGGCTCACCAAATTTCGTTCTTCTAGGTTAAACAGTTCGTTGGCAGTAACAGTTTTAATTTTTAGGTTTCACTCTGTTTTCTCCGATATGGATATATGTAGTTGAAACTCTAAATCAAACAATGTTTGTGCTAGCTCTTTGAAACTTGACACAATAAAGTAGGTCCAAGTTCTATCTCTATGGTTTGTTTCCTATTGATGTAGCCCTAAGCAGAGATGGCGCAAATCACTTTCATGGAAAGGGGTTGCCAACCTTCCAAAAAACTACGAGTTTCCTGAAATCTCAGCACACATTTTTTCACCCAATCTTGATGACACTTTCAGGTAATGATCAGTACCCCAATCCCACTTGGCTCACAAAATTTCGTTCTTCTAGCTTAAACCGTTCGTTGGCAGTAAGAGTTTTAATTTTTAGGTTTCACTCTGTTTTCTCCTATATGGATACATGTAGTTGGAACTCTAAATCAAAGACGGTTTGTGCTAGCTCTTTGAATCTTGACACAATAAAGTAGTTCCAAGTTCTAACTCTATGGTTTGTTTCCTATTGATGTAGCCCTAAGCAGAGACTGGCGCAAATCACTTTCATGGAAAGGGGTTGCCAAGCTTCCAAAAAACCACGAGTTTCCTGAAATCTCAACACACATTTTTTCACCCAATCTTGATGACACTTTCAGGTAATTATCAGTACCCCAATCCCACTTGGCTCACCAAATTTCGTTCTTCTAGGTTAAACCGTTCGTTGGCAGTAACAGTTTTAATTTTAAGGTTTCACTCTGTTTTCTCCTATATGGATACATGTAGTTGGAACTCTAAATCAAAGACGGTTTGTCCTAGCTCTTTGAAACTTGACACAATAAAGTAGTTCCAAGTTCTATCTCTATGGTTTGTTTCCTATTGATGTAGCCCTAAGAAGAGATGGGCGCAAATCACTTTCATGGAAAGGGGTTGCCAAGCTTCCAAAAAACTACGAGTTTCCTGAAATCTCAGCACACATTTTTTCACCCAATCTTTATGACACTTTCAGGTAATGATCAGTACCCCAATCCCACTTGGCTCACCAAATTTCGTTCTGCTAGGTTAAACCGTTCATTGGCAGTAACAGTTTTAATTTTTAGGTTTCACTCTGTTTTCTCCTATATGGATACATGTAGTTGGAACTCTAAATCAAACACGGTTTGTGCTAGCTCTTTGAATCTTGACACAATAAAGTAGGTCCAAGTTCTATCTCTATGGTTTGTTTCCTATTGATGTAGCCCTAAGCAGAGATGGCGCAAATCACTTTCATGGAAAGGGGTTGCCAACCTTCCAAAAAACTACGAGTTTCCTGAAATCTCAGCACAAATTTTTTCACCCAATCTTGATGACACTTTCAGTTAATGATCAGTACCCCAATCCAACTTGGCTCACCAAATTTCGTTCTTCTAGGTTAAACCGTTCGTGGGCAGTAACAGTTTAAATTTTCAGGTTTCACTCTGTTTTCTCCTATATGTTTACATGTAGTTGGAACTCTAAATCAAAGACGGTTTGTGCTAGCTCTTTGAATCTTGACACAATAAAGTAGTTCCAAGTTCTATCTCTATGGTTTGTTTCCTATTGATGTAGCCCTAAGCAGAGACGGGCGCAAATCACTTTCATGGAAAGGGGTTGCCAAGCTTCCAAAAAACTACGAGTTTCCTGAAATCTCAGCACACATTTTTTCACCCAATCTTTATGACACTTTCAGGTAATGATCAGTACCCCAATCCCACTTGGCTCACCAAATTTCGCACTTCTAGGTTAAACCATTCGTTGGCAGTAACAGTTTTAATTTTTAGGTTTCACTCTGTTTTCTCCGATATGGATACATGTAGTTGGAACTCTAAATCAAACAATGTTTGTGCTAGCTCTTTGAAACTTGACACAATAAAGTAGTTCCAAGTTCTATCTCTATGGTTTGTTTCCTCTTGATGTAGCCCTAAGCAGAGATGGCGCAAATCACTTTCATGGAAAGGGGTTGCCAACCTTCCAAAAAACTACGAGTTACCTGAAATCTCAGCACACATTTTTTTACCCAATCTTGATGACACTTTCAGGTAATGATCAGTACCCCAATCCCACTTGGCTCACAAAATTTCGTTCTTCAAGGTTAAACCGTTCGTTGGCAGTAAGAGTTTTAATTTTTAGGTTTCACTCTGTTTTCTCCTATATGGATACATGTAGTTGGAACTCTAAATCAAAGACGGTTTGTGCTAGCTCTTTGAATCTTGACACAATAAAGTAGTTCCAAGTTCTAACTCTATGGTTTGTTTCCTATTGATGTAGCCCTAAGCAGAGACTGGCACAAATCACTTTCATGGAAAGGGGTTGCCAAGCTTCCAAAAAACCACGAGTTTCCTGAAATCTCAACACACATTTTTTCACCCAATCTTGATGACACTTTCAGTTAATGATCAGTACCCCAATCCCACTTGGCTCACCAAATTTCGTTCTTCTAGGTTAAACCGTTCATTGGCAGTAACAGTTTTAATTTTAAGGTTTCACTCTGTTTTCTCCTATATGGATACATGTATTTGGAACTCTAAATCATAGACGGTTTGTCCTAGCTCTTTGAAACTTGACACAATAAAGTAGTTCCAAGTTCTATCTCTATGCTTTGTTTCCTATTGATGTAGCCCTAAGCAGAAATGGGCGCAAATCACTTTCATGGAAAGGGGTTGCCAAGCTTCCAAAAAACTACGAGTTTCCTGAAATCTAGGCACACATTTTTTCACCCAATATTTATGACACTTTCAGGTAATGATCAGTACCCCAATCCCACTTGGCTCACCAAATTTCGTTCTGCTAGGTTAAACCGTTCGTTGGCAGTAACAGTTTTAATTTTTAGGTTTCACTCTGTTTTCTCCTATATGGATACATGTAGTTGGAACTCTAAATCAAACACGGTTTGTGCTAGCTCTTTGAATCTTGACACAATAAAGTAGGTCCAAGTTCTATCTCTATGGTTTGTTTCCTATTGATGTAGCCCTAAGCAGAGATGGCGCAAATCACTTTCATGGAAAGGGGTGGCCAACCTTCCAAAAAACTACGAGTTTCCTGAAAACTCAGCACACATTTTTTCACCCAATCTTGATGACACTTTCAGTTAATGATCAGTACCCCAATCCAACTTGGCTCACCAAATTTCGTTCTTCTAGGTTAAACCGTTCGTTGGCAGTAACAGTTTAAATTTTCAGGTTTCACTCTGTTTTCTCCTATATGTTTACATGTAGTTGGAACTCTAAATCAAAGACGGTTTGTGCTAGCTCTTTGAATCTTGACACAATAAAGTAGTTCCAAGTTCTATCTCTATGGTTTGTTTCCTATTGATGTAGCCCTAAGCAGAGGCGGGCGCAAATCACTTTCATGGAAAGGGGTTGCCAAGCTTCCAAAAAACTACGAGTTTCCTGAAATCTCAGCACACATTTTTTCACCCAATCTTTATGACACTTTCAGGTAATGATCAGTACCCCAATCCCACTTGGCTCACCAAATTTCGTTCTTCTAGGTTAAACAGTTCGTTGGCAGTAACAGTTTTAATTTTTAGGTTTCACTCTGTTTTCTCCGATATGGATACATGTAGTTGGAACTCTAAATCAAACAATGTTTGTGCTAGCTCTTTGAAACTTGACACAATAAAGTAGGTCCAAGTTCTATCTCTATGGTTTGTTTCCTATTGATGTAGCCCTAAGCAGAGATGGCGCAAATCACTTTCATGGAAAGGGGTTGCCAACCTTCCAAAAAACTACGAGTTTCCTGAAATCTCAGCACACATTTTTTCACCCAATCTTGATGACACTTTCAGGTAATGATCAGTACCCCAATCCCACTTGGCTCACAAAATTTCGTTCTTCTAGCTTAAACCGTTCGTTGGCAGTAAGAGTTTTAATTTTTAGGTTTCACTCTGTTTTCTCCTATATGGATACATGTAGTTGGAACTCTAAATCAAAGACGGTTTGTGCTAGCTCTTTGAATCTTGACACAATAAAGTAGTTCCAAGTTCTAACTCTATGGTTTGTTTCCTATTGATGTAGCCCTAAGCAGAGACTGGCGCAAATCACTTTCATGGAAAGGGGTTGCCAAGCTTCCAAAAAACCACGAGTTTCCTGAAATCTCAACACACATTTTTTCACCCAATCTTGATGACACTTTCAGGTAATTATCAGTACCCCAATCCCACTTGGCTCACCAAATTTCGTTCTTCTAGGTTAAACCGTTCGTTGGCAGTAACAGTTTTAATTTTAAGGTTTCACTCTGTTTTCTCCTATATGGATACATGTAGTTGGAACTCTAAATCAAAGACGGTTTGTCCTAGCTCTTTGAAACTTGACACAATAAAGTAGTTCCAAGTTCTATCTCTATGGTTTGTTTCCTATTGATGTAGCCCTAAGAAGAGACGGGCGCAAATCACTTTCATGGAAAGGGGTTGCCAAGCTTCCAAAAAACTACGAGTTTCCTGAAATCTCAGCACACATTTTTTCACCCAATCTTTATGACACTTTCAGGTAATGATCAGTACCCCAATCCCACTTGGCTCACCAAATTTCGCACTTCTAGGTTAAACCGTTCGTTGGCAGTAACAGTTTTAATTTTTAGGTTTCACTCTGTTTTCTCCTATATGGATACATGTAGTTGGAACTCTAAATCAAACACGGTTTGTGCTAGCTCTTTGAATCTTGACACAATAAAGTAGGTCCAAGTTCTATCTCTATTGTTTGTTTCCTATTGATGTAGCCCTAAGCAGAGATGGCGCAAATCACTTTCATGGAAAGGGGTTGCCAACCTTCCAAAAAACTACGAGTTTCCTGAAATCTCAGCACAAATTTTTTCACCCAATCTTGATGACACTTTCAGTTAATGATCAGTACCCCAATCCAACTTGGCTCACCAAATTTCGTTCTTCTAGGTTAAACCGTTCGTTGGCAGTAACAGTTTAAATTTTCAGGTTTCACTCTGTTTTCTCCTATATGTTTACATGTAGTTGGAACTCTAAATCAAACACGGTTTGTGCTAGCTCTTTGAATCTTGACACAATAAAGTAGTTCCAAGTTCTATCTCTATGGTTTGTTTCCTATTGATGTAGCCCTAAGCAGAGACGGGCGCAAATCACTTTCATGGAAAGGGGTTGCCAAGCTTCCAAAAAACTACGAGTTTCCTGAAATCTCAGCACACATTTTTTCACCCAATCTTTATGACACTTTCAGGTAATGATCAGTACCCCAATCCCACTTGGCTCACCAAATTTCGCACTTCTAGGTTAAACCGTTCGTTGGCAGTAACAGTTTTAATTTTTAGGTTTCACTCTGTTTTCTCCTATATGGATACATGTAGTTGGAACTCTAAATCAAACACGGTTTGTGCTAGCTCTTTGAATCTTGACACAATAAAGTAGGTCCAAGCTCTATCTCTATGGTTTGTTTCCTATTGATGTAGCCCTA
This sequence comes from Spermophilus citellus, assembly GCF_964194105.1. NCBI lineage: Eukaryota > Metazoa > Chordata > Mammalia > Rodentia > Sciuridae > Spermophilus > Spermophilus citellus. Next base: position 54,364,423 of record NC_138187.1, read on the forward strand.
AGCAGAGATGGCGCAAATCACTTTCATGGAAAGGGGTTGCCAACCTTCCAAAAAACTACGAGTTTCCTGAAATCTCAGCACACATTTTTTCACCCAATCTTGATGACACTTTCAGTTAATGATCAGTACCCCAATCCAACTTGGCTCACCAAATTTCGTTCTTCTAGGTTAAACCGTTCGTTGGCAGTAACAGTTTAAATTTTCAGGTTTCACTCTGTTTTCTCCTATATGGATACATGTAGTTGGAACTCTAAATCAAAGACGGTTTGTCCTAGCTCTTTGAAACTTGACACAATAAAGTAGTTCCAAGTTCTATCTCTATGGTTTGTTTCCTATTGATGTAGCCCTAAGCAGAGGCGGGCGCAAATCACTTTCATGGAAAGGGGTTGCCAAGCTTCCAAAAAACTACGAGTTTCCTGAAATCTCAGCACACATTTTTTCACCCAATCTTTATGACACTTTCAGGTAATGATCAGTACCCCAATCCCACTTGGCTCACCAAATTTCGTTCTGCTAGGTTAAACCGTTCGTTGGCAGTAACAGTTTTAATTTTTAGGTTTCACTCTGTTTTCTCCTATATGGATACATGTAGTTGGAACTCTAAATCAAACACGGTTTGTGCTAGCTCTTTGAATCTTGACACAATAAAGTAGGTCCAAGTTCTATCTCTATGGTTTGTTTCCTATTGATGTAGCCCTAAGCAGAGATGGCGCAAATCACTTTCATGGAAAGGGGTTGCCAACCTTCCAAAAAACTACGAGTTTCCTGAAATCTCAGCACAAATTTTTTCACCCAATCTTGATGACACTTTCAGTTAATGATCAGTACCCCAATCCAACTTGGCTCACCAAATTTCGTTCTTCTAGGTTAAACCGTTCGTTGGCAGTAACAGTTTAAATTTTCAGGTTTCACTCTGTTTTCTCCTATATGTTTACAAGTAGTTGGAACTCTAAATCAAAGACGGTTTGTGCTAGCTCTTTGAATCTTGACACAATAAAGTAGTTCCAAGTTCTATCTCTATGGTTTGTTTCCTATTGATGTAGCCCTAAGCAGAGACGGGCGCAAATCACTTTCATGGAAAGGGGTTGCCAAGCTTCCAAAAAACTACGAGTTTCCTGAAATCTCAGCACACATTTTTTCACCCAATCTTTATGACACTTTCAGGTAATGATCACTACCCCAATCCCACTTGGCTCACCAAATTTCGCACTTCTAGGTTAAACCGTTCGTTGGCAGTAACAGTTTTAATTTTTAGGTTTCACTCTGTTTTCTCCGATATGGATACATGTAGTTGGAACTCTAAATCAAACAATGTTTGTGCTAGCTCTTTGAAACTTGACACAATAAAGTAGTTCCAAGTTCTATCTCTATGGATTGTTTCCTCTTGATGTAGCCCTAAGCAGAGATGGCGCAAATCACTTTCATGGAAAGGGGTTGCCAACCTTCCAAAAAACTACGAGTTTCCTGAAATCTCAGCACACATTTTTTTACCCAATCTTGATGACACTTTCAGGTAATGATCAGTACCCCAATCCCACTTGGCTCACAAAATTTCGTTCTTCTAGGTTAAACCGTTCGTTGGCAGTAAGAGTTTTAATTTTTAGGTTTCACTCTGTTTTCTCCTATATGGATACATGTAGTTGGAACTCTAAATCAAAGACGGTTTGTGCTAGCTCTTTGAATCTTGACACAATAAAGTAGTTCCAAGTTCTAACTCTATGGTTTGTTTCCTATTGATGTAGCCCTAAGCAGAGACTGGCGCAAATCACTTTCATGGAAAGGGGTTGCCAAGCTTCCAAAAAACCACGAGTTTCCTGAAATCTCAACACACATTTTTTCACCCAATCTTGATGACACTTTCAGTTAATGATCAGTACCCCAATCCTACTTGGCTCACCAAATTTCGTTCTTCTAGGTTAAACCGTTCATTGGCAGTAACAGTTTTAATTTTAAGGTTTCACTCTGTTTTCTCCTATATGGATACATGTATTTGGAACTCTAAATCATAGACGGTTTGTCCTAGCTCTTTGAAACTTGACACAATAAAGTAGTTCCAAGTTCTATCTCTATGGTTTGTTCCCTATTGATGTAGCCCTAAGCAGAGATGGGCGCAAATCACTTTCATGGAAAGGGGTTGCCAAGCTTCCAAAAAACTACGAGTTTCCTGAAATCTCAGCACACATTTTTTCACCCAATATTTATGACACTTTCAGGTAATGATCAGTACCCCAATCCCACTTGGCTCAACAAATTTCGTTCTGCTAGGTTAAACCGTTCGTTGGCAGTAACAGTTTTAATTTTTAGGTTTCACTCTGTTTTCTCCTATATGGATACATGTAGTTGGAACTCTAAATCAAACACGGTTTGTGCTAGCTCTTTGAATCTTGACACAATAAAGTAGGTCCAAGCTCTATCTCTATGGTTTGTTTCCTATTGATGTAGCCCTAAGCAGAGATGGCGCAAATCACTTTCATGGAAAGGGGTTGCCAACCTTCCAAAAAACTACGAGTTTCCTGAAATCTCAGCACAAATTTTTTCACCCAATCTTGATGACACTTTCAGTTAATGATCAGTACCCCAATCCAACTTGGCTCACCAAATTTCGTTCTTCTAGGTTAAACCGTTCGTTGGCAGTAACAGTTTAAATTTTCAGGTTTCACTCTGTTTTCTCCTATATGTTTACAAGTAGTTGGAACTCTAAATCAAAGACGGTTTGTGCTAGCTCTTTGAATCTTGACACAATAAAGTAGTTCCAAGTTCTATCTCTATGGTTTGTTTCCTATTGATGTAGCCCTAAGCAGAGACGGGCGCAAATCACTTTCATGGAAAGGGGTTGCCAAGCTTCCAAAAAACTACGAGTTTCCTGAAATCTCAGCACACATTTTTTCACCCAATCTTTATGACACTTTCAGGTAATGATCACTACCCCAATCCCACTTGGCTCACCAAATTTCGCACTTCTAGGTTAAACCGTTCGTTGGCAGTAACAGTTTTAATTTTTAGGTTTCACTCTGTTTTCTCCGATATGGATACATGTAGTTGGAACTCTAAATCAAACAATGTTTGTGCTAGCTCTTTGAAACTTGACACAATAAAGTAGTTCCAAGTTCTATCTCTATGGATTGTTTCCTCTTGATGTAGCCCTAAGCAGAGATGGCGCAAATCACTTTCATGGAAAGGGGTTGCCAACCTTCCAAAAAACTACGAGTTTCCTGAAATCTCAGCACACATTTTTTTACCCAATCTTGATGACACTTTCAGGTAATGATCAGTACCCCAATCCCACTTGGCTCACAAAATTTCGTTCTTCTAGGTTAAACCGTTCGTTGGCAGTAAGAGTTTTAATTTTTAGGTTTCACTCTGTTTTCTCCTATATGGATACATGTAGTTGGAACTCTAAATCAAAGACGGTTTGTGCTAGCTCTTTGAATCTTGACACAATAAAGTAGTTCCAAGTTCTAACTCTATGGTTTGTTTCCTATTGATGTAGCCCTAAGCAGAGACTGGCGCAAATCACTTTCATGGAAAGGGGTTGCCAAGCTTCCAAAAAACCACGAGTTTCCTGAAATCTCAACACACATTTTTTCACCCAATCTTGATGACACTTTCAGTTAATGATCAGTACCCCAATCCTACTTGGCTCACCAAATTTCGTTCTTCTAGGTTAAACCGTTCATTGGCAGTAACAGTTTTAATTTTAAGGTTTCACTCTGTTTTCTCCTATATGGATACATGTATTTGGAACTCTAAATCATAGACGGTTTGTCCTAGCTCTTTGAAACTTGACACAATAAAGTAGTTCCAAGTTCTATCTCTATGGTTTGTTCCCTATTGATGTAGCCCTAAGCAGAGATGGGCGCAAATCACTTTCATGGAAAGGGGTTGCCAAGCTTCCAAAAAACTACGAGTTTCCTGAAATCTCAGCACACATTTTTTCACCCAATATTTATGACACTTTCAGGTAATGATCAGTACCCCAATCCCACTTGGCTCAACAAATTTCGTTCTGCTAGGTTAAACCGTTCGTTGGCAGTAACAGTTTTAATTTTTAGGTTTCACTCTGTTTTCTCCTATATGGATACATGTAGTTGGAACTCTAAATCAAACACGGTTTGTGCTAGCTCTTTGAATCTTGACACAATAAAGTAGGTCCAAGCTCTATCTCTATGGTTTGTTTCCTATTGATGTAGCCCTAAGCAGAGATGGCGCAAATCACTTTCATGGAAAGGGGTTGCCAACCTTCCAAAAAACTACGAGTTTCCTGAAATCTCAGCACACATTTTTTCACCCAATCTTGATGACACTTTCAGGTAATGATCAGTACCCCAATCCAACTTGGCTCACCAAATTTCGTTCTTCTAGGTTAAACCGTTCGTTGGCAGTAACAGTTTAAATTTTCAGGTTTCACTCTGTTTTCTCCTATATGGATACATGTAGTTGGAACTCTAAATCAAAGACGGTTTGTCCTAGCTCTTTGAAACTTGACACAATAAATTAGTTCCAAGTTCTATCTCTATGGTTTGTTTCCTATTGATGTAGCCCTAAGCAGAGGCGGGCGCAAATCACTTTCATGGAAAGGGGTTGCCAAGCTTCCAAAAAACTACGAGTTTCCTGAAATCTCAGCACATATTTTTTCACCCAATCTTTATGACACTTTCAGGTAATGATCAGTACCCCAATCCCACTTGGCTCACCAAATTTCGTTCTTCTAGGTTAAACAGTTCGTTGGCAGTAACAGTTTTAATTTTTAGGTTTCACTCTATTTTCTCCGATATGGATACATGTAGTTGGAACTCTAAATCAAACAATGTTTCTGCTAGCTCTTTGAAACTTGACACAATAAAGTAGGTCCAAGTTCTATCTCTATGGTTTGTTTCCTATTGATGTAGCCCTAAGCAGAGATGGCGCAAATCACTTTCATTGAAAGGGGTTGCCAACCTTCCAAAAAACTACGAGTTTCCTGAAATCTCAGCACACATTTTTTCACCCAATCTTTATGACACTTTCAGGTAATGATCAGTACCCCAATACTCCTTGGCTCACCAAATTTCGTTCTTTTAGGTTAAACCGTTCGTTGGCAGTGACAGTTTTAATATTTAGGTTTTACTCTGTTTTCTCCTATATGGATACATGTAGGTGGAACTCTAAATCAAAGACGGTTTGTGCTAGCACTTGGAATCTTGACACAATAAAGTAGTTCCATGTTCTATCTCTATGGTTTGTTTCCTATTGATGTAGCCCTAAGCAGAGACTGGTGCAAATCACTTTCATGGAAAGGGGTTGCCAAGCTTCCAAAAAACTACGAATTTCCTGAAATCTCAGCACACATTTTTTCACCCAATCTTGATGACACTTTCATGTAATGATCAGTACCCCAATCCCACTTGGCTCACCAACTTTCGTTCTTCTAGGTTAAACCGTTCGTTGGCAGTAACACTTTTAATTTTTAGGTTTCACTATGTTTTCTCCTATATGGATACATGTAGTTGGAACTCTAAATCAAAGACGGTTTGTGCTAGCTCTTTGAATCTTGACGCAATAAAGTAGTTCCAAGTTCTTTGTCTATGGCTTGTTTCCTATTGACCTAGCCCTAAGCAGAGACTGGCTCATATCACTTTCATGAAAGGGGTTGCCAAGCTTCCAAAAAACTACGAGTTTCCTGAAATCTCAGCACACATTTTTTCACCCAATCTTGATGACACTTTCAGGTAATGATCAGTACCCCAATCCCACTTGGCTCACCAAATTTCGTTCTTCTAGGTTAAATGGTTCGTTGGCAGTAACAGTTTTAATTTTTATGTTTCACTCTGTTTTCTCCTATATGGGTACATGTAGGTGGAACTATAAATCAAAGACGGTTTGTGCTAGCACTTTGAAACTTGACACAATAAAGTAGTTCCAAGTTCTATCTCTATGGATTGTTTCCTATTGATGTAGCCCTAAGCAGAGACCGGCGCAAATCACTTTCATGGAAAGGGGTTGCCAAGCTTCCAAAGAACTACGAGTTTCCTGAAATCTCAGCACACACTTTTTCACCCAATCTTGATGACACTTTCAGGTAATGATCAGTACCCCAATCCCACTTGGCTCACCAAATTTCGTTCTTCTAGGTTAAACCGTTCGTTGCCAGTAACAGTTTTAATTTTTAGGTTTCAAGCTGTTTTCTCCTATATGGATACATGTAGTTGGAACACTAAATTAAACACGGTTTGTGCTAGCTCTTTGAAAGTTGACACAATAAAGTAGTTCCAAGTTCTATCTCTATGGTTTGTTTCCTATTGATGTAGTCCTAAGCAGAGACAGGCGCAAATCACTTTCATGGAAAGGGGTTGCCAAGCAACCAAAAAACTACGAGTTTCCTGAAATCTCAGCACACATTTTTTCACCCAATCTTGATGACACTTTCAGGTAATGATAAGTACCCGAATCCCACTTGGCTCACCAAATTTTGTTCTTCTAGGTTAAACCGTCCGTTTGCAGTAACAGTTTTAATTTTTAGGTTTCACTCTGTTTCTCCTATATGAATACAAGAAGTTGGAACACTAAATTAAACACGGTTTGTGCTAGCTCTTTGAAAGTTGACACAATAAAGTAGTTCCAAGTTCTATCTCTATGGTTTGTTTCCTATTGATGTAGTCCTAAGCAGAGACAGGCGCAAATCACTTTCATGGAAAGGGGTTGCCAAGCTTCCAAAAATCTACGAATTTCCTGAAATCTCAGCACACATTTTTTCACCCAATCTTGATGACACTTTCAGGTAATGATCAGTACCCCAATCCCACTTGGCTCACCAAATTTCGTTCTTCTAGGTTAAATGGTTCGTTGGCACTAACAGTTTTAATTTTTATGTTTCACTCTGTTTTCTCCTATATGGGTACATGTAGGTGGAACTATAAATCAAAGACTGTTTGTGCTAGCACTTTCAAACTTGACACAATAAAGTAGTTCCATGTACTATCTCTATGGATTGTTTCCTATTGATGTAGCCCTAAGCAGAGACTGGCGCAAATCACTTTCATGGAAAGTGGTTGCCAAGCTTCCAAAAAACTACGAGTTTCCTGAAATCTCAGCACACATTTTTTTCACCCAATCTTGATGACACTTTCAGGTGATGATCAGTACCCCAATCCCACTTGGGTCACCAAATTTCGTTCTTCTAGGTTAAACCGTTCGTTGGCAGTAACACTTTTAATTTTTAGGTTTCACTCTGTTTTCTCCTATATGGTAACATGTCGTTGGAACTCTAAATCAAAGACGGTTTGTGCTAGCTCTTTGAATCTTGACGCAATAAAGTAGTTCCAAGTTCTTTGTCTATGGCTTGTTTCCTATTGACCTAGCCCTAAGCAGAGACTGGCTCATATCACTCTCATGGAAAGGGGTTGCCAAGCTTCCAAAAAACTACGAGTTTCCGGAAATCTCAGCACACATTTTTTCACCCAATCTTGATGACACTTTCAGTTAATGATCAGTACCCCAATCCACTTGGCTCACCAAATTTCGTACTTCTAGATTAAACCGTTCGTTGGCCGTAACAGTTTTAATTTTTAGGTTTCACTCTGTTTTCTCCTATATGGGTACATGTAGGTGGAACTCTAAATCAAAGACGGTTTGTGCTGGCTCTTTGAAACTTGACACAATAGAGTAGTTCCAAATTGTATCTCTATGGTTTGTTTCCTATTGATGTAGCCCTAAGCAGGGACCGGCGCAAATCACTGTCATGGAAAGGGGTTGTCAAGCTCCCAAAAAACTACGAGTTTCCTGAAATCTCAGCGCACATTTTTTCACCCAATATTTATGACACTTTCAGGTAATGATCAGTACCCCAATCCCACTTGTCTCACCAAATTTCGTTCTTCTAGGTTAAACCGTTCGTTGGCAGTAACAGTTTTAATTTTTAGGTTTCACTCTGTTTTCTTCTATATGGATACATGTAGTTGGAACTCTAAATCAAAGACGGTTTGTGCTAGCTCTTTGAAACTTGACACAATAAAGTAGTTCCAAGTTGTATCTCTATGGTTTGTTTCCTATTGATGTAGCCCTAAGCAGAGACCGGCGCGAATCACTTTCATGGAAAGTGGTTGCCAAATTTCCAAAAAACTGTGAGTTTCCTGAAATCTCAGCACACATTTTTTCACCCAATCTTGATGACACTTTCAGGTAATGATCAGTACCCCAATCCCACTTGTCTCACCAAATTTCGTTCTTCTAGGTTAAACCATTCGTTGGCAGTAACAGTTTTAATTTTTAGATTTCACTCTGTTTTCTCCTATATGGATAAATGTAGTTGGAACTCTAAATCAAAGACGGTTTGTGCTAGCTCTTTCAAACATGACACAATAAAGTAGTTCCAACTTCTATCTCTATGGTTTGTTTCCTATTGATGTAGCTCTAAGCAGAGACCGGCGCAAATCACTTTCATGGAAAGGGGTTGCCAAGCTTCCAAAAAACTACGAGTTTCCTGAAATCTCAGCACACATTTTTTCACCCAATCTTGATGACACTTTCAGGTAATGATCAGTACCCCAATCCCAATTGGCTTACCAAATTTCATTCTTCTAGGTTAAACAGTTCGTTGGCAGTAACAGTTTTAATTTTCAGGTTTCACTCTGTTTTCTCCTGTATGGATACATGTAGTTGGAACTCTAAATCAAAGACGGTTTGTGCTAGCTCTTTGAAACTTGACACAATAAAGTAGTTCCAAGTTCTATCTATATGGTTTGTTTCCTATTGATGTAGCCCTAAGAAGAGACTGGCGCAAATTACTTACATGGAAAGGGGTTGCCAAGCTTCCAAAAAACTACGAGTTTCCTGAAATCTCAACACACATTTTTTCACCCAATCTTGATGACACTTTCAGTTAATGATCAGTACCCCAATCTCACTTGGCTCACCAAATTTCGTTCTTCTAGATTAATCCGTTCATTGGCAGTAAGAGTTTTAATTTTCAGGTTTCACTCGGTTTTCTCCTATATGGATACATGTAGTTGGAACTCTAAATCAAACACAGTTTGTCCTAGCTCTTTGAAACTTGACACAATAAAGTAGTTCCAAGTTCTATCTCTATGGTTTGTTTCCTATTGATGTAGCCCTAAGCAGGGAGCGGCGCAAATCACTTTCATGGAAAGGGATTGCCAAGCTTCCAAAAAAGTACGAGTTTCCTGAAATCTCAGCGCACATTTTTTCACCCAATTTTTATGACACTTTCAGGTAATGATCAGTACCCCAATCCCACTTGGCTCACCAAATTTCGTTCTTCTAGGTTAAACTGTTCGTTGGCAGTAAGAGTTTTAATTTCTAGGTTTCACTCTGTTTTCTCTTATATGGATACATGTAGTTGGAACTCTAAACCAAACACGGTTTGTGCTAGCTCTTTCAAACTTGACACAATAAAGTAGTTCCAAATTCTATCTCTATGGTTTGTTTCCTATTGATGTAGCCCTAAGCAGAGACTGGCGCAAATCACTTTAATTGAAAGGGGTTGCCAAGCTTCCAAACAACTACGAGTTTACTGAAATCTCAGCACACATTTTTTCACCCAATCTTGAGGACACTTTCAGGTAATGATCAGTACCCCAATCCCACTTCGCTAAACAAATTTGGTTCTTCTAGTTTAAACCGTTCGTTGGCAGTACCAGTTTTAATTTTTAGGTTTCACTCTGTTTTCTCCTATATGGATATATGTAGTTGGAACTCTAAAACAAACACGGTTTCTGCTAGCTCTTTGAAACTTGATACAATAAAGTAGTTCCAAGTTCTATTTCTATGGTTTGTTTCCTATGGATGTAGCCCTAAGCAGAGACTGGCACAAATCACTTTCATGGAAAGGGTTGCCAAGCTTCCAAAAACTACGAGTTTTCTGAAATCTCAGCACACATTTTTTTCATGCAAACTTGATGACACTTTCAGGTAATGATCAGTACCCCAATCCTCCTTGGCTCACCAAATTTCATTCTTCTAGGTTAAACCATTCGTTGGCAGTAACAGTTTTAATATTTAGATTTTACTCTGTTTTCTCCAATATGGATACATGTATTTGGAACTCTAAATCAAACACGGTTTGTGCTAGCTCTTTGAATCTTGACACAATAAAGTAGTTCCAAGTTCTATCTCTATGGATTGTTTCCTATTGATGTAGCCCTCAGCAGAGATGGCGCAAATCACTTTCATGGAGAGGGGTTGCCAAGCTTCCAAAAAACTATGAATTTCCTGAAATCTCAGCACACATTTTTTCACCCAATCTTGATGACACATTCAGGTAATGATCAGTACCCCAATCCCACTTGGCTCACCAAATTTCGTTCTTCTAGGATAATCCGTTCGTTGGCAGTAAGAGTTTCAATTTTCAGGTTTCACTCTGTTTTCTCCTATATGGATACATGTAGTTGGAACTCTAAATCAAACACAGTTTGTCCTAGCTCTTTGAAACTTGACACAATAAAGTAGTTCCAAGTTCTATCTCTATGGTTTGTTTCCTATTGATGTAGCCCTAAGCAGGGAGCGGCGCAAATCACTTTCATGGAAAGGGATTGCCAAGCTTCCAAAATAGTACGAGTTTCATGAAATCTCAGCGCACATTTTTTCACCCAATTTTTATGACACTTTCAGGTAATGATCAGTATCCCAATCCCACTTGGCTCACCAAATTTCGTTCTTCTAGGTTAAACCGTTCGTTGGCAGTAACAGTTTAAATTTTTAGGTTTCACTCTGTTTTCTCCTATATGGATACATGTATTTGGAACTCTAAATCAAAGACTGTTTGTGATAGCTCTTTGAAACTTGACACAATAAAGTAGTTCCAAGTTCTATATCTATGGTTTGTTTCCTATTGATGTAGCCCTAAGCAGAGACCAGCGCAAATCACTTTCATGGAAAGCGGTTGCCAAGCTTCCAAAAAACTACGAGTTTCCTGAAATTTCAGCACACATTTTTTCACCCAATCTTGATGATACTTTCAGGAAATGATCAGTACCCCAATCCCACTTGGCTGACCAAATTTTGTTTTTCTACGTTAAACCGTTCGTTGGCAGTAACAGTTTTAATTTTTAGGGTTCACTCTGTTTTCTCCTATATGGATATATGTATTAGGAACTCTAAATCAAATACGGTTTGTGCTAGCTCTTTGAAACTTGACACAGTAAAATAGTTCCAAGTTCTATCCCTATGGTTTGATTCCTATTGATGTAGCCCTAACCAGAGACTGGCGCAAATCACTTTCATGGAAAGGGGTTGCCAAGCTTCCAAAAAACTACGAGTTTCCTGAAATCTCAGCACACATTTTTTCACCCAATCTTGATGACACTTTCAGGTAATGATCAGTACCACAATCCCACTTGGCTTACCAAATTTCATTCTTCTAGGTTAAACAGTTCGTTGGCAGTAACAGTTTTAATTTTCAGGTTTCACTCTGTTTTCTCCTGTATGGATACATGTAGTTGGAACTCTAAATCAAAGACGGTTTGTGCTAGCTCTTTGAAACTTGACACAATAAAGTAGTTCCAAGTTCTATCTATATGGTTTGTTTCCTATTGATGTAGCCCTAAGCAGAGACCGGAAAATCACTTTCATGGAAAGGGGTTGCCAAGCTACAAAAAACTACGAGTTTCCTGAAAACTCAGCACATATTTTTTCACCCAATCTTTATGACACGTTCAGGTAATGATCAGTACTGCAATCCCACTTGGCTCACCAAATTTTTTCTTTTAGATTAAACCGTTCGTTGGCAGTAACAGATTTAATTTTTAGGTTTCACTCTGTTTTCTCCTATATGGATACATGTATTTGGAACTCTAAATCAAACACGCTTTGTGATAGCTCTTTGAAACTTGACACAATAACGTGGTTTCAAGTTCTATCCCTATGGTTTGTTTCCTATTGATGTATCCCTAGGCAGAGACTGGCGCCAATCACTTTCAGGGAAAGGGGTTGCCAAGCTTCCAAAATACGAAGAGTTTCCTGAAATCTCAGTAGACATTTTTTCTTCAAATCTTGATGACACTTTCAGGTAATGATCAGTAACCCAATCCCACTTGGCTCACCAAATTTCGTTCTTCTAGGTTAAAACTGTTCGTTGGCAGTAACAGTTTTAATTTTTAAGTTTCACTCTGTTTTCTCCTATATGGATACATGTAGTTGGAACATTAAATCAAACACGGTTTGTGCTAGCTCTTTGAAACTTGACCCAATAAAGTAGTTCCAAGTTCTATCTCTATGATTTGTTTCCTATTGATGTAGCCCTAAGCAGATACTGGCGCAAATCACTTTCATGGAAAGGGGTGGCCAAGCTTCCAAAAAACGACGAGTTTCCTGAAATCTCAGCACACATTTTTTCACCCAATCTTTATGACACTTTCAGGTAATGATCAGTACCCCAATCCCACTTGATTCACCAAATTTTGTTTTTCTAGGTTAAACCGTTCGTTGGCAGTAACAGTTTTAATTTTTAAGTTTCACTCTGTTTTCTCCTATAAGGATACATGTAGTTGGAACTCTAAACCAAACACAGTTTGTGCTAGCTCTTTGAATCTTGACACAATAATGTAGTTCCAAGATCTATCATTATGATTTGTTTCCTATTGATGTAGCCCTATGCAGAGACCGGCGCAAATCACTTTCATGGAAAAAGATTGGCAAGCTTCCAAAAAGCTATGAGTTTCCTGAAATCTCAGCACACATTTTTTCACCCAATCTTGATGACACTTTCAGGTAATGATCAGTATCCCAATCCCACTTGGCTCACCAAATTTCGTTCTTCTAGGTTCAACCGTTCGTTGGCAGTAACAGTTTTAATTTTTAGGATTCACTGTTTTCTCCTATATGGATACATGTAGTTGGAACTCTGAACCAAACACGGTTTGCGCTAGCTCTTTGTAACTTGAACCAATAAAGTAGTTCCAAGTTCTATCTCTATGGTTTGTTTCCTATTGATGTAGCCCTAAGAAGAGACTGGCGCAAATCCCGTTCCTGGAAAGGGGTTGCCAAGATTCCAAAATCTACGAGGTTCCTGAAATCTCAGCACACATTTTTTAACCCAATCTTGATGACACTTTCAGGTTATGATCAGTACCGCAATCCCACTTGGCTCACCAAATTTCGTTCTTCTAGGTTAAACCGTACATTGGCAGTAACAGTTTTAAATTTTAGGTTTCACTCTGTTTTCTCCTATATGGATTCATGTAGTTTGAACTCTAAATCAAACACGGTTTGTGCTGGCTCTTTGAAACTTGACACAATAGAGTAGTTCCAAATTCTATCTCTATGGTTTGTTTTCTATTGATGTAGCCCTAAGCAGAGACTGGCGCAAATCACTTACATGGAAAGGGGTTGCCAAGCTTCCAAAAAACCACGAGTTTCCTGAAGTCTCAACACACATTTTTTCACCCAATCTTGATGACACTTCCAGTTAATGATCAGTACCCCAATCCCACTTGGCTCACCAAATTTCGTTCTTCTAGGTTAAACCGTTCGTTGGCAGTAACAGTTTTAATTTTCAGGTTTCACTCTGTTTTCTCCTATATGGATACATGTAGTTGGAACTCTAAATCAAAGACGGTTTGTCCTAGCTCTTTGAAACTTGACACAATAAAGTAGTTCCAAGTTTTATCTCTATGGTTTGTTTCCTATTGATGTAGCCCTAAGCAGAGACTGGCGCAAATCACTTTCATGGAAAGGGGTTGCCAAGCTTCCAAAAAACCACGAGTTTCCTGAAATCTCAGCACACATTTTTTCACCCAATCTTGATGACACTTTCAGGTAATGATCACTACCCCAATCCCACTTGGCTCACCAAATTTCGTTCTTCTAGGTTAAACCGTTCGTTGGCAGTAACAGTTTTAATTTTTAGGTTTCACTCTGTTTTCTCCGATATGGATACATGTAGTTGGAACTCTAAATCAAACACGGTTTGTGCTAGCTCTTTGAATCTTGACACAATAAAGTAGGTCCAAGTTCTATCTCTATGGTTTGTTTCTTATTGATGTAGCCCTAAGCAGAGATGGTGCAAATCACTTTCATGGAAAGGGGTTGCCAAGAATCCAAAAAACTACGAGTTTCCAGAAATCTCGGCACACATTTTTTCACCCTATCTAGATGACACTTTCAGGTAATGATCAGTATCCCAATCCCACTTGGCTCACCAAATTTCGTTTTTCTAGGTTAAACCGTTGATTGGCAGTAACAGTTTAAAATTTTAGGTTTCACTCTGTTTTTTCCTATATGGATTCATGTAGTTTGAACTCTAAATCAAACACGGTTTGTGCTGGCTCTTTGAAACTTGACACAATAGAGTAGTTCCAAATTCTATCTCTATGGTTTGTTTCCTATTGATGTAGCCCTAAGCAGAGGCTGGCGCAAATCACTTTCATGGAAAGGGGTTGCCAAGCTTCCAAAAAACTACGAGTTTCCTGAAATCTCAGCACACATTTTTTCACCCAATCTTTATGACACATTCAGGTAATGATCAGTACCCCAATCCTACTTGGCTCACCAAATTTCGTTCTTCTAGGTTAAACCGTTCGTTGGCAGTAACAGTTTTAATTTTTAGGTTTCACTCTGTTTTCTCCTATATGGATACATGTAGTTGGAACTCTAAATCAAACACGGTTTGTGATAGCTCTTTGAATCTTGACACAATAAAGTAGGTCCATGTTCTATCTCTATGGTTTGTTTCCTATTGATGTAGCCCTAAGCAGAGATGGCGCAAATCACTTTCATGGAAAGGGGTTGCCAACCTTCCAAAAAACTACGAGTTTCCTGAAATCTCAGCACACATTTTTTCACCCAATATTGATGACACTTTCAGGTAATGATCAGTACCCCAATCCCACTTGGCTAACCAAATTTCGTTCTTCTAGGTTAAACCGTTCGTTGGCAGTAACAGTTTTAATTTTTAGATTTCACTCTATTTTCTCCTATATGGATACATGTAGTTGGAACTCTAAATCAAACACGGTTTGTGCTAGCTCTTTGAAACTTGACACAATAAAGTAGTTCCAACTTCTAACTCTATGGTTTGTTTCCTATTGATGTAGCCCTAAGCAGAGACTGGCGCAAATCACTTTCATGGAAAGGGGTTGCCAAGAATCCAAAAAACTACGAGTTTCCAAAAATCTCGGCACACATTTTTTCACCCTATCTTGATGACACTTTCAGGTAATGATCAGTATCCCAATCCCACTTGGCTCACCAAATTTCGTTCTTCTAGGTTAAACCGTTCATTGGCAGTAACAGTTTTAAATTTTAAGTTTCACTCTGTTTTTTCCTATATGGATTCATGTAGTTTGAACTCTAAATCAAACACGGTTTGTGCTGGCTCTTTGAAACTTGACACAATAGAGTAGTTCCAAATTCTATCTCTATGGTTTGTTTCCTATTGATGTAGCCCTAAGCAGAGACTGGCGCAAATCACTTACGTGGAAAGAAGTTGCCAAGCTTCCAAAAAACTACGATTTTCCTGAAATCTCAACACACATTTTTTCACCCAATCTTGATGACACTTTCAGTTAATGATCAGTACCCCAATCCCACTTGGCTCATCAAATTTCGTTCTTCTAGGTTAAACCGTTCGTTGGCAGTAACAGTTTTAATTTTCAGGTTTCACTCTGTTTTCTCCTATATGGATACATGTAGTTGGAACTCTAAATCAAAGACGGTTTGTCCTAGCTCTTTGAAACTTGACACAATAATGTAGTTCCAAGTTCTATCTCTATGGTTTGTTTCCTATTGATGTAGCCCTAAGCAGAGACGGGCGCAAATCACTTTCATGGAAATGGGTTGCCAAGCTTCCAAAAAACTACGAGTTTCCTGAAATCTCAGCACACATTTTTTCACCCAATCTTGATGACACTTTCAGGTAATGATCAGTACCCCAATCCCAATTGGCTCACGAAATTTCGTTCTTCTATGTTAAACCGTTCGTTGGCAGTAACAGTTTTAATTTTTAAGTTTCACTCTGTTTTCTCCGATATGGATACATGTAGTTGGAACTCTAAATCAAACACGGTTTGTGCTAGCTCTTTGAATCTTGACACAATAAAGTAGGTCCAAGTTCTATCTCTATGGTTTGTTTCCTATTGATGTAGCCCTAAGCAGAGATGGCGGAAATCACTTTCATGGAAAGGGGTTGCCAACCTTCCAAAAAACTACGAGTTTCCTGAAATCTCAGCACACATTTTTTCACCCAATCTTGATGACACTTTCAGATAATGATCAGTACCCCAATCCTACGTGGCTCTCCAAATTTCGTTCTTCTAGATTAAACCGTTCGTTGGCAGTAATAGTTTTAATTTTTAGGTTTCACTCTGTTTTCTCCTACATGGATACATGTAGTTGGAACTCTAAATCAAAGACGGTTTGGGCTAGCTCTTTGAATCTTGACACAATAAAGTAGTTCCAAGTTCTATCTCTATGGTTTGTTTCCTATTGATGTAGCCCTAAGCAGAGACTGGCGCAAATCACTTTCATGGAAAGGGGTTGCCAAGCTTCCAAAAAACCACGAGTTTCCTGAAATCTCAGCACACATTTTTTCACCCAATCTTTATGACACTTTCAGGTAATGATCAGTATCCCAATCCCACTTGGCTCACCAAATTTCGTTCTTCTAGGTTAAACCGTACATTGGCAGTAACAGTTTTAAATTTTAGGTTTCACTCTGTTTTCTCCTATATGGATTCATGTAGTTTGAACTCTATATCAAACACGGTTTGTGCTGGCTCTTTGAAACTTGACACAATAGAGTAGTTCCAAATTCTATCTCTATGGTTTGTTTCCTATTGATGTAGCCCTAAGCAGAGACTGGCGCAAATCACTTACATGGAAAGGGGTTGCCAAGCTTCCAAAAAACCACGAGTTTCCTGAAATCTCAGCACACATTTTTTCACCCAATCTTGATGACACTTTCAGTTAATGATCAGTACCCCAATCCCACTTGGCTCACCAAATTTCGTTCTTCTAGGTTAAACCGTTCGTTGGGAGTAACAGTTTTAATTTTCAGGTTTCACTCTGTTTTCTCCTACATGGATACATGTAGTTGGAACTCTAAATCAAAGACGGTTTGTCCTAGCTCTTTGAAACTTGACACAATAAAGTAGTTCCAAGTTCTATCTCTATGGTTTGTTTCCTATTGATGTAGCCCTAAGCAGAGACTGTCGCAAATCACTTTCATGGAAAGGGGTTGCCAAGCTTCCAAAAAACTACGAGTTTCCTGAAATCTCAGCACACATTTTTTCACCCAATCTTGATGACACTTTCAGGTAATGATCAGTACCCCAATCCCACTTGGCTCACCAAATTTCGTTCTTCTAGGTTAAACCGTTCGTTGGCAGTAACAGTTTTAATTTTTAGGTTTCACTCTGTTTTCTCCGATATGGATACATGTAGTTGGAACTCTAAATCAAACACGGTTTGTGCTAGCTCTTTGAATCTTGACACAATAAAGTAGGTCCAAGTTCTATCTCTATGGTTTGTTTCCTATTGACGTAGCCCTAAGCAGAGATGGCGCAAATCACTTTCATGGAAAGGGGTTGCCAACCTTCCAAAAAACTACGAGTTTCCTGAAATCTCAGCACAAATTTTTTCACCCAATCTTGATGACACTTTCAGGTAATGATCAGTACCCCAATCCCACTTGGCTCACCAAATTTCGTTCTTCTAGGTTAAACCGTTCGTTGGCAGTAACAGTTTTAATTTTTGGTTTCACTCTGTTTTCTCTGATATGGATACATGTAGTTGGAACTCTAAATCAAACACGGTTTGTGCTAGCTCTTTGAATCTTGACACAATAAAGTAGGTCCAAGTTCTATCTCTATGGTTTGTTTCCTATTGATGTAGCCCTAAGCAGAGATGGCGCAAATCACTTTCATGGAAAGGGGTTGCCAACCTTCCAAAAAACTACGAGTTTCCTGAAATCTCAGCACACATTTTTTCACCCAATCTTGATGACACTTTCAGGTAATGATCAGTACCCCAATCCCACTTGGCTCACCAAATTTCGTTCTTCTAGGTTAAACCGTTCGTTGGCAGTAAGAGTTTTAATTTTTAGGTTTCACTCTGTTTTCTCCTATATGGAAACATGTAGTTGGAACTCTAAATCAAAGACGGTTTGTGCTAGCTCTTTGAATCTTGACACAATAAAGTAGTTCCAAGTTCTATCTCTATGGTTTGTTTCCTATTGATGTAGCCCTAAGCAGAGACTGGCGCAAATCACTTTCATGGAAAGGGGTTGCCAAGCTTCCAAAAAACCACGAGTTTCCTGAAATCTCAGCACACATTTTTTCACCCAATCTTGATGACACTTTCAGGTAATGATCACTACCCCAATCCCACATGGCTCACCAAATTTAGTTCTGCTAGGTTAAACCGTTCGTTGGCAGTAACAGTTTTAATTTTTAGGTTTCACTCTGTTTTCTCCGATATGGATACATGTAGTTGGAACTCTAAATCAAACACGGTTTGTGCTAGCTCTTTGAATCTTGACACAATAAAGTAGGTCCAAGTTCTATCTCTATGGTTTGTTTCCTATTGATGTAGCCCTAAGCAGAGATGGCGCAAATCACTTTCATGGAAAGGGGTTGCCAACCTTCCAAAAAACGGCGAGTTTTTTGAAATCTCAGCACACATTTTTTCACCCAATCTTGATGACACTTTCAGGTAATGATCAGTACCCCAATCCCACTTGGCTCACCAAATTTCGTTCTTCTAGGTTAAACCGTACATTGGCAGTAACAGTTTTAAATTTTAGGTTTCACTCTGTTTTCTCCTATATGGATTCATGTAGTTTGAACTCTAAATCAAACACGGTTTGTGCTAGCTCTTTGAATCTTGACACAATAAAGTAGGTCCAAATTCTATCTCTATGGTTTGTTTCCTATTGATGTAGCCCTAAGCAGTGATGGCGGAAATCACTTTCATGGAAAGGGGTTGCCAACCTTCAAAAAACTACGAGTTTCCTGAAATCTCAGCACACAATTTTTCACCCAATCTTGATGACACTTTCAGGTAATGATCAGTACCCCAATCCTACTTGGCTCACCAAATTTCGTTCTTCTAGATTAAACCGTTCGTTGGCAGTAAGAGTTTTAATTTTTAGGTTTCACTCTGTTTTCTCCTACATGGATACATGTAGTTGGAACTCTAAATCAAAGACGGTTTGTGCTAGCTCTTTGAATCTTGACACAATAAAGTAGTTCCAAGTTCTATCTCTATGGTTTGTTTCCTATTGATGTAGCCCTAAGCAGAGACTGGCGCAAATCACTTACATGGAAAGGGGTTGCCAAGCTTCCAAAAAACCACGAGTTTCCTGAAATCTCAGCACACATTTCTTCACCCAATCTTTATGACACTTTCAGGTAATGATCAGTATCACAATCCCACTTGGCTCACCAAATTTCGTTCTTCTAGGTTAAACCGTACATTGGCAGTAACAGTTTTAAATTTTAGGTTTCACTCTGTTTTCTCCTATATGGATTCATGTAGTTTGAACTCTAAATCAAACACGGTTTGTGCTGGCTCTTTGAAACTTGACACAATAGAGTAGTTCCAAATTCTATCTCTATGGTTTGTTTCCTATTGATGTAGCCCTAAGCAGAGACTGGCGCAAATCACTTACATGGAAAGGGGTTGCCAAGCTTCCAAAAAACCACGAGTTTCCTGAAATCTCAGCACACATTTTTTCACCCAATCTTGATGACACTTTCAGTTAATGATCAGTACCCCAATCCCACTTTGCTCACCAAATTTCATTCTTCTAGGTTACACCGTTCGTTGGCAGTAACAGTTTTAATTTTCAGGTTTCACTCTGTTTTCTCCTATATGGATACATGTAGTTGGAACTCTAAATCAAAGACGGTTTGTCCTAGCTCTTTGAAACTTGAAACAATAAAGTAGTTCCAAGTTCTATCTCTATGGTTTGTTTCCTATTGATGTAGCCCTAAGCAGAGACGGGCGCAAATCACTTTCATGGCAAGGGGTTGCCAAGCTTCCAAAAACTACGAGTTTCCTGAAATCTCAGCACACATTTTTTCACCCAATCTTGATGACACTTTTAGGTAATGATCAGTACCCCAATCCCACTTGGCTCACCAAATTTCGTTCTGCTAGGTTAAACCATTCGTTGGCAGTAACAGTTTTAATTTTTAGGTTTCACTCTGTTTTCTCCGATATGGATATATGTAGTTGGAACTCTAAATCAAACACGGTTTGTGCTAGCTCTTTGAAACTTGACACAATAAAGTAGTTCCAAGTTCTATCCCTATGCATTTTTTCCTATTGATCTAGCCCTAAGAAGAGACTGGCCCAAATCACTTTCATCGAAAGGTGTTGTCAAGCTTTCAAACAACTACGATTTTCCTGAAATCTCAGCACAAATTTTTTCACATAATCTTGATGACACTTTCAGGTATTGATCAGTACTCAATCTCACTTGGCTCACCAAATTTCGTTCTTCTAGGTTAAACCGTTCGTTCCAGTAACAGTTTTAATTTTTAGGTTTCACTCTGTTTTCTCCTATATGGATACATGTAGTTGGAACTCTAAATCTAACATGGTTTGTGCTAGCTCTTTGAAACTTGACAAAATAAAGTAGTTCCAGGTTCTATCTCTATGGTTTGTTTCCTATTGATGTAGCCCTAAACAGAGACTGGCGCAAATCACTTTCATCGAAAGGGGTTGCCAAGCTTCCAAACAACTACGGGTTTCCTGAAATCTCAGCACACATTTTTTCACCCAATCTTTATGACACTTTCAGGTAATGATCAGTATCCCAATCCCACTTGGCTCACCAAATTTCGTTCTTCTAGGTTAAACCGTACATTGGCAGTAACAGTTTTAAATTTTAGGTTTCACTCTGTTTTCTCCTATATGGATTCATGTAGTTTGAACTCTAAATCAAACGCGGTTTGTGCTGGCTCTTTGAAACTTGACACAATAGAGTAGTTCCAAATTCTATCTATATGGTTTGTTTTCTATTGATGTAGCCCTAAGCAGAGACTGGCGCAAATCACTTACATGGAAAGGGGTTGCCAAGCTTCCAAAAAACCACGAGTTTCCTGAAATCTCAACACATTTTTTCACCCAATCTTGATGACACTTCCAGTTAATGATCAGTACCCCAATCCCACTTGGCTCACCAAATTTCGTTCTTCTAGGTTAAACCGTTCGTTGGCAGTAACAGTTTTAATTTTCAGGTTTCACTCTGTTTTCTCCTATATGGATACATGTAGTTGGAACTCTAAATCAAAGACGGTTTGTCCTAGCTCTTTGAAACTTGACACAATAAAGTAGTTCCAAGTTTTATCTCTATGGTTTGTTTCCTATTGATGTAGCCCTAAGCAGAGACTGGCGCAAATCACTTTCATGGAAAGGGGTTGCCAAGCTTCCAAAAAACCACGAGTTTCCTGAAATCTCAGCACACATTTTTTCACCCAATCTTGATGACACTTTCAGGTAATGATCACTACCCCAATCCCACTTGGCAAACCAAATTTCGTTCTTCTAGGTTAAACCGTTCGTTGGCAGTAACAGTTTTAATTTTTAGGTTTCACTCTGTTTTCTCCGATATGGATACATGTAGTTGGAACTCTAAATCAAACACGGTTTGTGCTAGCTCTTTGAATCTTGACACAATAAAGTAGGTCCAAGTTCTATCTCTATGGTTTGTTTCCTATTGATGTAACCCTAAGCAGAGATGGTGCAAATCACTTTCATGGAAAGGGGTTGCCAACCTTCCAAAACACTACGAGTTTCCTGAAATCTCAGCACACATTTTTTCACCCAATCTTGATGACACTTTCAGGTAATGATCAGTACCCCAATCCCACTTGGCTCACCAAATTTCGTTCTTCTAGGTTAAACCGTTCGTTGGCAGTAACAGTTTTAATTTTTAGGTTTCACTCTGTTTTCTCCGATATGGATACTTGTAGTTGGAACTCTAAATCAAACACGGTTTGTGCTAGCTCTTTGAATCTTGACACAATAAAGTAGGTCCAAGTTCTATCTCTATGGTTTGTTTCCTATTGATGTAGACCTAAGCAGAGATGGCGCAAATCACTTTCATGGAAAGGGGTTGCCAACCTTCCTAAAAACTACGAGTTTCCTGAAATCTCAGCACACATTTTTTCACCCAATCTTGATGACACTTTCAGGTAATGATCAGTACCCCAATCCCACTTGGCTCACCAAATTTCGTTCTTCTAGGTTAAAACGTTCGTTGGCAGTAAGAGTTTTAATTTTTAGGATTCACTCTCTTTTCTCCTATATGGATACATGTAGTTGGAACTCTAAATCAAAGACGGTTTGTGCTAGCTCTTTGAATCTTGACACAATAAAGTAGTTCCAAGTTCTATCTCTATGGTTTGTTTCCTATTGATGTAGCCCTAAGCAGAGACTGGCGCAAATCACTTTCATGGAAAGGGGTTGCCAAGCTTCCAAAAAACCACGAGTTTCCTGAAATCTCAGCACACATTTTTTCACCCAATCTTTATGACACATTCAGGTAATGATCACTACCCCAATCCCACTTGGCTAACCAAATTTCATTCTTCTAGGTTAAACCGTTCGTTGGCAGTAACAGTTTTAATTTTTAGATTTCACTCTATTTTCTCCTATATGGATACATGTAGTTGGAACTCTAAATCAAACACGGTTTGTGCTAGCTCTTTGAAACTTGACACAATAAAGTAGTTCCAAGTTCTAACTCTATGGTTTGTTTCCTATTGATGTAGCCCTAAGCAGAGTCTGGCGCAAATCACTTTCATGGAAAGGGGTTTCCAAGAATCCAAAAAACTACGAGTTTCCAGAAATCTCGGCACACATTTTTTCACCCTATCTTGATGACACTTTCAGGTAATGATCAGTATCCCAATCCCACTTGGCTCACCAAATTTCATTCTTCTAGGTTAAACCGTTCATTGGCAGTAACAGTTTTAAATTTTAAGTTTCACTCTGTTTTTTCCTATATGGATTCATGTAGTTTGAACTCTAAATCAAACACGGTTTGTGCTGGCTCTTTGAAACTTGACACAATAGAGTAGTTCCAAATTCTATCTCTATGGTTTGTTTCCTATTGATGTAGCCCTAAGCAGAGACTGGCGCAAATCACTTACATGGAAAGGGGTTGCCAAGCTTCCAAAAAACTACGAGTTTCCTGAAATCTCAACACACATTTTTTCACCCAATCTTGATGACACTTTCAGGTAATGATCAGTACCCCAATCCCACTTGGCTCACCAAATTTCGTTCTTCTAGGTTAAACCGTTCGTTGGCAGTAACAGTTTTAATTTTTAGGTTTCACTCTGTTTTCTCCTATATGCATATATGTAGTTGGAACTCTAAATCAAACACGGTTTGTGCTAGCTCTTTGAAACTTGACACAATAAAGTAGGTCCAAGTTCTATCTCTATGGTTTGTTTCCTATTGATGTAGCCCTAAGCAGAGATGGCGCAAATCACTTTCATGGAAAGGGGTTGCCAAACTTCCAAAAAACTACGAGTTTCCTGATATCTCAGCACACATTTTTTCACCCAATCTTGATGACACTTTCAGGTAATGATCAGTACCCCAATCCCACTTGGCTCACCAAATTTCGTTCTTCTAGGTTAAACCGTTCGTTGGCAGTAACAGTTTTAATTTTTAGGTTTCACTCTGTTTTCTCTGATATGGATACAGGTAGTTGGAACTCTATATCAAACACGGTTTGTGCTAGCTCTTTGAATCTTGACACAATAAAGTAGGTCCAAGTTCTATCTCTGTGGTTTGTTTCCTATTGATGTAGCCCTAATCAGAGATGGCGCAAATCACTTTCATGGAAAGGGGTTGCCAACCTTCCAAAAAACTACGAGTTTCCTGAAATCTCAGCACACATTTTTTCACCCAATCTTGATGACACTTTCAGGTAATGATCAGTACCCCAATCCCACTTGGCTCACCAAATTTCGTTCTTCTAGGTTAAACCGTTCGTTGGCAGTAACAGTTTTAATTTTTAGGTTTCACTCTGTTTTCTCCGATATGGATACTTGTAGTTGGAACTCTAAATCAAACACGGTTTGTGCTAGCTCTTTGAATCTTGACACAATAAAGTAGGTCCAAGTTCTATCTCTATGGTTTGTTTCCTATTGATGTAGCCCTAAGCAGAGATGGCGCAAATCACTTTCATGGAAAGGGGTTGCCAACCTTCCTAAAAACTACGAGTTTCCTGAAATCTCAGCACACATTTTTTCACCCAATCTTGATGACACTTTCAGGTAATGATCAGTACCCCAATCCCACTTGGCTCACCAAATTTCGTTCTTCTAGGTTAAACCGTTCATTGGCAGTAAGAGTTTTAATTTTTAGGATTCACTCTCTTTTCTCCTATATGGATACATGTAGTTGGAACTCTAAATCAAAGACGGTTTGTGCTAGCTCTTTGAATCTTGACACAATAAAGTAGTTCCAAGTTCTATCTCTATGGTTTGTTTTCTATTGATGTAGCCCTAAGCAGAGACTGGCGCAAATCACTTTCATGGAAAGGGGTTGCCAAGCTTCCAAAAAACCACGAGTTTCCTGAAATCTCAGCACACATTTTTTCACCCAATCTTGATGACACTTTCAGGTAATGATCACTACCCCAATCCCACTTGGCTAACCAAATTTCGTTCTTCTAGGTTAAACCGTTCGTTGGCAGTAACAGTTTAAATTTTTAGATTTCACTCTATTTTCTCCTATATGGATACATGTAGTTGGAACTCTAAATCAAACACGGCTTGTGCTAGCTCTTTGAAACTTGACACAATAAAGAAGTTCCAAGTTCTAACTCTATGGTTTGTTTCCTATTGATGTAGCCCTAAGCAGAGACTGGCGCAAATCGCTTTCATGGAAAGGGGTTGCCAAGAATCCAAAAAACTACGAGTTTCCAGAAATCTCGGCACACATTTTTTCACCCTATCTAGATGACACTTTCAGGTAATGATCAGTATCCCAATCCCACTTGGCTCACCAAATTTCGTTCTTCTAGGTTAAACCGTTGATTGGCAGTAACAGTTTTAAATTTTAGGTTTCACTCTGTTTTTTCCTATATGGATTCATGTAGTTTGAACTCTAAATAAAAAACGGTTTGTGCTGGCTCTTTGAAACTTGACACAATAGAGTAGTTCCAAATTCTATCTCTATGCTTTGTTTCCTATTGATGTAGCCCTAAGCAGAGACTGGCGCAAATCACTTACATGGAAAGGGGTTGCCAAGCTTCCAAAAAACTACGAGTTTCCTGAAATCTCAGCACACATTTTTTCACCCAATCTTTATGACACTTTCAGGTAATGATCAGTACCCCAATCCCACTTGGCTCACCAAATTTCGTTCTTCTAGGTTAAACCGTTCGTTGGCAGTAAGAGTTTTAATTTTTAGGTATCACGCTGTTTTCTCCTATATGGATACATGTATTTGGAACTCTAAATCAAAGACGGTTTGTCCTAGCTCTTTGAAACTTGACACAATAAAGTAGTTCCAAGTTCTATCTCTATGGTTTGTTTCCTATTGATGTAGCCCTAAGCAGAGACGGGCGCAAATCACTTTCATGGAAAGGGGTTGCCAAGCTTCCAAAAAACTACGAGTTTCCTGAAATATCAACACACATTTTTTCACCCAATCTTGATGACACTTTCAGGTAATGATCAGTACTCCAATCCCACTTGGCTCACCAAATTTCGTACTTCTAGGTTAAACCGTTCGTTGGCAGTAACAGTTTTAATTTTTAGGTTTCACTCTGTTTTCTCCTATATGCATACATGTAGTTGGAACTCTAAATCAAACACGGTTTGTGCTAGCTCTTTGAAACTTGACACAATAATGTAGGTCCAAGTTCTATCTCTATGGTTTGTTTCCTATTGATGTAGCCCTAAGCAGAGATGGCGCAAATCACTTTCATGGAAAGGGGTTGCCAAACTTCCAAAAAACTACGAGTTTCCTGATATCTCAGCACACATTTTTTCACCCAATCTTGATGGCACTTTCAGGTAATGATCAGTACCCCAATCCCACTTGGCTCACCAAATTTCGTTCTTCTAGGTTAAACCGTTCGTTGGCAGTAACTGTTTTAATTTTTAGGTTTCACTCTGTTTTCTCTGATATGGATACAGGTAGTTGGAACTCTATATCAAACACGGTTTGTGCTAGCTCTTTGAATCTTGACACAATAAAGTAGGTCCAAGTTCTATCTCTGTGGTTTGTTTCCTATTGATGTAGCCCTAATCAGAGATGGCGCAAATCACTTTCATGGAAAGGGGTTGCCAACCTTCCAAAAAACTACGAGTTTCCTGAAATCTCAGCACACATTTTTTCACCCAATCTTGATGACACTTTCAGGTAATGATCAGTAGCCCAATCCCACTTGGCTCACCAAATTTCGTTCTTCTAGGTTAAACCGTTCGTTGGCAGTAACAGTTTTAATTTTTAGGTTTCACTCTGTTTTCTCCGATATGGATACTTGTAGTTGGAACTCTAAATCAAACACGGTTTGTGCTAGCTCTTTGAATCTTGACACAATAAAGTAGGTCCAAGTTCTATCTCTATGGTTTGTTTCCTATTGATGTAGCCCTAAGCAGAGATGGCGCAAATCACTTTCATGGAAAGGGGTTGCCAACCTTCCTAAAAACTACGAGTTTCCTGAAATCTCAGCACACATTTTTTCACCCAATCTTGATGACACTTTCAGGTAATGATCAGTACCCCAATCCCACTTGGCTCACCAAATTTCGTTCTTCTAGGTTAAACCGTTCATTGGCAGTAAGAGTTTTAATTTTTAGGATTCACTCTCTTTTCTCCTATATGGATACATGTAGTTGGAACTCTAAATCAAAGACGGTTTGTGCTAGCTCTTTGAATCTTGACACAATAAAGTAGTTCCAAGTTCTATCTCTATTGTTTGTTTTCTATTGATGTAGCCCTAAGCAGAGACTGGCGCAAATCACTTTCATGGAAAGGGGTTGCCAAGCTTCCAAAAAACCACGAGTTTCCTGAAATCTCAGCACACATTTTTTCACCCAATCTTGATGACACTTTCAGGTAATGATCACTACCCCAATCCCACTTGGCTAACCAAATTTCGTTCTTCTAGGTTAAACCGTTCGTTGGCAGTAACAGTTTTAATTTTTAGATTTCACTCTATTTTCTCCTATATGGATACATGTAGTTGGAACTCTAAATCAAACACGGCTTGTGCTAGCTCTTTGAAACTTGACACAATAAAGAAGTTCCAAGTTCTAACTCTATGGTTTGTTTCCTATTGATGTAGCCCTAAGCAGAGACTGGCGCAAATCACTTTCATGGAAAGGGGTTGCCAAGAATCCAAAAAACTACGAGTTTCCAGAAATCTCGGCACACATTTTTTCACCCTATCTAGATGACACTTTCAGGTAATGATCAGTATCCCAATCCCACTTGGCTCACCAAATTTCGTTCTTCTAGGTTAAACTGTTGATTGGCAGTAACAGTTTTAAATTTTAGGTTTCACTCTGTTTTTTCCTATATGGATTCATGTAGTTTGAACTCTAAATAAAACACGGTTTGTGCTGGCTCTTTGAAACTTGACACAATAGAGTAGTTCCAAATTCTATCTCTATGGTTTGTTTCCTATTGATGTAGCCCTAAGCAGAGACTGGCGCAAATCACTTACATGGAAAGGGGTTGCCAAGCTTCCAAAAAACTACGAGTTTCCTGAAATCTCAGCACACATTTTTTCACCCAATCTTGATGACACTTTCAGTTAATGATCAGTACCCCAATCCCACTTGGCTCACCAAATTTCGTTCTTCTAGGTTAAACCGTTCGTTGGCAGTAACAGTTTTAATTTTTAGGTTTCACTCTGTTTTCTCCGATATGGATACATGTAATTGGAACTCTAAATCAAACACGGCTTGTGCTAGCTCTTTGAAACTTGACACAATAAAGAAGTTCCAAGTTCTAACTCTATGGTTTGTTTCCTATTGATGTAGCCCTAAGCAGAGACTGGCGCAAATCACTTTCATGGAAAGGGGTTGCCAAGAATCCAAAAAACTACGAGTTTCCAGAAATCTCGGCACACATTTTTTCACCCTATCTAGATGACACTTTCAGGTAATGATCAGTATCCCAATCCCACTTGGCTCACCAAATTTCGTTCTTCTAGGTTAAACTGTTGATTGGCAGTAACAGTTTTAAATTTTAGGTTTCACTCTGTTTTTTCCTATATGGATTCATGTAGTTTGAACTCTAAATAAAACACGGTTTGTGCTGGCTCTTTGAAACTTGACACAATAGAGTAGTTCCAAATTCTATCTCTATGGTTTGTTTCCTATTGATGTAGCCCTAAGCAGAGACTGGCGCAAATCACTTACATGGAAAGGGGTTGCCAAGCTTCCAAAAAACTACGAGTTTCCTGAAATCTCAGCACACATTTTTTCACCCAATCTTGATGACACTTTCAGTTAATGATCAGTACCCCAATCCCACTTGGCTCACCAAATTTCGTTCTTCTAGGTTAAACCGTTCGTTGGCAGTAACAGTTTTAATTTTTAGGTTTCACTCTGTTTTCTCCGATATGGATACATGTAATTGGAACTCTGAATCAAACACGGTTTGTGCTAGCTCTTTGAATCTTGACACAATAAAGTAGGTCCAAGTTCTATCTCTATGGTTTGTTTCCTATTGATGTAGCCCTAAGCAGAGATGGCGCAAATCACGTTCATGGAAAGGGGTTGCCAACCTTCCAAAAAACTACGAGTTTCCTGAAATCTCAGCACACATTTTTTCACCCAATCTTGATGACACTTTCAGGTAATGATCAGTACCCCAATCCCACTTGGCTCACCAAATTTCGTTCTTCTAGGTTAAACCGTTCGTTGGCAGTAACAGTTTTAATTTTTAGGTTTCACTCTGTTTTCTCCGATATGGATACATGTAATTGGAACTCTGAATCAAACACGGTTTGTGCTAGCTCTTTGAATCTTGACACAATAAAGTAGGTCCAAGTTCTATCTCTATGGTTTGTTTCCTATTGATGTAGCCCTAAGCAGAGATGGCGCAAATCACGTTCATGGAAAGGGGTTGCCAACCTTCCAAAAAACTACGAGTTTCCTGAAATCTCAGCACACATTTTTTCACCCAATCTTGATGACACTTTCAGGTAATGATCAGTACCCCAATCCCACTTGGCTCACCAAATTTCGTTCTTCTAGGTTAAACCGTTCGTTGGCAGTAACAGTTTTAATTTTTAGGTTTCACTCTGTTTTCTCCGATATGGATACTTGTAGTTGGAACTCTAAATCAAACACGGTTTGTGCTAGCTCTTTGAATCTTGACACAATAAAGTAGGTCCAAGTTCTATCTCTATGGTTTGTTTCCTATTGATGTAGCCCTAAGCAGAGATGGCGCAAATCTCTTTCATGGAAAGGGGTTGCCAACCTTCCTAAAAACTATGAGTTTCCTGAAATCTCAGCACACATTTTTTCACCCAATCTTGATGACACTTTCAAGTAATGATCAGTACCCCAATCCCACTTGGCTCACCAAATTTCGTTCTTCTAGGTTAAACCGTTCGTTGGCAGTAAGAGTTTTAATTTTTAGGATTCACTCTCTTTTCTCCTATATGGATACATGTAGTTGGAACTCTAAATCAAAGACGGTTTGTGCTAGCTCTTTGAATCTTGACACAATAAAGTAGTTCCAAGTTCTATCTCTATGGTTTGTTTTCTATTGATGTAGCCCTAAGCAGAGACTGGCGCAAATCACTTTCATGGAAAGGGGTTGCCAAGCTTCCAAAAAACCACGAGTTTCCTGAAATCCCAGCACACATTTTTTCACCCAATCTTGATGACACTTTCAGGTAATGATCACTACCCCAATCCCACTTGGCTAACCAAATTTCGTTTTTCTAGGTTAAACCGTTCCTTGGCAGTAACAGTTTTAATTTTTAGATTTCACTCTATTTTCTCCTATATGGATACATGTAGTTGGAACTCTAAATCAAACACGGCTTGTGCTAGCTCTTTGAAACTTGACACAATAAAGTAGTTCCAAGTTCTAACTCTATGGTTTGTTTCCTATTGATGTAGCCCTAAGCAGAGACTGGCGCAAATCACTTTCATGGAAAGGGGTTGCCAAGAATCCAAAAAACTACGAGTTTCCAGAAATCTCGGCACACATTTTTTCACCCTATCTAGATGACACTTTCAGGTAATGATCAGTATCCCAATCCCACTTGGCTCACCAAATTTCGTTCTTCTAGGTTAAACCGTTGATTGGCAGTAACAGTTTTAAATTTTAGGTTTCACTCTGTTTTTTCCTATATGGATTCATGTAGTTTGAACTCTAAATAAAACACGGTTTGTGCTGGCTCTTTGAAACTTGACACAATAGAGTAGTTCCAAATTCTATCTCTATGGTTTTTTTCCTATTGATGTAGCCCTAAGCAGAGACTGGCGCAAATCACTTACATGGAAAGGGGTTGCCAAGCTTCCAAAAAACTACGAGTTTCCTGAAATCTCAGCACACATTTTTTCACCCAATCTTGATGACACTTTCAGTTAATGATCAGTACCCCAATCCCACTTGGCTCACCAAATTTCGTTCTTCTAGGTTAAACCGTTCGTTGGCAGTAAGAGTTTTAATTTTTAGGTATCACGCTGTTTTCTCCTATATGGATACATGTAGTTGGAACTCTAAATCAAAGACGGTTTGTCCTAGCTCTTTGAAACTTGACACAATAAAGTAGTTCCAAGTTCTATCTCTATGGTTTGTTTCCTATTGATGTAGCCCTAAGCAGAGACGGGCGCAAATCACTTTCATGGAAAGGGGTTGCCAAGCTTCCAAAAAACTACGAGTTTCCTGAAATCTCAGCACACATTTTTTCACCCAATCTTTATGACACTCTCAGGTAATGATCAGTACCCCAATCCCACTTCTCTCACCAAATTTCGTTCTTCTAAGTTAAACCGTTCGTTGGCAGTAAGAGTTTTAATTTTTAGGTTTCACTCTGTTTTCTCCTATATGGATACATGTATTTGGAACTCTAAATCAAAGACGGTTTGTGCTAGCTCTTTGAATCTTGACACAATAAAGTAGTTCCAAGTTCTATCTCTATGGTTTGTTTCCTATTGATGTAGCCCTAAGCAGAGACGGGCGCAAATCACTTTCATGGAAAGGGGTTGCCAAGCTTCCAAAAAACAACGAGTTTCCTGAAATCTCAGCACACATTTTTTCACCCAATCTTGATGACACTTTCAGGTAATGATCACTACCCCAATCCCACTTGGCTAACCAAATTTCGTTCTTCTAGGTTAAACCGTTCGTTGGCAGTAACAGTTTTAATTTTTAGATTTCACTCTATTTTCTCCTATATGGATACATGTAGTTGGAACTCTAAATCAAACACGGTTTGTGCTAACTCTTTGAAACTTGACACAATAAAGTAGTTCCAAGTTCTAACTCTATGGTTTGTTTCCTATTGATGTAGCCCTAAGCAGAGACTGGCGCAAATCACTTTCATGGAAAGGGGTTGCCAAGAATCCCAAAAACTACGAGTTTCCAGAAATCTCGGCCCACATTTTTTCACCCTATCTTGATGACACTTTCAGGTAATGATCAGTATCCCAATCCCACTTGGCTCACCAAATTTCATTCTTCTAGGTTAAACCGTTCATTGGCAGTAACAGTTTTAAATTTTAAGTTTCACTCTGTTTTTTCCTATATGGATTCATGTAGTTGGAACTCTAAATCAAAGACGGTTTGTCCTAGCTCTTTGAAACTTGACACAATAAAGTAGTTCCAAGTTTTATCTCTATGGTTTGTTTCCTATTGATGTAGCCCTAAGCAGAGACGGGCGCAAATCACTTTCATGGAAAGGGGTTGCCAAGCTTCCAAAAAACTACGAGTTTCCTGAAATCTCAGCACACATTTTTTCACCCAATCTTGATGACACTTTCAGGTAATGATCAGTACCCCAATCCCACTTGGCTCACCAAATTTCGTTCTTCTAGGTTAAACCGTTCGTTGGCAGTAACAGTTTTAATTTTTAGGTTTCACTCTGTTTTCTCCGATATGGATACATGTAATTGGAACTCTGAATCAAACACGGTTTGTGCTAGCTCTTTGAATCTTGACACAATAAAGTAGGTCCAAGTTCTATCTCTATGGTTTGTTTCCTATTGATGTAGCCCTAAGCAGAGATGGCGCAAATCACGTTCATGGAAAGGGGTTGCCAACCTTCCAAAAAACTACGAGTTTCCTGAAATCTCAGCACACATTTTTTCACCCAATCTTGATGACACTTTCAGGTAATGATCAGTACCCCAATCCCACTTGGCTCACCAAATTTCGTTCTTCTAGGTTAAACCGTTCGTTGGCAGTAACAGTTTTAATTTTTAGGTTTCACTCTGTTTTCTCCGATATGGATACTTGTAGTTGGAACTCTAAATCAAACACGGTTTGTGCTAGCTCTTTGAATCTTGACACAATAAAGTAGGTCCAAGTTCTATCTCTATGGTTTGTTTCCTATTGATGTAGCCCTAAGCAGAGATGGCGCAAATCACTTTCATGGAAAGGGGTTGCCAACCTTCCTAAAAACTACGAGTTTCCTGAAATCTCAGCACACATTTTTTCACCCAATCTTGATGACACTTTCAGGTAATGATCAGTACCCCAATCCCACTTGGCTCACCAAATTTCGTTCTTCTAGGTTAAACCGTTCGTTGGCAGTAAGAGTTTTATTTTTAGGATTCACTCTCTTTTCTCCTATATGGATACATGTAGTTGGAACTCTAAATCAAAGACGGTTTGTGCTAGCTCTTTGAATCTTGACACAATAAAGTAGTTCCAAGTTCTATCTCTATGGTTTGTTTTCTATTGATGTAGCCCTAAGCAGAGACTGGCGCAAATCACTTTCATGGAAAGGGGTTGCCAAGCTTCCAAAAAACCACGAGTTTCCTGAAATCTCAGCACACATTTTTTCACCCAATCTTGATGACACTTTCAGGTAATGATCACTACCCCAGTCCCACTTGGCTAACCAAATTTCGTTCTTCTAGGTTAAACCGTTCGTTGGCAGTAACAGTTTTAATTTTTAGATTTCACTCTATTTTCTCCTATATGGATACATGTAGTTGGAACTCTAAATCAAACACGGCTTGTGCTAGCTCTTTGAAACTTGACACAATAAAGTAGTTCCAAGTTCTAACTCTATGGTTTGTTTCCTATTGATGTAGCCCTAAGCAGAGACTGGCGCAAATCACTTTCATGGAAAGGGGTTGCCAAGAATCCAAAAAACTACGAGTTTCCAGAAATCTCGGCACACATTTTTTCACCCTATCTAGATGACACTTTCAGGTAATGATCAGTATCCCAATCCCACGTGGCTCACCAAATTTCGTTCTTCTAGGTTAAACCGTTGATTGGCAGTAACAGTTTTAAATTTTAGGTTTCACTCTGTTTTTTCCTATATGGATTCATGTAGTTTGAACTCTAAATAAAACACGGTTTGTGCTGGCTCTTTGAAACTTGACACAATAGAGTAGTTCCAAATTCTATCTCTATGGTTTGTTTCCTATTGATGTAGCCCTAAGCAGAGACTGGCGCAAATCACTTACATGGAAAGGGGTTGCCAAGCTTCCAAAAAACTACGAGTTTCCTGAAATCTCAGCACACATTTTTTCACCCAATCTTGATGACACTTTCAGTTAATGATCAGTACCCCAATCCCACTTGGCTCACCAAATTTCGTTCTTCTAGGTTAAACCGTTCGTTGGCAGTAAGAGTTTTAATTTTTAGGTATCACGCTGTTTTCTCCTATATGGATACATGTAGTTGGAACTCTAAATCAAAGACGGTTTGTCCTAGCTCTTTGAAACTTGACACAATAAAGTAGTTCCAAGTTCTATCTCTATGGTTTGTTTCCTATTGATGTAGCCCTAAGCAGAGACGGGCGCAAATCACTTTCATGGAAAGGGGTTGCCAAGCTTCCAAAAAACTACGAGTTTCCTGAAATCTCAGCACACATTTTTTCACCCAATCTTTATGACACTTTCAGGTAATGATCAGTACCCCAATCCCACTTCTCTCACCAAATTTTGTTCTTCTAGGTTAAACCATTCGTTGGCAGTAACAGTTTTAATTTTTAGGTTTCACTCTGTTTTCTCCTATATGGATACATGTATTTGGAACTCTAAATCAAAGACGGTTTGTGCTAGCTCTTTGAATCTTGACACAATAAAGTAGTTCCAAGTTCTATCTCTATGGTTTGTTTCCTATTGATGTAGCCCTAAGCAGAGACGGGCGCAAATCACTTTCATGGAAAGGGGTTGCCAAGAATCCCAAAAACTACGAGTTTCCATAAATCTCGGCCCACATTTTTTCACCCTATCTTGATGACACTTTCAGGTAATGATCAGTATCCCAATCCCACTTGGCTCACCAAATTTCGTTCTTCTAGGTTAAAACGTTCATTGGCAGTAACAGTTTTAAATTTTAAGTTTCACTCTGTTTTTTCCTATATGGATTCATGTAGTTGGAACTCTAAATCAAAGACGGTTTGTCCTAGCTCTTTGAAACTTGACACAATAAAGTAGTTCCAAGTTTTATCTCTATGGTTTGTTTCCTATTGATGTAGCCCTAAGCAGAGACGGGCTCAAATCACTTTCATGGAAAGGGGTTGCCAAGCTTCCAAAAAACTACGAGTTTCCTGAAATCTCAGCACACATTTTTTCACCCAATCTTGATGACACTTTCAGGTAATGATCAGTACCCCAATCACACTTGGCTCACCAAATTTCGTTCTTCTAGGTTAAACCGTTCGTTGGCAGTAAGGGTTTTAATTTTTAGGTTTCACTCAGATTTCTCCTATATGGATACATGTATTTGGAACTCTAAATCAAAGACGGTTTGTGCTAGCTATTTGAATCTTGACACAATAAACTAGTTCCAAGTTCTCTCTCTATGGTTTGTTTCCTATTGATGTAGCCCTAAGCAGAGACTGGCGCAAATCACTTTCATGGAAAGGGGTTGCCAAGCTTCCAAAAAACCTCGAGTTTCC
This sequence comes from Spermophilus citellus, assembly GCF_964194105.1. Classification (NCBI taxonomy): domain Eukaryota; kingdom Metazoa; phylum Chordata; class Mammalia; order Rodentia; family Sciuridae; genus Spermophilus; species Spermophilus citellus. The sequence goes on from NC_138187.1 coordinate 54,399,446, forward strand.
TGAAATCTCAGCACACATTTTTTCACTCAATCTTGATGACACTTTCAGGTAATGATCACTACCCCAATCCCACTTGGCTAACCAAATTTCGTTCTTCTAGGTTAAACCGTTCGTTGGCAGTAACAGTTTTAATTTTTAGATTTCACTCTATTTTCTCCTATATGGATACATGTAGTTGGAAATCTAAATCAAACACGGCTTGTGCTAGCTCTTTGAAACTTGAAACAATAAAGTAGTTCCAAGTTCTAACTCTATGGTTTGTTTCCTATTGCTGTAGCCCTAAGCAGAGATGGCGCAAATCACTTTCATGGAAAGGGGTTGCCAACCTTCCAAAAACTATGAGTTTCCAGAAATCTCGGCACACATTTTTTCACCCTATCTTGATGACACTTTCAGGTAATGATCAGTATCCCAATCCCACTTGGCTCACCAAATTTCGTTCTTCTAGGTTAAACCGTTCATTGGCAGTAACAGTTTTAAATTTTAAGTTTCACTCTGTTTTTTCCTATATGGATTCATGTAGTTTGAACTCTAAATCAAACACGGTTTGTGCTGGCTCTTTGAAACTTGACACAATAGAGTAGTTCCAAATTCTATCTCTATGGTTTGTTTCCTATTGATGTAGCCCTAAGCAGAGACTGGCGCAAATCACTTACATGGAAAGGGGTTGCCAAGCTTCCAAAAAACTACGAGTTTCCTGAAATCTCAGCACACATTTTTTCACCCAATCTTGATGAAACTTTCAGTTAATGATCAGTATCCCAATCCTACTTGGCTCACCAAATTTCGTTCTTCTAGCTTAAACCGTTCGTTGGCAGTAACAGTTTTAATTTTTAGGTTTCACTCTGTTTTCTCCGATATGGATACATGTAGTAGGAACTCTAAATCAAACACGGTTTGTGCTAGCTCTTTGAAACTTGACACAATAGAGTAGTTCCAAATTCTATCTCTATGGTTTGTTTCCTATTGATGTAGCCCTAAGCAGAGACTGGCGCAAATCACTTACATGGAAAGGGGTTGCCAAGCTTCCAAAAAACTACGAGTTTCCTGAAATCTCAGCACACATTTTTTCACCCAATCTTGATGAAACTTTCAGTTAATGATCAGTACCCCAATCCCACTTGGCTCAACAAATTTCGTTCTTCTAGGTTAAACCGTTCGTTGGCAGTAACAGTTTTAATTTTCAGGTTTCACTCTGTTTTCTCCGATATGGATACATGTAGTTGGAACTCTAAATCAAAGACGGTTTGTCCTGGCTCTTTGAAACTTCACACAATAAAGTAGTTCCAAGTTCTATCTCTATGGTTTGTTTCCTATTGATGTAGCCCTAAGCAGAGGTGGGCGCAAATCACTTTCATGGAAAGGGGTTGCCAAGCTTCCAAAAAACTACGAGTTTCCTGAAATCTCAGCACACATTTTTTCACCCAATCTTGATGACACTTTCAGGTAATGATCAGTACCCCAATCCCACTTGGCTCACCAAATTTCGTTCTTCTAGGTTAAACCGTTCGTTGGCAGTAACAGTTTTAATTTTTAAGTTTCACTCTGTTTTTTCCTATATGGATTCATGTAGTTTGAACTCTAAATCAAACACGGTTTGTCCTGGCTCTTTGAAACTTGACACAATAGAGTAGTTCCAAATTCTATCTCTATGGTTTGTTTCCTATTGATGTAGCCCAAAGCAGAGACTGGCGCAAATCACTTACATGGAAAGGGGTTGCCAAGCTTCCAAAAAACTACGAGTTTCCTGAAATCTCAGCACACATTTTTTCACCCAATCTTGATGACACTTTCAGGTAATGATCAGTACCCCAATCCCACTTGGCTCACCAAATTTCGTTCTTCTAGGTTAAACCGTTCGTTGGCAGTAACAGTTTTAATTTTCAGGTTTCACTCTGTTTTCTCCTATATGGATACATGTAGTTGGAACTCTAAATCAAAGACGGTTTTTCCTAGCTCTTTGAAACTTGACACAATAAAGTAGTTCCAAGTTCTATCTCTATGGTTTGTTTCCTATTGATGTAGCCCTAAGCAGAGACGGGCGCAAATCACATTCATGGATAGGGGATGCCAAGCTTCCAAAAAACTACGAGTTTCCTGAAATCTCAGCACACATTTTTTCACCCAATCTTTATGACACTTTCAGGTAATGATCAGTACCCCAATCCCACTTGGCTCACCAAATTTCGTTCTTCTAGGTTAAACCGTTCGTTGGCAGTAACAGTTTTAATTTTTAGGTTTCACTCTGTATTCTCCTATATGGATACATGTAGTTGGAACTCTAAATCAAACACGGTTTGTGCTAGCTCTTTGAAACTTGACACAATAAAGTAGTTCCAAGTTCTATCTCTATGGTTTGTTTCCTATTGATGTAGCCCTAAGCAGATACTGGTGCAAATCACTTACATGGAAAGGGGTTGCCAAGCTTCCAAAAAACTACGAGTTTCCTGAAATCTCAGCACAAATTTTTTCACCCAATCTTGATGAAACTTTCAGTTAATGATCAGTACCCCAATCCCACTTGGCTCACCAAATTTCGTTCTTCTAGGTTAAACCGTTCATTGGCTGTAACAGTTTTAATTTTCAGGTTTCACTCTGTTTTCTCCGATATGGATACATGTAGTTGGAAATCTAATCAAAGACGGTTTGTCCTAGCTCTTTGAAACTTGACACAGTAAAGTAGTTCCAAGTTCTATCTCTATGGTTTGTTTCCTATTGATGTAGCCCTAAGCAGAGACTGGCGCAAATCACATTCATGGAAAGGGGTTGCCAAGCTTCCAAAAAACCACGAGTTTCCTGAAATCTCAGCACACATTTTTTCACCCAATCTTGATGACACTTTCAGGTAATGATCACTACCCCAATCCCACTTGGCTAACCAAATTTCGTTCTTCTGGGTTAAATCGTTCGTTGGCAGTAACAGTTTTAATTTTTAGATTTCACTCTATTTTCTCCTATATGGATACATGTAGTTGGAACTCTAAATCAAACACGGCTTGTGCTAGCTCTTTGAAACTTGACACAATAAAGTAGTTCCAAGTTCTAACTCTATGGTTTGTTTCCTATTGATGTAGCCCTAAGCAGAGACTGGCGCAAATCACTTTCATGGAAAGGGGTTGCCAAGAATCCCAAAAACTACGAGTTTCCATAAATCTCGGCACACATTTTTTCACCCTATATTGATGACACTCTCAGGTAATGATCAGTATCAAAATCCCACTTGGCTCACCAAATTTCGTTCTTCTAGGTTAAACCGTACATTGGCAGTAACAGTTTTAAATTTTAGGTTTCACTCTGTTTTTTCCTATATGGATTCATGTAGTTTGAACTCTAAATCAAACACGGTTTGTGCTAGCTCTTTGAATCTTGACACAATAAAGTTGGTCCAAGTTCTATCTCTATGGTTTGTTTCCTATTGATGTAGCCCTAAGCAGAGATGGCGCAAATCACTTTCATGGAAAGGGGTTGCCAAGCTTACAAAAAACTACGAGTTTCCTGAAATCTCAGCACATATTTTTTCACCCAATCTTGATGACACTTTCAGTTAATGATCAGTACCCCAATCCCACTTGGCTCACCAAATTTCGTTCTTCTAGGTTAAACCGTTCGTTGGCAGTAACAGTTTAAATTTTCAGGTTTCACTCTGTTTTCTCCTATATGGATACATGTAGTTGGAACTCTAAATCAAAGACGGTTTGTCCTAGCTCTTTGAAACTTGACACAATAAAGTAGTTCCAAGTTCTATCTCTATGGTTTGTTTCCTATTGATGTAGCCCTAAGCAGAGACGGGCGCAAATCACATTCATGGAAAGGGGTTGCCAAGCTTCCAAAAAACTACGAGTTTCCTGAAATCTCAGCACACATTTTTTCACCCAATCTTTATGACACTTTCAGGTAATGATCAGTACCCCAATCCCACTTGGCTCACCAAATTTCGTTCTTCTAGGTTAAACCGTTCGTTGGCAGTAACAGTTTTAATTTTTAGATTTCACTCTATTTTCTCCTATATGGATACATGTAGTTGGAACTCTAAATCAAACTCGGCTTGTGCTAGCTCTTTGAAACTTGAAACAATAAAGTAGTTCCAAGTTCTAACTCTATGGTTTGTTTCCTATTGATGTAGCCCTAAGCAGAGATGGCGCAAATCACTTTCATGGAAAGGGGTTGCCAACCTTCCAAAAAACTATGAGTTTCCAGAAATCTCGGCACACATTTTTTCACCCTATCTTGATGACACTTTCAGGTAATGATCAGTATCCCAATCCCACTTGGCTCACCAAATTTCGTTCTTCTAGGTTAAACCGTTCATTGGCAGTAACAGTTTTAAATTTTAAGTTTCACTCTGTTTTTTCCTATATGGATTCATGTAGTTTGAACTCTAAATCAAACACGGTTTGTGCTGGCTCTTTGAAACTTGACACAATAGAGTAGGTCCAAATTCTATCTCTATGGTTTGTTTTCTATTGATGTAGCCCTAAGCAGAGACTGGCGCAAATCACTTACATGGAAAGGTGTTGCCAAGCTTTTAAAAAACTACGAGTTTCCTGAAATCTCAGCACACATTTTTTCACCCAATCTTGATGAAACTTTCAGTTAATGATCAGTATCCCAATCCCACTTGGCTCACCAAATTTCGTTCTTCTAGCTTAAACCGTTCGTTGGCAGTAACAGTTTTAATTTTTAGGTTTCACTCTGTTTTCTCCGATATGGATACATGTAGTTGGAACTCTAAATCAAAGACGGTTTGTCCTAGCTCTTTGAAACTTGACACAATAAAGTAGTTCCAAGTTCTATCTCTATGGTTTGTTTCCTATTGATGTAGCCCTAAGCAGAGGCGGGCGCAAATCACTTTCATGGAAAGGGGTTGCCAAGCTTCCAAAACACCACGAGTTTCCTGAAATCTCAGCACACATTTTTTCACCCAATCTTTATGACACTTTCAGGTAATGATCAGTACCCCAATCCCACTTGGCTCACCAAATTTCGTTCTTCTAGGTTAAACCGTTCGTTGGCAGTAACAGTTTTAATTTTTAGGTTTCACTCTGTATTCTCCTATATGGATACATGTAGTTGGAACTCTAAATCAAACACGGTTTGTGCTAGCTCTTTGAATCTTGACACAATAAAGTAGGTCCAAGTTCTATCTCTATGGTTTGTTTCCTATTGATGTAGCCCTAAGCAGAGATGGCGCAAATCACTTTCATGGAAAGGGGTTGCCAACCTTCCAAAAAACTACGAGTTTCCTGAAATCTCAGCACACATTTTTTCACCCTATCTTGATGACACTTTCAGGTAATGATCAGTACCCCAATCCAACTTGGCTCACCAAATTTCATTCTTCTAGGTTAAACCGTTCGTTGGCAGTAAGGGTTTTAATTTTTAGGATTCACTCTGTTTTCTCCTATATGGATACATGTAGTTGGAACTCTAAATCAAAGACGGTTTGTGCTAGCTCTTTGAATCTTGACACAATAAAGTAGTTCCAAGTTCTATCTCTATGGTTTGTTTCCTATTCATGTAGCCCTAAGCAGAGACTGGCGCAAATCACTTTCATGGAAAGGGGTTGCCAAGCTTCCAAAAAACCACGAGTTTCCTGAAATCTCAGCACACATTTTTTCACCCAATCTTGATGACACTTTCAGGTAATGATCACTACCCCAATCCCACTTGGCTAACCAAATTTCGTTCTTCTAGGTTAAACCGTTCGTTGGCAGTAAGAGTTTTAATTTTTAGATTTCACTCTATTTTCTCCTATATGGATACATGTAGTTGGAACTCTAAGTCAAACACGGCTTGTGCTAGCTCTTTAAAACTTGACACAATAAAGTAGTTCCAAGTTCTACCTCTATGGTTTGTTTCCTATTGATGTAGCCCTAAGCAGAGACTGGCGCAAATCACTTTCATGGAAAGGGGTTGCCAACCTTCCAAAAAACTACGAGTTTCCAGAAATCTCGGCACACATTTTTTCACCCTATCTTGATGACACTTTCAGGTAATGATCAGTATCCCAATCCCACTTGGCTCACCAAATTTCGTTCTTCTAGGTTAAACCGTTCATTGGCAGTAACAGTTTTAAATTTTAAGTTTCACTCTGTTTTTTCCTATATGGATTCATGTAGTTTGAACTCTAAATCAAACACGGTTTGTGCTGGCTCTTTGAAACTTGACACAATAGAGTAGTTCCAAATTCTATCTCTATGGTTTGTTTCCTATTGATGTAGCCCTAAGCAGAGACTGGCGCAAATCACTTACATGGAAAGGGGTTGCCAAGCTTCCAAAAAACTACGAGTTTCCTGAAATCTCAACACACATTTTTTCACCCAATCTTGATGACACTCTCAGTAAATGATCAGTACCCGAATCGCACTTGGCTCACCAAATTTCGTTCTTCTAGGTTAAACCGTTCGTTGGCAGTAAAAGTTTTAATTTTCAGGTTTCACTCTGTTTTCTCCTATATGGATACATGTAGTTGGAACTCTAAATTAAAGACGGTTTGTCCTAGCTCTTTGAAACTTGACACAATAAAGTAGTTCCAAGTTATATCTCTATGGTTTGTTTCCTATTGATGTAGCCCTAAGCAGAGACGGGCGCAAATCACTTTCATGGAAAGGGGTTGCCAAGCTTCCAAAAAACTACGAGTTTCCTGAAATCTCAGCACACATTTTTTCACCCAATCTTGATGACACTTTCAGGTAATGATCAGTACCCCAATCCCACTTGGCTCACCAAATTTTGTTCTTCTAGGTTAAACCGTTCGTTGGCAGTAACAGTTTTAATTTTTAGGTTTCACTCTGTTTTCTCCGATATGGATACATGTAGTAGGAACTCTAAATCAAACACGGTTTGTGCTAGCTCTTTGAATCTTGACACAATAAAGTAGGTCCAAGTTCTATCTCTATGGTTTGTTTCCTATTGATGTAGCCCTAAGCAGAGATGGCGCAAATCACTTTCATGGAAAGGGGTTGCCAAGCTTCCAAAAAACTACGAGTTTCCTGAAATCTGAGCACACATTTTTTCACCCAATCTTGATGACACTTTCAGGTAATGATCAGTACCCCAATCCCACTTGGCTCACCAAATTTCGTTCTGCTAGGTTAAACCGTTCGTTGGCAGTAACAGTTTTAATTTTTAGGTTTCACTCTGTTTTCTCCGATATGGATACATGTAGTTGGAACTCTAAATCAAACACGGTTTGTGCTAGCTCTTTGAATCTTGACACAATAAAGTAGGTCCAAGTTCTATCTCTATGGTTTGTTTCCTATTGATGTAGCCCTAAGCAGAGATGGCGCAAATCACTTTCATGGAAAGGGGTTGCCAACTTTCCAAAAAACTACGAGTTTCCTGAAATCTCAGCACACATTTTTTCACCCAATCTTGATGACACTTTCAGGTAATGATCAGTACACCAATCCCACTTGGCTCACCAAATTTCGTTATTCTAGGTTAAACCATTCGTTGGCAGTAGCAGTTTTAATTTTTAGGATTCACTCTGTTTTCTCCTATATGGATACATGTAGTTGGAACTCTAAATCAAAGACGGTTTGTGCTAGCTCTTTGAATCTTGACACAATAAAGTAGTTCCCAGTTCTATCTCTATGGTTTGTTTCCTATTCATGTAGCCCTAAGCAGAGACTGGCGCAAATCACTTTCATGGAAAGGGGTTGCCAAGCTTCCAAAAAACTACGAGTTTCCTGAAATCTCAACACACATTTTTTCACCCAATCTTGATGACACTTTCAGGTAATGATCAGTACCTGAATCCCACTTGGCTCACCAAATTTCGTTCTTCTAGGTTAAACCGTTCGTTGGCAGTAACAGTTTTAATTTTCAGGTTTCACTCTGTTTTCTCCTATATGGATACATGTAGTTGGAACTCTAAATCAAAGACGGTGTGTCCTAGCTCTTTGAAACTTGACACAATAAAGTAGTTCCAAGTTCTATCTCTATGGTTTGTTTCCTATTGATGTAGCCCTAAGCAGAGACGGGCGCAAATCACTTTCATGGAAAGGGGTTGCCAAGCTTCCAAAAAACTACAAGTTTCCTGAAATCTCAGCACACATTTTTTCATCCAATCTTGATGACACTTTCAGGTAATGATCACTACCCCAATCCCACTTGGCTCACCAAATTTCGTTCTTCTAGGTTAAACCGTTCGTTGGCAGTAACAGTTTTAATTTTTAGGTTTCACTCTGTTTTCTCCGATATGGATACATGTAGTAGGAACTCTAAATCAAACACGGTTTGTGCTAGCTCTTTGAATCTTGACACAATAAAGTAGGTCCAAGTTCTATCTCTATGGTTTGTTTCCTATTGATGTAGCCCTAAGCAGAGATGGCGCAAATCACTTTCATGGAAAGGGGTTGCCAACCTTCCAAAAAACTACGAGTTTCCTGAAATCTCAGCACACATTTTTTCACCCAATCTTGATGACACTTTCAGGTAATGATCAGTACCCCAATCACACTTGGCTCACCAAATTTCGTTCTTCTAGGTTAAACCGTTCGTTGGCAGTAAGAGTTTTAATTTTTAGGATTCACTCTGTTTTCTCCTATAATGATACATGTAGTTGGAACTCTAAATCAAAGACGGTTTGTGCTAGCTCTTTGAATCTTGACACAATAAAGTAGTTCCAAGTTCTATCTCTATGGTTTGTTTCCTATTGATGTAGCCCTAAGCAGAGACTGGCGCAAATCACTTTCATGGAAAGGGGTTGCCAAGCTTCCAAAAAACCACGAGTTTCCTGAAATCTCAGCACACATTTTTTCACCCAATCTTGATGACACTTTCAGGTAATGATCAGTATCCCAATCCCACTTGGCTCACCAAATTTCGTTCTTCTAGGTTAAACTGTTCATTGGCAGTAACAGTTTTAAATTTTAGGTTTCACTCTGTTTTTGCCTATATGGATTCATGTAGTTTGAACTCTAAATCAAACACGGTTTGTGCTGGCTCTTTGAAACTTGACACAATAGAGTAGTTCCAAATTCTATCTCTATGCTTTGTTTCCTATTGATGTAGCCCTAAGCAGAGACTGGCGCAAATCACTTACATGGAAAGGGGTTGCCAAGCTTCCAAAAAACTACGAGTTTCCTGAAATCTCAGCACACATTTTTTCACCCAATCTTGATGACACTTTCAGTTAATGATCAGTACCCCAATCCCACTTGGCTCACCAAATTTCGTTCTTCTAGGTTAAACCGTTCGTTGGCAGTAACAGTTTTAATTTTCAGGTCTCACTCTGTTTTCTCCTATATGGATACATGTAGTTGGAACTCTAAATCAAAGACGGTTTTTCCTAGCTCTTTGAAACTTGACACAATAAAGTAGTTCCAAGTTCTATCTCTATGGTTTTTTTCCTATTGATGTAGCCCTAAGCAGAGGCGGGCGCAAATCACTTTCATGGAAAGGGGTTGCCAAGCTTCCAAAAAACTACGAGTTTCCTGAAATCTCAGCACACATTTTTTCACCCAATCTTGATGACACTTTCAGGTAATGATCACTACCCCAATCCCACTTGGCTCACCACATTTCGTTCTTCTAGGTTAAACCGTTCGTTGGCAGTAACAGTTTTAATTTTCAGGTTTCACTCTGTTTTCTCCTATATGGATACATATAGTTGGAACTCTAAATCAAAGACGGTTTGCCCTAGCTCTTTGAAACTTGACACAATAAAGTAGTTCCAAGTTCTATCTCTATGGTTTGTTTCCTATTGATGTAGCCCTAAGCAGAGGCGGGCGCAAATCGCATTCATGGAAATGGGTTGCCAAGCTTCCAAAAAACTACGAGTTTCCTGAAATCTCAGCACCTAGCAGAACGAAATTTGGTGAGCCAAGTGGGATTGGGGTACTGATCATTACCTGAAAGTGTCATCAAGATTGGGTGAAAAAATGTGTGCTGAGATTTCAGGAAACTCGTAGTTTTTTGGAAGCTTGGCAACCCCTTTCCATGAAAGTGATGTGCGCCCGTCTCTGCTTAGGGCTACATCAATAGGAAACAAACCATAGAGATAGAACTTGGAACTACTTTATTGTGTCAAGTTTCAAAGAGCTAGGGCAAACCGTCTTTGATTTAGAGTTCCAACTATATGTATCCATATAGGAGAAAACAGAGTGAAACCTGAAAATTAAAACTGATACTGCCAACGAACGGTTTAACCTAGAAGAACGAAATGTGGTGAGCCAAGTGGGATTGGGGTAGTGATCATTACCTGAAAGTGTCATCAAGATTGGGTGAAAAAATGTGTGCTGAGATTTCAGGAAACTCGTAGTTTTTTGGAAGCTTGGCAACCCCTTTCCATGAAAGTGATTTGCGCCCGTCTCTGCTTAGGGCTACATCAATAGGAAACAAACCATAGAGTTAGAACTTGGAACTACTTTATTGTGTCAAGATTCAAAGAGCTAGCACAAACCGTCTTTGATTTAGAGTTCCAACTACATGTATCCATATAGGACAAAACAGACTGAAACCTAAAAATTAAAACTGTTACTGCCAACGAATGGTTTAACATAGAATAACGAAATTTGGTGAGCCAAGTGGGATTGGGGTACTGATCATTACCTGAAGGTGTCATCAAGATTGGGTGAAAAAATGTGTGCTGAGATTTCAGGAAACTCGTAGTTTTTTGGATTCTTGGCAACCCCTTTCCATGAAAGTGATTTGCGCCATCTCTGCTTAGGGCTACATCAATAGGAAACAAACCATAGAGTTAGAACTTGGAACTACTTTATTGTGTCAAGTTTCAAAGAGCTAGCACAAACCGTGTTTGATTTAGAGTTCCAACTACATGTATCCATATAGGAGAAAACAGAGTGAAACCTGAAAATTAAAACTGTTACTGCCAACGAACGGTTTAACCTAGAAGAACGAAATTTGGTGAGCCAAGTGGGATTGGGGTACTGATCATTACCTGAAAGTGTCATCAAGATTGGGTGAAAAAATGTGTGCTGAGATTTCAGGAAACTCGTAGTTTTTTGGAAGCTTGGCAACCCCTTTCCATGAAAGTGATTTGCGCCATCTCTGCTTAGGGCTACATCAATAGGAAACAAACCATAGAGATAGAACTTGGAACTACTTTATTGTGTCAAGTTTCAAAGAGCTAGGAAAAACCGTCTTTGATTTAGAGTTCCAACTACATGTATCCATATCGGAGAAAACAGAGTGAAACCTGAAAATTAAAACTGTTACTGCCAACGAACGGTTTAACCTAGAAGAACGAAATTTGGTGAGCCAAGTGGGATTGGGGTACTGATCATTAACTGAAAGTGTCATCAAGATTGGGTGAAAAAATGTGTGCTGAGATTTCAGGAAACTCGTAGTTTTTTGGAAGCTTGGCAACCCCTTTCCATGAAAGTGATTTGCGCCCGCCTCTGCTTAGGGCTACATCAATAGGAAAAAAACCATAGAGATAGAATTTGGAACTACTCTATTGTGTCAAGTTTCAAAGAGCTAGGAAAAACCGTCTTTGATTTAGAGTTCAAACTACATGAATCCATATAGGAAAAAACAGAGTGAAACTTAAAATTTAAAACTGTTACTGCCAATGAACGGTTTAACCTAGAAGAACGAAATTTGGTGAGCCAAGTGGGATTGGGATACTGATCATTACCTGAAAGTGTCATCAAGATAGGGTGAAAAAATGTGTGTCGAGATTTCTGGAAACTCGTAGTTTTTTGGATTCTTGGCAACCCCTTTCCATGAAAGTGATTTGCGCCAGTCTCTGCTTAGGGCTACATCAATAGGAAACAAACCATAGAGTTAGAACTTGGAACTACTCTATTGTGTCAAGTTTCAAAGAGCTAGCACAAGCCGTGTTTGATTTAGAGTTCCAACTACATGTATCCATATAGGAGAAAATAGAGTGAAATCTAAAAATTAAAACTGTTACTGCCAACGAACGGTTTAACCTAGAAGAACGAAATTTGGTTAGCCAAGTGGGATTGGGGTACTGATCATTACCTGAAAGTGTCATCAAGATTTTGTGAAAAAATGTGTGCTGAGATTTCAGGAAACTCGTGGTTTTTTGGAAGCTTGGCAACCCCTTTCCATGAAAGTGATTTGCGCCAGTCTCTGCTTAGGGCTACATCAATAGGAAACAAACCATAGAGATAGAATTTGGAACTACTTTATTGTGTCAAGATTCAAAGAGCTAGCACAAACCGTCTTTGATTTAGAGTTCCAACTACATGTATCCATATAGGAGAAAACAGAGTGAAACCTAAAAATTAAAACCCTTACTGCCAACGAACGGTTTAACCTAGAAGAACGAAATTTGGTGAGCCAAGTGAGATTGGGGTACTGATCATTACCTGAAAGTGTCATAAAGATTGGGTGAAAAAATGTGTGCTGAGATTTAGGAAACTCGTAGTTTTTTGGAAGGTTGGCAACCCCTTTCCATGAAAGTGATTTGCGCCATCTCTGCTTAGGGCTACATCAATAGGAAACAAACCATAGAGATAGAACATGGACCTACTTTATTTTGTCAAGTTTCAAAGAGCTAGCACAAACAGTGTTTGATTTAGAGTTCCAACTACATGTATCCATATAGGAGAAAACAGAGTGAAACCTAAAAATTAAAACTGTTACTGCCAACGAACGGTTTACCTAGAAGAACGAAATATGGTGAGCCAAGTGGGATTGGGGTACTGATCATTACCTGAAAGTGTCATCAAGATTGGGTGAAAAAATGTGTGCTGAGATTTCAGGAAACTCGTAGATTTTTGGGAGCTTGGCAACACCTTTCCATAAAAGTGACATGCGCCGGTCTCTGCTTAGGGCTACATCAATAGGAAACAAACCATAGAGATAGACCTTGGAACTACTTTATTGTGTCAAGTTTCAAAGAGCTAGCAGAAACCATCTTTGATTTAGAGTTCCAAATACATGCATCCATATAGGAGAAAACAGAGTGAAACCTAAAAATTAAAACTGTTACTGCCAACGAACGGTTTAACCTAGCAAACGAAGTTTGGTGAGCCAAGTGCTGAGATTTCGTTCTGCTAGGTTAAACCGTTCGTTGGCAGTAACAGTTTTAATTTTTAGGTTTCACTCTGTTTTCTCCTATATGGATACATGTAGTTGGAACTCTAAATCAAAGACGGTTTGTGCTAGCTCTTTGAATCTTGACACAATAAAGTAGGTCCAAGTTCTATCTCTATCGTTTGTTTCCTATTGATGTAGCCCTAAGCAGAGATGGCGCAAATCACTTTTATGTAAAGGGGTTGCCAACCTTCCAAAAAACTACGAGTTTCCTGAAATCTCAGCACACATTTTTTCACCCATTCTTGATGACACTTTCAGGTAATGATCAGTACCCCAATCCCACTTGGCTCACCAAATTTCGTTCTTCTAGTTTAAACCGTTCGTTGGCAGTAAGAGTTTTAATTTTTAGATTTCACTCTGTTTTCTCCTATATGGATACATGTAGTTGGAACTCTAAATCAAAGACGGTTTGTGCTAGCTCTTTGAATCTTGACACAATAAAGTAGTTCCAAGTTCTATCTCTATGGTTTTTTCCTATTGATGTAGCCCTAAGCAGAGACTGGCGCAAATCACTTTCATGGAAAGGGGTTGCCAAGCTTCCAAAAAACCACGAGTTTCCTGAAATCTCAGCACACATTTTTTCACCCAATCTTTATGACACTTTCAGGTAATGATCACTACCCCAATCCCACTTGGCTAACCAAATTTCGTTCTTCTAGGTTAAACCGTTCATTGGCAGTAACAGTTTTAATTTTTAGATTTCACTCTATTTTCTCCTATATGGATACATGTAGTTGGAACTCTAAATCAAACACGGTTTGTGCTAGCTCTTTGAAACTTGACACAATAAAGTAGTTCCAAGTTCTAACTCTATGGTTTGTTTCCTATTGATGTAGCCCTAAGCAGAGACTGGCGCAAATCACTTTCATGGAAAGGGGTTGCCAAGAATCCAAAAAACTACGAGTTTCCTGAAATCTCAGCACACATTTTTTCACCCTATCTTGATGACACTTTCAGGTAATGATCAGTATCCCAATCCCACTTGGCTCACCAAATTTCGTTCTTCTAGGTTAAACTGTTCATTGGCAGTAACAGTTTTAAATTTTAGGTTTCACTCTGTTTTTGCCTATATGGATTCATGTAGTTTGAACTCTAAATCAAACACGGTTTGTGCTGGCTCTTTGAAACTTGACACAATAGAGTAGTTCCAAATTCTATCTATATGCTTTGTTTCCTATTGATGTAGCCCTAAGCAGAGACTGGCGCAAATCACTTACATGGAAAGGGGTTGCCAAGCTTCCAAAAAACTACGAGTTTCCTGAAATCTCAGCACACATTTTTTCACCCAATCTTGATGAAACTTTCAGTTAATGATCAGTACCCCAATCCCACTTGGCTCACCAAATTTCGTTCTTCTAGGTTAAACCGTTCGTTGGCAGTAACAGTTTTAATTTTCAGGTCTCACTCTGTTTTCTCCGATATGGATACATGTAGTTGGAACTCTAAATCAAAGACGGTTTTTCCTAGCTCTTTGAAACTTGACACAATAAAGTAGTTCCAAGTTCTATCTCTATGGTTTGTTTCCTATTGATGTAGCCCTAAGCAGAGGCGGGCGCAAATCACTTTCATGGAAAGGGGTTGCCAAGCTTCCAAAAAACTACGAGTTTCCTGAAATCTCAGCACACATTTTTTCACCCAATCTTGATGACACTTTCAGGTAATGATCAGTACCCCAATCCCACTTGGCTCACCAAATTTCGTTCTTCTAGGTTAAACCGTTCGTTGGCAGTAACAGTTTTAATTTTCAGGTTTCACTCTGTTTTCTCCTATATGGATACATGTAGTTGGAACTCTAAAGCAAAGACGGTTTTTCCTAGCTCTTTGAAACTTGACACAATAAAGTAGTTCCAAGTTCTATCTCTATGGTTTGTTTCCTATTGATGTAGCCCTAAGCAGAGATGGCGCAAATCACTTTCATGGAAAGGGGTTGCCAACCTTCCAAAAAACTACGAGTTTCCTCAAATCTCAGCACACATTTTTTCACCCAATCTTGATGACACCTTCAGGTAATGATCAGTACCCCAATCCCACTTGGCTCACCAAATTTCGTTCTTCTAGGTTAAACCATTCGTTGGCAGTAACAGTTTTAATTTTTAGGATTCACTCTGTTTTCTCCTATATGGATACATGTAGTTGGAACTCTAAATCAAAGACCCTTTGTGCTAGCTCTTTGAATCTTGACACAATAAAGTAGTTCCAAGTTCTATCTCTATGGTTTGTTTCCTATTGATGTAGCCCTAAGCAGAGACTGGCGCAAATCACTTTCATGGAAAGGGGTTGCCAAGAATCCAAAAAACTACGAGTTTCCAGAAATCTCGGCACACATTTTTTCACCCTATCTTGATGACACTTTCAGGTAATGATCAGTATCCCAATCCCACTTGGCTCACCAAATTTCGTTCTTCTAGGTTAAACCGTTCGTTGGCAGTATCAGTTTTAAATTTTAATTTTCACTCTGTTTTTTCCTATATGGATTCATGTAGTTTGAACTCTAAATCAAACACGGTTTGTGCTGGCTCTTTGAAACTTGACACCATAGAGTAGTTCCAAATTCTATCTCTATGGTTTGTTTCCTATTGATGTAGCCCTAAGCAGAGACTGGCGCAAATCACTTACATGGAAAGGGGTTGCCAAGCTTCCAAAAAACTACGAGTTTCCTGAAATCTCAACACACATTTTTTAACCCAATCTTTATGACACTTTCAGGTAATGATCAGTACCCCAATCCCACTTGGCTCACCAAATTTCGTTATTCTAGGTTAAACCGTTCGTTGGCAGTAACAGTTTTAATTTTCAGGTTTCACTCTATTTTCTCCTATATGGATACATGTAGTTGGAACTCTAAAGCAAAGACGGTTTGTCCTAGCTCTTTGAAACTTGACACAATAAAGTAGTTCCAAGTTCTATCTCTATGGTTTGTTTCCTATTGAGGTAGCCCTAAGCAGAGACGGGCGCAAATCACTTTCATGGAAAGGGGTTGCCAAGCTTCCAAAAAACTACGAGTTTCCTGAAATCTCAGCAAACATTTTTTCACCCAATCTTTATGACACTTTCAGGTAATGATCAGTACCCCAATCCCACTTGGCTCACCAAATTTCATTCTGCTAGGTTAAACCGTTCGTTGGCAGTAACAGTTTTAATTTTTAGGGTCACTCTGTTTTCTCCTATATGGATACATGTAGTTGGAACTCTAAATCAAACACGGTTTGTGCTAGCTCTTTGAAACTTGACACAATAAAGTAGTTCCAAGTTCTAACTCTATGGTTTGTTTCCTATTGATGTAGCCCTAATCAGAGACTGGCGCAAATCACTTTCATGGAAAGGGGTTGCCAAGAATCCAAAAAACTACGAGTTTCCAGAAATCTCGGCACACATTTTTTCACCCTATCTTGATGACACTTTCAGGTAATGATCAGTATCCCAATCCCACTTGGCTTACCAAATTTCGTTCTTCTAGGTTAAACCGTTCATTGGCAGTAACAGTTTTAAATTTTAAGTTTTACTCTGTTTTTTCCTATATGGATTCATGTAGTTTGAACTCTAAATCAAACACGGTTTGTGCTGGCTCTTTGAAACTTGACACAATAGAGTAGTTCCAAATTCTATCTCTATGGTTTGTTGCCTATTGATGTAGCCCTAAGCAGAGACTGGCGCAAATCACTTACATGGAAAGGGGTTGCCAAGCTTCCAAAAAACCACGAGTTTCCTGAAATCTCAGCACACATTTTTTCACCCAATCTTTATGACACTTTCAGGTAATGATCAGTATCCCAATCCCACTTGGCTCACCAAATTTCGTTCTTCTAGGTTAAACCGTACATTGGCAGTAACAGTTTTGAATTTTAGGTTTCACTCTGTTTTCTTCGATATGGATACATGTAGTTGGAACTCGAAATCAAACACGGTTTGTGCTAGCTCTTTGAATCTTGACACAATACAGTAGGTCCAAGTTCTATCTCTATGGTTTGTTTCCTATTGATGTAGCCCTAAGCAGAGATGGCGCAAATCACTTTCATGGAAAGGGGTTGCCAACCTTCCAAAAAACTACGAGTTTCCTGAAATCTCAGCACACATTTTTTCACCCATTCTTGATGACACTTTCAGGTAATGATCAGTACCCCAATCCCACTTGGCTCACCAAATTTCGTTCTTCTAGTTTAAACCGTTCGTTGGCAGTAAGAGTTTTATTTTTTAGATTTCACAATGTTTTCTCCTATATGGATACATGTAGTTGGAACTCTAAATCAAAGACGGTTTGTGCTAGCTCTTTGAATCTTGACACAATAAAGTAGTTCCAAGTTCTATCTCTATGGTTTTTTCCTATTGATGTAGCCCTAAGCAGAGACTGGCGCAAATCACTTTCATGGAAAGGGGTTGCCAAGCTTCCAAAAAACCACGAGTTTCCTGAAATCTCAGCACACATTTTTTCACCCAATCTTTATGACACTTTCAGGTAATGATCACTACCCCAATCCCACTTGGCTAACCAAATTTCGTTCTTTTAGGTTAAACCGTTCATTGGCAGTAACAGTTTTAATTTTTAGATTTCACTCTATTTTCTCCTATATGGATACATGTAGTTGGAACTCTAAATCAAACACGGTTTGTCCTAGCTCTTTGAAACTTGACACAATAAAGTAGTTCCAAGTTCTAACTCTATGGTTTGTTTCCTATTGATGTAGCCCTAAGCAGAGACTGGCGCAAATCACTTTCATGGAAAGGGGTTGCCAAGCTTCCAAAAAACTATGAGTTTCCTGAAATCTCAGCACACATTTTTTCAACCAATCTTGATGACATTTTCCGGTATTGATCAGTACCCCAATTTCACTTGGCTCACCAAATTTCGTTCTTCTAGGTTAAACCGTTCGTTGGCAGTAACAGTTTTAATTTTTAGGTTTCACTCTATTTTCTCCTATATGGATACATGTAGTTGGAACTCTAAATCAAACACGGTTTCTGCTAGCACTTTCAAACTTGACACAATAAAGTAGTTCCAAGTTCTATTTCAATGGTTTGTTTCCTATTGATGTAGCCCTAAGCAGAGACTGGCGCAAATCACTTTCATGGAAAGGGGTTGCCAAGCTTCCAAAAAACTACGAGTTTCCTGAAATCTCAGCACACATTTTTTCACCCAAACTTGATGACACTTTCAGGAAATGATCAGTACCCCAATCCCACTTGGATAACCAAATTTTGTTCCTCTACGTTAAACCGTTCGTTGGCAGTAACAGTTTTAATTTTTAGGTTTCACGGTGTTTTCTCCTATATGGACACATGTAGTTGGAACTCTAAATCAAACACGATTTGTGCTAGCACTTTGAATCATGACAAAATAAAGTAGGTCCAAGTTCTGTTTCAATGTTTTGTTTCCTATGGATGAAGCCCTAAGCAGAGACTGGCGCAAATCACTTTCATGGAAAGGGGTTGCCAACCTTCCAAAAAACTACGAGTTTCCTGAAATCTCAGCACAAATTTTTTCACCCAATCTTGATGACACTTTCAGTTAATGATCAGTACCCCAATCCCACTTGGCATTCCAAATTTCGTTCTTCTAGGTTAAACCGTTCGTTGGCAGTAACAGTTTTAATTTTTAGGTTTCACTCTGTTTTCTCCTATATGGATATATGTAGTTGGAACTCTAAACCAAACACGGTTTGTGCTAGCTCTTTGAAACTTGACACAATAAAGTAGTTCCATGATCTATTTCTATGGATTGTTTCCTATGGATGAAGCCCTAAGCAGAGACTGGCGCAAATCACTTTCATGGAAAGGGTTGCCAAGCTTCCAAAAAACTATGAGTTTCCTGAAATCTCAGCACACATTTTTTCACCCAATCTTGATGACACTTTCAGGTAATGATCAGTACCTCAATCCCACTTGGCTCACCAAATTTCGTTCTTCTAGGTTAAACAGTTTGTTGGCAGTAACACTTTAAATTTTTAGGTTTCACTCTGCTTTATCCTATATGGATACATGTAGTTGGAACTCTAAATCAAACACGGTTTGTGGTAGCTCTTTGAAACTTGACACAATAAAGTAGTTCCAAGTTCTGTCTCTATGGTTTGTTTCCTATTGATGTAGCCCTAAGCAGAGGCGGGCGCAAATCACTTTCATGGAAAGGGGTTGCCAAGCTTCCAAAAAACTACGAGTTTACTGAAATCTCAGCACACATTTTTTCATCCAATCTTGATGACACTTTCCGGTAATGATCAGTACCCCAATCCCACTTGGCTCACCAAATTTCGTTCTTCTAGGTTAAACCGTTCGTTGGCAGTAACAGTTTTAATTTTTAGGTTTCACTCACTTTCTCCTATATGGATACATGTAGTTGGAACTCTAATTCAAAGAAGGTTTGTGCTAGCTCTTTGAAACTTAACACAATAAAGTAGTTCCATGTTCTATCTCTTGGTTTGTTTCCTATTGATGTAGCACTAAGAAGAGACTGGCGCAAATCACTTTCATGGAAAGAGGTTGCTAAGCTTCCAAAAAACGACGAGTTTCCTGAAATCTCAGCAGACATTTTTTCACCCAATCTTGATGACACTTTCATGTATTGATCAGTAGCCCAATCCCACTTGGCTCACCGAATTTCCTTCTTCTATGTTAAACCGTTCGTTGGCAGTAACAGTTTTAATTTTTAGATTTCACTCTGTTTTCTCCTATATGGATACTTGTAGTTGGAACTCTAAATCAAACACGGTTTGTGCTAGCTCTTTGAAACTTCACACAATAAAGTAGTTTCAAGTTCTATCTCTATGGTTTTCTTCCTGTTGATGTAGCCCTAATCAGAGACCAGCGCAAATCTCTTTCATATTACGGTAATGCCAAGCTTCCCAAAAACTACGAGTTTCCTGAAATCTCAGCACACATTTTTTCACCCAATATTGATGACACTTTCACGTAATGATCAGTACCCCAATCCCACTTGGCTCACCAAATTTCCTTCTTCTAGGTTAAACCATTCCTTGGCAGTAACAGTTTTAATTTTTAGGTTTCACTCTGTTTTCTCCTATATGGATGCATGTATTTGGAACTCTAAATCAAAGATGGTTTCTGCTAGCTCTTTGAAACTTGACACAATAAAGTAGTTCCAAGGTCTATCTCTATGGTTTGTTTCCTATTGATGTAGCCCTAAGCAGAGACCGGCGCATGTCACTTTTATGGAAAGGTGTTGCCAAGCTCCCAAAAATCTACGAGTTTCCTGAAATCTCAGCACACATTTTTTCACCCAATCTTGATGACACTTTCAGGTAATGATCAGTACCCCAATCCCACTTGGCTCACCAAATTTACTTCTTCTAGGTTAAACCGTTCATTGGCTGTAACAGTTTTAATTTTTAGGTTTCACTCTGTTTTCTCCTATTTGGATACATGTAGTTGGAACTCTAAATCAAACACGGTTTGTGCTAGCTCTTTGAAACTTGACACAATAAAGTAGTTCCAAGTTCTATCTCTATGGTTTGTTTCCTATTGATGTAGGCCTAAGCAGAGACTGGCGCAAATCACTTACATGGAAAGGGGTTGCCAAGCTTCCAAAAAACTACGAGTTTCCTGAAATCTCAGCACACATTTTTTCACCCAATCTTGATGACACTTTCAGTTAATGATCACTACCCCAATCCCACTTGGCTCACCATATTTCGTTCTTCTAGGTTAAACCGTTCGTTGGCAGTAACAGTTTTAATTTTTAGGTTTCACTCTGTTTTCTCCTATATGGATACATGTAGTTGGAACTCTAAATCAAACACTGTTTGTGCTAGCTCTTTGAAACTTGACAAAATAAAGTAGGTCCATGTTCTATCTCTATGGTTTGTTTCCTATTGATGTAGCCATAAGCAGAGATGGCGCAAATCACTTTCATGGAAAGGGGTTGCCAACCTTCCAAAAAACTACGAGTTTCCTGAAATCTCAGCACACATTTATTCACCCAATCTTTATGACACTTTCAGGTAATGATCAGTACCCCAATCCCACTTGGCTCACCAAATTTCGTTCTTCTAGGTTAAACCGTTCGTTGGCAGTAAGGGTTTTAATTTTTAGGTTTCACTCTGTTTTCTCCTATATGGATACATGTAGTTGGAACTCTAAATCAAAGACGGTTTGTGCTAGCTCTTTGAATCTTGACACAATAAAGTAGTTCTAAGTTCTATCTCTATGGTTTGTTTCCTATTGATGTAGCCCTAAGCAGAGACTGGCGCAAATCACTTTCATGGAAAGGGGTTGCCAAGCTTCCAAAAAACCACGAGTTTCCTGATATCTCAGCACACATTTTTTCACCCAATCTTGATGACACTTTCAGGTAATGATCACTACCTTAATCCCACTTGGCTAACCAAATTTCGTTCTTCTAGGTTAAACCGTTCGTTGGCAGTAACAGTTTTAATTTTTAGATTTCACTCTATTTTCTCCTATATGGATACATGTAGTTGGAACTCTAAATCAAACACGGCTTGTGCTAGCTCTTTGAAACTTGACACAATAAAGTAGTTCCAAGTTCTAACTCTATGGTTTGTTTCCTATTGATGTAGCCCTAAGCAGAGACTGGCGCAAATCACTTTCATGGAAAGGGGTTTCCAAGAATCCAAAAAACTACGAGTTTCCAGAAATCTCGGCACACATTTTTTCACCCTATCTTGATGACACTTTCAGGTAATGATCAGTATCCCAATCCCACTTGGCTCACCAAATTTTGTTCTTCTAGGTTAAACCGTTCATTGGCAGTAACAGTTTTAAATTTTAAGTTTCACTCTGTTTTTTCCTATATGGATTCATGTAGTTTGAACTCTAAATCAAACACGGTTTGTGCTGGCTCTTTGAAACTTGACACAATAGAGCAGTTCCAAATTCTATCTCTATGCTTTGTTTCCTATTGATGTAGCCCTAAGCAGAGACTGGCGCAAATCACTTACATGGAAAGGGGTTGCCAAGCTTCCAAAAAAGTACGATTTTCCTGAAATCTCACCACACATTTTTTCACCCAATCTTGATGAAACTTTCAGTTAATGATCAGTACCCCAATCCCACTTGGCTCACCAAATTTCATTCTTCTAGGTTAAACCGTTCGTTGGCAGTAACTGTTTTAATTTTCAGGTTTCACTCTGTTTTCTCCGATATGGATACATGTAGTTGGAACTCTAAATCAAAGACGGTTTTTCCTAGCTCTTTGAAACTTGACACAATAAAGTAGTTCCAAGTTCTATCTCTATGGTTTGTTTCCTATTGATGTAGCCCTAAGCAAAGGCGGGCGCAAATCACTTTCATGGAAAGGGGTTGCCAAGCTTCCAAAAAACTACGAGTTTCCTGAAATCTCAGCACACATTTTTTCACCCAATCTTGATGACACTTTCAGGTAATGATCAGTATCCCAATCCCACTTAGCTCACCAAATTTCGTTCTTCTAGGTTAAACCGTTCGTTGGCAGTAACAGTTTTAATTTTCAGGTTTCACTCTGTTTTCTCCTATATGGATACATGTAGTTGGAACTCTAAATCAAAGACGGATTTCCTAGCTCTTTGAAACTTGACACAATAAAGTAGTTCCAAGTTCTATCTCTATGGTTTGTTTCCTATTGATGTAGCCCTAAGCAGAGACGGGCGCAAATCACATTCATGGAAAGGGGTTGCCAAGCTTCCAAAAAACTACGAGTTTCCTGAAATCTCAGCACACATTTTTTCACCCAATCTTTATGACACTTTCAGGTAATGATCAGTACCCCAATCCCACTTGGCTCACCAAATTTCGTTCTTCTAGGTTAAACCGTTCGTTGGCAGTAACAGTTTTAATTTTTAGGTTTCACTCTGTATTCTCCTATATGGATACATGTAGTTGGAACTCTAAATCAAACACGGTTTGTGCTAGCTCTTTGAAACTTGACACAATAAAGTAGGTCCAAGTTCTATCTCTATGGTTTGTTTCCTATTGATGTAGCCCTAAGAAGAGATGGCGCAAATCACTTTCATGGAAAGGGGTTGCCAACCTTCCAAAAAACTACGAGTTTCCTGAAATCTCAGCACACATATTTTCACCCTATCTTGATGACACTTTCAGGTAATGATCAGTACCCCAATCCAACTTGGCTCACCAAATTTCATTCTTCTAGGTTAAACCGTTCGTTAGCAGTAAGGGTTTTAATTTTTAGGTTTCACTCTGTTTTCTCCTATATGGATACATGTATTTGGAACTCTAAATCAAAGACGGTTTGTGGTAGCTCTTTGAATCTTGACACAATAAAGTAGTTCCAAGTTCTATCTCTATGGTTTGTTTCCTATTGATGTAGCCCTAAGCAGAGACTGGCGCAAATCACTTTCATGGAAAGGGGTTTCCAAGCTTCCAAAAAACCACGAGTTTCCTGAAATCTCAGCACACATTTTTTCACCCAATCTTGATGACACTTTCAGGTAATGATCACTACCCCAATACCACTTGGCTAACCAAATTTCGTTCTTCTAGGTTAAACCGTTCGTTGGCAGTAACAGTTTTAATTTTTAGATTTCACTCTATTTTCTCCTATATGGATACATGTAGTTGGAAATCTAAATCAAAGACGGTGTGTACTAGCTCTTTGAAACTTGACACAATAAAGTAGTTCCAAGTTCTATCTCTATGGATTGTTTCCTATTGATGTAGCCCTAAGCAGAGACGGGCGCAAATCACTTTCATGGAAAGGGGTTACCAAGCTTCCAAAAAACTACAAGTTTCCTGAAATCTCAGCACACATTTTTTCACCCAATCTTGATGACACTTTCAGTTAATGATCAGTACCCCAATCCCACTTGGCTCACCAAATTTCGTTCTTCTAGGTTAAACCGTTCGTTGGCAGTAACAGTTTTAATTTTTAGGTTTCACTCTGTATTCTCCTATATGGATACATGTAGTTGGAACTCTAAATCAAACACGGTTTGTGCTAGCTCTTTGAAACTTGACACAATAAAGTAGGTCCAAGTTCTATCTCTATGGTTTGTTTCCTATTGATGTAGCCCTAAGAAGAGATGGCGCAAATCACTTTCATGGAAAGGGGTCGCCAACCTTCCAAAAAACTACGAGTTTCCTGAAATCTCAGCACACATTTTTTCACCCTATCTTGATGACACTTTCAGGTAATGATCAGTACTCCAATCCAACTTGGCTCACCAAATTTCATTCTTCTAGGTTAAACCGTTCGTTGGCAGTAAGGGTTTTAATTTTTAGGTTTCACTCTGTTTTCTCCTATATGGATACATGTATTTGGAACTCTAAATCAAAGACGGTTTGTGGTAGCTCTTTGAATCTTGACACAATAAAGTAGTTCCAAGTTCTATCTCTATGGTTTGTTTCCTATTGATGTAGCCCTAAGCAGAGACTGGCGCAAATCACTTTCATGGAAAGGGGTTGCCAAGCTTCCAAAAAACTACGAGTTTCCTGAAATCTCAGCACACATTTTTTCACCCAATCTTGATGACACTTTCAGGTAATGATCAGTACCGCAATCCCACTTGGCTCACCAAATTTCGTTCTGCTAGGTTAAACCGTTCGTTGGCAGTAACAGTTTTAATTTTTAGGTTTCACTCTGTTTTCTCCGATATGGATACATGTAGCTGGAACTCTAAATCAAACACGGTTTCTGCTGGCTCTTTGAAACTTGACACAATAGAGTAGGTCCAAGTTCTATCTCTATGGTTTGTTTCCTATTGATGTAGCCCTAAGCAGAGACTGGCGCAAATCACTTACATGGAAAGGGGTTGCCAACTTTCCAAAAAACTACGAGTTTCCTGAAATCTCAACACACATTTTTTCACCCAATCTTGATGACACTTTCAGTTAATGATCAGTACCCCAATCCCACTTGGCTCACCAAATTTCGTTCTACTAGGTTAAACCGTTCGTTGGCAGTAACAGTTTTAATTTTCAGGTTTCACTCTGTTTTCTCCTATATGGATACATGTAGTTGGAACTCTAAATCAAACACGGTTTGTGCTAGCTCTTTGAATCTTGACACAATAAAGTAGGTCCAAGTTCTATCTCTATGGTTTGTTTCCTATTGATGTAGCCCTAAGAAGAGATGGCGCAAATCACTTTCATGGAAAGGGGTTGCCAAGCTTCCAAAAAACCACGAGTTTCCTGAAATCTCGGCACACATTTTTTCACCCAATCTTGATGACACTTTCATGTAATGATCACTACCCCAATCCCACTTGGCTAACCAAATTTCGTTCTTCTAGGTTAAACCGTTCGTTGGCAGTAACAGTTTTAATTCTTAGATTTCACTCTATTTTCTCGTATATGGATAAATGTAGTTGGAACTCTAAATCAAACACGGCTTGTGCTAGCTCTTTGAAACTTGACACAATAAAGTAGTTCCAAGTTCTAACTCTATGGTTTGTTTCCTATTGATGTAGCCCTAAGCAGAGATGGCGCAAATCACTTTCATGGAAAGGGGTTTCCAAGAATCCAAAAAACTACGAGTTTCCAGAAATCTAGGCACACATTTTTTCACCCTATCTTGATGACACTTTCAGGTAATGACCAGTATCACAATCCCACTTGGCTCACCACATTTCGTTCTTCTAGGTTAAACCGTTCGTTGGCAGTAACAGTTTTAATTTTCAGGTTTCACTCTGTTTTCTCCTATATGGATACATGTAGTTGGAACTCTAAATCAAAGACGGTTTGACCTAGCTCTTTTAAACTTGACACAATAAAGTAGTTCCAAGTTCTATCTCTATGGTTTGTTTCCTATTGATGTAGCCCTAAGCAGAGACTGGTGCAGATCACTTTCATGGAAAGGGGTTGCCAAGAATCCAAAAAACTACGAGTTTCCAGAAATCTCGGCACACATTTTTTCACCCAATCTTTATGACACTTTCAGGTAATGATCAGTACCCCAATCCCACTTGGCTCACCAAATTTCGTTCTGCTAGGTTAAACCGTTCGTTGGCAGTAACAGTTTTAATTTTTACGTTTCACTCTGTTTTCTCCTATATGGATACATGTAGTTGGAACTCTAAATCAAACACGGTTTGTGCTAGCTCTTTGAATCTTGACACTATAAATTAGGTCCTAGTTCTATCTCTATGGTTTGTATCCTATTGATGTAGCCCTCAGCAGAGATGTCGCAAATCACTTTCATGGGAAGGGGTTGCCAACCTTCCAAAAAACTACGAGTTTCCTGAAATCTCAGCACACATTTTTTCACCCAATCTTGATGACACTTTCAGGTAATGATCACTACCCCAATCCCACTTGGCTAACCAAATTTCGTTCTTCTAGGTTAAACCGTTCGTTGGCAGTAACAGTTTTAATTTTTAGATTTCACTCTATTTTCTCCTATATGGATACATGTAGTTGGAACTCTAAATAAAACACGGTTTGTGCTAGCTCTTTGAAACTTGACACAATAAATTAGTTCCAAGTTCTAACTCTATGGTTTGTTTCCTATTGATGTAGCCCTAAGCAGAGACTGGCGCAAATCACTTTCATGGAAAGGGGTTGCCAAGAATCCAAAAAACTACGAGTTTCCAGAAATCTTGGCACACATTTTTTCACCCTATCTTGATGACACTTTCAGGTAATGATCAGTATCCCAATCCCACTTGGCTCACCAAATTTCGTTCTTCTAGGTTAAACCGTTCATTGGCAGTAACAGTTTTAAATTTTAAGTTTCACTCTGTTTTTTCCTATATGGATTCATGTAGTTTGAACTCTAAATCAAACATGGTTTGTGCTGGCTCTTTGAAACTTGACACAATAGAGTAGTTCCAAATTCTATCTCTATGGTTTGTTTCCTATTGATGTAGCCCTAAGCAGAGACTGGCGCAAATCACTTACATGGAAAGGGGTTGCCAAGCTTCCAAAAAACTACGAGTTTCCTGAAATCTCAACACACATTTTTTCACCCAATCTTGATGACACTTTCAGTTAATGATCAGTACCCCAATCCCACTTGGCTCACCAAATTTCGTTCTTCTAGGTTAAACCGTTCGTTGGCAGTAACAGTTTTAATTTTCAGGTTTCACTCTGTTTTCTCCTATATGGATACATGTAGTTGGAACTCTAAATCAAAGACGGTTTGTCCTACCTCTTTGAAACTTGACACAATAAAGTAGTTCCAAGTTCTATCTCTATGGTTTGTTTCCTATTGATGTAGCCCTAAGCAGAGACGGGCGCAAATCACTTTCATGGAAAGGGGTTGCCAAGCTTCCAAAAAACTACGAGTTTCTTGAAATCTCAGCACACATTTTTTCACCCAATCTTGATGACACTTTCAGGTAATGATCAGTACCCCAATCCCACTTGGCTAACCAAATTTCGTTCTGCTAGGTTAAACCGTTCGTTGGCAGTAATAGTTTTAATTTTTAGGTTTCACTCTGTTTTCTCCGATATGTTTACATGTAGTTGGAACTCTAAATCAAACACGGTTTGTGCTAGCTCTTTGAATCTTGACACAATAAAGTAGGTCCAAGTTCTATCTCTATGGTTTGTTTCCTATTGATGTAGCCCTAAGCAGAGATGGCGCAAATCACTTTCATGGAAAGGGGTTGCCAACCTTCCAAAAAACTACGAGTTTTTTGAAATCTCAGCACACATTTTTTCACCCAATCTTTATGACACTTTCAGGTAATGATCAGTATCCCAATCCCACTTGGCTCACCAAATTTCGTTCTTCTAGGTTAAACCGTACATTGGCAGTAACAGTTTAAATTTTAGGTTTCACTCTGTTTTCTCCTATATGGATTCATGTAGTTTGAACTCTAAATCAAACACGGTTTGTGCTGGCTCTTTGAAACTTGACACAATAGAGTAGTTCCAAATTCTATCTCTATGGTTTGTTTCCTATTGATGTAGCCCTAAGCAGAGACTGGCGCAAATCACTTACATGGAAAGGGGTTGCCAAGCTTCCAAAAGACCACGAGTTTCCTGAAATCTCAACACACATTTTTTCACCCAATCTTGATGACACTTTCAGTTAATGATCAGTATCCCAATCCCACTTGGCTCACCAAATTTCGTTCTTCTAGGTTAAACCGTTCATTGGCAGTAACAGTTTTAATTTTCAGGTTTCACTCTGTTTTCTCCTATATGGATACATGTAGTTGGAACTCTAAATCAAAGACGGTTTGTGCTAGCTCTTTGAAACTTGACACAATAAAGAAGTTCCAAGTTCTATCTCTATGGTTTGTTTCCTATTGATGTAGCCCTAAGCAGAGACGGGCGCAAATCACTTTCATGGAAAGGGGTTGCCAAGCTTCCAAAAAACTACGAGTTTCCTGAAATCTCAGCACACATTTTTTCACCCAATCTTGATGACACTTTCAGGTAATGATCAGTACCCCAATCCCACTTGGCTCACCAAATTTCGTTCTTCCAGGTTAAACCGTTCGTTGGCAGTAACAGTTTTAATTTTTAGGTTTCACTCTGTTTTCTCCGATATGGATACATGTAGTTGGAACTCTAAATCAAACACGGTTTGTGCTAGCTCTTTGAATCTTGACACAATAAAGTAGGTCCAAGTTCTATCTCTATGGTTTGTTTCCTATTGATGTAGCCCTAAGCAGAGATGGCGCAAATCACTTTCATGGAAAGGGGTTTCCAACCTTCCAAAAAACTACGAGTTTCCTGAAATCTGAGCACACATTTTTTCACCCAATCTTGATGACACTTTCAGGTAATGATCAGTACCCCAATCTCACTTGGCTCACCAAATTTCGTTCTTCTAGGTTAAACCGTTCGTTGGCAGTAACAGTTTTAATTTTCAGGTTTCACTCTGTTTTCTCCTATATGGATACATGTAGTTGGAACTCTAAATCAAAGACGGTTTGTCCTAGCTCTTTGAAACTTGACACAATAAAGTAGTTCCGAGTTCTATCTCTATGGTTTGTTTCCTATTGATGTAGCCCTAAGCAGAGACGGGCGCAAATCACTTTCATGGAAAGGGGTTGCCAAGCTTCCAAAAAACTACGAGTTTCCTGAAATCTCAGCACACATTTTTTCACCCAATCTTGATGACACTTTCAGGTAATGATCAGTACCCCAATCCCACTTGGCTCACCAAATTTCGTTCTGCTAGGTTAAACCGTTCGTTGGCAGTAACAGTTTTAATTTTTAGATTTCACTCTGTTTTCTCCGATATGGATACATGTAGTTGGAACTCTAAATCAAAGACAGTTTGTGCTAGCTCTTTGAATCTTGACACAATAAAGTAGTTCCAAGTTCTATCTCTATGGTTTGTTTCCTATTGATGTAGCCCTAAGCAGAGACTGGCGCAAATCACTTTCATGGCAAGGGATTGCCAAGCTTCCAAAAAACTACGAGTTTCCTGAAATCTCAGCACACATTTTTTCACCCAATCTTGATGACACTTTCAGTTAATGATCACTACCCCAATCCCACTTGGCTCACCAAATTTCGTTCTTCTAGGTTAAACCGTTCGTTGGCAGTAACAGTTTTAATTTTTAGGTTTCACTCTGTTTTCTCCTATATGGATACATATAGTTGGAACTCTAAATCAAACACTGTTTGTGCTAGCTCTTTGAAACTTGACAAAATAAAGTAGGTCCATGTTCTATCTCTATGGTTTGTTTTCTATTGATGTAGCCCTAAGCAGAGATGGCGCAAATCACTTTCATGGAAAGGGGTTGCCAACCTTCCAAAAAACTACGAGTTTCCTGAAATCTCAGCACACATTTTTTCACCCAATCTTTATGACACTTTCAGGTAATGATCAGTACCCCAATCCCACTTGGCTCACCAAATTTTGTTCTTCTAGGTTAAACCGTTCGTTGGCAGTAAGGGTTTTAATTTTTAGGTTTCACTCTGTTTTCTCCTATATGGATACATGTATTTGGAACTCTAAATCAAAGACGGTTTGTGCTAGCTCTTTGAATCTTGACACAATAAAGTAGTTCCAAGTTCTATCTCTATGGTTTGTTTCCTATTGATGTAGCCCTAAGCAGAGACTGGCGCAAATCACTTTCATGGAAAGGGGTTGCCAAGCTTCCAAAAAAACAAGAGTTTCCTGAAATCTCAGCACACATTTTTTCACCCAATCTTGATGACACTTTCAGGTAATGATCACTACCCCAATCCCACTTGGCTAACCAAATTTCGTTCTTCTAGGTTAAACCGTTCGTTGGCAGTAACAGTTTTAATTTTTAGATTTCACTCTATTTTCTCCTATATGGATACATGTAGTTGGAACTCTAAATCAAACACGGTTTGTGCTAGCTCTTTGAAACTTGACACAATAAAGTAGTTCCAAGTTATAACCCTACGGTTTGTTTCCTATTGATGTAGCCCTAAGCAGAGACTGGCGCAAATCACTTTCATGGAAAGGGGTTGCCAACCTTCCAAAAAACTACGAGTTTCCAGAAATCTCAGCACACATTTTTTCACCCAATCTTGATGACACTTTCAGGTAATGATCAGTACCCCAATCCCACTTGGCTCACCAAATTTCGTTCTTCTAGGTTAAACCGTTCGTTGGCAGTAAGAGTTTTAATTTTTAGGATTCACTCTCTTTTCTCCTATATGGATACATGTAGTTGGAACTCTAAATCAAAGACGGTTTGTGCTAGCTCTTTGAATCTTGACACAATAAAGTAGTTCCAAGTTCTATCTCTATGGTTTGTTTCCTATTGATGTAGCCCTAAGCAGAGACTGGCGCAAATCACTTTCATGGAAAGGGGTTGCCAAGAATCCAAAAAACTACGAGTTTCCAGAAATATCGGCACACATTTTTTCACCCTATCTAGATGACACTTTCAGGTAATGATCAGTACCCCAATCCCACTTGGCTCACCAAATTTCGTTCTTCTAGGTTAAACAGTTCGTTGGCAGTAACAGTTTTAATTTTTAGGTTTCACTCTGTTTTCTCCTATGTGGATACATGTAGTTGGAACTCTAAATCAAACACGGTTTGTGCTGGCTCTTTGAAACTTGACACAATAGAGTAGTTCCAAATTCTATCTCTATGGTTTGTTTCCTATTGATGTAGCCCTAAGCAGAGATGGCGCAAATCACTTACATGGAAAGGGGTCGCCAAGCTTCCAAAAAACTACGAGTTTCCTGAAATCTCAACACACATTTTTTCACCCAATCTTGATGACACTTTCAGTTAATGATCAGTACCCCAATCCCACTTGGCTCACCAAATTTCGTTCTTCTAGGTTAAACCGTTCGTTGGCAGTAACAGTTTTAATTTTCAGGTTTCACTCTGTTTTCTCCTATATGGATACATGTAGTTGGAACTCTAAATCAAAGACGGTTTGTGCTAGCTCTTTGAATCTTGACACAATAAAGTAGTTCCAAGTTCTATCTCTATGGTTTGTTTCCTATTGATGTAGCCCTAAGCAGAGACGGGCACAAATCACTTTCATGGAAAGGGGTTGCCAAGCTTCCAAAAAACCACGAGTTTCCTGAAATCTCGGCACACATTTTTTCACCCAATCTTGATGACACTTTCAGGTAATGATCACTACCCCAATCCCACTTGGCTAACCAAATTTCGTTCTTCTAGGTTAAACCGTTCGTTGGCAGTAACAGTTTTAATTTTTAGATTTCACTCTATTTTCTCCTATATGGATAAATGTAGTTGGAACTCTAAATCAAACACGGTTTGTGCTAGCTCTTTGAATCTTGACACAATAAAGTAGGTCCAAGTTCTATCTCTATGGTTTGTTTCCTATTGATGTAGCCCTAAGCAGAGATGGCGCAAATCACTTTCATGGAAAGGGGTTTCCAAGAATCCAAAAAACTACGAGTTTCCAGAAATCTAGGCACACATTTTTTCACCCTATCTTGATGACACTTTCAGGTAATGATCAGTATCACAATCCCACTTGGCTCACCACATTTCGTTCTTCTAGGTTAAACCGTTCGTTGGCAGTAACAGTTTTAATTTTCAGGTTTCACTCTGTTTTCTCCTATATGGATACATGTATTTGGAACTCTAAATCAAAGACGGTTTGACCTAGCTCTTTTAAACTTGACACAATAAAGTAGTTCCAAGTTCTATCTCTATGGTTTGTTTCCTATTGATGTAGCCCTAAGCAGAGACTGGTGCAGATCACTTTCATGGAAAGGGGTTGCCAAGAATCCAAAAAACTACGAGTTTCCAGAAATCTCGGCACACATTTTTTCACCCAATCTTTATGACACTTTCAGGTAATGATCAGTACCCCAATCCCACTTGGCTCACCAAATTTCGTTCTGCTAGGTTAAACAGTTCGTTGGCAGTAACAGTTTTAATTTTTACGTTTCACTCTGTTTTCTCCTATATGGATACATGTAGTTGGAACTCTAAATCAAACACGGTTTGTGCTAGCTCTTTGAATCTTGACACTATAAATTAGGTCCAAGTTCTATCTCTATGGTTTGTATCCTATTGATGTAGCCCTCAGCAGAGATGTCGCAAATCACTTTCATGGGAAGGGGTTGCCAACCTTCCAAAAAACTACGAGTTTCCTGAAATCTCAGCACACATTTTTTCACCCAATCTTGATGACACTTTCAGGTAATGATCACTACCCCAATCCCACTTGGCTAACCAAATTTCGTTCTTCTAGGTTAAACCGTTCGTTGGCAGTAACAGTTTTAATTTTTAGATTTCACTCTATTTTCTCCTATATGGATACATGTAGTTGGAACTCTAAATAAAACACGGTTTGTGCTAGCTCTTTGAAACTTGACACAATAAAGTAGTTCCAAGTTCTAACTCTATGGTTTGTTTCCTATTGATGTAGCCCTAAGCAGAGACTGGCGCAAATCACTTTCATGGAAATGGGTTGCCAAGAATCCAAAAAACTACGAGTTTCCAGAAATCTCGGCACACATTTTTTCACCCTATCTTGATGACACTTTCAGGTAATGATCAGTATCCCAATCCCACTTGGCTCACCAAATTTCGTTCTTCTAGGTTAAACCGTTCATTGGCAGTAACAGTTTTAAATTTTAAGTTTCACTCTGTTTTTTCCTATATGGATTCATGTAGTTTGAACTCTAAATCAAACATGGTTTGTGCTGGCTCTTTGAAACTTGACACAATAGAGTAGTTCCAAATTCTATCTCTATGGTTTGTTTCCTATTGATGTAGCCCTAAGCAGAGACTGGCGCAAATCACTTACATGGAAAGGGGTTGCCAAGCT
Source organism: Spermophilus citellus (assembly GCF_964194105.1). Lineage (NCBI taxonomy): Eukaryota > Metazoa > Chordata > Mammalia > Rodentia > Sciuridae > Spermophilus > Spermophilus citellus. The sequence goes on from NC_138187.1 coordinate 54,432,601, forward strand.
TCCAAAAAACTACGAGTTTCCTGAAATCTCAACACACATTTTTTCACCCAATCTTGATGACACTTTCAGTTAATGATCAGTACCCCAATCCCACTTGGCTCACCAAATTTCGTTCTTCTAGGTTAAACCGTTCGTTGGCAGTAACAGTTTTAATTTTCAGGTTTCACTCTGTTTTCTCCTATATGGATACATGTAGTTGGAACTCTAAATCAAAGACGGTTTGTGCTAGCTCTTTGAATCTTGACACAATAAAGTAGTTCCAAGTTCTATCTCTATGGTTTGTTTCCTATTGATGTAGCCCTAAGCAGAGACGGGCACAAATCACTTTCATGGAAAGGGGTTGCCAAGCTTCCAAAAAACCACGAGTTTCCTGAAATCTCGGCACACATTTTTTCACCCAATCTTGATGACACTTTCAGGTAATGATCACTACCCCAATCCCACTTGGCTAACCAAATTTCGTTCTTCTAGGTTAAACCGTTCGTTGGCAGTAACAGTTTTAATTTTTAGATTTCACTCTATTTTCTCCTATATGGATAAATGTAGTTGGAACTCTAAATCAAACACGGCTTGTGCTAGCTCTTTGAAACTTGACACAATAAAGTAGTTCCAAGTTCTAACTCTATGGTTTGTTTCCTATTGATGTAGCCCTAAGCAGAGATGGCGCAAATCACTTTCATGGAAAGGGGTTTCCAAGAATCCAAAAAACTACGAGTTTCCAGAAATCTAGGCACACATTTTTTCACCCTATCTTGATGACACTTTCAGGTAATGATCAGTATCACAATCCCACTTGGCTCACCACATTTCGTTCTTCTAGGTTAAACCGTTCGTTGGCAGTAACAGTTTTAATTTTCAGGTTTCACTCTGTTTTCTCCTATATGGATACATGTAGTTGGAACTCTAAATCAAAGACGGTTTGACCTAGCTCTTTTAAACTTGACACAATAAAGTAGTTCCAAGTTCTATCTCTATGGTTTGTTTCCTATTGATGTAGCCCTAAGCAGAGACTGGTGCAGATCACTTTCATGGAAAGGGGTTGCCAAGAATCCAAAAAACTACGAGTTTCCAGAAATCTCGGCACACATTTTTTCACCCAATCTTTATGACACTTTCAGGTAATGATCAGTACCCCAATCCCACTTGGCTCACCAAATTTCGTTCTGCTAGGTTAAACCGTTCGTTGGCAGTAACAGTTTTAAATTTTACGTTTCACTCTGTTTTCTCCTATATGGATACATGTAGTTGGAACTCTAAATCAAACACGGTTTGTGCTAGCTCTTTGAATCTTGACACTATAAATTAGGTCCAAGTTCTATCTCTATGGTTTGTATCCTATTGATGTAGCCCTCAGCAGAGATGTCGCAAATCACTTTCATGGGAAGGGGTTGCCAACCTTCCAAAAAACTACGAGTTTCCTGAAATCTCAGCACACATTTTTTCACCCAATCTTGATGACACTTTCAGGTAATGATCACTACCCCAATCCCACTTGGCTAACCAAATTTCGTTCTTCTAGGTTAAACCGTTCGTTGGCAGTAACAGTTTTAATTTTTAGATTTCACTCTATTTTCTCCTATATGGATACATGTAGTTGGAACTCTAAATAAAACACGGTTTGTGCTAGCTCTTTGAAACTTGACACAATAAAGTAGTTCCAAGTTCTAACTCTATGGTTTGTTTCCTATTGATGTAGCCCTAAGCAGAGACTGGCGCAAATCACTTTCATGGAAATGGGTTGCCAAGAATCCAAAAAACTACGAGTTTCCAGAAATCTCGGCACACATTTTTTCACCCTATCTTGATGACACTTTCAGGTAATGATCAGTATCCCAATCCCACTTGGCTCACCAAATTTCGTTCTTCTAGGTTAAACCGTTCATTGGCAGTAACAGTTTTAAATTTTAAGTTTCACTCTGTTTTTTCCTATATGGATTCATGTAGTTTGAACTCTAAATCAAACATGGTTTGTGCTGGCTCTTTGAAACTTGACACAATAGAGTAGTTCCAAATTCTATCTCTATGGTTTGTTTCCTATTGATGTAGCCCTAAGCAGAGACTGGCGCAAATCACTTACATGGAAAGGGGTTGCCAAGCTTCCAAAAAACTACGAGTTTCCTGAAATCTCAACACACATTTTTTCACCCAATCTTGATGACACTTTCAGTTAATGATCAGTACCCCAATCCCACTTGGCTCACCAAATTTCGTTCTTCTAGGTTAAACCGTTCGTTGGCAGTAACAGTTTTAATTTTCAGGTTTCACTCTGTTTTCTCCTATATGGATACATGTAGTTGGAACTCTAAATCAAAGACGGTTTGTCCTACCTCTTTGAAACTTGACACAATAAAGTAGTTCCAAGTTCTATCTCTATGGTTTGTTTCCTATTGATGTAGCCCTAAGCAGAGACGGGCGCAAATCACTTTCATGGAAAGGGGTTGCCAAGCTTCCAAAAAACTACGAGTTTCTTGAAATCTCAGCACACATTTTTTCACCCAATCTTGATGACACTTTCAGGTAATGATCAGTACCCCAATCCCACTTGGCTAACCAAATTTCGTTCTGCTAGGTTAAACCGTTCGTTGGCAGTAATAGTTTTAATTTTTAGGTTTCACTCTGTTTTCTCCGATATGTTTACATGTAGTTGGAACTCTAAATCAAACACGGTTTGTGCTAGCTCTTTGAATCTTGACACAATAAAGTAGGTCCAAGTTCTATCTCTATGGTTTGTTTCCTATTGATGTAGCCCTAAGCAGAGATGGCGCAAATCACTTTCATGGAAAGGGGTTGCCAACCTTCCAAAAAACTACGAGTTTTTTGAAATCTCAGCACACATTTTTTCACCCAATCTTTATGACACTTTCAGGTAATGATCAGTATCCCAATCCCACTTGGCTCACCAAATTTCGTTCTTCTAGGTTAAACCGTACATTGGCAGTAACAGTTTAAATTTTAGGTTTCACTCTGTTTTCTCCTATATGGATTCATGTAGTTTGAACTGTAAATCAAACACGGTTTGTGCTGGCTGTTTGAAACTTGACACAATAGAGTAGTTCCAAATTCTATCTCTATGGTTTGTTTCCTATTGATGTAGCCCTAAGCAGAGACTGGCGCAAATCACTTACATGGAAAGGGGTTGCCAAGCTTCCAAAAGACCACGAGTTTCCTGAAATCTCAACACACATTTTTTCACCCAATCTTGATGACACTTTCAGTTAATGATCAGTATCCCAATCCCACTTGGCTCACCAAATTTCGTTCTTCTAGGTTAAACCGTTCATTGGCAGTAACAGTTTTAATTTTCAGGTTTCACTCTGTTTTCTCCTATATGGATACATGTAGTTGGAACTCTAAATCAAAGACGGTTTGTCCTAGCTCTTTGAAACTTGACACAATAAAGAAGTTCCAAGTTCTATCTCTATGGTTTGTTTCCTATTGATGTAGCCCTAAGCAGAGACGGGCGCAAATCACTTTCATGGAAAGGGGTTGCCAAGCTTCCAAAAAACTACGAGTTTCCTGAAATCTCAGCACACATTTTTTCACCCAATCTTGATGACACTTTCAGGTAATGATCAGTACCCCAATCCCACTTGGCTCACCAAATTTCGTTCTTCTAGGTTAAACCGTTCGTTGGCAGTAACAGTTTTAATTTTTAGGTTTCACTCTGTTTTCTCCGATATGGATACATGTAGTTGGAACTCTAAATCAAACACGGTTTGTGCTAGCTCTTTGAATCTTGACACAATAAAGTAGGTCCAAGTTCTATCTCTATGGTTTGTTTCCTATTGATGTAGCCCTAAGCAGAGATGGCGCAAATCACTTTCATGGAAAGGGGTTTCCAACCTTCCAAAAAACTACGAGTTTCCTGAAATCTGAGCACACATTTTTTCACCCAATCTTGATGACACTTTCAGGTAATGATCAGTACCCCAATCTCACTTGGCTCACCAAATTTCGTTCTTCTAGGTTAAACCGTTCGTTGGCAGTAACAGTTTTAATTTTCAGGTTTCACTCTGTTTTCTCCTATATGGATACATGTAGTTGGAACTCTAAATCAAAGACGGTTTGTCCTAGCTCTTTGAAACTTGACACAATAAAGTAGTTCCGAGTTCTATCTCTATGGTTTGTTTCCTATTGATGTAGCCCTAAGCAGAGACGGGCGCAAATCACTTTCATGGAAAGGGGTTGCCAAGCTTCCAAAAAACTACGAGTTTCCTGAAATCTCAGCACACATTTTTTCACCCAATCTTGATGACACTTTCAGGTAATGATCAGTACCCCAATCCCACTTGGCTCACCAAATTTCGTTCTGCTAGGTTAAACCGTTCGTTGGCAGTAACAGTTTTAATTTTTAGATTTCACTCTGTTTTCTCCGATATGGATACATGTAGTTGGAATTCTAAATCAAAGACGGTTTGTGCTAGCTCTTTGAATCTTGACACAATAAAGTAGTTCCAAGTTCTATCTCTATGGTTTGTTTCCTATTGATGTAGCCCTAAGCAGAGACTGGCGCAAATCACTTTCATGGCAAGGGATTGCCAAGCTTCCAAAAAACTACGAGTTTCCTGAAATCTCAGCACACATTTTTTCACCCAATCTTGATGACACTTTCAGTTAATGATCACTACCCCAATCCCACTTGGCTCACCAAATTTCGTTCTTCTAGGTTAAACCGTTCGTTGGCAGTAACAGTTTTAATTTTTAGGTTTCACTCTGTTTTCTCCTATATGGATACATGTAGTTGGAACTCTAAATCAAACACTGTTTGTGCTAGCTCTTTGAAACTTGACAAAATAAAGTAGGTCCATGTTCTATCTCTATGGTTTGTTTTCTATTGATGTAGCCCTAAGCAGAGATGGCGCAAATCACTTTCATGGAAAGGGGTTGCCAACCTTCCAAAAAACTACGAGTTTCCTGAAATCTCAGCACACATTTTTTCACCCAATCTTTATGACACTTTCAGGTAATGATCAGTACCCCAATCCCACTTGGCTCACCAAATTTCGTTCTTCTAGGTTAAACCGTTCGTTGGCAGTAAGGGTTTTAATTTTTAGGTTTCACTCTGTTTTCTCCTATATGGATACATGTAGTTGGAACTCTAAATCAAAGACGGTTTGTGCTAGCTCTTTGAATCTTGACACAATAAAGTAGTCCCAAGTTCTATCTCTATGGTTTGTTTCCTATTGATGTAGCCCTAAGCAGAGACGGGCGCAAATCACTTTCATGGAAAGGGGTTGCCAAGCTTCCAAAAAAACAAGAGTTTCCTGAAATCTCAGCACACATTTTTTCACCCAATCTTGATGACACTTTCAGGTAATGATCACTACCCCAATCCCACTTGGCTAACCAAATTTCGTTCTTCTAGGTTAAAACGTTCGTTGGCAGTAACAGTTTTAATTTTTAGATTTCACTCTATTTTCTCCTATATGGATACATGTAGTTGGAACTCTAAATCAAACACGGTTTGTGCTAGCTCTTTGAAACTTGTCACAATAAAGTAGTTCCAAGTTATAACTCTACGGTTTGTTTCCTATTGATGTAGCCCTAAGCAGAGACTGGCGCAAATCACTTTCATGGAAAGGGGTTGCCAACCTTCCAAAAAACTACGAGTTTCCAGAAATCTCAGCACACATTTTTTCACCCAATCTTGATGACACTTTCAGGTAATGATCAGTACCCCAATCCCACTTGGCTCACCAAATTTCGTTCTGCTAGGTTAAACCGTTCGTTGGCAGTAACAGTTTTAATTTTTAGATTTCACTCTGTTTTCTCCGATATGGATACATGTAGTTGGAACTCTAAATCAAAGACGGTTTGTGCTAGCTCTTTGAATCTTGACACAATAAAGTAGTTCCAAGTTCTATCTCTATGGTTTGTTTCCTATTGATGTAGCCCTAAGCAGAGACTGGCGCAAATCACTTTCATGGCAAGGGATTGCCAAGCTTCCAAAAAACTACGAGTTTCCTGAAATCTCAGCACACATTTTTTCACCCAATCTTGATGACACTTTCAGTTAATGATCACTACCCCAATCCCACTTGGCTCACCAAATTTCGTTCTTCTAGGTTAAACCGTTCGTTGGCAGTAAGGGTTTTAATTTTTAGGTTTCACTCTGTTTTCTCCTATATGGATACATGTATTTGGAACTCTAAATCAAAGACGGTTTGTGCTAGCTCTTTGAATCTTGACACAATAAAGTAGTTCCAAGTTCTATCTCTATGGTTTGTTTCCTATTGATGTAGCCCTAAGCAGAGACTGGCGCAAATCACTTTCATGGAAAGGGGTTGCCAAGCTTCCAAAAAAACAAGAGTTTCCTGAAATCTCAGCACACATTTTTTCACCCAATCTTGATGACACTTTCAGGTAATGATCACTACCCCAATCCCACTTGGCTAACCAAATTTCGTTCTTCTAGGTTAAACCGTTCGTTGGCAGTAACAGTTTTAATTTTTAGATTTCACTCTATTTTCTCCTATATGGATAAATGTAGTTGGAACTCTAAATCAAACACGGTTTGTGCTAGCTCTTTGAATCTTGACACAATAAAGTAGGTCCAAGTTCTATCTCTATGGTTTGTTTCCTATTGATGTAGCCCTAAGCAGAGATGGCGCAAATCACTTTCATGGAAAGGGGTTTCCAAGAATCCAAAAAACTACGAGTTTCCAGAAATCTAGGCACACATTTTTTCACCCTATCTTGATGACACTTTCAGGTAATGATCAGTATCACAATCCCACTTGGCTCACCACATTTCGTTCTTCTAGGTTAAACCGTTCGTTGGCAGTAACAGTTTTAATTTTCAGGTTTCACTCTGTTTTCTCCTATATGGATACATGTAGTTGGAACTCTAAATCAAAGACGGTTTGACCTAGCTCTTTTAAACTTGACACAATAAAGTAGTTCCAAGTTCTATCTCTATGGTTTGTTTCCTATTGATGTAGCCCTAAGCAGAGACTGGTGCAGATCACTTTCATGGAAAGGGGTTGCCAAGAATCCAAAAAACTACGAGTTTCCAGAAATCTCGGCACACATTTTTTCACCCAATCTTTATGACACTTTCAGGTAATGATCAGTACCCCAATCCCACTTGGCTCACCAAATTTCGTTCTGCTAGGTTAAACAGTTCGTTGGCAGTAACAGTTTTAATTTTTACGTTTCACTCTGTTTTCTCCTATATGGATACATGTAGTTGGAACTCTAAATCAAACACGGTTTGTTCTAGCTCTTTGAATCTTGACACTATAAATTAGGTCCAAGTTCTATCTCTATGGTTTGTATCCTATTGATGTAGCCCTCAGCAGAGATGTCGCAAATCACTTTCATGGGAAGGGGTTGCCAACCTTCCAAAAAACTACGAGTTTCCTGAAATCTCAGCACACATTTTTTCACCCAATCTTGATGACACTTTCAGGTAATGATCACTACCCCAATCCCACTTGGCTAACCAAATTTCGTTCTTCTAGGTTAAACCGTTCGTTGGCAGTAACAGTTTTAATTTTTAGATTTCACTCTATTTTCTCCTATATGGATACATGTACTTGGAACTCTAAATAAAACACGGTTTGTGCTAGCTCTTTGAAACTTGACACAATAAAGTAGTTCCAAGTTCTAACTCTATGGTTTGTTTCCTATTGATGTAGCCCTAAGCAGAGACTGGCGCAAATCACTTTCATGGAAATGGGTTGCCAAGAATCCAAAAAACTACGAGTTTCCAGAAATCTCGGCACACATTTTTTCACCCTATCTTGATGACACTTTCAGGTAATGATCAGTATCCCAATCCCACTTGGCTCACCAAATTTCGTTCTTCTAGGTTAAACCGTTCATTGGCAGTAACAGTTTTAAAATTTAAGTTTCACTCTGTTTTTTCCTATATGGATTCATGTAGTTTGAACTCTAAATCAAACATGGTTTGTGCTGGCTCTTTGAAACTTGACACAATAGAGTAGTTCCAAATTCTATCTCTATGGTTTGTTTCCTATTGATGTAGCCCTAAGCAGAGACTGGCGCAAATCACTTACATGGAAAGGGGTTGCCAAGCTTCCAAAAAACTACGAGTTTCCTGAAATCTCAACACACATTTTTTCACCCAATCTTGATGACACTTTCAGTTAATGATCAGTACCCCAATCCCACTTGGCTCACCAAATTTCGTTCTTCTAGGTTAAACCGTTCGTTGGCAGTAACAGTTTTAATTTTCAGGTTTCACTCTGTTTTCTCCTATATGGATACATGTAGTTGGAACTCTAAATCAAAGACGGTTTGTGCTAGCTCTTTGAATCTTGACACAATAAAGTAGTTCCAAGTTCTATCTCTATGGTTTGTTTCCTATTGATGTAGCCCTAAGCAGAGACGGGCACAAATCACTTTCATGGAAAGGGGTTGCCAAGCTTCCAAAAAACCACGAGTTTCCTGAAATCTCGGCACACATTTTTTCACCCAATCTTGATGACACTTTCAGGTAATGATCACTACCCCAATCCCACTTGGCTAACCAAATTTCGTTCTTCTAGGTTAAACCGTTCGTTGGCAGTAACAGTTTTAATTTTTAGATTTCACTCTATTTTCTCCTATATGGATAAATGTAGTTGGAACTCTAAATCAAACACGGCTTGTGCTAGCTCTTTGAAACTTGACACAATAAAGTAGTTCCAAGTTCTAACTCTATGGTTTGTTTCCTATTGATGTAGCCCTAAGCAGAGATGGCGCAAATCACTTTCATGGAAAGGGGTTTCCAAGAATCCAAAAAACTACGAGTTTCCAGAAATCTAGGCACACATTTTTTCACCCTATCTTGATGACACTTTCAGGTAATGATCAGTATCACAATCCCACTTGGCTCACCACATTTCGTTCTTCTAGGTTAAACCGTTCGTTGGCAGTAACAGTTTTAATTTTCAGGTTTCACTCTGTTTTCTCCTATATGGATACATGTAGTTGGAACTCTAAATCAAAGACGGTTTGACCTAGCTCTTTTAAACTTGACACAATAAAGTAGTTCCAAGTTCTATCTCTATGGTTTGTTTCCTATTGATGTAGCCCTAAGCAGAGACTGGTGCAGATCACTTTCATGGAAAGGGGTTGCCAAGAATCCAAAAAACTACGAGTTTCCAGAAATCTCGGCACACATTTTTTCACCCAATCTTTATGACACTTTCAGGTAATGATCAGTACCCCAATCCCACTTGGCTCACCAAATTTCGTTCTGCTAGGTTAAACCGTTCGTTGGCAGTAACAGTTTTAAATTTTACGTTTCACTCTGTTTTCTCCTATATGGATACATGTAGTTGGAACTCTAAATCAAACACGGTTTGTGCTAGCTCTTTGAATCTTGACACTATAAATTAGGTCCAAGTTCTATCTCTATGGTTTGTATCCTATTGATGTAGCCCTCAGCAGAGATGTCGCAAATCACTTTCATGGGAAGGGGTTGCCAACCTTCCAAAAAACTACGAGTTTCCTGAAATCTCAGCACACATTTTTTCACCCAATCTTGATGACACTTTCAGGTAATGATCACTACCCCAATCCCACTTGGCTAACCAAATTTCGTTCTTCTAGGTTAAACCGTTCGTTGGCAGTAACAGTTTTAATTTTTAGATTTCACTCTATTTTCTCCTATATGGATACATGTAGTTGGAACTCTAAATAAAACACGGTTTGTGCTAGCTCTTTGAAACTTGACACAATAAAGTAGTTCCAAGTTCTAACTCTATGGTTTGTTTCCTATTGATGTAGCCCTAAGCAGAGACTGGCGCAAATCACTTTCATGGAAATGGGTTGCCAAGAATCCAAAAAACTACGAGTTTCCAGAAATCTCGGCACACATTTTTTCACCCTATCTTGATGACACTTTCAGGTAATGATCAGTATCCCAATCCCACTTGGCTCACCAAATTTCGTTCTTCTAGGTTAAACCGTTCATTGGCAGTAACAGTTTTAAATTTTAAGTTTCACTCTGTTTTTTCCTATATGGATTCATGTAGTTTGAACTCTAAATCAAACATGGTTTGTGCTGGCTCTTTGAAACTTGACACAATAGAGTAGTTCCAAATTCTATCTCTATGGTTTGTTTCCTATTGATGTAGCCCTAAGCAGAGACTGGCGCAAATCACTTACATGGAAAGGGGTTGCCAAGCTTCCAAAAAACTACGAGTTTCCTGAAATCTCAACACACATTTTTTCACCCAATCTTGATGACACTTTCAGTTAATGATCAGTACCCCAATCCCACTTGGCTCACCAAATTTCGTTCTTCTAGGTTAAACCGTTCGTTGGCAGTAACAGTTTTAATTTTCAGGTTTCACTCTGTTTTCTCCTATATGGATACATGTAGTTGGAACTCTAAATCAAAGACGGTTTGTCCTACCTCTTTGAAACTTGACACAATAAAGTAGTTCCAAGTTCTATCTCTATGGTTTGTTTCCTATTGATGTAGCCCTAAGCAGAGACGGGCGCAAATCACTTTCATGGAAAGGGGTTGCCAAGCTTCCAAAAAACTACGAGTTTCTTGAAATCTCAGCACACATTTTTTCACCCAATCTTGATGACACTTTCAGGTAATGATCAGTACCCCAATCCCACTTGGCTAACCAAATTTCGTTCTGCTAGGTTAAACCGTTCGTTGGCAGTAATAGTTTTAATTTTTAGGTTTCACTCTGTTTTCTCCGATATGTTTACATGTAGTTGGAACTCTAAATCAAACACGGTTTGTGCTAGCTCTTTGAATCTTGACACAATAAAGTAGGTCCAAGTTCTATCTCTATGGTTTGTTTCCTATTGATGTAGCCCTAAGCAGAGATGGCGCAAATCACTTTCATGGAAAGGGGTTGCCAACCTTCCAAAAAACTACGAGTTTTTTGAAATCTCAGCACACATTTTTTCACCCAATCTTTATGACACTTTCAGGTAATGATCAGTATCCCAATCCCACTTGGCTCACCAAATTTCGTTCTTCTAGGTTAAACCGTACATTGGCAGTAACAGTTTAAATTTTAGGTTTCACTCTGTTTTCTCCTATATGGATTCATGTAGTTTGAACTGTAAATCAAACACGGTTTGTGCTGGCTGTTTGAAACTTGACACAATAGAGTAGTTCCAAATTCTATCTCTATGGTTTGTTTCCTATTGATGTAGCCCTAAGCAGAGACTGGCGCAAATCACTTACATGGAAAGGGGTTGCCAAGCTTCCAAAAGACCACGAGTTTCCTGAAATCTCAACACACATTTTTTCACCCAATCTTGATGACACTTTCAGTTAATGATCAGTATCCCAATCCCACTTGGCTCACCAAATTTCGTTCTTCTAGGTTAAACCGTTCATTGGCAGTAACAGTTTTAATTTTCAGGTTTCACTCTGTTTTCTCCTATATGGATACATGTAGTTGGAACTCTAAATCAAAGACGGTTTGTCCTAGCTCTTTGAAACTTGACACAATAAAGAAGTTCCAAGTTCTATCTCTATGGTTTGTTTCCTATTGATGTAGCCCTAAGCAGAGACGGGCGCAAATCACTTTCATGGAAAGGGGTTGCCAAGCTTCCAAAAAACTACGAGTTTCCTGAAATCTCAGCACACATTTTTTCACCCAATCTTGATGACACTTTCAGGTAATGATCAGTACCCCAATCCCACTTGGCTCACCAAATTTCGTTCTTCTAGGTTAAACCGTTCGTTGGCAGTAACAGTTTTAATTTTTAGGTTTCACTCTGTTTTCTCCGATATGGATACATGTAGTTGGAACTCTAAATCAAACACGGTTTGTGCTAGCTCTTTGAATCTTGACACAATAAAGTAGGTCCAAGTTCTATCTCTATGGTTTGTTTCCTATTGATGTAGCCCTAAGCAGAGATGGCGCAAATCACTTTCATGGAAAGGGGTTTCCAACCTTCCAAAAAACTACGAGTTTCCTGAAATCTGAGCACACATTTTTTCACCCAATCTTGATGACACTTTCAGGTAATGATCAGTACCCCAATCTCACTTGGCTCACCAAATTTCGTTCTTCTAGGTTAAACCGTTCGTTGGCAGTAACAGTTTTAATTTTCAGGTTTCACTCTGTTTTCTCCTATATGGATACATGTAGTTGGAACTCTAAATCAAAGACGGTTTGTCCTAGCTCTTTGAAACTTGACACAATAAAGTAGTTCCGAGTTCTATCTCTATGGTTTGTTTCCTATTGATGTAGCCCTAAGCAGAGACGGGCGCAAATCACTTTCATGGAAAGGGGTTGCCAAGCTTCCAAAAAACTACGAGTTTCCTGAAATCTCAGCACACATTTTTTCACCCAATCTTGATGACACTTTCAGGTAATGATCAGTACCCCAATCCCACTTGGCTCACCAAATTTCGTTCTGCTAGGTTAAACCGTTCGTTGGCAGTAACAGTTTTAATTTTTAGATTTCACTCTGTTTTCTCCGATATGGATACATGTAGTTGGAACTCTAAATCAAAGACGGTTTGTGCTAGCTCTTTGAATCTTGACACAATAAAGTAGTTCCAAGTTCTATCTCTATGGTTTGTTTCCTATTGATGTAGCCCTAAGCAGAGACTGGCGCAAATCACTTTCATGGCAAGGGATTGCCAAGCTTCCAAAAAACTACGAGTTTCCTGAAATCTCAGCACACATTTTTTCACCCAATCTTGATGACACTTTCAGTTAATGATCACTACCCCAATCCCACTTGGCTCACCAAATTTCGTTCTTCTAGGTTAAACCGTTCGTTGGCAGTAACAGTTTTAATTTTTAGGTTTCACTCTGTTTTCTCCTATATGGATACATGTAGTTGGAACTCTAAATCAAACACTGTTTGTGCTAGCTCTTTGAAACTTGACAAAATAAAGTAGGTCCATGTTCTATCTCTATGGTTTGTTTTCTATTGATGTAGCCCTAAGCAGAGATGGCGCAAATCACTTTCATGGAAAGGGGTTGCCAACCTTCCAAAAAACTACGAGTTTCCTGAAATCTCAGCACACATTTTTTCACCCAATCTTTATGACACTTTCAGGTAATGATCAGTACCCCAATCCCACTTGGCTCACCAAATTTCGTTCTTCTAGGTTAAACCGTTCGTTGGCAGTAAGGGTTTTAATTTTTAGGTTTCACTCTGTTTTCTCCTATATGGATACATGTAGTTGGAACTCTAAATCAAAGACGGTTTGTGCTAGCTCTTTGAATCTTGACACAATAAAGTAGTCCCAAGTTCTATCTCTATGGTTTGTTTCCTATTGATGTAGCCCTAAGCAGAGACGGGCGCAAATCACTTTCATGGAAAGGGGTTGCCAAGCTTCCAAAAAAACAAGAGTTTCCTGAAATCTCAGCACACATTTTTTCACCCAATCTTGATGTCACTTTCAGGTAATGATCACTACCCCAATCCCACTTGGCTAACCAAATTTCGTTCTTCTAGGTTAAAACATTCGTTGGCAGTAACAGTTTTAATTTTTAGATTTCACTCTATTTTCTCCTATATGGATACATGTAGTTGGAACTCTAAATCAAACACGGTTTGTGCTAGCTCTTTGAAACTTGTCACAATAAAGTAGTTCCAAGTTATAACTCTACGGTTTGTTTCCTATTGATGTAGCCCTAAGCAGAGACTGGCGCAAATCACTTTCATGGAAAGGGGTTGCCAACCTTCCAAAAAACTACGAGTTTCCAGAAATCTCAGCACACATTTTTTCACCCAATCTTGATGACACTTTCAGGTAATGATCAGTACCCCAATCCCACTTGGCTCACCAAATTTCGTTCTGCTAGGTTAAACCGTTCGTTGGCAGTAACAGTTTTAATTTTTAGATTTCACTCTGTTTTCTCCGATATGGATACATGTAGTTGGAACTCTAAATCAAAGACGGTTTGTGCTAGCTCTTTGAATCTTGACACAATAAAGTAGTTCCAAGTTCTATCTCTATGGTTTGTTTCCTATTGATGTAGCCCTAAGCAGAGACTGGCGCAAATCACTTTCATGGCAAGGGATTGCCAAGCTTCCAAAAAACTACGAGTTTCCTGAAATCTCAGCACACATTTTTTCACCCAATCTTGATGACACTTTCAGTTAATGATCACTACCCCAATCCCACTTGGCTCACCAAATTTCGTTCTTCTAGGTTAAACCGTTCGTTGGCAGTAACAGTTTTAATTTTTAGGTTTCACTCTGTTTTCTCCTATATGGATACATGTAGTTGGAACTCTAAATCAAACACTGTTTGTGCTAGCTCTTTGAAACTTGACAAAATAAAGTAGGTCCATGTTCTATCTCTATGGTTTGTTTTCTATTGATGTAGCCCTAAGCAGAGATGGCGCAAATCACTTTCATGGAAAGGGGTTGCCAACCTTCCAAAAAACTACGAGTTTCCTGAAATCTCAGCACACATTTTTTCACCCAATCTTTATGACACTTTCAGGTAATGATCAGTACCCCAATCCCACTTGGCTCACCAAATTTCGTTCTTCTAGGTTAAACCGTTCGTTGGCAGTAAGGGTTTTAATTTTTAGGTTTCACTCTGTTTTCTCCTATATGGATACATGTAGTTGGAACTCTAAATCAAAGACGGTTTGTGCTAGCTCTTTGAATCTTGACACAATAAAGTAGTTCCAAGTTCTATCTCTATGGTTTGTTTCCTATTGATGTAGCCCTAAGCAGAGACTGGCGCAAATCACTTTCATGCAAAGGGGTTGCCAAGCTTCCAAAAAAACAAGAGTTTCCTGAAATCTCAGCACACATTTTTTCACCCAATCTTGATGACACTTTCAGGTAATGATCACTACCCCAATCCCACTTGGCTAACCAAATTTCGTTCTTCTAGGTTAAAACGTTCGTTGGCAGTAACAGTTTTAATTTTTAGATTTCACTCTATTTTCTCCTATATGGATACATGTAGTTGGAACTCTAAATCAAACACGGTTTGTGCTAGCTCTTTGAAACTTGACACAATAAAGTAGTTCCAAGTTATAACTCTACGGTTTGTTTCCTATTGATGTAGCCCTAAGCAGAGACTGGCGCAAATCACTTTCATGGAAAGGGGTTGCCAAGAATCCAAAAAACTACGAGTTTCCAGAAATATCAGCACACATTTTTTCACCCTATCTAGATGACACTTTCAGGTAATGATCAGTACCCCAATCCCACTTGGCTCACCAAATTTCGTTCTTCTAGGTTAAACAGTTCGTTGGCAGTAACAGTTTAAATTTTTAGGTTTCACTCTGTTTTCTCCTATGTGGATACATGTAGTTGGAACTCTAAATCAAACACGGTTTGTGCTGGCTCTTTGAAACTTGACACAATAGAGTAGTTCCAAATTCTATCTCTATGGTTTGTTTCCTATTGATGTAGCCCTAAGGAGAGACTGGCGCAAATCACTTACATGGAAAGGGGTCGCCAAGCTTCCAAAAAACTACGAGTTTCCTGAAATCTCAACACACATTTTTTCACCCAATCTTGATGACACTTTCAGTTAATGATCAGTACCCCAATCCCACTTGGCTCACCAAATTTCGTTCTTCTAGGTTAAACCGTTCGTTGGCAGTAACAGTTTTAATTTTCAGGTATCACGCTGTTTTCTCCTATATGGATACATGTAGTTTGAACTCTAAATCAAAGACGGTTTGTCCTAGCTCTTTGAAACTTGACACAATAAAGTAGTTCCAAGTTCTATCTCTATGGTTTGTTTCCTATTGATGTAGCCCTAAGCAGAGACGGGCGCAAATCACTTTCATGGAAAGGGGATGCCAAGCTTCCAAAAAACTACGAGTTTCCTGAAATCTCAGCACACATTTTTTCACCCAATCTTTATGACACTTTCAGGTAATGATCAGTACCGCAATCCCACTTGGCTCACCAAATTTCGTTCTGCTAGGTTAAACCGTTCGTTGGCAGTAACAGTTTTAATTTTTAGGTTTCACTCTGTTTTCTCCTATATGGATACATGTAGTTGGAACTCTAAATCAAACACGGTTTGTGCTAGCTCTTTGAATCTTGACACTATAAAGTAGGTCCAAGTTCTATCTCTATGATTTGTTTCCTATTGATGTAGCCCTAAGCAGAGACTGGCGCAAATCACTTTCAAGGAAAGGGGTTGCCAAGCTTCCAAAAAACCACGAGTTTCCTGAAATCTCAGCACACATTTTTTCACCCAATCTTGATGACACTTTCAGGTAATGATCACTACCCCAATCCCACTTGGCTAACCAAATTTCGTTCTTCTAGGTTAAACCGTTCATTGGCAGTAACAGTTTTAATTTTTAGATTTCACTCTATTTTCTCCTATATGGATACATGTAGTTGGAACTCTAAATCAAACACGGCTTGTGCTAGCTCTTTGAAACTTGACACAATAAAGTAGTTCCAAGTTCTAACTCTATGGTTTGTTTCCTATTGATGTAGCCCTAAGCAGAGATGGCGCAAATCACTTTCATTGAAAGGGGTTGCCAACCTTCCAAAAAACTACGAGTTTTTTGAAATCTCAGCACACATTTTTTCACCCAATCTTTATGACACTTTCAGGTAATGATCAGTATCCCAATCCCACTTGGCTCACCAAATTTCGTTCTGCTAGGTTAAACCGTACATTGGCAGTAACAGTTTAAAATTTTAGGTTTCACTCTGTTTTCTCCTATATGGATTCATGTAGTTTGAACTCTAAATCAAACACGGTTTGTGCTGGCTCTTTGAAACTTGACACAATAGAGTAGTTCCAAATTCTATCTCTATGGTTTGTTTCCTATTGATGTAGCCCTAAGCAGAGACTGGCGCAAATCACTTACATGGAAAGGGGTTGCCAAGCTTCCAAAAAACCACGAGTTTCCTGAAATCTCAGCACACATTTTTTCACCCAATCTTGATGACACTTTCAGTTAATGATCAGTACCCCAATCCCACTTGGCTCACCAAATTTTGTTCTTCTAGGTTAAACCGTTCGTTGGCAGTAACAGTTTTAATTTTCAGGTTTCACTCTGTTTTCTCCTATATGGATACATGTAGTTGGAACTCTAAATCAAAGACGGTTTGTCCTAGCTCTTTGAAACTTGACACAATAAAGTAGTTCCAAGTTCTATCTGTATGGTTTGTTTCCTATTGATGTAGCTCTAAGCAGAGACTGGCGCAAATCACTTTCATGGAAAGGGGTTGCGAAGCTTCCAAAAAACTACGAGTTTCCTGAAATCTCAGCACACATTTTTTCACCCAATCTTGATGACACTTTCAGGTAATGATCAGTACCCCAATCCCACTTGGCTCACCAAATTTCGTTCTTCTAGTTTAAACCGTTCGTTGGCAGTAACAGTTTTAATTTTTAGGTTTCATTCTGTTTTCTCCGATATGGATACATGTAGTTGGAACTCTAAATCAAACACGGTTTGTGCTAGCTCTTTGAATCTTGACACAATAAAGTAGGTCCAAGTTCTATCTCTATGGTTTGTTTCCTATTGATGTAGCCCTAAGCAGAGATGGCGCAAATCACTTTCATGGAAAGGGGTTGCCAACCTTCCAAAAAACTACGAGTTTCCTGAAATCTGAGCACACATTTTTTCACCCAATCTTGATGACACTTTCAGTTAATGATCAGTACCCCAATCTCACTTGGCTCACCAAATTTCGTTCTTCTAGGTTAAACCGTTCGTTGGCAGTAACAGTTTTAATTTTCAGGTTTCACTCTGTTTTCTCCTATATGGATACATGTAGTTGGAACTCTAAATCAAAGACGGTTTGTCCTAGCTCTTTGAAACTTGACACAATAAAGTAGTTCTGAGTTCTATCTCTATGGTTTGTTTCCTATTGATGTAGCCCTAAGCAGAGACGGGCGCAAATCACTTACATGGAAAGGGGTTGCCAAGCTTCCAAAAAACTACGAGTTTCCTGAAATCTCAGCACACATTTTTTCACCCAATCTTGATGACACTTTCAGGTAATGATCAGTACCCCAATCCCACTTGGCTCACCAAATTTCGTTCTTCTAGGTTAAAACATTCGTTGGCAGTAACAGTTTTAATTTTTAGATTTCACTCTATTTTCTCCTATATGGATACATGTAGTTGGAACTCTAAATCAAACACGGTTTGTGCTAGCTCTTTGAAACTTGTCACAATAAAGTAGTTCCAAGTTATAACTCTACGGTTTGTTTCCTATTGATGTAGCCCTAAGCAGAGACTGGCGCAAATCACTTTCATGGAAAGGGGTTGCCAACCTTCCAAAAAACTACGAGTTTCCAGAAATCTCAGCACACATTTTTTCACCCAATCTTGATGACACTTTCAGGTAATGATCAGTACCCCAATCCCACTTGGCTCACCAAATTTCGTTCTGCTAGGTTAAACCGTTCGTTGGCAGTAACAGTTTTAATTTTTAGATTTCACTCTGTTTTCTCCGATATGGATACATGTAGTTGGAACTCTAAATCAAAGACGGTTTGTGCTAGCTCTTTGAATCTTGACACAATAAAGTAGTTCCAAGTTCTATCTCTATGGTTTGTTTCCTATTGATGTAGCCCTAAGCAGAGACTGGCGCAAATCACTTTCATGGCAAGGGATTGCCAAGCTTCCAAAAAACTACGAGTTTCCTGAAATCTCAGCACACATTTTTTCACCCAATCTTGATGACACTTTCAGTTAATGATCACTACCCCAATCCCACTTGGCTCACCAAATTTCGTTCTTCTAGGTTAAACCGTTCGTTGGCAGTAACAGTTTTAATTTTTAGGTTTCACTCTGTTTTCTCCTATATGGATACATGTAGTTGGAACTCTAAATCAAACACTGTTTGTGCTAGCTCTTTGAAACTTGACAAAATAAAGTAGGTCCATGTTCTATCTCTATGGTTTGTTTTCTATTGATGTAGCCCTAAGCAGAGATGGCGCAAATCACTTTCATGGAAAGGGGTTGCCAACCTTCCAAAAAACTACGAGTTTCCTGAAATCTCAGCACACATTTTTTCACCCAATCTTTATGACACTTTCAGGTAATGATCAGTACCCCAATCCCACTTGGCTCACCAAATTTCGTTCTTCTAGGTTAAACCGTTCGTTGGCAGTAAGGGTTTTAATTTTTAGGTTTCACTCTGTTTTCTCCTATATGGATACATGTAGTTGGAACTCTAAATCAAAGACGGTTTGTGCTAGCTCTTTGAATCTTGACACAATAAAGTAGTTCCAAGTTCTATCTCTATGGTTTGTTTCCTATTGATGTAGCCCTAAGCAGAGACTGGCGCAAATCACTTTCATGCAAAGGGGTTGCCAAGCTTCCAAAAAAACAAGAGTTTCCTGAAATCTCAGCACACATTTTTTCACCCAATCTTGATGACACTTTCAGGTAATGATCACTACCCCAATCCCACTTGGCTAACCAAATTTCGTTCTTCTAGGTTAAAACGTTCGTTGGCAGTAACAGTTTTAATTTTTAGATTTCACTCTATTTTCTCCTATATGGATACATGTAGTTGGAACTCTAAATCAAACACGGTTTGTGCTAGCTCTTTGAAACTTGACACAATAAAGTAGTTCCAAGTTATAACTCTACGGTTTGTTTCCTATTGATGTAGCCCTAAGCAGAGACTGGCGCAAATCACTTTCATGGAAAGGGGTTGCCAAGAATCCAAAAAACTACGAGTTTCCAGAAATATCAGCACACATTTTTTCACCCTATCTAGATGACACTTTCAGGTAATGATCAGTACCCCAATCCCACTTGGCTCACCAAATTTCGTTCTTCTAGGTTAAACAGTTCGTTGGCAGTAACAGTTTAAATTTTTAGGTTTCACTCTGTTTTCTCCTATGTGGATACATGTAGTTGGAACTCTAAATCAAACACGGTTTGTGCTGGCTCTTTGAAACTTGACACAATAGAGTAGTTCCAAATTCTATCTCTATGGTTTGTTTCCTATTGATGTAGCCCTAAGGAGAGACTGGCGCAAATCACTTACATGGAAAGGGGTCGCCAAGCTTCCAAAAAACTACGAGTTTCCTGAAATCTCAACACACATTTTTTCACCCAATCTTGATGACACTTTCAGTTAATGATCAGTACCCCAATCCCACTTGGCTCACCAAATTTCGTTCTTCTAGGTTAAACCGTTCGTTGGCAGTAACAGTTTTAATTTTCAGGTATCACGCTGTTTTCTCCTATATGGATACATGTAGTTTGAACTCTAAATCAAAGACGGTTTGTCCTAGCTCTTTGAAACTTGACACAATAAAGTAGTTCCAAGTTCTATCTCTATGGTTTGTTTCCTATTGATGTAGCCCTAAGCAGAGACGGGCGCAAATCACTTTCATGGAAAGGGGATGCCAAGCTTCCAAAAAACTACGAGTTTCCTGAAATCTCAGCACACATTTTTTCACCCAATCTTTATGACACTTTCAGGTAATGATCAGTACCGCAATCCCACTTGGCTCACCAAATTTCGTTCTGCTAGGTTAAACCGTTCGTTGGCAGTAACAGTTTTAATTTTTAGGTTTCACTCTGTTTTCTCCTATATGGATACATGTAGTTGGAACTCTAAATCAAACACGGTTTGTGCTAGCTCTTTGAATCTTGACACTATAAAGTAGGTCCAAGTTCTATCTCTATGATTTGTTTCCTATTGATGTAGCCCTAAGCAGAGACTGGCGCAAATCACTTTCAAGGAAAGGGGTTGCCAAGCTTCCAAAAAACCACGAGTTTCCTGAAATCTCAGCACACATTTTTTCACCCAATCTTGATGACACTTTCAGGTAATGATCACTACCCCAATCCCACTTGGCTAACCAAATTTCGTTCTTCTAGGTTAAACCGTTCATTGGCAGTAACAGTTTTAATTTTTAGATTTCACTCTATTTTCTCCTATATGGATACATGTAGTTGGAACTCTAAATCAAACACGGCTTGTGCTAGCTCTTTGAAACTTGACACAATAAAGTAGTTCCAAGTTCTAACTCTATGGTTTGTTTCCTATTGATGTAGCCCTAAGCAGAGATGGCGCAAATCACTTTCATTGAAAGGGGTTGCCAACCTTCCAAAAAACTACGAGTTTTTTGAAATCTCAGCACACATTTTTTCACCCAATCTTTATGACACTTTCAGGTAATGATCAGTATCCCAATCCCACTTGGCTCACCAAATTTCGTTCTGCTAGGTTAAACCGTACATTGGCAGTAACAGTTTAAAATTTTAGGTTTCACTCTGTTTTCTCCTATATGGATTCATGTAGTTTGAACTCTAAATCAAACACGGTTTGTGCTGGCTCTTTGAAACTTGACACAATAGAGTAGTTCCAAATTCTATCTCTATGGTTTGTTTCCTATTGATGTAGCCCTAAGCAGAGACTGGCGCAAATCACTTACATGGAAAGGGGTTGCCAAGCTTCCAAAAAACCACGAGTTTCCTGAAATCTCAGCACACATTTTTTCACCCAATCTTGATGACACTTTCAGTTAATGATCAGTACCCCAATCCCACTTGGCTCACCAAATTTTGTTCTTCTAGGTTAAACCGTTCGTTGGCAGTAACAGTTTTAATTTTCAGGTTTCACTCTGTTTTCTCCTATATGGATACATGTAGTTGGAACTCTAAATCAAAGACGGTTTGTCCTAGCTCTTTGAAACTTGACACAATAAAGTAGTTCCAAGTTCTATCTGTATGGTTTGTTTCCTATTGATGTAGCTCTAAGCAGAGACTGGCGCAAATCACTTTCATGGAAAGGGGTTGCGAAGCTTCCAAAAAACTACGAGTTTCCTGAAATCTCAGCACACATTTTTTCACCCAATCTTGATGACACTTTCAGGTAATGATCAGTACCCCAATCCCACTTGGCTCACCAAATTTCGTTCTTCTAGTTTAAACCGTTCGTTGGCAGTAACAGTTTTAATTTTTAGGTTTCATTCTGTTTTCTCCGATATGGATACATGTAGTTGGAACTCTAAATCAAACACGGTTTGTGCTAGCTCTTTGAATCTTGACACAATAAAGTAGGTCCAAGTTCTATCTCTATGGTTTGTTTCCTATTGATGTAGCCCTAAGCAGAGATGGCGCAAATCACTTTCATGGAAAGGGGTTGCCAACCTTCCAAAAAACTACGAGTTTCCTGAAATCTGAGCACACATTTTTTCACCCAATCTTGATGACACTTTCAGTTAATGATCAGTACCCCAATCTCACTTGGCTCACCAAATTTCGTTCTTCTAGGTTAAACCGTTCGTTGGCAGTAACAGTTTTAATTTTCAGGTTTCACTCTGTTTTCTCCTATATGGATACATGTAGTTGGAACTCTAAATCAAAGACGGTTTGTCCTAGCTCTTTGAAACTTGACACAATAAAGTAGTTCTGAGTTCTATCTCTATGGTTTGTTTCCTATTGATGTAGCCCTAAGCAGAGACGGGCGCAAATCACTTACATGGAAAGGGGTTGCCAAGCTTCCAAAAAACTACGAGTTTCCTGAAATCTCAGCACACATTTTTTCACCCAATCTTGATGACACTTTCAGGTAATGATCAGTACCCCAATCCCACTTGGCTCACCAAATTTCGTTCTGCTAGGTTAAACCGTTCGTTGGCAGTAACTGTTTTAATTTTTAGGTTTCACTCTGTTTTCTCCGATATGGATACATGTAGTTGGAACTCTAAATCAAAGACGGTTTGTGCTAGCTCTTTGAATCTTGACACAATAAAGTAGTTCCAAGTTCTATCTCTATGGTTTGTTTCCTATTGATGTAGCCCTAAGCAGAGACTGGTGCAAATCACTTACATGGAAAGGGGTTGCCAAGCTTCCAAAAAACTACGAGTTTCCTGAAATCTCAGCACACATTTTTTCACCCAATCTTGATGACACTTTCAGTTAATGATCACTACCCCAATCCCACTTGGCTCACCAAATTTCGTTCTTCTAGGTTAAACCGTTCGTTGGCAGTAACAGTTTTAATTTTTAGGTTTCACTCTGTTTTCTCCTATATGGATACATGTAGTTGGAACTCTAAATCAAACACTGTTTGTGCTAGCTCTTTGAAACTTGAGAAAATAAAGTAGGTCCATGTTCTATCTCTATGGTTTGTTTCCTATTGATGTAGCCCTAAGCAGAGATGGCGCAAATCACTTTCATGGAAAGGGGTTGCCAACCTTCCAAAAAACTACGAGTTTCCTGAAATCTCAGCACACATTTTTTCACCCAATCTTTATGACACTTTCAGGTAATGATCAGTACCCCAATCCCACTTGGCTCACCAAATTTCGTTCTTCTAGGTTAAACCATTCGTTGGCAGTAAGGGTTTTAATTTTTAGGTTTCACTCTGTTTTCTCCTATATGGATACATGTAGTTGGAACTCTAAATCAAAGACGGTTTGTGCTAGCTCTTTGAATCTTGACACAATAAAGTAGTTCCAAGTTCTATCTCTATGGTTTGTTTCCTATTGATGTAGCCCTAAGCAGAGACTGGCGCAAATCACTTTCATGGAAAGGGGTTGCCAAGCTTCCAAAAAAACAAGAGTTTCCTGAAATCTCAGCACACATTTTTTCACCCAATCTTGATGACACTTTCAGGTAATGATCACTACCCCAATCCCACTTGGCTTACCAAATTTCGTTCTTCTAGGTTAAAACGTTCGTTGGCAGTAACAGTTTTAATTTTTAGATTTCACTCTATTTTCTCCTATATGGATACATGTAGTTGGAACTCTAAATCAAACACGGTTTGTGCTAGCTCTTTGAAACTTGACACAATAAAGTAGTTCCAAGTTATAACTCTACGGTTTGTTTCCTATTGATGTAGCCCTAAGCAGAGACTGGTGCAAATCACTTTCATGGAAAGGGGTTGCCAACCTTCCAAAAAACTACGAGTTTCCTGAAATCTCAGCACACATTTTTTCACCCAATCTTGATGACACTTTCAGGTAATGATCAGTACCCCAATCCCACTTGGCTCACCAAATTTCGTTCTTCTAGGTTAAACCGTTCGTTGGCAGTAAGAGTTTTAATTTTTAGGATTCACTCTCTTTTCTCCTATATGGATACATGTAGTTGGAACTCTAAATCAAAGACGGTTTGTGCTAACTCTTTGAATCTTGACACAATAAAGTAGTTCCAAGTTCTATCTCTATGGTTTGTTTCCTATTGATGTAGCCCTAAGCAGAGACTGGCGCAAATCACTTTCATGGAAAGGGGTTGCCAAGCTTCCAAAAAACTACGAGTTTCCTGAAATCTCAGCACACATTTTTTCACCCAATCTTGATGACACTTTCAGTTAATGATCAGTACCCCAATCCCACTTGGCTCACCAAATTTCGTTCTTCTAGGTTAAACCGTTCGTTGGCAGTAACAGTTTTAATTTTCAGGTATCACGCTGTTTTCTCCTATATGGATACATGTAGTTTGAACTCTAAATCAAAGACGGTTTGTCCTAGCTCTTTGAAACTTGACACAATAAAGTAGTTCCAAGTTCTATCTCTATGGTTTGTTTCCTATTGATGTAGCCCTAAGCAGAGATGGGCGCAAATCACTTTCATGGAAAGGGGTTGCCAAGCTTCCAAAAAACTACGAGTTTCCTGAAATCTCAGCACACATTTTTTCACCCAATCTTGATGACACTTTCAGTTAATGATCAGTACCCCAATCCCACTTGGCTCACCAAATTTCGTTCTTCTAGGTTAAACCGTTCGTTGGCAGTAACAGTTTTAATTTTCAGGTTTCACTCTGTTTTCTCCTATATGGATACATGTAGTTGGAACTCTAAATCAAAGACGGTTTGTGCTAGCTCTTTGAATCTTGACACAATAAAGTAGTTCCAAGTTCTATCTCTATGGTTTGTTTCCTATTGATGTAGCCCTAAGCAGAGACGGGCGCAAATCACTTTCATGGAAAGGAGTTGCCAAGCTTCCAAAAAACTACGAGTTTCCTGAAATCTCAGCACACATTTTTTCACCCAATCTTTATGACACTTTCAGGTAATGATCAGTACCCCAATCCCACTTGGCTAACCAAATTTCGTTCTGCTAGGTTAAACCGTTCGTTGGCAGTAACAGTTTTAATTTTTAGGTTTCACTCTGTTTTCTCCTATATGGATACATGTAGTTGGAACTCTAAATCAAACACGGTTTGTGCTAGCTCTTTGAATCTTGACACTATAAAGTAGGTCCAAGTTCTATCTCTATGGTTTGTTTCCTATTGATGTAGCCCTAAGCAGAGATGGCGCAAATCACTTTCATGGAAAGGGGTTGCCAAGCTTCCAAAAAACTACGAGTTTCCTGAAATCTCAGCACACATTTTTTCACCCAATCTTGATGACACTTTCAGTTAATGATCAGTACCCCAATCCCACTTGGCTCACCAAATTTCGTTCTTCTAGGTTAAACCGTTCGTTGGCAGTAACAGTTTTAATTTTCAGGTATCACGCTGTTTTCTCCTATATGGATACATGTAGTTTGAACTCTAAATCAAAGACGGTTTGTCCTAGCTCTTTGAAACTTGACACAATAAAGTAGTTCCAAGTTCTATCTCTATGGTTTGTTTCCTATTGATGTAGCCCTAAGCAGAGACGGGCGCAAATCACTTTCATGGAAAGGGGATGCCAAGCTTCCAAAAAACTACGAGTTTCCTGAAATCTCAGCACACATTTTTTCACCCAATCTTTATGACACTTTCAGGTAATGATCAGTACCCCAATCCCACTTGGCTCACCAAATTTCGTTCTTCTAGGTTAAACCGTTCGTTGGCAGTAACAGTTTTAATTTTTAGGTTTCACTCTGTTTTCTCCTATATGGATACATGTAGTTGGAACTCTAAATCAAACACGGTTTGTGCTGGCTCTTTGAAACTTGACACAATAGAGTAGTTCCAAATTCTATCTCTATGGTTTGTTTCCTATTGATGTAGCAATAAGGAGAGACTGGCGCAAATCACTTACATGGAAAGGGGTTGCCAAGCTTCCAAAAAACTACGAGTTTCCTGAAATCTCAACACACATTTTTTCACCCAATCTTGATGACACTTTCAGTTAATGATCAGTACCCCAATCCCACTTGGCTCACCAAATTTCGTTCTTCTAGTTTCAACTGTTCGTTGGCAGTAACAGTTTTAATTTTCAGGTTTCACTCTGTTTTCTCCTATATGGATACATGTAGTTGGAACTCTAAATCAAAGACGGTTTGTGCTAGCTCTTTGAATCTTGACACAATAAAGTAGTTCCAAGTTCTATCTCTATGGTTTGTTTCCTATTAATGTAGCCCTAAGCAGAGACGGGCGCAAATCACTTTCATGGAAAGGGGTTGCCAAGCTTCCAAAAAACTACGAGTTTCCTGAAATCTCAGCACACATTTTTTCACCCAATCTTTATGACACTTTCAGGTAATGATCAGTACCCCAATCCCACTTGGCTCACCAAATTTCGTTCTGCTAGGTTAAACCGTTCGTTGGCAGTAACAGTTTTAATTTTTAGGTTTCACTCTGTTTTCTCCTATATGGATACATGTAGTTGGAACTCTAAATCAAACACTGTTTGTGCTAGCTCTTTGAAACTTGAGAAAATAAAGTAGGTCCATGTTCTATCTCTATGGTTTGTTTCCTATTGATGTAGCCCTAAGCAGAGATGGCGCAAATCACTTTCATGGAAAGGGGTTGCCAACCTTCCAAAAAACTACGAGTTTCCTGAAATCTCAGCACACATTTTTTCACCCAATCTTTATGACACTTTCAGGTAATGATCAGTACCCCAATCCCACTTGGCTCACCAAATTTCGTTCTTCTAGGTTAAACCATTCGTTGGCGCTAAGGGTTTTAATTTTTAGGTTTCACTCTGTTTTCTCCTATATGGATACATTTAGTTGGAACTCTAAATCAAAGACGGTTTGTGCTAGCTCTTTGAATCTTGACACAATAAAGTAGTTCCATGTTCTATCTCTATGGTTTGTTTCCTATTGATGTAGCCCTAAGCAGAGACTGGCGCAAATCACTTTCATGGAAAGGGGTTGCCAAGCTTCCAAAAAAACAAGAGTTTCCTGAAATCTCAGCACACATTTTTTCACCCAATCTTGATGACACTTTCAGGTAATGATCGCTACCCCAATCCCACTTGGCTTACCAAATTTCGTTCTTCAAGGTTAAAACGTTCATTGGCAGTAACAGTTTTAATTTTTAGATTTCACTCTATTTTCTCCTATATGGATACATGTAGTTGGAACTCTAAATCAAACACGGTTTGTGCTAGCTCTTTGAAACTTGACACAATAAATAGTTCCAAGTTATAACTCTACGGTTTGTTTCCTATTGATGTAGCCCTAAGCAGAGACTGGCGCAAATCACTTTCATGGAAAGGGGTTGCCAACCTTCCAAAAAACTACGAGTTTCCTGAAATCTCAGCACACATTTTTTCACCCAATCTTGATGACACTTTCAGGTAATGATCAGTACCCCAATCCCACTTGGCTCACCAAATTTCGTTCTTCTAGGTTAAACCGTTCGTTGGCAGTAAGAGTTTTAATTTTTAGGATTCACTCTCTTTTCTCCTATATGGATACATGTAGTTGGAACTCTAAATCAAAGACGGTTTGTGCTAACTCTTTGAATCTTGACACAATAAAGTAGTTCCAAGTTCTATCTCTATGGTTTGTTTCCTATTGATGTAGCCCTAAGCAGAGACTGGCGCAAATTACTTTCATGGAAAGGGGTTGCCAAGAATCCAAAAAACTACGAGTTTCCAGAAATATCGGCACACATTTTTTCACCATATCTAGATGACACTTTCAGGTAATGGTCAGTATCCCAATCCCACTTGGCTCACCAAATTTCGTTCTTCTAGGTTAAACCGTTGATTGGCAGTAACAGTTTTAAATTTTAGGTTTCACTCTGTTTTTTCCTATATGGATTCATGTTGTTTGAACTCTAAATCAAACACGGTTTGTGCTGGCTCTTTGAAACTTGACACAATAGAGTAGTTCCAAATTCTATCTCTATGGTTTGTTTCCTATTGATGTAGCCCTAAGCAGAGACTGGCGCAAATCACTTACATGGAAAGGGGTTGCCAAGCTTCCAAAAAACTACGAGTTTCCTGAAATCTCAGCACACATTTTTTCACCCAATCTTGATGACACTTTCAGATAATGATCAGTACCCCAATCCCACTTGGCTCACCAAATTTCGTTCTTCTAGGTTAAACCGTTCGTTGGCAGTAACAGTTTTAATTTTCAGGTATCACGCTGTTTTCTCCTATATGGATACATGTAGTTTGAACTCTAAATCAAAGACGGTTTGTCCTAGCTCTTTGAAACTTGACACAATAAAGTAGTTCCAAGTTCTATCTCTATGGTTTGTTTCCTATTGATGTAGCCCTAAGCAGAGACGGTCGCAAATCACTTTCATGGAAAGGGGTTGCCAAGCTTCCAAAAAACTACGAGTTTCCTGAAATCTCAGCACACATTTTTTCACCCAATCTTGATGACACTTTCAGTTAATGATCAGTACCCCAATCCCACTTGGCTCACCAAATTTCGTTCTTCTAGGTTAAACCGTTCGTTGGCAGTAACAGTTTTAATTTTCAGGTTTCACTCTGTTTTCTCCTATATGGATACATGTAGTTGGAACTCTAAATCAAAGACGGTTTGTGCTAGCTCTTTGAATCTTGACACAATAAAGTAGTTCCAAGTTCTATCTCTATGGTTTGTTTCCTATTGATGTAGCCCTAAGCAGAGACGGGCGCAAATCACTTTCATGGAAAGGAGTTGCCAAGCTTCCAAAAAACTACGAGTTTCCTGAAATCTCAGCACACATTTTTTCACCCAATCTTTATGACACTTTCAGGTAATGATCAGTACCCCAATCCCACTTGGCTAACCAAATTTCGTTCTGCTAGGTTAAACCGTTCGTTGGCAGTAACAGTTTTAATTTTTAGGTTTCACTCTGTTTTCTCCTATATGGATACATGTAGTTGGAACTCTAAATCAAACACGGTTTGTGCTAGCTCTTTGAATCTTGACACTATAAAGTAGGTCCAAGTTCTATCTCTATGGTTTGTTTCCTATTGATGTAGCCCTAAGCAGAGATGGCGCAAATCACTTTCATGGAAAGGGGTTGCCAAGCTTCCAAAAAACTACGAGTTTCCTGAAATCTCAGCACACATTTTTTCACCCAATCTTGATGACACTTTCAGTTAATGATCAGTACCCCAATCCCACTTGGCTCACCAAATTTCGTTCTTCTAGGTTAAACCGTTCGTTGGCAGTAACAGTTTTAATTTTCAGGTATCACGCTGTTTTCTCCTATATGGATACATGTAGTTTGAACTCTAAATCAAAGACGGTTTGTCCTAGCTCTTTGAAACTTGACACAATAAAGTAGTTCCAAGTTCTATCTCTATGGTTTGTTTCCTATTGATGTAGCCCTAAGCAGAGACGGGCGCAAATCACTTTCATGGAAAGGGGATGCCAAGCTTCCAAAAAACTACGAGTTTCCTGAAATCTCAGCACACATTTTTTCACCCAATCTTTATGACACTTTCAGGTAATGATCAGTACCCCAATCCCACTTGGCTCACCAAATTTCGTTCTTCTAGGTTAAACCGTTCGTTGGCAGTAACAGTTTTAATTTTTAGGTTTCACTCTGTTTTCTCCTATATGGATACATGTAGTTGGAACTCTAAATCAAACACGGTTTGTGCTGGCTCTTTGAAACTTGACACAATAGAGTAGTTCCAAATTCTATCTCTATGGTTTGTTTCCTATTGATGTAGCAATAAGGAGAGACTGGCGCAAATCACTTACATGGAAAGGGGTTGCCAAGCTTCCAAAAAACTACGAGTTTCCTGAAATCTCAACACACATTTTTTCACCCAATCTTGATGACACTTTCAGTTAATGATCAGTACCCCAATCCCACTTGGCTCACCAAATTTCGTTCTTCTAGTTTCAACTGTTCGTTGGCAGTAACAGTTTTAATTTTCAGGTTTCACTCTGTTTTCTCCTATATGGATACATGTAGTTGGAACTCTAAATCAAAGACGGTTTGTGCTAGCTCTTTGAATCTTGACACAATAAAGTAGTTCCAAGTTCTATCTCTATGGTTTGTTTCCTATTAATGTAGCCCTAAGCAGAGACGGGCGCAAATCACTTTCATGGAAAGGGGTTGCCAAGCTTCCAAAAAACTACGAGTTTCCTGAAATCTCAGCACACATTTTTTCACCCAATCTTTATGACACTTTCAGGTAATGATCAGTACCCCAATCCCACTTGGCTCACCAAATTTCGTTCTGCTAGGTTAAACCGTTCGTTGGCAGTAACAGTTTTAATTTTTAGGTTTCACTCTGTTTTCTCCTATATGGATACATGTAGTTGGAACTCTAAATCAAACACTGTTTGTGCTAGCTCTTTGAAACTTGAGAAAATAAAGTAGGTCCATGTTCTATCTCTATGGTTTGTTTCCTATTGATGTAGCCCTAAGCAGAGATGGCGCAAATCACTTTCATGGAAAGGGGTTGCCAACCTTCCAAAAAACTACGAGTTTCCTGAAATCTCAGCACACATTTTTTCACCCAATCTTTATGACACTTTCAGGTAATGATCAGTACCCCAATCCCACTTGGCTCACCAAATTTCGTTCTTCTAGGTTAAACCATTCGTTGGCGCTAAGGGTTTTAATTTTTAGGTTTCACTCTGTTTTCTCCTATATGGATACATGTAGTTGGAACTCTAAATCAAAGACGGTTTGTGCTAGCTCTTTGAATCTTGACACAATAAAGTAGTTCCATGTTCTATCTCTATGGTTTGTTTCCTATTGATGTAGCCCTAAGCAGAGACTGGCGCAAATCACTTTCATGGAAAGGGGTTGCCAAGCTTCCAAAAAAACAAGAGTTTCCTGAAATCTCAGCACACATTTTTTCACCCAATCTTGATGACACTTTCAGGTAATGATCGCTACCCCAATCCCACTTGGCTTACCAAATTTCGTTCTTCAAGGTTAAAACGTTCGTTGGCAGTAACAGTTTTAATTTTTAGATTTCACTCTATTTTCTCCTATATGGATACATGTAGTTGGAACTCTAAATCAAACACGGTTTGTGCTAGCTCTTTGAAACTTGACACAATAAATAGTTCCAAGTTATAACTCTACGGTTTGTTTCCTATTGATGTAGCCCTAAGCAGAGACTGGCGCAAATCACTTTCATGGAAAGGGGTTGCCAACCTTCCAAAAAACTACGAGTTTCCTGAAATCTCAGCACACATTTTTATACCCAATCTTGATGACACTTTCAGGTAATGATCAGTACCCCAATCCCACTTGGCTCACCAAATTTCGTTCTTCTAGGTTAAACCGTTCGTTGGCAGTAAGAGTTTTAATTTTTAGGATTCACTCTCTTTTCTCCTATATGGATACATGTAGTTGGAACTCTAAATCAAAGACGGTTTGTGCTAACTCTTTGAATCTTGACACAATAAAGTAGTTCCAAGTTCTATCTCTATGGTTTGTTTCCTATTGATGTAGCCCTAAGCAGAGACTGGCGCAAATTACTTTCATGGAAAGGGGTTGCCAAGAATCCAAAAAACTACGAGTTTCCAGAAATATCGGCACACATTTTTTCACCATATCTAGATGACACTTTCAGGTAATGGTCAGTATCCCAATCCCACTTGGCTCACCAAATTTCGTTCTTCTAGGTTAAACCGTTGATTGGCAGTAACAGTTTTAAATTTTAGGTTTCACTCTGTTTTTTCCTATATGGATTCATGTTGTTTGAACTCTAAATCAAACACGGTTTGTGCTGGCTCTTTGAAACTTGACACAATAGAGTAGTTCCAAATTCTATCTCTATGGTTTGTTTCCTATTGATGTAGCCCTAAGCAGAGACTGGCGCAAATCACTTACATGGAAAGGGGTTGCCAAGCTTCCAAAAAACTACGAGTTTCCTGAAATCTCAGCACACATTTTTTCACCCAATCTTGATGACACTTTCAGATAATGATCAGTACCCCAATCCCACTTGGCTCACCAAATTTCGTTCTTCTAGGTTAAACCGTTCGTTGGCAGTAACAGTTTTAATTTTCAGGTATCACGCTGTTTTCTCCTATATGGATACATGTAGTTTGAACTCTAAATCAAAGACGGTTTGTCCTAGCTCTTTGAAACTTGACACAATAAAGTAGTTCCAAGTTCTATCTCTATGGTTTGTTTCCTATTGATGTAGCCCTAAGCAGATACGGTCGCAAATCACTTTCATGGAAAGGGGTTGCCAAGCTTCCAAAAAACTACGAGTTTCCTGAAATCTCAGCACACATTTTTTCACCCAATCTTGATGACACTTTCAGTTAATGATCAGTACCCCAATCCCACTTGGCTCACCAAATTTCGTTCTTCTAGGTTAAACCGTTCGTTGGCAGTAACAGTTTTAATTTTCAGGTTTCACTCTGTTTTCTCCTATATGGATACATGTAGTTGGAACTCTAAATCAAAGACGGTTTGTGCTAGCTCTTTGAATCTTGACACAATAAAGTAGTTCCAAGTTCTATCTCTATGGTTTGTTTCCTATTGATGTAGCCCTAAGCAGAGACGGGCGCAAATCACTTTCATGGAAAGGAGTTGCCAAGCTTCCAAAAAACTACGAGTTTCCTGAAATCTCAGCACACATTTTTTCACCCAATCTTTATGACACTTTCAGGTAATGATCAGTACCCCAATCCCACTTGGCTAACCAAATTTCGTTCTGCTAGGTTAAACCGTTCGTTGGCAGTAACAGTTTTAATTTTTAGGTTTCACTCTGTTTTCTCCTATATGGATACATGTAGTTGGAACTCTAAATCAAACACGGTTTGTGCTAGCTCTTTGAATCTTGACACTATAAAGTAGGTCCAAGTTCTATCTCTATGGTTTGTTTCCTATTGATGTAGCCCTAAGCAGAGATGGCGCAAATCACTTTCATGGAAAGGGGTTGCCAAGCTTCCAAAAAACTACGAGTTTCCTGAAATCTCAGCACACATTTTTTCACCCAATCTTGATGACACTTTCAGTTAATGATCAGTACCCCAATCCCACTTGGCTCACCAAATTTCGTTCTTCTAGGTTAAACCGTTCGTTGGCAGTAACAGTTTTAATTTTCAGGTATCACGCTGTTTTCTCCTATATGGATACATGTAGTTTGAACTCTAAATCAAAGACGGTTTGTCCTAGCTCTTTGAAACTTGACACAATAAAGTAGTTCCAAGTTCTATCTCTATGGTTTGTTTCCTATTGATGTAGCCCTAAGCAGAGACGGGCGCAAATCACTTTCATGGAAAGGGGATGCCAAGCTTCCAAAAAACTACGAGTTTCCTGAAATCTCAGCACACATTTTTTCACCCAATCTTTATGACACTTTCAGGTAATGATCAGTACCCCAATCCCACTTGGCTCACCAAATTTCGTTCTTCTAGGTTAAACCGTTCGTTGGCAGTAAGGGTTTTAATTTTTAGGTTTCACTCTGTTTTCTCCTATATGGATACATGTAGTTGGAACTCTAAATCAAACACGGTTTGTGCTGGCTCTTTGAAACTTGACACAATAGAGTAGTTCCAAATTCTATCTCTATGGTTTGTTTCCTATTGATGTAGCAATAAGGAGAGACTGGCGCAAATCACTTACATGGAAAGGGGTTGCCAAGCTTCCAAAAAACTACGAGTTTCCTGAAATCTCAACACACATTTTTTCACCCAATCTTGATGACACTTTCAGTTAATGATCAGTACCCCAATCCCACTTGGCTCACCAAATTTCGTTCTTCTAGTTTCAACTGTTCGTTGGCAGTAACAGTTTTAATTTTCAGGTTTCACTCTGTTTTCTCCTATATGGATACATGTAGTTGGAACTCTAAATCAAAGACGGTTTGTGCTAGCTCTTTGAATCTTGACACAATAAAGTAGTTCCAAGTTCTATCTCTATGGTTTGTTTCCTATTAATGTAGCCCTAAGCAGAGACGGGCGCAAATCACTTTCATGGAAAGGGGTTGCCAAGCTTCCAAAAAACTACGAGTTTCCTGAAATCTCAGCACACATTTTTTCACCCAATCTTTATGACACTTTCAGGTAATGATCAGTACCCCAATCCCACTTGGCTCACCAAATTTCGTTCTGCTAGGTTAAACCGTTCGTTGGCAGTAACAGTTTTAATTTTTAGGTTTCACTCTGTTTTCTCCTATATG
This sequence comes from Spermophilus citellus, assembly GCF_964194105.1. NCBI lineage: Eukaryota > Metazoa > Chordata > Mammalia > Rodentia > Sciuridae > Spermophilus > Spermophilus citellus. The sequence goes on from NC_138187.1 coordinate 54,466,708, forward strand.
GATACATGTAGTTGGAACTCTAAATCAAACACTGTTTGTGCTAGCTCTTTGAAACTTGAGAAAATAAAGTAGGTCCATGTTCTATCTCTATGGTTTGTTTCCTATTGATGTAGCCCTAAGCAGAGATGGCGCAAATCACTTTCATGGAAAGGGGTTGCCAACCTTCCAAAAAACTACGAGTTTCCTGAAATCTCAGCACACATTTTTTCACCCAATCTTTATGACACTTTCAGGTAATGATCAGTACCCCAATCCCACTTGGCTCACCAAATTTCGTTCTTCTAGGTTAAACCATTCGTTGGCGCTAAGGGTTTTAATTTTTAGGTTTCACTCTGTTTTCTCCTATATGGATACATGTAGTTGGAACTCTAAATCAAAGACGGTTTGTGCTAGCTCTTTGAATCTTGACACAATAAAGTAGTTCCATGTTCTATCTCTATGGTTTGTTTCCTATTGATGTAGCCCTAAGCAGAGACTGGCGCAAATCACTTTCATGGAAAGGGGTTGCCAAGCTTCCAAAAAAACAAGAGTTTCCTGAAATCTCAGCACACATTTTTTCACCCAATCTTGATGACACTTTCAGGTAATGATCGCTACCCCAATCCCACTTGGCTTACCAAATTTCGTTCTTCAAGGTTAAAACGTTCGTTGGCAGTAACAGTTTTAATTTTTAGATTTCACTCTATTTTCTCCTATATGGATACATGTAGTTGGAACTCTAAATCAAACACGGTTTGTGCTAGCTCTTTGAAACTCGACACAATAAATAGTTCCAAGTTATAACTCTACGGTTTGTTTCCTATTGATGTAGCCCTAAGCAGAGACTGGCGCAAATCACTTTCATGGAAAGGGGTTGCCAACCTTCCAAAAAACTACGAGTTTCCTGAAATCTCAGCACACATTTTTTCACCCAATCTTGATGACACTTTCAGGTAATGATCAGTACCCCAATCCCACTTGGCTCACCAAATTTCGTTCTTCTAGGTTAAACCGTTCGTTGGCAGTAAGAGTTTTAATTTTTAGGATTCACTCTCTTTTCTCCTATATGGATACATGTAGTTGGAACTCTAAATCAAAGACGGTTTGTGCTAACTCTTTGAATCTTGACACAATAAAGTAGTTCCAAGTTCTATCTCTATGGTTTGTTTCCTATTGATGTAGCCCTAAGCAGAGACTGGCGCAAATTACTTTCATGGAAAGGGGTTGCCAAGAATCCAAAAAACTACGAGTTTCCAGAAATATCGGCACACATTTTTTCACCCTATCTAGATGACACTTTCAGGTAATGATCAGTATCCCAATCCCACTTGGCTCACCAAATTTCGTTCTTCTAGGTTAAACCGTTGATTGGCAGTAACAGTTTTAAATTTTAGGTTTCACTCTGTTTTTTCCTATATGGATTCATGTTGTTTGAACTCTAAATCAAACACGGTTTGTGCTGGCTCTTTGAAACTTGACACAATAGAGTAGTTCCAAATTCTATCTCTATGGTTTGTTTCCTATTGATGTAGCCCTAAGCAGAGACTGGCGCAAATCACTTACATGGAAAGGGGTTGCCAAGCTTCCAAAAAACTACGAGTTTCCTGAAATCTCAGCACACATTTTTTCACCCAATCTTGATGACACTTTCAGTTAATGATCAGTACCCCAATCCCACTTGGCTCACCAAATTTCGTTCTTCTAGGTTAAACCGTTCGTTGGCAGTAACAGTTTTAATTTTCAGGTATCACGCTGTTTTCTCCTATATGGATACATGTAGTTTGAACTCTAAATCAAAGACGGTTTGTCCTAGCTCTTTGAAACTTGACACAATAAAGTAGTTCCAAGTTCTATCTCTATGGTTTGTTTCCTATTGATGTAGCCCTAAGCAGAGACGGTCGCAAATCACTTTCATGGAAAGGGGTTGCCAAGCTTCCAAAAAACTACGAGTTTCCTGAAATCTCAGCACACATTTTTTCACCCAATCTTGATGACACTTTCAGTTAATGATCAGTACCCCAATCCCACTTGGCTCACCAAATTTCGTTCTTCTAGGTTAAACCGTTCGTTGGCAGTAACAGTTTTAATTTTCAGGTTTCACTCTGTTTTCTCCTATATGGATACATGTAGTTGGAACTCTAAATCAAAGACGGTTTGTGCTAGCTCTTTGAATCTTGACACAATAAAGTAGGTCCAAGTTCTATCTCTATGGTTTGTTTCCTATTGATGTAGCCCTAAGCAGAGATGGCGCAAATCACTTTCATGGAAAGGGGTTGCCAACCTTCCAAAAAACTACGAGTTTCCTGAAATCTCAGCACACATTTTTTCACCCAATCTTTATGACACTTTCAGGTAATGATCAGTACCCCAATCCCACTTGGCTAACCAAATTTCGTTCTGCTAGGTTAAACCGTTCGTTGGCAGTAACAGTTTTAATTTTTAGGTTTCACTCTGTTTTCTCCTATATGGATACATGTAGTTGGAACTCTAAATCAAACACGGTTTGTGCTAGCTCTTTGAATCTTGACACTATAAAGTAGGTCCAAGTTCTATCTCCATGGTTTGTTTCCTATTGATGTAGCCCTAAGCAGAGATGGCGCAAATCACTTTCATGGAAAGGGGTTGCCAAGCTTCCAAAAAACTACCAGTTTCCTGAAATCTCAGCACACATTTTTTCACCCAATCTTGATGACACTTTCATTTAATGATCAGTACCCCAATCCCACTTGGCTAACCAAATTTCGTTCTTCTAGGTTAAACCGTTCATTGGCAGTAACAGTTTTAATTTTCAGGTATCACGCTGTTTTCTCCTATATGGATACATGTAGTTTGAACTCTAAATCAAAGACGGTTTGTCCTAGCTCTTTGAAACTTGACACAATAAAGTAGTTCCAAGTTCTATCTCTATGGTTTGTTTCCTATTGATGTAGCCCTAAGCAGAGACTGGCGCAAATCACTTTCATGGAAAGGGGTTGCCAAGAATCCAAAAAACTACGAGTTTCCAGAAATATCGGCACACATTTTTTCACCCTATCTAGATGACACTTTCAGGTAATGATCAGTATCCCAATCCCACTTGGCTCACCAAATTTCGTTCTTCTAGGTTAAACCGTTGATTGGCAGTAACAGTTTTAAATTTTAGGTTTCACTCTGTTTTTTCCTATATGGATTCATGTTGTTTGAACTCTAAATCAAACACGGTTTGTGCTGGCTCTTTGAAACTTGACACAATAGAGTAGTTCCAAATTCTATCTCTATGGTTTGTTTCCTATTGATGTGGCCCTAAGCAGAGACTGGCGCAAATCACTTACATGGAAAGGGGTTGCCAAGCTTCCAAAAAACTACGAGTTTCCTGAAATCTCAGCACACATTTTTTCACCCAATCTTGATGACACTTTCAGTTAATGATCAGTACCCCAATCCCACTTGGCTCACCAAATTTCGTTCTTCTAGGTTAAACCGTTCGTTGGCAGTAACAGTTTTAATTTTCAGGTTTCACTCTGTTTTCTCCTATATGGATACATGTAGTTGGAACTCTAAATCAAAGACGGTTTGTGCTAGCTCTTTGAATCTTGACACAATAAAGTAGGTCCAAGTTCTATCTCTATGGTTTGTTTCCTATTGATGTAGCCCTAAGCAGAGATGGCGCAAATCACTTTCATGGAAAGGGGTTGCCAACCTTCCAAAAAACTACGAGTTTCCTGAAATCTCAGCACACATTTTTTCACCCAATCTTTATGACACTTTCAGGTAATGATCAGTACCCCAATCCCACTTGGCTAACCAAATTTCGTTCTGCTAGGTTAAACCGTTCGTTGGCAGTAACAGTTTTAATTTTTAGGTTTCACTCTGTTTTCTCCTATATGGATACATGTAGTTGGAACTCTAAATCAAACACGGTTTGTGCTAGCTCTTTGAATCTTGACACTATAAAGTAGGTCCAAGTTCTATCTCCATGGTTTGTTTCCTATTGATGTAGCCCTAAGCAGAGATGGCGCAAATCACTTTCATGGAAAGGGTTTGCCAAGCTTCCAAAAAACTACGAGTTTCCTGAAATCTCAGCACACATTTTTTCACCCAATCTTGATGACACTTTCAGTTAATGATCAGTACCCCAATCCCACTTGGCTAACCAAATTTCGTTCTTCTAGGTTAAACCGTTCGTTGGCAGTAACAGTTTTAATTTTCAGGTATCACACTGTTTTCTCCTATATGGATACATGTAGTTTGAACTCTAAATCAAAGACGGTTTGTCCTAGCTCTTTGAAACTTGACACAATAAAGTAGTTCCAAGTTCTATCTCTATGGTTTGTTTCCTATTGATGTAGCCCTAAGCAGAGACGGGCGCAAATCACTTTCATGGAAAGGGGATGCCAAGCTTCCAAAAAACTACGAGTTTCCTGAAATCTCAGCACACATTTTTTCACCCAATCTTTATGACACTTTCAGGTAATGATCAGTACCCCAATCCCACTTGGCTCACCAAATTTCGTTCTTCTAGGTTAAACCGTTCGTTGGCAGTAACAGTTTTAATTTTTAGGTTTCACTCTGTTTTCTCCTATATGGATACATGTAGTTGGAACTCTAAATCAAACACGGTTTGTGCTAGCTCTTTGAATCTTGACACTATAAAGTAGGTCCAAGTTCTATCTCTATGGTTTGTTTCCTATTGATGTAGCCCTAAGCAGAGACTGGCGCAAATCACTTTCAAGGAAAGGGGTTGCCAAGCTTCCAAAAAACCACGAGTTTCCTGAAATCTCAGCACACATTTTTTCACCCAATCTTGATGACACTTTCAGGTAATTATCACTACCCCAATCTCACTTGGCTAACCAAATTTCGTTCTTCTAGGTTAAACCGTTCGTTGGCAGTAACAGTTTTAATTTTTAGATTTCACTCTATTTTCTCCTATATGGATACATGTAGTTGGAACTCTAAATCAAACACGTCTTGTGCTAGCTCTTTGAAACTTGACACAATAAAGTAGTTCCAAGTTCTAACTCTATGGTTTGTTTCCTATTGATGTAGCCCTAAGCAGAGACTGGCGCAAATCACTTTCATGGAAAGTGGTTGCCAAGAATCCAAAAAACTACGAGTTTCCAGAAATCTCGGCACACATTTTTTCACCCTATCTTGATGACACTTTCAGGTAATGATCAGTATCCCAATCCCACTTGGCTCACCAAATTTCGTTCTTCTAGGTTAAACCGTTCATTGGCAGTAACAGTTTTAAATTTTAGGTTTTACTCGGTTTTTTCCTATATGGATTCATGTAGTTTGAACTCTAAATCAAACACTGTATGTGCTGGCTCTTTGAAACTTGACACAATAGAGTAGTTCCAAATTCTATCTCTATGGTTTGTTTCCTACTGATGTAGCCCTAAGCAGAGACTGGCGCAAATCACTTACATGGAATGGGGTTGCCAAGCTTCCAAAAAAGTACGAGTTTCCTGAAATCTCAGCACATATTTTTTCACCCAATCTTGATGACACTTTCAGTTAATGATCAGTACCCCAATCCCACTTGGGTCACCAAATTTCGTTCTTCTAGGTTAAACCGTTCGTTAGCAGTAACAGTTTTAATTTTCAGGTTTCACTCTGTTTTCTCCTATATGGATACATGTAGTTGGAACTCTAAATCAAAGACGGTTTGTCCTAGCTCTTTGAAACTTGACACAATAAAGTAGTTCCAAGTTCTATCTCTATGGTTTGTTTCCTATTGATGTAGCCCTAAGCAGAGACGGGCGCAAATCACATTCATGGAAAGGGGTTGCCAAGCTTCCAAAAAACTACGAGTTTCCTGAAATCTCAGCACACATTTTTTCACCCAATCTTTATGACACTTTCAGGTAATGATCAGTACCCGAATCCCACTTGGCTCACCAAATTTCGTTCTTCTAGGTTAAACCGTTCTTTGGCAGTAACAGTTTTAATTTTTAGGTTTCACTCTGTTTTCTCCGATATGGATACATGTAGTTGGAACTCTAAATCAAACACGGTTTGTGCTAGCTCTTTGAATCTTGACACAATAAAGTAGGTCCAAGTTGTATCTCTATGGTTTGTTTCCTATTGATGTAGCCCTAAGCAGAGATGGCGCAAATCACTTTCATGGAAAGGGGTTGCCAACCTTCCAAAAAACTACGAGTTTCCTGAAATCTCAGCACACATTTTTTCACCCAATCTTGATGACACTTTCAGGTAATGATCAGTACCCCAATCCCACTTGGCTCACCAAATTTCGTTCTTCTAGGTTAAACCGTTTGTTGGCAGTAAGAGTTTTAATTTTTAGGTTTCACTCTGTTTTCTCCTATATGGATACATGTAGTTGGAACTCTAAATCAAAGACGGTTTGTGCTAGCTCTTTGAATCTTGACACAATAAAGTAGTTCCAAGTTCTATCTCCATGGTTTGTTTCCTATTGATGTAGCACTAAGCAGAGACTGGCGCAAATCACTTTCATGGAAAGGGGTTGCCAAGCTTCCAAAAAACTACGAGTTTCCTAAAATCTCAGCACACATTTTTTCACCCAATCTTGATGACACTTTCAGGTAATGATCACTACCCCAATCCCACTTGGCTAACCAAATTTCGTTCTTCTAGGTTAAACCGTTCGTTGGCCGTAACAGTTTTAATTTTTAGATTTCACTCTATTTTCTCCTATATGGATACATGTAGTTGGAACTCTAAATCAAACACGGTTTGTGCTAGCTCTTTGAAACTTGACACAATAAAGTAGTTCCAAGTTCTAACTCTATGGTTTGTTTCCTATTGATGTAGCCCTAAGCAGAGACTGGCGCAAATCACTTTCATGGAAACGGGTTGCCAAGAATCCAAAAAACTACGAGTTTCCAGAAATCTCGGCACACATTTTTTCACCCTATCTTGATGACACTTTCAGGTAATGATCAGTATCCCAATCCCACTTGGCTCACCAAATTTCGTTCTTCTAGGTTAAACCGTTCATTGGCAGTAACAGTTTTAAATTTTAAGTTTCACACTGTTTTTTCCTATATGGATTCATGTAGTTTGAACTCTAAATCAAACACGGTTTGTGCTGGCTCTTTGAAACTTGACACAATAGAGTAGTTCCAAATTCTATCTCTATGGTTTGTTTCCTATTGATGTAGCCCTAAGCAGAGACTGGCGCAAATCACTTTCATGGAAAGGGGTTGCCAAGCTTCCAAAAAACTACGAGTTTCCTGAAATCTCAACACACATTTTTTCACCCAATCTTGATGACACTTTCAGTTAATGATCAGTACCCCAATCCCACTTGGCTCACCAAATTTCGTTCTTCTAGGTTAAACCGTTCGTTTGCAGTAACAGTTTTAATTTTTAGGATTCACTCTGTTTTCTCCTATATGGGTACATGTAGTTGGAACTCTAAATCAAAGACGGTTTGTGCTAGCTCTTTGAAACTTGACACAATAAAGTAGTTCCAAGTTCTAACTCTATGGTTTGTTTCCTATTGATGTAGCCCTAAGCAGAGACGGGCGCAAATCACTTTCATGGAAAGGGGTTGCCAAGAATCCAAAAAACTACGAGGTTCCAGAAATCTCGGCACACATTTTTTCACCCTATCTTGATGACACTTTCAGGTAATGATCAGTATCCCAATCCCACTTGGCTCACCAAATTTCGTTCTTCTAGGTTAAACCGTTCATTGGCAGTAACAGTTTTAAATTTTAGGTTTCACTCGGTTTTTTCCTATATGGATTCATGTAGTTTGAACTCTAAATAAAACACGGTATGTGCTGGCTCTTTGAAACTTGACACAATAGAGTAGTTCCAAATTCTATCTCTATGGTTTGTTTCCTATTGATGTAGCCCTAAGCAGAGACTGGCGCAAATCACTTACATGGAAAGGGGTTGCCAAGCTTCCAAAAAAGTACGAGTTTCCTGAAATCTCAGCACATATTTTTTCAACCAATCTTGATGACACTTTCAGTTAATGATCAGTACCCCAATCCCACTTGGCTCACCAAATTTCGTTCTTCTAGGTTAAACCGTTCGTTGGCAGTAACAGTTTTAATTTTCAGGTTTCACTCTGTTTTCTCCTATATGGATACATGTATTTGGAACTCTAAATCAAAGACGGTTTGTCCTAGCTCTTTGAAACTTGACAGAATAAAGTAGTTCCAAGTTCTATCTCTATGGTTTGTTTCCTATTGATGTAGCCCTAAGCAGAGACGGGCGCAAATCACATTCATGGAAAGGGGTTGCCAAGCTTCCAAAAAACTACGAGTTTCCTGAAATCTCAGCACACATTTTTTCACCCAATCTTTATGACACTTTCAGGTAATGATCAGTACCCCAATCCCACTTGGCTCACCAAATTTCGTTCTTCTAGGTTAAACCGTTCGTTGGCAGTAACAGTTTTAATTTTTAGGTTTCACTCTGTTTTCTCCGATATGGATACATGTAGTTGGAACTCTAAATCAAACACGGTTTGTGCTAGCTCATTTAATCTTGACAAAATAAAGTAGGTCCAAGTTCTATCTCTATGGTTTGTTTCCTATTGATGTAGCCCTAAGCAGAGATGGCGCAAATCACTTTCATGAAAACGGGTTTCCAAGAATCCAAAAAACTACGAGTTTCCTGACATCTCAGCACAAATTTTTTCACCCAATCTTGATGACACTTTCAGGTAATGATCAGTACCCCAATCCCACTTGGCTCACCAAATATCGTTCTTCTAGGTTAAACCGTTCGTTGGCAGTAACAGTTTTAATTTTTAGGTTTCACTCTGTTTTCTCCTATATGGATACATGTAGTTGGAACTCTAAATCAAAGACGGTTTGTGCTAGCTCTTTGAATCTTGACACAATAAAGTAGTTCCAAGTTCTATCTCTATGGTTTGTTTCCTATTGATGTAGCCCTAAGCAGAGACTGGCGCAAAGCACTTTCATGGAAAGGGGTTGCCAAGCTTCCAAAAAACTACGAGTTTCCTAAAATCTCAGCACACATTTTTTCACCCAATCTTGATGACACTTTCAGGTAATGATCACTACCCCAATCCCACTTGGCTAACCAAATTTCGTTCTTCTAGGTTAAACCGTTCATTGGCCGTAACAGTTTTAATTTTTAGATTTCACTCTATTTTCTCCTATATGGATACATGTAGTTGGAACACTAAATCAAACACGGTTTGTGCTAGCTCTTTGAAACTTGACACAATAAAGTAGTTCCAAGTTCTAACTCTATGGTTTGTTTCCTATTGATGTAGCCCTAAGCAGAGACTGGCGCAAATCACTTTCATGAAAACGGGTTTCCAAGAATCCAAAAAACTACGAGTTTCCAGAAATCTCGGCACACATTTTTTCACCCAATCTTGATGACACTTTCAGGTAATGATCAGTACCCCAATCCCACTTGGCTCACCAAATTTCGTTCTTCTAGGTTAAACCGTTCATTGGCAGTAACAGTTTTAAATTTTAGGTTTCACTCGGTTTTTTCCTATAAGGATTCATGTAGTTTGAACTCTAAATCAAACACGGTATGTGCTGGCTCTTTGAAACTTGACACAATAGAGTAGTTCCAAATTCTATCTCTATGGTTTGTTTCCTATTAATGTAGCCCTAAGCAGAGACTGGCGCAAATCACTTACATGAAAACGGGTTGCCAAGAATCCAAAAAACTACGAGTTTCCTGAAATCTCTGCACACATTTTTTCACCCTATCTTGATGACACTTTCAGGTAATGATCAGTATCCCAATCCCACTTGGCTCACCAAATTTCGTTCTTCTAGGTTAAACCGTTCATTGGCAGTAACAGTTTTAAATTTTAGGTTTCACTCGGTTTTTTCCTATATGGATTCATGTAGTTTGAACTCTAAATCAAACACGGTATGTGCTGGCTGTTTGAAACTTGACACAATAGAGTAGTTCCAAATTCTATCTCTATGGTTTGTTTCCTATTGATGTAGCCCTAAGCAGAGACGGGGGCAAATCACTTTCATGGAAAGGGGTTGCCAAGCTTCCAAAAAACTATGAGTTTCCTGAAATCTCAGCACACATTTTTTCACCCAATCTTGATGACACTTTCAGGTAATGATCAGTACCCCAATCTCACTTGGCTCACCAAATTTCGTTCTTCTAGGTTAAACCGTTCGTTGGCAGTAACAGTTTTAATTTTTAGGTTTCACTCTGTTTTCTCCGATATGGATACATGTAGTAGGTACTCTAAATCAAACATGGTTTGTGCTAGCTCTTTGAAACTTGACACAATAGAGTAGTTCCAAATTCTATCTCTATGGTTTGTTTCCTATTGATGTAGCCCTAAGCAGAGACTGGCAGAAATCACTTTCATGGAAAGGGGTTGCCAAGCTTCCAAAAAACCACGAGTTTCCTGAAATCTCAGCACACATTTTTTCACCCAATCTTGATGACACTTTCAGGTAATGATCACTACCCCAATCCCACTTGGCTCACCAAATTTCGTTCTTCTAGGTTAAACCGTTCGTTGGCAGTAACAGTTTTAATTTTCAGGTTTCACTCTGTTTTCTCCGATATGGACACATGTAGTTGGAACTCTAAATCAAAGACGGTTTGTCCTAGCTCTTTGAAACATGACACAATAAAGTAGTTCCAAGTTCTATTTCTATGGTTTGTTTCCTATTGATGTAGCCCTAAGCAGAGGCGGGCGCAAATCACTTTCATGGAAAGGGGTTGCCAAGCTTCCAAAAAACTACGAGTTTCCTGAAATCTCAGCACACATTTTTTCACCCAATCTTGATGACACTTTCAGGTAATGATTAGTACCCCAATCCCACTTGGCTCACCAAATTTCGTTCTTCTAGGTTAAACCGTTCGTTGGCAGTAACAGTTTTAATTTTTAGGTTTCACTCTGTTTTCTCCTATATGGATACATGTAGTTGGAACTCTAAATCAAACACGGTTTTTGCTAGCTCTTTTAAACTTGACACAATAAAGTAGGTCCAAGTTCTATCTCTATGGTTTGTTTCCTATTGATGTAGCCCTAAGCAGAGATGGCGCAAATCACTTTCATGGAAAGGGGTTGCCAGCCTTCCAAAAAACTACGAGTTTCCTGAAATCTCAGCACACATTTTTTCACCCAATCTTGATGACACTTTCAGGTAATGATCAGTACCCCAATCCAACTTGGCTCACCAAATTTCGTTCTTCTAGGTTAAACCGTTCGTTGGCAGTAAGGGTTTTAATTTTTAGGTTTCACTCTGTTTTCTCCTATATGGATACATGTAGTTGGAACTCTAAATCAAAGACGGTTTTTGCTAGCTCTTTGAATCTTGACACAATAAAGTAGTTCCAAGTTCTATCTCTATGGTTTGTTTCCTATTGATGTAGCCCTAAGCAGAGACTGGCGCAAATCACTTTCATGGAAAGGGGTTGCCAAGCTTCCAAAAAACCACGAGTTTCCTGAAATCTCAGCACACATTTTTTCACCCAATCTTGATGACACTTTCAGGTAATGATCACTACCCCAATCCCACTTGGCTAACCAAATTTCGTTCTGCTATGTTAAACCGTTCGTTGGCAGTAACAGTTTTAATTTTTAGATTTCACTCTATTTTCTCCTATAGGGATTCATGTAGTTTGAACTCTAAATCAAACACGGCTTGTGCTAGCTCTTTGAAACTTGACACAATAAAGTAGTTCCAAGTTCTAACTCTATGGTTTGTTTCCTATTGATGTAGCCCTAAGCAGAGATGGCGCAAATCACTTTCATGGAAAGGGGTTGCCAAGCTTCCAAAAAACTAGGAGTTTCCAGAAATCTCGGCACACATTTTTTCACCCTATCTTGATGACACTTTCAGGTAATGATAAGTATCCCAATCCCACTTGGCTCACCAAATTTCGTTCTTCTAGGTTAAACCGTTCGTTGGCAGTAACAGTTTTAATTTTTAAGTTTCACTCTGTTTTTTCCTATATGGATTCGTGTAGTTTGAACTCTAAATCAAACACGGTTTGTGCTGGCTCTTTGAAACTTGACACAATAGAGTAGTTCCAAATTCTATCTCTATGGTTTGTTTCCTATTGATGTAGCCCTAAGCAGAGACTGGCGCAAATCACTTTCATGGAAAGGGGTTGCCAAGCTTCCAAAAAACTACGAGTTTCCTGAAATCTCAACACACATTTTTTCACCCAATCTTGATGACACTTTCAGGTAATGATGAGTACCCCAATCCCACTTGGCTCACCAAATTTCGTTCTTCTAGGTTAAACCGTTCGTTGGCAGTAACAGTTTTAATTTTCAGGTTTCACTCTGTTTTCTCCTATATGGATACATGTAGTTGGAACTCTAAATCAAAGATGGTTTGTCCTAGCTCTTTGAAACTTGACACAATAAAGTAGTTCCAAGTTCTATCTCTGTGGTTTGTTTCCTATTGATGTAGCCCTAAGCAGAGACGGGCGCAAATCACTTTCATGGAAAGGGGTTGCCAAGCTTCCAAAAAACTACGAGTTTCCTGAAATCTCAGCACACATTTTTTCACCCAATCTTGATGACACTTTCATGTAATGATCAGTACCCCAATCCCACTTGGCTCACCAAATTTCGTTCTTCTAGGTTAAACCGTTCGTTGGCAGTAACAGTTTTAATTTTTAGGTTTCACTCTGTTTTCTCCGATATGGATACATGTAGTAGGAACTCTAAATCAAACACGGTTTGTGCTAGCTCTTTGAAACTTGACACAATAGAGTAGTTCCAAATTCTATCTCTATGGTTTGTTTCCTCTTGATGTAACCCTAAGCAGAGACTGGCGCAAATCACTTACATGGAAAGGGGTTGCCAAGCTTCCAAAAAACTACGAGTTTCCTGAAATCTCAGCACACATTTTTTCACCCAATCTTGATGAAACTTTCAGTTAATGATCAGTACCCCAATACAACTTGGCTCACCAAATTTCGTTCTTCTAGGTTAAACCGTTCGTTGGCAGTAACAGTTTTAATTTTCAGGTTTCACTCTGTTTTCTCCGATATGGATACATGTAGTTGGAACTCTAAATCAAAGACGGTTTGTCCTAGCTCTTTGAAACTTGACACAATAAAGTAGTTCCAAGTTCTATCTCTATGGTTTGTTTCCTATTGATGTAGCCCTAAGCAGAGATGGCGCAAATCACTTTCATGAAAACGGGTTTCCAAGAATCCAAAAAACTACGAGTTTCCTGACATCTCAGCACAAATTTTTTCACCCAATCTTGATGACACTTTCAGGTAATGATCAGTACCCCAATCCCACTTGGCTCACCAAATATCGTTCTTCTAGGTTAAACCGTTCGTTGGCAGTAACAGTTTTAATTTTTAGGTTTCACTCTGTTTTCTCCTATATGGATACATGTAGTTGGAACTCTAAATCAAAGACGGTTTGTGCTAGCTCTTTGAATCTTGACACAATAGAGTAGTTCCAAGTTCTATCTCTATGGTTTGTTTCCTATTGATGTAGCCCTAAGCAGAGACTGGCGCAAAGCACTTTCATGGAAAGGGGTTGCCAAGCTTCCAAAAAACTACGAGTTTCCTAAAATCTCAGCACACATTTTTTCACCCAATCTTGATGACACTTTCAGGTAATGATCACTACCCCAATCCCACTTGGCTAACCAAATTTCGTTCTTCTAGGTTAAACCGTTCGTTGGCCGTAACAGTTTTAATTTTTAGATTTCACTCTATTTTCTCCTATATGGATACAGGTAGTTGGAACACTAAATCAAACACGGTTTGTGCTAGCTCTTTGAAACTTGACACAATAAAGTAGTTCCAAGTTCTAACTCTATGGTTTGTTTCCTATTGATGTAGCCCTAAGCAGAGACTGGCGCAAATCACTTTCATGAAAACGGGTTTCCAAGAATCCAAAAAACTACGAGTTTCCAGAAATCTCGGCACACATTTTTTCACCCAATCTTGATGACACTTTCAGGTAATGATCAGTACCCCAATCCCACTTGGCTCACCAAATTTCGTTCTTCTAGGTTAAACCGTTCATTGGCAGTAACAGTTTTAAATTTTAGGTTTCACTCGGTTTTTTCCTATAAGGATTCATGTAGTTTGAACTCTAAATCAAACACGGTATGTGCTGGCTCTTTGAAACTTGACACAATAGAGTAGTTCCAAATTCTATCTCTATGGTTTGTTTCCTATTAATGTAGCCCTAAGCAGAGACTGGCGCAAATCACTTACATGGAAAGGGGTTGCCAAGCTTCCAAAAAAGTACGAGTTTCCTGAAATCTCAGCACATATTTTTTCAACCAATCTTGATGACACTTTCAGTTAATGATCAGTACCCCAATTCCACTTGGCTCACCAAATTTCGTTCTTCTAGATTAAACCGTTCATTGGCCGTAACAGTTTTAATTTTTAGATTTCACTCTATTTTCTCCTATATGGATACATGTAGTTGGAACTCTAAATCAAACACGGTTTGTGCTAGCACTTTGAAACTTGACACAATAAAGTAGTTCCAAGTTCTAACTCTATGGTTTGTTTCCTATTGATGTAGCCCTAAGCAGAGACTGGCGCAAATCACTTTCATGAAAACGGGTTGCCAAGAATCCAAAAAACTACGAGTTTCCTGAAATCTCTGCACACATTTTTTCACCCTATCTTGATGACACTTTCAGGTAATTATCAGTATCCCAATCCCACTTGGCTCACCAAATTTCGTTCTTCTAGGTTAAACCGTTCATTGGCAGTAACAGTTTTAAATTTTAGGTTTCACTCGGTTTTTTCCTATATGGATTCATGTAGTTTGAACTCTAAATCAAACACGGTATGTGCTGGCTGTTTGAAACTTGACACAATAGAGTAGTTCCAAATTCTATCTCTATGGTTTGTTTCCTATTGATGTAGCCCTAAGCAGAGACGGGGGCAAATCACTTTCATGGAAAGGGGTTGCCAAGCTTCCAAAAAACTATGAGTTTCCTGAAATCTCAGCACACATTTTTTCACCCAATCTTGATGACACTTTCAGGTAATGATCAGTACCCCAATCTCACTTGGCTCACCAAATTTCGTTCTTCTAGGTTAAACCGTTCGTTGGCAGTAACAGTTTTAATTTTTAGGTTTCACTCTGTTTTCTCCGATATGGATACATGTAGTAGGTACTCTAAATCAAACATGGTTTGTGCTAGCTCTTTGAAACTTGACACAATAGAGTAGTTCCAAATTCTATCTCTATGGTTTGTTTCCTATTGATGTAGCCCTAAGCAGAGACTGGCAGAAATCACTTTAATGGAAAGGGGTTGCCAAGCTTCCAAAAAACCACGAGTTTCCTGAAATCTCAGCACACATTTTTTCACCCAATCTTGATGACACTTTCAGGTAATGATCACTACCCCAATCCCACTTGGCTCACCAAATTTCGTTCTTCTAGGTTAAACCGTTCGTTGGCAGTAACAGTTTTAATTTTCAGGTTTCACTCTGTTTTCTCCGATATGGACACATGTAGTTGGAACTCTAAATCAAAGACGGTTTGTCCTAGCTCTTTGAAACATGACACAATAAAGTAGTTCCAAGTTCTATTTCTATGGTTTGTTTCCTATTGATGTAGCCCTAAGCAGAGGCGGGCGCAAATCACTTTCATGGAAAGGGGTTGCCAAGCTTCCAAAAAACTACGAGTTTCCTGAAATCTCAGCACACATTTTTTCACCCAATCTTGATGACACTTTCAGGTAATGATTAGTACCCCAATCCCACTTGGCTCACCAAATTTCGTTCTTCTAGGTTAAACCGTTCGTTGGCAGTAACAGTTTTAATTTTTAGGTTTCACTCTGTTTTCTCCTATATGGATACATGTAGTTGGAACTCTAAATCAAACACGGTTTTTGCTAGCTCTTTTAAACTTGACACAATAAAGTAGGTCCAAGTTCTATCTCTATGGTTTGTTTCCTATTGATGTAGCCCTAAGCAGAGATGGCGCAAATCACTTTCATGGAAAGGGGTTGCCAGCCTTCCAAAAAACTACGAGTTTCCTGAAATCTCAGCACACATTTTTTCACCCAATCTTGATGACACTTTCAGGTAATGATCAGTACCCCAATCCAACTTGGCTCACCAAATTTCGTTCTTCTAGGTTAAACCGTTCGTTGGCAGTAAGGGTTTTAATTTTTAGGTTTCACTCTGTTTTCTCCTATATGGATACATGTAGTTGGAACTCTAAATCAAAGACGGTTTTTGCTAGCTCTTTGAATCTTGACACAATAAAGTAGTTCCAAGTTCTATCTCTATGGTTTGTTTCCTATTGATGTAGCCCTAAGCAGAGACTGGCGCAAATCACTTTCATGGAAAGGGGTTGCCAAGCTTCCAAAAAACCACGAGTTTCCTGAAATCTCAGCACACATTTTTTCACCCAATCTTGATGACACTTTCAGGTAATGATCACTACCCCAATCCCACTTGGCTAACCAAATTTCGTTCTGCTATGTTAAACCGTTCGTTGGCAGTAACAGTTTTAATTTTTAGATTTCACTCTATTTTCTCCTATAGGGATTCATGTAGTTTGAACTCTAAATCAAACACGGCTTGTGCTAGCTCTTTGAAACTTGACACAATAAAGTAGTTCCAAGTTCTAACTCTATGGTTTGTTTCCTATTGATGTAGCCCTAAGCAGAGATGGCGCAAATCACTTTCATGGAAAGGGGTTGCCAAGCTTCCAAAAAACTACGAGTTTCCAGAAATCTCGGCACACATTTTTTCACCCTATCTTGATGACACTTTCAGGTAATGATAAGTATCCCAATCCCACTTGGCTCACCAAATTTCGTTCTTCTAGGTTAAACCGTTCGTTGGCAGTAACAGTTTTAATTTTTAAGTTTCACTCTGTTTTTTCCTATATGGATTCGTGTAGTTTGAACTCTAAATCAAACACGGTTTGTGCTGGCTCTTTGAAACTTGACACAATAGAGTAGTTCCAAATTCTATCTCTATGGTTTGTTTCCTATTGATGTAGCCCTAAGCAGAGACTGGCGCAAATCACTTTCATGGAAAGGGGTTGCCAAGCTTCCAAAAAACTACGAGTTTCCTGAAATCTCAACACACATTTTTTCACCCAATCTTGATGACACTTTCAGGTAATGATCAGTACCCCAATCCCACTTGGCTCACCAAATTTCGTTCTTCTAGGTTAAACCGTTCGTTGGCAGTAACAGTTTTAATTTTTAGGTTTCACTCTGTTTTCTCCGATATGGATACATGTAGTAGGAACTCTAAATCAAACACGGTTTGTGCTAGCTCTTTGAAACTTGACACAATAGAGTAGTTCCAAATTCTATCTCTATGGTTTGTTTCCTCTTGATGTAACCCTAAGCAGAGACTGGCGCAAATCACTTACATGGAAAGGGGTTGCCAAGCTTCCAAAAAACTACGAGTTTCCTGAAATCTCAGCACACATTTTTTCACCCAATCTTGATGAAACTTTCAGTTAATGATCAGTACCCCAATACAACTTGGCTCACCAAATTTCGTTCTTCTAGGTTAAACCGTTCGTTGGCAGTAACAGTTTTAATTTTCAGGTTTCACTCTGTTTTCTCCGATATGGATACATGTAGTTGGAACTCTAAATCAAAGACGGTTTGTCCTAGCTCTTTGAAACTTGACACAATAAAGTAGTTCCAAGTTCTATCTCTATTGTTTGTTTCCTATTGATGTAGCCCTAAGCAGAGGCGGGCGCAAATCACTTTCATGGAAAGGGGTTGCCAAGCTTCCAAAAAACTACGAGTTTCCTGAAATCTCAGCACACATTTTTTCACCCAATCTTGATGAAACTTTCAGTTAATGATCAGTACCCCAATCCAACTTGGCTCACCAAATTTCGTTCTTCTAGGTTAAACCGTTCGTTGGCAGTAACAGTTTTAATTTTCAGGTTTCACTCTGTTTTCTCCGATATGGATACATGTAGTTGGAACTCTAAATCAAAGACGGTTTGTCCTAGCTCTTTGAAACTTGACACAATAAAGTAGTTCCATGTTCTATCTCTATGGTTTGTTTCCTATTGATGTAGCCCTAAGCAGCGACGGGCGCAAATCACATTCATGGAAAGGGGTTGCCAAGCTTCCAAAAAACTACGAGTTTCCTGAAATCTCAGCACACATTTTTTCACCCAATCTTTATGACACTTTCAGTTAATGATCAGTACCCGAATCCCACTTGGCTCACCAAATTTCGTTCTTCTAGGTTAAACCGTTCGTTGGCAGTAACAGTTTTAATTTTCAGGTTTCACTCTGTTTTCTCCTATATGGATACATGTAGTTGGAACTCTAAATCAAAGACGGTTTGTCCTAGCTCTTTGAAACTTGACACAATAAAGTAGTTCCAAGTTCTATCTCCATGGTTTGTTTCCTATTGACGTAGCCCTAAGCAGAGAAGGGCGCAAATCACTTTCATGGAAAGGGGTTGCCAAGCTTTCAAAAAACTACGAGTTTCCTGAAATCTCAGCACACATTTTTTCACCCAATCTTGATGACACTTTCAGGTAATGATCAGTACCCCAATCCAACTTGGCTCACCAAATTTCGTTCTTCTAGGTTAAACCGTTCGTTGGCAGTAACAGTTTTAATTTTTAGGTTTCACTCTGTTTTCTCCGATATGGATACATGTAGTAGGAACTCTAAATCAAACACGGTTTGTGCTAGCTCTTTGAAACTTGACACAATAGAGTAGTTCCAAATTCTATCTCTATGGTTTGTTTCCTATTGATGTAGCCCTAAGCAGAGACTGGCGCAAATCACTTACATGGAAAGGGGTTGCCAAGCTTCAAAAAAACTACGAGTTACCTGAAATCTCAGCACACATTTTTTCACCCAATCTTGATGACACTTTCAGGTAATGATCAGTACCCCAATCCCACTTGGCTCACCAAATTTCGTTCTTCTAGGTTAAACCGTTCGTTGGCAGTAACAGTTTTAATTTTTAAGTTTCACTCTGTTTTTTCCTATATGGATTCATGTAGTGTGAACTCTAAATCAAACACGGTTTGTGCTGGCTCTTTGAAACTTGACACAATAGAGTAGTACCAAATTCTATCTCTATGGTTTGTTTCCTATTGATGTAGCCCTAAGCAGAGACTGGCGCAAATCACTTACATGGAAAGGGGTTGCCAAGCTTCCAAAAAGCTACGAGTTTCCTGAAATCTCAACACACATTTTTTCACCCAATCTTGATGACACTTTCAGTTAATGATCAGTACCCGAATCCCACTTGGCTCACCAAATTTCGTTCTTCTAGGTTAAACCGTTCGTTGGCAGTAACAGTTTTAATTTTCAGGTTTCACTCTGTTTTCTCCTATATGGATACATGTAGTTGGAACTCTAAATCAAAGACGGTTTGTCCTAGCTCTTTGAAACTTGACACAATAAAGTAGTTCCAAGTTCTATCTCTATGGTTTGTTTCCTATTGATGTAGCCCTAAGCAGAGACGGGCGCAAATCACTTTCATGGAAAGGGGTTGCCAAGCTTCCAAAAAACTACGAGTTTCCTGAAATCTCAGCACACATTTTTTCACCCAATCTTGATGACACTTTCAGGTAATGATCAGTACCCCAATCCCACTTGGCTCACCAAATTTCGTTCTGCTAGGTTAAACCGTTCGTTGGCAGTAACAGTTTTAATTTTTAGGTTTCACTCTGTTTTCTCCGATATGGATACATGTAGTTGGAACTCTAAATGAAACACGGTTTGTGCTAGGTCTTTGAAACTTGACACAATAAAGTAGTTCCAAGTTCTAACTCTATGGTTTGTTTCCTATTGATGTAGCCCTAAGCAGAGACTGGCGCAAATCACTTTTATGGAAAGGGGTTGCCAAGAATCCAAAAAACTACGAGTTTCCAGAAATCTTGGCACACATTTTTTCACCCTATTTTGATGACACTTTCAGGTAATGATCAGTATCCCAATCCCACTTGGCTCACCAAATTTCGTTCTTCTAGTTTAAACCGTTCATTGGCAGTAACAGTTTTAAATTTTAAGTTTCACTCTGTTTTTTCCTATATGGATTCATGTAGTTTGAACTCTAAATCAAACACGGTTTGTGCTGGCTTTTTAAAACTTGACACAATAGAGTAGTTCCAAATACTATCTCTATGGTTTGTTTCCTATTGATGTAGCCCTAAGCAGAGATGGCGCACATCACTTTCATGGAAAGGGGTTGCCAACCTTCCAAAAAACTACGAGTTTCCTGAAATCTCAGCACACATTTTTTCACCCAATCTTGATGACACTTTCAGGTAATGATCAGTACCCCAATCCAACTTGGCTCACCAAATTTCGTTCTTCTAGGTTAAACCGTTCGTTGGCAGTAAGGGTTTTAATTTTTAGGTTTCACTCTGTTTTCTCCTATATGGATACATGTAGTTGGAACTCTAAATCAAAGACGGTTTGTGCTAGCTCTTTGAATCTTGACACAATAAAGTAGTTCCAAGTTCTATCTCTATGGTTTGTTTCCTATTGATGTAGCCCTAAGCAGAGATGGCGCAAATCACTTTCATGGAAAGGGGTTGCCAACCTTCAAAAAACTACGAGTTTCCTGAAATCTCAGCACACATTTTTTCACCCAATCTTGATGACACTTTCAGGTAATGATCAGTACCCCAATCCCACTTGGCTCACCAAATTTCGTTCTTCTAGGTTAAACCGTTCGATGGCAGTAACAGTTTTAATTTTCAGGGTTCACTCTGTTTTCTCCTATATGGATACATGTAGTTGGAACTCTAAATCAAAGACGGTTTGTCCTAGCTCTTTGAAACTTGACACAATAAAGATGTTCCAAGTTCTATCTCTATGGTTTGTTTCCTATTGATGTAGCCCTAAGCAGAGGTGGGCGCATACCACTTTCATGGAAAGGGGTTGCCAAGCTTCCAAAAAACTACCAGTTTCCTGAAATCTCAGCACACATTTTTTCACCCAATCTTGATGACACTTTCAGGTAATGATCAGTACCCCAATCCCACTTGGCTCACCAAATTTCCTTCTGCTAGGTTAAACCGTTCGTTTGCAGTAACAGTTTTAATTTTTAGGTTTCACTCTGTTTTCTCCTATATGGATACATGTAGTTGGAACTCTAAATCAAAGACCGTTTGTGCTAGCTCTTTGAATCTTGACACAATAAAGTAGTTCCAAGTTCTATCACTATGGTTTGTTTCCTATTGATGTAGCCCTAAGCAGAGACTGGCGCAAATCACTTTCATGGAAAGGGGTTGCCAAGCTTCCAAAAAACCACGAGTTTCCTGAAATCTCAGCACACATTTTTTCACCCAATCTTGATGACACTTTCAGGTAATGATCAGTATCCCAATCCCACTTGGCTCACCAAATTTCGTTCTTCTAGGTTAAACCGTACATTGGCAGTAACAGTTTTAAATTTTAGGTTTCACTCTGTTTTCTCCTATATGGATTCATGTAGTTTGAACTCTAAATCAAACACGTTTTGTCCTTGCTCTTTGAAACTTGACACAATAAAGTAGTTCCAAGTTCTATCTCTATGGTTTGTTTCCTATTGATGTAGCCCTAAGCAGAGACGGGCGCAAATCACTTTCATGGAAAGGGGTTGCCAAGCTTCCAAAAAACTACGAGTTTCCTGAAATCTCAGCACACATTTTTTCACCCAATCTTGATGACACTTTCAGGTAATGATCACTACCCCAATCCCACTTGGCTAACTAAATTTCGTTCTTCTAGGTTAAACCGTTCGTTGGCCGTAACAGTTTTAATTTTTAGATTTCACTCTATTTTCTCCTATATGGATACATGTAGTTGGAACTCTAAATCAAACACGGTTTGTGCTAGCTCTTTGAAACTTGACACAATAAAGTAGGTCCAAGTTCTAACTCTATGGTTTGTTTCCTATTGATGTAGCCCTAAGCAGAGACTGGCGCAAATCACTTTTATAAAAAGGGGTTGCCAAGAATCCAAAAAACTACGAGTTTCTAGAAATCTTGGCACACATTTTTTCACCCTATCTTGATGACACTTTCAGGTAATGATCAGTATCCCAATCCCACTTGGCTCACCAAATTTCGTTCTTCTAGGTTAAACCGTTCATTGGCAGTAACAGTTTTAAATTTTAAGTTTCACTCTGTTTTTTCCTATATGGATTCATGTAGTTTGAACTCTAAATCAAACACGGTTTGTGCTGGCTCTTTGAAACTTGACACAATAGAGTAGTTCCAAATTCTATCTCTATGGTTTATTTCCTATTGATGTAGCCCTAAGCAGAGATGGCACAAATCACTTTCATGGAAAGGGGTTGCCAACCTTCCAAAAAACTACGAGTTTCCTGAAATCTCAGCACACATTTTTTCACCCAATCTTGATGACACTTTCAGGTAATGATCAGTATCCCAATCCCACTTGGCTCACCAAATTTCGTTCTGCTAGGTTAAACCGTTCGTTGGCAGTAAGGGTTCTAATTTTTAGGTTTCACTCTGTTTTCTCCTATATGGATACATGTAGTTGGAACTCTAAATCAAAGACGGTTTGTGCTAGCTCTTTGAATCTTGACACAATAAAGTAGGTCCAAGTTCTATCTCTATGGTTTGTTTCCTATTGATGTAGCCCTAAGCAGAGACGGGCGCAAATCACTTTCATGGAAAGGGGTTGCCAAGCTTCCAAAAAACTACGAGTTTCCTGAAATCTCAGCACACATTTTTTCACCCAATCTTGATGACACTTTCAGGTAATGATCAGTACCCCAATCACACTTGGCTCACCAAATTTCGTTCTGCTAGGTTAAACCGTTCGTTGGCAGTAACAGTTTTAATTTTTAGGTTTCACTCTGTTTTCTCCGATATGGATACATGTAGTTGGAACTCTAAATCAAACACGGTTTGTGCTAGCTCTTTGAATCTTGACACAATAAAGTAGGTCCAAGTTCTATCTCTATGGTTTGTTTCCTATTGATGTAGCCCTAAGCAGAGATGGCGCAAATCACTTTCATGAAAAGGGGTTGCCAAGCTTCCAAAAAACTACAGTTTCCTGAAATCTCAACACACATTTTTTCACCCAATCTTGATGACACTTTCAGGTAATGATCAGTACCCCAATCCCACTTGGCTCACCAAATTTTGTTCTTCTAAGTTAAACCGTTCGTTGGCAGTAAGAGTTTTAATTTTTAGGATTCACTCTGTTTTCTCCTATATGGAAACATGTAGTTGGAACTCTAAATCAAAGACGGTTTGTGCTAGCTCTTTGAATCTTGACACAATAAAGTAGTTCCAAGTTCTATCTCTATGGTTTGTTTCCTATTGATGTAGCCCTAAGCAGAGATGGCGCAAATCACTTTCATGGAAAGGGGTTGCCAAGCTTCCAAAAAACCACGAGTTTCCTGAAATCTCAGCACACATTTTTTCACCCAATCTTGATGACACTTTCAGGTAATGATCACTATCCCAATCCCACTTGGCTCACCAAATTTCGTTCTTCTAGGTTAAACCGTACATTGGCAGTAACAGTTTTAAATTTTAGGTTTCACTCTGTTTTCTCCTATATGGATTCATGTAGTTTGAACTCTAAATCAAACACGTTTTGTCCTTGCTCTTTGAAACTTGACACAATAGAGTAGTTCCAAATTCTATCTCTATGGTTTGTTTCCTATTGATGTAGACCTAAGGAGAGACTGGCGCAAATCACTTACATGGAAAGGGGTTGCCAAGCTTCCAAAAAACTACGAGTTTCCTGAAATCTCAACACACATTTTTTCACCCAAACTTGATGACACTTTCAGATAATGATCAGTACTGCAATCCCATTTGGCTCACCAAATTTCGTTCTTCTAGTTTAAACCGTTCGTTGGCAGTAACAGTTTTAATTTTCAGGTTTCACTCTGTTTTCTCCTATATGGATACATGTAGTTGGAACTCTAAATCAAAGACGGTTTGTCCTAGCTCTTTGAAACTTGACACAATAAAGTAGTTCCAAGTTCTATCTCTATGGTTTGTTTCCTATTGATGTAGCCCTAAGCAGAGACGGGCGCAAATCACTTTCATGGAAAGGGGTTGCCAAGCTTCCAAAAAACTACGAGTTTCCTGAAATCTCAGCACACATTTTTCCACCCAATCTTGATGACACTATCAGGTAATGATGAGTACCCCAATCCCATTTGGGTCACCAAATTTCGTTCTTCTAGGTTAAACCGTTCGTTGGCAGTAACAGTTTTAATTTTTAGGTTTCACTCTGTTTTCTCCGATATGGATACATGTAGTTGGAACTCTAAATCAAACACGGTTTTTGCTAGCTCTTTGAATCTTGACACAATAAAGTAGGTCCAAGTTCTATCTCTATGGTTTGTTTCCTATTGATGTAGCCCTAAGCAGAGATGGCGCAAATCACTTTCATGGAAAGGGGTTGCCAACCTTCCAAAAAACTACGAGTTTCCTGAAATCTCAGCACACATTTTTTCACCCAATCTTGATGACACTTTCAGGTAATGATCAGTACCCCAATCCCACTTGGCTCACCAAATTTCGTTCTTCTAGGTTAAACCGTTCGATGGCAGTAACAGTTTTAATTTTCAGGGTTCACTCTGTTTTCTCCTATATGGATACATGTAGTTGGAACTCTAAATCAAAGACGGTTTGTCCTAGCTCTTTGAAACTTGACACAATAAAGAAGTTCCAAGTTCTATCTCTATGGTTTGTTTCCTATTGATGTAGCCCTAAGCAGAGGTGGGCGCATACCACTTTCATGGAAAGGGGTTGCCAAGCTTCCAAAAAACTACCAGTTTCCTGAAATCTCAGCACACATTTTTTCACCCAATCTTGATGACACTTTCAGGTAATGATCAGTACCCCAATCCCACTTGGCTCACCAAATTTCGTTCTGCTAGGTTAAACCGTTCGTTGGCAGTAACAGTTTTAATTTTTAGGTTTCACTCTGTTTTCTCCGATATGGATACATGTAGTTCTAACTCTAAATCAAACACGGTTTGTGCTAGCTCTTTGAATCTTGACACAATAAAGTAGGTCCAAGTTCTATCTCTATGGTTTGTTTCCTATTGATGTAGCCCTAAGCAGAGACTGGCGCAAATCACTTTCATGGAAAGGGGTTTCCAAAAATCCAAAAAACTACGAGTTTCCTGAAATCTCAGCACACATTTTTTCACCCTATCTTGATGACACTTTCAGGTAATGATCAGGATCCCAATCCCACTTGGCTCACCAAATTTCGTTCTTCTAGGTTAAACCGTTCATTGGCAGTAACAGTTTTAAATTCTAAGTTTCACTCTGTTTTTTCCTATATGGATTCATGTAGTTTGAACTCTAAATCAAACACGGTTTGTGCTGGCTCTTTGAAACTTGACACAATAGAGTAGTTCCAAATTCTATCTCTATGGTTTGTTTCCTATTGATGTAGACCTAAGGAGAGACTGGCGCAAATCACTTACATGGAAAGGGGTTGCCAAGCTTCCAAAAAACTACGAGTTTCCTGAAATCTCAACACACATTTTTTCACCCAATCTTGATGACACTTTCAGGTAATGATCAGTACCCCAATCCCACTTGGCTCACCAAATTTCGTTCTTCTAGGTTAAACCGTTCGTTGGCAGTAACAGTTTTAATTTTCAGGTTTCACTCTGTTTTCTCCTATATGGATACATGTAGTTGGAACTCTAAAGCAAAGACGGTTTGTCCTAGCTCTTTGAAACTTGACACAATAAAGTAGTTCCAAGTTCTATCTCTATGGTTTGTTTCCTATTGATGTAGCCCTAAGCAGAGACGTGCGCACATCACTTTTATGGAAAGGGGTTGCCAAGCTTCCAAAAAACTACGAGTTTTCTGAATTCTCAGCACACATTTTTTCACCCAATCTTTATGACACTTTCAGGTAATGATCAGTGCCCCAATCCCACTTGGCTCACCAAATTTCGTTCTGCTAGGTTAAACCGTTCGTTGGCAGTAACAGTTTTAATTTTTAGGTTTCACTCTGTTTTCTCCTATATGGATACATGTAGTTGGAACTCTAAATCAAACACGGTTTGTGCTAGCTCTTTGAAACTTGACACAATAAAGTAGTTCCAAGTTCTAACTCTATGGTTTGTTTCCTATTGATGTAGCCCTAAGCAGAGACTGGCGCAAATCACTTACATGGAAAGGGGTTGCCAAGAATCCAAAAAACTACGAGTTTCCAGAAATCTTGGCACACATTTTTTCACCCAAACTTGATGACACTTTCAGTTAATGATCAGTACCGCAATCCCACTTGGCTCACCAAATTTCGTTCTTCTAGTTTAAACCGTTCGTTGGCAGTAACAGTTTTAATTTTCAGGTTTCACTCTGTTTTCTCCGATATGGATACATGTAGTTGGAACTCTAAATCAAAGACGGTTTGTCCTAGCTCTTTGAAACTTGACACAATAAAGTAGTTCCAAGTTCTATCTCTATGGTTTGTTTCCTATTGAAGTAGCCCTAAGCAGAGACGGGCGCAAATCACTTTCATGGAAAGGGGTTGCCAAGCTTCCAAAAAACTACGAGATTCCTGAAATCGCAGCACACATTTTTTCACCCAATCTTGATGACACTTTCAGGTAATGATGAGTACCCCAATCCCACTTGGGTCAACAAATTTCGTTCTTCTAGGTTAAACCGTTCGTTGGCAGTAACAGTTTTAATTTTTAGGTTTCACTCTGTTTTCTCCGATATGGATACATGTAGTTGGAACTCTAAATCAAACACGGTTTGTGCTAGCTCTTTGAATCTTGACACAATAAAGTAGGTCCAAGTTCTATCTCTATGGTTTGTTTCCTATTGATGTAGCCCTAAGCAGAGATGGCGCAAATCACTTTCATGGAAAGGGGTTGCCAACCTTCCAAAAAACTACGAGTTTCCTGAAATCTCAGCACACATTTTTTCACCCAATCTTGATGACACTTTCAGGTAATGATCAGTATCCGAATCCCACTTGGCTCACCAAATTTCGTTCTTCTAGGTTAAACCGTACATTGGCAGTAACAGTTTTAAATTTTAGGTTTCACTCTGTTTTCTCCTATATGGATTCATGTAGTTTGAACTCTAAATCAAACACGGTTTGTGCTGGCTCTTTGAAACTTGACACAATAGAGTAGTTCCAAATTCTATCTCTATGGTTTGTTTCCTATTGATGTAGCCCTAAGCAGAGACTGGCGCAAATCACTTACATGGAAAGGGGTTGCCAAGCTTCCAAAAAACTACGAGTTTCCTGAAATCTCAGCACACATTTTTTCACCCAATCTTGATGACACTTTCAGTTAATGATCAGTACCCCAATCTCACTTGGCTCACCAAATTTCGTTCTTCTACGTTAAACCGTTCGTTGGCAGTAACAGTTTTAATTTTCAGGTTTCACTCTGTTTTCTCCTATATGGATACATGTAGTTGGAACTCTAAATCAAAGACGGTTTGTCCTAGCTCTTTGAAACTTGACACAATAGAGTAGTTCCAAATTCTATCTCTATGGTTTGTTTCCTATTGATGTAGCCCTAAGCAGAGACTGGCGCAAATCACTTACATGGAAAGGGGTTGCCAAGCTTCCAAAAAACTACGAGTTTCCTGAAATCTCAGCACACATTTTTTCACCCAATCTTGATGACACTTTCAGTTAATGATCAGTACCCCAATCTCACTTGGCTCAACAAATTTCGTTCTTCTACGTTAAACCGTTCGTTGGCAGTAAGAGTTTTAATTTTCAGGGTTCACTCTGTTTTCTCCTATATGGATACATGTAGTTTGAACTCTAAATCAAAGACGGTTTGTCCTAGCTCATTGAAACTTGACACAATAAAGTAGTTCCAAGTTCTATCTCTATGGTTTGTTTCCTATTGATGTAGCCCTAAGCAGAGGTGGGCACATACCACTTTCATGGAAAGGGGTTGCCAAGCTTCCAAAAAACTACCAGTTTCCTGAAATCTCAGCACACATTTTTTCACCCAATCTTGATGACACTTTCAGGTAATGATCAGTACCCCAATCCCACTTGGCTCACCAAATTTCGTTCTGCTAGGTTAAACCATTCGTTGGCAGTAACAGTTTTAATTTTTAGGTTTCACTCTGTTTTCTCCGATATGGATACATGTAGTTCTAACTCTAAATCAAACACGGTTTGTGCTAGCTCTTTGAATCTTGACACAATAAAGTAGGTCCAAGTTCTATCTCTATGGTTTGTTTCCTATTGATGTAGCCCTAAGCAGAGACTTGCGCAAATCACTTTCATCGAAAGGGGTTGCCAACCTTCCAAAAAACTACGAGTTTCCTGATATCTCAGCACACATTTTTTCACCCAATCTTAATGACACTTTCAGGTAATGATCAGTACCCCAATCCCACTTGGCTCACCAAATTTTGTTCTTCTAGGTTAAACCGTTCGTTGGCAGTAAGAGTTTTAATTTTTAGGTTTCACTCTGTTTTCTCCTATATGGATACATGTAGTTGGAACTCTAAATCAAAGACGGTTTGTGCTAGCTCTTTGATTCTTGACACAATAAAGTAGTTCCAAGTTCTATCTCTATGGTTTGTTTCCTATTGATGTAGCCCTAAGCAGAGACTGGCGCAAATCACTTTCATGGAAAGGGGTTTCCAAGCTTCCAAAAAACTACGAGTTTCCAGAAATCTCAGCACACATTTTTTCACCCAATCTTGATGACACTTTCAGGTAATGATCACTACCCCAATCCCACTTGGCTAACCAAATTTCGTTCTTCTAGGTTAAACCGTTCGTTGGCCGTAACAGTTTTAATTTTTAGATTTCACTCTATTTTCTCCTATATGGATACATGTAGTTGGAACTCTAAATCAAACACGGTTTGTGCTAGCTCTTTGAAACTTGACACAATAAAGTAGTTCCAAGTTCTAACTCTATGTTTTGTTTTCTATTGATGTAGCCCTAAGCAGAGACTGGCGCAAATCACTTTTATAAAAAGGGGTTGCCAAGAATCCAAAAAACTACGAGTTTCTAGAAATCTTGGCACACATTTTTTCACCCTATCTTGATGACACTTTCAGGTAATGATCAGTATCCCAATCCCACTTGGCTCACCAAATTTCGTTCTTCTAGGTTAAACCGTTCATTGGCAGTAACAGTTTAAAATTTTAAGTTTCACTCTGTTTTTTCCTATATGGATTCATGTAGTTTGAACTCTAAATCAAACACGGTTTGTGCTGGCTCTTTGAAACTTGACACAATAGAGTAGTTCCAAATTCTATCTCTATGGTTTATTTCCTATTGATGTAGCCCTAAGCAGAGATGGCGCAAATCACTTTCATGGAAAGGGGTTGCCAACCTTCCAAAAAACTACGAGTTTCCTGAAATCTCAGCACACATTTTTTCACCCAATCTTGATGACACTTTCTGGTAATGATCAGTACCCCAATCCAACTTGGCTCACCAAATTTCGTTCTTCTAGGTTAAACCGTTCGTTGGCAGTAAGGGTTTTAATTTTTAGGTTTCACTCTGTTTTCTCCTATATGGATACATGTAGTTGGAACTCTAAATCAAAGACGGTTTGTGCTAGCTCTTTCAATCTTGACACAATAAAGTAGGTCCAAGTTCTATCTCTATGGTTTGTTTCCTATTGATGTAGCCCTAAGCAGAGATGGCGCAAATCACTTTCATGGAAAGGGGTTGCCAAGCTTCCAAAAAACTACGAGTTTCCTGAAATCTCAGCACAATTTTTTCACCCAATCTTGATGACACTTTCAGGTAATGATCAGTACCCCAATCACACTTGGCTCACCAAATTTCGTTCTGCTAGGTTAAACCGTTCGTTGGCAGTAACAGTTTTAATTTTTAGGTTTCACTCTGTTTTCTCCGATATGGATACATGTAGTTGGAACTCTAAATCAAACACGGTTTGTGCTAGCACTTTGAATCTTGACACAATAAAGTAGGTCCAAGTTCTATCTCTATGGTTTGTTTCCTATTGATGTAGCCCTAAGCAGAGATGGCGCAAATCACTTTCATGGAAAGGGGTTGCCAAGCTTCCAAAAAACTACGAGTTTCCTGAAATCTCAACACACATTTTTTCACCCAATCTTGATGACACTTTCAGGTAATGATCAGTACCCCAATCCCACTTGGCTCACCAAATTTCGTTCTTCTAAGTTAAACCGTTCGTTGGCAGTAAGAGTTTTAATTTTTAGGATTCACTCTGTTTTCTCCTATATGGAAACATGTAGTTGGAACTCTAAATCAAAGACGGTTTGTCCTAGCTCTTTGAATCTTGACACAATAAAGTAGTTCCAAGTTCTATCTCTATGGTTTGTTTCCTATTGATGTAGCCCTAAGCAGAGACTGGCGCAAATCACTTTCATGGAAAGGGGTTGCCAAGCTTCCAAAAAACCACGAGTTTCCTGAAATCTCAGCACACATTTTTTCACCCAATCTTGATGACACTTTCAGGTAATGATCATTATCCCAATCCCACTTGGCTCACCAAATTTCGTTCTTCTAGGTTAAACCGTACATTGGCAGTAACAGTTTTAAATTTTAGGTTTCACTCTGTTTTCTCCTATATGGATTCATGTAGTTTGAACTCTAAATCAAACACGTTTTGTCCTTGCTCTTTGAAACTTGACACAATAGAGTAGTTCCAAATTCTATCTCTATGGTTTGTTTTCTATTGATGTAGACCTAAGCAGAGACTGGCGCAAATCACTTACATGGAAAGGGGTTGCCAAGCTTCCAAAAAACTACGAGTTTCCTGAAATCTCAACACACATTTTTTCACCCAATCTTGATGACACTTTCAGTTAATGATCAGTACCGCAATCCCATTTGGCTCACCAAATTTCGTTCTTCTAGTTTAAACCGTTCGTTGGCAGTAACAGTTTTAATTTTCAGGTTTCACTCTGTTTTCTCCTATATGGATACATGTAGTTGGAACTCTAAATCAAAGACGGTTTGTCCTAGCTCTTTGAAACTTGACACAATAAAGTAGTTCCAAGTTCTATCTCTATGGTTTGTTTCCTATTGATGTAGCCCTAAGCAGAGACGGGCGCAAATCACTTTCATGGAAAGGGGTTGCCAAGCTTCCAAAAAACTACGAGATTCCTGAAATCGCAGCACACATTTTTTCACCCAATCTTGATGACACTTTCAGGTAATGATGAGTACCCCAATCCCACTTGGGTCACCAAATTTCGTTCTTCTAGGTTAAACCGTTCGTTGGCAGTAACAGTTTTAATTTTTAGGTTTCACTCTGTTTTCTCCGATATGGATACATGTAGTTGGAACTCTAAATCAAACACGGTTTGTGCTAGCTCTTTGAATCTTGACACAATAAAGTAGGTCCAAGTTCTATCTCTATGGTTTGTTTCCTATTGATGTAGCCCTAAGCAGAGATGGCGCAAATCACTTTCATGGAAAGGGGTTGCCAACCTTCCAAAAAACTACGAGTTTCCTGAAATCTCAGCACACATTTTTTCACCCAATCTTGATGACACTTTCAGGTAATGATCAGTATCCCAATCCCACTTGGCTCACCAAATTTCGTTCTTCTAGGTTAAACCGTACATTGGCAGTAACAGTTTTAAATTTTAGGTTTCACTCTGTTTTCTCCTATATGGATTCATGTAGTTTGAACTCTAAATCAAACACGGTTTGTGCTGGCTCTTTGAAACTTGACACAATAGAGTAGTTCCAAATTCTATCTCTATGGTTTGTTTCCTATTGATGTAGCCCTAAGCAGAGACTGGCGCAAATCACTTACATGGAAAGGGGTTGCCAAGCTTCCAAAAAACTACGAGTTTCCTGAAATCTCAGCACACATTTTTTCACCCAATCTTGATGACACTTTCAGTTAATGATCAGTACCCCAATCTCACTTGGCTCACCAAATTTCGTTCTTCTACGTTAAACCGTTCGTTGGCAGTAACAGTTTTAATTTTCAGGTTTCACTCTGTTTTCTCCTATATGGATACATGTAGTTGGAACTCTAAATCAAAGACGGTTTGTCCTAGCTCTTTGAAACTTGACACAATAGAGTAGTTCCAAATTCTATCTCTATGGTTTGTTTCCTATTGATGTAGCCCTAAGCAGAGACTGGCGCAAATCACTTACATGGAAAGGGGTTGCCAAGCTTCCAAAAAACTACGAGTTTCCTGAAATCTCAGCACACATTTTTTCACCCAATCTTGATGACACTTTCAGTTAATGATCAGTACCCCAATCTCACTTGGCTCAACAAATTTCGTTCTTCTACGTTAAACCGTTCGTTGGCAGTAACAGTTTTAATTTTCAGGGTTCACTCTGTTTTCTCCTATATGGATACATGTAGTTTGAACTCTAAATCAAAGACGGTTTGTCCTAGCTCATTGAAACTTGACACAATAAAGTAGTTCCAAGTTCTATCTCTATGGTTTGTTTCCTATTGATGTAGCCCTAAGCAGAGGTGGGCACATACCACTTTCATGGAAAGGGGTTGCCAAGCTTCCAAAAAACTACCAGTTTCCTGAAATCTCAGCACACATTTTTTCACCCAATCTTGATGACACTTTCAGGTAATGATCAGTACCCCAATCCCACTTGGCTCACCAAATTTCGTTCTGCTAGGTTAAACCATTCGTTGGCAGTAACAGTTTTAATTTTTAGGTTTCACTCTGTTTTCTCCGATATGGATACATGTAGTTCTAACTCTAAATCAAACACGGTTTGTGCTAGCTCTTTGAATCTTGACACAATAAAGTAGGTCCAAGTTCTATCTCTATGGTTTGTTTCCTATTGATGTAGCCCTAAGCAGAGACTTGCGCAAATCACTTTCATCGAAAGGGGTTGCCAACCTTCCAAAAAACTACGAGTTTCCTGATATCTCAGCACACATTTTTTCACCCAATCTTAATGACACTTTCAGGTAATGATCAGTACCCCAATCCCACTTGGCTCACCAAATTTCGTTCTTCTAGGTTAAACCGTTCGTTGGCAGTAAGAGTTTTAATTTTTAGGTTTCACTCTGTTTTCTCCTATATGGATACATGTAGTTGGAACTCTAAATCAAAGACGGTTTGTGCTAGCTCTTTGATTCTTGACACAATAAAGTAGTTCCAAGTTCTATCTCTATGGTTTGTTTCCTATTGATGTAGCCCTAAGCAGAGACTGGCGCAAATCACTTTCATGGAAAGGGGTTGCCAAGCTTCCAAAAAACTACGAGTTTCCAGAAATCTCAGCACACATTTTTTCACCCAATCTTGATGACACTTTCAGGTAATGATCACTACCCCAATCCCACTTGGCTAACCAAATTTCGTTCTTCTAGGTTAAACCGTTCGTTGGCCGTAACAGTTTTAATTTTTAGATTTCACTCTATTTTCTCCTATATGGATACATGTAGTTGGAACTCTAAATCAAACACGGTTTGTGCTAGCTCTTTGAAACTTGACACAATAAAGTAGTTCCAAGTTCTAACTCTATGTTTTGTTTCCTATTGATGTAGCCCTAAGCAGAGACTGGCGCAAATCACTTTTATAAAAAGGGGTTGCCAAGAATCCAAAAAACTACGAGTTTCTAGAAATCTTGGCACACATTTTTTCACCCTATCTTGATGACACTTTCAGGTAATGATCAGTATCCCAATCCCACTTGGCTCACCAAATTTCGTTCTTCTAGGTTAAACCGTTCATTGGCAGTAACAGTTTTAAATTTTAAGTTTCACTCTGTTTTTTCCTATATGGATTCATGTAGTTTGAACTCTAAATCAAACACGGTTTGTGCTGGCTCTTTGAAACTTGACACAATAGAGTAGTTCCAAATTCTATCTCTATGGTTTATTTCCTATTGATGTAGCCCTAAGCAGAGATGGCGCAAATCACTTTCATGGAAAGGGGTTGCCAACCTTCCAAAAAACTACGAGTTTCCTGAAATCTCAGCACACATTTTTTCACCCAATCTTGATGACACTTTCTGGTAATGATCAGTACCCCAATCCAACTTGGCTCACCAAATTTCGTTCTTCTAGGTTAAACCGTTCGTTGGCAGTAAGGGTTTTAATTTTTAGGTTTCACTCTGTTTTCTCCTATATGGATACATGTAGTTGGAACTCTAAATCAAAGACGGTTTGTGCTAGCTCTTTCAATCTTGACACAATAAAGTAGGTCCAAGTTCTATCTCTATGGTTTGTTTCCTATTGATGTAGCCCTAAGCAGAGATGGCGCAAATCACTTTCATGGAAAGGGGTTGCCAAGCTTCCAAAAAACTACGAGTTTCCTGAAATCTCAGCACAATTTTTTCACCCAATCTTGATGACACTTTCAGGTAATGATCAGTACCCCAATCTCACTTGGCTCACCAAATTTCGTTCTGCTAGGTTAAACCGTTCGTTGGCAGTAACAGTTTTAATTTTTAGGTTTCACTCTGTTTTCTCCGATATGGATACATGTAGTTGGAACTCTAAATCAAACACGGTTTGTGCTAGCACTTTGAATCTTGACACAATAAAGTAGGTCCAAGTTCTATCTCTATGGTTTGTTTCCTATTGATGTAGCCCTAAGCAGAGATGGCGCAAATCACTTTCATGGAAAGGGGTTGCCAAGCTTCCAAAAAACTACGAGTTTCCTGAAATCTCAACACACATTTTTTCACCCAATCTTGATGACACTTTCAGGTAATGATCAGTACCCCAATCCCACTTGGCTCACCAAATTTCGTTCTTCTAAGTTAAACCGTTCGTTG
Source organism: Spermophilus citellus (assembly GCF_964194105.1). NCBI lineage: Eukaryota > Metazoa > Chordata > Mammalia > Rodentia > Sciuridae > Spermophilus > Spermophilus citellus. The sequence goes on from NC_138187.1 coordinate 54,501,279, forward strand.
GCAGTAAGAGTTTTAATTTTTAGGATTCACTCTGTTTTCTCCTATATGGAAACATGTAGTTGGAACTCTAAATCAAAGACGGTTTGTCCTAGCTCTTTGAATCTTGACACAATAAAGTAGTTCCAAGTTCTATCTCAATGGTTTGTTTCCTATTGATGTAGCCCTAAGCAGAGACTGGCGCAAATCACTTTCATGGAAAGGGGTTGCCAAGCTTCCAAAAAACCACGAGTTTCCTGAAATCTCAGCACACATTTTTTCACCCAATCTTGATGACACTTTCAGGTAATGATCAGTATCCCAATCCCACTTGGCTCACCAAATTTCGTTCTTCTAGGTTAAACCGTACATTGGCAGTAACAGTTTTAAATTTTAGGTTTCACTCTGTTTTCTCCTATATGGATTCATGTAGTTTGAACTCTAAATCAAACACGTTTTGTCCTTGCTCTTTGAAACTTGACACAATAGAGTAGTTCCAAATTCTATCTCTATGGTTTGTTTTCTATTGATGTAGACCTAAGCAGAGACTGGCGCAAATCACTTACATGGAAAGGGGTTGCCAAGCTTCCAAAAAACTACGAGTTTCCTGAAATCTCAGCACACATTTTTTCACCCAATCTTGATGACACTTTCAGTTAATGATCAGTACCCCAATCTCACTTGGCTCAACAAATTTCGTTCTTCTACGTTAAACCGTTCGTTGGCAGTAACAGTTTTAATTTTCAGGGTTCACTCTGTTTTCTCCTATATGGATACATGTAGTTTGAACTCTAAATCAAAGACGGTTTGTCCTAGCTCATTGAAACTTGACACAATAAAGTAGTTCCAAGTTCTATCTCTATGGTTTGTTTCCTATTGATGTAGCCCTAAGCAGAGGTGGGCACATACCACTTTCATGGAAAGGGGTTGCCAAGCTTCCAAAAAACTACCAGTTTCCTGAAATCTCAGCACACATTTTTTCACCCAATCTTGATGACACTTTCAGGTAATGATCAGTACCCCAATCCCACTTGGCTCACCAAATTTCGTTCTGCTAGGTTAAACCATTCGTTGGCAGTAACAGTTTTAATTTTTAGGTTTCACTCTGTTTTCTCCGATATGGATACATGTAGTTCTAACTCTAAATCAAACACGGTTTGTGCTAGCTCTTTGAATCTTGACACAATAAAGTAGGTCCAAGTTCTATCTCTATGGTTTGTTTCCTATTGATGTAGCCCTAAGCAGAGACTTGCGCAAATCACTTTCATCGAAAGGGGTTGCCAACCTTCCAAAAAACTACAAGTTTCCTGATATCTCAGCACACATTTTTTCACCCAATCTTAATGACACTTTCAGGTAATGATCAGTACCCCAATCCCACTTGGCTCACCAAATTTCGTTCTTCTAGGTTAAACCGTTCGTTGGCAGTAAGAGTTTTAATTTTTAGGTTTCACTCTGTTTTCTCCTATATGGATACATGTAGTTGGAACTCTAAATCAAAGACGGTTTGTGCTAGCTCTTTGATTCTTGACACAATAAAGTAGTTCCAAGTTCTATCTCTATGGTTTGTTTCCTATTGATGTAGCCCTAAGCAGAGACTGGCGCAAATCACTTTCATGGAAAGGGGTTGCCAAGCTTCCAAAAAACTACGAGTTTCCAGAAATCTCAGCACACATTTTTTCACCCAATCTTGATGACACTTTCAGGTAATGATCACTACCCCAATCCCACTTGGCTAACCAAATTTCGTTCTTCTAGGTTAAACCGTTCGTTGGCCGTAACAGTTTTAATTTTTAGATTTCACTCTATTTTCTCCTATATGGATACATGTAGTTGGAACTCTAAATCAAACACGGTTTGTGCTAGCTCTTTGAAACTTGACACAATAAAGTAGTTCCAAGTTCTAACTCTATGTTTTGTTTCCTATTGATGTAGCCCTAAGCAGAGACTGGCGCAAATCACTTTTATAAAAAGGGGTTGCCAAGAATCCAAAAAACTACGAGTTTCTAGAAATCTTGGCACACATTTTTTCACCCTATCTTGATGACACTTTCAGGTAATGATCAGTATCCCAATCCCACTTGGCTCACCAAATTTCGTTCTTCTAGGTTAAACCGTTCATTGGCAGTAACAGTTTTAAATTTTAAGTTTCACTCTGTTTTTTCCTATATGGATTCATGTAGTTTGAACTCTAAATCAAACACGGTTTGTGCTGGCTCTTTGAAACTTGACACAATAGAGTAGTTCCAAATTCTATCTCTATGGTTTATTTCCTATTGATGTAGCCCTAAGCAGAGATGGCGCAAATCACTTTCATGGAAAGGGGTTGCCAACCTTCCAAAAAACTACGAGTTTCCTGAAATCTCAGCACACATTTTTTCACCCAAACTTGATGACACTTTCTGGTAATAATCAGTACCCCAATCCAACTTGGCTCACCAAATTTCGTTCTTCTAGGTTAAACCGTTCGTTGGCAGTAAGGGTTTTAATTTTTAGGTTTCACTCTGTTTTCTCCTATATGGATACATGTAGTTGGAACTCTAAATCAAAGACGGTTTGTGCTAGCTCTTTCAATCTTGACACAATAAAGTAGGTCCAAGTTCTATCTCTATGGTTTGTTTCCTATTGATGTAGCCCTAAGCAGAGATGGCGCAAATCACTTTCATGGAAAGGGGTTGCCAAGCTTCCAAAAAACTACGAGTTTCCTGAAATCTCAACACACATTTTTTCACCCAATCTTGATGACACTTTCAGGTAATGATCAGTACCCCAATCCCACTTGGCTCACCAAATTTCGTTCTTCTAAGTTAAACCGTTCGTTGGCAGTAAGAGTTTTAATTTTTAGGATTCACTCTGTTTTCTCCTATATGGAAACATGTAGTTGGAACTCTAAATCAAAGACGGTTTGTCCTAGCTCTTTGAATCTTGACACAATAAAGTAGTTCCAAGTTCTATCTCTATGGTTTGTTTCCTATTGATGTAGCCCTAAGCAGAGACTGGCGCAAATCACTTTCATGGAAAGGGGTTGCCAAGCTTCCAAAAAACCACGAGTTTCCTGAAATCTCAGCACACATTTTTTCACCCAATCTTGATGACACTTTCAGGTAATGATCAGTATCCCAATCCCACTTGGCTCACCAAATTTCGTTCTTCTAGGTTAAACCGTACATTGGCAGTAACAGTTTTAAATTTTAGGTTTCACTCTGTTTTCTCCTATATGGATTCATGTAGTTTGAACTCTAAATCAAACACGTTTTGTCCTTGCTCTTTGAAACTTGACACAATAGAGTAGTTCCAAATTCTATCTCTATGGTTTGTTTTCTATTGATGTAGACCTAAGCAGAGACTGGCGCAAATCACTTACATGGAAAGGGGTTGCCAAGCTTCCAAAAAACTACGAGTTTCCTGAAATCTCAACACACATTTTTTCACCCAAACTTGATGACACTTTCAGTTAATGATCAGTACCGCAATCCCATTTGGCTCACCAAATTTCGTTCTTCTAGTTTAAACCGTTCGTTGGCAGTAACAGTTTAAATTTTCAGGTTTCACTCTGTTTTCTCCTATATGGATACATGTAGTTGGAACTCTAAATCAAAGACGGTTTGTCCTAGCTCTTTGAAACTTGACACAATAAAGTAGTTCCAAGTTCTATCTCTATGGTTTGTTTCCTATTGATGTAGCCCTAAGCAGAGACGGGCGCAAATCACTTTCATGGAAAGGGGTTGCCAAGCTTCCAAAAAACTATGAGTTTCCTGAAATCTCAGCACACATTTTTTCACCCAATCTTGATGACACTTTCAGGTAATGATGAGTACCCCAATCCCACTTGGGTCACCAAATTTCGTTCTTCTAGGATAAACCGTTCGTTGGCAGTAACAGTTTTAATTTTTAGGTTTCACTCTGTTTTCTCCGATATGGATACATGTAGTTGGAACTCTAAATCAAACACGGTTTTTGCTAGCTCTTTGAATCTTGACACAATAAAGTAGGTCCAAGTTCTATCTCTATGGTTTGTTTCCTATTGATGCAGCCCTAAGCAGAGATGGCGCAAATCACTTTCATGGAAAGGGGTTGCCAACCTTCCAAAAAACTACGAGTTTCCTGAAATCTCAGCACACATTTTTTCACCCAATCTTGATGACACTTTCAGGTAATGATCAGTACCCCAATCCCACTTGGCTCACCAAATTTCGTTCTTCTAGGTTAAACCGTTCGATGGCAGTAACAGTTTAAATTTTCAGGGTTCACTCTGTTTTCTCCTATATGGATACATGTAGTTGGAACTCTAAATCAAAGACGGTTTGTCCTAGCTCTTTGAAACTTGACACAATAAAGAAGTTCCAAGTTCTATCTCTATGGTTTGTTTCCTATTGATGTAGCCCTAAGCAGAGGTGGGCGCATACCACTTTCATGGAAAGGGGTTGCCAAGCTTCCAAAAAACTACCAGTTTCCTGAAATCTCAGCACACATTTTTTCACCCAATCTTGATGACACTTTCAGGTAATGATCAGTACCCCAATCCCACTTGGCTCACCAAATTTCGTTCTGCTAGGTTAAACCATTCGTTGGCAGTAACAGTTTTAATTTTTAGGTTTCACTCTGTTTTCTCCGATATGGATACATGTAGTTCTAACTCTAAATCAAACACGGTTTGTGCTAGCTCTTTGAATCTTGACACAATAAAGTAGGTCCAAGTTCTATCTCTATGGTTTGTTTCCTATTGATGTAGCCCTAAGCAGAGACTGGCGCAAATCACTTTCATGGAAAGGGGTTTCCAAAAATCCAAAAAACTACGAGTTTCCTGAAATCTCAGCACACATTTTTTCACCCTATCTTGATGACACTTTCAGGTAATGATCAGGATCCCAATCCCACTTGGCTCACCAAATTTCGTTCTTCTAGGTTAAACCGTTCATTGGCAGTAACAGTTTTAAATTCTAAGTTTCACTCTGTTTTTTCCTATATGGATTCATGTAGTTTGAACTCTAAATCAAACACGGTTTGTGCTGGCTCTTTGAAACTTGACACAATAGAGTAGTTCCAAATTCTATCTCTATGGTTTGTTTCCTATTGATGTAGCCCTAAGCAGAGACTGGCGCAAATCACTTACATGGAAAGGGGTTGCCAAGCTTCCAAAAAACTACGAGTTTCCTGAAATCTCAACACACATTTTTTCACCCAATCTTGATGACACTTTCAGGTAATGATCAGTACCCCAATCCCACTTGGCTCACCAAATTTCGTTCTTCTAGGTTAAACCGTTCGTTGGCAGTAACAGTTTTAATTTTCAGGTTTCACTCTGTTTTCTCCTATATGGATACATGTAGTTGGAACTCTAAAGCAAAGACGGTTTGTCCTAGCTCTTTGAAACTTGACACAATAAAGTAGTTCCAAGTTCTATCTCTATGGTTTGTTTCCTATTGATGTAGCCCTAAGCAGAGACGTGCGCACATCACTTTCATGGAAAGGGGTTGCCAAGCTTCCAAAAAACTACGAGTTTTCTGAAATCTCAGCACACATTTTTTCACCCAATCTTGATGACACTTTCAGGTAATGATCAGTACCCCAATCCCACTTGGCTCACCAAATTTCGTTCTTCTAGGTTAAACCGTTCGTTGGCAGTAACAGTTTTAATTTTTAGGTTTCACTCTGTTTTCTCCTATATGGATACATGTAGTTGGAACTCTAAATCAAACACGGTTTGTGCTAGCTCTTTGAAACTTGACACAATAAAGTAGTTCCAAGTTCTAACTCTATGGTTTGTTTCCTATTGATGTAGCCCTAAGCAGAGACTGGCGCAAATCACTTACATGGAAAGGGGTTGCCAAGAATCCAAAAAACTACGAGTTTCCAGAAATCTTGGCACACATTTTTTCACCCAAACTTGATGACACTTTCAGTTAATGATCAGTACCGCAATCCCACTTGGCTCACCAAATTTCGTTCTTCTAGTTTAAACCGTTCGTTGGCAGTAACAGTTTTAATTTTCAGGTTTCACTCTGTTTTCTCCGATATGGATACATGTAGTTGGAACTCTAAATCAAAGACGGTTTGTCCTAGCTCTTTGAAACTTGACACAATAAAGTAGTTCCAAGTTCTATCTCTATGGTTTGTTTCCTATTGATGTAGCCCTAAGCAGAGACGGGCGCAAATCACTTTCATGGAAAGGGGTTGCCAAGCTTCCAAAAAACTACGAGTTTCCTGAAATCGCAGCACACATTTTTTCACCCAATCTTGATGACACTTTCAGGTAATGATGAGTACCCCAATCCCACTTGGGTCACCAAATTTCGTTCTTCTAGGTTAAACCGTTCGTTGGCAGTAACAGTTTTAATTTTTAGGTTTCACTCTGTTTTCTCCTATATGGATACATGTAGTTGGAACTCTAAATCAAACACGGTTTGTGCTAGCTCTTTGAATCTTGACACAATAAAGTAGGTCCAAGTTCTATCTCTATGGTTTGTTTCCTATTGATGTAGCCCTAAGCAGAGATGGCGCAAATCACTTTCATGGAAAGGGGTTGCCAACCTTCCAAAAAACTACGAGTTTCCTGAAATCTCAGCACACATTTTTTCACCCAATCTTGATGACACTTTCAGGTAATGATCAGTACCCCAATCCCACTTGGCTCACCAAATTTCGTTCTTCTAGGTTAAACCGTTCGTTGGCAGTAAGAGTTTTAATTTTTAGGATTCACTCTGTTTTCTCCTATATGGAAACATGTAGTTGGAACTCTAAATCAAAGACGGTTTGTCCTAGCTCTTTGAATCTTGACACAATAAAGTAGTTCCAAGTTCTATCTCTATGGTTTGTTTCCTATTGATGTAGCCCTAAGCAGAGACTGGCGCAAATCACTTTCATGGAAAGGGGTTGCCAAGCTTCCAAAAAACCACGAGTTTCCTGAAATCTCAGCACACATTTTTTCACCCAATCTTGATGACACTTTCAGGTAATGATCAGTATCCCAATCCCACTTGGCTCACCAAATTTCGTTCTTCTAGGTTAAACCGTACATTGGCAGTAACAGTTTTAAATTTTAGGTTTCACTCTGTTTTCTCCTATATGGATTCATGTAGTTTGAACTCTAAATCAAACACGTTTTGTCCTTGCTCTTTGAAACTTGACACAATAGAGTAGTTCCAAATTCTATCTCTATGGTTTGTTTTCTATTGATGTAGACCTAAGGAGAGACTGGCGCAAATCACTTACATGGAAAGGGGTTGCCAAGCTTCCAAAAAACTACGAGTTTCCTGAAATCTCAACACACATTTTTTCACCCAATCTTGATGACACTTTCAGGTAATGATGAGTACCCCAATCCCACTTGGGTCACCAAATTTCGTTCTTCTAGGTTAAACCGTTCGTTGGCAGTAACAGTTTTAATTTTTAGGTTTCACTCTGTTTTCTCCGATATGGATACATGTAGTTGGAACTCTAAATCAAACACGGTTTTTGCTAGCTCTTTGAATCTTGACACAATAAAGTAGGTCCAAGTTCTATCTCTATGGTTTGTTTCCTATTGATGCAGCCCTAAGCAGAGATGGCGCAAATCACTTTCATGGAAAGGGGTTGCCAACCTTCCAAAAAACTACGAGTTTCCTGAAATCTCAGCACACATTTTTTCACCCAATCTTGATGACACTTTCAGGTAATGATCAGTACCCCAATCCCACTTGGCTCACCAAATTTCGTTCTTCTAGGTTAAACCGTTCGATGGCAGTAACAGTTTAAATTTTCAGGGTTCACTCTGTTTTCTCCTATATGGATACATGTAGTTGGAACTCTAAATCAAAGACGGTTTGTCCTAGCTCTTTGAAACTTGACACAATAAAGAAGTTCCAAGTTCTATCTCTATGGTTTGTTTCCTATTGATGTAGCCCTAAGCAGAGGTGGGCGCATACCACTTTCATGGAAAGGGGTTGCCAAGCTTCCAAAAAACTACCAGTTTCCTGAAATCTCAGCACACATTTTTTCACCCAATCTTGATGACACTTTCAGGTAATGATCAGTACCCCAATCCCACTTGGCTTACCAAATTTCGTTCTGCTAGGTTAAACCATTCGTTGGCAGTAACAGTTTTAATTTTTAGGTTTCACTCTGTTTTCTCCGATATGGATACATGTAGTTCTAACTCTAAATCAAACACGGTTTGTGCTAGCTCTTTGAATCTTGACACAATAAAGTAGGTCCAAGTTCTATCTCTATGGTTTGTTTCCTATTGATGTAGCCCTAAGCAGAGACTGGCGCAAATCACTTTCATGGAAAGGGGTTTCCAAAAATCCAAAAAACTACGAGTTTCCTGAAATCTCAGCACACATTTTTTCACCCTATCTTGATGACACTTTCAGGTAATGATCAGGATCCCAATCCCACTTGGCTCACCAAATTTCGTTCTTCTAGGTTAAACCGTTCATTGGCAGTAACAGTTTTAAATTCTAAGTTTCACTCTGTTTTTTCCTATATGGATTCATGTAGTTTGAACTCTAAATCAAACACGGTTTGTGCTGGCTCTTTGAAACTTGACACAATAGAGTAGTTCCAAATTCTATCTCTATGGTTTGTTTCCTATTGATGTAGCCCTAAGCAGAGACTGGCGCAAATCACTTACATGGAAAGGGGTTGCCAAGCTTCCAAAAAACTACGAGTTTCCTGAAATCTCAACACACATTTTTTCACCCAATCTTGATGACACTTTCAGGTAATGATCAGTACCCCAATCCCACTTGGCTCACCAAATTTCGTTCTTCTAGGTTAAACCGTTCGTTGGCAGTAACAGTTTTAATTTTCAGGTTTCAATCTGTTTTCTCCTATATGGATACATGTAGTTGGAACTCTAAAGCAAAGACGGTTTGTCCTAGCTCTTTGAAACTTGACACAATAAAGTAGTTCCAAGTTCTATCTCTATGGTTTGTTTCCTATTGATGTAGCCCTAAGCAGAGACGTGCGCACATCACTTTCATGGAAAGGGGTTGCCAAGCTTCCAAAAAACTACGAGTTTTCTGAAATCTCAGCACACATTTTTTCACCCAATCTTGATGACACTTTCAGGTAATGATCAGTACCACAATCACACTTGGCTCACCAAATTTCGTTCTGCTAGGTTAAACCGTTCGTTGGCAGTAACAGTTTTAATTTTTAGGTTTCACTCTGTTTTCTCCTATATGGATACATGTAGTTGGAACTCTAAATCAAACACGGTTTGTGCTAGCTCTTTGAAACTTGACACAATAAAGTAGTTCCAAGTTCTAACTCTATGGTTTGTTTCCTATTGATGTAGCCCTAAGCAGAGACTGGCGCAAATCACTTACATGGAAAGTGGTTGCCAAGAATCCAAAAAACTACGAGTTTCCAGAAATCTTGGCACACATTTTTTCACCCAAACTTGATGACACTTTCAGTTAATGATCAGTACCGCAATCCCACTTGGCTCACCAAATTTCGTTCTTCTAGTTTAAACCGTTCGTTGGCAGTAACAGTTTTAATTTTCAGGTTTCACTCTGTTTTCTCCGATATGGATACATGTAGTTGGAACTCTAAATCAAAGACGGTTTGTCCTAGCTCTTTGAAACTTGACACAATAAAGTAGTTCCAAGTTCTATCTCTATGGTTTGTTTCCTATTGATGTAGCCCTAAGCAGAGACGGGCGCAAATCACTTTCATGGAAAGGGGTTGCCAAGCTTCCAAAAAACTACGAGTTTCCTGAAATCGCAGCACACATTTTTTCACCCAATCTTGATGACACTTTCAGGTAATGATGAGTACCCCAATCCCACTTGGGTCACCAAATTTCGTTCTTCTAGGTTAAACCGTTCGTTGGCAGTAACAGTTTTAATTTTTAGGTTTCACTCTGTTTTCTCCTATATGGATACATGTAGTTGGAACTCTAAATCAAACACGGTTTGTGCTAGCTCTTTGAATCTTGACACAATAAAGTAGGTCCAAGTTCTATCTCTATGGTTTGTTTCCTATTGATGTAGCCCTAAGCAGAGATGGCGCAAATCACTTTCATGGAAAGGGGTTGCCAACCTTCCAAAAAACTACGAGTTTCCTGAAATCTCAGCACACATTTTTTCACCCAATCTTGATGACACTTTCAGGTAATGATCAGTACCCCAATCCCACTTGGCTCACCAAATTTCGTTCTTCTAGGTTAAACCGTTCGTTGGCAGTAAGAGTTTTAATTTTTAGGTTTCACTCTGTTTTCTCCTATATGGATACATGTAGTTGGAACTCTAAATCAAAGACGGTTTGTGCTAGCTCTTTGAATCTTGACACAATAAAGTAGTTCCAAGTTCTATCTCTATGGTTTGTTTCTTATTGATGTAGCCCTAAGCAGAGACTGGCGCAAATCACTTTCATGGAAAGGGGTTTCCAAAAATCCAAAAAACTACGAGTTTCCAGAAATCTCGGCACACATTTTTTCACCCTATCTTGATGACACTTTCAGGTAATGATCAGGATCCCAATCCCACTTGGCTCACCAAATTTCGTTCTTCTAGGTTAAACCGTTCATTGGCAGTAACAGTTTTAAATTCTAAGTTTCACTCTGTTTTTTCCTATATGGATTCATGTAGTTTGAACTCTAAATCAAACACGGTTTGTGCTGGCTCTTTGAAACTTGACACAATAGAGTAGTTCCAAATTCTATCTCTATGGTTTGTTTCCTATTGATGTAGCCCTAAGCAGAGACTGGCGCAAATCACTTACATGGAAAGTGGTTGCCAAGCTTCCAAAAAACTACGAGTTTCCTGAAATCTCAACACACATTTTTTCACCCAATCTTGATGACACTTTCAGGTAATGATCAGTACCCCAATCCCACTTGGCTCACCAAATTTCGTTCTTCTAGGTTAAACCGTTCGTTGGCAGTAACAGTTTTAATTTTCAGGTTTCACTCTGTTTTCTCCTATATGGATACATGTAGTTGCAACTCTAAAGCAAAGACGGTTTGTCCTAGCTCTTTGAAACTTGACACAATAAAGTAGTTCCAAGTTCTATCTCTATGGTTTGTTTCCTATTGATGTAGCCCTAAGCAGAGACGTGCGCACATCACTTTCATGGAAAGGGGTTGCCAAGCTTCCAAAAAACTACGAGTTTCCTGAAATCTCAGCACACATTTTTTCACCCAATCTTTATGACACTTTCAGGTAATGATCAGTACCCCAATCCCACTTGGCTCACCAAATTTCGTTCTGCTAGGTTAAACCGTTCGTTGGCAGTAACAGTTTAAATTTTTAGTTTTCACTCTGTTTTCTCCTATATGGATACATGTAGTTGGAACTCTAAATCAAACACGGTTTGTGCTAGCTCTTTGAATCTTGACACAATAAAGTAGGTCCAAGTTCTATCTCTATGGTTTGTTTCCTATTGATGTAGCCCTAAGCAGAGATGGCGCAAATCGCTTTCATGGAAAGGGGTTGCCAACCTTCCAAAAAACTACGAGTTTTTTGAAATCTCAGCACACATTTTTTCACTCAATCTTTATGACACTTTCAGGTAATGATCAGTATCCCAATCCCACTTGGCTCACCAAATTTCGTTCTTCTAGGTTGAACCGTACATTGGCAGTAACAGTTTTAAATTTTAGGTTTCACTCTGTTTTCTCCTATATGGATTCATGTAGTTTGAACTCTAAATCAAAGACGGTTTGTGCTGGCTCTTTGAAACTTGACACAATAGAGTAGTTCCAAATTCTATCTCTATGGTTTGTTTCCTATTGATGTAGCCCTAAGCAGAGACTGGCGCAAATCACTTATATGGAAAGGGGTTGCCAAGCTTCCAAAAAACTAAGAGTTTCCTGAAATCTCAGCACACATTTTTTCACCCAATCTTGATGACACTTTCAGGTAATGATCACTACCCCAATCCCACTTGGCTCACCAAATTTCGTTCTTCTAGGTTAAACCGTTCGTTGGCAGTAACAGTTTTAAATTTTAGGTTTCACTCTGTTTTCTCCTATATGGATTCATGTAGTTTGAACTCTAAATCAAACACGGTTTGTGCTGGCTCTTTGAAACTTGACACAATAGAGTAGTTCCAAATTCTATCTCTATGGTTTGTTTCCTATTGATGTAGCCCTAAGCAGAGACTGGCGCAAATCACTTTTATGGAAATTGGTTTCCAAAAATCCAAAAAACTACGAGTTTCCAGAAATCTCGGCACACATTTTTTCACCCTATCTTGATGACACTTTCAGGTAATGATCAGGATCCCAATCCCACTTGGCTCACCAAATTTCGTTCTTCTAGGTTAAACCGTTCATTGGCAGTAACAGTTTTAAATTTTAAGTTTCACTCTGTTTTTTCCTATATGGATTCATGTAGTTTGAACTCTAAATCAAACACGGTTTGTGCTGGCTCTTTGAAAGTTGACACAATAGAGTAGTTCCAAATTCTATCTCTATGGTTTGTTTCCTATTGATGTAGCCCTAAGCAGAGACTGGCGCAAATCACTTACATGGAAAGGGATTGCCAAGCTTCCAAAAAACTACGAGTTTCCTGAAATCTCAACACACATTTTTTCACCCAATCTTGATGACACTTTCAGTTAATGATCAGTACCCCAATCCCACTTGGCTCACCAAATTTCGTTCTTCTAGGTTAAACCGTTCGTTGGCAGTACCAGTTTTAATTTTCAGGTTTCACTCTGTTTTCTCCTATATGGATACATGTAGTTGGAACTCTAAAGCAAAGACGGTTTGTCCTAGCTCTTTGAAACTTGACACAATAAAGTAGTTCCAAGTTCTATCTCTATGGTTTGTTTCCTATTGATGTAGCCCTAAGCAGAGACGTGCGCACATCACTTTCATGGAAAGGGGTTGCCAAGCTTCCAAAAAACTTCGAGTTTCCTGAAATCTCAGCACACATTTTTTCACCCAATCTTTATGACACTTTCAGGTAATGATCAGTACCCCAATCCCACTTGGCTCACCAAATTTCGTTCTGCTAGGTTAAACCGTTCGTTGGCAGTAACAGTTTTAAATTTTAGGTTTCACTCTGTTTTCTCCTATATGGATACATGTAGTTGGAACTCTAAATCAAACACGGATTGTGCTAGCTCTTTGAATCTTGACACAATAAAGTAGGTCCAGGTTCTATCTTTATGGTTTGTTTCCTATTGATGTAGCCCTAAGCAGAGATGGCGCAAATCGCTTTCATGGAAAGGGGTTGCCAACCTTCCAAAAAACTACGAGTTTTTTGAAATCTCAGCACATATTTTTTCACTCAATCTTTATGACACTTTCAGGTAATGATCAGTATCCCAATCCCACTTGGCTCACCAAATTTCGTTCTTCTAGGTTAAACCGTACATTGGCAGTAACAGTTTTAAATTTTAGGTTTCACTCTGTTTTCTCCTATATGGATTCATGTAGTTTGAACTCTAAATCAAACACGGTTTGTGCTGGCTCTTTGAAACTTGACACAACACAGTAGTTCCAAATTCTATCTCTATGGTTTGTTTCCTATTGATGTAGCCCTAAGCAGAGACTGGCGCAAATCACTTACATGGAAAGGGGTTGCCAAGCTTCCAAAAAACTACGAGTTTCCTGAAATCTCAGCACACATTTTTTCACCCAATCTTGATGACACTTTCAGTTAATGATCAGTACCCCAATCTCACTTGGCTCACCAAATTTCGTTCTTCTACGTTAAACCGTTCGTTGGCAGTAACAGTTTTAATTTTCAGGTTTCACTCTGTTTTCTCCTATATGGATACATGTAGTTGGAACTCTAAATCAAAGACGGTTTGTCCTAGCTCTTTGAAACTTGACACAATAAAGTAGTTCCAAGTTCTATCTCTATGGTTTGTTTCCTATTGATGTAGCCCTAAGCAGAGACGGGCGCAAATCACTTTCATGGAAAGGGGTTGCCAAGCTTCCAAAAAACTACGAGTTTCCTGAAATCTCAGCACACATTTTTTCACCCAATCTTGATGACACTTTCAGGTAATGATCAGTACCCCAATCCCACTTGGCTCACCAAATTTCGTTCTTCTAGGTTAAACCGTTCGTTGGCAGTAACAGTTTTAATTTTTAGGTTTCACTCTGTTTTCTCCGATATGGATACATGTAGTTGGAACTCTAAATCAAACACGGTTTGTGCTAGCTCTTTGAATCTTGACACAATAAAGTAGGTCCAAGTTCTATCTCTATGGTTTGTTTCCTATTGATGTAGCCCTAAGCAGAGATGGCGCAAATCGCTTTCATGGAAAGGGGTTGCCAACCTTCCAAAAAACTACGAGTTTCCTGAAATCTCAGCACACATTTTTTCACTCAATCTTTATGACACTTTCAGGTAATGATCAGTATCCCAATCCCAATTGGCTCACCAAATTTCGTTCTTCTAGGTTAAACCGTACATTGGCAGTAACAGTTTTAAATTTTAGGTTTCACTCTGTTTTCTCCTATATGGATTCATGTAGTTTGAACTCTAAATCAAACATGGTTTGTGCTGGCTCTTTGAAACTTGACACAATAGAGTACTTCCAAATTCTATCTCTATGGTTTGTTTCCTATTGATGTAGCCCTAAGCAGAGACTGGCGCAAATCACTTACATGGAAAGGGGTTTCCAAGAATCCAAAAAACTACGAGTTTCCTGAAATCTCAGCACACATTTTTTCACCCAATCTTGATGACACTTTCAGTTAATGATCAGTACCCCAATCTCACTTGGCTCACCAAATTTCGTTCTTCTACGTTAAACCGTTCGTTGGCAGTAACAGTTTTAATTTTCAGGTTTCACTCTGTTTTCTCTTATATGGATACATGTAGTTGGAACTCTAAATCAAAGTCGGTTTGTCCTAGCTCTTTGAAACTTGACACAATAAAGTAGTTCCAAGTTCTATCTCTATGGTTTGTTTCCTATTGATGTAGCCCTAAGCAGAGACGGGCGCAAATCACTTTCATGGAAACGGGTTGCCAAGCTTCCAAAACTCTACGAGTTTCCTGAAATCTCAGCACACATTTTTTCACCCAATCTTGATGACACTTTCAGGTAATGATCAGTACCCCAATCCCACTTGGCTCACCAAATTTCGTTCTTCTAGGTTAAACCGTTCGTTGGCAGTAACAGTTTTAATTTTTAGGTTTCACTCTGTTTTCTCCGATATGGATACATGTAGTTGGAACTCTAAATCAAACACGGTTTGTGCTAGCTCTTTGAATCTTGACACAATAAAGTAGTTCCAAGTTCTATCTCTATGGTTTGTTTCCTATTGATGTAGCCCTAAGCAGAGATGTGCGCACATCACTTTCATGGAAAGGGGTTGCCAAGCTTCCAAAAAACTACGAGTTTCCTGAAATCTCAGCACACATTTTTTCACCCGATCTTTATGACACTTTCAGGTAATGATCAGTACCCCAATCCCACTTGGCTCACCAAATTTCGTTCTGCTAGGTTAAACCGTTCGTTGGCAGTAACAGTTTTAAATTTTAGGTTTCACTCTGTTTTCTCCGATATGGATACATGTATTTGGAACTCTAAATCAAACACGGTTTGTGCTAGCTCTTTGAATCTTGACACAATAAAGTAGGTCCAAGTTCTATCTCTATGGTTTGTTTCCTATTGATGTAGCCCTAAGCAGAGATGGCGCAAATCGCTTTCATGGAAAGGGGTTGCCAACCTTCCAAAAAACTACGAGTTTTTTGAAATCTCAGCACACATTTTTTCACTCAATCTTTATGACACTTTCAGGTAATGATCAGGATCCCAATCCCACTTGGCTCACCAAATTTCGTTCATCTAGGTTAAACCGTTCATTGGCAGTAACAGTTTTAAATTTTAAGTTTCACTTTGTTTTTTCCTATATGGATTCATGTAGTTTGAACTCTAAATCAAACACGGTTTGTGCTGGCTCTTTGAAACTTGACACAATAGAGTAGTTCCAAATTCTATCTCTATGGTTTGTTTCCTATTGATGTAGCCCTAAGGAGAGACTGGCGCAAATCACTTACATGGAAAGGGGTTGCCAAACTTCCAAAAAACTACGAGTTTCCTGAAATCTCAACACACATTTTTTCACCCAATCTTGATGACACTTTCAGTTAATGATCAGTACCCCAATCCCACTTGGCTCACCAAATTTCGTTCTTCTAGGTTAAACCGTTCGTTGGCAGTAACAGTTTTAATTTTCAGGTTTCACTCTGTTTTCTCCTATATGGATACATGTAGTTGGAACTCTAAAGCAAAGACGGTTTGTGCTAGCTCTTTGAATCTTGACACAATAAAGTAGGTCCAAGTTCTATCTCTATGGTTTGTTTCCTATTGATGTAGCCCTAAGCAGAGATGGCGCAAATCGCTTTCATGGAAAGGGGTTGCCAACCTTCCAAAAAACTACGAGTTTCCTGAAATCTCAGCACACATTTTTTCACCCAATCTTGATGACACTTTCAGGTAATGATCAGTACCCCAATCCCAGTTGGCTCACCAAATTTCGTTCTTCTAGGTTAAACCGTTCGTTGGCAGTAACAGTTTTAATTTTTAGGTTTCACTCTGTTTTCTCCGATATGGATACATGTAGTTGGAACTCTAAATCAAAGACGGTTTGTCCTAGCTCTTTGAAACTTGACACAATAAAGTAGTTCCAAGTTCTATCTCTATGGTTTGTTTCCTATTGATGTAGCCCTAAGCAGAGACGGGCGCAAATCACTTTCATGGAAAGGGGTTGCCAAGCTTCCAAAAAACTACGAGTTTCCTGAAATCTCAGCACACATTTTTTCACCTAATCTTGATGACACTTTCAGGTAATGATCAGTACCCCAATCCCACTTGGCTCACCAAATTTCGTTCTTCTAGGTTTAACCGTTCGTTGGCAGTAACAGTTTTAATTTTCAGGTTTCACTCTGTTTTCTCCTATATGGATACATGTAGTTGGAACTCTAAATCAAAGACGGTTTGTCCTAGCTCTTTGAAACTTGACACAATAAAGAAGTTCCAAGTTCTATCTCTATGGTTTGTTTCCTATTGATGTAGCCCTAAGCAGAGACGGGCGCAAATCACTTTCATGGAAAGGGGTTGCCAAGCTTCCAAAAATCTACGAGTTTCCTGAAATCTCAGCACACATTTTTTCACCCAATCTTGATGACACTTTCAGGTAATGATCAGTACCCCAATCCCACTTGGCTCACCAAATTTCGTTCTTCTAGGTTAAACCGTTCATTGGCAGTAACAGTTTTAATTTTTAGGTTTCACTCTGTTTTCTCCGATATGGATACATGTAGTTGGAACTCTAAATCAAACACGGTTTGTGCTAGCTCTTTGAATCTTGACACAATAAAGTAGGTCCAAGTTCTATCTCTATGGTTTGTTTCCAATTGATGTAGCCCTAAGCAGAGATGGCGCAAATCACTTTCATGGAAAGGGGTGGCCAACCTTCCAAAAAACTACGAGTTTCCTGAAATCTCAGCACACATTTTTTCACCCAATCTTGATGACACTTTCAGGTAATGATCAGTACCCCAATCCCACTTGGCTCACCAAATTTCGTTCTGCTAGGTTAAACCGTTCGTTGGCAGTAAGAGTTTTAATTTTTAGGATTCACTCTGTTTTCTCCTATATGGATACATGTAGTTGGAACTCTAAATCAAAGACAGTTTGTGCTAGCTCTTTGAATCTTGACACAATAAAGTAGTTCCAAGTTCTATTTCTATGGTTTGTTTCTTATTGATGTAGCCCTAAGCAGAGACTGGCGCAAATCACTTTCATGGAAAGGGGTTTCCAAGAATCCAAAAAACTACGAGTTTCCAGAAATCTCGGCACACATTTTTTCACCCTATCTTGATGACAATTTCAGGTAATGATCAGGATCCCAATCCCACTTGGCTCACCAAATTTCATTCTTCTAGGTTAAACCGTTCATTGGCAGTAACAGTTTTAAATTTTAAGTTTCACTCTGTTTTTTCCTATATGGATTCATGTAGTTTGAACTCTAAATCAAACACGGTTTGTGCTGACTCTTTGAAACTTGACACAATAAAGTAGTTCCAAGTTCTATCTCTATGGTTTGTTTCCTATTGATGTAGCCCTAAGCAGAGACGGGCGCAAATCACTTTCATGGAAAGGGGTTGCCAAGCTTCCAAAAAACGACGAGTTTCCTGAAATCTCAGCACACATTTTTTCACCCAATCTTGATGACACTTTCAGTTAATGATCAGTACCCCAATCCCACTTGGCTCAGCAAATTTCGTTCTTCTAGGTTAAACCGTTCGTTGGCAGTAACAGTTTAAATTTTCAGGTTTCACTCTGTTTTCTCCTATATGGATACATGTTGTTGGAACTCTAAAGCAAAGACGGTTTGTCCTAGCTCTTTGAAACTTGACACAATAAAGTAGGTCCAAGTTCTATCTCTATCGTTTGTTTCCTATTGATGTAGCCCTAAGCAGAGATGGCGCAAATCGCTTTCATGGAAAGGTGTTGCCAACCTTCCAAAAAACTACGAGTTTTTTGAAATCTCAGCACACATTTTTTCACTCAATCTTTATGACACTTTCAGGTAATGATCAGTATCCCAATCCCACTTGGCTCACCAAATTTCGTTCTTCTAGGTTAAACCGTACATTGGCAGTAACAGTTTTAAATTTTAGGTTTCACTCTGTTTTCTCCTATATGGATTCATGTAGTTTGAACTCTAAATCAAACACGGTTTGTGCTGGCTCTTTGAAACTTGACACAATAGAGTAGTTCCAAATTCTATCTCTATGGTTTGTTTCCTATTGATGTAGCCCTAAGCAGAGACTGGCGCAAATCACTTACATGGAAAGGGGTTGCCAAGCTTCCAAAAAACTACGAGTTTCCTGAAACCTCAGCACACATTTTTTCACCCAATCTTGATGACACTTTCAGTTAATGATCAGTATCCCAATCCCACTTGGCTCACCAAATTTCGTTCTTCTAGGTTAAACCGTACATTGGCAGTAACAGTTTTAAATTTTAGGTTTCACTCTGTTTTCTCCTATATGGATTCATGTAGTTTGAACTCTAAATCAAACACGGTTTGTGCTGGCTCTTTGAAACTTGACACAATAGAGTAGTTCCAAATTCTATCTCTATGGTTTGTTTCCTATTGATGTAGCCCTAAGCAGAGACTGGCGCAAATCACTTACATGGAAAGGGGTTTCCAAGAATCCAAAAAACTACGAGTTTCCTGAAATCTCAACACACATTTTTTCACCCAATCTTGATGACACTTTCAGTTAATGATCAGTACCCCAGTCTCACTTGGCTCACCAAATTTCGTTCTTCTACGTTAAACTGTTCGTTGGCAGTAACAGTTTTAATTTTCAGGTTTCACTCTGTTTTCTCCTATATGGATGCATGTAGTTGGAACTCTAAATCAAAGACGGTTTGTCCTAGCTCTTTGAAACTTGACACAATAAAGTAGTTCCAAGTTCTATCTCTATGGTTTGTTTCCTATTGATGTAGCCCTAAGCAGAGACGGGCGCAAATCACTTTCATGGAAAGGGGTTGCCAAGCTTCCAAAAAACTACGAGTTTCCTGAAATCTCAGCACACATTTTTTCACCCAATCTTGATGACACTTTCAGGTAATGATCAGTACCCCAATCCCACTTGGCTCACCAAATTTCGTTCTTCTAGGTTAAACCGTTCGTTGGCAGTAACAGTTTTAATTTTTAGGTTTCACTCTGTTTTCTCCGATATGGATACATGTAGTTGGAACTCTAAATCAAACACGGTTTGTGCTAGCTCTTTGAATCTTGACACAATAAAGTAGTTCCAAGTTCTATCTCTATGGTTTGTTTCCTATTGATGTAGCCCTAAGCAGAGACGTGCGCACATCACTTTTTTGGAAAGGGGTTGCCAAGCTTCCAAAAAACTACGAGTTTCCTGAAATCTCAGCACACATTTTTTCACCCAATCTTTATGACTTTCAGGTAATGATCAGTACCCCAATCCCACTTGGCTCACCAAATTTCGTTCTGCTAGGTTAAACCGTTCGTTGGCAGTAACAGTTTTAAATTTTAGGTTTCACTCTGTTTTCTCCTATATGGATTCATGTAGTTTGAACTCTAAATCAAACACGGTTTGTGCTGGCTCTTTGAAACTTGACACAATAGAGTAGTTCCAAATTCTATCTCTATGGTTTGTTTCCTATTGATGTAGCCCTAAGCAGAGACTGGCGCAAATCACTTACATGGAAAGGGGTTGCCAAGCTTCCAAAAAACTACGAGTTTCCTGAAATCTCAGCACACATTTTTCACCCAATCTTGATGACACTTTCAGTTAATGATCAGTACCCCAATCTCACTTGGTTCACCAATTTTCGTTCTTCTACGTTAAACCGTTCGTTGGCAGTAACAGTTTTAATTTTCAGGTTTCACTCTGTTTTCTCCTATATGTATACATGTATTTGGAACTCTAAATCAAAGACGGTTTGTCCTAGCTCTTTGAAACTTGATTCAATAAAGTAGTTCCAAGTTCTATCTCTATGGTTTGTTTCCTATTGATGTAGCCCTAAGCAGAGACGGGCGCAAATCACTTTCATGGAAAGGGGTTGCCAAGCTTCCAAAAAACTACGAGTTTCCTGAAATCTCAGCACACATTTTTTCACCCAATCTTGATGACACTTTCAGGTAATGATCAGTACCCCAATCCCACTTGGCTCACCAAATTTCGTTCTTCTAGGTTAAACCGTTCGTTGGCAGTAACAGTTTTAATTTTTAGGTTTCACTCTGTTTTCTCCGATATGGATACATGTAGTTGGAACTCTAAATCAAACACGGTTTGTGCTAGCTCTTTGAATCTTGACACAATAAAGTAGGTCCAAGTTCTATCTCTATGGTTTGTTTCCTATTGATGTAGCCCTAAGCAGAGATGGCGCAAATCACTTTCATGGAAAGGGGTTGCCAACCTTCCAAAAAACTACGAGTTTTTTGAAATCTCAGCACACATTTTTTCACTCAATCTTTATGACACTTTCAGGTAATGATCAGTATCCCAATCCCACTTGGCTCACCAAATTTCGTTCTTCTAGGTTAAACCGTACATTGGCAGTAACAGTTTTAAATTTTAGGTTTCACTCTGTTTTCTCCTATATGGATTCATGTAGTTTGAACTCTAAATCAAACACGGTTTGTGCTGGCTCTTTGAAACTTGACACAATAGAGTAGTTCCAAATTCTATCTCTATGGTTTGTTTCCTATTGATGTAGCCCTAAGCAGAGACTGGCGCAAATCACTTACATGGAAAGGGGTTGCCAAGCTTCCAAAAAACTACGAGTTTCCTGAAATCTCAGCACACATTTTTTCACCCAATCTTGATGACACTTTCAGTTAATGATCAGTACCCCAATCTCACTTGGCTTAGCAAATTTCGTTCTTCTACGTTAAACCGTTCGTTGGCAGTAACAGTTTTAATTTTCAGGTTTCACTCTGTTTTCTCCTATATGGATACATGTAGTTGGAACTCTAAATCAAAGACGGTTTGTCCTAGCTCTTTGAAACTTGACACAATAAAGAAGTTCCAAGTTCTATCTCTATGGTTTGTTTCCTATTGATGTAGCCCTAAGCAGAGACGGGCGCAAATCACTTTCATGGAAAGGGGTTGCCAAGCTTCCAAAAAACTACGAGTTTCCTGAAATCTCAGCACACATTTTTTCACCCAATCTTGATGACACTTTCAGGTAATGATCAGTACCCCAATCCCACTTGGCTCACCAAATTTCGTTCTTCTAGGTTAAACCGTTCATTGGCAGTAACAGTTTTAATTTTTAGGTTTCACTCTGTTTTCTCCGATATGGATACATGTAGTTGGAACTCTAAATCAAACACGGTTTGTGCTAGCTCTTTGAATCTTGACACAATAAAGTAGGTCCAAGTTCTATCTCTATGGTTTGTTTCCAATTGATGTAGCCCTAAGCAGAGATGGCGCAAATCACTTTCATGGAAAGGGGTGGCCAACCTTCCAAAAAACTACGAGTTTCCTGAAATCTCAGCACACATTTTTTCACCCAATCTTGATGACACTTTCAGGTAATGATCAGTACCCCAATCCCACTTGGCTCACCAAATTTCGTTCTTCTAGGTTAAACCGTTCGTTGGCAGTAAGAGTTTTAATTTTTAGGATTCACTCTGTTTTCTCCTATATGGACACATGTAGTTGGAACTCTAAATCAAAGACAGTTTGTGCTAGCTCTTTGAATCTTGACACAATAAAGTAGTTCCAAGTTCTATCTCTATGGTTTGTTTCTTATTGATGTAGCCCTAAGCAGAGACTGGCGCAAATCACTTTCATGGAAAGGGGTTTCCAAGAATCCAAAAAACTACGAGTTTCCAGAAATCTCGGCACACATTTTTTCACCCTATCTTGATGACAATTTCAGGTAATGATCAGGATCCCAATCCCACTTGGCTCACCAAATTTCATTCTTCTAGGTTAAACCGTTCATTGGCAGTAACAGTTTTAAATTTTAAGTTTCACTCTGTTTTTTCCTATATGGATTCATGTAGTTTGAACTCTAAATCAAACACGGTTTGTGCTGACTCTTTGAAACTTGACACAATAGAGTAGTTCCAAATTCTATCTCTATGGTTTATTTCCTATTGATGTAGCCCTAAGCAGAGACGGGCGCAAATCACTTTCATGGAAAGGGGTTGCCAAGCTTCCAAAAAACTACGAGTTTCCTGAAATCTCAGAACACATTTTTTCACCCAATCTTGATGACACTTTCAGTTAATGATCAGTACCCCAATCCCACTTGGCTCACCAAATTTCGTTCTTCTAGGTTAAACCGTTCGTTGGCAGTAACAGTTTTAATTTTCAGGTTTCACTCTGTTTTCTCCTATATGGATACATGTTGTTGGAACTCTAAAGCAAAACGGTTTGTCCTAGCTCTTTGAAACTTGACACAATAAAGTAGGTCCAAGTTCTATCTCTATCGTTTGTTTCCTATTGATGTAGCCCTAAGCAGAGATGGCGCAAATCGCTTTCATGGAAAGGTGTTGCCAACCTTCCAAAAAACTACGAGTTTTTTGAAATCTCAGCACACATTTTTTCACTCAATCTTTATGACACTTTCAGGAAATGATCAGTATCCCAATCCCACTTGGCTCACCAAATTTCGTTCTTCTAGGTTAAACCGTACATTGGCAGTAACAGTTTTAAATTTTAGGTTTCACTCTGTTTTCTCCTATATGGATTCATGTAGTTTGAACTCTAAATCAAACACGGTTTGTGCTGGCTCTTTGAAACTTGACACAATAGAGTAGTTCCAAATTCTATCTCTATGGTTTGTTTCCTATTGATGTAGCCCTAAGCAGAGACTGGCGCAAATCACTTACAAGGAAAGGGGTTGCCAAGCTTCCAAAAAACTACGTGTTTCCTGAAATCTCAGCACACATTTTTTCACCCAATCTTGATGACACTTTCAGTTAATGATCAGTACCCCAATCTCACTTGGCTCACCAAATTTCGTTCTTCTACGTTAAACCGTTCGTTGGCAGTAACAGTTTTAATTTTCAGGTTTCACTCTGTTTTCTCCTATATGGATACATGTAGTTGGAACTCTAAATCAATGACGGTTTGTGCTAGCTCTTTGAATCTTGACACAATAAAGTAGTTCCAAGTTCTATCTCTATGGTTTGTTTCCTATTGATGTAGCCCTAAGCAGAGACGGGCGCAAATCACTTTCATGGAAAGGGGTTGCCAAGCTTCCAAAAAACTACGAGTTTCCTGAAATCTCAGCACACATTTTTTTACCCAATCTTGATGAAACTTTCAGGTAATGATCAGTATCCCAATCCCACTTGGCTCACCAAATTTCGTTCTTCTAGGTTAAACCGTTCGTTGGCAGTAACAGTTTTAATTTTTAGGTTTCACTCTGTTTTCTCCGATATGGATACATGTAGTTGGAACTCTAAATCAAACACGGTTTGTGCTAGCTCTTTGAATCTTGACACAATAAAGTAGGTCCAAGTTCTATCTCTATGGTTTGTTTCCTATTGATGTAGCCCTAAGCAGAGATGGCGCAAATCACTTTCATGGAAAGGGGTTGCCAACCTTCCAAAAAACTACGAGTTTCCTGAAATCTCAGCACACATTTTTTCACCCAATCTTGATGACACTTTCAGGTAATGATCAGTATCCCAATCCCACTTGGCTCACCAAATTTCGTTCTTCTACGTTAAACCATACATTGGCAGTAACAGTTTTAAATTTTAGGTTTCACTCTGTTTTCTCCTATATGGATTCATGTAGTTTGAACTCTAAATCAAACACGGTTTGTGCTGGCTCTTTGAAACTTGACACAATAGAGTAGTTCCAAATTCTATCTCTATGGTTTGTTTCCTATTGATGTAGCCCTAAGCAGAGACTGGCGCAAATCACTTACATGGAAAGGGGTTGCCAAGCTTCCAAAAAACTATGAGTTTCCTGAAATCTCAGCACACATTTTTTCACCCAATCTTGATGACACTTTCAGTTAATGATCAGTACCCCAATCTCACTTGGCTCACCAAATTTCGTTCTTCTACGTTAAACCGTTCGTTGGCAGTAACAGTTTTGATTTTCAGGTTTCACTCTGTTTTCTCCTATATGGATACATGTAGTTGGAACTCTAAATCAAAGACGGTTTGTCCTAGCTCTTTGAGACTGGACACAATAAAGTAGTTCCAAGTTCTATCTCTATGGTTTGTTTCCTATTGATGTAGCCCTAAGCAGAGACGGGCGCAAATCTCTTTCATGGAAAGGGGTTGCCAAGCTTCCAAAAAACTACGAGTTTCCTAAAATCTCAGCACACATTTTTTCACCCAATCTTGATGACACTTTCAGGTAATGATCAGTACCCCAATCCCACTTTGCTCACCAAATTTCGTTCTTCTAGGTTAAACCGTTCGTTGGCAGTAACAGTTTTAATTTTTAGGTTTCACTCTGTTTTCTCCGATATGGATACATGTAGTTGGAACTCTAAATCAAACACGGTTTGTGCTAGCTCTTTGAATCTTGACACAATAAAGTAGGTCCAAGTTCTATCTCTATGGTTTGTTTCCTATTGATGTAGCCCTAAGCAGAGATGGCGCAAATCACTTTCATGGAAAGGGGTTGCCAACCTTCCAAAAAACTACGAGTTTCCTGAAATCTCAGCACACATTTTTTTAACCCAATCTTGATGACACTTTCAGGTAATGATCAGTTCCCCAATCCCACTTGGCTCACCAAATTTCGTTCTGCTAGGTTAAACCGTTCGTTGGCAGTAAGAGTTTTAATTTTTAGATTTCACTCTGTTTTCTCCTATATGGATACATGTAGTTGGAACTCTAAATCAAAGACGGTTTGTGCTAGCTCTTTGAATCTTGACACAATAAAGTAGTTCCAAGTTCCATCTCTATGGTTTGTTTCCTATTGATGTAGCCCTAAGCAAAGACTGGCGCAAATCACTTTCATGGAAAGGGGTTGCCAAGCTTCCAAAAAACCACGAGTTTCCTGAAATCTCAGCACACATTTTTTCACCCAATCTGATGACACTTTCAGGTAATGATCACTACCCCAATCCCACTTGGCTAACCAAATTTCGTTCTTCTAGGTTAAACCGTTCGTTGGCAGTAACAGTTTTAATTTTTAGATTTCACTCTATTTTCTCCTATATGGATACATGTAGTTGGAACTCTAAATCAAACACGGTTTGTGCTAGCTCTTTGAATCTTGACACAATAAAGTAGTTCCAAGTTCTAACTCTATGGTTTGTTTCCTATTGATGTAGCCCTAAGCAGAGACTGGCACAAATCACTTTCATGGAAAGGGGTTTCCAAGAATCCAAAAAACTACGAGTTTCCAGAAATCTCGGCACACATTTTTTCACCCTATCTTGATGACACTTTCAGGTAATGATCAGTATCCCAATCCCACTTGGCTCACCAAATTTCGTTCTTCTAGGTTAAACCGTTCATTGGCAGTAACAGTTTTAAATTTTAGGTTTCACTCTGTTTTTTCCTATATGGTTTCATGTAGTTTGACCTCTAAATCAAACACGGTTTGTTCTGGCTCTTTGAAACTTGACACAATGGAGTAGTTCCAAATTCTATCTCTAAGGTTTGTTTCCTATTGATGTAGCCCTAAGCAGAGACTGGCGCAAATCCCTTACATGGAAAGGGGTTGCCAAGCTTCCAAAAAACTACGAGTTTCCTGAAATCTCAGCACACATTTTTTCACCCAATCTGGATGACACTTTCAGTTAATGATCAGTACCCCAATCCCACTTGGCTCACCAAATTTCGTTCTTCTAGGTTAAACCGTTCGTTGGCAGGAACAGTTTTAATTTTCAGGTTTCACTCTGTTTTCTCCTATATGGATACATGTAGTTGGAACTCTAAATCAAAGACGGTTTGTCCTAGCTCTTTGAAACTTGACACAATAAAGTAGTTCCAAGTTCTATCTCTATGGTTTGTTTCCTATTGATGTAGCCCTAAGCAGAGACGGGCGCAAATCACTTTCATGGAAAGGGGTTGCCAAGCTTCCAAAAAACTACGAGTTTCCTGAAATCTCAGCACACATTTTTTCACCCAATCTTTATGACACTTTCAGGTAATGATTAGTACCCCAATCCCACTTGGCTCACCAAATTTCGTTCTTCTAGGTTAAACCGTTCGTTGGCAGTAACAGTTTTAATTTTTTGGTTTCCCTCTGTTTTCTCCTATATGGATACATGTAGTTGGAACTCTAAATCAAACACGGTTTGTGCTAGCTCTTTGAAACTTGACACAATAAAGTAGGTCCAAGTTCTATCTCTATGGTTTGTTTCCTATTGATGTAGCGCTAAGCAGAGATGGCGCAAATCACTTTCATGGAAAGGGGTTGCCAACCTTCAAAAAAACTACAAGTTTCCTGAAATCTCAGCACACATTTTTTCACCCAATCTTGATGACACTTTCAGGTAATGATCAGTACCCCAATCCCACTTGGCTCACCAAATTTCGTTCTTCTAGGTTAAACCGTTCGTTGGCAGTAAGAGTTTTAATTTTTAGGTTTCACTCTGTTTTCTCCTACATGGATACATGTAGTTGGAAGTCTAAATCAAAGACGGTTTGTGCTAGCTCTTTGAATCTTGACACAATAAAGTAGTTCCGAGTTCTATCTCTATGGTTTGTTTCCTATTGATGTAGCCCTAAGCAGAGACTGGCGCAAATCACTTTCATGGAAAGGGGTTGCCAAGCTTCCAAAAAACCACGAGTTTCCTGAAATCTCAGCACACATTTTTTCACCCAATCTTGATGACACTTTCAGGTAATCATCACTACCCCAATCCCACTTGGCTAACCAAATTTCGTTTTTCTAGGTTAAACCGTTCGTTGGCAGTAACAGTTTTAATTTTTAGATTTCACTCTATTTTCTCCTATATGGATACATGTAGTTGGAACTCTAAATCAAACACGGTTTGTGCTAGCTCTTTGAAACTTGACACAATAAAGTAGTTCCAAGTTCTAACTCTATGGTTTGTTTCCTATTGATGTAGCCCTAAGCAGAGACTGGCGCAAATCACTTACATGGAAAGGGGTTGCCAAGCTTCCAAAAAACTACGAGTTCCTGAAATCTCAGCACACATTTTTTCACCCAATCTTGATGACACTTTCAGTTAATGATCAGTACCCCAATCCCACTTGGCTCACCAAATTTCGTTCTTCTAGGTTAAACCGTTCGTTGGCAGTAAGAGTTTTAATTTTCAGGTTTCACTCTGTTTTCTCCTATATGGATACATGTAGTTGGAACTCTAAATCAAAGACGGTTTGTCCTAGCTCTTTGAAACTTGACACAATAAAGTAGTTCCAAGTTCTATCTCTATGGTTTGTTTCCTATTGATGTAGCCCTAAGCAGAGGCGGGCGCAAATCACTTTCATGGAAAGGGGTTGCCAAGCTTCCAAAAAACTACGAGTTTCCTGAAATCTCAGCACACATTTTTTCACCCAATCTTGATTACACTTTCAGGTAATGATCAGTACACCAATCCGACTTGGCTCACCAAATTTCGTTCTTCTAGGTTTAACCGTTCGTTGGTAGTAACAGTTTTAATTTTTAGGTTTCACTCTGTTTTCTCCTATATGGATACATATAGTTGGAACTCTAAATCAAAGACGGTTTGTCCTAGCTCTTTGAAACTTGACACAATAAAGTAGTTCCAAGTTCTATCTCTATGGTTTGTTTCCTATTGATGTACCCTTAAGCAGAGACGGGCGCAAATCACTTTCATGGAAAGGGGTTGCCAAGCTTCCAAAAAACTACGAGTTTCCTGAAATCTCAGCACACATATTTTCACCCAATCTTTATGACACTTTCAGGTAATGATCAGTACCCCAATCCCACTTGGCTCACCAAATTTCGTTCTTCTAGGTTAAACCGTTCGTTGGCAGTAACAGTTTTAATTTTTAGGTTTCACTGTGTTTTCTCCGATATGGATACATGTAGTTGGAACTCTAAATCAAACACTGTTTGTGCTAGCTCTTTGAAACTTGACACAATAAAGTAGGTCCAAGTTCTATCTCTATGGTTTGTTTCCTATTGATGTAGCCCTAAGCAGAGATGGCGCAAATCACTTTCATGGAAAGGGGTTCCCAACCTTCCAAAAAACTACGAGTTTCCTGAAATCTCAGCACACATTTTTTCACCAAATCTTGATGACACTTTCAGGTAATGATCAGTACCGCAATCCCACTTGGCTCACAAAATTTCGTTCTTCTAGGTTAAACCGTTCGTTGGCAGTAAGAGTTTTAATTTTTAGGTTTCACTCTGTTTTCTCCTATATGGATACATGTAGTTGGAACTCTAAATCAAAGACGGTTTGTGCTAGCTCTTTGAATCTTGACACAATAAAGTAGTTCCAAGTTCTAACTCTATGGTTTGTTTCCTATTGATGTAGCCCTAAGCAGAGATGGCGCAAATCGCTTTCATGGAGAGGGGTTGCCAACCTTCCAAAAAACTACGAGTTTTTTGAAATCTCAGCACACATTTTTTCACTCAATCTTTATGACACTTTCAGGTAATGATCAGTATCCCAATCCCACTTGGCTCACCAAATTTCGTTCTTCTAGGTTAAACCATACATTGGCAGTAACAGTTTTAAATTTTAGGTTTCACTCTGTTTTCTCCTATATGGATTCATGTAGTTTGAACTCTAAATCAACCACGGTTTGTGCTGGCTCTTTGAAACTTGACACAATAGAGTAGTTCCAAATTCTATCTCTATGGTTTGTTTCCTATTGATGTAGCCCTAAGCAGAGACTGGCGCAAATCACTTACATGGAAAGGGGTTGCCAAGCTTCCAAAAAACTACGAGTTTCCTGAAATCTCAGCACACATTTTTTCACCCAATTGATGACACTTTCAGTTAATGATCAGTACCCCAATCTCACTTGGCTCACCAAATTTCGTTCTTCTACGTTAAACCGTTCGTTGGCAGTAACAGTTTTAATTTTCAGGTTTCACTCTGTTTTCTCCTATATGGATACATGTAGTTGGAACTCTAAATCAAAGATGGTTTGTCCTAGCTCTTTGAAACTTGACACAATAAAGTAGTTCCAAGTTCTATCTCTATGGTTTGTTTCCTATTGATGTAGCCCTAAGCAGAGACGGGCGCAAATCACTTTCATGGAAAGCGGTTGCCAAGCTTCCAAAAAACTATGAGTTTCCTAAAATCTCAGCACACATTTTTTCACCCAATCTTGATGACACTTTCAGGTAATGATCAGTACCCCAATCCCACTTGGCTCACCAAATTTCGTTCTTCTAGGTTAAACCGTTCGTTGGCAGTAACAGTTTTAATTTTTAGGTTTCACTCTGTTTTCTCCGATATGGATACATGTAGTTGGAACTCTAAATCAAACACTGTTTGTGCTAGCTCTTTGAATCTTGACACAATAAAGTAGGTCCAAGTTCTATCTCTATGGTTTGTTTCCTATTGATGTAGCCCTAAGCAGAGATGGCGCAAATCACTTTCATGGAAAGCAGTTGCCAACCTTCCAAAAAACTACGAGTTTCCTGAAATCTCAGCACACATTTTTTTAACCCAATCTTGATGACACTTTCAGGTAATGATCAGTTCCCCAATCCCACTTGGCTCACCAAATTTCGTTCTTCTAGGTTTAACCGTTCGTTGGCAGTAAGAGTTTTAATTTTTAGATTTCACTCTGTTTTCTCCTATATGGATACCTGTATTTGGAACTCTAAATCAAAGACGGTTTGTGCTAGCTCTTTGAATCTTGACACAATAAAGTAGTTCCAAGTTCTATCTCTATGGTTTGTTTCCTATTGATGTAGCCCTAAGCAAAGACTGGCGCAAATCACTTTCATGCAAAGGGGTTGCCAAGCTTCCAAAAAACCACGAGTTTCCTGAAATCTCAGCACACATTTTTTCACCCAATCTTGATGACACTTTCAGGTAATGATCACTACCCCAATCCCACTTGGCTAACCAAATTTCGTTCTTCTAGGTTAAACCGTTCGTTGGCAGTAACAGTTTTAATTTTTAGATTTCACTCTATTTTCTCCTATATGGATACATGTAGTTGGAACTCTAAATCAAACACGGTTTGTGCTAGCTCTTTGAATCTTGACACAATAAAGTAGTTCCAAGTTCTAACTCTATGGTTTGTTTCCTATTGATGTAGCCCTAAGCAGAGACTGGCACGAATCACTTTCATGGAAAGGGGTTGCCAAGAATCCAAAAAACTACGAGTTTCCAGAAATCTCGACACACATTTTTTCACCCTATCTTGATGACACGTTCAGGTAATGATCAGTATCCCAATCCCACTTGGCTCACCAAATTTCGTTCTTCTAGGTTAAACCGTTCATTGGCAGTAACAGTTTTAAATTTTAGGTTTCACTCTGTTTTTTCCTGTATGGTTTCATGTAGTTTGAACTCTAAATCAAACACGGTTTGTGCTGGCTCTTTGAAACTTGACACAATAGAGTAGTTCCAAATTCTATCTCTACGGTTTGTTTCCTATTGATGTAGCCCTAAGCAGAGACTGGCGCAAATCCCTTACATGGAAAGGGGTTGCCAAGCTTCCAAAAAACTACGAGTTTCCTGAAATCTCAGCACACATTTTTTCACCCAATCTGGATGACACTTTCAGTTAATGATCAGTACCCCAATCCCACTTGGCTCACCAAATTTCGTTCTTCTAGGTTAAACCGTTCGTTGGCAGTAACAGTTTTAATTTTCAGGTTTCACTATGTTTTCTCCTATATGGATACATGTAGTTGGAACTCTAAATCAAAGACGGTTTGTCCTAGCTCTTTGAAACTTGACACAATAAAGTAGTTCCAAGTTCTATCTCTATGGTTTGTTTCCTATTGATGTAGCCCTAAGCAGAGGCGGGCGCAAATCACTTTCTTGGAATGGGGTTGCCAAGCTTCCAAAAAACTACGAGTTTCCTGAAATCTCAGCACACATTTTTTCACCCAATCTTGATGACACTTTCAGGTAATGATCAGTACCCCAATCCCACTTGGCTCACCAAATTTCGTTCTTCTAGGTTAAACCGTTCGTTGGCAGTAACAGTTTTAATTTTTAGGTTTCACTCTGTTTTCTCCAATATGGATACATGTAGTTGGAACTCTAAATCAAACACTGTTTGTGCTACCTCTTTGAAACTTGACACAATAAAGTAGGTCCAAGTTCTATCTCTATGGTTTGTTTCCTATTGATGTAGCCCTAAGCAGAGATGGCGCAAATCACTTTCATGGAAAGGGGTTGCCAAGCTTCCAAAAAACTACGAGTTTCCTGAAATCTCAGCACACATTTTTTCACCCAATCTTGATGACACTTTCAGGTAATGATCAGTACCCCAATCCCACATGGCTCACAAAATTTTGTTCTTCTAGGTTAAACCGTTCGTTGGCAGTAAGAGTTTTAATTTTTATGTTTCACTCTGTTTTCTCCTATATGGATACATGTATTTGGAACTCTAAATCAAAGACGGTTTGTGCTAGCTCTTTGAATCTTGACACAATAAAGTAGTTCCAAGTTCTAACTCTATGGTTTGTTTCCTATTGATGTAGCCCTAAGCAGAGACTGGCGCAAATCACTTTCATGGAAAGGGGTTGCCAAGCTTCCAAAAAACCACGAGTTTCCTGAAATCTCAACACACATTTTTTCACCCAATCTTGATGACACTTTCAGTTAATGATCAGTACCCCAATCCCACTTGGCTCACCAAATTTCGTTCTTCTAGGATAAACCGTTCGTTGGCAGTAACAGTTTTAATTTTTAGGTTTCACTCTGTTTTCTCCGATATGGATACATGTAGTTGGAACTCTAAATCAAACACGGTTTGTGCTAGCTCTTTGAATCTTGACCCAATAAAGTAGGTCCAAGTTCTATCTCTATGGTTTGTTTCCTATTGATGTAGCCCTAAGCAGTTATGACGCAAATCACTTTCATGGAAAGGGGTTGCCAACCTTCCAAAAAACTACGAGTTTCCTGAAATCTCAGCATGCATTTTTTCACCCAATCTTTATGACACTTTCAGGTAATGATCAGTACCCCAATCCAACTTGGCTCACCAAATTTCGTTCTTCTGGGTTAAACCGTTCGTTGGCAGTAACAGTTTTAATTTTTAGGTTTCACTCTCTTTCTCCTATATGGATACATGTAGTTGGAACTCTAATTCAAAGAAGGTTTGTGCTAGCTCTTTGAAACTTAACAAAATAAAGTAGTTCCATGTTCTATCTCTTGGTTTGTTTCCTATTGATGTAGCACTAAGCAGAGACTGGCGCAAATCACTTTCATGGAAAGAGGTTGGTAAGCTTCCAAAAAACGACGAGTTTACTGAAATCTCAGCAGACATTTTTTCACCCAATCTTGATGACACTTTCATGTATTGATCAGTATCCCAATCCCACTTGGCTCACCGAATTTCCTTCTTCTATGTTAAACCGTTCGTTGGCAGTAACAGTTTTAATTTTTAGATTTCACTCAGTTTTCTCCTATATGGATACTTGTAGTTGGAACTCTAAATCAAACACGGTTTGTGCTAGCTCTTTGAAACTTCACACAATAAAGTAGTTTCAAGTTCTATCTCTATGGTTTTTTTTCCTGTTGATGTAGCCCTAATCAGAGACCGGCGCAAATCTCTTTCATATTACGGTAATGCCAACCTTCCAAAAAACTACGAGTTTCCTGAAATCTCAGCACACATTTTTTCTCCCAATATTGATGACACTTTCACGTAATGATCAGTACCCCAATCCCACTTGGCTCACCAAATTTCCTTCTTCTAGGTTAAACCGTTCCTTGGCAGTAACAGTTTTAATTTTTAGGTTTCTCTCTGTTTTCTCCTATATAAATGCATGTATTTGGAACTCTAAATCAAAGATGGTTTCTGCTAGCTCTTTGAAACTTGACACAATAAAGTAGTTCCAAGGTCTATCTCTATGGTTTGTTTCCTATTGATGTAGCCCTAAGCAGAGACCGGCGCATGTCACTTTTATGGAAAGGGGTTGCGAAGCTCCCAAAAATCTACGAGTTTCCTGAAATCTCAAAACATTTTTTCACCCAATCTTGATGACACTTTCAGGTAATGATCAGTACCCCAATCCCACTTGGCTCACCAAATTTACTTCTTCTAGGTTAAACCGTTCATTGGCTGTAACAGTTTTAATTTTTAGGTTTCACTCTGTTTTCTCCTATTTGGATACATGTATTTGGAACTCTAAATCACACACGGTTTGTGCTAGCTCTTTGAAACTTGACACAATAAAGTAGTTCCACGTTCTATCTCTATGGTTTGTTTCCTATTGAAGTAGCCCTATGCAGAGACTGGCGCAAATCACTTTCATGGAAAGGGGTTGCCAAGCTTCCAAAAAACTACAAGATTCCTGAAATCTCAGCACACACTTTGCCCCCAATCTTGATGACACATTCAGGTAATGATCAGTACCCCAATCCCGCTTGGCTCACCAAATTTCAATCTTCTATGTTAAACCGTTCGTTGGCAGTAAGAGTTTTAATTTTCAGGTTTCACTCTGTTTTCTCCTATATGGATACATGTAGTTGGAACTCTAAATCAAACACGGTTTGTGCTAGCTCTTTGAAACTTGACAAAATAAAGTAGTTCCAAGTTCTATCTCCATGGTTTGTTTCCTATTGATGTAGCCCTAAGCAGAGACCAGCGCATGTCACTTACATGGAAAGGGGTTGCCAAGCTTCCAAAAAACTATGAGTTTCCTGAAATCTCAGCACACATTTTTTCACCCAATCTTGATGACACTTTCAGGTAATGATCAGTACCCCATCCCACTTGGCTCACCAAATTTCCTTCTTCTAGGTTAAACCGTTCATTGGCTGTAACAGTTTTAATTTTTAGGTTTCACTCTGTTTTCTTCTACATGGATACATGTAGTTGGAACTCTAAATCAAACACGGTTTGTGCTAACTCTTTGAAACGTGACTCAATAAAGTAGTTCCAAGTTCTATCTCTATGGTTTATTTCCTATTGATGTATCCCTAAGCAGAGACTGGCGCAAATCACTTTCATGGAAAGGGGTTGCCAAGCTTCCAAAAAACTACAAGTTTCCTGAAATCTCTGCACACCCTTTGCACCCAATCTTGATGACACATTCAGGTAATGATCAGTACCCCAATCCCGCTTGGCTCACCAAATTTCGTTCTTTCAGTAACAGTGTTAATTTCTAGGTTTCACTCTGTTTTCTCCTATATGGATACATGTACTTTGAACTCTAATTCAAACACGGTTTGTGCTGGCTCTTTGAAACTTGACACAATAGAGTAGTTCCAAATTCTATCTCTATGGTTTGTTTCCTATTGATGTAGCCCTAAGCAGAGACTGGCGCAAATCACTTACATGGAAAGGGGTTGCAAAGCTTCCAAAAAACTACGAGTTTCCTGAAATCTCAACACACATTTTTTCACCCAATCTTGATGACACTTTCAGTTAATGATCAGTACCCCAATCCCACTTGGCTCACCAAATTTCGTTCTTCTAGGTTAAACCGTTCGTTGGCAGTAACAGTTTTAATTTTCAGGTTTCACTCTGTTTTCTCCTATATGGATACATGTAGTTGGAACTCTAAATCAAAGACGGTTTGTGCTAGCTCTTTGAATCTTGACACAATAAAGTAGTTCCAAGTTCTAACTCTATGGTTTGTTTCCTATTGATGTAGCCCTAAGCAGAGATGGCGCAAATCGCTTTCATGGAAAGGGGTTGCCAACCTTCCAAAAAACTACGAGTTTTTTGAAATCTCAGCACACATTTTTTCACTCAATCTTTATGACACTTTCAGGTAATGATCAGTATCCCAATCCCACTTGGCTCACCAAATTTCGTTCTTCTAGGTTAAACCGTACATTGGCAGTAACAGTTTTAAATTTTAGGTTTCACTCTGTTTTCTCCTATATGGATTCATGTAGTTTGAACTCTAAATCAAACACGGTTTGTGCTGGCTCTTTGAAACTTGACACAATAGAGTAGTTCCAAATTCTATCTCTATGGTTTGTTTCCTATTGATGTAGCCCTAAGCAGAGACTGGCGCAAATCACTTACATGGAAAGGGGTTGCCAAGCTTCCAAAAAACTACGAGTTTCCTGAAATCTCAGCACACATTTTTTCACCCAATTGATGACACTTTCAGTTAATGATCAGTACCCCAATCTCACTTGGCTCACCAAATTTCGTTCTTCTACGTTAAACCGTTCGTTGGCAGTAACAGTTTTAATTTTCAGGTTTCACTCTGTTTTCTCCTATATGGATACATGTAGTTGGAACTCTAAATCAAAGACGGTTTGTCCTAGCTCTTTGAAACTTGACACAATAAAGTAGTTCCAAGTTCTATCTCTATGGTTTGTTTCCTATTGATGTAGCCCTAAGCAGAGACGGGCGCAAATCACTTTCATGGAAAGGGGTTGCCAAGCTTCCAAAAAACTATGAGTTTCCTAAAATCTCAGCACACATTTTTTCACCCAATCTTGATGACACTTTCAGGTAATGATCAGTACCCCAATCCCACTTGGCTCACCAAATTTCGTTCTTCTAGGTTAAACCGTTCGTTGGCAGTAACAGTTTTAATTTTTAGGTTTCACTCTGTTTTCTCCGATATGGATACATGTAGTTGGAACTCTAAATCAAACACTGTTTGTGCTAGCTCTTTGAATCTTGACACAATAAAGTAGGTCCAAGTTCTATCTCTATGGTTTGTTTCCTATTGATGTAGCCCTAAGCAGAGATGGCGCAAATCACTTTCATGGAAGCAGTTGCCAACCTTCCAAAAAACTACGAGTTTCCTGAAATCTCAGCACACATTTTTTTAACCCAATCTTGATGACACTTTCAGGTAATGATCAGTTCCCCAATCCCACTTGGCTCACCAAATTTCGTTCTTCTAGGTTTAACCGTTCGTTGGCAGTAAGAGTTTTAATTTTTAGATTTCACTCTGTTTTCTCCTATATGGATACATGTAGTTGGAACTCTAAATCAAAGACGGTTTGTGCTAGCTCTTTGAATCTTGACACAATAAAGTAGTTCCAAGTTCTATCTCTATGGTTTGTTTCCTATTGATGTAGCCCTAAGCAAAGACTGGCGCAAATCACTTTCATGGAAAGGGGTTGCCAAGCTTCCAAAAAACCACGAGTTTCCTGAAATCTCAGCACACATTTTTTCACCCAATCTTGATGACACTTTCAGGTAATGATCACTACCCCAATCCCACTTGGCTAACCAAATTTCGTTCTTCTAGGTTAAACCGTTCGTTGGCAGTAACAGTTTTAATTTTTAGATTTCACTCTATTTTCTCCTATATGGATACATGTAGTTGGAACTCTAAATCAAACACGGTTTGTGCTAGCTCTTTGAATCTTGACACAATAAAGTAGTTCCAAGTTCTAACTCTATGGTTTGTTTCCTATTGATGTAGCCCTAAGCAGAGACTGGCACAAATCACTTTCATGGAAAGGGGTTGCCAAGAATCCAAAAAACTACGAGTTTCCAGAAATCTCGACACACATTTTTTCACCCTATCTTGATGACACGTTCAGGTAATGATCAGTATCCCAATCCCACTTGGCTCACCAAATTTCGTTCTTCTAGGTTAAACCGTTCATTGGCAGTAACAGTTTTAAATTTTAGGTTTCACTCTGTTTTTTCCTATATGGTTTCATGTAGTTTGAACTCTAAATCAAACACGGTTTGTGCTGGCTCTTTGAAACTTGACACAATAGAGTAGTTCCAAATTCTATCTCTACGGTTTGTTTCCTATGGATGTAGCCCTAAGCAGAGACTGGCGCAAATCCCTTACATGGAAAGGGGTTGCCAAGCTTCCAAAAAACTACGAGTTTCCTGAAATCTCAGCACACATTTTTTCACCCAATCTGGATGACACTTTCAGTTAATGATCAGTACCCCAATCCCACTTGGCTCACCAAATTTCGTTCTTCTAGGTTAAACCGTTCGTTGGCAGTAACAGTTTTAATTTTCAGGTTTCACTATGTTTTCTCCTATATGGATACATGTAGTTGGAACTCTAAATCAAAGACGGTTTGTCCTAGCTCTTTGAAACATGACACAATAAAGTAGTTCCAAGTTCTATCTCTATGGTTTGTTTCCTATTGATGTAGCCCTAAGAAGAGGCGGGCGCAAATCACTTTCTTGAAAGGGGTTGCCAAGCTTCCAAAAAACTACGAGTTTCCTGAAATCTCAGCACACATTTTTGCACCCAATCTTGATGACACTTTCAGGTAATGATCAGTACCCCAATCCCACTTGGCTCACCTAATTTCGTTCTTCTAGGTTAAACCGTTCGTTGGCAGTAACAGTTTTAATTTTTAGGTTTCACTCTGTTTTCTCCAATATGGATACATGTAGTTGGAACTCTAAATCAAACACGGTTTGTACTAGCTCTTTGAATCTTGACACAATAAAGTAGGTCCAAGTTCTATCTCTATGGTTTGTTTCCTATTGATGTAGCCCTAAGCAGAGATGGCGCAAATCACTTTCATGGAAAGGGGTTGCCAACCTTCCAAAAAACTACGAGTTTCCTGAAATCTCAGCACACATTTTTTCACCCAATCTTGATGACACTTTCAGTTAATGATCAGTACCCCAATCCCACTTGGCTCACCAAATTTCGTTCTTCTAGGTTAAACCGTTCGTTGGCAGTAACAGTTTTAATTTTCAGGTTTCACTCTGTTTTCTCCTATATGGATACATGTAGTTGGAACTCTAAATCAAAGACGGTTTGTCCTAGCTCTTTGAAACTTGACACAATAAAGTAGTTCCAAGTTCTATCTCTATGGTTTGTTTCCTATTGATGTAGCCCTAAGCAGAGGCGGGCGCAAATCACTTTCATGGAAGGGGGTTGCCAAGCTTCCAAAAAACTACGAGTTTCCTGAAATCTCAGCACACACTTTTTCACCCAATCTTGATGACACTTTCAGGTAATGATCAGTACCCCAATCCCACTTGGCTCACCAAATTTCGTTCTTCTAGGTTAAACCGTTCGTTGGCAGTAACAGTTTTAATTTTTAGGTTTCACTCTGTTTTCTCCGATATGGATACATGTAGTTGGAACTCTAAATCAAACACTGTTTGTGCTACCTCTTTGAAACTTGAAACAATAAAGTAGGTCCAAGTTCTATCTCTATGGTTTGTTTCCTATTGATGTAGCCCTAAGCAGAGATGGCGCAAATCACTTTCATGGAAAGGGGTTGCCAAGCTTCCAAAAAACTACGAGTTTCCTGAAATCTCAGCACACATTTTTTCACCCAATCTTGATGACACTTTCAGGTAATGATCAGTACCCCAATCCCACATGGCTCACAAAATTTTGTTCTTCTAGGTTAAGCCGTTCGTTGGCAGTAAGAGTTTTAATTTTTATGTTTCACTCTGTTTTCTCCTATATGGATACATGTAGTTGGAACTCTAAATCAAAGACGGTTTGTGCTAGCTCTTTAAATCTTGACACAATAAAGTAGTTCCAAGTTCTAACTCTATGGTTTGTTTCCTATTGATGTAGCCCTAAGCAGAGACTGGCGCAAATCACTTTCATGGAAAGGGGTTGCCAAGCTTCCAAAAAACCACGAGTTTCCTGAAATCTCAACACACATTTTTTCACCCAATCTTGATGACACTTTCAGTTAATGATCAGTACCCCAATCCCACTTGGCTCACCAAATTTCGTTCTTCTAGGATAAACCGTTCGTTGGCAGTAACAGTTTTAATTTTTAGGTTTCACTCTGTTTTCTCCGATATGGATACATGTAGTTGGAACTCTAAATCAAACACGGTTTGTGCTAGCTCTTTGAATCTTGACCCAATAAAGTAGGTCCAAGTTCTATCTCTATGGTTTGTTTCCTATTGATGTAGCACTAAGCAGTTATGACGCAAATCACTTTCATGGAAAGGGTTGCCAACCTTCCAAAAAACTACGAGTTTCCTGAAATCTCAGCATACATTTTTTCACCCAATCTTTATGACACTTTCAGGTAATGATCAGTACCCCAATCCAACTTGGCTCACCAAATTTCGTTCTTCTGGGTTAAACCGTTCGTTGGCAGTAACAGTTTAAATTTTTAGGTTTCACTCTCTTTCTCCTATATGGATACATGTAGTTGGAACTCTAATTCAAAGAAGGTTTGTGCTAGCTCTTTGAAACTTAACACAATAAAGTAGTTCCATGTTCTATCTCTTGGTTTGTTTCCTATTGATGTAGCACTAAGCAGAGACTGGCGCAAATCACTTTCATGGAAAGAGGTTGGTAAGCTTCCAAAAAACGACGAGTTTACTGAAATCTCAGCAGACATTTTTTCACCCAATCTTGATGACACTTTCATGTATTGATCAGTATCCCAATCCCACTTGGCTCACCGAATTTCCTTCTTCTATGTTAAAGCGTTCGTTGGCAGTAACAGTTTTAATTTTTAGATTTCACTCAGTTTTCTCCTATATGGATACTTGTAGTTGGAACTCTAAATCAAACACGGTTTGTGCTAGCTCTTTGAAACTTCACACAATAAAGTAGTTTCAAGTTCTATCTCTATGGTTTTTTTTCCTGTTGATGTAGCCCTAATCAGAGACCGGCGCAAATCTCTTTCATATTACGGTAATGCCAACCTTCCAAAAAACTACGAGTTTCCTGAAATCTCAGCACACATTTTTTCTCCCAATATTGATGACACTTTCACGTAATGATCAGTACCCCAATCCCACTTGGCTCACCAAATTTCCTTCTTCTAGGTTAAACCGTTCCTTGGCAGTAACAGTTTTAATTTTTAGGTTTCTCTCTGTTTTCTCCTATATGGATGCATGTATTTGGAACTCTAAATCAAAGATGGTTTCTGCTAGCTCTTTGAAACTTGACACAATAAAGTAGTTCCAAGGTCTATCTCTATGGTTTGTTTCCTATTGATGTAGCCCTAAGCAGAGACCGGCGCATGTCACTTTTATGGAAAGGGGTTGCGAAGCTCCCAAAAATCTACGAGTTTCCTGAAATCTCAAAACATTTTTTCACCCAATCTTGATGACACTTTCAGGTAATGATCAGTACCCCAATCCCACTTGGCTCACCAAATTTACTTCTTCTAGGTTAAACCGTTCATTGGCTGTAACAGTTTTAATTTTTAGGTTTCACTCTGTTTTCTCCTAATTGGATACATGTATTTGGAACTCTAAATCACACACGGTTTGTGCTAGCTCTTTGAAACTTGACACAATAAAGTAGTTCCAAGTTCTATCTCTATGGTTTGTTTCCTATTGAAGTAGCCCTATGCAGAGACTGGCGCAAATCACTTTCATGGAAAGGGGTTGCCAAGCTTCCAAAAAACTACAAGATTCCTGAAATCTCAGCACACACTTTGCACCCAATCTTGATGACACATTCAGGTAATGATCAGTACCCCAATCCCGCTTGGCTCACCAAATTTCAATCTTCTATGTTAAACCGTTCGTTGGCAGTAAGAGTTTTAATTTTCAGGTTTCACTCTGTTTTCTCCTATATGGATACATGTAGTTGGAACTCTAAATCAAACACGGTTTGTGCTAGCTCTTTGAAACTTGACAAAATAAAGTAGTTCCAAGTTCTATCTCCATGGTTTGTTTCCTATTGATGTAGCCCTAAGCAGAGACCAGCGCATGTCACTTACATGGAAAGGGGTTGCCAAGCTTCCAAAAAACTATGAGTTTCCTGAAATCTCAGCACACATTTTTTCACCCAATCTTGATGACACTTTCAGGTAATGATCAGTACCCCATCCCACTTGGCTCACCAAATTTCCTTCTTCTAGGTTAAACCGTTCGTTGGCAGTAACAGTTTTAATTTTCAGGTTTCACTCTGTTTTCTCCTATATGGATACTTGTAGTTGGAACTCTAAATCAAACACGGTTTGTGCTAGCTCTTTGAAACTTCATACAATAAAGTAGTTTCAAGTTCTATCTCTATGGTTTTTTTTCCTGTTGATGTAGCCCTAATCAGAGACCGGCGCAAATCTCTTTCATATTACGGTAATGCCAACCTTCCAAAAAACTACGAGTTTCCTGAAATCTCAGCACACATTTTTTCTCCCAATATTGATGACACTTTCACGTAATGATCAGTACCCCAATCCCACTTGGCTCACCAAATTTCCTTCTTCTAGGTTAAACCGTTCCTTGGCAGTAACAGTTTTAATTTTTAGGTTTCTCTCTGTTTTCTCCTATATGGATGCATGTATTTGGAACTCTAAATCAAAGATGGTTTCTGCTAGCTCTTTGAAACTTGACACAATAAAGTAGTTCCAAGTTCTATCTCTATGGTTTATTTCCTATTGATGTATCCCTAAGCAGAGACTGGCGCAAATCACTTTCATGGAAAGGGGTTGCCAAGCTTCCAAAAAACTACAAGTTTCCTGAAATCTCTGCACACCCTTTGCACCCAATCTTGATGACACATTCAGGTAATGATCAGTACCCCAATCCCGCTTGGCTCACCGAATTTCGTTCTTTCAGTAACAGTGTTAATTTCTAGGTTTCACTCTGTTTTCTCCTATATGGATACATGTACTTTGAACTCTAAATCAAACACGGTTTGTGCTGGCTCTTTGAAACTTGACACAATAGAGTAGTTCCAATTTCTATCTCTATGGTTTGTTTCCTATTGATGTAGCCCTAAGCAGAGACTGGCGCAAATCACTTACATGGAAAGGGGTTGCAAAGCTTCCAAAAAACTACGAGTTTCCTGAAATCTCAACACACATTTTTTCACCCAATCTTGATGACACTTTCAGTTAATGATCAGTACCCCAATCCCACTTGGCTCACCAAATTTCGTTCTTCTAGGTTAAACCGTTCGTTGGCAGTAACAGTTTTAATTTTCAGGTTTCACTCTGTTTTCTCCTATATGGACACATGTAGTTGGAACTCTAAATCAAAGACGGTTTGTCCTAGCTCTTTGAAACTTGACACAATAAAGTAGTTCCAAGTTCTATCTCTATTGTTTGTTTCTAATTGATGTAGCCCTTAGCAGAGACGGGCGCAAATCACTTTCATGGAAAGGGGTTGCCAAGCTTCCAAAAAACTACGAGTTTCCTGAAATCTCAGCACACATTTTTTCACCCAATCTTTATGACACTTTCAGGTAATGATCAGTACCCCAATCCCACTTGGCTCAACAAATTTCGTAGGTTTCACTCTGTTTTCTCCTATATGGATACATGTAGTTGGAACTCTAAATCAAACACGGTTTGTGCTAGCTCTTTGAATCTTGACAAAATAAAGTAGGTCCAAGTTCTATCTCTATGGTTTGTTTCCTATTGATGTAGCCCTAAGCATAGATGGCGCAAATCACTTTCATGGAAAGGGGTTGCCAACCTTCCAAATAACTACGAGTTTCCTGAAATCTCAGCACACATTTTTTCACCCAATCTTGATGACACTTTCAGGTAAAGATCAGTACCCTAATCCCGCTTGGCTCACCAAATTTCGTTCTGCTAGGTTAAACCGTTCGTTGGCAGTAAGAGTTTTAATTTTTAGGTTTCACTCTGTTTTCTCCTATATGGATATATGTAGTTGGAACTCTAAACCAAACACGGTTTGTGCTAGCTCTTTGAAACTTGACACAATAAAGTAGTTCCCTGTTCTATTTCTATGGATTGTTTCCTATGGATGAAGCCCTAAGCAGAGACTGGCGCAAATCACTTTCATGGAAAGGGTTGCCAACCTTCCAAAAAACTACGAGTTTCCTGAAATCTCAGCATACATTTTTTCACCCAATCTTTATGACACTTTCAGGTAATGATCAGTACCCCAATCCAGGTTGGCTCACCAAATTTCGTTCTTCTAAGTTAAACCGTTCGGTGGCATTAACAGTTTTAATTTTTCGGTTTCACTCTGTTTTCTCCTATATGGATACATGTAGTTGGAACTCTAAATCAAACACGGTTTGTGCTAGCTCTTTGAAACTTGACACAATAAAGTAGTTCCAAGTTCTATCTCTATGATTTGTTTCCTAATGATGTAGCCCTAAGCAGAGACTGGCGCAAATCACTTTCATGGAAACGGGTTGCCAAGCTTAAAAAAAAATGTGAGTTTCCTGAAATCTCAGCACACATTTTTTCACCCATGCTTGATGACACTTTCAGGTAATGATCAGTACCCCAATCCAACTTGGCATTCCAAATTTCGTTCTTCTAGGTTAAACCGTTCGTTGGCAGTAACAGTTTTAATTTTTAGGTTTCTCTCTGTTTTCTCCTATATGGATACATATAGTTGGAACTCTAAATCAAACACGGTTTGTGCTAGCTCTTTGAAACTTGACACAATAAAGTAGTTCCAAGTTCTATCTCTATGGTTTGTTTCCTATTGATGTAGCCCTAAGCAGAGACTGTCACAAATCACTTTCATGGAAAGGGGTTGCCAAGCTTCTAAAAAACTACGAGTTTCCTGAAATGTCAGCACACATTTTTTCACCCAAGCTTGATGACACTTTCAGATCACGATCAGTACCCCAATTCCTCTTGGATCACCAAATTTCGTTCTTCTAGGTTAAACCGTTCGTTGGCAGTAAGAGTTTTAATTTTTAGGTTTCACTCTGTTTTCTCCTATATGGATACATGTAGTTGGAACTCTAAATCAAAGACGGTTTGTGCTAGGTCTTTGAAACTTGACACAATAAAGTAGTTCCAAGTTCTATCTCTATGGTTTGTTTCCTATTGATGTAGCCCTAAGCAGAGACTGGCCCAAATCACTTTCATGGAAAGAGGTTGCCAAGCTTCCAAAAAACTGTGAGTTTCCTGAAATCTCAGCACAAATTTTTTCACCCAATCTTGAAGACACTTTCAGGTAATGATCAGTACCCCAATCCCAATTGGCTGACCAACTTTCATTCTTCTAGGTTAAACCGGTCTTTGGCAGTCACAGTTTTAATATTTAGGTTTTTCTCTGTTATCTCCTATATGGATACATGTAGTTGGAACTCTAAATTAAACACGGTTTGTGCCAGCTCTTTGAAACTTGACACAATAAAGTAGTTCCATGTTCTATCTCTATGGTTTTTATCCTATTGATGTAGCCCTAAGCAGAGACAGGCGCAAATCACTTTCATGGAAAGGGGTTGCCAAGCTTCCAAAAAACTACGAATTTCCTGAAATCTCAGCA
This sequence comes from Spermophilus citellus, assembly GCF_964194105.1. Classification (NCBI taxonomy): domain Eukaryota; kingdom Metazoa; phylum Chordata; class Mammalia; order Rodentia; family Sciuridae; genus Spermophilus; species Spermophilus citellus. The sequence continues at coordinate 54,545,839 of NC_138187.1, forward strand.
CAAATTTTTTCAGCCAAACTTGATGACACTTTCAGGTAATGATCAGTACCCCAATCCTCCTTGGCTCACCAAATTTCGTTCTTCTAGGTTATACTGTTCGTTGGCAGTAACTGTTTTAATTTTCAGGTTTCACTCTGTTTTCTCCTATATGGATACATGTAGTTGGAACTCTAAATAAAACACGGTTTGTGCTAGCTCTTTGAAACTTGACACAATAAAGTAGTTCCAAGTTCTATCTCTATGGTTTGTTTCCTATTGGTGTAGCCCTAAGCAGAGACTGGCGCAAATCACTTCCATGGAAAGGGGTTGCCAAGCTTCCAAAAAATACGAGTTTCCTGAAATCTCAGCACACATTTTTTCACCGAATCTTGATGACACTTTCTGGTAATGATCAGTACCCCAATCCCCCTTGGCTCACCAAAATTCGTTCTTCTAGGTTAAACCGTTCGTTGGCAGTAACAGTTTTAAATTTTAGTTTTCACTCTGTTTTCTCCTATATGGATACATGTAGTTGGAACTCTAAATCTAACACGGTTTGTGTTAGCTCTTTGAAACTTGACAAAATAAAGTAGTTCCAAGTTCTATGGCTATGTTTTGGTTCCTATTGATGTAGCTCTAAGCAGAGACTGTCGCAAAACACTTTCATGGAAAGGGGTTGCCAAGCTTCCAAAAAACTACGAGTTTCCTGAAATCTCAGCACACATTTTTTCACCCAATCTTGATGACACTTTAAGTTAATGATCAGTACCCCAAACCACTTGGCTCACCAAATTTTGTTCTTCTAGGTTAAACCGTTCTTTGGCAGTAAGAGTTTTAATTTTTAGGTTTCACTCTGTTTTCTCGTATATGGGTACATGTAGGTGGAAATCTAAATCAAAGACTGTTTGTGCTAGCTCTTTGAAACTTGACAAAATAAAGTAGTTCCATGTTCTATCTCTATGGTTTGTTTCCTATTGATGTAGCCCTAAGCAGAGACTGGTGCAAATCACTTTCATGGAAAGGGGTTGCCAAGCTTCCAAAAAACTACGAGTTTCCTGAAATCTCAGCACACATTTTTTCACCCAAACTTGATGACACTTTCAGGTAATGATCAGTACCCCAATCCTCCTTGGCTCACCAAATTTCATTCTTCTAGGTTAAACAGTGCGTTGGCAGTAACAGTTTTAATATTTAGGTTTTACTCTGTTTTCTCCTATATGGATACATGTAGTTGGAACTCGAAATCAAACACGGTTTGTGCTAGCTCTTTGAAACTTGACACAATAAAGTAGTTCCAAGTTCTATCTCTATGATTTGTTTCCTAATGATGTAGCCCTAAGCAGAGACTGGCGCAAATCACTTTCATGGAAAGGGGTTCCCAAGCTTCCAAAAAACTACGAGTTTCCTGAAATGTCAGCACACATTTTTTCACGCAATCTTGATGACACTATCAGGTAATGATCAGTACCCCAATCCCACTTGGCTCAACAAATTTCGTTCTTCTAGGTTAAACCGTTCGTTGGCAGTAACAGTATTAATTTTACGTTTCACTCTGTTTTCTCCCTTATGGATACATGTAGTTGGAACTCTAAATCAAACACGGTTTGTGCTAGCTCTTTGAATCTTGACACAATAAAATAGTTCCAATTTCTATCTCTATGGATTGTTTCCTATTGATGTAGCCCTAAGCAGAGACTGTTGCAAATCACTTTCATGGAAAGGGGTTGCCAAGCTTCCATAAAACTGTGAGTTTCCTGAAATCTCAGCACACATTTTTTCACCCAAGCTTGATGACACTTTCAGGTAATGATCAGTACCCCAATCCAACTTGGCATTCCAAATTTCGTTCTTCTAGGTTAAACCGTTCGTTGGCAGTAACAGTTTTAATTTTTAGGTTTCTCTCTGTTTTCTCCTATATGGATACATATAGTTGGAACTCTAAGTCAAACACGGTTTGTGCTAGCTCTTTGAAACTTGACACAATAAAGTAGTTCCAAGTTCTATCTCTATGGTTTGTTTCCTATTAATGTAGCCCTAAGCAGAGACTGGCCCAAATCACTTTCATGGAAAGGGGTTGCCAAGGTTCCAAAAAACTGTGAGTTTCCTGAAATCTCAGCAAAAATTTTTTCACCCAATCTTGATGACACTTTCAGGTAATGATCAGTACCCCAATCCTCCTTGGCTCACCAAATTTCATTCTTCAAGGTTAAACCATTCGTTGGCACTAACAGTTTTAATATTTAGGTTTTAATCTGTTTTCTCCTATATGGATACATGTAGTTGGAACTGTAAATCAAACACAGTTTGTGCTAGCTCTTTGAAACTTGACACAATAAAGTAGTTCCAAGTTCTATCTCTATGATTTGTTTCCTAATGATGTAGCCCTAAGCAGAGACTGGCGCAAATCACTTTTATGGAAACGGGTTGCCAAGCTTAAAAAAAAATGTGAGTTTCCTGAAATCTCAGCACACATTTTTTCACCCAAGCTTGATGACACTTTCAGGTAATGATCAGTACCCCAATCCAACTTGGTATTCCAAATTTCGTTCTTCTAGGTTAAACCGTTCGTTGGCAGTAACAGTTTTAATTTTTAGGTTTCTCTCTGTTTTCTCCTATATGGATACATATAGTTGGAACTCTAAATCAAACACGGTTTGTGCTAGCTCTTTGAAACTTGACACAATAAAGTAGTTCCAAGTTCTATCTCTATGGTTTGTTTCCTATTGATGTAGCCCTAAGCAGAGACTGTCACAAATCACTTTCATGGAAAGGGGTTGCCAAGCTTCTAAAAAACTACGAGTTTCCTGAAATGTCAGCACACATTTTTTCACCCAAGCTTGATGACACTTTCAGATCACGATCAGTACCCCAATTCCTCTTGGATCACCAAATTTCGTTCTTCAAGGTTAAACCGTTCGTTGGCAGTTAGAGTTTTAATTTTTAGGTTTCACTCTGTTTTCTCATATATGGATACATGTAGTTGGAACTCTAAATCAAAGACGGTTTGTGCTAGGTCTTTGAATCTTGACACAATAAAGTAGTTCCAAGTTCTATCTCTATGGTTTGTTTCCTATTGATGTAGCCCTAAGCAGAGACTGGCCCAAATCACTTTCATGGAAAGAGGTTGCCAAGCTTCCAAAAAACTGTGAGATTCCTGAAATCTCAGCACAAATTTTTTCACCCAATCTTGAAGACACTTTCAGGTAATGATCAGTACCCCAATCCCAATTGGCTGACCAACTTTCATTCTTCTAGGTTAAACCGGTCTTTGGCAGTCACAGTTTTAATATTTAGGTTTTTCTCTGTTTTCTCCTATATGGATACATGTAGTTGGAACTCTAAATTAAACACGGTTTGTGCCAGCTCTTTGAAACTTGACACAATAAAGTAGTTCCATGTTCTATCTCTATGGTTTTTATCCTATTGATGTAGCCCTAAGCAGAGACTGGCGCAAATCACTTTCATGGAAAGGGGTTGCCAAGCTTCCAAAAAACTACGAATTTCCTGAAATCTCAGCACAAATTTTTTCAGCCAAACTTGATGACACTTTCAGGTAATGATCAGTACCCCAATCCTCCTTGGCTCACCAAATTTCGTTCTTCTAGGTTATACTGTTCGTTGGCAGTAACTGTTTTAATTTTCAGGTTTCACTCTGTTTTCTCCTATATGGATACATGTAGTTGGAACTCTAAATAAAACACGGTTTGTGCTAGCTCTTTGAAACTTGACACAATAAAGTAGTTCCAAGTTCTATCTCTATGGTTTGTTTCCTATTGGTGTAGCCCTAAGCAGAGACTGGCGCAAATCACTTCCATGGAAAGGGGTTGCCAAGCTTCCAAAAAATACGAGTTTCCTGAAATCTCAGCACACATTTTTTCACCGAATCTTGATGACACTTTCTGGTAATGATCAGTACCCCAATCCCCCTTGGCTCACCAAAATTCGTTCTTCTAGGTTAAACCGTTCGTTGGCAGTAACAGTTTTAAATTTTAGTTTTCACTCTGTTTTCTCCTATATGGATACATGTAGTTGGAACTCTAAATCTAACACGGTTTGTGTTAGCTCTTTGAAACTTGACAAAATAAAGTAGTTCCAAGTTCTATGGCTATGTTTTGGTTCCTATTGATGTAGCTCTAAGCAGAGACTGTCGCAAAACACTTTCATGGAAAGGGGTTGCCAAGCTTCCAAAAAACTACGAGTTTCCTGAAATCTCAGCACACATTTTTTCACCCAATCTTGATGACACTTTAAGTTAATGATCAGTACCCCAAACCACTTGGCTCACCAAATTTTGTTCTTCTAGGTTAAACCGTTCTTTGGCAGTAAGAGTTTTAATTTTTAGGTTTCACTCTGTTTTCTCGTATATGGGTACATGTAGGTGGAAATCTAAATCAAAGACTGTTTGTGCTAGCTCTTTGAAACTTGACAAAATAAAGTAGTTCCATGTTCTATCTCTATGGTTTGTTTCCTATTGATGTAGCCCTAAGCAGAGACTGGTGCAAATCACTTTCATGGAAAGGGGTTGCCAAGCTTCCAAAAAACTACGAGTTTCCTGAAATCTCAGCACACATTTTTTCACCCAAACTTGATGACACTTTCAGGTAATGATCAGTACCCCAATCCTCCTTGGCTCACCAAATTTCATTCTTCTAGGTTAAACAGTGCGTTGGCAGTAACAGTTTTAATATTTAGGTTTTACTCTGTTTTCTCCTATATGGATACATGTAGTTGGAACTCAAAATCAAACACGGTTTGTGCTAGCTCTTTGAAACTTGACACAATAAAGTAGTTCCAAGTTCTATCTCTATGATTTGTTTCCTAATGATGTAGCCCTAAGCAGAGACTGGCGCAAATCACTTTCATGGAAAGGGGTTCCCAAGCTTCCAAAAAACTATGAGTTTCCTGAAATGTCAGCACACATTTTTTCACGCAATCTTGATGACACTATCAGGTAATGATCAGTACCCCAATCCCACTTGGCTCAACAAATTTCGTTCTTCTAGGTTAAACCGTTCGTTGGCAGTAACAGTATTAATTTTTATGTTTCACTCTGTTTTCTCCCTTATGGATACATGTAGTTGGAACTCTAAATCAAACACGGTTTGTGCTAGCTCTTTGAATCTTGACACAATAAAATAGTTCCAATTTCTATCTCTATGGATTGTTTCCTATTGATGTAGCCCTAAGCAGAGACTATCGCAAATCACTTTCATGGAAAGGGGTTGCCAAGCTTCCATAAAACTGTGAGTTTCCTGAAATCTCAGCACACATTTTTTCACCCAAGCTTGATGACACTTTCAGGTAATGATCAGTACCCCAATCCAACTTGGCATTCCAAATTTCGTTCTTCTAGGTTAAACCGTTCGTTGGCAGTAACAGTTTTAATTTTTAGGTTTCTCTCTGTTTTCTCCTATATGGATACATATAGTTGGAACTCGAAATCAAACACGGTTTGTGCTACCTCTTTGAAACTTGACACAATAAAGTAGTTCCAAGTTCTATCTCTATGGTTTGTTTCCTATTGATGTAGCCCTAAGCAGAGACTGTCACAAATCACTTTCATGGAAAGGGGTTGCCAAGCTTCTAAAAAACTACGATTTTCCTGAAATCTCAGCACACATTTTTTCACCCAAGCTTGATGACACTTTCAGGTAATGATCAGTACCCCAATCCTCCTTGGCTCACCAAATTTCGTTCTTCTAGGTTAAACCGTTCGTTGGCAGTAACAGTTTTAATTTTTAGGTTTCACTCTGTTTTCTCCTATATGGATACATGTAGTTGGAACTCTAAATCAAAGACGGTTTGTGCTAGGTCTTTGAAACTTGACACAATAAAGTAGTTCCAAGTTCTATCTCTATGGTTTGTTTCCTATTGATGTAGCCCTAAGCAGAGACTGGCCCAAATCACTTTCATGGAAAGGGGTTGCCAAGGTTCCAAAAAACTGTGAGTTTCCTGAAATCTCAGCAAAAATTTTTTCACCCTATCTTGATGACACTTTCAGGTAATGATCAGTACCCCAATCCTCCTTGGCTCACCAAATTTCATTCTTCAAGGTTAAACCATTCGTTGGCACTAACAGTTTTAATATTTAGGTTTTAATCTGTTTTCTCCTATATGGATACATGTAGTTGGAACTGTAAATCAAACACGGTTTGTGCTAGCTCTTTGAAACTTGACACAATAAAGTAGTTCCAAGTTCTATCTCTATGATTTGTTTCCTAATGATGTAGCCCTAAGCAGAGACTGGCGCAAATCACTTTCATGGAAAGGGGTTCCCAAGCTTCCAAAAAACTACGAGTTTCCTGAAATCTCAGCACACATTTTTTCACGCAATCTTGATGACACTATCAGGTAATGATCAGTACCCCAATCCCACTTGGCTCAACAAATTTCGTTCTTCTAGGTTAAACCGTTCGTTGGCAGTAACAGTATTAATTTTTACGTTTCACTCTGTTTTCTCCCTTATGGATACATGTAGTTGGAACTCTAAATCAAACACGGTTTGTGCTAGCTCTTTGAATCTTGACACAATAAAATAGTTCCAATTTCTATCTCTATGGATTGTTTCCTATTGATGTAGCCCTAAGCAGAGACTGTCGCAAATCACTTTCATGGAAACGGGTTGCCAAGCTTAAAAAAAAATGTGAGTTTCCTGAAATCTCAGCACACATTTTTTCACCCAAGCTTGATGACACTTTCAGGTAATGATCAGTACCCCAATCCAACTTGGCATTCCAAATTTCGTTCTTCTAGGTTAAACCGTTCGTTGGCAGTAACAGTTTTAATTTTTAGGTTTCTCTCTGTTTTCTCCTATATGGATACATATAGTTGGAACTCTAAATCAAACACGGTTTGTGCTAGCTCTTTGAAACTTGACACAATAAAGTAGTTCCAAGTTCTATCTCTATGGTTTGTTTCCTATTGATGTAGCCCTAAGCAGAGACTGTCACAAATCACTTTCATGGAAAGGGGTTGCCAAGCTTCTAAAAAACTACGAGTTTCCTGAAATGTCAGCACACATTTTTTCACCCAAGCTTGATGACACTTTCAGATCACGATCAGTACCCCAATCCCACTTGGATCACCAAATTTCATTCTTCTAGGTTAAACCGTTCGTTGGCAGTAACAGTATTAATTTTTACGTTTCACTCTGTTTTCTCCCTTATGGATACATGTAGTTGGAACTCTAAATCAAACACGGTTTGTGCTAGCTCTTTGAATCTTGACACAATAAAATAGTTCCAATTTCTATCTCTATGGATTGTTTCCTATTGATGTAGCCCTAAGCAGAGACTGTTGCAAATCACTTTCATGGAAAGGGGTTGCCAATCTTCCATAAAACTGTGAGTTTCCTGAAATCTCAGCACACATTTTTTCACCCAAGCTTGATGACACTTTCAGGTAATGATCAGTACCCCAATCCAACTTGGCATTCCAAATTTCGTTCTTCTAGGTTAAACCGTTCGTTGGCAGTAACAGTTTTAATTTTTAGGTTTCTCTCTGTTTTCTCCTATATGGATACATATAGTTGGAACTCTAAATCAAACACGGTTTGTGCTAGCTCTTTGAAACTTGACACAATAAAGTAGTTCCAAGTTCTATCTCTATGGTTTGTTTCCTATTGATGTAGCCCTAAGCAGAGACTGTCACAAATCACTTTCATGGAAAGGGGTTGCCAAGCTTCTAAAAAACTACGATTTTCCTGAAATCTCAGCACACATTTTTTCACCCAAGCTTGATGACACTTTCAGGTAATGATCAGTACCCCAATCCTCCTTGGCTCACCAAATTTCATTCTTCTAGGTTAAACCGTTCGTTGGCAGTAACAGTTTTAATTTTTAGGTTTCACTCTGTTTTCTCCTATATGGATACATGTAGTTGGAACTCTAAATCAAAGACGGTTTGTGCTAGGTCTTTGAAACTTGACACAATAAAGTAGTTCCAAGTTCTATCTCTATGGTTTGTTTCCTATTGATGTAGCCCTAAGCAGAGACTGGCCCAAATCACTTTCATGGAAAGGGGTTGCCAAGGTTCCAAAAAACTGTGAGTTTCCTGAAATCTCAGCAAAAATTTTTTCACCCAATCTTGATGACACTTTCAGGTAATGATCAGTACCCCAATCCTCCTTGGCTCACCAAATTTCATTCTTCAAGGTTAAACCATTCGTTGGCACTAACAGTTTTAATATTTAGGTTTTAATCTGTTTTCTCCTATATGGATACATGTAGTTGGAACTGTAAATCAAACACAGTTTGTGCTAGCTCTTTGAAACTTGACACAATAAAGTAGTTCCAAGTTCTATCTCTATGATTTGTTTCCTAATGATGTAGCCCTAAGCAGAGACTGGCGCAAATCACTTTTATGGAAACGGGTTGCCAAGCTTAAAAAAAAATGTGAGTTTCCTGAAATCTCAGCACACATTTTTTCACCCAAGCTTGATGACACTTTCAGGTAATGATCAGTACCCCAATCCAACTTGGTATTCCAAATTTCGTTCTTCTAGGTTAAACCGTTCGTTGGCAGTAACAGTTTTAATTTTTAGGTTTCTCTCTGTTTTCTCCTATATGGATACATATAGTTGGAACTCTAAATCAAACACGGTTTGTGCTAGCTCTTGGAAACTTGACACAATAAAGTAGTTCCAAGTTCAATCTCTATGGTTTGTTTCCTATTGATGTAGACCTAAGCAGAGACTGTCACAAATCACTTTCATGGAAAGGGGTTGCCAAGCTTCTAAAAAACTACGAGTTTCCTGAAATGTCAGCACACATTTTTTCACCCAAGCTTGATGACACTTTCAGATCACGATCAGTACCCCAATTCCTCTTGGATCACCAAATTTCGTTCTTCAAGGTTAAACCGTTCGTTGGCAGTAAGAGTTTTAATTTTTAGGTTTCACTCTGTTTTCTCATATATGGATACATGTAGTTGGAACTCTAAATCAAAGACGGTTTGTGCTAGGTCTTTGAAACTTGACACAATAAAGTAGTTCCAAGTTCTATCTCTATGGTTTGTTTCCTATTGATGTAGCCCTAAGCAGAGACTGGCCCAAATCACTTTCATGGAAAGAGGTTGCCAAGCTTCCAAAAAACTGTGAGTTTCCTGAAATCTCAGCACAAATTTTTTCACCCAATCTTGAAGACACTTTCAGGTAATGATCAGTACCCCAATCCCAATTGGCTGACCAACTTTCATTCTTCTAGGTTAAACCGGTCTTTGGCAGTCACAGTTTTAATATTTAGGTTTTTCTCTGTTTTCTCCTATATGGATACATGTAGTTGGAACTCTAAATTAAACACGGTTTGTGCCAGCTCTTTGAAACTTGACACAATAAAGTAGTTCCATGTTCTATCTCTATGGTTTTTATCCTATTGATGTAGCCCTAAGCAGAGACTGGCGCAAATCACTTTCATGGAAAGGGGTTGCCAAGCTTCCAAAAAACTACGAATTTCCTGAAATCTCAGCACAAATTTTTTCAGCCAAACTTGATGACACTTTCAGGTAATGATCAGTACCCCAATCCTCCTTGGCTCACCAAATTTCGTTCTTCTAGGTTATACTGTTCGTTGGCAGTAACTGTTTTAATTTTCAGGTTTCACTCTGTTTTCTCCTATATGGATACATGTAGTTGGAACTCTAAATAAAACACGGTTTGTGCTAGCTCTTTGAAACTTGACACAATAAAGTAGTTCCAAGTTCTATCTCTATGGTTTGTTTCCTATTGGTGTAGCCCTAAGCAGAGACTGGCGCAAATCACTTCCATGGAAAGGGGTTGCCAAGCTTCCAAAAAATACGAGTTTCCTGAAATCTCAGCACACATTTTTTCACCGAATCTTGATGACACTTTCTGGTAATGATCAGTACCCCAATCCCCCTTGGCTCACCAAAATTCGTTCTTCTAGGTTAAACCGTTCGTTGGCAGTAACAGTTTTAAATTTTAGTTTTCACTCTGTTTTCTCCTATATGGATACATGTAGTTGGAACTCTAAATCTAACACGGTTTGTGTTAGCTCTTTGAAACTTGACAAAATAAAGTAGTTCCAAGTTCTATGGCTATGTTTTGGTTCCTATTGATGTAGCTCTAAGCAGAGACTGTCGCAAAACACTTTCATGGAAAGGGGTTGCCAAGCTTCCAAAAAACTACGAGTTTCCTGAAATCTCAGCACACATTTTTTCACCCAATCTTGATGACACTTTAAGTTAATGATCAGTACCCCAAACCACTTGGCTCACCAAATTTTGTTCTTCTAGGTTAAACCGTTCTTTGGCAGTAAGAGTTTTAATTTTTAGGTTTCACTCTGTTTTCTCGTATATGGGTACATGTAGGTGGAAATCTAAATCAAAGACTGTTTGTGCTAGCTCTTTGAAACTTGACAAAATAAAGTAGTTCCATGTTCTATCTCTATGGTTTGTTTCCTATTGATGTAGCCCTAAGCAGAGACTGGTGCAAATCACTTTCATGGAAAGGGGTTGCCAAGCTTCCAAAAAACTACGAGTTTCCTGAAATCTCAGCACACATTTTTTCACCCAAACTTGATGACACTTTCAGGTAATGATCAGTACCCCAATCCTCCTTGGCTCACCAAATTTCATTCTTCTAGGTTAAACAGTGCGTTGGCAGTAACAGTTTTAATATTTAGGTTTTACTCTGTTTTCTCCTATATTGATACATGTAGTTGGAACTCAAAATCAAACACGGTTTGTGCTAGCTCTTTGAAACTTGACACAATAAAGTAGTTCCAAGTTCTATCTCTATGATTTGTTTCCTAATGATGTAGCCCTAAGCAGAGACTGGCGCAAATCACTTTCATGGAAAGGGGTTCCCAAGCTTCCAAAAAACTACGAGTTTCCTGAAATGTCAGCACAGATTTTTTCACGCAATCTTGATGACACTATCAGGTAATGATCAGTACCCCAATCCCACTTGGCTCAACAAATTTCGTTCTTCTAGGTTAAACCGTTCGTTGGCAGTAACAGTATTAATTTTTATGTTTCACTCTGTTTTCTCCCTTATGGATACATGTAGTTGGAACTCTAAATCAAACACGGTTTGTGCTAGCTCTTTGAATCTTGACACAATAAAATAGTTCCAATTTCTATCTCTATGGATTGTTTCCTATTGATGTAGCCCTAAGCAGAGACTGTCGCAAATCACTTTCATGGAAAGGGGTTGCCAAGCTTCCATAAAACTGTGAGTTTCCTGAAATCTCAGCACACATTTTTTCAACCAATCTTGAAGACACTTTCAGGTAATGATCAGTACCCCAATCCCAATTGGCTGACCAACTTTCATTCTTCTAGGTTAAACCGGTCTTTGGCAGTAACAGTTTTAATATTTAGGTTTTTCTCTGTTTTCTCCTATATGGATACATGTAGTTGGTACTCTAAATTAAACACGGTTTGTGCCAGCTCTTTGAAACTTGACACAATAAAGTAGTTCCAACTTCTATCTCTATGGTTTGTTTCCTATTGATGTAGCCCTAAGCAGAGACTGTCGCAAATCACTTTCATGGAAAGTGGTTGCCAATCTTCCAAAAAACTACGAGTTTCCTGAAATCTCAGCACACATTTTTTCACCCAAGCTTGATGACACTTTCAGGTAATGATCAGTACCCCAATCTGACTTGGCATTCCAAATTTCATTCTTCTAGGTTAAACCGTTCGTTGGCAGTAACAGTTTTAATTTTTAGGTTTCACTCTGTTTTCTCCTATATGGATACATGTAGTTGGAACTCTAAATCAAACACGGTTTGTGCTAGCTCTTTGAAACTTGACACAATAAAGTAGTTCCAAGTTCTATCTCTATGGTTTGTTTCCTATTGATGTAGCCCTAAGCAGAGACTGTCGCAAATCACTTTCATGGAAAGTGGTTGCCAAGCTTCCAAAAAACTACGAATTTCCTGAAATCTCAGCACACATTTTTTCACCCAAGCTTGATGACACTTTCAGGTAATGATCAGTACCCCAATCCTCCTTGGTTCACCAAATTTCATTCTTCTAGGTTAAACCGTTCGTTGGCAGTAACAGTTTTAATTTTTAGGTTTCACTCTGTTTTCTCCTATATGGATACATGTAGTTGGAACTCTAAATCAAACACGGTTTTTGCTAGGTCTTTGAAACTTGACACAATAAAGTAGTTCCAAGTTCTATCTCTATGGTTTGTTTCCTATTGATGTAGCCCTAAGCAGAGACTGGCCCAAATCACTTTCATGGAAAGGGTTTGCCAAGCTTCCAAAAAACTGTGGGTTTCCTGAAATCTCAGCACAAATTTTTTCACCCAATCTTGATGACACTTTCAGGTAATGATCAGTACCCCAATCCTCCTTGGCTCACCTAATTTCATTCTTCTAGGTTAAACCATTCGTTGGCACTAACAGTTTTAATATTTAGGTTTTAATCTGTTTTCTCCTATATGGATACATGTAGTTGGAACTGTAAATCAAACACGATTTGTGCTAGCTCTTTGAAACTTGACACAATAAAGTAGTTCCAAGTTCTATCTCTATGGTTTGTTTCCTACTGATGTAGTCCTAAGCAGAGACTGGCGCATATCACTTCAATGGAAAGGGGTTGCCAAGCTTCCAAAAAACTACGAGTTTCCTGAAATCTCAGCACACATTTTTTCACCCAAACTTGATGACACTTTCAGGTAATTATCAGTACCCCAATCCTCCTTGGCTCACCAAATTTCGTTCTTCTAGGTAAAACCGTGCGTTGGCAGTAACTGTTTTAATTTTCAGGTTTCACTCTGTTTTCTCCTATATGGATACATGTAGTTGGAACTCTAAATCAAACATGGTTTGTGCTAGCTCTTTGAAACTTGACACACGAAAGTAGTTCCAAGTTCTATCTCTATGGTGTGTTTCCTATTGAATAGCCCTAAGAAGAGACTGTCGCAAAACACTTTCATGGAAAGGGGTTGCCAAGCTTCCAAAAAACTATGAGTTTCCTGAAATCTCAGCACACATTTTTTCACCCAATCTTGATGACACTTTAAGTTAATGATCAGTACCCCAAACCACTTGGATCACCAAATTTCGTTCTTCTAGATTAAAGCATTCGTTGTCAGTAACAGTTTTAATTTTTAGGTTTCACTCTGTTTTCTCCTATATGGATACATGTAGTTGGAACTCTAAACCAAACACGGTTTGGGCCAGCTCTTTGAAACTTGACACAATGAAGTAGTTCCAATTTCTGTCTTTATGGTTTTTTTCCTATTGATGTAGCCCTAAGCAGAGACTGGCGCAAATCACTTTCATGGAAAGGGGTTGCCATCTTCCAAAAAACTATGAGTTTCCTGAAATCTCAGCACACATTTTTTCACCCAATCTTGATGACACTTTCAGGTAATGATCCGTACCCCAATCCGACTTGGCATTCCAAATTTTGTTCTTCTAGGTTAAACTGTTCGTTGGCAGTAACAGTTTTAATTTTTAGGTTTCACTCTGTTTTCTCCTATATGGATACATGTAGTTGGAACTCTAAATCAAACACGGTTTGTGCTGGCTCTTTGAAACTTGACACAATAGAGTAGTTCCAAATTCTATCTCTATGGTTTGTTTCCTATTGATGTAGCCCTAATGAGAGACTGTCGCAAATCACTTTCATGGAAAGTGGTTGCCAAGCTTCCAAAAAACTACGAGTTTTTTGAAATCTCAGCACACATTTTTTCACCCAAGCTTGATGACACTTTCAGGTAATGATCAGTACCCCAATCCTCCTTGGCTCACCAAATTTCGTTCTTCTAGGTTAAACCGTTCGTTGACGGTAACAGTTTTAATATTTAGGTTTTACTCTGTTTTCTCCTATATGGATACATGCAGTTGGAACTCTAAATTAAACTCGGTTTGTGCCAGCTCTTTGAAACTTGACACAATAATGTAGATCCAAGTTCTATCTCTATGGTTTCTTTCCTATTGATGTAGCCCTAAGCAGAGACTGGCCCAAATCACTTTCATGGAAAGGGGTTGCCAAGGTTACAAAAAACTGTGAGTTTCCTGAAATCTCAGCAAAAATTTTTTCACCCAATCTTGATGACACTTTCAGGTAATGATCAGTACCCCAATCCTCCTTGGCTCACCAAATTTCATTCTTCAAGGTTAAACCATTCGTTGGCACTAACAGTTTTAATATTTAGGTTTTAATCTGTTTTCTCCTATATGGATACCTGTAGTTGGAACTGTAAATCAAACACGGTTTGTGCTAGCTCTTTAAAACTTGACACAATAAAGTAGTTCCAAGTTCTATCTCTATGATTTGTTTCCTAATGATGTAGCCCTAAGCAGAGACTGGCGCAAATCACTTTCATGGAAAGGGGTTCCCAAGCTTCCAAAAAACTACGAGTTTCCTGAAATCTCAGCACACATTTTTTCACGCAATCTTGATGACACTATCAGGTAATGATCAGTACCCCAATCCCACTTGGCTCAACAAATTTCGTTCTTCTAGGTTAAACCGTTCGTTGGCAGTAAGAGTTTTAATTTTTATGATTCACTCTGTTTTCTCCTATATGGATACATGTAGTTGGAACTCTAAATCAAACACGGTTTGTGCTAGCTCTTTGAAACTTGACACAATAAAGTCGTTCCAAGTTCTATCTCTATGGTTTGTTTCCTATTGATGTAGCCCTATGCAGAGACTGTCGCAAATCACTTTCATAGAAAGGGGTTGCCAAGCTTCCAAAAAACTACGAGTTTCCTGAAATCTCAGCACACATTTTTTCACCCAAGCTTGATGACACTTTCAGGTAATGATCAGTACCCCAATCCGACTTGGCATTCCAAATTTCGTTCTTCTAGGTTAAACCATTCGTTGGCAGTAACAGTTTTAATATTTAGGTTTTACTCGGTTTTCTACTATATGGATACATGTAGTTGGAACTCTAAATCAAACATGGTTTGTGCTAGCTCTTTGAAACTTGACACAATAAAGTAGTTCCAAGTTCTATCTCTATGGTTTGTTTCCTATTGATGTAGCCCTAAGCAGAGACTGTCGCAAATCACTTTCATGGAAAGGGGTTGCCAAGCTTCCAAAAAACTACGAGTTTCCTGAAATCTCAGCACACATTTTTTCACCCAAGATTGATGACACTTTCAGGTAATGATCAGTACCCCAATCCGACTTGGCATTCCAAATTTCGTTTTTCTAGTTTAAACCGTTCGTTGGCAGTAACAGTTTTAATTTTTAGGTTTCACTCTGTTTTCTCCTATATGGATACATGTAGTTGGAACTCTAAATCAAACACGGTTTGTGCTAGCTCTTTGAAACTTGACACAATAAAGTAGTTCCAAGTTCTATCTCTATGGTTTGTTTCCTATTGATGTAGCCCTATGCAGAGACTGTCGCAAATCACTTTCATGGAAAGGGGTTGCCAAGCTTCCAAAAAACTACGAGTTTCCTGAAATCTCAGCACACATTTTTTCACCCAAGCTTGATGACACTTTCAGGTAATGATCAGTACCCCAATCCGACTTGGCATTCCAAATTTCGTTCTTCTAGGTTAAACCATTCGTTGGCAGTAACAGTTTTAATATTTAGGTTTCACTCTGTTTTCTCCTATATGGATACATGTAGTTGGAACTCTAAATCAAACACGGTTTGTGCTAGCTCTTTGAAACTTGACACAATACAGTAGTTCCAAGTTCAATCTCTATAGTTTGTTTCCTATTGATGTAGCCCTAAGCAGAGACTGTCGCAAATCACTTTCATGGAAAGGGGTTGCCAAGCTTCCAAAAAACTACGAGTTTCCTAAAATCTCAGCACACATTTTTTCACCCAAGCTTGATGACACTTTCAGGTAATGATCAGTACCCCAATCCGACTTGGCATTCCAAATTTCGTTCTTCTAGGTTAAACCGTTCGTTGGCAGTAACAGTTTTAATTTTTAGGTTTCACTCTGTTTTCTCCTATATGGATACATGTAGTTGGAACTCTAAATCAAACACGGTTTGTGCTAGCTCTTTGAAACTTGACACAATAAAGTAGTTCCAAGTTCTATCTCTATGGTTTGTTTCCTATTGATGTAGCCCTAAGCAGAGACTGTCGCAAATCACTTTCATGGAAAGGGGTTGCCAAGCTTCCAAAAAACTACGAGTTTCCTGAAATGTTAGCACACATTTTTTCACCCAAGCTTGATGACACTTTCAGGTAATGATCAGTACCCCAATCCGACTTGGCATTCCAAATTTCGTTCTTCTAGGTTAAACCGTTCGTTGGCAGTAACAGTTTTAATTTTTAGGTTTCACTCTGTTTTCTCCTATATGGATACAAGTAGTTGGAACTCTAAATCAAACACGGTTTGTGCTAGCTCTTTGAAACTTGACACAATAAAGTAGTTCCAAGTTCTATCTCTATGGTTTGTTTCCTATTGATGTAGCCCTAAGCAGAGACTGTCGCAAATCACTTTCATGGAAAGGGATTGCCAAGCTTCCAAAAAACTACGAGTTTCCTGAAATCTCAGCACACATTTTTTCACCCAAGCTTGATGACACTTTCAGGTAATGATCAGTACCCCAATCCGACTTGGCATTCCAAATTTCGTTCTTCTAGGTTAAACCATTCGTTGGCAGTAACAGTTTTAATTTTTAGGTTTCACTCTGTTTTCTCCTATATGGATACATGTAGTTGGAACTCTAAATCAAACACGGTTTGTGCTAGCTCTTTGAAACTTGACACAATACAGTAGTTCCAAGTTCAATCTCTATGGTTTGTTTCCTATTGATGTAGCCCTAAGCAGAGACTGTCGCAAATCACTTTCATGGAAAGGGGTTGCCAAGCTTCCAAAAAACTACGAGTTTCCTGAAATCTCAGCACATATTTTTTCACCCAAGATTGATGACACATTCAGGTAATGATCAGTACTTCAATCCGACTTGGCATTCCAAATTTCGTTCTTCTAGGTTAAACCGTTCGTTGGCAGTAACAGTTTTAATTTTTAGGTTTCACTCTGTTTTCTCCTATATGGATACATGTAGTTGGAACTCTAAATCAAACACGGTTTGTGCTAGCTCTTTGAAACTTGACCCAATACAGTAGTTCCAAGTTCAATCTCTATGGTTTGTTTCCTATTGATGTAGCCCTAAGCAGAGACTGTCGCAAATCACTTTCATGGAAAGGGGTTGCCAAGCTTCCAAAAAACTACGAGTTTCCTGAAATCTCAGCACATATTTTTTCACCCAAGCTTGATGACACATTCAGGTAATGATCAGTACTTCAATCCGACTTGGCATTCCAAATTTCGTTCTTCTAGGTTAAACCGTTCGTTGGCAGTAACAGTTTTAATTTTTAGGTTTCACTCTGTTTTCTCCTATATGGATACATGTAGTTGGAACTCTAAATCAAACACGGTTTGTGCTAGCTCTTTGAAACTTGACCCAATACAGTAGTTCCAAGTTCAATCTCTATGGTTTGTTTCCTATTGATGTAGCCCTAAGCAGAGACTGTCGCAAATCACTTTCATGGAAAGGGGTTGCCAAGCTTCCAAAAAACTACGAGTTTCCTGAAATGTCAGCACACATTTTTTCACCCAAGCTTGATGACACTTTCAGGTAATGATCAGTACCCCAATCCGTCTTGGCATTCCAAATTTCGTTCTTCTAGGTTAAACCGTTCGTTGGCAGTAACAGTTTTAATTTTTAGGTTTCACTCTGTTTTCTCCTATATGGATACAAGTAGTTGGAACTCTAAATCAAACACGGTTTGTGCTAGCTCTTTGAAACTTGACACAATAAAGTAGTTCCAAGTTCTATCTCTATGGTTTGTTTCCTATTGATGTAGCCCTAAGCAGAGATTGTCGCAAATCACTTTCATGGAAAGGGGTTGCCATGCTTCCAAAAAACTAGGAGTTTCCTGAAATCTCAGCACACAGTTTTTCACCCAATCTTGATGACACTTTCAGGTAATGATCAGTACCCCAATCCTCCTTGGCTCACCAAATTTCGTTCTTCTAGGTTAAACCGTTCGTTGGCAGTAACAGTTTTAATTTTTAGGTTTCACTCTGTTTTCTCCTATATGGATACATGTAGTTGGAACTCTAAATCAAACACGGTTTGTGCTAGCTCTTTGAAACTTGACACAATACAGTAGTTCCAAGTTCAATCTCTATGGTTTGTTTCCTATTGATGTAGACCTAAGCAGAGACTGTTGCAAATCACTTTCATGGAAAGGGGTTGCCAAGCTTCCAAAAAACTACGAGTTTCCTGAAATCTCAGCACACATTTTTTCACCCAAGCTTGATGACACTTTCAGGTAATGATCAGTAGCCCAATCCGACTTGGCATTCCAAATTTCGTTCTTCTAGGTTAAACCGTTCGTTGGCAGAAACAGTTTTAATTTTTAGGTTTCACTCTGTTTTCTCCTATATGGATACATGTAGTTGGAACTCTAAATCAAACACGGTTTGTGCTAGCTCTTTGAAACTTGACACAATAAAGTAGTTCCAAGTTCTATCTCTATGGTTTGTTTCCTATTGATGTAGCCCTAAGCAGAGACTGTCGCAAATCACTTTCATGGAAAGGGGTTGCCAAGCTTCCAAAAAACTACGAGTTTCCTGAAATCTCAGCACACATTTTTTCACCCAAGCTTGATGACACTTTCAGGTAATGATCAGTACCCCAATCCTACTTGGCATTCCAAATTTCGTTCTTCTAGGTTAAACCGTTCGTTGGCAGTAACAGTTTTAATTTTTAGGTTTCACTCTGTTTTCTCCTATATGGATACATGTAGTTGGAACTCTAAATCAAACACGGTTTGTGCTAGCTCTTTGAAACTTGACACAATAAAGTAGTTCCAAGTTCTATCTCTATGGTTTGTTTCCTATTGATGTAGACCTAAGCAGAGACTGGCGCAAATCACTTTCATGGAAAGGGGTTGCCAAGCTTCCAAAAAACTACGAGTTTCCTGAAATCTCAGCACACATTTTTTCACCCAAACTTGATGACACTTTCAGGTAATGATCAGTACCCCAATCCGACTTGGCATTCCAAATTTCGTTCTTCTAGGTTAAACCATTCGTTGGCATTAACAGTTTTAATTTTTAGGTTTCACTCTGTTTTCTCCTATATGGATACATGTAGTTGGAACTCTAAATCAAACACGGTTTGTGCTAGCTCTTTGAAACTTGACACAATAAAGTAGTTCCAAGTTCTATCTCTATGGTTTGTTTCCTATTGATGTAGCCCTAAGCAGAGACTGGCGCAAATCACTTTCATGGAAAGGGGTTCCCAAGCTTCCAAAAAACTACGAGTTTCCTGAAATCTCAGCACACATTTTTTCACGCAATCTTGATGACACTTTCAGGTAATGATCAGTACCCCAATCCCACTTGGCTCAACAAATTTCGTTCTTCTAGGTTAAACCGTTCGTTGGCAGTAACAGTTTTAATTTTTACGTTTCACTCTGTTTTCTCCCTTATGGATACATGTAGTTGGAACTCTAAATCAAACACGGTTTGTGCTAGCTCTTTGAATCTTGACACAATAAAATAGTTCCAATTTCTATCTCTATGGATTGTTTCCTATTGATGTAGCCCTAAGCAGAGACTGGCGCAAATCACGTTAATTGAAAGGGATTGCCAAGCTTCCAAAAAACTACGAGTTTCCTGTAATCTCAGCACACATTTTTTCACCCAATCTTAATGACACTTTCAGTTAATAATCAGTACCCGAATCACACTTGGCTCACCAAATTTCGTTCTTCTAGATTAAACCATTCGTTGGCAGTAACAGTTTAAATTTTTAGGTTTCACTCTGTTTTCTCCTATATGGATACATGTAGTTGGAACTCTAAACCAAACACGGTTTGTGCCAGCTCTTTGAAACTTGACACAATGAAGTAGTTCCAAGTTCTATCTCTATGTTTTTTTTCCTATTGATGTAGCCCTAAGCAGAGACTGGCGCAAATCACTTTCATGGAAAGGGGTTGCCAAGCTTCCAAAAAACTATGAGTTTCCTGAAATCTCAGCACACAGTTTTTCACCCAATCTCGATGACACTTTCAGGTAATGATCAGTACCCCAATCCTCCTTGGCTCACCCAATTTCGTTCTTCTAGGTTAAACCATTCGTTGGCAGTAACAGATTTAATTTTTAGGTTTCACTCTGTTTTCTCCTATATGGATACATGTAGTTGGAACTCTAAATCAAACACGGTTTGTGCTAGCTCTTTGAAACTTGACACAATAAAGTAGTTCCAAGTTCTATCTCTATGGTTTGTTTCCTATTGATGTAGCCCTAAGCAGAGACTGTCGCAAATCACTTTCATGGAAAGGGGTTGCCAAGCTTCCAAAAAACTACGAGTTTCCTGAAATCTCAGCACACATTTTTTCACCCAAGCTTGATGACACTTTCAGGTAATGATCAGTACCCCAATCCGACTTGGCATTCCAAATTTCGTTCTTCTAGGTTAAACCGTTCGTTGGCAGTAACAGTTTTAATTTTTAGGTTTCACTCTGTTTTCTCCTATATGGATACATGTAGTTGGAACTCTAAATCAAACACGGTTTGTGTTAGCTCTTTGAAACTTGACACAATAAAGTAGTTCCAAGTTCTATCTCTATGGTTTGTTTCCTATTGATGTAGACCTAAGCAGAGACTGTCGCAAATCACTTTCATGGAAAGGGGTTGCCAAGCTTCCAAAAAACTACGAGTTTCCTGAAATCTCAGCACACAATTTTTCACCCAAGCTTGATGACACTTTCAGGTAATGATCAGTACCCCAATCCGACTTGGCATTCCAAATTTCGTTCTTCTAGGTTAAACCGTTCGTTGGCAGTAACAGTTTTAATTTTTAGGTTTCACTCTGTTTTCTCCTATATGGATACATGTAGTTGGAACTCTAAATCAAACACGGTTTGTGCTAGCTCTTTGAAACTTGACACAATAAAGTAGTTCCAAGTTCTATCTCTATGGTTTGTTTCCTATTGATGTAGCCCTAAGCAGAGACTGTCGCAAATCACTTTCATAGAAAGGGGTTTCCAAGCTTCCAAAAAACTACGAGTTTCCTGAAATCTCAGCACACATTTTTTCACCCAAGCTTGATGACACTTTCAGGTAATGATCAGTACCCCAATCCGACTTGGCATTCCAAATTTCGTTCTTCTAGGTTAAACCATTCGTTGGCAGTAACAGTTTTAATTTTTAGGTTTCACTCTGTTTTCTCCTATATGGATACATGTAGTTTGAACTCTAAATCAAATACGGTTTGTGCTAGGTCTTTGAAACTTGACACAATAAAGTAGTTCCAAGTTCTATCTCTATGGTTTGTTTCCTATTGATGTAGCCCTAAGCAGAGACTGGCAAAAATCACTTTTATGGAAAGTGGTTGCCAAGCTTCCAAAAAACTACGAGTTTCCTGACATCTCAGCACACATTTTTTCACCCAAGCTTGATGACACTTTCAGGTAATGATCAGTACCCAAATCCTCCTTGGCTCACCAAATTTCTTTCTTCTAGGTTAAACCATTCGTTGGCACTAACAGTTTTAATATTTAGGTTTCACTCTGTTTTCTCCTATATGCATACATGTAGTTGGAACTCTAAATCAAACACGGTTTGTGCTAGCTCTTTGAAACTTGACACAATAAAGTAGTTCCAAGTTCTATCTCTATGGTTTGTTTCCTATTGATGTAGCCCTAAGCAGAGACTGTCGCAAATCACTTTCATGGAAAGGGGTTGCCAAGCTTCCAAAAAACTACGAGTTTCCTGAAATCTCAGCACATATTTTTTCAACCAAGCTTGATGACACTTTCAGGTAATGATCAGTACCCCAATCCGACTTGGCATTCCAAATTTCGTTCTTCTAGGTTAAACCGTTCGTTGGCAGTAACAGTTTTAATTTTTAGGTTTCACTCTGTTTTCTCCTATATGGATACATGTAGTTGGAACTCTAAATCAAACACGGTTTGTGCTAGCTCTTTGAAACTTGACACAATAAAATAGTTCCAAGTTCTATCTCTATGGTTTGTTTCCTATTGATGTAGCCCTAAGCAGAGACTGTCGCAAATCACTTTCATGGAAAGGGGTTGCCAAGCTTCCAAAAAACTACGAGTTTCCTGAAATCTCAGCACACATTTTTTCACCCAAGCTTGATGACACATTCAGGTAATGATCAGTTCCCCAATCAGACTTGGCATTCCAAATTTCGTTCTTCTAGGTTAAACCGTTCGTTGGCAGTAACAGTTTTAATTTTTAGGTTTCACTCTGTTTTCTCCTATATGGATACATGTAGTTGGAACACTAAACCAAACACGGTTTGTGCCAGCTCTTTGAAACTTGACACAATGAAGTATTTCCAAGTTCTATCTCTATGGTTTGTTTCCTATTGATGTAGCCCTAAGCAGAGACTGTCGCAAATCACTTTCATGGAAAGGGGTTTCCAAGCTTCCAAAAAACTACGAGTTTCCTGAAATCTCAGCACATATTTTTTCAACCAAGCTTGATGACACTTTCAGGTAATGATCAGTACCCCAATCCGACTTGGCATTCCAAATTTCGTTCTTCTAGGTTAAATTATTCGTTGGCAGTAACAGTTTTAATTTTTGGTTTCACTCTGTTTTCTCCTATATGGATACATGTAGTTGGAACTCTAAATCAAAGACGGTTTGTGCTAGGTCTTTGAAACGTGACACAATAAAGTAGTTCCAAGTTCTATCTCTATGGTTTGTTTCCTATTGATGTAGCCCTAAGCAGAGACTGGCGCAAATCACTTTCATGGAAAGGGGTTCCCAAGCTTCCAAAAAACTACGAGTTTCCTGAAATCTCAGCACACATTTTTTCACGCAATCTTGATGACACTTTCAGGTAATGATCAGTACCCCAATCCCACTTGGCTCAACAAATTTCGTTATTTTAGGTTAAACCGTTCGTTGGCAGTAACAGTTTTAATTTTTAGGTTTCACTCTGTTTTCTCCCTTATGGATACATGTAGTTGGAACTCTAAATCAAACACGGTTTGTGCTAGCCCTTTGAATCTTGACACAATAAAATAGTTCCAATTTCTATCTCTATGGATTGTTTCCTATTGATGTAGCCCTAAGCAGAGACTGGCGCAAATCACGTTAATTGAAAGGGATTGCCAAGCTTCCAAAAAACTACGAGTTTCCTGTAATCTCAGCACACATTTTTTCACCCAATCTTAATGACACTTTCAGTTAATAATCAGTACCCGAATCACACTTGGCTCACCAAATTTCGTTCTTCTAGATTAAACCGTTCGTTGGCAGTAACAGTTTAAATTTTTAGGTTTCACTCTGTTTTCTCCCATATGGATACAGGTAGTTGGAACTCTAAACCAAACACGGTTTGTGCCAGCTCTTTGAAACTTGACACAATGAAGTAGTTCCAAGTTCTATCTCTATGTTTTTTTTCCTATTGATGTAGCCCTAAGCAGAGACTGGCGCAAATCACTTTCATGGAAAGGGGTTGCCAAGCTTCCAAAAAACTATGAGTTTCCTGAAATCTCAGCACACAGTTTTTCACCCAATCTTGATGACACTTTCAGGTAATGATCAGTACCCCAATCCTCCTTGGCTCACCAAATTTCGTTCTTCTAGATTAAACCGTTCGTTGGCAGTAACAGTTTTAATTTTTAGGTTTCACTCTGTTTTCTCCTATATGGATACATGTAGTTGGAACTCTAAATCAAACACGGTTTGTGCTAGCTCTTTGAAACTTTACACAATAAAGTAGTTCCAAGTTCTATCTCTATGGTTTGTTTCCTATTGATGTAGCCCTAAGCAGAGACTGTCGCAAATCACTTTCATGGAAAGGGGTTGCCAAGCTTCCAAAAAACTACGAGTTTCCTGAAATCTCAGCACATATTTTTTCAACCAAGCTTGATGACACTTTCAGGTAATGATCAGTACCCCAATCCGACTTGGCATTCCAAATTTCGTTCTTCTAGGTTAAACCGTTCGTTGGCAGTAACAGTTTTAATTTTTAGGTTTCACTCTGTTTTCTCCTATATGGATACATGTAGTTGGAACTCTAAATCAAACACGGTTTGTGCTAGCTCTTTGAAACTTGACACAATAAAATAGTTCCAAGTTCTATCTCTATGGTTTGTTTCCTATTGATGTAGCCCTAAGCAGAGACTGTCGCAAATCACTTTCATGGAAAGGGGTTGCCAAGCTTCCAAAAAACTACGAGTTTCCTGAAATCTCAGCACACATTTTTTCACCCAAGCTTGATGACACTTTCAGGTAATGATCAGTACCCCAATCCGACTTGGCATTCCAAATTTCGTTCTTCTAGGTTAAACCATTCGTTGGCATTAACAGTTTTAATTTTTAGGTTTCACTCTGTTTTCTCCTATATGGATACATGTAGTTGGAACTCTAAATCAAACACGGTTTGTGCTAGCTCTTTGAAACTTGACACAATAAAGTAGTTCCAAGTTCTATCTCTATGGTTTGTTTCCTATTGATGTAGCCCTAAGCAGAGACTGGCGCAAATCACTTTCATGGAAAGGGGTTCCCAAGCTTCCAAAAAACTACGAGTTTCCTGAAATCTCAGCACACATTTTTTCACGCAATCTTGATGACACTTTCAGGTAATGATCAGTACCCCAATCCCACTTGGCTCAACAAATTTCGTTATTCTAGGTTAAACCGTTCGTTGGCAGTAACAGTTTTAATTTTTACGTTTCACTCTGTTTTCTCCCTTATGGATACATGTAGTTGGAACTCTAAATCAAACACGGTTTGTGCTAGCTCTCTGAATCTTGACACAATAAAATAGTTCCAATTTCTATCTCTATGGATTGTTTCCTATTGATGTAGCCCTAAGCAGAGACTGGCGCAAATCACGTTAATTGAAAGGGATTGCCAAGCTTCCAAAAAACTACGAGTTTCCTGTAATCTCAGCACACATTTTTTCACCCAATCTTAATGACACTTTCAGTTAATAATCAGTACCCGAATCACACTTGGCTCACCAAATTTCATTCTTCTAGATTAAACCGTTCGTTGGCAGTAACAGTTTAAATTTTTAGGTTTAACTCTGTTTTCTCCTATATGGATACATGTAGTTGGAACTCTAAACCAAACACGGTTTGTGCCAGCTCTTTGAAACTTGACACAATGAAGTAGTTCCAAGTTCTATCTCTATGTTTTTTTTTTCCTATTGATGTAGCCCTAAGCAGAGACTGGCGCAAATCACTTTCATGGAAAGGGATTGCCAAGCTTCCAAAAAACTATGAGTTTCCTGAAATCTCAGCACACAGTTTTTCACCCAATGTCGATGACACTTTCAGGTAATGATCAGTACCCCAATCCTCCTTGGCTCACCAAATTTCGTTCTTCTAGGTTAAACCATTCGTTGGCAGTAACAGATTTAATTTTTAGGTTTCACTCTGTTTTCTCCTATATGGATACATGTAGTTGGAACTCTAAATCAAACACGGTTTGTGCTAGCTCTTTGAAACTTGACACAATAAAGTAGTTCCAAGTTCTATCTCTATGGTTTGTTTCCTATTGATGTAGCCCTAAGCAGAGACTGTCGCAAATCACTTTCATGGAAAGGGGTTGCCAAGCTTCCAAAAAACTACGAGTTTCCTGAAATCTCAGCACACATTTTTTCACCCAAGCTTGATGACACTTTCAGGTAATGATCAGTACCCCAATCCGACTTGGCATTCCAAATTTCGTTCTTCTAGGTTAAACCGTTCGTTGGCAGTAACAGTTTTAATTTTTAGGTTTCACTCTGTTTTCTCCTATATGGATACATGTAGTTGGAACTCTAAATCAAACACGGTTTGTGTTAGCTCTTTGAAACTTGACACAATAAAGTAGTTCCAAGTTCTATCTCTATGGTTTGTTTCCTATTGATGTAGACCTAAGCAGAGACTGTCGCAAATCACTTTCATGGAAAGGGGTTGCCAAGCTTCCAAAAAACTACGAGTTTCCTGAAATCTCAGCACACATTTTTTCACCCAAGCTTGATGACACTTTCAGGTAATGATCAGTACCCCAATCCGACTTGGCATTCCAAATTTCGTTCTTCTAGGTTAAACCGTTCGTTGGCAGTAACAGTTTTAATTTTTAGGTTTCACTCTGTTTTCTCCTATATGGATACATGTAGTTGGAACTCTAAATGAAACACGGTTTGTGCTAGCTCTTTGAAACTTGACACAATAAAGTAGTTCCATGTTCTATCTCTATGGTTTGTTTCCTATTGATGTAGCCCTAAGCAGAGACTGTCGCAAATCACTTTCATGGAAAGGGGTTTCCAAGCTTCCAAAAAACTACGAGTTTCCTGAAATCTCAGCACACATTTTTTCACCCAAGCTTGATGACACTTTCAGGTAATGATCAGTACCCCAATCCGACTTGGCATTCCAAATTTCGTTCTTCTAGGTTAAACCATTCGTTGGCAGTAACAGTTTTAATTTTTAGGTTTCACTCTGTTTTCTCCTATATGGATACATGTAGTTGGAACTCTAAATCAAAGACGGTTTGTGCTAGGTCTTTGAAACTTGACACAATAAAGTAGTTCCAAGTTCTATCTCTATGGTTTGTTTCCTATTGATGTAGCCCTAAGCAGAGACTGGCAAAAATCACTTTTATTGAAAGTGGTTGCCAAGCTTCCAAAAAACTACGAGTTTCCTGACATCTCAGCACACATTTTTTCACCCAAGCTTGATGACACTTTCAGGTAATGATCAGTACCCAAATCCTCCTTGGCTCACCAAATTTCTTTCTTCTAGGTTAAACCATTCGTTGGCACTAACAGTTTTAATATTTAGGTTTCACTCTGTTTTCTCCTATATGCATACATGTAGTTGGAACTCTAAATCAAACACGGTTTGTGCTAGCTCTTTGAAACTTGACACAATAAAGTAGTTCCAAGTTCTATCTCTATGGTTTGTTTCCTATTGATGTAGACCTAAGCAGAGACTGTCGCAAATCACTTTCATGGAAAGGGGTTGCCAAGCTTCCAAAAAACTACGAGTTTCCTGAAATCTCAGCACACATTTTTTCACCCTAGCTTGATGACACTTTCAGGTAATGATCAGTACCCCAATCCGACTTGGCATTCCAAATTTCGTTCTTCTAGGTTAAACCGTTCGTTGGCAGTAACAGTTTTAATTTTTAGGTTTCACTCTGTTTTCTCCTATATGGATACATGTAGTTGGAACTCTAAATCAAACACGGTTTGTGCTGGCTCTTTGAAACTTGACACAATAAAGTAGTTCCAAGTTCTATCTCTATGGTTTCTTTCCTATTGATGTAGCCCTAAGCAGAGACTGTCGCAAATCACTTTCATGGACAGAGGTTGCCAAGCTTCCAAAAAACTACGAGTTTCCTGAAATCTCAGCACACATTTTTTCACCCAAGCTTGATGACACTTTCAGGTAATGATCAGTACCCCAATCCGACTTGGCATTCCAAATTTCGTTCTTCTAGGATAAACCATTCATTGGCAGTAACAGTTTTAATTTTTAGGTTTCACTCTGTTTTCTCTTATATGGATACATGTAGTTGGAACTCTAAATCAAAGACGGTTTGTGCTAGGTCTTTGAAACTTGACACAATAAAGTAGTTCCAAGTTCTATCTCTATGGTTTGTTTCCTATTGATGTAGCCCTAAGCAGAGACTGGCAAAAATCACTTTTATGGAAAGTGGTTGCCAAGCTTCCAAAAAACTACGAGTTTCCTGACATCTCAGCACACATTTTTTCACCCAAGCTTGATGACACTTTCAGGTAATAATCAGTACCCGAAACACACTTGGCTCACCAAATTTCGTTCTTCTAGATTAAACCGTTCGTTGGCAGTAACAGTTTAAATTTTTAGGTTTCACTCTGTTTTCTCCTATATGGATACATGTAGTTGGAACTCTAAACCAAACACGGTTTGTGCCAGCTCTTTGAAACTTGACACAATGAAGTAGTTCCAAGTTCTATCTCTATGTTTTTTTTTCCTATTGATGTAGCCCTAAGCAGAGACTGGCGCAAATCACTTACATGGAAAGGGGTTGCCAAGCTTCCAAAAAACTATGAGTTTCCTGAAATCTCAGCACACAGTTTTTCACCCAATCTTGATGACACTTTCAGGTAATGATCAGTACCCCAATCCTCCTTGGCTCACCAAATTTCGTTCTTCTAGATTAAACCGTTCGTTGGCAGTAACAGTTTTAATTTTTAGGTTTCACTCTGTTTTCTCCTATATGGATACATGTAGTTGGAACTCTAAATCAAACACGGTTTGTGCTAGCTCTTTGAAACTTGACACAATAAAGTAGTTCCAAGTTCTATCTCTATGGTTTGTTTCCTATTGATGTAGCCCTAAGCAGAGACTGTCGCAAATCACTTTCATGGAAAGGGGTTGCCAAGCTTCCAAAAAACTACGAGTTTCCTGAAATCTCAGCACATATTTTTTCAACCAAGCTTGATGACACTTTCAGGTAATGATCAGTACCCCAATCCGACTTGGCATTCCAAATTTCGTTCTTCTAGGTTAAACCGTTCGTTGGCAGTAACAGTTTTAATTTTTAGGTTTCACTCTGTTTTCTCCTATATGGATACATGTAGTTGGAACTCTAAATCAAACACGGTTTGTGCTAGCTCTTTGAAACTTGACACAATAAAATAGTTCCAAGTTCTATCTCTATGGTTTGTTTCCTATTGATGTAGCCCTAAGCAGAGACTGTCGCAAATCACTTTCATGGAAAGGGGTTGCCAAGCTTCCAAAAAACTACGAGTTTCCTGAAATCTCAGCACACATTTTTTCACCCAAGCTTGATGACACTTTCAGGTAATGATCAGTACCCCAATCCGACTTGGCATTCCAAATTTCGTTCTTCTAGGTTAAACCATTCGTTGGCATTAACAGTTTTAATTTTTAGGTTTCACTCTGTTTTCTCCTATATGGATACATGTAGTTGGAACTCTAAATCAAACACGGTTTGTGCTAGCTCTTTGAAACTTGACACAATAAAGTAGTTCCAAGTTCTATCTCTATGGTTTGTTTCCTATTGATGTAGCCCTAAGCAGAGACTGGCGCAAATCACTTTCATGGAAAGGGGTTCCCAAGCTTCCAAAAAACTACGAGTTTCCTGAAATCTCAGCACACATTTTTTCACGCAATCTTGATGACACTTTCAGGTAATGATCAGTACCCCAATCCCACTTGGCTCAACAAATTTCGTTATTCTAGGTTAAACCGTTCGTTGGCAGTAACAGTTTTAATTTTTACATTTCACTCTGTTTTCTCCCTTATGGATACATGTAGTTGGAACTCTAAATCAAACACGGTTTGTGCTAGCTCTCTGAATCTTGACACAATAAAATAGTTCCAATTTCTATCTCTATGGATTGTTTCCTATTGATGTAGCCCTAAGCAGAGACTGGCGCAAATCACGTTAATTGAAAGGGATTGCCAAGCTTCCAAAAAACTACGAGTTTCCTGTAATCTCAGCACACATTTTTTCACCCAATCTTAATGACACTTTCAGTTAATAATCAGTACCCGAATCACACTTGGCTCACCAAATTTCGTTCTTCTAGATTAAACCGTTCGTTGGCAGTAACAGTTTAAATTTTTAGGTTTCACTCTGTTTTCTCCTATATGGATACATGTAGTTGGAACTCTAAACCAAACACGGTTTGTGCCAGCTCTTTGAAACTTGACACAATGAAGTAGTTCCAAGTTCTATCTCTATGTTTTTTTTTTCCTATTGATGTAGCCCTAAGCAGAGACTGGCGCAAATCACTTTCATGGAAAGGGGTTGCCAAGCTTCCAAAAAACTATGAGTTTCCTGAAATCTCAGCACACAGTTTTTCACCCAATCTCGATGACACTTTCAGGTAATGATCAGTACCCCAATCCTCCTTGGCTCACCAAATTTCGTTCTTCTAGGTTAAACCATTCGTTGGCAGTAACAGATTTAATTTTTAGGTTTCACTCTGTTTTCTCCTATATGGATACATGTAGTTGGAACTCTAAATCAAACACGGTTTGTGCTAGCTCTTTGAAACTTGACACAATAAAGTAGTTCCAAGTTCTATCTCTATGGTTTGTTTCCTATTGATGTAGCCCTAAGCAGAGACTGTCGCAAATCACTTTCATGGAAAGGGGTTGCCAAGCTTCCAAAAAACTACGAGTTTCCTGAAATCTCAGCACACATTTTTTCACCCAAGCTTGATGACACTTTCAGGTAATGATCAGTACCCCAATCCGACTTGGCATTCCAAATTTCGTTCTTCTAGGTTAAACCGTTCGTTGGGAGTAACAGTTTTAATTTTTAGGTTTCACTCTGTTTTCTCCTATATGGATAAATATAGTTGGAACTCTAAATCAAACACGGTTTGTGTTAGCTCTTTGAAACTTGACACAATAAAGTAGTTCCAAGTTCTATCACTATGGTTTGTTTCCTATTGATGTAGACCTAAGCAGAGACTGTCGCAAATCACTTTCATGGAAAGGGGTTGCCAAGCTTCCAAAAAACTACGAGTTTCCTGAAATCTCAGCACACATTTTTTCACCCAATGTCGATGACACTTTCAGGTAATGATCAGTACCCCAATCCGACTTGGCATTCCAAATTTCGTTCTTCTAGGTTAAACCGTTCGTTGGCAGTAACAGTTTTAATTTTTAGGTTTCACTCTGTTTTCTCCTATATGGATACATGTAGTTGGAACTATAAATGAAACACGGTTTGTGCTAGCTCTTTGAAACTTGACACAATAAAGTAGTTCCATGTTCTATCTCTATGGTTTGTTTCCTATTGATGTAGCCCTAAGCAGAGACTGTCGCAAATCACTTTCATGGAAAGGGGTTTCCAAGCTTCCAAAAAACTACGAGTTTCCTGAAATCTCAGCACACATTTTTTCAGCCAAGCTTGATGACACTTTCAGGTAATGATCAGTACCCCAATCCGACTTGGCATTCCAAATTTCGTTCTTCTAGGTTAAACCATTCGTTGGCAGTAACAGTTTTAATTTTTAGGTTTCACTCTGTTTTCTCCTATATGGATACATGTAGTTGGAACTCTAAATCAAAGACGGTTTGTGCTAGGTCTTTGAAACTTGACACAATAAAGTAGTTCCAAGTTCTATCTCTATGGTTTGTTTCCTATTGATGTAGCCCTTAGCAGAGACTGGCAAAAATCACTTTTATGGAAAGTGGTTGCCAAGCTTCCAAAAAACTACGAGTTTCCTGACATCTCAGCACACATTTTTTCACCCAAGCTTGATGACACTTTCAGGTAATGATCAGTACCCAAATCCTCCTTGGCTCACCAAATTTCTTTCTTCTAGGTTAAACCATTCGTTGGCACTAACAGTTTTAATATTTAGGTTTCACTCTGTTTTCTCCTATATGCATACATGTAGTTGGAACTCTAAATCAAACACGGTTTGTGCTAGCTCTTTGAAACTTGACACAATAAAGTAATTCCAAGTTCTATCTCTATGGTTTGTTTCCTATTTATGTAGCCCTAAGCAGAGACTGTCGCAAATCACTTTCATGGAAAGGGGTTGCCAAGCTTCCAAAAAACTACGAGTTTCCTGAAATCTCAGCACATATTT
This sequence comes from Spermophilus citellus, assembly GCF_964194105.1. Lineage (NCBI taxonomy): Eukaryota > Metazoa > Chordata > Mammalia > Rodentia > Sciuridae > Spermophilus > Spermophilus citellus. The sequence goes on from NC_138187.1 coordinate 54,577,340, forward strand.
TTTCAACCAAGCTTGATGACACTTTCAGGTAATGATCAGTACCCCAATCCGACTTGGCATTCCAAATTTCGTTCTTCTAGGTTAAACCGTTCGTTGGCAGTAACAGTTTTAATTTTTAGGTTTCACTCTGTTTTCTCCTATATGGATACATGTAGTTGGAACTCTAAATCAAACACGGTTTGTGCTAGCTCTTTGAAACTTGACACAATAAAATAGTTCCAAGTTCTATCTCTATGGTTTGTTTCCTATTGATGTAGCCCTAAGCAGAGACTGTCGCAAATCACTTTCATGGAAAGGGGTTGCCAAGCTTCCAAAAAACTACGAGTTTCCTGAAATCTCAGCACACATTTTTTCACCCAAGCTTGATGACACTTTCAGGTAATGATCAGTTCCCCAATCCGACTTGGCATTCCAAATTTCGTTCTTCTAGGTTAAACCGTTCGTTGGCAGTAACAGTTTTAATTTTTAGGTTTCACTCTGTTTTCTCCTATATGGATACATGTAGTTGGAACTCTAAACCAAACACGGTTTGTGCCAGCTCTTTGAAACTTGACACAATGAAGTAGTTCCAAGTTCTATCTCTATGGTTTGTTTCCTATTGATGTAGCCCTAAGCAGAGACTGTCGCAAATCACTTTCATGGAAAGGGGTTTCCAAGCTTCCAAAAAACTACGAGTTTCCTGAAATCTCAGCACACATTTTTTCACCCAAGCTTGATGACACTTTCAGGTAATGATCAGTACCCCAATCCGACTTGGCATTCCAAATTTCGTTCTTCTAGGTTAAACCATTCGTTGGCAGTAACAGTTTTAATTTTCAGGTTTCACTCTGTTTTATCCTATATGGATACATGTAGTTGGAAATCTAAATCAAAGACGGTTTGTGCTAGGTCTTTGAAACTTGACACAATAAAGTAGTTCCAAGTTCTATCTCTATGGTTTGTTTCCTATTGATGTAGCCCTAAGCAGAGACTGGCGCAAATCACTTTCATGGAAAGGGGTTCCCAAGCTTCCAAAAAACTACGAGTTTCCTGAAATCTCAGCACACATTTTTTCACGCAATCTTGATGACACTTTCAGGTAATGATCAGTACCCCAATCCCACTTGGCTCAACAAATTTCGTTTTTTTAGGTTAAACCGTTCGTTGGCAGTAACAGTTTTAATTTTTACGTTTCACTCTGTTTTCTCCCTTATGGATACATGTAGTTGGAACTCTAAATCAAACACGGTTTGTGCTAGCTCTTTGAATCTTGACACAATAAAATAGTTCCAAGTTCTATCTCTATGGATTGTTTCCTATTGATGTAGCCCTAAGCAGAGACTGGCGCAAATCACGTTAATTGAAAGGGATTGCCAAGCTTCCAAAAAACTACGAGTTTCCTTTAATCTCAGCACACATTTTTTCACCCAATCTTAATGACACTTTCAGTTAATAATCAGTACCCGAATCACACTTGGCTCACCAAATTTCGTTCTTCTAGATTAAACCGTTCGTTGGCAGTAACAGTTTAAATTTTTAGGTTTCACTCTGTTTTCTCCTATATGGATACATGTAGTTGGAACTCTAAACCAAACACGGTTTGTGCCAGCTCTTTGAAACTTGACACAATGAAGTAGTTCCAAGTTCTATCTCTATGTTTTTTTTCCTATTGATGTAGCCCTAAGCAGAGACTGGCGCAAATCACTTTCATGGAAAGGGGTTGCCAAGCTTCCAAAAAACTATGAGTTTCCTGAAATCTCAGCACACAGTTTTTCACCCAATCTTGATGACACTTTCAGGTTATGATCAGTACCCCAATCCTCCTTGGCTCACCAAATTTCGTTCTTCTAGGTTAAACCGTTCGTTGGCAGTAACAGTTTTAATTTTTAGGTTTCACTCTGTTTTCTCCTATATGGATACATGTAGTTGGAACTCTAAATCAAACACGGTTTGTGCTAGCTCTTTGAAACTTGACACAATAAAGTAGTTCCAAGTTCTATCTCTATGGTTTGTTTCCTATTGATGTAGCCCTAAGCAGAGACTGTCGCAAATCACTTTCATGGAAAGGGGTTGCCAAGCTTCCAAAAAACTACGAGTTTCCTGAAATCTCAGCACCCATTTTTTCACCCAAGCTTGATGACACTTTCAGGTAATGATCAGTACCCCAATCCGACTTGGCATTCCAAATTTCGTTCTTCTAGGTTAAACCGTTCGTTGGCAGTAACAGTTTTAATTTTTAGGTTTCACTCTGTTTTCTCCTATATGGATACATGTAGTTGGAACTCTAAATCAAACCCGGTTTGTGCTAGCTCTTTGAAACTTGACACAATAAAGTAGTTCCAAGTTCTGTCTCTATGGTTTGTTTCCTATTGATGTAGCCCTAAGCAGAGACTGTCGCAAATCACTTTCATGGAAAGGGGTTTCCAAGCTTCCAAAAAACTACGAGTTTCCTGAAATCTCAGCACACATTTTTTCACCCAAGCTTGATGACACTTTCAGGTAATGATCAGTACCCCAATCCGACTTGGCATTCCAAATTTCGTTCTTCTAGGTTAAACCATTCGTTGGCAGTAACAGTTTTAATTTTTAGGTTTCACTCTGTTTTCTCCTATATGGATACATGTAGTTGGAACTCTAAATCAAACACGGTTTGTGCTAGCTCTTTGAAACTTGACACAATAAAGTAGTTCCAAGTTCTATCTCTATGGTTTGTTTCCTATTGATGTAGCCCTAAGCAGAGACTGGCAAAAATCACTTTTATGGAAAGTGGTTGCCAAGCTTCCAAAAAAACTACGAGTTTCCTGACATCTCAGCACACATTTTTTCACCCAAGCTTGATGACACATTCAGGTAATGATCAGTACCCAAATCCTCCTTGGCTCACCAAATTTCTTTCTTCTAGGTTAAACCATTCGTTGGCACTAACAGTTTTAATATTTAGGTTTCACTCTGTTTTCTCCTATATGGATACATGTAGTTGGAACTCTAAATCAAACACGGTTTGTGCTAGCTCTTTGAAACTTGACACAATAAAGTAGTTAAAAGTTCTATCTCTATGGTTTGTTTCCTATTGATGTAGCCCTAAGCAGAGACTGTCGCAAATCACTTTCATGGAAAGGGGTTGCCAAGCTTCTAAAAAACTACGAGTTTCCTGAAATCTCAGCACATATTTTTTCAACCAAGCTTGATGACACTTTCAGGTAATGATCAGTACCCCAATCCGACTTGGCATTCCAAATTTCGTTCTTCTAGGTTAAACCATTCGTTGGCATTAACAGTTTTAATTTTTAGGTTTCACTCTGTTTTCTCCTATATGGATACATGTAGTTGGAACTCTAAATCAAACACGGTTTGTGCTAGCTCTTTGAAACTTGACACATTAAAATAGTTCCAAGTTCTATCTCTATGGTTTGTTTCCTATTGATGTAGCCCTAAGCAGAGACTGTCGCAAATCACTTTCATGGAAAAAGGTTGCCAAGCTTCCAAAAAACTACGAGTTTCCTGAAATCTCAGCACACATTTTTTCACCCAAGCTTCATGACACTTTCAGGTAATGATCAGTACCCCAATCCGACTTGGCATTCCAAATTTCGTTCTTCTAGGTTAAACCGTTCGTTGGCAGTAACAGTTTTAATTTTTAGGTTTCACTCTGTTTTCTCCTATATGGATACATGTAGTTGGAACTATAAATCAAACACGGTTTGTGCTAGCTCTTTGAAACTTGACACAATAAAGTAGTTCCAAGTTCTATCTCTATGGTTTGTTTCCTATTGATGTAGCCCTAAGCAGAGACTGGCGCAAATCACTTTCATGGAAAGGGGTTCCCAAGCTTCCAAAAAACTACGAGTTTCCTGAAATCTCAGCACACATTTTTTCACGCAATCTTGATGACACTTTCAGGTAATGATCAGTACCCCAATCCCACTTGGCTCAACAAATTTCGTTATTCTAGGTTAAACCGTTCTTTGGCAGTAACAGTTTTAATTTTTACGTTTCACTCTGTTTTCTCCCTTATGGATACATGTAGTTGGAACTCTAAATCAAACACGGTTTGTGCTAGCTCTTTGAATCTTGACACAATAAAATAGTTCCAATTTCTATCTTTATGGATTGTTTCCTATTGATGTAGCCCTAAGCAGAGACTGGCGCAAATCACGTTAATTGAAAGGGATTGCCAAGCTTCCAAAAAACTACGAGTTTCCTGAAATCTCAGCACACATTTTTTCACCCAATCTTAATGACACTTTCAGTTAATAATCAGTACCCGAATCACACTTGGCTCACCAAATTTCGTTCTTCTAGATTAAACCGTTCGTTGGCAGTAACAGTTTAAATTTTTAGGTTTCACTCTGTTTTCTCCTATATGGATACATGTAGTTGGAACTCTAAACCAAACACGGTTTGTGCCAGCTCTTTGAAACTTGACACAATGAAGTAGTTCCAAGTTCTATCTCTATGTTTTTTTTCCTATTGATGTAGCCCTAAGCAGAGACTGGCGCAAATCACTTTCATGGAAAGGGGTTGCCAAGCTTCCAAAAAACTATGAGTTTCCTGAAATCTCAGCACACAGTTTTTCACCCAGTCTTGATGACACTTTCAGGTAATGATCAGTACCCCAATCCTCCTTGGCTCACCAAATTTCGTTCTTCTAGGTTAAACCGTTCGTTGGCAGTAACAGTTTTAAATTTTAGGTTTCACTCTGTTTTCTCCTATATGGATACATGTAGTTGGAACTCTAAATCAAACACGGTTTGTGCTAGCTCTTTGAAACTTGACACAATAAAGTAGTTCCAAGTTCTATCTCTATGGTTTGTTTCCTATTGATGTAGCCCTAAGCAGAGACTGTCGCAAATCACTTTCATGGAAAGGGGTTGCCAAGCTTCCAAAAAACTACGAGTTTCCTGAAATCTCAGCACACATTTTTTCACCCAAGCTTGATGACACTTTCAGGTAATGATCAGTACCCCAACCCGACTTGGCATTCCAAATTTTGTTCTTCTAGGTTAAACCGTTCGTTGGCAGTAACAGTTTTAATTTTTAGGTTTCACTCTGTTTTCTCCTATATGGATACATGTAGTTGGAACTCTAAATCAAACACGGTTTGTGCTAGCTCTTTGAAACTTGACACAATAAAGTAGTTTCAAGTTCTATCTCTATGGTTTGTTTCCTATTGATGTAGCCCTAAGCAGAGATTGTCGCAAATCACTTTCATGGAAAGTGGTTGCCAAGCTTCCAAAAAACTACGAGTTTCCTGAAATCTCAGCACACATTTTTTCACCCAAGCTTGATGACACTTTCAGGTAATGATCAGTACCCCAATCTGACTTGGCATTCCAAATTTCGTTCTTCTAGGTTAAACCGTTCGTTGGCAGTAACAGTTTTAATTTTTAGGTTTCACTCTGTTTTCTCCTGTATGGATACATGTAGTTGGAACTCTAAATCAAACACGGTTTGTGCTAGCTCTTTGAAACTTGAAACAATAAAGTAGTTCCATGTTCTATCTCTATGGTTTGTTTCCTATTGATGTAGCCCTAAGCAGAGACTGTCGCAAATGACTTTCATGGAAAGGGATTGCCAAGCTTCCAAAAAACTACGAGTTTCCTGAAATCTCAGCACACATTTTTTCACCCAAGCTTGATGACACTTTCAGGTAATGATCAGTACCCCAATCCGACTTGGCATTCCAAATTTCGTTCTTCTAGGTTAAACCATTCGTTGGCAGTAACAGTTTTAATTTTTAGGTTTCACTCTGTTTTCTCCTATATGGATACATGTAGTTGGAACTCTAAATCAAACACGGTTTGTGCTAGCTCTTTGAATCTTGACACAATAAAGTAGTTCCAAGTTCTATCTCTATGGTTTGTTTCCTATTGATGTAGCCCTAAGCAGAGACTGGCAAAAATCACTTTTATGGAAAGTGGTTGCCAAGCTTCCAAAAAACTACGAGTTTCCTTACATCTCAGCACACATTTTTTCACCCAAGCTTGATGACACTTTCAGGTAATGATCAGTACCCAAATCCTCCTTGGCTCCCCAAATTTCGTTCTTCTAGGTTAAACCATTCGTTGGCACTAACAGTTTTAATATTTAGGTTTCACTCTGTTTTCTCCTATATGGATACATGTAGTTGGAACTCTAAATCAAACACGGTTTGTGCTAGCTCTTTGAAACTTGACACAATAAAGTAGTTCCAAGTTCTATCTCTATGGTTTGTTTCCTATTGATGTAGCCCTAAGCAGAGAGTGTCGCAAATCACTTTCATGGAAAGGGGTTGCCAAGCTTCCAAAAAACTACGAGTTTCCTGAAATCTCAGCACATATTTTTTCACCCAAGCTTGATGACACTTTCAGGTAATGATCAGTACCCCAATCCTCCTTGGCTCACCAAATTTCGTTCTTCTAGGTTAAACCGTTCGTTGGCAGTAACAGTTTTAATATTTAGGTTTTACTCTGTTTTCTCCTATATGTATACATGTAGTTGGAACTCTAAATCAAACACGGTTTGTGCTAGCTCTTTGAAACTTGACACAATAAAGTAGTTCCAAGTTCTATCTCTATGGTTTGTTTCCTATTGATGTAGCCCTAAGCAGAGACTGGCGCAAATCACTTTCATGGAAAGGGGTTGCCAAGCTTCCAAAAAACTACGAGTTTCCTGAAATCTCAGCACACATTTTTTCACCCAATCTTGATGACACTTTCAGTTAATGATCAGTACCCGAATCACACTTGGCTCACCAAATTTCGTTCTTCTAGGTTAAACCGTTCGTTGGCAGTAACAGTTTTAATTTTCAGGTTTCACTCTGTTTTCTCCTATATGGATACATGTAGTTGGAACTCTAAATCAAAGACGGTTTGTCCTAGCTCTTTGAAACTTGACACAATAAAGTAGTTCCAAGTTATATCTCTATGGTTTGTTTCCTATTGATGTAGCCCTAAGCAGAGACGGGCGCAAACCACTTTCATGGAAAGGGGTTGCCAACCTTCCAAAAAACTACGAGTTTCCTGAAATCTCAGCACACATTTTTTTACCCAATCTTGATGAAACTTTCAGTTAATGATCAGTACCCCAATCCCACTTGGCTCACCAAATTTCATTCTTCTAGGTTAAACCGTTCGTTGGCAGTAACAGTTTTAATTTTCAGGTTTCACTCTGTTTTCTCCGATATGGATACATGTAGTTGGAACTCTAAATCAAAGACGGTTTGTCCTAGCTCTTTGAAACTTGACACAATAAAGTAGTTCCAAGTTCTATCTCTATGGTTTGTTTCCTATTGATGTAGCCCTAAGCAGAGGCGGGCGCAAATCACTTTCATGAAAAGGGGTTGCCAAGCTTCCAAAAAACTACGAGTTTCCTGAAATCTCAGCACACATTTTTTCACCCAATCTTGATGACACTTTCAGGTAATGATCAGTACCCCAATCCCACTTGGCTCACCAAATTTCGTTCTTCTAGGTTAAACCGTTCGTTGGCAGTAACAGTTTTAATTTTTATGTTTCACTCTGATTTCTCCGATATGGATACATGTAGTTGGAACTCTAAATCAAACACGGTTTGTGCTAGCTCTTTGAATCTTGACACAATAAAGTAGGTCCAAGTTCTATCTCTATGGTTTGTTTCCTATTGATGTAGCCCTAAGCAGAGATGGCGAAAATCACTTTCATGGAAAGGGGTTGCCAACCTTCCAAAAAACTACGAGTTTCCTGAAATCTCAGCACAAATTTTTTCACCCTATCTTGATGACACTTTCAGGTAATGATCAGTATCCTAATCCCACTTGGCTCACCAAATTTCGTTCTTCTAGGTTAAACCGTTCGTTGGCAGTAAGAGTTTTAATTTTTAGGTTTCACTCTGTTTTCTCCTATATGGATACATGTAGTTGGAACTCTAAATCAAAGAAGGTTTGTGCTAGCTCTTTGAATCTTGACACAATAAAGTAGTTCCCAGTTCTATCTCTATGGTTTGTTTCCTATTGATGTAGCCCTAAGCAGAGACGGGCGCAAATCAATTTCATGGAAAGGGGTTGCCAAGCTTCCAAAAAACTACGAGTTTCCTGAAATCTCAGCACACATTTTTTTCTCCCAATCTTGATGACACTTTCAGTTAATGATCAGTACGCGAATCCCACTTGGCTCACCAAATTTCGTTCTTCTAGGTTAAACCGTTCGTTGGCAGTAACAGTTTTAATTTTCAGGTTTCACTCTGTTTTCTCCTTTATGGATACATGTAGTTGGAACTCTAAATCAAAGACGGTTTGTCCTAGCTCTTTGAAACTTGACACAATAAAGTAGTTCCAAGTTCTATCTCTATGGTTTGTTTCCTATTGATGTAGCCCTAAGCAGAGACGGGCGCAAATCACTTTCATGGAAAGGGGTTGCCAAGCTTCCAAACAACTACGAGTTTCCTGAAATCTCAGCACACAGTTTTTCACCAAATCTTGATGACACTTTCAGGTAATGATCAGTACCCCAATCCCACTTGGCTCACCAAATTTCGTTTTTCTAGGTTAAACCGTTCGTTGGCAGTAACAGTTTTAATTTTTAGGTTTCACTCTGTTTTCTCCGATATGGATACATGTAGTAGGAACTCTAAATCAAACACGGTTTGTGCTAGCTCTTTGAAACTTGACACAATAGAGTAGTTCCAAATTCTGTCTCTATGGTTTGTTTCCTATTGATGTAGCCCTAAGCAGAGACTGGCGCAAATCACTTACATGGAAAGGGGTTGCCAAGCTTCCAAAAAACTACGAGTTTCCTGAAATCTCAGCACACATTTTTTCACCCAATCTTGATGACACTTTCAGGTAATGATCAGTACCCCAATACCACTTGGCTCACCAAATTTCGTTCTTCTAGGTTAAACCGTTCGTTGGCAGTAACAGTTTTAATTTTTAAGTTTCACTCTGTTTTTTCCTATATGGATTCATGTAGTTTGAACTCTAAATCAAACACGGTTTGTGCTGGCTCTTTGAAACTTGACACAATAGAGTAGTCCCAAATTATATCTCTATGGTTTGTTTCCTATTGATGTAGCCCTAAGCAGAGACGGGCGCAAATCACTTTCATGGAAAGGGGTTGCCAAGCTTCCAAAAAACTACGAGTTTCCTGAAATCTCAGCACACATTTTTTCACCCAATCTTTATGACACTTTCAGGTAATGATTAGTACCCCAATCCCACTTGGCTCACCAAATTTCGTTCTTCTAGCTTAAACCGTTCGTTGGCAGTAACAGTTTTAATTTTTAGGTTTCACTCTGTTTTCTCCTATATGGATACATGTAGTTGGAACTCTAAATCAAACACGGTTTGTGCTAGCTCTTTGAAACTTGATACAATAAAGTAGTTCCAAGTTCTAACTCTATGGTTTGTTTCCTATTGATGTAGCCCTAAGCAGAGACTGGCGCAAATCACTTTCATGGAAAGGGCTTTCCAAGAATCCAAAAAACTACGAGTTTCCAGAAATCTCGGCACACATTTTTTCACCCTATCTTGATGACACTTTCAGGTAATGATCAGTACCCCAATCCCACTTGGCTCACCAAATTCCGTTCTTCTAGGTTAAACCGTTCGTTGGCAGTAAGAGTTTTAATTTTTAGGTTTCACTCTGTTTTCTCCTATATGGATACGTGTAGTTGGAACTCTAAATCAAAGACGGTTTGTGCTAGCTCTTTGAATCTTGACACAATAAAGTAGTTCCAAGTTCTATCTCTATGGTTTGTTTCCTATTGATGTAGCCCTAAGCAGAGACGTGCGCAAATCACTTTCATGGAAAGGGGTTGCCAAGCTTCTAAAAAACTACGAGTTTCCTGAAATCTCAGCACACATTTTTTCACCCAATCTTGATGACACTTTCAGGCAATGATCAGTACCCCAATCCCACTTGGCTCACCACATTTTGTTCTTCTAGGTTAAACCGTTCGTTGGCAGTAACAGTTTTAATTTTCAGGTTTCACTCTGTTTTCTCCTATATGGATACATGTAGTTGGAACTCTAAATCAAAGACGGTTTGTCCTAGCTCTTTGAAACTTGACACAATAAAGTAGTTCCAAGTTCTAACTCTATGGTTTGTTTCCTATTGATGTAGCCCTATGCAGAGACTGGCGCAAATCACTTTCATGGAAAGGGGTTGCCAAGAATCCAAAAAACTACGAGTTTCCAGAAATCTCGGCACACATTTTTTCACCCTATCTTGATGACACTTTCAGGTAATGATCAGTATCCCAATCCCACTTGGCTCACCAAATTTCGTTCTTCTAGGTTAAACCGTTCATTGGCAGTTACAGTTTTAAATTTTAAGTTTTACTCTGTTTTTTCCTATATGGATTCATGTAGTTTGAACTCTAAATCAAACACGGTTTGTGCTGGCTCTTTGAAACTTGACACAATAGAGTAGTTCCAAATTCTATCTCTATGGTTTGTTTCCTATTGATGTAGCCCTAAGCAGAGACTGGCGCAAATCACTTACATGGAAAGGGGTTGCCAAGCTTCCAAAAAACTACGAGTTTCCTGAAATCTCAACACACCTTTTTTCACCCAATCTTTATGACACTTTCAGGTAATGATCAGTACCCCAATCCCACTTGGCTCACCAAATTTCGTTATTCTAGGTTAAACCGTTCGTTGGCAGTAACAGTTTTAATTTTCAGGTTTCACTCTGTTTTCTCCTATATGGATACTTGTAGTTGGAACTCTAAAGCAAAGACGATTTGTCCAGGCTCTTTGAAACTTGACACAATAAAGTAGTTCCAAGTTCTATCTCTATGGTTTGTTTCCTATTGATGTAGCCCTAAGCAGAGACGGGCGCAAATCTCTTTCATGGAAAGGGGTTGCCAAGCTTCCAAAAAACTACGAGTTTCCTGAAATCTCAGCACACATTTTTTCACCCAATCTTTATGACACTTTCAGGTAATGATCAGTACCCCAATCCCACATGGCTCACCAAATTTCGTTCTGCTAGGTTAAACCGTTCTTTGGCAGTAACAGTTTTAATTTTTAGGTTTCACTCTGTTTTCTCCTATATGGATACATGTAGTTGGAACTCTAAATCAAACACGGTTTGTGCTAGCTCTTTGAAACTTGACACAATAAAGTAGTTCCAAGTTCTAACTCTATGGTTTGTTTCCTATTGATGTAGCCCTAAGCAGAGACTGGCGCAAATCACTTTCATGGAAAGGGGTTGCCAAGAATCCAAAAAACTACGAGTTTCCAGATTTCTCGGCACACATTTTTTCACCCTATCTTGATGACACTTTCAGGTAATGATCAGTATCCCAATCCCTCTTGGCTCACCAAATTTCGTTCTTCTAGGTTAAACCGTTCATTGGCAGTAACAGTTTTAAATTTTAAGTTTTACTCTGTTTTTTCCTATATGTATTCATGTAGTTTGAACTCTAAATCAAACACAGTTTGTGCTGGCTCTTTGAAACTTGACACAATAGAGTAGTTCCAAATTCTGTCTCTATGGTTTGTTTCCTATTGATGTAGCCCTAAGCAGAGACTGGCGCAAATCACTTACATGGAAAGGGGTTGCCAAGCTTCCAAAAAACTACGAGTTTCCTGAAATCTCAGCACACATTTTTTCACCCAATCTTGATGACACTTTCAGGTAATGATCAGTACCCCAATCCCACTTGGCTCACCAAATTTCGTTCTTCTAGGTTAAACCGTTCGTTGGCAGTAACAGTATTAATTTTCAGGTTTCACTCTGTTTTCTCCTATATGGATACATGTAGTTGGAACTCTAAATCAAAGACGGTTTGTCCTAGCTCTTTGAAACTTGACACAATAAAGTAGTTCCAAGTTCTATCTCTATGGTGTGTTTCCTATTGCTGTAGCCCTAAGCAGAGACGGGCGCAAATCACTTTCATGGAAAGGGGTTGCCAAGCTTCCAAAAAACTACGAGTTTCCTGAAATCTCAGCACACATTTTTTCACCCAATCTTTATGACACTTTCAGGTAATGATTAGTACCCCAATCCCACTTGGCTCACCAAATTTCGTTCTTCTAGGTTAAACCGTTTGTTGGCAGTAACAGTTTTAATTTTTAGGTTTCACTCTGTTTTCTCCTATATGGATACATGTAGTTGGAACTCTAAATCAAACACGGTTTGTGCTAGCTCTTTGAAACTTGACACAATAAAGTAGGTCCAAGTTCTATCTCTATGGTTTGTTTCCTATTGATGTAGCCCTAAGCAGAGATGGCGCAAATCACTTTCATGGAAAGGGGTTGCTAAGATTCAAAAAAACTACGAGTTTCCTGAAATCTCAGCACACATTTTTTCACCAATCTTGATGACACTTTCATGTAATGATCACTACCCCAATCCCACTTGGCTAACCAAATTTCGTTCTTCTAGGTTAAACCTTTCGTTGGCAGTAACAGTTTTAATTTTTAGATTTCACTCTATTTTCTCCTATATGGATACATGTAGTTGGAACTCTAAATCAAACACGGTTTGTGCTAGCTCTTTGAAACTTGATACAATAAAGTAGTTCCAAGTTCTAACTCTATGGTTTGTTTCCTATTGATGTAGCCCTAAGCAGAGACTGGCGCAAATCACTTTCATGGAAAGAAGTTTCCAAGAATCCAAAAAACTACGAGTTTCCAGAAATCTCGGCACACATTTTTTCACCCTATCTTGATGACACTTTCAGGTAATGATCAGTATCCCAATCCCACTTGGCTCACCAAATTTCGTTCTTCTAGGTTAAACCGTTCATTGGCAGTAACAGTTTTAATTTTTAAGTTTCACTCTGTTTTTTCCTATATGGATTCATGTAGTTTGAACTCTAAATCAAACACGGTTTGTGCTGGCTCTTTGAAACTTGACACAATAGAGTAGTTCCAAATTCTATCTCTATGGTTTGTTTCCTATTGATGTAGCCCTAAGCAGAGACTGGCGCAAATCACTTACATGGAAAGGGGTTGCCAAGCTTCCAAAAAACTACGAGTTTCCTGAAATCTCAACACACATTTTTTCACCCAAACTTGATGACACTTTCAGTTAATGATCAGTACCGCAATCCCACTTGGCTCACCAAATTTCGTTCTTCTAGTTTAAACCGTTCGTTGGCAGTAACAGTTTTAATTTTCAGGTTTCACTCTGTTTTCTCCTATATGGATACATGTAGTTGGAACTCTAAAGCAAAGACGGTTTGTCCTAGCTCTTTGAAACTTGACACAATAAAGTAGTTCCAAGTTCTATCTCTATGGTTTGTTTCCTATTGATGTAGCCCTAAGCAGAGGCGGGCGCAAATCGCTTTCATGGAAAGGGGTTGCCAAGCTTCCAAAAAACTACGAGTTTCCTGAAATGTCAGCACACATTTTTTCACCCAATCTTTATGACACTTTCAGGTAATGATCAGTACCCCAATCTCACTTGGCTCACCAAATTTCGTTCTGCTAGGTTAAACCGTTCGTTGGCAGTAAGAGTTTTAATTTTTAGGTTTCACTCTGTTTTCTCCTATATGGATACATGTAGTTGGAACTCAAAATCAAAGACGTTTTGTGCTAGCTCTTTGAATCTTGACACAATAAAGTAGGTCCAAGTTCTATCTCTATGGTTTGTTTCCTATTGATGTAGCCCTAAGCAGAGATGGCGCAAATCGCTTTCATGGAAAGGGGTTGCCAACCTTCCAAAAAACTACGAGTTTTTTGAAATCTCAACACACATTTTTTCACCCAATCTTTATGACACTTTCAGGTAATGATCAGTATCCCAATCCCACTTGGCTCACTAAATTTCGTTCTTCTAGGTTAAACCGTTCGTTGGCAGTAACAGTTTTAATTTTTAAGTTTCACTCTGTTTTTTCCTATATGGATTCATGTAGTTTGAACTCTAAATCAAACACGGTTTCTGCTGGCTCTTTGAAACTTGACACAATAAAGTAGTTCCAAGTTCTATCTCTATGGTTTGTTTCCTATTGATATAGCCCTAAGCAGAGGCGGGCGCAAATCGCTTTCATGGAAATGGGTTGCCAAGCTTCCAAAAAACTACGAGTTTCCTGAAATCTCAGCACACATTTTTTCACCCAATCTTTATGACACTTTCAGGTAATGATCAGTACCCCAATCCCACATGGCTCACCAAATTTCGTTCTGCTAGGTTAAACCGTTCGTTGGCAGTAACAGTTTTAATTTTTAGGTTTCACTCTGTTTTCTCCTATATGGATACATGTAGTTGGAACTCTAAATCAAACACGGTTTGTGCTAGCTCTTTGAAACTTGACACAATAAAGTAGTTCCAAGTTCTAACTCTATGGTTTGTTTCCTATTGATGTAGCCCTAAGCAGAGACTGGCGCAAATCACTTTCATGGAAAGGGGTTGCCAAGAATCCAAAAAACTACGAGTTTCCAGATTTCTCGGCACACATTTTTTCACCCTATCTTGATGACACTTTCAGGTAATGATCAGTATCCCCATCCCTCTTGGCTCACCAAATTTCGTTCTTCTAGGTTAAACCGTTCATTGGCAGTAACAGTTTTAAATTTTAAGTTTCACTCTGTTTTTTCTATATGGATTCATGTAGTTTGAACTCTAAATCAAACACGGTTTGTGCTGGCTCTTTGAAACTTGACACAATAGAGTAGTTCCAAATTCTATCTCTATGGTTTGCTTCCTATTGATGTAGCCCTAAGCAGAGACTGGCACAAATCACTTACATGGAAAGGGGTTGCCAAGCTTCCAAAAAACTACGAGTTTCTTGAAATCTCAACACACATTTTTTCACCCAATCTTGATGACACTTTCAGTTAATGATCAGTACCCGAATCGCACTTGGCTAACCAAATTTCGTTCTTCTAGGTTAAACCGTTCGTTGGCAGTAACAGTTTTAATTTTTAGGTTTCACTCTGTTTTCTCCTATATGGATACATGTAGTTGGAACTCTAAATCAAACACGGTTTGTGCTAGCTCTTTGAATCTTGACACAATAAAGTAGGTCCAAGTTCTATCTCTATGGTTTGTTTCCTATTGATGTAGCCCTAAGCAGAGATGGCGCAAATCGCTTTCATGGAAAGGGGTTGCCAACCTTCCAAAAAACTACGAGTTTTTTGAAATCTCAGCACACATTTTTTCACCCAATCTTTTTACACTTTCAGGTAATGATCAGTATGCCAATCCCACTTGGCTCACCAAATTTCGTTCTTCTAGGTTAAACCGTTCGTTGGCAGTAACAGTTTTAAATTTTAAGTTTCACTCTGTTTTTTTCCCATATGGATTCATGTAGTTTGAACTCTAAATCAAACACGGTTTGTGCTGGCTCTTTGAAACTTGACACAATAGAGTAGTTCCAAATTCTATCTCTATGGTTTGTTTCCTATTGATGTAGCCCTAAGCAGAGACTGGCGCAAATCACTTACATGGAAAGGGGTTGCCAAGCTTCCAAAAAAGTACGAGTTTCCTGAAATCTCAACACACATTTTTTCACCCAATCTTAATGACACTTTCAGGTAATGATCAGTACCCCAATCCCACTTGGCTCACCAAATTTCGTTCTTCTAGGTTAAACCGTCCGTTGGCCGTAACAGTTTTAATTTTTAGATTTCACTCTATTTTCTCCTATATGGATACATGTAGTTGGAACTCTAAATCAAAGACGGTTTGTGCTAGCTCTTTTAACTTGACACAATAAAGTAGTTCCAAGTTCTATCTCTATGGTTTGCTTCCTATTGATGTAGCCCTAAGCAGAGACTGGCGCAAATCACTTTCATGGAAAGGGGTTGCCAAGCTTCCAAAAAACCACGAGTTTCCTGAAATCTCAGCACACGTTTTTTCACCCAATCTTGATGACACTTTCAGGTAATGATCACTACCCCAATCCCACTTGGCTCACCAAATTTCGTTCTTCTAGGTTAAACCGTTCATTGGCAGTAACAGTTTTAAATTTTAAGTTTCACTCTGTTTTTTCTATATGGATTCATGTAGTTTGAACTCTAAATCAAACACGGTTTGTGCTGGCTCTTTGAAACTTGACACAATAGAGTAGTTCCAAATTCTATCTCTATGGTTTGCTTCCTATTGATGTAGCCCTAAGCAGAGACTGGCACAAATCACTTACATGGAAAGGGGTTGCCAAGCTTCCAAAAAACTACGAGTTTCTTGAAATCTCAACACACATTTTTTCACCCAATCTTGATGACACTTTCAGTTAATGATCAGTACCCGAATCGCACTTGGCTCACCAAATTTCGTTCTTCTAGGTTAAACCGTTCGTTGGCAGTAACAGTTTTAATTTTCAGGTTTCACTCTGTTTTCTCCTATATGGATACATGTAGTTGGAACTCTAAATCAAAGACGGTTTGTCCTAGCTCTTTGAAACTTGACACAATAAAGTAGTTCCAAGTTCTATCTCTATGGTTTGTTTCCTATTGATGTAGCCCTAAGCAGAGACGGGCGCAAATCACTTTCATGGAAAGGGGTTGCCAAGCTTCCAAAAAACTACGAGTTTCCTGAAATCTCAGCACACATTTTTTCACCCAATCTTGATGACACTTTCAGGTAATGATCAGTACCCCAATCCCACTTGGCTCACCAAATTCCGTTCTTCTAGGTTAAACCGTTCGTTGGCAGTAAGAGTTTTAATTTTTAGGTTTCACTCTGTTTTCTCCTATATGGATACATGTAGTTGGAACTCTAAATCAAAGACGGTTTGTGCTAGCTCTTTGAATCTTGACACAATAAAGTAGTTCCGAGTTCTATCTCTATGGTTTGTTTCCTATTGATGTAGCCCTAAGCAGAGACTGGCGCAAATGACTTTCATGGAAAGGGGTTGCCAAGCTTCCAAAAAACCACGACTTTCCTGAAATCTCAGCACACATTTTTTCACCCAATCTTGATGACACTTTCATGTAATGATCACTACCCCAATCCCACTTGGCTAACCAAATTTCGTTCTTCTAGGTTAAACCGTTCGTTGGCAGTAACAGTTTTAATTTTTAAATTTCACTCTATTTTCTCTTATATGGATACATGTAGTTGGAACTCTAAATCAAACACGGTTTGTGCTAGCTCTTTGAAACTTGATACAATAAAGTAGTTCCAAGTTCTAACTCTATGGTTTGTTTCCTATTGATGTAGCCCTAAGCAGAGACTGGCGCAAATCACTTTCATGGAAAGGGGTTTCCAAGAATCCAAAAAACTACGAGTTTCCAGAAATCTCGGCACACATTTTTTCACCCTATCTTGATGACACTTTCAGGTAATGATCAGTATCCCAATCCCACTAAGCTCACCAAATTTCGTTCTTCTAGGTTAAACCGTTCATTGGCAGTAACAGTTTTAAATTTTAAGTTTCACTCTGTTTTTTCCTATATGGATTCATGTAGTTTGAACTCTAAATCAAACACGGTTTTTGCTGGCTCTTTGAAACTTGACACAATAGAGTAGTTCCAAATTCTATCTCTATGGTTTGTTTCCTATTGATGTAGCCCTAAGCAGAGATGGCGCAAATCACTTTCATGGAAAGGGGTTGCCACCCTTCCAAAAAACTACGAGTTTCCTGAAATCTCAGCACACATTTTTTCACCCAATCTTGATGACACTTTCAGGTAATGATCATTACCCCAATCCCACTTGGCTCACCAAATTTCGTTCTTCTAGGTTAAACCGTTCGTTGGCAGTAACGGTTTTAATTTTTAGGTTTCACTCTGTTTTCTCCGATATGGATACATGTAGTTGGAACTCTAAATAAAACACTGTTTGTGCTAGCTCTTTGAAACTTGACACAATAAAGTAGGTCCAAGTTCTATCTCTATGGTTTGTTTCCTATTGATGTAGCCCTAAGCAGAGATGGCGCAAATCACTTTCATGGAAAGGGGTTGCCAACCTTCCAAAAAACTACGAGTTTCCTGAAATCTCAGCACACATTTTTTCACCCAATCTTGATGACACTTTCAGGTAATGATCAGTACCCCAATTCCACTTGGCTCACCAAATTTCGTTCTTCTAGGTTAAACCGTTCGTTGGCAGTAACAGTTTTAATTTTTAGGTTTCACTCTGTTTTCTCCGATATGGATACATGTAGTTGGAACTCTAAATCAAACACGGTTTGTGCTAGCTCTTTGAATCTTGACACAATAAAGTAGGTCCAAGTTCTATCTCTATGGTTTGTTTCCTATTGATGTAGCCCTAAGCAGAGATGGCGCAAATCACTTTCATGGAAAGGGGTTGCCAACCTTCCAAAAAACTACGAGATTCCTGAAATCTCAGCACACATTTTTTCACCCAATCTTGATGACACTTTCAGTTAATGATCAGCACCCCAATCCCACTTGGCTCACCAAATTTCGTTCTTCTAGGTTAAACCGTTCGTTGGCAGTAACGGTTTTAATTTTCAGGTTTCACTCTGTTTTCTCCTATATGGATACATGTAGTTGGAACTCTAAATCAAAGACGGTTTGTCCTAGCTCTTTGAAACTTGACACAATAAAGTAGTTCCAAGTTCTATCTCTATGGTTTGTTTCCTATTGATGTAGCCCTAAGCAGAGGCGGGCGCAAATCACTTTCATGGAAAGGGGTTGCCAACCTTCCAAAAAACTACGAGTTTCCTGTAATCCCAGCACACATTTTTTCACCCAATCTTGATGACACTTTCAGTTAATGATCAGTACCCCAATCCCACTTGGCTCACCAAATTTCGTTCTTCTAGGTTAAACCGTTCGTTGGCAGTAACAGTTTTAATTTTTAGGTTGCATTCTGTTTTCTCTGATATGGATACATGTAGTTGGAACTCTAAATCAAACACGGTTTGTGCTAGCTCTTTGAATCTTGACACAATAAAGTAGGTCCAAGTTCTATCTCTATGATTTGTTTCCTATTGATGTAGCCCTAAGCAGTGATGGCGCAAATCACTTTCATGGAAAGGGGTTGCCAAGAATCAAAAAAACTACGAGTTTCCAGAAATCTCGGCACACATTTTTTCACCCAATCTTGATGACACTTTCAGGTAATGATCAGTATCCCAATCCCACTTGGCTCACCAAATTTCGTTCTTCTAGGTTAAACTGTACATTGGCAGTAACAGTTTTAAATTTATGTTTCACTCTGTTTTTTCCTATATGGATTCATGTAGTTTGAACTCTAAATCAAACACGGTTTGTGCTGGCTCTTTGAAACTTGACACAATAGAGTAGTTCCAAATTCTATCTCCATGGTTTGTTTCCTATTGATGTAGCCCTAAGCAGAGACTGGCGCAAATCACTTACATGGAAAGGGTTTGCCAAGATTCCAAAAAACTACACGATTCCTGAAATCTCAGCTCACATTTTTTCACCCAATCTTGATGACACTTTCAGTTAATGATCAGTACCCCAATCCCACTTGGCTCACCAAATTTCGTTCTTCTAGGTTAAACCGTTCGTTGGCAGTAACAATTTTAATTTTCAGGTTTCACTCTGTTTTCTCCTATATGGATACATGTAGTTGGAACTCTAAATCAAAGACGGTTTGTCCTAGCTCTTTGAAACTTGAAACAATAAAGTAGGTCCAAGTTCTATCTCTATGGTTTGTTTCCTATTGATGTAGCCCTAAGCAGAGATGGCGCAAATCACTTTCATGGAAAGGGGTTGCCAACCTTCCAAAAAACTACGAGTTTCCTGAAATCTCAGCACACATTTTTTCACCCAATCTTGATGACACTTTCAGGTAATGATCAGTACCCCAATTCCACTTGGCTCACCAAATTTCGTTCTTCTAGGTTAAACCGTTCGTTGGCAGTAACAGTTTTAATTTTTAGGTTTCACTCTGTTTTCTCCGATATGGATACATGTAGTTGGAACTCTAAATGAAACACGGTTTGTGCTAGCTCTTTGAATCTTGACACAATAAAGTAGGTCCAAGTTCTATCTCTATGGTTTGTTTCCTATTGATGTAGCCCTAAGCAGAGATGGCGCAAATCACTTTCATGGAAAGGGGTTGCCAACCTTCCAAAAAACTACGAGATTCCTGAAATCTCAGCACACATTTTTTCACCAAATCTTGATGACACTTTCAGTTAATGATCAGCACCCCAATCCCACTTGGCTCACCAAATTTCGTTCTTCTAGGTTAAACCGTTCGTTGGCAGTAACGGTTTTAATTTTCAGGTTTCACTCTGTTTTCTCCTATATGGATACATGTATTTGGAACTCTAAATCAAAGACGGTTTGTCCTAGCTCTTTGAAACTTGACACAATAAAGTAGTTCCAAGTTCTATCTCTATGGTTTGTTTCCTATTGATGTAGCCCTAAGCAGAGGCGGGCGCAAATCACTTTCATGGAAAGGTTTTGCCAACCTTCCAAAAAACTACGAGTTTCCTGAAATCTCAGCACACATTTTTTCACCCAATCTTGATGACACTTTCAGGTAATGATCAGTACCCCAATCCCACTTGGCTCACCAAATTTCGTTCTTCTAGGTTAAACCGTTCGTTGGCAGTAACAGTTTTAATTTTTAGGTTTCACTCTGTTTTCTCCGATATGGATACATGTAGTTGGAACTCTAAATCAAACACGGTTTGTGCTAGCTCTTTGAATCTTGACACAATAAAGTAGGTCCAAGTTCTAACTCTATGGTTTGTTTCCTATTGATGTAGCCCTAAGCAGAGATGGCGCAAATCACTTTCATGGAAAGGGGTTGCCAACCTTCCAAAAAACTACGAGTTTCCTGAAATCACAGCACATATTTTTTCACCCAATCTTGATGACACTTTCAGGTAATGATCAGTACCCCAATCCCACTTGGCTCACAAAATTTCGTTCTTCTAGGTTAAACCGTTCGTTGGCAGTAACAGTTTTAATTTTTACGTTTCACTCTGTTTTCTCCTATATGGATACATGTAGTTGGAACTCTAAATCAAACACGGTTTTTTGCTAGCTCTTTGAATCTTGACACAATAAAGTAGGTCCAAGTTCTATCTCTATGGTTTGTTTCCTATTGATGTAGCCCTAAGCAGAGATGGCACAAATCACTTTCATGGAAAGGGTTGCCAACCTTCCAAAAAACTACGAGTTTCCTGAAATCTCAGCACACATTTTTTCACCCAATCTTGATGACACTTTCAGTTAATGATCAGTACCCCAATCCAACTTGGCTCACCAAATTTCGTTCTTCTAGGTTAAACCGTTCGTTGGCAGTAACAGTTTAAATTTTCAGGTTTCACTCTGTTTTCTCCTATATGGATACATGTAGTTGGAACTCTAAATCAAAGACAGTTTGTGCTAGCTCTTTGAATCTTGACACAATAAAGTAGTTCCAAGTTCTATCTCTATGGTTTGTTTCCTATTGATGTAGCCCTAAGCAGAGACGGGCGCACATCACTTTCATGGAAAGGGGTTGCCAAGCTTCCAAAGAACTACGAGTTTCCTGAAATCTCAGCACACATTTTTTCACCCAATCTTTATGACACTTTCAGGTAATGATCAGTACCCCAATTCCACTTGGCTCACCAAATTTCGTTCTTCTAGGTTAAACCGTTCGTTGGCAGTAACAGTTTTAATTTTAAGGTTTCACTCTGTTTTCTCCGATATGGATACATGTAGTTGGAACTCTAAATCAAACACTGTTTGTGCTAGCTCTTTGAAACTTGACACAATAAAGTAGGTCCAAGTTCTATCTCTATGGTTTGTTTCCTATTGATGTAGCCCTAAGCAGAGATGGCGCAAATCACTTTCATGTAAAGGGGTTGCCAACCTTCCAAAAAACTACGAGTTTCCTGAAATCTCAGCACACATTTTTTCACCCAATCTTGATGACACTTTCAGGTAATGATCAGTACCCCAATCCCACTTGGCAAACAAAATTTCGTTCTTCTAGGTTAAACCGTTCGTTGGCAGTAAGAGTTTTAATTTTTAGGTTTCACTCTGTTTTCTCCTATATGGATACATGTAGTTGGAACTCTAAATCAAAGACGGTTTGTGCTAGCTCTTTGAATCTTGACACAATAAAGTAGTTCCAAGTTCTAACTCTATGGTTTGTTTCCTATTGATGTAGCCCTAAGCAGAGACTGGCGCAAATCACTTTCATGGAAAGGGGTTGCCAAGCTTCCAAAAAACCACGAGTTTCCTGAAATCTCAACACACATTTTTTCACCCAATCTTGATGACACTTTCAGGTAATGATCAGTACCCCAATCCCACTTGGCTCACCAAATTTCGTTCTTCTAGGTTAAACCGTTCGTTGGCAGTAACAGTTTTAATTTTTAGGTTTCACTCTGTTTTCTCCGATATGGATACATGTAGTTGGAACTCTAAATCAAACACGGTTTGTGCTAGCTCTTTGAAACTTGACACAATAAAGTAGTTCCAAGTTCTATCTCTATGGTTTGTTTCCTATTGATGTAGCCCTAAGCAGAGGCGGGCGCAAATCACTTTCATGGAAAGGGGTTGCCAAGCTTCCAAAAAACTACGAGTTTCCTGAAATCTCAGCACACATTTTTTCACCCAATCTTGATGACACTTTCAGGTAATGATCAGTACCCCAATCCCACTTGGCTCACCAAATTTCGTTCTTCTAGGTTAAACCGTTCGTTGGCAGTAACAGTTTTAATTTTTAGGTTTCACTCTGTTTTCTCCGATATGGATACATGTAGTTGGAACTCTAAATCAAACACGGTTTGTGCTAGCTCTTTGAATCTTGACACAATAAAGTAGGTCCAAGTTCTATCTCTATGGTTTGTTTCCTATTGATGTAGCCCTAAGCAGAGATGGCACAAATCACTTTCATGGAAAGGGTTGCCAACCTTCCAAAAAACTACGAGTTTCCTGAAATCTCAGCACACATTTTTTCACCCAATCTTGATGACACTTTCAGTTAATGATCAGTACCCCAATCCAACTTGGCTCACCAAATTTCGTTCTTCTAGGTTAAACCGTTCGTTGGCAGTAACAGTTTAAATTTTCAGGTTTCACTCTGTTTTCTCCTATATGGATACATGTAGTTGGAACTCTAAATCAAAGACAGTTTGTGCTAGCTCTTTGAATCTTGACACAATAAAGTAGTTCCAAGTTCTATCTCTATGGTTTGTTTCCTATTGATGTAGCCCTAAGCAGAGACGGGCGCACATCACTTTCATGGAAAGGGGTTGCCAAGCTTCCAAAGAACTACGAGTTTCCTGAAATCTCAGCACACATTTTTTCACCCAATCTTTATGACACTTTCAGGTAATGATCAGTACCCCAATCCCACTTGGCTCACCAAATTTCGTTCTTCTAGGTTAAACCGTTCGTTGGCAGTAACAGTTTTAATTTTAAGGTTTCACTCTGTTTTCTCCGATATGGATACATGTAGTTGGAACTCTAAATCAAACACTGTTTGTGCTAGCTCTTTGAAACTTGACACAATAAAGTAGGTCCAAGTTCTATCTCTATGGTTTGTTTCCTATTGATGTAGCCCTAAGCAGAGATGGCGCAAATCACTTTCATGTAAAGGGGTTGCCAACCTTCCAAAAAACTACGAGTTTCCTGAAATCTCAGCACACATTTTTTCACCCAATCTTGATGACACTTTCAGGTAATGATCAGTACCCCAATCCCACTTGGCAAACAAAATTTCGTTCTTCTAGGTTAAACCGTTCGTTGGCAGTAAGAGTTTTAATTTTTAGGTTTCACTCTGTTTTCTCCTATATGGATACATGTAGTTGGAACTCTAAATCAAAGACGGTTTGTGCTAGCTCTTTGAATCTTGACACAATAAAGTAGTTCCAAGTTCTAACTCTATGGTTTGTTTCCTATTGATGTAGCCCTAAGCAGAGACTGGCGCAAATCACTTTCATGGAAAGGGGTTGCCAAGCTTCCAAAAAACCACGAGTTTCCTGAAATCTCAACACACATTTTTTCACCCAATCTTGATGACACTTTCAGGTAATGATCAGTACCCCAATCCCACTTGGCTCACCAAATTTCGTTCTTCTAGGTTAAACCGTTCGTTGGCAGTAACAGTTTTAATTTTTAGGTTTCACTCTGTTTTCTCCGATATGGATACATGTAGTTGGAACTCTAAATCAAACAATGTTTGTGCTAGCTCTTTGAAACTTGACACAATAAAGTAGTTCCAAGTTCTATCTCTATGGTTTGTTTCCTATTGATGTAGGCCTAAGCAGAGACTGGCAGAAATCACTTTCATGGAAAGGGGTTGCCAAGCTTCCAAAAAACTACGAGTTTCCTGAAATCTCAGCACACATTTTTTCACCCAATCTTGATGACACTTTCAGGTAATGATCAGTACCCCAATCCCACTTGGCTCACCAAATTTCGTTCTTCTAGGTTAAACCGTTCGTTGGCAGTAACAGTTTTAATTTTTAGGTTTCACTCTGTTTTCTCCGATATGGATACATGTAGTTGGAACTCTAAATCAAACACGGTTTGTGCTAGCTCTTTGAATCTTGACACAATAAAGTAGGTCCAAGTTCTATCTCTATGGTTTGTTTCCTATTGATGTAGCCCTAAGCAGAGATGGCGCAAATCACTTTCATGGAAAGGGGTTGCCAACCTTCCAAAAAACTACGAGTTTCCTGAAATCTCAGCACACATTTTTTCACCCAATCTTGATGACACTTTCAGGTAATGATCATTACCCCAATCCCACTTGGCTCACCAAATTTCGTTCTTCTAGGTTAAACCGTTCGTTGGCAGTAACGGTTTTAATTTTCAGGTTTCACTCTGTTTTCTCCTATATGGATACATGTATTTGGAACTCTAAATCAAAGACGGTTTGTCCTAGCTCTTTGAAACTTGACACAATAAAGTAGTTCCAAGTTCTATCTCTATGGTTTGTTTCCTATTGATGTAGCCCTAAGCAGAGGCGGGCGCAAATCACTTTCATGGAAAGGGGTTGCCAAGCTTCCAAAAAACTACGAGTTTCCTGAAATCTCAGCACACATTTTTTCACCCAATCTTGATGACACTTTCAGGTAATGATCAGTACCCCAATCCCACTTGGCAAACAAAATTTCGTTCTTCTAGGTTAAACCGTTCGTTGGCAGTAAGAGTTTTAATTTTTAGGTTTCACTCTGTTTTCTCCTATATGGATACATGTAGTTGGAACTCTAAATCAAAGACGGTTTGTGCTAGCTCTTTGAATCTTGACACAATAAAGTAGTTCCAAGTTCTAACTCTATGGTTTGTTTCCTATTGATGTAGCCCTAAGCAGAGACTGGCGCAAATCACTTTCATGGAAAGGGGTTGCCAAGCTTCCAAAAAACCACGAGTTTCCTGAAATCTCAACACACATTTTTTCACCCAATCTTGATGACACTTTCAGTTAATGATCAATACCCCAATCCCACTTGCCTCACCAAATTTCGTTCTTCTAGGTTAAACCGTTCGTTGGCAGTAACAGTTTTAATTTTAAGGTTTCACTCTGTTTTCTCCTATATGGATACATGTAGTTGGAACTCTAAATCATAGACGGTTTGTCCTAGCTCTTTGAAACTTGACACAATAAAGTAGTTCCAAGTTCTATCTCTATGGTTTGTTTCATATTGATGTAGCCCTAAGCACAGACGGGCGCAAATCACTTTCATGGAAAGGGGTTGCCAAGCTTCCAAAAAACTACGAGTTTCCTGAAATCTCAGCACACATTTTTTCACCCAATATTTATGACACTTTCAGGTAATGATCAGTTCCCCAATCCCACTTGGCTCACCAAATTTCGTTCTGCTAGGTTAAACCGTTCGTTGGCAGTAACAGTTTTAATTTTTAGGTTTCACTCTGTTTTCTCCTATATGGATACATGTAGTTGGAACTCTAAATCAAACACGGTTTGTGCTAGCTCTTTGAATCTTGACACAATAAAGTAGGTCCAAGCTCTATCTCTATGGTTTGTTTCCTATTGATGTAGCCCTAAGCAGAGATGGCGCAAATCACTTTCATGGAAAGGGGTTGCCAACCTTCCAAAAAACTACGAGTTTCCTGAAATCTCAGCACACATTTTTTCACCCAATCTTGATGACACTTTCAGTTAATGATCAGTACCCCAATCCAACTTGGCTCACAAAATTTCGTTCTTCTAGGTTAAACCGTTCATTGGCAGTAACAGTTTAAATTTTCAGGTTTCACTCTGTTTTCTCCTATATGGATACATGTAGTTGGAACTCTAAATCAAAGACGGTATGTCCTAGCTCTTTGAAACTTGACACAATAAAGTAGTTCCAAGTTCTATCTCTATGGTTTGTTTCCTATTGATGTAGCCCTAAGCAGAGGCGGGCGCAAATCACTTTCATGGAAAGGGGTTGCCAACCTTCCAAAAAACTACGAGTTTCCTGAAATCTCAGCACACATTTTTTCACCCAATCTTGATGACACTTTCAGGTAATGATCAGTACCCCAATCCCACTTGGCTCACCAAATTTCGTTCTTCTAGGTTAAACCGTTCGTTGGCAGTAACAGTTTTAATTTTAAGGTTTCACTCTGTTTTCTCCGATATGGATACATGTAGTTGGAACTCTAAATCAAACACTGTTTGTGCTAGCTCTTTGAAACTTGACACAATAAAGTAGGTCCAAGTTCTATCTCTATGGTTTGTTTCCTATTGATGTAGCCCTAAGCAGAGATGGCGCAAATCACTTTCATGTAAAGGGGTTGCCAACCTTCCAAAAAACTACGAGTTTCCTGAAATCTCAGCACACATTTTTTCACCCAATCTTGATGACACTTTCAGGTAATGATCAGTACCCCAATCCCACTTGGCAAACAAAATTTCGTTCTTCTAGGTTAAACCGTTCGTTGGCAGTAAGAGTTTTAATTTTTAGGTTTCACTCTGTTTTCTCCTATATGGATACATGTAGTTGGAACTCTAAATCAAAGACGGTTTGTGCTAGCTCTTTGAATCTTGACACAATAAAGTAGTTCCAAGTTCTAACTCTATGGTTTGTTTCCTATTGATGTAGCCCTAAGCAGAGACTGGCGCAAATCACTTTCATGGAAAGGGGTTGCCAAGCTTCCAAAAAACCACGAGTTTCCTGAAATCTCAACACACATTTTTTCACCCAATCTTGATGACACTTTCAGGTAATGATCAGTACCCCAATCCCACTTGGCTCACCAAATTTCGTTCTTCTAGGTTAAACCGTTCGTTGGCAGTAACAGTTTTAATTTTTAGGTTTCACTCTGTTTTCTCCGATATGGATACATGTAGTTGGAACTCTAAATCAAACAATGTTTGTGCTAGCTCTTTGAAACTTGACACAATAAAGTAGTTCCAAGTTCTATCTCTATGGTTTGTTTCCTATTGATGTAGGCCTAAGCAGAGACTGGCAGAAATCACTTTCATGGAAAGGGGTTGCCAAGCTTCCAAAAAACTACGAGTTTCCTGAAATCTCAGCACACATTTTTTCACCCAATCTTGATGACACTTTCAGGTAATGATCAGTACCCCAATCCCACTTGGCTCACCAAATTTCGTTCTTCTAGGTTAAACCGTTCGTTGGCAGTAACAGTTTTAATTTTTAGGTTTCACTCTGTTTTCTCCGATATGGATACATGTAGTTGGAACTCTAAATCAAACACGGTTTGTGCTAGCTCTTTGAATCTTGACACAATAAAGTAGGTCCAAGTTCTATCTCTATGGTTTGTTTCCTATTGATGTAGCCCTAAGCAGAGATGGCGCAAATCACTTTCATGGAAAGGGGTTGCCAACCTTCCAAAAAACTACGAGTTTCCTGAAATCTCAGCACACATTTTTTCACCCAATCTTGATGACACTTTCAGGTAATGATCATTACCCCAATCCCACTTGGCTCACCAAATTTCGTTCTTCTAGGTTAAACCGTTCGTTGGCAGTAACGGTTTTAATTTTCAGGTTTCACTCTGTTTTCTCCTATATGGATACATGTATTTGGAACTCTAAATCAAAGACGGTTTGTCCTAGCTCTTTGAAACTTGACACAATAAAGTAGTTCCAAGTTCTATCTCTATGGTTTGTTTCCTATTGATGTAGCCCTAAGCAGAGGCGGGCGCAAATCACTTTCATGGAAAGGGGTTGCCAAGCTTCCAAAAAACTACGAGTTTCCTGAAATCTCAGCACACATTTTTTCACCCAATCTTGATGACACTTTCAGGTAATGATCAGTACCCCAATCCCACTTGGCAAACAAAATTTCGTTCTTCTAGGTTAAACCGTTCGTTGGCAGTAAGAGTTTTAATTTTTAGGTTTCACTCTGTTTTCTCCTATATGGATACATGTAGTTGGAACTCTAAATCAAAGACGGTTTGTGCTAGCTCTTTGAATCTTGACACAATAAAGTAGTTCCAAGTTCTAACTCTATGGTTTGTTTCCTATTGATGTAGCCCTAAGCAGAGACTGGCGCAAATCACTTTCATGGAAAGGGGTTGCCAAGCTTCCAAAAAACCACGAGTTTCCTGAAATCTCAACACACATTTTTTCACCCAATCTTGATGACACTTTCAGTTAATGATCAATACCCCAATCCCACTTGCCTCACCAAATTTCGTTCTTCTAGGTTAAACCGTTCGTTGGCAGTAACAGTTTTAATTTTAAGGTTTCACTCTGTTTTCTCCTATATGGATACATGTAGTTGGAACTCTAAATCATAGACGGTTTGTCCTAGCTCTTTGAAACTTGACACAATAAAGTAGTTCCAAGTTCTATCTCTATGGTTTGTTTCCTATTGATGTAGCCCTAAGCACAGACGGGCGCAAATCACTTTCATGGAAAGGGGTTGCCAAGCTTCCAAAAAACTACGAGTTTCCTGAAATCTCAGCACACATTTTTTCACCCAATATTTATGACACTTTCAGGTAATGATCAGTTCCCCAATCCCACTTGGCTCACCAAATTTCGTTCTGCTAGGTTAAACCGTTCGTTGGCAGTAACAGTTTTAATTTTTAGGTTTCACTCTGTTTTCTCCTATATGGATACATGTAGTTGGAACTCTAAATCAAACACGGTTTGTGCTAGCTCTTTGAATCTTGACACAATAAAGTAGGTCCAAGCTCTATCTCTATGGTTTGTTTCCTATTGATGTAGCCCTAAGCAGAGATGGCGCAAATCACTTTCATGGAAAGGGGTTGCCAACCTTCCAAAAAACTACGAGTTTCCTGAAATCTCAGCACACATTTTTTCACCCAATCTTGATGACACTTTCAGTTAATGATCAGTACCCCAATCCAACTTGGCTCACAAAATTTCGTTCTTCTAGGTTAAACCGTTCATTGGCAGTAACAGTTTAAATTTTCAGGTTTCACTCTGTTTTCTCCTATATGGATACATGTAGTTGGAACTCTAAATCAAAGACGGTATGTCCTAGCTCTTTGAAACTTGACACAATAAAGTAGTTCCAAGTTCTATCTCTATGGTTTGTTTCCTATTGATGTAGCCCTAAGCAGAGGCGGGCGCAAATCACTTTCATGGAAAGGGGTTGCCAACCTTCCAAAAAACTACGAGTTTCCTGAAATCTCAGCACACATTTTTTCACCCAATCTTGATGACACTTTCAGGTAATGATCAGTACCCCAATCCCACTTGGCTCACCAAATTTCGTTCTTCTAGGTTAAACCGTTCGTTGGCAGTAACAGTTTTAATTTTTAGGTTTCACTCTGTTTTCTCCGATATGGATACATGTAGTTGGAACTCTAAATCAAACACTGTTTGTGCTAGCTCTTTGAATCTTGACACAATAAAGTAGGTCCAAGTTCTATCTCTATGGTTTGTTTCCTATTGATGTAGCCCTAAGCAGAGATGGCGCAAATCACTTTCATGGAAAGGGGTTGCCAACCTTCCAAAAAACTACGAGTTTCCTGAAATCTCAGCACACATTTTTTCACCCAAACTTGATGACACTTTCAGGTAATGATCAGTACCCCAATCCCACTTGGCTCACCAAATTTCGTTCTTCTAGGTTAAACCGTTCGTTGGCAGTAACAGTTTTAATTTTTAGGTTTCACTCTGTTTTCTCCTATATGGATACATGTAGTTGGAACTCTAAATCAAAGACGGTTTGTGCTAGCTCTTTGAATCTTGACACAATAAAGTAGTTCCAAGTTCTATCTCTATGGTTTGTTTCCTATTGATGTAGCCCTAAGCAGAGACGGGCGCAAATCACTTTCATGGAAAGGGGTTGCCAAGCTTCCAAAAAACTACGAGTTTCCTGAAATCTCAGCACACATTTTTTCACCCAATCTTTATGACACTTTCAGGTAATGATCAGTACCCCAATCCCACTTGGCTCACCAAATTTCGTTCTTCTAGGTTAAACCGTTCGTTGGCAGTAACAGTTTTAATTTTTAGGTTTCACTCTGTTTTCTCCGTTATGGATACATGTAGTTGGAACTCTAAATCAAACACTGTTTGTGCTAGCTCTTTGAAACTTGACACAATAAAGTAGGTCCAAGTTCTATCTCTATGGTTTGTTTCCTATTGATGTAGCCCTAAGCAGAGATGGCGCAAATCACTTTCATGGAAAGGGGTTGCCAACCTTCCAAAAAACTACGAGTTTCCTGAAATCACAGCACATATTTTTTCACCCAAACTTGATGACACTTTCAGGTAATGATCAGTACCCCAATCCCACTTGGCTCACAAAATTTCGTTCTTCTAGGTTAAACCGTTCGTTGGCAGTAACAGTTTTAATTTTTACGTTTCACTCTGTTTTCTCCTATATGGATACATGTAGTTGGAACTCTAAATCAAACACGGTTTTTTGCTAGCTCTTTGAATCTTGACACAATAAAGTAGGTCCAAGTTCTATCTCTATGGTTTGTTTCCTATTGATGTAGCCCTAAGCAGAGATGGCACAAATCACTTTCATGGAAAGGGTTGCCAACCTTCCAAAAAACTACGAGTTTCCTGAAATCTCAGCACACATTTTTTCACCCAATCTTGATGACACTTTCAGTTAATGATCAGTACCCCAATCCAACTTGGCTCACCAAATTTCGTTCTTCTAGGTTAAACCGTTCGTTGGCAGTAACAGTTTAAATTTTCAGGTTTCACTCTGTTTTCTCGATATGGATACATGTATTTGGAACTCTAAATCAAAGACAGTTTGTGCTAGCTCTTTGAAACTTGACACAATAAAGTAGGTCCAAGTTCTATCTCTATGGTTTGTTTCCTATTGATGTAGCCCTAAGCAGAGATGGCGCAAATCACTTTCATGTAAAGGGGTTGCCAACCTTCCAAAAAACTACGAGTTTCCTGAAATCTCAGCACACATTTTTTCACCCAATCTTGATGACACTTTCAGGTAATGATCAGTACCCCAATCCCACTTGGCAAACAAAATTTCGTTCTTCTAGGTTAAACCGTTCGTTGGCAGTAAGAGTTTTAATTTTTAGGTTTCACTCTGTTTTCTCCTATATGGATACATGTAGTTGGAACTCTAAATCAAAGACGGTTTGTGCTAGCTCTTTGAATCTTGACACAATAAAGTAGTTCCAAGATCTATCTCTATGGTTTGTTTCCTATTGATGTAGCCCTAAGCAGAGACGGGCGCAAATCACTTTCATGGAAAGGGGTTGCCAAGCTTCCAAAAAACTACGAGTTTCCTGAAATCTCAGCACACATTTTTTCACCCAATCTTTATGACACTTTCAGGTAATGATCAGTACCCCAATCCCACTTGGCTCACCAAATTTCGTTCTTCTAGGTTAAACCGTTCGTTGGCAGTAACAGTTTTAATTTTTAGGTTTCACTCTGTTTTCTCCGTTATGGATACATGTAGTTGGAACTCTAAATCAAACACTGTTTGTGCTAGCTCTTTGAAACTTGACACAATAAAGTAGGTCCAAGTTCTATCTCTATGGTTTGTTTCCTATTGATGTAGCCCTAAGCAGAGATGGCGCAAATCACTTTCATGGAAAGGGGTTGCCAACCTTCCAAAAAACTACGAGTTTCCTGAAATCACAGCACATATTTTTTCACCCAAACTTGATGACACTTTCAGGTAATGATCAGTACCCCAATCCCACTTGGCTCACAAAATTTCGTTCTTCTAGGTTAAACCGTTCGTTGGCAGTAACAGTTTTAATTTTTACGTTTCACTCTGTTTTCTCCTATATGGATACATGTAGTTGGAACTCTAAATCAAACACGGTTTTTTGCTAGCTCTTTGAATCTTGACACAATAAAGTAGGTCCAAGTTCTATCTCTATGGTTTGTTTCCTATTGATGTAGCCCTAAGCAGAGATGGCACAAATCACTTTCATGGAAAGGGTTGCCAACCTTCCAAAAAACTACGAGTTTCCTGAAATCTCAGCACACATTTTTTCACCCAATCTTGATGACACTTTCAGTTAATGATCAGTACCCCAATCCAACTTGGCTCACCAAATTTCGTTCTTCTAGGTTAAACCGTTCGTTGGCAGTAACAGTTTAAATTTTCAGGTTTCACTCTGTTTTCTCGATATGGATACATGTAGTTGGAACTCTAAATCAAAGACAGTTTGTGCTAGCTCTTTGAATCTTGACACAATAAAGTAGTTCCAAGTTCTATCTCTATGGTTTGTTTCCTATTGATGTAGCCCTAAGCAGAGACGGGCGCACATCACTTTCATGGAAAGGGGTTGCCAAGCTTCCAAAAAACTACGAGTTTCCTGAAATCTCAGCACACATTTTTTCACCCAATCTTTATGACACTTTCAGGTAATGATCAGTACCCCAATCCCACTTGGCTCACCAAATTTTGTTCTTCTAGGTTAAACCGTTCGTTGGCAGTAACAGTTTTAATTTTTAGGTTTCACTCTGTTTTCTCCGATATGGATACATGTAGTGGAACTCTAAATCAAACACTGTTTGTGCTAGCTCTTTGAAACTTGACACAATAAAGTAGGTCCAAGTTCTATCTCTATGGTTTGTTTCCTATTGATGTAGCCCTAAGCAGAGATGGCGCAAATCACTTTCATGTAAAGGGGTTGCCAACCTTCCAAAAAACTACGAGTTTCCTGAAATCTCAGCACACATTTTTTCACCCAATCTTGATGACACTTTCAGGTAATGATCAGTACCCCAATCCCACTTGGCAAACAAAATTTCGTTCTTCTAGGTTAAACCGTTCGTTGGCAGTAAGAGTTTTAATTTTTAGGTTTCACTCTGTTTTCTCCTATATGGATACATGTAGTTGGAACTCTAAATCAAAGACGGTTTGTGCTAGCTCTTTGAATCTTGACACAATAAAGTAGTTCCAAGTTCTAACTCTATGGTTTGTTTCCTATTGATGTAGCCCTAAGCAGAGACTGGCGCAAATCACTTTCATGGAAAGGGGTTGCCAAGCTTCCAAAAAACCACGAGTTTCCTGAAATCTCAGCACACATTTTTTCACCCAATCTTGATGACACTTTCAGGTAATGATCAGTTCCCCAATCCCACTTGGCTCACCAAATTTCGTTCTGCTAGGTTAAACCGTTCGTTGGCAGTAACAGTTTTAATTTTTAGGTTTCACTCTGTTTTCTCCTATATGGATACATGTAGTTGGAACTCTAAATCAAACACGGTTTGTGCTAGCTCTTTGAATCTTGACACAATAAAGTAGGTCCAAGCTCTATCTCTATGGTTTGTTTCCTATTGATGTAGCCCTAAGCAGAGATGGCGCAAATCACTTTCATGGAAAGGGGTTGCCAACCTTCCAAAAAACTACGAGTTTCCTGAAATCTCAGCACACATTTTTTCACCCAATCTTGATGACACTTTCAGTTAATGATCAGTACCCCAATCCAACTTGGCTCACAAAATTTCGTTCTTCTAGGTTAAACCGTTCATTGGCAGTAACAGTTTAAATTTTCAGGTTTCACTCTGTTTTCTCCTATATGGATACATGTAGTTGGAACTCTAAATCAAAGACGGTATGTCCTAGCTCTTTGAAACTTGACACAATAAAGTAGT
The DNA here is from genome assembly GCF_964194105.1 of Spermophilus citellus. Taxonomy (NCBI): domain Eukaryota; kingdom Metazoa; phylum Chordata; class Mammalia; order Rodentia; family Sciuridae; genus Spermophilus; species Spermophilus citellus. Next base: position 54,611,122 of record NC_138187.1, read on the forward strand.
TCCAAGTTCTATCTCTATGGTTTGTTTCCTATTGATGTAGCCCTAAGCAGAGGCGGGCGCAAATCACTTTCATGGAAAGGGGTTGCCAACCTTCCAAAAAACTACGAGTTTCCTGAAATCTCAGCACACATTTTTTCACCCAATCTTGATGACACTTTCAGGTAATGATCAGTACCCCAATCCCACTTGGCTCACCAAATTTCGTTCTTCTAGGTTAAACCGTTCGTTGGCAGTAACAGTTTTAATTTTTAGGTTTCACTCTGTTTTCTCCGATATGGATACATGTAGTTGGAACTCTAAATCAAACACTGTTTGTGCTAGCTCTTTGAATCTTGACACAATAAAGTAGGTCCAAGTTCTATCTCTATGGTTTGTTTCCTATTGATGTAGCCCTAAGCAGAGATGGCGCAAATCACTTTCATGGAAAGGGGTTGCCAACCTTCCAAAAAACTACGAGTTTCCTGAAATCTCAGCACACATTTTTTCACCCAAACTTGATGACACTTTCAGGTAATGATCAGTACCCCAATCCCACTTGGCTCACCAAATTTCGTTCTTCTAGGTTAAACCGTTCGTTGGCAGTAACAGTTTTAATTTTTAGGTTTCACTCTGTTTTCTCCTATATGGATACATGTAGTTGGAACTCTAAATCAAAGACGGTTTGTGCTAGCTCTTTGAATCTTGACACAATAAAGTAGTTCCAAGTTCTGTCTCTATGGTTTGTTTCCTATTGATGTAGCCCTAAGCAGAGACGGGCGCAAATCACTTTCATGGAAAGGGGTTGCCAAGCTTCCAAAAAACTACGAGTTTCCTGAAATCTCAGCACACATTTTTTCAACCAATCTTTATGACACTTTCAGGTAATGATCAGTACCCCAATCCCACTTGGCTCACCAAATTTCGTTCTTCTAGGTTAAACCGTTCGTTGGCAGTAACAGTTTTAATTTTTAGGTTTCACTCTGTTTTCTCCGTTATGGATACATGTAGTTGGAACTCTAAATCAAACACTGTTTGTGCTAGCTCTTTGAAACTTGACACAATAAAGTAGGTCCAAGTTCTATCTCTATGGTTTGTTTCCTATTGATGTAGCCCTAAGCAGAGATGGCGCAAATCACTTTCATGGAAAGGGGTTGCCAACCTTCCAAAAAACTACGAGTTTCCTGAAATCACAGCACATATTTTTTCACCCAAACTTGATGACACTTTCAGGTAATGATCAGTACCCCAATCCCACTTGGCTCACAAAATTTCGTTCTTCTAGGTTAAACCGTTCGTTGGCAGTAACAGTTTTAATTTTTACGTTTCACTCTGTTTTCTCCTATATGGATACATGTAGTTGGAACTCTAAATCAAACACGGTTTTTTGCTAGCTCTTTGAATCTTGACACAATAAAGTAGGTCCAAGTTCTATCTCTATGGTTTGTTTCCTATTGATGTAGCCCTAAGCAGAGATGGCACAAATCACTTTCATGGAAAGGGTTGCCAACCTTCCAAAAAACTACGAGTTTCCTGAAATCTCAGCACACATTTTTTCACCCAATCTTGATGACACTTTCAGTTAATGATCAGTACCCCAATCCAACTTGGCTCACCAAATTTCGTTCTTCTAGGTTAAACCGTTCGTTGGCAGTAACAGTTTAAATTTTCAGGTTTCACTCTGTTTTCTCCTATATGGATACATGTAGTTGGAACTCTAAATCAAAGACGGTATGTCCTAGCTCTTTGAAACTTGACACAATAAAGTAGTTCCAAGTTCTATCTCTATGGTTTGTTTCCTATTGATGTAGCCCTAAGCAGAGGCGGGCGCAAATCACTTTCATGGAAAGGGGTTGCCAAGCTTCCAAAAAACTACGAGTTTCCTGAAATCTCAGCACACATTTTTTCACCAATCTTTATGACACTTTCAGGTAATGATCAGTACCCCAATCCCACTTGGCTCACCAAATTTCGTTCTTCTAGGTTAAACAGTTCGTTGGCAGTAACAGTTTTAATTTTTAGGTTTCACTCTGTTTTCTCCGATATGGATACATGTAGTTGGAACTCTAAATCAAAGACGGTTTCTGCTAGCTCTTTGAAACTTGACACAATAAAGTAGGTCCAAGTTCTATCTCTATGGTTTGTTTCCTATTGATGTAGCCCTAAGCAGAGATGGCGCAAATCACTTTCATGGAAAGGGGTTGCCAACCTTCCAAAAAACTACGAGTTTCCTGAAATCTCAGCACACATTTTTTCACCCAATCTTGATGACACTTTCAGGTAATGATCAGTACCCCAATCCCACTTGGCTCACAAAATTTCGTTCTTCTAGCTTAAACCGTTCGTTGGCAGTAAGAGTTTTAATTTTTAGGTTTCACTCTGTTTTCTCCTATATGGATACATGTAGTTGGAACTCAAAATCAAAGACGTTTTGTGCTAGCTCTTTGAAACTTGACACAATAAAGTAGTTCCAAGTTCTATCTCTATGGTTTGTTTCCTATTGATGTAGCCCTAAGCAGAGACCGACGCAAATCACTTTCATCTTACGGGGATGCCAAGCTTCCAAAAAACTACGAGTTTCCTGAAATCTCAGCACACATTTTTTTCACTGAATCTTGATGACACTTTCAGATAATGATCAGTACCCGAATCCCACTTGGCTCACCAAATTTCCTTCTTCTAGGTTAAACCGTTCATTGGCAGTAACAGTTTTAATTTTTAGTTTTCACTCTGTTTTCTCCTATAAGGTAACATGTAGTTGGAACTCTAAATCAAAGACGGTTTGTGCTAGCTCTTTGAAACTTGACACAATAAAGTAGTTCCAAGTTCTCTCTCTATGGTTTGTTTGCTATTGATGTAGCCCTAAGCAGAGACTGGCGCAAATCACTTTCATGGAAAGGGGTTGCCAAGCTTCCAAAAAAGTATGAGTTTCCTGAAATATCAGCAAACATTTTTTCACCCAATCTTGATGACACTTTCAGGTAATGATCAGTACCCAAATCCCACTTGGCTCACCAAATTTCGTTCTTCTAGGTTAAACCGTTCGTTGGCAGTAACAGTTTTAATTTTTAGGTTTCACTCTGTTTTCTCCTATATGGATACATGTAGTTGGAACTCTAAATCAAACACAGTTTGTGCTAGCTCGTTGAATCTTGACAAAATAAAGTAGGTCCAAGTTCTATCTCTATGGTTTGTTTCCTATTGATGTGGCCCTAAGCAGAGATGGCGCAAATCACTTTCATGGAAAGGGGTTGCCAACCTTCCAAAAAACTACGAGATTCCTGAAATCTCAGCACACATTTTTTCACCCAATCTTTATGACACTTTCAGGTAATGATCAGTACCCCAATCCCACTTGGCTCACCAAATTTCGTTCTTCTATGTTAAACCGTTCGTTGGCAGTAAGAGTTTTAATTTTTAGGTTTCACTCTGTTTTCTCCTATATGGATACATGTAGTTGGAACTCTAAATCAAAGACGGTTTGTGCTAGCTCTTTGAATCTTGACACAATAAAGTAGTTCCAAGTTCTATATCTATGGTTTGTTTCCTATTGATGTAGCCCTAAAAAGAGACTGGCGCAAATCACTTTCATGGAGAGGGGTTGCCAAGCTTCCAAAAAACTACGAGTTTCCTGAAATCTCAGCACACATTTTTTCACCCAAACTTGATGACACTTTCAGGTAATGATCAGTAAACCAATCCCACTTGGATAACCAAATTTTGTTCCTCTAGGTTAAACCGTTCGTTGGCAGTAACAGTTTTAATTTTTAGGTTTCACGGTGTTTTCTCCTATATGGACACATGTAGTTGGAACTCTAAATCAAACACGATTTGTGCTAGCACTTTGAAACATGACACAATAAAGTAGTTCCAAGTTCTGTTTCAATGGTTCGTTTCCTATGGATGAAGCCCTAAGCAGAGACTGGCACAAACACTTTCATGGAAAGGGGTTGCCAAATTTCCAAAAAACTACGAGTTTCCTGAAATCTCAGCAAATATTTTTTTACCCCATCTTGATGACACTTTCAGGTAATGATCAGTACCCCAATCCCACTTGGCTCACCAAATTTCATTCTTCTAGGTTAAACCGTTCCTTGGCAGAAACAGTTTTAATTTTTAGGTTTCACTCTGTTTTCTCCTATATGGATGCATGTAGTTGGAACTCTAAATCAAAGACGGTTTGTGCTAGCTCTTTGAAACTTGACACAATAAAGTAGTTCCAAGTTCTTTCTCTATGGTTTATTTCCAATTGATGTAGCCCTAAGCAGAGACCAGCGCATGTCACTTACATGGAAAGGGGTTGCCAAGCTTCCAAAAATCTACGAGTTTTCTGAAATCTCAGCACACATTTTTTCACCAAATCTTGATGACACTTTCAGGTAATGATCAGTACCCCAATCCCACTTGGCTCACCAAATTTCCTTCTTCTAGGTTAAACCGTTCATTGGCTGTAACAGTTTAAATTTTTAGGTTTCACTCTCTTTTCTCCTATATGGATACATGTATTTGGAACTCTAAATCAAAGACGGTTTGTGCTAGCTCTTTGAAACTTGTCACAATAAAGTAGTTCCAAGTTCTATCTCTATGGTTTGTTTCCTATTGATGTAGCCCTAAGCAGAGACTGGCGCAAATCTCTTTCATGGAAAGGGGTTGCCAAGCTTCCTAAAAACGACGAGTTTCCTGAAATGTCAGCACACATTTTTTCACCCAAACTTGATGACACTTTCAGGTAATGATCAGTACCCCAATCCCACTTGGCTCACAAAATTTCGTTCTTCTAGGTTAAACTGTTCGTTGGCAGTAACAGTTTTAATTTTTAGGTTTCACTCTGTTTTCTCCTATATGGATACATGTAGTTTGAACTCTAAATCAAACACGGTGTGTGCTAGCTCTTTGAAACATGACACAATAAAGTAGTTCCAAGTTCTATCTCTATGGTTTGTTTCCTATTGATGTAGCTCTAAGCAGAGACTGGCACAAACCACTTTCATTGAAAATCGTTGCCAAGCTTCTAAAACACTACGAGTTTCCTGAAATCTCAGCACACATTTTTTCACCCAATCTTGATGACACTTTCAGGTAATGATCAGTACCCCAATCCCACTTGGCTCACCAAATTTACTTCTTCTAGGTTAAACCGTTCACTGGATGTAACAGTTTTAATTTTTAGGTTTCACTCTGTTTTCTCTTATTTGGATACATGTAGTTGGAACTCTAAATCAAACACGGTTTGTGCTAGCTCTTTGAACCTTGACACAATAAAGTAGTTCCAAGTTCTAACTCTATGGTTTTTTTCCTATTGATGTAGCCCTAAACAGAGACCAGCGCAAATCACTTTCATGTCACGTGGATGCCAAGCTTCCAAAAAACTACGAGTTTCCTGAAATCTCAGCACCCATTTTTTCACCCAATCTTGATGACACTTTCATGTAATGATCAGTACCCCAATCCCACTTGGCTCACCAAATTTCATTCTTCTAGGTTAAACGGTTCGTTGGCAGTAACAGTTTAAATTTTAAGTTTTACTCTGTTTTTTCCTATATGGATTCATGTAGTTGGAACTCTAAATCAAAGACGGTTTGTGCTAGCTCTTTGAAACTTGACACAATAAAGTAGTTCCAAGTTCTTTCTCTATGGTTTATTTCCAATTGATGTAGCCCTAAGCAGAGACCAGCGCATGTCACTTACATGGAAAGGGGTTGCCAAGCTTCCAAAAATCTACGAGTTCCCTGAAATCTCAGCACACATTTTTTCACCCAATCTTGATGACAGTTTCAGGTAATGATCAGTACCCCAATCCAGCTTGGCTCACCAAATTTCGTTCTTCTAAGTTAAATCGTTCGGTGGCATTAACAGTTTTAATTTTTAGGTTTCACTCTGTTTTCTCCTATATGGATACATGTAGTTGGAACTCTAAATCAAACACGGTTTGTGCTAGCTCTTTGAAACTTGACACAATAAAGTAGTTCCAAGTTCTATCTCTATTTGTTTCCTATTGATTTAGCCCTAAGTAGAGACCGGCACAAATCACATTCATGGAAAGGGGTTGCCAAGCTTCCAAAAAACTACGAGTTTCCTGAAATCTCAGCAAACATTTTTTCACCCAATCTTGATTGCACTTTCAGGTAATGATCAGTACCCCAATCCCACTGGGCTCACCAAATTTCGTTCTTCTAGGTTAAACGGTTCGTTGGCAGTAACAGTTTTAATTTTTAGGTTTCACTCTATTTTCTCCTCTATGGATACATGTAGTTGGAACTCTAAATCAAAGACGGTTAGTGCTAGCTCTTTGAAACTTGACACAATAAAGTAGTTCCAAGTTCTATCTCTATGGTTTGTTTCCTATTGATGTAGCCCTAAGCTGAGACCGACGCAAATCACTTTCATCTTACGGGGATGCCAAGCTTCCAAAAAACTACGAGTTTCCTGAAATCTCAGCACACATTTTTTTAACCCAATCTTGATGACACTTTCAGATAATGATCAGTACCCCAATCCCACTTGGCTCAGCAAATTTCCTTCTTCTAGGTTAAACCGTTCATTGGCAGTAACAGTTTTAATTTTTAGTTTTCACTCTGTTTTCTCCTATATGGTAACATGTAGTTGGAACTCTAAATAAAACACGGTTTGTGCTAGCTCTTTGAAACTTGACACAATAAAGTAGTTCCAAGTTCTCTCTCTATGGTTTGTTTCCTATTGATGTAGCCCTAAGCAGAGACCGGCGCAAATCACTTACATGTTATGGGGATCCCAAGCTTCCAAAAAACTAAGAGTTTCCTGAAATCTCAGCACACATTTTTTCACCCAATCATGATGACACTATCACGTAATGATCAGTACCCCAATCCCACTTGGCTCACCAAATTTTCTTATTTTAGTTTAAACCGTTCGTTGGCAGTAACAGTTTTAATTTTTAGGTTTCACACTGATTTCTCCTATATTGATACATGTAGTTGGAACTCTAAATCAAACACGGTTTGTGCTAGCTTTTTGAAACTTGACACAATAATGTAGTTCCAAGTTCTCTCTCTATGGTTTGTTTCCTATTGATGTAGGCCTAAGCAGAGACTGGCAGAAATCACTTTCATGGAAAGGGGTTGCCAAGCTTCCAAAAAACTACGAGTTTCCTGAAATATCAGCACACATTTTTTCACCCAATCTTGATGACACTTTCAGGTAATGATCAGTACCCCAATCCCGCTTGGCTCACCAAATTTTGTTCTTCTAGGTTAAACCTTTCGTTGGCAGTATCAGTTTGAATTTCTAGGTTTCACTCTGTTTTCTCCTATAAGGATACATGTAGTTGGAACTGTAAATCAAACAGGGTTTGTGCTAGCTCTTTGAAACTTGACACAATAAAGTAGTTCCAAGTTTTATATCTACGGTTTTTTTCCTATTGATGTAGCCCTAAGCAGAGACCAGCGCAAATCACTTTCATTATACGGGGATGCCAAGATTCCAAAAAACTAGGAGTTTCCTGAAATCTCAGCACACATTTTTTCACCCAATATTGATGACATTTTCAGGTAATGATCAATACCCCAATCTCACTTGGCTCATCAAATTTCGTTCTTCTAGGTTAAACCGTTCCTTGGCAGAAACAGTTTTAATTTTTAGGTTTCACTCTGTTTTCTCCTATATGGATGCATGTAGTTTGAACTCTAAATCAAAGACGGTTTGTGCTAGCTCTTTGAAACTTGACACAATAAAGTAGTTCCAAGTTCTATCACTATGGTTTGTTTCCTATTGATGTAGCCCTAAGCAGAGACCAGCACATGTCACTTACATGGAAAGGTTTTGCCAAGCTTCCAAAAAACTATGAGTGTCCTGAAATCTCAGCACATATTTTTTCACCCAATCTTGATTACACTTTCAGGTAATGATCAGTACCCCATCCCACTTGGCTCACCAAATTTCCTTCTTCTAGGTTAAACCGTTCATTGGCTGTAACAGTTTAAATTTTTAGGTTTCACTCTGTTTTCTCCTACATGGATACATGTAGTTGGAACTCTAAATCAAACACGGTTTGTGCTAGCTCTTTGAAACGTGACTCAATAAAGTAGTTCCAAGTTCTATCTCTATGGTTTGTTTCCTATTGATGTAGCCCTAAGCAGAGACTGGCGCAAATCACTTTCATGGAAAGGGGTTGCCAAGCTTCCAAAAAACTACAAGTTTCCTGAAATCTCAGCACACCCTTTGCACCCAATCTTGATGACACATTCAGGTAATGATCAGTACCCCAATCCCGCTTGGCTCAAAAAATTTACTTCTTCTAGGTTAAACCGTTCATTGGCTGTAACAGTTTGAATTTTTAGGTTTCACTCTGTTTTCTCCTATTTGGATACATGTAGTTGGAACTCTAAATCAAACACGGTTTGTGCTAGCTCTTTGAAACTTGACACAATAAAGTAGTTCCAAGTTCTATCTCTATGGTTTGTTTCCTATTGATGTAGCACTATGCAGAGACTGGCGCAATTCACTTTCATGGAAAGGGGTTGCCAAGATTCCAAAAAACTACAAGTTTCCTGAAATCTCAGCACACACTTTGCACCCAATCTTGATGACACATTCAGGTAATGATCAGTACCCCAAACCGCTTGGCTCACCAAATTTCGTTCTCTATGTTAAACCGTTCGTTGGCAGTAACAGTTTTAATTTTCAGGTTTCACTCTGTTTTCTCCTATATGGATACATGTAGTTGGAACTCTAAATCAAACACGGTTTGTGCTAGCTCTTTGAAACTTGACACAATAAAGTAGTTCCAAGTTCTATCTCTATGGTTTGTTTCCTATTGATGTAGCCCTAAGCAGAGACCAGCGCAAATCACTTTCATGTCACGGGGATGCCAAGCTTCCAAAAAACTACGAGTTTCCTGTAATCTCAGCACATATTTTTTCACCCAATCTTAATGACACTTTCAGTTAATGATCAGTACCCCAATCCCACTTGGCTCACCAAATTTCGTTCTTCTAGATTAAACTGTTCGTTGGCAGTAACAGTTTTAATTTTTAGGTTTCACTCTGTTTTCTCCTATATGGATACATGTAGTTGGAACTCTAAACCAAACACGGTTTGTGCCAGCTCTTTGAAACTTGACACAATGAAGTAGTTCCAAGTTCTATCTCTATGGTTTTTTTCCTATTGATGTAGCCCTAAGCAGAGACTGGCGCAAATCACTTATATGGAAAGGGGTTGCCAAGCTTCCAAAAAACTATGAGTTTCCTGAAAACTCAGCACACATTTTTTCACCCAAGCTTGATGACACTTTCAGGTAATGGTCAGTACCCCAATCCGACTTGGCATTCCAAATTTCGTTCTTCTAGGTTAAACCATTCGTTGGCAGAAACAGTTTTAATTTTTAGGTTTCACTCTGTTTTCTCCTATATGGATACATGTAGCTGGAACTGTAAATCAAACACGGTTTGTGCTAGCTCTTTGAAACTTGACACAATAAATTAGTTCCAAGGTCTATCTCTATGGTTTGTTTCCTATTGATGTAGCCCTAAGCAGAGACTGGCACAAATCACTTTCATCGAAAGGGGTTGCCAAGCTTCCAAACAACTACGAGTTTCCAGAAATCTCAGCACACATTTTTTCACCTAATCTTGATGACACTTTCAGGTAATGATCAGTACCCAATTTCACTTGGCTCACCAAATTTAGTTCTTCTAGGTTAAACCGTTCATTGGCAGTAACAGTTTTAATTTTTAGGTTTCACTCTGTTTTCTCCTATATGGATACATGTAGCTGGAACTGTAAATCAAACACGGTTTGTGCTAGCTCTTTGAAACTTGAAAAAATAAAGTAGTTCCAAGTTCTATCTCTATGGTTTGTTTCCTATTGATGTAGCCCTAAGCAGAGACTGGCGCGAATCACTTTCATGGAAAGGGGTTGCCAAGCTTCCAAAAAACTACGAGTTTCCTGAAATCTCAGCACACATTTTTTCACCCAATCTTAATGACACTTTCAGTTAATGATCAGTACCCCAATCCCACTTGGCTCAACAAATTTCGTTCTTCTAGGTTAAATGGTTCGTTGGCAGTAACAGTTTTAATTTTTATGTTTCACTCTGTTTTCTCCTATATGGGTACATGTATGTGTAACTATAAATCAAAGAGGGTTTGTGCTAGCTTTTTGAAACTTGACACAATAAAGTAGTTCCATGTTCTATCTTTATGGATTGTTTCCTATTGATGTAGCCCTAAGCAGAGACTGGCACAAATCACTTTCATGGAAAGTGGTTGCCAAGCTTCCAAAAAACTACGAGTTTCCTGAAATCTCAGCACACATTTTTTCACCCAAACTTAATGACACTTTCAGGTAATGATCAGTACCCCAATACTCCTTGGCTCACCAAATTTCGTTCTTTTAGGTTAAACCGTTCGTTGGCAGTAACAGTTTTAATATTTAGGTTTTACTCTGTTTTCTCCTATATGGATACATGTAGGTGGAACTCTAAATCAAAGACGGTTTGTGCTAGCACTTGGAAACTTGACACAATAAAGTAGTTCCATGTTCTATCTCTATGGTTTGTTTCCTATTGATGTAGCCCTAAGCAGAGACTGGTGCAAATCACTTTCATGGAAAGGGGTTGCCAAGCTTCCAAAAAACTACGAATTTCCTGAAATCTCAGCACACATTTTTTCACCCAATCTTGATGACACTTTCAGGTAATGATCAGTACCCCAATCCCACTTGGCTCACCAAATTTCGTTCTTCTAGGTTAAACCGTTCGTTGGCAGTAACACTTTTAATTTTTAGGTTTCACTCTGTTTTCTCCTATATGGTAACATGTCGTTGGAACTCTAAATCAAAGACGGTTTGTGCTAGCTCTTTGAATCTTGACGCAATAAAGTAGTTCCAAGTTCTTTGTCTATGGCTTGTTTCCTATTGACCTAGCCCTAAGCAGAGACTGGCTCATATCACTCTCATGGAAAGGGGTTGCCAAGCTTCCAAAAAACTACGAGTTTCCTGAAATCTCAGCACACATTTTTTCACCCAATCTTGATGACATTTCAGGTAATGATCAGTACCCCAATCCCACTTGGCTCACCAAATTTTGTTCTTCTAGGTTAAACCGTCCGTTTGCAGTAACAGTTTTAATTTTTAGGTTTCACTCTGTTTCTCCTATATGAATACAAGTAGTTGGAACTCTAAATCAAACAAGGTTTGTGCCACCTCTTTGAAACTTGACACAATAAAGTAGTTCCAAGTTCTCTCTCTATGTTTTTTTACCTATTGATGTAGCCCTAAGCAGAGACTGGTGCAAATCACTTTCATGGAAAGGGGTTGCCAACTTCCAAAAAACTACGAATTTCCTGAAATCTCAGCACACATTTTTTCACCCAATCTTGATGACACTTTCAGGTAATGATCAGTACCCCAATCTCACTTGGCTCACCAAATTTCGTTCTTCTAGGTTAAATGGTTCGTTGGCAGTAACAGTTTTAATTTTAATGTTTCACTCTGTTTTCTCCTATATGGGTACATGTAGGTGGAACTATAAATCAAAGACGGTTTGTGCTAGGTCTTTGAAACTTGACACAATAAAGTAGTTCCAAGTTCTATCTCTATGGTTTGTTTCCTATTGATGTAGCCCTAAGCAGAGACTGGCCCAAATCACTTTCATGGAAAGGGGTTGCCAAGCTTCCAAAAAACTGTGAGTTTCCTGAAATCTCAGCACAAATTTTTTCACCCAATCTTGAAGACACTTTCAGGTAATGATCAGTACCCCAATCCCAATTGGCTGACCAACTTTCATTCTTCTAGGTTAAACCGGTCTTTGGCAGTAACAGTTTTAATATTTAGGTTTTTCTCTGTTTTCTCCTATATGGATACATGTAGGTGGAACTCTAAATCAAAGACGGTTTGTGCTAGCACTTTGAAACTTGACACAATAAAGTAGTTCCATGTTCTATCCCTATGGTTTGTTTCCTATTGATGTAGCCCTAAGCAGAGACTGGTGCAAATCACTTTCATGGAAAGGGGTTGCCAAGCTTCCAAAAAACTACGAATTTCCTGAAATCTCAGCACACATTTTTTCACCCAATCTTGATGACACTTTCAGGTAATGATCAGTACCCCAATCCCACTTGGCTCACCAAATTTCGTTCTTCTAGGTTAAACCGTTCGTTGGCAGTAACACTTTTAATTTTTAGGTTTCACTCTGTTTTCTCCTATATGGTAACATGTCGTTGGAACTCTAAATCAAAGACGGTTTGTGCTAGCTCTTTGAATCTTGACGCAATAAAGTAGTTCCAAGTTCTTTGTCTATGGCTTGTTTCCTATTGACCTAGCCCTAAGCAGAGACTGGCTCATATCACTCTCATGGAAAGGGGTTGCCAAGCTTCCAAAAAACTACGAGTTTCCGGAAATCTCAGCACACATTTTTTCACCCAATCTTGATGACACTTTCAGTTAATGATCAGTACCCCAATCCACTTGATTCACCAAATTTCGTACTTCTAGATTAAAACGTTCGTTGGCCGTAACAGTTTTAATTTTTAGGTTTCACTCTGTTTTCTCCTATATGGATACATGTAGTTGGAACTCTAAACCAAACACGGTTTGTGCCAGCTCTTTGAAACTTGACACAATGAAGTAGTTCCAAGTTCTATCTCTATGGTTTTTATCTATTGATGTAGCCCTAAGCAGAGACTGGCGCAAATCACTTATGTGGAAAGGGGTTGCCAAGCTTCCAAAAAACTATGAGTTTCCTGAAATCTCAGCACACATTTTTTCACCCAAGCTTGATGACACTTTCAGGTAATGGTCAGTACCCCAATCCGACTTGGCATTCCAAATTTCGTTCTTCTAGGTTAAACCGTTCGTTGGCAGAAACAGTTTTAATTTTTAGGTTTCACTCTGTTTTCTCCTATATGGATATATGTAGTTGGAACTCTAAACCAAACACGGTTTGTGCTAGCTCTTTGAAACTTGACACAATAAAGCAGTTCCAAGTTCTAACTCTATGGTGTGTTTCCTATTGAAGTAGCCCTAAGCAGAGACTTGCGCAAATCACTTTCATGAAAAGGGGTTGCCAAGCTTCCAAAAAACTACGAGTTTCCTGAAATTTCTGCACACATTTTTTCACCCAATATTGATGACACTTTCAGGTAATGATCAGTATCCCAATCCCACTTGGCTCACCAAATTTCGTACTTCTAGGTTAAACCGTTCGTTGGCAGTAACAGTTTTAATTTTTAGGTTTCACTCTGTTTTCTCCTATATGGATACATGTAGTTTGATCTCTAAATCAAACACGGTTTGTGCTGGCTCTTTGAAACTTGACACAATAGAGTAGTTCCAAATTGTATCTCTATGGTTTGTTTCCTATTGATGTAGCCCTAAGCAGGGACCGGCGCAAATCACTGTCATGGAAAGGGGTTGTCAAGCTCCCAAAAAACTACGAGTTTCCTGAAATCTCAGCGCACATTTTTTCACCCAATCTTTATGACACTTTCAGGTAATGATCAGTACCCCAATCCCACTTGGCTCACCAAATTTCGTTCTTCTAGGTTAAACCGTTCGTTGGCAGTAACAGTTTTAATTTTTAGGTTTCACTCTGTTTTCTCCTATATGGATACATGTAGTTGGAACTCTAAATCAAAGACGGTTTGTGCTAGCTCTTTGAAACTTGACACAATAAAGTAGTTCCAAGTTGTATCTCTATGGTTTGTTTCCTATTGATGTAGCCCTAAGCAGAGACCGGCGCAAATCACTTTCATGGAAAGTGGTTGCCAAATTTCCAAAAAACTGTGAGTTTCCTGAAATATCAGCACACATTTTTTCACCCAATCTTGATGACACTTTCAGGTAATGATCAGTACCCCAATCCCACTTGTCTCACCAAATTTCGTTCTTCTAGGTTAAACCATTCGTTGGCAGTAACAGTTTTAATTTTTAGGTTTCACTCTGTTTTCTCCTATATGGATAAATGTAGTTGGAACTCTAAATCCAAGACGGTTTGTGCTAGCTCTTTGAAACATGACACAATAAAGTAGTTCCAACTTCTATCTCTATGGTTTGTTTCCTATTGATGTAGCTCTAAGCAGAGACCGGCGCAAATCACTTTCATGGAAAGGGGTTGCCAAGCTTCGAAAAAACTACGAGTTTCCTGAAATCTCAGCACACATTTTTTCACCCAATCTTGATGACACTTTCAGGTAATGATCAGTACCCGAATCCCACTTGGCTCACAAAATTTCGTTCTTCTAGATTAAACCGTTCGTTGGCAGTAACAGTTTTAATTTTTAGGTTTCACTCTGTTTTCTCCTATATGGATACATGTAGTTGGAACTCTAAATCAAAGACGGTTTGTGCTAGCTCTTTGAAACTTGACACAATAAAGTAGTTCCAAGTTGTATCTCTATGGTTTGTTTCCTATTGATGTAGCCCTAAGCAGAGACCGGCGCAAATCACTTTCATGGAAAGTGGTTGCCAAGCTTCCAAAAAACTGTGAATTTCCTGAAATCTCAGCACACATTTTTTCACCCAATTTTGATGACTCTTTCAGGAAATGATCAGTACCCCAATCCCACTTGTCTCACCAAATTTCGTTCTTCTAGGTTAAACCGTTCGTTGGCAGTCACAGTTTTAATTTTTAGGTTTCACTCTGTTTTCTCCTATATGGATATATGTAGTTGGAACTCTAAACCAAACACGGTTTGTGCTAGCTCTTTGAAACTTGATACAATAAAGTAGTTCCAAGTTGTATTTCTATGGTTTGTTTCCTATGGATGTAGCCCTAAGCAGAGACTGGCGCAAATCACTTTCATGGAAAGGGTTGCCAAGCTTCCAAAAAACTACGAGTTTCCTGAAATCTCAGCACACAATTTTTCAGCCAATCTTGATGACACTTTCAGGTAATAATCAGTACCCCAATCCCACTTGACTCAACAAATTTCGTTCTTCTAGGATAAACCATTTGTTGGCAGTCACACTTTTAATTTTTAGGTTTCACTCTGTTTTATCCTATATGGATACATGTAGTTGGAACTCTAAATCAAAGACGGTTTGTGCTAGCTCTTTGAAACTTGACACAATAAAGCAGTTCCAAGTTCTAAATCTATGGTGTGTTTCCTATTGATGTAGCCCTAAGCAGAGACTGGCGCAAATCACTTTCATGGAAAGGGGTTGCCAAGCTTCCAAAAAACTACGAGTTTCCTGAAATCTCTGCACACATTTTTTCACCCAATATTGATGACACTTTCAGGTAATGATCAGTATCCCAATCCCACTTGGCTCACCAAATTTCGTACTTCTAGGTTAAACCGTTCGTTGGCAGTAACAGTTTTAATTTTCAGGTTTCACTCTGTTTTCTCCTATATGGATACATGTAGTTGGAACACTAAATCAAACACGGTTTGTGCTAGCTTTTTGAAACTTCACAAAATAAAATAGGTTCAAGTTCTATCTGTATGGATTGTTTCCTATTGATGTAGCCCTAATCAGAGAATGGTGCAAATCACTTTCATTGAAAGTGGTTGCCAAGCTTCCAAAAAACTACAAGTTTCCTGAAATATCAGCACATATTTTTTCTCCCAAACTTGATAACACTTTCAGGTAAAGATCAGTAACCCAATCCCACTTGGCTCACCAAATTTCGTTCTTCTAGGTTAAATCGTTCGTTGGCAGTAACAGTTTTAATTTTTAGGTTTCACTCTGTTTTCTCCTATATGGATACATGTAGTTGGAACACTAAATCAAACACGGTTTGTGCTAGCTCTTTGAAACTTGACACAATAAAGTAGTTCCAAGTTCTATCTCTATGGTTTGTTTCCTATTGAAGTAGCCCTAAGCAGATACTGGCGCGAATCACTTTCATGGAAAGGGGTTGCCAAGCTTCCAAAAAACTACGAGTTTCCTAAAATCTCAGCACACATTTTTCAAACAATCTTGATGACACTTTCAGGTGATGATCATGACCCCAACCCCACTTGGCTCACCAAATTTCGTTCTTCTAGGTTAACTCGTTCGTTGGCATTAACAATTTAAATTTTTAGGTTTCAATCTGTTTTCTTCTATATGGATGCATGTATTTGGAACTCTAAATCAAACACGGTTTGTGCTAGCTCTTTGAAATTTGACACAATAAAGTAGTTCCAAGTTCTATCCCTATGCATTGTTTCCTATTGATGTAGCCCTAAGCAGAGACTGGCGCAAATCACTTTCATGGAAAGGGGTTGCCAAGCTTCCAAAAACTACGAGTTTCCTGAAATATCAGCACACATTTTTTCACCCAATCTTGAGGACACTTTCATGTAATGATCAGTACCCCAATCCCACTTGGCTCACCAAATTTCGTTCTTCTAGGTTAAACCGTTCGTTGGCCGTAACAGTTTTAATTATTAGGTTTCACTCTGTTTTCTCCTATATGGATACATGTAGTTGGAACTCTAAATCAAACACGGTTTGTGCTTCCTCATTGAAACTTGACACTAAAGTAGTTCCAAGTTCTATCACTATGGTTTGTTTCCTATTGATGTAGCCCTAAGCAGAGACCGGCGCAAATCACTTTCATGGAAAAAGGTTGGCAAGCTTCCAAAAAACTATGAGTTTCCTGAAATCGCACCACACATTTTTTCACCAAATCTTGATGACACTTTCTGGTGATGATCAGTACCCCAATCCCTCTTGGCTCACCAAATTTCATTCTTCTAGGATAAACCGTTCGTTGGCAGTAACAGTTTTAATTTTTAGGTTTCACTCTGTTTTCTCCTATATGGATACATGTAGATGGAACTCTAAATCAAACACGGTTTGTGCTAGCTCTTTGAAACTTGACACAAGAAAGTAGTTCCAAGTTCTATCTCTATGGTTTGTTTCCTATTGATGTAGCCCTAAGCAGAGACTGGCGCAAATCTCGTTCATGGAAAGGGGTTGCCAAGATTCCAAAATCTACGAGTTTCCTGAAATCTCAGCACACATTTTTTCACCCAATCTTGATGACACTTTCAGGTAATGATCAGTACCCCAATCCCACTTGTCTCACCAAATTTCGTTCTTCTAGGTTTAACCGTTCGTTGGCAGTAACAGTTTTAATTTTTAGGTTTCACTATTTTTTCCTATATGGATACATGTAGTTGGAACTCTAAATCAAACACGGTTTGCGCTAGCTCTTTGAAACTTGACCCGATAAAGTAGTTCCAAGTACTATCTCTATGGTTTGTTTCCTATTCATGTAGCCCTAAGCAGAGACTGGCGCAAATCACTTTCATGGAAGGGGATGCCAAGCTTCCAAAACCTACGAGTTTCCTGAAATCACAGCACACATTTTTTCACCCAATCTTGATGACACTTTCAGGTTTGATCAGTACCCCAATCTCACTTGGTCACCAAATTTCGTTCTTCTAGGTTAAACCGTTCGTTGGCATTAACAGTTTTAATATTTAGGTTTCACTCTGTTTTCTCCTATATGGATACATGTAGTTGGAACTCTAAATAAAACACGGTTTGTGCTAGCTCTTTGAAATTTGACACAATAAAGTAGTTCCAAGTTCTATCCGTATGCATTGTTTCCTATTGATGTAGCCCTAAGCAGAGCCTGGCGCAAATCAGTTTCATGGAAAGGAGTTGCCAAGCTTCCAAAAACTACGAGTTTCCTGACATCTCAGCACACATTTTTTCACCCAAGCTTGATGACAATTTCAAGTCAGGATAAGTACCCCAATCCCACTTGGCTCAACAAATTTCATTCTTCTAGGTTAAACCGTTCGTTGACAGTAACAGTTTTAATTTTTAGGTTTCACTCTGTTTTCTCCTATATGGATACATGTAGTTGGAAATCTAAATCAAACACGGATTGTGCTAGCTCTTTGAAACTTGACAGAATAAAGTAGTTCCAAGTTCTATCTCTATGGTTTGTTTCCTACTGATGTAGCCCTAAGCAGAGACTGGCGCAAATCACTTTCATGTAAAGGGGTTGTCAAGCTTCCAAAAAACTACGAGTTTCCTGAAAACTCAGCACACATTTTTTCACCCAATCTTGATGACACTTTCTGGTAATGATCAGTACCCAAATCCCACTTGGCTCACCAAATTTGGTTCTTCTAGGTTAAACAGTTCGTTGGCAGTAACAGTTTTAATTTTAGGTTTCACTCTGTTTTCTCCTATATGGATACATGTAGTTGGAACTCTAAATCAAACACGGTTTGTGCTAGCTCTTTGAAACTTGACACAATAAAATAGTTCCAAGTTCTATCTCTATGGATTGTTTCCTATTGATGTATACCCAAGCAGAGACTGGCGCAAATCACTTTCATGGAAAGGTGTTGCCAAGCTTCAAAAAAACTACGAGTTTCCTGAAATCTCAGCACACTTTTTTTCACCCAATCTTGATGACACTTTCAGGTCACGATCAGTACCCCAATCCCACTTGGCTCACCAAATTTTGTTTCTTGGTTAAACCGTTCATTGGCAGTAACAGTTTTAATTTTTAGGTTTCACTCTGTTTTCTTCTATATGGATACATGTATTTGGAACTCTAAATCAAACATGGTTTGTGCTAGCTCTTTGAAACTTGACACACGAAAGTAGTTCCAAGTTCTATATCTATGGTGTGTTTCCTATTGATGTAGCCCTAAGTAGAGACTGGCGCGAATCACTTTCATGGAAAGGGGTTGCCAAGCTTCCAAAAAACTACGAGTTTCCTGAAATCTCAGCACACATTTTTTCAAACAATCTTGATGACACTTTCAGGTGATGATCATTACCCCAACCCCACTTTTCTCACCAAATTTCGTTCTTCTAGGTTAACTCGTTCGTTGGCATTAACAGTTTAAATTTTTAGGTTTCAATCTGTTTTCTCCTATATGGATACATGTAGTTGGAACTCTAAATCAAACACGGTTTGTGCTAGCTCTTTGAAATTTGACACAATAAAGTAGTTCCAAGTTCTATCCCCATGCATTTTTTCCTATTGATATAGCCCTAAGCAGAGACTGGCGCAAATCACTTTCATCGAAAGGGGTTGCCAAGCTTCCAAAAACTACGAGTTTCCTGAAATCTCAGCACACATTTTTTCACCCAAGCTTGATGACACTTTCAGGTCAGGATCAGTACCCCAATCCCACTTGGCTCAACAAATTTCGTTCTTCTACGTTAAACCGTTTGTTGGCAGTAACAGTTTTAATTTTTAGGTTTCACTCTGTTTTCTCCTATATGGATACATGTAGTTGGAACTCTAAATCAAACACGGTTTGTGCTAGCTCTTTGAAACTTGACACAAGAAAGTAGTTCCAAGTTCTATCTCTATGGATTGTTTCCTATTGATGTAGCCCCCAGCAGACACTGGCGCAAATCACTTACATGGAAAGGGGTTGCCACGCTTCCAAAAAACTACGAGTTTCCTGAAAACTCAGCACACATTTTTTCACCCAATCTTGATGACACTTTCAGGTAATGATCAGTACCCCAATTTCGCTTTTCTCACCAAATTTCGTTCTTCTAGGTGAAACCGTTCGTTTGCAGTAACAGTTTTAATTTTCGGGTTTCACTCTGTTTTCTCCTATATGGATACATGTAGTTGGAACTGTAAATCAAAGACGGTTTGTGGTAGCTCTTTGAAACTTGACACAATAATGTAGTTCCAAGTTCTATCTCTATGGTTTGTTTCCTATTGATGTAGTCCTAAGCAGATACAGGCGCAAATCACTTTCATGGAAAGGCTTTGCCAAGCAACCAAAAAACTAAGAGTTTCCTGAAATCTCAGCACACATTTTTTCACCCAATCTTTATGACACTTTCAGGTAATGATCAGAACCCGAATCCACTTGGCTCACCAAATTTCGTTCTTCTAGTTTAAACCGTTCGTTGGCAGTAACAGTTTTAATTTTTAGTTTCACTCTGTTTTCTCCTATATGGATACATGTAGTTGGAACTCTAAATCAAACACGGTTTGTGCTAGCTCTTTGAAATTTGACACAATAAAGTAGTTCCAAGTTCTATCCCCATGCATTTTTTCCTATTGATATAGCCCTAAGCAGAGACTGGCGCAAATCACTTTCATCGAAAGGGGTTGCCAAGCTTCCAAAAACTACGAGTTTCCTGAAATCTCAGCACACATTTTTTCACCCAAGCTTGATGACACTTTCAGGTCAGGATCAGTACCCCAATCCCACTTGGCTCAACAAATTTCGTTCTTCTACGTTAAACCGTTTGTTGGCAGTAACAGTTTTAATTTTTAGGTTTCACTCTGTTTTCTCCTATATGGATACATGTAGTTGGAACTCTAAATCAAACACGGTTTGTGCTAGCTCTTTGAAACTTGACACAAGAAAGTAGTTCCAAGTTCTATCTCTATGGATTGTTTCCTATTGATGTAGCCCCCAGCAGACACTGGCGCAAATCACTTACATGGAAAGGGGTTGCCACGCTTCCAAAAAACTACGAGTTTCCTGAAAACTCAGCACACATTTTTTCACCCAATCTTGATGACACTTTCAGGTAATGATCAGTACCCCAATTTCGCTTTTCTCACCAAATTTCGTTCTTCTAGGTGAAACCGTTCGTTTGCAGTAACAGTTTTAATTTTCGGGTTTCACTCTGTTTTCTCCTATATGGATACATGTAGTTGGAACTGTAAATCAAAGACGGTTTGTGGTAGCTCTTTGAAACTTGACACAATAATGTAGTTCCAAGTTCTATCTCTATGGTTTGTTTCCTATTGATGTAGTCCTAAGCAGATACAGGCGCAAATCACTTTCATGGAAAGGCTTTGCCAAGCAACCAAAAAACTAAGAGTTTCCTGAAATCTCAGCACACATTTTTTCACCCAATCTTTATGACACTTTCAGGTAATGATCAGAACCCGAATCCACTTGGCTCACCAAATTTCGTTCTTCTAGTTTAAACCGTTCGTTGGCAGTAACAGTTTTAATTTTTAGTTTCACTCTGTTTTCTCCTATATAGATACATGTAGTTGGAAATCTAAATCAAAGACGATTTGGGCTAGCTCTTTGAAACTTGACACAATAAAGTAGTTAAAAGGTCTATCTCTATGGTTTGTTTCCTATTGATGTAGCCCTAAGCAGAGACTGGCGCAAATCACTTTCATGGAAAGGGATTGCCAAGCTTCCAAAAAACTACGAGTTTCCTGAAATCTCAGCACACATTTTTTCACCCAATTTTGATGACACTTTCAGGTCACGATCAGTACCCCAATCCCACTTGGCTCAACAAATTTCGTTCTTCTAGGTTAAACCATCCGTTGGCAGTAACAGTTTTAATTTTTAGGTTTCACTCTGTTTTCTCCTATATGGATACATGGAGTTGGAACTCTGAATCAAACACGGTTTGTGCTAGCTCTTTGAAACTTGACACAAGTAAGTAGTTCCAAGTTCTATCTCTATGGATTGTTTCCTAATGATGTAGCCCCCAGCAGACACTGGCGCAAATCACTTACATGGAAAGGGGATGCCACGCTTCCAAAAAACTACGAGTTTCCTGAAAACTCAGCACACATTTTTTCACCCAATCCTGATGACACTTTCAGGTTATCATCAGTACCCCAATCCCACTTGGTCACCAAATTTCATTCTTATAGGTTAAACCGTTCGTTGGCATTAACAGTTTTAATATTTAGGTTTCACTCTGTTTTCTCCTATATGGATACATGTAGTTGGAACTCTAAATAAAACACGGTTTGTGCTAGCTCTTTGAAATTTGACACAATAAACTAGTTCCAAGTTCTATCCCTATGCATTGTTTCCTATTGATGTAGCCCTAAGCAGAGACTGGCGCAAATCACTTTCATGGAAAGGAGTTGCCAAGCTTCCAAAAACTACGAGTTTCCTGAAATCTCAGCACACATTTTTTCACCCAAGCTTGATGACACTTTCAGGTCAGGATCAGTACCCCAATCCCACTTGGCTCAACAAATTTCGTTCTTCTAGGTTAAACCGTTCGTTGACAGTAACAGTTTTAATTTTTATGTTTCACTCTGTTTTCTCCTATATGGATACATGTAGTTGGAACTCTAAATCAAACACGGTTTGTGCTAGCTCTTTGAAACTTGACACAATAAAATAGTTCCAAGTTCTATCTCTATGGATTGTTTCCTATTGATGTATACCCAAGCAGAGACTGGCGCAAATCACTTTCATGGAAAGGTGTTGCCAAGCTTCCAAAAAATTACGAGTTTCCTGAAATCTCAGCACACTTTTTTTCACCCAATCTTGATGACACTTTCAGGTCACGCTCAGTACCCCAATCCCACTTGGCTCACCAAATTTTGTTTCCTGGTTAAAGCGTTCATTGGCAGTAACAGTTTTAATTTTTAGGTTTCACTCTGTTTTCTTCTATATGGATACATGTAGTTGGAACTCTAAATCAAATATGGTTTGTGCTAGCTGTTTGAAACTTGACACAATAAAGTAGTTCCAAGTTCTATCTCTATGGTTTCTTTCCTATTGATGTAGCCCTAAGCAGAGACTGGCGCAAATCACTTTCATGGAAAGGGGTTGCCAAGCTTCCAAAAACTACGAGTTTCCTGAAATCTCAGCACACATTTTTTCAAACAATCTTGATGACACTTTCAGGTCATGATCAGTACCCCAATCCCACTTGGCACACCAAATTTCGTTCTTCTAGGTTAAACCTTCGTTGGAAGTAACAGTTTTAATTTTTAGGTTTCACTCTCTTTTCTTTTATATCGATACATATAGTTGAAACTCTAAATCAAAGACGGTTTCTGCTAGCTCTTTGAAACTTGACACAAGAAAGTAGTTCCAAGTTCTATCTCTATGGATTGTTTCCTATTGATGTAGCCCTAAGCAGAGACTGGAGCAGATCACTTTCATGGAAAGGGATTGAAAGCTTCCAAAAAACTACGAGTTTCCTGAAATCTCAGCACACATTTTTTCACCCAATCTTGATGACACTTTCAGGTAATGATCAGTACCCCAATCCCACTTCGCTCAAGAAATTTCGTTCTTCTAACTTAAACCGTCCGTTGGCAGTAACAGTTTTAATTTTTAGGTTTCACTCTGTTTTCTCCTATATGGATACATGTAGTTGGAACTCTGAATCAAACACGGTTTGTGCTAGCTCTTTGAAACTTGACACAAGAAAGTAGTTCCAAGTTGTATCTCTATGAATTGTTTCCTATTGACGTAGCCCCCAGCAGACACTGGCGCAAATCACTTACATGGAAATTGGTTGCCACGCTTCCAAAAAACTACGAGTTTCCTGAAAACTCAGCACACATTTTTTCACCCAATCTTGATGACACTTTCAGGTAATGATCAGTACCCCAATTTCGCTTTTCTCACCAAATTTCGTTCTTCTAGGTGAAACCGTTCGTTTGCAGTAACAGTTTTAATTTTCGGGTTTCACTCTGTTTTCTCCTATATGGATACATGTAGTTGGAACTGTAAATCAAAGTCGGTTTGTGGTAGTTCTTTGAAACTTGAAACAATAATGTAGTTCCAAGTTCTATCTCTATGGTTTGTTTCCTATTGATGTAGTCCTAAGCAGATACAGGCGCAAATCACTTTCATGGAAAGGCTTTGCCAAGCAACCAAAAAACTACGAGTTTCCTGAAATCTCAGCACACATTTTTTCACCCAATCTTGATGACACTTTCAGGTAATGATCAGAACCCGAATCAACTTGGCTCACCAAATTTCCTTCTTCTAGGTTAAACCGTTCGTTGGCAGTAACAGTTTTAATTTTTAGTTTCACTCTGTTTTCTCCTATATAGATACATGTAGTTGGAACTCTAAATCAAAGACGATTTGGGCTAGCTCTTTGAAACTTGACACAATAATGTAGTTCCAAGTTCTATCTCTATGGTTTGTTTCCTATTGATGTAGCCCTAAGCAGAGACTGGCGCAAATCACTTTCATGGAAAGGGATTGCCAAGCTTCCAAAAAACTACGAGTTTCCTGAAATCTCAGCACACATTTTTTCACCCAATTTTGATGACACTTTCAGGTCACGATCAGTACCCCAATCCCACTTGGCTCAACAAATTTCGTTCTTCTAGGTTAAACCATCCGTTGGCAGTAACAGTTTTAATTTTTAGGTTTCATTCTGTTTTCTCCTATATGGATACATGTAGTTGGAACTCTGAATCAAACACGGTTTGTGCTAGCTCTTTGAAACTTGACACAAGAAAGTAGTTCCAAGTTCTATCTCTATGGATTGTTTCCTAATGATGTAGCCCCCAGCAGACACTGGCGCAAATCACTTACATGGAAAGGGGATGCCACGCTTCCAAAAAACTACGAGTTTCCTGAAAACTCAGCACACATTTTTTCACCCAATCTTGATGACACTTTCAGGTAATGATCTGTACCCCAAATTCGCTTTTCTCACCAAATTTCGTTCTTCTAGGTGAAACCGTTCGTTTGCAGTAACAGTTTTAATTTTGGGGTTTCACTCTGTTTTCTCTTATATGGATACATTTATTTGGAACTCTATATCAAACACGATTTGTGCTAGCTCTTTGAAACTTGACACAATAATGTAGTTCCAAGTTCTATCTCTATGGTTTGTTTCCTATTGATGTAGTCCTAAGCAGAGACAGGCGCAAATCACTTTCATGGAAAGGCTTTGCCAAGCAACCAAAAAACTACGAGTTTCCTGAAATCTCAGCACTCATTTTTTCACCCAATCTTGATGACACTTTCAGGTAATGATCAGAACCCAAATCCACTTGGCTCACCAAATTTCGTTCTTCTAGGTTAAACCGTTCGTTGGTAGTAACAGTTTTAATTTTTAGGTTTCACTCTGTTTTCTCCTATGTGGGTACATGTATGTGGAACTCTAAATCTAACACTGTTTGTGCTAGCTCTTTGAAACTTGACACAATAAAGAAGTTCCAAGTTCTATCTCTATTGTTTGTTTCCTATTGACGTAGCCATAAGCAGAGACCGGCGCAAATCACTTTCATTGAAAGGGGTTGACAAGCTTCCAAAAAACTACGAGTTTCCTGAAATCTCAGCACACATTTTTTCACCCAATCTTGATGACACTTTCAGTTAATGATCAGTACCCCAATCCCACTTGGCTCACCAAATTTTGTTCTTCTAGGTTAAACCGTTCGTTGGCAGTAACAGTTTTAATTTTTAGGTTTCACTCTGTTTTCTCCCTTATGGATACATGTATTTGGAACTCTAAATCAAACATGGTTTGTGCTAGCTCTTTGAAACTTGACACAATAAAATAGTTCCAAGTTCTATTTCTATAGTTTGTTTCCTATTGATGTAGCCCTAAGCAGAGACTGGCACAAATCTCTTTCATGGAAAGGGGTTGCCAAGTTTCCAAAAAACTACGAATTTCCTGAAATCTCAGCACACATTTTTTCACCCAAACTTGATGTCACTTTCAGATAATGATCAGTACCCCAATCCCACTTGGCTCACCAAATTTCGTTCTTCTAGGTTAAACCGTTCATTGGCAGTAACAGTTTTAATTTTTAGGTTTCACTCTGTTTTCTCCTATATGGATACATGTAGTTGGAACTCTAAATCAAAGACGGTTTGTGCTAGCTCTTTGAAACTTGACACAATACAGTAGTTCCAAGTTCTATCTCTATGGTTTGTTTCCTATTGATGTAGCCCTAAGCAGAGACTGGCGCAAATCACTTTCATGGAAAGGGGTTCCCAAGCTTCCAAAAAACTACGAGTTTCCTGAAATCTCAGCACACATTTTTTCACGCAATCTTGATGACACTTTCAGGTAATGATCAGTACCCCAATCCTCCTTGGCTCAGCAAATTTCGTTCTTCTAGGTTAAACCATTCGTTGGCAGTAACTGTTTTAATTTTCAGGTTTCACTCTGTTTTCTCCTATATGGATACATGTAGTTGGAACTCTAAATCAAACACGGTTTGTGCTAGCTCTTTGAAACTTGACACAAGAAAGTAGTTCCAAGTTCTATCTCTATGGATTGTTTCCTAATGATGTAGCCCCCAGCAGACACTGGCTCAAATCACTTACATGGAAAGGGGATGCCACGCTTGCAAAAAACTACGAGTTTCCTGAAAACTCAGCACACATTTTTTCACCCAATCTTGATGACACTTTCAGGTAATGATCTGTACCCCAAATTCGCTTTTCTCACCAAATTTCGTTCTTCTAGGTGAAACCGTTCGTTTGCAGTAACAGTTTTAATTTTGGGGTTTCACTCTGTTTTCTCTTATATGGATACATTTAGTTGGAACTCTATATCAAACACGATTTGTGCTAGCTCTTTGAAACTTGACACAATAATGTAGTTCCAAGTTCTATCTCTATGGTTTGTTTCCTATTGATGTAGTCCTAAGCAGAGACAGGCGCAAATCACTTTCATGGAAAGGCTTTGCCAAGCAACCAAAAAACAACGAGTTTCCTGAAATCTCAGCACTCATTTTTTCACCCAATCTTGATGACACTTTCAGGTAATGATCAGAACCCAAATCCACTTGGCTCACCAAATTTCGTTCTTCTAGGTTAAACCGTTCGTTGGCAGTAACAGTTTTAATTTTTAGGTTTCACTCTGTTTTCTCCTATGTGGGTACATGTAGGTGGAACTCTAAATCTAACACGGTTTGTGCTAGCTCTTTGAAACTTGACACAATAAAGAAGTTCCAAGTTCTATCTCTATTGTTTGTTTCCTATTGATGTAGCCCTAAGCAGAGACCGGCGCAAATCACTTTCATTGAAAGGGGTTGCCAAGCTTCCAAAAAACTACGAGTTTCCTGAAATCTCAGCACACATTTTTTCACCCAATCTTGATGACACTTTCAGTTAATTATCAGTACCCCAATCCCACTTGGCTCACCAAATTTTGTTCTTCTATGTTAAACCGTTCGTTGGCAGTAACAGTTTTAATTTTTAGGTTTCACTCTGTTTTCTCCCTTATGGATACATGTATTTGGAACTCTAAATCAAACATGGTTTGTGCTAGCTCTTTGAAACTTGACACAATAAAATAGTTCCAAGTTCTATTTCTATGGTTTGTTTCCTATTGATGTAGCCCTAAGCAGAGACTGGCACAAATCTCTTTCATGGAAAGGGGTTGCCAAGTTTCCAAAAAACTACGAATTTCCTGAAATCTCTGCACACATTTTTTCACCCAAACTTGATGTCACTTTCAGATAATGATCAGTACCCCAATCCCACTTGGCTCACCAAATTTCGTTCTTCTAGGTTAAACCGTTCATTGGCAGTAACAGTTTTAATTTTTAGGTTTCACTCTGTTTTCTCCTATATGGATACATGTAGTTGGAACTCTAAATCAAAGACGGTTTGTGCTAGCTCTTTGAAACTTGACACAATACAGTAGTTCCAAGTTCTATCTCTATGGTTTGTTTCCTATTGATGTAGCCCTAAGCAGAGACTGGCGCATATCACTTTCATGGAAAGGGGTTCCCAAGCTTCCAAAAAACTACGAGTTTCCTGAAATCTCAGCACACATTTTTTCACGCAATCTTGATGACACTTTCAGGTAATGATCAGTACCCCAGTCCTCCTTGGCTCAGCAAATTTCGTTCTTCTAGGTTAAACAGTTCGTTGGCAGTAACAGTTTTAATTTTTAGGTTTCACTCTGTTTTCTCCTATATGGATACATGTAGTTGGAACTCTAAATCTAACATGGTTTGTGTTAGCTCTATGAAACTTGACAAAATAAAGTAGTTCCAAGTTCTATGTCTATGTTTTGGTTCCTATTGATGTAGCCCTAAGCAGAGACTGTCGCAAAACACTTTCATGGAAAGGGGTTGCCAAGCTTCCAAAAAACTACGAGTTTCCGGAAATCTCAGCACACATTTTTTCACCCAATCTTGATGACACTTTCAGTTAATGATCAGTACCCCAATCCACTTGATTCACCAAATTTCGTACTTCTAGATTAAAACGTTCGTTGGCCGTAACAGTTTTAATTTTTAGGTTTCACTCTGTTTTCTCCTATATGGGTACATGTAGGTGGAACTCTAAATCAAAGACGGTTTGTGCTAGCACTTTGAAACTTGACAAAATAAAATAGTTCCATATTCTATTTCTATGGTTTGTTTCCAATTGTTGTAGCCCTAAGCAGAGACTGGCGCAAATCACTTTCATTGAAAGGGATTGCCAAGCTTCAAAAAAACTACGAGTTTCCTGTAATCTCAGCACATATTTTTTCACCCAATCTTAATGACACTTTCAGTTAATGATCAGTACCCCAATCCCACTTGGCTCACCAAATTTCGTTCTTCTAGATTAAACTGTTCGTTGGCAGTAACAGTTTTAATTTTTAGGTTTCACTCTGTTTTCTCCTATATGGATACATGTAGTTGGAACTCTAAACCAAACACGGTTTGTGCCAGCTCTTTGAAACTTGACACAATGAAGTAGTTCCAAGTTCTATCTCTATGGTTTTTATCTATTGATGTAGCCCTAAGCAGAGACTGGCGCAAATCACTTATGTGGAAAGGGGTTGCCAAGCTTCCAAAAAACTATGAGTTTCCTGAAATCTCAGCACACATTTTTTCACCCAATCTTTATGACACTTTCAGGTAATGATCAGAACCCGAATCCACTTGGCTCACCAAATTTCGTTCTTCTAGTTTAAACCGTTCGTTGGCAGTAACAGTTTTAATTTTTAGTTTCACTCTGTTTTCTCCTATATGGATACATGTAGTTGGAACTCTAAATCAAACACGGTTTGTGCTAGCTCTTTGAAATTTGACACAATAAAGTAGTTCCAAGTTCTATCCCCATGCATTTTTTCCTATTGATATAGCCCTAAGCAGAGACTGGCGCAAATCACTTTCATCGAAAGGGGTTGCCAAGCTTCCAAAAACTACGAGTTTCCTGAAATCTCAGCACACATTTTTTCACCCAAGCTTGATGACACTTTCAGGTCAGGATCAGTACCCCAATCCCACTTGGCTCAACAAATTTCGTTCTTCTACGTTAAACCGTTTGTTGGCAGTAACAGTTTTAATTTTTAGGTTTCACTCTGTTTTCTCCTATATGGATACATGTATTTGGAACTCTAAATCAAACACGGTTTGTGCTAGCTCTTTGAAACTTGACACAAGAAAGTAGTTCCAAGTTCTATCTCTATGGATTGTTTCCTATTGATGTAGCCCCCAGCAGACACTGGCGCAAATCACTTACATGGAAAGGGGTTGCCACGCTTCCAAAAAACTACGAGTTTCCTGAAAACTCAGCACACATTTTTTCACCCAATCTTGATGACACTTTCAGGTAATGATCAGTACCCCAATTTCGCTTTTCTCACCAAATTTCGTTCTTCTAGGTGAAACCGTTCGTTTGCAGTAACAGTTTTAATTTTCGGGTTTCACTCTGTTTTCTCCTATATGGATACATGTAGTTGGAACTGTAAATCAAAGACGGTTTGTGGTAGCTCTTTGAAACTTGACACAATAATGTAGTTCCAAGTTCTATCTCTATGGTTTGTTTCCTATTGATGTAGTCCTAAGCAGATACAGGCGCAAATCACTTTCATGGAAAGGCTTTGCCAAGCAACCAAAAAACTAAGAGTTTCCTGAAATCTCAGCACACATTTTTTCACCCAATCTTTATGACACTTTCAGGTAATGATCAGAACCCGAATCCACTTGGCTCACCAAATTTCGTTCTTCTAGTTTAAACCGTTCGTTGGCAGTAACAGTTTTAATTTTTAGTTTCACTCTGTTTTCTCCTATATAGATACATGTAGTTGGAAATCTAAATCAAAGACGATTTGGGCTAGCTCTTTGAAACTTGACACAATAAAGTAGTTAAAAGGTCTATCTCTATGGTTTGTTTCCTATTGATGTAGCCCTAAGCAGAGACTGGCGCAAATCACTTTCATGGAAAGGGATTGCCAAGCTTCCAAAAAACTACGAGTTTCCTGAAATCTCAGCACACATTTTTTCACCCAATTTTGATGACACTTTCAGGTCACGATCAGTACCCCAATCCCACTTGGCTCAACAAATTTCGTTCTTCTAGGTTAAACCATCCGTTGGCAGTAACAGTTTTAATTTTTAGGTTTCACTCTGTTTTCTCCTATATGGATACATGTAGTTGGAACTCTGAATCAAACACGGTTTGTGCTAGCTCTTTGAAACTTGACACAAGTAAGTAGTTCCAAGTTCTATCTCTATGGATTGTTTCCTAATGATGTAGCCCCCAGCAGACACTGGCGCAAATCACTTACATGGAAAGGGGATGCCACGCTTCCAAAAAACTACGAGTTTCCTGAAAACTCAGCACACATTTTTTCACCCAATCCTGATGACACTTTCAGGTTATCATCAGTACCCCAATCCCACTTGGTCACCAAATTTCATTCTTATAGGTTAAACCGTTCGTTGGCATTAACAGTTTTAATATTTAGGTTTCACTCTGTTTTCTCCTATATGGATACATGTAGTTGGAACTCTAAATAAAACACGGTTTGTGCTAGCTCTTTGAAATTTGACACAATAAACTAGTTCCAAGTTCTATCCCTATGCATTGTTTCCTATTGATGTAGCCCTAAGCAGAGACTGGCGCAAATCACTTTCATGGAAAGGAGTTGCCAAGCTTCCAAAAACTACGAGTTTCCTGAAATCTCAGCACACATTTTTTCACCCAAGCTTGATGACACTTTCAGGTCAGGATCAGTACCCCAATCCCACTTGGCTCAACAAATTTCGTTCTTCTAGGTTAAACCGTTCGTTGACAGTAACAGTTTTAATTTTTATGTTTCACTCTGTTTTCTCCTATATGGATACATGTAGTTGGAACTCTAAATCAAACACGGTTTGTGCTAGCTCTTTGAAACTTGACACAATAAAATAGTTCCAAGTTCTATCTCTATGGATTGTTTCCTATTGATGTATACCCAAGCAGAGACTGGCGCAAATCACTTTCATGGAAAGGTGTTGCCAAGCTTCCAAAAAATTACGAGTTTCCTGAAATCTCAGCACACTTTTTTTCACCCAATCTTGATGACACTTTCAGGTCACGCTCAGTACCCCAATCCCACTTGGCTCACCAAATTTTGTTTCCTGGTTAAAGCGTTCATTGGCAGTAACAGTTTTAATTTTTAGGTTTCACTCTGTTTTCTTCTATATGGATACATGTAGTTGGAACTCTAAATCAAATATGGTTTGTGCTAGCTGTTTGAAACTTGACACAATAAAGTAGTTCCAAGTTCTATCTCTATGGTTTCTTTCCTATTGATGTAGCCCTAAGCAGAGACTGGCGCAAATCACTTTCATGGAAAGGGGTTGCCAAGCTTCCAAAAACTACGAGTTTCCTGAAATCTCAGCACACATTTTTTCAAACAATCTTGATGACACTTTCAGGTCATGATCAGTACCCCAATCCCACTTGGCACACCAAATTTCGTTCTTCTAGGTTAAACCTTCGTTGGAAGTAACAGTTTTAATTTTTAGGTTTCACTCTCTTTTCTTTTATATCGATACATATAGTTGAAACTCTAAATCAAAGACGGTTTCTGCTAGCTCTTTGAAACTTGACACAAGAAAGTAGTTCCAAGTTCTATCTCTATGGATTGTTTCCTATTGATGTAGCCCTAAGCAGAGACTGGAGCAGATCACTTTCATGGAAAGGGATTGAAAGCTTCCAAAAAACTACGAGTTTCCTGAAATCTCAGCACACATTTTTTCACCCAATCTTGATGACACTTTCAGGTAATGATCAGTACCCCAATCCCACTTCGCTCAAGAAATTTCGTTCTTCTAACTTAAACCGTCCGTTGGCAGTAACAGTTTTAATTTTTAGGTTTCACTCTGTTTTCTCCTATATGGATACATGTAGTTGGAACTCTGAATCAAACACGGTTTGTGCTAGCTCTTTGAAACTTGACACAAGAAAGTAGTTCCAAGTTGTATCTCTATGAATTGTTTCCTATTGACGTAGCCCCCAGCAGACACTGGCGCAAATCACTTACATGGAAATTGGTTGCCACGCTTCCAAAAAACTACGAGTTTCCTGAAAACTCAGCACACATTTTTTCACCCAATCTTGATGACACTTTCAGGTAATGATCAGTACCCCAATTTCGCTTTTCTCACCAAATTTCGTTCTTCTAGGTGAAACCGTTCGTTTGCAGTAACAGTTTTAATTTTCGGGTTTCACTCTGTTTTCTCCTATATGGATACATGTAGTTGGAACTGTAAATCAAAGTCGGTTTGTGGTAGCTCTTTGAAACTTGAAACAATAATGTAGTTCCAAGTTCTATCTCTATGGTTTGTTTCCTATTGATGTAGTCCTAAGCAGATACAGGCGCAAATCACTTTCATGGAAAGGCTTTGCCAAGCAACCAAAAAACTACGAGTTTCCTGAAATCTCAGCACACATTTTTTCACCCAATCTTGATGACACTTTCAGGTAATGATCAGAACCCGAATCCACTTGGCTCACCAAATTTCCTTCTTCTAGGTTAAACCGTTCGTTGGCAGTAACAGTTTTAATTTTTAGTTTCACTCTGTTTTCTCCTATATAGATACATGTAGTTGGAACTCTAAATCAAAGACGATTTGGGCTAGCTCTTTGAAACTTGACACAATAATGTAGTTCCAAGTTCTATCTCTATGGTTTGTTTCCTATTGATGTAGCCCTAAGCAGAGACTGGCGCAAATCACTTTCATGGAAAGGGATTGCCAAGCTTCCAAAAAACTACGAGTTTCCTGAAATCTCAGCACACATTTTTTCACCCAATTTTGATGACACTTTCAGGTCACGATCAGTACCCCAATCCCACTTGGCTCAACAAATTTCGTTCTTCTAGGTTAAACCATCCGTTGGCAGTAACAGTTTTAATTTTTAGGATTCATTCTGTTTTCTCCTATATGGATACATGTAGTTGGAACTCTGAATCAAACACGGTTTGTGCTAGCTCTTTGAAACTTGACACAAGAAAGTAGTTCCAAGTTCTATCTCTATGGATTGTTTCCTAATGATGTAGCCCCCAGCAGACACTGGCGCAAATCACTTACATGGAAAGGGGATGCCACGCTTCCAAAAAACTACGAGTTTCCTGAAAACTCAGCACACATTTTTTCACCCAATCTTGATGACACTTTCAGGTAATGATCTGTACCCCAAATTCGCTTTTCTCACCAAATTTCGTTCTTCTAGGTGAAACCGTTCGTTTGCAGTAACAGTTTTAATTTTGGGGTTTCACTCTGTTTTCTCTTATATGGATACATTTATTTGGAACTCTATATCAAACACGATTTGTGCTAGCTCTTTGAAACTTGACACAATAATGTAGTTCCAAGTTCTATCTCTATGGTTTGTTTCCTATTGATGTAGTCCTAAGCAGAGACAGGCGCAAATCACTTTCATGGAAAGGCTTTGCCAAGCAACCAAAAAACTACGAGTTTCCTGAAATCTCAGCACTCATTTTTTCACCCAATCTTGATGACACTTTCAGGTAATGATCAGAACCCAAATCCACTTGGCTCACCAAATTTCGTTCTTCTAGGTTAAACCGTTCGTTGGTAGTAACAGTTTTAATTTTTAGGTTTCACTCTGTTTTCTCCTATGTGGGTACATGTATGTGGAACTCTAAATCTAACACTGTTTGTGCTAGCTCTTTGAAACTTGACACAATAAAGAAGTTCCAAGTTCTATCTCTATTGTTTGTTTCCTATTGACGTAGCCATAAGCAGAGACCGGCGCAAATCACTTTCATTGAAAGGGGTTGACAAGCTTCCAAAAAACTACGAGTTTCCTGAAATCTCAGCACACATTTTTTCACCCAATCTTGATGACACTTTCAGTTAATGATCAGTACCCCAATCCCACTTGGCTCACCAAATTTTGTTCTTCTAGGTTAAACCGTTCGTTGGCAGTAACAGTTTTAATTTTTAGGTTTCACTCTGTTTTCTCCCTTATGGATACATGTATTTGGAACTCTAAATCAAACATGGTTTGTGCTAGCTCTTTGAAACTTGACACAATAAAATAGTTCCAAGTTCTATTTCTATAGTTTGTTTCCTATTGATGTAGCCCTAAGCAGAGACTGGCACAAATCTCTTTCATGGAAAGGGGTTGCCAAGTTTCCAAAAAACTACGAATTTCCTGAAATCTCAGCACACATTTTTTCACCCAAACTTGATGTCACTTTCAGATAATGATCAGTACCCCAATCCCACTTGGCTCACCAAATTTCGTTCTTCTAGGTTAAACCGTTCATTGGCAGTAACAGTTTTAATTTTTAGGTTTCACTCTGTTTTCTCCTATATGGATACATGTAGTTGGAACTCTAAATCAAAGACGGTTTGTGCTAGCTCTTTGAAACTTGACACAATACAGTAGTTCCAAGTTCTATCTCTATGGTTTGTTTCCTATTGATGTAGCCCTAAGCAGAGACTGGCGCAAATCACTTTCATGGAAAGGGGTTCCCAAGCTTCCAAAAAACTACGAGTTTCCTGAAATCTCAGCACACATTTTTTCACGCAATCTTGATGACACTTTCAGGTAATGATCAGTACCCCAATCCTCCTTGGCTCAGCAAATTTCGTTCTTCTAGGTTAAACCATTCGTTGGCAGTAACTGTTTTAATTTTCAGGTTTCACTCTGTTTTCTCCTATATGGATACATGTAGTTGGAACTCTAAATCAAACACGGTTTGTGCTAGCTCTTTGAAACTTGACACAAGAAAGTAGTTCCAAGTTCTATCTCTATGGATTGTTTCCTAATGATGTAGCCCCCAGCAGACACTGGCTCAAATCACTTACATGGAAAGGGGATGCCACGCTTGCAAAAAACTACGAGTTTCCTGAAAACTCAGCACACATTTTTTCACCCAATCTTGATGACACTTTCAGGTAATGATCTGTACCCCAAATTCGCTTTTCTCACCAAATTTCGTTCTTCTAGGTGAAACCGTTCGTTTGCAGTAACAGTTTTAATTTTGGGGTTTCACTCTGTTTTCTCTTATATGGATACATTTAGTTGGAACTCTATATCAAACACGATTTGTGCTAGCTCTTTGAAACTTGACACAATAATGTAGTTCCAAGTTCTATCTCTATGGTTTGTTTCCTATTGATGTAGTCCTAAGCAGAGACAGGCGCAAATCACTTTCATGGAAAGGCTTTGCCAAGCAACCAAAAAACAACGAGTTTCCTGAAATCTCAGCACTCATTTTTTCACCCAATCTTGATGACACTTTCAGGTAATGATCAGAACCCAAATCCACTTGGCTCACCAAATTTCGTTCTTCTAGGTTAAACCGTTCGTTGGCAGTAACAGTTTTAATTTTTAGGTTTCACTCTGTTTTCTCCTATGTGGGTACATGTAGGTGGAACTCTAAATCTAACACGGTTTGTGCTAGCTCTTTGAAACTTGACACAATAAAGAAGTTCCAAGTTCTATCTCTATTGTTTGTTTCCTATTGATGTAGCCCTAAGCAGAGACCGGCGCAAATCACTTTCATTGAAAGGGGTTGCCAAGCTTCCAAAAAACTACGAGTTTCCTGAAATCTCAGCACACATTTTTTCACCCAATCTTGATGACACTTTCAGTTAATTATCAGTACCCCAATCCCACTTGGCTCACCAAATTTTGTTCTTCTATGTTAAACCGTTCGTTGGCAGTAACAGTTTTAATTTTTAGGTTTCACTCTGTTTTCTCCCTTATGGATACATGTATTTGGAACTCTAAATCAAACATGGTTTGTGCTAGCTCTTTGAAACTTGACACAATAAAATAGTTCCAAGTTCTATTTCTATGGTTTGTTTCCTATTGATGTAGCCCTAAGCAGAGACTGGCACAAATCTCTTTCATGGAAAGGGGTTGCCAAGTTTCCAAAAAACTACGAATTTCCTGAAATCTCTGCACACATTTTTTCACCCAAACTTGATGTCACTTTCAGATAATGATCAGTACCCCAATCCCACTTGGCTCACCAAATTTCGTTCTTCTAGGTTAAACCGTTCATTGGCAGTAACAGTTTTAATTTTTAGGTTTCACTCTGTTTTCTCCTATATGGATACATGTAGTTGGAACTCTAAATCAAAGACGGTTTGTGCTAGCTCTTTGAAACTTGACACAATACAGTAGTTCCAAGTTCTATCTCTATGGTTTGTTTCCTATTGATGTAGCCCTAAGCAGAGACTGGCGCATATCACTTTCATGGAAAGGGGTTCCCAAGCTTCCAAAAAACTACGAGTTTCCTGAAATCTCAGCACACATTTTTTCACGCAATCTTGATGACACTTTCAGGTAATGATCAGTACCCCAGTCCTCCTTGGCTCAGCAAATTTCGTTCTTCTAGGTTAAACAGTTCGTTGGCAGTAACAGTTTTAATTTTTAGGTTTCACTCTGTTTTCTCCTATATGGATACATGTAGTTGGAACTCTAAATCTAACATGGTTTGTGTTAGCTCTTTGAAACTTGACAAAATAAAGTAGTTCCAAGTTCTATGTCTATGTTTTGGTTCCTATTGATGTAGCCCTAAGCAGAGACTGTCGCAAAACACTTTCATGGAAAGGGGTTGCCAAGCTTCCAAAAAACTACGAGTTTCCGGAAATCTCAGCACACATTTTTTCACCCAATCTTGATGACACTTTCAGTTAATGATCAGTACCCCAATCCACTTGATTCACCAAATTTCGTACTTCTAGATTAAAACGTTCGTTGGCCGTAACAGTTTTAATTTTTAGGTTTCACTCTGTTTTCTCCTATATGGGTACATGTAGGTGGAACTCTAAATCAAAGACGGTTTGTGCTAGCACTTTGAAACTTGACAAAATAAAATAGTTCCATATTCTATTTCTATGGTTTGTTTCCAATTGTTGTAGCCCTAAGCAGAGACTGGCGCAAATCACTTTCATTGAAAGGGATTGCCAAGCTTCAAAAAAACGAGTTTCCTGTAATCTCAGCACATATTTTTTCACCCAATCTTAATGACACTTTCAGTTAATGATCAGTACCCCAATCCCACTTGGCTCACCAAATTTCGTTCTTCTAGATTAAACTGTTCGTTGGCAGTAACAGTTTTAATTTTTAGGTTTCACTCTGTTTTCTCCTATATGGATACATGTAGTTGGAACTCTAAACCAAACACGGTTTGTGCCAGCTCTTTGAAACTTGACACAATGAAGTAGTTCCAAGTTCTATCTCTATGGTTTTTATCTATTGATGTAGCCCTAAGCAGAGACTGGCGCAAATCACTTATGTGGAAAGGGGTTGCCAAGCTTCCAAAAAACTATGAGTTTCCTGAAATCTCAGCACACATTTTTTCACCCAAGCTTGATGACACTTTCAGGTAATGGTCAGTACCCCAATCCGACTTGGCATTCCAAATTTCGTTCTTCTAGGTTAAACCGTTCGTTGGCAGAAACAGTTTTAATTTTTAGGTTTCACTCTGTTTTCTCCTATATGGATATATGTAGTTGGAACTCTAAACCAAACACGGTTTGTGCTAGCTCTTTGAAACTTGATACAATAAAGTAGTTCCAAGTTCTATTTCTATGGTTTGTTTCCTATAGATGTAGCCCTAAGCAGAGACTGGCGCAAATCACTTTCATGGAAAGGGTTGCCAAGCTTCCAAAAAACTACGAATTTCCTGAAATCTCAGCACACATTTTTTCAGCCAATCTTGATGACACTTTCAGGTAATAATCAGTACCCCAATCCCACTTGGCTCACCAAATTTCATTCTTGTAGGTTAAACCGTTTGTTGGCAGTAACACTTTTAATTTTTAGGTTTCACTCTGTTTTATCCTATATGGATACATGTAGTTGGAACTCTAAACCAAACACGGTTTGTGCTAGCTCTTTGAAACTTGACACAATAAAGCAGTTCCAAGTTCTAACTCTATGGTGTGTTTCCTATTGAAGTAGCCCTAAGCAGAGACTTGCGCAAATCACTTTCATGAAAAGGGGTTGCCAAGCTTCCAAAAAACTACGAGTTTCCTGAAATTTCTGCACACATTTTTTCACCCAATATTGATGACACTTTCAGGTAATGATCAGTATCCCAATCCCACTTGGCTCACCAAATTTCGTACTTCTAGGTTAAACCGTTCGTTGGCAGTAACAGTTTTAATTTTTAGGTTTCACTCTGTTTTCTCCTATATGGATACATGTAGTTTGATCTCTAAATCAAACACGGTTTGTGCTGGCTCTTTGAAACTTGACACAATAGAGTAGTTCCAAATTGTATCTCTATGGTTTGTTTCCTATTGATGTAGCCCTAAGCAGGGACCGGCGCAAATCACTGTCATGGAAAGGGGTTGTCAAGCTCCCAAAAAACTACGAGTTTCCTGAAATCTCAGCGCACATTTTTTCACCCAATCTTTATGACACTTTCAGGTAATGATCAGTACCCCAATCCCACTTGGCTCACCAAATTTCGTTCTTCTAGGTTAAACCGTTCGTTGGCAGTAACAGTTTTAATTTTTAGGTTTCACTCTGTTTTCTCCTATATGGATACATGTAGTTGGAACTCTAAATCAAAGACGGTTTGTGCTAGCTCTTTGAAACTTGACACAATAAAGTAGTTCCAAGTTGTATCTCTATGGTTTGTTTCCTATTGATGTAGCCCTAAGCAGAGACCGGCGCAAATCACTTTCATGGAAAGTGGTTGCCAAATTTCCAAAAAACTGTGAGTTTCCTGAAATATCAGCACACATTTTTTCACCCAATCTTGATGACACTTTCAGGTAATGATCAGTACCCCAATCCCACTTGTCTCACCAAATTTCGTTCTTCTAGGTTAAACCATTCGTTGGCAGTAACAGTTTTAATTTTTAGGTTTCACTCTGTTTTCTCCTATATGGATAAATGTAGTTGGAACTCTAAATCCAAGACGGTTTGTGCTAGCTCTTTGAAACATGACACAATAAAGTAGTTCCAACTTCTATCTCTATGGTTTGTTTCCTATTGATGTAGCTCTAAGCAGAGACCGGCGCAAATCACTTTCATGGAAAGGGGTTGCCAAGCTTCGAAAAAACTACGAGTTTCCTGAAATCTCAGCACACATTTTTTCACCCAATCTTGATGACACTTTCAGGTAATGATCAGTACCCGAATCCCACTTGGCTCACAAAATTTCGTTCTTCTAGATTAAACCGTTCGTTGGCAGTAACAGTTTTAATTTTTAGGTTTCACTCTGTTTTCTCCTATATGGATACATGTAGTTGGAACTCTAAATCAAAGACGGTTTGTGCTAGCTCTTTGAAACTTGACACAATAAAGTAGTTCCAAGTTGTATCTCTATGGTTTGTTTCCTATTGATGTAGCCCTAAGCAGAGACCGGCGCAAATCACTTTCATGGAAAGTGGTTGCCAAGCTTCCAAAAAACTGTGAATTTCCTGAAATCTCAGCACACATTTTTTCACCCAATTTTGATGACTCTTTCAGGAAATGATCAGTACCCCAATCCCACTTGTCTCACCAAATTTCGTTCTTCTAGGTTAAACCGTTCGTTGGCAGTCACAGTTTTAATTTTTAGGTTTCACTCTGTTTTCTCCTATATGGATATATGTAGTTGGAACTCTAAACCAAACACGGTTTGTGCTAGCTCTTTGAAACTTGATACAATAAAGTAGTTCCAAGTTGTATTTCTATGGTTTGTTTCCTATGGATGTAGCCCTAAGCAGAGACTGGCGCAAATCACTTTCATGGAAAGGGTTGCCAAGCTTCCAAAAAACTACGAGTTTCCTGAAATCTCAGCACACAATTTTTCAGCCAATCTTGATGACACTTTCAGGTAATAATCAGTACCCCAATCCCACTTGACTCAACAAATTTCGTTCTTCTAGGATAAACCATTTGTTGGCAGTCACACTTTTAATTTTTAGGTTTCACTCTGTTTTATCCTATATGGATACATGTAGTTGGAACTCTAAATCAAAGACGGTTTGTGCTAGCTCTTTGAAACTTGACACAATAAAGCAGTTCCAAGTTCTAAATCTATGGTGTGTTTCCTATTGATGTAGCCCTAAGCAGAGACTGGCGCAAATCACTTTCATGGAAAGGGGTTGCCAAGCTTCCAAAAAACTACGAGTTTCCTGAAATCTCTGCACACATTTTTTCACCCAATATTGATGACACTTTCAGGTAATGATCAGTATCCCAATCCCACTTGGCTCACCAAATTTCGTACTTCTAGGTTAAACCGTTCGTTGGCAGTAACAGTTTTAATTTTCAGGTTTCACTCTGTTTTCTCCTATATGGATACATGTAGTTGGAACTCTAAATCAAACACGGTTTGTGCTAGCTTTTTGAAACTTCACAAAATAAAATAGGTTCAAGTTCTATCTGTATGGATTGTTTCCTATTGATGTAGCCCTAATCAGAGAATGGTGCAAATCACTTTCATTGAAAGTGGTTGCCAAGCTTCCAAAAAACTACAAGTTTCCTGAAATATCAGCACATATTTTTTCTCCCAAACTTGATAACACTTTCAGGTAAAGATCAGTAACCCAATCCCACTTGGCTCACCAAATTTCGTTCTTCTAGGTTAAATCGTTCGTTGGCAGTAACAGTTTTAATTTTTAGGTTTCACTCTGTTTTCTCCTATATGGATACATGTAGTTGGAACACTAAATCAAACACGGTTTGTGCTAGCTCTTTGAAACTTGACACAATAAAGTAGTTCCAAGTTCTATCTCTATGGTTTGTTTCCTATTGAAGTAGCCCTAAGCAGATACTGGCGCGAATCACTTTCATGGAAAGGGGTTGCCAAGCTTCCAAAAAACTACGAGTTTCCTAAAATCTCAGCACACATTTTTCAAACAATCTTGATGACACTTTCAGGTGATGATCATGACCCCAACCCCACTTGGCTCACCAAATTTCGTTCTTCTAAGTTAACTCGTTCGTTGGCATTAACAATTTAAATTTTTAGGTTTCAATCTGTTTTCTTCTATATGGATGCATGTATTTGGAACTCTAAATCAAACACGGTTTGTGCTAGCTCTTTGAAATTTGACACAATAAAGTAGTTCCAAGTTCTATCCCTATGCATTGTTTCCTATTGATGTAGCCCTAAGCAGAGACTGGCGCAAATCACTTTCATGGAAAGGGGTTGCCAAGCTTCCAAAAACTACGAGTTTCCTGAAATATCAGCACACATTTTTTCACCCAATCTTGAGGACACTTTCATGTAATGATCAGTACCCCAATCCCACTTGGCTCACCAAATTTCGTTCTTCTAGGTTAAACCGTTCGTTGGCCGTAACAGTTTTAATTATTAGGTTTCACTCTGTTTTCTCCTATATGGATACATGTAGTTGGAACTCTAAATCAAACACGGTTTGTGCTTCCTCATTGAAACTTGACACTAAAGTAGTTCCAAGTTCTATCACTATGGTTTGTTTCCTATTGATGTAGCCCTAAGCAGAGACCGGCGCAAATCACTTTCATGGAAAAAGGTTGGCAAGCTTCCAAAAAACTATGAGTTTCCTGAAATCGCACCACACATTTTTTCACCAAATCTTGATGACACTTTCTGGTGATGATCAGTACCCCAATCCCTCTTGGCTCACCAAATTTCATTCTTCTAGGATAAACCGTTCGTTGGCAGTAACAGTTTTAATTTTTAGGTTTCACTCTGTTTTCTCCTATATGGATACATGTAGATGGAACTCTAAATCAAACACGGTTTGTGCTAGCTCTTTGAAACTTGACACAAGAAAGTAGTTCCAAGTTCTATCTCTATGGTTTGTTTCCTATTGATGTAGCCCTAAGCAGAGACTGGCGCAAATCTCGTTCATGGAAAGGGGTTGCCAAGATTCCAAAATCTACGAGTTTCCTGAAATCTCAGCACACATTTTTTCACCCAATCTTGATGACACTTTCAGGTAATGATCAGTACACCAATCCCACTTGTCTCACCAAATTTCGTTCTTCTAGGTTTAACCGTTCGTTGGCAGTAACAGTTTTAATTTTTAGGTTTCACTATTTTTTCCTATATGGATACATGTAGTTGGAACTCTAAATCAAACACGGTTTGCGCTAGCTCTTTGAAACTTGACCCGATAAAGTAGTTCCAAGTACTATCTCTATGGTTTGTTTCCTATTCATGTAGCCCTAAGCAGAGACTGGCGCAAATCACTTTCATGGAAGGGGATGCCAAGCTTCCAAAACCTACGAGTTTCCTGAAATCACAGCACACATTTTTTCACCCAATCTTGATGACACATTCAGGTTTGATCAGTACCCCAATCTCACTTGGTCACCAAATTTCGTTCTTCTAGGTTAAACCGTTCGTTGGCATTAACAGTTTTAATATTTAGGTTTCACTCTGTTTTCTCCTATATGGATACATGTAGTTGGAACTCTAAATAAAACACGGTTTGTGCTAGCTCTTTGAAATTTGACACAATAAAGTAGTTCCAAGTTCTATCCGTATGCATTGTTTCCTATTGATGTAGCCCTAAGCAGAGCCTGGCGCAAATCAGTTTCATGGAAAGGAGTTGCCAAGCTTCCAAAAACTACGAGTTTCCTGAAATCTCAGCACACATTTTTTCACCCAAGCTTGATGACAATTTCAAGTCAGGATAATTACCCCAATCCCACTTGGCTCAACAAATTTCGTTCTTCTAGGTTAAACCGTTCGTTGACAGTAACAGTTTTAATTTTTAGGTTTCACTCTGTTTTCTCCTATATGGATACATGTAGTTGGAAATCTAAATCAAACACGGATTGTGCTAGCTCTTTGAAACTTGACAGAATAAAGTAGTTCCAAGTTCTATCTCTATGGTTTGTTTCCTACTGATGTAGCCCTAAGCAGAGACTGGCGCAAATCACTTTCATGTAAAGGGGTTGTCAAGCTTCCAAAAAACTACGAGTTTCCTGAAAACTCAGCACACATTTTTTCACCCAATCTTGATGACACTTTCTGGTAATGATCAGTACCCCAATCCCACTTGGCTCACCAAATTTGGTTCTTCTAGGTTAAACAGT
This sequence comes from Spermophilus citellus, assembly GCF_964194105.1. Lineage (NCBI taxonomy): Eukaryota > Metazoa > Chordata > Mammalia > Rodentia > Sciuridae > Spermophilus > Spermophilus citellus. The sequence continues at coordinate 54,653,955 of NC_138187.1, forward strand.
TCGTTGGCAGTAACAGTTTTAATTTTAGGTTTCACTCTGTTTTCTCCTATATGGATACATGTAGTTGGAACTCTAAATCAAACACGGTTTGTGCTAGCTCTTTGAAACTTGACACAATAAAATAGTTCCAAGTTCTATCTCTATGGATTGTTTCCTATTGATGTATACCCAAGCAGAGACTGGCGCAAATCACTTTCATGGAAAGGTGTTGCCAAGCTTCAAAAAAACTACGAGTTTCCTGAAATCTCAGCACACTTTTTTTCACCCAATCTTGATGACACTTTCAGGTCACGATCAGTACCCCAATCCCACTTGGCTCACCAAATTTTGTTTCTTGGTTAAACCGTTCATTGGCAGTAACAGTTTTAATTTTTAGGTTTCACTCTGTTTTCTTCTATATGGATACATGTATTTGGAACTCTAAATCAAACATGGTTTGTGCTAGCTCTTTGAAACTTGACACACGAAAGTAGTTCCAAGTTCTATATCTATGGTGTGTTTCCTATTGATGTAGCCCTAAGTAGAGACTGGCGCGAATCACTTTCATGGAAAGGGGTTGCCAAGCTTCCAAAAAACTACGAGTTTCCTGAAATCTCAGCACACATTTTTTCAAACAATCTTGATGACACTTTCAGGTGATGATCATTACCCCAACCCCACTTTTCTCACCAAATTTCGTTCTTCTAGGTTAACTCGTTCGTTGGCATTAACAGTTTAAATTTTTAGGTTTCAATCTGTTTTCTCCTATATGGATACATGTAGTTGGAACTCTAAATCAAACACGGTTTGTGCTAGCTCTTTGAAATTTGACACAATAAAGTAGTTCCAAGTTCTATCCCCATGCATTTTTTCCTATTGATATAGCCCTAAGCAGAGACTGGCGCAAATCACTTTCATCGAAAGGGGTTGCCAAGCTTCCAAAAACTACGAGTTTCCTGAAATCTCAGCACACATTTTTTCACCCAAGCTTGATGACACTTTCAGGTCAGGATCAGTACCCCAATCCCACTTGGCTCAACAAATTTCGTTCTTCTACGTTAAACCGTTTGTTGGCAGTAACAGTTTTAATTTTTAGGTTTCACTCTGTTTTCTCCTATATGGATACATGTAGTTGGAACTCTAAATCAAACACGGTTTGTGCTAGCTCTTTGAAACTTGACACAAGAAAGTAGTTCCAAGTTCTATCTCTATGGATTGTTTCCTATTGATGTAGCCCCCAGCAGACACTGGCGCAAATCACTTACATGGAAAGGGGTTGCCACGCTTCCAAAAAACTACGAGTTTCCTGAAAACTCAGCACACATTTTTTCACCCAATCTTGATGACACTTTCAGGTAATGATCAGTACCCCAATTTCGCTTTTCTCACCAAATTTCGTTCTTCTAGGTGAAACCGTTCGTTTGCAGTAACAGTTTTAATTTTCGGGTTTCACTCTGTTTTCTCCTATATGGATACATGTAGTTGGAACTGTAAATCAAAGACGGTTTGTGGTAGCTCTTTGAAACTTGACACAATAATGTAGTTCCAAGTTCTATCTCTATGGTTTGTTTCCTATTGATGTAGTCCTAAGCAGATACAGGCGCAAATCACTTTCATGGAAAGGCTTTGCCAAGCAACCAAAAAACTAAGAGTTTCCTGAAATCTCAGCACACATTTTTTCACCCAATCTTTATGACACTTTCAGGTAATGATCAGAACCCGAATCCACTTGGCTCACCAAATTTCGTTCTTCTAGTTTAAACCGTTCGTTGGCAGTAACAGTTTTAATTTTTAGTTTCACTCTGTTTTCTCCTATATGGATACATGTAGTTGGAACTCTAAATCAAACACGGTTTGTGCTAGCTCTTTGAAATTTGACACAATAAAGTAGTTCCAAGTTCTATCCCCATGCATTTTTTCCTATTGATATAGCCCTAAGCAGAGACTGGCGCAAATCACTTTCATCGAAAGGGGTTGCCAAGCTTCCAAAAACTACGAGTTTCCTGAAATCTCAGCACACATTTTTTCACCCAAGCTTGATGACACTTTCAGGTCAGGATCAGTACCCCAATCCCACTTGGCTCAACAAATTTCGTTCTTCTACGTTAAACCGTTTGTTGGCAGTAACAGTTTTAATTTTTAGGTTTCACTCTGTTTTCTCCTATATGGATACATGTAGTTGGAACTCTAAATCAAACACGGTTTGTGCTAGCTCTTTGAAACTTGACACAAGAAAGTAGTTCCAAGTTCTATCTCTATGGATTGTTTCCTATTGATGTAGCCCCCAGCAGACACTGGCGCAAATCACTTACATGGAAAGGGGTTGCCACGCTTCCAAAAAACTACGAGTTTCCTGAAAACTCAGCACACATTTTTTCACCCAATCTTGATGACACTTTCAGGTAATGATCAGTACCCCAATTTCGCTTTTCTCACCAAATTTCCTTCTTCTAGGTGAAACCGTTCGTTTGCAGTAACAGTTTTAATTTTCGGGTTTCACTCTGTTTTCTCCTATATGGATACATGTAGTTGGAACTGTAAATCAAAGACGGTTTGTGGTAGCTCTTTGAAACTTGACACAATAATGTAGTTCCAAGTTCTATCTCTATGGTTTGTTTCCTATTGATGTAGTCCTAAGCAGATACAGGCGCAAATCACTTTCATGGAAAGGCTTTGCCAAGCAACCAAAAAACTAAGAGTTTCCTGAAATCTCAGCACACATTTTTTCACCCAATCTTTATGACACTTTCAGGTAATGATCAGAACCCGAATCCACTTGGCTCACCAAATTTCGTTCTTCTAGTTTAAACCGTTCGTTGGCAGTAACAGTTTTAATTTTTAGTTTCACTCTGTTTTCTCCTATATAGATACATGTAGTTGGAAATCTAAATCAAAGACGATTTGGGCTAGCTCTTTGAAACTTGACACAATAAAGTAGTTAAAAGGTCTATCTCTATGGTTTGTTTCCTATTGATGTAGCCCTAAGCAGAGACTGGCGCAAATCACTTTCATGGAAAGGGATTGCCAAGCTTCCAAAAAACTACGAGTTTCCTGAAATCTCAGCACACATTTTTTCACCCAATTTTGATGACACTTTCAGGTCACGATCAGTACCCCAATCCCACTTGGCTCAACAAATTTCGTTCTTCTAGGTTAAACCATCCGTTGGCAGTAACAGTTTTAATTTTTAGGTTTCACTCTGTTTTCTCCTATATGGATACATGTAGTTGGAACTCTGAATCAAACACGGTTTGTGCTAGCTCTTTGAAACTTGACACAAGTAAGTAGTTCCAAGTTCTATCTCTATGGATTGTTTCCTAATGATGTAGCCCCCAGCAGACACTGGCGCAAATCACTTACATGGAAAGGGGATGCCACGCTTCCAAAAAACTACGAGTTTCCTGAAAACTCAGCACACATTTTTTCACCCAATCCTGATGACACTTTCAGGTTATCATCAGTACCCCAATCCCACTTGGTCACCAAATTTCATTCTTATAGGTTAAACCGTTCGTTGGCATTAACAGTTTTAATATTTAGGTTTCACTCTGTTTTCTCCTATATGGATACATGTAGTTGGAACTCTAAATAAAACACGGTTTGTGCTAGCTCTTTGAAATTTGACACAATAAACTAGTTCCAAGTTCTATCCCTATGCATTGTTTCCTATTGATGTAGCCCTAAGCAGAGACTGGCGCAAATCACTTTCATGGAAAGGAGTTGCCAAGCTTCCAAAAACTACGAGTTTCCTGAAATCTCAGCACACATTTTTTCACCCAAGCTTGATGACACTTTCAGGTCAGGATCAGTACCCCAATCCCACTTGGCTCAACAAATTTCGTTCTTCTAGGTTAAACCGTTCGTTGACAGTAACAGTTTTAATTTTTATGTTTCACTCTGTTTTCTCCTATATGGATACATGTAGTTGGAACTCTAAATCAAACACGGTTTGTGCTAGCTCTTTGAAACTTGACACAATAAAATAGTTCCAAGTTCTATCTCTATGGATTGTTTCCTATTGATGTATACCCAAGCAGAGACTGGCGCAAATCACTTTCATGGAAAGGTGTTGCCAAGCTTCCAAAAAATTACGAGTTTCCTGAAATCTCAGCACACTTTTTTTCACCCAATCTTGATGACACTTTCAGGTCACGCTCAGTACCCCAATCCCACTTGGCTCACCAAATTTTGTTTCCTGGTTAAAGCGTTCATTGGCAGTAACAGTTTTAATTTTTAGGTTTCACTCTGTTTTCTTCTATATGGATACATGTAGTTGGAACTCTAAATCAAATATGGTTTGTGCTAGCTGTTTGAAACTTGACACAATAAAGTAGTTCCAAGTTCTATCTCTATGGTTTCTTTACTATTGATGTAGCCCTAAGCAGAGACTGGCGCAAATCACTTTCATGGAAAGGGGTTGCCAAGCTTCCAAAAACTACGAGTTTCCTGAAATCTCAGCACACATTTTTTCAAACAATCTTGATGACACTTTCAGGTCATGATCAGTACCCCAATCCCACTTGGCACACCAAATTTCGTTCTTCTAGGTTAAACCTTCGTTGGAAGTAACAGTTTTAATTTTTAGGTATCACTCTCTTTTCTTTTATATCGATACATATAGTTGAAACTCTAAATCAAAGACGGTTTCTGCTAGCTCTTTGAAACTTGACACAAGAAAGTAGTTCCAAGTTCTATCTCTATGGATTGTTTCCTATTGATGTAGCCCTAAGCAGAGACTGGAGCAGATCACTTTCATGGAAAGGGATTGAAAGCTTCCAAAAAACTACGAGTTTCCTGAAATCTCAGCACACATTTTTTCACCCAATCTTGATGACACTTTCAGGTAATGATCAGTACCCCAATCCCACTTCGCTCAAGAAATTTCATTCTTCTAACTTAAACCGTCCGTTGGCAGTAACAGTTTTAATTTTTAGGTTTCACTCTGTTTTCTCCTATATGGATACATGTAGTTGGAACTCTGAATCAAACACGGTTTGTGCTAGCTCTTTGAAACTTGACACAAGAAAGTAGTTCCAAGTTGTATCTCTATGAATTGTTTCCTATTGACGTAGCCCCCAGCAGACACTGGCGCAAATCACTTACATGGAAATTGGTTGCCACGCTTCCAAAAAACTACGAGTTTCCTGAAAACTCAGCACACATTTTTTCACCCAATCTTGATGACACTTTCAGGTAATGATCAGTACCCCAATTTCGCTTTTCTCACCAAATTTCGTTCTTCTAGGTGAAACCGTTCGTTTGCAGTAACAGTTTTAATTTTCGGGTTTCACTCTGTTTTCTCCTATATGGATACATGTAGTTGGAACTGTAAATCAAAGTCGGTTTGTGGTAGCTCTTTGAAACTTGAAACAATAATGTAGTTCCAAGTTCTATCTCTATGGTTTGTTTCCTATTGATGTAGTCCTAAGCAGATACAGGCGCAAATCACTTTCATGGAAAGGCTTTGCCAAGCAACCAAAAAACTACGAGTTTCCTGAAATCTCAGCACACATTTTTTCACCCAATCTTGATGACACTTTCAGGTAATGATCAGAACCCGAATCCACTTGGCTCACCAAATTTCCTTCTTCTAGGTTAAACCGTTCGTTGGCAGTAACAGTTTTAATTTTTAGTTTCACTCTGTTTTCTCCTATATAGATACATGTAGTTGGAACTCTAAATCAAAGACGATTTGGGCTAGCTCTTTGAAACTTGACACAATAATGTAGTTCCAAGTTCTATCTCTATGGTTTGTTTCCTATTGATGTAGCCCTAAGCAGAGACTGGCGCAAATCACTTTCATGGAAAGGGATTGCCAAGCTTCCAAAAAACTACGAGTTTCCTGAAATCTCAGCACACATTTTTTCACCCAATTTTGATGACACTTTCAGGTCACGATCAGTACCCCAATCCCACTTGGCTCAACAAATTTCGTTCTTCTAGGTTAAACCATCCGTTGGCAGTAACAGTTTTAATTTTTAGGTTTCATTCTGTTTTCTCCTATATGGATACATGTAGTTGGAACTCTGAATCAAACACGGTTTGTGCTAGCTCTTTGAAACTTGACACAAGAAAGTAGTTCCAAGTTCTATCTCTATGGATTGTTTCCTAATGATGTAGCCCCCAGCAGACACTGGCGCAAATCACTTACATGGAAAGGGGATGCCACGCTTCCAAAAAACTACGAGTTTCCTGAAAACTCAGCACACATTTTTTCACCCAATCTTGATGACACTTTCAGGTAATGATCTGTACCCCAAATTCGCTTTTCTCACCAAATTTCGTTCTTCTAGGTGAAACCGTTCGTTTGCAGTAACAGTTTTAATTTTGGGGTTTCACTCTGTTTTCTCTTATATGGATACATTTATTTGGAACTCTATATCAAACACGATTTGTGCTAGCTCTTTGAAACTTGACACAATAATGTAGTTCCAAGTTCTATCTCTATGGTTTGTTTCCTATTGATGTAGTCCTAAGCAGAGACAGGCGCAAATCACTTTCATGGAAAGGCTTTGCCAAGCAACCAAAAAACTACGAGTTTCCTGAAATCTCAGCACTCATTTTTTCACCCAATCTTGATGACACTTTCAGGTAATGATCAGAACCCAAATCCACTTGGCTCACCAAATTTCGTTCTTCTAGGTTAAACCGTTCGTTGGTAGTAACAGTTTTAATTTTTAGGTTTCACTCTGTTTTCTCCTATGTGGGTACATGTATGTGGAACTCTAAATCTAACACTGTTTGTGCTAGCTCTTTGAAACTTGACACAATAAAGAAGTTCCAAGTTCTATCTCTATTGTTTGTTTCCTATTGACGTAGCCATAAGCAGAGACCGGCGCAAATCACTTTCATTGAAAGGGGTTGACAAGCTTCCAAAAAACTACGAGTTTCCTGAAATCTCAGCACACATTTTTTCACCCAATCTTGATGACACTTTCAGTTAATGATCAGTACCCCAATCCCACTTGGCTCACCAAATTTTGTTCTTCTAGGTTAAACCGTTCGTTGGCAGTAACAGTTTTAATTTTTAGGTTTCACTCTGTTTTCTCCCTTATGGATACATGTATTTGGAACTCTAAATCAAACATGGTTTGTGCTAGCTCTTTGAAACTTGACACAATAAAATAGTTCCAAGTTCTATTTCTATAGTTTGTTTCCTATTGATGTAGCCCTAAGCAGAGACTGGCACAAATCTCTTTCATGGAAAGGGGTTGCCAAGTTTCCAAAAAACTACGAATTTCCTGAAATCTCAGCACACATTTTTTCACCCAAACTTGATGTCACTTTCAGATAATGATCAGTACCCCAATCCCACTTGGCTCACCAAATTTCGTTCTTCTAGGTTAAACCGTTCATTGGCAGTAACAGTTTTAATTTTTAGGTTTCACTCTGTTTTCTCCTATATGGATACATGTAGTTGGAACTCTAAATCAAAGACGGTTTGTGCTAGCTCTTTGAAACTTGACACAATACAGTAGTTCCAAGTTCTATCTCTATGGTTTGTTTCCTATTGATGTAGCCCTAAGCAGAGACTGGCGCAAATCACTTTCATGGAAAGGGGTTCCCAAGCTTCCAAAAAACTACGAGTTTCCTGAAATCTCAGCACACATTTTTTCACGCAATCTTGATGACACTTTCAGGTAATGATCAGTACCCCAATCCTCCTTGGCTCAGCAAATTTCGTTCTTCTAGGTTAAACCATTCGTTGGCAGTAACTGTTTTAATTTTCAGGTTTCACTCTGTTTTCTCCTATATGGATACATGTAGTTGGAACTCTAAATTAAACACGGTTTGTGCCAGCTCTTTGAAACTTGACACAAGAAAGTAGTTCCAAGTTCTATCTCTATGGATTGTTTCCTAATGATGTAGCCCCCAGCAGACACTGGCTCAAATCACTTACATGGAAAGGGGATGCCACGCTTGCAAAAAACTACGAGTTTCCTGAAAACTCAGCACACATTTTTTCACCCAATCTTGATGACACTTTCAGGTAATGATCTGTACCCCAAATTCGCTTTTCTCACCAAATTTCGTTCTTCTAGGTGAAACCGTTCGTTTGCAGTAACAGTTTTAATTTTGGGGTTTCACTCTGTTTTCTCTTATATGGATACATTTAGTTGGAACTCTATATCAAACACGATTTGTGCTAGCTCTTTGAAACTTGACACAATAATGTAGTTCCAAGTTCTATCTCTATGGTTTGTTTCCTATTGATGTAGTCCTAAGCAGAGACAGGCGCAAATCACTTTCATGGAAAGGCTTTGCCAAGCAACCAAAAAACAACGAGTTTCCTGAAATCTCAGCACTCATTTTTTCACCCAATCTTGATGACACTTTCAGGTAATGATCAGAACCCAAATCCACTTGGCTCACCAAATTTCGTTCTTCTAGGTTAAACCGTTCGTTGGCAGTAACAGTTTTAATTTTTAGGTTTCACTCTGTTTTCTCCTATGTGGGTACATGTAGGTGGAACTCTAAATCTAACACGGTTTGTGCTAGCTCTTTGAAACTTGACACAATAAAGAAGTTCCAAGTTCTATCTCTATTGTTTGTTTCCTATTGATGTAGCCCTAAGCAGAGACCGGCGCAAATCACTTTCATTGAAAGGGGTTGCCAAGCTTCCAAAAAACTACGAGTTTCCTGAAATCTCAGCACACATTTTTTCACCCAATCTTGATGACACTTTCAGTTAATTATCAGTACCCCAATCCCACTTGGCTCACCAAATTTTGTTCTTCTATGTTAAACCGTTCGTTGGCAGTAACAGTTTTAATTTTTAGGTTTCACTCTGTTTTCTCCCTTATGGATACATGTATTTGGAACTCTAAATCAAACATGGTTTGTGCTAGCTCTTTGAAACTTGACACAATAAAATAGTTCCAAGTTCTATTTCTATGGTTTGTTTCCTATTGATGTAGCCCTAAGCAGAGACTGGCACAAATCTCTTTCATGGAAAGGGGTTGCCAAGTTTCCAAAAAACTACGAATTTCCTGAAATCTCTGCACACATTTTTTCACCCAAACTTGATGTCACTTTCAGATAATGATCAGTACCCCAATCCCACTTGGCTCACCAAATTTCGTTCTTCTAGGTTAAACCGTTCATTGGCAGTAACAGTTTTAATTTTTAGGTTTCACTCTGTTTTCTCCTATATGGATACATGTAGTTGGAACTCTAAATCAAAGACGGTTTGTGCTAGCTCTTTGAAACTTGACACAATACAGTAGTTCCAAGTTCTATCTCTATGGTTTGTTTCCTATTGATGTAGCCCTAAGCAGAGACTGGCGCATATCACTTTCATGGAAAGGGGTTCCCAAGCTTCCAAAAAACTACGAGTTTCCTGAAATCTCAGCACACATTTTTTCACGCAATCTTGATGACACTTTCAGGTAATGATCAGTACCCCAGTCCTCCTTGGCTCAGCAAATTTCGTTCTTCTAGGTTAAACAGTTCGTTGGCAGTAACAGTTTTAATTTTTAGGTTTCACTCTGTTTTCTCCTATATGGATACATGTAGTTGGAACTCTAAATCTAACATGGTTTGTGTTAGCTCTTTGAAACTTGACAAAATAAAGTAGTTCCAAGTTCTATGTCTATGTTTTGGTTCCTATTGATGTAGCCCTAAGCAGAGACTGTCGCAAAACACTTTCATGGAAAGGGGTTGCCAAGCTTCCAAAAAACTACGAGTTTCCTGAAATCTCAGCACACATTTTTTCACCCAATCTTGATGACACTTTAAGTTAATGATCAGTACCCCAAACCACTTGGCTCACCAAATTTTGTTCTTCTAGGTTAAACCGTTCGTTGGCAGTAACAGTTTTAATTTTTAGGTTTCACTCTGTTTTCTCCTATATGGGTACATGTAGGTGGAAATCTAAATCAAAGACGGTTTGTGCTAGCACTTTGAAACTTGACAAAATAAAGTAGTTCCATGTTCTATCTCTATGGTTTGTTTCCTATTGATGTAGCCCTAAGCAGAGACTGGTGCAAATCACTTTCATGGAAAGGGGTTGCCAAGCTTCCAAAAAACTACGAGTTTCCTGAAATCTCAGCACACATTTTTTCACCCAAACTTTATGACACATTCAGGTAATGATCAGTACCCCAATGCTCCTTGGCTCACCAAATTTCATTCTTCTAGGTTAAACAGTTCGTTGGCAGTAACAGTTTTAATATTTAGGTTTTACTCTGTTTTCTCCTATATGGATACATGTAGTTGGAACTCTAAATCAAACACGGTTTGTGCTAGCTCTTTGAAACTTGACACAATAAAGTAGTTCCAAGTTCTATCTCTATGTTTTGTTTCCTACTGATGTAGCCCTAAGCAGAGACTGTCGCAAATCACTTTCATGGAAAGTGGTTGCCAAGCTTCCAAAAAACTACGAGTTTCCTGAAATCTCAGCACACATTTTTTCACCCAAGCTTGATGACACTTTCAGGTAATGATCAGTACCCCCATCCTCCTTGGCTCACCAAATTTCGTTCTTCTAGGTTAAACCATTCGTTGGCAGTAACAGTTTTAATATTTAGGTTTTACTCTGTTTTCTCCTATATGGATACATGTAGTTGGAACTCTAAATCAAACACGGTTTGTGCTAGCTCTTTGAAACTTGAAACAATCATGTAGTTCCAAGTTCTATCTCTATGGTTTTTTTCCTATTGATGTAGCCCTAAGCAGAGACCGGCGCAAATCCCTTTCATGGAAAGGGGTTGCCAAGCTTCCAAAAAACTACGAGTTTCCTGAAATCTCAGCACACATTTTTTACCCAATCTTGATGACACTTTCAGTTAATGATCAGTACCCCAATCCCACTTGGCTCACCAAATTTCCTTCTCCTAGGTTAAACCGTTCGTTGGCAGTAACAGTTTTAATTTTAATGTTTCACTCTGTTTTCTCCTATATGGATTCATGTAATTGGAACTCTATATCAAACATGATTTGTGCTAGCTCTTTGAAACTGGACTCAATTATGTAGTTCCAAGTTCTATCTCTATGGTTTGTTTCCTATTGATGTAGCCCTAAGCAGAGACTGGCACAAATCACTTTCATGGAAAGGGATTGCCAAGCTTCCAAAAAACTACGAGTTTCCTGAAATCTCAGCACACATTTTTTCACCCAATTTTGATGACACTTTCAGGTCACGATCAGTACCCCAATCCCACTTGGCTCAACAAATTTCGTTCTTCTAGGTTAAACCATCCGTTGGCAGTAACAGTTTTAATTTTTAGGTTTCATTCTGTTTTCTCCTATATGGATACATGTAGTTGGAACTCTGAATCAAACACGGTTTGTGCTAGCTCTTTGAAACTTGACACAAGAAAGTAGTTCCAAGTTCTATCTCTATGGATTGTTTCCTAATGATGTAGCCCCCAGCAGACACTGGCGCAAATCACTTACATGGAAAGGGGATGCCACGCTTCCAAAAAACTACGAGTTTCCTGAAAACTCAGCACACATTTTTTCACCCAATCTTGATGACACTTTCAGGTAATGATCTGTACCCCAAATTCGCTTTTCTCACCAAATTTCGTTCTTCTAGGTGAAACCGTTCGTTTGCAGTGCAGTTTTAATTTTGGGGTTTCACTCTGTTTTCTCTTATATGGATACATTTAGTTGGAACTCTATATCAAACACGATTTGTGCTAGCTCTTTGAAACTTGACACAATAATGTAGTTCCAAGTTCTATCTCTATGGTTTGTTTCCTATTGATGTAGTCCTAAGCAGAGACAGGCGCAAATCACTTTCATGGAAAGGCTTTGCCAAGCAACCAAAAAACTACGAGTTTCCTGAAATCTCAGCACTCATTTTTTCACCCAATCTTGATGACACTTTCAGGTAATGATCAGAACCCAAATCCACTTGGCTCACCAAATTTCGTTCTTCTAGGTTAAACCGTTCGTTGGCAGTAACAGTTTTAATTTTTAGGTTTCACTCTGTTTTCTCCTATGTGGGTACATGTAGGTGGAACTCTAAATCTAACACGGTTTGTGCTAGCTCTTTGAAACGTGACACAATAAAGAAGTTCCAAGTTCTATCTCTATTGTTTGTTTCCTATTGATGTAGCCCTAAGCAGAGACCGGCGCAAATCACTTTCATTGAAAGGGGTTGCCAAGCTTCCAAAAAACTACGAGTTTCCTGAAATCTCAGCACACATTTTTTTCACCCAATCTTGATGACACTTTCAGGTAATGATCAGTACCCCAATCCTCCTTGGCTCAGCAAATTTCGTTCTTCTAGGTTAAACCATTCGTTGGCAGTAACTGTTTTAATTTTCAGGTTTCACTCTGTTTTCTCCTATATGGATACATGTAGTTGGAACTCTAAATCAAACACGGTTTGTGCTAGCTCTTTGAAACTTGACACAATAATGTATTTCCAAGTTCTATCTCTATGGTTTGTTTCTTATTGATGTAGCCCTAAGCAGAGACTGGCGCAAATCACTTCCATGGAAAGGGGTTGCGAAGCTTCCAAAAAACTACGAGTTTCCTGAAATCTCAGCACACATTTTTTCACCGAATCTTGATGACACTTTCTGGTAATGATCAGTACCCCAATCCCACTTGGCTCACCAAATTTCGTTCTTCTAGGTTAAACCGTTCGTTGGCAGTAACAGTTTTAATATTTAGGTTTCACTCTGTTTTCTCCTATATGGATACATGTAGTTGGAACTCTAAATCTAACATGGTTTGTGTTAGCTCTTTGAAACTTGACAAAATAAAGTAGTTCCAAGTTCTATGTCTATGTTTTGGTTCCTATTGATGTAGCCCTAAGCAGAGACTGTCGCAAAACACTTTCATGGAAAGGGATTGCCAAGCTTCCAAAAAACTACGAGTTTCCTGAAATCTCAGCACCCATTTTTTCACCCAATCTTGATGACACTTTAAGTTAATGATCAGTACCCCAAACCACTTGGCTCACCAAATTTTGTTCTTCTAGGTTAAACCGTTGGTTGGCAGTAACAGTTTTAATTTTTAGGTTTCACTCTGTTTTCTCCTATATGGGTACATGTAGGTGGAAATCTAAATCAAAGACGGTTTGTGCTAGCACTTTGAAACTTGACAAAATAAAGTAGTTCCATGTTCTATCTCTATGGTTTGTTTCCTATTGATGTAGCCCTAAGCAGAGACTGGTGCAAATCACTTTCATGGAAAGGGGTTGCCAAGCTTCCAAAAAACTACGAGTTTCCTGAAATCTCAGCACACATTTTTTCACCCAAACTTTATGACACATTCAGGTAATGATCAGTACCCCAATGCTCCTTGGCTCACCAAATTTCATTCTTCTAGGTTAAACAGTTCGTTGGCAGTAACAGTTTTAATATTTAGGTTTTAATCTGTTTTCTCCTATATGGATACATGTAGTTGGAACTCTAAATCAAACACGGTTTGTGCTAGCTCTTTGAAAGTTGACACAATAAAGTAGTTCCAAGTTCTATCTCTATGTTTTGTTTCCTACTGATGTAGCCCTAAGCAGAGACTGTCGCAAATCACTTTCATGGAAAGTGGTTGCCAAGCTTCCAAAAAACTACGAGTTTCCTGAAATCTCAGCACACATTTTTTCACCCAAGCTTGATGACACTTTCAGGTAATGATCAGTACCCCAATCCTCCTTGGCTCACCAAATTTCGTTCTTCTAGGTTAAACCATTCGTTGGCAGTAACAGTTTTAATATTTAGGTTTTACTCTGTTTTCTCCTATATGGATACATGTACTTGGAACTCTAAATCAAACACGGTTTGTGCTAGCTCTTTGAAACTTGACACAATCATGTAGTTCCAAGTTCTATCTCTATGGTTTTTTCCTATTGATGTAGCCGTAAGCAGAGACCGGCGCAAATCACTTTCATGGAAAGGGGTTGCCAAGCTTCCAAAGAACTACGAGTTTCCTGAAATCTCAGCACACATTTTTTCACCCAATCTTGATGACACTTTCAGTTAATGATCAGTACCCCAATCCCACTTGGCACACCAAATTTCGTTCTCCTAGGTTAAACCGTTCGTTGGCAGTAACAGTTTTAATTTTAATGTTTCACTCTGTTTTCTCGTATATGGATTCATGTAATTGGAACTCTATATCAAACATGATTTGTGCTAGCTCTTTGAAACTGGACTCAATAATGTAGTTCCAAGTTCTATCTCTATGGTTTGTTTCCTATTGATGTAGCCCTAAGCAGAGACTGGTGCAAATCACTTTCATGGAAAGGGATTGCCAAGCTTCCAAAAAACTACGAGTTTCCTGAAATCTCAGCACACATTTTTTCACCCAATTTTGATGACACTTTCAGGTCACGATCAGTACCCCAATCCCACTTGGCTCAACAAATTTCGTTCTTCTAGGTTAAACCATCCGATGGCAGTAACAGTTTTAATTTTTAGGTTTCATTCTGTTTTCTCCTATATGGATACATGTAGTTGGAATTCTGAATCAAACACGGTTTGTGCTAGCTCTTTGAAACTTGACACAAGAAAGTAGTTCCAAGTTCTATCTTTATGGATTGTTTCCTAATGATGTAGCCCCCAGCAGACACTGGCGCAAATCACTTACATGGAAAGGGGATGCCACGCTTCCAAAAAACTACGAGTTTCCTGAAAACTCAGCACACATTTTTTCACCCAATCTTGATGACACTTTCAGGTAATTATCAGTACCCCAATCCCACTTGGCTCAACAAATTTCGTTCTTCTAGGTTAAACCGTCCATTGGCAGTAACAGTTTTAATTTTTAGGTTTCACTCTGTTTTCTCCTATATGGATACATGTAGTTGGAACTCTGAATCAAACACGGTTTGTGCTAGCTCTTTGAAACTTGACACAAGAAAGTAGTTCCAAGTTCTATCACTATGGATTGTTTCCTATTGATGTAGCCCCCAGCAGACACTGGCGCAAATCACTTACATGGAAAGGGGTTGCCACGCTTCCAAAAAACTACGAGTTTCCTGAAAACTCAGCACACATTTTTTCACCCAATCTTGATGACACTTTCAGGTAATGATCAGTACCCCAATTTCGCTTTTCTCACCAAATTTCGTTCTTCTAGGTGAAACCGTTCGTTTGCAGTAACAGTTTTAATTTTGGGGTTTCACTCTGTTTTCTCCTATATGGATACATGTAGTTGGAACTGTAAATCAAAGACGGTTTGTGGTAGCTCTTTGAAACTTGACACAATAATGTAGTTCCAAGTTCTATCTCTATGGTTTGTTTCCTATTGATGTAGTCCTAAGCAGATACAGGCGCAAATCACTTTCATGGAAAGGCTTTGCCAAGCAACCAAAAAACTACGAGTTTCCTGAAATCTCAGTACACATTTTTTCACCCAATCTTGATGACACTTTCAGGTAATGATCAGAACCCGAATCCACTTGGCTCACCAAATTTCGTTCTTCTAGGTTAAACCGTTCGTTGGCAGTAATAGTTTAAATTTTTAGTTTCACTCTGTTTTCTCCTATATAGATACATGTAGTTGGAACTCTAAATCAAAGACGATTTGGGCTAGCTCTTTGAAACTTGACACAATAAAGTAGTTCCAAGTTCTATCTCTATGGTTTGTTTCCTATTGATGTAGCCCTAAGCAGAGACTGGCGCAAATCACTTTCATGGAAAGGGATTGCCAAGCTTCCAAAAAACTACGAGTTTCCTGAACTCTCAGCACACATTTTTTCACCCAATTTTGATGACACTTTCAGGTCACGATCAGTACCCCAATCCCACTTGGCTCAACAAATTTCGTTCTTCTAGGTTAAACCATCCGTTGGCAGTAACAGTTTTAATTTTTAGGTTTCACTCTGTTTTCTCCTATGTGGGTACATGTAGGTGGAACTCTAAATCTAACACGGTTTGTGCTAGCTCTTTGAAACTTGACACAATAAAGAAGTTCCAAGTTCTATCTCTATTGTTTGTTTCCTATTGATGTAGCCCTAAGCAGAGACCGGCGCAAATCACTTTCATTGAAAGGGGTTGCCAAGCTTCCAAAAAACTACGAGTTTCCTGAAATCTCAGCACACATTTTTTCACCGAATCTTGAAGACACTTTCGGGTAATGATCAGTACCCCAATCCCACTTGGCTCACCAAATTTCGTTCTTCTAGGTTAAACCGTTCGTGGGCAGTAACAGTTTTAATTTTTAGGTTTCACTCTGTTTTCTCCTATATGGATACATGTAGTTGGAACTCTAAATCTAACATGGTTTGTGTTAGCTCTTTGAAACTTGACAAAATAAAGTAGTTCCAAGTTCTATGTCTATGTTTTGGTTCCTATTGATGTAGCCCTAAGCAGAGACTGTCGCAAAACACTTTCATGGAAAGGGGTTGCCAAGCTTCCAAAAAACTACGAGTTTCCTGAAATCTCAGCACACATTTTTTCACCCAAACTTTATGACACATTCAGGTAATGATCAGTACCCCAATCCTCCTTGGCTCACCAAATTTCATTCTTCTAGGTTAAACAGTTCGTTGGCAGTAACAGTTTTAATATTTAGGTTTTACTCTGTTTTCTCCTATATGGATACATGTAGATGGAACTCTAAATCAAACACGGTTTGTGCTAGCTCTTTGAAACTTGACACAATAAAGTAGTTCCAAGTTCTATCTCTATGTTTTGTTTCCAATTGATGTAGCCCTAAGCAGAGACTGTCGCAAATAACTTACATGGAAAGTGGTTGCCAAGCTTCCAAAAAACTACGAGTTTCCTGAAATCTCAGCACACATTTTTTCACCCAAACTTGATGACACTTTCAGGTCAGGATCAGTACCCCAATCCCACTTGGCTCAACAAATTTCGTTCTTCTAGGTTAAACCGTTTGTTGGCAGTAACAGTTTTAATTTTTAGGTTTCACTCTGTTTTCTCCTATATGGATACATGTAGTTGGAACTCTAAATCAAATATGGTTTGTGCTAGCTGTTTGAAACTTGACACAATAAAGTAGTTCCAAGTTCTATCTCTATGGTTTCTTTCCTATTGATGTAGCCCTAAGCAGAGACTGGCGCAAATCACTTTCATGGAAAGGGGTTGCCAAGCTTCCAAAAACTACGAGTTTCCTGAAATCTCAGCACACATTTTTTCAAACAATCTTGATGACACTTTCAGGTCATGATCAGTACCCCAATCCCACTTGGCTCACCAAATTTCGTTCTTCTAGGTTAAACCGTTCGTTGGAAGTAACAGTTTTAATTTTTAGGTTTCACTCTCTTTTCTTTTATATCGATACATATAGTTGAAACTCTAAATCAAAGACGGTTTCTGCTAGCTCTTTGAAACTTGACACAAGAAAGTAGTTCCAAGTTCTATCTCTATGGATTGTTTCCTATTGATGTAGCCCTAAGCAGAGACTGGCGCAAATCACTTTCATGGAAAGGGATTGCCAAGCTTCCAAAAAACTACGAGTTTCCTGAAATCTCAGCACACATTTTTTCACCCAATCTTGATGACACTTTCAGGTAATGATCAGTACCCCAATCCCACTTGGCTCAACAAATTTCGTTCTTCTAAGTTAAACCGTCCGTTGGCAGTAACAGTTTTAATTTTTAGGTTTCACTCTGTTTTCTCCTACATGGATACATGTAGTTGGAACTCTGAATCAAACACGGTTTGTGCTAGCTCTTTGAAACTTGACACAAGAAAGTAGTTCCAAGTTGTATCTCTATGGATTGTTTCCTATTGATGTAGCCCCCAGCAGACACTGGCGCAAATCACTTACATGGAAAGTGGTTGCCACGCTTCCAAAAAACTACGAGTTTCCTGAAAACTCAGCACACATTTTTTCACCCAATCTTGATGACACTTTCAGGTAATGATCAGTACCCCAATTTCGCTTTTCTCACCAAATTTCGTTCTTCTAGGTGAAACCGTTCGTTTGCAGTAACAGTTTTAATTTTGGGGTTTCACTCTGTTTTCTCCTATATGGATACATGTAGTTGGAACTGTAAATCAAAGACGGTTTGTGGTAGCTCTTTGAAACTTGACACAATAATGTAGTTCCATGTTCTATCTCGATGGTTTGTTTCCTATTGATGTAGTCCTAAGCAGATACAGGCGCAAATCACTTTCATGGAAAGGCTTTGCCAAGCAACCAAAAAACTACGAGTTTCCTGAAATCTCAGCACACATTTTTTCACCCAATCTTGATGACACTTTCAGGTAATGATCAGAACCCGAATCCACTTGGCTCACCAAATTTCGTTCTTCTAGGTTAAACCGTTCGTTGGCAGTAATAGTTTAAATTTTTAGTTTCACTCTGTTTTCTCCTATATAGATATATGTAGTTGGAACTCTAAATCAAAGACGATTTGGGCTAGCTCTTTGAAACTTGACACAATAAAGTAGTTCCAAGGTCTATCTCTATGGTTTGTTTCCTATTGATGTAGCCCTAAGCAGAGACTGGCGCAAATCACTTTCATGGAAAGGGATTGCCAAGCTTCCAAAAAACTACGAGTTTCCTGAAATCTCAGCACATATTTTTTCACCCAATTTTGATGACACTTTCAGGTCACGATCAGTACCCCAATCCCACTTGGCTCAACAAATTTCGTTCTTCTAGGTTAAACCATCCGTTGGCAGTAACAGTTTTAATTTTTAGGTTTCACTCTGTTTTCTCCTATGTGGGTACATGTAGGTGGAACTCTAAATCTAACACGGTTTGTGCTAGCTCTTTGAAACTTGACACAATAAAGAAGTTCCAAGTTCTATCTCTATTGTTTGTTTCCTATTGATGTAGCCCTTAGCAGAGACCGGCGCAAATCACTTTCATTGAAAGGGGTTGCCAAGCTTCCAAAAAACTACGAGTTTCCTGAAATCTCAGCACACATTTTTTCACCCAAACTTTATGACACATTCAGGTAATGATCAGTACCCCAATCCTCCTTGGCTCACCAAATTTCATTCTTCTAGGTTAAACAGTTCGTTGGCAGTAACAGTTTTAATATTTAGGTTTTACTCTGTTTTCTCCTATATGGATACATGTAGTTGGAACTCTAAATCAAACACGGTTTGTGCTAGCTCTTTGAAACTTGACACAATAAAGTAGTTCCAAGTTCTATCTCTATGTTTTGTTTCCAATTGATGTAGCCCTAAGCAGAGACTGTCGCAAATAACTTACATGGAAAGTGGTTGCCAAGCTTCCAAAAAACTACGAGTTTCCTGAAATCTCAGCACACATTTTTTCACCCAAGCTTGATGACACTTTCAGGTAATGATCAGTGCCCCAATCCTCCTTGGCTCACCAAATTTCGTTCTTCTAGGTTAAACCATTCGTTGGCAGTAACAGTTTTAATATTTAGGTTTTACTCTGTTTTCTCCTATATGGATACATGTAGTTGGAACTCTAAATTAAACACGGTTTGTGCCAGCTCTTTGAAACTTGACACAATAAAATAGTTCCAAGTTCTATCTCTATGGATTGTTTCCTATTGATGTATACCCAAGCAGAGACTGGCGCAAATCACTTTCATGGAAAGGTGTTGCCAAGCTTCAAAAAAACTACGAGTTTCCTGAAATCTCAGCACACTTTTTTTCACCCAATCTTGATGACACTTTCAGGTCACGATCAGTACCCCAATCCCACTTGCCTCACCAAATTTTGTTTCTTGGTTAAACCGTTCATTGGCAGTAACAGTTTTAATTTTTAGGTTTCACTCTGTTTTCTTCTATATGGATACATGTATTTGGAACTCTAAATCAAACATGGTTTGTGCTAGCTCTTTGAAACTTGACACCCGAAAGTAGTTCCAAGTTCTATATCTATGG
This sequence comes from Spermophilus citellus, assembly GCF_964194105.1. Lineage (NCBI taxonomy): Eukaryota > Metazoa > Chordata > Mammalia > Rodentia > Sciuridae > Spermophilus > Spermophilus citellus. Next base: position 54,673,670 of record NC_138187.1, read on the forward strand.
TGTGTTTCCTATTGATGTAGCCCTAAGCAGAGACTGGCGCGAATCACTTTCATGCAAAGGGGTTGCCAAGCTTCCAAAAAACTACGAGTTTCCTGAAATCTCAGCACACATTTTTTCAAACAATCTTGATGACACTTTCAGGTGATGATCATTACCCCAACCCCACTTTTCTCACCAAATTTCATTCTTCTAGGTTAACTCGTTCGTTGGCATTAACAGTTTAAATTTTTAGGTTTCAATCTGTTTTCTCCTATATGGATACATGTAGTTGGAACTCTAAATCAAACACGGTTTGTGCTAGCTCTTTGAAATTTGACACAATAAAGTAGTTCCAAGTTCTATCCCCATGCATTGTTTCCTATTGATATAGCCCTAAGCAGAGACTGGCGCAAATCACTTTCATCGAAAGGGGTTGCAAAGCTTCCAAAAACTACGAGTTTCCTGAAATCTCAGCACACATTTTTTCACCCAAGCTTGATGACACTTTCAGGTCAGGATCAGTACCCCTATCCCACTTGGCTCAACAAATTTCGTTCTTCTAGGTTAAACCGTTCGTTGGCAGTAACAGTTTTAATTTTTAGGTTTCACTCTGTTTTCTCCCTTATGGATACATGTATTTGGAACTCTAAATCAAACATGGTTTGTGCTAGCTCTTTGAAACTTGACACAATAAAATAGTTCCAAGTTCTATTTCTATGGTTTGTTTCCTTTTGATGTAGCCCTAAGCAGAGACTGGCACAAATCTCTTTCATGGAAAGGGGTTGCCAAGTTTCCAAAAAACTACGAATTTCCTGAAATCTCAGCACACATTTTTTCACCCAAACTTGATGTCACTTTCAGATAATGATCAGTACCCCAATCCCACTTGGCTCACCAAATTTTGTTCTTCTAGGTTAAACCGTTCATTGGCAGTAACAGTTTTAATTTTCAGGTTTCACTCTGTTTTCTCCTATATGGATACATGTAGTTGGAACTCTAAATCAAACACGGTTTGTGCAAGCTCTTTGAAACTTGACACAATAATGTATTTCCAAGTTCTATCTCTATGTTTTGTTTCCTATTGATGTAGCCCTAAGCAGAGACTGGCGCAAATCACTTCCATGGAAAGGGGTTGCGAAGCTTCCAAAAAACTACAAGTTTCCTGAAATCTCAGCACACATTTTTTCACCGAATCTTGATGACACTTTCTGGTAATGATCAGTACCCCAATCCCACTTGGCTCACCAAATTTCGTTCTTCTAGGTTAAACCGTTCGTTGGCAGTAACAGTTTTAATTTTTAGGTTTCACTCTGTTTTCTCCTATATGGATACATGTAGTTGGAACTCTAAATCTAACATGGTTTGTGTTAGCTCTTTGAAACTTGACAAAATAAAGTAGTTCCAAGTTCTATGTCTATGTTTTGGTTCCTATTGATGTAGCCCTAAGCAGAGACTGTCGCAAAACACTTTCATGGAAAGGGGTTGCCAAGCTTCCAAAAAACTACGAGTTTCCTGAAATCTCAGCACACATTTTTTCACCCAATCTTGATGACACTTTAAGTTAATGATCAGTACCCCAAACCACTTGGCTCACCAAATTTTGTTCTTCTAGGTTAAACCGTTCGTTGGCAGTAACAGTTTTAATTTTTAGGTTTCACTCTGTTTTCTCCTATATGGGTACATGTAGGTGGAAATCTAAATCAAAGACGGTTTGTGCTAGCACTTTGAAACGTGACAAAATAAAGTAGTTCCATGTTCTATCTCTATGGTTTGTTTCCTACTGATGTAGCCCTAAGCAGAGACTGGTGCAAATCACTTTCATGGAAAGGGGTTGCCAAGCTCCCAAAAAACTACGAGTTTCCTGAAATCTCAGCACACATTTTTTCACCCAAACTTTATGACACATTCAGGTAATGATCAGTACCCCAATCCTCCTTGGCTCACCAAATTTCATTCTTCTAGGTTAAACAGTTCGTTGGCAGTAACAATTTTAATATTTAGGTTTTACTCTGTTTTCTCCTATATGGATACATGTAGTTGGAACTCTAAATCAAACACGGTTTGTGCTAGCTCTTTGAAACTTGACACAATAAAGTAGTTCCAAGTTCTATCTCTATGTTTTGTTTTCTACTGATGTAGCCCTAAGCAGAGACTGTCGCAAATCACTTTCATGGAAAGTGGTTGCCAAGCTTCCAAAAAACTACGAGTTTCCTGAAATCTCAGCACACATTTTTTCACCCAAGCTTGATGACACTTTCAGGTAATGATCAGTACCCCAATCCTCCTTGGCTCACCAAATTTCGTTCTTCTAGGTTTAACCATTCGTTGGCAGTAACAGTTTTAATATTTAGGTTTTACTCAGTTTTCTCCTATATGGATGCATGTAGTTGGAACGCTAAATCAAACATGGTTTGTGCTAGCTCTTTGAAACTTGACACAATCATGTAGTTCCAAGTTCTATCTCTATGGTTTTTTTCCTATTGATGTAGCCCTAAGCAGAGACCGGCGCAAATCACTTTCATGGAAAGGGGTTGCCAAGCTTCCAAAGAACTACGAGTTTCCTGAAATCTCAGCACACATTTTTTCACCCAATCTTGATGACACTTTCAGTTAATGATCAGTACCCCAATCCCACTTGGCTCACCAAATTTCGTTCTCCTATGTTAAACCGTTCGTTGGCAGTAAAAGTTTTAATTTTAATGTTTCACTCTGTTTTCTCCTATATGGATTCATGTAATTGGAAGTCTATATCAAACATGATTTGTGCTAGCTCTTTGAAACTGGACTCAATAATGTAGTTCCAAGTTCTATCTCTATGGTTTGTTTCCTATTGATGTAGCCCTAAGCAGGGACTGGTGCAAATCACTTTCATGGAAAGGGGTTGCCAAGCTTCCAAAATCTACGAGTTTCCTGAAATCTCAGCACACATTTTTTCAAACAATCTTGATGACACTTTCAGGTGATGATCAGTACCCCAATTCCACTTGGCTCACCAAATTTCGGTCTTCTAAGTTATATCGTTCGTTGGCATTAACAGTTTTAATTTTTAGGTTTCATTCTGTTTTCTACTATATGGATACATGTAGTTGGAACTCTAAATCAAAGACGGTTTGTGCTAGCTCTTTGAAAGTTGAAACAATAACGTAGTTCCAAGTTCTATCCCTATGCATTTTTTCCTATTGATGTAGCCCTAAGCAGAGACTGGAACAAATCACTTTCATGGAAAGTGGTTGCCAAGCTTCCAAAAAAATACGAGTTTCCTGAAATCTCAGCACACATTTTTTCACCCAATCTTGATGACACTTTCAGGTCACTATCCGTACCGCAATCCCACTTGGCTCACCTAATTTCGTTCTTCTAGGTTAAACCGTTCTTTGGCAGTAACAGTTTTAATATTTATGTTTCACTCTGTTTTCTCCTATATGGATATATGTAGTTGGAACTCTAAATCAAAGATGGTTTGTGCTAGGTCTTTGAAACTTGACAAAATAAAGTAGTTCCATGTTCTATCTCTATGTTTTGTTTCCTATTGATGTAGCCCTAAGCAGAGACTGCCCCAAATCACTGTCATGGAAAGGGGTTGCCAAGCTTCCAAAAAACTGTGAGTTTCCTGAAATCTCAGCACAAAATTTTTCACCCAAACTTGATGACACTTTCAGGTAATGATCAGTACCCCAATCCTCCTTGGCTCACCAAATTTCGTTCTTCTAGGTTAAACCATTCGTTGGCAGTAACTGTTTTAATTTTCAGGTTTCACTCTGTTTTCTCCTATATGGATACATGTAGTTGGAACTCTAAATCAAACACGGTTTGTGCTAGCTCTTTGAAACTTGACACAATAAAGTAGTTCCAAGTTCTATCTCTATGGTTTGTTTCCTATTGATGTAGCCCTAAGCAGAGACTGTCACAAATCACTTCCATGGAAAGGGGTTGCGAAGCTTCCAAAAAACTACGAGTTTCCTGAAATCTCAGCACACATTTTTTCACCGAACCTTGAAGACACTTTCTGGTAATGATCAGTACCCCAATCCCACATGGCTCACCAAATTTCGTTCTTATAGTTTAAACCGTTCGTTGGCAGTAACAGTTTTAATTTTTAGTTTTCACTCTGTTTTCTCCTACATGGATACATGTAGTTGGAACTCTAAATCTAACATGGTTTGTGTTAGCTCTTTGAAACTTGACAAAATAATGTAGTTCCAAGTTCTATGTCTATGTTTTGGTTCCTATTGATGTAGCCCTAAGCAGAGACTGTCGCAAAACACTTTCATGGTAAGGGGTTGCCAAGCTTCCAAATAACTACGAGTTTCCTGACATCTCAGCACATATTTTTTCACCCAATCTTGATGACACTTTAAGTTAATGATCAGTACCCCAAACCACTTGGCTCACCAAATTTTGTTCTTCTAGGTTAAACCTTTTGTTGGCAGTAACAGTTTTAATTTTTAGGTTTCACTCTGTTTTCTCCTATATGGGTACATGTAGGTGGAAATCTAAATCAAAGACGGTTTGTGCTAGCACTTTGAAACTTGACAAAATAAAGTAGTTCCATGTTCTATCTCTATGGTTTGTTTCCTATTGATGTAGCCCTAAGTAGAGACTGGTGCAAATCACTTTCATGGAAAGGGGTTGCCAAGCTTCCAAAAAACTACGAGTTTCCTGAAATCTCAGCACACATTTTTTCACCCAAACTTTATGACACATTCAGGTAATGATCAGTACCCCAATCCTCCTTGGCTCACCAAATTTCGTTCTTCTAGGTTAAACCATTCGTTGGCAGTAACAGTTTTAATATTTACGTTTTACTCTGTTTTCTCCTATATGGATACATGTAGTTGGAACTCTAAATCAAACACGGTTTGTGCTAGCTCTTTGAAACTTGACACAATAAAGTAGTTCCAAGTTCTATCTCTATGTTTTGTTTCCAATTGATGTAGCCCTAAGCAGAGACTGTCCCAAATAACTTTCATGGAAAGTGGTTGCCAAGCTTCCAAAAAACTACGAGTTTCCTGAAAGCTCAGCACACATTTTTTCACCCAAACTTGATGACACTTTCAGGTAATGATCAGTACCCCAATCCTCCTTGGCTCACCAAATTTCGTTCTTCTAGGTTAAACCATTCGTTGGCAGTAACAGTTTTAATATTTAGGTTTTACTCAGTTTTCTCCTATATGGATACATGTAGTTGGAACTCTAAATCAAACACGGTTTGTGCTAGCTCTTTGAAACTTGACACAATCATGTAGTTTCAAGTTCTATCTCTATGGTTTTTTTCCTATTGATGTAGCCCTAAGCAGAGACCGGCGCAAATCACTTTCATGGAAAGGGGTTGCCAAGCTTCCAAAGAACTACGAGTTTCCTGAAATCTCAGCACACATTTTTTCACCCAATCTTGATGACACTTTCAGTTAATGATCAGTACCCCAATCCCACTTGGCTCACCAGATTTCGTTCTCCTAGGTTAAACCGTTCGTTGGCAGTAAAAGTTTTAATTTTAATGTTTCACTCTGTTTTCTCCTATATGGATTCATGTAATTGGAAGTCTATATCAAACATGATTTGTGCTAGCTCTTTGAAACTGGACTCAATAATGTAGTTCCAAGTTCTATCTCTATGGTTTGTTTCCTATTGATGTAGCCCTAAGCAGGGACTGGTCCAAATCACTTTCATGGAAAGGGGTTGCCAAGCTTCCAAAATCTACGAGTTTCCTGAAATCTCAGCACACATTTTTTCAAACAATCTTGATGACACTTTCAGGTGATGATCAGTACCCCAATTCCACTTGGCTCACCAAATTTCGGTCTTCTAGGTTATATCGTTCGTTGGCATTAACAGTTTTAATTTTTAGGTTTCATTCTGTTTTCTATTATATGGATACATGTAGTTGGAACTCTAAATCAAAGACGGTTTGTGCTAGCTCTTTGAAAGTTGAAAGAATAACGTAGTTCCAAGTTCTATCCCTATGCATTTTTTCCTATTGATGTAGCCTTAAGCAGAGACTGGAACAAATCACTTTCATGGAAAGTGGTTGCCAAGCTTCCAAAAAAATACGAGTTTCCTGAAATCTCAGCACACATTTTTTCACCCAATCTTGATGACACTTTCAGGTCACTATCCGTACCGCAATCCCACTTGGCTCACCTAATTTCGTTCTTCTAGGTTAAACCGTTCTTTGGCAGTAACAGTTTTAATATTTATGTTTCACTCTGTTTTCTCCTATATGGATATATGTAGTTGGAACTCTAAATCAAAGATGGTTTGTGCTAGGTCTTTGAAACTTGACACAATAAAGTAGTTCCATGTTCTATCTCTATGTTTTGTTTCCTATTGATGTTGCCCTAAGCAGAGACTGCCCCAAATCACTGTCATGGAAAGGGGTTGCCAAGCTTCCAAAAAACTGTGAGTTTCCTGAAATCTCAGCACAAAATTTTTCACCCAAACTTGATGACACTTTCAGGTAATGATCAGTACCCCAATCCTCCTTGGCTCACCAAATTTCGTTCTTCTAGGTTAAACCATTCGTTGGCAGTAACTGTTTTAATTTTCAGGTTTCACTCTGTTTTCTCCTATATGGATACATGTAGTTGGAACTCTAAATCAAACACGGTTTGTGCTAGCTCTTTGAAACCTGACACAATAAAGTAGTTCCAAGTTCTATCTCTATGGTTTGTTTCCTATTGATGTAGCCCTAAGCAGAGACTGTCACAAATCACTTCCATGGAAAGGGGTTGCGAAGCTTCCAAAAAACTACGAGTTTCCTGAAATCTCAGCACACATTTTTTCACCGAATCTTGAAGACACTTTCTGGTAATGATCAGTACCCCAATCCCACTTGGCTCACCAAATTTCGTTCTTATAGTTTAAACCGTTCGTTGGCAGTAACAGTTTTAATTTTTAGTTTTCACTCTGTTTTCTCCTACATGGATACATGTAGTTGGAACTCTAAATCTAACATGGTTTGTGTTAGCTCTTTGAAACTTGACAAAATAATGTAGTTCCAAGTTCTATGTCTATGTTTTGGTTCCTATTGATGTAGCCCTAAGCAGAGACTGTCGCAAAACACTTTCATGGAAAGGGGTTGCCAAGCTTCCAAATAACTACGAGTTTCCTGACATCTCAGCACACATTTTTTCACCCAATCTTGATGACACTTTAAGTTAATGATCAGTACCCCAAACCACTTGGCTCACCAAATTTTGTTCTTCTAGGTTAAACCTTTTGTTGGCAGTAACAGTTTTAATTTTTAGGTTTCACTCTGTTTTCTCCTATATGGGTACATGTAGGTGGAAATCTAAATCAAAGACGGTTTGTGCTAGCACTTTGAAACTTGACAAAATAAAGTAGTTCCATGTTCTATCTCTATGGTTTGTTTCCTATTGATGTAGCCCTAAGTAGAGACTGGTGCAAATCACTTTCATGGAAAGGGGTTGCCAAGCTTCCAAAAAACTACGAGTTTCCTGAAATCTCAGCACACATTTTTTCACCCAAACTTTATGACACATTCAGGTAATGATCAGTACCCCAATCCTCCTTGGCTCACCAAATTTCGTTCTTCTAGGTTAAACCATTCGTTGGCAGTAACAGTTTTAATATTTAGGTTTTACTCTGTTTTCTCCTATATGGATACATGTAGTTGGAACTCTAAATCAAACACGGTTTGTGCTAGCTCTTTGAAACTTGACACAATAAAGTAGTTCCAAGTTCTATCTCTATGTTTTTTTTCCAATTGATGTAGCCCTAAGCAGAGACTGTCCCAAATAACTTTCATGGAAAGTGGTTGCCAAGCTTCCAAAAAACTACGAGTTTCCTGAAATCTCAGCACACATTTTTTCACCCAAACTTGATGACACTTTCAGGTAATGATCAGTACCCCAATCCTCCTTGGCTCACCAAATTTCGTTCTTCTAGGTTAAACCATTCGTTGGCAGTAACAGTTTTAATATTTAGGTTTTACTCTGTTTTCTCCTATATGGATACATGTAGTTGGAACTCTAAATTAAACACGGTTTGTGCCAGCTCTTTGAAACTTGACACAATAAAGTAGTTCCAAGTTCTATCTCTATGGTTTGTTTCCTATTGATGTAGACCTAAGCAGAGACTGGCGCAAATCACTTTCATGGAAAGGGGTAGCCAAGCTTCCAAAAAAATATGAGTTTCCTGAAATCTCAGCACACATTTTTTCACCCAATCTTTATGACACTTTCAGGTAATGATCAGTACCCCAATCCCACTTGGCTCACCAAATTTCGTTCTTCTAGATTAAACCGTTCGTTGGCAGTAACAGTTTTAATTTTTAGGTTTCACTCTGTTTTCTCCTATATGGATACCTGTAGTTGGAACTCTAAATCAAAGACGGTTTGTGCTAGGTCTTTGAAACTTGACACAATAATCTAGTTCCAAGTTCTATCTCTATGGTTTGTTTCCTATTGATGTAGCCCTAAGCAGAGACTGGCGCAAATCACTTTCATGGAAAGGGGTTGCCAAGCTTCCAAAAAACTGTGACGTTCCTGAAATCTCAGCACAAATTTTTTCACCCAATCTTGGTGACACTTTCAGGCCACAATCAGTACCCCAATCCCACTTGGGTCACCAAATTTCATTCTTCTAGGTTAAACCGTTCATTGGCAGTAACAGTTTTAATTTTTACGTTTCACTCTCTTTTCTCCCTTATGGATACATGTAGTTGGAACTCTAAATCAAACATGGTTTGTGCTAGCTCTTTGAATCTTGACACAAGAAAATAGTTCCAATTTCTATCTCTATGGATTGTTTCCTATTGATGTAGCCCTAAGCAGAGACCGGCACAAATCACTTTCATTGAAAGTGGTTGCCAAGCTTCCAAAAAACTACGAGTTTTCTGAAATCTCAGTACACATTTTTTCACCCAATCTTGATGACACTTTCAGGTAATGATCAGTACCCCAATCCCACTTGGCTGACCAACTTTCATTCTTCTAGTTTAAACCGTTCGTTGGCAGTAACAGTTTTAATTTTTAGGTTTCACTCTGTGTCTCCTATATGGATACATGTATTTGGAACTCTAAACCAAACACGGTTTGTGCCAGCTCTTTGAAACTTGACACAATAAAGTAGTTCCAAGTTCTATCTCTATGGTTTGTTTCCTATTGATGTAGCCCTAACAGACACTGGCTCATATCACTTTAATGGAAAGGGGTTGCCAAGCTTCCAAAAAACTACGAGTTTCCTGAAATCTCAGCACACATTTTTTCAAACAATCTTGATGACACTTTCAGGTGATGATCAGTACCCCAATCCGACTTGGCTCACCAAATTTCGGTCTTCTAGGATATATCGTTCGTTGGCATTAACAGTTTTAATTTTTAGGTTTCACTCTGTTTTCTCCTATATGGATACATGTAGTTGGAACTCTAAATCAAAGACGGTTTGTGCTAGGTCTTTGAAACTTGACACAATAAAGTAGTTCCAAGATCTATCTCTATGGTTTGTTTCCTATTGATGTAGCCCTAAGCAGAGACTGGCCCAAATCACTTTCATGGAAAGGGGTTGCCAAGCTTCCAAAAAACTGTGAGTTTCCTGAAATCTCAGCACAAATTTTTTCACCCAATCTTGAAGACACTTTCAGGTAATGATCAGTACCCCAATCCCAATTGGCTGACCAACTTTCATTCTTCTAGGTTAAACTGGTCTTTGGCAGTAACAGTTTTAATATTTAGGTTTTTCTCTGTTTTCTCCTATATGGATACATGTAGTTGGAACTCTAAATTAAACACGGTTTGTGCCAGATCTTTGAAACTTGACACACGAAAGTAGTTCCAAGTTCTATCTCTATGGTGTGTTTCCTATTGAAGTATCCCTAAGAAGAGACTGGCGCAAATCCCTTTCATGGAAAGGGGTTGCCAAGCTTCCAAAAAACTACGAGTTTCCTGAAATCTCATCACACATTTTTTCAAACAATCTTGATGACACTTTCAGTTGATGATCAGTACCCCAATCCCACTTGGCTCACCAAATTTCATTCTTCTAGGTTAAATCGTTCGTTGACAGTAACAGTTTAAATTTTTACGTTTCACTCTGTTTTCTCCTATATGGATACATGTAGTTGGAACTCTAAATCAAACACGGTTTGTGCTAGCTCTTTGAAACTTGACACAATAAAGTAGTTCCAAGTTCTATCTCTATGGTTTGTTTCCTATTGATGTAGCCCTAAGCAGTGACCGGAGCAAATCCCTTTCATGGAAAGGGGTTGCCAAGCTTCCAAAAAACGTCGAGTTTCCTGAAATCTCAGCACACATTTTTTCACTCAAACTTGATGACACTTTCAGGTAATGATCAGTACCCCAATCCCACTTGGCTCACCAAATTTCATTCTTCTAGGTTAAACCGTTCGTTGGCAGTAACAGTTTTAATTTTTAGGTTTCACTCTGTTTTCTCCTATATGGATACATGTAGTTGGAACTCTGAATCAAACACGGTTTGTGCTAGCTCTTTGAAACTTGACACAAGAAAGTAGTTCCAAGTTCTATCTCTATGGATTGTTTCCTATTGATGTAGCCCCCAGCAGACACTGGCGCAAATCACTTACATGGAAAGGGGTTGCCACGCTTCCAAAAAACTACGAGTTTCCTGAAAACTCAGCACACATTTTTTCACCCAATCTTGATGACACTTTCAGGTAATGATCAGTACCCCAATTTCGCTTTTCTCACCAAATTTCGTTCTTCTAGGTGAAACCGTTCGTTTGCAGTAACAGTTTTAAATTTGGGGTTTCACTCTGTTTTCTCCTATATGGATACATGTAGTTGGAACTGTAAATCAAAGACGGTTTGTGGTAGCTCTTTGAAACTTGACACAATAATGTAGTTCCAAGTTCTATCTCTATGGTTTGTTTCCTATTGATGTAGTCCTAAGCAGATACAGGCGCAAATCACTTTCATGGAAAGGCTTTGCCAAGCAACCAAAAAACTACGAGTTTCCTGAAATCTCAGCACACATTTTTTCACCCAACCTTGATGACACTTTCAGGTAATGATCAGAACCCGAATCCACTTGGCTCACCAAATTTCGTTCTTCTAGGTTAAACCGTTCGTTGGCAGTAACAGTTTTAATTTTTAGTTTCACTCTGTTTTCTCCTATATGGATACATGTAGTTGGAACTCTAAATCAAAGACGATTTGGGCTAGCTCTTTGAAACTTGACACAATAAAGTAGTTCCAAGTTCTATCTCTATGGATTGTTTCCTAATGATGTAGCCCCCAGCAGACACTGGCGCAAATCACTTACATGGAAAAGGGATGCCACGCTTCCAAAAAACTACGAGTTTCCTGAAAACTCAGCACACATTTTTTCACCCAATCTTGATGACACTTTCAGGTAATGATCAGTACCCCAAATTCGCTTTTCTCACCAAATTTCGTTCTTCTAGGTGAAACCGTTCGTTTGCAGTAACAGTTTTAATTTTGGGGTTTCACTCTGTTTTCTCTTATATGGATACATTTAGTTGGAACTCTATATCAAACACGATTTGTGCTAGCTCTTTGAAACTTGACACAATAATGTAGTTCCAAGTTCTATCTCTATGGTTTGTTTCCTATTGATGTAGTCCTAAGCAGAGACAGGCGCAAATCACTTTCATGGAAAGGCTTTGCCAAGCAACCAAAAAACTACGAGTTTCCTGAAATCTCAGCACACATTTTTTCACCCAATCTTGATGACACTTTCAGGTAATGATCAGAACCCGAATCCACTTGGCTCACCAAATTTCGTTCTTCTAGGTTAAACCGTTCGTTGGCAGTAACAGTTTAAATTTTTAGGTTTCACTCTGTTTTCTCCTATATGGGTACATGTAGGTGGAAATCTAAATCAAAGACGGTTTGTGCTAGCACTTTGAAACTTGACAAAATAAAGTAGTTCCAAGTTCTATCTCTATGTTTTGTTTCCAATTGATGTAGCCCTAAGCAGAGACTGTCCCAAATAACTTTCATGGAAAGGGGTTGCCAAGCTTCCAAAAAACTACGAGTTTCCTGAAATCTCAGCACACATTTTTTCACCCAAGCTTGATGACACTTTAAGTTAATGATCAGTACCCCAAACCACTTGGCTCACCAAATTTTGTTCTTCTAGGTTAAACCGTTCGTTGGCAGTAACAGTTTAAATTTTTAGGTTTCACTCTGTTTTCTCCTATATGGGTACATGTAGGTGGAAATCTAAATCAAAGACGGTTTGTGCTAGCACTTTGAAACTTGACAAAATAAAGTAGTTCCATGTTCTATCTCTATGGTTTGTTTCCTGTTGATGTAGCCCTAAGCAGAGACTGGCGCAAATCACTTTCATGGAAAGGGGTTGCCAAGAATCCAAAAAACTACGAGTTTCCAGAAATCTCAGCACACATTTTTTCACCCAAACTTTATGACACATTCAGGTAATGATCAATACCCCAATCCTCCTTGGCTCACCAAATTTCATTCTTCTAGGTTAAACAGTCCGTTGGCAGTAACAGTTTTAATATTTAGGTTTTACTCTGTTTTCTCCTATATGGAAACATGTAGTTGGAACTCTAAATCAAACACGGTTTGTGCTAGCTCTTTGAAACTTGACACAATAAAGTAGTTCCAAGTTCTATCTCTATGTTTTGTTTCCTATTGATGTAGCCCTAAGCAGAGACTGTCGCAAATAACTTTCATGGAAAGTGGTTGCCAAGCTTCCAAAGACCCACGAGTTTCCTGAAATCTCAGCACACATTTTTTCACCCAATCTTGATGACACTTTCAGTTAATGATCAGTACCCCAATCCCACTTGGCTCACCAAATTTCGTTCTCCTAGGTTAAACCGTTCGTTGGCAGTAACAGTTTTAATTTTAATGTTTCACTCTGTTTTCTCCTATATGGATTCATGTAATTGGAACTCTATATCAAACATGATTTGTGCTAGCTCTTTGAAACTGGACACAATAATGTAGTTCCAAGTTCTATCTCTATGGTTTGTTTCCTATTGATGTAGCCCTAAGCAGGGACTGGTGCAAATCACTTTCATGGAAAGGGGTTGCCAAGCTTCCAAAATCTACGAGTTTCCTGAAATCTCAGCACACATTTTTTCAAACAATCTTGATGACACTTTCAGGTGATGATCAGTACCCCAATTCCACTTGGCTCACCAAATTTCGGTCTTCTAGGTTATATCATTCGTTGGCATTAACAGTTTTAATTTTTAGGTTTCATTCTGTTTTCTCCTATATGGATACATGTAGTTGGAACTCTAAATCAAAGACGGTTTGTGCTAGCTCTTTGAAAGTTGAAACAATAAAGTAGTTCCAAGTTCTATCCCTATGCATTTTTTCCTATTGATGTAGCCTTAAGCAGAGACTGGAACAAATCACTTTCATGGAAAGTGGTTGCCAAGCTTCCAAAAAAATACGAGTTTCCTGAAATCTCAGCACACATTTTTTCACCCAATCTTGATGACACTTTCAGGTCACTATCCGTACCGCAATCCCACTTGGCTCACCTAATTTCGTTCTTCTAGGTTAAACCGTTCGTTGGCAGTAACAGTTTTAATATTTATGTTTCACTCTGTTTTCTCCTATATGGATATATGTAGTTGGAACTCTAAATCAAAGATGGTTTGTGCTAGGTCTTTGAAACTTGACACAATAAAGTAGTTCCATGTTCTATCTCTATGTTTTGTTTCCTATTGATGTAGCCCTAAGCAGAGACTGGCCCAAATCACTGTCATGGAAAGGGGTTGCCAAGCTTCCAAAAAACTGTGAGTTTCCTGAAATCTCAGCACAAATTTTTTCACCCAAACTTGATGACACTTTCAGGTAATGATCAGTACCCCAATCCTCCTTGGCTCACCAAATTTCGTTCTTTTAGGTTAAACCATTCGTTGGCAGTAACTGTTTTAATTTTCAGGTTTCACTCTGTTTTCTCCTATATGGATACATGTAGTTGGAACTCTAAATCAAACACGGTTTGTGCTAGCTCTTTGAAACTTGACACAATAAAGTATTTCCAAGTTCTATCTCTATGGTTTGTTTCCTATTGATGTAGCCCTAAGCAGAGACTGGCGCAAATCACTTCCATGGAAAGGGGTTGCGAAGCTTCCAAAAAACTACGAGTTTCCTGAAATCTCAGCACATATTTTTTCACCGAATCTTGAAGACACTTTCTGGTAATGATCAGTACCCCAATCCCACTTGGCTCACCAAATTTCGTTCTTATAGTTTAAACCGTTCGTTGGCAGTAACAGTTTTAATTTTTAGTTTTCACTCTGTTTTCTCCTATATGGATACATGTAGTTGGAACTCTAAATCTAACATGGTTTGTGTTAGCTCTTTGAAACTTGACAAAATAAAGTAGTTCCAAGTTCTATGTCTATGTTTTGGTTCCTATTGATGTAGCCCTAAGCAGAGACTCTCGCAAAACACTTTCATGGAAAGGGGTTGCCAAGCTTCCAAAAAACTACGAGTTTCCTGAAATCTCAGCACACATTTTTTCACCCAATCTTGATGACACTTTAAGTTAATGATCAGTACCCCAAACAACTGGGCTCACCAAATTTTGTTCTTCTAGGTTAAACCTTTCGTTGGCAGTAACAGTTTTAATTTTTAGGTTTCACTCTGTTTTCTCCTATATGGATACATGTAGTTGGAACTCTATATCAAACACGATTTGTGCTAGCTCTTTGAAACTTGACACAATAATGTAGTTCCAAGTTCTATCTCTATGGTTTGTTTCCTATTGATGTAGTCCTAAGCAGAGACAGGCGCAAATCACTTTCATGGAAAGGCTTTGCCAAGCAACCAAAAAACTACGAGTTTCCTGAAATCTCAGCACACATTTTTTCACCCAATCTTGATGACACTTTCAGGTAATGATCAGAACCCGAATCCACTTGGCTCACCAAATTTCGTTCTTCTAGGTTAAACCGTTCGTTGGCAGTAACAGTTTAAATTTTTAGGTTTCACTCTGTTTTCTCCTATATGGGTACATGTAGGTGGAAATCTAAATCAAAGACGGTTTGTGCTAGCACTTTGAAACTTGACAAAATAAAGTAGTTCCATGTTCTATCTCTATGGTTTGTTTCCTATTGATGTAGCCCTAAGCAGAGACTGGTGCAAATCACTTTCATGGAAAGGGGTTGCCAAGCTTCCAAAAAACTACGAGTTTCCTGAAATCTCAGCACACATTTTTTCACCCAAACTTTATGACACATTCAGGTAATGATCAGTACCCCAATCCTCCTTGGCTCACCAAATTTCATTCTTCTAGGTTAAACAGTCCGTTGGCAGTAACAGTTTTAATATTTAGGTTTTACTCTGTTTTCTCCTATATGGAAACATGTAGTTGGAACTCTAAATCAAACACGGTTTGTGCTAGCTCTTTGAAACTTGACACAATAAAGTAGTTCCAAGTTCTATCTCTATGTTTTGTTTCCTATTGATGTAGCCCTAAGCAGAGACTGTCGCAAATAACTTTCATGGAAAGTGGTTGCCAAGCTTCCAAAGAACCACGAGTTTCCTGAAATCTCAGCACACATTTTTTCACCCAATCTTGATGACACTTTCAGTTAATGATCAGTACCCCAATCCCACTTGGCTCACCAAATTTCGTTCTCCTAGGTTAAACCGTTCGTTGGCATTAACAGTTTTAATTTTAATGTTTCACTCTGTTTTCTCCTATATGGATTCATGTAATTGGAACTCTATATCAAACATGATTTGTGCTAGCTCTTTGAAACTGGACACAATAATGTAGTTCCAAGTTCTATCTCTATGGTTTGTTTCCTATTGATGTAGCCCTAAGCAGGGACTGGTGCAAATCACTTTCATGGAAAGGGGTTGCCAAGCTTCCAAAATCTCCGTGTTTCCTGAAATCTCAGCACACATTTTTTCAAACAATCTTGATGACACTTTCAGGTGATGATCAGTACCCCAATTCCACTTGGCTCACCAAATTTCGGTCTTCTAGGTTATATCATTCGTTGGCATTAACAGTTTTAATTTTTAGGTTTCATTCTGTTTTCGCCTATATGGATACATGTAGTTGGAACTCTAAATCAAAGACGGTTTGTGCTAGCTCTTTGAAAGTTGAAACAATAAAGTAGTTCCAAGTTCTATCCCTATGCATTTTTTCCTATTGATGTAGCCTTAAGCAGAGACTGGAACAAATCACTTTCATGGAAAGTGGTTGCCAAGCTTCCAAAAAAATACGAGTTTCCTGAAATCTCAGCACACATTTTTTCACCCAATCTTGATGACACTTTCAGGTCACTATCCGTACCGCAATCCCACTTGGCTCACCTAATTTCGTTCTTCTAGGTTAAACCGTTCGTTGGCAGTAACAGTTTTAATATTTATGTTTCACTCTGTTTTCTCCTATATGGATATATGTAGTTGGAACTCTAAATCAAAGATGGTTTGTGCTAGGTCTTTGAAACTTGACACAATAAAGTAGTTCCATGTTCTATCTCTATGTTTTGTTTCCTATTGATGTAGCCCTAAGCAGAGACTGGCCCAAATCACTGTCATGGAAAGGGGTTGCCAAGCTTCCAAAAAACTGTGAGTTTCCTGAAATCTCAGCACAAATTTTTTCACCCAAACTTGATGACACTTTCAGGTAATGATCAGTACCCCAATCCTCCTTGGCTCACCAAATTTCGTTCTTTTAGGTTAAACCATTCGTTGGCAGTAACTGTTTTAATTTTCAGGTTTCACTCTGTTTTCTCCTATATGGATACATGTAGTTGGAACTCTAAATCAAAGACGGTTTGTGCTAGCTCTTTGAATCTTGACACAATAAAGTAGTTCCAAATTCTATCTCTGTGGTTTGTTTCCTATTGATGTAGCCCTAAGCAGAGACTGGCGCATATCACTTTCAAAAAAAGGGGTTGCCAAGCTTCCAAAAAAATACGAGTTTCCTGAAATCTCAGCACACATTTTTTCACCCAATCTTGATGACACTTTCAGGTCACGATCAGTACCCCAATCCCACTTGGCTCACCAATTTTCGTTCTTCTAAGTTAAACCGTCCGTGGCAGTAACAGTTTTAATTTTTAGGTTTCACTCTGTTTTCTCCTATATGGATACATGTAGTTGGAACTCTGAATCAAACACGGTTTGTGCTAGCTCTTTGAAACTTGAAACAAGAAAGTAGTTCCAAGTTCTATCTCTATGGATTGTTTCCTATTGATGTAGCCCCCAGCAGACACTGGCGCAAATCACTTACATGGAAAGGGGTTGCCACGCTTCCAAAAAACTACGAGTTTCCTGAAAACTCAGCACACATTTTTTCACCCAATCTTGATGACACTTTCAGGTAATGATCAGTACCCCAATTTCGCTTTTCTCACCAAATTTCGTTCTTCTAGGTGAAACCGTTCGTTTGCAGTAACAGTTTTAATTTTGGGGTTTCACTCTGTTTTCTCCTATATGGATACATGTAGTTGGAACTGTAAATCAAAGACGGTTTGTGGTAGCTCTTTGAAACTTGACACAATAATGTAGTTCCAAGTTCTATCTCTATGGTTTGTTTCCTATTGATGTAGTCCTAAGCAGATACAGGCGCAAATCACTTTCATGGAAAGGCTTTGCCAAGCAACCAAAAAACTACGAGTTTCCTGAAATCTCAGCACACATTTTTTCACCCAACCTTGATGACACTTTCAGGTAATGATCAGAACCCGAATCCACTTGGCTCACCAAATTTCGTTCTTCTAGGTTAAACCGTTCGTTGGCAGTAACAGTTTTAATTTTTAGTTTCACTCTGTTTTCTCCTATATAGATACATGTAGTTGGAACTCTAAATCAAAGCCGATTTGGGCTAGCTCTTTGAAACTTGACACAATAAAGTAGTTCCAAGTTCTATCTCTATGGATTGTTTCCTAATGATGTAGCCCCCAGCAGACACTGGCGCAAATCACTTACATGGAAAAGGGATGCCACGCTTCCAAAAAACTACGAGTTTCCTGAAAACTCAGCACACATTTTTTCACCCAATCTTGATGACACTTTCAGGTAATGATCAGTACCCCAATTTCGCTTTTCTCACCAAATTTCGTTCTTCTAGGTGGAACCGTTCGTTTGCAGTAACAGTTTTAATTTTGGGGTTTCACTCTGTTTTCTCTTATATGGATACATTTAGTTGGAACTCTATATCAAACACGATTTGTGCTAGCTCTTTGAAACTTGACACAATAATGTAGTTCCAAATTCTATCTCTATGGTTTGTTTCCTATTGATGTAGTCCTAAGCAGAGACAGGCGCAAATCACTTTCATGGAAAGGCTTTGCCAAGCAACCAAAAAACTACGAGTTTCCTGAAATCTCAGCACACATTTTTTCACCCAATCTTGATGACACTTTCAGGTAATGATCAGAACCCGAATCCACTTGGCTCACCAAATTTCGTTCTTCTAGGTTAAACCGTTCGTTGGCAGTAACAGTTTTAATTTTTAGGTTTCACTCTGTTTTCTCCTATATGGATACATGTAGTTGGAACTCTAAATCAAACACGGTTTGTGCTAGCTCTTTGAAACTTGACACAATAAAGTAGTTCCAAGTTCTATCTCTATGTTTTGTTTCCAATTGATGTAGCCCTAAGCAGAGACTGTCCCAAATAACTTTCATGGAAAGGGGTTGCCAAGCTTCCAAAAAACTACGAGTTTCCTGAAATCTCAGCACACATTTTTTCACCCAAGCTTGATGACACTTTAAGTTAATGATCAGTACCCCAAACCACTTGGCTCACCAAATTTTGTTCTTCTAGGTTAAACCGTTCGTTGGCAGTAACAGTTTAAATTTTTAGGTTTCACTCTGTTTTCTCCTATATGGGTACATGTAGGTGGAAATCTAAATCAAAGACGGTTTGTGCTAGCACTTTGAAACTTGACAAAATAAAGTAGTTCCATGTTCTATCTCTATGGTTTGTTTCCTGTTGATGTAGCCCTAAGCAGAGACTGGCGCAAATCACTTTCATGGAAAGGGGTTGCCAAGAATCCAAAAAACTACGAGTTTCCAGAAATCTCAGCACACATTTTTTCACCCAAACTTTATGACACATTCAGGTAATGATCAGTACCCCAATCCTCCTTGGCTCACCAAATTTCATTCTTCTAGGTTAAACAGTCCGTTGGCAGTAACAGTTTTAATATTTAGGTTTTACTCTGTTTTCTCCTATATGGAAACATGTAGTTGGAACTCTAAATCAAACACGGTTTGTGCTAGCTCTTTGAAACTTGACACAATAAAGTAGTTCCAAGTTCTATCTCTATGTTTTGTTTCCTATTGATGTAGCCCTAAGCAGAGACTGTCGCAAATAACTTTCATGGAAAGTGGTTGCCAAGCTTCCAAAGAACCACGAGTTTCCTGAAATCTCAGCACACATTTTTTCACCCAATCTTGATGACACTTTCAGTTAATGATCAGTACCCCAATCCCACTTGGCTCACCAAATTTCGTTCTCCTAGGTTAAACCGTTCGTTGGCAGTAACAGTTTTAATTTTAATGTTTCACTCTGTTTTCTCCTATATGGATTCATGTAATTGGAACTCTATATCAAACATGATTTGTGCTAGCTCTTTGAAACTGGACACAATAATGTAGTTCCAAGTTCTATCTCTATGGTTTGTTTCCTATTGATGTAGCCCTAAGCAGGGACTGGTGCAAATCACTTTCATGGAAAGGGGTTGCCAAGCTTCCAAAATCTACGAGTTTCCTGAAATCTCAGCACACATTTTTTCAAACAATCTTGATGACACTTTCAGGTGATGATCAGTACCCCAATTCCACTTGGCTCACCAAATTTCGGTCTTCTAGGTTATATCATTCGTTGGCATTAACAGTTTTAATTTTTAGGTTTCATTCTGTTTTCTCCTATATGGATACATGTAGTTGGAACTCTAAATCAAAGACGGTTTGTGCTAGCTCTTTGAAAGTTGAAACAATAAAGTAGTTCCAAGTTCTATCCCTATGCATTTTTTCCTATTGATGTAGCCTTAAGCAGAGACTGGAACAAATCACTTTCATGGAAAGTGGTTGCCAAGCTTCCAAAAAAATACGAGTTTCCTGAAATCTCAGCACACATTTTTTCACCCAATCTTGATGACACTTTCAGGTCACTATCCGTACCGCAATCCCACTTGGCTCACCTAATTTCGTTTTTCTAGGTTAAACCGTTCGTTGGCAGTAACAGTTTAAATATTTATGTTTCACTCTGTTTTCTCCTATATGGATATATGTAGTTGGAACTCTAAATCAAAGATGGTTTGTGCTAGGTCTTTGAAACTTGACACAATAAAGTAGTTCCATGTTCTATCTCTATGTTTTGTTTCCTATTGATGTAGCCCTAAGCAGAGACTGGCCCAAATCACTGTCATGGAAAGGGGATGCCAAGCTTCCAAAAAACTGTGAGTTTCCTGAAATCTCAGCACAAATTTTTTCACCCAAACTTGATGACACTTTCAGGTAATGATCAGTACCCCAATCCTCCTTGGCTCACCAAATTTCGTTCTTTTAGGTTAAACCATTCGTTGGCAGTAACTGTTTTAATTTTCAGGTTTCACTCTGTTTTCTCCTATATGGATACATGTAGTTGGAACTCTAAATCAAACACGGTTTGTGCTAGCTCTTTGAAACTTGACACAATAAAGTATTTCCAAGTTCTATCTCTATGGTTTGTTTCCTATTGATGTAGCCCTAAGCAGAGACTGGCGCAAATCACTTCCATGGAAAGGGGTTGCGAAGCTTCCAAAAAACTACGAGTTTCCTGAAATCTCAGCACATATTTTTTCACCGAATCTTGAAGACACTTTCTGGTAATGATCAGTACCCCAATCCCACTTGGCTCACCAAATTTCGTTCTTATAGTTTAAACCGTTCGTTGGCAGTAACAGTTTTAATTTTTAGTTTTCACTCTGTTTTCTCCTATATGGATACATGTAGTTGGAACTCTAAATCTAACATGGTTTGTGTTAGCTCTTTGAAACTTGACAAAATAAAGTAGTTCCAAGTTCTATGTCTATGTTTTGGTTCCTATTGATGTAGCCCTAAGCAGAGACTCTCGCAAAACACTTTCATGGAAAGGGGTTGCCAAGCTTCCAAAAAACTACGAGTTTCCTGAAATCTCAGCACACATTTTTTCACCCAATCTTGATGACACTTTAAGTTAATGATCAGTACCCCAAACAACTGGGCTCACCAAATTTTGTTCTTCTAGGTTAAACCTTTCGTTGGCAGTAACAGTTTTAATTTTTAGGTTTCACTCTGTTTTCTCCTATATGGATACATGTAGTTGGAACTCTAAATTAAACACGGTTTGTGCCAGCTCTTT
Source organism: Spermophilus citellus (assembly GCF_964194105.1). Classification (NCBI taxonomy): domain Eukaryota; kingdom Metazoa; phylum Chordata; class Mammalia; order Rodentia; family Sciuridae; genus Spermophilus; species Spermophilus citellus. Next base: position 54,694,954 of record NC_138187.1, read on the forward strand.
GAAACTTGACACAATAATGTAGTTCCAAGTTCTATCTCTATGGTTTGTTTCCTATTGATGTAGCCCTAAGCAGAGACTGGCGCAAATCACTTTCATGGAAAGGGGTAGCCAAGCTTCCAAAAAAATATGAGTTTCCTGAAATATCAGCACATATTTTTTCACCCAAACTTGATGACACTTTCAGGTAATGAACAGTACCCCAATCCCACTTGGCTCACCAAATTTCGTTCTTCTAGATTAAACCGTTCGTTGGCAGTAACAGTTTTAATTTTTAGGTTTCACTCTGTTTTCTCCTATATGGATACATGTAGTTGGAACTCTAAATCAAAGACGGTTTGTGCTACGTCTTTGAAACTTGACACAATAATGTAGTTCCAAGTTCTATCTCTATGGTTTGTTTCCTATTGATGTAGCCCTAAGCAGAGACTGGCCCAAATCACTTTCATGGAAAGCGGTTGCCAAACTTCCAAAAAACTGTGAGGTTCCTGAAATCTCAGCACAAATTTTTTCACCCAATCTTGATGACACTTTCAGGCCACAATCAGTACCCCAATCCCACTTGGCTCACCAAATTTCGTTCTTCTAGGTTAAACCGTTCATTGGCAGTAACAGTTTTAATTTTTACGTTTCACTCTGTTTTCTCCCTTATGGATACATGTAGTTGGAACTCTAAATCAAACATGGTTTGTGCTAGCTCTTTGAATCTTGACACAAGAAAATAGTTCCAATTTCTATCTCTATGGATTGTTTCCTATTGATGTAGCCCTAAGCAGAGACCGGCACAAATCACTTTCATTGAAAGTGGTTGCCAAGCTTCCAAAAAACTACGAGTTTTCTGAAATCTCAGTACACATTTTTTCACCCAATCTTGATGACACTTTCAGGTAATGATCAGTACCCCAATCCCACTTGGCTGACCAACTTTCATTCTTCTAGTTTAAACCGTTCGTTGGCAAAAACAGTTTTAATTTTTAGGTTTCACTCTGTGTCTCCTATATGGATACATGTATTTGGAACTCTAAACCAAACACGGTTTGTGCCAGCTCTTTGAAACTTGACACAATAAAGTAGTTCCAAGTTCTATCTCTATGGTTTGTTTCCTATTGATGTAGCCCTAACAGACACTGGCTCATATCACTTTCATGGAAAGGGTTTGCCAAGCTTCCAAAAAACTACGAGTTTCCTGAAATCTCAGCACACATTTTTTCAAACAATCTTGATGACACTTTCAGGTAATGATCAGAACCCCAATCCCAATTGGCTGACCAACTTTCATTCTTCTAGGTTAAACTGGTCTTTGGCAGTAACAGTTTTAATATTTAGGTTTTTCTCTGTTTTCTCCTATATGGATACATGTAGTTGGAACTCTAAATTAAACACGGTTTGTGCCAGCTCTTTGAAACTTGACACACGAAAGTAGTTCCAAGTTCTATCTCTATGGTGTGTTTCCTATTGAAGTATCCCTAAGAAGAGACTGGCGCAAATCCCTTTCATGGAAAGGGGTTGCCAAGCTTCCAAAAAACTACGAGTTTCCTGAAATCTCAGCACACATTTTTTCAAACAATCTTGATGACACTTTCAGTTGATGATCAGTACCCCAATCCCACTTGGCTCACCAAATTTCATTCTTCTAGGTTAAATCGTTCGTTGACAGTAACAGTTTAAATTTTTACGTTTCACTCTGTTTTCTCCTATATGGATACATGTAGTTGGAACTCTAAATCAAACACGGTTTGTGCTAGCTCTTTGAAACTTGACACAATAAAGTAGTTCCAAGTTCTATCTCTATGGTTTGTTTCCTATTGATGTAGCCCTAAGCAGTGACCGGAGCAAATCCCTTTCATGGAAAGGGGTTGCCAAGCTTCCAAAAAACGTCGAGTTTCCTGAAATCTCAGCACACATTTTTTCACTCAAACTTGATGACACTTTCAGGTAATGATCAGTACCCCAATCCCACTTGGCTCACCAAATTTCATTCTTCTAGGTTAAACCGTTCGTTGGCAGTAACAGTTTTAATTTTTAGGTTTCACTCTGTTTTCTCCTATATGGATACATGTAGTTGGAACTCTAAATCAAACACGGTTTGTGCTAGCTCTTTGAATCTTGACACAATAAAGTAGTTCCAAGTTCTATCTCTATGGTTTGTTTCCTATTGATGTAGCCCTAAGCAGAGACTGTCGCAAATCACTTTCATGGAAAGGGGTTGCCAAGCTTCCAAAAAACTACGAGTTTCCTGAAATTTCAGCACACATTTTTTCACCCAAGCTTGATGACACTTTCAGGTAATGATCAGTACCTTAATCCGACTTGGCATTCCAAATTTCGTTCTTCTAGGTTAAACCGTTCGTTGGCAGTAACAGTTTTAATTTTTAGGTTTCACTCTGTTTTCTCCTATATGGATACATGTAGTTGGAACTCTAAATCAAAGACGGTTTGTGCTAGGTCTTTGAAACTTGACACAATAAAGTAGTTCCAAGTTCTATCTCTATGGTTTGTTTCCTATTGATGTAGCCCTAAGCAGAGACTCTCGCAAAACACTTTCATGGAAAGGGGTTGCCAAGCTTCCAAAAAACTATGAGTTTCCTGAAATCTCAGCACACATTTTTTCACCCAATCTTGATGACACTTTAAGTTAATGATCAGTACCCCAAACCACTTGGATCACCAAATTTCGTTCTTCTAGATTAAACCGTTCGTTGTCAGTACCAGTTTTAATTTTTAGGTTTCACTCTGTTTTCTCCTATATGGATACATGTAGTTGGGACTCTAAATCAAAGACGGTTTGTGCTAGCTCTTTGAATCTTGACACAATAAAGTAGTTCCAAGTTCTATCTCTATGGTTTGTTTCCTATTGATGTAGCCCTAAGCAGAGACTGGCCCAAATCACTTTCATGGAAAGAGGTTGCCAAGCTTCCAAAAAACTGTGAGTTTCCTGAAATCTCAGCACAAATTTTTTCACCCAATCTTGAAGACACTTTCAGGTAATGATCAGTACCCCAATCCCAATTGGCTGACCAACTTTCTTTCTTCTAGGTTAAACCGGTCTTTGGCAGTAACAGTTTTAATATTTAGGTTTTTCTCTGTTTTCTCCTATATGGATACATGTAGTTGGAACTCTAAATTAAACACGGTTTGTGCCAGCTCTTTGAAACTTGACACAATAAAGTAGTTCCAAGTTCTATCTCTATGGTTTTTATCCTATTGATGTAGCCCTAAGCAGAGACTGGCGCAAATCACTTTCATGGAAAGGGGTTGCCAAGCTTCCAAAAAACTACGAATTTCCTGAAATCTCAGCACACATTTTTTCAGCCAAACTTGATGACACTTTCAGGTAATGATCAGTACCCCAATCCTCCTTGGCTCACCAAATTTCGTTCTTCTAGGTTAAACCGTTCGTTGGCAGTAACTGTTTTAATTTTCAGGTTTCACTCTGTTTTCTCCTATATGGATACATGTAGTTGGAACTCTAAATAAAACACGGTTTGTGCTAGCTCTTTGAAACTTGACACAATAAAGTAGTTCCAAGTTCTATCTCTATGGTTTGTTTCCTATTGGTGTAGCCCTAAGCAGAGACTGGCGCAAATCACTTCCATGGAAAGGGGTTGCCAAGCTTCCAAAAAAGTACGAGTTTCCTGAAATCTCAGCACACATTTTTTCACCGAATCTTGATGACACTTTCTGGTAATGATCAGTACCCCAATCCCACTTAGCTCACCAAATTTCGTTCTTCTAGGTTAAACCGTTCGTTGGCAGTAACAGTTTTAAATTTTAGTTTTCACTCTGTTTTCTCCTATATGGATACATGTAGTTGGAACTCTAAATCTAACACGGTTTGTGTTAGCTCTTTGAAACTTGACAAAATAAAGTAGTTCCAAGTTCTATGTCTATGTTTTGGTTCCTATTGATGTAGCCCTAAGCAGAGACTGGCGCAAATCACTTTCATGGAAAGGGGTTGCCAAGCTTCCAAAAAACTACGAGTTTCCTGAAATCTCAGCACACATTTTTTCACCCAAGCTTGATGACACTTTCAGGTAATGATCAGTACCCCAATCCTCCTTGGCTCACCAAATTTCATTCTTCTAGGTTAAACAGTGCGTTGGCAGTAACAGTTTTAATATTTAGGTTTCACTCTGTTTTCTCCTATATGGACACATGTAGTTGGAACTCTAAATCAAACACGGTTTGTGCTAGCTCTTTGAAACTTGACACAATAAAGTAGTTCCAAGTTCTATCTCTATGGTTTGTTTCCTATTGATGTAGCCCTAAGCAGAGACTGTCGCAAATCACTTTCATGGAAAGTGGTTGCCAATCTTCCAAAAAACTACGAGTTTTCTGAAATCTCAGCACACATTTTTTCACCCAAGCTTGATGACACTTTCAGGTAATGATCAGTACCCCAATCTGACTTGGCATTCCAAATTTCGTTCTTCTAGGTTAAACCGTTCATTGGCAGTAACAGTTTTAATTTTTAGGTTTCACTCTGTTTTCTCCTATATGGATACATGTAGTTGGAACTCTAAATCAAAGACGGTTTGTGCTAGCTCTTTGAAACTTGACACAATAAAGTAGTTCCAAGTTCTATCTCTATGGTTTGTTTCCTATTGATGTAGCCCTAAGCAGAGACTGTCGCAAATCACTTTCATGGAAAGTGGTTGCCAAGCTTCCAAAAAACTACGAGTTTCCTGAAATCTCAGCACACATTTTTTCACCCAAGCTTGATGACACTTTCAGGTAATGATCAGTACACCAATCCTCCGTGGCTCACCAAATTTCATTCTTCTAGGTTAAACCGTTCGTTGGCAGTAACAGTTTTAATTTTTAGGTTTCACTATGTTTTCTCCTATATGGATACATGTACTTGGAACTCTAAATCAAACACGGTTTTTGCTAGGTCTTTGAAACTTGACACAATAAAGTAGTTCCAAGTTCTATCTCTCTGGTTTGTTTCCTATTGATGTAGCCCTAAGCAGAGACTGGCCCAAATCACTTTCATGGAAAGGGTTTGCCAAGCTTCCAAAAAACTGTGTGTTTCCTGAAATCTCAGCACACATTTTTTCACCCAAACTTGATGACACTTTCAGGTAATGATCAGTACCCCAATCCTCCTTGGCTCACCAAATTTCGTTCTTCTAGGTTAAACCGTGCGTTGGCAGTAACTGTTTTAATTTTCAGGTTTCACTCTGTTTTCTCCTATATGGATACATGTAGTTGGAACTCTAAATCAAACATGGTTTGTGCTAGCTCTTTGAAACTTGACACACGAAAGTAGTTCCAAGTTCTATCTCTATGGTGTGTTTCCTATTGAAGTAGCCCTAAGAAGAGACTGGCGCAAATCCCTTTCATGGAAAGGGGTTGCCAAGCTTCCAAAAAACTACGAGTTTCCTGAAATCTCAGCACACATTTTTTCACCGAATCTTGATGACACTTTCTGGTAATGATAAGTACCCCAATCCCACTTGGCTCACCAAATTTCGTTCTTCTAGTTTAAACCGTTCGGGGCAGTAACAGTTTTAATGTTTAGTTTTCACTCTGTTTTCTCCTATATGGATACATGTAGTTGGAACTCTAAATCAAAGACGGTTTGTGCTAGCTCTTTGAAACTTGACAAATTAATGTAGTTCCAATTTCTATCTCTATGGTTTGTTTCCTATTGATGTAGCCCTAAGCAGAGACTGTCGCAAAACACTTTCATGGAAAGGGGTTGCCAAGCTTCCAAAAAACTACGAGTTTCCTGAAATCTCAGCACATATTTTTTCACCCAATCTTGATGACACTTTAAGTTAATGATCAGTACCCCAAACCACTTGGATCACCAAATTTCGTTCTTCTAGATTAAACGGTTCGTTGTCAGTAACAGTTTTAATTTTTAGGTTTCACTCTGTTTTCTCCTATATGGATACATGTAGTTGGAACTCTGAACCAAACACGGTTTGTGCCAGCTCTTTGAAACTTGACACAATGAAGTAGTTCCAAGTTCTATCTCTATGGTTTGTTTCCTATTGATGTAGCCCTAAGCAGAGACTGTCGCAAATCACTTTCATGGAAAGTGGTTGCCAAGCTTCCAAAAAACTACGAGTTTTTTGAAATCTCAGCACACATTTTTTCACCCAAGCTTGATGACACTTTCAGGTAATGATCAGTACCCCAATCCGACTTGGCATTCCAAATTTCGTTCTTCTAGGTTAAACCGTTCGTTGGCAGTAACAGTTTTAATTTTTAGGTTTCACTCTGTTTTCTCCTATATGGATACATATAGTTGGAACTCTAAATCAAACACGGTTTGTGCTAGCTCTTTGAAACATGACACAATAAAGTAGTTCCAAGTTATAACTCTATGGTTTGTTTCCTGTTGATGTAGCCCTAAGCAGAGACTGTCGCAAATCACTTTCATGGAAAGTGGTTGCCAAGCTTCCAAAAAACTACGAGTTTCCTGAAATCTCAGCACACATTTTTTCACCCAATCTTGATGACACTTTCAGATAATGATCAGTACCCCAATCCTCCTTGGCTCACCAAATTTCATTCTTCTAGGTTAAACCGTTTGTTGACAGTAACAGTTTTAATATATAGGTTTTACTCTGTTTTCTCCTATATGGATACATGCTGTTGGAACTCTAAATCAAAGACGGTTTGTGCTAGGTCTTTGAAACTTGACACAATAAAGTAGTTCCAAGTTCTATCTCTATGGTTTCTTTCCTATTGATGTAGCCCTAAGCAGAGACTGGCCCAAATCACTTTCATGGAAAGGGGTTGCCAAGGTTCCAAAAAACTGTGAGTTTCCTGAAATCTCAGCAAATTTTTTTCACCCAATCTTGATGACACTTTTAGGTAATGATCAGTACCCCAATCCTCCTTGGCTCACCAAATTTCATTCTTGTAGGTTAAACCATTCGTTGGCACTAACAGTTTTAATATTTAGGTTTTAATCTGTTTTCTCCTATATGGATACATGTAGTTGGAACTCTAAATAAAACACGGTTTGTGCTAGCTCTTTGAAACTTGACAAAATAAAGTAGTTCCAAGTTCTATCTGTATGATTTGATTCCTAATGATGTAGCCCTAAGCAGAGACTGGCGCAAATCACTTTCATGGAAAGGGGTTCCCAAGCTTCCAAAAAACTACGAGTTTCCTGAAATCTCAGCACACATTTTTTCACGCAATCTTGATGACACTATCAGGTAATGATCAGTACCCCAATCCCACTTGGCTCAACAAATTTCGTTCTTCTAGGTTAAACCGTTCGTTGGCAGTAACAGTTTTAATTTTTAGGTTTCACTCTGTTTTCTCCTATATGGATACATATAGTTGGAACTCTAAATCAAACACGGTTTGTGCTAGCTCTTTGAAACTTGACACAATAAAGTAGTTCCAAGTTCTATCTCTATGGTTTGTTTCCTATTGATGTAGCCCTAAGCAGAGACTGTCACAAATCACTTTCATGGAAAGGGGTTGCCAAGCTTCTAAAAAACTACTAGTTTCCTGAAATCTCAGCACACATTTTTTCACCCAAGCTTGATGACACTTTCAGGTAATGATCAGTACCCCAATCCGACTTGGCATTCCAAATTTCGTTCTTCTAGGTTAAACCGTTCGTTGGCAGTAACAGTTTTAATTTTTAGGTTTCACTCTGTTTTCTCCTATATGGATACATGTAGTTGGAACTCTAAATCAAACACGGTTTGTGCTAGCTCTTTGAAACTTGACACAATAAAGTAGTTCCAAGTTCTATCTCTATGGTTTGTTTCCTATTGATGTAGCCCTAAGCAGAGACTGGCCCAAGTCACTTTCATGGAAAGTGGTTTCCAAGCTTCCAAAAAACTACGATTTTCCTGAAATCTCAGCACACATTTTTTCACCCAAGCTTGATGACACTTTCAGGTAATGATCAGTACCCCAATCCTCCTTGGCTCACCAAATTTCATTCTTCTAGGTTAAACCATTCGTTGGCACTAACAGTTTTAATATTTAGGTTTCACTCTGTTTTCTCCTATATGGATACATGTAGTTGGAACTCTAAATCAAACACGGTTTGTGCTAGCTCTTTGAAACTTGACACAATAAAGTAGTTCCAAGTTCTATCACTATGGTTTGTTTCCTATTGATGTAGCCCTAAGCAGAGACTGGCGCAAATCACTTTCATGGAAAGGGGTTGCCAAGCTTCCAAAAAACTGTGAGTTTCCTGAAATCTCAGCACATATTTTTTCACCCAAGCTTGATGACACTTTCAGGTAATGATCAGTACCCCAATCCAACTTGGCATTCCAAATTTCGTTCTTCTAGGTTAAACCGTTCGTTGGCAGTAACAGTTTTAATTTTTAGGTTTCACTCTGTTTTCTCCTATATGGATACATGTAGTTGGAACTCTAAATCAAACACGGTTTGTGTTAGCTCTTTGAAACTTGACACAATAAAGTAGTTCCAAGTTCTATCTCTATGGTTTGTATCCTATTGATTAGACCTAAGCAGAGACTGTCACAAATCACTTTCATGGAAAGGGGTTGCCAAGCTTCCAGAAAACTACGAGTTTCCTGAAATCTCAGCACACATTTTTTCACCCAAGCTTGATGACACTTTCAGGTAATGATCAGTACCCCAATCCGACTTGGCATTCCAAATTTCGTTCTTCTAGGTTAAACCGTTCGTTGGCAGTAACAGTTTTAATATTTAGGTTTTACTCTGTTTTCTCCTATATGGATACATGTAGTTGGAACTCTAAATCAAACACGGTTTGTGCTAGCTCTTTTAAACTTGACACAATAAAGTAGTTCCAAGTTCTATCTCTATGGTTTGTTTCCTATTGAAGTAGCCCTAAGAAGAGACTGGCGCAAATCCCTTTCATGGAAAGGGGTTGCCAAGCTTCCAAAAAACTACGAGTTTCCTGAAATCTCAGCACACATTTTTTCAAACACTCTTGATGACACTTTCAGGTGATGATCAGTACCCAAATCCCACTTGGCTCACCAAATTTCATTCTTCTAGGTTAAATCGTTCGTTGGCATTAACAGTTTTAATTTTTAGGTTTCACTCTGTTTTCTCCTATATGGATACATGTAGTTGGTACTCTAAATCAAACACGGTTTGTGCTAGCTCTTTGAAACTTGACACAATAAAGTAGTTCCAAGTTCTATCTCTATGGTTTGTTTCCTATTGATGTAGCCCTAAGCAGAGACTGGCGCAAATCACTTTCATGGAAAGGGGTTGCCAAGCTTCCAAAAAACTACGAGTTTCCTGAAATCTCAGCACACATTTTTTCACCGAATCTTGATGACACTTTCTGGTAATGATCAGTACCCCAATCCCACTTGGCTCACCAAATTTCGTTCTTCTAGTTTAAACCGTTCGGGGCAGTAACAGTTTTAATGTTTAGTTTTCACTCTGTTTTCTCCTATATGGATACATGTAGTTGGAACTCTAAATCAAAGACGGTTTGTGCTAGCTCTTTGAAACTTGACAAATTAATGTAGTTCCAATTTCTATCTATGGTTTGTTTCCTATTGATGTAGCCCTAAGCAGAGACTGTCGCAAAACACTTTCATGGAAAGGGGTTGCCAAGCTTCCAAAAAACTACGAGTTTCCTGAAATCTCAGCACACATTTTTTCAAACACTCTTGATGACACTTTCAGGTGATGATCAGTACCCAAATCCCACTTGGCTCACCAAATTTCATTCTTCTAGGTTAAATCGTTCGTTGGCATTAACAGTTTTAATTTTTAGGTTTCACTCTGTTTTCTCCTATATGGATACATGTAGTTGGTACTCTAAATCAAACACGGTTTGTGCTAGCTCTTTGAAACTTGACACAATAAAATAGTTCCAAGTTCTATCTCTATGGTTTGTTTCCTATTGATGTAGCCCTAAGCAGAGACTGGCGCAAATCACTTTCATGGAAAGGGGTTGCCAAGCTTCCAAAAAACTACGAGTTTCCTGAAATCTCAGCACACATTTTTTCACCGAATCTTGATGACACTTTCTGGTAATGATCAGTACCCCAATCCCACTTGGCTCACCAAATTTCGTTCTTCTAGTTTAAACCGTTCGGGGCAGTAACAGTTTTAATGTTTAGTTTTCACTCTGTTTTCTCCTATATGGATACATGTAGTTGGAACTCTAAATCAAAGACGGTTTGTGCTAGCTCTTTGAAACTTGACAAATTAATGTAGTTCCAATTTCTATCTCTATGGTTTGTTTCCTATTGATGTAGCCCTAAGCAGAGACTGTCGCAAAACACTTTCATGGAAAGGGGTTGCCAAGCTTCCAAAAAACTACGAGTTTCCTGAAATCTCAGCACATATTTTTTCACCCAATCTTGATGACACTTTAAGTTAATGATCAGTACCCCAAACCACTTGGATCACCAAATTTCGTTCTTCTAGATTAAACCGTTCGTTGTCAGTAACAGTTTTAATTTTTAGGTTTCACTCTGTTTTCTCCTATATGGATACATGTAGTTGGAACTCTAAACCAAACACGGTTTGTGCCAGCTCTTTGAAACTTGACACAATGAAATAGTTCCAAGTTCTATCTCTATGGTTTGTTTCCTATTGATGTAGCCCTAAGCAGAGACTGTCGCAAATCACTTTCATGGAAAGTGGTTTCCAAGCTTCCAAAAAACTACGATTTTCCTGAAATCTCAGCACACATTTTTTCACCCAAGCTTGATGACACTTTCAGGTAATGATCAGTACCCCAATCCTCCTTGGCTCACCAAATTTCATTCTTCTAGGTTAAACCATTCGTTGGCACTAACAGTTTTAATATTTAGGTTTCACTCTGTTTTCTCCTATATGGATACATGTAGTTGGAACTCTAAATCAAACACGGTTTGTGCTAGCTCTTTGAAACTTGACACAATAAAGTAGTTCCAAGTTCTATCTCTATGGTTTGTTTCCTATTGATGTAGCCCTAAGCAGAGACTGGCGCAAATCACTTTCATGGAAAGTGGTTGCCAAGCTTCCAAAAAACTGTGAGTTTCCTGAAATCTCAGCACACATTTTTTCACCCAAGCTTGATGACACTTTCAGGTAATGATCAGTACCCCAATCCAACTTGGCATTCCAAATTTCGTTCTTCTAGGTTAAACCGTTCGTTGGCAGTAACAGTTTTAATTTTTAGGTTTCACTCTGTTTTCTCCTATATGGATACATGTAGTTGGAACTCTAAATCAAACACGGTTTGTGTTAGCTCTTTGAAACTTGACACAATAAAGTAGTTCCAAGTTCTATCTCTATGGTTTGTATCCTATTGATTAGACCTAAGCAGAGACTGTCACAAATCACTTTCATGGAAAGGGGTTGCCAAGCTTCCAGAAAACTACGAGTTTCCTGAAATCTCAGCACACATTTTTTCACCCAAGCTTGATGACACTTTCAGGTAATGATCAGTACCCCAATCCGACTTGGCATTCCAAATTTCGTTCTTCTATTTTAAACCGTTCGTTGGCAGTAACAGTTTTAATTTTTAGGTTTCACTCTGTTTTCTCCTATATGGATACATGTAGTTGGAACTCTAAATCAAACACGGTTTGTGCTAGCTCTTTGAAACTTGACACAATAAAGTAGTTCCTAGTTCTATCTCTATGGTTTGTTTCGTATTGATGTAGCCCTAAGCAGAGACTGTCGCAAATCACTTTCATGGAAAGGGGTTGCCAAGCTTCCAAAGAACTACGAGTTTCCTGAAATCTCAGCACACATTTTTTCACCCAAGCTTGATGACACTTTCAGGTAATGATCAGTACCCCAATCCGACTTGGCATTCCAAATTTCGTTCTTCTAGGTTAAACCGTTCGTTGGCAGTAACAGTTTTAATATTTAGGTTTTACTCTGTTTTCTCCTATATGGATACATGTAGTTGGAACTCTAAATCAAACACGGTTTGTGCTAGCTCTTTTAAACTTGACACAATAAAGTAGTTCCAAGTTCTATCTCTACGGTTTGTTTCCTATTGAAGTAGCCCTAAGAAGAGACTGGCGCAAATCCCTTTCATGGAAAGGGGTTGCCAAGCTTCCAAAAAACTACGAGTTTCCTGAAATCTCAGCACACATTTTTTCAAACACTCTTGATGACACTTTCAGGTGATGATCAGTACCCAAATCCCACTTGGCTCACCAAATTTCATTCTTCTAGGTTAAATCGTTCGTTGGCATTAACAGTTTTAATTTTTAGGTTTCACTCTGTTTTCTCCTATATGGATACATGTAGTTGGTACTCTAAATCAAACACGGTTTGTGCTAGCTCTTTGAAACTTGACACAATAAAGTAGTTCCAAGTTCTATCTCTATGGTTTGTTTCCTATTGATGTAGCCCTAAGCAGAGACTGGCGCAAATCACTTTCATGGAAAGGGGTTGCCAAGCTTCCAAAAAACTACGAGTTTCCTGAAATCTCAGCACACATTTTTTCACCGAATCTTGATGACACTTTCTGGTAATGATCAGTACCCCAATCCCACTTGGCTCACCATATTTCGTTCTTCTAGTTTAAACCGTTCGGGGCAGTAACAGTTTTAATGTTTAGTTTTCACTCTGTTTTCTCCTATATGGATACATGTAGTTGGAACTCTAAATCAAAGACGGTTTGTGCTAGCTCTTTGAAACTTGACAAATTAATGTAGTTCCAATTTCTATCTCTATGGTTTGTTTCCTATTGATGTAGCCCTAAGCAGAGACTGTCGCAAAACACTTTCATGGAAAGGGGTTGCCAAGCTTCCAAAAAACTACGAGTTTCCTGAAATCTCAGCACACATTTTTTCAAACACTCTTGATGACACTTTCAGGTGATGATCAGTACCCAAATCCCACTTGGCTCACCAAATTTCATTCTTCTAGGTTAAATCGTTCGTTGGCATTAACAGTTTTAATTTTTAGGTTTCACTCTGTTTTCTCCTATATGGATACATGTAGTTGGTACTCTAAATCAAACACGGTTTGTGCTAGCTCTTTGAAACTTGACACAATAAAGTAGTTCCAAGTTCTATCTCTATGGTTTGTTTCCTATTGATGTAGCCCTAAGCAGAGACTTGCGCAAATCACTTTCATGGAAAGGGGTTGCCAAGCTTCCAAAAAACTACGAGTTTCCTGAAATCTCAGCACACATTTTTTCACCGAATCTTGATGACACTTTCTGGTAATGATCAGTACCCCAATCCCACTTGGCTCACCAAATTTCGTTCTTCTAGTTTAAACCGTTCGGGGCAGTAACAGTTTTAATGTTTAGTTTTCACTCTGTTTTCTCCTATATGGATACATGTAGTTGGAACTCTAAATCAAAGATGGTTTGTGCTAGCTCTTTGAAACTTGACAAATTAATGTAGTTCCAATTTCTATCTCTATGGTTTGTTTCCTATTGATGTAGCCCTAAGCAGAGACTGTCGCAAAACACTTTCATGGAAAGGGGTTGCCAAGCTTCCAAAAAACTACGAGTTTCCTGAAATCTCAGCACATATTTTTTCACCCAATCTTGATGACACTTTAAGTTAATGATCAGTACCCCAAACCACTTGGATCACCAAATTTCGTTCTTCTAGATTAAACCGTTCGTTGTCAGTAACAGTTTTAATTTTTAGGTTTCACTCTGTTTTCTCCTATATGGATACATGTAGTTGGAACTCTAAACCAAACACGGTTTGTGCCAGCTCTTTGAAACTTGACACAATGAAATAGTTCCAAGTTCTATCTCTATGGTTTGTTTCCTATTGATGTAGCCCTAAGCAGAGACTGTCGCAAATCACTTTCATGGAAAGTGGTTGCCAAGCTTCCAAAAAACTACGAGTTTTTTGAAATCTCAGCACACATTTTTTCACCCAAGCTTGATGACACTTTCAGGTAATGATCAGTACCCCAATCCGACTTGGCATTCCAAATTTCGTTCTTCTAGGTTAAACCGTTCGTTGGCAGTAACAGTTTTAATTTTTAGGTTTCACTCTGTTTTCTCCTATATGGATACATATAGTTGGAACTCTAAATCAAACACGGTTTGTGCTAGCTCTTTGAAACATGACACAATAAAGTAGTTCCAAGTTATAACTGTATGGTTTGTTTCCTGTTGATGTAGCCCTAAGCAGAGACTGTCGCAAATCACTTTCATGGAAAGTGGTTGCCAAGCTTCCAAAAAACTACGAGTTTCCTGAAATCTCAGCACACATTTTTTCACCCAAGCTTGATGACACTTTCAGGTAATGATCAGTACCCCAATCCTCCTTGGCTCACCAAATTTCGTTCTTCTAGGTTAAACCGTTCGTTGACAGTAACAGTTTTAATATTTAGGTTTTACTCTGTTTTCTCCTATATGGATACATGCAGTTGGAACTCTAAATCAAAGACGGTTTGTGCTAGGTCTTTGAAACTTGACACAATAAAGTAGTTCCAAGTTCTATCTCTATGGTTTCTTTCCTATTGATGTAGCCCTAAGCAGAGACTGGCCCAAATCACTTTCATGGAAAGGGGTTGCCAAGGTTCCAAAAAACTGTGAGTTTCCTGAAATCTCAGCAAATTTTTTTCACCCAATCTTGATGACACTTTCAGGTAATGATCAGTACCCCAATCCTCCTTGGCTCACCAAATTTCATTCTTCTAGGTTAAACCATTCGTTGGCACTAACAGTTTTAATATTTAGGTTTTAATCTGTTTTCTCCTATATGGATACATGTAGTTGGAACTGTAAATCAAACACGGTTTGTGCTAGCTCTTTGAAACTTGACAAAATAAAGTAGTTCCAAGTTCTATCTCTATGATTTGTTTCCTAATGATGTAGCCCTAAGCAGAGACTGGCGCAAATCACTTTCATGGAAAGGGGTTCCCAAGCTTCCAAAAAACTACGAGTTTCCTGAAATCTCAGCACACATTTTTTCACGCAATCTTGATGACACTATCAGGTAATGATCAGTACCCCAATCCCACTTGGCTCAACAAATTTCGTTCTTCTAGGTTAAACCGTTCATTGGCAGTAACAGTATTAATTTTTACGTTTCACTCTGTTTTCTCCCTTATGGATACTTGTAGTTGGAACTCTAAATCAAACACGGTTTGTGCTAGCTCTTTGAATCTTGACACAATAAAATAGTTCCAATTTCTATCTCTATGGATTGTTTCCAATTGATGTAGCCCTAAGCAGAGACTGTCGCAAATCTCTTTCATGGAAAGAGGTTGCCAAGCTTCCAAAAAACTGTGAGTTTCCTGAAATCTCAGCACATATTTTTTCACGCAATCTTGATGACACTATCAGGTAATGATCAGTACCCCAATCCCACTTGGCTCAACAAATTTCATTCTTCTAGGTTAAACCATTCGTTGGCACTAACAGTTTTAATATTTAGGTTTTAATCTGTTTTCTCCTATATGGATACATGTAGTTGGAACTGTAAATCAAACACGGTTTGTGCTAGCTCTTTGAAACTTGACACAATAAAGTAGTTCCAAGTTCTATCTCTATGATTTGTTTCCTAATGATGTAGCCCTAAGCAGAGACTGGCGCAAATCACTTTCATGGAAAGGGGTTCCCAAGCTTCCAAAAAACTACAAGTTTCCTGAAATCTCAGCACACAATTTTTCAGCCAATCTTGATGACACTTTCAGGTAATAATCAGTACCCCAATCCCACTTGGCTCACCAAATTTCGTTCTTCTAGGTTAAACCATTTGTTGGCAGTCACACTTTTAATTTTTAGGTTTCACTCTGTTTTATCCTATATGGATACATGTAGTTGGAACTCTAAATCAAAGACGGTTTGTGATAGCTCTTTGAAACTTGACACAATAAAGCAGTTGCAAGTTCTAACTCTATGGTGTGTTTCCTATTGATGTAGCCCTAAGCAGAGACTGGCGCAAATCACTTTCAAGGATAGGTTTTGCCAAGCTTCCAAACAAATACAAGTTTCCTGAAATCTCAGCACACATTTTTTCACCCAATCTTGATGACACTTTCAGGAAATGATCAGTACCCCAATCCCACTTCGCTAACCAAATTTCGTTCTTCTAGTTTAAACGGTTCGTTGGGTGTAACAGTTTTAATTTTTAGGTTTCACTCTGTTTTCTCCTATACGGATATATGTAGTTGGAACTCTAAACCAAACACGGTTTGTGCTAGCTCGTTGAAACTTGATACAATAAAGTAGTTCCAAGTTCTATTTCTATGGTTTGTTTCCTATGGATGTAGCCCTAAGCAGAGACTGGCGCAAATCACGTTCATGGAAAGGGTTGCCAAGCTTCCAAAAAACTACCAGTTTCCTGAATTCTCAGCACACATTTTTTCAGCCAATCTTGATGACACTTTCAGGTAATAATCAGTACCCCAATCCCACTTGGCTCACCAAATTTCGTTCTTCTAGGTTAAACCGCTTGTTGGCAGTAACACTTTTAATTTTTAGGTTTCACTCTGTTTTATCCTATATGGATACATGTAGTTGGAACTCTAAATAAAACACGGTTTGTGATAGCTCTTTGAAACTTGACACAGTAAAGTGGTTTCAAGTTCTATCTCTATGGTTTGTTTCCTATTGATGTAGCCCTAAGCAGAGACTGGCGCAAAACTCTTTCATGGAAACGGGTTGCCAAGCTTCCAAAAAACGACGAGTTTCCTGAAATCTCAGCACACATTTTTTCACCCACTCTTGATGACACTTACAGGTTATGATCAGTACCCCAATCCCACTTGGCTCACCAAATTTTGTTCTTCTAGGTTAAACTGTTCGTTTTCATTAACAGTTTTAATATTTAGGTTTCACTCTGTTTTCTCCTAATGGATACATGTAGTTGGAAATCTAAATCAAACATGGTTTGTGTTAGCTCTTTGAAACTTGACACAATAAAATAGTTCCAAGTTCTATCTCTATGGAGTGTTTCCTATTGATGTAGCCCTAAGCGGAGACTGGCGCAAATCACTTTCATGGAAAGGGGTTGTCAAGCTTCCAAAAAACTACGAGTTTCCTGAAATCTCAGCACACATTTTTTCACCCAATCTTGATGACACTTTCTGGTAATGATCAGTACCCCAATCCCACTTGGCTCACCAAATTTGGTTCTTCTAGGTTAAACGCTTCGTTGGCAGTAAAAGTTTTAATTTTAGGTTTCACTCTGTTTTCTCCTATATGGATACATGTAGTTGGAACTCTAAATCAAACACGGCTTGTGCTAGCTCTTTGAAACTTCACAAAATAAAATAGGTTCAAGTTCTATCTGTATGGATTGTTTCCTATTGATGTAGCCCTAATCAGAGAACGGTGCAAATCACTTTCATTGAAAGTGGTTGCCAAGCTTCCAAAAAACTACAAGTTTCCTGAAATATCAGCACATATTTTTCTCCCAATCTTGATGACACTTTCAGGTAAAGATCAGTACCCCAATCCCACTTGGCTCACCAAATTTCGTTCTTCTAGGTTAAACCGTTCGTTGGCCGTAACAGTTTTAATTATTAGGTTTCACTCTGTTTTCTCCTATATGGATACATGTAGTTGGAACTCTAAATCAAACACGGTTTGTGCTTCCTCATTGAAACTTGGCACTAAAGTAGTTCCAAGTTCTATCTCTATGGTTTGTTTCCTATTGATGTAGCCCTAAGCAGAGACCGGCGCAAATCACTTTCATAGAAAAAGGTTGGCAAGCTTCCAAAAACTATGAGTTTCCTGAAATCGCACCACACATTTTTTCACCAAATCTTGATGACACTTTCTGGTGATGATCACTACCCCAATCCCTCTTGGCTCACCAAATTTCATTCTTCTAGGATAAACCGTTCGTTGGCAGTAACAGTTTTAATTTTTAGGTTTCACTCTGTTTTCTCCTATATGGATACATGTAGATGGAACTCTAAATCAAACACGGTTTGCGCTAGCTCTTTGAAACTTGACACAAGAAAGTAGTTCCAAGTTCTATCTCTATGGTTTGTTTCCTATTGATGTAGCCCTAAGCAGAGACTGGCGCAAATTTCGTTCATGGAAAGGGGTTGCCAAGATTCCAAAATCTACGAGTTTCCTGAAATCTCAGCACACATTTTTTCACCCAATCTTGATGACACTTTCAGGTAATGATCAGTACCCCAATCCCACTTGTCTCACCAAATTTCGTTCTTCTAGGTTTAACCGTTCGTTGGCAGTAACAGTTTTAATTTTTAGGATTCACTGTTTTCTCCTATATGGATACATGTAGTTGGAACTCTAAATCAAACACGGTTTGCGCTAGCTCTTTGATACTTGACCTGATAAAGTAGTTCCAAGTACTATCTCTATGGTTTGTTTCCTATTCATGTAGCCCTAAGCAGACTGGCGCAAATCACTTTCATGGAAGGGGTTGCCAAGCTTCCAAAACCTACGAGTTTCCTGAAATCACAGCACACATTTTTTCACCCAATCTTGATGACACTTTCAGGTTATGATCAGTACCCCAATCTCACTTGGTCACCAAATTTCGTTCTTCTAGGTTAAACCGTTCGTTGGCATTAACAGTTTTAATATTTAGGTTTCACTCTGTTTTCTCCTATATGAATACATGTAGTTGGAACTCTAAATAAAACACGGTTTGTGCTAGCTCTTTGAAATTTGACACAATAAAGTAGTTCCAAGTTCTATCCCTTTGCATTGTTTCCTATTGATGTAGCACTAAGCAGAGCCTGGCGCAAATCACTTTCATGGAAAGGAGTTGCCAAGCTTCCAAAAACTACGAGTTTCCTGAAATCTCAGCACACATTTTTTCACCCAAGCTTGATGACACTTTCAAGTCAGGATCAGTACCCCAATCCCAATTGGCTCAACAAATTTCGTTCTTCTAGGTTAAACCGTTCGTTGACAGTAACAGTTTTAATTTTTATGTTTCACTTTGTTTTCTCCTATATGGATACATGTAGTTGGAAATCTAAATCAAACACGGATTGTGCTAGCTCTTTGAAACTTGACAGAATAAAGTAGTTCCAAGTTCTATCTCTATGGTTTGTTTCCTACTGATGTAGCCCTAAGCAGAGACTGGCGCAAATCACTTTCATGTAAAGGGGTTGTCAAGCTTCCAAAAAACTACGAGTTTCCTGAAAACTCAGCACACATTTTTTCACCCAATCTTGATGACACTTTCTGGTAATGATCAGTACCCCAATCCCACTTGGCTCACCAAATTTGGTTCTTCTAGGTTAAACGGTTCGTTGGCAGTAACAGTTTTAATTTTAGGTTTCACTCTGTTTTCTCCTATATGGATACATGTAGTTGGAACTCTAAATCAAACACGGTTTGTGCTAGCTCTTTGAAACTTGACACAATAAAATAGTTCCAAGTTCTATCTCTATGGATTGTTTCCTATTGATGTATACCCAAGCAGAGACTGGCGCAAATCACTTTCATGGAAAGGTGTTGCCAAGCTTCAAAAAAACTACGAGTTTCCTGAAATCTCAGCACACTTTTTTTCACCCAATCTTGATGACACTTTCAGGTCACGATCAGTACCCCAATCCCACTTGGCTCACCAAATTTTGTTTCTTGGTTAAACCGTTCATTGGCAGTAACAGTTTTAATTTTTAGGTTTCACTCTGTTTTCTTCTATATGGATACATGTATTTGGAACTCTAAATCAAACATGGTTTGTGCTAGCTCTTTGAAACTTGACACACGAACGTAGTTCCAAGTTCTATATCTATGGTGTGTTTCCTATTGATATAGCACTAAGCAGAGACTGGCGCAAATCACTTTCATCGAAAGGGGTTGCCAAGCTTTCAAAAACTACGAGTTTCCTGAAATCTCAGCACACATTTTTTCACCCAAGCTTGATGACACTTTCAGGTCACGATCAGTACCCCAATCCCACTTGGCTCAACAAATTTCGTTCTTCTAGGTTAAACCGTTCGTTGGCAGTAACAGTTTTAATTTTTAGGTTTCACTCTGTTTTCTCCTATATGGATACATGTAGTTGGAACTCTAAATCAAACACGGTTTGTGCTAGCTCTTTGAAATTTGACACAATAAAGTAGTTCCAAGTTCTATCCCCATGCATTGTTTCCTATTGATATAGCCCTAAGCAGAGACTGGCGCAAATCACTTTCATCGAAAGGGGTTGCCAAGCTTCCAAACAACTACGAGTTTCCAGAAATCTCAGCACACATTTTTTCACCTAATCTTGATGACACTTTCTGGTAATGATCAGTACCCCAATCCCACTTGGCTCACCAAATTTGGTTCTTCTAGGTTAAACGGTTCGTTGGCAGTAGCAGTTTTAATTTTAGGTTTCACTCTGTTTTCTCCTATATGGATACATGTAGTTGGAACTCTAAATCAAACACGGTTTGTGCTAGCTCTTTGAAACTTGACACAATAAAATAGTTCCAAGTTCTATCTCTATGGATTGTTTCCTATTGATGTATACCCAAGCAGAGACTGGCGCAAATCACTTTCATGGAAAGGTGTTGCCAAGCTTCCAAAAAATTACGAGTTTCCTGAAATCTCAGCACACTTTTTTTCACCCAATCTTGATGACACTTTCAAATCACGCTCAGTAACCCAATCCCACTTGGCTCACCAAATTTTGTTTCCTGGTTAAAGCGTTCATTGGCAGTAACAGTTTTAATTTTTAGGTTTCACTCTGTTTTCTTCTATATGGATACATGTATTTGGAACTCTAAATCAAACATGGTTTGTGCTAGCTCTTTGAAACTTGACACACGAAAGTAGTTCCAAGTTCTTTATCTATGGTGTGTTTCCTATTGATGTAGCCCTAAGGAGAGACTGGCGCGAATCACTTTCATGGAAAGGGGTTGCCAAGCTTCCAAAAAACTACGAGTTTCCTGAAATCTCAGCACACATTTTTTCAAACAATCTTGATGACACTTTCAGGTGATGATCATTACCCCAACCCCACTTTTCTCACCAAATTTCGTTCTTCTAGGTTAACTCGTTCGTTGGCATTAACAGTTTAAATTTTTAGGTTTCAATCTGTTTTCTCCTATATGGATACATGTAGTTGGAACTCTAAATCAAACACGGTTTGTGCTAGCTCTTTGAAATTTGACACAATAAAGTAGTTCCAAGTTCTATCCCCATGCATTGTTTCCTATTGATATAGCCCTAAGCAGAGACTGGCGCAAATCACTTTCATCGAAAGGGGTTGCCAAGCTTCCAAAAACTACGAGTTTCCTGAAATCTCAGCACACATTTTTTCACCCAAGCTTGATGACACTTTCAGGTCAGGATCAGTACCCCTATCCCACTTGGCTCAACAAATTTCGTTCTTCTAGGTGAAACCGTTTGTTTGCAGTAACAGTTTTAATTTTTAGGTTTCACTCTGTTTTCTCCTATATGGATACATGTAGTTGGAACTCTAAATCAAACATGGTTTGTGCTAGCTGTTTGAAACTTGACACAATAAAGTAGTTCCAAGTTCTATCTCTATGGTTTGTTTCCTATTGATGTAGTCCTAAGCAGAGACTGGCGCATATCACTTCAATGGAAAGGGGTTGCCAAGCTTCCAAAAAACTACGAGTTTCCTGAAATCTCAGCACACATTTTTTCACCCAAACTTGATGACACTTTCAGGTAATGATCAGTACCCCAATCCTCCTTGGCTCACCAAATTTCGTTCTTCTAGGTTAAACCGTGCGTTGGCAGTAACTGTTTTAATTTTCAGGTTTCACTCTGTTTTCTCCTATATGGATACATGTAGTTGGAACTCTAAATCAAACATGGTTTGTGCTAGCTCTTTGAAACTTGACACACGAAAGTAGTTCCAAGTTCTATCTCTATGGTGTGTTTCCTATTGAAGTAGCCCTAAGAAGAGACTGGCGCAAATCCCTTTCATGGAAAAAGGTTGCCAAGCTTCCAAAAAACTACGAGTTTCCTGAAATCTCAGCACACATTTTTTCAAACACTCTTGATGACACTTTCAGGTGATGATCAGTACCCAAATCCCACTTGGCTCACCAAATTTCATTCTTCTAGGTTAAATCGTTCGTTGGCATTAACAGTTTTAATTTTTATGTTTCACTCTGTTTTCTCCTATATGGATACATGTAGTTGGTACTCTAAATCAAACACGGTTTGTGCTAGCTCTTTGAAACTTGACACAATAAAGTAGTTCCAAGTTCTATCTCTATGGTTTGTTTCCTACTGATGTAGCCCTAAGCAGAGACTGGCGCAAATCACTTTAATGGAAAGGGGTTGCCAAGCTTCCAAAAAACTACGAGTTTCCTGAAATATCAGCACACATTTTTTCACCGAATCTTGATGACACTTTCTGGTAATGATCAGTACCCCAATCCCACTTGGCTCACCAAATTTCGTTCTTCTAGTTTAAACCGTTCGGGGCAGTAACAGTTTTAATTTTTAGTTTTCACTCTGTTTTCTCCTATATGGATACATGTAGTTGGAACTCTAAATCAAAGACGGTTTGTGCTAGCTCTTTGAAACTTGACAAATTAATGTAGTTCCAATTTCTATCTCTATGGTTTGTTTCCTATTGATGTAGCCCTAAGCAGAGACTGTCGCAAAACACTTTCATGGAAAGGGGTTGCCAAGCTTCCAAAAAACTATGAGTTTCCTGAAATCTCAGCACATATTTTTTTACCCAATCTTGGAGACACTTTAAGTTAATGATCAGTACCCCAAACCACTTGGATCACCAAATTTCGTTCTTCTAGATTAAACCGTTCGTTGTCAGTAACAGTTTTAATTTTTAGGTTTCACTCTGTTTTCTCCTATATGGATACATGTAGTTGGAACTCTAAACCAAACACGGTTTGTGCCAGCTCTTTGAAACTTGACACAATGAAGTAGTTCCAAGTTCTATCTCTATGGTTTGTTTCCTATTGATGTAGCCCTAAGCAGAGACTGTCGCAAATCACTTTCATGGAAAGTGGTTGCCGAGCTTCCAAAAAACTACGAGTTTTTTGAAATCTCAGCACACATTTTTTCACCCAAGCTTGATGACACTTTCAGGTAATGATCAGTACCCCAATCCGACTTGGCATTCCAAATTTCGTTCTTCTAGGTTAAACCGTTCGTTGGCAGTAACAGTTTTAAATTTTAGGTTTCACTCTGTTTTCTCCTATATGGATACATGTAGTTGGAACTCTAAATCAAACACGGTTTGTGCTAGCTCTTTGAAACATGACACAATAAAGTAGTTCCAAGTTATAACTCTATGGTTTGTTTCCTGTTGATGTAGCCCTAAGCAGAGACTGTCGCAAATCACTTTCATGGAAAGTGGTTGCCAAGCTTCCAAAAAACTACGAGTTTCCTGAAATCTCAGCACACATTTTTTCACCCAAGCTTGATGACACTTTCAGGTAATGATCAGTACCCCAATCCTCCTTGGCTCACCAAATTTCGTTCTTCTAGGTTAAACCGTTCGTTGACAGTAACAGTTTTAATATTTAGGTTTTACTCTGTTTTCTCCTATATGGATACATGCAGTTGGAAGTCTAAATCAAAGACGGTTTGTGCTAGGTCTTTGAAACTTGACACAATAAAGTAGTTCCAAGTTCTATCTCTATGGTTTCTTTCCTATTGATGTAGCCCTAAGCAGAGACTGGCCCAAATCACTTTCATGGAAAGGGGTTGCCAAGGTTCCAAAAAACTGTGAGTTTCCTGAAATCTCAGCAAATTTTTTTCACCCAATCTTGATGACACTTTCAGGTAATGATCAGTACCCCAATCCTCCTTGGCTCACCAAATTTCATTCTTCTAGGTTAAACCATTCGTTGGCACTAACAGTTTTAATATTTAGGTTTTAATCTGTTTTCTCCTATATGGATACATGTAGTTGGAACTGTAAATCAAACACGGTTTGTGCTAGCTCTTTGAAACTTGACACAATAAAGTAGTTCCAAGTTCTATCTCTATGATTTGTTTCCTAATGATGTAGCCCTAAGCAGAGACTGGCGCAAATCACTTTCATGGAAAGGGGTTCCCAAGCTTCCAAAAAACTACGAGTTCCCTGAAATCTCAGCACACATTTTTTCACGCAATCTTGATGACACTATCAGGTAATGATCAGTACCCCAATCCCACTTGGCTCAACAAATTTCATTCTTCTAGGTTAAACCATTCGTTGGCACTAACAGTTTTAATATTTAGGTTTTAATCTGTTTTCTCCTATATGGATACATGTAGTTGGAACTGTAAATCAAACACGGTTTGTGCTAGCTCTTTGAAACTTGACACAATAAAGTAGTTCCAAGTTCTATCTCTATGATTTGTTTCCTAATGATGTAGCCCTAAGCAGAGACTGGCGCAAATCACTTTCATGGAAAGGGGTTCCCAAGCTTCCAAAAAACTACAAGTTTCCTGAAATCTCAGCACACAATTTTTCAGCCAATCTTGATGACACTTTCAGGTAATAATCAGTACCCCAATCCCACTTGGCTCACCAAATTTCGTTCTTCTAGGTTAAACCATTTGTTGGCAGTCACACTTTTAATTTTTAGGTTTCACTCTGTTTTATCCTATATGGATACATGTAGTTGGAACTCTAAATCAAAGACGGTTTGTGCTAGCTCTTTGAAACTTGACACAATAAAGCAGTTGCAAGTTCTAACTCTATGGTGTGTTTCCTATTGATGTAGCCCTAAGCAGAGACTGGCGCAAATCACTTTCAAGGAAAGGTTTTGCCAAGCTTCCAAACAAATACAAGTTTCCTGAAATCTCAGCACACATTTTTTCACCCAATCTTGATGACACTTTCAGGAAATGATCAGTACCCCAATCCCACTTCGCTAACCAAATTTCGTTCTTCTAGTTTAAACGGTTCATTGGGTGTAACAGTTTTAATTTTTAGGTTTCACTCTGTTTTCTCCTATACGGATATATGTAGTTGGAACTCTAAACCAAACACGGTTTGTGCTAGCTCGTTGAAACTTGATACAATAAAGTAGTTCCAAGTTCTATTTCTATGGTTTGTTTCCTATGGATGTAGCCCTAAGCAGAGACTGGCGCAAATCACGTTCATGGAAAGGGTTGCCAAGCTTCCAAAAAACTACCAGTTTCCTGAATTCTCAGCACACATTTTTTCAGCCAATCTTGATGACACTTTCAGGTAATAATCAGTACCCCAATCCCACTTGGCTCACCAAATTTCGTTCTTCTAGGTTAAACCGCTTGTTGGCAGTAACACTTTTAATTTTTAGGTTTCACTCTGTTTTATCCTATATGGATACATGTAGTTGGAACTCTAAATCAAACACGGTTTCTGCTAGCTCTTTGAAACTTGACACAATTAAGTAGTTCCAGGTTCTATCCCTATGCATTGTTTCCTATTGATGTAGCCCTAAGCAGAGACTGGCGCAAATCACTTTCATGGAAAGGGATTGCCAAGCTTCCAAAAAACGACGAGTTTCCTGAAATCTCAGCACACATTTTTTCACCCAATCTTGATGACACTTTCAGGTAATTATCAGTACCCCAATCCCACTTGGCTCAACAAATTTCGTTCTTCTAGGTTAAACCGTCCATTGGCAGTAACAGTTTTAATTTTTAGGTTTCACTCTGTTTTCTCCTATATGGATACATGTAGTTGGAACTCTGAATCAAACACGGTTTGTGCTAGCTCTTTGAAACTTGACACAAGAAAGTAGTTCCAAGTTCTATCTCTATGGATTGTTTCCTATTGATGTAGCCCCCAGCAGACACTGGCGCAAATCACTTACATGGAAAGGGGTTGCCACGCTTCCAAAAAACTACGAGTTTCCTGAAAACTCAGCACACATTTTTTCACCCAATCTTGATGACACTTTCAGGTAATGATCAGTACCCCAATTTCGCTTTTCTCACCAAATTTCGTTCTTCTAGGTGAAACCGTTCGTTTGCAGTAACAGTTTTAATTTTGGGGTTTCACTCTGTTTTCTCCTATATGGATACATGTAGTTGGAACTGTAAATCAAAGACGGTTTGTGGTAGCTCCTTGAAACTTGACACAATAATGTAGTTCCAAGTTCTATCTCTATGGTTTGTTTCCTATTGATGTAGTCCTAAGCAGATACAGGCGCAAATCACTTTCATGGAAAGGCTTTGCCAAGCAACCAAAAAACTACGAGTTTCCTGAAATCTCAGCACACATGTTTTCACCCAATCTTGATGACACTTTCAGGTAATGATCAGAACCCGAATCCACTTGGCTCACCAAATTTCGTTCTTCTAGTTTAAACCGTTCGTTGGCAGTAACAGTTTTAATTTTTAGTTTCACTCTGTTTTCTCCTATATAGATACATGTAGTTGGAAATCTAAATCAAAGACGATTTGGGCTAGCTCTTTGAAACTTGACACAATAAAGTAGTTCCAAGTTCTATCTCTATGGTTTGTTTCCTATTGATGTAGCCCTAAGCAGAGACTGGCGCAAATCACTTTCATGGAAAGGGATTGCCAAGCTTCCAAAAAACTACGAGTTTCCTGAAATCTCAGCACACGTTTTTTCACCCAATTTTGATGACACTTTCAGGTCACGATCAGTACCCCAATCCCACTTGGCTCAACAAATTTCGTTCTTCTAGGTTAAACCATCCGTTGGCAGTAACAGTTTTAATTTTTAGGTTTCACTCTGTTTTCTCCTATATGGATACATGTAGTTGGAACTCTGAATCAAACACGGTTTGTGCTAGCTCTTTGAAACTTGACACAAGTAAGTAGTTCCAAGTTCTATCTCTATGGATTGTTTCCTAATGATGTAGCCCCCAGCAGACACTGGCGCAAATCACTTATATGGAAAGGGGATGCCACGCTTCCAAAAAACTACGAGTTTCCTGAAAACTCAGCACACATTTTTTCACCCAATCTTGATGACACTTTCAGGTTATGATCAGTACCCCAATCCCACTGGTCACCAAATTTCATTCTTATAGGTTAAACCGTTCGTTGGCATTAACAGTTTTAATATTTAGGTTTCACTCTGTTTTCTCCTATATGGATACATGTAGTTGGAACTCTAAATAAAACACGGTTTGTGCTAGCTCTTTGAAATTTGACACAATAAACTAGTTCCAAGTTCTATCCCTATGCATTGTTTCCTATTGATGTAGCCCTAAGCAGAGACTGGCGCAAATCACTTTCATGGAAAGGAGTTGCCAAGCTTCCAAAAACTACGAGTTTCCTGAAATCTCAGCACACATTTTTTCACCCAAGCTTGATGACACTTTCAGGTCAGGATCAGTACCCCAATCCCACTTGGCTCAACAAATTTCGTTCTTCTAGGTTAAACCGTTCGTTGACAGTAACAGTTTTAATTTTTATGTTTCACTCTGTTTTCTCCTATATGGATACATGTAGTTGGAAATCTAAATCAAACACGGATTGTGCTAGCTCTTTGGAACTTGACAGAATAATGTAGTTCCAAGTTCTATATCTATGGTTTGTTTCCTATTGATGTAGCCCTAAGCAGAGACTGGCGCAAATCACTTTCATGGAAAGTGGTTGTCAAGCTTCCATAAAACTACGAGTTTCCTGAAATCTCAGCACACATTTTTTCACCCAATCTTGATGACACTTTCTGGTAATGATCAGTACCCCAATCCCACTTGGCTCACCAAATTTGGTTCTTCTAGGTTAAACGGTTCGTTGGCAGTAACAGTTTTAATTTTAGGTTTCACTCTGTTTTCTCCTATATGGATACATGTAGTTGGAACTCTAAATCAAACACGGTTTGTGCTAGCTCTTTGAAACTTGACACAATAAAATAGTTCCAAGTTCTATCTCTATGGATTGTTTCCTATTGATGTATACCCAAGCAGAGACTGGCGCAAATCACTTTCATGGAAAGGTGTTGCCAAGCTTCAAAAAAACTACGAGTTTCCTGAAATCTCAGCACACTTTTTTTCACCCAATCTTGATGACACTTTCAGGTCACGATCAGTACCCCAATCCCACTTGGCTCACCAAATTTTGTTTCTTGGTTAAACCGTTCATTGGCAGTAACAGTTTTAATTTTTAGGTTTCACTCTGTTTTCTTCTATATGGATACATGTAGTTGGAACTCTAAATCAAACATGGTTTGTGCTAGCTGTTTGAAACTTGACACAATAAAGTAGTTCCAAGTTCTATCTCTATGGTTTCTTTCCTATTGATGTAGCCCTAAGCAGAGACTGGCGCAAATCACTTTCATGGAAAGGGGTTGCCAAGCTTCCAAAAACTACGAGTTTCCTGAAATCTCAGCACACATTTTTTCAAACAATCTTGATGACACTTTCAGGTCATGATCAGTACCCCAATCCCACTTGGCTCACCAAATTTCGTTCTTCTAGGTTAAACCATTCGTTGGAAGTAACAGTTTTAATTTTTAGGTTTCACTCTCTTTTCTTTTATATCGATACATATAGTTGGAACTCTAAATCAAAGACGGTTTCTGCTAGCTCTTTGAAACTTGACACAATTAAGTAGTTCCAGGTTCTATCCCTATGCATTGTTTCCTATTGATGTAGCCCTAAGCAGAGACTGGCGCAAATCACTTTCATGGAAAGGGATTGCCAAGCTTCCAAAAAACGACGAGTTTCCTGAAATCTCAGCACACATTTTTTCACCCAATCTTGATGACACTTTCAGGTAATTATCAGTACCCCAATCCCACTTGGCTCAACAAATTTCGTTCTTCTAGGTTAAACCGTCCATTGGCAGTAACAGTTTTAATTTTTAGGTTTCACTCTGTTTTCTCCTATATGGATACATGTAGTTGGAACTCTGAATCAAACACGGTTTGTGCTAGCTCTTTGAAACTTGACACAAGAAAGTAGTTCCAAGTTCTATCTCTATGGATTGTTTCCTATTGATGTAGCCCCCAGCAGACACTGGCGCAAATCACTTACATGGAAAGGGGTTGCCACGCTTCCAAAAAACTACGAGTTTCCTGAAAACTCAGCACACATTTTTTCACCCAATCTTGATGACACTTTCAGGTAATGATCAGTACCCCAATTTCGCTTTTCTCACCAAATTTCGTTCTTCTAGGTGAAACCGTTCGTTTGCAGTAACAGTTTTAATTTTGGGGTTTCACTCTGTTTTCTCCTATATGGATACATGTAGTTGGAACTGTAAATCAAAGACGGTTTGTGGTAGCTCTTTGAAACTTGACACAATAATGTAGTTCCAAGTTCTATCTCTATGGTTTGTTTCCTATTGATGTAGTCCTAAGCAGATAAAGGCGCAAATCACTTTCATGGAAAGGCTTTGCCAAGCAACCAAAAAACTACGAGTTTCCTGAAATCTCAGCACACATTTTTTCACCCAATCTTGATGACACTTTCAGGTAATGATCAGAACCCGAATCCACTTGGCTCACCAAATTTCGTTCTTCTAGTTTAAACCGTTCGTTGGCAGTAACAGTTTTAATTTTTAGTTTCACTCTGTTTTCTCCTATATAGATACATGTAGTTGGAACTCTAAATCAAAGACGATTTGGGCTAGCTCTTTGAAACTTGACACAATAAAGTAGTTCCAAGTTCTATCTCTATGGTTTGTTTCCTATTGATGTAGCCCTAAGCAGAGACTGGCGCAAATCACTTTCATGGAAAGGGATTGCCAAGCTTCCAAAAAACTACGAGTTTCCTGAAATCTCAGCACACGTTTTTTCACCCAATTTTGATGACACTTTCAGGTCACGATAAGTACCCCAATCCCACTTGGCTCAACAAATTTCGTTCTTCTAGGTTAAACCATCCGTTGGCAGTAACAGTTTTAATTTTTAGGTTTCACTCTGTTTTCTCCTATATGGATACATGTAGTTGGAACTCTGAATCAAACACGGTTTGTGCTAGCTCTTTGAAACTTGACACAAGTAAGTAGTTCCAAGTTCTATCTCTATGGATTGTTTCCTAATGATGTAGCCCCCAGCAGACACTGGCGCAAATCACTTACATGGAAAGGGGATGCCACGCTTCCAAAAAACTACGAGTTTCCTGAAAACTCAGCACACATTTTTTCACCCAATCTTGATGACACTTTCAGGTTATCATCAGTACCCCAATCCCACTGGTCACCAAATTTCATTCTTATAGGTTAAACCGTTCGTTGACATTAACAGTTTTAATATTTAGGTTTCACTCTGTTTTCTCCTATATGGATACATGTAGTTGGAACTCTAAATAAAACACGGTTTGTGCTAGCTCTTTGAAATTTGACACAATAAACTAGTTCCAAGTTCTATCCCTATGCATTGTTTCCTATTGATGTAGCCCTAAGCAGAGACTGGCGCAAATCACTTTCATGGAAAGGAGTTGCCAAGCTTCCAAAAACTACGAGTTTCCTGAAATCTCAGCACACATTTTTTCACCCAAGCTTGATGACACTTTCAGGTCAGGATCAGTACCCCAATCCCACTTGGCTCAACAAATTTTGTTCTTCTAGGTTAAACCGTTCGTTGACAGTAACAGTTTTAATTTTTATGTTTCACTCTGTTTTCTCCTATATGGATACATGTAGTTGGAAATCTAAATCAAACACGGATTGTGCTAGCTTTTTGAAACTTGACAGAATAATGTAGTTCCAAGTTCTATATCTATGGTTTGTTTCCTATTGATGTAGCCCTAAGCAGAGACTGGCGCAAATCACTTTCATGGATAGTGGTTGTCAAGCTTCCAAAAAACTACGAGTTTCCTGAAATCTCAGCACACATTTTTTCACCCAATCTTGATGACACTTTCTGGTAATGATCAGTACCCCAATCCCACTTGGCTCACCAAATTTGGTTCTTCTAGGTTAAACGGTTCGTTGGCAGTAACAGTTTTAATTTTAGGTTTCACTCTGTTTTCTCCTATATGGATACATGTAGTTGGAACTCTAAATCAAACACGGTTTGTGCTAGCTCTTTGAAACTTGACACAATAAAATAGTTCCAAGTTCTATCTCTATGGATTGTTTCCTATTGTTGTATACCCAAGCAGAGACTGGCGCAAATCACTTTCATGGAAAGGTGTTGCCAAGCTTCAAAAAAACTACGAGTTTCCTGAAATCTCAGCACACTTTTTTTCACCCAATCTTGATGACACTTTCAGGTCACGATCAGTACCCCAATCCCACTTGGCTCACCAAATTTTGTTTCTTGGTTAAACCGTTCATTGGCAGTAACAGTTTTAATTTTTAGGTTTCACTCTGTTTTCTTCTATATGGATACATGTATTTGGAACTCTAAATCAAACATGGGTTGTGCTAGCTCTTTGAAACTTGACACACGAAAGTAGTTCCAAGTTCTATATCTATGGTGTGTTTCCTATTGATGTAGCCCTAAGCAGAGACTGGCGCGAATCACTTTCATGGAAAGGGGTTGCCAAGCTTCCAAAAAACTACGAGTTTCTTGAAATCTCAGCACACATTTTTTCAAACAATCTTGATGACACTTTCAGGTGATGATCATTACCCCAACCCCACTTTTCTCACCAAATTTCGTTCTTCTAGGTTAACTCGTTCGTTGGCATTAACAGTTTAAATTTTTAGGTTTCAATCTGTTTTCTCCTATATGGATACATGTAGTTGGAACTCTAATTCAAACACGGTTTGTGCTAGCTCTTTGAAATTTGACACAATAAAGTAGTTCCAAGTTCTATCTCCATGCATTGTTTCCTATTGATATAGCCCTAAGCAGAGACTGGCGCAAATCACTTTCATCGAAAGGGGTTGCCAAGCTTCCAAAAACTACGAGTTTCCTGAAATCTCAGCACACATTTTTTCACCCAAACTTGATGACACTTTCAGGTCAGGATCAGTACCCCAATCCCACTTGGCTCAACAAATTTCGTTCTTCTAGGTTAAACCGTTTGTTGGCAGTAACAGTTTTAATTTTTAGGTTTCACTCTGTTTTCTCCTATATGGATACATGTAGTTGGAACTCTAAATCAAATATGGTTTGTGCTAGCTGTTTGAACCTTGACACAATAAAGTAGTTCCAAGTTCTATCTCTATGGTTTCTTTCCTATTGATGTGGCCCTAAGCAGAGACTGGCGCAAATCACTTTCATGGAAAGGGGTTGCCAAGCTTCCAAAAACTACGAGTTTCCTGAAATCTCAGCACACATTTTTTCAAACAATCTTGATGACACTTTCAGGTCATGATCAGTACCCCAATCCCACTTGGCTCACCAAATTTCGTTCTTCTAGGTTAAACCGTTCCTTGGAAGTAACAGTTTTAATTTTTAGGTTTCACTCTCTTTTCTTTTATATCGATACATATAGTTGAAACTCTAAATCAAAGACGGTTTTTGCTAGCTCTTTGAAACTTGACACAAGAAAGTAGTTCCAAGTTCTATCTCTATGGATTGTTTCCTATTGATGTAGCCCTAAGCAGAGACTGGCGCAAATCACTTTCATGGAAAGGGGTTGCCAAGCTTCCAAAAAACTACGAGTTTCCTGAAATCTCAGCACACATTTTTTCACCCAATCTTGATGACACTTTCAGGTAATGATCAGTACCCCAATCCCACTTGGCTCAACAAATTTCGTTCTTCTAAGTTTAACCGTCCGTTGGCAGTAACAGTTTTAATTTTTAGGTTTCACTCTGTTTTCTCCTATATGGATACATGTATTTGGAACTCTAAATCAAACACGGTTTGTGCTAGCTCTTTGAAACTTGACACAAGAAAGTAGTTCCAAGTTGTATCTCTATGGATTGTTTCCTATTGATGTAGCCCCCAGCAGACACTGGTGCAAATCACTTTCATGGAAAGGGGTTGCCACGCTTCCAAAAAACTACGAGTTTCCTGAAAACTCAGCACACATTTTTTCAAACAATCTTGATGACACTTTCAGGTGATGATCAGTACCCCAATTTCGCTTTTCTCACCAAATTTCGTTCTTCTAGGTGAAACCGTTCGTTGGCATTAACAGTTTTAATTTTTAGGTTTCATTCTGTTTTCTCCTATATGGTTACATGTAGTTGGAACTGTAAATCAAAGACGGTTTGTGGTAGCTCTTTGAAACTTGACACAATAAAGTAGTTCCAAGTTCTATCCCTATGCATTTTTTCCTATTGATGTAGTCCTAAGCAGATACAGGCGCAAATCACTTTCATGGAAAGGCTTTGCCAAGCAACCAAAAATCTACGAGTTTCCTGAAATCTCAGCACACATTTTTTCACCCAATCTTGATGACACTTTCAGGTAATGATCAGAACCCGAATCCACTTGGCTCACCAAATTTCGTTCTTCTAGGTTAAACCGTTCGTTGGCAGTAACAGTTTAAATTTTAAGTTTCACTCTGTTTTCTCCTATATAGATACATGTAGTTGGAACTCTAAATCAAAGACGATTTGGGCTAGCTCTTTGAAACTTGACACAATAAAGTAGTTCCAAGTTCTATCTCTATGGTTTGTTTCCTATTGATGTAGCCCTAAGCAGAGACTGGCGCAAATCACTTTCATGGAAAGGGATTGCCAAGCTTCCAAAAAACTACGAGTTTCCTGAAATCTCAGCACACATTTTTTCACCCAATTTTGATGACACTTTCAGGTCACGATCAGTACCCCAATCCCACTTGGCTCAACAAATTTCGTTCTTCTAGGTAAACCATCCGTTGGCAGTAACAGTTTTAATTTTTAGGTTTCATTCTGTTTTCTCCTATATGGATACATGTAGTTGGAACTCTGAATCAAACACGGTTTGTGCTAGCTCTTTGAAACTTGACACAAGAAAGTAGTTCCAAGTTCTATCTCTATGGATTGTTTCCTAATGATGTAGCCCCCAGCAGACACTGGCGCAAATCACTTACATGGAAAGGGGATGCCACGCTTCCAAAAAACTACGAGTTTCCTGAAAACTCAGCACACATTTTTTCACCCAATCTTGATGACACTTTCAGGTAATGATCTGTACCCCAAATTCGCTTTTCTCACCAAATTTCGTTCTTCTAGGTGAAACCGTTCGTTTGCAGTAACAGTTTTAATTTTGGGGTTTCACTCTGTTTTCTCCTATGTGGGTACATGTAGGTGGAACTCTAAATCTAACAAGGTTTGTGCTAGCTCTTTGAAACTTGACACAATAAAGAAGTTCCAAGTTCTATCTCTATTGTTTGTTTCCTATTGATGTAGCCCTAAGCAGAGACCGGCGCAAATCACTTTCATTGAAAGGGGTTGCCAAGCTTCCAAAAAACTACGAGTTTCCTGAAATCTCAGCACACATTTTTTCACCCAATCTTGATGACACTTTCAGTTAATTATCAGTACCCCAATCCCACTTGGCTCACCAAATTTTGTTCTTCTAGGTTAAACCGTTCGTTGGCAGTAACAGTTTTAATTTTTAGGTTTCACTCTGTTTTCTCCTATATGGATACATGTAGTTGGAACTCTAAATCAAAGACGGTTTGTGCTAGGTCTTTGAAACTTGACACAAGTAAGTAGTTCCAAGTTCTATCTCTATGGATTGTTTCCTAATGATGTAGCCCCCAGCAGACACTGGCGCAAATCACTTACATGGAAAGGGGATGCCACGCTTCCAAAAAACTACGAGTTTCCTGAAAAATCAGCACACATTTTTTCACCCAATCTTGATGACACTTTCAGGTAATGATCAGTACCCCAATCCCACTTGGCTGACCAACTTTCATTCTTCTAGTTTAAACCGTTCGTTGGCAAAAACAGTTTTAATTTTTAGGTTTCACTCTGTGTTACCTATATGGATACATGTATTTGGAACTCTAAACCAAACACAGTTTGTGCCAGCTCTTTGAAACTTGACACAATAAAGTAGTTCCAAGTTCTATCTCTATGGTTTGTTTCCTATTGATGTAGCCCTAACAGACACTGGCTCATATCACTTTCATGGAAAGGGGTTGCCAAGCTTCCAAAAAACTACGAGTTTCCTGAAATCTCAGCACACATTTTTTCAAACAATCTTGATGACACTTTCAGGTGATGATCAGTACCCCAATCCCACTTGGCTCACCAAATTTCGGTCTTCTAGGATATATCGTTCGTTGGCATTAACAGTTTTAATTTTAGGTTTCATTCTTTTTTCTCCTATATGGATACATGTAGTTGGAACTCTAAATCAAAGACGGTTTGTGCTAGCTCTTTGAATCTTGACACAATAAAGAAGTTCCAAATTCTATCTCTATGGTTTGTTTCCTATTGATGTAGCCCTAAGCAGAGACTGGCGCATATCACTTTCAAAAAAAGGGGTTGCCAAGCTTCCAAAAAAATACGAGTTTCCTGAAATCTCAGCACACATTTTTTCACCCAATCTTGATGACACTTTCAGGTCACGATCAGTACCCCAATCCCACTTGGCTCACCAAATTTCGTTCTTCTAGGTTAAACCGTTCGTTGGCAGTAACAGTTTTAATTTTTAGGTTTCACTCTGTTTTCTCCTATATGGATACATGTAGTTGGAACTCTAAATCAAACACGGTTTGTGCTAGCTCTTTGAATCTTGACACAATAAAGTAGTTCCAAGTTCTATCTCTATGGTTTGTTTCCTATTGATGTAGCCCTAAGCAGAGACTATCGCAAATCACTTTCATGGAAAGTGGTTGCCAAGCTTCCAAAAAACTACGAGTTTCCTGAAATCTCAGCACACATTTTTTCACCCAAGCTTGATGACACTTTCAGGTAATGATCAGTACCTTAATCCGACTTGGCATTCCAAATTTCGTTCTTCTAGGTTAAACCGTTCGTTGGCAGTAACAGTTTTAATTTTTAGGTTTCACTCTGTTTTCTCCTATATGGATACATGTAGTTGGGACTCTAAATCAAAGACGGTTTGTGCTAGCTCTTTGAATCTTGACACAATAAAGTAGTTACAAGTTCTATCTCTATGGTTTGTTTCCTATTGATGTAGCCCTAAGCAGAGACTGGCCCAAATCACTTTCATGGAAAGAAGTTGCCAAGCTTCCAAAAAACTGTGAGTTTCCTGAAATCTCAGCACAAATTTTTTCACCCAATCTTGAAGACACTTTCAGGTAATGATCAGTACCCCAATCCCAATTGGCTGACCAACTTTTATTCTTCTAGGTTAAACCGGTCTTTGGCAGTAACAGTTTTAATATTTAGGTTTTTCTCTGTTTTCTCCTATATGGATACATGTAGTTGGAACTCTAAATTAAACACGGTTTGTGCCAGCTCTTTGAATCTTGACACAATAAAGTAGTTACAAGTTCTATCTCTATGGTTTGTTTCCTATTGATGTAGCCCTAAGCAGAGACTGGCGCAAATCACTTTCATGGAAAGGGGTTGCCAAGCTTCCAAAAAACTACGAATTTCCTGAAATCTCAGCACACATTTTTTAAGCCAAACTTGATGACACTTTCAGGTAATGATCAGTACCCCAATCCTCCTTGGCTCACCAAATTTCGTTCTTCTAGGTTAAACCGTTCGTTGGCAGTAACTGTTTTAATTTTCAGGTTTCACTCTGTTTTCTCCTATATGGATACATGTAGTTGGAACTCTAAATAAAACACGGTTTGTGCTAGCTCTTTGAAACTTGACACAATAAAGTAGTTCCAAGTTCTATCTCTATGGTTTGTTTCCTATTGGTGTAGCCCTAAGCAGAGACTGGCGCAAATCACTTCCATGGAAAGGGGTTGCCAAGCTTCCAAAAAAGTACGAGATTCCTGAAATCTCAGCACACATTTTTTCACCGAATCTTGATGACACTTTCTGGTAATGATCAGTACCCCAATCCCACTTAGCTCACCAAATTTCGTTCTTATAGTTTAAACCGTTCGTTGGCAGTAACAGTTTTAATTTTTAGTTTTCACTCTGTTTTCTCCTATATGGATACATGTAGTTGGAACTCTAAATCTAACATGGTTTGTGTTAGCTCTTTGAAACTTGACAAAATAAAGTAGTTCCAAGTTCTATGTCTATCTTTTGGTTCCTATTGATGTAGCCCTAAGCAGAGACTGTCGCAAAACACTTTCATGGAAAGGGGTTGCCAAGCTTCCAAAAAACTACGAGTTTCCTGAAATCTCAGCACACATTTTTTCACCCAATCTTGATGACACTTTAAGTTAATGATCAGTACCCCAAACCACTTGGCTCACCAAATTTTGTTCCTCTAGGTTAAACCTTTCGTTGGCAGTAACAGTTTTAATTTTTAGGTTTCACTCTGTTTTCTCCTATATGGATACATGTAGTTCGAACTCTAAATTAAACACGGTTTGTGCCAGCTCTTTGAAACTTGACACAATAATGTAGTTCCAAGTTCTATCTCTATGGTTTGTTTCCTATTGATGTAGCCCTAAGCAGAGACTGGCGCAAATCACTTTCATGGAAAGGGGTAGCCAAGCTTCCAAAAAAATATGAGTTTCCTGAAATATCAGCACATATTTTTTCACCCAAACTTGATGACACTTTCAGGTAATGATCAGTACCCCAATCCCACTTGGCTCACCAAATTTCGTTCTTCTAGATTAAACCGTTCGTTGGCAGTAACAGTTTTAATTTTTAGGTTTCACTCTGTTTTCTCCTATATGGATACATGTAGTTGGAACTCTAAATCAAAGACGGTTTGTGCTACGTCTTTGAAACTTGACACAATAATGTAGTTCCAAGTTCTATCTCTATGGTTTGTTTCCTATTGATGTAGCCCTAAGCAGAGAGTGGCCCAAATCACTTTCATGGAAAGGGGTTGCCAAGCTTCCAAAAAACTGTGAGGTTCCTGAAATCTCAGCACAAATTTTTTCACCCAATCTTGATGACACTTTCAGGCCACAATAAGTACCCCAATCCCACTTGGCTCACCAAATTTCGTTCTTCTAGGTTAAACCGTTCATTGGCAGTAACAGTTTTAATTTTTACGTTTCACTCTGTTTTCTCCCTTATGGATACATGTAGTTGGAACTCTAAATCAAACATGGTTTGTGCTAGCTCTTTGAATCTTGACACAAGAAAATAGTTCCAATTTCTATCTCTATGGATTGTTTCCTATTGATGTAGCCCTAAGCAGAGACCGGCACAAATCACTTTCATTGAAAGTGGTTGCCAAGCTTCCAAAAAACTACGAGTTTTCTGAAATCTCAGTACACATTTTTTCACCCAATCTTGATGACACTTTCAGGTAATGATCAGTACCCCAATCCCACTTGGCTGACCAACTTTCATTCTTCTAGTTTAAACCGTTCGTTGGCAAAAACAGTTTTAATTTTTAGGTTTCACTCTGTGTTACCTATATGGATACATGTATTTGGAACTCTAAACCAAACACAGTTTGTGCCAGCTCTTTGAAACTTGACACAATAAAGTAGTTCCAAGTTCTATCTCTATGGTTTGTTTCCTATTGATGTAGCCCTAACAGACACTGGCTCATATCACTTTCATGGAAAGGGGTTGCCAAGCTTCCAAAAAACTACGAGTTTCCTGAAATCTCAGCACACATTTTTTCAAACAATCTTGATGACACTTTCAGGTGATGATCAGTACCCCAATCCCACTTGGCTCACCAAATTTCGGTCTTCTAGGATATATCGTTCGTTGGCATTAACAGTTTTAATTTTAGGTTTCATTCTGTTTTCTCCTATATGGATACATGTAGTTGGAACTCTAAATCAAAGACGGTTTGTGCTAGCTCTTTGAATCTTGACACAATAAAGAAGTTCCAAATTCTATCTCTATGGTTTGTTTCCTATTGATGTAGCCCTAAGCAGAGACTGGCGCATATCACTTTCAAAAAAAGGGGTTGCCAAGCTTCCAAAAAAATACGAGTTTCCTGAAATCTCAGCACACATTTTTTCACCCAATCTTGATGACACTTTCAGGTCACGATCAGTACCCCAATCCCACTTGGCTCACCAAATTTCGTTCTTCTAGGTTAAACCGTTCGTTGGCAGTAACAGTTTTAATTTTTAGGTTTCACTCTGTTTTCTCCTATATGGATACATGTAGTTGGAACTCTAAATCAAACACGGTTTGTGCTAGCTCTTTGAATCTTGACACAATAAAGTAGTTCCAAGTTCTACCTCTATGGTTTGTTTCCTATTGATGTAGCCCTAAGCAGAGACTATCGCAAATCACTTTCATGGAAAGTGGTTGCCAAGCTTCCAAAAAACTACGAGTTTCCTGAAATCTCAGCACACATTTTTTCACCCAAGCTTGATGACACTTTCAGGTAATGATCAGTACCTTAATCCGACTTGGCATTCCAAATTTCGTTCTTCTAGGTTAAACCGTTCGATGGCAGTAACAGTTTTAATTTTTAGGTTTCACTCTGTTTTCTCCTATATGGATACATGTAGTTGGGACTCTAAATCAAAGACGGTTTGTGCTAGCTCTTTGAATCTTGACACAATAAAGTAGTTACAAGTTCTATCTCTATGGTTTGTTTCCTATTGATGTAGCCCTAAGCAGAGACTGGCCCAAATCACTTTCATGGAAAGAAGTTGCCAAGCTTCCAAAAAACTGTGAGTTTCCTGAAATCTCAGCACAAATTTTTTCACCCAATCTTGAAGACACTTTCAGGTAATGATCAGTACCCCAATCCCAATTGGCTGACCAACTTTTATTCTTCTAGGTTAAACCGGTCTTTGGCAGTAACAGTTTTAATATTTAGGTTTTTCTCTGTTTTCTCCTATATGGATACATGTAGTTGGAACTCTAAATTAAACACGGTTTGTGCCAGCTCTTTGAATCTTGACACAATAAAGTAGTTACAAGTTCTATCTCTATGGTTTGTTTCCTATTGATGTAGCCCTAAGCAGAGACTGGCGCAAATCACTTTCATGGAAAGGGGTTGCCAAGCTTCCAAAAAACTACGAATTTCCTGAAATCTCAGCACACATTTTTTAAGCCAAACTTGATGACACTTTCAGGTAATGATCAGTACCCCAATCCTCCTTGGCTCACCAAATTTCGTTCTTCTAGGTTAAACCGTTCGTTGGCAGTAACTGTTTTAATTTTCAGGTTTCACTCTGTTTTCTCCTATATGGATACATGTAGTTGGAACTCTAAATAAAACACGGTTTGTGCTAGCTCTTTGAAACTTGACACAATAAAGTAGTTCCAAGTTCTATCTCTATGGTTTGTTTCCTATTGGTGTAGCCCTAAGCAGAGACTGGCGCAAATCACTTCCATGGAAAGGGGTTGCCAAGCTTCCAAAAAAGTACGAGATTCCTGAAATCTCAGCACACATTTTTTCACCGAATCTTGATGACACTTTCTGGTAATGATCAGTACCCCAATCCCACTTAGCTCACCAAATTTCGTTCTTCTAGGTTAAACCGTTCGTTGGCAGTAACAGTTTCAAATTTTAGTTTTCACTCTGTTTTCTCCTATATGGATACATGTAGTTGGAACTCTAAATCTAACACGGTTTGTGTTAGCTCTTTGAAACTTGACAAAATAAAGTAGTTCCAAGTTCTATGTCTATGTTTTGGTTCCTATTGATGTAGCTCTAAGCAGAGACTGTCGCAAAACACTTTCATGGAAAGGGGTTGCCAAGCTTCCAAAAAACTACGAGTTTCCTGAAATCTCAGCACACATTTTTTCACCCAATCTTGATGACACTTTAAGTTAATGATCAGTACCCCAAACCACTTGGCTCACCAAATTTTGTTCTTCTAGGTTAAACCGTTCGTTGGCAGTAAGAGTTTTAATTTTTAGGTTTCACTCTGTTTTCTCCTATATGGGTACATGTAGGTGGAAATCTAAATCAAAGACTGTTTGTGCTAGCACTTTGAAACTTGAGAAAATAAAGTAGTTCCATGTTCTATCTCTATGGTTTGTTTCCTATTGATGTAGCCCTAAGGAGAGACTGGTGCAAATCACTTTCATGGAAAGGGGTTGCCAAGCTTCCAAAAAACTACGAGTTTCCTGAAATCTCAGCACACATTTTTTCACCCAAACTTGATGACACTTTCAGGTAATGATCAGTACCCCAATCCTCCTTGGCTCACCAAATTTCATTCTTCTAGGTTAAACAGTGCGTTGGCAGTAACAGTTTTAATATTTAGGTTTTAGTCTGTTTTCTCCTATATGGATACATGTAGTTGGAACTCTAAATCAAACACGGTTTGTGCTAGCTCTTTGAAACTTGACACAATAAAGTAGTTCCAAGTTCTATCTCTATGGTTTGTTTCCTATTGATGTAGCCCTAAGCAGAGACTGTCGCAAATCACTTTCATGGAAAGTGGTTGCCAAGCTTCCAAAAAACTACGAGTTTCCTGAAATCTCAGCACACATTTTTTCACCCAAGCTTGATGACACTTTCAGGTAATGATCAGTACCCCAATCTGACTTGGCATTCCAAATTTCGTTCTTCTAGGTTAAACCGTTCGTTGGCAGTAACAGTTTTAATTTTTAGGTTTCACTCTGTTTTCTCCTATATGGATACATGTAGTTGGAACTCTAAATCAAACACGGTTTTTGCTAGGTCTTTGAAACTTGACACAATAAAGTAGTTCCAAGTTCTATCTCTATGGATTGTTTCCTATTGATGTAGCCATAAGCAGAGACTGGCCCAAATCACTTTCATGGAAAGGGTTTGCCAAGCTTCCAAAAAACTGTGGGTTTCCTGAAATCTCAGCACACATTTTTTCACCCAATCTTGATGACACTTTCAGGTAATGATCAGTACCCCAATCCTCCTTGGCTCACCAAATTTCGTTCTTCTAGGTTAAACCGTGCGTTGGCAGTAACTGTTTTAATTTTCAGGTTTCACTCTGTTTTCTCCTATATGGATACATGTAGTTGGAACTCTAAATCAAACATGGTTTGTGCTATCTCTTTGAAACTTGACACACGAAAGTAGTTCCAAGTTCTATCTCTATGGTGTGTTTCCTATTGAAGTAGCCCTAAGAAGAGACTGGCGCAAATCCCTTTCATGGAAAGGGGTTGCCAAGCTTCCAAAAAACTACGAGTTTCCTGAAATCTCAGCACACATTTTTTCAAAAACTCTTGATGACACTTTCAGGTGATGATCAGTACCCCAAACCACTTGGATCACCAAATTTCGATCTTCTAGATTAAACCGTTCGTTGTTAGTAACAGTTTTAATTTTTAGGTTTCACTTTGTTTTCTCCTATATGGATACATGTAGTTGGAACTCTAAACCAAACACGGTTTGTGCCAGCTCTTTGAAACTTGACACAATGAAGTAGTTCCAAGTTCTATCTCTATGGTTTGTTTCCTATTGATGTAGCCCTAAGCAGAGACTGTCGCAAATCACGTTCATGGAAAGGGGTTGCCAAGCTTCCAAAAAACTACGAGTTTTTTGAAATCCCAGCACACATTATTTCCCCAAACTTGATGACACTTTCAGGTAATGATCAGTACCCCAATCCCACTTGGCTCACCAAATTTCGTTCTTCTAGGTTAAACCGTTGGTTGGCAGTAACATTTTTAATTTTTAGGTTTCACTCTGTTTTCTCCTATATGGATACTTGTAGTTGGAACTCTAAATCAAAGACGGTTTGTGCTAGGTCTTTGAAACTTGACACAATAAAGTAGTTCCAAGTTCTATCTCTATGGTTTCTTTCCTATTGATGTAGCCCTAAGCAGAGACTGGCCCAAATCACTTTCATGGAAAGGGGTTGCCAAGGTTCCAAAAAACTGTGAGTTTCCTGAAATCTCAGCAAAAATTTTTTCACCCAATCTTGATGACACTTTCAGGTAATGATCAGTACCCCAATCCTCCTTGGCTCACCAAATTTCATTCTTCTAGGTTAAACCATTCGTTGGCACTAACAGTTTTAATATTTAGGTTTTAATCTGTTTTCTCCTATATGGATACATGTAGTTGGAACTGTAAATCAAACACGGTTTGTGCTAGCTCTTTGAAACTTGACACAATAAAGTAGTTCCAAGTTCTCTCTCTATGATTTGTTTCCTAATGATGTAGCCCTAAGCAGAGACTGGCGCAAATCACTTTCATGGAAAGGGGTTCCCAAGCTTCCAAAAAACTACGAGTTTCCAGAAATCTCAACACACATTTTTTCACGCAATCTTGATGACACTATCAGGTAATGATCAGTACCCCAATCCCACTTGGCTCAACAAATTTCGTTATTCTAGGTTAAACCGTTCGTTGGCCGTAACAGTATTAATTTTTACGTTTCACTCTGTTTTCTCCCTTATGGATACATGTAGTTGGAACTCTAAATGAAACACGGTTTGTGCTAGGTCTTTGAAACTTGACACAATAAAGTAGTTCCATGTTCTATCTCTATGTTTTGTTTCCTATTGATGTAGCCCTAAGCAGAGACTGGCCCAAATCACTGTCATGGAAAGG
Source organism: Spermophilus citellus (assembly GCF_964194105.1). NCBI lineage: Eukaryota > Metazoa > Chordata > Mammalia > Rodentia > Sciuridae > Spermophilus > Spermophilus citellus. The sequence continues at coordinate 54,738,030 of NC_138187.1, forward strand.
GGTTGCCAAGCTTCCAAAAAACTGTGAGTTTCCTGAAATCTCAGCACAAAATTTTTCACCCAAACTTGATGACACTTTCAGGTAATGATCAGTACCCCAATCCCACTTGGCTCAACAAATTTCGTTCTTCTAGGTTAAACCGTTCGTTGGGAGTAACAGTATTAATTTTTACGTTTCACTCTGTTTTCTCCCTTATGGATACATGTAGTTGGAACTCTAAATCAAACACGGTTTGTGCTAGCTCTTTGAATCTTGACACAATAAAATAGTTCCAATTTCTATCGCTATGGATTGTTTCCTATTGATGTAGCCCTAAGCAGAGACTGTCGCAAATCACTTTCATGGAAAGGGGTTGCCAAGCTTCCAAAAAACTGTGAGTTTCCTGAAATCTCAGCACACATTTTTTCACCCAAGCTTGATGACACTTTCAGGTAATGATCAGTACCCCAATCCAACTTGTCATTCCAAATTTCGTTCTTCTAGGTTAAACCGTTCGTTGGCAGTAACAGTTTTAATTTTTAGGTTTCACTCTGTTTTCTCCTATATGGATACATATAGTTGGAACTCTAAATCAAACACGGTTTGTGCTAGCTCTTTGAAACTTGACACAATAAAGTAGTTCCAAGTTATATCTCTATGGTTTGTTTCATATTGATGAAGCCCTAAGCAGAGACTGTCACAAATCACTTTCATGGAAAGGGGTTGCCAAGCTTCTAAAAAACTACTAGTTTCCTGAAATCTCAGCACACATTTTTTCACCCAAGCTTGATGACACTTTCAGGTAATGATCAGTACCCCAATCCGACTTGGCATTCCAAATTTCGTTCTTCTAGGTTAAACCGTTCGTTGGCAGTAACAGTTTTAATTTTTAGGTTTCACTCTGTTTTCTCCTATATGGATACATGTAGTTGGAACTCTAAATCAAACACGGTTTGTGCTAGCTCTTTGAAACTTGACACAATAAAGTAGTTCCAAGTTCTATCTCTATGGTTTGTATCCTATTGATTAGACCTAAGCAGAGACTGTCACAAATCACTTTCATGGAAAGGGGTTGCCAAGCTTCCAAAAAACTACGAGTTTCCTGAAATCTCAGCACACATTTTTTCACCCAAGCTTGATGACACTTTCAGGTAATGATCAGTACCCCAATCCGACTTGGCATTCCAAATTTCGTTCTTCTAGGTTAAACCGTTCGTTGGCAGTAACAGTTTTAATTTTTAGGTTTCACTCTGTTTTCTCCTATATGGATACATGTAGTTGGAACTCTAAATCAAACACGGTTTGTGCTAGCTCTTTGAAATTTGACACAATAAAGTAGTTCCAAGTTCTATCCCCATGCATTGTTTCCTATTGATATAGCCCTAAGCAGAGACTGGCGCAAATCACTTTCATCGAAAGGGGTTGCCAAGCTTCCAAAAACTACGAGTTTCCTGAAATCTCAGCACACATTTTTTCACCCAAGCTTGATGACACTTTCAGGTCAGGATCAGTACCCCTATCCCACTTGGCTCAAGAAATTTCGTTCTTCTAGGTTAAACCGTTTGTTTGCAGTAACAGTTTTAATTTTTAGGTTTCACTCTGTTTTCTCCTATATGGATACATGTAGTTGGAACTCTAAATCAAACATGGTTTGTGCTAGCTGTTTGAAACTTGACACAATAAAGTAGTTCCAAGTTCTATCTCTATGGTTTCTTTCCTATTGATGTAGCCCTAAGCAGAGACTGGCGCAAATCACTTTCATGGAAAGGGGTTGCCAAGCTTCCAAAAACTACGAGTTTCCTGAAATCTCAGCACACATTTTTTCAAACAATCTTGATGACACTTTCAGGTCATGATCAGTACCCCAATCCCACTTGGCTCACCAAATTTCGTTCTTCTAGGTTAAACCATTCGTTGGAAGTAACAGTTTTAATTTTTAGGTTTCACTCTCTTTTCTTTTATATCGATACATATAGTTGGAACTCTAAATCAAAGACGGTTTCTGCTAGCTCTTTGAAACTTGACACAATTAAGTAGTTCCAGGTTCTATCCCTATGCATTGTTTCCTATTGATGTAGCCCTAAGCAGAGACTGGCGCAAATCACTTTCATGGAAAGGGATTGCCAAGCTTCCAAAAAACGACGAGTTTCCTGAAATCTCAGCACACATTTTTTCACCCAATCTTGATGACACTTTCAGGTAATTATCAGTACCCCAATCCCACTTGGCTCAACAAATTTCGTTCTTCTAGGTTAAACCGTCCATTGGCAGTAACAGTTTTAATTTTTAGGTTTCACTCTGTTTTCTCCTATATGGATACATGTAGTTGGAACTCTGAATCAAACACGGTTTGTGCTAGCTCTTTGAAACTTGACACAAGAAAGTAGTTCCAAGTTCTATCTCTATGGATTGTTTCCTATTGATGTAGCCCCCAGCAGACACTGGCGCAAATCACTTACATGGAAAGGGGTTGCCACGCTTCCAAAAAACTACGAGTTTCCTGAAAACTCAGCACACATTTTTTCACCCAATCTTGATGACACTTTCAGGTAATGATCAGTACCCCAATTTCGCTTTTCTCACCAAATTTCGTTCTTCTAGGTGAAACCGTTCGTTTGCAGTAACAGTTTTAATTTTGGGGTTTCACTCTGTTTTCTCCTATATGGATACATGTAGTTGGAACTGTAAATCAAAGACGGTTTGTGGTAGCTCTTTGAAACTTGACACAATAATGTAGTTCCAAGTTCTATCTCTATGGTTTGTTTCCTATTGATGTAGCCCTAAGCAGTGACCGGAGCAAATCCCTTTCATGGAAAGGGGTTGCCAAGCTTCCAAAAAACGTCGAGTTTCCTGAAATCTCAGCACACATTTTTTCACTCAAACTTGATGACACTTTCAGGTAATGATCAGTACCCCAATCCCACTTGGCTCACCAAATTTCATTCTTCTAGGTTAAACCGTTCGTTGGCAGTAACAGTTTTAATTTTTAGGTTTCACTCTGTTTTCTCCTATATGGATACATGTAGTTGGAACTCTGAATCAAACACGGTTTGTGCTAGCTCTTTGAAACTTGACACAAGAAAGTAGTTCCAAGTTCTATCTCTATGGATTGTTTCCTATTGATGTAGCCCCCAGCAGACACTGGCGCAAAACACTTACATGGAAAGGGGTTGCCACGCTTCCAAAAAACTACGAGTTTCCTGAAAACTGAGCACACATTTTTTCACCCAATCTTGATGACACTTTCAGGTAATGATCAGTACCCCAATTTCGCTTTTCTCACCAAATTTCGTTCTTCTAGGTGAAACCGTTCGTTTGCAGTAACAGTTTTAAATTTGGGGTTTCACTCTGTTTTCTCCTATATGGATACATGTAGTTGGAACTGTAAATCAAAGACGGTTTGTGGTAGCTCTTTGAAACTTGACACAATAATGTAGTTCCAAGTTCTATCTCTATGGTTTGTTTCCTATTGATGTAGTCCTAAGCAGATACAGGCGCAAATCACTTTCATGGAAAGGCTTTGCCAAGCAACCAAAAAACTACGAGTTTCCTGAAATCTCAGCACACATTTTTTCACCCAACCTTGATGACACTTTCAGGTAATGATCAGAACCCGAATCCACTTGGCTCACCAAATTTCGTTCTTCTAGGTTAAACCGTTCGTTGGCAGTAACAGTTTTAATTTTTAGTTTCACTCTGTTTTCTCCTATATGGATACATGTAGTTGGAACTCTAAATCAAAGACGATTTGGGCTAGCTCTTTGAAACTTGACACAATAAAGTAGTTCCAAGTTCTATCTCTATGGATTGTTTCCTAATGATGTAGCCCCCAGCAGACACTGGCACAAATCACTTACATGGAAAAGGGATGCCACGCTTCCAAAAAACTACGAGTTTCCTGAAAACTCAGCACACATTTTTTCACCCAATCTTGATGACACTTTCAGGTAATGATCAGTACCCCAAATTCGCTTTTCTCACCAAATTTCGTTCTTCTAGGTGAAACCGTTCGTTTGCAGTAACAGTTTTAATTTTGGGGTTTCACTCTGTTTTCTCTTATATGGATACATTTAGTTGGAACTCTATATCAAACACGATTTGTGCTAGCTCTTTGAAACTTGACACAATAATGTAGTTCCAAGTTCTATCTCTATGGTTTGTTTCCTATTGATGTAGTCCTAAGCAGAGACAGGCGCAAATCACTTTCATGGAAAGGCTTTGCCAAGCAACCAAAAAACTACGAGTTTCCTGAAATCTCAGCACACATTTTTTCACCCAATCTTGATGACACTTTCAGGTAATGATCAGAACCCGAATCCACTTGGCTCACCAAATTTCGTTCTTCTAGGTTAAACCGTTCGTTGGCAGTAACAGTTTTAATTTTTAGGTTTCACTCTGTTTTCTCCTATATGGATACATGTAGTTGGAACTCTAAATCAAACACGGTTTGTGCTAGCTCTTTGAAACTTGACACAATAAATTAGTTCCAAGTTCTATCTCTATGTTTTGTTTCCAATTGATGTAGCCCTAAGCAGAGACTGTCCCAAATAACTTTCATGGAAAGGGGTTGCCAAGCTTCCAAAAAACTACGAGTTTCCTGAAATCTCAGCACACATTTTTTCACCCAAGCTTGATGACACTTTAAGTTAATGATCAGTACCCCAAACCACTTGGCTCACCAAATTTTGTTCTTCTAGGTTAAACCGTTCGTTGGCAGTAACAGTTTAAATTTTTAGGTTTCACTCTGTTTTCTCCTATATGGGTACATGTAGGTGGAAATCTAAATCAAAGACGGTTTGTGCTAGCACTTTGAAACTTGACAAAATAAAGTAGTTCCATGTTCTATCTCTATGGTTTGTTTCCTATTGATGTAGCCCTAAGCAGAGACTGGTGCAAATCACTTTCATGGAAAGGGGTTGCCAAGCTTCCAAAAAACTACGAGTTTCCTGAAATCTCAGCACACATTTTTTCACCCAAACTTTATGACACATTCAGGTAATGATCAGTACCCCAATCCTCCTTGGCTCACCAAATTTCATTCTTCTAGGTTAAACAGTCCGTTGGCAGTAACAGTTTTAATATTTAGGTTTTACTCTGTTTTCTCCTATATGGAAACATGTAGTTGGAACTCTAAATCAAACACGGTTTGTGCTAGCTCTTTGAAACTTGACACAATAAAGTAGTTCCAAGTTCTATCTCTATGTTTTGTTTCCTATTGATGTAGCCCTAAGCAGAGACTGTCGCAAATCACTTTCATGGAAAGTGGTTGCCAGGCTTCCAAAGAACCACGAGTTTCCTGAAATCTCAGCACACATTTTTTCACCCAATCTTGATGACACTTTCAGTTAATGATCAGTACCCCAATCCCACTTGGCTCACCAAATTTCGTTCTCCTAGGTTAAACCGTTCGTTGGCATTAACAGTTTTAATTTTAATGTTTCACTCTGTTTTCTCCTATATGGATTCATGTAATTGGAACTCTATATCAAACATGATTTGTGCTAGCTCTTTGAAACTGGACACAATAATGTAGTTCCAAGTTCTATCTCTATGGTTTGTTTCCTATTGATGTAGCCCTAAGCAGGGACTGGTGCAAATCACTTTCATGGAAAGGGGTTGCCAAGCTTCCAAAATCTACGAGTTTCCTGAAATCTCAGCACACATTTTTTCAAACAATCTTGATGACACTTTCAGGTGATGATCAGTACCCCAATTCCACTTGGCTCACCAAATTTCGGTCTTCTAGGTTATATCATTCGTTGGCATTAACAGTTTTAATTTTTAGGTTTCATTCTGTTTTCTCCTATATGGATACATGTAGTTGGAACTCTAAATCAAAGACGGTTTGTGCTAGCTCTTTGAAAGTTGAAACAATAAAGTATTCCAAGTTCTATCCCTATGCATTTTTTCCTATTGATGTAGCCTTAAGCAGAGACTGGAACAAATCACTTTCATGGAAAGTGGTTGCCAAGCTTCCAAAAAAATACGAGTTTCCTGAAATCTCAGCACACATTTTTTCACCCAATCTTGATGACACTTTCAGGTCACTATCCGTACCGCAATCCCACTTGGCTCACCTAATTTCGTTCTTCTAGGTTAAACCGTTCGTTGGCAGTAACAGTTTTAATATTTATGTTTCACTCTGTTTTCTCCTATATGGATATATGTAGTTGGAACTCTAAATCAAAGATGGTTTGTGCTAGGTCTTTGAAACTTGACACAATAAAGTAGTTCCATGTTCTATCTCTATGTTTTGTTTCCTATTGATGTAGCCCTAAGCAGAGACTGGCCCAAATCACTGTCATGGAAAGGGGTTGCCAAGCTTCCAAAAAACTGTGAGTTTCCTGAAATCTCAGCACAAATTTTTTCACCCAAACTTGATGACACTTTCAGGTAATGATCAGTACCCCAATCCTCCTTGGCTCACCAAATTTCGTTCTTTTAGGTTAAACCATTCGTTGGCAGTAACTGTTTTAATTTTCAGGTTTCACTCTGTTTTCTCCTATATGGATACATGTAGTTGGAACTCTAAATCAAAGACGGTTTGTGCTAGCTCTTTGAATCTTGACACAATAAAGTAGTTCCAAATTCTATCTCTGTGGTTTGTTTCCTATTGATGTAGCCCTAAGCAGAGACTGGCGCATATCACTTTCAAAAAAAGGGGTTGCCAAGCTTCCAAAAAAATACGAGTTTCCTGAAATCTCAGCACACATTTTTTCACCCAATCTTGATGACACTTTCAGGTCACGATCAGTACCCCAATCCCACTTGGCTCACCAATTTTCGTTCTTCTAAGTTAAACCGTCCGTGGCAGTAACAGTTTTAATTTTTAGGTTTCACTCTGTTTTCTCCTATATGGATACATGTAGTTGGAACTCTGAATCAAACACGGTTTGTGCTAGCTCTTTGAAACTTGACCCAAGAAAGTAGTTCCAAGTTCTATCTCTATGGATTGTTTCCTATTGATGTAGCCCCCAGCAGACACTGGCGCAAATCACTTACATGGAAAGGGGTTGCCACGCTTCCAAAAAACTACGAGTTTCCTGAAAACTCAGCACACATTTTTTCACCCAATCTTGATGACACTTTCAGGTAATGATCAGTACCCCAATTTCGCTTTTCTCACCAAATTTCGTTCTTCTAGGTGAAACCGTTCGTTTGCAGTAACAGTTTTAATTTTGGGGTTTCACTCTGTTTTCTCCTATATGGATACATGTAGTTGGAACTGTAAATCAAAGACGGTTTGTGGTAGCTCTTTGAAACTTGACACAATAATGTAGTTCCAAGTTCTATCTCTATGGTTTGTTTCCTATTGATGTAGCCCTAAGCAGTGACCGGAGCAAATCCCTTTCATGGAAAGGGGTTGCCAAGCTTCCAAAAAACGTCGAGTTTCCTGAAATCTCAGCACACATTTTTTCACTCAAACTTGATGACACTTTCAGGTAATGATCAGTACCCCAATCCCACTTGGCTCACCAAATTTCATTCTTCTAGGTTAAACCGTTCGTTGGCAGTAACAGTTTTAATTTTTAGGTTTCACTCTGTTTTCTCCTATATGGATACATGTAGTTGGAACTCTGAATCAAACACGGTTTGTGCTAGCTCTTTGAAACTTGACACAAGAAAGTAGTTCCAAGTTCTATCTCTATGGATTGTTTCCTATTGATGTAGCCCCCAGCAGACACTGGCGCAAAACACTTACATGGAAAGGGGTTGCCACGCTTCCAAAAAACTACGAGTTTCCTGAAAACTGAGCACACATTTTTTCACCCAATCTTGATGACACTTTCAGGTAATGATCAGTACCCCAATTTCGCTTTTCTCACCAAATTTCGTTCTTCTAGGTGAAACCGTTCGTTTGCAGTAACAGTTTTAAATTTGGGGTTTCACTCTGTTTTCTCCTATATGGATACATGTAGTTGGAACTGTAAATCAAAGACGGTTTGTGGTAGCTCTTTGAAACTTGACACAATAATGTAGTTCCAAGTTCTATCTCTATGGTTTGTTTCCTATTGATGTAGTCCTAAGCAGATACAGGCGCAAATCACTTTCATGGAAAGGCTTTGCCAAGCAACCAAAAAACTACGAGTTTCCTGAAATCTCAGCACACATTTTTTCACCCAACCTTGATGACACTTTCAGGTAATGATCAGAACCCGAATCCACTTGGCTCACCAAATTTCGTTCTTCTAGGTTAAACCGTTCGTTGGCAGTAACAGTTTTAATTTTTAGTTTCACTCTGTTTTCTCCTATATGGATACATGTAGTTGGAACTCTAAATCAAAGACGATTTGGGCTAGCTCTTTGAAACTTGACACAATAAAGTAGTTCCAAGTTCTATCTCTATGGATTGTTTCCTAATGATGTAGCCCCCAGCAGACACTGGCACAAATCACTTACATGGAAAAGGGATGCCACGCTTCCAAAAAACTACGAGTTTCCTGAAAACTCAGCACACATTTTTTCACCCAATCTTGATGACACTTTCAGGTAATGATCAGTACCCCAAATTCGCTTTTCTCACCAAATTTCGTTCTTCTAGGTGAAACCGTTCGTTTGCAGTAACAGTTTTAATTTTGGGGTTTCACTCTGTTTTCTCTTATATGGATACATTTAGTTGGAACTCTATATCAAACACGATTTGTGCTAGCTCTTTGAAACTTGACACAATAATGTAGTTCCAAGTTCTATCTCTATGGTTTGTTTCCTATTGATGTAGTCCTAAGCAGAGACAGGCGCAAATCACTTTCATGGAAAGGCTTTGCCAAGCAACCAAAAAACTACGAGTTTCCTGAAATCTCAGCACACATTTTTTCACCCAATCTTGATGACACTTTCAGGTAATGATCAGAACCCGAATCCACTTGGCTCACCAAATTTCGTTCTTCTAGGTTAAACCGTTCGTTGGCAGTAACAGTTTTAATTTTTAGGTTTCACTCTGTTTTCTCCTATATGGATACATGTAGTTGGAACTCTAAATCAAACACGGTTTGTGCTAGCTCTTTGAAACTTGACACAATAAATTAGTTCCAAGTTCTATCTCTATGTTTTGTTTCCAATTGATGTAGCCCTAAGCAGAGACTGTCCCAAATAACTTTCATGGAAAGGGGTTGCCAAGCTTCCAAAAAACTACGAGTTTCCTGAAATCTCAGCACACATTTTTTCACCCAAGCTTGATGACACTTTAAGTTAATGATCAGTACCCCAAACCACTTGGCTCACCAAATTTTGTTCTTCTAGGTTAAACCGTTCGTTGGCAGTAACAGTTTAAATTTTTAGGTTTCACTCTGTTTTCTCCTATATGGGTACATGTAGGTGGAAATCTAAATCAAAGACGGTTTGTGCTAGCACTTTGAAACTTGACAAAATAAAGTAGTTCCATGTTCTATCTCTATGGTTTGTTTCCTATTGATGTAGCCCTAAGCAGAGACTGGTGCAAATCACTTTCATGGAAAGGGGTTGCCAAGCTTCCAAAAAACTACGAGTTTCCTGAAATCTCAGCACACATTTTTTCACCCAACCTTGATGACACTTTCAGGTAATGATCAGAACCCGAATCCACTTGGCTCACCAAATTTCGTTCTTCTAGGTTAAACCGTTCGTTGGCAGTAACAGTTTTAATTTTTAGTTTCACTCTGTTTTCTCCTATATGGATACATGTAGTTGGAACTCTAAATCAAAGACGATTTGGGCTAGCTCTTTGAAACTTGACACAATAAAGTAGTTCCAAGTTCTATCTCTATGGATTGTTTCCTAATGATGTAGCCCCCAGCAGACACTGGCACAAATCACTTACATGGAAAAGGGATGCCACGCTTCCAAAAAACTACGAGTTTCCTGAAAACTCAGCACACATTTTTTCACCCAATCTTGATGACACTTTCAGGTAATGATCAGTACCCCAAATTCGCTTTTCTCACCAAATTTCGTTCTTCTAGGTGAAACCGTTCGTTTGCAGTAACAGTTTTAATTTTGGGGTTTCACTCTGTTTTCTCTTATATGGATACATTTAGTTGGAACTCTATATCAAACACGATTTGTGCTAGCTCTTTGAAACTTGACACAATAATGTAGTTCCAAGTTCTATCTCTATGGTTTGTTTCCTATTGATGTAGTCCTAAGCAGAGACAGGCGCAAATCACTTTCATGGAAAGGCTTTGCCAAGCAACCAAAAAACTACGAGTTTCCTGAAATCTCAGCACACATTTTTTCACCCAATCTTGATGACACTTTCAGGTAATGATCAGAACCCGAATCCACTTGGCTCACCAAATTTCGTTCTTCTAGGTTAAACCGTTCGTTGGCAGTAACAGTTTTAATTTTTAGGTTTCACTCTGTTTTCTCCTATATGGATACATGTAGTTGGAACTCTAAATCAAACACGGTTTGTGCTAGCTCTTTGAAACTTGACACAATAAATTAGTTCCAAGTTCTATCTCTATGTTTTGTTTCCAATTGATGTAGCCCTAAGCAGAGACTGTCCCAAATAACTTTCATGGAAAGGGGTTGCCAAGCTTCCAAAAAACTACGAGTTTCCTGAAATCTCAGCACACATTTTTTCACCCAAGCTTGATGACACTTTAAGTTAATGATCAGTACCCCAAACCACTTGGCTCACCAAATTTTGTTCTTCTAGGTTAAACCGTTCGTTGGCAGTAACAGTTTAAATTTTTAGGTTTCACTCTGTTTTCTCCTATATGGGTACATGTAGGTGGAAATCTAAATCAAAGACGGTTTGTGCTAGCACTTTGAAACTTGACAAAATAAAGTAGTTCCATGTTCTATCTCTATGGTTTGTTTCCTATTGATGTAGCCCTAAGCAGAGACTGGTGCAAATCACTTTCATGGAAAGGGGTTGCCAAGCTTCCAAAAAACTACGAGTTTCCTGAAATCTCAGCACACATTTTTTCACCCAAACTTTATGACACATTCAGGTAATGATCAGTACCCCAATCCTCCTTGGCTCACCAAATTTCATTCTTCTAGGTTAAACAGTCCGTTGGCAGTAACAGTTTTAATATTTAGGTTTTACTCTGTTTTCTCCTATATGGAAACATGTAGTTGGAACTCTAAATCAAACACGGTTTGTGCTAGCTCTTTGAAACTTGACACAATAAAGTAGTTCCAAGTTCTATCTCTATGTTTTGTTTCCTATTGATGTAGCCCTAAGCAGAGACTGTCGCAAATAACTTTCATGGAAAGTGGTTGCCAGGCTTCCAAAGAACCACGAGTTTCCTGAAATCTCAGCACACATTTTTTCACCCAATCTTGATGACACTTTCAGTTAATGATCAGTACCCCAATCCCACTTGGCTCACCAAATTTCGTTCTCCTAGGTTAAACCGTTCGTTGGCATTAACAGTTTTAATTTTAATGTTTCACTCTGTTTTCTCCTATATGGATTCATGTAATTGGAACTCTATATCAAACATGATTTGTGCTAGCTCTTTGAAACTGGACACAATAATGTAGTTCCAAGTTCTATCTCTATGGTTTGTTTCCTATTGATGTAGCCCTAAGCAGGGACTGGTGCAAATCACTTTCATGGAAAGGGGTTGCCAAGCTTCCAAAATCTACGAGTTTCCTGAAATCTCAGCACACATTTTTTCAAACAATCTTGATGACACTTTCAGGTGATGATCAGTACCCCAATTCCACTTGGCTCACCAAATTTCGGTCTTCTAGGTTATATCATTCGTTGGCATTAACAGTTTTAATTTTTAGGTTTCATTCTGTTTTCTCCTATATGGATACATGTAGTTGGAACTCTAAATCAAAGACGGTTTGTGCTAGCTCTTTGAAAGTTGAAACAATAAAGTAGTTCCAAGTTCTATCCCTATGCATTTTTTCCTATTGATGTAGCCTTAAGCAGAGACTGGAACAAATCACTTTCATGGAAAGTGGTTGCCAAGCTTCCAAAAAAATACGAGTTTCCTGAAATCTCAGCACACATTTTTTCACCCAATCTTGATGACACTTTCAGGTCACTATCCGTACCGCAATCCCACTTGGCTCACCTAATTTCGTTCTTCTAGGTTAAACCGTTCGTTGGCAGTAACAGTTTTAATATTTATGTTTCACTCTGTTTTCTCCTATATGGATATATGTAGTTGGAACTCTAAATCAAAGATGGTTTGTGCTAGGTCTTTGAAACTTGACACAATAAAGTAGTTCCATGTTCTATCTCTATGTTTTGTTTCCTATTGATGTAGCCCTAAGCAGAGACTGGCCCAAATCACTGTCATGGAAAGGGGTTGCCAAGCTTCCAAAAAACTGTGAGTTTCCTGAAATCTCAGCACAAATTTTTTCACCCAAACTTGATGACACTTTCAGGTAATGATCAGTACCCCAATCCTCCTTGGCTCACCAAATTTCGTTCTTTTAGGTTAAACCATTCGTTGGCAGTAACTGTTTTAATTTTCAGGTTTCACTCTGTTTTCTCCTATATGGATACATGTAGTTGGAACTCTAAATCAAAGACGGTTTGTGCTAGCTCTTTGAATCTTGACACAATAAAGTAGTTCCAAATTCTATCTCTGTGGTTTGTTTCCTATTGATGTAGCCCTAAGCAGAGACTGGCGCATATCACTTTCAAAAAAAGGGGTTGCCAAGCTTCCAAAAAAATACGAGTTTCCTGAAATCTCAGCACACATTTTTTCACCCAATCTTGATGACACTTTCAGGTCACGATCAGTACCCCAATCCCACTTGGCTCACCAATTTTCGTTCTTCTAAGTTAAACCGTCCGTGGCAGTAACAGTTTTAATTTTTAGGTTTCACTCTGTTTTCTCCTATATGGATACATGTAGTTGGAACTCTGAATCAAACACGGTTTGTGCTAGCTCTTTGAAACTTGACACAAGAAAGTAGTTCCAAGTTCTATCTCTATGGATTGTTTCCTATTGATGTAGCCCCCAGCAGACACTGGCGCAAATCACTTACATGGAAAGGGGTTGCCACGCTTCCAAAAAACTACGAGTTTCCTGAAAACTCAGCACACATTTTTTCACCCAATCTTGATGACACTTTCAGGTAATGATCAGTACCCCAATTTCGCTTTTCTCACCAAATTTCGTTCTTCTAGGTGAAACCGTTCGTTTGCAGTAACAGTTTTAATTTTGGGGTTTCACTCTGTTTTCTCCTATATGGATACATGTAGTTGGAACTGTAAATCAAAGACGGTTTGTGGTAGCTCTTTGAAACTTGACACAATAATGTAGTTCCAAGTTCTATCTCTATGGTTTGTTTCCTATTGATGTAGTCCTAAGCAGATACAGGCGCAAATCACTTTCATGGAAAGGCTTTGCCAAGCAACCAAAAAACTACGAGTTTCCTGAAATCTCAGCACACATTTTTTCACCCAACCTTGATGACACTTTCAGGTAATGATCAGAACCCGAATCCACTTGGCTCACCAAATTTCGTTCTTCTAGGTTAAACCGTTCGTTGGCAGTAACAGTTTTAATTTTTAGTTTCACTCTGTTTTCTCCTATATAGATACATGTAGTTGGAACTCTAAATCAAAGCAGATTTGGGCTACCTCTTTGAAACTTGACACAATAAAGTAGTTCCAAGTTCTATCTCTATGGATTGTTTCCTAATGATGTAGCCCCCAGCAGACACTGGCGCAAATCACTTACATGGAAAAGGGATGCCACGCTTCCAAAAAACTACGAGTTTCCTGAAAACTCAGCACACATTTTTTCACCCAATCTTGATGACACTTTCAGGTAATGATCAGTACCCCAAATTCGCTTTTCTCACCAAATTTCGTTCTTCTAGGTGGAACCGTTCGTTTGCAGTAACAGTTTTAATTTTGGGGTTTCACTCTGTTTTCTCTTATATGGATACATTTAGTTGGAACTCTATATCAAACACGATTTGTGCTAGCTCTTTGAAACTTGACACAATAATGTAGTTCCAAATTCTATCTCTATGGTTTGTTTCCTATTGATGTAGTCCTAAGCAGAGACAGGCGCAAATCACTTTCATGGAAAGGCTTTGCCAAGCAACCAAAAAACTACGAGTTTCCTGAAATCTCAGCACACATTTTTTCACCCAATTTGATGACACTTTCAGGTAATGATCAGAACCCGAATCCACTTGGCTCACCAAATTTCGTTCTTCTAGGTTAAACCGTTCGTTGGCAGTAACAGTTTTAATTTTTAGGTTTCACTCTGTTTTCTCCTATATGGATACATGTAGTTGGAACTCTAAATCAAACACGGTTTGTGCTAGCTCTTTGAAACTTGACACAATAAAGTAGTTCCAAGTTCTATCTCTATGTTTTGTTTCCAATTGATGTAGCCCTAAGCAGAGACTGTCCCAAATAACTTTCATGGAAAGGGGTTGCCAAGCTTCCAAAAAACTACGAGTTTCCTGAAATCTCAGCACACATTTTTTCACCCAAGCTTGATGACACTTTAAGTTAATGATCAGTACCCCAAACCACTTGGCTCACCAAATTTTGTTCTTCTAGGTTAAACCGTTCGTTGGCAGTAACAGTTTAAATTTTTAGGTTTCACTCTGTTTTCTCCTATATGGGTACATGTAGGTGGAAATCTAAATCAAAGACGGTTTGTGCTAGCACTTTGAAACTTGACAAAATAAAGTAGTTCCATGTTCTATCTCTATGGTTTGTTTCCTGTTGATGTAGCCCTAAGCAGAGACTGGCGCAAATCACTTTCATGGAAAGGGGTTGCCAAGAATCCAAAAAACTACGAGTTTCCAGAAATCTCAGCACACATTTTTTCACCCAAACTTTATGACACATTCAGGTAATGATCAGTACCCCAATCCTCCTTGGCTCACCAAATTTCATTCTTCTAGGTTAAACAGTCCGTTGGCAGTAACAGTTTTAATATTTAGGTTTTACTCTGTTTTCTCCTATATGGAAACATGTAGTTGGAACTCTAAATCAAACACGGTTTGTGCTAGCTCTTTGAAACTTGACACAATAAAGTAGTTCCAAGTTCTATCTCTATGTTTTGTTTCCTATTGATGTAGCCCTAAGCAGAGACTGTCGCAAATAACTTTCATGGAAAGTGGTTGCCAAGCTTCCAAAGAACCACGAGTTTCCTGAAATCTCAGCACACATTTTTTCACCCAATCTTGATGACACTTTCAGTTAATGATCAGTACCCCAATCCCACTTGGCTCACCAAATTTCGTTCTCCTAGGTTAAACCGTTCGTTGGCAGTAACAGTTTTAATTTTAATGTTTCACTCTGTTTTCTCCTATATGGATTCATGTAATTGGAACTCTATATCAAACATGATTTGTGCTAGCTCTTTGAAACTGGACACAATAATGTAGTTCCAAGTTCTATCTCTATGGTTTGTTTCCTATTGGTGTAGCCCTAAGCAGGGACTGGTGCAAATCACTTTCATGGAAAGGGGTTGCCAAGCTTCCAAAATCTACGAGTTTCCTGAAATCTCAGCACACATTTTTTCAAACAATCTTGATGACACTTTCAGGTGATGATCAGTACCCCAATTCCACTTGGCTCACCAAATTTCGGTCTTCTAGGTTATATCATTCGTTGGCATTAACAGTTTTAATTTTTAGGTTTCATTCTGTTTTCTCCTATATGGATACATGTAGTTGGAACTCTAAATCAAAGACGGTTTGTGCTAGCTCTTTGAAAGTTGAAACAATAAAGTAGTTCCAAGTTCTATCCCTATGCATTTTTTCCTATTGATGTAGCCTTAAGCAGAGACTGGAACAAATCACTTTCATGGAAAGTGGTTGCCAAGCTTCCAAAAAAATACGAGTTTCCTGAAATCTCAGCACACATTTTTTCACCCAATCTTGATGACACTTTCAGGTCACTATCCGTACCGCAATCCCACTTGGCTCACCTAATTTCGTTCTTCTAGGTTAAACCGTTCGTTGGCAGTAACAGTTTTAATATTTATGTTTCACTCTGTTTTCTCCTATATGGATATATGTAGTTGGAACTCTAAATCAAAGATGGTTTGTGCTAGGTCTTTGAAACTTGACACAATAAAGTAGTTCCATGTTCTATCTCTATGTTTTGTTTCCTATTGATGTAGCCCTAAGCAGAGACTGGCCCAAATCACTGTCATGGAAAGGGGTTGCCAAGCTTCCAAAAAACTGTGAGTTTCCTGAAATCTCAGCACAAATTTTTTCACCCAAACTTGATGACACTTTCAGGTAATGATCAGTACCCCAATCCTCCTTGGCTCACCAAATTTCGTTCTTTTAGGTTAAACCATTCGTTGGCAGTAACTGTTTTAATTTTCAGGTTTCACTCTGTTTTCTCCTATATGGATACATGTAGTTGGAACTCTAAATCAAACACGGTTTGTGCTAGCTCTTTGAAACTTGACACAATAAAGTATTTCCAAGTTCTATCTCTATGGTTTGTTTCCTATTGATGTAGCCCTAAGCAGAGACTGGCGCAAATCACTTCCATGGAAAGGGGTTGCGAAGCTTCCAAAAAACTACGAGTTTCCTGAAATCTCAGCACATATTTTTTCACCGAATCTTGAAGACACTTTCTGGTAATGATCAGTACCCCAATCCCACTTGGCTCACCAAATTTCGTTCTTATAGTTTAAACCGTTCGTTGGCAGTAACAGTTTTAATTTTTAGTTTTCACTCTGTTTTCTCCTATATGGATACATGTAGTTGGAACTCTAAATCTAACATGGTTTGTGTTAGCTCTTTGAAACTTGACAAAATAAAGTAGTTCCCAGTTCTATGTCTATGTTTTGGTTCCTATTGATGTAGCCCTAAGCAGAGACTCTCGCAAAACACTTTCATGGAAAGGGGTTGCCAAGCTTCCAAAAAACTACGAGTTTCCTGAAATCTCAGCACACATTTTTTCACCCAATCTTGATGACACTTTAAGTTAATGATCAGTACCCCAAACAACTTGGCTCACCAAATTTTGTTCTTCTAGGTTAAACCTTTCGTTGGCAGTAACAGTTTTAATTTTTAGGTTTCACTCTGTTTTCTCCTATATGGATACATGTAGTTGGAACTCTAAATTAAACACGGTTTGTGCCAGCTCTTTGAAACTTGACACAATAATGTAGTTCCAAGTTCTATCTCTATGGTTTGTTTCCTATTGATGTAGCCCTAAGCAGAGACTGGCGCAAATCACTTTCATGGAAAGGGGTAGCCAAGCTTCCAAAAAAATATGAGTTTCCTGAAATATCAGCACATATTTTTTCACCCAAACTTGATGACACTTTCAGGTAATGAACAGTACCCCAATCCCACTTGGCTCACCAAATTTCGTTCTTCTAGATTAAACCGTTCGTTGGCAGTAACAGTTTTAATTTTTAGGTTTCACTCTGTTTTCTCCTATATGGATACATGTAGTTGGAACTCTAAATCAAAGACGGTTTGTGCTACGTCTTTGAAACTTGACACAATAATGTAGTTCCAAGTTCTATCTCTATGGTTTGTTTCCTATTGATGTAGCCCTAAGCAGAGACTGGCCCAAATCACTTTCATGGAAAGCGGTTGCCAAACTTCCAAAAAACTGTGAGGTTCCTGAAATCTCAGCACAAATTTTTTCACCCAATCTTGATGACACTTTCAGGCCACAATCAGTACCCCAATCCCACTTGGCTCACCAAATTTCGTTCTTCTAGGTTAAACCGTTCATTGGCAGTAACAGTTTTAATTTTTACGTTTCACTCTGTTTTCTCCCTTATGGATACATGTAGTTGGAACTCTAAATCAAACATGGTTTGTGCTAGCTCTTTGAATCTTGACACAAGAAAATAGTTCCAATTTCTATCTCTATGGATTGTTTCCTATTGATGTAGCCCTAAGCAGAGACCGGCACAAATCACTTTCATTGAAAGTGGTTGCCAAGCTTCCAAAAAACTACGAGTTTTCTGAAATCTCAGTACACATTTTTTCACCCAATCTTGATGACACTTTCAGGTAATGATCAGTACCCCAATCCCACTTGGCTGACCAACTTTCATTCTTCTAGTTTAAACCATTCGTTGGCAAAAACAGTTTTAATTTTTAGGTTTCACTCTGTGTCTCCTATATGGATACATGTATTTGGAACTCTAAACCAAACACGGTTTGTGCCAGCTCTTTGAAACTTGACACAATAAAGTAGTTCCAAGTTCTATCTCTATGGTTTGTTTCCTATTGATGTAGCCCTAACAGACACTGGCTCATATCACTTTCATGGAAAGGGTTTGCCAAGCTTCCAAAAAACTACGAGTTTCCTGAAATCTCAGCACACATTTTTTCAAACAATCTTGATGACACTTTCAGGTGATGATCAGTACCCCAATCCGACTTGGCTCACCAAATTTCGGTCTTCTAGGATATATCGTTCGTTGGCATTAACAGTTTTAATTTTTAGGTTTCACTCTGTTTTCTCCTATATGGATACATGTAGTTGGAACTCTAAATCAAAGACGGTTTGTACTAGGTCTTTGAAACTTGACACAATAAAGTAGTTCCAAGATCTATCTCTATGGTTTGTTTCCTATTGATGTAGCCCTAAGCAGAGACTGTCCCAAATCACTTTCATGGAAAGGGGTTGCCAAGCTTCCAAAAAACTGTGAGTTTCCTGAAATCTCAGCACAAATTTTTTCACCCAATCTTGAAGACACTTTCAGGTAATGATCAGTACCCCAATCCCAATTGGCTGACCAACTTTCATTCTTCTAGGTTAAACTGGTCTTTGGCAGTAACAGTTTTAATATTTAGGTTTTTCTCTGTTTTCTCCTATATGGATACATGTAGTTGGAACTCTAAATTAAACACGGTTTGTGCTAGCTCTTTGAAACTTGACACAATAAATTAGTTCCAAGTTCTATCTCTATGTTTTGTTTCCAATTGATGTAGCCCTAAGCAGAGACTGTCCCAAATAACTTTCATGGAAAGGGGTTGCCAAGCTTCCAAAAAACTACGAGTTTCCTGAAATCTCAGCACACATTTTTTCACCCAAGCTTGATGACACTTTAAGTTAATGATCAGTACCCCAAACCACTTGGCTCACCAAATTTTGTTCTTCTAGGTTAAACCGTTCGTTGGCAGTAACAGTTTAAATTTTTAGGTTTCACTCTGTTTTCTCCTATATGGGTACATGTAGGTGGAAATCTAAATCAAAGACGGTTTGTGCTAGCACTTTGAAACTTGACAAAATAAAGTAGTTCCATGTTCTATCTCTATGGTTTGTTTCCTATTGATGTAGCCCTAAGCAGAGACTGGTGCAAATCACTTTCATGGAAAGGGGTTGCCAAGCTTCCAAAAAACTACGAGTTTCCTGAAATCTCAGCACACATTTTTTCACCCAAACTTTATGACACATTCAGGTAATGATCAGTACCCCAATCCTCCTTGGCTCACCAAATTTCATTCTTCTAGGTTAAACAGTCCGTTGGCAGTAACAGTTTTAATATTTAGGTTTTACTCTGTTTTCTCCTATATGGAAACATGTAGTTGGAACTCTAAATCAAACACGGTTTGTGCTAGCTCTTTGAAACTTGACACAATAAAGTAGTTCCAAGTTCTATCTCTATGTTTTGTTTCCTATTGATGTAGCCCTAAGCAGAGACTGTCGCAAATAACTTTCATGGAAAGTGGTTGCCAGGCTTCCAAAGAACCACGAGTTTCCTGAAATCTCAGCACACATTTTTTCACCCAATCTTGATGACACTTTCAGTTAATGATCAGTACCCCAATCCCACTTGGCTCACCAAATTTCGTTCTCCTAGGTTAAACCGTTCGTTGGCAGGAACAGTTTTAATTTTAATGTTTCACTCTGTTTTCTCCTATATGGATTCATGTAATTGGAACTCTATATCAAACATGATTTGTGCTAGCTCTTTGAAACTGGACACAATAATGTAGTTCCAAGTTCTATCTCTATGGTTTGTTTCCTATTGATGTAGCCCTAAGCAGGGACTGGTGCAAATCACTTTCATGGAAAGGGGTTGCCAAGCTTCCAAAATCTACGAGTTTCCTGAAATCTCAGCACACATTTTTTCAAACAATCTTGATGACACTTTCAGGTGATGATCAGTACCCCAATTCCACTTGGCTCACCAAATTTCGGTCTTCTAGGTTATATCATTCGTTGGCATTAACAGTTTTAATTTTTAGGTTTCATTCTGTTTTCTCCTATATGGATACATGTAGTTGGAACTCTAAATCAAAGACGGTTTGTGCTAGCTCTTTGAAAGTTGAAACAATAAAGTAGTTCCAAGTTCTATCCCTATGCATTTTTTCCTATTGATGTAGCCTTAAGCAGAGACTGGAACAAATCACTTTCATGGAAAGTGGTTGCCAAGCTTCCAAAAAAATACGAGTTTCCTGAAATCTCAGCACACATTTTTTCACCCAATCTTGATGACACTTTCAGGTCACTATCCGTACCGCAATCCCACTTGGCTCACCTAATTTCGTTCTTCTAGGTTAAACCGTTCGTTGGCAGTAACAGTTTTAATATTTATGTTTCACTCTGTTTTCTCCTATATGGATATATGTAGTTGGAACTCTAAATCAAAGATGGTTTGTGCTAGGTCTTTGAAACTTGACACAATAAAGTAGTTCCATGTTCTATCTCTATGTTTTGTTTCCTATTGATGTAGCCCTAAGCAGAGACTGGCCCAAATCACTGTCATGGAAAGGGGTTGCCAAGCTTCCAAAAAACTGTGAGTTTCCTGAAATCTCAGCACAAATTTTTTCACCCAAACTTGATGACACTTTCAGGTAATGATCAGTACCCCAATCCTCCTTGGCTCACCAAATTTCGTTCTTTTAGGTTAAACCATTCGTTGGCAGTAACTGTTTTAATTTTCAGGTTTCACTCTGTTTTCTCCTATATGGATACATGTAGTTGGAACTCTAAATCAAAGACGGTTTGTGCTAGCTCTTTGAATCTTGACACAATAAAGTAGTTCCAAATTCTATCTCTGTGGTTTGTTTCCTATTGATGTAGCCCTAAGCAGAGACTGGCGCATATCACTTTCAAAAAAAGGGGTTGCCAAGCTTCCAAAAAAATACGAGTTTCCTGAAATCTCAGCACACATTTTTTCACCCAATCTTGATGACACTTTCAGGTCACGATCAGTACCCCAATCCCACTTGGCTCACCAATTTTCGTTCTTCTAAGTTAAACCGTCCGTGGCAGTAACAGTTTTAATTTTTAGGTTTCACTCTGTTTTCTCCTATATGGATACATGTAGTTGGAACTCTGAATCAAACACGGTTTGTGCTAGCTCTTTGAAACTTGACACAAGAAAGTAGTTCCAAGTTCTATCTCTATGGATTGTTTCCTATTGATGTAGCCCCCAGCAGACACTGGCGCAAATCACTTACATGGAAAGGGGTTGCCACGCTTCCAAAAAACTACGAGTTTCCTGAAAACTCAGCACACATTTTTTCACCCAATCTTGATGACACTTTCAGGTAATGATCAGTACCCCAATTTCGCTTTTCTCACCAAATTTCGTTCTTCTAGGTGAAACCGTTCGTTTGCAGTAACAGTTTTAATTTTGGGGTTTCACTCTGTTTTCTCCTATATGGATACATGTAGTTGGAACTGTAAATCAAAGACGGTTTGTGGTAGCTCTTTGAAACTTGACACAATAATGTAGTTCCAAGTTCTATCTCTATGGTTTGTTTCCTATTGATGTAGTCCTAAGCAGATACAGGCGCAAATCACTTTCATGGAAAGGCTTTGCCAAGCAACCAAAAAACTACGAGTTTCCTGAAATCTCAGCACACATTTTTTCACCCAACCTTGATGACACTTTCAGGTAATGATCAGAACCCGAATCCACTTGGCTCACCAAATTTCGTTCTTCTAGGTTAAACCGTTCGTTGGCAGTAACAGTTTTAATTTTTAGTTTCACTCTGTTTTCTCCTATATAGATACATGTAGTTGGAACTCTAAATCAAAGCCGATTTGGGCTACCTCTTTGAAACTTGACACAATAAAGTAGTTCCAAGTTCTATCTCTATGGATTGTTTCCTAATGATGTAGCCCCCAGCAGACACTGGCGCAAATCACTTACATGGAAAAGGGATGCCACGCTTCCAAAAAACTACGAGTTTCCTGAAAACTCAGCACACATTTTTTCACCCAATCTTGATGACACTTTCAGGTAATGATCAGTACCCCAAATTCGCTTTTCTCACCAAATTTCGTTCTTCTAGGTGGAACCGTTCGTTTGCAGTAACAGTTTTAATTTTGGGGTTTCACTCTGTTTTCTCTTATATGGATACATTTAGTTGGAACTCTATATCAAACACGATTTGTGCTAGCTCTTTGAAACTTGACACAATAATGTAGTTCCAAATTCTATCTCTATGGTTTGTTTCCTATTGATGTAGTCCTAAGCAGAGACAGGCGCAAATCACTTTCATGGAAAGGCTTTGCCAAGCAACCAAAAAACTACGAGTTTCCTGAAATCTCAGCACACATTTTTTCACCCAATTTGATGACACTTTCAGGTAATGATCAGAACCCGAATCCACTTGGCTCACCAAATTTCGTTCTTCTAGGTTAAACCGTTCGTTGGCAGTAACAGTTTTAATTTTTAGGTTTCACTCTGTTTTCTCCTATATGGATACATGTAGTTGGAACTCTAAATCAAACACGGTTTGTGCTAGCTCTTTGAAACTTGACACAATAAAGTAGTTCCAAGTTCTATCTCTATGTTTTGTTTCCAATTGATGTAGCCCTAAGCAGAGACTGTCCCAAATAACTTTCATGGAAAGGGGTTGCCAAGCTTCCAAAAAACTACGAGTTTCCTGAAATCTCAGCACACATTTTTTCACCCAAGCTTGATGACACTTTAAGTTAATGATCAGTACCCCAAACCACTTGGCTCACCAAATTTTGTTCTTCTAGGTTAAACCGTTCGTTGGCAGTAACAGTTTAAATTTTTAGGTTTCACTCTGTTTTCTCCTATATGGGTACATGTAGGTGGAAATCTAAATCAAAGACGGTTTGTGCTAGCACTTTGAAACTTGACAAAATAAAGTAGTTCCATGTTCTATCTCTATGGTTTGTTTCCTGTTGATGTAGCCCTAAGCAGAGACTGGCGCAAATCACTTTCATGGAAAGGGGTTGCCAAGAATCCAAAAAACTACGAGTTTCCAGAAATCTCAGCACACATTTTTTCACCCAAACTTTATGACACATTCAGGTAATGATCAGTACCCCAATCCTCCTTGGCTCACCAAATTTCATTCTTCTAGGTTAAACAGTCCTTTGGCAGTAACAGTTTTAATATTTAGGTTTTACTCTGTTTTCTCCTATATGGAAACATGTAGTTGGAACTCTAAATCAAACACGGTTTGTGCTAGCTCTTTGAAACTTGACACAATAAAGTAGTTCCAAGTTCTATCTCTATGTTTTGTTTCCTATTGATGTAGCCCTAAGCAGAGACTGTCGCAAATAACTTTCATGGAAAGTGGTTGCCAAGCTTCCAAAGAACCACGGGTTTCCTGAAATCTCAGCACACATTTTTTCACCCAATCTTGATGACACTTTCAGTTAATGATCAGTACCCCAATCCCACTTGGCTCACCAAATTTCGTTCTCCTAGGTTAAACCGTTCGTTGGCAGTAACAGTTTTAATTTTAATGTTTCACTCTGTTTTCTCCTATATGGATTCATGTAATTGGAACTCTATATCAAACATGATTTGTGCTAGCTCTTTGAAACTGGACACAATAATGTAGTTCCAAGTTCTATCTCTATGGTTTGTTTCCTATTGGTGTAGCCCTAAGCAGGGACTGGTGCAAATCACTTTCATGGAAAGGGGTTGCCAAGCTTCCAAAATCTACGAGTTTCCTGAAATCTCAGCACACATTTTTTCAAACAATCTTGATGACACTTTCAGGTGATGATCAGTACCCCAATTCCACTTGGCTCACCAAATTTCGGTCTTCTAGGTTATATCATTCGTTGGCATTAACAGTTTTAATTTTTAGGTTTCATTCTGTTTTCTCCTATATGGATACATGTAGTTGGAACTCTAAATCAAAGACGGTTTGTGCTAGCTCTTTGAAAGTTGAAACAATAAAGTAGTTCCAAGTTCTATCCCTATGCATTTTTTAATATTGATGTAGCCTTAAGCAGAGACTGGAACAAATCACTTTCATGGAAAGTGGTTGCCAAGCTTCCAAAAAAATACGAGTTTCCTGAAATCTCAGCACACATTTTTTCACCCAATCTTGATGACACTTTCAGGTCACTATCCGTACCGCAATCCCACTTGGCTCACCTAATTTCGTTCTTCTAGGTTAAACCGTTCGTTGGCAGTAACAGTTTTAATATTTATGTTTCACTCTGTTTTCTCCTATATGGATATATGTAGTTGGAACTCTAAATCAAAGATGGTTTGTGCTAGGTCTTTGAAACTTGACACAATAAAGTAGTTCCATGTTCTATCTCTATGTTTTGTTTCCTATTGATGTAGCCCTATGCAGAGACTGGCCCAAATCACTGTCATGGAAAGGGGTTGCCAAGCTTCCAAAAAACTGTGAGTTTCCTGAAATCTCAGCACAAATTTTTTCACCCAAACTTGATGACACTTTCAGGTAATGATCAGTACCCCAATCCTCCTTGGCTCACCAAATTTCGTTCTTTTAGGTTAAACCATTCGTTGGCAGTAACTGTTTTAATTTTCAGGTTTCACTCTGTTTTCTCCTATATGGATACATGTAGTTGGAACTCTAAATCAAACACGGTTTGTGCTAGCTCTTTGAAACTTGACACAATAAAGTATTTCCAAGTTCTATCTCTATGGTTTGTTTCCTATTGATGTAGCCCTAAGCAGAGACTGGCGCAAATCACTTCCATGGAAAGGGGTTGCGAAGCTTCCAAAAAACTACGAGTTTCCTGAAATCTCAGCACATATTTTTTCACCGAATCTTGAAGACACTTTCTGGTAATGATCAGTACCCCAATCCCACTTGGCTCACCAAATTTCGTTCTTATAGTTTAAACCGTTCGTTGGCAGTAACAGTTTTAATTTTTAGTTTTCACTCTGTTTTCTCCTATATGGATACATGTAGTTGGAACTCTAAATCTAACATGGTTTGTGTTAGCTCTTTGAAACTTGACAAAATAAAGTAGTTCCAAGTTCTATGTCTATGTTTTGGTTCCTATTGATGTAGCCCTAAGCAGAGACTCTCGCAAAACACTTTCATGGAAAGGGGTTGCCAAGCTTCCAAAAAACTACGAGTTTCCTGAAATCTCAGCACACATTTTTTCACCCAATCTTGATGACACTTTAAGTTAATGATCAGTACCCCAAACAACTTGGCTCACCAAATTTTGTTCTTCTAGGTTAAACCTTTCGTTGGCAGTAACAGTTTTAATTTTTAGGTTTCACTCTGTTTTCTCCTATATGGATACATGTAGTTGGAACTCTAAATTAAACACGGTTTGTGCCAGCTCTTTGAAACTTGACACAATAATGTAGTTCCAAGTTCTATCTCTATGGTTTGTTTCCTATTGATGTAGCCCTAAGCAGAGACTGGCGCAAATCACTTTCATGGAAAGGGGTAGCCAAGCTTCCAAAAAAATATGAGTTTCCTGAAATATCAGCACATATTTTTTCACCCAAACTTGATGACACTTTCAGGTAATGAACAGTACCCCAATCCCACTTGGCTCACCAAATTTCGTTCTTCTAGATTAAACCGTTCGTTGGCAGTAACAGTTTTAATTTTTAGGTTTCACTCTGTTTTCTCCTATATGGATACATGTAGTTGGAACTCTAAATCAAAGACGGTTTGTGCTACGTCTTTGAAACTTGACACAATAATGTAGTTCCAAGTTCTATCTCTATGGTTTGTTTCCTATTGATGTAGCCCTAAGCAGAGACTGGCCCAAATCACTTTCATGGAAAGCGGTTGCCAAACTTCCAAAAAACTGTGAGGTTCCTGAAATCTCAGCACAAATTTTTTCACCCAATCTTGATGACACTTTCAGGCCACAATCAGTACCCCAATCCCACTTGGCTCACCAAATTTCGTTCTTCTAGGTTAAACCGTTCATTGGCAGTAACAGTTTTAATTTTTACGTTTCACTCTGTTTTCTCCCTTATGGATACATGTAGTTGGAACTCTAAATCAAACATGGTTTGTGCTAGCTCTTTGAATCTTGACACAAGAAAATAGTTCCAATTTCTATCTCTATGGATTGTTTCCTATTGATGTAGCCCTAAGCAGAGACCGGCACAAATCACTTTCATTGAAAGTGGTTGCCAAGCTTCCAAAAAACTACGAGTTTTCTGAAATCTCAGTACACATTTTTTCACCCAATCTTGATGACACTTTCAGGTAATGATCAGTACCCCAATCCCACTTGGCTGACCAACTTTCATTCTTCTAGTTTAAACCATTCGTTGGCAAAAACAGTTTTAATTTTTAGGTTTCACTCTGTGTCTCCTATATGGATACATGTATTTGGAACTCTAAACCAAACACGGTTTGTGCCAGCTCTTTGAAACTTGACACAATAAAGTAGTTCCAAGTTCTATCTCTATGGTTTGTTTCCTATTGATGTAGCCCTAACAGACACTGGCTCATATCACTTTCATGGAAAGGGTTTGCCAAGCTTCCAAAAAACTACGAGTTTCCTGAAATCTCAGCACACATTTTTTCAAACAATCTTGATGACACTTTCAGGTGATGATCAGTACCCCAATCCGACTTGGCTCACCAAATTTCGGTCTTCTAGGATATATCGTTCGTTGGCATTAACAGTTTTAATTTTTAGGTTTCACTCTGTTTTCTCCTATATGGATACATGTAGTTGGAACTCTAAATCAAAGACGGTTTGTGCTAGGTCTTTGAAACTTGACACAATAAAGTAGTTCCAAGATCTATCTCTATGGTTTGTTTCCTATTGATGTAGCCCTAAGCAGAGACTGTCCCAAATCACTTTCATGGAAAGGGGTTGCCAAGCTTCCAAAAAACTGTGAGTTTCCTGAAATCTCAGCACAAATTTTTTCACCCAATCTTGAAGACACTTTCAGGTAATGATCAGTACCCCAATCCCAATTGGCTGACCAACTTTCATTCTTCTAGGTTAAACTGGTCTTTGGCAGTAACAGTTTTAATATTTAGGTTTTTCTCTGTTTTCTCCTATATGGATACATGTAGTTGGAACTCTAAATTAAACACGGTTTGTGCCAGCTCTTTGAAACTTGACACACGAAAGTAGTTCCAAGTTCTATCTCTATGGTGTGTTTCCTATTGAAGTATCCCTAAGAAGAGACTGGCGCAAATCCCTTTCATGGAAAGGGGTTGCCAAGCTTCCAAAAAACTACGAGTTTCCTGAAATCTCAGCACACATTTTTTCAAACAATCTTGATGACACTTTCAGTTGATGATCAGTACCCCAATCCCACTTGGCTCACCAAATTTCATTCTTCTAGGTTAAATCGTTCGTTGACAGTAACAGTTTAAATTTTTACGTTTCACTCTGTTTTCTCCTATATGGATACATGTAGTTGGAACTCTAAATCAAACACGGTTTGTGCTAGCTCTTTGAAACTTGACACAATAAAGTAGTTCCAAGTTCTATCTCTATGGTTTGTTTCCTATTGATGTAGCCCTAAGCAGTGACCGGAGCAAATCCCTTTCATGGAAAGGGGTTGCCAAGCTTCCAAAAAACGTCGAGTTTCCTGAAATCTCAGCACACATTTTTTCACTCAAACTTGATGACACTTTCAGGTAATGATCAGTACCCCAATCCCACTTGGCTCACCAAATTTCATTCTTCTAGGTTAAACCGTTCGTTGGCAGTAACAGTTTTAATTTTTAGGTTTCACTCTGTTTTCTCCTATATGGATACATGTAGTTGGAACTCTAAATCAAACACGGTTTGTGCTAGCTCTTTGAATCTTGACACAATAAAGTAGTTCCAAGTTCTATCTCTATGGTTTGTTTCCTATTGATGTAGCCCTAAGCAGAGACTGTCGCAAATCACTTTCATGGAAAGGGGTTGCCAAGCTTCCAAAAAACTACGAGTTTCCTGAAATTTCAGCACACATTTTTTCACCCAAGCTTGATGACACTTTCAGGTAATGATCAGTACCTTAATCCGACTTGGCATTCCAAATTTCGTTCTTCTAGGTTAAACCGTTCGTTGGCAGTAACAGTTTTAATTTTTAGGTTTCACTCTGTTTTCTCCTATATGGATACATGTAGTTGGAACTCTAAATCAAAGACGGTTTGTGCTAGGTCTTTGAAACTTGACACAATAAAGTAGTTCCAAGTTCTATCTCTATGGTTTGTTTCCTATTGATGTAGCCCTAAGCAGAGACTGTCGCAAAACACTTTCATGGAAAGGGGTTGCCAAGCTTCCAAAAAACTATGAGTTTCCTGAAATCTCAGCACACATTTTTTCACCCAATCTTGATGACACTTTAAGTTAATGATCAGTACCCCAAACCACTTGGATCACCAAATTTCGTTCTTCTAGATTAAACCGTTCGTTGTCAGTACCAGTTTTAATTTTTAGGTTTCACTCTGTTTTCTCGTATATGGATACATGTAGTTGGGACTCTAAATCAAAGACGGTTTGTGCTAGCTCTTTGAATCTTGACACAATAAAGTAGTTCCAAGTTCTATCTCTATGGTTTGTTTCCTATTGATGTAGCCCTAAGCAGAGACTGGCCCAAATCACTTTCATGGAAAGAGGTTGCCAAGCTTCCAAAAAACTGTGAGTTTCCTGAAATCTCAGCACAAATTTTTTCACCCAATCTTGAAGACACTTTCAGGTAATGATCAGTACCCCAATCCCAATTGGCTGACCAACTTTCTTTCTTCTAGGTTAAACCGGTCTTTGGCAGTAACAGTTTTAATATTTAGGTTTTTCTCTGTTTTCTCCTATATGGATACATGTAGTTGGAACTCTAAATTAAACACGGTTTGTGCCAGCTCTTTGAAACTTGACACAATAAAGTAGTTCCAAGTTCTATCTCTATGGTTTTTATCCTATTGATGTAGCCCTAAGCAGAGACTGGCGCAAATCACTTTCATGGAAAGGGGTTGCCAAGCTTCCAAAAAACTACGAATTTCCTGAAATCTCAGCACACATTTTTTCAGCCAAACTTGATGACACTTTCAGGTAATGATCAGTACCCCAATCCTCCTTGGCTCACCAAATTTCGTTCTTCTAGGTTAAACCGTTCGTTGGCAGTAACTGTTTTAATTTTCAGGTTTCACTCTGTTTTCTCCTATATGGATACATGTAGTTGGAACTCTAAATAAAACACGGTTTGTGCTAGCTCTTTGAAACTTGACACAATAAAGTAGTTCCAAGTTCTATCTCTATGGTTTGTTTCCTATTGGTGTAGCCCTAAGCAGAGACTGGCGCAAATCACTTCCATGGAAAGGGGTTGCCAAGCTTCCAAAAAAGTACGAGTTTCCTGAAATGTCAGCACACATTTTTTCACCGAATCTTGATGACACTTTCTGGTAATGATCAGTACCCCAATCCCACTTAGCTCACCAAATTTCGTTCTTCTAGGTTAAACCGTTCGTTGGCAGTAACAGTTTTAAATTTTAGTTTTCACTCTGTTTTCTCCTATATGGATACATGTAGTTGGAACTCTAAATCTAACACGGTTTGTGTTAGCTCTTTGAAACTTGACAAAATAAAGTAGTTCCAAGTTCTATGTCTATGTTTTGGTTCCTATTGATGTAGCCCTAAGCAGAGACTGGCGCAAATCACTTTCATGGAAAGGGGTTGCCAAGCTTCCAACAAACTACGAGTTTCCTGAAATCTCAGCACACATTTTTTCACCCAAGCTTGATGACACTTTCAGGTAATTATCAGTACCCCAATCCTCCTTGGCTCACCAAATTTCATTCTTCTAGGTTAAACAGTGCGTTGGCAGTAACAGTTTTAATATTTAGGTTTCACTCTGTTTTCTCCTATATGGATACATGTAGTTGGAACTCTAAATCAAACAAGGTTTGTGCTAGCTCTTTGAAACTTGACACAATAAAGTAGTTCCAAGTTCTAACTCTATGGTTTGTTTCCTATTGATGTAGCCCTAAGCAGAGACTGTCGCAAATCACTTTCATGGAAAGTGGTTGCCAATCTTCCAAAAAACTACGAGTTTCCTGAAATCTCAGCACACATTTTTTCACCCAAGCTTGATGACACTTTCAGGTAATGATCAGTACCCCAATCTGACTTGGCATTCCAAATTTCGTTCTTCTAGGTTAAACCGTTCATTGGCAGTAACAGTTTTAATTTTTAGGTTTCACTCTGTTTTCTCCTATATGGATACATGTAGTTGGAACTCTAAATCAAAGACGGTTTGTGCTAGCTCTTTGAAACTTGACACAATAAAGTAGTTCCAAGTTCTATCTCTATGGTTTGTTTCCTATTGATGTAGCCCTAAGCAGAGACTGTCGCAAATCACTTTCATGGAAAGTGGTTGCCAAGCTTCCAAAAAACTACAAGTTTCCTGAAATCTCAGCACACATTTTTTCACCCAAGCTTGATGACACTTTCAGGTAATGATCAGTACACCAATCCTCCGTGGCTCACCAAATTTCATTCTTCTAGGTTAAACCGTTCGTTGGCAGTAACAGTTTTAATTTTTAGGTTTCACTCTGTTTTCTCCTATATGGATACATGTAGTTGGAACTCTAAATCAAACACGGTTTTTGCTAGGTCTTTGAAACTTGACACAATAAAGTAGTTCCAAGTTCTATCTCTCTGGTTTGTTTCCTATTGATGTAGCCCTAAGCAGAGACTGGCCCAAATCACTTTCATGGAAAGGGTTTGCCAAGCTTCCAAAAAACTGTGTGTTTCCTGAAATCTCAGCACACATTTTTTCACCCAATCTTGATGACACTTTCAGGTAATGATTAGTACCCCAATCCTCCTTGGCTCACCTAATTTCATTCTTCTAGGTTAAACCATTCGTTGGCACTAACAGTTTTAATATTTAGGTTTTAATCTGTTTTCTCCTATATGGATACATGTAGTTGGAACTGTAAATCAAACACGATTTGTGCTAGCTCTTTGAAACTTGACACAATAAAGTAGTTCCAAGTTCTATCTCTATGGTTTGTTTCCTATTGATGTAGTCCTAAGCAGAGACTGGCGCATATCACTTCAATGGAAAGGGGTTGCCAAGCTTCCAAAAAACTACGAGTTTCCTGAAATCTCAGCACACATTTTTTCACCCAAACTTGATGACACTTTCAGGTAATGATCAGTACCCCAATCCTCCTTGGCTCACCAAATTTCGTTCTTCTAGGTTAAACCGTGCGTTGGCAGTAACTGTTTTAATTTTCAGGTTTCACTCTGTTTTCTCCTATATGGATACATGTAGTTGGAACTCTAAATCAAACATGGTTTGTGCTACCTCTTTGAAACTTGACACACGAAAGTAGTTCCAAGTTCTATCTCTATGGTGTGTTTCCTATTGAAGTAGCCCTAAGAAGAGACTGGCGCAAATCCCTTTCATGGAAAGGGGTTGCCAAGCTTCCAAAAAACTACGAGTTTCCTGAAATCTCAGCACACATTTTTTCACCGAATCTTGATGACACTTTCTGGTAATGATCAGTACCCCAATCCCACTTGGCTCACCAAATTTCGTTCTTCTAGTTTAAACCGTTCGGGGCAGTAACAGTTTTAATGTTTAGTTTTCACTCTGTTTTCTCCTATATGGATACATGTAGTTGGAACTCTAAATCAAAGACGGTTTGTGCTAGCTCTTTGAAACTTGACAAATTAATGTAGTTCCAATTTCTATCTCTATGGTTTGTTTCCTATTGATGTAGCCCTAAGCAGAGACTGTCGCAAAACACTTTCATGGAAAGGGGTTGCCAAGCTTCCAAAAAACTATGTGTTTCCTGAAATCTCAGCACATATTTTTTCACCCAATCTTGATGACACTTTAAGTTAATGATCAGTACCCCAAACCACTTGGATCACCAAATTTCGTTCTTCTAGATTAAACCGTTCGTTGTCAGTAACAGTTTTAATTTTTAGGTTTCACTCTGTTTTCTCCTATATGGATACATGTAGTTGGAACTCTGAACCAAACACGGTTTGTGCCAGCTCTTTGAAACTTGACACAATGAAGTAGTTCCAAGTTCTATCTCTATGGTTTGTTTCCTATTGATGTAGCCCTAAGCAGAGACTGTCGCAAATCACTTTCATGGAAAGTGGTTGCCAAGCTTCCAAAAAACTACGAGTTTTTTGAAATCTCAGCACACATTTTTTCACCCAAGCTTGATGACACTTTCAGGTAATGATCAGTACCCCAATCCGACTTGGCATTCCAAATTTCGTTCTTCTAGGTTAAACCGTTCGTTGGCAGTAACAGTTTTAATTTTTAGGTTTCACTCTGTTTTCTCCTATATGGATACATATAGTTGGAACTCTAAATCAAACACGGTTTGTGCTAGCTCTTTGAAACATGACACAATAAAGTAGTTCCAAGTTATAACTCTATGGTTTGTTTCCTGTTGATGTAGCCCTAAGCAGAGACTGTCGCAAATCACTTTCATGGAAAGTGGTTGCCAAGCTTCCAAAAAACTACGAGTTTCCTGAAATCTCAGCACACATTTTTTCACCCAATCTTGATGACACTTTCAGATAATGATCAGTACCCCAATCCTCCTTGGCTCACCAAATTTCATTCTTCTAGGTTAAACCGTTTGTTGACAGTAACAGTTTTAATATATAGGTTTTACTCTGTTTTCTCCTATATGGATACATGCAGTTGGAACTCTAAGTCAAAGACGGTTTGTGCTAGGTCTTTGAAACTTGACACAATAAAGTAGTTCCAAGTTCTATCTCTATGGTTTCTTTCCTATTGATGTAGCCCTAAGCAGAGACTGGCCCAAATCACTTTCATGGAAAGGGGTTGCCAAGGTTCCAAAAAACTGTGAGTTTCCTGAAATCTCAGCAAATTTTTTTCACCCAATCTTGATGACACTTTTAGGTAATGATCAGTACCCCAATCCTCCTTGGCTCACCAAATTTCATTCTTGTAGGTTAAACCATTCGTTGGCACTAACAGTTTTAATATTTAGGTTTTAATCTGTTTTCTCCTATATGGATACATGTAGTTGGAACTCTAAATCAAACACGGTTTGTGCTAGCTCTTTGAAACTTGACAAAATAAAGTAGTTCCAAGTTCTATCTCTATGATTTGTTTCCTAATGATGTAGCCCTAAGCAGAGACTGGCGCAAATCACTTTCATGGAAAGGGGTTCCCAAGCTTCCAAAAAACTACGAGTTTCCTGAAATCTCAGCACACATTTTTTCACGCAATCTTGATGACACTATCAGGTAATGATCAGTACCCCAATCCCACTTGGCTCAACAAATTTCGTTCTTCTAGGTTAAACCGTTCGTTGGCAGTAACAGTTTTAATTTTTAGGTTTCACTCTGTTTTCTCCTATATGGATACATATAGTTGGAACTCTAAATCAAACACGGTTTGTGCTAGCTCTTTGAAACTTGACACAATAAAGTAGTTCCAAGTTCTATCTCTATGGTTTGTTTCCTATTGATGTAGCCCTAAGCAGAGACTGTCACATATCACTTTCATGGAAAGGGGTTGCCAAGCTTCTAAAAAACTACTAGTTTCCTGAAATCTCAGCACACATTTTTTCACCCAAGCTTGATGACACTTTCAGGTAATGATCAGTACCCCAATCCGACTTGGCATTCCAAATTTCGTTCTTCTAGGTTAAACCGTTCGTTGGCAGTAACAGTTTTAATTTTTAGGTTTCACTCTGTTTTCTCCTATATGGATACATGTAGTTGGAACTCTAAATCAAACACGGTTTGTGCTAGCTCTTTGAAACTTGACACAATAAAGTAGTTCCAAGTTCTATCTCTATGGTTTGTTTCCTATTGATGTAGCCCTAAGCAGAGACTGGCCCAAGTCACTTTCATGGAAAGTGGTTTCCAAGCTTCCAAAAAACTACGATTTTCCTGAAATCTCAGCACACATTTTTTCACCCAAGCTTGATGACACTTTCAGGTAATGATCAGTACCCCAATCCTCCTTGGCTCACCAAATTTCATTCTTCTAGGTTAAACCATTCGTTGGCACTAACAGTTTTAATATTTAGGTTTCACTCTGTTTTCTCCTATATGGATACATGTAGTTGGAACTCTAAATCAAACACGGTTTGTGCTAGCTCTTTGAAACTTGACACAATAAAGTAGTTCCAAGTTCTATCACTATGGTTTGTTTCCTATTGATGTAGCCCTAAGCAGAGACTGGCGCAAATCACTTTCATGGAAAGGGGTTGCCAAGCTTCCAGAAAACTACGAGTTTCCTGAAATCTCAGCACACATTTTTTCACCCAAGCTTGATGACACTTTCAGGTAATGATCAGTACCCCAATCCGACTTGGCATTCCAAATTTCGTTCTTCTATTTTAAACCGTTCGTTGGCAGTAACAGTTTTAATTTTTAGGTTTCACTCTGTTTTCTCCTATATGGATACATGTAGTTGGAACTCTAAATCAAACACGGTTTGTGCTAGCTCTTTGAAACTTGACACAATAAAGTAGTTCCTAGTTCTATCTCTATGGTTTGTTTCGTATTGATGTAGCCCTAAGCAGAGACTGTCGCAAATCACTTTCATGGAAAGGGGTTGCCAAGCTTCCAAAAAACTACGAGTTTCCTGAAATCTCAGCACACATTTTTTCACCCAAGCTTGATGACACTTTCAGGTAATGATCAGTACCCCAATCCGACTTGGCATTCCAAATTTCGTTCTTCTAGGTTAAACCGTTCGTTGGCAGTAACAGTTTTAATATTTAGGTTTTACTCTGTTTTCTCCTATATGGATACATGTAGTTGGAACTCTAAATCAAACACGGTTTGTGCTAGCTCTTTTAAACTTGACACAATAAAGTAGTTCCAAGTTCTATCTCTATGGTTTGTTTCCTATTGAAGTAGCCCTAAGAAGAGACTGGCGCAAATCCCTTTCATGGAAAGGGGTTGCCAAGCTTCCAAAAAACTACGAGTTTCCTGAAATCTCAGCACACATTTTTTCAAACACTCTTGATGACACTTTCAGGTGATGATCAGTACCCAAATCCCACTTGGCTCACCAAATTTCATTCTTCTAGGTTAAATCGTTCGTTGGCATTAACAGTTTTAATTTTTAGGTTTCACTCTGTTTTCTCCTATATGGATACATGTAGTTGGTACTCTAAATCAAACACGGTTTGTGCTAGCTCTTTGAAACTTGACACAATAAAGTAGTTCCAAGTTCTATCTCTATGGTTTGTTTCCTATTGATGTAGCCCTAAGCAGAGACTGGCGCAAATCACTTTCATGGAAAGGGGTTGCCAAGCTTCCAAAAAACTACGAGTTTCCTGAAATCTCAGCACACATTTTTTCACCGAATCTTGATGACACTTTCTGGTAATGATCAGTACCCCAATCCCACTTGGCTCACCAAATTTCATTCTTCTAGGTTAAATCGTTCGTTGGCATTAACAGTTTTAATTTTTAGGTTTCACTCTGTTTTCTCCTATATGGATACATGTAGTTGGTACTCTAAATCAAACACGGTTTGTGCTAGCTCTTTGAAACTTGACACAATAAAGTAGTTCCAAGTTCTATCTCTATGGTTTGTTTCCTATTGATGTAGCCCTAAGCAGAGACTGGCGCAAATCACTTTCATGGAAAGGGGTTGCCAAGCTTCCAAAAAACTACGAGTTTCCTGAAATCTCAGCACACATTTTTTCACCGAATCTTGATGACACTTTCTGGTAATGATCAGTACCCCAATCCCACTTGGCTCACCAAATTTCGTTCTTCAAGTTTAAACCGTTCGGGGCAGTAACAGTTTTAATGTTTAGTTTTCACTCTGTTTTCTCCTATATGGATACATGTAGTTGGAACTCTAAATCAAAGACGGTTTGTGCTAGCTCTTTGAAACTTGACAAATTAATGTAGTTCCAATTTCTATCTCTATGGTTTGTTTCCTATTGATGTAGCCCTAAGCAGAGACTGTCGCAAAACACTTTCATGGAAAGGGGTTGCCAAGCTTCCAAAAAACTACGAGTTTCCTGAAATCTCAGCACATATTTTTTCACCCAATCTTGATGACACTTTAAGTTAATGATCAGTACCCCAAACCACTTGGATCACCAAATTTCGTTCTTCTAGATTAAACCGTTCGTTGTCAGTAACAGTTTTAATTTTTAGGTTTCACTCTGTTTTCTCCTATATGGATACATGTAGTTGGAACTCTAAACCAAACACGGTTTGTGCCAGCTCTTTGAAACTTGACACAATGAAATAGTTCCAAGTTCTATCTCTATGGTTTGTTTCCTATTGATGTAGCCCTAAGCAGAGACTGTCGCAAAGCACTTTCATGGAAAGTGGTTTCCAAGCTTCCAAAAAACTACGATTTTCCTGAAATCTCAGCACACATTTTTTCACCCAAGCTTGATGACACTTTCAGGTAATGATCAGTACCCCAATCCTCCTTGGCTCACCAAATTTCATTCTTCTAGGTTAAACCATTCGTTGGCACTAACAGTTTTAATATTTAGGTTTCACTCTGTTTTCTCCTATATGGATACATGTAGTTGGAACTCTAAATCAAACACGGTTTGTGCTAGCTCTTTGAAACTTGACACAATAAAGTAGTTCCAAGTTCTATCTCTATGGTTTGTTTCCTATTGATGTAGCCCTAAGCAGAGACTGGCGCAAATCACTTTCATGGAAAGGGGTTGCCAAGCTTCCAAAAAACTGTGAGTTTCCTGAAATCTCAGCACACATTTTTTCACCCAAGCTTGATGACACTTTCAGGTAATGATCAGTACCCCAATCCAACTTGGCATTCCAAATTTCGTTCTTCTAGGTTAAACCGTTCGTTGGCAGTAACAGTTTTAATTTTTAGGTTTCACTCTGTTTTCTCCTATATGGATACATGTGGTTGGAACTCTAAATCAAACACGGTTTGTGTTAGCTCTTTGAAACTTGACACAATAAAGTAGTTCCAAGTTCTATCTCTATGGTTTGTATCCTATTGATTAGACCTAAGCAGAGACTGTCACAAATCACTTTCATGGAAAGGGGTTGCCAAGCTTCCAGAAAACTACGAGTTTCCTGAAATCTCAGCACACATTTTTTCACCCAAGCTTGATGACACTTTCAGGTAATGATCAGTACCCCAATCCGACTTGGCATTCCAAATTTCGTTCTTCTATTTTAAACCGTTCGTTGGCAGTAACAGTTTTAATTTTTAGGTTTCACTCTGTTTTCTCCTATATGGATACATGTAGTTGGAACTCTAAATCAAACACGGTTTGTGCTAGCTCTTTGAAACTTGACACAATAAAGTAGTTCCTAGTTCTATCTCTATGGTTTGTTTCGTATTGATGTAGCCCTAAGCAGAGACTGTCGCAAATCACTTTCATGGAAAGGGGTTGCCAAGCTTCCAAAAAACTACGAGTTTCCTGAAATCTCAGCACACATTTTTTCACCCAAGCTTGATGACACTTTCAGGTAATGATCAGTACCCCAATCCGACTTGGCATTCCAAATTTCGTTCTTCTAGGTTAAACCGTTCGTTGGCAGTAACAGTTTTAATATTTAGGTTTTACTCTGTTTTCTCCTATATGGATACATGTAGTTGGAACTCTAAATAAAACACGGTTTGTGCTAGCTCTTTTAAACTTCACACAATAAAGTAGTTCCAAGTTCTATCTCTATGGTTTGTTTCCTATTGAAGTAGCCCTAAGAAGAGACTGGCGCAAATCCCTTTCATGGAAAGGGGTTGCCAAGCTTCCAAAAAACTACGAGTTTCCTGAAATCTCAGCACACATTTTTTCAAACACTCTTGATGACACTTTCAGGTGATGATCAGTACCCAAATCCCACTTGGCTCACCAAATTTCATTCTTCTAGGTTAAATCGTTCGTTGGCATTAACAGTTTTAATTTTTAGGTTTCCCTCTGTTTTCTCCTATATGGATACATGTAGTTGGTACTCTAAATCAAACACGGTTTGTGCTAGCTCTTTGAAACTTGACACAATAAAGTAGTTCCAAGTTCTATCTCTATGGTTTGTTTCCTATTGATGTAGCCCTAAGCAGAGACTGGCGCAAATCACTTTCATGGAAAGGGGTTGCCAAGCTTCCAAAAAACTACGAGTTTCCTGAAATCTCAGCACACATTTTTTCACCGAATCTTGATGACACTTTCTGGTAATGATCAGTACCCCAATCCCACTTGGCTCACCAAATTTCGTTCTTCTAGTTTAAACCGTTCGGGGCAGTAACAGTTTTAATGTTTAGTTTTCACTCTGTTTTCTCCTATATGGATACATGTAGTTGGAACTCTAAATCAAAGACGGATTGTGCTAGCTCTTTGAAACTTGACAAATTAATGTAGTTCCAATTTCTATCTCTATGGTTTGTTTCCTATTGATGTAGCCCTAAGCAGAGACTGTCGCAAAACACTTTCATGGAAAGGGGTTGCCAAGCTTCCAAAAAACTACGAGTTTTCTGAAATCTCAGCACACATTTTTTCAAACACTCTTGATGACACTTTCAGGTGATGATCAGTACCCAAATCCCACTTGGCTCACCAAATTTCATTCTTCTAGGTTAAATCGTTCGTTGGCATTAACAGTTTTAATTTTTAGGTTTCACTCTGTTTTCTCCTATATGGATACATGTAGTTGGAACTCTAAATCAAACACGGTTTGTGCTAGCTCTTTGAAACTTGACACAATAAAGTAGTTCCTAGTTCTATCTCTATGGTTTGTTTCGTATTGATGTAGCCCTAAGCAGAGACTGTCGCAAATCACTTTCATGGAAAGGGGTTGCCAAGCTTCCAAAAAACTACGAGTTTCCTGAAATCTCAGCACACATTTTTTCACCCAAGCTTGATGACACTTTCAGGTAATGATCAGTACCCCAATCCGACTTGGCATTCCAAATTTCGTTCTTCTAGGTTAAACCGTTCGTTAGCAGTAACAGTTTTAATATTTAGGTTTTACTCAGTTTTCTCCTATATGGATACATGTAGTTGGAACTCTAAATCAAACACGGTTTGTGCTAGCTCTTTTAAACTTGACACAATAAAGTAGTTCCAAGTTCTATCTCTATGGTTTGTTTCCTATTGAAGTAGCCCTAAGAAGAGACTGGCGCAAATCCCTTTCATGGAAAGGGGTTGCCAAGCTTCCAAAAAACTACGAGTTTCCTGAAATCTCAGCACACATTTTTTCAAACACTCTTGATGACACTTTCAGGTGATGATCAGTACCCAAATCCCACTTGGCTCACCAAATTTCATTCTTCTAGGTTAAATCGTTCGTTGGCATTAACAGTTTTAATTTTTAGGTTTCACTCTGTTTTCTCCTGTATGGATACATGTAGTTGGTACTCTAAATCAAACACGGTTTGTGCTAGCTCTTTGAAACTTGACAGAATAAAGTAGTTCCAAGTTCTATCTCTATGGTTTGTTTCCTATTGATGTAGCCCTAAGCAGAGACTGGCGCAAATCACTTTCATGGAAAGGGGTTGCCAAGCTTCCAAAAAACTACGAGTTTCCTGAAATCTCAGCACACATTTTTTCACCGAATCTTGATGACACTTTCTGGTAATGATCAGTACCCCAATCCCACTTGGCTCACCAAATTTCGTTCTTCTAGTTTAAACCGTTCGGGGCAGTAACAGTTTTAATGTTTAGTTTTCACTCTGTTTTCTCCTATATGGATACATGTAGTTGGAACTCTAAATCAAAGACGGTTTGTGCTAGCTCTTTGAAACTTGACAAATTAATGTAGTTCCAATTTCTATCTCTATGGTTTGTTTCCTATTGATGTAGCCCTAAGCAGAGACTGTCGCAAAACACTTTCATGGAAAGGGGTTGCCAAGCTTCCAAAAAACTACGAGTTTCCTGAAATCTCAGCACACATTTTTTCAAACACTCTTGATGACACTTTCAGGTGATGATCAATACCCAAATCCCACTTGGCTCACCAAATTTCATTCTTCTAGGTTAAATCGTTCGTTGGCATTAACAGTTTTAATTTTTAGGTTTCACTCTGTTTTCTCCTATATGGATACATGTAGTTGGTACTCTAAATCAAACACGGTTTGTGCTAGCTCTTTGAAACTTGACACAATAAAGTAGTTCCAAGTTCTATCTCTATGGTTTGTTTCCTATTGATGTAGCCCTAAGCAGAGACTGGCGCAAATCACTTTCATGGAAAGGGGTTGCCAAGCTTCCAAAAAACTACGAGTTTCCTGAAATCTCAGCACACATTTTTTCACCGAATCTTGATGACACTTTCTGGTAATGATCAGTACCCCAATCCCACTTGGCTCACCAAATTTCGTTCTTCTAGTTTAAACCGTTCGGGGCAGTAACAGTTTTAATATTTAGTTTTCACTCTGTTTTCTCCTATATGGATACATGTAGTTGGAACTCTAAATCAAAGATGGTTTGTGCTAGCTCTTTGAAACTTGACAAATTAATGTAGTTCCAATTTCTATCTCTATGGTTTGTTTCCTATTGATGTAGCCCTAAGCAGAGACTGTCGCAAAACACTTTCATGGAAAGGGGTTGCCAAGCTTCCAAAAAACTACGAGTTTCCTGAAATCTCAGCACATATTTTTTCACCCAATCTTGATGACACTTTAAGTTAATGATCAGTACCCCAAACCACTTGGATCACCAAATTTCGTTCTTCTAGATTAAACCGTTCGTTGTCAGTAACAGTTTTAATTTTTAGGTTTCACTCTGTTTTCTCCTATATGGATACATGTAGTTGGAACTCTAAACCAAACACGGTTTGTGCCAGCTCTTTGAAACTTGACACAATGAAATAGTTCCAAGTTCTATCTCTATGGTTTGTTTCCTATTGATGTAGCCCTAAGCAGAGACTGTCGCAAATCACTTTCATGGAAAGTGGTTGCCAAGCTTCCAAAAAACTACGAGTTTTTTGAAATCTCAGCACACATTTTTTCACCCAAGCTTGATGACACTTTCAGGTAATGATCAGTACCCCAATCCGACTTGGCATTCCAAATTTCGTTCTTCTAGGTTAAACCGTTCGTTGGCAGTAACAGTTTTAATTTTTAGGTTTCACTCTGTTTTCTCCTATATGGATACATATAGTTGGAACTCTAAATCAAACACGGTTTGTGCTAGCTCTTTGAAACATGACACAATAAAGTAGTTCCAAGTTATAACTGTATGGTTTGTTTCCTGTTGATGTAGCCCTAAGCAGAGACTGTCGCAAATCACTTTCATGGAAAGTGGTTGCCAAGCTTCCAAAAAACTACGAGTTTCCTGAAATCTCAGCACACATTTTTTCACCCAAGCTTGATGACACTTTCAGGTAATGATCAGTACCCCAATCCTCCTTGGCTCACCAAAT
Source organism: Spermophilus citellus (assembly GCF_964194105.1). Classification (NCBI taxonomy): domain Eukaryota; kingdom Metazoa; phylum Chordata; class Mammalia; order Rodentia; family Sciuridae; genus Spermophilus; species Spermophilus citellus. The sequence goes on from NC_138187.1 coordinate 54,779,398, forward strand.
TTCGTTCTTCTAGGTTAAACCGTTCGTTGACAGTAACAGTTTTAATATTTAGGTTTTACTCTGTTTTCTCCTATATGGATACATGCAGTTGGAACTCTAAATCAAAGACGGTTTGTGCTAGGTCTTTGAAACTTGACACAATAAAGTAGTTCCAAGTTCTATCTCTATGGTTTCTTTCCTATTGATGTAGCCCTAAGCAGAGACTGGCCCAAATCACTTTCATGGAAAGGGGTTGCCAAGGTTCCAAAAAACTGTGAGTTTCCTGAAATCTCAGCAAATTTTTTTCACCCAATCTTGATGACACTTTCAGGTAATGATCAGTACCCCAATCCTCCTTGGCTCACCAAATTTCATTCTTCTAGGTTAAACCATTCGTTGGCACTAACAGTTTTAATATTTAGGTTTTAATCTGTTTTCTCCTATATGGATACATGTAGTTGGAACTGTAAATCAAACACGGTTTGTGCTAGCTCTTTGAAACTTGACAAAATAAAGTAGTTCCAAGTTCTATCTCTATGATTTGTTTCCTAATGATGTAGCCCTAAGCAGAGACTGGCGCAAATCACTTTCATGGAAAGGGGTTGCCAAGCTTCCAAAAAACTACGAGTTTCCTGAAATCTCAGCACACATTTTTTCACGCAATCTTGATGACACTATCAGGTAATGATCAGTACCCCAATCCCACTTGGCTCAACAAATTTCGTTCTTCTAGGTTAAACCGTTCATTGGCAGTAACAGTATTAATTTTTACGTTTCACTCTGTTTTCTCCCTTATGGATACTTGTAGTTGGAACTCTAAATCAAACACGGTTTGTGCTAGCTCTTTGAATCTTGACACAATAAAATAGTTCCAATTTCTATCTCTATGGATTGTTTCCAATTGATGTAGCCCTAAGCAGAGACTGTCGCAAATCTCTTTCATGGAAAGAGGTTGCCAAGCTTCCAAAAAACTGTGAGTTTCCTGAAATCTCAGCACATATTTTTTCACCCAAGCTTGATGACACTTTCAGGTAATGATCAGTACCCCAATCCAACTTGTCATTCCAAATTTCGTTCTTCTAGTTTAAACCGTTCGTTGGCAGTAACAGTTTTACTTTTTAGGTTTCACTCTGTTTTCTCCTATATGGATACATGTAGTTGGAACTCTAAATCAAACACGGTTTGTGCTAGCTCTTTGAAACTTGACACAATAAAGTAGTACCAAGTTCTATCTCTATGGTTTGTTTCCTATTGATGTAGCCCTAACCAGAGACTGGCGCAAATCACTTTCATGGAAAGGGGTTGCCAAGCTTCCAAAAAACTACGAGTTTCCTGAAATCTCAGCACACATTTTTTCACCCAAGCTTGATGACACTTTCAGGTAATGATCAGTACCCCAATCCGACTTGGCATTCCAAATTTCGTTCTTCTAGGTTAAACCGTTCTTTGGCAGTAACAGTTTTAAATTTTAGGTTTCACTCTGTTTTCTCCTATATGGATACATGTAGTTGGAACTCTAAATCAAACACGGTTTGTGTTAGCTCTTTGAAACTTGACACAATAAAGTAGTTCCAAGTTCTATCTCTATGGTTTGTATCCTATTGATTAGACCTAAGCAGAGACTGTCACAAATCACTTTCATGGAAAGGGGTTGCCAAGCTTCCAAAAAACTACGAGTTTCCTGAAATCTCAGCACACATTTTTTCACCCAAGCTTGATGACACATTCAGGTAATGATCAGTACCCCAATCCGACTTGGCATTCCAAATTTCGTTCTTCTAGGTTAAACCGTTCGTTGGCAGTAACAGTTTTAATTTTTAGGTTTCACTCTGTTTTCTCCTATATGGATACATGTAGTTGGAACTCTAAATCAAACAGGGTTTGTGCTAGCTCTTTGAAACTTGACACAATAAAGTAGTTCCTAGTTCTATCTCTATGGTTTGTTTCCTATTGATGTAGCCCTAAGCAGAGACTGGCAAAAATCACTTTCATGGAAATGTGTTGCCAAGCTTCCAAAAAACTACGAGTTTCCTGAAATCTCAGCACACATTTTTTCACCCAAGCTTGATGACACTTTCAGGTAATGATCAGTACCCCAATCCGACTTGGCATTCCAAATTTCGTTCTTCTAGGTTAAACCGTTCGTTGGCAGTAACAGTTTTAATATTTAGGTTTTACTCTGTTTTCTCCTATATGGATACATGTAGTTGGAACTCTAAATCAAACACGGTTTGTGCTAGCTCTTTTAAACTTGACAAAATAAAGTAGTTCCAAGTTCTATCTCTATGGTTTGTTTCCTATTGATGTAGCCCTAAGCAGAGACTGTCGCAAATCACTTTCATGGAAAGTGGTTGCCAAGCTTCCAAAAAACTATGAATTTCCTGAAATCTCAGCACACATTTTTTCACCCAAGCTTGATGACACTTTCAGGTAATGATCAGTACCCCAATCCTCCTTGGCTCACCAAATTTCATTCTTCTAGGTTAAACCGTTCGTTGGCAGTAACAGTTTTAATTTTTAGGTTTCACTCTGTTTTCTCCTATATGGATACATGTAGTTGGAACTCTAAATCAAACACGGTTTTTGCTAGGTCTTTGAAACTTGACACAATAAAGTAGTTCCAAGTTCTATCTCTATGGTTTGTTTCCTATTGATGTAGCCCTAAGCAGAGACTGGCCCAAATCACTTTCATGGAAAGGGTTTGCCAAGCTTCCAAAAAACTGTGGGTTTCCTGAAATCTCAGCACAAATTTTTTCACCCAATCTTGATGACACTTTCAGGTAATGATCTGTACCCCAATCCTCCTTGGCTCACCTAATTTCATTCTTCTAGGTTAAACCATTCGTTGGCACTAACAGTTTTAATATTTAGGTTTTAATCTGTTTTCTCCTATATGGATACATGTAGTTGGAAATGTAAATCAAACACGATTTGTGCTAGCTCTTTGAAACTTGACACAATAAAGTAGTTCCAAGTTCTATCTCTATGGTTTGTTTCCTATTGATGTAGTCCTAAGCAGAGACTGGCGCATATCACTTCAATGGAAAGGGGTTGCCAAGCTTCCAAAAAACTACGAGTTTCCTGAAATCTCAGCACACATTTTTTCACCCAAACTTGATGACACTTTCAGGTAATGATCAGTACCCCAATCCTCCTTGGCTAACCAAATTTCGTTCTTCTAGGTTAAACCGTGCGTTGGCAGTAACTGTTTTAATTTTCAGGTTTCACTCTGTTTTCTCCTATATGGATACATGTAGTTGGAACTCTAAATCAAACATGGTTTGTGCTAGCTCTTTGAAACTTGACACACGAAAGTAGTTCCAAGTTCTATCTCTATGGTGTGTTTCCTATTGAAGTAGCCCTAAGAAGAGACTGGCGCAAATCCCTTTCATGGAAAAAGGTTGCCAAGCTTCCAAAAAACTACGAGTTTCCTGAAATCTCAGCACACATTTTTTCAAACACTCTTGATGACACTTTCAGGTGATGATCAGTACCCAAATCCCACTTGGCTCACCAAATTTCATTCTTCTAGGTTAAATCGTTCGTTGGCATTAACAGTTTTAATTTTTATGTTTCACTCTGTTTTCTCCTATATGGATACATGTAGTTGGTACTCTAAATCAAACACGGTTTGTGCTAGCTCTTTGAAACTTGACACAATAAAGTAGTTCCAAGTTCTATCTCTATGGTTTGTTTCCTACTGATGTAGCCCTAAGCAGAGACTGGCGAAAATCACTTTAATGGAAAGGGGTTGCCAAGCTTCCAAAAAACTACGAGTTTCCTGAAATATCAGCACACATTTTTTCACCGAATCTTGATGACACTTTCTGGTAATGATCAGTACCCCAATCCCACTTGGCTCACCAAATTTCGTTCTTCTAGTTTAAACCGTTCGGGGCAGTAACAGTTTTAATTTTTAGTTTTCACTCTGTTTTCTCCTATATGGATACATGTAGTTGGAACTCTAAATCAAAGACGGTTTGTGCTAGCTCTTTGAAACTTGACAAATTAATGTAGTTCCAAGTTCTATCTCTATGGTTTGTTTCCTATTGATGTAGCCCTAAGCAGAGACTATCGCAAATCACTTTCATGGAAAGTGGTTGCCAAGCTTCCAAAAAACTACGAGTTTCCTGAAATCTCAGCACACATTTTTTCACCCAAGCTTGATGACACTTTCAGGTAATGATCAGTACCTTAATCCGACTTGGCATTCCAAATTTCGTTCTTCTAGGTTAAACCGTTCGTTGGCAGTAACAGTTTTAATTTTTAGGTTTCACTCTGTTTTCTCCTATATGGATACATGTAGTTGGGACTCTAAATCAAAGACGGTTTGTGCTAGCTCTTTGAATCTTGACACAATAAAGTAGTTACAAGTTCTATCTCTATGGTTTGTTTCCTATTGATGTAGCCCTAAGCAGAGACTGGCCCAAATCACTTTCATGGAAAGAAGTTGCCAAGCTTCCAAAAAACTGTGAGTTTCCTGAAATCTCAGCACAAATTTTTTCACCCAATCTTGAAGACACTTTCAGGTAATGATCAGTACCCCAATCCCAATTGGCTGACCAACTTTTATTCTTCTAGGTTAAACCGGTCTTTGGCAGTAACAGTTTTAATATTTAGGTTTTTCTCTGTTTTCTCCTATATGGATACATGTAGTTGGAACTCTAAATTAAACACGGTTTGTGCCAGCTCTTTGAATCTTGACACAATAAAGTAGTTACAAGTTCTATCTCTATGGTTTGTTTCCTATTGATGTAGCCCTAAGCAGAGACTGGCACAAATCACTTTCATGGAAAGGGGTTGCCAAGCTTCCAAAAAACTACGAATTTCCTGAAATCTCAGCACACATTTTTTAAGCCAAACTTGATGACACTTTCAGGTAATGATCAGTACCCCAATCCTCCTTGGCTCACCAAATTTTGTTCTTCTAGGTTAAACCGTTCGTTGGCAGTAACTGTTTTAATTTTCAGGTTTCACTCTGTTTTCTCCTATATGGATACATGTAGTTGGAACTCTAAATAAAACACGGTTTGTGCTAGCTCTTTGAAACTTGACACAATAAAGTAGTTCCAAGTTCTATCTCTATGGTTTGTTTCCTATTGGTGTAGCCCTAAGCAGAGACTGGCGCAAATCACTTCCATGGAAAGGGGTTGCCAAGCTTCCAAAAAAGTACGAGATTCCTGAAATCTCAGCACACATTTTTTCACCGAATCTTGATGACACTTTCTGGTAATGATCAGTACCCCAATCCCACTTAGCTCACCAAATTTCGTTCTTCTAGGTTAAACCGTTCGTTGGCAGTAACAGTTTCAAATTTTAGTTTTCACTCTGTTTTCTCCTATATGGATACATGTAGTTGGAACTCTAAATCTAACACGGTTTGTGTTAGCTCTTTGAAACTTGACAAAATAAAGTAGTTCCAAGTTCTATGTCTATGTTTTGGTTCCTATTGATGTAGCTCTAAGCAGAGACTGTCGCAAAACACTTTCATGGAAAGGGGTTGCCAAGCTTCCAAAAAACTACGAGTTTCCTGAAATCTCAGCACACATTTTTTCACCCAATCTTGATGACACTTTAAGTTAATGATCAGTACCCCAAACCACTTGGCTCACCAAATTTTGTTCTTCTAGGTTAAACCGTTCGTTGGCAGTAAGAGTTTTAATTTTTAGGTTTCACTCTGTTTTCTCCTATATGGGTACATGTAGGTGGAAATCTAAATCAAAGACTGTTTGTGCTAGCACTTTGAAACTTGAGAAAATAAAGTAGTTCCATGTTCTATCTCTATGGTTTGTTTCCTATTGATGTAGCCCTAAGGAGAGACTGGTGCAAATCACTTTCATGGAAAGGGGTTGCCAAGCTTCCAAATAACTACGAGTTTCCTGAAATCTCAGCACACATTTTTTCACCCAAACTTGATGACACTTTCAGGTAATGATCAGTACCCCAATCCTCCTTGGCTCACCAAATTTCATTCTTCTAGGTTAAACAGTGCGTTGGCAGTAACAGTTTTAATATTTAGGTTTTAGTCTGTTTTCTCCTATATGGATACATGTAGTTGGAACTCTAAATCAAACACGGTTTGTGCTAGCTCTTTGAAACTTGACACAATAAAGTAGTTCCAAGTTCTATCTCTATGGTTTGTTTCCTATTGATGTAGCCCTAAGCAGAGACTGTCGCAAATCACTTTCATGGAAAGTGGTTGCCAATCTTCCAAAAAACTACGAGTTTCCTGAAATCTCAGCACACATTTTTTCACCCAAGCTTGATGACACTTTCAGGTAATGATCAGCACCCCAATCTGACTTGGCATTCCAAATTTCGTTCTTCTAGGTTAAACCGTTCGTTGGCAGTAACAGTTTTAATTTTTAGGTTTCACTCTGTTTTCTCCTATATGGATACATGTAGTTGGAACTCTAAATCAAACACGGTTTTTGCTAGGTCTTTGAAACTTGACACAATAAAGTAGTTCCAAGTTCTATCTCTATGGATTGTTTCCTATTGATGTAGCCATAAGCAGAGACTGGCCCAAATCACTTTCATGGAAAGTGTTTGCCAAGCTTCCAAAAAAATGTGGGTTTCCTGAAATCTCAGCACACATTTTTTCACCCAATCTTGATGACACTTTCAGGTAATGATCAGTACCCCAATCCTCCTTGGCTCACCTAATTTCATTCTTCTAGGTTAAACCATTCGTTGGCACTAACAGTTTTAATATTTAGGTTTTAATCTGTTTTCTCCTATATGGATACATGTAGTTGGAACTGTAAATCAAACATGATTTGTGCTAGCTCTTTGAAACTTGACACAATAAAGTAGTTCCAAGTTATATCTCTATGGTTTGTTTCCTATTGATGTAGTCCTAAGCAGAGACTGGCGCATATCACTTCAATGGAAAGGGGTTGCCAAGCTTCCAAAAAACTACGAGTTTCCTGAAATCTCAGCACACATTTTTTCACCCAAACTTGATGACACTTTCAGGTAATGATCAGTACCCCAATCCTCCTTGGCTCACCAAATTTCGTTCTTCTAGGTTAAACCGTGCGTTGGCAGTAACTGTTTTAATTTTCAGGTTTCACTCTGTTTTCTCCTATATGGATACATGTAGTTGGAACTCTAAATCAAACATGGTTTGTGCTATCTCTTTGAAACTTGACACACGAAAGTAGTTCCAAGTTCTATCTCTATGGTGTGTTTCCTATTGAAGTAGCCGTAAGAAGAGACTGGCGCAAATCCCTTTCATGGAAAGGGGTTGCCAAGCTTCCAAAAAACTACGAGTTTCCTGAAATCTCAGCACACATTTTTTCAAAAACTCTTGATGACACTTTCAGGTGATGATCAGTACCCCAAACCACTTGGATCACCAAATTTCGATCTTCTAGATTAAACCGTTCGTTGTTAGTAACAGTTTTAATTTTTAGGTTTCACTTTGTTTTCTCCTATATGGATACATGTAGTTGGAACTCTAAACCAAACACGGTTTGTGCCAGCTCTTTGAAACTTGACACAATGAAGTAGTTCCAAGTTCTATCTCTATGGTTTGTTTCCTATTGATGTAGCCCTAAGCAGAGACTGTCGCAAATCACGTTCATGGAAAGGGGTTGCCAAGCTTCCAAAAAACTACGAGTTTTTTGAAATCCCAGCACACATTATTTCCCCAAACTTGATGACACTTTCAGGTAATGATCAGTACCCCAATCCCACTTGGCTCACCAAATTTCGTTCTTCTAGGTTAAACCGTTGGTTGGCAGTAACATTTTTAATTTTTAGGTTTCACTCTGTTTTCTCCTATATGGATACTTGTAGTTGGAACTCTAAATCAAAGACGGTTTGTGCTAGGTCTTTGAAACTTGACAAAATAAAGTAGTTCCAAGTTCTATCTCTATGGTTTCTTTCCTATTGATGTAGCCCTAAGCAGAGACTGGCCCAAATCACTTTCATGGAAAGGGGTTGCCAAGGTTCCAAAAAACTGTGAGTTTCCTGAAATCTCAGCAAAATTTTTTTCACCCAATCTTGATGACACTTTCAGGTAATGATCAGTACCCCAATCCTCCTTGGCTCACCAAATTTCATTCTTCTAGGTTAAACCATTCGTTGGCACTAACAGTTTTAATATTTAGGTTTTAATCTGTTTTCTCCTATATGGATACATGTAGTTGGAACTGTAAATCAAACACGGTTTGTGCTAGCTCTTTGAAACTTGACACAATAAAGTAGTTCCAAGTTCTCTCTCTATGATTTGTTTCCTAATGATGTAGCCCTAAGCAGAGACTGGCGCAAATCACTTTCATGGAAAGGGGTTCCCAAGCTTCCAAAAAACTACGAGTTTCCAGAAATCTCAACACACATTTTTTCACGCAATCTTGATGACACTATCAGGTAATGATCAGTACCCCAATCCCACTTGGCTCAACAAATTTCGTTATTCTAGGTTAAACCGTTCGTTGGCCGTAACAGTATTAATTTTTACGTTTCACTCTGTTTTCTCCCTTATGGATACATGTAGTTGGAACTCTAAATGAAACACGGTTTGTGCTAGGTCTTTGAAACTTGACACAATAAAGTAGTTCCATGTTCTATCTCTATGTTTTGTTTCCTATTGATGTAGCCCTAAGCAGAGACTGCCCCAAATCACTGTCATGGAAAGGGGTTGCCAAGCTTCCAAAAAACTGTGAGTTTCCTGAAATCTCAGCACAAAATTTTTCACCCAAACTTGATGACACTTTCAGGTAATGATCAGTACCCCAATCCCACTTGGCTCAACAAATTTCGTTCTTCTAGGTTAAACCGTTCGTTGGCAGTAACAGTTTTAATTTTTAGGTTTCACTCTGTTTTCTCCTATATGGATACATATAGTTGGAACTCTAAATCAAACACGGTTTGTGCTAGCTCTTTGAAACTTGACACAATAAAGTAGTTCCAAGTTATATCTCTATGGTTTGTTTCCTATTGATGTAGCCCTAAGCAGAGATTGTCACAAATCACTTTCATGGAAAGGGGTTGCCAAGCTTCTAAAAAACTACGAGTTTCCTGAAATCTCAGCACACATTTTTTCACCCAAGCTTGATGACACTTTCAGGTAATGATCAGTACCCCAATCCGACTTGGCATTCCAAATTTCGTTCTTCTAGGTTAAACCGTTCGTTGGCAGTAACAGTTTTAATATTTAGGTTTTACTCTGTTTTCTCCTATATGGATACATGTATTTGGAACTCTAAATCAAACACGGTTTGTGCTAGCTCTTTTAAACTTGACACAATAAAGTAGTTCCAAGTTCTATCTCTATGGTTTGTTTCCTATTGATGTAGCCCTAAGCAGAGACTGTCGCAAAACACTTTCATGGAAAGTGGTTGCCAAGCTTCCAAAAAACTACGAATTTCCTGAAATCTCAGCACACATTTTTTCACCCAAGCTTGATGACACTTTCAGGTAATGATCAGTACCCCAATCCTCCTTGGCTCACCAAATTTCATTCTTCTAGGTTAAACCGTTCGTTGGCAGTAACAGTTTTAATTTTTAGGTTTCACTCTGTTTTCTCCTATATGGATACATGTAGTTGGAACTCTAAATCAAACACGGTTTTTGCTAGGTCTTTGAAACTTGACACAATAAAGTAGTTCCAAGTTCTATCTCTATGGTTTGTTTCCTATTGATGTAGCCCTAAGCAGAGACTGGCCCACATCACTTTCATGGAAAGGGTTTGCCAAGCTTCCAAAAAACTGTGGGTATCCTGAAATCTCAGCACAAATTTTTTCACCCAATCTTGATGACACTTTCAGGTAATGATCAGTACCCCAATCCTCCTTGGCTCACCTAATTTCATTCTTCTAGGTTAAACCATTCGTTGGCACTAACAGTTTTAATATTTAGGTTTTAATCTGTTTTCTCCTATATGGATACATGTAGTTGGAACTCTAAATCAAACACTGTTTCTGCTAGCTCTTTGAAACTTGACACAATAAAGTAGTTCCAAGTTCTATCTCTATGGTTTGTTTCCTATTGATGTAGTCCTAAGCAGAGACTGGCGCATATCACTTCAATGGAAAGGGGTTGCCAAGCTTCCAAAAAACTATGAGTTTCCTGAAATCTCAGCACACATTTTTTCACCCAAACTTGATGACACTTTCAGGTAATGATCAGTACCCCAATCCTCCTTGGCTCACCAAATTTCGTTCTTCTAGGTTAAACCGTGCGTTGGCAGTAACTGTTTTAATTTTCAGGTTTCACTCTGTTTTCTCCTATATGGATACATGTAGTTGGAACTCTAAATCAAACATGGTTTGTGCTAGCTCTTTGAAACTTGACACACGAAAGTAGTTCCAAGTTCTATCTCTATGGTGTGTTTCCTATTGAAGTAGCCCTAAGAAGAGACTGGCGCAAATCCCTTTCATGGAAAGGGGTTGCCAAGCTTCCAAATAACTACGAGTTTCCTGAAATCTCAGCACACATTTTTTCAAACACTCTTGATGACACTTTCAGGTGATGATCAGTACCCAAATCCCACTTGGCTCACCAGATTTCATTCTTCTAGGTTAAATCGTTCGTTGGCATTAACAGTTTTAATTTTTAGGTTTCACTCTGTTTTCTCCTATATGGATACATGTAGTTGGTACTCTAAATCAAACACGGTTTGTGCTAGCTCTTTGAAACTTGACACAATAAAGTAGTTCCAAGTTCTATCTCTATGGTTTGTTTCCTATTGATGTAGCCCTAAGCAGAGACTGTCACAAATCACTTTCATGGAAAGGGGTTGCCAAGCTTCTAAAAAACTACTAGTTTCCTGAAATCTCAGCACACATTTTTTCACCCAAGCTTGATGACACTTTCAGGTAATGATCAGTACCCCAATCCGACTTGGCATTCCAAATTTCGTTCTTCTAGGTTAAACCGTTCGTTGGCAGTAACAGTTTTAATTTTTAGGTTTCACTCTGTTTTCTCCTATATGGATACATGTAGTTGGAACTCTAAATCAAACACGGTTTGTGCTAGCTCTTTGAAACTTGACACAATAAAGTAGTTCCAAGTTCTATCTCTATGGTTTGTATCCTATTGATTAGACCTAAGCAGAGACTGTCACAAATCACTTTCATGGAAAGGGGTTGCCAAGCTTCCAAAAAACTACGAGTTTCCTGAAATCTCAGCACACATTTTTTCACCCAAGCTTGATGACACTTTCAGGTAATGATCAGTACCCCAATCCGACTTGGCATTCCAAATTTCGTTCTTCTAGGTTAAACCGTTCGTTGGCAGTAACAGTTTTAATTTTTAGGTTTCACTCTGTTTTCTCCTATATGGATACATGTAGTTGGAACTCTAAATCAAACACGGTTTGTTCTAGCTCTTTGAAACTTGACACAATAAAGTAGTTCCTAGTTCTATCTCTATGGTTTGTTTCCTATTGATGTAGCCCTAAGCAGAGACTGTCGCAAATCACTTTCATGGAAAGGGGTTGCCAAGCTTCCAAAAAACTACGAGTTTCCTGAAATCTCAGCACACATTTTTTCACCCAAGCTTGATGACACTTTCAGGTCAGGATCAGTACCCCAATCCGACTTGGCTCAACAAATTTCGTTCTTCTAGGTTAAACCGTTCGTTGGCAGTAACAGTTTTAATTTTAGGTTTCACTCTGTTTTCTCCTATATGGATACATGTAGTTGGAACTCTAAATCAAACACGGTTTGTGCTAGCTCTTTGAAACTTGACACAATAAAATAGTTCCAAGTTCTATCTCTATGGATTGTTTCCTATTGATGTATACCCAAGCAGAGACTGGCGCAAATCACTTTCATGGAAAGGTGTTGCCAAGCTTCCAAAAAATTACAAGTTTCCTGAAATCTCAGCACACTTTTTTTCACCCAATCTTGATGACACTTTCAAATCACGCTCAGTAACCCAATCCCACTTGGCTCACCAAATTTTGTTTCCTGGTTAAAGCGTTCATTGGCAGTAACAGTTTTAATTTTTAGGTTTCACTCTGTTTTCTTCTATATGGATACATGTATTTGGAACTCTAAATCAAACATGGTTTGTGCTAGCTCTTTGAAACTTGACACACGAAAGTAGTTCCAAGTTCTTTATCTATGGTGTGTTTCCTATTGATGTAGCCCTAAGGAGAGACTGGCGCGAATCACTTTCATGGAAAGGGGTTGCCAAGCTTCCAAAAAACTACGAGTTTCCTGAAATCTCAGCACACATTTTTTCAAACAATCTTGATGACACTTTCAGGTGATGATCATTACCCCAACCCCACTTTTCTCACCAAATTTCGTTCTTCTAGGTTAACTCGTTCGTTGGCATTAACAGTTTAAATTTTTAGGTTTCAATCTGTTTTCTCCTATATGGATACATGTAGTTGGAACTCTAAATCAAACACGGTTTGTGCTAGCTCTTTGAAATTTGACACAATAAAGTAGTTCCAAGTTCTATCCCCATGCATTGTTTCCTATTGATATAGCCCTAAGCAGAGACTGGCGCAAATCACTTTCATCGAAAGGGGTTGCCAAGCTTCCAAAAACTACGAGTTTCCTGAAATCTCAGCACACATTTTTTCACCCAAGCTTGATGACACTTTCAGGTCAGGATCAGTACCCCTATCCCACTTGGCTCAACAAATTTCGTTCTTCTAGGTTAAACCGTTTGTTTGCAGTAACAGTTTTAATTTTTAGGTTTCACTCTGTTTTCTCCTATATGGATACATGTAGTTGGAACTCTAAATCAAACATGGTTTGTGCTAGCTGTTTGAAACTTGACACAATAAAGTAGTTCCAAGTTCTATCTCTATGGTTTCTTTCCTATTGATGTAGCCCTAAGCAGAGACTGGCGCAAATCACTTTCATGGAAAGGGGTTTCCAAGCTTCCAAAAACTACGAGTTTCCTGAAATCTCAGCACATATTTTTTCAAACAATCTTGATGACACTTTCAGGTCATGATCAGTACCCCAATCCCACTTGGCTCACCAAATTTCGTTCTTCTAGGTTAAACCATTCGTTGGAAGTAACAGTTTTAATTTTTAGGTTTCACTCTCTTTTCTTTTATATCGATACATATAGTTGGAACTCTAAATCAAAGACGGTTTCTGCTAGCTCTTTGAAACTTGACACAATTAAGTAGTTCCAGGTTCTATCCCTATGCATTGTTTCCTATTGATGTAGCCCTAAGCAGAGACTGGCGCAAATCACTTTCATGGAAAGGGATTGCCAAGCTTCCAAAAAACGACGAGTTTCCTGAAATCTCAGCACACATTTTTTCACCCAATCTTGATGACACTTTCAGGTAATTATCAGTACCCCAATCCCACTTGGCTCAACAAATTTCGTTCTTCTAGGTTAAACCGTCCATTGGCAGTAACAGTTTTAATTTTTAGGTTTCACTCTGTTTTCTCCTATATGGATACATGTAGTTGGAACTCTGAATCAAACACGGTTTGTGCTAGCTCTTTGAAACTTGACACAAGAAGGTAGTTCCAAGTTCTATCTCTATGGTTTGTTTCCTATTGATGTAGCCCCCAGCAGACACTGGCCCAAATCACTTTCATGGAAAGGGTTTGCCAAGCTTCCAAAAAACTGTGGGTTTCCTGAAATCTCAGCACAAATTTTTTCAACCAATCTTGATGACACTTTCAGGTAATGATCAGTACCCCAATCCTCCTTGGCTCACCTAATTTCATTCTTCTAGGTTAAACCATTCGTTGGCACTAACAGTTTTAATATTTAGGTTTTAATCTATTTTCTCCTATATGGATACATGTAGTTGGAACTGTAAATCAAACACGATTTGTGCTAGCTCTTTGAAACTTGACACAATAAAGTAGTTCCAAGTTCTATCTCTATGGTTTGTTTCCTATTGATGTAGTCCTAAGCAGAGACTGGCGCATATCACTTCAATGGAAAGGGGTTGCCAAGCTTCCAAAAAACTACGAGTTTCCTGAAATCTCAGCACACATTTTTTCACCCAAACTTGATGACACTTTCAGGTAATGATCAGTACCCCAATCCTCCTTGGCTCACCAAATTTCGTTCTTCTAGGTTAAACCGTGCGTTGGCAGTAACTGTTTTAATTTTCAGGTTTCACTCTGTTTTCTCCTATATGGATACATGTAGTTGGAACTCTAAATCAAACATGGTTTGTGCTAGCTCTTTGAAACTTCACACACGAAAGTAGTTCCAAGTTCTATCTCTATGGTGTGTTTCCTATTGAAGTAGCCCTAAGAAGACACTGGCGCAAATCCCTTTCATGGAAAGGGGTTGCCAAGCTTCCAAAAAACTACGAGTTTCCTGAAATCTCAGCACACATTTTTTCAAACACTCTTGATGACACATTCAGGTGATGATCAGTACCCAAATCCCACTTGGCTCACCAAATTTCATTCTTCTAGGTTAAATCGTTCGTTGGCATTAACAGTTTTAATTTTTAGGTTTCACTCTGTTTTCTCCTATATGGATACATGTAGTTGGTACTCTAAATCAAACACGGTTTGTGCTAGCTCTTTGAAACTTGACACAATAAAGGAGTTCCAAGTTCTATCTCTATGGTTTGTTTCCTATTGATGTAGCCCTAAGCAGAGACTGGCGCAAATCACTTTAATGGAAAGAGGTTGCCAAGCTTCCAAAAAACTACGAGTTTCCTGAAATCTCAGCACACATTTTTTCACCGAATCTTGATGACACTTTCTGGTAATGATCAGTACCCCAATCCCACTTGGCTCACCAAATTTCGTTCTTCTAGTTTAAACCGTTCGGGGCAGTAACAGTTTTAATTTTTAGTTTTCACTCTGTTTTCTCCTATATGGATACATGTAGTTGGAACTCTAAATCAAAGACGGTTTGTGCTAGCTGTTTGAAACTTGACAAATTAATGTAGTTCCAATTTCTATCTCTATGGTTTGTTTCCTATTGATGTAGCCCTAAGCAGAGACTGTCGCAAAACACTTTCATGGAAAGGGGTTGCCAAGCTTCCAAAAAACTATGAGTTTCATGAAATCTCAGCACATATTTTTTCACCCAATATTGATGACACTTTAAGTTAATGATCAGTACCCCAAACCACTTGGATCACCAAATTTCGTTCTTCTAGATTAAACCGTTCGTTGTCAGTAACAGTTTTAATTTTTAGGTTTCACTCTGTTTTCTCCTATATGGATACATGTAGTTGGAACTCTAAACCAAACACGGTTTGTGCCAGCTCTTTGAAACTTGACACAATGAAATAGTTCCAAGTTCTATCTCTATGGTTTGTTTCCTATTGATGTAGCCCTAAGCAGAAACTGTCGCAAATCACTTTCATGGAAAGTGGTTGCCAAGCTTCCAAAAAACTACTAGTTTTTTGAAATCTCAGCACACATTTTTTCACCCAAGCTTGATGACACTTTCAGGTAATGATCAGTACCCCAATCCGACTTGGCATTCCAAATTTCGTTCTTCTAGGTTAAACCGTTCGTTGGCAGTAACAGTTTTAATTTTTAGGTTTCACTCTGTTTTCTCCTATATGGATACATATAGTTGGAACTCTAAATCAAACACGGTTTGTGCTAGCTCTTTGAAACATGACACAATAAAGTAGTTCCAAGTTATAACTCTATGGTTTGTTTCCTGTTGATGTAGCCCTAAGCAGAGACTGTCGCAAATCACTTTCATGGAAAGTGGTTGCCAAGCTTCCAAAAAACTACGAGTTTCCTGAAATCTCAGCACACATTTTTTCACCCAAGCTTGATGACACTTTCAGGTAATGATCAGTACCCCAATCCTCCTTGGCTCACCAATTTTCGTTCTTCTAGGTTAAACCGTTCGTTGACAGTAACAGTTTTAATATTTAGGTTTTACTCTGTTTTCTCCTATATGGATACATGCAGTTGGAACTCTAAATCAAAGACGGTTTGTGCTAGGTCTTTGAAACTTGACACAATAAAGTAGTTCCAAGTTCTATCTCTATGGTTTCTTTCCTATTGATGTAGCCCTAAGCAGAGACTGGCCCAAATCACTTTCATGGAAAGTGTTTGCCAAGCTTCCAAAAAACTGTGGGTTTCCTGAAATCTCAGCACACATTTTTTCACCCAATCTTGATGACACTTTCAGGTAATGATCAGTACCCCAATCCTCCTTGGCTCACCTAATTTCATTCTTCTAGGTTAAACCATTCGTTGGCACTAACAGTTTTAATATTTAGGTTTTAATCTATTTTCTCCTATATGGATACATGTAGTTGGAACTGTAAATCAAACACGATTTGTGCTAGCTCTTTGAAACTTGACACAATAAAGTAGTTCCAAGTTCTATCTCTATGGTTTGTTTCCTATTGATGTAGTCCTAAGCAGAGACTGGCGCATATCACTTCAATGGAAAGGGGTTGCCAAGCTTCCAAAAAACTACGAGTTTCCTGAAATCTCAGCACACATTTTTTCACCCAAACTTGATGACACTTTCAGGTAATGATCAGTACCCCAATCCTCCTTGGCTCACCAAATTTCGTTCTTCTAGGTTAAACCGTGCGTTGGCAGTAACTGTTTTAATTTTCAGGTTTCACTCTGTTTTCTCCTATATGGATACATGTAGTTGGAACTCTAAATCAAACATGGTTTGTGCTATCTCTTTGAAACTTGACACACGAAAGTAGTTCCAAGTTCTATCTCTATGGTGTGTTTCCTATTGAAGTAGCCCTAAGAAGACACTGGCGCAAATCCCTTTCATGGAAAGGGGTTGCCAAGCTTCCAAAAAACTACGAGTTTCCTGAAATCTCAGCACACATTTTTTCAAACACTCTTGATGACACATTCAGGTGATGATCAGTACCCAAATCCCACTTGGCTCACCAAATTTCATTCTTCTAGGTTAAATCGTTCGTTGGCATTAACAGTTTTAATTTTTAGGTTTCACTCTGTTTTCTCCTATATGGATACATGTAGTTGGTACTCTAAATCAAACACGGTTTGTGCTAGCTCTTTGAAACTTGACACAATAAAGGAGTTCCAAGTTCTATCTCTATGGTTTGTTTCCTATTGATGTAGCCCTAAGCAGAGACTGGCGCAAATCACTTTAATGGAAAGGGGTTGCCAAGCTTCCAAAAAACTACGAGTTTCCTGAAATCTCAGCACACATTTTTTCACCGAATCTTGATGACACTTTCTGGTAATGATCAGTACCCCAATCCCACTTGGCTCACCAAATTTCGTTCTTCTAGTTTAAACCGTTCGGGGCAGTAACAGTTTTAATTTTTAGTTTTCACTCTGTTTTCTCCTATATGGATACATGTAGTTGGAACTCTAAATCAAAGACGGTTTGTGCTAGCTGTTTGAAACTTGACAAATTAATGTAGTTCCAATTTCTATCTCTATGGTTTGTTTCCTATTGATGTAGCCCTAAGCAGAGACTGTCGCAAAACACTTTCATGGAAAGGGGTTGCCAAGCTTCCAAAAAACTATGAGTTTCATGAAATCTCAGCACATATTTTTTCACCCAATATTGATGACACTTTAAGTTAATGATCAGTACCCCAAACCACTTGGATCACCAAATTTCGTTCTTCTAGATTAAACCGTTCGTTGTCAGTAACAGTTTTAATTTTTAGGTTTCACTCTGTTTTCTCCTATATGGATACATGTAGTTGGAACTCTAAACCAAACACGGTTTGTGCCAGCTCTTTGAAACTTGACACAATGAAGTAGTTCCAAGTTCTATCTCTATGGTTTGTTTCCTATTGATGTAGCCCTAAGCAGAAACTGTCGCAAATCACTTTCATGGAAAGTGGTTGCCAAGCTTCCAAAAAACTACGAGTTTTTTGAAATCTCAGCACACATTTTTTCACCCAAGCTTGATGACACTTTCAGGTAATGATCAGTACCCCAATCCGACTTGGCATTCCAAATTTCGTTCTTCTAGGTTAAACCGTTCGTTGGCAGTAACAGTTTTAATTTTTAGGTTTCACTCTGTTTTCTCCTATATGGATACATATAGTTGGAACTCTAAATCAAACACGGTTTGTGCTAGCTCTTTGAAACATGACACAATAAAGTAGTTCCAAGTTATAACTCTATGGTTTGTTTCCTGTTGATGTAGCCCTAAGCAGAGACTGTCGCAAATCACTTTCATGGAAAGTGGTTGCCAAGCTTCCAAAAAACTACGAGTTTCCTGAAATCTCAGCACACATTTTTTCACCCAAGCTTGATGACACTTTCAGGTAATGATCAGTACCCCAATCCTCCTTGGCTCACCAAATTTCGTTCTTCTAGGTTAAACCGTTCGTTGACAGTAACAGTTTTAATATTTAGGTTTTACTCTGTTTTCTCCTATATGGATACATGCAGTTGGAACTCTAAATCAAAGACGGTTTGTGCTAGGTCTTTGAAACTTGACACAATAAAGTAGTTCCAAGTTCTATCTCTATGGTTTCTTTCCTATTGATGTAGCCCTAAGCAGAGACTGGCCCAAATCACTTTCATGGAAAGGGGTTGCCAAGGTTCCAAAAAACTGTGAGTTTCCTGAAATCTCAGCAAATTTTTTTCACCCAATCTTGATGACACTTTCAGGTAATGATCAGTACCCCAATCCTCCTTGGCTCACCAAATTTCATTCTTCTAGGTTAAACCATTCGTTGGCACTCACAGTTTTAATATTTAGGTTTTAATCTGTTTTCTCCTATATGGATACATGTAGTTGGAACTGTAAATCAAACACGGTTTGTGCTAGCTCTTTGAAACTTGACACAATAAAGTAGTTCCAAGTTCTATCTCTATGATTTGTTTCCTAATGATGTAGCCCTAAGCAGAGACTGGCGCAAATCACTTTCATGGAAAGGGGTTCCCAAGCTTCCAAAAAACTACGAGTTTCCTGAAATCTCAGCACACATTTTTTCACGCAATCTTGATGACACTATCAGGTAATGATCAGTACCCCAATCCCACTTGGCTCAACAAATTTCGTTCTTCTAGGTTAAACCGTTCGTTGGCAGTAACAGTTTAAATTTTTAGGTTTCACTCTGTTTTCTCCTATATGGATACATGTAGTTGGAACTCTAAATCAAACACGGTTTGTGCTAGCTCTTTGAAACTTGACACAATAAAGTAGTTCCTAGTTCTATCTCTATGGTTTGTTTCCTATTGATGTAGCCCTAAGCAGAGACTGTCGCAAATCACTTTCATGGAAAGGGGTTGCCAAGCTTCCAAAAAACTACGAGTTTCCTGAAATCTCAGCACACATTTTTTCACCCAAGCTTCATGACACTTTAAGGTAATGATCAGTACCCCAATCCGACTTGGCATTCCAAATTTCGTTCTTCTAGGTTAAACCGTTCGTTGGCAGTAACAGTTTTAATATTTAGGTTTTACTCTGTTTTCTCCTATATGGATACATGTATTTGGAACTCTATATCAAACACGGTTTGTGCTAGCTCTTTTAAACTTGACACAATAAAGTAGTTCCAAGTTCTATCTCTATGGTTTGTTTCCTATTGATGTAGCCCTAAGCAGAGACTGTCGCAAATCACTTTCATGGAAAGTGGTTGCCAAGCTTCCAAAAAACTACGAATTTCCTGAAATCTCAGCACACATTTTTTCACCCAAGCTTGATGACACTTTCAGGTAATGATCAGTACCCCAATCCTCCTTGGCTCACCAAATTTCATTCTTCTAGGTTAAACCGTTCGTTGGCAGTAACAGTTTTAATTTTTAGGTTTCACTCTGTTTTCTCCTATATGGATACATGTAGTTGGAACTCTAAATCAAACACGGTTTTTGCTAGGTCTTTGAAACTTGACACAATAAAGTAGTTCCAAGTTCTATCTCTATGGTTTGTTTCCTATTGATGTAGCCCTAAGCAGAGACTGGCCCAAATCACTTTCATGGAAAGGGTTTGCCAAGCTTCCAAAAAACTGTGGGTTTCCTGAAATCTCAGCACAAATTTTTTCACCCAATCTTGATGACACTTTCAGGTAATGATCAGTACCCCAATCCTCCTTGGCTCACCTAATTTCATTCTTCTAGTTTAAACCATTCGTTGGCACTAACAGTTTTAATATTTAGGTTTTAATCTGTTTTCTCCTATATGGATACATGTAGTTGGAACTGTAAATCAAACACGATTTGTGCTAGCTCTTTGAAACTTGACACAATAAAGTAGTTCCAAGTTCTATCTCTATGGTTTGTTTCCTATTGATGTAGTCCTAAGCAGAGACTGGCGCATATCACTTCAATGGAAAGGGGTTGCCAAGCTTCCAAAAAACTACGAGTTTCCTGAAATCTCAGCACACATTTTTTCACCCAAACTTGATGACACTTTCAGGTAATGATCAGTACCCCAATCCTCCTTGGCTCACCAAATTTCGTTCGTCTAGGTTAAACCGTGCGTTGGCAGTAACTGTTTTAATTTTCAGGTTTCACTCTGTTTTCTCCTATATGGATACATGTAGTTGGAACTCTAAATCAAACATGGTTTGTGCTAGCTCTTTGAAACTTCACACACGAAAGTAGTTCCAAGTTCTATCTCTATGGTGTGTTTCCTATTGAAGTAGCCCTAAGAAGACACTGGCGCAAATCCCTTTCATGGAAAGGGGTTGCCAAGCTTCCAAAAAACTACGAGTTTCCTGAAATCTCAGCACACATTTTTTCAAACACTCTTGATGACACATTCAGGTGATGATCAGTACCCAAATCCCACTTGGCTCACCAAATTTCATTCTTCTAGGTTAAATCGTTCGTTGGCATTAACAGTTTTAATTTTTAGGTTTCACTCTGTTTTCTCCTATATGGATACATGTAGTTGGTACTCTAAATCAAACACGGTTTGTGCTAGCTCTTTGAAACTTGACACAATAAAGGAGTTCCAAGTTCTATCTCTATGGTTTGTTTCCTATTGATGTAGCCCTAAGCAGAGACTGGCGCAAATCACTTTAATGGAAAGGGGTTGCCAAGCTTCCAAAAAACTACGAGTTTCCTGAAATCTCAGCACATATTTTTTCACCCAAGCTTGATGACACTTTCAGGTAATGATCAGTACCCCAATCCGACTTGGCATTCCACATTTCGTTCTTCTAGGTTAAACCGTTCGTTGGCAGTAACAGTTTTAATATTTAGGTTTTACTCTGTTTTCTCCTATATGGATACATGTAGTTGGAACTCTAAATCAAACACGGTTTGTGCTAGCTCTTTGAAACTTGACACAATAAAGTAGTTCCAAGTTCTATCTCTATGGTTTGTTTCCTATTGATGTAGCACTAAGCAGAGACTGTCGCAAATCACTTTCATGGAAAGGGGTTGCCAAGCTTCCAAAAAACTACGAGTTTCCTAAAATCTCAGCACACATTTTTTCACCCAAGCTTGATGACACTTTCAGGTAATGATCAGTACCCCAATCCGACTTGGCATTCCAAATTTCGTTCTTCTAGGTTAAACCGTTCGTTGGCAGTAACAGTTTTAATTTTTAGGTTTCACTCTGTTTTATCCTATATGGATACATGTAGTTGGAACTCTAAATCAAACACGGTTTGTGCTAGCTCTTTGAAACTTGACACAATAAAGTAGTTCCAAGTTCTATCTCTATGGTTTGTTTCCTATTGATGTAGCCCTAAGCAGAGACTGTCGCAAATCACTTTCATGGAAAGGTGTTGCCAAGCTTCCAAAAAACTACGAGTTTCCTGAAATCTCAGCACACATTTTTTCACCCAAGCTTGATGACACTTTCAGGTAATGATCAGTACCCCAATCCGACTTGGCATTCCAAATTTCGTTCTTCTAGGTTAAACCGTTCGTTTGCAGTAACAGTTTTAATATTTAGGTTTCACTCTGTTTTCTCCTATATGGATACATGTAGTTGGAACTCTAAATCAAACACGGTTTGTGCTAGCTCTTTGAAACTTGACACAATAAAGTAGTTCCAAGTTCTATCTCTATGGTTTGTTTCCTATTGATGTAGCCCTAAGCAGAGACTGTCGCAAATCACTTTCATGGAAAGGGGTTGCCAAGATTCCAAAAAACTACGAGTTTCCTGAAATCTCAGCACACATTATTTCACCCAAACTTGATGACACTTTCAGGTAATGATCAGTACCCCAATCCCACTTGGCTCACCAAATTTCATTCTTCTAGGTTAAACAGTGCGTTGGCAGTAACAGTTTTAATATTTAGGTTTTAGTCTGTTTTCTCCTATATGGATACATGTAGTTGGAACTCTAAATCAAACACGGTTTGTGCTAGCTCTTTGAAACTTGACACAATAAAGTAGTTCCAAGTTCTATCTCTATGGTTTGTTTCCTATTGATGTAGCCCTAAGCAGAGACTGTCGCAAATCACTTTCATGAAAGTGGTTGCCAATCTTCCAAAAAACTACGAGTTTCCTGAAATCTCAGCACACATTTTTTCACCCAAGCTTGATGACACTTTCAGGTAATGATCAGCACCCCAATCTGACTTGGCATTCCAAATTTCGTTCTTCTAGGTTAAACCGTTCGTTGGCAGTAACAGTTTTAATTTTTAGGTTTCACTCTGTTTTCTCCTTTATGGATACATGTAGTTGGAACTCTAAATCAAACACGGTTTTTGCTAGGTCTTTGAAACTTGACACAATAAAGTAGTTCCAAGTTCTATCTCTATGGATTGTTTCCTATTGATGTAGCCATAAGCAGAGACTGGCCCAAATCACTTTCATGGAAAGTGTTTGCCAAGCTTCCAAAAAACTGTGGGTTTCCTGAAATCTCAGCACACATTTTTTCACCCAATCTTGATGACACTTTCAGGTAATGATCAGTACCCCAATCCTCCTTGGCTCACCTAATTTCATTCTTCTAGGTTAAACCATTCGTTGGCACTAACAGTTTTAATATTTAGGTTTTAATCTGTTTTCTCCTATATGGATACATGTAGTTGGAACTGTAAATCAAACATGATTTGTGCTAGCTCTTTGAAACTTGACACAATAAAGTAGTTCCAAGTTATATCTCTATGGTTTGTTTCCTATTGATGTAGTCCTAAGCAGAGACTGGCGCATATCACTTCAATGGAAAGGGGTTGCCAAGCTTCCAAAAAACTACGAGTTTCCTGAAATCTCAGCACACATTTTTTCACCCAAACTTGATGACACTTTCAGGTAATGATCAGTACCCCAATCCTCCTTGGCTCACCAAATTTCGTTCTTCTAGGTTAAACCGTGCGTTGGCAGTAACTGTTTTAATTTTCAGGTTTCACTCTGTTTTCTCCTATATGGATACATGTAGTTGGAACTCTAAATCAAACATGGTTTGTGCTATCTCTTTGAAACTTGACACACGAAAGTAGTTCCAAGTTCTATCTCTATGGTGTGTTTCCTATTGAAGTAGCCGTAAGAAGAGACTGGCGCAAATCCCTTTCATGGAAAGGGGTTGCCAAGCTTCCAAAAAACTACGAGTTTCCTGAAATCTCAGCACACATTTTTTCAAAAACTCTTGATGACACTTTCAGGTGATGATCAGTACCCCAAACCACTTGGATCACCAAATTTCGATCTTCTAGATTAAACCGTTCGTTGTTCGTAACAGTTTTAATTTTTAGGTTTCACTTTGTTTTCTCCTATATGGATACATGTAGTTGGAACTCTAAACCAAACACGGTTTGTGCCAGCTCTTTGAAACTTGACACAATGAAGTAGTTCCAAGTTCTATCTCTATGGTTTGTTTCCTATTGATGTAGCCCTAAGCAGAGACTGTCGCAAATCACGTTCATGGAAAGGGGTTGCCAAGCTTCCAAAAAACTACGAGTTTTTTGAAATCCCAGCACACATTATTTCCCCAAACTTGATGACACTTTCAGGTAATGATCAGTACCCCAATCCCACTTGGCTCACCAAATTTCGTTCTTCTAGGTTAAACCGTTGGTTGGCAGTAACATTTTTAATTTTTAGGTTTCACTCTGTTTTCTCCTATATGGATACTTGTAGTTGGAACTCTAAATCAAAGACGGTTTGTGCTAGGTCTTTGAAACTTGACAAAATAAAGTAGTTCCAAGTTCTATCTCTATGGTTTCTTTCCTATTGATGTAGCCCTAAGCAGAGACTGGCCCAAATCACTTTCATGGAAAGGGGTTGCCAAGGTTCCAAAAAACTGTGAGTTTCCTGAAATCTCAGCAAAATTTTTTTCACCCAATCTTGATGACACTTTCAGGTAATGATCAGTACCCCAATCCTCCTTGGCTCACCAAATTTCATTCTTCTAGGTTAAACCATTCGTTGGCACTAACAGTTTTAATATTTAGGTTTTAATCTGTTTTCTCCTATATGGATACATGTAGTTGGAACTGTAAATCAAACACGGTTTGTGCTAGCTCTTTGAAACTTGACACAATAAAGTAGTTCCAAGTTCTCTCTCTATGATTTGTTTCCTAATGATGTAGCCCTAAGCAGAGACTGGCGCAAATCACTTTCATGGAAAGGGGTTCCCAAGCTTCCAAAAAACTACGAGTTTCCAGAAATCTCAACACACATTTTTTCACGCAATCTTGATGACACTATCAGGTAATGATCAGTACCCCAATCCCACTTGGCTCAACAAATTTCGTTATTCTAGGTTAAACCGTTCGTTGGCCGTAACAGTATTAATTTTTACGTTTCACTCTGTTTTCTCCCTTATGGATACATGTAGTTGGAACTCTAAATGAAACACGGTTTGTGCTAGGTCTTTGAAACTTGACACAATAAAGTAGTTCCATGTTCTATCTCTATGTTTTGTTTCCTATTGATGTAGCCCTAAGCAGAGACTGCCCCAAATCACTGTCATGGAAAGGGGTTGCCAAGCTTCCAAAAAACTGTGAGTTTCCTGAAATCTCAGCACAAAATTTTTCACCCAAACTTGATGACACTTTCAGGTAATGATCAGTACCCCAATCCCACTTGGCTCAACAAATTTCGTTCTTCTAGGTTAAACCGTTCGTTGGCAGTAACAGTTTTAATTTTTAGGTTTCACTCTGTTTTCTCCTATATGGATACATATAGTTGGAACTCTAAATCAAACACGGTTTGTGCTAGCTCTTTGAAACTTGACACAATAAAGTAGTTCCAAGTTATATCTCTATGGTTTGTTTCCTATTGATGTAGCCCTAAGCAGAGACTGTCACAAATCACTTTCATGGAAAGGGGTTGCCAAGCTTCTAAAAAACTACGAGTTTCCTGAAATCTCAGCACACATTTTTTCACCCAAGCTTGATGACACTTTCAGGTAATGATCAGTACCCCAATCCGACTTGGCATTCCAAATTTCGTTCTTCTAGGTTAAACCGTTCGTTGGCAGTAACAGTTTTAATATTTAGGTTTTACTCTGTTTTCTCCTATATGGATACATGTATTTGGAACTCTAAATCAAACACGGTTTGTGCTAGCTCTTTTAAACTTGACACAATAAAGTAGTTCCAAGTTCTATCTCTATGGTTTGTTTCCTATTGATGTAGCCCTAAGCAGAGACTGTCGCAAAACACTTTCATGGAAAGTGGTTGCCAAGCTTCCAAAAAACTACGAATTTCCTGAAATCTCAGCACACATTTTTTCACCCAAGCTTGATGACACTTTCAGGTAATGATCAGTACCCCAATCCTCCTTGGCTCACCAAATTTCATTCTTCTAGGTTAAACCGTTCGTTGGCAGTAACAGTTTTAATTTTTAGGTTTCACTCTGTTTTCTCCTATATGGATACATGTAGTTGGAACTCTAAATCAAACACGGTTTTTGCTAGGTCTTTGAAACTTGACACAATAAAGTAGTTCCAAGTTCTATCTCTATGGTTTGTTTCCTATTGATGTAGCCCTAAGCAGAGACTGGCCCACATCACTTTCATGGAAAGGGTTTGCCAAGCTTCCAAAAAACTGTGGGTATCCTGAAATCTCAGCACAAATTTTTTCACCCAATCTTGATGACACTTTCAGGTAATGATCAGTACCCCAATCCTCCTTGGCTCACCTAATTTCATTCTTCTAGGTTAAACCATTCGTTGGCACTAACAGTTTTAATATTTAGGTTTTAATCTGTTTTCTCCTATATGGATACATGTAGTTGGAACTCTAAATCAAACACTGTTTCTGCTAGCTCTTTGAAACTTGACACAATAAAGTAGTTCCAAGTTCTATCTCTATGGTTTGTTTCCTATTGATGTAGTCCTAAGCAGAGACTGGCGCATATCACTTCAATGGAAAGGGGTTGCCAAGCTTCCAAAAAACTATGAGTTTCCTGAAATCTCAGCACACATTTTTTCACCCAAACTTGATGACACTTTCAGGTAATGATCAGTACCCCAATCCTCCTTGGCTCACCAAATTTCGTTCTTCTAGGTTAAACCGTGCGTTGGCAGTAACTGTTTTAATTTTCAGGTTTCACTCTGTTTTCTCCTATATGGATACATGTAGTTGGAACTCTAAATCAAACATGGTTTGTGCTAGCTCTTTGAAACTTGACACACGAAAGTAGTTCCAAGTTCTATCTCTATGGTGTGTTTCCTATTGAAGTAGCCCTAAGAAGAGACTGGCGCAAATCCCTTTCATGGAAAGGGGTTGCCAAGCTTCCAAATAACTACGAGTTTCCTGAAATCTCAGCACACATTTTTTCAAACACTCTTGATGACACTTTCAGGTGATGATCAGTACCCAAATCCCACTTGGCTCACCAGATTTCATTCTTCTAGGTTAAATCGTTCGTTGGCATTAACAGTTTTAATTTTTAGGTTTCACTCTGTTTTCTCCTATATGGATACATGTAGTTGGTACTCTAAATCAAACACGGTTTGTGCTAGCTCTTTGAAACTTGACACAATAAAGTAGTTCCAAGTTCTATCTCTATGGTTTGTTTCCTATTGATGTAGCCCTAAGCAGAGACTGTCACAAATCACTTTCATGGAAAGGGGTTGCCAAGCTTCTAAAAAACTACTAGTTTCCTGAAATCTCAGCACACATTTTTTCACCCAAGCTTGATGACACTTTCAGGTAATGATCAGTACCCCAATCCGACTTGGCATTCCAAATTTCGTTCTTCTAGGTTAAACCGTTCGTTGGCAGTAACAGTTTTAATTTTTAGGTTTCACTCTGTTTTCTCCTATATGGATACATGTAGTTGGAACTCTAAATCAAACACGGTTTGTGCTAGCTCTTTGAAACTTGACACAATAAAGTAGTTCCAAGTTCTATCTCTATGGTTTGTATCCTATTGATTAGACCTAAGCAGAGACTGTCACAAATCACTTTCATGGAAAGGGGTTGCCAAGCTTCCAAAAAACTACGAGTTTCCTGAAATCTCAGCACACATTTTTTCACCCAAGCTTGATGACACTTTCAGGTAATGATCAGTACCCCAATCCGACTTGGCATTCCAAATTTCGTTCTTCTAGGTTAAACCGTTCGTTGGCAGTAACAGTTTTAATTTTTAGGTTTCACTCTGTTTTCTCCTATATGGATACATGTAGTTGGAACTCTAAATCAAACACGGTTTTTGCTAGGTCTTTGAAACTTGACACAATAAAGTAGTTCCAAGTTCTATCTCTATGGATTGTTTCCTATTGATGTAGCCATAAGCAGAGACTGGCCCAAATCACTTTCATGGAAAGTGTTTGCCAAGCTTCCAAAAAACTGTGGGTTTCCTGAAATCTCAGCACACATTTTTTCACCCAATCTTGATGACACTTTCAGGTAATGATCAGTACCCCAATCCTCCTTGGCTCACCTAATTTCATTCTTCTAGGTTAAACCATTCGTTGGCACTAACAGTTTTAATATTTAGGTTTTAATCTGTTTTCTCCTATATGGATACATGTAGTTGGAACTGTAAATCAAACATGATTTGTGCTAGCTCTTTGAAACTTGACACAATAAAGTAGTTCCAAGTTATATCTCTATGGTTTGTTTCCTATTGATGTAGTCCTAAGCAGAGACTGGCGCATATCACTTCAATGGAAAGGGGTTGCCAAGCTTCCAAAAAACTACGAGTTTCCTGAAATCTCAGCACACATTTTTTCACCCAAACTTGATGACACTTTCAGGTAATGATCAGTACCCCAATCCTCCTTGGCTCACCAAATTTCGTTCTTCTAGGTTAAACCGTGCGTTGGCAGTAACTGTTTTAATTTTCAGGTTTCACTCTGTTTTCTCCTATATGGATACATGTAGTTGGAACTCTAAATCAAACATGGTTTGTGCTATCTCTTTGAAACTTGACACACGAAAGTAGTTCCAAGTTCTATCTCTATGGTGTGTTTCCTATTGAAGTAGCCGTAAGAAGAGACTGGCGCAAATCCCTTTCATGGAAAGGGGTTGCCAAGCTTCCAAAAAACTACGAGTTTCCTGAAATCTCAGCACACATTTTTTCAAAAACTCTTGATGACACTTTCAGGTGATGATCAGTACCCCAAACCACTTGGATCACCAAATTTCGATCTTCTAGATTAAACCGTTCGTTGTTAGTAACAGTTTTAATTTTTAGGTTTCACTTTGTTTTCTCCTATATGGATACATGTAGTTGGAACTCTAAACCAAACACGGTTTGTGCCAGCTCTTTGAAACTTGACACAATGAAGTAGTTCCAAGTTCTATCTCTATGGTTTGTTTCCTATTGATGTAGCCCTAAGCAGAGACTGTCGCAAATCACGTTCATGGAAAGGGGTTGCCAAGCTTCCAAAAAACTACGAGTTTTTTGAAATCCCAGCACACATTATTTCCCCAAACTTGATGACACTTTCAGGTAATGATCAGTACCCCAATCCCACTTGGCTCACCAAATTTCGTTCTTCTAGGTTAAACCGTTGGTTGGCAGTAACATTTTTAATTTTTAGGTTTCACTCTGTTTTCTCCTATATGGATACTTGTAGTTGGAACTCTAAATCAAAGACGGTTTGTGCTAGGTCTTTGAAACTTGACAAAATAAAGTAGTTCCAAGTTCTATCTCTATGGTTTCTTTCCTATTGATGTAGCCCTAAGCAGAGACTGGCCCAAATCACTTTCATGGAAAGGGGTTGCCAAGGTTCCAAAAAACTGTGAGTTTCCTGAAATCTCAGCAAAATTTTTTTCACCCAATCTTGATGACACTTTCAGGTAATGATCAGTACCCCAATCCTCCTTGGCTCACCAAATTTCATTCTTCTAGGTTAAACCATTCGTTGGCACTAACAGTTTTAATATTTAGGTTTTAATCTGTTTTCTCCTATATGGATACATGTAGTTGGAACTGTAAATCAAACACGGTTTGTGCTAGCTCTTTGAAACTTGACACAATAAAGTAGTTCCAAGTTCTCTCTCTATGATTTGTTTCCTAATGATGTAGCCCTAAGCAGAGACTGGCGCAAATCACTTTCATGGAAAGGGGTTCCCAAGCTTCCAAAAAACTACGAGTTTCCAGAAATCTCAACACACATTTTTTCACGCAATCTTGATGACACTATCAGGTAATGATCAGTACCCCAATCCCACTTGGCTCAACAAATTTCGTTATTCTAGGTTAAACCGTTCGTTGGCCGTAACAGTATTAATTTTTACGTTTCACTCTGTTTTCTCCCTTATGGATACATGTAGTTGGAACTCTAAATGAAACACGGTTTGTGCTAGGTCTTTGAAACTTGACACAATAAAGTAGTTCCATGTTCTATCTCTATGTTTTGTTTCCTATTGATGTAGCCCTAAGCAGAGACTGCCCCAAATCACTGTCATGGAAAGGGGTTGCCAAGCTTCCAAAAAACTGTGAGTTTCCTGAAATCTCAGCACAAAATTTTTCACCCAAACTTGATGACACTTTCAGGTAATGATCAGTACCCCAATCCCACTTGGCTCAACAAATTTCGTTCTTCTAGGTTAAACCGTTCGTTGGCAGTAACAGTTTTAATTTTTAGGTTTCACTCTGTTTTCTCCTATATGGATACATATAGTTGGAACTCTAAATCAAACACGGTTTGTGCTAGCTCTTTGAAACTTGACACAATAAAGTAGTTCCAAGTTATATCTCTATGGTTTGTTTCCTATTGATGTAGCCCTAAGCAGAGACTGTCACAAATCACTTTCATGGAAAGGGGTTGCCAAGCTTCTAAAAAACTACGAGTTTCCTGAAATCTCAGCACACATTTTTTCACCCAAGCTTGATGACACTTTCAGGTAATGATCAGTACCCCAATCCGACTTGGCATTCCAAATTTCGTTCTTCTAGGTTAAACCGTTCGTTGGCAGTAACAGTTTTAATATTTAGGTTTTACTCTGTTTTCTCCTATATGGATACATGTATTTGGAACTCTAAATCAAACACGGTTTGTGCTAGCTCTTTTAAACTTGACACAATAAAGTAGTTCCAAGTTCTATCTCTATGGTTTGTTTCCTATTGATGTAGCCCTAAGCAGAGACTGTCGCAAAACACTTTCATGGAAAGTGGTTGCCAAGCTTCCAAAAAACTACGAATTTCCTGAAATCTCAGCACACATTTTTTCACCCAAGCTTGATGACACTTTCAGGTAATGATCAGTACCCCAATCCTCCTTGGCTCACCAAATTTCATTCTTCTAGGTTAAACCGTTCGTTGGCAGTAACAGTTTTAATTTTTAGGTTTCACTCTGTTTTCTCCTATATGGATACATGTAGTTGGAACTCTAAATCAAACACGGTTTTTGCTAGGTCTTTGAAACTTGACACAATAAAGTAGTTCCAAGTTCTATCTCTATGGTTTGTTTCCTATTGATGTAGCCCTAAGCAGAGACTGGCCCACATCACTTTCATGGAAAGGGTTTGCCAAGCTTCCAAAAAACTGTGGGTATCCTGAAATCTCAGCACAAATTTTTTCACCCAATCTTGATGACACTTTCAGGTAATGATCAGTACCCCAATCCTCCTTGGCTCACCTAATTTCATTCTTCTAGGTTAAACCATTCGTTGGCACTAACAGTTTTAATATTTAGGTTTTAATCTGTTTTCTCCTATATGGATACATGTAGTTGGAACTCTAAATCAAACACTGTTTCTGCTAGCTCTTTGAAACTTGACACAATAAAGTAGTTCCAAGTTCTATCTCTATGGTTTGTTTCCTATTGATGTAGTCCTAAGCAGAGACTGGCGCATATCACTTCAATGGAAAGGGGTTGCCAAGCTTCCAAAAAACTATGAGTTTCCTGAAATCTCAGCACACATTTTTTCACCCAAACTTGATGACACTTTCAGGTAATGATCAGTACCCCAATCCTCCTTGGCTCACCAAATTTCGTTCTTCTAGGTTAAACCGTGCGTTGGCAGTAACTGTTTTAATTTTCAGGTTTCACTCTGTTTTCTCCTATATGGATACATGTAGTTGGAACTCTAAATCAAACATGGTTTGTGCTAGCTCTTTGAAACTTGACACACGAAAGTAGTTCCAAGTTCTATCTCTATGGTGTGTTTCCTATTGAAGTAGCCCTAAGAAGAGACTGGCGCAAATCCCTTTCATGGAAAGGGGTTGCCAAGCTTCCAAATAACTACGAGTTTCCTGAAATCTCAGCACACATTTTTTCAAACACTCTTGATGACACTTTCAGGTGATGATCAGTACCCAAATCCCACTTGGCTCACCAGATTTCATTCTTCTAGGTTAAATCGTTCGTTGGCATTAACAGTTTTAATTTTTAGGTTTCACTCTGTTTTCTCCTATATGGATACATGTAGTTGGTACTCTAAATCAAACACGGTTTGTGCTAGCTCTTTGAAACTTGACACAATAAAGTAGTTCCAAGTTCTATCTCTATGGTTTGTTTCCTATTGATGTAGCCCTAAGCAGAGACTGTCACAAATCACTTTCATGGAAAGGGGTTGCCAAGCTTCTAAAAAACTACTAGTTTCCTGAAATCTCAGCACACATTTTTTCACCCAAGCTTGATGACACTTTCAGGTAATGATCAGTACCCCAATCCGACTTGGCATTCCAAATTTCGTTCTTCTAGGTTAAACCGTTCGTTGGCAGTAACAGTTTTAATTTTTAGGTTTCACTCTGTTTTCTCCTATATGGATACATGTAGTTGGAACTCTAAATCAAACACGGTTTGTGCTAGCTCTTTGAAACTTGACACAATAAAGTAGTTCCAAGTTCTATCTCTATGGTTTGTATCCTATTGATTAGACCTAAGCAGAGACTGTCACAAATCACTTTCATGGAAAGGGGTTGCCAAGCTTCCAAAAAACTACGAGTTTCCTGAAATCTCAGCACACATTTTTTCACCCAAGCTTGATGACACTTTCAGGTAATGATCAGTACCCCAATCCGACTTGGCATTCCAAATTTCGTTCTTCTAGGTTAAACCGTTCGTTGGCAGTAACAGTTTTAATTTTTAGGTTTCACTCTGTTTTCTCCTATATGGATACATGTAGTTGGAACTCTAAATCAAACACGGTTTGTTCTAGCTCTTTGAAACTTGACACAATAAAGTAGTTCCTAGTTCTATCTCTATGGTTTGTTTCCTATTGATGTAGCCCTAAGCAGAGACTGTCGCAAATCACTTTCATGGAAAGGGGTTGCCAAGCTTCCAAAAAACTACGAGTTTCCTGAAATCTCAGCACACATTTTTTCACCCAAGCTTGATGACACTTTCAGGTCAGGATCAGTACCCCAATCCGACTTGGCTCAACAAATTTCGTTCTTCTAGGTTAAACCGTTCGTTGGCAGTAACAGTTTTAATTTTAGGTTTCACTCTGTTTTCTCCTATATGGATACATGTAGTTGGAACTCTAAATCAAACACGGTTTGTGCTAGCTCTTTGAAACTTGACACAATAAAATAGTTCCAAGTTCTATCTCTATGGATTGTTTCCTATTGATGTATACCCAAGCAGAGACTGGCGCAAATCACTTTCATGGAAAGGTGTTGCCAAGCTTCCAAAAAATTACGAGTTTCCTGAAATCTCAGCACACTTTTTTTCACCCAATCTTGATGACACTTTCAAATCACGCTCAGTAACCCAATCCCACTTGGCTCACCAAATTTTGTTTCCTGGTTAAAGCGTTCATTGGCAGTAACAGTTTTAATTTTTAGGTTTCACTCTGTTTTCTTCTATATGGATACATGTATTTGGAACTCTAAATCAAACATGGTTTGTGCTAGCTCTTTGAAACTTGACACACGAAAGTAGTTCCAAGTTCTTTATCTATGGTGTGTTTCCTATTGATGTAGCCCTAAGGAGAGACTGGCGCGAATCACTTTCATGGAAAGGGGTTGCCAAGCTTCCAAAAAACTACGAGTTTCCTGAAATCTCAGCACACATTTTTTCAAACAATCTTGATGACACTTTCAGGTGATGATCATTACCCCAACCCCACTTTTCTCACCAAATTTCGTTCTTCTAGGTTAACTCGTTCGTTGGCATTAACAGTTTAAATTTTTAGGTTTCAATCTGTTTTCTCCTATATGGATACATGTAGTTGGAACTCTAAATCAAACACGGTTTGTGCTAGCTCTTTGAAATTTGACACAATAAAGTAGTTCCAAGTTCTATCCCCATGCATTGTTTCCTATTGATATAGCCCTAAGCAGAGACTGGCGCAAATCACTTTCATCGAAAGGGGTTGCCAAGCTTCCAAAAACTACGAGTTTCCTGAAATCTCAGCACACATTTTTTCACCCAAGCTTGATGACACTTTCAGGTCAGGATCAGTACCCCTATCCCACTTGGCTCAACAAATTTCGTTCATCTAGGTTAAACCGTTTGTTTGCAGTAACAGTTTTAATTTTTAGGTTTCACTCTGTTTTCTCCTATATGGATACATGTAGTTGGAACTCTAAATCAAACATGGTTTGTGCTAGCTGTTTGAAACTTGACACAATAAAGTAGTTCCAAGTTCTATCTCTATGGTTTCTTTCCTATTGATGTAGCCCTAAGCAGAGACTGGCGCAAATCACTTTCATGGAAAGGGGTTTCCAAGCTTCCAAAAACTACGAGTTTCCTGAAATCTCAGCACACATTTTTTCAAACAATCTTGATGACACTTTCAGGTCATGATCAGTACCCCAATCCCACTTGGCTCACCAAATTTCGTTCTTCTAGGTTAAACCATTCGTTGGAAGTAACAGTTTTAATTTTTAGGTTTCACTCTCTTTTCTTTTATATCGATACATATAGTTGGAACTCTAAATCAAAGACGGTTTCTGCTAGCTCTTTGAAACTTGACACAATTAAGTAGTTCCAGGTTCTATCCCTATGCATTGTTTCCTATTGATGTAGCCCTAAGCAGAGACTGGCGCAAATCACTTTCATGGAAAGGGATTGCCAAGCTTCCAAAAAACGACGAGTTTCCTGAAATCTCAGCACACATTTTTTCACCCAATCTTGATGACACTTTCAGGTAATTATCAGTACCCCAATCCCACTTGGCTCAACAAATTTCGTTCTTCTAGGTTAAACCGTCCATTGGCAGTAACAGTTTTAATTTTTAGGTTTCACTCTGTTTTCTCCTATATGGATACATGTAGTTGGAACTCTGAATCAAACACGGTTTGTGCTAGCTCTTTGAAACTTGACACAAGA
This sequence comes from Spermophilus citellus, assembly GCF_964194105.1. Lineage (NCBI taxonomy): Eukaryota > Metazoa > Chordata > Mammalia > Rodentia > Sciuridae > Spermophilus > Spermophilus citellus. The sequence continues at coordinate 54,813,812 of NC_138187.1, forward strand.
AAGTAGTTCCAAGTTCTATCTCTATGGTTTGTTTCCTATTGATGTAGCCCCCAGCAGACACTGGCCCAAATCACTTTCATGGAAAGGGTTTGCCAAGCTTCCAAAAAACTGTGGGTTTCCTGAAATCTCAGCACAAATTTTTTCACCCAATCTTGATGACACTTTCAGGTAATGATCAGTACCCCAATCCTCCTTGGCTCACCTAATTTCATTCTTCTAGGTTAAACCATTCGTTGGCACTAACAGTTTTAATATTTAGGTTTTAATCTATTTTCTCCTATATGGATACATGTAGTTGGAACTGTAAATCAAACACGATTTGTGCTAGCTCTTTGAAACTTGACACAATAAAGTAGTTCCAAGTTCTATCTCTATGGTTTGTTTCCTATTGATGTAGTCCTAAGCAGAGACTGGCGCATATCACTTCAATGGAAAGGGGTTGCCAAGCTTCCAAAAAACTACGAGTTTCCTGAAATCTCAGCACACATTTTTTCACCCAAACTTGATGACACTTTCAGGTAATGATCAGTACCCCAATCCTCCTTGGCTCACCAAATTTCGTTCTTCTAGGTTAAACCGTGCGTTGGCAGTAACTGTTTTAATTTTCAGGTTTCACTCTGTTTTCTCCTATATGGATACATGTAGTTGGAACTCTAAATCAAACATGGTTTGTGCTAGCTCTTTGAAACTTCACACACGAAAGTAGTTCCAAGTTCTATCTCTATGGTGTGTTTCCTATTGAAGTAGCCCTAAGAAGACACTGGCGCAAATCCCTTTCATGGAAAGGGGTTGCCAAGCTTCCAAAAAACTACGAGTTTCCTGAAATCTCAGCACACATTTTTTCAAACACTCTTGATGACACATTCAGGTGATGATCAGTACCCAAATCCCACTTGGCTCACCAAATTTCATTCTTCTAGGTTAAATCGTTCGTTGGCATTAACAGTTTTAATTTTTAGGTTTCACTCTGTTTTCTCCTATATGGATACATGTAGTTGGTACTCTAAATCAAACACGGTTTGTGCTAGCTCTTTGAAACTTGACACAATAAAGGAGTTCCAAGTTCTATCTCTATGGTTTGTTTCCTATTGATGTAGCCCTAAGCAGAGACTGGCGCAAATCACTTTAATGGAAAGAGGTTGCCAAGCTTCCAAAAAACTACGAGTTTCCTGAAATCTCAGCACACATTTTTTCACCGAATCTTGATGACACTTTCTGGTAATGATCAGTACCCCAATCCCACTTGGCTCACCAAATTTCGTTCTTCTAGTTTAAACCGTTCGGGGCAGTAACAGTTTTAATTTTTAGTTTTCACTCTGTTTTCTCCTATATGGATACATGTAGTTGGAACTCTAAATCAAAGACGGTTTGTGCTAGCTGTTTGAAACTTGACAAATTAATGTAGTTCCAATTTCTATCTCTATGGTTTGTTTCCTATTGATGTAGCCCTAAGCAGAGACTGTCGCAAAACACTTTCATGGAAAGGGGTTGCCAAGCTTCCAAAAAACTATGAGTTTCATGAAATCTCAGCACATATTTTTTCACCCAATATTGATGACACTTTAAGTTAATGATCAGTACCCCAAACCACTTGGATCACCAAATTTCGTTCTTCTAGATTAAACCGTTCGTTGTCAGTAACAGTTTTAATTTTTAGGTTTCACTCTGTTTTCTCCCTTATGGATACATGTAGTTGGAACTCTAAATGAAACACGGTTTGTGCTAGGTCTTTGAAACTTGACACAATAAAGTAGTTCCATGTTCTATCTCTATGTTTTGTTTCCTATTGATGTAGCCCTAAGCAGAGACTGCCCCAAATCACTGTCATGGAAAGGGGTTGCCAAGCTTCCAAAAAACTGTGAGTTTCCTGAAATCTCAGCACAAAATTTTTCACCCAAACTTGATGACACTTTCAGGTAATGATCAGTACCCCAATCCCACTTGGCTCAACAAATTTCGTTCTTCTAGGTTAAACCGTTCGTTGGCAGTAACAGTTTTAATTTTTAGGTTTCACTCTGTTTTCTCCTATATGGATACATATAGTTGGAACTCTAAATCAAACACGGTTTGTGCTAGCTCTTTGAAACTTGACACAATAAAGTAGTTCCAAGTTATATCTCTATGGTTTGTTTCCTATTGATGTAGCCCTAAGCAGAGACTGTCACAAATCACTTTCATGGAAAGGGGTTGCCAAGCTTCTAAAAAACTACGAGTTTCCTGAAATCTCAGCACACATTTTTTCACCCAAGCTTGATGACACTTTCAGGTAATGATCAGTACCCCAATCCGACTTGGCATTCCAAATTTCGTTCTTCTAGGTTAAACCGTTCGTTGGCAGTAACAGTTTTAATATTTAGGTTTTACTCTGTTTTCTCCTATATGGATACATGTATTTGGAACTCTAAATCAAACACGGTTTGTGCTAGCTCTTTTAAACTTGACACAATAAAGTAGTTCCAAGTTCTATCTCTATGGTTTGTTTCCTATTGATGTAGCCCTAAGCAGAGACTGTCGCAAAACACTTTCATGGAAAGTGGTTGCCAAGCTTCCAAAAAACTACGAATTTCCTGAAATCTCAGCACACATTTTTTCACCCAAGCTTGATGACACTTTCAGGTAATGATCAGTACCCCAATCCTCCTTGGCTCACCAAATTTCATTCTTCTAGGTTAAACCGTTCGTTGGCAGTAACAGTTTTAATTTTTAGGTTTCACTCTGTTTTCTCCTATATGGATACATGTAGTTGGAACTCTAAATCAAACACGGTTTTTGCTAGGTCTTTGAAACTTGACACAATAAAGTAGTTCCAAGTTCTATCTCTATGGTTTGTTTCCTATTGATGTAGCCCTAAGCAGAGACTGGCCCACATCACTTTCATGGAAAGGGTTTGCCAAGCTTCCAAAAAACTGTGGGTATCCTGAAATCTCAGCACAAATTTTTTCACCCAATCTTGATGACACTTTCAGGTAATGATCAGTACCCCAATCCTCCTTGGCTCACCTAATTTCATTCTTCTAGGTTAAACCATTCGTTGGCACTAACAGTTTTAATATTTAGGTTTTAATCTGTTTTCTCCTATATGGATACATGTAGTTGGAACTCTAAATCAAACACTGTTTCTGCTAGCTCTTTGAAACTTGACACAATAAAGTAGTTCCAAGTTCTATCTCTATGGTTTGTTTCCTATTGATGTAGTCCTAAGCAGAGACTGGCGCATATCACTTCAATGGAAAGGGGTTGCCAAGCTTCCAAAAAACTATGAGTTTCCTGAAATCTCAGCACACATTTTTTCACCCAAACTTGATGACACTTTCAGGTAATGATCAGTACCCCAATCCTCCTTGGCTCACCAAATTTCGTTCTTCTAGGTTAAACCGTGCGTTGGCAGTAACTGTTTTAATTTTCAGGTTTCACTCTGTTTTCTCCTATATGGATACATGTAGTTGGAACTCTAAATCAAACATGGTTTGTGCTAGCTCTTTGAAACTTGACACACGAAAGTAGTTCCAAGTTCTATCTCTATGGTGTGTTTCCTATTGAAGTAGCCCTAAGAAGAGACTGGCGCAAATCCCTTTCATGGAAAGGGGTTGCCAAGCTTCCAAATAACTACGAGTTTCCTGAAATCTCAGCACACATTTTTTCAAACACTCTTGATGACACTTTCAGGTGATGATCAGTACCCAAATCCCACTTGGCTCACCAGATTTCATTCTTCTAGGTTAAATCGTTCGTTGGCATTAACAGTTTTAATTTTTAGGTTTCACTCTGTTTTCTCCTATATGGATACATGTAGTTGGTACTCTAAATCAAACACGGTTTGTGCTAGCTCTTTGAAACTTGACACAATAAAGTAGTTCCAAGTTCTATCTCTATGGTTTGTTTCCTATTGATGTAGCCCTAAGCAGAGACTGTCACAAATCACTTTCATGGAAAGGGGTTGCCAAGCTTCTAAAAAACTACTAGTTTCCTGAAATCTCAGCACACATTTTTTCACCCAAGCTTGATGACACTTTCAGGTAATGATCAGTACCCCAATCCGACTTGGCATTCCAAATTTCGTTCTTCTAGGTTAAACCGTTCGTTGGCAGTAACAGTTTTAATTTTTAGGTTTCACTCTGTTTTCTCCTATATGGATACATGTAGTTGGAACTCTAAATCAAACACGGTTTGTGCTAGCTCTTTGAAACTTGACACAATAAAGTAGTTCCAAGTTCTATCTCTATGGTTTGTATCCTATTGATTAGACCTAAGCAGAGACTGTCACAAATCACTTTCATGGAAAGGGGTTGCCAAGCTTCCAAAAAACTACGAGTTTCCTGAAATCTCAGCACACATTTTTTCACCCAAGCTTGATGACACTTTCAGGTAATGATCAGTACCCCAATCCGACTTGGCATTCCAAATTTCGTTCTTCTAGGTTAAACCGTTCGTTGGCAGTAACAGTTTTAATTTTTAGGTTTCACTCTGTTTTCTCCTATATGGATACATGTAGTTGGAACTCTAAATCAAACACGGTTTGTTCTAGCTCTTTGAAACTTGACACAATAAAGTAGTTCCTAGTTCTATCTCTATGGTTTGTTTCCTATTGATGTAGCCCTAAGCAGAGACTGTCGCAAATCACTTTCATGGAAAGGGGTTGCCAAGCTTCCAAAAAACTACGAGTTTCCTGAAATCTCAGCACACATTTTTTCACCCAAGCTTGATGACACTTTCAGGTCAGGATCAGTACCCCAATCCGACTTGGCTCAACAAATTTCGTTCTTCTAGGTTAAACCGTTCGTTGGCAGTAACAGTTTTAATTTTAGGTTTCACTCTGTTTTCTCCTATATGGATACATGTAGTTGGAACTCTAAATCAAACACGGTTTGTGCTAGCTCTTTGAAACTTGACACAATAAAATAGTTCCAAGTTCTATCTCTATGGATTGTTTCCTATTGATGTATACCCAAGCAGAGACTGGCGCAAATCACTTTCATGGAAAGGTGTTGCCAAGCTTCCAAAAAATTACGAGTTTCCTGAAATCTCAGCACACTTTTTTTCACCCAATCTTGATGACACTTTCAAATCACGCTCAGTAACCCAATCCCACTTGGCTCACCAAATTTTGTTTCCTGGTTAAAGCGTTCATTGGCAGTAACAGTTTTAATTTTTAGGTTTCACTCTGTTTTCTTCTATATGGATACATGTATTTGGAACTCTAAATCAAACATGGTTTGTGCTAGCTCTTTGAAACTTGACACACGAAAGTAGTTCCAAGTTCTTTATCTATGGTGTGTTTCCTATTGATGTAGCCCTAAGGAGAGACTGGCGCGAATCACTTTCATGGAAAGGGGTTGCCAAGCTTCCAAAAAACTACGAGTTTCCTGAAATCTCAGCACACATTTTTTCAAACAATCTTGATGACACTTTCAGGTGATGATCATTACCCCAACCCCACTTTTCTCACCAAATTTCGTTCTTCTAGGTTAACTCGTTCGTTGGCATTAACAGTTTAAATTTTTAGGTTTCAATCTGTTTTCTCCTATATGGATACATGTAGTTGGAACTCTAAATCAAACACGGTTTGTGCTAGCTCTTTGAAATTTGACACAATAAAGTAGTTCCAAGTTCTATCCCCATGCATTGTTTCCTATTGATATAGCCCTAAGCAGAGACTGGCGCAAATCACTTTCATCGAAAGGGGTTGCCAAGCTTCCAAAAACTACGAGTTTCCTGAAATCTCAGCACACATTTTTTCACCCAAGCTTGATGACACTTTCAGGTCAGGATCAGTACCCCTATCCCACTTGGCTCAACAAATTTCGTTCATCTAGGTTAAACCGTTTGTTTGCAGTAACAGTTTTAATTTTTAGGTTTCACTCTGTTTTCTCCTATATGGATACATGTAGTTGGAACTCTAAATCAAACATGGTTTGTGCTAGCTGTTTGAAACTTGACACAATAAAGTAGTTCCAAGTTCTATCTCTATGGTTTCTTTCCTATTGATGTAGCCCTAAGCAGAGACTGGCGCAAATCACTTTCATGGAAAGGGGTTTCCAAGCTTCCAAAAACTACGAGTTTCCTGAAATCTCAGCACACATTTTTTCAAACAATCTTGATGACACTTTCAGGTCATGATCAGTACCCCAATCCCACTTGGCTCACCAAATTTCGTTCTTCTAGGTTAAACCATTCGTTGGAAGTAACAGTTTTAATTTTTAGGTTTCACTCTCTTTTCTTTTATATCGATACATATAGTTGGAACTCTAAATCAAAGACGGTTTCTGCTAGCTCTTTGAAACTTGACACAATTAAGTAGTTCCAGGTTCTATCCCTATGCATTGTTTCCTATTGATGTAGCCCTAAGCAGAGACTGGCGCAAATCACTTTCATGGAAAGGGATTGCCAAGCTTCCAAAAAACGACGAGTTTCCTGAAATCTCAGCACACATTTTTTCACCCAATCTTGATGACACTTTCAGGTAATTATCAGTACCCCAATCCCACTTGGCTCAACAAATTTCGTTCTTCTAGGTTAAACCGTCCATTGGCAGTAACAGTTTTAATTTTTAGGTTTCACTCTGTTTTCTCCTATATGGATACATGTAGTTGGAACTCTGAATCAAACACGGTTTGTGCTAGCTCTTTGAAACTTGACACAAGAAAGTAGTTCCAAGTTCTATCTCTATGGTTTGTTTCCTATTGATGTAGCCCCCAGCAGACACTGGCCCAAATCACTTTCATGGAAAGGGTTTGCCAAGCTTCCAAAAAACTGTGGGTTTCCTGAAATCTCAGCACAAATTTTTTCACCCAATCTTGATGACACTTTCAGGTAATGATCAGTACCCCAATCCTCCTTGGCTCACCTAATTTCATTCTTCTAGGTTAAACCATTCGTTGGCACTAACAGTTTTAATATTTAGGTTTTAATCTATTTTCTCCTATATGGATACATGTAGTTGGAACTGTAAATCAAACACGATTTGTGCTAGCTCTTTGAAACTTGACACAATAAAGTAGTTCCAAGTTCTATCTCTATGGTTTGTTTCCTATTGATGTAGTCCTAAGCAGAGACTGGCGCATATCACTTCAATGGAAAGGGGTTGCCAAGCTTCCAAAAAACTACGAGTTTCCTGAAATCTCAGCACACATTTTTTCACCCAAACTTGATGACACTTTCAGGTAATGATCAGTACCCCAATCCTCCTTGGCTCACCAAATTTCGTTCTTCTAGGTTAAACCGTGCGTTGGCAGTAACTGTTTTAATTTTCAGGTTTCACTCTGTTTTCTCCTATATGGATACATGTAGTTGGAACTCTAAATCAAACATGGTTTGTGCTAGCTCTTTGAAACTTCACACACGAAAGTAGTTCCAAGTTCTATCTCTATGGTGTGTTTCCTATTGAAGTAGCCCTAAGAAGACACTGGCGCAAATCCCTTTCATGGAAAGGGGTTGCCAAGCTTCCAAAAAACTACGAGTTTCCTGAAATCTCAGCACACATTTTTTCAAACACTCTTGATGACACATTCAGGTGATGATCAGTACCCAAATCCCACTTGGCTCACCAAATTTCATTCTTCTAGGTTAAATCGTTCGTTGGCATTAACAGTTTTAATTTTTAGGTTTCACTCTGTTTTCTCCTATATGGATACATGTAGTTGGTACTCTAAATCAAACACGGTTTGTGCTAGCTCTTTGAAACTTGACACAATAAAGGAGTTCCAAGTTCTATCTCTATGGTTTGTTTCCTATTGATGTAGCCCTAAGCAGAGACTGGCGCAAATCACTTTAATGGAAAGAGGTTGCCAAGCTTCCAAAAAACTACGAGTTTCCTGAAATCTCAGCACACATTTTTTCACCGAATCTTGATGACACTTTCTGGTAATGATCAGTACCCCAATCCCACTTGGCTCACCAAATTTCGTTCTTCTAGTTTAAACCGTTCGGGGCAGTAACAGTTTTAATTTTTAGTTTTCACTCTGTTTTCTCCTATATGGATACATGTAGTTGGAACTCTAAATCAAAGACGGTTTGTGCTAGCTGTTTGAAACTTGACAAATTAATGTAGTTCCAATTTCTATCTCTATGGTTTGTTTCCTATTGATGTAGCCCTAAGCAGAGACTGTCGCAAAACACTTTCATGGAAAGGGGTTGCCAAGCTTCCAAAAAACTATGAGTTTCATGAAATCTCAGCACATATTTTTTCACCCAATATTGATGACACTTTAAGTTAATGATCAGTACCCCAAACCACTTGGATCACCAAATTTCGTTCTTCTAGATTAAACCGTTCGTTGTCAGTAACAGTTTTAATTTTTAGGTTTCACTCTGTTTTCTCCTATATGGATACATGTAGTTGGAACTCTAAACCAAACACGGTTTGTGCCAGCTCTTTGAAACTTGACACAATGAAGTAGTTCCAAGTTCTATCTCTATGGTTTGTTTCCTATTGATGTAGCCCTAAGCAGAAACTGTCGCAAATCACTTTCATGGAAAGTGGTTGCCAAGCTTCCAAAAAACTACTAGTTTTTTGAAATCTCAGCACACATTTTTTCACCCAAGCTTGATGACACTTTCAGGTAATGATCAGTACCCCAATCCGACTTGGCATTCCAAATTTCGTTCTTCTAGGTTAAACCGTTCGTTGGCAGTAACAGTTTTAATTTTTAGGTTTCACTCTGTTTTCTCCTATATGGATACATATAGTTGGAACTCTAAATCAAACACGGTTTGTGCTAGCTCTTTGAAACATGACACAATAAAGTAGTTCCAAGTTATAACTCTATGGTTTGTTTCCTGTTGATGTAGCCCTAAGCAGAGACTGTCGCAAATCACTTTCATGGAAAGTGGTTGCCAAGCTTCCAAAAAACTACGAGTTTCCTGAAATCTCAGCACACATTTTTTCACCCAAGCTTGATGACACTTTCAGGTAATGATCAGTACCCCAATCCTCCTTGGCTCACCAAATTTCGTTCTTCTAGGTTAAACCGTTCGTTGACAGTAACAGTTTTAATATTTAGGTTTTACTCTGTTTTCTCCTATATGGATACATGCAGTTGGAACTCTAAATCAAAGACGGTTTGTGCTAGGTCTTTGAAACTTGACACAATAAAGTAGTTCCAAGTTCTATCTCTATGGTTTCTTTCCTATTGATGTAGCCCTAAGCAGAGACTGGCCCAAATCACTTTCATGGAAAGGGTTTGCCAAGCTTCCAAAAAACTGTGGGTTTCCTGAAATCTCAGCACAAATTTTTTCACCCAATCTTGATGACACTTTCAGGTAATGATCAGTACCCCAATCCTCCTTGGCTCACCTAATTTCATTCTTCTAGGTTAAACCATTCGTTGGCACTAACAGTTTTAATATTTAGGTTTTAATCTATTTTCTCCTATATGGATACATGTAGTTGGAACTGTAAATCAAACACGATTTGTGCTAGCTCTTTGAAACTTGACACAATAAAGTAGTTCCAAGTTCTATCTCTATGGTTTGTTTCCTATTGATGTAGTCCTAAGCAGAGACTGGCGCATATCACTTCAATGGAAAGGGGTTGCCAAGCTTCCAAAAAACTACGAGTTTCCTGAAATCTCAGCACACATTTTTTCACCCAAACTTGATGACACTTTCAGGTAATGATCAGTACCCCAATCCTCCTTGGCTCACCAAATTTCGTTCTTCTAGGTTAAACCGTGCGTTGGCAGTAACTGTTTTAATTTTCAGGTTTCACTCTGTTTTCTCCTATATGGATACATGTAGTTGGAACTCTAAATCAAACATGGTTTGTGCTAGCTCTTTGAAACTTCACACACGAAAGTAGTTCCAAGTTCTATCTCTATGGTGTGTTTCCTATTGAAGTAGCCCTAAGAAGACACTGGCGCAAATCCCTTTCATGGAAAGGGGTTGCCAAGCTTCCAAAAAACTACGAGTTTCCTGAAATCTCAGCACACATTTTTTCAAACACTCTTGATGACACATTCAGGTGATGATCAGTACCCAAATCCCACTTGGCTCACCAAATTTCATTCTTCTAGGTTAAATCGTTCGTTGGCATTAACAGTTTTAATTTTTAGGTTTCACTCTGTTTTCTCCTATATGGATACATGTAGTTGGTACTCTAAATCAAACACGGTTTGTGCTAGCTCTTTGAAACTTGACACAATAAAGGAGTTCCAAGTTCTATCTCTATGGTTTGTTTCCTATTGATGTAGCCCTAAGCAGAGACTGGCGCAAATCACTTTAATGGAAAGGGGTTGCCAAGCTTCCAAAAAACTACGAGTTTCCTGAAATCTCAGCACACATTTTTTCACCGAATCTTGATGACACTTTCTGGTAATGATCAGTACCCCAATCCCACTTGGCTCACCAAATTTCGTTCTTCTAGTTTAAACCGTTCGGGGCAGTAACAGTTTTAATTTTTAGTTTTCACTCTGTTTTCTCCTATATGGATACATGTAGTTGGAACTCTAAATCAAAGACGGTTTGTGCTAGCTGTTTGAAACTTGACAAATTAATGTAGTTCCAATTTCTATCTCTATGGTTTGTTTCCTATTGATGTAGCCCTAAGCAGAGACTGTCGCAAAACACTTTCATGGAAAGGGGTTGCCAAGCTTCCAAAAAACTATGAGTTTCATGAAATCTCAGCACATATTTTTTCACCCAATATTGATGACACTTTAAGTTAATGATCAGTACCCCAAACCACTTGGATCACCAAATTTCGTTCTTCTAGATTAAACCGTTCGTTGTCAGTAACAGTTTTAATTTTTAGGTTTCACTCTGTTTTCTCCTATATGGATACATGTAGTTGGAACTCTAAACCAAACACGGTTTGTGCCAGCTCTTTGAAACTTGACACAATGAAGTAGTTCCAAGTTCTATCTCTATGGTTTGTTTCCTATTGATGTAGCCCTAAGCAGAAACTGTCGCAAATCACTTTCATGGAAAGTGGTTGCCAAGCTTCCAAAAAACTACGAGTTTTTTGAAATCTCAGCACACATTTTTTCACCCAAGCTTGATGACACTTTCAGGTAATGATCAGTACCCCAATCCGACTTGGCATTCCAAATTTCGTTCTTCTAGGTTAAACCGTTCGTTGGCAGTAACAGTTTTAATTTTTAGGTTTCACTCTGTTTTCTCCTATATGGATACATATAGTTGGAACTCTAAATCAAACACGGTTTGTGCTAGCTCTTTGAAACATGACACAATAAAGTAGTTCCAAGTTATAACTCTATGGTTTGTTTCCTGTTGATGTAGCCCTAAGCAGAGACTGTCGCAAATCACTTTCATGGAAAGTGGTTGCCAAGCTTCCAAAAAACTACGAGTTTCCTGAAATCTCAGCACACATTTTTTCACCCAAGCTTGATGACACTTTCAGGTAATGATCAGTACCCCAATCCTCCTTGGCTCACCAAATTTCGTTCTTCTAGGTTAAACCGTTCGTTGACAGTAACAGTTTTAATATTTAGGTTTTACTCTGTTTTCTCCTATATGGATACATGCAGTTGGAACTCTAAATCAAAGACGGTTTGTGCTAGGTCTTTGAAACTTGACACAATAAAGTAGTTCCAAGTTCTATCTCTATGGTTTCTTTCCTATTGATGTAGCCCTAAGCAGAGACTGGCCCAAATCACTTTCATGGAAAGGGGTTGCCAAGGTTCCAAAAAACTGTGAGTTTCCTGAAATCTCAGCAAATTTTTTTCACCCAATCTTGATGACACTTTCAGGTAATGATCAGTACCCCAATCCTCCTTGGCTCACCAAATTTCATTCTTCTAGGTTAAACCATTCGTTGGCACTCACAGTTTTAATATTTAGGTTTTAATCTGTTTTCTCCTATATGGATACATGTAGTTGGAACTGTAAATCAAACACGGTTTGTGCTAGCTCTTTGAAACTTGACACAATAAAGTAGTTCCAAGTTCTATCTCTATGATTTGTTTCCTAATGATGTAGCCCTAAGCAGAGACTGGCGCAAATCACTTTCATGGAAAGGGGTTCCCAAGCTTCCAAAAATCTACGAGTTTCCTGAAATCTCAGCACACATTTTTTCACGCAATCTTGATGACACTATCAGGTAATGATCAGTACCCCAATCCCACTTGGCTCAACAAATTTCGTTCTTCTAGGTTAAACCGTTCGTTGGCAGTAACAGTTTTAATTTTTAGGTTTCACTCTGTTTTCTCCTATATGGATACATGTAGTTGGAACTCTAAATCAAACACGGTTTGTGCTAGCTCTTTGAAACTTGACACAATAAAGTAGTTCCTAGTTCTATCTCTATGGTTTGTTTCCTATTGATGTAGCCCTAAGCAGAGACTGTCGCAAATCACTTTCATGGAAAGGGGTTGCCAAGCTTCCAAAAAACTACGAGTTTCCTGAAATCTCAGCACACATTTTTTCACCCAAGCTTCATGACACTTTAAGGTAATGATCAGTACCCCAATCCGACTTGGCATTCCAAATTTCGTTCTTCTAGGTTAAACCGTTCGTTGGCAGTAACAGTTTTAATATTTAGGTTTTACTCTGTTTTCTCCTATATGGATACATGTATTTGGAACTCTATATCAAACACGGTTTGTGCTAGCTCTTTTAAACTTGACACAATAAAGTAGTTCCAAGTTCTATCTCTATGGTTTGTTTCCTATTGATGTAGCCCTAAGCAGAGACTGTCGCAAATCACTTTCATGGAAAGTGGTTGCCAAGCTTCCAAAAAACTACGAATTTCCTGAAATCTCAGCACACATTTTTTCACCCAAGCTTGATGACACTTTCAGGTAATGATCAGTACCCCAATCCTCCTTGGCTCACCAAATTTCATTCTTCTAGGTTAAACCGTTCGTTGGCAGTAACAGTTTTAATTTTTAGGTTTCACTCTGTTTTCTCCTATATGGATACATGTAGTTGGAACTCTAAATCAAACACGGTTTTTGCTAGGTCTTTGAAACTTGACACAATAAAGTAGTTCCAAGTTCTATCTCTATGGTTTGTTTCCTATTGATGTAGCCCTAAGCAGAGACTGGCCCAAATCACTTTCATGGAAAGGGTTTGCCAAGCTTCCAAAAAACTGTGGGTTTCCTGAAATCTCAGCACAAATTTTTTCACCCAATCTTGATGACACTTTCAGGTAATGATCAGTACCCCAATCCTCCTTGGCTCACCTAATTTCATTCTTCTAGTTTAAACCATTCGTTGGCACTAACAGTTTTAATATTTAGGTTTTAATCTGTTTTCTCCTATATGGATACATGTAGTTGGAACTGTAAATCAAACACGATTTGTGCTAGCTCTTTGAAACTTGACACAATAAAGTAGTTCCAAGTTCTATCTCTATGGTTTGTTTCCTATTGATGTAGTCCTAAGCAGAGACTGGCGCATATCACTTCAATGGAAAGGGGTTGCCAAGCTTCCAAAAAACTACGAGTTTCCTGAAATCTCAGCACACATTTTTTCACCCAAACTTGATGACACTTTCAGGTAATGATCAGTACCCCAATCCTCCTTGGCTCACCAAATTTCGTTCGTCTAGGTTAAACCGTGCGTTGGCAGTAACTGTTTTAATTTTCAGGTTTCACTCTGTTTTCTCCTATATGGATACATGTAGTTGGAACTCTAAATCAAACATGGTTTGTGCTAGCTCTTTGAAACTTCACACACGAAAGTAGTTCCAAGTTCTATCTCTATGGTGTGTTTCCTATTGAAGTAGCCCTAAGAAGACACTGGCGCAAATCCCTTTCATGGAAAGGGGTTGCCAAGCTTCCAAAAAACTACGAGTTTCCTGAAATCTCAGCACACATTTTTTCAAACACTCTTGATGACACATTCAGGTGATGATCAGTACCCAAATCCCACTTGGCTCACCAAATTTCATTCTTCTAGGTTAAATCGTTCGTTGGCATTAACAGTTTTAATTTTTAGGTTTCACTCTGTTTTCTCCTATATGGATACATGTAGTTGGTACTCTAAATCAAACACGGTTTGTGCTAGCTCTTTGAAACTTGACACAATAAAGGAGTTCCAAGTTCTATCTCTATGGTTTGTTTCCTATTGATGTAGCCCTAAGCAGAGACTGGCGCAAATCACTTTAATGGAAAGGGGTTGCCAAGCTTCCAAAAAACTACGAGTTTCCTGAAATCTCAGCACATATTTTTTCACCCAAGCTTGATGACACTTTCAGGTAATGATCAGTACCCCAATCCGACTTGGCATTCCACATTTCGTTCTTCTAGGTTAAACCGTTCGTTGGCAGTAACAGTTTTAATATTTAGGTTTTACTCTGTTTTCTCCTATATGGATACATGTAGTTGGAACTCTAAATCAAACACGGTTTGTGCTAGCTCTTTGAAACTTGACACAATAAAGTAGTTCCAAGTTCTATCTCTATGGTTTGTTTCCTATTGATGTAGCACTAAGCAGAGACTGTCGCAAATCACTTTCATGGAAAGGGGTTGCCAAGCTTCCAAAAAACTACGAGTTTCCTAAAATCTCAGCACACATTTTTTCACCCAAGCTTGATGACACTTTCAGGTAATGATCAGTACCCCAATCCGACTTGGCATTCCAAATTTCGTTCTTCTAGGTTAAACCGTTCGTTGGCAGTAACAGTTTTAATTTTTAGGTTTCACTCTGTTTTCTCCTATATGGATACATGTAGTTGGAACTCTAAATCAAACACGGTTTGTGCTAGCTCTTTGAAACTTGACACAATAAAGTAGTTCCAAGTTCTATCTCTATGGTTTGTTTCCTATTGATGTAGCCCTAAGCAGAGACTGTCGCAAATCACTTTCATGGAAAGGTGTTGCCAAGCTTCCAAAAAACTACGAGTTTCCTGAAATCTCAGCACACATTTTTTCACCCAAGCTTGATGACACTTTCAGGTAATGATCAGTACCCCAATCCGACTTGGCATTCCAAATTTCGTTCTTCTAGGTTAAACCGTTCGTTTGCAGTAACAGTTTTAATATTTAGGTTTCACTCTGTTTTCTCCTATATGGATACATGTAGTTGGAACTCTAAATCAAACACGGTTTGTGCTAGCTCTTTGAAACTTGACACAATAAAGTAGTTCCAAGTTCTATCTCTATGGTTTGTTTCCTATTGATGTAGCCCTAAGCAGAGACTGTCGCAAATCACTTTCATGGAAAGGGGTTGCCAAGATTCCAAAAAACTACGAGTTTCCTGAAATCTCAGCACACATTATTTCACCCAAACTTGATGACACTTTCAGGTAATGATCAGTACCCCAATCCCACTTGGCTCACCAAATTTCGTTCTTCTAGGTTAAACCGTTCGTTGGCAGTAACAGTTTTAATTTTTAGGTTTTACTCTGTTTTCTCCTATATGGATACATGTAGTTGGAACTCTAAATCAAACACGGTTTGTGCTAGCTCTTTGAAACTTGACACAATAAAGTAGTTCCAAGTTCTATCTCTATGGTTTGTTTCCTATTGATGTAGCCCTAAGCAGAGACTGGCCCAAATCACTTTCATGGAAAGAGGTTGCCAAGCTTCCAAAAAACTCTGAGTTTCCTGAAATCTCAGCACAAATTTTTTCACCCAATCTTGAAGACACTTTCAGGTAATGATCAGTACCCCAATCCCAATTGGCTGACCAACTTTCATTCTTCTAGGTTAAACCGGTCTTTGGCAGTAACAGTTTTAATATTTAGGTTTTTCTCTGTTTTCTCCTATATGGATACATGTAGTTGGAACTCTAAATTAAACACGGTTTGTGCCAGCTCTTTGAAACTTGACACAATAAAGTAGTTCCAAGTTCTATCTCTATGGTTTTTATCCTATTGATGTAGCCCTAAGCAGAGACTGGCGCAAATCACTTTCATGGAAAGAGGTTGCCAAGCTTCCAAAAAACTACGAGTTTCCTGAAATCTCAGCACAAATTTTTTCACCCAATCTTGAAGACACTTTCAGGTAATGATCAGTACCCCAATCCCAATTGGCTGACCAACTTTCATTCTTCTAGGTTAAACCGGTCTTTGGCAGTAACAGTTTTAATATTTAGGTTTTACTCTGTTTTCTCCTATATGGATACATGCAGTTGGAACTCTAAATCAAAGACGGTTTGTGCTAGGTCTTTGAAACTTGACACAATAAAGTAGTTCCAAGTTCTATCTCTATGGTTTCTTTCCTATTGATGTAGCCCTAAGCAGAGACTGGCCCAAATCACTTTCATGGAAAGGGGTTGCCAAGGTTCCAAAAAACTGTGAGTTTCCTGAAATCTCAGCAAATTTTTTTCACCCAATCTTGATGACACTTTCAGGTAATGATCAGTACCCCAATCCTCCTTGGCTCACCAAATTTCATTCTTCTAGGTTAAACCATTCGTTGGCACTAACAGTTTTAATATTTAGGTTTTAATCTGTTTTCTCCTATATGGATACATGTAGTTGGAACTGTAAATCAAACACGGTTTGTGCTAGCTCTTTGAAACTTGACACAATAAAGTAGTTCCAAGTTCTATCTCTATGATTTGTTTCCTAATGATGTAGCCCTAAGCAGAGACTGGCGCAAATCACTTTCATGGAAAGGGGTTCCCAAGCTTCCAAAAAACTACGAGTTTCCTGAAATCTCAGCACACATTTTTTCACGCAATCTTGATGACACTATCAGGTAATGATCAGTACCCCAATCCCACTTGGCTCAACAAATTTCGTTCTTCTAGGTTACACCGTTCGTTGGGAGTAACAGTATTAATTTTTACGTTTCACTCTGTTTTCTCCCTTATGGATACATGTAGTTGGAACTCTAAATCAAACACGGTTTGTGCTAGCTCTTTGAATCTTGACACAATAAAATAGTTCCAATTTCTATCTCTATGGATTGTTTCCTATTGATGTAGCCCTAAGCAGAGACTGTCGCAAATCACTTTCATGGAAAGGGGTTGCCAAGCTTCCAAAAAACTGTGAGGTTCCTGAAATCTCAGCACACATTTTTTCACCCAAGCTTGATGACACTTTCAGGTAATGATCACTACCCCAATCCGACTTGGCAGACCAACTTTCATTCTTCTAGGTTAAACCGGTCTTTGGCAGTAACAGTTTTAATATTTAGGTTTTTCTCTGTTTTCTCCTATATGGATACATGTAGTTGGAACTCTAAATTAAACACGGTTTGTGCCAGCTCTTTGAAACTTGACACAATAAAGTAGTTCCAAGTTCTACCTCTATGGTTTGTTTCCTATTGATGTAGCCCTAAGCAGAGACTGTCGCAAATCACTTTCATGGAAAGGGGTTGCCAAGCTTCCAAAAAACTACGAGTTTCCTGAAATCTCAGCACACATTTTTTAACCCAAGCTTGATGACACTTTCAGGTAATGATCAGTACCCAATCCGACTTGGCATTCCAAATTTCGTTCTTCTAGGTTAAACCGTTCGTTGGCAGTAACAGTTTTAATTTTTAGGTTTCACTCTGTTTTCTCCTATATGGATACATGTAGTTGGAACTCTAAATCAAACACGGTTTGTGCTAGCTCTTTGAAACTTGACACAATAAAGTAGTTCCAAGTTCTATCTCTATGGTTTGTTTCCTATTGATGTAGCCCTAAGCAGAGACTGTCGCAAATCACTTTCATGGAAAGGGGTTGCCAAGATTCCAAAAAACTACGAGTTTCCTGAAATCTCAGCACACATTATTTCACCCAAACTTGATGACACTTTCAGGTAATGATCAGTACCCCAATCCCACTTGGCTCACCAAATTTCGTTCTTCTAGGTTAAACCGTTCGTTGGCAGTAACAGTTTTAATTTTTAGGTTTTACTCTGTTTTCTCCTATATGGATACATGTAGTTGGAACTCTAAATCAAACACGGTTTGTGCTAGCTCTTTGAAACTTGACACAATAAAGTAGTTCCAAGTTCTATCTCTATGGTTTGTTTCCTATTGATGTAGCCCTAAGCAGAGACTGGCCCAAATCACTTTCATGGAAAGAGGTTGCCAAGCTTCCAAAAAACTCTGAGTTTCCTGAAATCTCAGCACAAATTTTTTCACCCAATCTTGAAGACACTTTCAGGTAATGATCAGTACCCCAATCCCAATTGGCTGACCAACTTTCATTCTTCTAGGTTAAACCGGTCTTTGGCAGTAACAGTTTTAATATTTAGGTTTTTCTCTGTTTTCTCCTATATGGATACATGTAGTTGGAACTCTAAATTAAACACGGTTTGTGCCAGCTCTTTGAAACTTGACACAATAAAGTAGTTCCAAGTTCTATCTCTATGGTTTTTATCCTATTGATGTAGCCCTAAGCAGAGACTGGCGCAAATCACTTTCATGGAAAGGGGTTGCCAAGCTTCCAAAAAACTACGAGTTTCCTGAAATCTCAGCACACATTTTTTCACCCAAGCTTGATGACACTTTCAGGTAAAGATCAGTACCCCAATCCGACTTGGCATTCCAAATTTCGTTCTTCTAGGTTAAACCGTTCGTTGGCAGTAACAGTTTAAATTTTTAGGTTTCACTCTGTTTTCTCCTATATGGATACATGTAGTTGGAACTCTAAATCAAACACGGTTTGTGCTAGCTCTTTGAAACTTGACACAATAAAGTAGTTCCAAGTTCTATCTCTATGGTTTGTTTCCTATTGATGTAGCCCTAAGCAGAGACTGTTGCAAATCACTTTCATGGAAAGGGGTTGCCAAGCTTCCAAAAAACTACGAGTTTCCTGAAATCTCAGCACACATTTTTTCACCCAAGCTTGATGACACTTTCAGGTAATGATCAGTACCCCATCCGACTTGGCATTCCAAATTTCGTTCTTCTAGGTTAAACCGTTCGTTGGCAGTAACAGTTTTAATTTTTAGGTTTCACTCTGTTTTCCCCTATATTTATACATGTAGTTGGAACTCTAAATCAAACACGGTTTGTGCTAGCTCTTTGAAACTTGACACAATAAAGTAGTTCCAAGTTCTATCTCTATGGTTTGTTTCCTATTGATGTAGCCCTAAGAAGAGACTGTTGCAAATCACTTTCATGGAAAGGGGTTGCCAAGCTTCCAAAAAACTACGAGTTTCCTGAAATCTCAGCACACATTTTTTCACCCAAGCTTGATGACACTTTCACGTAATGATCAGTACCCCAATCCTCCTTAGCTCACCAAATTTCGTTCTTCTAGGTTAAACCGTTCGTTGGCAGTAACAGTTTTAATATTTAGGTTTTACTCTGTTTTCTCCTATATGGATACATGTAGTTGGAACTCTAAATCAAACACGGTTTGTGCTAGCTCTTTGAAACTTGACACAATAAAGTAGTTCCAAGTTCTATCTCTATGGTTTGTTTCCTATTGATGTAGCCCTAATCAGAGATTGTCGCAAATCACTTTCATGGAAAGTGGTTGCCAAGCTTCCAAAAAACTACAAGTTTCCTGAAATCTCAGCACACATTTTTTCACCCAAGCTTGATGACACTTTCAGGTAATGATCAGTACCCCAATCCGACTTGGCATTCCAAATTTCGTTCATCTAGGACAAACCATTCGTTGGCAGTAACAGTTTTAATTTTTAGGTTTCACTCTGTTTTCTCCTATATGGATACATGTAGTTGGAACTCTAAATCAAACACGGTTTGTGCTAGCTCTTTGAAACTTGACACAATAATGTAGTTCCAAGTTCTATCTCTATGGTTTGTTTCCTATTCATGTAGCCCTAAGCAGAGACTGGCAAAAATCACTTTTATGGAAAGTGGTTGCCAAGCTTCCAAAAAACTACGAGTTTCCTGAAATCTCAGCACACATTTTTTCACCCAAGCTTGATGACACTTTCAGGTAATGATCAGTACCCCAATCGGACTTGGCATTCCAAATTTCGTTTTTCTAGGTGAAACCGTTCGTTGGCAGTAACAGTTTTAATTTTTAGGTTTCACTCTGTTTTCTCCTATATGGATACATGTAGTTGGAACTCTAAATCAAACACGGTTTGTGCTAGCTCTTTGAAACTTGACACAATAATGTAGTTCAAAGTTCTATCTCTATGGTTTGTTTCCTATTGATGTAGCCCTAAGCAGAGACTGTCGCAAATCACTTTCATGGAAAGGGGTTGCCAAGCTTCCAAAAAACTACGAGTTTCCTGAAATCTCAGCACACATTTTTTCACCCAAGTTGATGACACTTTCAGGTAATGATCAGTACCCCAATCCGACTTGGCATTCCAAATTTCGTTCTTCTAGGTTAAACCATTCGTTGGCAGTAACAGTTTTAATTTTCAGGTTTCACTCTGTTTTCTCCTATATGGATACATGTAGTTGGAACTCTAAATCAAACACGGTTTGTGCTAGCTCTTTGAAACTTGACACAATAAAGTAGTTCCAAGTTCTATCTTTATGGTTTGTTTCCTATTGATGTAGCCCTAAGCAGAGACTGTCGCAAATCACTTTCATGGAAAGGGGTTGCCAAGCTTCCAAAAAACTACGAGTTTCCTGAAATCTCAGCACACATTTTTTCACCCAAGCTTGATGACACTTTCAGGTAATGATCAGTACCCCAATCTGACTTGGCATTCCAAATTTCGTTCTTCTAGGTTAAACCATTCGTTGGCAGTAACAGTTTTAATTTTTAGGTTTCACTCTGTTTTCTCCTATATGGATACATGTAGTTGGAACTCTAAATCAAACACGGTTTGTGCTAGCTCTTTGAAACTTGACACAATAAAGTAGTTCCAAGTTCTATCTCTATGGTTTGTTTCCTATTGATGTAGCCCTAAGCAGAGACTGGCAAAAATCACTTTTATGGAAAGTGGTTGCCAAGCTTCCAAAAAACTACGAGTTTCCTGACATCTCAGCACACATTTTTTCACCCAAGCGTGATGACACTTTCAGGTAATGATCAGTACCCAAATCCTCCTTGGCTCACCAAATTTCGTTCTTCTAGGTTAAACCATTCGTTGGCAGTAACAGTTTTAATTTTCAGGTTTCACTCTGTTTTCTCCTATATGGATACATGTAGTTGGAACTCTAAATCAAACACGGTTTGTGCTAGCTCTTTGAAACTTGACACAATAAAGTAGTTCCAAGTTCTATCTCTATGGTTTGTTTCCTATTGATGTAGCCCTAAGCAGAGACTGTCGCAAATCACTTTCATGGAAAGGGGTTGCCAAGCTTCCAAAAAACTACGAGTTTCCTGAAATCTCAGCACACATTTTTTCACCCAAGCTTGATGACACTTCCAGGTAATGATCAGTACCCCAATCCGACTTGGCATTCCAAATTTTGTTCTTCTAGGTTAAACCATTCGTTGGCAGTAACAGTTTTAATTTTTAGGTTTCACTCTGTTTTCTCCTATATGGATACATGTAGTTGGAACTCTAAATCAAACACGGTTTGTGCTAGCTCTTTGAAACTTGACACAGTAAAGTAGTTCCAAGTTCTATCTCTATGGTTTGTTTCCTATTGATGTAGCCCTAAGCAGAGATTGTCGCAAATCACTTTCATGGAAAGGGGTTGCCAAGCTTCCAAAAAACAAGAGTTTCCTGAAATCTCAGCACACATTTTTTCACCCAAGCTTGATGACACTTTCAGGTAATGATCAGTACCCCAATCCGACTTGGCTTTCCAAATTTCGTTCTTCTAGGACAAACCATTCGTTGGCAGTAACAGTTTTAATTTTTAGGTTTCACTCTGTTTTCTCCTATATGGATACATGTAGTTGGAACTCTAAATCAAACACGGTTTGTGCTAGCTCTTTGAAACTTGACACAATAATGTAGTTCCAAGTTCTATCTCTATGGTTTGTTTCCTATTGATGTAGCCCTAAGCAGAAACTGGCAAGAATCACTTTTATGGAAAGTGGTTGCCAAGCTTCCAAAAAACTACGAGTTTCCTGACATCTCAGCACACATTTTTTCACCCAAGCTTGATGACACTTTCAGGTAATGATCAGTACCCCAATCCCCCTTGGCTCACCAAATTTCGTTCTTCTAGGTTAAACCATTCTTTGGCACTAACAGTTTTAATATTTAGGTTTCCCTCTGTTTTCTCCTATATGGATACATGTAGTTGGAACTCTAAATCAAACACGGTTTGTGCTAGCTCTTTGAAACTTGACACAATAAAGTAGTTCCAAGTTCTATCTCTATGGTTTGTTTCCTATTGATGTAGCCCTAAGCAGAGACTGTCGCAAATCACTTTCATGGAAAGGGGTTGCCAAGCTTCCAAAAAACTACGAGTTTCCTGAAATCTCAGCACACATTTTTTCACCCAAGCTTGATGACACTTTCAGGTAATGATCAGTAGCCCAATCCGACATGGCATTCCAAATTTGGTTCTTCTAGGTTAAACCGTGCGTTGGCAGTAACAGTTTTAATTTTTAGGTTTCACTCTGTTTTCTCCTATATGGATACATGTAGTTGGAACTCTAAATCAAACACTGTTTGTGCTAGCTCTTTGAAACTTGACACAATAAAGTAGTTCCAAGTTCTATCTCTATGGTTTGTTTCCTATTGATGTAGCCCTAAGCAGAGACTGTCGCAAATCACTTTCATGGAAAGGGGTTGCCAAGCTTCCAAAAAACTACGAGTTTCCTGAAATCTCAGCACACATTTTTTCACCCAAGCTTGATGACACGTTCAGGTAATGATCAGTACCCCAATCCTCCTTGGCCCACCAAATTTCGTTCTTCTAGGTTAAACTATTCGTTGGCAGTAACAGTTTTAATATTTAGGTTTTACTCTGTTTTCTCCTATATGGATACATGTAGTTGGAACTCTAAATCAAACACGGTTTGTGCTAGCTCTTTGAAACTTGACACAATAAAGTAGTTCCAAGTTCTATCTCTATGGTTTGTTTCCTATTGATGTAGCCCTAAGCAGAGATTGTCGCAAATCTCTTTCATGGAAAGGGGTTGCCAAGCTTCCAAAAAACTACGAGTTTCCTGAAATCTCAGCACACATTTTTTCACCCAAGCTTGATGACACTTTCAGGTAATGATCAGTACCCCAATCCGACTTGGCATTCCAAATTTCGTTCTTCTAGGTGAAACCGTTCGTTGGCAGTAACAGTTTTAATTTTTAGGTTTCAATCTGTTTTCTCCTATATGGATACATGTAGTTGGAACTCTAAATCAAACACGGTTTGTGCTAGCTCTTTGAAAGTTGACACAATAAAGTAGTTCCAAGTTCTATCTCTATGGTTTGTTTCCTATTGATGTAGCCCTAAGCAGAGACTGTCGCAAATCACTTTCATGGAAAGGGGTTGCCAAGCTTCCAAAAAACTACGAGTTTCCTGAAATCTCAGCACACAATTTTTCACCCAAGCTTGATGACACTTTCAGGTAATGATCAGTAGCCCAATCCGACTTGGCATTCCAAATTTCGTTCTTCTAGGTTAAACCGTTCGTTGGCAGTAACAGTTTTAATTTTTAGGTTTCACTCTGTTTTCTCCTATATGGATACATGTAGTTGGAACTCTAAAGCAAACACGGTTTGTGCTAGCTCTTTGAAACTTGACACAATAAAGTAGTTCCAAGTTCTATCTCTATGGTTTGTTTCCTATTGATGTAGCCCTAAGCAGAGACTGTCGCAAATCACTTTCATGGAAAGTGGTTGCCAAGCTTCCAAAAAACTACGAGTTTCCTGAAATCTCAGCACACATTTTTTCACCCAAGCTTGATGACACTTTCAGGTAATGATCAGTACCCCAATCCTCCTTGGCTCACCAAATTTCGTTCTTCTAGGTTAAACAGTTCGTTGGCAGTAACAGTTTTAATATTTAGGTTTTACCCTGTTTTCTCCTATATGGATACATGTAGTTGGAACTCTAAATCAAACACGGTTTGTGCTAGCTCTTTGAAACTTGACACAATAAAGTAGTTCCAAGTTCTATCTCTATGGTTTGTTTCCTATTGATGTAGCCCTAAGCAGAGATTGTCGCAAATCACTTTCATGGAAAGGGGTTGCCAAGCTTCCAAAAAACAAGAGTTTCCTGAAATCTCAGCACACATTTTTTCACCCAAGCTTGATGACACTTTCTGGTAATGATCAGTACCCCAATCCGACTTGGCATTCCAAATTTCGTTCTTCTAGGACAAACCATTCGTTGGCAGTAACAGTTTTAATTTTTAGGTTTCACTCTGTTTTCTCCTATATGGATACATGTAGTTGGAACTCTAAATCAAACACGGTTTGTGCTAGCTCTTTGAAACTTGACACAATAATGTAGTTCCAAGTTCTATCTCTATGGTTTGTTTCCTATTGATGTAGCCCTAAGCAGAGACTGGCAAAAATCCCTTTTATGGAAAGTGGTTGCCAAGCTTCCAAAAAACTACGAGTTTCCTGAAATCTCAGCACACATTTTTTCACCCAAGCTTGATGACACTTTCAGGTAATGATCAGTACCCCAATCCTCCTTGGCTCACCAAATTTCGTTCTTCTAGGTTAAACCATTCGTTGGCACTAACAGTTTTAATATTTAGGTTTCACTCTGCTTTCTCCTATATGGATACATGTAGTTCGAACTCTAAATCAAACACGGTTTGTGCTAGCTCTTTGAAACTTGACACAATAAAGTAGTTCCAAGTTCTATCTCTATGGTTTGTTTCCTATTGATGTAGCCATAAGCAGAGACTGTCGCAAATCACTTTCATGGAAAGGGGTTGCCAAGCTTCCAAAAAACTACGAGTTTCCTGAAATCTCAGGACATATTTTTTCACCCAAGCTTGATGACACTTTCAGGTAATGATCAGTAGCCCAATCCGACATGGCATTCCAAATTTCGTTCTTCTAGGTTAAACCGTGCGTTGGCAGTAACAGTTTTAATTTTTAGGTTTCACTCTGTTTTCTCCTATATGGATACATGTAGTTGGAACTCTAAATCAAACACTGTTTGTGCTAGCTCTTTGAAACTTGACACAATAAAGTAGTTCCAAGTTCTATCTCTATGGTTTGTTTCCTATTGATGTAGCCCTAAGCAGAGACTGTCGCAAATCACTTTCATGGAAAAGGGTTGCCAAGCTTCCAAAAAACTACGAGTTTCCTGAAATCTCAGCACACATTTTTTCACCCAAGCTTGATGACACGTTCAGGTAATGATCAGTACCCCAATCCTCCTTGGCTCACCAAATTTCGTTCTTCTAGGTTAAACTATTCGTTGGCAGTAACAGTTTTAATATTTAGGTTTTACTCTGTTTTCTCCTATATGGATACATGTAGTTGGAAATCTAAATCAAACACGGTTTGTGCTAGCTCTTTGAAACTTGACACAATAAAGTAGTTCCAAGTTCTATCTCTATGGTTTGTTTCCTATTGATGTAGCCCTAAGCAGAGACTGTCGCAAATCACTTTCATGGAAAGGGGTTGCCAAGCTTCCAAAAAACTACGAGTTTCCTGAAATCTCAGCACACATTTTTTCACCCAAGCTTGATGACACTTTCTGGTAATGATCAGTAGCCCAATCCGACATGGCATTCCAAATTTCGTTCTTCTAGGTTAAACCGTGCGTTGGCAGTAACTGTTTTAATTTTTAGGTTTCACTCTGTTTTCTCCTATATGGATACATGTAGTTGGAACTCTAAATCAAACACTGTTTGTGCTAGCTCTTTGAAACTTGACACAATAAAGTAGTTCCAAGTTCTATCTCTATGGTTTGTTTCCTATTGATGTAGCCCTAAGCAGAGACTGTCGCAAATCACTTTCATGGAAAAGGGTTGCCAAGCTTCCAAAAAACTACGAGTTTCCTGAAATCTCAGCACACATTTTTTCACCCAAGCTTGATGACACGTTCAGGTAATGATCAGTACCCCAATCCTTGGCTCACCAAATTTCGTTCTTCTAGGTTAAACTATACGTTGGCAGTAACAGTTTTAATATTTAGGTTTTACTCTCTTTTCTCCTATATGGATACATGTAGTTGGAACTCTAAATCAAACACGGTTTGTGCTAGCTCTTTGAAACTTGACACAATAAAGTAGTTCCAAGTTCTATCTCTATGGTTTGTTTCCTATTGATGTAGCCCTAAGCAGAGATTGTCGCAAATCACTTTCATGGAAAGGGGTTGCCAAGCTTCCAAAAAACTACGAGTTTCCTGAAATCTCAGCACACATTTTTTTCACCCAAGCTTGATGACACTTTCAGGTAATGATCAGTACCCCAATCCGACTTGGCATTCCAAATTTCGTTCTTCTAGGTGAAACCGTTCGTTGGCAGTAACAGTTTTAATTTTTAGGTTTCAATCTGTTTTCTCCTATATGGATACATGTAGTTGGAACTCTAAATCAAACACGGTTTGTGCTAGCTCTTTGAAAGTTGACACAATAAAGTAGTTCCAAGTTCTATCTCCATGGTTTGTTTCCTATTGATGTAGCCCTAAGCAGAGACTGTCGCAAATCACTTTCATGGAAAGGGGTTGCCAAGCTTCCAAAAAACTACGAGTTTCCTGAAATCTCAGCACACATTTTTTCACCCAAGCTTGATGACACTTTCAGGTAATGATCAGTAGCCCAATCCGACATGGCATTCCAAATTTCGTTCTTCTAGGTTAAACCGTGCGTTGGCAGTAACTGTTTTAATTTTTAGGTTTCACTCTGTTTTCTCCTATATGGATACATGTAGTTGGAACTCTAAATCAAACACTGTTTGTGCTAGCTCTTTGAAACTTGACACAATAAAGTAGTTCCAAGTTCTATCTCTATGGTTTGTTTCCTATTGATGTAGCCCTAAGCAGAGACTGTCGCAAATCACTTTCATGGAAAAGGGTTGCCAAGCTTCCAAAAAACTACGAGTTTCCTGAAATCTCAGCACACATTTTTTCACCCAAGCTTGATGACACGTTCAGGTAATGATCAGTACCCCAATCCTCCTTGGCTCACCAAATTTCGTTCTTCTAGGTTAAACTATTCGTTGGCAGTAACAGTTTTAATATTTAGGTTTTACTCTGTTTTCTCCTATATGGATACATGTAGTTGGAAATCTAAATCAAACACGGTTTGTGCTAGCTCTTTGAAACTTGACACAATAAAGTAGTTCCAAGTTCTATCTCTATGGTTTGTTTCCTATTGATGTAGCCCTAAGCAGAGACTGTCGCAAATCACTTTCATGGAAAGGGGTTGCCAAGCTTCCAAAAAACTACGAGTTTCCTGAAATCTCAGCACACATTTTTTCACCCAAGCTTGATGACACTTTCTGGTAATGATCAGTAGCCCAATCCGACATGGCATTCCAAATTTCGTTCTTCTAGGTTAAACCGTGCGTTGGCAGTAACTGTTTTAATTTTTAGGTTTCACTCTGTTTTCTCCTATATGGATACATGTAGTTGGAACTCTAAATCAAACACTGTTTGTGCTAGCTCTTTGAAACTTGACACAATAAAGTAGTTCCAAGTTCTATCTCTATGGTTTGTTTCCTATTGATGTAGCCCTAAGCAGAGACTGTCGCAAATCACTTTCATGGAAAAGGGTTGCCAAGCTTCCAAAAAACTACGAGTTTCCTGAAATCTCAGCACACATTTTTTCACCCAAGCTTGATGACACGTTCAGGTAATGATCAGTACCCCAATCCTTGGCTCACCAAATTTCGTTCTTCTAGGTTAAACTATACGTTGGCAGTAACAGTTTTAATATTTAGGTTTTACTCTCTTTTCTCCTATATGGATACATGTAGTTGGAACTCTAAATCAAACACGGTTTGTGCTAGCTCTTTGAAACTTGACACAATAAAGTAGTTCCAAGTTCTATCTCTATGGTTTGTTTCCTATTGATGTAGCCCTAAGCAGAGATTGTCGCAAATCACTTTCATGGAAAGGGGTTGCCAAGCTTCCAAAAAACTACGAGTTTCCTGAAATCTCAGCACACATTTTTTTCACCCAAGCTTGATGACACTTTCAGGTAATGATCAGTACCCCAATCCGACTTGGCATTCCAAATTTCGTTCTTCTAGGTGAAACCGTTCGTTGGCAGTAACAGTTTTAATTTTTAGGTTTCAATCTGTTTTCTCCTATATGGATACATGTAGTTGGAACTCTAAATCAAACACGGTTTGTGCTAGCTCTTTGAAAGTTGACACAATAAAGTAGTTCCAAGTTCTATCTCCATGGTTTGTTTCCTATTGATGTAGCCCTAAGCAGAGACTGTCGCAAATCAC
Source organism: Spermophilus citellus (assembly GCF_964194105.1). NCBI lineage: Eukaryota > Metazoa > Chordata > Mammalia > Rodentia > Sciuridae > Spermophilus > Spermophilus citellus. The sequence continues at coordinate 54,841,863 of NC_138187.1, forward strand.
TTTCATGGAAAGGGGTTGCCAAGCTTCCAAAAAACTACGAGTTTCCTGAAATCTCAGCACACATTTTTTCACCCAAGCTTGATGACACTTTCAGGTAATGATCAGTAGCCCAATCCGACATGGCATTCCAAATTTCGTTCTTCTAGGTTAAACCGTGCGTTGGCAGTAACTGTTTTAATTTTTAGGTTTCACTCTGTTTTCTCCTATATGGATACATGTAGTTGGAACTCTAAATCAAACACTGTTTGTGCTAGCTCTTTGAAACTTGACACAATAAAGTAGTTCCAAGTTCTATCTCTATGGTTTGTTTCCTATTGATGTAGCCCTAAGCAGAGACTGTCGCAAATCACTTTCATGGAAAAGGGTTGCCAAGCTTCCAAAAAACTACGAGTTTCCTGAAATCTCAGCACACATTTTTTCACCCAAGCTTGATGACACGTTCAGGTAATGATCAGTACCCCAATCCTCCTTGGCTCACCAAATTTCGTTCTTCTAGGTTAAACTATTCGTTGGCAGTAACAGTTTTAATATTTAGATTTCACTCTGTTTTCTCCTATATGGATACATGTAGTTGGAACTCTAAATCAAACACGGTTTGTGCTAGCTCTTTGAAACTTGACACAATAAAGTAGTTCCAAGTTCTATCTCTATGGTTTGTTTCCTATTGATGTAGCCCTAAGCAGAGACTGTCGCAAATCACTTTCATGGAAAGGGGTTGCCAAGCTTCCAAAAAACTACGAGTTTCCTGAAATCTCAGCACACATTTTTTCACCCAAGCTTGATGACACTTTCAGGTAATGATCAGTAGCCCAATCCGACATGGCATTCCAAATTTCGTTCTTCTAGGTTAAACCGTGCATTGGCAGTAACTGTTTTAATTTTTAGGTTTCACTCTGTTTTCTCCTATATGGATACATGTAGTTGGAACTCTAAATCAAACACTGTTTGTGCTAGCTCTTTGAAAGTTGACACAATAAAGTAGTTCCAAGTTCTATCTCTATGGTTTGTTTCCTATTGATGTAGCCCTAAGCAGAGACTGTCGCAAATCACTTTCATGGAAAAGGGTTGCCAAGCTTCCAAAAAACTACGAGTTTCCTGAAATCTCAGCACACATTTTTTCACCCAAGCTTGATGACACGTTCAGGTAATGATCAGTACCCCAATCCTCCTTGGCTCACCAAATTTCGTTCTTCTAGGTTAAACTATACGTTGGCAGTAACAGTTTTAATATTTAGGTTTTACTCTGTTTTCTCCTATATGGATACATGTAGTTGGAACTCTAAATCAAACACGGTTTGTGCTAGCTCTTTGAAACTTGACACAATAAAGTAGTTCCAAGTTCTATCTCTATGGTTTGTTTCCTATTGATGTAGCCCTAAGCAGAGATTGTCGCAAATCACTTTCATGGAAAGGGGTTGCCAAGCTTCCAAAAAACTACGAGTTTCCTGAAATCTCAGCACACATTTTTTCACCCAAGCTTGATGACACTTTCAGGTAATGATCAGTACCCCAATCCGACTTGGCATTCCAAATTTCGTTCTTCTAGGTGAAACCGTTCGTTGGCAGTAACAGTTTTAATTTTTAGGTTTCAATCTGTTTTCTCCTATATGGATACATGTAGTTGGAACTCTAAATCAAACACTGTTTGTGCTAGCTCTTTGAAACTTGACACAATAAAGTAGTTCCAAGTTCTATCTCTATGGTTTGTTTCCTATTGATGTAGCCCTAAGCAGAGACTGTTGCAAATCACTTTCATGGAAAAGGGTTGCCAAGCTTCCAAAAAACTACGAGTTTCCTGAAATCTCAGCACACATTTTTTCACCCAAGCTTGATGACACGTTCAGGTAATGATCAGTACCCCAATCCTCCTTGGCTCACCAAATTTCGTTCTTCTAGGTTAAACTATACGTTGGCAGTAACAGTTTTAATATTTAGGTTTTACTCTCTTTTCTCCTATATGGATACATGTAGTTGGAACTCTAAATCAAACACGGTTTGTGCTAGCTCTTTGAAACTTGACACAATAAAGTAGTTCCAAGTTCTATCTCTATGGTTTGTTTCCTATTGATGTAGCCCTAAGCAGAGATTGTCGCAAATCACTTTCATGGAAAGGGGTTGCCAAGCTTCCAAAAAACTACGAGTTTCCTGAAATCTCAGCACACATTTTTTTCACCCAAGCTTGATGACACTTTCAGGTAATGATCAGTACCCCAATCCGACTTGGCATTCCAAATTTCGTTCTTCTAGGTGAAACCGTTCGTTGGCAGTAACAGTTTTAATTTTTAGGTTTCAATCTGTTTTCTCCTATATGGATACATGTAGTTGGAACTCTAAATCAAACACGGTTTGTGCTAGCTCTTTGAAAGTTGACACAATAAAGTAGTTCCAAGTTCTATCTCCATGGTTTGTTTCCTATTGATGTAGCCCTAAGCAGAGACTGTCGCAAATCACTTTCATGGAAAGGGGTTGCCAAGCTTCCAAAAAACTACGAGTTTCCTGAAATCTCAGCACACATTTTTTCACCCAAGCTTGATGACACTTTCAGGTAATGATCAGTAGCCCAATCCGACATGGCATTCCAAATTTCGTTCTTCTAGGTTAAACCGTGCGTTGGCAGTAACTGTTTTAATTTTTAGGTTTCACTCTGTTTTCTCCTATATGGATACATGTAGTTGGAACTCTAAATCAAACACTGTTTGTGCTAGCTCTTTGAAACTTGACACAATAAAGTAGTTCCAAGTTCTATCTCTATGGTTTGTTTCCTATTGATGTAGCCCTAAGCAGAGACTGTCGCAAATCACTTTCATGGAAAAGGGTTGCCAAGCTTCCAAAAAACTACGAGTTTCCTGAAATCTCAGCACACATTTTTTCACCCAAGCTTGATGACACGTTCAGGTAATGATCAGTACCCCAATCCTCCTTGGCTCACCAAATTTCGTTCTTCTAGGTTAAACTATTCGTTGGCAGTAACAGTTTTAATATTTAGATTTCACTCTGTTTTCTCCTATATGGATACATGTAGTTGGAACTCTAAATCAAACACGGTTTGTGCTAGCTCTTTGAAACTTGACACAATAAAGTAGTTCCAAGTTCTATCTCTATGGTTTGTTTCCTATTGATGTAGCCCTAAGCAGAGACTGTCGCAAATCACTTTCATGGAAAGGGGTTGCCAAGCTTCCAAAAAACTACGAGTTTCCTGAAATCTCAGCACACATTTTTTCACCCAAGCTTGATGACACTTTCAGGTAATGATCAGTAGCCCAATCCGACATGGCATTCCAAATTTCGTTCTTCTAGGTTAAACCGTGCATTGGCAGTAACTGTTTTAATTTTTAGGTTTCACTCTGTTTTCTCCTATATGGATACATGTAGTTGGAACTCTAAATCAAACACTGTTTGTGCTAGCTCTTTGAAAGTTGACACAATAAAGTAGTTCCAAGTTCTATCTCTATGGTTTGTTTCCTATTGATGTAGCCCTAAGCAGAGACTGTCGCAAATCACTTTCATGGAAAAGGGTTGCCAAGCTTCCAAAAAACTACGAGTTTCCTGAAATCTCAGCACACATTTTTTCACCCAAGCTTGATGACACGTTCAGGTAATGATCAGTACCCCAATCCTCCTTGGCTCACCAAATTTCGTTCTTCTAGGTTAAACTATACGTTGGCAGTAACAGTTTTAATATTTAGGTTTTACTCTGTTTTCTCCTATATGGATACATGTAGTTGGAACTCTAAATCAAACACGGTTTGTGCTAGCTCTTTGAAACTTGACACAATAAAGTAGTTCCAAGTTCTATCTCTATGGTTTGTTTCCTATTGATGTAGCCCTAAGCAGAGATTGTCGCAAATCACTTTCATGGAAAGGGGTTGCCAAGCTTCCAAAAAACTACGAGTTTCCTGAAATCTCAGCACACATTTTTTCACCCAAGCTTGATGACACTTTCAGGTAATGATCAGTACCCCAATCCGACTTGGCATTCCAAATTTCGTTCTTCTAGGTGAAACCGTTCGTTGGCAGTAACAGTTTTAATTTTTAGGTTTCAATCTGTTTTCTCCTATATGGATACATGTAGTTGGAACTCTAAATCAAACACGGTTTGTTCTAGCTCTTTGAAAGTTGACACAATAAAGTAGTTCCAAGTTCTATCTCTATGGTTTGTTTCCTATTGATGTAGCCCTAAGCAGAGACTGTCGCAAATCACTTTCATGGAAAAGGGTTGCCAAGCTTCCAAAAAACTACGAGTTTCCTGAAATCTCAGCACACATTTTTTCACCCAAGCTTGATGACACGTTCAGGTAATGATCAGTACCCCAATCCTCCTTGGCTCACCAAATTTCGTTCTTCTAGGTTAAACTATACGTTGGCAGTAACAGTTTTAATATTTAGGTTTTACTCTGTTTTCTCCTATATGGATACATGTAGTTGGAACTCTAAATCAAACACGGTTTGTGCTAGCTCTTTGAAACTTGACACAATAAAGTAGTTCCAAGTTCTATCTCTATGGTTTGTTTCCTATTGATGTAGCCCTAAGCAGAGATTGTCGCAAATCACTTTCATGGAAAGGGGTTGCCAAGCTTCCAAAAAACTACGAGTTTCCTGAAATCTCAGCACACATTTTTTCACCCAAGCTTGATGACACTTTCAGGTAATGATCAGTACCCCAATCCGACTTGGCATTCCAAATTTCGTTCTTCTAGGTGAAACCGTTCGTTGGCAGTAACAGTTTTAATTTTTAGGTTTCAATCTGTTTTCTCCTATATGGATACATGTAGTTGGAACTCTAAATCAAACACTGTTTGTGCTAGCTCTTTGAAACTTGACACAATAAAGTAGTTCCAAGTTCTATCTCTATGGTTTGTTTCCTATTGATGTAGCCCTAAGCAGAGACTGTTGCAAATCACTTTCATGGAAAAGGGTTGCCAAGCTTCCAAAAAACTACGAGTTTCCTGAAATCTCAGCACACATTTTTTCACCCAAGCTTGATGACACGTTCAGGTAATGATCAGTACCCCAATCCTCCTTGGCTCACCAAATTTCGTTCTTCTAGGTTAAACTATACGTTGGCAGTAACAGTTTTAATATTTAGGTTTTACTCTCTTTTCTCCTATATGGATACATGTAGTTGGAACTCTAAATCAAACACGGTTTGTGCTAGCTCTTTGAAACTTGACACAATAAAGTAGTTCCAAGTTCTATCTCTATGGTTTGTTTCCTATTGATGTAGCCCTAAGCAGAGATTGTCGCAAATCACTTTCATGGAAAGGGGTTGCCAAGCTTCCAAAAAACTACGAGTTTCCTGAAATCTCAGCACACATTTTTTTCACCCAAGCTTGATGACACTTTCAGGTAATGATCAGTACCCCAATCCGACTTGGCATTCCAAATTTCGTTCTTCTAGGTGAAACCGTTCGTTGGCAGTAACAGTTTTAATTTTTAGGTTTCAATCTGTTTTCTCCTATATGGATACATGTAGTTGGAACTCTAAATCAAACACGGTTTGTGCTAGCTCTTTGAAAGTTGACACAATAAAGTAGTTCCAAGTTCTATCTCCATGGTTTGTTTCCTATTGATGTAGCCCTAAGCAGAGACTGTCGCAAATCACTTTCATGGAAAGGGGTTGCCAAGCTTCCAAAAAACTACGAGTTTCCTGAAATCTCAGCACACATTTTTTCACCCAAGCTTGATGACACTTTCAGGTAATGATCAGTAGCCCAATCCGACATGGCATTCCAAATTTCGTTCTTCTAGGTTAAACCGTGCGTTGGCAGTAACTGTTTTAATTTTTAGGTTTCACTCTGTTTTCTCCTATATGGATACATGTAGTTGGAACTCTAAATCAAACACTGTTTGTTCTAGCTCTTTGAAACTTGACACAATAAAGTAGTTCCAAGTTCTATCTCTATGGTTTGTTTCCTATTGATGTAGCCCTAAGCAGAGACTGTCGCAAATCACTTTCATGGAAAAGGGTTGCCAAGCTTCCAAAAAACTACGAGTTTCCTGAAATCTCAGCACACATTTTTTCACCCAAGCTTGATGACACGTTCAGGTAATGATCAGTACCCCAATCCTCCTTGGCTCACCAAATTTCGTTCTTCTAGGTTAAACTATTCGTTGGCAGTAACAGTTTTAATATTTAGATTTCACTCTGTTTTCTCCTATATGGATACATGTAGTTGGAACTCTAAATCAAACACGGTTTGTGCTAGCTCTTTGAAACTTGACACAATAAAGTAGTTCCAAGTTCTATCTCTATGGTTTGTTTCCTATTGATGTAGCCCTAAGCAGAGACTGTCGCAAATCACTTTCATGGAAAGGGGTTGCCAAGCTTCCAAAAAACTACGAGTTTCCTGAAATCTCAGCACACATTTTTTCACCCAAGCTTGATGACACTTTCAGGTAATGATCAGTAGCCCAATCCGACATGGCATTCCAAATTTCGTTCTTCTAGGTTAAACCGTGCATTGGCAGTAACTGTTTTAATTTTTAGGTTTCACTCTGTTTTCTCCTATATGGATACATGTAGTTGGAACTCTAAATCAAACACTGTTTGTGCTAGCTCTTTGAAAGTTGACACAATAAAGTAGTTCCAAGTTCTATCTCTATGGTTTGTTTCCTATTGATGTAGCCCTAAGCAGAGACTGTCGCAAATCACTTTCATGGAAAAGGGTTGCCAAGCTTCCAAAAAACTACGAGTTTCCTGAAATCTCAGCACACATTTTTTCACCCAAGCTTGATGACACGTTCAGGTAATGATCAGTACCCCAATCCTCCTTGGCTCACCAAATTTCGTTCTTCTAGGTTAAACTATACGTTGGCAGTAACAGTTTTAATATTTAGGTTTTACTCTGTTTTCTCCTATATGGATACATGTAGTTGGAACTCTAAATCAAACACGGTTTGTGCTAGCTCTTTGAAACTTGACACAATAAAGTAGTTCCAAGTTCTATCTCTATGGTTTGTTTCCTATTGATGTAGCCCTAAGCAGAGATTGTCGCAAATCACTTTCATGGAAAGGGGTTGCCAAGCTTCCAAAAAACTACGAGTTTCCTGAAATCTCAGCACACATTTTTTCACCCAAGCTTGATGACACTTTCAGGTAATGATCAGTACCCCAATCCGACTTGGCATTCCAAATTTCGTTCTTCTAGGTGAAACCGTTCGTTGGCAGTAACAGTTTTAATTTTTAGGTTTCAATCTGTTTTCTCCTATATGGATACATGTAGTTGGAACTCTAAATCAAACACGGTTTGTTCTAGCTCTTTGAAAGTTGACACAATAAAGTAGTTCCAAGTTCTATCTCTATGGTTTGTTTCCTATTGATGTAGCCCTAAGCAGAGACTGTCGCAAATCACTTTCATGGAAAGGGGTTGCCAAGCTTCAAAAAAACTACGAGTTTCCTGAAATCTCAGCACACATTTTTTCACCCAAGCTTGATGACACTTTCAGGTAATGATCAGTAGCCCAATCCGACTTGGCATTCCAAATTTCGTTCCTCTAGGTTAAACCGTTCGTTGGCAGTAACAGTTTTAATTTTTAGGTTTCACTCTGTTTTCTCCTATATGGATACATGTAGTTGGAACTCTAAATCAAACACGGTTTGTGCTAGCTCTTTGAAACTTGACACAATAAAGTAGTTTCAAGTTCTATCTCTATGGTTTGTTTCCTATTGATGTAGCCCTTAGCAGAGACTGACGCAAATCACTTTCATGGAAAGGGGTTGCCAAGCTTCCAAAAAACTACGAGTTTCCTGAAATCTCAGCACACATTTTTTCACCCAAGCTTGATGACACTTTCAGGTAATGATCAGTACCCCAATCCGACTTGGCATTCCAAATTTCGTTCTTCTAGGTTAAACCGTTCGTTGGCAGTAACAGTTTTAATTTTTAGGTTTCACTCTGTTTTCTCCTATATGGATACATGTAGTTGGAACTCTAAAGCAAACACGGTTTGTGCTAGCTCTTTGAAACTTGACACAATAAAGTAGTTCCAAGTTCTATCTCTATGGTTTGTTTCCTATTGATGTAGCCCTAAGCAGAGACTGTCGCAAATCACTTTCATGGAAAGTGGTTGCCAAGCTTCCAAAAAACTACGAGTTTCCTGAAATCTCAGCACACATTTTTTCACCCAAGCTTGATGACACTTTCAGGTAATGATCAGTAGCCCAATCCGACTTGGCATTCCAAATTTCGTTCCTCTAGGTTAAACCGTTCGTTGGCAGTAACAGTTTTAATTTTTAGGTTTCAATCTGTTTTCTCCTATATGGATACATGTAGTTGGAACTCTAAATCAAACACGGTTTGTGCTAGCTCTTTGAAAGTTGACACAATAAAGTAGTTCCAAGTTCTATCTCTATGGTTTGTTTCCTATTGATGTAGCCCTAAGCAGAGACTGTCGCAAATCACTTTCATGGAAAGGGGTTGCCAAGCTTCCAAAAAACTACGAGTTTCCTGAAATCTCAGCACACATTTTTTCACCCAAGCTTGATGACACTTTCAGGTAATGATCAGTAGCCCAATCCGACTTGGCATTCCAAATTTCGTTCCTCTAGGTTAAACCGTTCGTTGGCAGTAACAGTTTTAATTTTTAGGTTTCACTCTGTTTTCTCCTATATGGATACATGTAGTTGGAACTCTAAATCAAACACGGTTTGTGCTAGCTCTTTGAAACTTGACACAATAAAGTAGTTTCAAGTTCTATCTCTATGGTTTGTTTCCTATTGATGTAGCCCTTAGCAGAGACTGTCGCAAATCACTTTCATGGAAAGGGGTTGCCAAGCTTCCAAAAACTACGAGTTTCCTGAAATCTCAGCACATATTTTTTCACCCAAGTTTGATGACACTTTCAGGTAGTGATCAGTACCCCAATCCGACTTGGCATTCCACATTTCGTTCTTCTAGGTTAAACCGTTCGTTGGCAGTAACAGTTTTAATATTTAGGTTTTACTCTGTTTTCTCCTATATGGATACATGTAGTTGGAACTCTAAATCAAACACGGTTTGTGCTAGCTCTTTGAAACTTGACACAATAAAGTAGTTCCAAGTTCTATCTCTATGGTTTGTTTCCTATTGATGTAGCACTAAGCAGAGACTGTCGCAAATCACTTTCATGGAAAGGGGTTGCCAAGCTTCCAAAAAACTACGAGTTTCCTAAAATCTCAGCACACATTTTTTCACCCAAGCTTGATGACACTTTCAGGTAATGATCAGTACCCCAATCCGACTTGGCATTCCAAATTTCGTTCTTCTAGGTTAAACCGTTCGTTGGCAGTAACAGTTTTAATTTTTAGGTTTCACTCTGTTTTCTCCTATATGGATACATGTAGTTGGAACTCTAAATCAAACACAGTTTGTGCTAGCTCTTTGAAACTTGACACAATAAAGTAGTTCCAAGTTCTATCTCTATGGTTTGTTTCCTATTGATGTAGCCCTAAGCAGAGACTGTCGCAAATCACTTTCATGGAAAGGGGTTGCCAAGCTTCCAAAAAACTACGAGTTTCCTGAAATCTCAGCACACATTTTTTCACCCAAGCTTGATGACACTTTCAGGTAATGATCAGTACCCCAATCCGACTTGGCATTCCAAATTTCGTTCTTCTAGGTTAAACCGTTCGTTTGCAGTAACAGTTTTAATATTTAGGTTTCACTCTGTTTTCTCCTATATTGATACATGTAGTTGGAACTCTAAATCAAACACGGTTTGTGCTAGCTCTTTGAAACTTGACACAATAAAGTAGTTCCAAGTTCTATCTCTATGGTTTGTTTCCTATTGATGTAGCCCTAAGCAGAGACTGTCGCAAATCACTTTCATGGAAAGGGGTTGCCAAGATTCCAAAAAACTACGAGTTTCCTGAAATCTCAGCACACATTATTTCACCCAAACTTGATGACACTTTCAGGTAATGATCAGTACCCCAATCCCACTTGGCTCACCAAATTTCGTTCTTCTAGGTTAAACCGTTCGTTGGCAGTAACAGTTTTAATTTTTAGGTTTTACTCTGTTTTCTCCTATATGGATACATTAGTTGGAACTCTAAATCAAACACGGTTTGTGCTAGCTCTTTGAAACTTGACACAATAAAGTAGTTCCAAGTTCTATCTCTATGGTTTGTTTCCTATTGATGTAGCCCTAAGCAGAGACTGGCCCAAATCACTTTCATGGAAAGAGGTTGCCAAGCTTCCAAAAAACTGTGAGTTTCCTGAAATCTCAGCACAAATTTTTTCACCCAATCTTGAAGACACTTTCAGGTAATGATCAGTACCCCAATCCCAATTGGCTGACCAACTTTCATTCTTCTAGGTTAAACCGGTCTTTGGCAGTAACAGTTTTAATATTTAGGTTTTTCTCTGTTTTCTCCTATATGGATACATGTAGTTGGAACTCTAAATTAAATACGGTTTGTGCCAGCTCTTTGAAACTTGACACAATAAAGTAGTTCCAAGTTCTATCTCTATGGTTTTTATCCTATTGATGTAGCCCTAAGCAGAGACTGGCGCAAATCACTTTCATGGAAAGGGGTTGCCAAGCTTCCAAAAAACTACGAGTTTCCTGAAATCTCAGCACACATTTTTTCACCCAAGCTTGATGACACTTTCAGGTAAAGATCAGTACCCCAATCCGACTTGGCATTCCAAATTTCGTTCTTCTAGGTTAAACCGTTCGTTGGCAGTAACAGTTTAAATTTTTAGGTTTCACTCTGTTTTCTCCTCTATGGATACATGTAGTTGAAACTCTAAATCAAACACGGTTTGTGCTAGCTCTTTGAAACTTGACACAATAAAGTAGTTCCAAGTTCTATCTCTATGGTTTGTTTCCTATTGATGTAGCCCTAAGCAGAGACTGTCGCAAAACACTTTCATGGAAAGGGGTTGCCAAGCTTCCAAAAAACTACGAGTTTCCTGAAATCTCAGCACACATTTTTTCACCCAAGCTTGATGACACTTTCAGGTAATGATCAGTACCCCATCCGACTTGGCATTCCAAATTTCGTTCTTCTAGGTTAAACCGTTCGTTGGCAGTAACAGTTTTAATTTTTAGGTTTCACTCTGTTTTCCCCTATATGGATACATGTAGTTGGAACTCTAAATCAAACACGGTTTGTGCTAGCTCTTTGAAACTTGACACAATAAAGTAGTTCCAAGTTCTATCTCTATGGTTTGTTTCCTATTGATGTAGCCCTAAGCAGAGACTGTCGCAAATCACTTTCATGGAAAGTGGTTGCCAAGCTTCCAAAAAACTACGAGTTTCCTGAAATCTCAGCACACATTTTTTCACCCAAGCTTGATGACACTTTCACGTAATGATCAGTACCCCAATCCTCCTTGGCTCACCAAATTTCGTTCTTCTAGGTTAAACCGTTCGTTGACAGTAACAGTTTTAATATTTAGGTTTTACTCTGTTTTCTCCTATATGGATACATGTAGTTGGAACTCTAAATCAAACACGGTTTGTGCTAGCTCTTTGAAACTTGACACAATAAAGTAGTTCCAAGTTCTATCTCTATGGTTTGTTTCCTATTGATGTAGCCCTAATCAGAGATTGTCGCAAATCACTTTCATGGAAAGGGGTTGCCAAGCTTCCAAAAAACTACAAGTTTCCTGAAATCTCAGCACACATTTTTTCACGCAAGCTTGATGACACTTTCAGGTAATGATCAGTACCCCAATCCCACTTGGCATTCCAAATTTCGTTCATCTAGGACAAACCATTCGTTGGCAGTAACAGTTTTAATTTTTAGGTTTCACTCTGTTTTCTCCTATATGGATACATGTAGTTGGAACTCTAAATCAAACACGGTTTGTGCTAGCTCTTTGAAACTTGACACAATAATGTAGTTCCAAGTTCTATCTCTATGGTTTGTTTCCTATTGATGTAGCCCTAAGCAGAGACTGGCAAAAATCACTTTTATGGAAAGTGGTTGCCAAGCTTCCAAAAAACTACGAGTTTCCTGACATCTCAGCACACATTTTTTCACCCAAGCTTGATGACACTTTCAGGTAATGATGAGTACCCCAATCCTCCTTGGCTCACCAAATTTCGTTCTTCTAGGTTAAACCATTCGTTGGCAGTAACAGTTTTAATTTTTAGGTTTCACTCTGTTTTCTCCTATATGGATACATGTAGTTGGAACTCTAAATCAAACATGGTTTGTGCTAGCTCTTTGAAACTTGACACAATAAAGTAGTTCCAAGTTCTATCTCTATGGTTTGTTTCCTATTGATGTAGCCCTAAGCAGAGACTGTCGCAAATCACTTTCATGGAAAGGGGTTGCCAAGCTTCCAAAAAACTACGAGTTTCCTGAAATCTCAGCACACATTTTTTCACCCAAGCTTGATGACACTTTCAGGTAATGATCAGTAGCCCAATCCGACTTGGCATTCCAAATTTCGTTCTTCTAGGTTAAACCGTTCGTTGGCAGTAACAGTTTTAATTTTTAGGTTTCACTCTGTATTCTCCTATATGGATACATGTAGTTGGAACTCTAAATCAAACACTGTTTGTGCTAGCTCTTTGAAACTTGACACAATAAAGTAGTTCCAAGTTCTATCTCTATGGTTTGTTTCCTATTGATGTAGCCCTAAGCAGAGACGGACACAAATCACTTTCATGGAAAAGGGTTGCCAAGCTTCCAAAAAACAACGAGTTTCCTGAAATCTTAGCACACATTTTTTCACCCAAGCTTGATGACACGTTCAGGTAATGATCAGTACCCCAATCCTCCTTGGCTCACCAAATTTCGTTCTTCTAGGTTAAACCGTTCGTTGGCAGTAACAGTTTTAATATTTAGGTTTTACTCTGTTTTCTCCTATATGGATACATGTAGTTGGAACTCTAAATCAAACACGGTTTGTGCTAGCTCTTTGAAACTTCACAAAATAAAGTATTTCCAAGTTCTATCTCTATAGTTTGTTTCCTATTGATGTAGCCCTAAGCAGAGACTGTCGCAAATCACTTTCATGGAAAGGGGTTGCCAAGCTTCCAAAAAACTACGAGTTTCCTGAAATCTCAGCACACATTTTTTCACCCAAGCTTGATGACACTTTCAGGTAATGATCAGTACCCCAATCGGACTTGGCATTCCAAATTTCGTTTTTCTAGGTGAAACCGTTCGTTGGCAGTAACAGTTTTAATTTTTAGGTTTCACTCTGTTTTCTCCTATATGGATACATGTAGTTGGAATTCTAAATCAAACACGGTTTGTGCTAGCTCTTTGAAACTTGACACAATAAAGTAGTTCAAAGTTCTATCTCTATGGTTTGTTTCCTATTGATGTAGCCCTAAGCAGAGACTGTCGCAAATCACTTTCATGGAAAGGGGTTGCCAAGCTTCCAAAAAACTACGAGTTTCCTGAAATCTCAGCACACATTTTTTCACCCAAGCTTGATGACACTTTCAGGTAATGATCAGTACCCCAATCCGACTTGGCATTCCAAATTTCGTTCTTCTAGGTTAAACCATTCGTTGGCAGTAACAGTTTTAATTTTTAGGTTTCACTCTTTTTTCTCCTATATAGATACATGTAGTTGGAACTCTAAATCAAAGACGGTTTGTGCTAGCTCTTTGAAACTTGACACAATAAAGTAGTTCCAAGTTCTATCTCTATGGTTTGTTTCCTATTGATGTAGCCCTAAGCAGAGACTGGCAATAATCACTTTTATGGAAAGTGGTTGCCAAGCTTCCAAAAAACTACGAGTTTCCTGACATCTCAGCACACATTTTTTCACCCAAGCTTGATGACACTTTCAGGTAATGATCAGTACACCAATCCTCCTTGGCTCACCAAATTTTGTTCTTCTAGGTTAAACCATTCGTTGGCACTAACAGTTTTAATATTTAGGTTTCACTCTGTTTTCTCCTATATGGATACATGTAGTTGGAACTCTAAATCAAACACGGTTTGTGCTAGCTCTTTGAAACTTGACACAATAAAGTAGTTCAAAGTTCTATCTCTATGGTTTGTTTCCTATTGATGTAGCCCTAATCAGAGACTGTCGCAAATCACTTTCATGGAAAGGGGTTGCCAAGCTTCCAAAAAACTACGAGTTTCCTGAAATCTCAGCACACATTTTTTCACCCAAGCTTGATGACACTTCCAGGTAATGATCAGTACCCCAATCCGACTTGGCATTCCAAATTTCGTTCTTCTAGTTTAAACCATTCGTTGGCAGTAACAGTTTTAATTTTTAGGTTTCACTCTGTTTTCTCCTATATGGATACATGTAGTTGGAACTCTAAATCAAACACGGTTTGTGCTAGCTCTTTGAAACTTGACACAGTAAAGTAGTTCCAAGTTCTATCTCTATGGTTTGTTTCCTATTGATGTAGCCCTAAGCAGAGACTGTCGCAAATCACTTTCATGGAAAGTGGTTGCCAAGCTTCCAAAAAACTACGAGTTTCCTGAAATCTCAGCACACATTTTTTCACCCAAGCTTGATGACACTTTCAGGTAATGATCAGTAGCCCAATCCGACTTGGCATTCCAAATTTCGTTCCTCTAGGTTAAACCGTTCGTTGGCAGTAACAGTTTTAAATATTAGGTTTCACTCTGTTTTCTCCTATATGGATACATGTAGTTGGAACTCTAAATCAAACACGGTTTGTGCTAGCTCTTTGAAACTTGACACAATAAAGTAGTTTCAAGTTCTATCTCTATGGTTTGTTTCCTATTGATGTAGCCCTAAGCAGAGACTGTCGCAAATCACTTTCATGGAAAGTGGTTGCCAAGCTTCCAAAAAACTACGAGTTTCCTGAAATCTCAGCACACATTTTTTCACCCAAGCTTGATGACACTTTCAGGTAATGATCAGTACCCCAATCCTCCTTGGCTCACCAAATTTCGTTCTTCTAGGTTAAACCGTTCGTTGGCAGTAACAGTTTTAATATTTAGGTTTTACCCTGTTTTCTCCTATATGGATACATGTAGTTGGAACTCCAAATCAAACACGGTTTGTGCTAGCTCTTTGAAACTTGACGCAATAAAGTAGTTCCAAGTTCTATCTCTATGGTTTGTTTCCTATTGATGTAGCCCTAAGCAGAGACTGTTGCAAATCACTTTCATGGAAAGGGGTTGCCAAGCTTCCAAAAAACTACGAGTTTCCTGAAATCTCAGCACACATTTTTTCACCCAAGCTTGATGACACTTTCATGTAATGATCAGTACCCCAATCTGACTTGGCATTCCAAATTTCGTTCTTCTAGGTTAAACCATTCGTTGGCAGTAACAGTTTTAATTTTTAGGTTTCACTCTGTTTTCTCCTATATGGATACATGTAGTTGGAACTCTAAATCAAACACGGTTTGTGCTAGCTCTTTGAAACTTGACACAATAAAGTAGTTCCAAGTTCTATCTCTATGGTTTGTTTCCTATTGATGTAGCCCTAAGCAGAGACTGGCAAAAATCACTTTTATGGAAAGTGGTTGCCAAGCTTCCAAAAAACTACGAGTTTCCTGACATCTCAGCACTCATTTTTTCACCCAAGCGTGATGACACTTTCAGGTAATGATCAGTACCCAAATCCTCCTTGGCTCACCAAATTTCGTTCTTCTAGGTTAAACCATTCGTTGGCAGTAACAGTTTTAATTTTCAGGTTTCACTCTGTTTTCTCCTATATGGATACATGTAGTTGGAACTCTAAATCAAACACGGTTTGTGCTAGCTCTTTGAAACTTGACACAATAAAGTAGTTCCAAGTTCTATCTCTATGGTTTGTTTCCTATTGATGTAGCCCTAAGCAGAGACTGTCGCAAATCACTTTCATGGAAAGGGGTTGCCAAGCTTCCAAAAAACTACGAGTTTCCTGAAATCTCAGCACACATTTTTTCACCCAAGCTTGATGACACTTTCAGGTAATGATCAGTACCCCAATCTGACTTGGCATTCCAAATTTCGTTCTTTTAGGTTAAACCATTCGTTGGCAGTAACAGTTTTAATTTTTAGGTTTCACTCTTTTTTCTCCTATATAGATACAGGTAGTTGGAACTCTAAATCAAAGACGGTTTGTGCTAGCTCTTTGAAACTTGACACAATAAAGTAGTTCCAAGTTCTATCTCTATGGTTTGTTTCCTATTGATGTAGCCCTAAGCAGAGACTGGCAATAATCACTTTTATGGAAAGTGGTTGCCAAGCTTCCAAAAAACTACGAGTTTCCTGACATCTCAGCACACATTTTTTCACCCAAGCTTGATGACACTTTCAGGTAATGATCAGTACCCCAATCCTCCTTGGCTCACCAAATTTTGTTCTTCTAGGTTAAACCATTCGTTGGCAGTAACAGTTTTAATTTTTAGGTTTCACTCTGTTTTCTCCTATATGGATACATGTAGTTGGAACTCTAAATCAAACACTGTTTGTGCTAGCTCTTTGAAACTTGACACAGTAAAGTAGTTCCAAGTTCTATCTCTATGGTTTGTTTCCTATTGATGTAGCCCTAAGCAGAGACTGTCGCAAATCACTTTCATGGAAAGTGGTTGCCAAGCTTCCAAAAAACTACGAGTTTCCTGAAATCTCAGCACACATTTTTTCACCCAAGTTTGATGACACTTTCAGGTAATGATCAGTAGCCCAATCCGACTTGGCATTCCAAATTTCGTTCCTCTAGGTTAAACCGTTCGTTGGCAGTAACAGTTTTAAATTTTAGGTTTCACTCTGTTTTCTCCTATATGGATACATGTAGTTGGAACTCTAAATCAAACACGGTTTGTGCTAGCTCTTTGAAACTTGACACAATAAAGTAGTTTCAAGTTCTATCTCTATGGTTTGTTTCCTATTGATGTAGCCCTTAGCAGAGACTGTCGCAAATCACTTTCATGGAAAGGGTTTGCCAAGCTTCCAAAAAACTACGAGTTTCCTGAAATCTCAGCACACATTTTTTCACCCAAGCTTGATGACACTTTCAGGTAATGATCAGTACCCCAATCCGACTTGGCATTCCAAATTTCGTTCTTCTAGGTTAAACCGTTCATTGGCAGTAACAGTTTTAATTTTTAGGTTTCACTCTGTTTTCTCCTATATGGATACATGTAGTTGGAACTCTAAAGCAAACACGGTTTGTGCTAGCTCTTTGAAACTTGACACAATAAAGTAGTTCCAAGTTCTATCTCTATGGTTTGTTTCCTATTGATGTAGCCCTAAGCAGAGACTGTCGCAAATCACTTTCATGGAAAGTGGTTGCCAAGCTTCCAAAAAACTACGAGTTTCCTGAAATCTCAGCACACATTTTTTCACCCAAGCTTGATGACACTTTCAGGTAATGATCAGTACCCCAATCCTCCTTGGCTCACCAAATTTCGTTCTTCTAGGTTAAACCGTTCGTTGGCAGTAACAGTTTTAATATTTAGGTTTTACCCTGTTTTCTCCTATATGGATACATGTAGTTAGAACTCTAAATCAAACACGGTTTGTGCTAGCTCTTTGAAACTTGACACAATAAAGTAGTTCCAAGTTCTATCACTATGGTTTGTTTCCTATTGATGTTGCCCTAAGCAGAGATTGTCGCAAATCACTTTCATGGAAAGGGGTTGCCAAGCTTCCAAAAAACAAGAGTTTCCTGAAATCTCAGCACACATTTTTTCACCCAAGCTTGATGACACTTTCAGGTAATGATCAGTACCCCAATCCGACTTGGCATTCCAAATTTCGTTCTTCTAGGACAAACCATTCGTTGGCAGTAACAGTTTTAATTTTTAGGTTTCACTCTGTTTTCTCCTATATGGATACATGTAGTTGGAACTCTAAATCAAACACGGTTTGTGCTAGCTCTTTGAAACTTGACACAATAATGTAGTTCCAAGTTCTATCTCTATGGTTTGTTTCCTATTGATGTAGCCTTAAGCAGAAACTGGCAAGAATCACTTTTATGGAAAGTGGTTGCCAAGCTTCCAAAAAACTACGAGTTTCCTGACATCTCAGCACACATTTTTTCACCCAAGCTTGATGACACTTTCAGGTAATGATCAGTACCCCAATCCCCCTTGGCTCACCAAATTTCGTTCTTCTAGGTGAAACCATTCGTTGGCACTAACAGTTTTAATATTTAGGTTTCCCTCTGTTTTCTCCTATATGGATACATGTAGTTGGAACTCTAAATCAAACACGGTTTGTGCTAGCTCTTTGAAACTTGACACAATAAAGTAGTTCCAAGTTCTATCTCTATGGTTTGTTTCCTATTGATGTAGCCCTAAGCAGAGACTGTCGCAAATCACTTTCATGGAAAGGGGTTGCCAAGCTTCCAAAAAACTACGAGTTTCCTGAAATCTCAGCACACATTTTTTCACCCAAGCTTGATGACACTTTCAGGTAATGATCAGTAGCCCAATCCGACTTGGCATTCCAAATTTCGTTCTTCTAGTTTAAACCGTGCGTTGGCAGTAACAGTTTTAATTTTTAGGTTTCACTCTGTTTTCTCCTATATGGATACATGTAGTTGGAACTCTAAATCAAACACTGTTTGTGCTAGCTCTTTGAAACTTGACACAATAAAGTAGTTCCAAGTTCTATCTCTATGGTTTGTTTCCTATTGATGTAGCCCTAAGCAGAGACTGTCGCAAATCACTTTCATGGAAAAGGGTTGCCAAGCTTCCAAAAAACTATGAGTTTCCTGAAATCTCAGCACACATTTTTTCACCCAAGCTTGATGACACGTTCAGGTAATGATCAGTACCCCAATCCTCCTTGGCTCACCAAATTTCGTTCTTCTAGGTTAAACCGTTCGTTGGCAGTAACAGTTTTAATATTTAGGTTTTACTCTGTTTTCTCCTATATGGATACATGTAGTTGGAACTCTAAATCAAACACGGTTTGTGCTAGCTCTTTGAAACTTGACACAATAAAGTAGTTCCAAGTTCTATCTCTATGGTTTGTTTCCTATTGATGTAGCCCTAAGCAGAGATTGTCGCAAATCACTTTCATGGAAAGGGGTTGCCAAGCTTCCAAAAAACTACGAGTTTCCTGAAATCTCAGCACACATTTTTTCACCCAAGCTTGATGACACTTTCAGGTAATGATCAGTACCCCAATCCGACTTGGCATTCCAAATTTCGTTCTTCTAGGTGAAACCGTTCGTTGGCAGTAACAGTTTTAATTTTTAGGTTTCAATCTGTTTTCTCCTATATGGATACATGTAGTTGGAACTCTAAATCAAACACGGTTTGTGCTAGCTCTTTGAAAGTTGACACAATAAAGTAGTTCCAAGTTCTATCTCTATGGTTTGTTTCCTATTGATGTAGCCCTAAGCAGAGACTGTCGCAAATCACTTTCATGGAAAGGGGTTGCCAAGCTTCCAAAAAACTACGAGTTTCCTGAAATCTCAGCACACATTTTTTCACCCAAGCTTGATGACACTTTCAGGTAATGATCAGTAGCCCAATCCGACTTGGCATTCCAAATTTCGTTCCTCTAGGTTAAACCGTTCGTTGGCAGTAACAGTTTTAATTTTTAGGTTTCACTCTGTTTTCTCCTATATGGATACATGTAGTTGGAACTCTAAAGCAAACACGGTTTGTGCTAGCTCTTTGAAACTTGACACAATAAAGTAGTTCCAAGTTCTATCTCTATGGTTTGTTTCCTATTGATGTAGCCCTAAGCAGAGACTGTCGCAAATCACTTTCATGGAAAGTGGTTGCCAAGCTTCCAAAAAACTACGAGTTTCCTGAAATCTCAGCACACATTTTTTCACCCAAGCTTGATGACACTTTCAGGTAATGATCAGTACCCCAATCCGACTTGGCATTCCAAATTTTGTTCTTCTAGGTTAAACCGTTCGTTGGCAGTAACAGTTTTAATTTTTAGGTTTCACTCTGTTTTCTCCTATATGGATACATGTAGTTGGAACTCTAAAGCAAACACGGTTTGTGCTAGCTCTTTGAAACTTGACACAATAAAGTAGTTCCAAGTTCTATCTCTATGGTTTGTTTCCTATTGATGTAGCCCTAAGCAGAGACTGTCGCAAATCACTTTCATGGAAAGGGGTTGCCAAGCTTCCAAAAAACTACGAGTTTCCTGACATCTCAGCACACATTTTTTCACCCAAGCTTGATGACACTTTCAGGTAATGATCAGTACCCAAATCCTCCTTGGCTCACCAAATTTCGTTCTTCTAGGTTAAACCATTCGTTGGCACTAACAGTTTTAATATTTAGGTTTCCCTCTGTTTTCTCCTATATGGATACATGTAGTTGGAACTCTAAATCAAACTCGGTTTGTGCTAGCTCTTTGAAACTTGACACAATAAAGTAGTTCCAAGTTCTATCTCTATGGTTTGTTTCCTATTGATGTAGCCCTAAGCAGAGACTGTCGCAAAACACTTTCATGGAAAGGGGTTGCCAAGCTTCCAAAAACCTACGAGTTTCCTGAAATCTCAGCACACATTTTTTCACCCAAGCTTGATGACACTTTCAGGTAATGATCAGTACCCCAATCCTCCTTGGCTCACCAAATTTCGTTCTTCTAGGTTAAACCATTCGTTGGCACTATCAGTTTTAATATTTAGGTTTCACTCTGTTTTCTCCTATATGGATACATGTAGTTGGAACTCTAAATCAAACACGGTTTGTGCTAGCTCTTTGAAACTTGACACAATAAAGTAGTTTCAAGTTCTATCTCTATGGTTTGTTTCCTATTGATGTAGCCCTAAGCAGAGACTGTCGCAAATCACTTTCATGGAAAGGGGTTGCCAAGCTTCCAAAAAACTACGAGTTTCCTGAAATCTCAGCACACATTTTTTCACCCAAGCTTGATGACACTTTCAGGTAATGATCAGTACCCCAATCCGACTTGGCATTCCAAATTTCGTTCTTCTAGGTTAAACCGTTCGTTGGCAGTAACAGTTTTAATTTTTAGGTTTCACTCTGTTTTCTCCTATATGGATACATGTAGTTGGAACTCTAAATCAAACACGGTTTGTGCTAGCTCTTTGAAACTTGACACAATAAAGTAGTTCCAAGTTCTATCTCTATGGTTTGTTTCCTATTGATGTAGCCCTAAGCAGAGACTGTCGCAAATCTCTTTCATGGAAAGTGGTTGCCAAGCTTCCAAAAAACTACGAGTTTCCTGAAATCTCAGCACACATTTTTTCACCCAAACTTGATGACACTTTCTGGTAATGATCAGTACCCCAATCCTTCTTGGCTCACCAAATTTCATTCTTCTAGGTTAAACCGTTCGTTGGCAGTAACAGTTTTAATATTTAGGTTTTACTCTGTTTTCTCCTATATGGATACATGTAGTTGGAACTCTAAATCAAACACGGTTTGTGCTAGCTCTTTGAAACTTGACACAATAAAGTAGTTCCAAATTCTATCTCTATGGTTTGTTTCCTATTGATGTAGCCCTAAGCAGAGACTGTCGCAAATCACTTTCATGGAAAGGGGTTGCCAATCTTCCCAAAACCTACGAGTTTCCTGAAATCTCAGCACACATTTTTTCACCCAAGCTTGATGACACTTTCAGGTAATGATCAGTACCCCAATCCGACTTGGCATTCCAAATTTCGTTCTTCTAGGACAATCCATTCGTTGGCAGTAACAGTTTTAATTTTTAGGTTTCACTCTTTTTTCTCCTATATGGATACATGTAGTTGGAACTCTAAATCAAACACGGTTTGTGCTAGCTCTTTGAAACTTGACACAATAATGTAGTTCCAAGTTCTATCTCTATGGTTTGTTTCCTATTGATGTAGCCCTAAGCAGAGACTGGCAAAAATCACTTTTATGAAAAGTGGTTGCCAAGCTTCTAAAAAACTACGAGTTTCCTGACATCTCAGCACACATTTTTTCACCCAAGCTTGATGACACTTTCAGGTAATGATCAGTACCCCAATCCTCCTTGGCTCACCAAATTTCGTTCTTCTAGGTTAAACCATTCGTTGGCACTATCAGTTTTAATATTTAGGTTTCACTCTGTTTTCTCCTATATGGATACATGTAGTTGGAACTCTAAATCAAACACGGTTTGTGCTAGCTCTTTGAAACTTGACACAATAAAGTAGTTCCAAGTTCTATCTCTATGGTTTGTTTCCTATTGATGTAGCCCTAAGCAGAGACTGTCGCAAATCACTTTCATGGAAAGGGGTTGCCAAGCTTCCAAAAAACTACGAGTTTCCTGAAATCTCAGCACACATTTTTTCACCCAAGCTTGATGACACTTTCAGGTAATGATCAGTAGCCCAATCCGACTTGGCATTCCAAATTTCGTTCTTCTAGGTTA
Organism: Spermophilus citellus; assembly: GCF_964194105.1. Classification (NCBI taxonomy): domain Eukaryota; kingdom Metazoa; phylum Chordata; class Mammalia; order Rodentia; family Sciuridae; genus Spermophilus; species Spermophilus citellus. The sequence goes on from NC_138187.1 coordinate 54,864,061, forward strand.
AACCGTGCGTTGGCAGTAACAGTTTTAATTTTTAGGTTTCACTCTGTTTTCTCCTATATGGATACATGTAGTTGGAACTCTAAATCAAACACTGTTTGTGCTAGCTCTTTGAAACTTGACACAATAAAGTAGTTCCAAGTTCTATCTCTATGGTTTGTTTCCTATTGATGTAGCCCTAAGCAGAGACTGTCGCAAATCACTTTCATGGAAAAGGGTTGCCAAGCTTCCAAAAAACTACGAGTTTCCTGAAATCTCAGCACACATTTTTTCACCCAAGCTTGATGACACGTTCAGGTAATGATCAGTACCCCAATCCTCCTTGGCTCACCAAATTTCGTTCTTCTAGGTTAAACCGTTCGTTGGCAGTAACAGTTTTAATATTTAGGTTTCACTCTGTTTTCTCCTATATGGATACATGTAGTTGGAACTCTAAATCAAACACGGTTTGTGCTAGCTCTTTGAAACTTCACAAAATAAAGTAGTTCCAAGTTCTATCTCTATGGTTTGTTTCCTATTGATGTAGCCCTAAGCAGAGACTGTCGCAAATCACTTTCATGGAAAGTGGTTGCCAAGCTTCCAAAAAACTACGAGTTTCCTGAAATCTCAGCACACATTTTTTCACCCAAGCTTGATGACACTTTCAGGTAATGATCAGTAGCCCAATCCGACTTGGCATTCCAAATTTCGTTCTTCTACTTGAAACCGTTCGTTGGCAGTAACAGTTTTAATTTTTAGGTTTCACTCTGTTTTCTCAAATATGGATATATGTAGTTGGAACTCTAAATCAAACACGGTTTGTGCTAGCTCTTTGAAACTTGACACAATAAAGTAGTTCCAAGTTCTATCTCTATGGTTTGTTTCCTATTGATGTAGCCCTAAGCAGAGACTGTCGCAAATCACTTTCATGGAAAGGGGTTGCCAAGCTTCCAAAAAACTACGAGTTTCCTGAAATCTCAGCACACATTTTTTCACCCAAGCTTGATGACACTTTCAGGTAATGATCAGTACCCCAATCCGACTTGGCATTCCAAATTTCGTTCTTCTAGGTTAAACCATTCGTTGGCACTAACAGTTTTAATTTTTAGGTTTCACTCTGTTTTCTCCTATATGGATACATGTAGTTGGAACTCTAAATCAAACACGGTTTGTGCTAGCTCTTTGAAACTTGACACAATAAAGTAGTTCCATGTTCTATCTCTATGGTTTGTTTCCTATTGATGTAGCCCTAAGCAGAGACTGTCGCAAATCACTTTCATGGAAAGGGGTTGCCAAGCTTCCAAAAAACTACGAGTTTCCTGACATCTCAGCACACATTTTTTCACCCAAGCTTGATGACACTTTCAGGTAATGATCAGTACCCAAATCCTCCTTGGCTCACCAAATTTCGTTCTTCTAGGTTAAACCATTCGTTGGCACTAACAGTTTTAATATTTAGGTTTCCCTCTGTTTTCTCCTATATGGATACATGTAGTTGGAACTCTAAATCAAACACGGTTTGTGCTAGCTCTTTGAAACTTGACACAATAAAGTAGTTTCAAGTTCTATCTCTATGGTTTGTTTCCTATTGATGTAGCCCTAAGCAGAGACTGTCGCAAATCACTTTCATGGAAAGGGGTTGCCAAGCTTCCAAAAAACTACGAGTTTCCTGAAATCTCAGCACACATTTTTTCACCCAAGCTTGATGACACTTTCAGGTAATGAACAGTACCCCAATCCGACTTGGCATTCCAAATTTCGTTCTTCTAGGTTAAACCGTTCGTTGGCAGTAACAGTTTTAATTTTTAGGTTTCACTCTGTTTTCTCCTATATGGATACATGTAGTTGGAACTCTAAATCAAACACGGTTTGTGCTAGCTCTTTGAAACTTGACACAATAAAGTAGTTCCAAGTTCTATCTCTATGGTTTGTTTCCTATTGATGTAGCCCTAAGCAGAGACTGTCGCAAATCTTTCATGGAAAGTGGTTGCCAAGCTTCCAAAAAACTACGAGTTTCCTGAAATCTCAGCACACATTTTTTCACCCAAACTTGATGACACTTTCTGGTAATGATCAGTACCCCAATCCTTCTTGGCTCACCAAATTTCGTTCTTCTAGGTTAAACCATTCGTTGGCAGTAACAGTTTTAATATTTAGGTTTTACTCTGTTTTCTCCTATATGGATACATGTAGTTGGAACTCTAAATCAAACACGGTTTGTGCTAGCTCTTTGAAACTTGACACAATAAAGTAGTTCCAAATTCTATCTCTATGGTTTGTTTCCTATTGATGTAGCCCTAAGCAGAGACTGTTGCAAATCACTTTCATGGAAAGGGGTTGCCAAGCTTCCAAACACCTACGAGTTTCCTGAAATCTCAGCACACATTTTTTCACCCAAGCTTGATGACACTTTCAGGTAATGATCAGTAGCCCAATCCCACTTGGCAATCCAAATTTCGTTCTTCTAGGTTAAACCGTGCGTTGGCAGTAACAGTTTTAATATTTAGGTTTCACTCTTTTTTCTCCTATATGGATACATGTAGTTGGAACTCTAAATCAAACACTGTTTGTGCTAGCTCTTTGAAACTTGACACAATAAAGTAGTTCCAAGTTCTATCTCTATGGTTTGTTTCCTATTGATGTAGCCCTAAGCAGAGACTGTCGCAAATCACTTTCATGGAAAAGGGTTGCCAAGCTTCCAAAAAACTACGAGTTTCCTGAAATCTCAGCACACATTTTTTCACCCAAGCTTGATGACAGGTTCAGGTAATGATCAGTACCCCAATCCTCCTTGGCTCACCAAATTTCGTTCTTCTAGGTTAAACCGTTCGTTGGCAGTAACAGTTTTAATATTTAGGTTTTACTCTGTTTTCTCCTATATGGATACATGTAGTTGGAACTCTAAATCAAACACGGTTTGTGCCAGCTCTTTGAAACTTCACAAAATAAAGTAGTTCCAAGTTCTATCTCTATGGTTTGTTTCCTATTGATGTAGCCCTAAGCAGAGACTGTCGCAAATCACTTTCATGGAAAGGGGTTGCCAAGCTTACAAAAAACTACGAGTTTCCTGAAATCTCAGCACACATTTTTTCACCCAAGCTTGATGACACTTTCAGGTAATGATCAGTACCCCAATCCGACTTGGCATTCCAAATTTCGTTCTTCTAGGTGAAACCGTTCGTTGGCAGTAACAGTTTTAATTTTTAGGTTTCACTCTGTTTTCTCCTATATGGATACATGTAGTTGGAACTCTAAATCAAACACGGTTTGTGCTAGCTCTTTGAAACTTGACACAATAAAGTAGTTCCAAGTTCTATCTCTATGGTTTGTTTCCTATTGATGTAGCCCTAAGCAGAGACTGTCGCAAATCACTTTCATAGAAAGGGGTTGCCAAGCTTCCAAAAAACTACGAGTTTCCTGAAATCTCAGCACACATTTTTTCACCCAAGCTTGATGACACTTTCAGGTAATGATCAGTAGCCCAATCCGACTTGGCATTCCAAATTTCGTTCTTCTAGGTTAAACCGTTCGTTGGCAGTAACAGTTTTAATTTTTAGGTTTCACTCTGTTTTCTCCTATATGGATACATGTAGTTGGAACTCTAAATCAAACACGGTTTGTGCTAGCTCTTTGAAACTTGACACAATAAAGTAGTTCCAAGTTCTCTCTCTATGGTTTGTTTCCTATTGATGTAGCCCTAAGCAGAGACTGTCGCAAATCACTTTCATGGAAAGGGGTTGCCAAGCTTCCAAAAAACTACGAGTTTCCTGACATCTCAGCACACATTTTTTCACCCAAGCTTGATGACACTTTCAGGTAATGATCAGTACCCAAATCCTCCTTGGCTCACCAAATTTCGTTCTTCTAGGTTAAACCAATCGTTGGCACTAACAGTTTTAATATTTAGGTTTCCCTCTGTTTTCTCCTATATGGATACATGTAGTTGGAACTCTAAATCAAACACGGTTTGTGCTAGCTCTTTGAAACTTGACACAATAAAGTAGTTCCAAGTTCTATCTCTATGGTTTGTTTACTATTGATGTAGCCCTAATCAGAGACTGTCGCAAATCACTTTCATGGAAAGGGGTTGCCAAGCTTCCAAAAACCTACGAGTTTCCTGAAATCTCAGCACACACTTTTTCACCCAAGCTTGATGACACTTTCAGGTAATGATCAGTAGCCCAATCCGACATGGCATTCCAAATTTCGTTCCTCTAGGTTAAACCGTTCGTTAGCAGTAACAGTTTTGATTTTTAGGTTTCACTCTGTTTTCTCCTATATGGATACATGTAGTTGGAACTCTAAATCAAACACGGTTTGTGCTAGCTCTTTGAAACTTGACACAATAAAGTAGTTTCAAGTTCTATCTCTATGGTTTGTTTCCTATTGATGTAGCCCTAAGCAGAGACTGTCGCAAATCACTTTCATGGAAAGGGGTTGCCAAGCTTCCAAAAAACTACGAGTTTCCTGAAATCTCAGCACACATTTTTTCACCCAAGCTTGATGACACTTTCAGGTAATGATCAGTACCCCAATCCTCCTTGGCTCACCAAATTTCGTTCTTCTAGGTTAAACCGTTCGTTGGCAGTAACAGTTTTAATATTTAGGTTTTAAACTGTTTTCTCCTATATGGATACATGTAGTTGGAACTCTAAATCAAACACGGTTTGTGCTAGCTCTTTGAAACTTCACAAAATAAAGTAGTTCCAAGTTCTATCTCTATGGTTTGTTTCCTATTGATGTAGCCCTAAGCAGAGACTGTCGCAAATCACTTTCATGGAAAGGGGTTGCCAAGCTTCCAAAAAACTACGAGTTTCCTGAAATCTCAGCACACATTTTTTCACCCAAGCTTGATGACACTTTCAGGTAATGATCAGTACCCCAATCGGACTTGGCATTCCAAATTTCGTTCTTCTAGGTGAAACCGTTCGTTGGCAGTAACAGTTTTAATTTTTAGGTTTCACTCTGTTTTCTCCTATATGGATACATGTAGTTGGTACTCTAAATCAAACACGGTTTGTGCTAGCTCTTTGAAACTTGACACAATAAAGTAGTTCCAAGTTCTCTCTCTATGGTTTGTTTCCTATTGATGTAGCCCTAAGCAGAGACTGTCGCAAATCACTTTCATGGAAAGGGGTTGCCAAGCTTCCAAAAAACTACGAGTTTCCTGACATCTCAGCACACATTTTTTCACCCAAGCTTGATGACACTTTCAGGTAATGATCAGTACCCAAATCCTCCTTGGCTCACCAAATTTCGTTCTTCTAGGTTAAACCAATCGTTGGCACTAACAGTTTTAATATTTAGGTTTCCCTCTGTTTTCTCCTATATGGATACATGTAGTTGGAACTCTAAATCAAACACGGTTTGTGCTAGCTCTTTGAAACTTGACACAATAAAGTAGTTCCAAGTTCTATCTCTATGGTTTGTTTACTATTGATGTAGCCCTAATCAGAGACTGTCGCAAATCACTTTCATGGAAAGGGGTTGCCAAGCTTCCAAAAACCTACGAGTTTCCTGAAATCTCAGCACACACTTTTTCACCCAAGCTTGATGACACTTTCAGGTAATGATCAGTAGCCCAATCCGACATGGCATTCCAAATTTCGTTCCTCTAGGTTAAACCGTTCGTTAGCAGTAACAGTTTTGATTTTTAGGTTTCACTCTGTTTTCTCCTATATGGATACATGTAGTTGGAACTCTAAATCAAACACGGTTTGTGCTAGCTCTTTGAAACTTGACACAATAAAGTAGTTTCAAGTTCTATCTCTATGGTTTGTTTCCTATTGATGTAGCCCTAAGCAGAGACTGTCGCAAATCACTTTCATGGAAAGGGGTTGCCAAGCTTCCAAAAACCTACGAGTTTCCGGAAATCTCAGCACACATTTTTTCACCCAGGCTTGATGACACTTTCAGGTAATGATCAGTACCCCAATCCGACTTGGCATTCCAAATTTCGTTCTTCTAGGTTAAACCGTTCATTGGCATTAACAGTTTTAATTTTTAGGTTTCACTCTGTTTTCTCCTATATGGATACATGTAGTTGGAACTCTAAATCAAACACGGTTTGTGCTAGCTCTTTGAAACTTGACACAATAAATTAGTTCCAAGTTCTATCTCTATGGTTTGTTTCCTATTGATGTAGCCCTAAGCAGAGACTGTCGCAAATCACTTTCATGGAAAGGGGTTGCCAAGCTTCCAAAAAACTACGAGTTTCCTGACATCTCAGCACACATTTTTTCACCCAAGCTTGATGACACTTTCAGGTAATGATCAGTACCCAAATCCTCCTTGGCTCACCAAATTTCGTTCTTCTAGGTTAAACCATTCGTTGGCACTAACAGTTTTAATATTTAGGTTTCACTCTGTTTTCTCCAATATGGATACATGTAGTTGGAACTCTAAATCAAACACGGTTTGTGCTAGCTCTTTGAAACTTGACACAATAAAGTAGTTCCAAGTTCTATCTCTATGGTTTGTTTCCTATTGATGTAGCCCTAAGCAGAGACTGTCGCAAATCACTTTCATGGAAAGGGGTTGCCAAGCTTCCAAAAAACTACGAGATTCCTGAAATCTCAGCACACATTTTTTCACCCAAGCTTGATGACACTTTCAGGTAATGATCAGTAGCCCAATCCGACTTGGCATTCCAAATTTCGTTTCTCTAGGTTAAACCGTTCGTTAGCAGTAACAGTTTTAATTTTTAGGTTTCACTCTGTTTTCTCCTATATGGATACATGTAGTTGGAACTCTAAATCAAACACGGTTTGTGCTAGCTCTTTGAAACTTGACACAATAAAGTAGTTCCAAGTTCTATCTCTATGGTTTGTTTCCTATTGATGTAGCCCTAAGCAGAGACTGTCGCAAATCACTTTCATGGAAAGGGGTTGCCAAGCTTCCAAAAAACTACGAGATTCCTGAAATCTCAGCACACATTTTTTCACCCAAGCTTGATGACACTTTCAGGTAATGATCAGTACCCCAATCCTCCTTGGCTCACCAAATTTCGTTTTTCTAGGTTAAACCATTCGTTGGCACTATCAGTTTTAATATGTAGGTTTCACTGTGTTTTCTCCTATATGGATACATGTAGTCGGAACTCTAAATCAAACACGGTTTGTGCTAGCTCTTTGAAACTTGACACAATAAAGTAGTTCTAAGTTCTATCTCTATGGTTTGTTTCCTATTGATGTAGCCCTAAGTAGAGACTGTCGCAAATCACTTTCATGGAAAGGGGTTGCCAAGCTTCCAAAAACCTACGAGTTTCCTGAAATCTCAGCACACATTTTTTCACCCAAGCTTGATGACACTTTCAGGTAATGATCAGTACCCCAATCCTCCTTGGCTCACCAAATTTCGTTCTTCTAGGTTAAACCGTTCGTTGGCAGTAACAGTTTTAATATTTAGGTTTTACTCTGTTTTCTCCTATATGGATACATGTAGTTGGAACTCTAAACCAAACACGGTTTGTGCTAGCTCTTTGAAACTTGACACAATAAAGTAGTTCCAAGTTCTATCTCTATGGTTTGTTTCCTATTGATGTAGCCCTAAGCAGAGATTGTCGCAAATCACTTTCATGGAAAGGGGTTGCCAAGCTTCCAAAAAACTACGAGTTTCCTGAAATCTCAGCACACATTTTTTCACCCAAGCTTGATGACACTTTCAGGTAATGATCAGTACCCCAATCCGTCTTGGCATTCCAAATTTCATTCTTCTAGGACAAACCATTCGTTGGCAGTAACAGTTTAAATTTTTAGGTTTCACTCTGTTTTCTCCTATATGGATACATGTAGTTGGAACTCTAAATCAAACACGGTTTGTGCTAGCTCTTTGAAACTGGACACAATAATGTAGTTCCAAGTTCTATCTCTATGGTTTGTTTCCTATTGATGTAGCCCTAAGCAGAGACTGGCAAAAATCACTTTTATGAAAAGTGGTTGCCAAGCTTCCAAAAAACTACGAGTTTCCTGACATCTCAGCACACATTTTTTCACCCAAGCTTGATGACACTTTCAGGTAATGATCAGTACCCCAATCCTCCTTGGCTCACCAAATTTCGTTCTTCTAGGTTAAACCATTCGTTGGCACTATCAGTTTTAATATTTAGGTTTCACTCTGTTTTCTCCTATATGGATACATGTAGTTGGAACTCTAAATCAAACACGGTTTGTGCTAGCTCTTTGAAACTTGACACAATAAAGTAGTTCTAAGTTCTATCTCTATGGTTTGTTTCCTATTGATGTAGCCCTAAGCAGAGACTGTCGCAAATCACTTTCATGGAAAGGGGTTGCCAAGCTTCCAAAAAGCTACGAGTTTTCTGAAATCTCAGCACACATTTTTTCACCCAAGCTTGATGACACTTTCAGGTAATGATCAGTACCCCAATCCTCCTTGGCTCACCAAATTTCGTTCTTCTAGGTTAAACCGTTCGTTGGCAGTAACAGTTTTAATATTTAGGTTTTACCCTGTTTTCTCCTATATGGATACATGTAGTTGGAACTCTAAATCAAACACGGTTTGTGCTAGCTCTTTGAAAGTTGACACAATAAAGTAGTTCCAAGTTCTATCTCTATGGTTTGTTTCCTATTGATGTAGCCCTAAGCAGAGATTGTCGCAAATCACTTTCATGGAAAGGGGTTGCAAAGCTTCCAAAAAACTACGAGTTTCCTAAAATCACAGCACACATTTTTTCACCCAAGCTTGATGACACTTTCAGGTAATGATCAGTACCCCAATCCGACTTGGCATTCCAAATTTCGTTCTTCTAGGTTAAACCGTTCGTTGGCAGTAACAGTTTTAATTTTTAGGTTTCACTCTGTTTTCTCCTATATGGATACATGTAGTTGGAACTCTAAATCAAACACGGTTTGTGCTAGCTCTTTGAAACTTGACACAATAATGTAGTTCCAAGTTCTATCTCTATGGTTTGTTTCCTATTGATGTAGCCCTAAGCAGAGACTGTCGCAAATCACTTTCATGGAAAGTGGTTGCCAAGCTTCCAAAAAACTACGAGTTTCCTGACATCTCAGCACACATTTTTTCACCCAAGCTTGATGACACTTTCAGGTAATGATCAGTACCCAAATCCTCCTTGGCTCACCAAATTTCGTTCTTCTAGGTTAAACCATTCGTTGGCACTAACAGTTTTAATATTTAGATTTCACTCTGTTTTCTCCTATATGGATACATGTAGTTGGAACTCTAAATCAAAAACGGTTTGTGCTAGCTCTTTGAAACTTGACACAATAAAGTAGTTCCAAGTTATATCTCTATGGTTTGTTTCCTATTGATGTAGCCCTAAGCAGAGACTGTCGCAAATCACTTTCATGGAAAGGGGTTGCCAAGCTTCCAAAAAACTACGAGTTTCCTGAAATCTCAGCACACATTTTTTCACCCAAGCTTGATGACACTTTCAGGTAATGATCAGTACCCCAATCCGACTTGGCATTCCAAATTTCGTTCTTCTAGGTTAAACCGTTCGTTGGCATTAACAGTTTTAATTTTTAGGTTTCACTCTGTTTTCTCCTATATGGATACATGTAGTTGGAACTCTAAATCAAACACGGTTTGTGCTAGCTCTTTGAAACTTGACACAATAAATTAGTTCCAAGTTCTATCTCTATGGTTTGTTTCCTATTGATGTAGCCCTAAGCAGAGACTGTCGCAAATCACTTTCATGGAAAGGGGTTGCCAAGCTTCCAAAAAACTACGAGTTTCCTGACATCTCAGCACACATTTTTTCACCCAAGCTTGATGACACTTTCAGGTAATGATCAGTACCCAAATCCTCCTTGGCTCACCAAATTTCGTTCTTCTAGGTTAAACCATTCGTTGGCACTAACAGTTTTAATATTTAGGTTTCACTCTGTTTTCTCCAATATGGATACATGTAGTTGGAACTCTAAATCAAACACGGTTTGTGCTAGCTCTTTGAAACTTGACACAATAAAGTAGTTCCAAGTTCTATCTCTATGGTTTGTTTCCTATTGATGTAGCCCTAAGCAGAGACTGTCGCAAATCACTTTCATGGAAAGGGGTTGCCAAGCTTCCAAAAAACTACGAGATTCCTGAAATCTCAGCACACATTTTTTCACCCAAGCTTGATGACACTTTCAGGTAATGATCAGTAGCCCAATCCGACTTGGCATTCCAAATTTCGTTTCTCTAGGTTAAACCGTTCGTTAGCAGTAACAGTTTTAATTTTTAGGTTTCACTCTGTTTTCTTCTATATGGATACATGTAGTTGGAACTCTAAATCAAACACGGTTTGTGCTAGCTCTTTGAAACTTGACACAATAAAGTAGTTTCAAGTTCTATCTCTATGGTTTGTTTCCTATTGATGTAGCCCTAAGCAGAGACTGTCGCAAATCACTTTCATGGAAAGGGGTTGCCAAGCTTCCAAAAAACTACGAGTTTCCTAAAATCTCAGCACACATTTTTTCACCCAAGCTTGATGACACTTTCAGGTAATGATCAGTACCCCAATCCGACTTGGCATTCCAAATTTCGTTCTTCTAGGTTAAACCGTTCGTTGGCAGTAACAGTTTTAATTTTTAGGTTTCACTCTGTTTTCTCCTATATGGATACATGTAGTTGGAACTCTAAATCAAACACGGTTTGTGCTAGCTCTTTGAAACTTGACACAATAAAGTAGTTCCAAGTTCTATCTCTATGGTTTGTTTCCTATTGATGTAGCCCTAAGCAGAGACTGTCGCAAATCACTTTCATGGAAAGTGGTTGCCAAGCTTCCAAAAAACTACGAGTTTCCTGACATCTCAGCACACATTTTTTCACCCAAGCTTGATGACACTTTCAGGTAATGATCAGTACCCAAATCCTCCTTGGCTCACCAAATTTCGTTCTTCTAGGTTAAACCATTCGTTGGCACTAACAGTTTTAATATTTAGATTTCACTCTGTTTTCTCCTATATGGATACATGTAGTTGGAACTCTAAATCAAACACGGTTTGTGCTAGCTCTTTGAAACTTGACACAATAAAGTAGTTCCAAGTTCTATCTCTATGGTTTGTTTCCTATTGATGTAGCCCTAAGCAGAGACTGGCAAAAATCACTTTTATGAAAAGTGGTTGCCAAGCTTCCAAAAAACTACGAGTTTCCTGACATCTCAGCACACATTTTTTCACCCAAGCTTGATGACACTTTCAGGTAATGATCAGTACCCCAATCCTCCTTGGCTCACCAAATTTCGTTCTTCTAGGTTAAACCATTCGTTGGCACTATCAGTTTTAATATTTAGGTTTCATACTCTTTTCTCCTATATGGATACATGTAGTTGGAACTCTAAATCAAACACGGTTTGTGCTAGCTCTTTGAAACTTGACACAATAAAGTAGTTCTAAGTTCTATTTCTATGGTTTGTTTCCTATTGATGTAGCCCTAAGCAGAGACTGTCGCAAATCACTTTCATGGAAAGGTGTTGCCAAGCTTCCAAAAAGCTACGAGTTTTCTGAAATCTCAGCACACATTTTTTCACCCAAGCTTGATGACACTTTCAGGTAATGATCAGTACCCCAATCCTCCTTGGCTCACCAAATTTCGTTCTTCTAGGTTAAAACGTTCGTTGGCAGTAACAGTTTTAATATTTAGGTTTTACCCTGTTTTCTCCTATATGGATACATGTAGTTGGAACTCTAAATCAAACACGGTTTGTGCTAGCTCTTTGAAAGTTGACACAATAAAGTAGTTCCAAGTTCTATCTCTATGGTTTGTTTCCTATTGATGTAGCCCTAAGCAGAGATTGTCGCAAATCACTTTCATGGAAAGGGGTTGCAAAGCTTCCAAAAAACTACGAGTTTCCTAAAATCACAGCACACATTTTTTCACCCAAGCTTGATGACACTTTCAGGTAATGATCAGTACCCCAATCCGACTTGGCATTCCAAATTTCGTTCTTCTAGGTTAAACCGTTCGTTGGCAGTAACAGTTTTAATTTTTAGGTTTCACTCTGTTTTCTCCTATATGGATACATGTAGTTGGAACTCTAAATCAAACACGGTTTGTGCTAGCTCTTTGAAACTTGACACAATAATGTAGTTCCAAGTTCTATCTCTATGGTTTGTTTCCTATTGATGTAGCCCTAAGCAGAGACTGTCGCAAATCACTTTCATGGAAAGTGGTTGCCAAGCTTCCAAAAAACTACGAGTTTCCTGACATCTCAGCACACATTTTTTCACCCAAGCTTGATGACACTTTCAGGTAATGATCAGTACCCAAATCCTCCTTGGCTCACCAAATTTCGTTCTTCTAGGTTAAACCATTCGTTGGCACTAACAGTTTTAATATTTAGATTTCACTCTGTTTTCTCCTATATGGATACATGTAGTTGGAACTCTAAATCAAAAACGGTTTGTGCTAGCTCTTTGAAACTTGACACAATAAAGTAGTTCCAAGTTATATCTCTATGGTTTGTTTCCTATTGATGTAGCCCTAAGCAGAGACTGTCGCAAATCACTTTCATGGAAAGGGGTTGCCAAGCTTCCAAAAAACTACGAGTTTCCTGAAATCTCAGCACACATTTTTTCACCCAAGCTTGATGACACTTTCAGGTAATGATCAGTACCCCAATCCGACTTGGCATTCCAAATTTCGTTCTTCTAGGTTAAACCGTTCGTTGGCATTAACAGTTTTAATTTTTAGGTTTCACTCTGTTTTCTCCTATATGGATACATGTAGTTGGAACTCTAAATCAAACACGGTTTGTGCTAGCTCTTTGAAACTTGACACAATAAATTAGTTCCAAGTTCTATCTCTATGGTTTGTTTCCTATTGATGTAGCCCTAAGCAGAGACTGTCGCAAATCACTTTCATGGAAAGGGGTTGCCAAGCTTCCAAAAAACTACGAGTTTCCTGACATCTCAGCACACATTTTTTCACCCAAGCTTGATGACACTTTCAGGTAATGATCAGTACCCAAATCCTCCTTGGCTCACCAAATTTCGTTCTTCTAGGTTAAACCATTCGTTGGCACTAACAGTTTTAATATTTAGGTTTCACTCTGTTTTCTCCAATATGGATACATGTAGTTGGAACTCTAAATCAAACACGGTTTGTGCTAGCTCTTTGAAACTTGACACAATAAAGTAGTTCCAAGTTCTATCTCTATGGTTTGTTTCCTATTGATGTAGCCCTAAGCAGAGACTGTCGCAAATCACTTTCATGGAAAGGGGTTGCCAAGCTTCCAAAAAACTACGAGATTCCTGAAATCTCAGCACACATTTTTTCACCCAAGCTTGATGACACTTTCAGGTAATGATCAGTAGCCCAATCCGACTTGGCATTCCAAATTTCGTTTCTCTAGGTTAAACCGTTCGTTAGCAGTAACAGTTTTAATTTTTAGGTTTCACTCTGTTTTCTCCTATATGGATACATGTAGTTGGAACTCTAAATCAAACACGGTTTGTGCTAGCTCTATGAAACTTGACACAATAAAGTAGTTTCAAGTTCTATCTCTATGGTTTGTTTCCTATTGATGTAGCCCTAATCAGAGACTGTCGCAAATCACTTTCATGGAAAGGGGTTGCCAAGCTTCCAAAAAACTACGAGTTTCCTAAAATCTCAGCACACATTTTTTCACCCAAGCTTGATGACACTTTCAGGTAATGATCAGTACCCCAATCCGACTTGGCATTCCAAATTTCGTTCTTCTAGGTTAAACCGTTCGTTGGCAGTAACAGTTTTAATTTTTAGGTTTCACTCTGTTTTCTCCTATATGGATACATGTAGTTGGAACTCTAAATCAAACACGGTTTGTGCTAGCTCTTTGAAACTTGACACAATAAAGTAGTTCCAAGTTCTATCTCTATGGTTTGTTTCCTATTGATGTAGCCCTAAGCAGAGACTGTCGCAAATCACTTTCATGGAAAGTGGTTGCCAAGCTTCCAAAAAACTACGAGTTTCCTGACATCTCAGCACACATTTTTTCACCCAAGCTTGATGACACTTTCAGGTAATGATCAGTACCCAAATCCTCCTTGGCTCACCAAATTTCGTTCTTCTAGGTTAAACCATTCGTTGGCACTAACAGTTTTAATATTTAGATTTCACTCTGTTTTCTCCTATATGGATACATGTAGTTGGAACTCTAAATCAAACACGGTTTGTGCTAGCTCTTTGAAACTTGACACAATAAAGTAGTTCCAAGTTCTATCTCTATGGTTTGTTTCCTATTGATGTAGCCCTAAGCAGAGACTGTCGCAAATCACTTTCATGGAAAGGGGTTGCCAAGCTTCCAAAAAACTACGAGATTCCTGAAATCTCAGCTCACATTTTTTCACCCAAGCTTGATGACACTTTCAGGTAATGATCAGTACCCCAATCCGACTTGGCATTCCAAATTTCATTCTTCTAGGACAAACCATTCGTTGGCAGTAACAGTTTTAATTTTTAGGTTTCACTCTGTTTTCTCCTATATGGATACATGTAGTTGGAACTCTAAATCAAACACGGTTTGTGCTAGCTCATTGAAACTTGACACAATAATGTAGTTCCAAGTTCTATCTCTATGGTTTGTTTCCTATTGATGTAGCCCTAAGCAGAGACTGGCAAAAATCACTTTTATGAAAAGTGGTTGCCAAGCTTCCAAAAAACTACGAGTTTCCTGACATCTCAGCACACATTTTTTCACCCAAGCTTGATGACACTTTCAGGTAATGATCAGTACCCCAATCCTCCTTGGCTCACCAAATTTCGTTCTTCTAGGTTAAACCATTCGTTGGCACTATCAGTTTTAATATGTAGGTTTCACTCTGTTTTCTCCTATATGGATACATGTAGTCGGAACTCTAAATCAAACACGGTTTGTGCTAGCTCTTTGAAACTTGACACAATAAAGTAGTTCTAAGTTCTATCTCTATGGTTTGTTTCCTATTGATGTAGCCCTAAGTAGAGACTGTCGCAAATCACTTTCATTGAAAGGGGTTGCCAAGCTTCCAAAAACCTACGAGTTTCCTGAAATCTCAGCACACATTTTTTCACCCAAGCTTGATGACACTTTCAGGTAATGATCAGTACCCCAATCCTCCTTGGCTCACCAAATTTCGTTCTTCTAGGTTAAACCGTTCGTTGGCAGTAACAGTTTTAATATTTAGGTTTTACTCTGTTTTCTCCTATATGGATACATGTAGTTGGAACTCTAAACCAAACACGGTTTGTGCTAGCTCTTTGAAACTTGACACAATAAAGTAGTTCCAAGTTCTATCTCTATGGTTTGTTTCCTATTGATGTAGCCCTAAGCAGAGATTGTCGCAAATCACTTTCATGGAAAGGGGTTGCCAAGCTTCCAAAAAACTACGAGTTTCCTGACATCTCAGCACACATTTTTTCACCCAAGCTTGATGACACTTTCAGGTAATGATCAGTACCCCAATCCGTCTTGGCATTCCAAATTTCATTCTTCTAGGACAAACCATTCGTTGGCAGTAACAGTTTAAATTTTTAGGTTTCACTCTGTTTTCTCCTATATGGATACATGTAGTTGGAACTCTAAATCAAACACGGTTTGTGCTAGCTCTTTGAAACTTGACACAATAAAGTAGTTCCAAGTTCTATCTCTATGGTTTGTTTCCTATTGATGTAGCCCTAAGCAGAGATTGTCGCAAATCACTTTCATGGAAAGGGGTTGCAAAGCTTCCAAAAAACTACGAGTTTCCTAAAATCACAGCGCACATTTTTTCACCCAAGCTTGATGACACTTTCAGGTAATGATCAGTACCCCAATCCGACTTGGCATTCCAAATTTCGTTCTTCTAGGTTAAACCGTTCGTTGGCAGTAACAGTTTTAATTTTTAGGTTTCACTCTGTTTTCTCCTATATGGATACATGTAGTTGGAACTCTAAATCAAACACGGTTTGTGCTAGCTCTTTGAAACTTGACACAATAAAGTAGTTCCAAGTTCTATCTCTATGGTTTGTTTCCTATTGATGTAGCCCTAAGCAGAGACTGTCGCAAATCACTTTCATGGAAAGTGGTTGCCAAGCTTCCAAAAAACTACGAGTTTCCTGACATCTCAGCACACATTTTTTCACCCAAGCTTGATGACACTTTCAGGTAATGATCAGTACCCAAATCCTACTTGGCTCAACAAACTTCGTTCTTCTAGGTTAAACCATTCGTTGGCACTAACAGTTTTAATATTTAGATTTCACTCTGTTTTCTCCTATATGGATACATGTAGTTGGAACTCTAAATCAAAAACGGTTTGTGCTAGCTCTTTGAAACTTGACACAATAAAGTAGTTCCAAGTTATATCTCTATGGTTTGTTTCCTATTGATGTAGCCCTAAGCAGAGACTGTCGCAAATCACTTTCATGGAAAGGGGTTGCCAAGCTTCCAAAAAACTACGAGTTTCCTGAAATCTCAGCACACATTTTTTCACCCAAGCTTGATGACACTTTCAGGTAATGATCAGTAGCCCAATCTGACTTGGCATTCCAAATTTCGTTCCTCTAGGTTAAACCGTTCGTTAGCAGTAACAGTTTTAATTTTTAGGTTTCACTCTGTTTTCTCATATATGGATACATGTAGTTGGAACTCTAAATCAAACACGGTTTGTGCTAGCTCTTTGAAACTTGACACAATAAAGTAGTTCCAAGTTCTATCTCTATGGTTTGTTTCCTATTGATGTAGCCCTAAGCAGAGACTGTCGCAAATCACTTTCATGGAAAGTGGTTGCCAAGCTTCCTAAAAACTACGAGTTTCCTGACATCTCAGCACACATTTTTTCACCCAAGCTTGATGACACTTTCAGGTAATGATCAGTACCCCAATCCTCCTTGGCTCACCAAATTTCGTTCTTCTAGGTTAAACCGTTCGTTGGCAGTAACAGTTTTAATATTTAGGTTTCACTCTGTTTTCTCCTATATGGATACATGTAGTTGGAACTCTAAATCAAACACGGTTTGTGCTAGCTCTTTGAAACTTGACACAATAAAGTAGTTCCAAGTTCTATCTCTATGGTTTGTTTCCTATTGATGTAGCCCTAAGCAGAGACTGTCGCAAATCACTTTCATGGAAAGTGGTTGCCAAGCTTCCTAAAAACTACGAGTTTCCTGACATCTCAGCACACATTTTTTCACCCAACCTTGATGACACTTTCAGGTAATGATCAGTACCCCAATCCTCCTTGGCTCACCAAATTTCGTTCTTCTAGGTTAAACCGTTCGTTGGCAGTAACAGTTTTAATATTTAGGTTTCACTCTGTTTTCTCCTATATGGATACATGTAGTTGGAACTCTAAATCAAACACGGTTTGTGCTAGCTCTTTGAAACTTGACACAATAAAGTAGTTCCAAGTTCTATCTCTATGGTTTGTTTCCTATTGATGTAGCCCTAAGCAGAGATTGTCGCAAATCACTTTCATGGAAAGGGGTTGCCAAGCTTCCAAAAAACTACGAGTTTCCTGAAATCTCAGCACACATTTTTTCACCCAAGCTTGATGACACTTTCAGGTAATGATAAGTACCCCAATCCGACTTGGCATTCCAAATTTCATTCTTCTAGGACAAACCGTTCGTTGGCAGTAACAGTTTTAATTTTTAGGTTTCACTCTGTTTTCTCCTATATGGATACATGTAGTTGGAACTCTAAATCAAACACTGTTTGTGCTAGCTCTTTGAAACTTGACACAATAATGTAGTTCCAAGTTCTATCTCTATGGTTTGTTTCCTATTGATGTAGCCCTAAGCAGAGACTGGCAAAAATCACTTTTATGAAAAGTGGTTGCCAAGCTTCCAAAAAACTACGAGTTTCCTGACATCTCAGCACACATTTTTTCACCCAAGCTTGATGACACTTTCAGGTAATGATCAGAACCCCAATCCTCCTTGGCTCACCAAATTTCGTTCTTCTAGGTTAAACCATTCGTTGGCACTATCAGTTTTAATATTTAGGTTTCACTCTGTTTTCTCCTATATGGATACATGTAGTTGGAACTCTAAATCAAACACGGTTTGTGCTAGCTCTTTGTAACTTGACACAATAAAGTAGTTCCAAGTTCTATCTCTATTGTTTGTTTCCTATTGATGTAGCCCTAAGCAGAGACTGTCGCAAATCACTTTCATGGAAAGGGGTTGCCAAGCTTCCAAAAACCTACGAGTTTCCTGAAATCTCAGCACACATTTTTTCACCCAAGCTTGATGACACTTTCAGGTAATGATCAGTACCCCAATCCTCCTTGGCTCACCAAATTTCCTTCTTCTAGGTTAAACCATTCGTTGGCAGTAACAGTTTTAATATTTAGGTTTTACTCTGTTTTCTCCTATATGGATACATGTAGTTGGAACTCTAAATCAAACACGGTTTGTGCTAGCTCTTTGAAACTTGACACAATAAAGTAGTTCCAAGTTCTATCTCTATGGTTTGTTTCCTATTGATGTAGCCCTAAGCAGAGATTGTCGCAAATCACTTTCATGGAAAGGGGTTGCCAAGCTTCCAAAAAACTACGAGTTTCCTGAAATCTCAGCACACATTTTTTCACCCAAGCTTGATGACACTTTCAGGTAATGATCAGTACCCCAATCCGACTTGGCATTCCAAATTTCATTCTTCTAGGACAAACCATTCGTTGGCAGTAACAGTTTTAATTTTTAGGTTTCACTCTGTTTTCTCCTATATGGATACATGTAGTTGGAACTCTAAATCAAACACGGTTTGTGCTAGCTCTTTGAAACTTGACACAATAATGTAGTTCCAAGTTCTATCTCTATGGTTTGTTTCCTATTGATGTAGCCCTAAGCAGAGACTGGCAAAAATCACTTTTATGAAAAGTGGTTGCCAAGCTTCCAAAAAACTACGAGTTTCCTGACATCTCAGCACACATTTTTTTCACCCAAGCTTGATGACACTTTCAGGTAATGATCAGTACCCCAATCCTCCTTGGCTCACCAAATTTCCTTCTTCTAGGTTAAACCATTCGTTGGCAGTAACAGTTTTAATATTTAGGTTTTACTCTGTTTTCTCCTATATGGATACATGTAGTTGGAACTCTAAATCAAACACGGTTTGTGCTAGCTCTTTGAAACTTGACACAATAAAGTAGTTCCAAGTTCTATCTCTATGGTTTGTTTCCTATTGATGTAGCCCTAAGCAGAGATTGTCGCAAATCACTTTCATGGAAAGGGGTTGCCAAGCTTCCAAAAAACTACGAGTTTCCTGAAATCTCAGCACACATTTTTTCACCCAAGCTTGATGACACTTTCAGGTAATGATCAGTACCCCAATCCGACTTGGCATTCCAAATTTCATTCTTCTAGGACAAACCGTTCGTTGGCAGTAACAGTTTTAATTTTTAGGTTTCACTCTGTTTTCTCCTATATGGATACATGTAGTTGGAACTCTAAATCAAACACGGTTTGTGCTAGCTCTTTGAAACTTGACACAATAAAGTAGTTCCAAGTTCTATCTCTATGGTTTGTTTCCTATTGATGTAGCCCTAAGCAGAGACTGTCGCAAATCACTTTCATGGAAAGTGGTTGCCAAGCTTCCTAAAAACTACGAGTTTCCTGACATCTCAGCACACATTTTTTCACCCAACCTTGATGACACTTTCAGGTAATGATCAGTACCCCAATCCTCCTTGGCTCACCAAATTTCGTTCTTCTAGGTTAAACCGTTCGTTGGCAGTAACAGTTTTAATATTTAGGTTTCACTCTGTTTTCTCCTATATGGATACATGTAGTTGGAACTCTAAATCAAACACGGTTTGTGCTAGCTCTTTGAAACTTGACACAATAAAGTAGTTCCAAATTCTATCTCTATGGTTTGTTTCCTATTGATGTAGCCCTAAGCAGAGATTGTCGCAAATCACTTTCATGGAAAGGGGTTGCCAAGCTTCCAAAAAACTACGAGTTTCCTGAAATCTCAGCACACATTTTTTCACCCAAGCTTGATGACACTTTCAGGTAATGATAAGTACCCCAATCCGACTTGGCATTCCAAATTTCATTCTTCTAGGACAAACCGTTCGTTGGCAGTAACAGTTTTAATTTTTAGGTTTCACTCTGTTTTCTCCTATATGGATACATGTAGTTGGAACTCTAAATCAAACACTGTTTGTGCTAGCTCTTTGAAACTTGACACAATAATGTAGTTCCAAGTTCTATCTCTATGGTTTGTTTCCTATTGATGTAGCCCTAAGCAGAGACTGGCAAAAATCACTTTTATGAAAAGTGGTTGCCAAGCTTCCAAAAAACTACGAGTTTCCTGACATCTCAGCACACATTTTTTCACACAAGCTTGATGACACTTTCAGGTAATGATCAGAACCCCAATCCTCCTTGGCTCACCAAATTTCGTTCTTCTAGGTTAAACCATTCGTTGGCACTATCAGTTTTAATATTTAGGTTTCACTCTGTTTTCTCCTATATGGATACATGTAGTTGGAACTCTAAATCAAACACGGTTTGTGCTAGCTCTTTGTAACTTGACACAATAAAGTAGTTCCAAGTTCTATCTCTATTGTTTGTTTCCTATTGATGTAGCCCTAAGCAGAGACTGTCGCAAATCACTTTCATGGAAAGGGGTTGCCAAGCTTCCAAAAACCTACGACTTTCCTGAAATCTCAGCACACATTTTTTCACCCAAGCTTGATGACACTTTCAGGTAATGATCAGTACCCCAATCCTCCTTGGCTCACCAAATTTCCTTCTTCTAGGTTAAACCATTCGTTGGCAGTAACAGTTTTAATATTTAGGTTTTACTCTGTTTTCTCCTATATGGATACATGTAGTTGGAACTCTAAATCAAATACGGTTTGTGCTAGCTCTTTGAAACTTGACACAATAAAGTAGTTCCAAGTTCTATCTCTATGGTTTGTTTCCTATTGATGTAGCCCTAAGCAGAGATTGTCGCAAATCACTTTCATGGAAAGGGGTTGCCAAGCTTCCAAAAAACTACGAGTTTCCTGAAATCTCAGCACACATTTTTTCACCCAAGCTTGATGACACTTTCAGGTAATGATCAGTACCCCAATCCGACTTGGCATTCCAAATTTCATTCTTCTAGGACAAACCATTCGTTGGCAGTAACAGTTTTAATTTTTAGGTTTCACTCTGTTTTCTCCTATATGGATACATGTAGTTGGAACTCTAAATCAAACACGGTTTGTGCTAGCTCTTTGAAACTTGACACAATAATGTAGTTCCAAGTTCTATCTCTATGGTTTGTTTCCTATTGATGTAGCCCTAAGCAGAGACTGGCAAAAATCACTTTTATGAAAAGTGGTTGCCAAGCTTCCAAAAAACTACGAGTTTCCTGACATCTCAGCACACATTTTTTTCACCCAAGCTTGATGACACTTTCAGGTAATGATCAGTACCCCAATCCTCCTTGGCTCACCAAATTTCGTTCTTCTAGGTTAAACCATTCGTTGGCAGTAACAGTTTTAATTTTTAGGTTTCACTCTGTTTTCTCCTATATGGATACATGTAGTTGGAACTCTAAATCAAACACGGTTTGTGCTAGCTCTTTGAAACTTGACACAATAAAGTAGTTCCAAGATCTATCTCTATGGTTTGTTTCCTATTGATGTAGCCCTAAGCAGAGACTATCGCAAATCACTTTCATGGAAAGGGGTTGCCAAGCTTCCAAAAAACTACGAGTTTCCTGAAATCTCAGCACACATTTTTTCACCCAAGCTTGATGACACTTTCAGGTAATGATCAGTAGCCCAATCTGACTTGGCATTCCAAATTTCGTTCTTCTAGGTTAAACCGTTCGTTGGCAGTAACAGTTTTAATTTTTAGGTTTCACTCTGTTTTCTCCTATATGGATACATGTAGTTGGAACTCTAAATCAAACACGGTTTGTGCTAGCTCTTTGAAACTTGACACAATAATGTAGTTCCAAGTTCTATCTCTATGGTTTGTTTCCTATTGATGTAGCCCTAAGCAGAGACTGGCAAAAATCACTTTTATGAAAAGTGGTTGCCAAGTTTCCAAAAAACTACGAGTTTCCTGACATCTCAGCACACATTTTTTCACCCAAGCTTGATGACACTTTCAGGTAATGATCAGTAGCCCAATCCGAATTGGCATTCCAAATTTCATTCTTCTAGGTTAAACCGTTCGTTGGCATTAACAGTTTTAATTTTTAGGTTTCACTCTGTTTTCTCCTATATGGATACATGTAGTTGGAACTCTAAATCAAACACTGTTTGTGCTAGCTCTTTGAAACTTGACACAATAAAGTAGTTCCAAGTTCTATCTCTATGGTTTGTTTCCTATTGATGTAGCCCTAAGCAGAGACTGACGCAAATCACTTTCATGGAAAAGGGTTGCCAAGCTTCCAAAAAACGAGTTTCCTGAAATCTCAGCACACATTTTTTCAGCCAAGCTTGATGACACGTTCAGGTAATGATCAGTACCCCAATCCTCTTTGGCTCACCAAATTTCGTTCTTCTAGGTTAAACCGTTCGTTGGCAGTAACAGTTTTAATATTTAGGTTTTACTCTGTTTTCTCCTATATGGATACATGTAGTTGGAACTCTAAATCAAACACGGTTTGTGCTAGCTCTTTGAAACTTCACAAAATAAAGTAGTTCCAAGTTCTATCTCTATGGTTTGTTTCCTATTGATGTAGCCCTAAGCAGAGACTGTCGCAAATCACTTTCATGAAAAGGGGTTGCCAAGCTTCCAAAAAACTACGAGTTTCCTGAAATCTCAGCACACATTTTTTCACCCAAGCTTGATGACACTTTCAGGTAATAATCAGTACCCCAATCGGACTTGGCATTCCAAATTTCGTTCTTCTAGGAGAAACCGTTCGTTGGCAGTAACAGTTTTAATTTTTAGGTTTCACTCTGTTTTCTCCTATATGGATACATGTAGTTGGAACTCTAAATCAAACACGGTTTGTGCTAGCTCTTTGAAACTTGACACAATAAAGTAGTTCCAAGTTCTATCTCTATGGTTTGTTTCCTATTGATGTAGCCCTAAGCAGAGACTGTCGCAAATCACTTTCATGGAAAGGGGTTGCCAAGCTTCCAAAAAACTACGAGTTTCCTGAAATCTCAGCACACATTTTTTCACCCAAGCTTGATGACACTTCCAGGTAAGGATCAGTACCCCAATCCGACTTCGCATTCCAAATTTCATTCTTCTAGGACAGACCATTCGTTGGCAGTAACAGTTTTAATTTTTAGTTTTCACTCTGTTTTCTCCTATATGGATACATGTAGTTGGAACTCTAAATCAAACACGGTTTGTGCTAGCTCTTAGAAACTTGACACAATAATGTAGTTCAAAGTTCTATCTCTATGGTTTGTTTCCTATTGATGTAGCCCTAAGCAGAGACTGGCAAAAATCACTTTTATGAAAAGTGGTTGCCTAGCTTCCAAAAAACTACGAGTTTCCTGAAATCTCAGCACACATTTTTTCACCCAAGCTTGATGACACTTTCAGGTAATGATCAGTACCCCAATCCTCCTTGGCTCACCAAATTTCGTTCTTCTAGGTTAAACCATTCGTTGGCACTATCAGTTTTAATATTTAGGTTTCACTCTGTTTTCTCCTATATGGATACATGTAGTTGGAACTCTAAATCAAACACGGTTTGTGCTAGCTCTTTGAAACTTGACACAATAAAGTAGTTCCAAGTTCTACCTCTATGGTTTGTTTCCTATTGATGTAGCCCTAAGCAGAGACTGTCGCAAATCACTTTCATGGAAAGGGGTTGCCAAGCTTCCAAAAAACTACGAGTTTCCTGAAATCTCAGCACACATTTTTTCACCCAAGCTTGATGACACTTTCAGGTAATGATCAGTAGCCCAATCCGACTTGGCATTCCAAATTTCGTTCTTCTAGGTTAAACCGTTCGTTGGCAGTAACAGTTTTAATTTTTAGGTTTCACTCTGTTTTCTCCTATATGGATACATGTAGTTGGAACTCTAAATCAAATACTGTTTTTGCTAGCTCTTTGAAACTTCACAAAATAAAGTAGTTCCAAGTTCTATCTCTATGGTTTGTTTCCTATTGATGTAGCCCTAAGCAGAGACTGTCGCAAATCACTTTCATGGAAAGGGGTTGCCAACCTTCCAAGAAACTACGAGTTTCCTGAAATCTCAGCACACATTTTTTCAAACAAGCTTGATGACACTTTCAGGTAATGATCAGTACCCCAATCCGACTTGGCATTCTAAATTTCGTTCTTCTAGGTGAAAC
The DNA here is from genome assembly GCF_964194105.1 of Spermophilus citellus. Taxonomy (NCBI): domain Eukaryota; kingdom Metazoa; phylum Chordata; class Mammalia; order Rodentia; family Sciuridae; genus Spermophilus; species Spermophilus citellus. Next base: position 54,888,211 of record NC_138187.1, read on the forward strand.
CGTTCGTTGGCAGTAACAGTTTTAATTTTTAGGTTTCACTCTGTTTTCTCCTATATGGATACGTGTAGTTGGAACTCTAAATCAAACATGGTTTGTGCTAGCTCTTTGAAACTTGACACAATAAAGTAGTTCCAAGTTCTATCTCTATGGTTTGTTTCCTATTGATGTAGCCCTAAGCAGAGACTGGCAAAAATCACTTTTATGAAAAGTGGTTGCCAAGGTTCCAAAAAACTACGAGTTTCCTGACATCACAGCACACATTTTTTCACCCAAGCTTGATGACACTTTCAGGTAATGATCAGTACCCAAATCCTCCTTGGCTCACCAAATTTTGTTCTTCTAGGTTAAACCATTCGTTGGCACTAACAGTTTTAATATTTAGGTTTCACTCTGTTTTCTCCTATATGGATACATGTAGTTGGAACTCTAAATCAAACACGGTTTGTGCTAGCTCTTTGAAACTTGACACAATAAAGTAGTTCCAAGTTCTATCTCTATGGTTTGTTTCCTATTGATGTAGCCCTAAGCAGAGACTGTCGCAAATCACTTTCATGGAAAGGGGTTGCCAAGCTTCCAAAAAACTACGAGTTTCCTGAAATCTCAGCACACATTTTTTCACCCAGGCTTGATGACACTTTCAGGTAATGATCAGTAGCCCAATCCTACTTGGCATTCCAAATTTCGTTCTTCTAGGTTAAACCGTTCGTTGGCAGTAACAGTTTTAATTTTTAGGTTTCACTCTGTTTTCCCCTATATGGATACATGTAGTTGGAACTCTAAATCAAACACGGTTTGTGCTAGCTCTTTGAAACTTGACACAATAAAGTAGTTCCAACTTCTATCTCTATGGTTTGTTTCCTATTGATGTAGCCCTAAGCAGAGAGTGTCGCAAATCACTTTCATGGAAAGTGGTTGCCAAGGTTCCAAAAAACTACGAGTTTCCTGAACTCTCAGCACACATTTTTTCACCCAAGCTTGATGACACTTTCAGGTAATGATCAGTACCCCAATCCTCCTTGGCTCACCAAATTTCGTTCTTCTAGGTTAAACCGTTCGTTGGCAGTAACAGTTTTAATATTTAGGTTTTACTCTGTTTTCTCCTATATGGATACATGTAGTTGGAACTCTAAATCAAACACGGTTTGTGCTAGCTCTTTGAAACTTCACAAAATAAAGTAGTTCCAAGTTCTATCTCTATGGTTTGTTTCCTATTGATGTAGCCCTAAGCAGAGACTGTCGCAAATCACTTTCATGGAAAGGGGTTGCCAAGCTTCCAAAAAACTACGAGTTTCCTGAAATCTCAGCACACATTTTTTCACCCAAGCTTGATGACACTTTCAGGTAATGATCAGTACCCCAATCCGACTTGGCATTCCAAATTTCGTTCATCTAGGACAAACCATTCGTTGGCAGTAACAGTTTTAATTTTTAGGTTTCACTCTGTTTTCTCCTATATGGATACATGTAGTTGGAACTCTAAATCAAACACGGTTTGTGCTAGCTCTTTGAAACTTGACACAATAATGTAGTTCCAAGTTCTATCTCTATGGTTTGTTTCCTATTGATGTAGCCCTAAGCAGAGACTGTCGCAAATCACTTTCATGGAAAGGGGTTGCCAAGCTTCCAAAAAACTACGAGTTTCCTGAAATCTCAGCACACATTTTTTCACCCAAGCTTGATGACACTTTCAGGTAATGATCAGTACCCCAATCCGACTTGGCATTCCAAATTTCGTTCATCTAGGACAAACCATTCGTTGGCAGTAACAGTTTTAATTTTTAGGTTTCACTCTGTTTTCTCCTATATGGATACATGTAGTTGGAACTCTAAATCAAACACGGTTTGTGCTAGCTCTTTGAAACTTGACACAATAATGTAGTTCCAAGTTCTATCTCTATGGTTTGTTTCCTATTGATGTAGCCCTAAGCAGAGACTGGCAAAAATCACTTTTATGGAAAGTGGTTGCCAAGCTTCCAAAAAACTACGAGTTTCCTGAAATCTCAGCACACATTTTTTCACCCAAGCTTGATGACACTTTCAGGTAATGATCAGTACCCCAATCGGACTTGGCATTCCAAATTTCGTTTTTCTAGGTGAAACCGTTCGTTGGCAGTAACAGTTTTAATTTTTAGGTTTCACTCTGTTTTCTCCTATATGGATACATGTAGTTGGAACTCTAAATCAAACACGGTTTGTGCTAGCTCTTTGAAACTTGACACAATAAAGTAGTTCAAAGTTCTATCTCTATGGTTTGTTTCCTATTGATGTAGCCCTAAGCAGAGACTGTCGCAAATCACTTTCATGGAAAGGGGTTGCCAAGCTTCCAAAAAACTACGAGTTTCCTGAAATCTCAGCACACATTTTTTCACCCAAGCTTGATGACAATTTCAGGTAATGATCAGTACCCCAATCCGACTTGGCATTCCAAATTTCGTTCTTCTAGGTTAAACCATTCGTTGGCAGTAACAGTTTTAATTTTCAGGTTTCACTCTGTTTTCTCCTATATGGATACATGTAGTTGGAACTCTAAATCAAACACGGTTTGTGCTAGCTCTTTGAAACTTGACACAATAAAGTAGTTCCAAGTTCTATCTTTATGGTTTGTTTCCTATTGATGTAGCCCTAAGCAGAGACTGTCGCAAATCACTTTCATGGAAAGGGGTTGCCAAGCTTCCAAAAAACTACGAGTTTCCTGAAATCTCAGCACACATTTTTTCACCCAAGCTTGATGACACTTTCAGGTAATGATCAGTACCCCAATCTGACTTGGCATTCCAAATTTCGTTCTTCTAGGTTAAACCATTCGTTGGCAGTAACAGTTTTAATTTTTAGGTTTCACTCTGTTTTCTCCTATATGGATACATGTAGTTGGAACTCTAAATCAAACACGGTTTGTGCTAGCTCTTTGAAACTTGACACAATAAAGTAGTTCCAAGTTCTATCTCTATGGTTTGTTTCCTATTGATGTAGCCCTAAGCAGAGACTGGCAAAAATCACTTTTATGGAAAGTGGTTGCCAAGCTTCCAAAAAACTACGAGTTTCCTGACATCTCAGCACACATTTTTTCACCCAAGCGTGATGACACTTTCAGGTAATGATCAGTACCCAAATCCTCCTTGGCTCACCAAATTTCGTTCTTCTAGGTTAAACCATTCGTTGGCAGTAACAGTTTTAATTTTCAGGTTTCACTCTGTTTTCTCCTATATGGATACATGTAGTTGGAACTCTAAATCAAACACGGTTTGTGCTAGCTCTTTGAAACTTGACACAATAAAGTAGTTCCAAGTTCTATCTCTATGGTTTGTTTCCTATTGATGTAGCCCTAAGCAGAGACTGTCGCAAATCACTTTCATGGAAAGGGGTTGCCAAGCTTCCAAAAAACTACGAGTTTCCTGAAATCTCAGCACACATTTTTTCACCCAAGCTTGATGACACTTCCAGGTAATGATCAGTACCCCAATCCGACTTGGCATTCCAAATTTCGTTCTTCTAGGTTAAACCATTCGTTGGCAGTAACAGTTTTAATTTTTAGGTTTCACTCTGTTTTCTCCTATATGGATACATGTAGTTGGAACTCTAAATCAAACACGGTTTGTGCTAGCTCTTTGAAACTTGACACAGTAAAGTAGTTCCAAGTTCTATCTCTATGGTTTGTTTCCTATTGATGTAGCCCTAAGCAGAGATTGTCGCAAATCACTTTCATGGAAAGGGGTTGCCAAGCTTCCAAAAAACAAGAGTTTCCTGAAATCTCAGCACACATTTTTTCACCCAAGCTTGATGACACTTTCAGGTAATGATCAGTACCCCAATCCGACTTGGCATTCCAAATTTCGTTCTTCTAGGACAAACCATTCGTTGGCAGTAACAGTTTTAATTTTTAGGTTTCACTCTGTTTTCTCCTATATGGATACATGTAGTTGGAACTCTAAATCAAACACGGTTTGTGCTAGCTCTTTGAAACTTGACACAATAATGTAGTTCCAAGTTCTATCTCTATGGTTTGTTTCTTATTGATGTAGCCCTAAGCAGAAACTGGCAAGAATCACTTTTATGGAAATTGGTTGCCAAGCTTCCAAAAAACTACGAGTTTCCTGACATCTCGGCACACATTTTTTCACCCAAGCTTGATGACACTTTCAGGTAATGATCAGTACCCCAATCCCCCTTGGCTCACCAAATTTCGTTCTTCTAGGTTAAACCATTCTTTGGCACTAACAGTTTTAATATTTAGGTTTCCCTCTGTTTTCTCCTATATGGATACATGTAGTTGGAACTCTAAATCAAACACGGTTTGTGCTAGCTCTTTGAAACTTGACACAATAAAGTAGTTCCAAGTTCTATCTCTATGGTTTGTTTCCTATTGATGTAGCCCTAAGCAGAGACTGTCGCAAATCACTTTCATGGAAAGGGGTTGCCAAGCTTCCAAAAAACTACGAGTTTCCTGAAATCTCAGCACACATTTTTTCACCCAAGCTTGATGACACTTTCAGGTAATGATCAGTAGCCCAATCCGACATGGCATTCCAAATTTGGTTCTTCTAGGTTAAACCGTGCGTTGGCAGTAACAGTTTTAATTTTTAGGTTTCACTCTGTTTTCTCCTATATGGATACATGTAGTTGGAACTCTAAATCAAACACTGTTTGTGCTAGCTCTTTGAAACTTGACACAATAAAGTAGTTCCAAGTTCTATCTCTATGGTTTGTTTCCTATTGATGTAGCCCTAAGCAGAGACTGTCGCAAATCACTTTCATGGAAAGGGGTTGCCAAGCTTCCAAAAAACTACGAGTTTCCTGAAATCTCAGCACACATTTTTTCACCCAAGCTTGATGACACGTTCAGGTAATGATCAGTACCCCAATCCTCCTTGGCCCACCAAATTTCGTTCTTCTAGGTTAAACTATTCGTTGGCAGTAACAGTTTTAATATTTAGGTTTTACTCTGTTTTCTCCTATATGGATACATGTAGTTGGAACTCTAAATCAAACACGGTTTGTGCTAGCTCTTTGAAACTTGACACAATAAAGTAGTTCCAAGTTCTATCTCTATGGTTTGTTTCCTATTGATGTAGCCCTAAGCAGAGATTGTCGCAAATCACTTTCATGGAAAGGGGTTGCCAAGCTTCCAAAAAACTACGAGTTTCCTGAAATCTCAGCACACATTTTTTCACCCAAGCTTGATGACACTTTCAGGTAATGATCAGTACCCCAATCCGACTTGGCATTCCAAATTTCGTTCTTCTAGGTGAAACCGTTCGTTGGCAGTAACAGTTTTAATTTTTAGGTTTCAATCTGTTTTCTCCTATATGGATACATGTAGTTGGAACTCTAAATCAAACACGGTTTGTGCTAGCTCTTTGAAAGTTGACACAATAAAGTAGTTCCAAGTTCTATCTCTATGGTTTGTTTCCTATTGATGTAGCCCTAAGCAGAGACTGTCGCAAATCACTTTCATGGAAAGGGGTTGCCAAGCTTCCAAAAAACTACGAGTTTCCTGAAATCTCAGCACACATTTTTTCACCCAAGCTTGATGACACTTTCAGGTAATGATCAGTAGCCCAATCCGACTTGGCATTCCAAATTTCGTTCCTCTAGGTTAAACCGTTCGTTGGCAGTAACAGTTTTAATTTTTAGGTTTCACTCTGTTTTCTCCTATATGGATACATGTAGTTGGAACTCTAAATCAAACACCGTTTGTGCTAGCTCTTTGAAACTTGACACAATAAAGTAGTTTCAAGTTCTATCTCTATGGTTTGTTTCCTATTGATGTAGCCCTTAGCAGAGACTGTCGCAAATCACTTTCATGGAAAGGGGTTGCCAAGCTTCCAAAAAACTACGAGTTTCCTGAAATCTCAGCACACATTTTTTCACCCAAGCTTGATGACACTTTCAGGTAATGATCAGTACCCCAATCCGACTTGGCATTCCAAATTTCGTTCTTCTAGGTTAAACCGTTCGTTGGCAGTAACAGTTTTAATTTTTAGGTTTCACTCTGTTTTCTCCTATATGGATACATGTAGTTGGAACTCTAAAGCAAACACGGTTTGTGCTAGCTCTTTGAAACTTGACACAATAAAGTAGTTCCAAGTTCTATCTCTATGGTTTGTTTCCTATTGATGTAGCCCTAAGCAGAGACTGTCGCAAATCACTTTCATGGAAAGTGGTTGCCAAGCTTCCAAAAAACTACGAGTTTCCTGAAATCTCAGCACACATTTTTTCACCCAAGCTTGATGACACTTTCAGGTAATGATCAGTACCCCAATCCTCCTTGGCTCACCAAATTTCGTTCTTCTAGGTTAAACCGTTCGTTGGCAGTAACAGTTTTAATATTTAGGTTTTACCCTGTTTTCTCCTATATGGATACATGTAGTTGGAACTCTAAATCAAACACGGTTTGTGCTAGCTCTTTGAAACTTGACACAATAAAGTAGTTCCAAGTTCTATCTCTATGGTTTGTTTCCTATTGATGTAGCCCTAAGCAGAGATTGTCGCAAATCACTTTCATGGAAAGGGGTTGCCAAGCTTCCAAAAAACAAGAGTTTCCTGAAATCTCAGCACACATTTTTTCACCCAAGCTGATGACACTTTCAGGTAATGATCAGTACCCCAATCCGACTTGGCATTCCAAATTTCGTTCTTCTAGGACAAACCATTCGTTGGCAGTAACAGTTTTAATTTTTAGGTTTCACTCTGTTTTCTCCTATATGGATACATGTAGTTGGAACTCTAAATCAAACACGGTTTGTGCTAGCTCTTTGAAACTTGACACAATAATGTAGTTCCAAGTTCTATCTCTATGGTTTGTTTCCTATTGATGTAGCCCTAAGCAGAGACTGGCAAAAATCCCTTTTATGGAAAGTGGTTGCCAAGCTTCCAAAAAACTACGAGTTTCCTGAAATCTCAGCACACATTTTTTCACCCAAGCTTGATGACACTTTCAGGTAATGATCAGTACCCCAATCCTCCTTGGCTCACCAAATTTCGTTCTTCTAGGTTAAACCATTCATTGGCACTAACAGTTTTAATATTTAGGTTTCACTCTGTTTTCTCCTATATGGATACATGTAGTTCGAACTCTAAATCAAACACGGTTTGTGCTAGCTCTTTGAAACTTGACACAATAAAGTAGTTCCAAGTTCTATCTCTATGGTTTGTTTCCTATTGATGTAGCCATAAGCAGAGACTGTCGCAAATCACTTTCATGGAAAGGGTTGCCAAGCTTCCAAAAAACTACGAGTTTCCTGAAATCTCAGGACATATTTTTTCACCCAAGCTTGATGACACTTTCAGGTAATGATCAGTAGCCCAATCCGACATGGCATTCCAAATTTCGTTCTTCTAGGTTAAACCGTGCGTTGGCAGTAACAGTTTTAATTTTTAGGTTTCACTCTGTTTTCTCCTATATGGATACATGTAGTTGGAACTCTAAATCAAACACTGTTTGTGCTAGCTCTTTGAAACTTGACACAATAAAGTAGTTCCAAGTTCTATCTCTATGGTTTGTTTCCTATTGATGTAGCCCTAAGCAGAGACTGTCGCAAATCACTTTCATGGAAAAGGGTTGCCAAGCTTCCAAAAAACTACGAGTTTCCTGAAATCTCAGCACACATTTTTTCACCCAAGCTTGATGACACGTTCAGGTAATGATCAGTACCCCAATCCTCCTTGGCTCACCAAATTTCGTTCTTCTAGGTTAAACTATTCGTTGGCAGTAACAGTTTTAATATTTAGGTTTTACTCTGTTTTCTCCTATATGGATACATGTAGTTGGAACTCTAAATCAAACACGGTTTGTGCTAGCTCTTTGAAACTTGACACAATAAAGTAGTTCCAAGTTCTATCTCTATGGTTTGTTTCCTATTGATGTAGCCCTAAGCAGAGACTGTCGCAAATCACTTTCATGGAAAGGGGTTGCCAAGCTTCCAAAAAACTACGAGTTTCCTGAAATCTCAGCACACATTTTTTCACCCAAGCTTGATGACACTTTCAGGTAATGATCAGTAGCCCAATCCGACATGGCATTCCAAATTTCGTTCTTCTAGGTTAAACCGTGCGTTGGCAGTAACTGTTTTAATTTTTAGGTTTCACTCTGTTTTCTCCTATATGGATACATGTAGTTGGAACTCTAAATCAAACACTGTTTGTGCTAGCTCTTTGAAACTTGACACAATAAAGTAGTTCCAAGTTCTATCTCTATGGTTTGTTTCCTATTGATGTAGCCCTAAGCAGAGACTGTCGCAAATCACTTTCATGGAAAGGGGTTGCCAAGCTTCCAAAAAACTACGAGTTTCCTGAAATCTCAGCACACATTTTTTCACCCAAGCTTGATGACACGTTCAGGTAATGATCAGTACCCCAATCCTCCTTGGCTCACCAAATTTCGTTCTTCTAGGTTAAACTATACGTTGGCAGTAACAGTTTTAATATTTAGGTTTTACTCTCTTTTCTCCTATATGGATACATGTAGTTGGAACTCTAAATCAAACACGGTTTGTGCTAGCTCTTTGAAACTTGACACAATAAAGTAGTTCCAAGTTCTATCTCTATGGTTTGTTTCCTATTGATGTAGCCCTAAGCAGAGATTGTCGCAAATCACTTTCATGGAAAGGGGTTGCCAAGCTTCCAAAAAACTACGAGTTTCCTGAAATCTCAGCACACATTTTTTCACCCAAGCTTGATGACACTTTCAGGTAATGATCAGTACCCCAATCCGACTTGGCATTCCAAATTTCGTTCTTCTAGGTGAAACCGTTCGTTGGCAGTAACAGTTTTAATTTTTAGGTTTCAATCTGTTTTCTCCTATATGGATACATGTAGTTGGAACTCTAAATCAAACACGGTTTGTGCTAGCTCTTTGAAAGTTGACACAATAAAGTAGTTCCAAGTTCTATCTCTATGGTTTGTTTCCTATTGATGTAGCCCTAAGCAGAGACTGTCGCAAATCACTTTCATGGAAAGGGGTTGCCAAGCTTCCAAAAAACTACGAGTTTCCTGAAATCTCAGCACACATTTTTTCACCCAAGCTTGATGACACTTTCAGGTAATGATCAGTAGCCCAATCCGACATGGCATTCCAAATTTCGTTCTTCTAGGTTAAACCGTGCGTTGGCAGTAACTGTTTTAATTTTTAGGTTTCACTCTGTTTTCTCCTATATGGATACATGTAGTTGGAACTCTAAATCAAACACTGTTTGTGCTAGCTCTTTGAAACTTGACACAATAAAGTAGTTCCAAGTTCTATCTCTATGGTTTGTTTCCTATTGATGTAGCCCTAAGCAGAGACTGTCGCAAATCACTTTCATGGAAAAGGGTTGCCAAGCTTCCAAAAAACTACGAGTTTCCTGAAATCTCAGCACACATTTTTTCACCCAAGCTTGATGACACGTTCAGGTAATGATCAGTACCCCAATCCTCCTTGGCTCACCAAATTTCGTTCTTCTAGGTTAAACTATTCGTTGGCAGTAACAGTTTTAATATTTAGGTTTTACTCTGTTTTCTCCTATATGGATACATGTAGTTGGAACTCTAAATCAAACACGGTTTGTGCTAGCTCTTTGAAACTTGACACAATAAAGTAGTTCCAAGTTCGATCTCTATGGTTTGTTTCCTATTGATGTAGCCCTAAGCAGAGACTGTCGCAAATCACTTTCATGGAAAGGGGTTGCCAAGCTTCCAAAAAACTACGAGTTTCCTGAAATCTCAGCACACATTTTTTCACCCAAGCTTGATGACACTTTCAGGTAATGATCAGTAGCCCAATCCGACATGGCATTCCAAATTTCGTTCTTCTAGGTTAAACCGTGCATTGGCAGTAACTGTTTTAATTTTTAGGTTTCACTCTGTTTTCTCCTATATGGATACATGTAGTTGGAACTCTAAATCAAACACTGTTTGTGCTAGCTCTTTGAAAGTTGACACAATAAAGTAGTTCCAAGTTCTATCTCTATGGTTTGTTTCCTATTGATGTAGCCCTAAGCAGAGACTGTCGCAAATCACTTTCATGGAAAGGGGTTGCCAAGCTTCCAAAAAACTATGAGTTTCCTGAAATCTCAGCACACATTTTTTCACCCAAGCTTGATGACACTTTCAGGTAATGATCAGTACCCCAATCCGACTTGGCATTCCAAATTTCGTTCTTCTAGGTTAAACCGTTCGTTGGCAGTAACAGTTTTAATTTTTAGGTTTCACTCTGTTTTCTCCTATATGGATACATGTAGTTGGAACTCTAAAGCAAACACGGTTTGTGATAGCTCTTTGAAACTTGACACAATAAAGTAGTTCCAAGTTCTATCTCTATGGTTTGTTTCCTATTGATGTAGCCCTAAGCAGAGACTGTCGCAAATCACTTTCATGGAAAGTGGTTGCCAAGCTTCCAAAAAACTACGAGTTTCCTGAAATCTCAGCACACATTTTTTCACCCAAGCTTGATGACACTTTCAGGTAATGATCAGTAGCCCAATCCGACTTGGCATTCCAAATTTCGTTCCTCTAGGTTAAACCGTTCGTTGGCAGTAACAGTTTTAATTTTTAGGTTTCATTCTGTTTTCTCCTATATGGATACATGTAGTTGGAACTCTAAATCAAACACGGTTTGTGCTAGCTCTTTGAAAGTTGACACAATAAAGTAGTTCCAAGTTCTATCTCTATGGTTTGTTTCCTATTGATGTAGCCCTAAGCAGAGACTGTCGCAAATCACTTTCATGGAAAGGGGTTGCCAAGCTTCCAAAAAACTACGAGTTTCCTGAAATCTCAGCACACATTTTTTCACCCAGGCTTGATGACACTTTCAGGTAATGATCAGTAGCCCAATCCTACTTGGCATTCCAAATTTCGTTCTTCTAGGTTAAACCGTTCGTTGGCAGTAACAGTTTTAATTTTTAGGTTTCACTCTGTTTTCCCCTATATGGATACATGTAGTTGGAACTCTAAATCAAACACGGTTTGTGCTAGCTCTTTGAAACTTGACACAATAAAGTAGTTCCAACTTCTATCTCTATGGTTTGTTTCCTATTGATGTAGCCCTAAGCAGAGAGTGTCGCAAATCACTTTCATGGAAAGTGGTTGCCAAGGTTCCAAAAAACTACGAGTTTCCTGAAATCTCACCACACATTTTTTCACCCAAGCTTGATGACACTTTCAGGTAATGATCAGTACCCCAATCCTCCTTGGCTCACCAAATTTCGTTCTTCTAGGTTAAACCGTTCGTTGGCAGTAACAGTTTTAATATTTAGGTTTTACTCTGTTTTCTCCTATATGGATACATGTAGTTGGAACTCTCAATCAAACACGGTTTGTGCTAGCTCTTTGAAACTTCACAAAATAAAGTAGTTCCAAGTTCTATCTCTATGGTTTGTTTCCTATTGATGTAGCCCTAAGCAGAGACTGTCGCAAATCACTTTCATGGAAAGGGGTTGCCAAGCTTCCAAAAAACTACGAGTTTCCTGAAATCTCAGCACACATTTTTTCACCCAAGCTTGATGACACTTTCAGGTAATGATCAGTACCCCAATCCGACTTGGCATTCCAAATTTCGTTCATCTAGGACAAACCATTCGTTGGCAGTAACAGTTTTAATTTTTAGGTTTCACTCTGTTTTCTCCTATATGGATACATGTAGTTGGAACTCTAAATCAAACACGGTTTGTGCTAGCTCTTTGAAACTTGACACAATAATGTAGTTCCAAGTTCTATCTCTATGGTTTGTTTCCTATTGATGTAGCCCTAAGCAGAGACTGTCGCAAATCACTTTCATGGAAAGGGGTTGCCAAGCTTCCAAAAAACTACGAGTTTCCTGAAATCTCAGCACACATTTTTTCACCCAAGCTTGATGACACTTTCAGGTAATGATCAGTACCCCAATCCGACTTGGCATTCCAAATTTCGTTCATCTAGGACAAACCATTCGTTGGCAGTAACAGTTTTAATTTTTAGGTTTCACTCTGTTTTCTCCTATATGGATACATGTAGTTGGAACTCTAAATCAAACACGGTTTGTGCTAGCTCTTTGAAACTTGACACAATAATGTAGTTCCAAGTTCTATCTCTATGGTTTGTTTCCTATTGATGTAGCCCTAAGCAGAGACTGGCAAAAATCACTTTTATGGAAAGTGGTTGCCAAGCTTCCAAAAAACTACGAGTTTCCTGAAATCTCAGCACACATTTTTTCACCCAAGCTTGATGACACTTTCAGGTAATGATCAGTACCCCAATCGGACTTGGCATTCCAAATTTCGTTTTTCTAGGTGAAACCGTTCGTTGGCAGTAACAGTTTTAATTTTTAGGTTTCACTCTGTTTTCTCCTATATGGATACATGTAGTTGGAACTCTAAATCAAACACGGTTTGTGCTAGCTCTTTGAAACTTGACACAATAAAGTAGTTCAAAGTTCTATCTCTATGGTTTGTTTCCTATTGATGTAGCCCTAAGCAGAGACTGTCGCAAATCACTTTCATGGAAAGGGGTTGCCAAGCTTCCAAAAAACTACGAGTTTCCTGAAATCTCAGCACACATTTTTTCACCCAAGCTTGATGACAATTTCAGGTAATGATCAGTACCCCAATCCGACTTGGCATTCCAAATTTCGTTCTTCTAGGTTAAACCATTCGTTGGCAGTAACAGTTTTAATTTTCAGGTTTCACTCTGTTTTCTCCTATATGGATACATGTAGTTGGAACTCTAAATCAAACACGGTTTGTGCTAGCTCTTTGAAACTTGACACAATAAAGTAGTTCCAAGTTCTATCTTTATGGTTTGTTTCCTATTGATGTAGCCCTAAGCAGAGACTGTCGCAAATCACTTTCATGGAAAGGGGTTGCCAAGCTTCCAAAAAACTACGAGTTTCCTGAAATCTCAGCACACATTTTTTCACCCAAGCTTGATGACACTTTCAGGTAATGATCAGTACCCCAATCTGACTTGGCATTCCAAATTTCGTTCTTCTAGGTTAAACCATTCGTTGGCAGTAACAGTTTTAATTTTTAGGTTTCACTCTGTTTTCTCCTATATGGATACATGTAGTTGGAACTCTAAATCAAACACGGTTTGTGCTAGCTCTTTGAAACTTGACACAATAAAGTAGTTCCAAGTTCTATCTCTATGGTTTGTTTCCTATTGATGTAGCCCTAAGCAGAGACTGGCAAAAATCACTTTTATGGAAAGTGGTTGCCAAGCTTCCAAAAAACTACGAGTTTCCTGACATCTCAGCACACATTTTTTCACCCAAGCGTGATGACACTTTCAGGTAATGATCAGTACCCAAATCCTCCTTGGCTCACCAAATTTCGTTCTTCTAGGTTAAACCATTCGTTGGCAGTAACAGTTTTAATTTTCAGGTTTCACTCTGTTTTCTCCTATATGGATACATGTAGTTGGAACTCTAAATCAAACACGGTTTGTGCTAGCTCTTTGAAACTTGACACAATAAAGTAGTTCCAAGTTCTATCTCTATGGTTTGTTTCCTATTGATGTAGCCCTAAGCAGAGACTGTCGCAAATCACTTTCATGGAAAGGGGTTGCCAAGCTTCCAAAAAACTACGAGTTTCCTGAAATCTCAGCACACATTTTTTCACCCAAGCTTGATGACACTTCCAGGTAATGATCAGTACCCCAATCCGACTTGGCATTCCAAATTTCGTTCTTCTAGGTTAAACCATTCGTTGGCAGTAACAGTTTTAATTTTTAGGTTTCACTCTGTTTTCTCCTATATGGATACATGTAGTTGGAACTCTAAATCAAACACGGTTTGTGCTAGCTCTTTGAAACTTGACACAGTAAAGTAGTTCCAAGTTCTATCTCTATGGTTTGTTTCCTATTGATGTAGCCCTAAGCAGAGATTGTCGCAAATCACTTTCATGGAAAGGGGTTGCCAAGCTTCCAAAAAACAAGAGTTTCCTGAAATCTCAGCACACATTTTTTCACCCAAGCTTGATGACACTTTCAGGTAATGATCAGTACCCCAATCCGACTTGGCATTCCAAATTTCGTTCTTCTAGGACAAACCATTCGTTGGCAGTAACAGTTTTAATTTTTAGGTTTCACTCTGTTTTCTCCTATATGGATACATGTAGTTGGAACTCTAAATCAAACACTGTTTGTGCTAGCTCTTTGAAACTTGACACAATAAAGTAGTTCCAAGTTCTATCTCTATGGTTTGTTTCCTATTGATGTAGCCCTAAGCAGAGACTGTCGCAAATCACTTTCATGGAAAGGGGTTGCCAAGCTTCCAAAAAACTACGAGTTTCCTGAAATCTCAGCACACATTTTTTCACCCAAGCTTGATGACACGTTCAGGTAATGATCAGTACCCCAATCCTCCTTGGCCCACCAAATTTCGTTCTTCTAGGTTAAACTATTCGTTGGCAGTAACAGTTTTAATATTTAGGTTTTACTCTGTTTTCTCCTATATGGATACATGTAGTTGGAACTCTAAATCAAACACGGTTTGTGCTAGCTCTTTGAAAGTTGACACAATAAAGTAGTTCCAAGTTCTATCTCTATGGTTTGTTTCCTATTGATGTAGCCCTAAGCAGAGATTGTCGCAAATCACTTTCATGGAAAGGGGTTGCCAAGCTTCCAAAAAACTACGAGTTTCCTGAAATCTCAGCACACATTTTTTCACCCAAGCTTGATGACACTTTCAGGTAATGATCAGTACCCCAATCCGACTTGGCATTCCAAATTTCGTTCTTCTAGGTGAAACCGTTCGTTGGCAGTAACAGTTTTAATTTTTAGGTTTCAATCTGTTTTCTCCTATATGGATACATGTAGTTGGAACTCTAAATCAAACACGGTTTGTGCTAGCTCTTTGAAAGTTGACACAATAAAGTAGTTCCAAGTTCTATCTCTATGGTTTGTTTCCTATTGATGTAGCCCTAAGCAGAGACTGTCGCAAATCACTTTCATGGAAAGGGGTTGCCAAGCTTCCAAAAAACTACGAGTTTCCTGAAATCTCAGCACACATTTTTTCACCCAAGCTTGATGACACTTTCAGGTAATGATCAGTAGCCCAATCCGACTTGGCATTCCAAATTTCGTTCCTCTAGGTTAAACCGTTCGTTGGCAGTAACAGTTTTAATTTTTAGGTTTCACTCTGTTTTCTCCTATATGGATACATGTAGTTGGAACTCTAAATCAAACACCGTTTGTGCTAGCTCTTTGAAACTTGACACAATAAAGTAGTTTCAAGTTCTATCTCTATGGTTTGTTTCCTATTGATGTAGCCCTTAGCAGAGACTGTCGCAAATCACTTTCATGGAAAGGGGTTGCCAAGCTTCCAAAAAACTACGAGTTTCCTGAAATCTCAGCACACATTTTTTCACCCAAGCTTGATGACACTTTCAGGTAATGATCAGTACCCCAATCCGACTTGGCATTCCAAATTTCGTTCTTCTAGGTTAAACCGTTCGTTGGCAGTAACAGTTTTAATTTTTAGGTTTCACTCTGTTTTCTCCTATATGGATACATGTAGTTGGAACTCTAAAGCAAACACGGTTTGTGCTAGCTCTTTGAAACTTGACACAATAAAGTAGTTCCAAGTTCTATCTCTATGGTTTGTTTCCTATTGACGTAGCCCTAAGCAGAGACTGTCGCAAATCACTTTCATGGAAAGTGGTTGCCAAGCTTCCAAAAAACTACGAGTTTCCTGAAATCTCAGCACACATTTTTTCACCCAAGCTTGATGACACTTTCAGGTAATGATCAGTACCCCAATCCTCCTTGGCTCACCAAATTTCGTTCTTCTAGGTTAAACCGTTCGTTGGCAGTAACAGTTTTAATATTTAGGTTTTACCCTGTTTTCTCCTATATGGATACATGTAGTTGGAACTCTAAATCAAACACGGTTTGTGCTAGCTCTTTGAAACTTGACACAATAAAGTAGTTCCAAGTTCTATCTCTATGGTTTGTTTCCTATTGATGTAGCCCTAAGCAGAGATTGTCACAAATCACTTTCATGGAAAGGGGTTGCCAAGCTTCCAAAAAACAAGAGTTTCCTGAAATCTCAGCACACATTTTTTCACCCAAGCTGATGACACTTTCAGGTAATGATCAGTACCCCAATCCGACTTGGCATTCCAAATTTCGTTCTTCTAGGACAAACCATTCGTTGGCAGTAACAGTTTTAATTTTTAGGTTTCACTCTGTTTTCTCCTATATGGATACATGTAGTTGGAACTCTAAATCAAACACGGTTTGTGCTAGCTCTTTGAAACTTGACACAATAATGTAGTTCCAAGTTCTATCTCTATGGTTTGTTTCCTATTGATGTAGCCCTAAGCAGAGACTGGCAAAAATCCCTTTTATGGAAAGTGGTTGCCAAGCTTCCAAAAAACTACGAGTTTCCTGAAATCTCAGCACACATTTTTTCACCCAAGCTTGATGACACTTTCAGGTAATGATCAGTACCCCAATCCTCCTTGGCTCACCAAATTTCGTTCTTCTAGGTTAAACCATTCGTTGGCACTAACAGTTTTAATATTTAGGTTTCACTCTGTTTTCTCCTATATGGATACATGTAGTTCGAACTCTAAATCAAACACGGTTTGTGCTAGCTCTTTGAAACTTGACACAATAAAGTAGTTCCAAGTTCTATCTCTATGGTTTGTTTCCTATTGATGTAGCCATAAGCAGAGACTGTCGCAAATCACTTTCATGGAAAGGGGTTGCCAAGCTTCCAAAAAACTACGAGTTTCCTGAAATCTCAGGACATATTTTTTCACCCAAGCTTGATGACACTTTCAGGTAATGATCAGTAGCCCAATCCGACATGGCATTCCAAATTTCGTTCTTCTAGGTTAAACCGTGCGTTGGCAGTAACAGTTTTAATTTTTAGGTTTCACTCTGTTTTCTCCTATATGGATACATGTAGTTGGAACTCTAAATCAAACACTGTTTGTGCTAGCTCTTTGAAACTTGACACAATAAAGTAGTTCCAAGTTCTATCTCTATGGTTTGTTTCCTATTGATGTAGCCCTAAGCAGAGACTGTCGCAAATCACTTTCATGGAAAAGGGTTGCCAAGCTTCCAAAAAACTACGAGTTTCCTGAAATCTCAGCACACATTTTTTCACCCAAGCTTGATGACACGTTCAGGTAATGATCAGTACCCCAATCCTCCTTGGCTCACCAAATTTCGTTCTTCTAGGTTAAACTATTCGTTGGCAGTAACAGTTTTAATATTTAGGTTTTACTCTGTTTTCTCCTATATGGATACATGTAGTTGGAACTCTAAATCAAACACGGTTTGTGCTAGCTCTTTGAAACTTGACACAATAAAGTAGTTCCAAGTTCTATCTCTATGGTTTGTTTCCTATTGATGTAGCCCTAAGCAGAGACTGTCGCAAATCACTTTCATGGAAAGGGGTTGCCAAGCTTCCAAAAAACTACGAGTTTCCTGAAATCTCAGCACACATTTTTTCACCCAAGCTTGATGACACTTTCAGGTAATGATCAGTAGCCCAATCCGACATGGCATTCCAAATTTCGTTCTTCTAGGTTAAACCGTGCGTTGGCAGTAACTGTTTTAATTTTTAGGTTTCACTCTGTTTTCTCCTATATGGATACATGTAGTTGGAACTCTAAATCAAACACTGTTTGTGCTAGCTCTTTGAAACTTGACACAAAAAAGTAGTTCCAAGTTCTATCTCTATGGTTTGTTTCCTATTGATGTAGCCCTAAGCAGAGACTGTCGCAAATCACTTTCATGGAAAAGGGTTGCCAAGCTTCCAAAAAACTACGAGTTTCCTGAAATCTCAGCACACATTTTTTCACCCAAGCTTGATGACACGTTCAGGTAATGATCAGTACCCCAATCCTCCTTGGCTCACCAAATTTCGTTCTTCTAGGTTAAACTATACGTTGGCAGTAACAGTTTTAATATTTAGGTTTTACTCTCTTTTCTCCTATATGGATACATGTAGTTGGAACTATAAATCAAACACGGTTTGTGCTAGCTCTTTGAAACTTGACACAATAAAGTAGTTCCAAGTTCTATCTCTATGGTTTGTTTCCTATTGATGTAGCCCTAAGCAGAGATTGTCGCAAATCACTTTCATGGAAAGGGGTTGCCAAGCTTCCAAAAAACTACGAGTTTCCTGAAATCTCAGCACACATTTTTTCACCCAAGCTTGATGACACTTTCAGGTAATGATCAGGACCCCAATCCGACTTGGCATTCCAAATTTCGTTCTTCTAGGTGAAACCGTTCGTTGGCAGTAACAGTTTTAATTTTTAGGTTTCAATCTGTTTTCTCCTATATGGATACATGTAGTTGGAACTCTAAATCAAACACGGTTTGTGCTAGCTCTTTGAAAGTTGACACAATAAAGTAGTTCCAAGTTCTATCTCTATGGTTTGTTTCCTATTGATGTAGCCCTAAGCAGAGACTGTCGCAAATCACTTTCATGGAAAGGGGTTGCCAAGCTTCCAAAAAACTACGAGTTTCCTGAAATCTCAGCACACATTTTTTCACCCAAGCTTGATGACACTTTCAGGTAATGATCAGTAGCCCAATCCGACATGGCATTCCAAATTTCGTTCTTCTAGGTTAAACCGTGCGTTGGCAGTAACTGTTTTAATTTTTAGGTTTCACTCTGTTTTCTCCTATATGGATACATGTAGTTGGAACTCTAAATCAAACACTGTTTGTGCTAGCTCTTTGAAACTTGACACAATAAAGTAGTTCCAAGTTCTATCTCTATGGTTTGTTTCCTATTGATGTAGCCCTAAGCAGAGACTGTCGCAAATCACTTTCATGGAAAAGGGTTGCCAAGCTTCCAAAAAACTACGAGTTTCCTGAAATCTCAGCACACATTTTTTCACCCAAGCTTGATGACACGTTCAGGTAATGATCAGTACCCCAATCCTCCTTGGCTCACCAAATTTCGTTCTTCTAGGTTAAACTATTCGTTGGCAGTAACAGTTTTAATATTTAGGTTTTACTCTGTTTTCTCCTATATGGATACATGTAGTTGGAACTCTAAATCAAACACGGTTTGTGCTAGCTCTTTGAAACTTGACACAATAAAGTAGTTCCAAGTTCGATCTCTATGGTTTGTTTCCTATTGATGTAGCCCTAAGCAGAGACTGTCGCAAATCACTTTCATGGAAAGGAGTTGCCAAGCTTCCAAAAAACTACGAGTTTCCTGAAATCTCAGCACACATTTTTTCACCCAAGCTTGATGACACTTTCAGGTAATGATCAGTAGCCCAATCCGACATGGCATTCCAAATTTCGTTCTTCTAGGTTAAACCGTGCATTGGCAGTAACTGTTTTAATTTTTAGGTTTCACTCTGTTTTCTCCTATATGGATACATGTAGTTGGAACTCTAAATCAAACACTGTTTGTGCTAGCTCTTTGAAAGTTGACACAATAAAGTAGTTCCAAGTTCTATCTCTATGGTTTGTTTCCTATTGATGTAGCCCTAAGCAGAGACTGTCGCAAATCACTTTCATGGAAAAGGGTTGCCAAGCTTCCAAAAAACTACGAGTTTCCTGAAATCTCAGCACACATTTTTTCACCCAAGCTTGATGACACGTTCAGGTAATGATCAGTACCCCAATCCTCCTTGGCTCACCAAATTTCGTTCTTCTAGGTTAAACTATACGTTGGCAGTAACAGTTTTAATATTTAGGTTTTACTCTGTTTTCTCCTATATGGATACATGTAGTTGGAACTCTAAATCAAACACGGTTTGTGCTAGCTCTTTGAAACTTGACACAATAAAGTAGTTCCAAGTTCTATCTCTATGGTTTGTTTCCTATTGATGTAGCCCTAAGCAGAGATTGTCGCAAATCACTTTCATGGAAAGGGGTTGCCAAGCTTCCAAAAAACTACGAGTTTCCTGAAATCTCAGCACACATTTTTTCACCCAAGCTTGATGACACTTTCAGGTAATGATCAGTACCCCAATCCGACTTGGCATTCCAAATTTCGTTCTTCTAGGTGAAACCGTTCGTTGGCAGTAACAGTTTTAATTTTTAGGTTTCAATCTGTTTTCTCCTATATGGATACATGTAGTTGGAACTCTAAATCAAACACGGTTTGTGCTAGCTCTTTGAAAGTTGACACAATAAAGTAGTTCCAAGTTCTATCTCTATGGTTTGTTTCCTATTGATGTAGCCCTTAGCAGAGACTGACGCAAATCACTTTCATGGAAAGGGGTTGCCAAGCTTCCAAAAAACTACGAGTTTCCTGAAATCTCAGCACACATTTTTTCACCCAAGCTTGATGACACTTTCAGGTAATGATCAGTACCCCAATCCGACTTGGCATTCCAAATTTCGTTCTTCTAGGTTAAACCGTTCGTTGGCAGTAACAGTTTTAATTTTTAGGTTTCACTCTGTTTTCTCCTATATGGATACATGTAGTTGGAACTCTAAAGCAAACACGGTTTGTGATAGCTCTTTGAAACTTGACACAATAAAGTAGTTCCAAGTTCTATCTCTATGGTTTGTTTCGTATTGATGTAGCCCTAAGCAGAGACTGTCGCAAATCACTTTCATGGAAAGTGGTTGCCAAGCTTCCAAAAAACTACGAGTTTCCTGAAATCTCAGCACACATTTTTTCACCCAAGCTTGATGACACTTTCAGGTAATGATCAGTAGCCCAATCCGACTTGGCATTCCAAATTTCGTTCCTCTAGGTTAAACCGTTCGTTGGCAGTAACAGTTTTAATTTTTAGGTTTCATTCTGTTTTCTCCTATATGGATACATGTAGTTGGAACTCTAAATCAAACACGGTTTGTGCTAGCTCTTTGAAAGTTGACACAATAAAGTAGTTCCAAGTTCTATCTCTATGGTTTGTTTCCTATTGATGTAGCCCTAAGCAGAGACTGTCGCAAATCACTTTCATGGAAAGGGGTTGCCAAGCTTCCAAAAAACTACGAGTTTCCTGAAATCTCAGCACACATTTTTTCACCCAGGCTTGATGACACTTTCAGGTAATGATCAGTAGCCCAATCCTACTTGGCATTCCAAATTTCGTTCTTCTAGGTTAAACCGTTCGTTGGCAGTAACAGTTTTAATTTTTAGGTTTCACTCTGTTTTCCCCTATATGGATACATGTAGTTGGAACTCTAAATCAAACACGGTTTGTGCTAGCTCTTTGAAACTTGACACAATAAAGTAGTTCCAACTTCTATCTCTATGGTTTGTTTCCTATTGATGTAGCCCTAAGCAGAGAGTGTCGCAAATCACTTTCATGGAAAGTGGTTGCCAAGGTTCCAAAAAACTACGAGTTTCCTGAAATCTCACCACACATTTTTTCACCCAAGCTTGATGACACTTTCAGGTAATGATCAGTACCCCAATCCTCCTTGGCTCACCAAATTTCGTTCTTCTAGGTTAAACCGTTCGTTGGCAGTAACAGTTTTAATATTTAGGTTTTACTCTGTTTTCTCCTATATGGATACATGTAGTTGGAACTCTAAATCAAACACGGTTTGTGCTAGCTCTTTGAAACTTCACAAAATAAAGTAGTTCCAAGTTCTATCTCTATGGTTTGTTTCCTATTGATGTAGCCCTAAGCAGAGACTGTCGCAAATCACTTTCATGGAAAGGGGTTGCCAAGCTTCCAAAAAACTACGAGTTTCCTGAAATCTCAGCACACATTTTTTCACCCAAGCTTGATGACACTTTCAGGTAATGATCAGTACCCCAATCCGACTTGGCATTCCAAATTTCGTTCATCTAGGACAAACCATTCGTTGGTAGTAACAGTTTTAATTTTTAGGTTTCACTCTGTTTTCTCCTATATGGATACATGTAGTTGGAACTCTAAATCAAACACGGTTTGTGCTAGCTCTTTGAAACTTGACACAATAATGTAGTTCCAAGTTCTATCTCTATGGTTTGTTTCCTATTGATGTAGCCCTAAGCAGAGACTGTCGCAAATCACCTTCATGGAAAGGGGTTGCCAAGCTTCCAAAAAACTACGAGTTTCCTGAAATCTCAGCACACATTTTTTCACCCAAGCTTGATGACACTTTCAGGTAATGATCAGTACCCCAATCCGACTTGGCATTCCAAATTTCGTTCATCTAGGACAAACCATTCGTTGGCAGTAACAGTTTTAATTTTTAGGTTTCACTCTGTTTTCTCCTATATGGATACATGTAGTTGGAACTCTAAATCAAACACGGTTTGTGCTAGCTCTTTGAAACTTGACACAATAATGTAGTTCCAAGTTCTATCTCTATGGTTTGTTTCCTATTGATGTAGCCCTAAGCAGAGACTGGCAAAAATCACTTTTATGGAAAGTGGTTGCCAAGCTTCCAAAAAACTACGAGTTTCCTGAAATCTCAGCACACATTTTTTCACCCAAGCTTGATGACACTTTCAGGTAATGATCAGTACCCCAATCGGACTTGGCATTCCAAATTTCGTTTTTCTAGGTGAAACCGTTCGTTGACAGTAACAGTTTTAATTTTTAGGTTTCACTCTGTTTTCTCCTATATGGATACATGTAGTTGGAACTCTAAATCAAACACGGTTTGTGCTAGCTCTTTGAAACTTGACACAATAAAGTAGTTCAAAGTTCTATCTCTATGGTTTGTTTCCTATTGATGTAGCCCTAAGCAGAGACTGTCGCAAATCACTTTCATGGAAAGGGGTTGCCAAGCTTCCAAAAAACTACGAGTTTCCTGAAATCTCAGCACACATTTTTTCACCCAAGCTTGATGACAATTTCAGGTAATGATCAGTACCCCAATCCGACTTGGCATTCCAAATTTCGTTCTTCTAGGTTAAACCATTCGTTGGCAGTAACAGTTTTAATTTTCAGGTTTCACTCTGTTTTCTCCTATATGGATACATGTAGTTGGAACTCTAAATCAAACACGGTTTGTGCTAGCTCTTTGAAACTTGACACAATAAAGTAGTTCCAAGTTCTATCTTTATGGTTTGTTTCCTATTGATGTAGCCCTAAGCAGAGACTGTCGCAAATCACTTTCATGGAAAGGGGTTGCCAAGCTTCCAAAAAACTACGAGTTTCCTGAAATCTCAGCACACATTTTTTCACCCAAGCTTGATGACACTTTCAGGTAATGATCAGTACCCCAATCTGACTTGGCATTCCAAATTTCGTTCTTCTAGGTTAAACCATTCGTTGGCAGTAACAGTTTTAATTTTTAGGTTTCACTCTGTTTTCTCCTATATGGATACATGTAGTTGGAACTCTAAATCAAACACGGTTTGTGCTAGCTCTTTGAAACTTGACACAATAAAGTAGTTCCAAGTTCTATCTCTATGTTTTGTTTCCTATTGATGTAGCCCTAAGCAGAGACTGGCAAAAATCACTTTTATGGAAAGTGGTTGCCAAGCTTCCAAAAAACTACGAGTTTCCTGACATCTCAGCACACATTTTTTCACCCAAGCGTGATGACACTTTCAGGTAATGATCAGTACCCAAATCCTACTTGGCTCACCAAATTTCGTTCTTCTAGGTTAAACCATTCGTTGGCAGTAACAGTTTTAATTTTTAGGTTTCACTCTGTTTTCTCCTATATGGATACATGTAGTTGGAACTCTAAATCAAACACGGTTTGTGCTAGCTCTTTGAAACTTGACACAGTAAAGTAGTTCCAAGTTCTATCTCTATGGTTTGTTTCCTATTGATGTAGCCCTAAGCAGAGATTGTCGCAAATCACTTTCATGGAAAGGGGTTGCCAAGCTTCCAAAAAACAAGAGTTTCCTGAAATCTCAGCACACATTTTTTCACCCAAGCTTGATGACACTTTCAGGTAATGATCAGTACCCCAATCCGACTTGGCATTCCAAATTTCGTTCTTCTAGGACAAACCATTCGTTGGCAGTAACAGTTTTAATTTTTAGGTTTCACTCTGTTTTCTCCTATATGGATACATGTAGTTGGAACTCTAAATCAAACACGGTTTGTGCTAGCTCTTTGAAACTTGACACAATAATGTAGTTCCAAGTTCTATCTCTATGGTTTGTTTCCTATTGATGTAGCCCTAAGCAGAAACTGGCAAGAATCACTTTTATGGAAAGTGGTTGCCAAGCTTCCAAAAAACTACGAGTTTCCTGACATCTCAGCACACATTTTTTCACCCAAGCTTGATGACACTTTCAGGTAATGATCAGTACCCCAATCCCCCTTGGCTCACCAAATTTCGTTCTTCTAGGTTAAACCATTCTTTGGCACTAACAGTTTTAATATTTAGGTTTCCCTCTGTTTTCTCCTATATGGATACATGTAGTTGGAACTCTAAATCAAACACGGTTTGTGCTAGCTCTTTGAAACTTGACACAATAAAGTAGTTCCAAGTTCTATCTCTATGGTTTGTTTCCTATTGATGTAGCCCTAAGCAGAGACTGTCGCAAATCACTTTCATGGAAAGGGGTTGCCAAGCTTCCAAAAAACTACGAGTTTCCTGAAATCTCAGCACACATTTTTTCACCCAAGCTTGATGACACTTTCAGGTAATGATCAGTAGCCCAATCCGACATGGCATTCCAAATTTGGTTCTTCTAGGTTAAACCGTGCGTTGGCAGTAACAGTTTTAATTTTTAGGTTTCACTCTGTTTTCTCCTATATGGATACATGTAGTTGGAACTCTAAATCAAACACTGTTTGTGCTAGCTCTTTGAAACTTGACACAATAAAGTAGTTCCAAGTTCTATCTCTATGGTTTGTTTCCTATTGATGTAGCCCTAAGCAGAGACTGTCGCAAATCACTTTCATGGAAAGGGGTTGCCAAGCTTCCAAAAAACTACGAGTTTCCTGAAATCTCAGCACACATTTTTTCACCCAAGCTTGATGACACGTTCAGGTAATGATCAGTACCCCAATCCTCCTTGGCCCACCAAATTTCGTTCTTCTAGGTTAAACTATTCGTTGGCAGTAACAGTTTTAATATTTAGGTTTTACTCTGTTTTCTCCTATATGGATACATGTAGTGGGAACTCTAAATCAAACACGGTTTGTGCTAGCTCTTTGAAACTTGACACAATAAAGTAGTTCCAAGTTCTATCTCTATGGTTTGTTTCCTATTGATGTAGCCCTAAGCAGAGATTGTCGCAAATCACTTTCATGGAAAGGGGTTGCCAAGCTTCCAAAAAACTACGAGTTTCCTGAAATCTCAGCACACATTTTTTCACCCAAGCTTGATGACACTTTCAGGTAATGATCAGTACCCCAATCCGACTTGGCATTCCAAATTTCGTTCTTCTAGGTGAAACCGTTCGTTGGCAGTAACAGTTTTAATTTTTAGGTTTCAATCTGTTTTCTCCTATATGGATACATGTAGTTGGAACTCTAAATCAAACACGGTTTGTGCTAGCTCTTTGAAAGTTGACACAATAAAGTAGTTCCAAGTTCTATCTCTATGGTTTGTTTCCTATTGATGTAGCCCTAAGCAGAGACTGTCGCAAATCACTTTCATGGAAAGGGGTTGCCAAGCTTCCAAAAAACTACGAGTTTCCTGAAATCTCAGCACACATTTTTTCACCCAAGCTTGATGACACTTTCAGGTAATGATCAGTAGCCCAATCCGACTTGGCATTCCAAATTTCGTTCCTCTAGGTTAAACCGTTCGTTGGCAGTAACAGTTTTAATTTTTAGGTTTCACTCTGTTTTCTCCTATATGGATACATGTAGTTGGAACTCTAAATCAAACACCGTTTGTGCTAGCTCTTTGAAACTTGACACAATAAAGTAGTTTCAAGTTCTATCTCTATGGTTTGTTTCCTATTGATGTAGCCCTTAGCAGAGACTGTCGCAAATCACTTTCATGGAAAGGGGTTGCCAAGCTTCCAAAAAACTACGAGTTTCCTGAAATCTCAGCACACATTTTTTCACCCAAGCTTGATGACACTTTCAGGTAATGATCAGTACCCCAATCCGACTTGGCATTCCAAATTTCGTTCTTCTAGGTTAAACCGTTCGTTGGCAGTAACAGTTTTAATTTTTAGGTTTCACTCTGTTTTCTCCTATATGGATACATGTAGTTGGAACTCTAAAGCAAACACGGTTTGTGCTAGCTCTTTGAAACTTGACACAATAAAGTAGTTCCAAGTTCTATCTCTATGGTTTGTTTCCTATTGATGTAGCCCTAAGCAGAGACTGTCGCAAATCACTTTCATGGAAAGTGGTTGCCAAGCTTCCAAAAAACTACGAGTTTCCTGAAATCTCAGCACACATTTTTTCACCCAAGCTTGATGACACTTTCAGGTAATGATCAGTACCCCAATCCTCCTTGGCTCACCAAATTTCGTTCTTCTAGGTTAAACCGTTCGTTGGCAGTAACAGTTTTAATATTTAGGTTTTACCCTGTTTTCTCCTATATGGATACATGTAGTTGGAACTCTAAATCAAACACGGTTTGTGCTAGCTCTTTGAAACTTGACACAATAAAGTAGTTCCAAGTTCTATCTCTATGGTTTGTTCCCTATTGATGTAGCCCTAAGCAGAGATTGTCGCAAATCACTTTCATGGAAAGGGGTTGCCAAGCTTCCAAAAAACAAGAGTTTCCTGAAATCTCAGCACACATTTTTTCACCCAAGCTGATGACACTTTCAGGTAATGATCAGTACCCCAATCCGACTTGGCATTCCAAATTTCGTTCTTCTAGGACAAACCATTCGTTGGCAGTAACAGTTTTAATTTTTAGGTTTCACTCTGTTTTCTCCTATATGGATACATGTAGTTGGAACTCTAAATCAAACACGGTTTGTGCTAGCTCTTTGAAACTTGACACAATAATGTAGTTCCAAGTTCTATCTCTATGGTTTGTTTCCTATTGATGTAGCCCTAAGCAGAGACTGGCAAAAATCCCTTTTATTGAAAGTGGTTGCCAAGCTTCCAAAAAACTACGAGTTTCCTGAAATCTCAGCACACATTTTTTCACCCAAGCTTGATGACACTTTCAGGTAATGATCAGTACCCCAATCCTCCTTGGCTCACCAAATTTCGTTCTTCTAGGTTAAACCATTCGTTGGCACTAACAGTTTTAATATTTAGGTTTCACTCTGTTTTCTCCTATATGGATACATGTAGTTCGAACTCTAAATCAAACACGGTTTGTGCTAGCTCTTTGAAACTTGACACAATAAAGTAGTTCCAAGTTCTATCTCTATGGTTTGTTTCCTATTGATGTAGCCATAAGCAGAGACTGTCGCAAATCACTTTCATGGAAAGGGGTTGCCAAGCTTCCAAAAAACTACGAGTTTCCTGAAATCTCAGGACATATTTTTTCACCCAAGCTTGATGACACTTTCAGGTAATGATCAGTAGCCCAATCCGACATGGCATTCCAAATTTCGTTCTTCTAGGTTAAACCGTGCGTTGGCAGTAACAGTTTTAATTTTTAGGTTTCACTCTGTTTTCTCCTATATGGATACATGTAGTTGGAACTCTAAATCAAACACTGTTTGTGCTAGCTCTTTGAAACTTGACACAATAAAGTAGTTCCAAGTTCTATCTCTATGGTTTGTTTCCTATTGATGTAGCCCTAAGCAGAGACTGTCGCAAATCACTTTCATGGAAAAGGGTTGCCAAGCTTCCAAAAAACTACGAGTTTCCTGAAATCTCAGCACACATTTTTTCACCCAAGCTTGATGACACGTTCAGGTAATGATCAGTACCCCAATCCTCCTTGGCTCACCAAATTTCGTTCTTCTAGGTTAAACTATTCGTTGGCAGTAACAGTTTTAATATTTAGGTTTTACTCTGTTTTCTCCTATATGGATACATGTAGTTGGAACTCTAAATCAAACACGGTTTGTGCTAGCTCTTTGAAACTTGACACAATAAAGTAGTTCCAAGTTCTATCTCTATGGTTTGTTTCCTATTGATGTAGCCCTAAGCAGAGACTGTCGCAAATCACTTTCATGGAAAGGGGTTGCCAAGCTTCCAAAAAACTACGAGTTTCCTGAAATCTCAGCACACATTTTTTCACCCAAGCTTGATGACACTTTCAGGTAATGATCAGTAGCCCAATCCGACATGGCATTCCAAATTTCGTTCTTCTAGGTTAAACCGTGCGTTGGCAGTAACTGTTTTAATTTTTAGGTTTCACTCTGTTTTCTCCTATATGGATACATGTAGTTGGAACTCTAAATCAAACACTGTTTGTGCTAGCTCTTTGAAACTTGACACAATAAAGTAGTTCCAAGTTCTATCTCTATGGTTTGTTTCCTATTGATGTAGCCCTAAGCAGAGACTGTCGCAAATCACTTTCATGGAAAAGGGTTGCCAAGCTTCCAAAAAACTACGAGTTTCCTGAAATCTCAGCACACATTTTTTCACCCAAGCTTGATGACACGTTCAGGTAATGATCAGTACCCCAATCCTCCTTGGCTCACCAAATTTCGTTCTTCTAGGTTAAACTATACGTTGGCAGTAACAGTTTTAATATTTAGGTTTTACTCTCTTTTCTCCTATATGGATACATGTAGTTGGAACTCTAAATCAAACACGGTTTGTGCTAGCTCTTTGAAACTTGACACAATAAAGTAGTTCCAAGTTCTATCTCTATGGTTTGTTTCCTATTGATGTAGCCCTAAGCAGAGATTGTCGCAAATCACTTTCATGGAAAGGGGTTGCCAAGCTTCCAAAAAACTACGAGTTTCCTGAAATCTCAGCACACATTTTTTCACCCAAGCTTGATGACACTTTCAGGTAATGATCAGTACCCCAATCCGACTTGGCATTCCAAATTTCGTTCTTCTAGGTGAAACCGTTCGTTGGCAGTAACAGTTTTAATTTTTAGGTTTCAATCTGTTTTCTCCTATATGGATACATGTAGTTGGAACTCTAAATCAAACACGGTTTGTGCTAGCTCTTTGAAAGTTGACACAATAAAGTAGTTCCAAGTTCTATCTCTATGGTTTGTTTCCTATTGATGTAGCCCTAAGCAGAGACTGTCGCAAATCACTTTCATGGAAAGGGGTTGCCAAGCTTCCAAAAAACTACGAGTTTCCTGAAATCTCAGCACACATTTTTTCACCCAAGCTTGATGACACTTTCAGGTAATGATCAGTAGCCCAATCCGACATGGCATTCCAAATTTCGTTCTTCTAGGTTAAACCGTGCGTTGGCAGTAACTGTTTTAATTCTTAGGTTTCACTCTGTTTTTTCCTATATGGATACATGTAGTTGGAACTCTAAATCAAACACTGTTTGTGCTAGCTCTTTGAAACTTGACACAATAAAGTAGTTCCAAGTTCTATCTCTATGGTTTGTTTCCTATTGATGTAGCCCTAAGCAGAGACTGTCGCAAATCACTTTCATGGAAAAGGGTTGCCAAGCTTCCAAAAAACTACGAGTTTCCTGAAATCTCAGCACACATTTTTTCACCCAAGCTTGATGACACGTTCAGGTAATGATCAGTACCCCAATCCTCCTTGGCTCACCAAATTTCGTTCTTCTAGGTTAAACTATTCGTTGGCAGTAACAGTTTTAATATTTAGGTTTTACTCTGTTTTCTCCTATATGGATACATGTAGTTGGAACTCTAAATCAAACACGGTTTGTGCTAGCTCTTTGAAACTTGACACAATAAAGTAGTTCCAAGTTCGATCTCTATGGTTTGTTTCCTATTGATGTAGCCCTAAGCAGAGACTGTCGCAAATCACTTTCATGGAAAGGGGTTGCCAAGCTTCCAAAAAACTACGAGTTTCCTGAAATCTCAGCACACATTTTTTCACCCAAGCTTGATGACACTTTCAGGTAATGATCAGTAGCCCAATCCGACATGGCATTCCAAATTTCGTTCTTCTAGGTTAAACCGTGCATTGGCAGTAACTGTTTTAATTTTTAGGTTTCACTCTGTTTTCTCCTATATGGATACATGTAGTTGGAACTCTAAATCAAACACTGTTTGTGCTAGCTCTTTGAAAGTTGACACAATAAAGTAGTTCCAAGTTCTATCTCTATGGTTTGTTTCCTATTGATGTAGCCCTAAGCAGAGACTGTCGCAAATCACTTTCATGGAAAAGGGTTGCCAAGCTTCCAAAAAACTACGAGTTTCCTGAAATCTCAGCACACATTTTTTCACCCAAGCTTGATGACACGTTCAGGTAATGATCAGTACCCCAATCCTCCTTGGCTCACCAAATTTCGTTCTTCTAGGTTAAACTATACGTTGGCAGTAACAGTTTTAATATTTAGGTTTTACTCTGTTTTCTCCTATATGGATACATGTAGTTGGAACTCTAAATCAAACACGGTTTGTGCTAGCTCTTTGAAACTTGACACAATAAAGTAGTTCCAAGTTCTATCTCTATGGTTTGTTTCCTATTGATGTAGCCCTAAGCAGAGATTGTCGCAAATCACTTTCATGGAAAGGGGTTGCCAAGCTTCCAAAAAACTACGAGTTTCCTGAAATCTCAGCACACATTTTTTCACCCAAGCTTGATGACACTTTCAGGTAATGATCAGTACCCCAATCCGACTTGGCATTCCAAATTTCGTTCTTCTAGGTGAAACCGTTCGTTGGCAGTAACAGTTTTAATTTTTAGGTTTCAATCTGTTTTCTCCTATATGGATACATGTAGTTGGAACTCTAAATCAAACACGGTTTGTGCTAGCTCTTTGAAAGTTGACACAATAAAGTAGTTCCAAGTTCTATCTCTATGGTTTGTTTCCTATTGATGTAGCCCTTAGCAGAGACTGACGCAAATCACTTTCATGGAAAGGGGTTGCCAAGCTTCCAAAAAACTACGAGTTTCCTGAAATCTCAGCACACATTTTTTCACCCAAGCTTGATGACACTTTCAGGTAATGATCAGTACCCCAATCCGACTTGGCATTCCAAATTTCGTTCTTCTAGGTTAAACCGTTCGTTGGCAGTAACAGTTTTAATTTTTAGGTTTCACTCTGTTTTCTCCTATATGGATACATGCAGTTGGAACTCTAAAGCAAACACGGTTTGTGATAGCTCTTTGAAACTTGACACAATAAAGTAGTTCGAAGTTCTATCTCTATGGTTTGTTTCCTATTGATGTAGCCCTAAGCAGAGACTGTCGCAAATCACTTTCATGGAAAGTGGTTGCCAAGCTTCCAAAAAACTACGAGTTTCCTGAAATCTCAGCACACATTTTTTCACCCAAGCTTGATGACACTTTCAGGTAATGATCAGTAGCCCAATCCGACTTGGCATTCCAAATTTCGTTCCTCTAGGTTAAACCGTTCGTTGGCAGTAACAGTTTTAATTTTTAGGTTTCATTCTGTTTTCTCCTATATGGATACATGTAGTTGGAACTCTAAATCAAACACGGTTTGTGCTAGCTCTTTGAAAGTTGACACAATAAAGTAGTTCCAAGTTCTATCTCTATGGTTTGTTTCCTATTGATGTAGCCCTAAGCAGAGACTGTCGCAAATCACTTTCATGGAAAGGGGTTGCCAAGCTTCCAAAAAACTACGAGTTTCCTGAAATCTCAGCACACATTTTTTCACCCAAGCTTGATGACACTTTCAGGTAATGATCAGTAGCCCAATCCGACTTGGCATTCCAAATTTCGTTCCTCTAGGTTAAACCGTTCGTTGGCAGTAACAGTTTTAATTTTTAGGTTTCACTCTGTTTTCTCCTATATGGATACATGTAGTTGGAACTCTAAATCAAACACGGTTTGTGCTAGCTCTTTGAAACTTGACACAATAAAGTAGTTTCAAGTTCTATCTCTATGGTTTGTTTCCTATTGATGTAGCCCTTAGCAGAGACTGTCGCAAATCACTTTCATGGAAAGGGGTTGCCAAGCTTCCAAAAAACTACGAGTTTCCTGAAATCTCAGCACATATTTTTTCACCCAAGTTTGATGACACTTTCAGGTAGTGATCAGTACCCCAATCCGACTTGGCATTCCACATTTCGTTCTTCTAGGTTAAACCGTTCGTTGGCAGTAACAGTTTTAATATTTAGGTTTTACTCTGTTTTCTCCTATATGGATACATGTAGTTGGAACTCTAAATCAAACACGGTTTGTGCTAGCTCTTTGAAACTTGACACAATAAAGTAGTTCCAAGTTCTATCTCTATGGTTTGTTTCCTATTGATGTAGCACTAAGCAGAGACTGTCGCAAATCACTTTCATGGAAAGGGGTTGCCAAGCTTCCAAAAAACTACGAGTTTCCTAAAATCTCAGCACACATTTTTTCACCCAAGCTTGATGACACTTTCAGGTAATGATCAGTACCCCAATCCGACATGGCATTCCAAATTTCGTTCTTCTAGGTTAAACCGTTCGTTGGCAGTAACAGTTTTAATTTTTAGGTTTCACTCTGTTTTCTCCTATATGGATACATGTAGTTGGAACTCTAAATCAAACACGGTTTGTGCTAGCTCTTTGAAACTTGACACAATAAAGTAGTTCCAAGTTCTATCTCTATGGTTTGTTTCCTATTGATGTAGCACTAAGCAGAGACTGTCGCAAATCACTTTCATGGAAAGGGGTTGCCAAGCTTCCAAAAAACTACGAGTTTCCTGAAATCTCAGCACACATTATTTCACCCAAACTTGATGACACTTTCAGGTAATGATCAGTACCCCAATCCCACTTGGCTCACCAAATTTCGTTCTTCTAGGTTAAACCGTTCGTTGGCAGTAACAGTTTTAATTTTTAGGTTTTACTCTTTTCTCCTATATGGATACATTAGTTGGAACTCTAAATCAAACACGGTTTGTGCTAGCTCTTTGAAACTTGACACAATAAAGTAGTTCCAAGTTCTATCTCTATGGTTTGTTTCCTATTGATGTAGCCCTAAGCAGAGACTGGCCCAAATCACTTTCATGGAAAGAGGTTGCCAAGCTTCCAAAAAACTGTGAGTTTCCTGAAATCTCAGCACAAATTTTTTCACCCAATCTTGAAGACACTTTCAGGTAATGATCAGTACCCCAATCCCAATTGGCTGACCAACTTTCATTCTTCTAGGTTAAACCGGTCTTTGGCAGTAACAGTTTTAATATTTAGGTTTTTCTCTGTTTTCTCCTATATGGATACATGTAGTTGGAACTCTAAATTAAATACGGTTTGTGCCAGCTCTTTGAAACTTGACACAATAAAGTAGTTCCAAGTTCTATCTCTATGGTTTTTATCCTATTGATGTAGCCCTAAGCAGAGACTGGCGCAAATCACTTTCATGGAAAGGGGTTGCCAAGCTTCCAAAAAACTACGAGTTTCCTGAAATCTCAGCACACATTTTTTCACCCAAGCTTGATGACACTTTCAGGTAAAGATCAGTACCCCAATCCGACTTGGCATTCCAAATTTCGTTCTTCTAGGTTAAACCGTTCGTTGGCAGTAACAGTTTAAATTTTTAGGTTTCACTCTGTTTTCTCCTATATGGATACATGTAGTTGGAACTCTAAATCAAACACGGTTTGTGCTAGCTCTTTGAAACTTGACACAATAAAGTAGTTCCAAGTTCTATCTCTATGGTTTGTTTCCTATTGATGTAGCCCTAAGCAGAGACTGTCGCAAAACACTTTCATGGAAAGGGGTTGCCAAGCTTCCAAAAAACTACGAGTTTCCTGAAATCTCAGCACACATTTTTTCACCCAAGCTTGATGACACTTTCAGGTAATGATCAGTACCCCATCCGACTTGGCATTCCAAATTTCGTTCTTCTAGGTTAAACCGTTCGTTGGCAGTAACAGTTTTAATTTTTAGGTTTCACTCTGTTTTCCCCTATATGGATACATGTAGTTGGAACTCTAAATCAAACACGGTTTGTGCTAGCTCTTTGAAACTTGACACAATAAAGTAGTTCCAAGTTCTATCTCTATGGTTTGTTTCCTATTGATGTAGCCCTAAGCAGAGACTGTCGCAAATCACTTTCATGGAAAGTGGTTGCCAAGCTTCCAAAAAACTACGAGTTTCCTGAAATCTCAGCACACATTTTTTCATCCAAGCTTGATGACACTTTCACGTAATGATCAGTACCCCAATCCTCCTTGGCTCACCAAATTTCGTTCTTCTAGGTTAAACCGTTCGTTGGCAGTAACAGTTTTAATATTTAGGTTTTACTCTGTTTTCTCCTATATGGATACATGTAGTTGGAACTCTAAATCAAACACGGTTTGTGCTAGCTCTTTGAAACTTGACACAATAAAGTAGTTCCAAGTTCTATCTCTATGGTTTGTTTCCTATTGATGTAGCCCTAATCAGAGATTGTCGCAAATCACTTTCATGGAAAGGGGTTGCCAAGCTTCCAAAAAACTACAAGTTTCCTGAAATCTCAGCACACATTTTTTCACGCAAGCTTGATGACACTTTCAGGTAATGATCAGTACCCCAATCCGACTTGGCATTCCAAATTTCGTTCATCTAGGACAAACCATTCGTTGGCAGTAACAGTTTTAATTTTTAGGTTTTACTCTGTTTTCTCCTATATGGATACATGTAGTTGGAACTCTAAATCAAACACGGTTTGTGCTAGCTCTTTGAAACTTGACACAATAATGTAGTTCCAAGTTCTATATCTATGGTTTGTTTCCTATTGATGTAGCCCTAAGCAGAGACTGGCAAAAATCACTTTTATGGAAAGTGGTTGCCAAACTTCCAAAAAACTACGAGTTTCCTGACATCTCAGCACACATTTTTTCACCCAAGCTTGATGACACTTTCAGGTAATGATGAGTACCCCAATCCTCCTTGGCTCACCAAATTTCGTTCTTCTAGTTTAAACCATTCGTTGGCAGTAACAGTTTTAATTTTTAGGTTTCACTCTGTTTTCTCCTATATGGATACATGTAGTTGGAACTCTAAATCAAACATGGTTTGTGCTAGCTCTTTGAAACTTGACACAATAAAGTAGTTCCAAGTTCTATCTCTATGGTTTGTTTCCTATTGATGTAGCCCTAAGCAGAGACTGTCGCAAATCACTTTCATGGAAAGGGGTTGCCAAGCTTCCAAAAAACTACGAGTTTCCTGAAATCTCAGCACACATTTTTTCACCCAAGCTTGATGACACTTTCAGGTAATGATCAGTAGCCCAATCCGACTTGGCATTCCAAATTTCGTTCTTCTAGGTTAAACCGTTCGTTGGCAGTAACAGTTTTAATTTTTAGGTTTCACTCTGTATTCTCCTATATGGATACATGTAGTTGGAACTCTAAATCAAACACTGTTTGTGCTAGCTCTTTGAAACTTGACACAATAAAGTAGTTCCAAGTTCTATCTCTATGGTTTGTTTCCTATTGATGTAGCCCTAAGCAGAGACGGACACAAATCACTTTCATGGAAAAGGGTTGCCAAGCTTCCAAAAAACAACGAGTTTCCTGAAATCTCAGCACACATTTTTTCACCCAAGCTTGATGACACGTTCAGGTAATGATCAGTACCCCAATCCTCCTTGGCTCACCAAATTTCGTTCTTCTAGGTTAAACCGTTCGTTGGCAGTAACAGTTTTAATATTTAGGTTTTACTCTGTTTTCTCCTATATGGATACATGTAGTTGGAACTCTAAATCAAACACGGTTTGTGCTAGCTCTTTGAAACTTCACAAAATAAAGTATTTCCAAGTTCTATCTCTATAGTTTGTTTCCTATTGATGTAGCCCTAAGCAGAGACTGTCGCAAATCACTTTCATGGAAAGGGGTTGCCAAGCTTCCAAAAAACTACGAGTTTCCTGAAATCTCAGCACACATTTTTTCACCCAAGCTTGATGACACTTTCAGGTAATGATCAGTACCCCAATCGGACTTGGCATTCCAAATTTCGTTTTTCTAGGTGAAACCGTTCGTTGGCAGTAACAGTTTTAATTTTTAGGTTTCACTCTGTTTTCTCCTATATGGATACATGTAGTTGGAACTCTAAATCAAACACGGTTTGTGCTAGCTCTTTGAAACTTGACACAATAAAGTAGTTCAAAGTTCTATCTCTATGGTTTGTTTCCTATTGATGTAGCCCTAAGCAGAGACTGTCGCAAATCACTTTCATGGAAAGGGGTTGCCAAGCTTCCAAAAAACTACGAGTTTCCTGAAATCTCAGCACACATTTTTTCACCCAAGCTTGATGACACTTTCAGGTAATGATCAGTACCCCAATCCGACTTGGCATTCCAAATTTCGTTCTTCTAGGTTAAACCATTCGTTGGCAGTAACAGTTTTAATTTTCAGGTTTCACTCTGTTTTCTCCTATATGGATACATGTAGTTGGAACTCTAAATCAAACACGGTTTGTGCTAGCTCTTTGAAACTTGACACAATAAAGTAGTTCCAAGTTCTATCTCTATGGTTTGTTTCCTATTGATGTAGCCCTAAGCAGAGACTGTCGCAAATCACTTTCATGGAAAGGGGTTGCCAAGCTTCCAAAAAACTACGAGTTTCCTGAAATCTCAGCACACATTTTTTCACCCAAGCTTGATGACACTTTCATGTAATGATCAGTACCCCAATCTGACTTGGCATTCCAAATTTCGTTCTTCTAGGTTAAACGATTCGTTGGCAGTAACAGTTTTAATTTTTAGGTTTCACTCTGTTTTCTCCTATATGGATACATGTAGTTGGAACTCTAAATCAAACACGGTTTGTGCTAGCTCTTTGAAACTTGACACAATAAAGTAGTTCCAAGTTCTATCTCTATGGTTTGTTTCCTATTGATGTAGCCCTAAGCAGAGACTGGCAAAAATCACTTTTATGGAAAGTGGTTGCCAAGCTTCCAAAAAACTACGAGTTTCCTGACATCTCAGCACACATTTTTTCACCCAAGCGTGATGACACTTTCAGGTAATGATCAGTACCCAAATCCTCCTTGGCTCACCAAATTTCGTTCTTCTAGGTTAAACCATTCGTTGGCAGTAACAGTTTTAATTTTCAGGTTTCACTCTGTTTTCTCCTATATGGATACATGTAGTTGGAACTCTAAATCAAACACGGTTTGTGCTAGCTCTTTGAAACTTGACACAATAAAGTAGTTCCAAGTTCTATCTCTATGGTTTGTTTCCTATTGATGTAGCCCTAAGCAGAGATTGTCGCAAATCACTTTCATGGAAAGGGGTTGCCAAGCTTCCAAAAAACTATGAGTTTCCTGAAATCTCAGCACACATTTTTTCACCCAAGCTTGATGACACTTTCAGGTAATGATCAGTACCCCAATCTGACTTGGCATTCCAAATTTCGTTCTTCTAGGTTAAACCATTCGTTGGCAGTAACAGTTTTAATTTTTAGGTTTCACTCTTTTTTCTCCTATATAGATACATGTAGTTGGAACTCTAAATCAAAGACGGTTTGTGCTAGCTCTTTGAAACTTGACACAATAAAGTAGTTCCAAGTTCTATCTCTATGGTTTGTTTCCTATTGATGTAGCCCTAAGCAGAGACTGGCAATAATCACTTTTATGGAAAGTGGTTGCCAAGCTTCCAAAAAACTACGAGTTTCCTGACATCTCAGCACACATTTTTTCACCCAAGCTTGATGACACTTTCAGGTAATGATCAGTACCCCAATCCTCCTTGGCTCACCAAATTTTGTTCTTCTAGGTTAAACCGTTCGTTGGCAGTAACAGTTTTAATATTTAGGTTTTACCCTGTTTTCTCCTATATGGATACATGTAGTTGGAACTCTAAATCAAACACGGTTTGTGCTAGCTCTTTGAAACTTGACACAATAAAGTAGTTTCAAGTTCTATCTCTATGGTTTGTTTCCTATTGATGTAGCCCTAAGCAGAGACTGTCGCAAATCACTTTCATGGAAAGTGGTTGCCAAGCTTCCAAAAAACTACGAGTTTCCTGAAATCTCAGCACACATTTTTTCACCCAAGCTTGATGACACTTTCAGGTAATGATCAGTAGCCCAATCCGACTTGGCATTCCAAATTTCGTTCCTCTAGGTTAAACCGTTCGTTGGCAGTAACAGTTTTAATTTTTAGGTTTCATTCTGTTTTCTCCTATATGGATACATGTAGTTGGAACTCTAAATCAAACACGGTTTGTGCTAGCTCTTTGAAAGTTGACACAATAAAGTAGTTCCAAGTTCTATCTCTATGGTTTGTTTCCTATTGATGTAGCCCTAAGCAGAGACTGTCGCAAATCACTTTCATGGAAAGGGGTTGCCAAGCTTCCAAAAAACTACGAGTTTCCTGAAATCTCAGCACACATTTTTTCACCCAAGCTTGATGACACTTTCAGGTAATGATCAGTAGCCCAATCCGACTTGGCATTCCAAATTTCGTTCCTCTAGGTTAAACCGTTCGTTGGCAGTAACAGTTTTAATTTTTAGGTTTCACTCTGTTTTCTCCTATATGGATACATGTAGTTGGAACTCTAAATCAAACACGGTTTGTGCTAGCTCTTTGAAACTTGACACAATAAAGTAGTTTCAAGTTCTATCTCTATGGTTTGTTTCCTATTGATGTAGCCCTTAGCAGAGACTGTCGCAAATCACTTTCATGGAAAGGGGTTGCCAAGCTTCCAAAAAACTACGAGTTTCCTGAAATCTCAGCACATATTTTTTCACCCAAGTTTGATGACACTTTCAGGTAGTGATCAGTACCCCAATCCGACTTGGCATTCCACATTTCGTTCTTCTAGGTTAAACCGTTCGTTGGCAGTAACAGTTTTAATATTTAGGTTTTACTCTGTTTTCTCCTATATGGATACATGTAGTTGGAACTCTAAATCAAACACGGTTTGTGCTAGCTCTTTGAAACTTGACACAATAAAGTAGTTCCAAGTTCTATCTCTATGGTTTGTTTCCTATTGATGTAGCACTAAGCAGAGACTGTCGCAAATCACTTTCATGGAAAGGGGTTGCCAAGCTTCCAAAAAACTACGAGTTTCCTAAAATCTCAGCACACATTTTTTCACCCAAGCTTGATGACACTTTCAGGTAATGATCAGTACCCCAATCCGACATGGCATTCCAAATTTCGTTCTTCTAGGTTAAACCGTTCGTTGGCAGTAACAGTTTTAATTTTTAGGTTTCACTCTGTTTTCTCCTATATGGATACATGTAGTTGGAACTCTAAATCAAACACGGTTTGTGCTAGCTCTTTGAAACTTGACACAATAAAGTAGTTCCAAGTTCTATCTCTATGGTTTGTTTCCTATTGATGTAGCACTAAGCAGAGACTGTCGCAAATCACTTTCATGGAAAGGGGTTGCCAAGCTTCCAAAAAACTACGAGTTTCCTGAAATCTCAGCACACATTATTTCACCCAAACTTGATGACACTTTCAGGTAATGATCAGTACCCCAATCCCACTTGGCTCACCAAATTTCGTTCTTCTAGGTTAAACCGTTCGTTGGCAGTAACAGTTTTAATTTTTAGGTTTTACTCTTTTCTCCTATATGGATACATTAGTTGGAACTCTAAATCAAACACGGTTTGTGCTAGCTCTTTGAAACTTGACACAATAAAGTAGTTCCAAGTTCTATCTCTATGGTTTGTTTCCTATTGATGTAGCCCTAAGCAGAGACTGGCCCAAATCACTTTCATGGAAAGAGGTTGCCAAGCTTCCAAAAAACTGTGAGTTTCCTGAAATCTCAGCACAAATTTTTTCACCCAATCTTGAAGACACTTTCAGGTAATGATCAGTACCCCAATCCCAATTGGCTGACCAACTTTCATTCTTCTAGGTTAAACCGGTCTTTGGCAGTAACAGTTTTAATATTTAGGTTTTTCTCTGTTTTCTCCTATATGGATACATGTAGTTGGAACTCTAAATTAAATACGGTTTGTGCCAGCTCTTTGAAACTTGACACAATAAAGTAGTTCCAAGTTCTATCTCTATGGTTTGTTTCCTATTGATGTAGCCCTAAGCAGAGACTGTCGCAAAACACTTTCATGGAAAGGGGTTGCCAAGCTTCCAAAAAACTACGAGTTTCCTGAAATCTCAGCACACATTTTTTCACCCAAGCTTGATGACACTTTCAGGTAATGATCAGTACCCCATCCGACTTGGCATTCCAAATTTCGTTCTTCTAGGTTAAACCGTTCGTTGGCAGTAACAGTTTTAATTTTTAGGTTTCACTCTGTTTTCCCCTATATGGATACATGTAGTTGGAACTCTAAATCAAACACGGTTTGTGCTAGCTCTTTGAAACTTGACACAATAAAGTAGTTCCAAGTTCTATCTCTATGGTTTGTTTCCTATTGATGTAGCCCTAAGCAGAGACTGTCGCAAATCACTTTCATGGAAAGTGGTTGCCAAGCTTCCAAAAAACTACGAGTTTCCTGAAATCTCAGCACACATTTTTTCATCCAAGCTTGATGACACTTTCACGTAATGATCAGTACCCCAATCCTCCTTGGCTCACCAAATTTCGTTCTTCTAGGTTAAACCGTTCGTTGGCAGTAACAGTTTTAATATTTAGGTTTTACTCTGTTTTCTCCTATATGGATACATGTAGTTGGAACTCTAAATCAAACACGGTTTGTGCTAGCTCTTTGAAACTTGACACAATAAAGTAGTTCCAAGTTCTATCTCTATGGTTTGTTTCCTATTGATGTAGCCCTAATCAGAGATTGTCGCAAATCACTTTCATGGAAAGGGGTTGCCAAGCTTCCAAAAAACTACAAGTTTCCTGAAATCTCAGCACACATTTTTTCACGCAAGCTTGATGACACTTTCAGGTAATGATCAGTACCCCAATCCGACTTGGCATTCCAAATTTCGTTCATCTAGGACAAACCATTCGTTGGCAGTAACAGTTTTAATTTTTAGGTTTTACTCTGTTTTCTCCTATATGGATACATGTAGTTGGAACTCTAAATCAAACACGGTTTGTGCTAGCTCTTTGAAACTTGACACAATAATGTAGTTCCAAGTTCTATATCTATGGTTTGTTTCCTATTGATGTAGCCCTAAGCAGAGACTGGCAAAAATCACTTTTATGGAAAGTGGTTGCCAAACTTCCAAAAAACTACGAGTTTCCTGACATCTCAGCACACATTTTTTCACCCAAGCTTGATGACACTTTCAGGTAATGATGAGTACCCCAATCCTCCTTGGCTCACCAAATTTCGTTCTTCTAGTTTAAACCATTCGTTGGCAGTAACAGTTTTAATTTTTAGGTTTCACTCTGTTTTCTCCTATATGGATACATGTAGTTGGAACTCTAAATCAAACATGGTTTGTGCTAGCTCTTTGAAACTTGACACAATAAAGTAGTTCCAAGTTCTATCTCTATGGTTTGTTTCCTATTGATGTAGCCCTAAGCAGAGACTGTCGCAAATCACTTTCATGGAAAGGGGTTGCCAAGCTTCCAAAAAACTACGAGTTTCCTGAAATCTCAGCACACATTTTTTCACCCAAGCTTGATGACACTTTCAGGTAATGATCAGTAGCCCAATCCGACTTGGCATTCCAAATTTCGTTCTTCTAGGTTAAACCGTTCGTTGGCAGTAACAGTTTTAATTTTTAGGTTTCACTCTGTATTCTCCTATATGGATACATGTAGTTGGAACTCTAAATCAAACACTGTTTGTGCTAGCTCTTTGAAACTTGACACAATAAAGTAGTTCCAAGTTCTATCTCTATGGTTTGTTTCCTATTGATGTAGCCCTAAGCAGAGACGGACACAAATCACTTTCATGGAAAAGGGTTGCCAAGCTTCCAAAAAACAACGAGTTTCCTGAAATCTCAGCACACATTTTTTCACCCAAGCTTGATGACACGTTCAGGTAATGATCAGTACCCCAATCCTCCTTGGCTCACCAAATTTCGTTCTTCTAGGTTAAACCGTTCGTTGGCAGTAACAGTTTTAATATTTAGGTTTTACTCTGTTTTCTCCTATATGGATACATGTAGTTGGAACT
Organism: Spermophilus citellus; assembly: GCF_964194105.1. Lineage (NCBI taxonomy): Eukaryota > Metazoa > Chordata > Mammalia > Rodentia > Sciuridae > Spermophilus > Spermophilus citellus. Next base: position 54,929,919 of record NC_138187.1, read on the forward strand.
CTAAATCAAACACGGTTTGTGCTAGCTCTTTGAAACTTCACAAAATAAAGTATTTCCAAGTTCTATCTCTATAGTTTGTTTCCTATTGATGTAGCCCTAAGCAGAGACTGTCGCAAATCACTTTCATGGAAAGGGGTTGCCAAGCTTCCAAAAAACTACGAGTTTCCTGAAATCTCAGCACACATTTTTTCACCCAAGCTTGATGACACTTTCAGGTAATGATCAGTACCCCAATCGGACTTGGCATTCCAAATTTCGTTTTTCTAGGTGAAACCGTTCGTTGGCAGTAACAGTTTTAATTTTTAGGTTTCACTCTGTTTTCTCCTATATGGATACATGTAGTTGGAACTCTAAATCAAACACGGTTTGTGCTAGCTCTTTGAAACTTGACACAATAAAGTAGTTCAAAGTTCTATCTCTATGGTTTGTTTCCTATTGATGTAGCCCTAAGCAGAGACTGTCGCAAATCACTTTCATGGAAAGGGGTTGCCAAGCTTCCAAAAAACTACGAGTTTCCTGAAATCTCAGCACACATTTTTTCACCCAAGCTTGATGACACTTTCAGGTAATGATCAGTACCCCAATCCGACTTGGCATTCCAAATTTCGTTCTTCTAGGTTAAACCATTCGTTGGCAGTAACAGTTTTAATTTTCAGGTTTCACTCTGTTTTCTCCTATATGGATACATGTAGTTGGAACTCTAAATCAAACACGGTTTGTGCTAGCTCTTTGAAACTTGACACAATAAAGTAGTTCCAAGTTCTATCTCTATGGTTTGTTTCCTATTGATGTAGCCCTAAGCAGAGACTGTCGCAAATCACTTTCATGGAAAGGGGTTGCCAAGCTTCCAAAAAACTACGAGTTTCCTGAAATCTCAGCACACATTTTTTCACCCAAGCTTGATGACACTTTCATGTAATGATCAGTACCCCAATCTGACTTGGCATTCCAAATTTCGTTCTTCTAGGTTAAACGATTCGTTGGCAGTAACAGTTTTAATTTTTAGGTTTCACTCTGTTTTCTCCTATATGGATACATGTAGTTGGAACTCTAAATCAAACACGGTTTGTGCTAGCTCTTTGAAACTTGACACAATAAAGTAGTTCCAAGTTCTATCTCTATGGTTTGTTTCCTATTGATGTAGCCCTAAGCAGAGACTGGCAAAAATCACTTTTATGGAAAGTGGTTGCCAAGCTTCCAAAAAACTACGAGTTTCCTGACATCTCAGCACACATTTTTTCACCCAAGCGTGATGACACTTTCAGGTAATGATCAGTACCCAAATCCTCCTTGGCTCACCAAATTTCGTTCTTCTAGGTTAAACCATTCGTTGGCAGTAACAGTTTTAATTTTCAGGTTTCACTCTGTTTTCTCCTATATGGATACATGTAGTTGGAACTCTAAATCAAACACGGTTTGTGCTAGCTCTTTGAAACTTGACACAATAAAGTAGTTCCAAGTTCTATCTCTATGGTTTGTTTCCTATTGATGTAGCCCTAAGCAGAGATTGTCGCAAATCACTTTCATGGAAAGGGGTTGCCAAGCTTCCAAAAAACTATGAGTTTCCTGAAATCTCAGCACACATTTTTTCACCCAAGCTTGATGACACTTTCAGGTAATGATCAGTACCCCAATCTGACTTGGCATTCCAAATTTCGTTCTTCTAGGTTAAACCATTCGTTGGCAGTAACAGTTTTAATTTTTAGGTTTCACTCTTTTTTCTCCTATATAGATACATGTAGTTGGAACTCTAAATCAAAGACGGTTTGTGCTAGCTCTTTGAAACTTGACACAATAAAGTAGTTCCAAGTTCTATCTCTATGGTTTGTTTCCTATTGATGTAGCCCTAAGCAGAGACTGGCAATAATCACTTTTATGGAAAGTGGTTGCCAAGCTTCCAAAAAACTACGAGTTTCCTGACATCTCAGCACACATTTTTTCACCCAAGCTTGATGACACTTTCAGGTAATGATCAGTACCCCAATCCTCCTTGGCTCACCAAATTTTGTTCTTCTAGGTTAAACCGTTCGTTGGCAGTAACAGTTTTAATATTTAGGTTTTACCCTGTTTTCTCCTATATGGATACATGTAGTTGGAACTCTAAATCAAACACGGTTTGTGCTAGCTCTTTGAAACTTGACACAATAAAGTAGTTTCAAGTTCTATCTCTATGGTTTGTTTCCTATTGATGTAGCCCTAAGCAGAGACTGTCGCAAATCACTTTCATGGAAAGTGGTTGCCAAGCTTCCAAAAAACTACGAGTTTCCTGAAATCTCAGCACACATTTTTTCACCCAAGCTTGATGACACTTTCAGGTAATGATCAGTAGCCCAATCCGACTTGGCATTCCAAATTTCGTTCCTCTAGGTTAAACCGTTCGTTGGCAGTAACAGTTTTAAATTTTAGGTTTCACTCTGTTTTCTCCTATATGGATACATGTAGTTGGAACTCTAAATCAAACACGGTTTGTGCTAGCTCTTTGAAACTTGACACAATAAAGTAGTTTCAAGTTCTATCTCTATGGTTTGTTTCCTATTGATGTAGCCCTAAGCAGAGACTGTCGCAAATCACTTTCATGGAAAGTGGTTGCCAAGCTTCCAAAAAACTACGAGTTTCCTGAAATCTCAGCACACATTTTTTCACCCAAGCTTGATGACACTTTCAGGTAATGATCAGTACCCCAATCCTCCTTGGCTCACCAAATTTCGTTCTTCTAGGTTATACCGTTCGTTGGCAGTAACAGTTTTAATATTTAGGTTTTACCCTGTTTTCTCCTATATGGATACATGTAGTTGGAACTCTAAATCAAACACGGTTTGTGCTAGCTCTTTGAAACTTGACGCAATAAAGTAGTTCCAAGTTCTATCTCTATGGTTTGTTTCCTATTGATGTAGCCCTAAGCAGAGACTGTCGCAAATCACTTTCATGGAAAGGGGTTGCCAAGCTTCCAAAAAACTACGAGTTTCCTGAAATCTCAGCACACATTTTTTCACCCAAGCTTGATGACACTTTCATGTAATGATCAGTACCCCAATCTGACTTGGCATTCCAAATTTCGTTCTTCTAGGTTAAACCATTCGTTGGCAGTAACAGTTTTAATTTTTAGGTTTCACTCTGTTTTCTCCTATATGGATACATGTAGTTGGAACTCTAAATCAAACACGGTTTGTGCTAGCTCTTTGAAACTTGACACAATAAAGTAGTTCCAAGTTCTATCTCTATGGTTTGTTTCCTATTGATGTAGCCCTAAGCAGAGACTGGCAAAAATCACTTTTATGGAAAGTGGTTGCCAAGCTTCCAAAAAACTACGAGTTTCCTGACATCTCAGCACTCATTTTTTCACCCAAGCGTGATGACACTTTCAGGTAATGATCAGTACCCAAATCCTCCTTGGCTCACCAAATTTCGTTCTTCTAGGTTAAACCATTCGTTGGCAGTAACAGTTTTAATTTTCAGGTTTCACTCTGTTTTCTCCTATATGGATACATGTAGTTGGAACTCTAAATCAAACACGGTTTGTGCTAGCTCTTTGAAACTTGACACAATAAAGTAGTTCCAAGTTCTATCTCTATGGTTTGTTTCCTATTGATGTAGCCCTAAGCAGAGACTGTCGCAAATCACTTTCATGGAAAGGGGTTGCCAAGCTTCCAAAAAACTACGAGTTTCCTGAAATCTCAGCACACATTTTTTCACCCAAGCTTGATGACACTTTCAGGTAATGATCAGTACCCCAATCTGACTTGGCATTCCAAATTTCGTTCTTTTAGGTTAAACCATTCGTTGGCAGTAACAGTTTTAATTTTTAGGTTTCACTCTTTTTTCTCCTATATAGATACATGTAGTTGGAACTCTAAATCAAAGACGGTTTGTGCTAGCTCTTTGAAACTTGACACAATAAAGTAGTTCCAAGTTCTATCTCTATGGTTTGTTTCCTATTGATGTAGCCCTAAGCAGAGACTGGCAATAATCACTTTTATGGAAAGTTGTTGCCAAGCTTCCAAAAAACTACGAGTTTCCTGACATCTCAGCACACATTTTTTCACCCAAGCTTGATGACACTTTCAGGTAATGATCAGTACCCCAATCCTCCTTGGCTCACCAAATTTTGTTCTTCTAGGTTAAACCATTCGTTGGCACTAACAGTTTTAATATTTAGGTTTCACTCTGTTTTCTCCTATATGGATACATGTAGTTGGAACTCTAAATCAAACACGGTTTGTGCTAGCTCTTTGAAACTTGACACAATAAAGTAGTTCAAAGTTCTATCTCTATGGTTTGTTTCCTATTGACGTAGCCCTAAGCAGAGACTGTCGCAAATCACTTTCATGGAAAGGGGTTGCCAAGCTTCCAAAAAACTACGAGTTTCCTGAAATCTCAGCACACATTTTTTCACCCAAGCTTGATGACACTTCCAGGTAATGATCAGTACCCCAATCCGACTTGGCATTCCAAATTTCGTTCTTTTAGGTTAAACCATTCGTTGGCAGTAACAGTTTTAATTTTTAGGTTTCACTCTGTTTTCTCCTATATGGATACATGTAGTTGGAACTCTAAATCAACCACGGTTTGTGCTAGCTCTTTGAAACTTGACACAGTAAAGTAGTTCCAAGTTCTATCTCTATGGTTTGTTTCCTATTGATGTAGCCCTAAGCAGAGACTGTCGCAAATCACTTTCATGGAAAGTGGTTGCCAAGCTTCCAAAAAACTACGAGTTTCCTGAAATCTCAGCACACATTTTTTCACCCAAGTTTGATGACACTTTCAGGTAATGATCAGTAGCCCAATCCGACTTGGCATTCCAAATTTCGTTCCTCTAGGTTAAACCGTTCGTTGGCAGTAACAGTTTTAAATTTTAGGTTTCACTCTGTTTTCTCCTATATGGATACATGTAGTTGGAACTCTAAATCAAACACGGTTTGTGCTAGCTCTTTGAAACTTGACACAATAAAGTAGTTTCAAGTTCTATCTCTATGGTTTGTTTCCTATTGATGTAGCCCTTAGCAGAGACTGTCGCAAATCACTTTCATGGAAAGGGTTTGCCAAGCTTCCAAAAAACTACGAGTTTCCTGAAATCTCAGCACACATTTTTTCACCCAAGCTTGATGACACTTTCAGGTAATGATCAGTACCCCAATCCGACTTGGCATTCCAAATTTCGTTCTTCTAGGTTAAACCGTTCATTGGCAGTAACAGTTTTAATTTTTAGGTTTCACTCTGTTTTCTCCTATATGGATACATGTAGTTGGAACTCTAAAGCAAACACGGTTTGTGCTAGCTCTTTGAAACTTGACACAATAAAGTAGTTCCAAGTTCTATCTCTATGGTTTGTTTCCTATTGATGTAGCCCTAAGCAGAGACTGTCGCAAATCACTTTCATGGAAAGTGGTTGCCAAGCTTCCAAAAAACTACGAGTTTCCTGAAATCTCAGCACACATTTTTTCACCCAAGCTTGATGACACTTTCAGGTAATGATCAGTACCCCAATCCTCCTTGGCTCACCAAATTTCGTTCTTCTAGGTTAAACCGTTCGTTGGCAGTAACAGTTTTAATATTTAGGTTTTACCCTGTTTTCTCCTATATGGATACATGTAGTTGGAACTCTAAATCAAACACGGTTTGTGCTAGCTCTTTGAAACTTGACACAATAAAGTAGTTCAAAGTTCTATCACTATGGTTTGTTTCCTATTGATGTAGCCCTAAGCAGAGATGTCGCAAATCACTTTCATGGAAAGGGGTTGTCAAGCTTCCAAAAAACAAGAGTTTCCTGAAATCTCAGCACACATTTTTTCACCCAAGCTTGATGACACTTTCAGGTAATGATCAGTACCCCAATCCGACTTGGCATTCCAAATTTCGTTCTTCTAGGACAAACCATTCGTTGGCAGTAACAGTTTTAATTTTTAGGTTTCACTCTGTTTTCTCCTATATGGATACATGTAGTTGGAACTCTAAATCAAACACGGTTTGTGCTAGCTCTTTGAAACTTGACACAATAATGTAGTTCCAAGTTCTATCTCTATGGTTTGTTTCCTATTGATGTAGCCCTAAGCAGAAACTGGCAAGAATCACTTTTATGGAAAGTGGTTGCCAAGCTTCCAAAAAACTACGAGTTTCCTGACATCTCAGCACACATTTTTTCACCCAAGCTTGATGACACTTTCAGGTAATGATCAGTACCCCAATCCCCCTTGGCTCACCAAATTTCGTTCTTCTAGGTGAAACCATTCGTTGGCACTAACAGTTTTAATATTTAGGTTTCCCTCTGTTTTCTCCTATATGGATACATGTAGTTGGAACTCTAAATCAAACACGGTTTGTGCTAGCTCTTTGAAACTTGACACAATAAAGTAGTTCCAAGTTCTATCTCTATGGTTTGTTTCCTATTGATGTAGCCCTAAGCAGAGACTGTCGCAAATCACTTTCATGGAAAGGGGTTGCCAAGCTTCCAAAAAACTACGAGTTTCCTGAAATCTCAGCACACATTTTTTCACCCAAGCTTGATGACACTTTCAGGTAATGATCAGTAGCCCAATCCGACTTGGCATTCCAAATTTCGTTCTTCTAGGTTAAACCGTGCGTTGGCAGTAACAGTTTTAATTTTTAGGTTTCACTCTGTTTTCTCCTATATGGATACATGTAGTTGGAACTCTAAATCAAACACTGTTTGTGCTAGCTCTTTGAAACTTGACACAATAAAGTAGTTCCAAGTTCTATCTCTATGGTTTGTTTCCTATTGATGTAGCCCTAAGCAGAGACTGTCGCGAATCACTTTCATGGAAAAGGGTTGCCAAGCTTCCAAAAAACTATGAGTTTCCTGAAATCTCAGCACACATTTTTTCACCCAAGCTTGATGACACGTTCAGGTAATGATCAGTACCCCAATCCTCCTTGGCTCACCAAATTTCGTTCTTCTAGGTTAAACCGTTCGTTGGCAGTAACAGTTTTAATATTTAGGTTTTACTCTGTTTTCTCCTATATGGATACATGTAGTTGGAACTCTAAATCAAACACGGTTTGTGCTAGCTCTTTGAAAGTTGACACAATAAAGTAGTTCCAAGTTCTATCTCTATGGTTTGTTTCCTATTGATGTAGCCCTAAGCAGAGATTGTCGCAAATCACTTTCATGGAAAGGGGTTGCCAAGCTTCCAAAAAACTACGAGTTTCCTGAAATCTCAGCACACATTTTTTCACCCAAGCTTGATGACACTTTCAGGTAATGATCAGTACCCCAATCCTCCTTGGCTCACCAAATTTCGTTCTTCTAGGTTATACCGTTCGTTGGCAGTAACAGTTTTAATATTTAGGTTTTACCCTGTTTTCTCCTATATGGATACATGTAGTTGGAACTCTAAATCAAACACGGTTTGTGCTAGCTCTTTGAAACTTGACGCAATAAAGTAGTTCCAAGTTCTATCTCTATGGTTTGTTTCCTATTGATGTAGCCCTAAGCAGAGACTGTCGCAAATCACTTTCATGGAAAGGGGTTGCCAAGCTTCCAAAAAACTACGAGTTTCCTGAAATCTCAGCACACATTTTTTCACCCAAGCTTGATGACACTTTCATGTAATGATCAGTACCCCAATCTGACTTGGCATTCCAAATTTCGTTCTTCTAGGTTAAACCATTCGTTGGCAGTAACAGTTTTAATTTTTAGGTTTCACTCTGTTTTCTCCTATATGGATACATGTAGTTGGAACTCTAAATCAAACACGGTTTGTGCTAGCTCTTTGAAACTTGACACAATAAAGTAGTTCCAAGTTCTATCTCTATGGTTTGTTTCCTATTGATGTAGCCCTAAGCAGAGACTGGCAAAAATCACTTTTATGGAAAGTGGTTGCCAAGCTTCCAAAAAACTACGAGTTTCCTGACATCTCAGCACTCATTTTTTCACCCAAGCGTGATGACACTTTCAGGTAATGATCAGTACCCAAATCCTCCTTGGCTCACCAAATTTCGTTCTTCTAGGTTAAACCATTCGTTGGCAGTAACAGTTTTAATTTTCAGGTTTCACTCTGTTTTCTCCTATATGGATACATGTAGTTGGAACTCTAAATCAAACACGGTTTGTGCTAGCTCTTTGAAACTTGACACAATAAAGTAGTTCCAAGTTCTATCTCTATGGTTTGTTTCCTATTGATGTAGCCCTAAGCAGAGACTGTCGCAAATCACTTTCATGGAAAGGGGTTGCCAAGCTTCCAAAAAACTACGAGTTTCCTGAAATCTCAGCACACATTTTTTCACCCAAGCTTGATGACACTTTCAGGTAATGATCAGTACCCCAATCTGACTTGGCATTCCAAATTTCGTTCTTTTAGGTTAAACCATTCGTTGGCAGTAACAGTTTTAATTTTTAGGTTTCACTCTTTTTTCTCCTATATAGATACATGTAGTTGGAACTCTAAATCAAAGACGGTTTGTGCTAGCTCTTTGAAACTTGACACAATAAAGTAGTTCCAAGTTCTATCTCTATGGTTTGTTTCCTATTGATGTAGCCCTAAGCAGAGACTGGCAATAATCACTTTTATGGAAAGTTGTTGCCAAGCTTCCAAAAAACTACGAGTTTCCTGACATCTCAGCACACATTTTTTCACCCAAGCTTGATGACACTTTCAGGTAATGATCAGTACCCCAATCCTCCTTGGCTCACCAAATTTTGTTCTTCTAGGTTAAACCATTCGTTGGCACTAACAGTTTTAATATTTAGGTTTCACTCTGTTTTCTCCTATATGGATACATGTAGTTGGAACTCTAAATCAAACACGGTTTGTGCTAGCTCTTTGAAACTTGACACAATAAAGTAGTTCAAAGTTCTATCTCTATGGTTTGTTTCCTATTGACGTAGCCCTAAGCAGAGACTGTCGCAAATCACTTTCATGGAAAGGGGTTGCCAAGCTTCCAAAAAACTACGAGTTTCCTGAAATCTCAGCACACATTTTTTCACCCAAGCTTGATGACACTTCCAGGTAATGATCAGTACCCCAATCCGACTTGGCATTCCAAATTTCGTTCTTTTAGGTTAAACCATTCGTTGGCAGTAACAGTTTTAATTTTTAGGTTTCACTCTGTTTTCTCCTATATGGATACATGTAGTTGGAACTCTAAATCAACCACGGTTTGTGCTAGCTCTTTGAAACTTGACACAGTAAAGTAGTTCCAAGTTCTATCTCTATGGTTTGTTTCCTATTGATGTAGCCCTAAGCAGAGACTGTCGCAAATCACTTTCATGGAAAGTGGTTGCCAAGCTTCCAAAAAACTACGAGTTTCCTGAAATCTCAGCACACATTTTTTCACCCAAGTTTGATGACACTTTCAGGTAATGATCAGTAGCCCAATCCGACTTGGCATTCCAAATTTCGTTCCTCTAGGTTAAACCGTTCGTTGGCAGTAACAGTTTTAAATTTTAGGTTTCACTCTGTTTTCTCCTATATGGATACATGTAGTTGGAACTCTAAATCAAACACGGTTTGTGCTAGCTCTTTGAAACTTGACACAATAAAGTAGTTTCAAGTTCTATCTCTATGGTTTGTTTCCTATTGATGTAGCCCTTAGCAGAGACTGTCGCAAATCACTTTCATGGAAAGGGTTTGCCAAGCTTCCAAAAAACTACGAGTTTCCTGAAATCTCAGCACACATTTTTTCACCCAAGCTTGATGACACTTTCAGGTAATGATCAGTACCCCAATCCGACTTGGCATTCCAAATTTCGTTCTTCTAGGTTAAACCGTTCATTGGCAGTAACAGTTTTAATTTTTAGGTTTCACTCTGTTTTCTCCTATATGGATACATGTAGTTGGAACTCTAAAGCAAACACGGTTTGTGCTAGCTCTTTGAAACTTGACACAATAAAGTAGTTCCAAGTTCTATCTCTATGGTTTGTTTCCTATTGATGTAGCCCTAAGCAGAGACTGTCGCAAATCACTTTCATGGAAAGTGGTTGCCAAGCTTCCAAAAAACTACGAGTTTCCTGAAATCTCAGCACACATTTTTTCACCCAAGCTTGATGACACTTTCAGGTAATGATCAGTACCCCAATCCTCCTTGGCTCACCAAATTTCGTTCTTCTAGGTTAAACCGTTCGTTGGCAGTAACAGTTTTAATATTTAGGTTTTACCCTGTTTTCTCCTATATGGATACATGTAGTTGGAACTCTAAATCAAACACGGTTTGTGCTAGCTCTTTGAAACTTGACACAATAAAGTAGTTCAAAGTTCTATCACTATGGTTTGTTTCCTATTGATGTAGCCCTAAGCAGAGATGTCGCAAATCACTTTCATGGAAAGGGGTTGTCAAGCTTCCAAAAAACAAGAGTTTCCTGAAATCTCAGCACACATTTTTTCACCCAAGCTTGATGACACTTTCAGGTAATGATCAGTACCCCAATCCGACTTGGCATTCCAAATTTCGTTCTTCTAGGACAAACCATTCGTTGGCAGTAACAGTTTTAATTTTTAGGTTTCACTCTGTTTTCTCCTATATGGATACATGTAGTTGGAACTCTAAATCAAACACGGTTTGTGCTAGCTCTTTGAAACTTGACACAATAATGTAGTTCCAAGTTCTATCTCTATGGTTTGTTTCCTATTGATGTAGCCCTAAGCAGAAACTGGCAAGAATCACTTTTATGGAAAGTGGTTGCCAAGCTTCCAAAAAACTACGAGTTTCCTGACATCTCAGCACACATTTTTTCACCCAAGCTTGATGACACTTTCAGGTAATGATCAGTACCCCAATCCCCCTTGGCTCACCAAATTTCGTTCTTCTAGGTGAAACCATTCGTTGGCACTAACAGTTTTAATATTTAGGTTTCCCTCTGTTTTCTCCTATATGGATACATGTAGTTGGAACTCTAAATCAAACACGGTTTGTGCTAGCTCTTTGAAACTTGACACAATAAAGTAGTTCCAAGTTCTATCTCTATGGTTTGTTTCCTATTGATGTAGCCCTAAGCAGAGACTGTCGCGAATCACTTTCATGGAAAAGGGTTGCCAAGCTTCCAAAAAACTATGAGTTTCCTGAAATCTCAGCACACATTTTTTCACCCAAGCTTGATGACACGTTCAGGTAATGATCAGTACCCCAATCCTCCTTGGCTCACCAAATTTCGTTCTTCTAGGTTAAACCGTTCGTTGGCAGTAACAGTTTTAATATTTAGGTTTTACTCTGTTTTCTCCTATATGGATACATGTAGTTGGAACTCTAAATCAAACACGGTTTGTGCTAGCTCTTTGAAACTTGACACAATAAAGTAGTTCCAAGTTCTATCTCTATGGTTTGTTTCCTATTGATGTAGCCCTAAGCAGAGATTGTCGCAAATCACTTTCATGGAAAGGGGTTGCCAAGCTTCCAAAAAACTACGAGTTTCCTGAAATCTCAGCACACATTTTTTCACCCAAGCTTGATGACACTTTCAGGTAATGATCAGTACCCCAATCCGACTTGGCATTCCAAATTTCGTTCTTCTAGGTGAAACCGTTCGTTGGCAGTAACAGTTTTAATTTTTAGGTTTCAATCTGTTTTCTCCTATATGGATACATGTAGTTGGAACTCTAAATCAAACACGGTTTGTGCTAGCTCTTTGAAAGTTGACACAATAAAGTAGTTCCAAGTTCTATCTCTATGGTTTGTTTCCTATTGATGTAGCCCTAAGCAGAGACTGTCGCAAATCACTTTCATGGAAAGGGGTTGCCAAGCTTCCAAAAAACTACGAGTTTCCTGAAATCTCAGCACACATTTTTTCACCCAAGCTTGATGACACTTTCAGGTAATGATCAGTAGCCCAATCCGACTTGGCATTCCAAATTTCGTTCCTCTAGGTTAAACCGTTCGTTGGCAGTAACAGTTTTAATTTTTAGGTTTCACTCTGTTTTCTCCTATATGGATACATGTAGTTGGAACTCTAAAGCAAACACGGTTTGTGCTAGCTCTTTGAAACTTGACACAATAAAGTAGTTCCAAGTTCTATCTCTATGGTTTGTTTCCTATTGATGTAGCCCTAAGCAGAGACTGTCGCAAATCACTTTCATGGAAAGTGGTTGCCAAGCTTACAAAAAACTACGAGTTTCCTGAAATCTCAGCACACATTTTTTCACCCAAGCTTGATGACACTTTCAGGTAATGATCAGTACCCCAATCCGACTTGGCATTCCAAATTTCGTTCTTCTAGGTTAAACCGTTCGTTGGCAGTAACAGTTTTAATTTTTAGGTTTCACTCTGTTTTCTCCTATATGGATACATGTAGTTGGAACTCTAAAGCAAACACGGTTTGTGCTAGCTCTTTGAAACTTGACACAATAAAGTAGTTCCAAGTTCTATCTCTATGGTTTGTTTCCTATTGATGTAGCCCTAAGCAGAGACTGTCGCAAATCACTTTCATGGAAAGGGGTTGCCAAGCTTCCAAAAAACTACGAGTTTCCTGACATCTCAGCACACATTTTTTCACCCAAGCTTGATGACACTTTCAGGTAATGATCAGTAGCCCAATCCGACTTGGCATTCCAAATTTCGTTCTTCTACTTGAAACCGTTCGTTGGCAGTAACAGTTTTAATTTTTAGGTTTCACTCTGTTTTCTCAAATATGGATATATGTAGTTGGAACTCTAAATCAAACACGGTTTGTGCTAGCTCTTTGAAACTTGACACAATAAAGTAGTTCCAAGTTCTATCTCTATGGTTTGTTTCCTATTGATGTAGCCCTAAGCAGAGACTGTCGCAAATCACTTTCATGGAAAGGGGTTGCCAAGCTTCCAAAAAACTACGAGTTTCCTGAAATCTCAGCACACATTTTTTCACCCAAGCTTGATGACACTTTCAGGTAATGATCAGTACCCCAATCCGACTTGGCATTCCAAATTTCGTTCTTCTAGGTTAAACCGTTTGTTGGCAGTAACAGTTTTAATTTTTAGGTTTCACTCTGTTTTCTCCTATATGGATACATGTAGTTGGAACTCTAAATCAAACACGGTTTGTGCTAGCTCTTTGAAACTTGACACAATAAAGTAGTTCCATGTTCTATCTCTATGGTTTGTTTCCTATTGATGTAGCCCTAAGCAGAGACTGTCGCAAATCACTTTCATGGAAAGGGGTTGCCAAGCTTCCAAAAAACTAAGAGGTTCCTGACATCTCAGCACACATTTTTTCACCCAAGCTTGATGACACTTTCAGGTAATGATCAGTACCCAAATCCTCCTTGGCTCACCAAATTTCGTTCTTCTAGGTTAAACCATTCGTTGGCACTAACAGTTTTAATATTTAGGTTTCCCTCTGTTTTCTCCTATATGGATACATGTAGTTGGAACTCTAAATCAAACACGGTTTGTGCTAGCTCTTTGAAACTTGACACAATAAAGTAGTTTCAAGTTCTATCTCTATGGTTTGTTTCCTATTGATGTAGCCCTAAGCAGAGACTGTCGCAAATCACTTTCATGGAAAGGGGTTGCCAAGCTTCCAAAAAACTACGAGTTTCCTGAAATCTCAGCACACATTTTTTCACCCAAGCTTGATGACACTTTCAGGTAATGATCAGTACCCCAATCCTCCTTGGCTCACCAAATTTCGTTCTTCTAGGTTAAACCGTTCGTTGGCAGTAACAGTTTTAATATTTAGGTTTTAAACTGTTTTCTCCTATATGGATACATGTAGTTGGAACTCTAAATCAAACACGGTTTGTGCTAGCTCTTTGAAACTTCACAAAATAAAGTAGTTCCAAGTTCTATCTCTATGGTTTGTTTCCTATTGATGTAGCCCTAAGCAGAGACTGTCGCAAATCACTTTCATGGAAAGGGGTTGCCAAGCTTCCAAAAAACTACGAGTTTCCTGAAATCTCAGCACACATTTTTTCACCCAAGCTTGATGACACTTTCAGGTAATGATCAGTACCCCAATCGGACTTGGCATTCCAAATTTCGTTCTTCTAGGTGAAACCGTTCGTTGGCAGTAACAGTTTTAATTTTTAGGTTTCACTCTGTTTTCTCCTATATGGATACATGTAGTTGGAACTCTAAATCAAACACGGTTTGTGCTAGCTCTTTGAAACTTGACACAATAAAGTAGTTCCAAGTTCTATCTCTATGGTTTGTTTCCTATTGATGTAGCCCTAAGCAGAGACTGTCGCAAATCACTTTCATGGAAAAGGGTTGCCAAGCTTCCAAAAATCTACGAGTTTCCAAAAATCTCAGCACACATTTTTTCACCCAAGCTTGATGACACTTTCAGGTAATGATCAGTACCCCAATCCTCCTTGGCTCACCAAATTTCGTTCTTCTAGGTTAAACCGTTCGTTGGCAGTAACAGTTTTAATATTTAGGTTTTACTCTGTTTTCTCCTATATGGATACATGTAGTTGGAACTCTAAATCAAACACGGTTTGTGCTAGCTCTTTGAAACTTCACAAAATAAAGTAGTTCCAAGTTCTATTTCTATGGTTTGTTTCCTATTGATGTAGCCCTAAGCAGAGACTGTCCCAAATCACTTTCATAGAAAGGGGTTGCCAAGCTTCCAAGAAACTACGAGTTTCCTGAAATCTCAGCACACATTTTTTCACCCAAGCTTGATGACACTTTCATGTATTGATCAGTACCCCAATCCGACTTGGCATTCCAAATTTCGTTCTTCTAGGTGAAACCGTTCGTTGGCAGTAACAGTTTTAATTTTTAGGTTTCACTCTGTTTTCTCCTATATGGATACATGTAGTTGGAACTCTAAATCAAACACGGTTTGTGCTAGCTCTTTGAAACTTGACACAATAAAGTAGTTCCAAGTTCTATCTCTATGGTTTGTTTCCTATTGATGTAGCCCTAAGCAGAGACTGTCGCAAATCACTTTCATGGAAAGGGGTTGCCAAGCTTCCAAAAACCTACGAGTTTCCGGAAATCTCAGCACACATTTTTTCACCCAAGCTTGATGACACTTTCAGGTAATGATCAGTACCCCAATCCGACTTGGCATTCCAAATTTCGTTCTTCTAGGTTAAACCGTTCGTTGGCATTAACAGTTTTAATTTTTAGGTTTCACTCTGTTTTCTCCTATATGGATACATGTAGTTGGAACTCTAAATCAAACACGGTTTGTGCTAGCTCTTTGAAACTTGACACAATAAATTAGTTCCAAGTTCTATCTCTATGGTTTGTTTCCTATTGATGTAGCCCTAAGCAGAGACTGTCGCAAATCACTTTCATAGAAAGGGGTTGCCAAGCTTCCAAAAAACTACGAGTTTCCTGAAATCTCAGCACACATTTTTTCACCCAAGCTTGATGACACTTTCAGGTAATGATCAGTAGCCCAATCCGACTTGGCATTCCAAATTTCGTTCTTCTAGGTTAAACCGTTCGTTGGCAGTAACAGTTTTAATTTTTAGGTTTCACTCTGTTTTCTCCTATATGGATACATGTAGTTGGAACTCTAAATCAAACACGGTTTGTGCTAGCTCTTTGAAACTTGACACAATAAAGTAGTTCCAAGTTCTCTCTCTATGGTTTGTTTCCTATTGATGTAGCCCTAAGCAGAGACTGTCGCAAATCACTTTCATGGAAAGGGGTTGCCAAGCTTCCAAAAAACTACGAGTTTCCTGACATCTCAGCACACATTTTTTCACCCAAGCTTGATGACACTTTCAGGTAATGATCAGTACCCAAATCCTCCTTGGCTCACCAAATTTCGTTCTTCTAGGTTAAACCAATCGTTGGCACTAACAGTTTTAATATTTAGGTTTCCCTCTGTTTTCTCCTATATGGATACATGTAGTTGGAACTCTAAATCAAACACGGTTTGTGCTAGCTCTTTGAAACTTGACACAATAAAGTAGTTCCAAGTTCTATCTCTATGGTTTGTTTACTATTGATGTAGCCCTAATCAGAGACTGTCGCAAATCACTTTCATGGAAAGGGGTTGCCAAGCTTCCAAAAACCTATGAGTTTCCTGAAATCTCAGCACACATTTTTTCACCCAAGCTTGATGACACTTTCAGGTAATGATCAGTAGCCCAATCCGACATGGCATTCCAAATTTCGTTCCTCTAGGTTAAACCGTTCGTTAGCAGTAACAGTTTTGATTTTTAGGTTTCACTCTGTTTTCTCCTATATGGATACATGTAGTTGGAACTCTAAATCAAACACGGTTTGTGCTAGCTCTTTGAAACTTGACACAATAAAGTAGTTTCAAGTTCTATCTCTATGGTTTGTTTCCTATTGATGTAGCCCTAAGCAGAGACTGTCGCAAATCACTTTCATGGAAAGGGGTTGCCAAGCTTCCAAAAAACTACGAGTTTCCTGAAATCTCAGCACACATTTTTTCACCCAAGCTTGATGACACTTTCAGGTAATGATCAGTACACCAATCCTCCTTGGCTCACCAAATTTCGTTCTTCTAGGTTAAACCGTTCGTTGGCAGTAACAGTTTTAATATTTAGGTTTTACTCTGTTTTCTCCTATATGGATACATGTAGTTGGAACTCTAAATCAAACACGGTTTGTGCTAGCTCTTTGAAACTTCACAAAATAAAGTAGTTCCAAGTTCTATTTCTATGGTTTGTTTCCTATTGATGTAGCCCTAAGCAGAGACTGTCCCAAATCACTTTCATAGAAAGGGGTTGCCAAGCTTCCAAGAAACTACGAGTTTCCTGAAATCTCAGCACACATTTTTTCACCCAAGCTTGATGACACTTTCATGTATTGATCAGTACCCCAATCCGACTTGGCATTCCAAATTTCGTTCTTCTAGGTGAAACCGTTCGTTGGCAGTAACAGTTTTAATTTTTAGGTTTCACTCTGTTTTCTCCTATATGGATACATGTAGTTGGAACTCTAAATCAAACACGGTTTGTGCTAGCTCTTTGAAACTTGACACAATAAAGTAGTTCCAAGTTCTATCTCTATGGTTTGTTTCCTATTGATGTAGCCCTAAGCAGAGACTGTCGCAAATCACTTTCACGGAAAGGGGTTGCCAAGCTTCCAAAAACCTACGAGTTTCCGGAAATCTCAGCACACATTTTTTCACCCAAGCTTGATGACACTTTCAGGTAATGATCAGTACCCCAATCCGACTTGGCATTCCAAATTTCGTTCTTCTAGGTTAAACCGTTCGTTGGCATTAACAGTTTTAATTTTTAGGTTTCACTCTGTTTTCTCCTATATGGATACATGTAGTTGGAACTCTAAATCAAACACGGTTTGTGCTAGCTCTTTGAAACTTGACACAATAAATTAGTTCCAAGTTCTATCTCTATGGTTTGTTTCCTATTGATGTAGCCCTAAGCAGAGACTGTCGCAAATCACTTTCATGGAAAGGGGTTGCCAAGCTTCCAAAAAACTACGAGTTTCCTGACATCTCAGCACACATTTTTTCACCCAAGCTTGATGACACTTTCAGGTAATGATCAGTACCCAAATCCTCCTTGGCTCACCAAATTTCGTTCTTCTAGGTTAAACCATTCGTTGGCACTAACAGTTTTAATATTTAGGTTTCACTCTGTTTTCTCCAATATGGATACATGTAGTTGGAACTCTAAATCAAACACGGTTTGTGCTAGCTCTTTGAAACTTGACACAATAAAGTAGTTCCAAGTTCTATCTCTATGGTTTGTTTCCTATTGATGTAGCCCTAAGCAGAGACTGTCGCAAATCACTTTCATGGAAAGGGGTTGCCAAGCTTCCAAAAAACTACGAGATTCCTGAAATCTCAGCACACATTTTTTCACCCAAGCTTGATGACACTTTCAGGTAATGATCAGTAGCCCAATCCGACTTGGCATTCCAAATTTCGTTTCTCTAGGTTAAACCGTTCGTTAGCAGTAACAGTTTTAATTTTTAGGTTTCACTCTGTTTTCTCCTATATGGATACATGTAGTTGGAACTCTAAATCAAACACGGTTTGTGCTAGCTCTTTGAAACTTGACACAATAAAGTAGTTCCAAGTTCTATCTCTATGGTTTGTTTCCTATTGATGTAGCCCTAAGCAGAGACTGTCGCAAATCACTTTCATGGAAAGGGGTTGCCAAGCTTCCAAAAAACTACGAGATTCCTGAAATCTCAGCACACATTTTTTCACCCAAGCTTGATGACACTTTCAGGTAATGATCAGTACCCCAATCCTCCTTGGCTCACCAAATTTCGTTCTTCTAGGTTAAACCATTCGTTGGCACTATCAGTTTTAATATGTAGGTTTCACTGTGTTTTCTCCTATATGGATACATGTAGTCGGAACTCTAAATCAAACACGGTTTGTGCTAGCTCTTTGAAACTTGACACAATAAAGTAGTTCTAAGTTCTATCTCTATGGTTTGTTTCCTATTGATGTAGCCCTAAGTAGAGACTGTCGCAAATCACTTTCATGGAAAGGGGTTGCCAAGCTTCCAAAAACCTACGAGTTTCCTGAAATCTCAGCACACATTTTTTCACCCAAGCTTAATGACACTTTCAGGTAATGATCAGTACCCCAATCCTCCTTGGCTCACCAAATTTCGTTCTTCTAGGTTAAACCGTTCGTTGGCAGTAACAGTTTTAATATTTAGGTTTTACTCTGTTTTCTCCTATATGGATACATGTAGTTGGAACTCTAAACCAAACACGGTTTGTGCTAGCTCTTTGAAACTTGACACAATAAAGTAGTTCCAAGTTCTATCTCTATGGTTTGTTTCCTATTGATGTAGCCCTAAGCAGAGATTGTCGCAAATCACTTTCATGGAAAGGGGTTGCCAAGCTTCCAAAAAACTACGAGTTTCCTGAAATCTCAGCACACATTTTTTCACCCAAGCTTGATGACACTTTCAGGTAATGATCAGTACCCCAATCCGTCTTTTCATTCCAAATTTCATTCTTCTAGGACAAACCATTCGTTGGCAGTAACAGTTTAAATTTTTAGGTTTCACTCTGTTTTCTCCTATATGGATACATGTAGTTGGAACTCTAAATCAAACACGGTTTGTGCTAGCTCTTTGAAACTTGACACAATAATGTAGTTCCAAGTTCTATCTCTATGGTTTGTTTCCTATTGATGTAGCCCTAAGCAGAGACTGGCAAAAATCACTTTTATGAAAAGTGGTTGCCAAGCTTCCAAAAAACTACGAGTTTCCTGACATCTCAGCACACATTTTTTCACCCAAGCTTGATGACACTTTCAGGTAATGATCAGTACCCCAATCCTCCTTGGCTCACCAAATTTCGTTCTTCTAGGTTAAACCATTCGTTGGCACTATCAGTTTTAATATTTAGGTTTCACTCTGTTTTCTCCTATATGGATACATGTAGTTGGAACTCTAAATCAAACACGGTTTGTGCTAGCTCTTTGAAACTTGACACAATAAAGTAGTTCTAAGTTCTATCTCTATGGTTTGTTTCCTATTGATGTAGCCCTAAGCAGAGACTGTCGCAAATCACTTTCATGGAAAGGGGTTGCCAAGCTTCCAAAAAGCTACGAGTTTTCTGAAATCTCAGCACACATTTTTTCACCCAAGCTTGATGACACTTTCAGGTAATGATCAGTACCCCAATCCTCCTTGGCTCACCAAATTTCGTTCTTCTAGGTTAAACCGTTCGTTGGCAGTAACAGTTTTAATATTTAGGTTTTACCCTGTTTTCTCCTATATGGATACATGTAGTTGGAACTCTAAATCAAACACGGTTTGTGCTAGCTCTTTGAAAGTTGACACAATAAAGTAGTTCCAAGTTCTATCTCTATGGTTTGTTTCCTATTGATGTAGCCCTAAGCAGAGATTGTCGCAAATCACTTTCATGGAAAGGGGTTGCCAAGCTTCCAAAAAACTACGAGTTTCCTAAAATCACAGCACACATTTTTTCACCCAAGCTTGATGACACTTTCAGGTAATGATCAGTACCCCAATCCGACTTGGCATTCCAAATTTCGTTCTTCTAGGTTAAACCGTTCGTTGGCAGTAACAGTTTTAATTTTTAGGTTTCACTCTGTTTTCTCCTATATGGATACATGTAGTTGGAACTCTAAATCAAACACGGTTTGTGCTAGCTCTTTGAAACTTGACACAATAATGTAGTTCCAAGTTCTATCTCTATGGTTTGTTTCCTATTGATGTAGCCCTAAGCAGAGACTGTCGCAAATCACTTTCATGGAAAGGGGTTGCCAAGCTTCCAAAAAACTACGAGTTTCCTGACATCTCAGCACACATTTTTTCACCCAAGCTTGATGACACTTTCAGGTAATGATCAGTACCCAAATCCTCCTTGGCTCACCAAATTTCGTTCTTCTAGGTTAAACCATTCGTTGGCACTAACAGTTTTAATATTTAGGTTTCACTCTGTTTTCTCCAATATGGATACATGTAGTTGGAACTCTAAATCAAACACGGTTTGTGCTAGCTCTTTGAAACTTGACACAATAAAGTAGTTCCAAGTTCTATCTCTATGGTTTGTTTCCTATTGATGTAGCCCTAAGCAGAGACTCTCGCAAATCACTTTCATGGAAAGGGGTTGCCAAGCTTCCAAAAAACTACGAGATTCCTGAAATCTCAGCACACATTTTTTCACCCAAGCTTGATGACACTTTCAGGTAATGATCAGTAGCCCAATCCGACTTGGCATTCCAAATTTCGTTTCTCTAGGTTAAACCGTTCGTTAGCAGTAACAGTTTTAATTTTTAGGTTTCACTCTGTTTTCTCCTATATGGATACATGTAGTTGGAACTCTAAATCAAACACGGTTTGTGCTAGCTCTTTGAAACTTGACACAATAAAGTAGTTTCAAGTTCTATCTCTATGGTTTGTTTCCTATTGATGTAGCCCTAAGCAGAGACTGTCGCAAATCACTTTCATGGAAAGGGGTTGCCAAGCTTCCAAAAAACTACGAGTTTCCTAAAATCTCAGCACACATTTTTTCACCCAAGCTTGATGACACTTTCAGGTAATGATCAGTACCCCAATCCGACTTGGCATTCCAAATTTCGTTCTTCTAGGTTAAACCGTTCGTTGGCAGTAACAGTTTTAATTTTTAGGTTTCACTCTGTTTTCTCCTATATGGATACATGTAGTTGGAACTCTAAATCAAACACGGTTTGTGCTAGCTCTTTGAAACTTGACACAATAAAGTAGTTCCAAGTTCTATCTCTATGGTTTGTTTCCTATTGATGTAGCCCTAAGCAGAGACTGTCGCAAATCACTTTCATGGAAAGTGGTTGCCAAGCTTCCAAAAAACTACGAGTTTCCTGACATCTCAGCACACATTTTTTCACCCAAGCTTGATGACACTTTCAGGTAATGATCAGTACCCAAATCCTCCTTGGCTCACCAAATTTCGTTCTTCTAGGTTAAACCATTCGTTGGCACTAACAGTTTTAATATTTAGATTTCACTCTGTTTTCTCCTATATGGATACATGTAGTTGGAACTCTAAATCAAACACGGTTTGTGCTAGCTCTTTGAAACTTGACACAATAAAGTAGTTCCAAGTTCTATCTCTATGGTTTGTTTCCTATTGATGTAGCCCTAAGCAGAGACTGGCAAAAATCACTTTTATGAAAAGTGGTTGCCAAGCTTCCAAAAAACTACGAGTTTCCTGACATCTCAGCACACATTTTTTCACCCAAGCTTGATGACACTTTCAGGTAATGATCAGTACCCCAATCCTCCTTGGCTCACCAAATTTCGTTCTTCTAGGTTAAACCATTCGTTGGCACTATCAGTTTTAATATTTAGGTTTCATACTGTTTTCTCCTATATGGATACATGTAGTTGGAACTCTAAATCAAACACGGTTTGTGCTAGCTCTTTGAAACTTGACACAATAAAGTAGTTCTAAGTTCTATTTCTATGGTTTGTTTCCTATTGATGTAGCCCTAAGCAGAGACTGTCGCAAATCACTTTCATGGAAAGGTGTTGCCAAGCTTCCAAAAAGCTACGAGTTTTCTGAAATCTCAGCACACATTTTTTCACCCAAGCTTGATGACACTTTCAGGTAATGATCAGTACCCCAATCCTCCTTGGCTCACCAAATTTCGTTCTTCTAGGTTAAAACGTTCGTTGGCAGTAACAGTTTTAATATTTAGGTTTTACCCTGTTTTCTCCTATATGGATACATGTAGTTGGAACTCTAAATCAAACACGGTTTGTGCTAGCTCTTTGAAAGTTGACACAATAAAGTAGTTCCAAGTTCTATCTCTATGGTTTGTTTCCTATTGATGTAGCCCTAAGCAGAGATTGTCGCAAATCACTTTCATGGAAAGGGGTTGCAAAGCTTCCAAAAAACTACGAGTTTCCTAAAATCACAGCACACATTTTTTCACCCAAGCTTGATGACACTTTCAGGTAATGATCAGTACCCCAATCCGACTTGGCATTCCAAATTTCGTTCTTCTATGTTAAACCGTTCGTTGGCAGTAACAGTTTTAATTTTTAGGTTTCACTCTGTTTTCTCCTATATGGATACATGTAGTTGGAACTCTGAATCAAACACGGTTTGTGCTAGCTCTTTGAAACTTGACACAATAATGTAGTTCCAAGTTCTATCTCTATGGTTTGTTTCCTATTGATGTAGCCCTAAGCAGAGACTGTCGCAAATCACTTTCATGGAAAGTGGTTGCCAAGCTTCCAAAAAACTACGAGTTTCCTGACATCTCAGCACACATTTTTTCACCCAAGCTTGATGACACTTTCAGGTAATGATCAGTACCCAAATCCTCCTTGGCTCACCAAATTTCGTTCTTCTAGGTTAAACCATTCGTTGGCACTAACAGTTTTAATATTTAGATTTCACTCTGTTTTCTCCTATATGGATACATGTAGTTGGAACTCTAAATCAAAAACGGTTTGTGCTAGCTCTTTGAAACTTGACACAATAAAGTAGTTCCAAGTTATATCTCTATGGTTTGTTTCCTATTGATGTAGCCCTAAGCAGAGACTGTCGCAAATCACTTTCATGGAAAGGGGTTGCCAAGCTTCCAAAAAACTACGAGTTTCCTGAAATCTCAGCACACATTTTTTCACCCAAGCTTGATGACACTTTCAGGTAATGATCAGTACCCCAATCCGACTTGGCATTCCAAATTTCGTTCTTCTAGGTTAAACCGTTCTTTGGCATTAACAGTTTTAATTTTTAGGTTTCACTCTGTTTTCTCCTATATGGATACATGTAGTTGGAACTCTAAATCAAACACGGTTTGTGCTAGCTCTTTGAAACTTGACACAATAAATTAGTTCCAAGTTCTATCTCTATGGTTTGTTTCCTATTGATGTAGCCCTAAGCAGAGACTGTCGCAAATCACTTTCATGGAAAGGGGTTGCCAAGCTTCCAAAAAACTACGAGTTTCCTGACATCTCAGCACACATTTTTTCACCCAAGCTTGATGACACTTTCAGGTAATGATCAGTACCCCAATCCGACTTGGCATTCCAAATTTCGTTCTTCTAGGTTAAACCGTTCTTTGGCATTAACAGTTTTAATTTTTAGGTTTCACTCTGTTTTCTCCTATATGGATACATGTAGTTGGAACTCTAAATCAAACACGGTTTGTGCTAGCTCTTTGAAACTTGACACAATAAATTAGTTCCAAGTTCTATCTCTATGGTTTGTTTCCTATTGATGTAGCCCTAAGCAGAGACTGTCGCAAATCACTTTCATGGAAAGGGGTTGCCAAGCTTCCAAAAAACTACGAGTTTCCTGACATCTCAGCACACATTTTTTCACCCAAGCTTGATGACACTTTCAGGTAATGATCAGTACCCAAATCCTCCTTGGCTCACCAAATTTCGTTCTTCTAGGTTAAACCATTCGTTGGCACTAACAGTTTTAATATTTAGGTTTCACTCTGTTTTCTCCAATATGGATACATGTAGTTGGAACTCTAAATCAAACACGGTTTGTGCTAGCTCTTTGAAACTTGACACAATAAAGTAGTTCCAAGTTCTATCTCTATGGTTTGTTTCCTATTGATGTAGCCCTAAGCAGAGACTGTCGCAAATCACTTTCATGGAAAGGGGTTGCCAAGCTTCCAAAAAACTACGAGATTCCTGAAATCTCAGCACACATTTTTTCACCCAAGCTTGATGACACTTTCAGGTAATGATCAGTAGCCCAATCCGACTTGGCATTCCAAATTTCGTTTCTCTAGGTTAAACCGTTCGTTAGCAGTAACAGTTTTAATTTTTAGGTTTCACTCTGTTTTCTCCTATATGGATACATGTAGTTGGAACTCTAAATCAAACACGGTTTGTGCTAGCTCTTTGAAACTTGACACAATAAAGTAGTTTCAAGTTCTATCTCTATGGTTTGTTTCCTATTGATGTAGCCCTAAGCAGAGACTGTCGCAAATCACTTTCATGGAAAGGGGTTGCCAAGCTTCCAAAAAACTACGAGTTTCCTAAAATCTCAGCACACATTTTTTCACCCAAGCTTGATGACACTTTCAGGTAATGATCAGTACCCCAATCCGACTTGGCATTCCAAATTTCGTTCTTCTAGGTTAAACCGTTCGTTGGCAGTAACAGTTTTAATTTTTAGGTTTCACTCTGTTTTCTCCTATATGGATACATGTAGTTGGAACTCTAAATCAAACACGGTTTGTGCTAGCTCTTTGAAACTTGACACAATAAAGTAGTTCCAAGTTCTATCTCTATGGTTTGTTTCCTATTGATGTAGCCCTAAGCAGAGACTGTCGCAAATCACTTTCATGGAAAGTGGTTGCCAAGCTTCCAAAAAACTACGAGTTTCCTGACATCTCAGCACACATTTTTTCACCCAAGCTTGATGACACTTTCAGGTAATGATCAGTACCCAAATCCTCCTTGGCTCACCAAATTTCGTTCTTCTAGGTTAAACCATTCGTTGGCACTAACAGTTTTAATATTTAGATTTCACTCTGTTTTCTCCTATATGGATACATGAAGTTGGAACTCTAAATCAAACACGGTTTGTGCTAGCTCTTTGAAACTTGACACAATAAAGTAGTTCCAAGTTCTATCTCTA
Source organism: Spermophilus citellus (assembly GCF_964194105.1). Classification (NCBI taxonomy): domain Eukaryota; kingdom Metazoa; phylum Chordata; class Mammalia; order Rodentia; family Sciuridae; genus Spermophilus; species Spermophilus citellus. The sequence continues at coordinate 54,954,836 of NC_138187.1, forward strand.
TGGTTTGTTTCCTATTGATGTAGCCCTAAGCAGAGACTGTCGCAAATCACTTTCATGGAAAGGGGTTGCCAAGCTTCCAAAAAACTACGAGTTTCCTGAAATCTCAGCTCACATTTTTTCACCCAAGCTTGATGACACTTTCAGGTAATGATCAGTACCCCAATCCGACTTGGCATTCCAAATTTCATTCTTCTAGGACAAACCATTCGTTGGCAGTAACAGTTTTAATTTTTAGGTTTCACTCTGTTTTCTCCTATATGGATACATGTAGTTGGAACTCTAAATCAAACACGGTTTGTGCTAGCTCATTGAAACTTGACACAATAATGTAGTTCCAAGTTCTATCTCTATGGTTTGTTTCCTATTGATGTAGCCCTAAGCAGAGACTGGCAAAAATCACTTTTATGAAAAGTGGTTGCCAAGCTTCCAAAAAACTACGAGTTTCCTGACATCTCAGCACACATTTTTTCACCCAAGCTTGATGACACTTTCAGGTAATGATCAGTACCCCAATCCTCCTTGGCTCACCAAATTTCGTTCTTCTAGGTTAAACCATTCGTTGGCACTATCAGTTTTAATATGTAGGTTTCACTCTGTTTTCTCCTATATGGATACATGTAGTCGGAACTCTAAATCAAACACGGTTTGTGCTAGCTCTTTGAAACTTGACACAATAAAGTAGTTCTAAGTTCTATCTCTATGGTTTGTTTCCTATTGATGTAGCCCTAAGTAGAGACTGTCGCAAATCACTTTCATGGAAAGGGGTTGCCAAGCTTCCAAAAACCTACGAGTTTCCTGAAATCTCAGCACACATTTTTTCACCCAAGCTTGATGACACTTTCAGGTAATGATCAGTACCCCAATCCTCCTTGGCTCACCAAATTTCGTTCTTCTAGGTTAAACCGTTCGTTGGCAGTAACAGTTTTAATATTTAGGTTTTACTCTGTTTTCTCCTATATGGATACATGTAGTTGGAACTCTAAATCAAACACGGTTTGTGCTAGCTCTTTGAAACTTGACACAATAAAGTAGTTCCAAGTTCTATCTCTATGGTTTGTTTCCTATTGATGTAGCCCTAAGCAGAGATTGTCGCAAATCACTTTCATGGAAAGGGGTTGCCAAGCTTCCAAAAAACTACGAGTTTCCTGACATCTCAGCACACATTTTTTCACCCAAGCTTGATGACACTTTCAGGTAATGATCAGTACCCCAATCCGTCTTGGCATTCCAAATTTCATTCTTCTAGGACAAACCATTCGTTGGCAGTAACAGTTTAAATTTTTAGGTTTCACTCTGTTTTCTCCTATATGGATACATGTAGTTGGAACTCTAAATCAAACACGGTTTGTGCTAGCTCTTTGAAACTTGACACAATAATGTAGTTCAAAGTTCTATCTCTATGGTTTGTTTCCTATTAATGTAGCCCTAAGCAGAGACTGGCAAAAATCACTTTTATGAAAAGTGGTTGCCAAGCTTCCAAAAAACTACGAGTTTCCTGACATCTCAGCACACATTTTTTCACCCAAGCTTGAAGACACTTTCAGGTAATGATCAGTACCCCAATCCTCCTTGGCTCACCAAATTTCGTTCTTCTAGGTTAAACCATTCGTTGGCACTATCAGTTTTAATATTTAGGTTTCACTCTGTTTTCTCCTATATGGATACATGTAGTTGGAACTCTAAATCAAACACGGTTTGTGCTAGCTCTTTGAAACTTGACACAATAAAGTAGTTCTAAGTTCTATCTCTATGGTTTGTTTCCTATTGATGTAGCCCTAAGCAGAGACTGTCGCAAATCACTTTCATGGAAAGGGGTTGCCAAGCTTCCAAAAAGCTACGAGTTTTCTGAAATCTCAGCACACATTTTTTCACCCAAGCTTGATGACACTTTCAGGTAATGATCAGTACCCCAATCCTCCTTGGCTCACCAAATTTCGTTCTTCTAGGTTAAACCGTTCGTTGGCAGTAACAGTTTTAATATTTAGTTTTTACCCTGTTTTCTCCTATATGGATACATGTAGTTGGAACTCTAAATCAAACACGGTTTGTGCTAGCTCTTTGAAACTTGACACAATAAAGTAGTTCCAAGTTCTATCTCTATGGTTTGTTTCCTATTGATGTAGCCCTAAGCAGAGATTGTCGCAAATCACTTTCATGGAAAGGGGTTGCAAAGCTTCCAAAAAACTACGAGTTTCCTAAAATCACAGCACACATTTTTTCACCCAAGCTTGATGACACTTTCAGGTAATGATCAGTACCCAAATCCTACTTGGCTCAACAAACTTCGTTCTTCTAGGTTAAACCATTCGTTGGCACTAACAGTTTTAATATTTAGATTTCACTCTGTTTTCTCCTATATGGATACATGTAGTTGGAACTCTAAATCAAAAACGGTTTGTGCTAGCTCTTTGAAACTTGACACAATAAAGTAGTTCCAAGTTATATCTCTATGGTTTGTTTCCTATTGATGTAGCCCTAAGCAGAGACTGTCGCAAATCACTTTCATGGAAAGGGGTTGCCAAGCTTCCAAAAAACTACGAGTTTCCTGAAATCTCAGCACACATTTTTTCACCCAAGCTTGATGACACTTTCAGGTAATGATCAGTAGCCCAATCTGACTTGGCATTCCAAATTTCGTTCCTCTAGGTTAAACCGTTCGTTAGCAGTAACAGTTTTAATTTTTAGGTTTCACTCTGTTTTCTCATATATGGATACATGTAGTTGGAACTCTAAATCAAACACGGTTTGTGCTAGCTCTTTGAAACTTGACACAATAAAGTAGTTCCAAGTTCTATCTCTATGGTTTGTTTCCTATTGATGTAGCCCTAAGCAGAGACTGTCGCAAATCACTTTCATGGAAAGTGGTTGCCAAGCTTCCTAAAAACTACGAGTTTCCTGACATCTCAGCACACATTTTTTCACCCAAGCTTGATGACACTTTCAGGTAATGATCAGTACCCCAATCCTCCTTGGCTCACCAAATTTCGTTCTTCTAGGTTAAACCGTTCGTTGGCAGTAACAGTTTTAATATTTAGGTTTCACTCTGTTTTCTCCTATATGGATACATGTAGTTGGAACTCTAAATCAAACACGGTTTGTGCTAGCTTTTTGAAACTTGACACAATAAAGTAGTTCCAAGTTCTATCTCTATGGTTTGTTTCCTATTGATGTAGCCCTAAGCAGAGACTGTCGCAAATCAGTTTCATGGAAAGTGGTTGCCAAGCTTCCTAAAAACTACGAGTTTCCTGACATCTCAGCACACATTTTTTCACCCAACCTTGATGACACTTTCAGGTAATGATCAGTACCCCAATCCTCCTTGGCTCACCAAATTTCGTTCTTCTAGGTTAAACCGTTCGTTGGCAGTAACAGTTTTAATATTTAGGTTTCACTCTGTTTTCTCCTATATGGATACATGTAGTTGGAACTCTAAATCAAACACGGTTTGTGCTAGCTCTTTGAAACTTGACACAATAAAGTAGTTCCAAGTTCTATCTCTATGGTTTGTTTCCTATTGATGTAGCCCTAAGCAGAGATTGTCGCAAATCACTTTCATGGAAAGGGGTTGCCAAGCTTCCAAAAAACTACGAGTTTCCTGAAATCTCAGCACACATTTTTTCACCCAAGCTTGATGACACTTTCAGGTAATGATAAGTACCCCAATCCGACTTGGCATTCCAAATTTCATTCTTCTAGGACAAACCGTTCGTTGGCAGTAACAGTTTTAATTTTTAGGTTTCACTCTGTTTTCTCCTATATGGATACATGTAGTTGGAACTCTAAATCAAACACTGTTTGTGCTAGCTCTTTGAAACTTGACACAATAATGTAGTTCCAAGTTCTATCTCTATGGTTTGTTTCCTATTGATGTAGCCCTAAGCAGAGACTGGCAAAAATCACTTTTATGAAAAGTGGTTGCCAAGCTTCCAAAAAACTACGAGTTTCCTGACATCTCAGCACACATTTTTTCACCCAAGCTTGATGACACTTTCAGGTAATGATCAGAACCCCAATCCTCCTTGGCTCACCAAATTTCGTTCTTCTAGGTTAAACCATTCGTTGGCACTATCAGTTTTAATATTTAGGTTTCACTCTGTTTTCTCCTATATGGATACATGTAGTTGGAACTCTAAATCAAACACGGTTTGTGCTAGCTCTTTGTAACTTGACACAATAAAGTAGTTCCAAGTTCTATCTCTATGGTTTGTTTCCTATTGATGTAGCCCTAAGCAGAGACTGTCGCAAATCACTTTCATGGAAAGGGGTTGCCAAGCTTCCAAAAACCTACGAGTTTCCTGAAATCTCAGCACACATTTTTTCACCCAAGCTTGATGACACTTTCAGGTAATGATCAGTACCCCAATCCTCCTTGGCTCACCAAATTTCCTTCTTCTAGGTTAAACCATTCGTTGGCAGTAACAGTTTTAATATTTAGGTTTTACTCTGTTTTCTCCTATATGGATACATGTAGTTGGAACTCTAAATCAAACACGGTTTGTGCTAGCTCTTTGAAATTTGACACAATAAAGTAGTTCCAAGTTCTATCTCTATGGTTTGTTTCCTATTGATGTAGCCCTAAGTAGAGATTGTCGCAAATCACTTTCATGGAAAGGGGTTGCCAAGCTTCCAAAAAACTACGAGTTTCCTGAAATCTCAGCACACATTTTTTCACCCAAGCTTGATGACACTTTCAGGTAATGATCAGTACCCCAATCCGACTTGGCATTCCAAATTTCATTCTTCTAGGACAAACCATTCGTTGGCAGTAACAGTTTTAATTTTTAGGTTTCACTCTGTTTTCTCCTATATGGATACATGTAGTTGGAACTCTAAATCAAACACGGTTTGTGCTAGCTCTTTGAAACTTGACACAATAATGTAGTTCCAAGTTCTATCTCTATGGTTTGTTTCCTATTGATGTAGCCCTAAGCAGAGACTGGCAAAAATCACTTTTATGAAAAGTGGTTGCCAAGCTTCCAAAAAACTACGAGTTTCCTGACATCTCAGCACACATTTTTTTCACCCAAGCTTGATGACACTTTCAGGTAATGATCAGTACCCCAATCCTCCTTGGCTCACCAAATTTCGTTCTTCTAGGTTAAACCATTCGTTGGCAGTAACAGTTTTAATTTTTAGGTTTCACTCTGTTTTCTCCTATATGGATACATGTAGTTGGAACTCTAAATCAAACACGGTTTGTGCTAGCTCTTTGAAACTTGACACAATAAAGTAGTTCCAAGATCTATCTCTATGGTTTGTTTCCTATTGATGTAGCCCTAAGCAGAGACTATCGCAAATCACTTTCATGGAAAGGGGTTGCCAAGCTTCCAAAAAACTATGAGTTTCCTGAAATCTCAGCACACATTTTTTCACCCAAGCTTGATGACACTTTCAGGTAATGATCAGTAGCCCAATCCGACTTGGCATTCCAAATTTCGTTCTTCTAGGTTAAACCGTTCGTTGGCAGTAACAGTTTTAATTTTTAGGTTTCACTCTGTTTTCTCCTATATGGATACATGTAGTTGGAACTCTAAATCAAACACGGTTTGTGCTAGCTCTTTGAAACTTGACACAATAATGTAGTTCCAAGTTCTATCTCTATGGTTTGTTTCCTATTGATGTAGCCCTAAGCAGAGACTGGCAAAAATCACTTTTATGAAAAGTGGTTGCCAAGTTTCCAAAAAACTACGAGTTTCCTGACATCTCAGCACACATTTTTTCACCCAAGCTTGATGACACTTTCAGGTAATGATCAGTAGCCCAATCCGAATTGGCATTCCAAATTTCATTCTTCTAGGTTAAACCGTTCGTTGGCATTAACAGTTTTAATTTTTAGGTTTCACTCTGTTTTCTCCTATATGGATACATGTAGTTGGAACTCTAAATCAAACACTGTTTGTGCTAGCTCTTTGAAACTTGACACAATAAAGTAGTTCCAAGTTCTATCTCTATGGTTTGTTTCCTATTGATGTAGCCCTAAGCAGAGACTGACGCAAATCACTTTCATGGAAAAGGGTTGCCAAGCTTCCAAAAAACGAGTTTCCTGAAATCTCAGCACACATTTTTTCAGCCAAGCTTGATGACACGTTCAGGTAATGATCAGTACCCCAATCCTCTTTGGCTCACCAAATTTCGTTCTTCTAGGTTAAACCGTTCGTTGGCAGTAACAGTTTTAATATTTAGGTTTTACTCTGTTTTCTCCTATATGGATACATGTAGTTGGAACTCTAAATCAAACACGGTTTGTGCTAGCTCTTTGAAACTTCACAAAATAAAGTAGTTCCAAGTTCTACCTCTATGGTTTGTTTCCTATTGATGTAGCCCTAAGCAGAGACTGTCGCAAATCACTTTCATGAAAAGGGGTTGCCAAGCTTCCAAAAAACTACGAGTTTCCTGAAATCTCAGCACACATTTTTTCACCCAAGCTTGATGACACTTTCAGGTAATAATCAGTACCCCAATCGGACTTGGCATTCCAAATTTCGTTCTTCTAGGAGAAACCGTTCGTTGGCAGTAACAGTTTTAATTTTTAGGTTTCACTCTGTTTTCTCCTATATGGATACATGTAGTTGGAACTCTAAATCAAACACGGTTTGTGCTAGCTCTTTGAAACTTGACACAATAAAGTAGTTCCAAGTTCTATCTCTATGGTTTGTTTCCTATTGATGTAGCCCTAAGCAGAGACTGTCGCAAATCACTTTCATGGAAAGGGGTTGCCAAGCTTCCAAAAAACTACGAGTTTCCTGAAATCTCAGCACACATTTTTTCACCCAAGCTTGATGACACTTCCAGGTAAGGATCAGTACCCCAATCCGACTTGGCATTCCAAATTTCATTCTTCTAGGACAGACCATTCGTTGGCAGTAACAGTTTTAATTTTTAGTTTTCACTCTGTTTTCTCCTATATGGATACATGTAGTTGGAACTCTAAATCAAACACGGTTTGTGCTAGCTCTTAGAAACTTGACACAATAATGTAGTTCAAAGTTCTATCTCTATGGTTTGTTTCCTATTGATGTAGCCCTAAGCAGAGACTGGCAAAAATCACTTTTATGAAAAGTGGTTGCCTAGCTTCCAAAAAACTACGAGTTTCCTGACATCTCAGCACACATTTTTTCACCCAAGCTTGATGACACTTTCAGGTAATGATCAGTACCCCAATCCTCCTTGGCTCACCAAATTTCGTTCTTCTAGGTTAAACCATTCGTTGGCACTATCAGTTTTAATATTTAGGTTTCACTCTGTTTTCTCCTATATGGATACATGTAGTTGGAACTCTAAATCAAACACGGTTTGTGCTAGCTCTTTGAAACTTGACACAATAAAGTAGTTCCAAGTTCTACCTCTATGGTTTGTTTCCTATTGATGTAGCCCTAAGCAGAGACTGTCGCAAATCACTTTCATGGAAAGGGGTTGCCAAGCTTCCAAAAAACTACGAGTTTCCTGAAATCTCAGCACACATTTTTTCACCCAAGCTTGATGACACTTTCAGGTAATGATCAGTAGCCCAATCCGACTTGGCATTCCAAATTTCGTTCTTCTAGGTTAAACCGTTCGTTGGCAGTAACAGTTTTAATTTTTAGGTTTCACTCTGTTTTCTCCTATATGGATACATGTAGTTGGAACTCTAAATCAAATACTGTTTTTGCTAGCTCTTTGAAACTTCACAAAATAAAGTAGTTCCAAGTTCTATCTCTATGGTTTGTTTCCTATTGATGTAGCCCTAAGCAGAGACTGTCGCAAATCACTTTCATGGAAAGGGGTTGCCAAGCTTCCAAGAAACTACGAGTTTCCTGAAATCTCAGCACACATTTTTTCAAACAAGCTTGATGACACTTTCAGGTAATGATCAGTACCCCAATCCGACTTGGCATTCTAAATTTCGTTCTTCTAGGTGAAACCGTTCGTTGGCAGTAACAGTTTTAATTTTTAGGTTTCACTCTGTTTTCTCCTATATGGATACGTGTAGTTGGAACTCTAAATCAAACATGGTTTGTGCTAGCTCTTTGAAACTTGACACAATAAAGTAGTTCCAAGTTCTATCTCTATGGTTTGTTTCCTATTGATGTAGCCCTAAGCAGAGACTGGCAAAAATCACTTTTATGAAAAGTGGTTGCCAAGCTTCCAAAAAACTACGAGTTTCCTGACATCACAGCACACATTTTTTCACCCAAGCTTGATGACACTTTCAGGTAATGATCAGTACCCAAATCCTCCTTGGCTCACCAAATTTTGTTCTTCTAGGTTAAACCATTCGTTGGCACTAACAGTTTTAATATTTAGGTTTCACTCTGTTTTCTCCTATATGGATACATGTAGTTGGAACTCTAAATCAAACACGGTTTGTGCTAGCTCTTTGAAACTTGACACAATAAAGTAGTTCCAAGTTCTATCTCTATGGTTTGTTTCCTATTGATGTAGCCCTAAGCAGAGACTGTCGCAAATCACTTTCATGGAAAGGGGTTGCCAAGCTTCCAAAAAACTACGAGTTTCCTGAAATCTCAGCACACATTTTTTCACCCAGGCTTGATGACACTTTCAGGTAATGATCAGTAGCCCAATCCTACTTGGCATTCCAAATTTCGTTCTTCTAGGTTAAACCGTTCGTTGGCAGTAACAGTTTTAATTTTTAGGTTTCACTCTGTTTTCCCCTATATGGATACATGTAGTTGGAACTCTAAATCAAACACGGTTTGTGCTAGCTCTTTGAAACTTGACACAATAAAGTAGTTCCAACTTCTATCTCTATGGTTTGTTTCCTATTGATGTAGCCCTAAGCAGAGAGTGTCGCAAATCACTTTCATGGAAAGTGGTTGCCAAGCTTCCAAAAAACTACGAGTTTCCTGAAATCTCACCACACATTTTTTCACCCAAGCTTGATGACACTTTCAGGTAATGATCAGTACCCCAATCCTCCTTGGCTCACCAAATTTCGTTCTTCTAGGTTAAACCGTTCATTGGCAGTAACAGTTTTAATATTTAGGTTTTACTCTGTTTTCTCCTATATGGATACATGTAGTTGGAACTCTAAATCAAACACGGTTTGTGCTAGCTCTTTGAAACTTCACAAAATAAAGTAGTTCCAAGTTCTATCTCTATGGTTTGTTTCCTATTGATGTAGCCCTAAGCAGAGACTGTCGCAAATCACTTTCATGGAAAGGGGTTGCCAAGCTTCCAAAAAACTACGAGTTTCCTGAAATCTCAGCACACATTTTTTCACCCAATCTTGATGACACTTTCAGGTAATGATCAGTAGCCCAATCCGACTTGGCATTCCAAATTTCATTCTTCTAGGTTAAACCGTTCGTTGGCAGTAACAGTTTTAATTTTTAGGTTTCACTCTGTTTTCTCCTATATGGATACATGTAGTTGGAACTCTAAATCAAACACTGTTTGTGCTAGCTCTTTGAAACTTGACACAATAAAGTAGTTCCAAGTTCTATCTCTATGGTTTGTTTCCTATTGATGTAGCCCTAAGCAGAGACTGTCGCAAATCACTTTCATGGAAAAGGGTTGCCAAGCTTCCAAAAAACGAGTTTCCTGAAATCTCAGCACACATTTTTTCTCCCAAGCTTGATGACACGTTCAGGTAATGATCAGTACCCCAATCCTCCTTGGCTCACCAAATTTCGTTCTTCTAGGTTAAACCGTTCGTTGGCAGTAACAGTTTTAATATTTAGGTTTTACTCTGTTTTCTCCTATATGGATACATGTAGTTGGAACTCTAAATCAAACACGGTTTGTGCTAGCTCTTTGAAACTTCACAAAATAAAGTAGTTCCAAGTTCTATCTCTATGGTTTGTTTCCTATTGATGTAGCCCTAAGCAGAGACTGTCGCAAATCACTTTCATGGAAGGGGTTGCCAAGCTTCCAAAAAACTACGAGTTTCCTGAAATCTCAGCACACATTTTTTCACCCAAGCTTGATGACACTTTCAGGTAATGATCAGTACCCCAATCGGACTTGGCATTCCAAATTTCGTTCTTCTAGGTGAAACCGTTCGTTGGCAGTAACAGTTTTAATTTTTAGGTTTCACTCTGTTTTCTCCTATATGGATACATGTAGTTGGAACTCTAAATCAAACACGGTTTGTGCTAGCTCTTTGAAACTTGACACAATAAAGTAGTTCCAAGTTCTATCTCTATGGTTTGTTTCCTATTGATGTAGCCCTAAGCAGAGACTGTCGCAAATCACTTTCATGGAAAGGGGTTGCCAAGCTTCCAAAAAACTACGAGTTTCCTGAAATCTCAGCACACATTTTTTCACCCAAGCTTGATGACACTTCCAGGTAAGGATCAGTACCCCAATCCGACTTGGAATTCCAAATTTCGTTCTTCTAGGTTAAACCGTTCGTTGGCAGTAACAGTTTTAATTTTTACGTTTCACTCTTATTTCTCCTATATGGATACATGTAGTTGGAACTCTAAATCAAACACGGTTTGTGCTAGCTCTTTGAAACTTGACACGATAAAGTAGTTCCAAGTTCTATCTCTATGGTTTGTTTCCTATTGATGTAGCCCTAAGCAGAGACTGTCGCAAATCACTTTCATGGAAAGTGGTTGCCAAGCTTCCAAAAAACTACGAGTTTCCTGACATCTCAGCACACATTTTTTCACCCAAGCTTGATGACACTTTCAGGTAATGATCAGTACCCAAATCCTCCTTGGCTCACCAAATTTCGTTCTTCTAGGTTAAACCATTCGTTGGCACTAACAGTTTTAATATTTAGATTTCACTCTGTTTTCTCCTATATGGATACATGTAGTTGGAACTCTAAATCAAAAACGGTTTGTGCTAGCTCTTTGAAACTTGACACAATAAAGTAGTTCCAAGTTCTATCTCTATGGTTTGTTTCCTATTGATGTAGCCCTAAGCAGAGATTGTCGCAAATCACTTTCATGGAAAGGGGTTGCCAAGCTTCCAAAAAACTACGAGTTTCCTGAAATCTCAGCACACATTTTTTCACCCAAGTTGATGACACTTTCAGGTAATGATAAGTACCCCAATCCGACTTGGCATTCCAAATTTCATTCTTCTAGGACAAACCGTTGGTTGGCAGTAACAGTTTTAATTTTTAGGTTTCACTCTGTTTTCTCCTATATGGATACATGTAGTTGGAACTCTAAATCAAACACTGTTTGTGCTAGCTCTTTGAAACTTGACACAATAATGTAGTTCCAAGTTCTATCTCTATGGTTTGTTTCCTATTGATGTAGCCCTAAGCAGAGACTGGCAAAAATCACTTTTATGAAAAGTGGTTGCCAAGCTTATAAAAAACTACGAGTTTCCTGACATCTCAGCACGCATTTTTTCACCCAAGCTTGATGACACTTTCAGGTAATGATCAGAACCCCAATCCTCCTTGGCTCACCAAATTTCGTTCTTCTAGGTTAAACCATTCGTTGGCACTATCAGTTTTAATATTTAGGTTTCACTCTGTTTTCTCCTATATGGATACATGTAGTTGGAACTCTAAATCAAACACGGTTTGTGCTAGCTCTTTGTAACTTGACACAATAAAGTAGTTCCAAGTTCTATCTCTATGGTTTGTTTCCTATTGATGTAGCCCTAAGCAGAGACTGTCGCAAATCACTTTCATGGAAAGGGGTTGCCAAGCTTCCAAAAACCTACGAGTTTCCTGAAATCTCAGCACACATTTTTTCACCCAAGCTTGATGACACTTTCAGGTAATGATCAGTACCCCAATCCTCCTTGGCTCACCAAATTTCGTTCTTCTAGGTTAAACCATTCGTTGGCAGTAACAGTTTTAATATTTAGGTTTTACTCTGTTTTCTCCTATATGGATACATGTAGTTGGAACTCTAAATCAAACACGGTTTGTGCTAGCTCTTTGAAACTTGACACAATAAAGTAGTTCCAAGTTCTATCTCTATGGTTTGTTTCCTATTGATGTAGCCCTAAGCAGAGATTGTCGCAAATCACTTTCATGGAAAGGGGTTGCCAAGCTTCCAAAAAACTACGAGTTTCCTGAAATCTCAGCACACATTTTTTCACCCAAGCTTGATGACACTTTCAGGTAATGATCAGTACCCCAATCCGACTTGGCATTCCAAATTTCATTCTTCTAGGACAAACCATTCGTTGGCAGTAACAGTTTTAATTTTTAGGTTTCACTCTGTTTTCTCCTATATGGATACATGTAGTTGGAACTCTAAATCAAACACGGTTTGTGCTAGCTCTTTGAAACTTGACACAATAATGTAGTTCCAAGTTCTATCTCTATGGTTTGTTTCCTATTAATGTAGGCCTAAGCAGAGACTGGCAAAAATCACTTTTATGAAAAGTGGTTGCCAAGCTTCCAAAAAACTACGAGTTTCCTGACATCTCAGCACACATTTTTTCACCCAAGCTTGATGACACTTTCAGGTAATGATCAGTACCCCAATCCTCCTTGGCTCACCAAATTTCGTTCTTCTAGGTTAAACCACTCGTTGGCACTATCAGTTTTAATATTTAGGTTTCACTCTGTTTTCTCCTATATGGATACATGTAGTTGGAACTCTAAATCAAACACGGTTTGTGCTAGCTCTTTGAAACTTGACACAATAAAGTAGTTCTAAGTTCTATCTCTATGGTTTGTTTCCTATTGATGTAGCCCTAAGCAGAGACTGTCGCAAATCACTTTCATGGAAAGGGGTTGCCAAGCTTCCAAAAACCAACGAGTTTCCTGAAATCTCAGCACACATTTTTTCACCCAAGCTTGATGACACTTTCAGGTAATGATCAGTACCCCAATCCTCCTTGGCTCACCAAATTTCGTTCTTCTAGGTTAAACCGTTCGTTGGCATTAACAGTTTTAATTTTTAGGTTTCACTCTGTTTTCTCCTATATGGATACATGTAGTTGGAACTCTAAATCAAACACTGTTTGTGCTAGCTCTTTGAAACTTGACACAATAAAGTAGTTCCAAGTTCTATCTCTATGGTTTGTTTCCTATTGATGTAGCCCTAAGCAGAGACTGACGCAAATCACTTTCATGGAAAAGGGTTGCCAAGCTTCCAAAAAACGAGTTTCCTGAAATCTCAGCACACATTTTTTCACCCAAGCTTGATGACACGTTCAGGTAATGATCAGTACCCCAATCCTCCTTGGCTCACCAAATTTCGTTCTTCTAGGTTAAACCGTTCGTTGGCAGTAACAGTTTTAATATTTAGGTTTTACTCTGTTTTCTCCTATATGGATACATGTAGTTGGAACTCTAAATCAAACACGGTTTGTGCTAGCTCTTTGAAACTTCACAAAATAAAGTAGTTCCAAGTTCTATCTCTATGGTTTGTTTCCTATTGATGTAGCCCTAAGCAGAGACTGTCGCAAATCACTTTCATGAAAAGGGGTTGCCAAGCTTCCAAAAAACTACGAGTTTCCTGAAATCTCAGCACACATTTTTTCACCCAAGCTTGATGACACTTTCAGGTAATGATCAGTACCCCAATCGGACTTGGCATTCCAAATTTCGTTCTTCTAGGTGAAACCGTTCGTTGGCAGTAACAGTTTTAATTTTTAGGTTTCACTCTGTTTTCTCCTATATGGATACATGTAGTTGGAACTCTAAATCAAACACGGTTTGTGCTAGCTCTTTGAAACTTGACACAATAAAGTAGTTCCAAGTTCTATCTCTATGGTTTGTTTCCTATTGATGTAGCCCTAAGCAGAGACTGTCGCAAATCACTTTCATGGAAAGGGGTTGCCAAGCTTCCAAAAAACTACGAGTTTCCTGAAATCTCAGCACACATTTTTTCACCCAAGCTTGATGACACTTCCAGGTAAGGATCAGTACCCCAATCCGACTTGGCATTCCAAATTTCATTCTTCTAGGACAGACCATTCGTTGGCAGTAACAGTTTTAATTTTTAGTTTTCACTCTGTTTTCTCCTATATGGATACATGTAGTTGGAACTCTAAATCAAACACGGTTTTTGCTAGCTCTTAGAAACTTGACACAATAATGTAGTTCAAAGTTCTATCTCTATGGTTTGTTTCCTATTGATGTAGCCCTAAGCAGAGACTGGCAAAAATCACTTTTATGAAAAGTGGTTGCCAAGCTTCCAAAAAACTACGAGTTTCCTGACATCTCAGCACACATTTTTTCACCCAAGCTTGATGACACTTTCAGGTAATGATCAGTACCCCAATCCTCCTTGGCTCACCAAATTTCGTTCTTCTAGGTTAAACCATTCTTTGGCACTATCAGTTTTAATATTTAGGTTTCACTCTGTTTTCTCCTATATGGATACATGTAGTTGGAACTCTAAATCAAACACGGTTTGTGCTAGCTCTTTGAAACTTGACACAATAAAGTAGTTCCAACTTCTATCTCTATGGTTTGTTTCCTATTGATGTAGCCCTAAGCAGAGAGTGTCGCAAATCACTTTCATGGAAAGTGGTTGCCAAGCTTCCAAAAAACTACGAGTTTCCTGAAATCTCACCACACATTTTTTCACCCAAGCTTGATGACACTTTCAGGTAATGATCAGTACCCCAATCCTCCTTGGCTCACCAAATTTCGTTCTTCTAGGTTAAACCGTTCGTTGGCAGTAACAGTTTTAATATTTAGGTTTTACTCTGTTTTCTCCTATATGGATACATGTAGTTGGAACTCTAAATCAAACACGGTTTGTGCTAGCTCTTTGAAACTTCACAAAATAAAGTAGTTCCAAGTTCTATCTCTATGGTTTGTTTCCTATTGATGTAGCCCTAAGCAGAGACTGTCGCAAATCACTTTCATTGAAAGGGGTTGCCAAGCTTCCAAAAAACTACGAGTTTCCTGAAATCTCAGCACACATTTTTTCACCCAATCTTGATGACACTTTCAGGTAATGATCAGTAGCCCAATCCGACTTGGCATTCCAAATTTCATTCTTCTAGGTTAAACCGTTCGTTGGCAGTAACAGTTTTAATTTTTAGGTTTCACTCTTTTTTCTCCTATATGGATACATGTAGTTGGAACTCTAAATCAAACACTGTTTGTGCTAGCTCTTTGAAACTTGACACAATAAAGTAGTTCCAAGTTCTATCTCTATGGTTTGTTTCCTATTGATGTAGCCCTAAGCAGAGACTGACGCAAATCACTTTCATGGAAAAGGGTTGCCAAGCTTCCAAAAAACGAGTTTCCTGAAATCTCAGCACACATTTTTTCACCCAAGCTTGATGACACGTTCAGGTAATGATCAGTACCCCAATCCTCCTTGGCTCACCAAATTTCGTTCTTCTAGGTTAAACCGTTCGTTGGCAGTAACAGTTTTAATATTTAGGTTTTACTCTGTTTTCTCCTATATGGATACATGTAGTTGGAACTCTAAATCAAACACGGTTTGTGCTAGCTCTTTGAAACTTCACAAAATAAAGTAGTTCCAAGTTCTATCTCTATGGTTTGTTTCCTATTGATGTAGCCCTAAGCAGAGACTGTCGCAAATCACTTTCATGGAAAGGGGTTGCCAAGCTTCCAAAAAACTACGAGTTTCCTGAAATCTCAGCACACATTTTTTCACCCAAGCTTGATGACACTTTCAGGTAATGATCAGTACCCCAATCGGACTTGGCATTCCAAATTTCGTTCTTCTAGGTGAAACCGTTCGTTGGCAGTAACAGTTTTAATTTTTAGGTTTCACTCTGTTTTCTCCTATATGGATACATGTAGTTGGAACTCTAAATCAAACACGGTTTGTGCTAGCTCTTTGAAACTTGACACAATAAAGTAGTTCCAAGTTCTATCTCTATGGTTTGTTTCCTATTGATGTAGCCCTAAGCAGAGACTGTCGCAAATCACTTTCATGGAAAGGGGTTGCCAAGCTTCCAAAAAACTACGAGTTTCCTGAAATCTCAGCACACATTTTTTCACCCAAGCTTGATGACACTTCCAGGTAAGGATCAGTACCCCAATCCGACTTGGCATTCCAAATTTCGTTCTTCTAGGTTAAACCGTTCGTTGGCAGTAACAGTTTTAATTTTTACGTTTCACTCTTATTTCTCCTATATGGATACATGTAGTTGGAACTCTAAATCAAACACGGTTTGTGCTAGCTCTTTGAAACTTGACACAATAAAGTAGTTCCAAGTTCTATCTCTATGGTTTGTTTCCTATTGATGTAGCCCTAAGCAGAGACTGTCGCAAATCACTTTCATGGAAAGTGGTTGCCAAGCTTCCAAAAAACTACGAGTTTCCTGACATCTCAGCACACATTTTTTCACCCAAGCTTGATGACACTTTCAGGTAATGATCAGTACCCAAATCCTCCTTGGCTCACCAAATTTCGTTCTTCTAGGTTAAACCATTCGTTGGCACTAACAGTTTTAATATTTAGATTTCACTCTGTTTTCTCCTATATGGATACATGTAGTTGGAACTCTAAATCAAAAACGGTTTGTGCTAGCTCTTTGAAACTTGACACAATAAAGTAGTTCCAAGTTCTATCTCTATGGTTTGTTTCCTATTGATGTAGCCCTAAGCAGAGACTGTCGCAAATCACTTTCATGGAAATGGGTTGCCAAGCTTCCAAAAAACTACGAGTTTCCTGAAATCTCAGCACACATTTTTTCACCCAAGCTTGATGACACTTACAGGTAATGATCAGTAGCCCAATCTGACTTGGCATTCCAAATTTCGTTCCTCTAGGTTAAACCGTTCGTTAGCAGTAACAGTTTTAATTTTTAGGTTTCACTCTGTTTTCTCCTATATGGATACATGTAGTTGGACCTCTAAATCAAACACGGTTTGTGCTAGCTCTTTGAAACTTGACACAATAAAGTAGTTCCAAGTTCTATCTCTATGGTTTGTTTCCTATTGATGTAGCCCTAAGCAGAGACTGTCGCAAATCACTTTCATGGAAAGTGGTTGCCAAGCTTCCTAAAAACTACGAGTCTCCTGACATCTCAGCACACATTTTTTCACCCAAGCTTGATGACACTTTCAGGTAATGATCAGTACCCCAATCCTCCTTGGCTCACCAAATTTCGTTCTTCTAGGTTAAACCGTTCGTTGGCAGTAACAGTTTTAATATTTAGGTTTCACTCTGTTTTCTCCTATATGGATACATGTAGTTGGAACTCTAAATCAAACACGGTTTGTGCTAGCTCTTTGAAACTTGACACAATAAAGTAGTTCCAAGTTCTATCTCTATGGTTTGTTTCCTATTGATGTAGCCCTAAGCAGAGATTGTCGCAAATCACTTTCATGGAAAGGGGTTGCCAAGCTTCCAAAAAACTACGAGTTTCCTGAAATCTCAGCACACATTTTTTCACCCAAGCTTGATGACACTTTCAGGTAATGATAAGTACCCCAATCCGACTTGGCATTCCAAATTTCATTCTTCTAGGACAAACCGTTCGTTGGCAGTAACAGTTTTAATTTTTAGGTTTCACTCTGTTTTCTCCTATATGGATACATGTAGTTGGAACTCTAAATCAAACACTGTTTGTGCTAGCTCTTTGAAACTTGACACAATAATGTAGTTCCAAGTTCTATCTCTATGGTTTGTTTCCTATTGATGTAGGCCTAAGCAGAGACTGGCAAAAATCACTTTTATGAAAAGTGGTTGCCAAGCTTCCAAAAAACTACGAGTTTCCTGACATCTCAGCACACATTTTTTCACCCAAGCTTGATGACACTTTCAGGTAATGATCAGTACCCCAATCCTCCTTGGCTCACCAAATTTCGTTCTTCTAGGTTAAACCACTCGTTGGCACTATCAGTTTTAATATTTAGGTTTCACTCTGTTTTCTCCTATATGGATACATGTAGTTGGAACTCTAAATCAAACACGGTTTGTGCTAGCTCTTTGAAACTTGACACAATAAAGTAGTTCTAAGTTCTATCTCTATGGTTTGTTTCCTATTGATGTAGCCCTAAGCAGAGACTGTCGCAAATCACTTTCATGGAAAGGGGTTGCCAAGCTTCCAAAAACCAACGAGTTTCCTGAAATCTCAGCACACATTTTTTCACCCAAGCTTGATGACACTTTCAGGTAATGATCAGTACCCCAATCCTCCTTGGCTCACCAAATTTCGTTCTTCTAGGTTAAACCGTTCGTTGGCATTAACAGTTTTAATTTTTAGGTTTCACTCTGTTTTCTCCTATATGGATACATGTAGTTGGAACTTTAAATCAAACACTGTTTGTGCTAGCTCTTTGAAACTTGACACAATAAAGTAGTTCCAAGTTCTATCTCTATGGTTTGTTTCCTATTGATGTAGCCCTAAGCAGAGACTGACGCAAATCACTTTCATGGAAAAGGGTTGCCAAGCTTCCAAAAAACGAGTTTCCTGAAATCTCAGCACACATTTTTTCACCCAAGCTTGATGACACGTTCAGGTAATGATCAGTACCCCAATCCTCCTTGGCTCACCAAATTTCGTTCTTCTAGGTTAAACCGTTCGTTGGCAGTAACAGTTTTAATATTTAGGTTTTACTCTGTTTTCTCCTATATGGATACATGTAGTTGGAACTCTAAATCAAACACGGTTTGTGCTAGCTCTTTGAAACTTCACAAAATAAAGTAGTTCCAAGTTCTATCTCTATGGTTTGTTTCCTATTGATGTAGCCCTAAGCAGAGACTGTCGCAAATCACTTTCATGAAAAGGGGTTGCCAAGCTTCCAAAAAACTACGAGTTTCCTGAAATCTCAGCACACATTTTTTCACCCAAGCTTGATGACACTTTCAGGTAATGATCAGTACCCCAATCGGACTTGGCATTCCAAATTTCGTTCTTCTAGGTGAAACCGTTCGTTGGCAGTAACAGTTTTAATTTTTAGGTTTCACTCTGTTTTCTCCTATATGGATACATGTAGTTGGAACTCTAAATCAAACACGGTTTGTGCTAGCTCTTTGAAACTTGACACAATAAAGTAGTTCCAAGTTCTATCTCTATGGTTTGTTTCCTATTGATGTAGCCCTAAGCAGAGACTGTCGCAAATCACTTTCATGGAAAGGGGTTGCCAAGCTTCCAAAAAACTACGAGTTTCCTGAAATCTCAGCACACATTTTTTCACCCAAGCTTGATGACACTTCCAGGTAAGGATCAGTACCCCAATCCGACTTGGCATTCCAAATTTCATTCTTCTAGGACAGACCATTCGTTGGCAGTAACAGTTTTAATTTTTAGTTTTCACTCTGTTTTCTCCTATATGGATACATGTAGTTGGAACTCTAAATCAAACACGGTTTGTGCTAGCTCTTAGAAACTTGACACAATAATGTAGTTCAAAGTTCTATCTCTATGGTTTGTTTCCTATTGATGTAGCCCTAAGCAGAGACTGGCAAAAATCACTTTTATGAAAAGTGGTTGCCAAGCTTCCAAAAAACTACGAGTTTCCTGACATCTCAGCACACATTTTTTCACCCAAGCTTGATGACACTTTCAGGTAATGATCAGTACCCCAATCCTCCTTGGCTCACCAAATTTCGTTCTTCTAGGTTAAACCATTCGTTGGCACTATCAGTTTTAATATTTAGGTTTCACTCTGTTTTCTCCTATATGGATACATGTAGTTGGAACTCTAAATCAAACACGGTTTGTGCTAGCTCTTTGAAACTTGACACAATAAAGTAGTTCCAAGTTCTACCTCTATGGTTTGTTTCCTATTGATGTAGCCCTAAGCAGAGACTGTCGCAAATCACTTTCATGGAAAGGGGTTGCCAAGCTTCCAAAAAACTACGAGTTTCCTGAAATCTCACCACACAATTTTTCACCCAAGCTTGATGACACTTTCAGGTAATGATCAGTAGCCCAATCCGACTTGGCATTCCAAATTTCGTTCTTCTAGGTTAAACCGTTCGTTGGCAGTAACAGTTTTAATTTTTGGGTTTCACTCTGTTTTCTCCTATATGGATACATGTAGTTGGAACTCTAAATCAAACACTGTTTGTGCTAGCTCGTTGAAACTTCACAAAATAAAGTAGTTCCAAGTTCTATCTCTATGGTTTGTTTCCTATTGATGTAGCCCTAAGCAGAGACTGTCGCAAATCACTTTCATGGAAAGGGGTTGCCAAGCTTCCAAGAAACTACGAGTTTCCTGAAATCTCAGCACACATTTTTTCAAACAAGCTTGATGACACTTTCAGGTAATGATCAGTACCCCAATCCGACTTGGCATTCTAAATTTCGTTCTTCTAGGTGAAACCGTTCGTTGGCAGTAACAGTTTTAATTTTTAGGTTTCACTCTGTTTTCTCCTATATGGATACATGTAGTTGGAACTCTAAATCAAACATGGTTTGTGCTAGCTCTTTGAAACTTGACACAATAAAGTAGTTCCAAGTTCTATCTCTATGGTTTGTTTCCTATTGATGTAGCCCTAAGCAGAGACTGGCAAAAATCACTTTTATGAAAAGTGGTTGCCAAGCTTCCAAAAAACTACGAGTTTCCTGACATCTCAGCACACATTTTTTCACCCAGGCTTGATGACACTTTCAGGTAATGATCAGTAGCCCAATCCGACTTGGCATTCCAAATTTCGTTCTTCTAGTTTAAACCGTTCGTTGGCAGTAACAGTTTTAATTTTTAGGTTTCACTCTGTTTTCCCCTATATGGATACATGTAGTTGGAACTCTAAATCAAACACGGTTTGTGCTAGCTCTTTGAAACTTGACACAATTAAGTAGTTCCAACTTCTATCTCTATGGTTTGTTTCCTATTGATGTAGCCCTAAGCAGAGAGTGTCGTAAATCACTTTCATGGAAAGTGGTTGCCAAGCTTCCAAAAAACTACGAGTTTCCTGAAATCTCAGCACACATTTTTTCACCCAAGCTTGATGACACTTTCAGGTAATGATCAGTACCCCAATCCTCCTTGGCTCACCAAATTTCGTTCTTCTAGGTTAAACCGTTCGTTGGCAGTAACAGTTTTAATATTTAGGTTTTCCTCTGTTTTCTCCTATATGGATACATGTAGTTGGAACTCTAAATCAAACACGGTTTGTGCTAGCTCTTTGAAACTTCACAAAATAAAGTAGTTCCAAGTTCTATCTCTATGGTTTGTTTCCTATTGATGTAGCCCTAAGCAGAGACTGTCGCAAATCACTTTCATTGAAAGGGGTTGCCAAGCTTCCAAAAAACTACGAGTTTCCTGAAATCTCAGCACACATTTTTTCACCCAATCTTGATGACACTTTCAGGTAATGATCAGTAGCCCAATCCGACTTGGCATTCCAAATTTCATTCTTCTAGGTTAAACCGTTCGTTGGCAGTAACAGTTTTAATTTTTAGGTTTCACTCTTTTTTCTCCTATATGGATACATGTAGTTGGAACTCTAAATCAAACACTGTTTGTGCTAGCTCTTTGAAACTTGACACAATAAAGTAGTTCCAAGTTCTATCTCTATGGTTTGTTTCCTATTGATGTAGCCCTAAGCAGAGACTGACGCAAATCACTTTCATGGAAAAGGGTTGCCAAGCTTCCAAAAAACGAGTTTCCTGAAATCTCAGCACACATTTTTTCACCCAAGCTTGATGACACGTTCAGGTAATGATCAGTACCCCAATCCTCCTTGGCTCACCAAATTTCGTTCTTCTAGGTTAAACCGTTCGTTGGCAGTAACAGTTTTAATATTTAGGTTTTACTCTGTTTTCTCCTATATGGATACATGTAGTTGGAACTCTAAATCAAACACGGTTTGTGCTAGCTCTTTGAAACTTCACAAAATAAAGTAGTTCCAAGTTCTATCTCTATGGTTTGTTTCCTATTGATGTAGCCCTAAGCAGAGACTGTCGCAAATCACTTTCATGGAAAGGGGTTGCCAAGCTTCCAAAAAACTACGAGTTTCCTGAAATCTCAGCACACATTTTTTCACCCAAGCTTGATGACACTTTCAGGTAATGATCAGTACCCCAATCGGACTTGGCATTCCAAATTTCGTTCTTCTAGGTGAAACCGTTCGTTGGCAGTAACAGTTTTAATTTTTAGGTTTCACTCTGTTTTCTCCTATATGGATACATGTAGTTGGAACTCTAAATCAAACACGGTTTGTGCTAGCTCTTTGAAACTTGACACAATAAAGTAGTTCCAAGTTCTATCTCTATGGTTTGTTTCCTATTGATGTAGCCCTAAGCAGAGACTGTCGCAAATCACTTTCATGGAAAGGGGTTGCCAAGCTTCCAAAAAACTACGAGTTTCCTGAAATCTCAGCACACATTTTTTCACCCAAGCTTGATGACACTTCCAGGTAAGGATCAGTACCCCAATCCGACTTGGCATTCCAAATTTCGTTCTTCTAGGTTAAACCGTTCGTTGGCAGTAACAGTTTTAATTTTTACGTTTCACTCTTATTTCTCCTATATGGATACATGTAGTTGGAACTCTAAATCAAACACGGTTTGTGCTAGCTCTTTGAAACTTGACACAATAAAGTAGTTCCAAGTTCTATCTCTATGGTTTGTTTCCTATTGATGTAGCCCTAAGCAGAGACTGTCGCAAATCACTTTCATGGAAAGTGGTTGCCAAGCTTCCAAAAAACTACGAGTTTCCTGACATCTCAGCACACATTTTTTCACCCAAGCTTGATGACACTTTCAGGTAATGATCAGTACCCAAATCCTCCTTGGCTCACCAAATTTCGTTCTTCTAGGTTAAACCATTCGTTGGCACTAACAGTTTAAATATTTAGATTTCACTCTGTTTTCTCCTATAATGATACATGTAGTTGGAACTCTAAATCAAAAACGGTTTGTGCTAGCTCTTTGAAACTTGACACAATAAAGTAGTTCCAAGTTCTATCTCTATGGTTTGTTTCCTATTGATGTAGCCCTAAGCAGAGACTGTCGCAAATCACTTTCATGGAAATGGGTTGCCAAGCTTCCAAAAAACTACGAGTTTCCTGAAATCTCAGCACACATTTTTTCACCCAAGCTTGATGACACTTACAGGTAATGATCAGTATCCCAATCTGACTTGGCATTCCAAATTTCGTTCCTCTAGGTTAAACCGTTCGTTAGCAGTAACAGTTTTAATTTTTAGGTTTCACTCTGTTTTCTCCTATATGGATACATGTAGTTGGAACTCTAAATCAAACACGGTTTGTGCTAGCTCTTTGAAACTTGACACAATAAAGTAGTTCCAAGTTCTATCTCTATGGTTTGTTTCCTATTGATGTAGCCCTAAGCAGAGACTGTCGCAAATCACTTTCATGGAAAGTGGTTGCCAAGCTTCCTAAAACTACGAGTCTCCTGACATCTCAGCACACATTTTTTCACCCAAGCTTGATGACACTTTCAGGTAATGATCAGTACCCCAATCCTCCTTGGCTCACCAAATTTCGTTCTTCTAGGTTAAACCGTTCGTTGGCAGTAACAGTTTTAATATTTAGGTTTCACTCTGTTTTCTCCTATATGGATACATGTAGTTGGAACTCTAAATCAAACACGGTTTGTGCTAGCTCTTTGAAACTTGACACAATAAAGTAGTTCCAAGTTCTATCTCTATGGTTTGTTTCCTATTGATGTAGCCCTAAGCAGAGATTGTCGCAAATCACTTTCATGGAAAGGGGTTGCCAAGCTTCCAAAAAACTACGAGTTTCCTGAAATCTCAGCACACATTTTTTCACCCAAGCTTGATGACACTTTCAGGTAATGATAAGTACCCCAATCCGACTTGGCATTCCAAATTTCATTCTTCTAGGACAAACCGTTCGTTGGCAGTAACAGTTTTAATTTTTAGGTTTCACTCTGTTTTCTCCTATATGGATACATGTAGTTGGAACTCTAAATCAAACACTGTTTGTGCTAGCTCTTTGAAACTTGACACAATAATGTAGTTCCAAGTTCTATCTCTATGGTTTGTTTCCTATTGATGTAGGCCTAAGCAGAGACTGGCAAAAATCACTTTTATGAAAAGTGGTTGCCAAGCTTCCAAAAAACTACGAGTTTCCTGACATCTCAGCACACATTTTTTCACCCAAGCTTGATGACACTTTCAGGTAATGATCAGTACCCCAATCCTCCTTGGCTCACCAAATTTCGTTCTTCTAGGTTAAACCACTCGTTGGCACTATCAGTTTTAATATTTAGGTTTCACTCTGTTTTCTCCTATATGGATACATGTAGTTGGAACTCTAAATCAAACACGGTTTGTGCTAGCTCTTTGAAACTTGACACAATAAAGTAGTTCTAAGTTCTATCTCTATGGTTTGTTTCCTATTGATGTAGCCCTAAGCAGAGACTGTCGCAAATCACTTTCATGGAAAGGGGTTGCCAAGCTTCCAAAAACCAACGAGTTTCCTGAAATCTCAGCACACATTTTTTCACCCAAGCTTGATGACACTTTCAGGTAATGATCAGTACCCCAATCCTCCTTGGCTCACCAAATTTCGTTCTTCTAGGTTAAACCGTTCGTTGGCATTAACAGTTTTAATTTTTAGGTTTCACTCTGTTTTCTCCTATATGGATACATGTAGTTGGAACTCTAAATCAAACACTGTTTGTGCTAGCTCTTTGAAACTTGACACAATAAAGTAGTTCCAAGTTCTATCTCTATGGTTTGTTTCCTATTGATGTAGCCCTAAGCAGAGACTGACGCAAATCACTTTCATGGAAAAGGGTTGCCAAGCTTCCAAAAAACGAGTTTCCTGAAATCTCAGCACACATTTTTTCACCCAAGCTTGATGACACGTTCAGGTAATGATCAGTACCCCAATCCTCCTTGGCTCACCAAATTTCGTTCTTCTAGGTTAAACCGTTCGTTGGCAGTAACAGTTTTAATATTTAGGTTTTACTCTGTTTTCTCCTATATGGATACATGTAGTTGGAACTCTAAATCAAACACGGTTTGTGCTAGCTCTTTGAAACTTCACAAAATAAAGTAGTTCCAAGTTCTATCTCTATGGTTTGTTTCCTATTGATGTAGCCCTAAGCAGAGACTGTCGCAAATCACTTTCATGAAAAGGGGTTGCCAAGCTTCCAAAAAACTACGAGTTTCCTGAAATCTCAGCACACATTTTTTCACCCAAGCTTGATGACACTTTCAGGTAATGATCAGTACCCCAATCGGACTTGGCATTCCAAATTTCGTTCTTCTAGGTGAAACCGTTCGTTGGCAGTAACAGTTTTAATTTTTAGGTTTCACTCTGTTTTCTCCTATATGGATACATGTAGTTGGAACTCTAAATCAAACACGGTTTGTGCTAGCTCTTTGAAACTTGACACAATAAAGTAGTTCCAAGTTCTATCTCTATGGTTTGTTTCCTATTGATGTAGCCCTAAGCAGAGACTGTCGCAAATCACTTTCATGGAAAGGGGTTGCCAAGCTTCCAAAAAACTACGAGTTTCCTGAAATCTCAGCACACATTTTTTCACCCAAGCTTGATGACACTTCCAGGTAAGGATCAGTACCCCAATCCGACTTGGCATTCCAAATTTCATTCTTCTAGGACAGACCATTCGTTGGCAGTAACAGTTTTAATTTTTAGTTTTCACTCTGTTTTCTCCTATATGGATACATGTAGTTGGAACTCTAAATCAAACACGGTTTGTGCTAGCTCTTAGAAACTTGACACAATAATGTAGTTCAAAGTTCTATCTCTATGGTTTGTTTCCTATTGATGTAGCCCTAAGCAGAGACTGGCAAAAATCACTTTTATGAAAAGTGGTTGCCAAGCTTCCAAAAAACTACGAGTTTCCTGACATCTCAGCACACATTTTTTCACCCAAGCTTGATGACACTTTCAGGTAATGATCAGTACCCCAATCCTCCTTGGCTCACCAAATTTCGTTCTTCTAGGTTAAACCATTCGTTGGCACTATCAGTTTTAATATTTAGGTTTCACTCTGTTTTCTCCTATATGGATACATGTAGTTGGAACTCTAAATCAAACACGGTTTGTGCTAGCTCTTTGAAACTTGACACAATAAAGTAGTTCCAAGTTCTACCTCTATGGTTTGTTTCCTATTGATGTAGCCCTAAGCAGAGACTGTCGCAAATCACTTTCATGGAAAGGGGTTGCCAAGCTTCCAAAAAACTACGAGTTTCCTGAAATCTCACCACACAATTTTTCACCCAAGCTTGATGACACTTTCAGGTAATGATCAGTAGCCCAATCCGACTTGGCATTCCAAATTTCGTTCTTCTAGGTTAAACCGTTCGTTGGCAGTAACAGTTTTAATTTTTAGGTTTCACTCTGTTTTCTCCTATATGGATACATGTAGTTGGAACTCTAAATCAAACATGGTTTGTGCTAGCTCTTTGAAACTTGACACAATAAAGTAGTTCCAAGTTCTATCTCTATGGTTTGTTTCCTATTGATGTAGCCCTAAGCAGAGACTGGCAAAAATCACTTTTATGAAAAGTGGTTGCCAAGCTTCCAAAAAACTACGAGTTTCCTGACATCTCAGCACACATTTTTTCACCCAGGCTTGATGACACTTTCAGGTAATGATCAGTAGCCCAATCCGACTTGGCATTCCAAATTTCGTTCTTCTAGTTTAAACCGTTCGTTGGCAGTAACAGTTTTAATTTTTAGGTTTCACTCTGTTTTCCCCTATATGGATACATGTAGTTGGAACTCTAAATCAAACACGGTTTGTGCTAGCTCTTTGAAACTTGACACAATTAAGTAGTTCCAACTTCTATCTCTATGGTTTGTTTCCTATTGATGTAGCCCTAAGCAGAGAGTGTCGTAAATCACTTTCATGGAAAGTGGTTGCCAAGCTTCCAAAAAACTACGAGTTTCCTGAAATCTCAGCACACATTTTTTCACCCAAGCTTGATGACACTTTCAGGTAATGATCAGTACCCCAATCCTCCTTGGCATTCCAAATTTCGTTCTTCTAGGTTAAACCGTTCGTTGGCAGTAACAGTTTTAATATTTAGGTTTTCCTCTGTTTTCTCCTATATGGATACATGTAGTTGGAACTCTAAATCAAACACGGTTTGTGCTAGCTCTTTGAAACTTCACAAAATAAAGTAGTTCCAAGTTCTATCTCTATGGTTTGTTTCCTATTGATGTAGCCCTAAGCAGAGACTGTCGCAAATCACTTTCATGGAAAGGGGTTGCCAAGCTTCCAAAAAACTACGAGTTTCCTGAAATCTCAGCACACATTTTTTCACCCAAGCTTGATGACACTTCCAGGTAAGGATCAGTACCCCAATCCGACTTGGCATTCCAAATTTTGTTCTTCTAGGTTAAACCGTTCGTTGGCAGTAACAGTTTTAATTTTTAGGTTTCACTCTGTTTTCTCCTATATGGATACATGTAGTTGGAACTCTAAATCAAACACGGTTTGTGCTAGCTCTTTGAAACTTGACACAATAAAGTAGTTCCAAGTTCTATCTCTATGGTTTGTTTCCTATTGATGTAGCCCTAAGCAGAGACTGTCGCAAATCACTTTCATGGAAGGTGGTTGCCAAGCTTCCAAAAAACTACGAGTTTCCTGAAATCTCAGCACACATTTTTTCACCCAAGCTTGATGACACTTTCAGGTAATGATCAGTACCCCAATCCTCCTTGGCTCACCAAATTTCGTTCTTCTAGGTTAAACCGTTCGATGGCAGTAACAGTTTTAATATTTAGGTTTTACTCTGTTTTCTCCTATATGGATAAATGTAGTTGGAACTTTAAATCAAACACAGTTTGTGCTAGCTCTTTGAAACTTGACACAATAAAGTAGTTCCAAGTTCTATCTCTATGGTTTGTTTCCTATTGATGTAGCCCTAAGCAGAGATTGTCGCAAATTACTTTCATGGAAAGGGGTTGCCAAGCTTCCAAAAAACTACGAGTTTCCTGAAATCTCAGCACACATTTTTTCACCCAAGCTTGATGACACTTTCAGTAATGATCAGTACCCCAATCCGACTTGGCATTCCAAATTTCGTTCTTCTAGGACAAACCATTCGTTGGCAGTAACAGTTTTAATTTTTAGGTTTCACTCTGTTTTCTCCTATATGGATACATGTAGTTGGAACTCTAAATCAAACACGGTTTGTGCTAGCTCTTTGAAACTTGACACAATAAAGTAGTTCCAAGTTCTATCTCTATGCTTTTTTTCCTATTGATGTAGCCCTAAGCAGAGACTGGCAAAAATCACTTTTATGGAAAGTGGTTGCCAAGCTTCCAAAAAACTACGAGTTTCCTGACATCTCAGCACACATTTTTTCACCCAAGCTTGATGACACTTTCAGGTAATGATCAGTACCCAAATCCTCCTTGGCTCACCAAATTTCGTTCTTCTAGGTTAAACCATTCGTTGGCACTAACAGTTTTAATATTTAGGTTTCACTCTGTTTTCTCCTATATGGATACATGTAGTTGGAACTCTAAATCAAACACGGTTTGTGCTAGCTCTTTGAAACTTGACACAATAATGTAGTTCCAAGTTCTATCTCTATGGTTTGTTTCCTATTGATGTAGCCCTAAGCAGAGACTGTCGCAAATCACTTTCATGGAAAGTGGTTGCCAAGCTTCCAAAAAACTACGAGTTTCCTGAAATCTCAGCACACATTTTTTCACCCAAGCTTGATGACACTTTCAGGTAATGATCAGTACCCCAATCCGACTTGGCATTCCAAATTTCGTTCTTCTAG
Organism: Spermophilus citellus; assembly: GCF_964194105.1. Classification (NCBI taxonomy): domain Eukaryota; kingdom Metazoa; phylum Chordata; class Mammalia; order Rodentia; family Sciuridae; genus Spermophilus; species Spermophilus citellus. The sequence goes on from NC_138187.1 coordinate 54,983,358, forward strand.
GTAAACCGTTCGTTGGCAGTAACAGTTTTAATTTTTAGGTTTCACTCTGTTTTCTCCTATATGGATACATGTAGTTGGAACTCTAAATCAAACACGGTTTGTGCTAGCTCTTTGAAACTTGACACAATAAAGTAGTTCCAAGTTCTATCTCTATGGTTTGTTTCCTATTGATGTAGCCCTAAGCAAAGACTGTCGCAAATCACTTTCATGGAAAGGGGTTGCCAAGCTTCCAAAAAACTACGAGTTTCCTGAAATCTCAGCACACATTTTTTCACCCAAGCTTGATGACACTTTCAGGTAATGATCAGTACCCCAATCCTCCTTGGCTCACCAAATTTCGTTCTTCTAGGTTAAACCGTTCGTTGGCAGTAACAGTTTTAATATTTAGGTTTTACCCTGTTTTCTCCTATATGGATACATGTAGTTGGAACTCTAAATCAAACACGGTTTGTGCTAGCTCTTTGAAACTTGACACAATAAAGTAGTTCCAAGTTCTATCTCTATGGTTTGTTTCCTATTGATGTAGCCCTAAGCAGAGATTGTCGCAAATCACTTTCATGGAAAGGGGTTGCCAAGCTTCCAAAAAACAAGAGTGTCCTGAAATCTCAGCACACATTTTTTCACCCAAGCTTGATGACACTTTCAGGTAATGATCAGTACCCCAATCCGACTTGGCATTCCAAATTTCATTCTTCTAGGACAAACCATTCGTTGGCAGTAACAGTTTTAATTTTTAGGTTTCACTCTGTTTTCTCCTATATGGATACATGTAGTTGGAACTCTAAATCAAACACGGTTTGTGCTAGCTCTTTGAAACTTGACACAATAAAGTAGTTCCAAGTTCTATCTCTATGGTTTGTTTCCTATTGATGTAGCCCTAAGCAGAGATTGTCGCAAATCACTTTCATGGAAAGGGGTTGCCAAGCTTCCAAAAAACTACGAGTTTCCTGAAATCTCAGCACACATTTTTTCACCCAAGCTTAATGACACTTTCAGGTAATGATCAGTACCCCAATCCGACATGGCATTCCAAATTTCGTTCTTCTAGGACAAACCATTGGTTGGCAGTAACAGTTTTAATTTTTAGGTTTCACTCTGTTTTCTCCTATGTGGATACATGTAGTTGGAACTCTAAATCAAACACGGTTTGTGCTAGCTCTTTGAAACTTGACACAGTAAAGTAGTTCCAAGTTCTATCTCTATGGTTTTTTTCCTATTGATGTAGCCCTAAGCAGAGACTGGCAAAAATCACTTTCATGGAAAGTGGTTGCCAAGCTTCCAAAAAACTACGAGTTTCCTGACATCTCAGCACACATTTTTTCACCCAAGCTTGATGACACTTTCAGGTAATGATCAGTACCCAAATCCTCCTTGGCTCACCAAATTTCGTTCTTCTAGGTTAAACCATTCGTTGGCAGTAACAGTTTTAATTTTCAGGTTTCACTCTGTTTTCTCCTATATGGATACATGTAGTTGGAACTCTAAAACAAACACGGTGTGTGCTAGCTCTTTGAAACTTGACACAATAAAGTAGTTCCAAGTTCTATCTCTATGGTTTGTTTCCTATTGATGTAGCCCTAAGCAGAGACTGTCGCAAATCACTTTCATGGAAAGTGGTTGCCAAGCTTCCAAAAAACTACGAGTTTCCTGCAATCTCAGCACACATTTTTCACCCAAGCTTGATGACACTTTCAGGTAATGATCAGAAGCCCAATCCGACTTGGCATTCCAAATTTCGTTCCTCTAGGTTAAACCGTTCGTTGGCAGTAACAGTTTTAATTTTTAGGTTTCACTCTGTTTTCTCCTATATGGATACATGTAGTTGGAACTCTAAATCAAACACGGTTTGTGCTAGCTCTTTGAAACTTGACACAATAAAGTAGTTTCAAGTTCTATCTCTATGGTTTGTTTCCTATTGATGTAGCCCTAAGCAGAGACTGTCGCAAATCACTTTCAAGGAAAGGGGTTGCCAAGCTTCCAAAAAACTACGAGTTTCCTCAAATCTCAGCACACATTTTTTCACCCAAGCTTGATGACACTTTCAGGTAATGATCAGTAGCCCAATCCGACTTGGCATTCCAAATTTCGTTCCTCTAGGTTAAACCGTTCGTTAGCAGTAACAGTTTTAATTTTTAGGTTTCACTCTGTTTTCTCCTATATGGATACATGTAGTTGGAACTCTAAATCAAACACGGTTTGTGCTAGCTCTTTGAAACTTGACACAATAAAGTAGTTCCAAGTTCTATCTCTATGGTTTGTTTCCTATTGATGTAGCCCTAAGCAGAGACTGTCGCAAATCACTTTCATGGAAAGGGGTTGCCAAGCTTCCAAAAACTACGAGTTTCCTGAAATCTCAGCACACATTTTTTCACCCAAGCTTGATGACACTTTCAGGTAATGATCAGTAGCCCAATCCGACTTGGCATTCCAAATTTCGTTCTTCTAGGTTAAACCGTTCGTTGGCAGTAACAGTTTTAATTTTTAGGTTTCACTCTGTTTTCTCCTATATGGATACATGTAGTTGGAACTCTAAATCAAACACGGTTTGTGCTAGCTCTTTGAAACTTGACACAATAAAGTAGTTCCAAGTTCTATCTCTATGGTTTGTTTCCTATTGATGTAGCCCTAAGCAGAGATTGTCGCAAATCACTTTCATGGAAAGGGGTTGCCAAGCTTCCAAAAAACTACGAGTTTCCTGAAATCTCAGCACACATTTTTTCACCCAAGCTTGATGACAGTTTCAGGTAATGATCAGTACCCCAATCCGACTTGGCATTCCAAATTTCGTTCTTCTAGGACAAACCATTCGTTGGCAGTAACAGTTTTAATTTTTAGGTTTCTCTCTGTTTTCTCCTATATGGATACATGTAGTTGGAACTCTAAATCAAACACGGTTTGTGCTAGCTCTTTGAAACTTGACACAATAAAGTAGTTCCAACTTCTATCTCTATGGTTTGTTTCCTATTGATGTAGCCCTAAGCAGAGACTGGCAAAAATCACTTTTATGAAAAGTGGTTGCCAAGCCTCCAAAAAACTACGAGTTTCCTGACATCTCAGCACACATTTTTTCACCCAAGCTTGATGACACTTTCAGGTAATGATCAGTACCCCAATCCTCCTTGGCTCACCAAATTTCGTTCTTCTAGGTTAAACCATTCGTTGGCACTATCAGTTTTAATATTTAGGTTTCACTCTGTTTTCTCCTATATGGATACATGTAGTTGGAACTCTAAATCAAACACGGTTTGTGCTAGCTCTTTGAAACTTGACACAATAAAGTAGTTCCAAGTTCTATCTCTACGGTTTGTTTCCTATTGATGTAGCCCTAAGCAGAGACTGTCACAAATCACTTTCATGGAAAGGGGTTGCCAAGCTTCCAAAAAACTACGAGTTTCCTGAAATCTCAGCACACATTTTTTCACCCAAGCTTGATGACACTTTCAGGTAATGATCAGTAGCCCAATCCGACTTGGCATTCCAAATTTCGTTCTTCTAGGTTAAACCGTGCATTGGCAGTAACAGTTTTAATTTTTAGGTTTCACTCTGTTTTCTCCTATATGGATACATGTATTTGGAACTCTAAATCAAACACCGTTTGTGCTAGCTCTTTGAAACTTGACACAATAAAGTAGTTCCAAGTTCTATCTCTATGGTTTGTTTCCTATTGATGTAGCCCTAAGCAGAGACTGTCGCAAATCACTTTCATGGAAAAGGGTTGCCAAGCTTCCAAAAAACTACGAGTTTCCTGAAATCTCAGCACACATTTTTTCACCCAAGCTTCATGACACGTTCAGGTAATGATCAGTACCCCAATCCGCCTTGGCTCACCAAATTTCGTTCTTCTAGGTTAAACAGTTCGTTGGCAGTAACAGTTTTAATATTTAGGTTTTACTCTGTTTTCTCCTATATGGATACATGTAGTTGGAACTCTAAATCAAACACGGTTTGTGCTAGCTCTTTGAAACGTCACAAAATAAAGTAGTTCCAAGTTCTATCTCTATGGTTTGTTTCCTATTGATGTAGCCCTAAGCAGAGACTGTCGCAAATCACTTTCATGGAAAGGGGTTGCCAAGCTTCCAAAAAACTACGAGTTTCCTGACATCTCAGCACACATTTTTTCACCCAAGCTTGATGACACTTTCAGGTAATGATCAGTACCCAAATCCTCCTTGGCTCACCAAATTTCGTTCTTCTAGGTTAAACCATTCGTTGGCACTAACAGTTTTAATATTTAGGTTTCACTCTGTTTTCTCCTATATGGATACATGTAGTTGGAACTCTAAATCAAACACGGTTTGTGCTAGCTCTTTGAAACTTGACACAGTAAAGTAGTTCCAAGTTCTATCTCTATGGTTTGTTTCCTATTGATGTAGCCCTAAGCAGAGACTGTCGCAAATCACTTTCATGGAAAGGGGTTGCCAAGCTTCCAAAAAACTACGAGTTTCCTGAAATCTCAGCACACATTTTTTCACCCAAGCTTGATGACACTTTCAGGTAATGATCAGTACACCAATCCGACTTGGCATTCCAAATTTCATTCTTCTAGGACAGACCATTCGTTGGCAGTAACAGTTTTAATTTTTAGTTTTCACTCTGTTTTCTCCTATATGGATACATGTAGTTGGAACTCTAAATCAAACACGGTTTGTGCTAGCTCTTAGAAACTTGACACAATAATGTAGTTCAAAGTTCTATCTCTATGGTTTGTTTCCTATTGATGTAGCCCTAAGCAGAGACTGGCAAAAATCACTTTTATGAAAAGTGGTTGCCAAGCTTCCAAAAAACTACGAGTTTCCTGACATCTCAGCACACATTTTTTCACCCAAGCTTGATGACACTTTCAGGTAATGATCAGTACCCCAATCCTCCTTGGCTCACCAAATTTCGTTCTTCTAGGTTAAACCATTCGTTGGCACTATCAGTTTTAATATTTAGGTTTCACTCTGTTTTCTCCTATATGGATACATGTAGTTGAACTCTAAATCAAACACGGTTTGTGCTAGCTCTTTGAAACTTGACACAATAAAGTAGTTCCAAGTTCTACCTCTATGGTTTGTTTCCTATTGATGTAGCCCTAAGCAGAGACTGTCGCAAATCACTTTCATGGAAAGGGGTTGCCAAGCTTCCAAAAAACTACGAGTTTCCTGAAATCTCAGCACACATTTTTTCACCCAAGCTTGATGACACTTTCAGGTAATGATCAGTAGCCCAATCCGACTTGGCATTCCAAATTTCGTTCTTCTAGGTTAAACCGTTCGTTGGCGGTAACAGTTTTAATTTTTAGGTTTCACTCTGTTTTCTCCTATATGGATACATGTAGTTGGAACTCTAAATCAAACACTGTTTGTGCTAGCTCTTTGAAACTTCACAAAATAAAGTAGTTCCAAGTTCTATCTCTATGGTTTGTTTCCTATTGATGTAGCCCTAAGCAGAGACTGTCGCAAATCACTTTCATGGAAAGGGGTTGCCAAGCTTCCAAGAAACTACGAGTTTCCTGAAATCTCAGCACACATTTTTTCAAACAAGCTTGATGACACTTTCAGGTAATGATCAGTACCCCAATCCGACTTGGCATTCCAAATTTCGTTCTTCTAGGTGAAACCGTTCGTTGGCAGTAACACTTTTAATTTTTAGGTTTCACTCTGTTTTCTCCTATATGGATACATGTAGTTGGAACTCTAAATCAAACATGGTTTGTGCTAGCTCTTTGAAACTTGACACAGTAAAGTAGTTCCAAGTTCTATCTCTATGGTTTGTTTCCTATTGATGTAGCCCTAAGCAGAGACTGTCGCAAATCACTTTCATGGAAAGGGGTTGCCAAGCTTCCAAAAAACTACGAGTTTCCTGACATCTCAGCACACATTTTTTCACCCAAGCTTGATGACACTTTCAGGTAATGATCAGTACCCAAATCCTCCTTGGCTCACCAAATTTTGTTCTTCTAGGTTAAACCATTCGTTGGCACTAACAGTTTTAATATTTAGGTTTCACTCTGTTTTCTCCTATATGGATACATGTAGTTGGAACTCTAAATCAAACACGGTTTGTGCTAGCTCTTTGAAACTTGACACAATAAAGTAGTTCCAAGTTCTATCTCTATGGTTTGTTTCCTATTGATGTAGCCCTAAGCAGAGACTGTCGCAAATCACTTTCATGGAAAGGGGTTGCCAAGCTTCCAAAAAACTACGAGTTTCCTGAAATCTCAGCACACATTTTTTCACCCAGGCTTGATGACACTTTCAGGTAATGATCAGTAGCCCAATCCGACTTGGCATTCCAAATTTCGTTCTTCTAGGTTAAACCGTTCGTTGGCAGTAACAGTTTTAATTTTTAGGTTTCACTCTGTTTTCCCCTATATGGATACATGTAGTTGGAACTCTAAATCAAACACGGTTTGTGCTAGCTCTTTGAAACTTGACACAATAAAGTAGTTCCAACTTCTATCTCTATGGTTTGTTTCCTATTGATGTAGCCCTAAGCAGAGAGTGTCGCAAATCACTTTCATGGAAAGTGGTTGCCAAGCTTCCAAAAAACTACGAGTTTCCTGAAATCTCAGCACACATTTTTTCACCCAAGCTTGATGACACTTTCAGGTAATGATCAGTACCGCAATCCTCCTTGGCTCACCAAATTTCGTTCTTCTAGGTTAAACCGTTCGTTGGCAGTAACAGTTTTAATATTTAGGTTTTCCTCTGTTTTCTCCTATATGGATACATGTAGTTGGAACTCTAAATCAAACACGGTTTGTGCTAGCTCTTTGAAACTTCACAAAATAAAGTAGTTCCAAGTTCTATCTCTATGGTTTGTTTCCTATTGATGTAGCCCTAAGCAGAGACTGTCGCAAATCACTTTCATGGAAAGGGGTTGCCAAGCTTCCAAAAAACTACGAGTTTCCTGAAATCTCAGCACACATTTTTTCACCCAAGCTTGATGACACTTCCAGGTAAGGATCAGTACCCCAATCCGACTTGGCATTCCAAATTTTGTTCTTCTAGGTTAAACCGTTCGTTGGCAGTAACAGTTTTAATTTTTAGGTTTCACTCTGTTTTCTCCTATATGGATACATGTAGTTGGAACTGTAAATCAAACACGGTTTGTGCTAGCTCTTTGAAACTTGACACAATAAAGTAGTTCCAAGTTCTATCTCTATGGTTTGTTTCCTATTGATGTAGCCCTAAGCAGAGACTGTCGCAAATCACTTTCATGGAAGGTGGTTGCCAAGCTTCCAAAAAACTACGAGTTTCCTGAAATCTCAGCACACATTTTTTCACCCAAGCTTGATGACACTTTCAGGTAATGATCAGTACCCCAATCCGACTTGGCATTCCAAATTTCGTTCTTCTAGGTTAAACCGTTCGTTGGCAGTAACAGTTTTAATTTTTAGGTTTCACTCTGTTTTCTCAAATATGGATACATGTAGTTGGAACTCTAAAACAAACACGGTTTGTGCTAGCTCTTTGAAATGTGACACAATAAAGTAGTTCCATGTTCTATCTCTATGGTTTGTTTCCTATTGATGTAGCCCTAAGCAGAGACTGTCGCAAATCACTTTCATGGAAAGGGGTTGCCAAGCTTCCAAAAAACTACGAGTTTCCTGACATCTCAGCACACATTTTTTCACCCAAGCTTGATGACACTTTCAGGTAATGATCAGTACCCAAATCCTCCTTGGCTCACCAAATCTCGTTCTTCTAGGTTAAACCATTCGTTGGCACTAACAGTTTTAATATTTAGGTTTCACTCTGTTTTCTCCTATATGGATACATGTAGTTGGAACTCTAAATCAAACACGGTTTGTGCTAGCTCTTTGAAACTTGACACAATAAAGTAGTTCCAAGTTCTATCTCTACGGTTTGTTTCCTATTGATGTAGCCCTAAGCAGAGACTGTCGCAAATCACTTTCATGGAAAGGGGTTGCCAAGCTTCCAAAAAACTACGAGTTTCCTGAAATCTCAGCACACATTTTTTCACCCAAGCTTGATGACACTTTCAGGTAATGATCAGTAGCCCAATCCGACTTGGCATTCCAAATTTCGTTCCTCTAGGTTAAACCGTTCGTTAGCAGTAACAGTTTTAATTTTTAGGTTTCACTCTGTTTTCTCCTATATGGATACATGTAGTTGGAACTCTAAATCAAACACGGTTTGTGCTAGCTCTTTGAAACTTGACACAATAAAGTAGTTTCAAGTTCTATCTCTATGGTTTGTTTCCTATTGATGTAGCCCTAAGCAGAGACTGTCGCAAATCACTTTCATGGAAAGGGGTTGCCAAGCTTCCAAAAAACTACGAGTTTCCTGACATCTCAGCACACATTTTTTCACCCAAGCTTGATGACACTTTCAGGTAATGATCAGTACACCAATCCGACTTGGCATTCCAAATTTCATTCTTCTAGGACAGACCATTCGTTGGCAGTAACAGTTTTAATTTTTAGTTTTCACTCTGTTTTCTCCTATATGGATACATGTAGTTGGAACTCTAAATCAAACACGGTTTGTGCTAGCTCTTAGAAACTTGACACAATAATGTAGTTCAAAGTTCTATCTCTATGGTTTGTTTCCTATTGATGTAGCCCTAAGCAGAGACTGGCAAAAATCACTTTTATGAAAAGTGGTTGCCAAGCTTCCAAAAAACTACGAGTTTCCTGACATCTCAGCACACATTTTTTCACCCAAGCTTGATGACATTTTCAGGTAATGATCAGTACCCCAATCCTCCTTGGCTCACCAAATTTCGTTCTTCTAGGTTAAACCATTCGTTGGCACTATCAGTTTTAATATTTAGGTTTCACTCTGTTTTCTCCTATATGGATACATGTAGTTGGAACTCTAAATCAAACACGGTTTGTGCTAGCTCTTTGAAACTTGACACAATAAAGTAGTTCCAAGTTCTATCTCTATGGTTTGTTTCCTATTGATGTAGCCCTAAGCAGAGACTGTCGCAAATCACTTTCATGGAAAGGGGTTGCCAAGCTTCCAAAAAACTACGAGTTTCCTGAAATCTCAGCACACATTTTTTCACCCAAGCTTGATGACACTTTCAGGTAATGATCAGTAGCCCAATCCGACTTGGCATTCCAAATTTCGTTCCTCTAGGTTAAACCGTTCGTTAGCAGTAACAGTTTTAATTTTTAGGTTTCACTCTGTTTTCTCCTATATGGATACATGTAGTTGGAACTCTAAATCAAACACGGTTTGTGCTAGCTCTTTGAAACTTGACACAATAAAGTAGTTTCAAGTTCTATCTCTATGGTTTGTTTCCTATTGATGTAGCCCTAAGCAGAGACTGTCGCAAATCACTTTCATGGAAAGGGGTTGCCAAGCTTCCAAAAAACTACGAGTTTCCTGACATCTCAGCACACATTTTTTCACCCAAGCTTGATGACACTTTCAGGTAATGATCAGTACACCAATCCGACTTGGCATTCCAAATTTCATTCTTCTAGGACAGACCATTCGTTGGCAGTAACAGTTTTAATTTTTAGTTTTCACTCTGTTTTCTCCTATATGGATACATGTAGTTGGAACTCTAAATCAAACACGGTTTGTGCTAGCTCTTAGAAACTTGACACAATAATGTAGTTCAAAGTTCTATCTCTATGGTTTGTATCCTATTGATGTAGCCCTAAGCAGAGACTGGCAAAAATCACTTTTATGAAAAGTGGTTGCCAAGCTTCCAAAAAACTACGAGTTTCCTGACATCTCAGCACACATTTTTTCACCCAAGCTTGATGACACTTTCAGGTAATGATCAGTATCCCAATCCTCCTTGGCTCACCAAATTTCGTTCTTCTAGGTTAAACCATTCGTTGGCACTATCAGTTTTAATATTTAGGTTTCACTCTGTTTTCTCCTATATGGATACATGTAGTTGGAACTCTAAATCAAACACGGTTTGTGCTAGCTCTTTGAAACTTGACACAATAAAGTAGTTCCAAGTTCTACCTCTATGGTTTGTTTCCTATTGATGTAGCCCTAAGCAGAGACTGTCGCAAATCATTTTCATGGAAAGGGGTTGCCAAGCTTCCAAAAAACTACGAGTTTCCTGAAATCTCAGCACACATTTTTTCACCCAAGCTTGATGACACTTTCAGGTAATGATCAGTAGCCCAATCCGACTTGGCATTCCAAATTTCATTCTTCTAGGTGAAACCGTTCGTTGGCAGTAACAGTTTGAATTTTTAGGTTTCACTCTGTTTTCTCCTATATGGATACATGTAGTTGGAACTCTAAATCAAACACTGTTTGTGCTAGCTCTTTGAAACTTCACAAAATAAAGTAGTTCCAAGTTCTATCTCTATGGTTTGTTTCCTATTGATGTAGCCCTAAGCAGAGACTGTCGCAAATCACTTTCATGGAAAGGGGTTGCCAAGATTCCAAGAAACTACGAGTTTCCTGAAATCTCAGCACACATTTTTTCAAACAAGCTTGATGACACTTTCAGGTAATGATCAGTACCCAAATCCTCCTTGGCTCACCAAATCTCGTTCTTCTAGGTTAAACCATTCGTTGGCACTAACAGTTTTAATATTTAGGTTTCACTCTGTTTTCTCCTATATGGATACATGTAGTTGGAACTCTAAATCAAACACGGTTTGTGCTAGCTCTTTGAAACTTGACACAATAAAGTAGTTCCAAGTTCTATCTCTACGGTTTGTTTCCTATTGATGTAGCCCTAAGCAGAGACTGTCGCAAATCACTTTCATGGAAAGGGGTTGCCAAGCTTCCAAAAAACTAGGAGTTTCCTGAAATCTCAGCACACATTTTTTCACCCAAGCTTGATGACACTTTCAGGTAATGATCAGTAGCCCAATCCGACTTGGCATTCCAAATTTCGTTCCTCTAGGTTAAACCGTTCGTTAGCAGTAACAGTTTTAATTTTTAGGTTTCACTCTGTTTTCTCCTATATGGATACATGTAGTTGGAACTCTAAATCAAACACGGTTTGTGCTAGCTCTTTGAAACTTGACACAATAAAGTAGTTTCAAGTTCTATCTCTATGGTTTGTTTCCTATTGATGTAGCCCTAAGCAGAGACTGTCGCAAATCACTTTCATGGAAAGGGGTTGCCAAGCTTCCAAAAAACTACGAGTTTCCTGACATCTCAGCACACATTTTTTCACCCAAGCTTGATGACACTTTCAGGTAATGATCAGTACACCAATCCGACTTGGCATTCCAAATTTCATTCTTCTAGGACAGACCATTCGTTGGCAGTAACAGTTTTAATTTTTAGTTTTCACTCTGTTTTCTCCTATATGGATACATGTAGTTGGAACTCTAAATCAAACACGGTTTGTGCTAGCTCTTAGAAACTTGACACAATAATGTAGTTCAAAGTTCTATCTCTATGGTTTGTTTCCTATTGATGTAGCCCTAAGCAGAGACTGGCAAAAATCACTTTTATGAAAAGTGGTTGCCAAGCTTCCAAAAAACTACGAGTTTCCTGACATCTCAGCACACATTTTTTCACCCAAGCTTGATGACACTTTCATGTAATGATCAGTACCCCAATCCTCCTTGGCTCACCAAATTTCGTTCTTCTAGGTTAAACCATTCGTTGGCACTATCAGTTTTAATATTTAGGTTTCACTCTGTTTTCTCCTATATGGATACATGTAGTTGGAACTCTAAATCAAACACGGTTTGTGCTAGCTCTTTGAAACTTGACACAATAAAGTAGTTCCAAGTTCTATCTCTATGGTTTGTTTCCTATTGATGTAGCCCTAAGCAGAGACTGTCGCAAATCACTTTCATGGAAAGGGGTTGCCAAGCTTCCAAAAAACTACGAGTTTCCTGAAATCTCAGCACACATTTTTTCACCCAAGCTTGATGACACTTTCAGGTAATGATCAGTAGCCCAATCCGACTTGGCATTCCAAATTTCGTTCCTCTAGGTTAAACCGTTCGTTAGCAGTAACAGTTTTAATTTTTAGGTTTCACTCTGTTTTCTCCTATATGGATACATGTAGTTGGAACTCTAAATCAAACACGGTTTGTGCTAGCTCTTTGAAACTTGACACAATAAAGTAGTTTCAAGTTCTATCTCTATGGTTTGTTTCCTATTGATGTAGCCCTAAGCAGAGACTGTCGCAAATCACTTTCATGGAAAGGGGTTGCCAAGCTTCCAAAAAACTACGAGTTTCCTGACATCTCAGCACACATTTTTTCACCCAAGCTTGATGACACTTTCAGGTAATGATCAGTACACCAATCCGACTTGGCATTCCAAATTTCATTCTTCTAGGACAGACCATTCGTTGGCAGTAACAGTTTTAATTTTTAGTTTTCACTCTGTTTTCTCCTATATGGATACATGTAGTTGGAACTCTAAATCAAACACGGTTTGTGCTAGCTCTTAGAAACTTGACACAATAATGTAGTTCAAAGTTCTATCTCTATGGTTTGTTTCCTATTGATGTAGCCCTAAGCAGAGACTGGCAAAAATCACTTTTATGAAAAGTGGTTGCCAAGCTTCCAAAAAACTACGAGTTTCCTGACATCTCAGCACACATTTTTTCACCCAAGCTTGATGACACTTTCAGGTAATGATCAGTATCCCAATCCTCCTTGGCTCACCAAATTTCGTTCTTCTAGGTTAAACCATTCGTTGGCACTATCAGTTTTAATATTTAGGTTTCACTCTGTTTTCTCCTATATGGATACATGTAGTTGGAACTCTAAATCAAACACGGTTTGTGCTAGCTCTTTGAAACTTGACACAATAAAGTAGTTCCAAGTTCTACCTCTATGGTTTGTTTCCTATTGATGTAGCCCTAAGCAGAGACTGTCGCAAATCACTTTCATGGAAAGGGGTTGCCAAGCTTCCAAAAAACTACGAGTTTCCTGAAATCTCAGCACACATTTTTTCACCCAAGCTTGATGACACTTTCAGGTAATGATCAGTAGCCCAATCCGACTTGGCATTCCAAATTTCGTTCTTCTAGGTGAAACCGTTCGTTGGCAGTAACAGTTTGAATTTTTAGGTTTCACTCTGTTTTCTCCTATATGGATACATGTAGTTGGAACTCTAAATCAAACACTGTTTGTGCTAGCTCTTTGAAACTTCACAAAATAAAGTAGTTCCAAGTTCTATCTCTATGGTTTGTTTCCTATTGATGTAGCCCTAAGCAGAGACTGTCGCAAATCACTTTCATGGAAAGGGGTTGCCAAGCTTCCAAGAAACTACGAGTTTCCTGAAATCTCAGCACACATTTTTTCAAACAAGCTTGATGACACTTTCAGGTAATGATCAGTACCCAAATCCTCCTTGGCTCACCAAATCTCGTTCTTCTAGGTTAAACCATTCGTTGGCACTAACAGTTTTAATATTTAGGTTTCACTCTGTTTTCTCCTATATGGATACATGTAGTTGGAACTCTAAATCAAACACGGTTTGTGCTAGCTCTTTGAAACTTGACACAATAAAGTAGTTCCAAGTTCTATCTCTACGGTTTGTTTCCTATTGATGTAGCCCTAAGCAGAGACTGTCGCAAATCACTTTCATGGAAAGGGGTTGCCAAGCTTCCAAAAAACTACGAGTTTCCTGAAATCTCAGCACACATTTTTTCACCCAAGCTTGATGACACTTTTAGGTAATGATCAGTAGCCCAATCCGACTTGGCATTCCAAATTTCGTTCCTCTAGGTTAAACCGTTCGTTAGCAGTAACAGTTTTAATTTTTAGGTTTCACTCTGTTTTCTCCTATATGGATACATGTAGTTGGAACTCTAAATCAAACACGGTTTGTGCTAGCTCTTTGAAACTTGACACAATAAAGTAGTTTCAAGTTCTATCTCTATGGTTTGTTTCCTATTGATGTAGCCCTAAGCAGAGACTGTCGCAAATCACTTTCATGGAAAGGGGTTGCCAAGCTTCCAAAAAACTACGAGTTTCCTGACATCTCAGCACACATTTTTTCACCCAAGCTTGATGACACTTTCAGGTAATGATCAGTACACCAATCCGACTTGGCATTCCAAATTTCATTCTTCTAGGACAGACCATTCGTTGGCAGTAACAGTTTTAATTTTTAGTTTTCACTCTGTTTTCTCCTATATGGATACATGTAGTTGGAACTCTAAATCAAACACGGTTTGTGCTAGCTCTTAGAAACTTGACACAATAATGTAGTTCAAAGTTCTATCTCTATGGTTTGTTTCCTATTGATGTAGCCCTAAGCAGAGACTGGCAAAAATCACTTTTATGAAAAGTGGTTGCCAAGCTTCCAAAAAACTACGAGTTTCCTGACATCTCAGCACACATTTTTTCACCCAAGCTTGATGACACTTTCAGGTAATGATCAGTACCCCAATCCTCCTTGGCTCACCAAATTTCGTTCTTCTAGGTTAAACCATTCGTTGGCACTATCAGTTTTAATATTTAGGTTTCACTCTGTTTTCTCCTATATGGATACATGTAGTTGGAACTCTAAATCAAACACGGTTTGTGCTAGCTCTTTGAAACTTGACACAATAAAGTAGTTCCAAGTTCTATCTCTATGGTTTGTTTCCTATTGATGTAGCCCTAAGCAGAGACTGTCGCAAATCACTTTCATGGAAAGGGGTTGCCAAGCTTCCAAAAAACTACGAGTTTCCTGAAATCTCAGCACACATTTTTTCACCCAAGCTTGATGACACTTTCAGGTAATGATCAGTAGCCCAATCCGACTTGGCATTCCAAATTTCGTTCCTCTAGGTTAAACCGTTCGTTAGCAGTAACAGTTTTAATTTTTAGGTTTCACTCTGTTTTCTCCTATATGGATACATGTAGTTGGAACTCTAAATCAAACACGGTTTGTGCTAGCTCTTTGAAACTTGACACAATAAAGTAGTTTCAAGTTCTATCTCTATGGTTTGTTTCCTATTGATGTAGCCCTAAGCAGAGACTGTCGCAAATCACTTTCATGGAAAGGGGTTGCCAAGCTTCCAAAAAACTACGAGTTTCCTGACATCTCAGCACACATTTTTTCACCCAAGCTTGATGACACTTTCAGGTAATGATCAGTACACCAATCCGACTTGGCATTCCAAATTTCATTCTTCTAGGACAGACCATTCGTTGGCAGTAACAGTTTTAATTTTTAGTTTTTACTCTGTTTTCTCCTATATGGATACATGTAGTTGGAACTCTAAATCAAACACGGTTTGTGCTAGCTCTTAGAAACTTGACACAATAATGTAGTTCAAAGTTCTATCTCTATGGTTTGTTTCCTATTGATGTAGCCCTAAGCAGAGACTGGCAAAAATCACTTTTATGAAAAGTGGTTGCCAAGCTTCCAAAAAACTACGAGTTTCCTGACATCTCAGCACACATTTTTTCACCCAAGCTTGATGACACTTTCAGGTAATGATCAGTATCCCAATCCTCCTTGGCTCACCAAATTTCGTTCTTCTCGGTTAAACCATTCGTTGGCACTATCTGTTTTAATATTTAGGTTTCACTCTGTTTTCTCCTATATGGATACATGTAGTTGGAACTCTAAATCAAACACGGTTTGTGCTAGCTCTTTGAAACTTGACACAATAAAGTAGTTCCAAGTTCTACCTCTATGGTTTGTTTCCTATTGATGTAGCCCTAAGCAGAGACTGTCGCAAATCACTTTCATGGAAAGGGGTTGCCAAGCTTCCAAAAAACTACGAGTTTCCTGAAATCTCAGCACACATTTTTTCACCCAAGCTTGATGACACTTTCAGGTAATGATCAGTAGCCCAATCCGACTTGGCATTCCAAATTTCGTTCTTCTAGGTGAAACCGTTCGTTGGCAGTAACAGTTTGAATTTTTAGGTTTCACTCTGTTTTCTCCTATATGGATACATGTAGTTGGAACTCTAAATCAAACACTGTTTGTGCTAGCTCTTTGAAACTTCACAAAATAAAGTAGTTCCAAGTTCTATCTCTATGGTTTGTTTCCTATTGATGTAGCCCTAAGCAGAGACTGTCGCAAATCACTTTCATGGAAAGGGGTTGCCAAGCTTCCAAGAAACTACGAGTTTCCTGAAATCTCAGCACACATTTTTTCAAACAAGCTTGATGACACTTTCAGGTAATAATCAGTACCCCAATCCGATTGGCATTCCAAATTTCGTTCTTCTAGGTGAAACCGTTCGTTGGCAGTAACAGTTTTAATTTTTAGGTTTCACTCTGTTTTCTCCTATATGGATACATGTAGTTGGAACTCTAAATCAAACATGGTTTGTGCTAGCTCTTTGAAACTTGACACAATAAAGTAGTTCCAAGTTCTATCTCTATGGTTTGTTTCCTATTGATGTAGCCCTAAGCAGAGACTGTCGCAAATCACTTTCATGGAAAGGGGTTGCCAAGCTTCCAAAAAACTACGAGTTTCCTGAAATCTCAGCACACATTTTTTCACCCAAGCTTGATGACACTTTCAGGTAATGATCAGTAGCCCAATCCGACTTGGCATTCCAAATTTCGTTCTTCTAGGTTAAACCGTTCGTTGGCAGTAACAGTTTTAATTTTTAGGTTTCACTCTGTTTTCTCCTATATGGATACATGTAGTTGGAACTCTAAATCAAACACTGTTTGTGCTAGCTCTTTGAAACTTGACACAATAAAGTAGTTCCAAGTTCTATCTCTATGGTTTGTTTCCTATTGATGTAGCCCTAAGCAGAGACTGTCGCAAATCACTTTCATGGAAAAGGGTTGCCAAGCTTCCAAAAAACTACGAGTTTCCTGAAATCTCAGCACACATTTTTTCACCCAAGCTTGATGACACTTCCAGGTAATGATCAGTACCCCAATCCGACTTGGCATTCCAAATTTCGTTCCTCTAGGTTAAACCGTTCGTTGGCAGTAACAGTTTTAATTTTTAGGTTTCACTCTGTTTTCTCCTATATGGATACATGTAGTTGGAACTCTAAATCAAACACGGTTTGTGCTAGCTCTTTGAAACTTGACACAATAAGTAGTTCCAAGTTCTATCTCTATGGTTTGTTTCCTATTGATGTAGCCCTAAGCAGAGACTGTCGCAAATCACTTTCATGGAAAGGGGTTGCCAAGCTTCCAAAAAACTACGAGTTTCCTGACATCTCAGCACACATTTTTTCACCCAAGCTTGATGACACTTTCAGGTAATGATCAGTACACCAATCCGACTTGGCATTCCAAATTTCATTCTTCTAGGACAGACCATTCGTTGGCAGTAACAGTTTTAATTTTTAGTTTTCACTCTGTTTTCTCCTATATGGATACATGTAGTTGGAACTCTAAATCAAACACGGTTTGTGCTAGCTCTTAGAAACTTGACACAATAATGTAGTTCAAAGTTCTATCTCTATGGTTTGTTTCCTATTGATGTAGCCCTAAGCAGAGACTGGCAAAAATCACTTTTATGAAAAGTGGTTGCCAAGCTTCCAAAAAACTACGAGTTTCCTGACATCTCAGCACACATTTTTTCACCCAAGCTTGATGACACTTTCAGGTAATGATCAGTACCCCAATCCTCCTTGGCTCACCAAATTTCGTTCTTCTAGGTTAAACCATTCGTTGGCACTATCAGTTTTAATATTTAGGTTTCACTCTGTTTTCTCCTATATGGATACATGTAGTTGGAACTCTAAATCAAACACGGTTTGTGCTAGCTCTTTGAAACTTGACACAATAAAGTAGTTCCAAGTTCTATCTCTATGGTTTGTTTCCTATTGATGTAGCCCTAAGCAGAGACTGTCGCAAATCACTTTCATGGAAAGGGGTTGCCAAGCTTCCAAAAAACTACGAGTTTCCTGAAATCTCAGCACACATTTTTTCACCCAAGCTTGATGACACTTTCAGGTAATGATCAGTAGCCCAATCCGACTTGGCATTCCAAATTTCGTTCCTCTAGGTTAAACCGTTCGTTAGCAGTAACAGTTTTAATTTTTAGGTTTCACTCTGTTTTCTCCTATATGGATACATGTAGTTGGAACTCTAAATCAAACACGGTTTGTGCTAGCTCTTTGAAACTTGACACAATAAAGTAGTTTCAAGTTCTATCTCTATGGTTTGTTTCCTATTGATGTAGCCCTAAGCAGAGACTGTCGCAAATCACTTTCATGGAAAGGGGTTGCCAAGCTTCCAAAAAACTACGAGTTTCCTGACATCTCAGCACACATTTTTTCACCCAAGCTTGATGACACTTTCAGGTAATGATCAGTACACCAATCCGACTTGGCATTCCAAATTTCATTCTTCTAGGACAGACCATTCGTTGGCAGTAACAGTTTTAATTTTTAGTTTTCACTCTGTTTTCTCCTATATGGATACATGTAGTTGGAACTCTAAATCAAACACGGTTTGTGCTAGCTCTTAGAAACTTGACACAATAATGTAGTTCAAAGTTCTATCTCTATGGTTTGTTTCCTATTGATGTAGCCCTAAGCAGAGACTGGCAAAAATCACTTTTATGAAAAGTGGTTGCCAAGCTTCCAAAAAACTACGAGTTTCCTGACATCTCAGCACACATTTTTTCACCCAAGCTTGATGACACTTTCAGGTAATGATCAGTATCCCAATCCTCCTTGGCTCACCAAATTTCGTTCTTCTAGGTTAAACCATTCGTTGGCACTATCAGTTTTAATATTTAGGTTTCACTCTGTTTTCTCCTATATGGATACATGTAGTTGGAACTCTAAATCAAACACGGTTTGTGCTAGCTCTTTGAAACTTGACACAATAAAGTAGTTCCAAGTTCTACCTCTATGGTTTGTTTCCTATTGATGTAGCCCTAAGCAGAGACTGTCGCAAATCACTTTCATGGAAAGGGGTTGCCAAGCTTCCAAAAAACTACGAGTTTCCTGAAATCTCAGCACACATTTTTTCACCCAAGCTTGATGACACTTTCAGGTAATGATCAGTAGCCCAATCCGACTTGGCATTCCAAATTTCGTTCTTCTAGGTGAAGCCGTTCGTTGGCAGTAACAGTTTGAATTTTTAGGTTTCACTCTGTTTTCTCCTATATGGATACATGTAGTTGGAACTCTAAATCAAACACTGTTTGTGCTAGCTCTTTGAAACTTCACAAAATAAAGTAGTTCCAAGTTCTATCTCTATGGTTTGTTTCCTATTGATGTAGCCCTAAGCAGAGACTGTCGCAAATCACTTTCATGGAAAGGGGTTGCCAAGCTTCCAAGAAACTACGAGTTTCCTGAAATCTCAGCACACATTTTTTCAAACAAGCTTGATGACACTTTCAGGTAATAATCAGTACCCCAATCCGATTGGCATTCCAAATTTCGTTCTTCTAGGTGAAACCATTCGTTGGCAGTAACAGTTTTAATTTTTAGGTTTCACTCTGTTTTCTCCTATATGGATACATGTAGTTGGAACTCTAAATCAAACATGGTTTGTGCTAGCTCTTTGAAACTTGACACAATAAAGTAGTTCCAAGTTCTATCTCTATGGTTTGTTTCCTATTGATGTAGCCCTAAGCAGAGACTGTCGCAAATCACTTTCATGGAAAGGGGTTGCCAAGCTTCCAAAAAACTACGAGTTTCCTGAAATCTCAGCACACATTTTTTCACCCAAGCTTGATGACACTTTCAGGTAATGATCAGTAGCCCAATCCGACTTGGCATTCCAAATTTCGTTCTTCTAGGTTAAACCGTTCGTTGGCAGTAACAGTTTTAATTTTTAGGTTTCACTCTGTTTTCTCCTATATGGATACATGTAGTTGGAACTCTAAATCAAACACTGTTTGTGCTAGCTCTTTGAAACTTGACACAATAAAGTAGTTCCAAGTTCTATCTCTATGGTTTGTTTCCTATTGATGTAGCCCTAAGCAGAGACTGTCGCAAATCACTTTCTAGGAAAAGGGTTGCCAAGCTTCCAAAAAACTACGAGTTTCCTGAAATCTCAGCACACATTTTTTCACCCAAGCTTGATGACACTTCCAGGTAATGATCAGTAGCCCAATCCGACTTGGCATTCCAAATTTCGTTCCTCTAGGTTAAACCGTTCGTTAGCAGTAACAGTTTCACATTTTAGGTTTCACTCTGTTTTCTCCTATATGGATACATGTAGTTGGAACTCTAAATCAAACACGGTTTGTGCTAGCTCTTTGAAACTTGACACAATAAAGTAGTTTCAAGTTCTATCTCTATGGTTTGTTTCCTATTGATGTAGCCCTAAGCAGAGACTGTCGCAAATCACTTTCATGGAAAGGGGTTGCCAAGCTTCCAAAAAACTTCGAGTTTCCTGAAATCTCAGCACACATTTTTTCACCCAAGCTTGATGACACTTTCAGGTAATGATCAGTACCCCAATCCGACTTGGCATTCCATATTTCGTTCTTCTAGGTTAAACCGTTCGTTGGCAGTAACAGTTTTAATTTTTAGGTTTCACTCTGTTTTCTCCTATATGGATACATGTAGTTGGAACTCTAAATCAAACACGGTTTGTGCTAGCTCTTTGAAACTTGACACAATAAGTAGTTCCAAGTTCTATCTCTATGGTTTGTTTCCTATTGATGTAGCCCTAAGCAGAGACTGTCGCAAATTACTTTCATGGAAAGGGGTTGCCAAGCTTCCAAAAAACTACGAGTTTCCTGACATCTCAGCACACATTTTTTCACCCAAGCTTGATGACACTTTCAGGTAATGATCAGTACCCAAATCCTCCTTGGCTCACCAAATTTCGTTCTTCTAGGTTAAACCATTCGTTGGCACTAACAGTTTTAATATTTAGGTTTCACTCTGTTTTCTCCTATATGGATACATGTAGTTGGAACTCTAAATCAAACACGGTTTGTGCTAGCTCTTTGAAACTTGACACAATAAAGTAGTTCCAAGTTCTATCTCTATGGTTTGTTTCCTATTGATGTAGCCCTAAGCAGAGACTGTCGCAAATCACTTTCATGGAAAGGGGTTGCCAAGCTTCCAAAAAACTACGAGTTTCCTGAAATCTCAGCACACATTTTTTCACCCAAGCTTGATGACACTTTCAGGTAATGATCAGTAGCCCAATCCGACTTGGCATTCCAAATTTCGTTTTTCTAGGTGAAACCGTTCGTTGGCAGTAACAGTTTTAATTTTTAGGTTTCACTCTGTTTTTTCCTATATGGATACATGTAGTTGGAACTCTAAATCAAACACGGTTTGTGCTAGCTCTTTGAAACTTGACACAATAAAGTAGTTCCAAGTTCTATCTCTATGGTTTGTTTCCTATTGATGTAGACCTAAGCAGAGACTGTCCCAAATCACTTTCATGGAAAAGGGTTGCCAAGCTTCCAAAAAACTACGAGTTTCCTGACATCTCAGCACACATTTTTTCACCCAAGCTTGATGACACTTTCAGGTAATGATCAGTACCCCAATCCTCCTTGGCTCACCAAATTTCGTTCTTCTAGGTTAAACCATTCGTTGGCACTAACAGTTTTAATATTTAGGTTTCACTCTGTTTTCTCCTATATGGATACATGTAGTTGGAACTCTAAATCAAACACGGTTTGTGCTAGCTCTTTGAAACTTGACACAATAAAGTAGTTCCAAGTTCTATCTCTATGGTTTGTTTCCTATTGATGTAGCCCTAAGCAGAGACTGTCGCAAATCACTTTCATGGAAAGGGGTTGCCAAGCTTCTAAAAAACTACGAGTTTCCTGAAATCTCATCACACATTTTTTCACCCAAGCTTGATGACACTTTCAGGTAATGATCAGTAGCCCAATCCGACTTGGCATTCCAAATTTCGTTCCTCTAGGTTAAACCGTTCGTTAGCAGTAACAGTTTTAATTTTTAGGTTTCACTCTGTTTTCTCCTATATGGATACATGTAGTTGGAACTCTAAATCAAACACGGTTTGTGCTAGCTCTTTGAAATTTGACACAATAAAGTAGTTCCAAGTTCTATCTCTATGGTTTGTTTCCTATTGATGTAGCCCTAAGCAGAGACTGTCGCAAATCACTTTCATGGAAATTGGTTGCCAAGATTCCAAAAAACTACGAGTTTCCTGAAATCTCAGCACACATTTTTTCACCCAAGCTTGATGACACTTTCAGGTAATGATCAGTACCCCAATCCTCCTTGGCTCACCAAATTTCGTTCTTCTAGGTTAAACCGTTCATTGGCAGTAACAGTTTTAATTTTTAGGTTTTACTCTGTTTTCTCCTATATGGATACATGTAGTTGGAACTCTAAATCAAACACGGTTTGTGCTAGCTCTTTGAAACTTGACACAATAAAGTAGTTCCAAGTTCTATCTCTATGGTTTGTTTCCTATTGATGTAGCCCTAAGCAGAGACTGTCGCAAATCACTTTCATGGAAAGGGGTTGCCAAGCTTCCAAAAAACTACGAGTTTCCTGAAATCTCAGCACACATTTTTTCACCCAAGCTTGATGACACTTTCAGGTAATGATCAGTAGCCCAATCCGACTTGGCATTCCAAATTTCGTTCCTCTAGGTTAAACCGTTCGTTAGCAGTAACAGTTTTAATTTTTAGGTTTCACTCTGTTTTCTCCTATATGGATACATGTAGTTGGAACTCTAAATCAAACACGGTTTGTGCTAGCACTTTGAAACTTGACACAATATAGTAGTTTCAAGTTCTATCTCTATGGTTTGTTTCCTATTGATGTATCCCTAAGCAGAGACTGTCGCAAATCACTTTCATGGAAAGGGGTTGCCAAGCTTCCAAAAAACTACGAGTTTCCTGAAATCTCAGCACACATTTTTTCACCCAAGCTTGATGACACTTTCAGGTAATGATCAGTACCCCAATCCGACTTGGCATTCCTAATTTCGTTCTTCTAGGTTAAACCGTTCGTTGGCAGTAACAGTTTTAATTTTTAGGTTTCACTCTGTTTTCTCCTATATGGATACATGTAGTTGGAACTCTAAATCAAACACGGTTTGTGCTAGCTCTTTGAAATTTGACACAATAAAGTAGTTCCATGTTCTATCTCTATGGTTTGTTTCCTATTGATGTAGCCCTAAGCAGAGACTGTCGCAAATCACTTTCATGGAAAGTGGTTGCCAAGCTTCCAAAAAACTACGAGTTTCCTGACATCTCAGCACACATTTTTTCACCCAAGCTTGATGACACTTTCAGGTAATGATCAGTACCCAAATCCTCCTTGGCTCACATAATTTCGTTCTTCTAGGTTAAACCATTCGTTGGCACTAACAGTTTTAATATTTAGGTTTCACTCTGTTTTCTCCTATATGGATACATGTAGTTGGAACTCTAAATCAAACACGGTTTGTGCTAGCTCTTTGAAATTTGACACAATAAAGTAGTTCCAAGTTCTATCTCTATGGTTTGTTTCCTATTGATGTAGCCCTAAGCAGAGACTGTCGCAAATCACTTTCATGGAAAGGGGTTGCCAAGCTTCTAAAAAACTACGAGTTTCCTGAAATCTCATCACACATTTTTTCACCCAAGCTTGATGACACTTTCAGGTAATGATCAGTAGCCCAATCCGACTTGGCATTCCAAATTTCGTTCCTCTAGGTTAAACCGTTCGTTAGCAGTAACAGTTTTAATTTTTAGGTTTCACTCTGTTTTCTCCTATATGGATACATGTAGTTGGAACTCTAAATCAAACACGGTTTGTGCTAGCTCTTTGAAATTTGACACAATAAAGTAGTTCCAAGTTCTATCTCTATGGTTTGTTTCCTATTGATGTAGCCCTAAGCAGAGACTGTCGCAAATCACTTTCATGGAAATTGGTTGCCAAGATTCCAAAAAACTACGAGTTTCCTGAAATCTCAGCACACATTTTTTCACCCAAGCTTGATGACACTTTCAGGTAATGATCAGTACCCCAATCCTCCTTGGCTCACCAAATTTCGTTCTTCTAGGTTAAACCGTTCATTGGCAGTAACAGTTTTAATTTTTAGGTTTTACTCTGTTTTCTCCTATATGGATACATGTAGTTGGAACTCTAAATCAAACACGGTTTGTGCTAGCTCTTTGAAACTTGACACAATAAATAGTTCCAAGTTCTATCTCTATGGTTTGTTTCCTATTGATGTAGCCCTAAGCAGAGACTGTCGCAAATCACTTTCATGGAAAGGGGTTGCCAAGCTTCCAAAAAACTACGAGTTTCCTGAAATCTCAGCACACATTTTTTCACCCAAGCTTGATGACACTTTCAGGTAATGATCAGTAGCCCAATCCGACTTGGCATTCCAAATTTCGTTCTTCTAGGTTAAACCGTTCGTTGGCAGTAACAGTTTAAATTTTTAGGTTTCACTCTGTTTTCTCCTATATGGATACATGTAGTTGGAACTCTAAATCAAACACTGATTGTGCTAGCTCTTTGAAACTTGACACAATAAAGTAGTTCCAAGTTCTATCTCTATGGTTTGTTTCCTATTGATGTAGACCTAAGCAGAGACTGTCCCAAATCACTTTCATAGAAAAGGGTTGCCAAGCTTCCAAAAAACTACGAGTTTCCTGAAATCTCAGCACACATTTTTTCACCCAAGCTTGATGACACTTTCAGGTAATGATCAGTACCCCAATCCTCCTTGGCTCACCAAATTTCGTTCTTCTAGGTTAAACCGTTCGTTGACAGTATCAGTTTTAATATTTAGGTTTTACTCTGTTTTCTCCTATATGGATACATGTAGTTGGAACTCTAAATCAAACACGGTTTGTGCTAGCTCTTTGAAACTTGACACAATAAAGTAGTTCCAAGTTCTATCTCTATGGTTTGTTTCCTATTGATGTAGCCCTAAGCAGAGACTGTCGCAAATCACTTTCATGGAAAGGGGTTGCCAAGCTTCCAAAAAACTACGAGTTTCCTGACATCTCAGCACACATTTTTTCACCCAAGCTTGATGACACTTTCAGGTAATGATCAGTAACCAAATCCTCCTTGGCTCACCAAATTTCGTTCTTCTAGGTTAAACCATTCGTTGGCACTAACAGTTTTAATATTTAGGTTTCACTCTGTTTTCTCCTATATGGATACATGTAGTTGGAACTCTAAATCAAACACGGTTTGTGCTAGCTCTTTGAAACTTGACACAATAAAGTAGTTCCAAGTTCTATCTCTATGGTTTGTTTCCTATTGATGTAGCCCTAAGCAGAGACTATCGCAAATCACTTTCATGGAAAGGGGTTGCCAAGCTTCCAAAAAACTACGAGTTTCCTGAAATCTCAGCAGACATTTTTTCACCCAAGCTTGATGACACTTTCAGGTAATGATCAGTAGCCCAATCCGACTTGGCATTCCAAATTTCGTTCTTCTAGGTTAAACCGTTCGTTGGCAGTAACAGTTTTAATTTTTAGGTTTCACTCTGTTTTCTCCTATATGGATACATGTAGTTGGAACTCTAAATCAAACACGGTTTGTGCTAGCTCTTTGAAATTTGACACAATAAAGTAGTTCCATGTTCTATCCCTATGGTTTGTTTCCTATTGATGTAGCCCTAAGCAGAGACTGTCGCAAATCACTTTCATGGAAAGTGGTTGCCAAGCTTCCAAAAAACTACGAGTTTCCTGACATCTCAGCACACATTTTTTCACCCAAGCTTGATGACACTTTCAGGTAATGATCAGTACCCAAATCCTCCTTGGCTCACATAATTTCGTTCTTCTAGGTTAAACCATTCGTTGGCACTAACAGTTTTAATATTTAGGTTTCACTCTGTTTTCTCCTATATGGATACATGTAGTTGGAACTCTAAATCAAACACGGTTTGTGCTAGCTCTTTGAAACTTGACACAATAAAGTAGTTCCAAGTTCTATCTCTATGGTTTGTTTCCTATTGATGTAGCCCTAAGCAGAGACTGTCGCAAATCACTTTCATGGAAAGGGGTTGCCAAGCTTCTAAAAAACTACGAGTTTCCTGAAATCTCATCACACATTTTTTCACCCAAGCTTGATGACACTTTCAGGTAATGATCAGTAGCCCAATCCGACTTGGCATTCCAAATTTCGTTCCTCTAGGTTAAACCGTTCGTTAGCAGTAACAGTTTTAATTTTTAGGTTTCACTCTGTTTTCTCCTATATGGATACATGTAGTTGGAACTCTAAATCAAACACGGTTTGTGCTAGCTCTTTGAAATTTGACACAATAAAGTAGTTCCAAGTTCTATCTCTATGGTTTGTTTCCTATTGATGTAGCCCTAAGCAGAGACTGTCGCAAATCACTTTCATGGAAATTGGTTGCCAAGATTCCAAAAAACTACGAGTTTCCTGAAATCTCAGCACACATTTTTTCACCCAAGCTTGATGACACTTTCAGGTAATGATCAGTACCCCAATCCTCCTTGGCTCACCAAATTTCGTTCTTCTAGGTTAAACCGTTCATTGGCAGTAACAGTTTTAATTTTTAGGTTTTACTCTGTTTTCTCCTATATGGATACATGTAGTTGGAACTCTAAATCAAACACTGTTTGTGCTAGCTCTTTGAAACTTGACACAATAAAGTAGTTCCAAGTTCTATCTCTATGGTTTGTTTCCTATTGATGTAGCACTAAGCAGAGACTGTCGCAAATCACTTTCATGGAAAAGGGTTGCCAAGCTTCCAAAAAACTACGAGTTTCCTGAAATCTCAGCACACATTTTTTCACCCAAGCTTGATGACACTTTCAGGTAATGATCAGTACCCCAATCCGACTTGGCATTCCAAATTTCGTTCTTCTAGGTGAAACCGTTCGTTGGCAGTAACAGTTTTAATTTTTAGGTTTCACTCTGTTTTCTCCTATATGGATACATGTAGTTGGAACTCTAAATCAAACACGGTTTGTGCTAGCTCTTTGAAACTTGACACAATAAAGTAGTTCCAAGTTCTATCTCTATGGTTTGTTTCCTATTGATGTAGCCCTAAGCAGAGACTGTAGCAAATCACTTTCATGGAAAGGGGTTGCCAAGCTTCCAAAAAACTACAAGTTTCCTGAAATCTCAGCACACATTTTTTCACCCAAGCTTGATGACACTTTCAGGTAATGATCAGTAGCCCAATCCGACTTGGCATTCCAAATTTCGTTCTTCTAGGTTAAACCGTTCGTTGGCAGTAACAGTTTTAATTTTTAGGTTTCACTCTGTTTTCTCCTATATGGATACATGTAGTTGGAACTCTAAATCAAACACTGTTTGTGCTAGCTCTTTGAAACTTGACACAATAAAGTAGTTCCAAGTTCTATCTCTATGGTTTGTTTCCTATTGATGTAGCCCTAAGCAGAGACTGTCGCAAATCACTTTCATGGAAAAGGGTTGCCAAGCTTCCAAAAAACTACGAGTTTCCTGAAATCTCAGCACACATTTTTTCACCCAAGCTTGATGACACTTCCAGGTAATGATCAGTAGCCCAATCCGACTTGGCATTCCAAATTTCGTTCCTCTAGGTTAAACCGTTCGTTAGCAGTAACAGTTTTACATTTTAGGTTTCACTCTGTTTTCTCCTATATGGATACATGTAGTTGGAACTCTAAATCAAACACGGTTTGTGCTAGCTCTTTGAAACTTGACACAATAAAGTAGTTTCAAGTTCTATCTCTATGGTTTGTTTCCTATTGATGTAGCCCTAAGCAGAGACTGTCGCAAATCACTTTCATGGAAAGGGGTTGCCAAGCTTCCAAAAAACTTCGAGTTTCCTGAAATCTCAGCACACATTTTTTCACCCAAGCTTGATGACACTTTCAGGTAATGATCAGTACCCCAATCCGACTTGGCATTCCATATTTCGTTCTTCTAGGTTAAACCGTTCGTTGGCAGTAACAGTTTTAATTTTTAGGTTTCACTCTGTTTTCTCCTATATGGATACATGTAGTTGGAACTCTAAATCAAACACGGTTTGTGCTAGCTCTTTGAAACTTGACACAATAAGTAGTTCCAAGTTCTATCTCTGTGGTTTGTTTCCTATTGATGTAGCCCTAAGCAGAGACTGTCGCAAATTACTTTCATGGAAAGGGGTTGCCAAGCTTCCAAAAAACTACGAGTTTCCTGACATCTCAGCACACATTTTTTCACCCAAGCTTGATGACACTTTCAGGTAATGATCAGTACCCAAATCCTCCTTGGCTCACCAAATTTCGTTCTTCTAGGTTAAACCATTCGTTGGCACTAACAGTTTTAATATTTAGGTTTCACTCTGTTTTCTCCTATATGGATACATGTAGTTGGAACTCTAAATCAAACACGGTTTGTGCTAGCTCTTTGAAACTTGACACAATAAAGTAGTTCCAAGTTCTATCTCTATGGTTTGTTTCCTATTGATGTAGCCCTAAGCAGAGACTGTCGCAAATCACTTTCATGGAAAGGGGTTGCCAAGCTTCCAAAAAACTACGAGTTTCCTGAAATCTCAGCACACATTTTTTCACCCAAGCTTGATGACACTTTCAGGTAATGATCAGTAGCCCAATCCGACTTGGCATTCCAAATTTCGTTTTTCTAGGTGAAACCGTTCGTTGGCAGTAACAGTTTTAATTTTTAGGTTTCACTCTGTTTTTTCCTATATGGATACATGTAGTTGGAACTCTAAATCAAACACGGTTTGTGCTAGCTCTTTGAAACTTGACACAATAAAGTAGTTCCAAGTTCTATCTCTATGGTTTGTTTCCTATTGATGTAGACCTAAGCAGAGACTGTCCCAAATCACTTTCATGGAAAAGGGTTGCCAAGCTTCCAAAAAACTACGAGTTTCCTGACATCTCAGCACACATTTTTTCACCCAAGCTTGATGACACTTTCAGGTAATGATCAGTACCCCAATCCTCCTTGGCTCACCAAATTTCGTTCTTCTAGGTTAAACCGTTCGTTGGCAGTAACAGTTTTAATATTTAGGTTTTACTCTGTTTTCTCCTATATGGATACATGTAGTTGGAACTCTAAATCAAACACGGTTTGTGCTAGCTCTTTGAAACTTGACACAATAAAGTAGTTCCAAGTTCTATCTCTATGGTTTGTTTCCTATTGATGTAGCCCTAAGCAGAGACTGTCGCAAATCACTTTCATGGAAAGGGGTTGCCAAGCTTCCAAAAAACTACGGGTTTCCTGACATCTCAGCACACATTTTTTCACCCAAGCTTGATGACACTTTCAGGTAATGATCAGTACCCAAATCCTCCTTGGCTCACCAAATTTCGTTCTTCTAGGTTAAACCATTCGTTGGCACTAACAGTTTTAATATTTAGGTTTCACTCTGTTTTCTCCTATATGGATACATGTAGTTGGAACTCTAAATCAAGCACGGTTTGTGCTAGCTCTTTGAAACTTGACACAATAAAGTAGTTCCAAGTTCTATCTCTATGGTTTGTTTCCTATTGATGTAGCCCTAAGCAGAGACTGTCGCAAATCACTTTCATGGAAAGGGGTTGCCAAGCTTCCAAAAAACTACGAGTTTCCTGAAATCTCAGCACACATTTTTTCACCCAAGCTTGATGACACTTTCAGGTAATGATCAGTAGCCCAATCCGACTTGGCATTCCAAATTTCGTTCCTCTAGGTTAAACCGTTCGTTAGCAGTAACAGTTTTAATTTTTAGGTTTCACTCTGTTTTCTCCTATATGGATACATGTAGTTGGAACTCTAAATCAAACACGGTTTGTGCTAGCACTTTGAAACTTGACACAATATAGTAGTTTCAAGTTCTATCTCTATGGTTTGTTTCCTATTGATGTATCCCTAAGCAGAGACTGTCGCAAATCACTTTCATGGAAAGGGGTTGCCAAGCTTCCAAAAAACTACGAGTTTCCTGAAATCTCAGCACACATTTTTTCACCCAAGCTTGATGACACTTTCAGGTAATGATCAGTACCCCAATCCGACTTGGCATTCCTAATTTCGTTCTTCTAGGTTAAACCGTTCGTTGGCAGTAACAGTTTTAATTTTTAGGTTTCACTCTGTTTTCTCCTATATGGATACATGTAGTTGGAACTCTAAATCAAACACGGTTTGTGCTAGCTCTTTGAAATTTGACACAATAAAGTAGTTCCATGTTCTATCTCTATGGTTTGTTTCCTATCGATGTAGCCCTAAGCAGAGACTGTCGCAAATCACTTTCATGGAAAGTGGTTGCCAAGCTTCCAAAAAACTACGAGTTTCCTGACATCTCAGCACACATTTTTTCACCCAAGCTTGATGACACTTTCAGGTAATGATCAGTACCCAAATCCTCCTTGGCTCACATAATTTCGTTCTTCTAGGTTAAACCATTCGTTGGCACTAACAGTTTTAATATTTAGGTTTCACTCTGTTTTCTCCTATATGGATACATGTAGTTGGAACTCTAAATCAAACACGGTTTGTGCTAGCTCTTTGAAACTTGACACAATAAAGTAGTTCCAAGTTCTATCTCTATGGTTTGTTTCCTATTGATGTAGCCCTAAGCAGAGACTGTCGCAAATCACTTTCATGGAAAGGGGTTGCCAAGCTTCCAAAAAACTACGAGTTTCCTGAAATCTCAGCACACATTTTTTCACCCAAGCTTGATGACACTTTCAGGTAATGATCAGTAGCCCAATCCGACTTGGCATTCCAAATTTCGTTCCTCTAGGTTAAACCGTTCGTTAGCAGTAACAGTTTTAATTTTTAGGTTTCACTCTGTTTTCTCCTATATGGATACATGTAGTTGGAACTCTAAATCAAACACGGTTTGTGCTAGCACTTTGAAACTTGACACAATATAGTAGTTTCAAGTTCTATCTCTATGGTTTGTTTCCTATTGATGTATCCCTAAGCAGAGACTGTCGCAAATCACTTTCATGGAAAGGGGTTGCCAAGCTTCCAAAAAACTACGAGTTTCCTGAAATCTCAGCACACATTTTTTCACCCAAGCTTGATGACACTTTCAGGTAATGATCAGTACCCCAATCCGACTTGGCATTCCTAATTTCGTTCTTCTAGGTTAAACCGTTCGTTGGCAGTAACAGTTTTAATTTTTAGGTTTCACTCTGTTTTCTCCTATATGGATACATGTAGTTGGAACTCTAAATCAAACACGGTTTGTGCTAGCTCTTTGAAATTTGACACAATAAAGTAGTTCCATGTTCTATCTCTATGGTTTGTTTCCTATCGATGTAGCCCTAAGCAGAGACTGTCGCAAATCACTTTCATGGAAAGTGGTTGCCAAGCTTCCAAAAAACTACGAGTTTCCTGACATCTCAGCACACATTTTTTCACCCAAGCTTGATGACACTTTCAGGTAATGATCAGTACCCAAATCCTCCTTGGCTCACATAATTTCGTTCTTCTAGGTTAAACCATTCGTTGGCACTAACAGTTTTAATATTTAGGTTTCACTCTGTTTTCTCCTATATGGATACATGTAGTTGGAACTCTAAATCAAACACGGTTTGTGCTAGCTCTTTGAAACTTGACACAATAAAGTAGTTCCAAGTTCTATCTCTATGGTTTGTTTCCTATTGATGTAGCCCTAAGCAGAGACTGTCGCAAATCACTTTCATGGAAAGGGGTTGCCAAGCTTCTAAAAAACTACGAGTTTCCTGAAATCTCATCACACATTTTTTCACCCAAGCTTGATGACACTTTCAGGTAATGATCAGTAGCCCAATCCGACTTGGCATTCCAAATTTCGTTCCTCTAGGTTAAACCGTTCGTTAGCAGTAACAGTTTTAATTTTTAGGTTTCACTCTGTTTTCTCCTATATGGATACATGTAGTTGGAACTCTAAATCAAACACGGTTTGTGCTAGCTCTTTGAAATTTGACACAATAAAGTAGTTCCAAGTTCTATCTCTATGGTTTGTTTCCTATTGATGTAGCCCTAAGCAGAGACTGTCGCAAATCACTTTCATGGAAATTGGTTGCCAAGATTCCAAAAAACTACGAGTTTCCTGAAATCTCAGCACACATTTTTTCACCCAAGCTTGATGACACTTTCAGGTAATGATCAGTACCCCAATCCTCCTTGGCTCACCAAATTTCGTTCTTCTAGGTTAAACCGTTCATTGGCAGTAACAGTTTTAATTTTTAGGTTTTACTCTGTTTTCTCCTATATGGATACATGTAGTTGGAACTCTAAATCAAACACGGTTTGTGCTAGCTCTTTGAAACTTGACACAATAAAGTAGTTCCAAGTTCTATCTCTATGGTTTGTTTCCTATTGATGTAGCCCTAAGCAGAGACTGTCGCAAATCACTTTCATGGAAAGGGGTTGCCAAGCTTCCAAAAAACTACGAGTTTCCTGAAATCTCAGCACACATTTTTTCACCCAAGCTTGATGACACTTTCAGGTAATGATCAGTAGCCCAATCCGACTTGGCATTCCAAATTTCGTTCCTCTAGGTTAAACCGTTCGTTAGCAGTAACAGTTTTAATTTTTAGGTTTCACTCTGTTTTCTCCTATATGGATACATGTAGTTGGAACTCTAAATCAAACACGGTTTGTGCTAGCACTTTGAAACTTGACACAATATAGTAGTTTCAAGTTCTATCTCTATGGTTTGTTTCCTATTGATGTATCCCTAAGCAGAGACTGTCGCAAATCACTTTCATGGAAAGGGGTTGCCAAGCTTCCAAAAAACTACGAGTTTCCTGAAATCTCAGCACACATTTTTTCACCCAAGCTTGATGACACTTTCAGGTAATGATCAGTACCCCAATCCGACTTGGCATTCCTAATTTCGTTCTTCTAGGTTAAACCGTTCGTTGGCAGTAACAGTTTTAATTTTTAGGTTTCACTCTGTTTTCTCCTATATGGATACATGTAGTTGGAACTCTAAATCAAACACGGTTTGTGCTAGCTCTTTGAAATTTGACACAATAAAGTAGTTCCATGTTCTATCTCTATGGTTTGTTTCCTATTGATGTAGCCCTAAGCAGAGACTGTCGCAAATCACTTTCATGGAAAGTGGTTGCCAAGCTTCCAAAAAACTACGAGTTTCCTGACATCTCAGCACACATTTTTTCACCCAAGCTTGATGACACTTTCAGGTAATGATCAGTACCCAAATCCTCCTTGGCTCACATAATTTCGTTCTTCTAGGTTAAACCATTCGTTGGCACTAACAGTTTTAATATTTAGGTTTCACTCTGTTTTCTCCTATATGGATACATGTAGTTGGAACTCTAAATCAAACACGGTTTGTGCTAGCTCTTTGAAACTTGACACAATAAAGTAGTTCCAAGTTCTATCTCTATGGTTTGTTTCCTATTGATGTAGCCCTAAGCAGAGACTGTCGCAAATCACTTTCATGGAAAGGGGTTGCCAAGCTTCTAAAAAACTACGAGTTTCCTGAAATCTCATCACACATTTTTTCACCCAAGCTTGATGACACTTTCAGGTAATGATCAGTAGCCCAATCCGACTTGGCATTCCAAATTTCGTTCCTCTAGGTTAAACCGTTCGTTAGCAGTAACAGTTTTAATTTTTAGGTTTCACTCTGTTTTCTCCTATATGGATACATGTAGTTGGAACTCTAAATCAAACACGGTTTGTGCTAGCTCTTTGAAATTTGACACAATAAAGTAGTTCCAAGTTCTATCTCTATGGTTTGTTTCCTATTGATGTAGCCCTAAGCAGAGACTGTCGCAAATCACTTTCATGGAAATTGGTTGCCAAGATTCCAAAAAACTACGAGTTTCCTGAAATCTCAGCACACATTTTTTCACCCAAGCTTGATGACACTTTCAGGTAATGATCAGTACCCCAATCCTCCTTGGCTCACCAAATTTCGTTCTTCTAGGTTAAACCGTTCATTGGCAGTAACAGTTTTAATTTTTAGGTTTTACTCTGTTTTCTCCTATATGGATACATGTAGTTGGAACTCTAAATCAAACACGGTTTGTGCTAGCTCTTTGAAACTTGACACAATAAATAGTTCCAAGTTCTATCTCTATGGTTTGTTTCCTATTGATGTAGCCCTAAGCAGAGACTGTCGCAAATCACTTTCATGGAAAGGGGTTGCCAAGCTTCCAAAAAACTACGAGTTTCCTGAAATCTCAGCACACATTTTTTCACCCAAGCTTGATGACACTTTCAGGTAATGATCAGTAGCCCAATCCGACTTGGCATTCCAAATTTCGTTCTTCTAGGTTAAACCGTTCGTTGGCAGTAACAGTTTAAATTTTTAGGTTTCACTCTGTTTTCTCCTATATGGATACATGTAGTTGGAACTCTAAATCAAACACTGATTGTGCTAGCTCTTTGAAACTTGACACAATAAAGTAGTTCCAAGTTCTATCCCTATGGTTTGTTTCCTATTGATGTAGACCTAAGCAGAGACTGTCCCAAATCACTTTCATAGAAAAGGGTTGCCAAGCTTCCAAAAAACTACGAGTTTCCTGAAATCTCAGCACACATTTTTTCACCCAAGCTTGATGACACTTTCAGGTAATGATCAGTACCCCAATCCTCCTTGGCTCACCAAATTTCGTTCTTCTAGGTTAAACCGTTCGTTGACAGTATCAGTTTTAATATTTAGGTTTTACTCTGTTTTCTCCTATATGGATACATGTAGTTGGAACTCTAAATCAAACACGGTTTGTGCTAGCTCTTTGAAACTTGACACAATAAAGTAGTTCCAAGTTCTATCTCTATGGTTTGTTTCCTATTGATGTAGACCTAAGCAGAGACTGTCCCAAATCACTTTCATGGAAAAGGGTTGCCAAGCTTCCAAAAAACTACGAGTTTCCTGACATCTCAGCACACATTTTTTCACCCAAGCTTGATGACACTTTCAGGTAATGATCAGTACCCCAATCCTCCTTGGCTCACCAAATTTCGTTCTTCTAGGTTAAACCATTCGTTGGCACTAACAGTTTTAATATTTAGGTTTCACTCTGTTTTCTCCTATATGGATACATGTAGTTGGAACTCTAAATCAAACACGGTTTGTGCTAGCTCTTTGAAACTTGACACAATAAAGTAGTTCCAAGTTCTATCTCTATGGTTTGTTTCCTATTGATGTAGCCCTAAGCAGAGACTATCGCAAATCACTTTCATGGAAAGGGGTTGCCAAGCTTCCAAAAAACTACGAGTTTCCTGAAATCTCAGCAGACATTTTTTCACCCAAGCTTGATGACACTTTCAGGTAATGATCAGTAGCCCAATCCGACTTGGCATTCCAAATTTCGTTCTTCTAGGTTAAACCGTTCGTTGGCAGTAACAGTTTTAATTTTTAGGTTTCACTCTGTTTTCTCCTATATGGATACATGTAGTTGGAACTCTAAATCAAACACGGTTTGTGCTAGCTCTTTGAAATTTGACACAATAAAGTAGTTCCATGTTCTATCCCTATGGTTTGTTTCCTATTGATGTAGCCCTAAGCAGAGACTGTCGCAAATCACTTTCATGGAAAGTGGTTGCCAAGCTTCCAAAAAACTACGAGTTTCCTGACATCTCAGCACACATTTTTTCACCCAAGCTTGATGACACTTTCAGGTAATGATCAGTACCCAAATCCTCCTTGGCTCACATAATTTCGTTCTTCTAGGTTAAACCATTCGTTGGCACTAACAGTTTTAATATTTAGGTTTCACTCTGTTTTCTCCTATATGGATACATGTAGTTGGAACTCTAAATCAAACACGGTTTGTGCTAGCTCTTTGAAACTTGACACAATAAAGTAGTTCCAAGTTCTATCTCTATGGTTTGTTTCCTATTGATGTAGCCCTAAGCAGAGACTGTCGCAAATCACTTTCATGGAAAGGGGTTGCCAAGCTTCTAAAAAACTACGAGTTTCCTGAAATCTCATCACACATTTTTTCACCCAAGCTTGATGACACTTTCAGGTAATGATCAGTAGCCCAATCCGACTTGGCATTCCAAATTTCGTTCCTCTAGGTTAAACCGTTCGTTAGCAGTAACAGTTTTAATTTTTAGGTTTCACTCTGTTTTCTCCTATATGGATACATGTAGTTGGAACTCTAAATCAAACACGGTTTGTGCTAGCTCTTTGAAATTTGACACAATAAAGTAGTTCCAAGTTCTATCTCTATGGTTTGTTTCCTATTGATGTAGCCCTAAGCAGAGACTGTCGCAAATCACTTTCATGGAAATTGGTTGCCAAGATTCCAAAAAACTACGAGTTTCCTGAAATCTCAGCACACATTTTTTCACCCAAGCTTGATGACACTTTCAGGTAATGATCAGTACCCCAATCCTCCTTGGCTCACCAAATTTCGTTCTTCTAGGTTAAACCGTTCATTGGCAGTAACAGTTTTAATTTTTAGGTTTTACTCTGTTTTCTCCTATATGGATACATGTAGTTGGAACTCTAAATCAAACACTGTTTGTGCTAGCTCTTTGAAACTTGACACAATAAAGTAGTTCCAAGTTCTATCTCTATGGTTTGTTTCCTATTGATGTAGCACTAAGCAGAGACTGTCGCAAATCACTTTCATGGAAAAGGGTTGCCAAGCTTCCAAAAAACTACGAGTTTCCTGAAATCTCAGCACACATTTTTTCACCCAAGCTTGTTGACACTTTCAGGTAATGATCAGTACCCCAATCCGACTTGGCATTCCAAATTTCGTTCTTCTAGGTGAAACCGTTCGTTGGCAGTAACAGTTTTAATTTTTAGGTTTCACTCTGTTTTCTCCTATATGGATACATGTAGTTGGAACTCTAAATCAAACACGGTTTGTGCTAGCTCTTTGAAACTTGACACAATAAAGTAGTTCCAAGTTCTATCTCTATGGTTTGTTTCCTATTGATGTAGCCCTAAGCAGAGACTGTAGCAAATCACTTTCATGGAAAGGGGTTGCCAAGCTTCCAAAAAACTACAAGTTTCCTGAAATCTCAGCACACATTTTTTCACCCAAGCTTGATGACACTTTCAGGTAATGATCAGTACCCAAATCCTCCTTGGCTCACATAATTTCGTTCTTCTAGGTTAAACCATTCGTTGGCACTAACAGTTTTAATATTTAGGTTTCACTCTGTTTTCTCCTATATGGATACATGTAGTTGGAACTCTAAATCAAACACGGTTTGTGCTAGCTCTTTGAAACTTGACACAATAAAGTAGTTCCAAGTTCTATCTCTATGGTTTGTTTCCTATTGATGTAGCCCTAAGCAGAGACTGTCGCAAATCACTTTCATGGAAAGGGGTTGCCAAGCTTCTAAAAAACTACGAGTTTCCTGAAATCTCATCACACATTTTTTCACCCAAGCTTGATGACACTTTCAGGTAATGATCAGTAGCCCAATCCGACTTGGCATTCCAAATTTCGTTCCTCTAGGTTAAACCGTTCGTTAGCAGTAACAGTTTTAATTTTTAGGTTTCACTCTGTTTTCTCCTATATGGATACATGTAGTTGGAACTCTAAATCAAACACGGTTTGTGCTAGCTCTTTGAAATTTGACACAATAAAGTAGTTCCAAGTTCTATCTCTATGGTTTGTTTCCTATTGATGTAGCCCTAAGCAGAGACTGTCGCAAATCACTTTCATGGAAATTGGTTGCCAAGATTCCAAAAAACTACGAGTTTCCTGAAATCTCAGCACACATTTTTTCACCCAAGCTTGATGACACTTTCAGGTAATGATCAGTACCCCAATCCTCCTTGGCTCACCAAATTTCGTTCTTCTAGGTTAAACCGTTCATTGGCAGTAACAGTTTTAATTTTTAGGTTTTACTCTGTTTTCTCCTATATGGATACATGTAGTTGGAACTCTAAATCAAACACGGTTTGTGCTAGCTCTTTGAAACTTGACACAATAAATAGTTCCAAGTTCTATCTCTATGGTTTGTTTCCTATTGATGTAGCCCTAAGCAGAGACTGTCGCAAATCACTTTCATGGAAAGGGGTTGCCAAGCTTCCAAAAAACTACGAGTTTCCTGAAATCTCAGCACACATTTTTTCACCCAAGCTTGATGACACTTTCAGGTAATGATCAGTAGCCCAATCCGACTTGGCATTCCAAATTTCGTTCTTCTAGGTTAAACCGTTCGTTGGCAGTAACAGTTTAAATTTTTAGGTTTCACTCTGTTTTCTCCTATATGGATACATGTAGTTGGAACTCTAAATCAAACACTGATTGTGCTAGCTCTTTGAAACTTGACACAATAAAGTAGTTCCAAGTTCTATCTCTATGGTTTGTTTCCTATTGATGTAGACCTAAGCAGAGACTGTCCCAAATCACTTTCATAGAAAAGGGTTGCCAAGCTTCCAAAAAACTACGAGTTTCCTGAAATCTCAGCACACATTTTTTCACCCAAGCTTGATGACACTTTCAGGTAATGATCAGTACCCCAATCCTCCTTGGCTCACCAAATTTCGTTCTTCTAGGTTAAACCGTTCGTTGACAGTATCAGTTTTAATATTTAGGTTTTACTCTGTTTACTCCTATAAGGATACATGTAGTTGGAACTCTAAATCAAACACGGTTTGTGCTAGCTCTTTGAAACTTGACACAATAAAGTAGTTCCAAGTTCTATCTCTATGGTTTGTTTCCTATTGATGTAGCCCTAAGCAGAGACTGTCGCAAATCACTTTCATGGAAAGGGGTTGCCAAGCTTCCAAAAAACTACGAGTTTCCTGACATCTCAGCACACATTTTTTCACCCAAGCTTGATGACACTTTCAGGTAATGATCAGTAACCAAATCCTCCTTGGCTCACCAAATTTCGTTCTTCTAGGTTAAACCATTCGTTGGCACTAACAGTTTTAATATTTAGGTTTCACTCTGTTTTCTCCTATATGGATACATGTAGTTGGAACTCTAAATCAAACACGGTTTGTGCTAGCTCTTTGAAACTTGACACAATAAAGTAGTTCCAAGTTCTATCTCTATGGTTTGTTTCCTATTGATGTAGCCCTAAGCAGAGACTATCGCAAATCACTTTCATGGAAAGGGGTTGCCAAGCTTCCAAAAAACTACGAGTTTCCTGAAATCTCAGCAGACATTTTTTCACCCAAGCTTGATGACACTTTCAGGTAATGATCAGTAGCCCAATCCGACTTGGCATTCCAAATTTCGTTCTTCTAGGTTAAACCGTTCGTTGGCAGTAACAGTTTTAATTTTTAGGTTTCACTCTGTTTTCTCCTATATGGATACATGTAGTTGGAACTCTAAATCAAACACGGTTTGTGCTAGCTCTTTGAAATTTGACACAATAAAGTAGTTCCATGTTCTATCCCTATGGTTTGTTTCCTATTGATGTAGCCCTAAGCAGAGACTGTCGCAAATCACTTTCATGGAAAGTGGTTGCCAAGCTTCCAAAAAACTACGAGTTTCCTGACATCTCAGCACACATTTTTTCACCCAAGCTTGATGACACTTTCAGGTAATGATCAGTACCCAAATCCTCCTTGGCTCACATAATTTCGTTCTTCTAGGTTAAACCATTCGTTGGCACTAACAGTTTTAATATTTAGGTTTCACTCTGTTTTCTCCTATATGGATACATGTAGTTGGAACTCTAAATCAAACACGGTTTGTGCTAGCTCTTTGAAACTTGACACAATAAAGTAGTTCCAAGTTCTATCTCTATGGTTTGTTTCCTATTGATGTAGCCCTAAGCAGAGACTGTCGCAAATCACTTTCATGGAAAGGGGTTGCCAAGCTTCTAAAAAACTACGAGTTTCCTGAAATCTCATCACACATTTTTTCACCCAAGCTTGATGACACTTTCAGGTAATGATCAGTAGCCCAATCCGACTTGGCATTCCAAATTTCGTTCCTCTAGGTTAAACCGTTCGTTAGCAGTAACAGTTTTAATTTTTAGGTTTCACTCTGTTTTCTCCTATATGGATACATGTAGTTGGAACTCTAAATCAAACACGGTTTGTGCTAGCTCTTTGAAATTTGACACAATAAAGTAGTTCCAAGTTCTATCTCTATGGTTTGTTTCCTATTGATGTAGCCCTAAGCAGAGACTGTCGCAAATCACTTTCATGGAAATTGGTTGCCAAGATTCCAAAAAACTACGAGTTTCCTGAAATCTCAGCACACATTTTTTCACCCAAGCTTGATGACACTTTCAGGTAATGATCAGTACCCCAATCCTCCTTGGCTCACCAAATTTCGTTCTTCTAGGTTAAACCGTTCATTGGCAGTAACAGTTTTAATTTTTAGGTTTTACTCTGTTTTCTCCTATATGGATACATGTAGTTGGAACTCTAAATCAAACACTGTTTGTGCTAGCTCTTTGAAACTTGACACAATAAAGTAGTTCCAAGTTCTATCTCTATGGTTTGTTTCCTATTGATGTAGCACTAAGCAGAGACTGTCGCAAATCACTTTCATGGAAAAGGGTTGCCAAGCTTCCAAAAAACTACGAGTTTCCTGAAATCTCAGCACACATTTTTTCACCCAAGCTTGATGACACTTTCAGGTAATGATCAGTACCCCAATCCGACTTGGCATTCCAAATTTCGTTCTTCTAGGTGAAACCGTTCGTTGGCAGTAACAGTTTTAATTTTTAGGTTTCACTCTGTTTTCTCCTATATGGATACATGTAGTTGGAACTCTAAATCAAACACGGTTTGTGCTAGCTCTTTGAAACTTGACACAATAAAGTAGTTCCAAGTTCTATCTCTATGGTTTGTTTCCTATTGATGTAGCCCTAAGCAGAGACTGTAGCAAATCACTTTCATGGAAAGGGGTTGCCAAGCTTCCAAAAAACTACAAGTTTCCTGAAATCTCAGCACACATTTTTTCACCCAAGCTTGATGACACTTTCAGGTAATGATCAGTAGCCCAATCCGACTTGGCATTCCAAATTTCGTTCTTCTAGGTTAAACCGTTCGTTGGCAGTAACAGTTTTAATTTTTAGGTTTCACTCTGTTTTCTCCTATATGGATACATGTAGTTGGAACTCTAAATCAAACACTGTTTGTGCTAGCTATTTGAAACTTGACACAATAAAGTAGTTCCAAGTTCTATCTCTATGGTTTGTTTCCTATTGATGTAGCCCTAAGCAGAGACTGTCGCAAATCACTTTCATGGAAAAGGGTTGCCAAGCTTCCAAAAAATTACGAGTTTCCTGAAATCTCAGCACACATTTTTTCACCCAAGCTTGATGACACTTTCAGGTAATGATCAGTACCCCAATCCTCCTTAGCTCACCAAATTTCGTTCTTCTAGGTTAAACCGTTCGTTGGCAGTAACAGTTTTAATATTTAGGTTTTACTCTGTTTTCTCCTATATGGATACATGTAGTTGGAACTCTAAATCACACACGGTTTGTGCTAGCTCTTTGAAACTTCACAAAATAAAGTAGTTCCAAGTTCTATCTCTATGGTTTGTTTCCTATTGATGTAGCCCTAAGCAGAGACTGTCGCAAATCACTTTCATGGAAAAGGGTTGCCAAGCTTCCAAAAAATTACGAGTTTCCTGAAATCTCAGCACACATTTTTTCACCCAAGCTTGATGACACTTTCAGGTAATGATCAGTACCCCAATCCTCCTTAGCTCACCAAATTTCGTTCTTCTAGGTTAAACCGTTCGTTGGCAGTAACAGTTTTAATATTTAGGTTTTACTCTGTTTTCTCCTATATGGATACATGTAGTTGGAACTCTAAATAAAACACGGTTTGTGCTAGCTCTTTGAAACTTCACAAAATAAAGTAGTTCCAAGTTCTATCTCTATGGTTTGTTTCCTATTGATGTAGCCCTAAGCAGAGACTGTCGCAAATCACTTTCATGGAAAGGGGTTGCCAAGCTTCCAAAAAACTACGAGTTTCCTGAAATCTCAGCACACATTTTTTCACCCAAGCTTGATGACACTTTCAGGTAATGATCAGTACCCCAATCCGAATTGGCATTCCAAATTTCGTTCTTCTAGGTGAAACCGTTCGTTGGCAGTAACAGTTTTAATTTTTAGGTTTCACTCTGTTTTCTCCTATATGGATACATGTAGTTGGAACTCTAAATCAAACACGGTTTGTGCTAGCTCTTTGAAACTTGACACAATAAAGTAGTTCCAAGTTCTATCTCTATGGTTTGTTTCCTATTGATGTAGCCCTAAGCAGAGACTGTCGCAAATCACTTTCATGGAAAGGGGTTGCCAAGCTTCCAAAAACCTACGAGTTTCCTGAAATCTCAGCACACATTTTTTCACCCAAGCTTGATGACACTTTCAGGTAATGATCAGTACCCTAATCCGACTTGGCATTCCAAATTTCGTTCTTCTAGGTTAAACCGTTCGTTGGCAGTAATAGTTTAATTTTTAGGTTTCACTCTGTTTTCTCCTATATGGATACATGTAGTTGGAACACTAAATCAAACACGGTTTGTGCTAGCTCTTTGAAACTTGACAATAAAGTAGTTCCAAGTTCTATCTCTATGGTTTGTTTCCTATTGATGTAGCCCTAAGCAGAGACTGTCGCAAATCACTTTCATGGAAAGGGGTTGCCAAGCTTCCAAAAAACTACGAGTTTCCTGAAATCTCAGCACACATTTTTTCACCCAAGCTTGATGACACTTTCAGGTAATGATCAGTACCCCAATCCGAATTGGCATTCCAAATTTCGTTCTTCTAGGTGAAACCGTTCGTTGGCAGTAACAGTTTTAATTTTTAGGTTTCACTCTGTTTTCTCCTATATGGATACATGTAGTTGGAACTCTAAATCAAACACGGTTTGTGCTAGCTCTTTGAAACTTGACACAATAAAGTAGTTCCAAGTTCTATCTCTATGGTTTGTTTCCTATTGATGTAGCCCTAAGCAGAGACTGTCGCAAATCACTTTCATGGAAAGGGGTTGCCAAGCTTCCAAAAACCTACGAGTTTCCTGAAATCTCAGCACACATTTTTTCACCCAAGCTTGATGACACTTTCAGGTAATGATCAGTACCCTAATCCGACTTGGCATTCCATATTTCGTTCTTCTAGGTTAAACCGTTCGTTGGCAGTAATAGTTTTAATTTTTAGGTTTCACTCTGTTTTCTCCTATATGGATACATGTAGTTGGAACACTAAATCAAACACGGTTTGTGCTAGCTCTTTGAAACTTGACACAATAAAGTAGTTCCAAGTTCTATCTCTATGGTTTGTTTCCTATTGATGTAGCCCTAAGCAGAGACTGTCGCAAATCACTTTCATGGAAAGGGGTTGCCAAGCTTCCAAAAAACTACGAGTTTCCTGACATCGCAGCACACATTTTTTCACCCAAGCTTGATGACACTTTCAGGTAATGATCAGTACCCAAATCCTCCTTGGCTCACCAAATTTCCTTCTTCTAGGTTAAACCATTCGTTGGCACTAACAGTTTAAATATTTAGGTTTCACTCTGTTTTCTCCTATATGGATACATGTAGTTGGAACTCTAAATCAAACACGGTTTGTGCTAGCTCTTTGAAACTTGACACAATAAAGTAGTTCCCAGTTCTATCCCTATGGTTTGTTTCCTATTGATGTAGCCCTAAGCAGAGACTGTCGCAAATCACTTTCATGGAAAGGGGTTGCCAAGCTTCCAAAAAACTACGAGTTTCCTGAAATCTCAGAACACATTTTTTCACCCAAGCTTGATGACACTTTCAGGTAATGATCAGTACCCCAATCTGACTTGGCATTCCAAATTTCGTTCCTCTAGGTTAAACCGTTCG
Source organism: Spermophilus citellus (assembly GCF_964194105.1). Classification (NCBI taxonomy): domain Eukaryota; kingdom Metazoa; phylum Chordata; class Mammalia; order Rodentia; family Sciuridae; genus Spermophilus; species Spermophilus citellus. The sequence continues at coordinate 55,026,755 of NC_138187.1, forward strand.
TTAGCAGTAACAGTTTTAATTTTTAGGTTTCACTCTGTTTTCTCCTATATGGATACATGTAGTTGGAACTCTAAATCAAACACGGTTTGTGCTAGCTCTTTGAAACTTGACACAATAAAGTAGTTTCAAGTTCTATCTCTATGGTTTGTTTCCTATTGATGTAGCCCTAAGCAGAGACTGTCGCAAATCACTTTCATGGAAAGGGGTTCCCAAGCTTCCAAAAAACTACGAGTTTCCTGAAATCTCAGCACACATTTTTTCACCCAAGCTTGATGACACTTTCAGGTAATGATCAGTACCCCAATCCGACTTGGCATTCCAAATTTCGTTCTTCTAGGTTAACCCGTTCGTTGGCAGTAACAGTTTTAATTTTTAGGTTTCACTCTGTTTTCTCCTATATGGATACATGTAGTTGGAACTCTAAATCAAACACGGTTTGTGCTAGCTCTTTGAAACTTGACACAATAAAGTAGTTCCAAGTTCTGTCTCTATGGTTTGTTTCCTATTGATGTAGCCCTAAGCAGAGACTGTCGCAAATCACTGTCATGGAAAGTGGTAGCCAAGCTTCCAAAAAACTACGAGTTTCCTGACATCTCAGCACACATTTTTTCACCCAAGCTCGATGACACTTTCAGGTAATGATCAGTACCCCAATCCGACTTGGCTCACCAAATTTCGTTCTTCTAGGTTAAACCATTCGTTGGCACTAACAGTTTTAATATTTAGATTTTACTCTGTTTTCTCCTATATGGATACATGTAGTTGGAACTCTAAATCAAAAACGGTTTGTGCTAGCTCTTTGAAACTTGACACAATAAAGTAGTTCCAAGTTCTATCTCTATGGTTTGTTTCCTATTGATGTAGCCCTAAGCAGAGACTGTCGCAAATCACTTTCATGGAAAGGGGTTGCCAAGCTTCCAAAAAACTACGAGTTTCCTGAAATCTCAGCACACATTTTTTCACCCAAGCTTGATGACACTTTCAGGTAATGCTCAGTAGCCCAATCCGACTTGGCATTCCAAATTTCGTTCCTCTAGGTTAAACCGTTCGTTAGCAGTAACAGTTTTAATTTTTAGGTTTCACTCTGTTTTCTCCTATATGGATACATGTAGTTGGAACTCTAAATCAAACACGGTTTGTGCTAGCTCTTTGAAACTTGACACAATAAAGTAGTTCCAAGTTCTATCTCTATGGTTTGTTTCCTATTGATGTAGCCCTAAGCAGAGACTGTCGCAAATCACTTTCATGGAAAGTGGTTGCCAAGCTTCCAAAAAACTACGAGTTTCCTGACATCTCAGCACACATTTTTTCACCCAAGCTTGATGACACTTTCAGGTAATGATCAGTACCCCAATCCTCCTTGGCTCACCAAATTTCGTTCTTCTAGGTTAAACCGTTCGTTGGCAGTAACAGTTTTAATATTTAGGTTTTACTCTGTTTTCTCCTATATGGATACATGTAGTTGGAACTCTAAATCAAACACGGTTTGTGCTAGCTCTTTGAAACTTCACAAAATAAAGTAGTTCCAAGTTCTATCTCTATGGTTTGTTTCCTATTGATGTAGCCCTAAGCAGAGACTGTCGCAAATCACTTTCATGGAAAGGGGTTGCCAAGCTTCCAAAAAACTACGAGTTTCCTGAAATCTCAGCACACATTTTTTCACCCAAGCTTGATGACACTTTCAGGTAATGATCAGTACCCCAATCCGACTTGGCATTCCAAATTTCGTTCTTCTAGGTGAAACCGTTCGTTGGCAGTAACAGTTTTAATTTTTAGGTTTCACTCTGTTTTCTCCTATATGGATACATGTAGTTGGAACTCTAAATCAAACACGGTTTGTGCTAGCTCTTTGAAACTTGACACAATAAAGTAGTTCCAAGTTCTATCTCTATGGTTTGTTTCCTATTGATGTAGCCCTAAGCAGAGACTGTCACAAATCACTTTCATGGAAAGGGGTTGCCAAGCTTCCAAAAAACTACGAGTTTCCTGACATCGCAGCACACATTTTTTCACCCAAGCTTGATGACACTTTCAGGTAATGATCAGTACCCCAATCCGACTTGGCATTCCAAATTTCGTTCTTCTAGGTTAAACCTTTCGTTGGCAGTAACAGTTTTAATTTTTAGGTTTCACTCTGTTTTCTCCTATATGGATACATGTAGTTGGAACTCTAAATCAAACACGGTTTGTGCTAGCTCTTTGAAACTTGACACAATAAAGTAGTTCCAAGTTCTATCTCTATGGTTTGTTTCCTATTGATGTAGCCCTAAGCAGAGACTGTCGCAAATCACTTTCATGGAAAGGGGTTGCCAAGCTTCCAAAAAATTACGAGTTTCCTGAAATCTCAGCACACATTTTTTCACCCAAGCTTGATGACACTTTCAGGTAATGATCAGTACCCCAATCCTCCTTAGCTCACCAAATTTCGTTCTTCTAGGTTAAACCGTTCGTTGGCAGTAACAGTTTTAATATTTAGGTTTTACTCTGTTTTCTCCTATATGGATACATGTAGTTGGAACTCTAAATCACACACGGTTTGTGCTAGCTGTTTGAAACTTCACAAAATAAAGTAGTTCCAAGTTCTATCTCTATGGTTTGTTTCCTATTGATGTAGCCCTAAGCAGAGACTGTCGCAAATCACTTTCATGGAAAAGGGTTGCCAAGCTTCCAAAAAATTACGAGTTTCCTGAAATCTCAGCACACATTTTTTCACCCAAGCTTGATGACACTTTCAGGTAATGATCAGTACCCCAATCCTCCTTAGCTCACCAAATTTCGTTCTTCTAAGTTAAACCGTTCGTTGGCAGTAACAGTTTTAATATTTAGGTTTTACTCTGTTTTCTCCTATATGGATACATGTAGTTGGAACTCTAAATCAAACACGGTTTGTGCTAGCTCTTTGAAACTTCACAAAATAAAGTAGTTCCAAGTTCTATCTCTATGGTTTGTTTCCTATTGATGTAGCCCTAAGCAGAGACTGTCGCAAATCACTTTCATGGAAAGGGGTTGCCAAGCTTCCAAAAAACTACGAGTTTCCTGAAATCTCAGCACACATTTTTTCACCCAAGCTTGATGACACTTTCAGGTAATGATCAGTAGCCCAATCCGACTTGGCATTCCAAATTTCGTTCCTCTAGGTTAAACCGTTCGTTAGCAGTAACAGTTTTAATTTTTAGGTTTCACTCTGTTTTCTCCTATATGAATACATGTAGTTGGAACTCTAAATCAAACACGGTTTGTGCTAGCACTTTGAAACTTGACACAATATAGTAGTTTCAAGTTCTATCTCTATGGTTTGTTTCCTATTGATGTATCCCTAAGCAGAGACTGTCGCAAATCACTTTCATGGAAAGGGGTTGCCAAGCTTCCAAAAAACTACGAGTTTCCTGAAATCTCAGCACACATTTTTTCACCCAAGCTTGATGACACTTTCAGGTAATGATCAGTACCCCAATCCGACTTGGCATTCCTAATTTCGTTCTTCTAGGTTAAACCGTTCGTTGGCAGTAACAGTTTTAATTTTTAGGTTTCACTCTGTTTTCTCCTATATGGATACATGTAGTTGGAACTCTAAATCAAACACGGTTTGTGCTAGCTCTTTGAAATTTGACACAATAAAGTAGTTCCATGTTCTATCTCTATGGTTTGTTTCCTATTGATGTAGCCCTAAGCAGAGACTGTCGCAAATCACTTTCATGGAAAGTGGTTGCCAAGCTTCCAAAAAACTACGAGTTTCCTGACATCTCAGCACACATTTTTTCACCCAAGCTTGATGACACTTTCAGGTAATGATCAGTACCCAAATCCTCCTTGGCTCACATAATTTCGTTCTTCTAGGTTAAACCATTCGTTGGCACTAACAGTTTTAATATTTAGGTTTCACTCTGTTTTCTCCTATATGGATACATGTAGTTGGAACTCTAAATCAAACACGGTTTGTGCTAGCTCTTTGAAATTTGACACAATAAAGTAGTTCCAAGTTCTATCTCTATGGTTTGTTTCCTATTGATGTAGCCCTAAGCAGAGACTGTCGCAAATCACTTTCATGGAAAGGGGTTGCCAAGCTTCTAAAAAACTACGAGTTTCCTGAAATCTCATCACACATTTTTTCACCCAAGCTTGATGACACTTTCAGGTAATGATCAGTAGCCCAATCCGACTTGGCATTCCAAATTTCGTTCCTCTAGGTTAAACCGTTCGTTAGCAGTAACAGTTTTAATTTTTAGGTTTCACTCTGTTTTCTCCTATATGGATACATGTAGTTGGAACTCTAAATCAAACACGGTTTGCGCTAGCTCTTTGAAATTTGACACAATAAAGTAGTTCCAAGTTCTATCTCTATGGTTTGTTTCCTATTGATGTAGCCCTAAGCAGAGACTGTCGCAAATCACTTTCATGGAAATTGGTTGCCAAGATTCCAAAAAACTACGAGTTTCCTGAAATCTCAGCACACATTTTTTCACCCAAGCTTGATGACACTTTCAGGTAATGATCAGTACCCCAATCCTCCTTGGCTCACCAAATTTCGTTCTTCTAGGTTAAACCGTTCATTGGCAGTAACAGTTTTAATTTTTAGGTTTTACTCTGTTTTCTCCTATATGGATACATGTAGTTGGAACTCTAAATCAAACACGGTTTGTGCTAGCTCTTTGAAACTTGACACAATAAATAGTTCCAAGTTCTATCTCTATGGTTTGTTTCCTATTGATGTAGCCCTAAGCAGAGACTGTCGCAAATCACTTTCATGGAAAGGGGTTGCCAAGCTTCCAAAAAACTACGAGTTTCCTGAAATCTCAGCACACATTTTTTCACCCAAGCTTGATGACACTTTCAGGTAATGATCAGTAGCCCAATCCGACTTGGCATTCCAAATTTCGTTCTTCTAGGTTAAACCGTTCGTTGGCAGTAACAGTTTAAATTTTTAGGTTTCACTCTGTTTTCTCCTATATGGATACATGTAGTTGGAACTCTAAATCAAACACTGATTGTGCTAGCTCTTTGAAACTTGACACAATAAAGTAGTTCCAAGTTCTATCTCTATGGTTTGTTTCCTATTGATGTAGACCTAAGCAGAGACTGTCCCAAATCACTTTCATAGAAAAGGGTTGCCAAGCTTCCAAAAAACTACGAGTTTCCTGAAATCTCAGCACACATTTTTTCACCCAAGCTTGATGACACTTTCAGGTAATGATCAGTACCCCAATCCTCCTTGGCTCACCAAATTTCGTTCTTCTAGGTTAAACCGTTCGTTGACAGTATCAGTTTTAATATTTAGGTTTTACTCTGTTTTCTCCTATATGGATACATGTAGTTGGAACTCTAAATCAAACACGGTTTGTGCTAGCTCTTTGAAACTTGACACAATAAAGTAGTTCCAAGTTCTATCTCTATGGTTTGTTTCCTATTGATGTAGCCCTAAGCAGAGACTGTCGCAAATCACTTTCATGGAAAGGGGTTGCCAAGCTTCCAAAAAACTACGAGTTTCCTGACATCTCAGCACACATTTTTTCACCCAAGCTTGATGACACTTTCAGGTAATGATCAGTAACCAAATCCTCCTTGGCTCACCAAATTTCGTTCTTCTAGGTTAAACCATTCGTTGGCACTAACAGTTTTAATATTTAGGTTTCACTCTGTTTTCTCCTATATGGATACATGTAGTTGGAACTCTAAATCAAACACGGTTTGTGCTAGCTCTTTGAAACTTGACACAATAAAGTAGTTCCAAGTTCTATCTCTATGGTTTGTTTCCTATTGATGTAGCCCTAAGCAGAGACTATCGCAAATCACTTTCATGGAAAGGGGTTGCCAAGCTTCCAAAAAACTACGAGTTTCCTGAAATCTCAGCAGACATTTTTTCACCCAAGCTTGATGACACTTTCAGGTAATGATCAGTAGCCCAATCCGACTTGGCATTCCAAATTTCGTTCTTCTAGGTTAAACCGTTCGTTGGCAGTAACAGTTTTAATTTTTAGGTTTCACTCTGTTTTCTCCTATATGGATACATGTAGTTGGAACTCTAAATCAAACACGGTTTGTGCTAGCTCTTTGAAATTTGACACAATAAAGTAGTTCCATGTTCTATCCCTATGGTTTGTTTCCTATTGATGTAGCCCTAAGCAGAGACTGTCGCAAATCACTTTCATGGAAAGTGGTTGCCAAGCTTCCAAAAAACTACGAGTTTCCTGACATCTCAGCACACATTTTTTCACCCAAGCTTGATGACACTTTCAGGTAATGATCAGTACCCAAATCCTCCTTGGCTCACATAATTTCGTTCTTCTAGGTTAAACCATTCGTTGGCACTAACAGTTTTAATATTTAGGTTTCACTCTGTTTTCTCCTATATGGATACATGTAGTTGGAACTCTAAATCAAACACGGTTTGTGCTAGCTCTTTGAAACTTGACACAATAAAGTAGTTCCAAGTTCTATCTCTATGGTTTGTTTCCTATTGATGTAGCCCTAAGCAGAGACTGTCGCAAATCACTTTCATGGAAAGGGGTTGCCAAGCTTCTAAAAAACTACGAGTTTCCTGAAATCTCATCACACATTTTTTCACCCAAGCTTGATGACACTTTCAGGTAATGATCAGTAGCCCAATCCGACTTGGCATTCCAAATTTCGTTCCTCTAGGTTAAACCGTTCGTTAGCAGTAACAGTTTTAATTTTTAGGTTTCACTCTGTTTTCTCCTATATGGATACATGTAGTTGGAACTCTAAATCAAACACGGTTTGTGCTAGCTCTTTGAAATTTGACACAATAAAGTAGTTCCAAGTTCTATCTCTATGGTTTGTTTCCTATTGATGTAGCCCTAAGCAGAGACTGTCGCAAATCACTTTCATGGAAATTGGTTGCCAAGATTCCAAAAAACTACGAGTTTCCTGAAATCTCAGCACACATTTTTTCACCCAAGCTTGATGACACTTTCAGGTAATGATCAGTACCCCAATCCTCCTTGGCTCACCAAATTTCGTTCTTCTAGGTTAAACCGTTCATTGGCAGTAACAGTTTTAATTTTTAGGTTTTACTCTGTTTTCTCCTATATGGATACATGTAGTTGGAACTCTAAATCAAACACTGTTTGTGCTAGCTCTTTGAAACTTGACACAATAAAGTAGTTCCAAGTTCTATCTCTATGGTTTGTTTCCTATTGATGTAGCACTAAGCAGAGACTGTCGCAAATCACTTTCATGGAAAAGGGTTGCCAAGCTTCCAAAAAACTACGAGTTTCCTGAAATCTCAGCACACATTTTTTCACCCAAGCTTGATGACACTTTCAGGTAATGATCAGTAGCCCAATCCGACTTGGCATTCCAAATTTCGTTCTTCTAGGTTAAACCGTTCGTTGGCAGTAACAGTTTTAATTTTTAGGTTTCACTCTGTTTTCTCCTATATGGATACATGTAGTTGGAACTCTAAATCAAACACTGTTTGTGCTAGCTCTTTGAAACTTGACACAATAAAGTAGTTCCAAGTTCTATCTCTATGGTTTGTTTCCTATTGATGTAGCCCTAAGCAGAGACTGTCGCAAATCACTTTCATGGAAAAGGGTTGCCAAGCTTCCAAAAAACTACGAGTTTCCTGAAATCTCAGCACACATTTTTTCACCCAAGCTTGATGACACTTCCAGGTAATGATCAGTAGCCCAATCCGACTTGGCATTCCAAATTTCGTTCCTCTAGGTTAAACCGTTCGTTAGCAGTAACAGTTTTACATTTTAGGTTTCACTCTGTTTTCTCCTATATGGATACATGTAGTTGGAACTCTAAATCAAACACGGTTTGTGCTAGCTCTTTGAAACTTGACACAATAAAGTAGTTTCAAGTTCTATCTCTATGGTTTGTTTCCTATTGATGTAGCCCTAAGCAGAGACTGTCGCAAATCACTTTCATGGAAAGGGGTTGCCAAGCTTCCAAAAAACTTCGAGTTTCCTGAAATCTCAGCACACATTTTTTCACCCAAGCTTGATGACACTTTCAGGTAATGATCAGTACCCCAATCCGACTTGGCATTCCATATTTCGTTCTTCTAGGTTAAACCGTTCGTTGGCAGTAACAGTTTTAATTTTTAGGTTTCACTCTGTTTTCTCCTATATGGATACATGTAGTTGGAACTCTAAATCAAACACGGTTTGTGCTAGCTCTTTGAAACTTGACACAATAAGTAGTTCCAAGTTCTATCTCTGTGGTTTGTTTCCTATTGATGTAGCCCTAAGCAGAGACTGTCGCAAATTACTTTCATGGAAAGGGGTTGCCAAGCTTCCAAAAAACTACGAGTTTCCTGACATCTCAGCACACATTTTTTCACCCAAGCTTGATGACACTTTCAGGTAATGATCAGTACCCAAATCCTCCTTGGCTCACCAAATTTCGTTCTTCTAGGTTAAACCATTCGTTGGCACTAACAGTTTTAATATTTAGGTTTCACTCTGTTTTCTCCTATATGGATACATGTAGTTGGAACTCTAAATCAAACACGGTTTGTGCTAGCTCTTTGAAACTTGACACAATAAAGTAGTTCCAAGTTCTATCTCTATGGTTTGTTTCCTATTGATGTAGCCCTAAGCAGAGACTGTCGCAAATCACTTTCATGGAAAGGGGTTGCCAAGCTTCCAAAAAACTACGAGTTTCCTGAAATCTCAGCACACATTTTTTCACCCAAGCTTGATGACACTTTCAGGTAATGATCAGTAGCCCAATCCGACTTGGCATTCCAAATTTCGTTTTTCTAGGTGAAACCGTTCGTTGGCAGTAACAGTTTTAATTTTTAGGTTTCACTCTGTTTTTTCCTATATGGATACATGTAGTTGGAACTCTAAATCAAACACGGTTTGTGCTAGCTCTTTGAAACTTGACACAATAAAGTAGTTTCAAGTTCTATCTCTATGGTTTGTTTCCTATTGATGTAGACCTAAGCAGAGACTGTCCCAAATCACTTTCATGGAAAAGGGTTGCCAAGCTTCCAAAAAACTACGAGTTTCCTGACATCTCAGCACACATTTTTTCACCCAAGCTTGATGACACTTTCAGGTAATGATCAGTACCCCAATCCTCCTTGGCTCACCAAATTTCGTTCTTCTAGGTTAAACCGTTCGTTGGCAGTAACAGTTTTAATATTTAGGTTTTACTCTGTTTTCTCCTATATGGATACATGTAGTTGGAACTCTAAATCAAACACGGTTTGTGCTAGCTCTTTGAAACTTGACACAATAAAGTAGTTCCAAGTTCTATCTCTATGGTTTGTTTCCTATTGATGTAGCCCTAAGCAGAGACTGTCGCAAATCACTTTCATGGAAAGGGGTTGCCAAGCTTCCAAAAAACTACGGGTTTCCTGACATCTCAGCACACATTTTTTCACCCAAGCTTGATGACACTTTCAGGTAATGATCAGTACCCAAATCCTCCTTGGCTCACCAAATTTCGTTCTTCTAGGTTAAACCATTCGTTGGCACTAACAGTTTTAATATTTAGGTTTCACTCTGTTTTCTCCTATATGGATACATGTAGTTGGAACTCTAAATCAAGCACGGTTTGTGCTAGCTCTTTGAAACTTGACACAATAAAGTAGTTCCAAGTTCTATCTCTATGGTTTGTTTCCTATTGATGTAGCCCTAAGCAGAGACTGTCGCAAATCACTTTCATGGAAAGGGGTTGCCAAGCTTCCAAAAAACTACGAGTTTCCTGAAATCTCAGCACACATTTTTTCACCCAAGCTTGATGACACTTTCAGGTAATGATCAGTAGCCCAATCCGACTTGGCATTCCAAATTTCGTTCCTCTAGGTTAAACCGTTCGTTAGCAGTAACAGTTTTAATTTTTAGGTTTCACTCTGTTTTCTCCTATATGGATACATGTAGTTGGAACTCTAAATCAAACACGGTTTGTGCTAGCACTTTGAAACTTGACACAATATAGTAGTTTCAAGTTCTATCTCTATGGTTTGTTTCCTATTGATGTATCCCTAAGCAGAGACTTACGCAAATCACTTTCATGGAAAGGGGTTGCCAAGCTTCCAAAAAACTACGAGTTTCCTGAAATCTCAGCACACATTTTTTCACCCAAGCTTGATGACACTTTCAGGTAATGATCAGTACCCCAATCCGACTTGGCATTCCTAATTTCGTTCTTCTAGGTTAAACCGTTCGTTGGCAGTAACAGTTTTAATTTTTAGGTTTCACTCTGTTTTCTCCTATATGGATACATGTAGTTGGAACTCTAAATCAAACACGGTTTGTGCTAGCTCTTTGAAATTTGACACAATAAAGTAGTTCCATGTTCTATCTCTATGGTTTGTTTCCTATCGATGTAGCCCTAAGCAGAGACTGTCGCAAATCACTTTCATGGAAAGTGGTTGCCAAGCTTCCAAAAAACTACGAGTTTCCTGACATCTCAGCACACATTTTTTCACCCAAGCTTGATGACACTTTCAGGTAATGATCAGTACCCAAATCCTCCTTGGCTCACATAATTTCGTTCTTCTAGGTTAAACCATTCGTTGGCACTAACAGTTTTAATATTTAGGTTTCACTCTGTTTTCTCCTATATGGATACATGTAGTTGGAACTCTAAATCAAACACGGTTTGTGCTAGCTCTTTGAAACTTGACACAATAAAGTAGTTCCAAGTTCTATCTCTATGGTTTGTTTCCTATTGATGTAGCCCTAAGCAGAGACTGTCGCAAATCACTTTCATGGAAAGGGGTTGCCAAGCTTCTAAAAAACTACGAGTTTCCTGAAATCTCATCACACATTTTTTCACCCAAGCTTGATGACACTTTCAGGTAATGATCAGTAGCCCAATCCGACTTGGCATTCCAAATTTCGTTCCTCTAGGTTAAACCGTTCGTTAGCAGTAACAGTTTTAATTTTTAGGTTTCACTCTGTTTTCTCCTATATGGATACATGTAGTTGGAACTCTAAATCAAACACGGTTTGTGCTAGCTCTTTGAAATTTGACACAATAAAGTAGTTCCAAGTTCTATCTCTATGGTTTGTTTCCTATTGATGTAGCCCTAAGCAGAGACTGTCGCAAATCACTTTCATGGAAATTGGTTGCCAAGATTCCAAAAAACTACGAGTTTCCTGAAATCTCAGCACACATTTTTTCACCCAAGCTTGATGACACTTTCAGGTAATGATCAGTACCCCAATCCTCCTTGGCTCACCAAATTTCGTTCTTCTAGGTTAAACCGTTCATTGGCAGTAACAGTTTTAATTTTTAGGTTTTACTCTGTTTTCTCCTATATGGATACATGTAGTTGGAACTCTAAATCAAACACGGTTTGTGCTAGCTCTTTGAAACTTGACACAATAAAGTAGTTCCAAGTTCTATCTCTATGGTTTGTTTCCTATTGATGTAGCCCTAAGCAGAGACTGTCGCAAATCACTTTCATGGAAAGGGGTTGCCAAGCTTCCAAAAAACTACGAGTTTCCTGAAATCTCAGCACACATTTTTTCACCCAAGCTTGATGACACTTTCAGGTAATGATCAGTAGCCCAATCCGACTTGGCATTCCAAATTTCGTTCCTCTAGGTTAAACCGTTCGTTAGCAGTAACAGTTTTAATTTTTAGGTTTCACTCTGTTTTCTCCTATATGGATACATGTAGTTGGAACTCTAAATCAAACACGGTTTGTGCTAGCACTTTGAAACTTGACACAATATAGTAGTTTCAAGTTCTATCTCTATGGTTTGTTTCCTATTGATGTATCCCTAAGCAGAGACTGTCGCAAATCACTTTCATGGAAAGGGGTTGCCAAGCTTCCAAAAAACTACGAGTTTCCTGAAATCTCAGCACACATTTTTTCACCCAAGCTTGATGACACTTTCAGGTAATGATCAGTACCCCAATCCGACTTGGCATTCCTAATTTCGTTCTTCTAGGTTAAACCGTTCGTTGGCAGTAACAGTTTTAATTTTTAGGTTTCACTCTGTTTTCTCCTATATGGATACATGTAGTTGGAACTCTAAATCAAACACGGTTTGTGCTAGCTCTTTGAAATTTGACACAATAAAGTAGTTCCATGTTCTATCTCTATGGTTTGTTTCCTATTGATGTAGCCCTAAGCAGAGACTGTCGCAAATCACTTTCATGGAAAGTGGTTGCCAAGCTTCCAAAAAACTACGAGTTTCCTGACATCTCAGCACACATTTTTTCACCCAAGCTTGATGACACTTTCAGGTAATGATCAGTACCCAAATCCTCCTTGGCTCACATAATTTCGTTCTTCTAGGTTAAACCATTCGTTGGCACTAACAGTTTTAATATTTAGGTTTCACTCTGTTTTCTCCTATATGGATACATGTAGTTGGAACTCTAAATCAAACACGGTTTGTGCTAGCTCTTTGAAACTTGACACAATAAAGTAGTTCCAAGTTCTATCTCTATGGTTTGTTTCCTATTGATGTAGCCCTAAGCAGAGACTGTCGCAAATCACTTTCATGGAAAGGGGTTGCCAAGCTTCTAAAAAACTACGAGTTTCCTGAAATCTCATCACACATTTTTTCACCCAAGCTTGATGACACTTTCAGGTAATGATCAGTAGCCCAATCCGACTTGGCATTCCAAATTTCGTTCCTCTAGGTTAAACCGTTCGTTAGCAGTAACAGTTTTAATTTTTAGGTTTCACTCTGTTTTCTCCTATATGGATACATGTAGTTGGAACTCTAAATCAAACACGGTTTGTGCTAGCTCTTTGAAATTTGACACAATAAAGTAGTTCCAAGTTCTATCTCTATGGTTTGTTTCCTATTGATGTAGCCCTAAGCAGAGACTGTCGCAAATCACTTTCATGGAAATTGGTTGCCAAGATTCCAAAAAACTACGAGTTTCCTGAAATCTCAGCACACATTTTTTCACCCAAGCTTGATGACACTTTCAGGTAATGATCAGTACCCCAATCCTCCTTGGCTCACCAAATTTCGTTCTTCTAGGTTAAACCGTTCATTGGCAGTAACAGTTTTAATTTTTAGGTTTTACTCTGTTTTCTCCTATATGGATACATGTAGTTGGAACTCTAAATCAAACACGGTTTGTGCTAGCTCTTTGAAACTTGACACAATAAATAGTTCCAAGTTCTATCTCTATGGTTTGTTTCCTATTGATGTAGCCCTAAGCAGAGACTGTCGCAAATCACTTTCATGGAAAGGGGTTGCCAAGCTTCCAAAAAACTACGAGTTTCCTGAAATCTCAGCACACATTTTTTCACCCAAGCTTGATGACACTTTCAGGTAATGATCAGTAGCCCAATCCGACTTGGCATTCCAAATTTCGTTCTTCTAGGTTAAACCGTTCGTTGGCAGTAACAGTTTAAATTTTTAGGTTTCACTCTGTTTTCTCCTATATGGATACATGTAGTTGGAACTCTAAATCAAACACTGATTGTGCTAGCTCTTTGAAACTTGACACAATAAAGTAGTTCCAAGTTCTATCTCTATGGTTTGTTTCCTATTGATGTAGACCTAAGCAGAGACTGTCCCAAATCACTTTCATAGAAAAGGGTTGCCAAGCTTCCAAAAAACTACGAGTTTCCTGAAATCTCAGCACACATTTTTTCACCCAAGCTTGATGACACTTTCAGGTAATGATCAGTACCCCAATCCTCCTTGGCTCACCAAATTTCGTTCTTCTAGGTTAAACCGTTCGTTGACAGTATCAGTTTTAATATTTAGGTTTTACTCTGTTTTCTCCTATATGGATACATGTAGTTGGAACTCTAAATCAAACACGGTTTGTGCTAGCTCTTTGAAACTTGACACAATAAAGTAGTTCCAAGTTCTATCTCTATGGTTTGTTTCCTATTGATGTAGACCTAAGCAGAGACTGTCCCAAATCACTTTCATGGAAAAGGGTTGCCAAGCTTCCAAAAAACTACGAGTTTCCTGACATCTCAGCACACATTTTTTCACCCTAGCTTGATGACACTTTCAGGTAATGATCAGTACCCCAATCCTCCTTGGCTCACCAAATTTCGTTCTTCTAGGTTAAACCATTCGTTGGCACTAACAGTTTTAATATTTAGGTTTCACTCTGTTTTCTCCTATATGGATACATGTAGTTGGAACTCTAAATCAAACACGGTTTGTGCTAGCTCTTTGAAACTTGACACAATAAAGTAGTTCCAAGTTCTATCTCTATGGTTTGTTTCCTATTGATGTAGCCCTAAGCAGAGACTATCGCAAATCACTTTCATGGAAAGGGGTTGCGAAGCTTCCAAAAAACTACGAGTTTCCTGAAATCTCAGCAGACATTTTTTCACCCAAGCTTGATGACACTTTCAGGTAATGATCAGTAGCCCAATCCGACTTGGCATTCCAAATTTCGTTCTTCTAGGTTAAACCGTTCGTTGGCAGTAACAGTTTTAATTTTTAGGTTTCACTCTGTTTTCTCCTATATGGATACATGTAGTTGGAACTCTAAATCAAACACGGTTTGTGCTAGCTCTTTGAAATTTGACACAATAAAGTAGTTCCATGTTCTATCCCTATGGTTTGTTTCCTATTGATGTAGCCCTAAGCAGAGACTGTCGCAAATCACTTTCATGGAAAGTGGTTGCCAAGCTTCCAAAAAACTACGAGTTTCCTGACATCTCAGCACACATTTTTTCACCCAAGCTTGATGACACTTTCAGGTAATGATCAGTACCCAAATCCTCCTTGGCTCACATAATTTCGTTCTTCTAGGTTAAACCATTCGTTGGCACTAACAGTTTTAATATTTAGGTTTCACTCTGTTTTCTCCTATATGGATACATGTAGTTGGAACTCTAAATCAAACACGGTTTGTGCTAGCTCTTTGAAACTTGACACAATAAAGTAGTTCCAAGTTCTATCTCTATGGTTTGTTTCCTATTGATGTAGCCCTAAGCAGAGACTGTCGCAAATCACTTTCATGGAAAGGGGTTGCCAAGCTTCTAAAAAACTACGAGTTTCCTGAAATCTCATCACACATTTTTTCACCCAAGCTTGATGACACTTTCAGGTAATGATCAGTAGCCCAATCCGACTTGGCATTCCAAATTTCGTTCCTCTAGGTTAAACCGTTCGTTAGCAGTAACAGTTTTAATTTTTAGGTTTCACTCTGTTTTCTCCTATATGGATACATGTAGTTGGAACTCTAAATCAAACACGGTTTGTGCTAGCTCTTTGAAATTTGACACAATAAAGTAGTTCCAAGTTCTATCTCTATGGTTTGTTTCCTATTGATGTAGCCCTAAGCAGAGACTGTCGCAAATCACTTTCATGGAAATTGGTTGCCAAGATTCCAAAAAACTACGAGTTTCCTGAAATCTCAGCACACATTTTTTCACCCAAGCTTGATGACACTTTCAGGTAATGATCAGTACCCCAATCCTCCTTGGCTCACCAAATTTCGTTCTTCTAGGTTAAACCGTTCATTGGCAGTAACAGTTTTAATTTTTAGGTTTTACTCTGTTTTCTCCTATATGGATACATGTAGTTGGAACTCTAAATCAAACACTGTTTGTGCTAGCTCTTTGAAACTTGACACAATAAAGTAGTTCCAAGTTCTATCTCTATGGTTTGTTTCCTATTGATGTAGCACTAAGCAGAGACTGTCGCAAATCACTTTCATGGAAAAGGGTTGCCAAGCTTCCAAAAAACTACGAGTTTCCTGAAATCTCAGCACACATTTTTTCACCCAAGCTTGATGACACTTTCAGGTAATGATCAGTACCCCAATCCGACTTGGCATTCCAAATTTCGTTCTTCTAGGTGAAACCGTTCGTTGGCAGTAACAGTTTTAATTTTTAGGTTTCACTCTGTTTTCTCCTATATGGATACATGTAGTTGGAACTCTAAATCAAACACGGTTTGTGCTAGCTCTTTGAAACTTGACACAATAAAGTAGTTCCAAGTTCTATCTCTATGGTTTGTTTCCTATTGATGTAGCCCTAAGCAGAGACTGTAGCAAATCACTTTCATGGAAAGGGGTTGCCAAGCTTCCAAAAAACTACAAGTTTCCTGAAATCTCAGCACACATTTTTTCACCCAAGCTTGATGACACTTTCAGGTAATGATCAGTACCCAAATCCTCCTTGGCTCACATAATTTCGTTCTTCTAGGTTAAACCATTCGTTGGCACTAACAGTTTTAATATTTAGGTTTCACTCTGTTTTCTCCTATATGGATACATGTAGTTGGAACTCTAAATCAAACACGGTTTGTGCTAGCTCTTTGAAACTTGACACAATAAAGTAGTTCCAAGTTCTATCTCTATGGTTTGTTTCCTATTGATGTAGCCCTAAGCAGAGACTGTCGCAAATCACTTTCATGGAAAGGGGTTGCCAAGCTTCTAAAAAACTACGAGTTTCCTGAAATCTCATCACACATTTTTTCACCCAAGCTTGATGACACTTTCAGGTAATGATCAGTAGCCCAATCCGACTTGGCATTCCAAATTTCGTTCCTCTAGGTTAAACCGTTCGTTAGCAGTAACAGTTTTAATTTTTAGGTTTCACTCTGTTTTCTCCTATATGGATACATGTAGTTGGAACTCTAAATCAAACACGGTTTGTGCTAGCTCTTTGAAATTTGACACAATAAAGTAGTTCCAAGTTCTATCTCTATGGTTTGTTTCCTATTGATGTAGCCCTAAGCAGAGACTGTCGCAAATCACTTTCATGGAAATTGGTTGCCAAGATTCCAAAAAACTACGAGTTTCCTGAAATCTCAGCACACATTTTTTCACCCAAGCTTGATGACACTTTCAGGTAATGATCAGTACCCCAATCCTCCTTGGCTCACCAAATTTCGTTCTTCTAGGTTAAACCGTTCATTGGCAGTAACAGTTTTAATTTTTAGGTTTTACTCTGTTTTCTCCTATATGGATACATGTAGTTGGAACTCTAAATCAAACACGGTTTGTGCTAGCTCTTTGAAACTTGACACAATAAATAGTTCCAAGTTCTATCTCTATGGTTTGTTTCCTATTGATGTAGCCCTAAGCAGAGACTGTCGCAAATCACTTTCATGGAAAGGGGTTGCCAAGCTTCCAAAAAACTACGAGTTTCCTGAAATCTCAGCACACATTTTTTCACCCAAGCTTGATGACACTTTCAGGTAATGATCAGTAGCCCAATCCGACTTGGCATTCCAAATTTCGTTCTTCTAGGTTAAACCGTTCGTTGGCAGTAACAGTTTAAATTTTTAGGTTTCACTCTGTTTTCTCCTATATGGATACATGTAGTTGGAACTCTAAATCAAACACTGATTGTGCTAGCTCTTTGAAACTTGACACAATAAAGTAGTTCCAAGTTCTATCTCTATGGTTTGTTTCCTATTGATGTAGACCTAAGCAGAGACTGTCCCAAATCACTTTCATAGAAAAGGGTTGCCAAGCTTCCAAAAAACTACGAGTTTCCTGAAATCTCAGCACACATTTTTTCACCCAAGCTTGATGACACTTTCAGGTAATGATCAGTACCCCAATCCTCCTTGGCTCACCAAATTTCGTTCTTCTAGGTTAAACCGTTCGTTGACAGTATCAGTTTTAATATTTAGGTTTTACTCTGTTTACTCCTATATGGATACATGTAGTTGGAACTCTAAATCAAACACGGTTTGTGCTAGCTCTTTGAAACTTGACACAATAAAGTAGTTCCAAGTTCTATCTCTATGGTTTGTTTCCTATTGATGTAGCCCTAAGCAGAGACTGTCGCAAATCACTTTCATGGAAAGGGGTTGCCAAGCTTCCAAAAAACTACGAGTTTCCTGACATCTCAGCACACATTTTTTCACCCAAGCTTGATGACACTTTCAGGTAATGATCAGTAACCAAATCCTCCTTGGCTCACCAAATTTCGTTCTTCTAGGTTAAACCATTCGTTGGCACTAACAGTTTTAATATTTAGGTTTCACTCTGTTTTCTCCTATATGGATACATGTAGTTGGAACTCTAAATCAAACACGGTTTGTGCTAGCTCTTTGAAACTTGACACAATAAAGTAGTTTCAAGTTCTATCTCTATGGTTTGTTTCCTATTGATGTAGCCCTAAGCAGAGACTATCGCAAATCACTTTCATGGAAAGGGGTTGCCAAGCTTCCAAAAAACTACGAGTTTCCTGAAATCTCAGCAGACATTTTTTCACCCAAGCTTGATGACACTTTCAGGTAATGATCAGTAGCCCAATCCGACTTGGCATTCCAAATTTCGTTCTTCTAGGTTAAACCGTTCGTTGGCAGTAACAGTTTTAATTTTTAGGTTTCACTCTGTTTTCTCCTATATGGATACATGTAGTTGGAACTCTAAATCAAACACGGTTTGTGCTAGCTCTTTGAAATTTGACACAATAAAGTAGTTCCATGTTCTATCCCTATGGTTTGTTTCCTATTGATGTAGCCCTAAGCAGAGACTGTCGCAAATCACTTTCATGGAAAGTGGTTGCCAAGCTTCCAAAAAACTACGAGTTTCCTGACATCTCAGCACACATTTTTTCACCCAAGCTTGATGACACTTTCAGGTAATGATCAGTACCCAAATCCTCCTTGGCTCACATAATTTCGTTCTTCTAGGTTAAACCATTCGTTGGCACTAACAGTTTTAATATTTAGGTTTCACTCTGTTTTCTCCTATATGGATACATGTAGTTGGAACTCTAAATCAAACACGGTTTGTGCTAGCTCTTTGAAACTTGACACAATAAAGTAGTTCCAAGTTCTATCTCTATGGTTTGTTTCCTATTGATGTAGCCCTAAGCAGAGACTGTCGCAAATCACTTTCATGGAAAGGGGTTGCCAAGCTTCTAAAAAACTACGAGTTTCCTGAAATCTCATCACACATTTTTTCACCCAAGCTTGATGACACTTTCAGGTAATGATCAGTAGCCCAATCCGACTTGGCATTCCAAATTTCGTTCCTCTAGGTTAAACCGTTCGTTAGCAGTAACAGTTTTAATTTTTAGGTTTCACTCTGTTTTCTCCTATATGGATACATGTAGTTGGAACTCTAAATCAAACACGGTTTGTGCTAGCTCTTTGAAATTTGACACAATAAAGTAGTTCCAAGTTCTATCTCTATGGTTTGTTTCCTATTGATGTAGCCCTAAGCAGAGACTGTCGCAAATCACTTTCATGGAAATTGGTTGCCAAGATTCCAAAAAACTACGAGTTTCCTGAAATCTCAGCACACATTTTTTCACCCAAGCTTGATGACACTTTCAGGTAATGATCAGTACCCCAATCCTCCTTGGCTCACCAAATTTCGTTCTTCTAGGTTAAACCGTTCATTGGCAGTAACAGTTTTAATTTTTAGGTTTTACTCTGTTTTCTCCTATATGGATACATGTAGTTGGAACTCTAAATCAAACACTGTTTGTGCTAGCTCTTTGAAACTTGACACAATAAAGTAGTTCCAAGTTCTATCTCTATGGTTTGTTTCCTATTGATGTAGCACTAAGCAGAGACTGTCGCAAATCACTTTCATGGAAAAGGGTTGCCAAGCTTCCAAAAAACTACGAGTTTCCTGAAATCTCAGCACACATTTTTTCACCCAAGCTTGATGACACTTTCAGGTAATGATCAGTACCCCAATCCGACTTGGCATTCCAAATTTCGTTCTTCTAGGTGAAACCGTTCGTTGGCAGTAACAGTTTTAATTTTTAGGTTTCACTCTGTTTTCTCCTATATGGATACATGTAGTTGGAACTCTAAATCAAACACGGTTTGTGCTAGCTCTTTGAAACTTGACACAATAAAGTAGTTCCAAGTTCTATCTCTATGGTTTGTTTCCTATTGATGTAGCCCTAAGCAGAGACTGTAGCAAATCACTTTCATGGAAAGGGGTTGCCAAGCTTCCAAAAAACTACAAGTTTCCTGAAATCTCAGCACACATTTTTTCACCCAAGCTTGATGACACTTTCAGGTAATGATCAGTAGCCCAATCCGACTTGGCATTCCAAATTTCGTTCTTCTAGGTTAAACCGTTCGTTGGCAGTAACAGTTTTAATTTTTGGGTTTCACTCTGTTTTCTCCTATATGGATACATGTAGTTGGAACTCTAAATCAAACACTGTTTGTGCTAGCTATTTGAAACTTGACACAATAAAGTAGTTCCAAGTTCTATCTCTATGGTTTGTTTCCTATTGATGTAGCCCTAAGCAGAGACTGTCGCAAATCACTTTCATGGAAAAGGGTTGCCAAGCTTCCAAAAAATTACGAGTTTCCTGAAATCTCAGCACACATTTTTTCACCCAAGCTTGATGACACTTTCAGGTAATGATCAGTACCCCAATCCTCCTTAGCTCACCAAATTTCGTTCTTCTAGGTTAAACCGTTCGTTGGCAGTAACAGTTTTAATATTTAGGTTTTACTCTGTTTTCTCCTATATGGATACATGTAGTTGGAACTCTAAATCACACACGGTTTGTGCTAGCTCTTTGAAACTTCACAAAATAAAGTAGTTCCAAGTTCTATCTCTATGGTTTGTTTCCTATTGATGTAGCCCTAAGCAGAGACTGTCGCAAATCACTTTCATGGAAAAGGGTTGCCAAGCTTCCAAAAAATTACGAGTTTCCTGAAATCTCAGCACACATTTTTTCACCCAAGCTTGATGACACTTTCAGGTAATGATCAGTACCCCAATCCTCCTTAGCTCACCAAATTTCGTTCTTCTAGGTTAAACCGTTCGTTGGCAGTAACAGTTTTAATATTTAGGTTTTACTCTGTTTTCTCCTATATGGATACATGTAGTTGGAACTCTAAATAAAACACGGTTTGTGCTAGCTCTTTGAAACTTCACAAAATAAAGTAGTTCCAAGTTCTATCTCTATGGTTTGTTTCCTATTGATGTAGCCCTAAGCAGAGACTGTCGCAAATCACTTTCATGGAAAGGGGTTGCCAAGCTTCCAAAAAACTACGAGTTTCCTGAAATCTCAGCACACATTTTTTCACCCAAGCTTGATGACACTTTCAGGTAATGATCAGTACCCCAATCCGAATTGGCATTCCAAATTTCGTTCTTCTAGGTGAAACCGTTCGTTGGCAGTAACAGTTTTAATTTTTAGGTTTCACTCTGTTTTCTCCTATATGGATACATGTAGTTGGAACTCTAAATCAAACACGGTTTGTGCTAGCTCTTTGAAACTTGACACAATAAAGTAGTTCCAAGTTCTATCTCTATGGTTTGTTTCCTATTGATGTAGCCCTAAGCAGAGACTGTCGCAAATCACTTTCATGGAAAGGGGTTGCCAAGCTTCCAAAAACCTACGAGTTTCCTGAAATCTCAGCACACATTTTTTCACCCAAGCTTGATGACACTTTCAGGTAATGATCAGTACCCTAATCCGACTTGGCATTCCAAATTTCGTTCTTCTAGGTTAAACCGTTCGTTGGCAGTAATAGTTTAATTTTTAGGTTTCACTCTGTTTTCTCCTATATGGATACATGTAGTTGGAACACTAAATCAAACACGGTTTGTGCTAGCTCTTTGAAACTTGACACAATAAAGTAGTTCCAAGTTCTATCTCTATGGTTTGTTTCCTATTGATGTAGCCCTAAGCAGAGACTGTCGCAAATCACTTTCATGGAAAGGGGTTGCCAAGCTTCCAAAAAACTACGAGTTTCCTGAAATCTCAGCACACATTTTTTCACCCAAGCTTGATGACACTTTCAGGTAATGATCAGTACCCCAATCCGAATTGGCATTCCAAATTTCGTTCTTCTAGGTGAAACCGTTCGTTGGCAGTAACAGTTTTAATTTTTAGGTTTCACTCTGTTTTCTCCTATATGGATACATGTAGTTGGAACTCTAAATCAAACACGGTTTGTGCTAGCTCTTTGAAACTTGACACAATAAAGTAGTTCCAAGTTCTATCTCTATGGTTTGTTTCCTATTGATGTAGCCCTAAGCAGAGACTGTCGCAAATCACTTTCATGGAAAGGGGTTGCCAAGCTTCCAAAAACCTACGAGTTTCCTGAAATCTCAGCACACATTTTTTCACCCAAGCTTGATGACACTTTCAGGTAATGATCAGTACCCTAATCCGACTTGGCATTCCATATTTCGTTCTTCTAGGTTAAACCGTTCGTTGGCAGTAATAGTTTTAATTTTTAGGTTTCACTCTGTTTTCTCCTATATGGATACATGTAGTTGGAACACTAAATCAAACACGGTTTGTGCTAGCTCTTTGAAACTTGACACAATAAAGTAGTTCCAAGTTCTATCTCTATGGTTTGTTTCCTATTGATGTAGCCCTAAGCAGAGACTGTCGCAAATCACTTTCATGGAAAGGGGTTGCCAAGCTTCCAAAAAACTACGAGTTTCCTGACATCGCAGCACACATTTTTTCACCCAAGCTTGATGACACTTTCAGGTAATGATCAGTACCCAAATCCTCCTTGGCTCACCAAATTTCCTTCTTCTAGGTTAAACCATTCGTTGGCACTAACAGTTTAAATATTTAGGTTTCACTCTGTTTTCTCCTATATGGATACATGTAGTTGGAACTCTAAATCAAACACGGTTTGTGCTAGCTCTTTGAAACTTGACACAATAAAGTAGTTCCCAGTTCTATCCCTATGGTTTGTTTCCTATTGATGTAGCCCTAAGCAGAGACTGTCGCAAATCACTTTCATGGAAAGGGGTTGCCAAGCTTCCAAAAAACTACGAGTTTCCTGAAATCTCAGAACACATTTTTTCACCCAAGCTTGATGACACTTTCAGGTAATGATCAGTACCCCAATCTGACTTGGCATTCCAAATTTCGTTCCTCTAGGTTAAACCGTTCGTTAGCAGTAACAGTTTTAATTTTTAGGTTTCACTCTGTTTTCTCCTATATGGATACATGTAGTTGGAACTCTAAATCAAACACGGTTTGTGCTAGCTCTTTGAAACTTGACACAATAAAGTAGTTTCAAGTTCTATCTCTATGGTTTGTTTCCTATTGATGTAGCCCTAAGCAGAGACTGTCGCAAATCACTTTCATGGAAAGGGGTTCCCAAGCTTCCAAAAAACTACGAGTTTCCTGAAATCTCAGCACACATTTTTTCACCCAAGCTTGATGACACTTTCAGGTAATGATCAGTACCCCAATCCGACTTGGCATTCCAAATTTCGTTCTTCTAGGTTAACCCGTTCGTTGGCAGTAACAGTTTTAATTTTTAGGTTTCACTCTGTTTTCTCCTATATGGATACATGTAGTTGGAACTCTAAATCAAACACGGTTTGTGCTAGCTCTTTGAAACTTGACACAATAAAGTAGTTCCAAGTTCTGTCTCTATGGTTTGTTTCCTATTGATGTAGCCCTAAGCAGAGACTGTCGCAAATCACTGTCATGGAAAGTGGTAGCCAAGCTTCCAAAAAACTACGAGTTTCCTGACATCTCAGCACACATTTTTTCACCCAAGCTCGATGACACTTTCAGGTAATGATCAGTACCCCAATCCGACTTGGCTCACCAAATTTCGTTCTTCTAGGTTAAACCATTCGTTGGCACTAACAGTTTTAATATTTAGATTTTACTCTGTTTTCTCCTATATGGATACATGTAGTTGGAACTCTAAATCAAAAACGGTTTGTGCTAGCTCTTTGAAACTTGACACAATAAAGTAGTTCCAAGTTCTATCTCTATGGTTTGTTTCCTATTGATGTAGCCCTAAGCAGAGACTGTCGCAAATCACTTTCATGGAAAGGGGTTGCCAAGCTTCCAAAAAACTACGAGTTTCCTGAAATCTCAGCACACATTTTTTCACACAAGCTTGATGACACTTTCAGGTAATGCTCAGTAGCCCAATCCGACTTGGCATTCCAAATTTCGTTCCTCTAGGTTAAACCGTTCGTTAGCAGTAACAGTTTTAATTTTTAGGTTTCACTCTGTTTTCTCCTATATGGATACATGTAGTTGGAACTCTAAATCAAACACGGTTTGTGCTAGCTCTTTGAAACTTGACACAATAAAGTAGTTCCAAGTTCTATCTCTATGGTTTGTTTCCTATTGATGTAGCCCTAAGCAGAGACTGTCGCAAATCACTTTCATGGAAAGTGGTTGCCAAGCTTCCAAAAAACTACGAGTTTCCTGACATCTCAGCACACATTTTTTCACCCAAGCTTGATGACACTTTCAGGTAATGATCAGTACCCCAATCCTCCTTGGCTCACCAAATTTCGTTCTTCTAGGTTAAACCGTTCGTTGGCAGTAACAGTTTTAATATTTAGGTTTTACTCTGTTTTCTCCTATATGGATACATGTAGTTGGAACTCTAAATCAAACACGGTTTGTGCTAGCTCTTTGAAACTTCACAAAATAAAGTAGTTCCAAGTTCTATCTCTATGGTTTGTTTCCTATTGATGTAGCCCTAAGCAGAGACTGTCGCAAATCACTTTCATGGAAAGGGGTTGCCAAGCTTCCAAAAAACTACGAGTTTCCTGAAATCTCAGCACACATTTTTTCACCCAAGCTTGATGACACTTTCAGGTAATGATCAGTACCCCAATCCGACTTGGCATTCCAAATTTCGTTCTTCTAGGTGAAACCGTTCGTTGGCAGTAACAGTTTTAATTTTTAGGTTTCACTCTGTTTTCTCCTATATGGATACATGTAGTTGGAACTCTAAATCAAACACGGTTTGTGCTAGCTCTTTGAAACTTGACACAATAAAGTAGTTCCAAGTTCTATCTCTATGGTTTGTTTCCTATTGATGTAGCCCTAAGCAGAGACTGTCGCAAATCACTTTCATGGAAAGGGGTTGCCAAGCTTCCAAAAAACTACGAGTTTCCTGACATCGCAGCACACATTTTTTCACCCAAGCTTGATGACACTTTCAGGTAATGATCAGTACCCCAATCCGACTTGGCATTCCAAATTTCGTTCTTCTAGGTTAAACCTTTCGTTGGCAGTAACAGTTTTAATTTTTAGGTTTCACTCTGTTTTCTCCTATATGGATACATGTAGTTGGAACTCTAAATCAAACACGGTTTGTGCTAGCTCTTTGAAACTTGACACAATAAAGTAGTTCCAAGTTCTATCTCTATGGTTTGTTTCCTATTGATGTAGCCCTAAGCAGAGACTGTCGCAAATCACTTTCATGGAAAGGGGTTGCCAAGCTTCCAAAAAACTACGAGTTTCCTGAAATCTCAGCACACATTTTTTCACCCAAGCTTGATGACACTTTCAGGTAATGCTCAGTAGCCCAATCCGACTTGGCATTCCAAATTTCGTTCCTCTAGGTTAAACCGTTCGTTAGCAGTAACAGTTTTAATATTTAGGTTTCACTCTGTCTTCTCCTATATGGATACATGTAGTTGGAACTCTAAATCAAACACAGTTTGTGCTAGCTCTTTGAAACTTGACACAATAAAGTAGTTCCAAGTTCTATCTCTATGTTTTGTTTCCTATTGATGTAGCCCTAAGCAGAGATTGTCGCAAACCACTTTCATGGAAAGGGGTTGCCAAGCTTCCAAAAAACTACGAGTTTCCTGAAATCTCAGCACACATTTTTTCACCCAAGCTTGATGACACTTTCAGGTAATGATCAGTACCCCAATCCGACTTGGCATTCCAAATTTCGTTCTTCTAGGACAAACCATTCGTTGGCAGTAACAGTTTTAATTTTTAGGTTTCACTCTGTTTTCTCCTATATGGATACATGTAGTTGGAACTCTAAATCAAACACTGTTTGTGCTAGCTATTTGAAACTTGACACAATAAAGTAGTTCCAAGTTCTTTCTCTATGGTTTGTTTCCTATTGATGTAGCCCTAAGCAGAGACTGTCGCAAATCACTTTCATTGAAAAGGGTTGCCAAGCTTCCAAAAAACTACGAGTTTCCTGAAATCTCAGCACACATTTTTTCACCCAAGCTTGATGACACTTTCAGGTAATGATCAGTAGCCCAATCCTCCTTGGCTCACCAAATTTCGTTCTTCTAGGTTAAACCGTTCGTTGGCAGTAACAGTTTTAATATTTAGGTTTTACTCTGTTTTCTCCTATATGGATACATGTAGTTGGAACTCTAAATCAAACACGGTTTGTGCTAGCTCTTTGAAACTTCACAAAATAAAGTAGTTCCAAGTTCTATCTCTATGGTTTGTTTCCTATTGATGTAGCCCTAAGCAGAGACTGTCGCAAATCACTTTCATGGAAAGGGGTTGCCAAGCTTCCAAAAAACTACGAGTTTCCTGAAATCTCAGCACACATTTTTTCACCCAAGCTTGATGACACTTTCAGGTAATGATCAGTACCCCAATCCGACTTGGCATTCCAAATTTCGTTCTTCTAGGTGAAACCGTTCGTTGGCAGTAACAGTTTTAATTTTTAGGTTTCACTCTGTTTTCTGCTATATGGATACATGTAGTTGGAACTCTAAATCAAACACGGTTTGTGCTAGCTCTTTGAAACTTGACACAATAAAGTAGTTCCAAGTTCTATCTCTATGGTTTGTTTCCTATTGATGTAGCCCTAAGCAGAGACTGTCGCAAATCACTTTCATGGAAAGTGGTTGCCAAGCTTCCAAAAAACTACGAGTTTCCTGACATCTCAGCACACATTTTTTCACCCAAGCTTGATGACACTTTCAGGTAATGATCAGTACCCCAATCCTCCTTGGCTCACAAAATTTCGTTCTTCTAGGTTAAACCGTTCGTTGGCAGTAACAGTTTTAATATTTAGGTTTCACTCTGTCTTCTCCTATATGGATACATGTAGTTGGAACTCTAAATCAAACACGGTTTGTGCTAGCTCTTTGAAACTTGACACAATAAAGTAGTTCCAAGTTCTATCTCTATGGTTTGTTTCCTATTGATGTAGCCCTAAGCAGAGATTGTCGCAAATCACTTTCATGGAAAGGGGTTGCCAAGCTTCCAAAAAACTACGAGTTTCCTGAAATCTCAGCACACATTTTTTCACCCAAGCTTGATGACACTTTCAGGTAATGATCAGTAGCCCAATCCGACTTGGCATTCCAAATTTCGTTCTTCTAGGTTAAACTGTTCGTTGGCAGTAACAGTTTTAATTTTTAGGTTTCACTCTGTTTTCTCCTATATGGATACATGTAGTTGGAACTCTAAATCAAACACTGTTTGTGCTAGCTATTTGAAACTTGACACAATAAAGTAGTTCCAAGTTCTATCTCTATGGTTTGTTTCCTATTGATGTAGCCCTAAGCAGAGACTGTCGCAAATCACTTTCATGGAAAGGGGTTGCCAAGCTTCCAAAAAACTACGAGTTTCCTGAAATCTCAGCACACATTTTTTCACCCAAGCTTGATGACACTTTCAGGTAATGATCAGTACAACAATCCTCCTTGGCTCACCAAATTTCGTTCTTCTAGGTTAAACCGTTCGTTGGCAGTAACAGTTTTAATATTTAGGTTTTACTCTGTTTTCTCCTATATGGATACATGTAGTTGGAACTCTAAATCAAACACGGTTTGTGCTAGCTCTTTGAAACTTCACAAAATAAAGTAGTTCCAAGTTCTATCTCTATGGTTTGTTTCCTATTGATGTAGCCCTAAGCAGAGACTGTCGCAAATCACTTTCATGGAAAGGGGTTGCCAAGCTTCCAAAAAACTGTGAGTTTCCTGAAATCTCAGCACACATTTTTTCACCCAAGCTTGATGACACTTTCAGGTAATGATCAGTACCTTAATCCGACTTGGCATTCCAAATTTCGTTCTTCTAGGTGAAACCGTTCGTTGGCAGTAACAGTTTTAATTTTTAGGTTTCACTCTGTTTTCTCCTATATGGATACATGTAGTTGGAACTCTAAATCAAACACGGTTTGTGCTAGCTCTTTGAAACTTGACACAATAAAGTAGTTCCAAGTTCTATCTCTATGGTTTGTTTCCTATTGATGTAGCCCTAAGCAGAGACTGTCGCAAATCACTTTCATGGAAAGGGGTTGCCAAGCTTCCAAAAAACTACGAGTTTCCTGACATCGCAGCACACATTTTTTCACCCAAGCTTGATGACACTTTCAGGTAATGATCAGTACCCCAATCCGACTTGGCATTCCAAATTTCGTTCTTCTAGGTTAAACCTTTCGTTGGCAGTAACAGTTTTAATTTTTAGGTTTCACTCTGTTTTCTCCTATATGGATACATGTAGTTGGAACTCTAAATCAAACACGGTTTGTGCTAGCTCTTTGAAACTTGACACAATAAAGTAGTTCCAAGTTCTATCTCTATGGTTTGTTTCCTATTGATGTAGCCCTAAGCAGAGACTGTCGCAAATCACTTTCATGGAAAGGGGTTGCCAAGCTTCCAAAAAACTACGAGTTTCCTGACATCTCAGCACACATTTTTTCACCCAAGCTTGATGACACTTTCAGGTAATGATCAGTACCCAAATCCTCCTTGGCTCACCAAATTTCGTTCTTCTAGGTTAAACCATTCGTTGGCACTAACAGTTTAAATATTTAGGTTTCACTCTGTTTTCTCCTATATGGATACATGTAGTTGGAACTCTAAATCAAACACGGTTTGTGCTAGCTCTTTGAAACTTGACACAATAAAGTAGTTCCAAGTTCTATCTCTATGGTTTGTTTCCTATTGATGTAGCCCTAAGCAGAGACTGTCGCAAATCACTTTCATGGAAAGGGGTTCCCAAGCTTCCAAAAAACTACGAGTTTCCTGAAATCTCAGCACACATTTTTTCACCCAAGCTTGATGACACTTTCAGGTAATGATCAGTACCCCAATCCGACTTGGCATTCCAAATTTCGTTCTTCTAGGTTAACCCGTTCGTTGGCAGTAACAGTTTTAATTTTTAGGTT
Organism: Spermophilus citellus; assembly: GCF_964194105.1. Taxonomy (NCBI): domain Eukaryota; kingdom Metazoa; phylum Chordata; class Mammalia; order Rodentia; family Sciuridae; genus Spermophilus; species Spermophilus citellus. The sequence goes on from NC_138187.1 coordinate 55,055,479, forward strand.
TCACTCTGTTTTCTCCTATATGGATACATGTAGTTGGAACTCTAAATCAAACACGGTTTGTGCTAGCTCTTTGAAACTTGACACAATAAAGTAGTTCCAAGTTCTGTCTCTATGGTTTGTTTCCTATTGATGTAGCCCTAAGCAGAGACTGTCGCAAATCACTGTCATGGAAAGTGGTAGCCAAGCTTCCAAAAAACTACGAGTTTCCTGACATCTCAGCACACATTTTTTCACCCAAGCTTGATGACACTTTCAGGTAATGATCAGTACCCAAATCCTCCTTGGCTCACCAAATTTCGTTCTTCTAGGTTAAACCATTCGTTGGCACTAACAGTTTTAATATTTAGATTTCACTCTGTTTTCTCCTATATGGATACATGTAGTTGGAACTCTAAATCAAAAACGGTTTGTGCTAGCTCTTTGAAACTTGACACAATAAAGTAGTTCCAAGTTCTATCTCTATGGTTTGTTTCCTATTGATGTAGCCCTAAGCAGAGACTGTCGCAAATCACTTTCATGGAAAGGGGTTGCCAAGCTTCCAAAAAACTACGAGTTTCCTGAAATCTCAGCACACATTTTTTCACCCAAGCTTGATGACACTTTCAGGTAATGCTCAGTAGCCCAATCCGACTTGTCATTCCAAATTTCGTTCCTCTAGTTTAAACCGTTCGTTAGCAGTAACAGTTTTAATTTTTAGGTTTCACTCTGTTTTCTCCTATATGGATACATGTAGTTGGAACTCTAAATCAAACACGGTTTGTGCTAGCTCTTTGAAACTTGACACAATAAAGTAGTTCCAAGTTCTATCTCTATGGTTTGTTTCCTATTGATGTAGCCCTAAGCAGAGACTGTCGCAAATCACTTTCATGGAAAGTGGTTGCCAAGCTTCCAAAAAACTACGAGTTTCCTGACATCTCAGCACACATTTTTTCACCCAAGCTTGATGACACTTTCAGGTAATGATCAGTACCCCAATCCTCCTTGGCTCATCAAATTTCGTTCTTCTAGGTTAAACCGTTCGTTGGCAGTAACAGTTTTAATATTTAGGTTTCACTCTGTCTTCTCCTATATGGATACATGTAGTTGGAACTCTAAATCAAACTCAGTTTGTGCTAGCTCTTTGAAACTTGACACAATAAAGTAGTTCCAAGTTCTATCTCTATGGTTTGTTTCCTATTGATGTAGCCCTAAGCAGAGATTGTCGCAAATCACTTTCATGGAAAGGGGTTGCCAAGCTTCCAAAAAACTACGAGTTTCCTGAAATCTCAGCACACATTTTTTCACCCAAGCTTGATGACACTTTCAGGTAATGATCAGTACCCCAATCCGACTTGGCATTCCAAATTTCGTTCTTCTAGGACAAACCATTCGTTGGCAGTAACAGTTTTAATTTTTAGGTTTCACTCTGTTTTCTCCTATATGGATACATGTAGTTGGAACTCTAAATCAAACACTGTTTGTGCTAGCTATTTGAAACTTGACACAATAAAGTAGTTCCAAGTTCTATCTCTATGGTTTGTTTCCTATTGATGTAGCCCTAAGCAGAGACTGTCGCAAATCACTTTCATGGAAAAGGGTTGCCAAGCTTCCAAAAAACTACGAGTTTCCTGAAATCTCAGCACACATTTTTTCACCCAAGCTTGATGACACTTTCAGGTAATGATCAGTAGCCCAATCCTCCTTGGCTCACCAAATTTCGTTCTTCTAGGTTAAACCGTTCGTTGGCAGTAACAGTTTTAATATTTAGGTTTTACTCTGTTTTCTCCTATATGGATACATGTAGTTGGAACTCTAAATCAAACACGGTTTGTGCTAGCTCTTTGAAACTTCACAAAATAAAGTAGTTCCAAGTTCTATCTCTATGGTTTGTTTCCTATTGATGTAGCCCTAAGCAGAGACTGTCGCAAATCACTTTCATGGAAAGGGGTTGCCAAGCTTCCAAAAAACTACGAGTTTCCTGAAATCTCAGCACACATTTTTTCACCCAAGCTTGATGACACTTTCAGGTAATGATCAGTACCCCAATCCGACTTGGCATTCCAAATTTCGTTCTTCTAGGTGAAACCGTTCGTTGGCAGTAACAGTTTTAATTTTTAGGTTTCACTCTGTTTTCTGCTATATGGATACATGTAGTTGGAACTCTAAATCAAACACGGTTTGTGCTAGCTCTTTGAAACTTGACACAATAAAGTAGTTCCAAGTTCTATCTCTATGGTTTGTTTCCTATTGATGTAGCCCTAAGCAGAGACTGTCGCAAATCACTTTCATGGAAAGGGGTTGCCAAGCTTCCAAAAACCTACGAGTTTCCTGAAATCTCAGCACACATTTTTTCACCCAAGCTTGATGACACTTTCAGGTAATGATCAGTACCCCAATCCGACTTGGCATTCCAAATTTCGTTCTTCTAGGTTAAACATTTCGTTGGCAGTAACAGTTTTAATTTTTAGGTTTCACTCTGTTTTCTCCTATATGGATACATGTAGTTGGAACTCTAAATCAAACACGGTTTGTGCTAGCTCTTTGAAACTTGACACAATAAAGTAGTTCCAAGTTCTATCTCTATGGTTTGTTTCCTATTGATGTAGCCCTAAGCAGAGACTGTCGCAAATCACTTTCATGGAAAGGGGTTGCCAAGCTTCCAAAAAACTACGAGTTTCCTGACATCTCAGCACACATTTTTTCACCCAAGCTTGATGACACTTTCATGTAATGATCAGTACCCAAATCCTCCTTGGCTCACCAAATTTCGTTCTTCTAGGTTAAACCATTCGTTGGCACTAACAGTTTAAATATTTAGGTTTCACTCTGTTTTCTCCTATATGGATACATGTAGTTGGAACTCTAAATCAAACACGGTTTGTGCTAGCTCTTTGAAACTTGACACAATAAAGTAGTTCCAAGTTCTATCTCTATGGTTTGTTTCCTATTGATGTAGCCCTAAGCAGAGACTGTCGCAAATCACTTTCATGGAAAGGGGTTCCCAAGCTTCCAAAAAACTACGAGTTTCCTGAAATCTCAGCACACATTTTTTCACCCAAGCTTGATGACACTTTCAGGTAATGATCAGTACCCCAATCCGACTTGGCATTCCAAATTTCGTTCTTCTAGGTTAACCCGTTCGTTGGCAGTAACAGTTTTAATTTTTAGGTTTCACTCTGTTTTCTCCTATATGGATACATGTAGTTGGAACTCTAAATCAAACACGGTTTGTGCTAGCTCTTTGAAACTTGACACAATAAAGTAGTTCCAAGTTCTATCTCTATGGTTTGTTTCCTATTGATGTAGCCCTAAGCAGAGACTGTCGCAAATCACTGTCATGGAAAGTGGTAGCCAAGCTTCCAAAAAACTACGAGTTTCCTGACATCTCAGCACACATTTTTTCACCCAAGCTTGATGACACTTTCAGGTAATGATCAGTACCCAAATCCTCCTTGGCTCACCAAATTTCGTTCTTCTAGGTTAAACCATTCGTTGGCACTAACAGTTTTAATATTTAGATTTCACTCTGTTTTCTCCTATATGGATACATGTAGTTGGAACTCTAAATCAAAAACGGTTTGTGCTAGCTCTTTGAAACTTGACACAATAAAGTAGTTCCAAGTTCTATCTCTATGGTTTGTTTCCTATTGATGTAGCCCTAAGCAGAGACTGTCGCAAATCACTTTCATGGAAAGGGGTTGCCAAGCTTCCAAAAAACTACGAGTTTCCTGAAATCTCAGCACACATTTTTTCACCCAAGCTTGATGACACTTTCAGGTAATGCTCAGTAGCCCAATCCGACTTGGCATTCCAAATTTCGTTCCTCTAGGTTAAACCGTTCGTTAGCAGTAACAGTTTTAATTTTTAGGTTTCACTCTGTTTTCTCCTATATGGATACATGTAGTTGGAACTCTAAATCAAACACGGTTTGTGCTAGCTCTTTGAAACTTGACACAATAAAGTAGTTCCAAGTTCTATCTCTATGGTTTGTTTCCTATTGATGTAGCCCTAAGCAGAGACTGTCGCAAATCACTTTCATGGAAAGTGGTTGCCAAGCTTCCAAAAAACTACGAGTTTCCTGACATCTCAGCACACATTTTTTCACCCAAGCTTGATGACACTTTCAGGTAATGATCAGTACCCCAATCCGCCTTGGCTCACCAAATTTCGTTCTTCTAGGTTAAACCGTTCGTTGGCAGTAACAGTTTTAATATTTAGGTTTCACTCTGTCTTCTCCTATATGGATACATGTAGTTGGAACTCTAAATCAAACACGGTTTGTGCTAGCTCTTTGAAACTTGACACAATAAAGTAGTTCCAAGTTCTATCTCTATGGTTTGTTTCCTATTGATGTAGCCCTAAGCAGAGATTGTCGCAAATCACTTTCATGGAAAGGGGTTGCCAAGCTTCCAAAAAACTACGAGTTTCCTGAAATCTCAGCACACATTTTTTCACCCAAGCTTGATGACACTTTCAGGTAATGCTCAGTAGCCCAATCCGACTTGTCATTCCAAATTTCGTTCCTCTAGTTTAAACCGTTCGTTAGCAGTAACAGTTTTAATTTTTAGGTTTCACTCTGTTTTCTCCTATATGGATACATGTAGTTGGAACTCTAAATCAAACACGGTTTGTGCTAGCTCTTTGAAACTTGACACAATAAAGTAGTTCCAAGTTCTATCTCTATGGTTTGTTTCCTATTGATGTAGCCCTAAGCAGAGACTGTCGCAAATCACTTTCATGGAAAGTGGTTGCCAAGCTTCCAAAAAACTACGAGTTTCCTGACATCTCAGCACACATTTTTTCACCCAAGCTTGATGACACTTTCAGGTAATGATCAGTACCCCAATCCTCCTTGGCTCATCAAATTTCGTTCTTCTAGGTTAAACCGTTCGTTGGCAGTAACAGTTTTAATATTTAGGTTTCACTCTGTCTTCTCCTATATGGATACATGTAGTTGGAACTCTAAATCAAACACAGTTTGTGCTAGCTCTTTGAAACTTGACACAATAAAGTAGTTCCAAGTTCTATCTCTATGGTTTGTTTCCTATTGATGTAGCCCTAAGCAGAGATTGTCGCAAATCACTTTCATGGAAAGGGGTTGCCAAGCTTCCAAAAAACTACGAGTTTCCTGAAATCTCAGCACACATTTTTTCACCCAAGCTTGATGACACTTTCAGGTAATGATCAGTACCCCAATCCGACTTGGCATTCCAAATTTCGTTCTTCTAGGACAAACCATTCGTTGGCAGTAACAGTTTTAATTTTTAGGTTTCACTCTGTTTTCTCCTATATGGATACATGTAGTTGGAACTCTAAATCAAACACTGTTTGTGCTAGCTATTTGAAACTTGACACAATAAAGTAGTTCCAAGTTCTATCTCTATGGTTTGTTTCCTATTGATGTAGCCCTAAGCAGAGACTGTCGCAAATCACTTTCATGGAAAAGGGTTGCCAAGCTTCCAAAAAACTACGAGTTTCCTGAAATCTCAGCACACATTTTTTCACCCAAGCTTGATGACACTTTCAGGTAATGATCAGTAGCCCAATCCTCCTTGGCTCACCAAATTTCGTTCTTCTAGGTTAAACCGTTCGTTGGCAGTAACAGTTTTAATATTTAGGTTTTACTCTGTTTTCTCCTATATGGATACATGTAGTTGGAACTCTAAATCAAACACGGTTTGTGCTAGCTCTTTGAAACTTCACAAAATAAAGTAGTTCCAAGTTCTATCTCTATGGTTTGTTTCCTATTGATGTAGCCCTAAGCAGAGACTGTCGCAAATCACTTTCATGGAAAGGGGTTGCCAAGCTTCCAAAAAACTACGAGTTTCCTGAAATCTCAGCACACATTTTTTCACCCAATCTTGATGACACTTTCAGGTAATGATCAGTACCCCAATCCGACTTGGCATTCCAAATTTCGTTCTTCTAGGTGAAACCGTTCGTTGGCAGTAACAGTTTTAATTTTTAGGTTTCACTCTGTTTTCTGCTATATGGATACATGTAGTTGGAACTCTAAATCAAACACGGTTTGTGCTAGCTCTTTGAAACTTGACACAATAAAGTAGTTCCAAGTTCTATCTCTATGGTTTGTTTCCTATTGATGTAGCCCTAAGCAGAGACTGTCGCAAATCACTTTCATGGAAAGGGGTTGCCAAGCTTCCAAAAACCTACGAGTTTCCTGAAATCTCAGCACACATTTTTTCACCCAAGCTTGATGACACTTTCAGGTAATGATCAGTACCCCAATCCGACTTGGCATTCCAAATTTCGTTCTTCTAGGTTAAACATTTCGTTGGCAGTAACAGTTTTAATTTTTAGGTTTCACTCTGTTTTCTCCTATATGGATACATGTAGTTGGAACTCTAAATCAAACACGGTTTGTGCAGGCTCTTTGAAACTTGACACAATAAAGTAGTTCCAAGTTCTATCTCTATGGTTTGTTTCCTATTGATGTAGCCCTAAGCAGAGACTGTCGCAAATCACTTTCATGGAAAGGGGTTGCCAAGCTTCCAAAAAACTACGAGTTTCCTGACATCTCAGCACACATTTTTTCACCCAAGCTTGATGACACTTTCATGTAATGATCAGTACCCAAATCCTCCTTGGCTCACCAAATTTCGTTCTTCTAGGTTAAACCATTCGTTGGCACTAACAGTTTAAATATTTAGGTTTCACTCTGTTTTCTCCTATATGGATACATGTAGTTGGAACTCTAAATCAAACACGGTTTGTGCTAGCTCTTTGAAACTTGACACAATAAAGTAGTTCCAAGTTCTATCTCTATGGTTTGTTTCCTATTGATGTAGCCCTAAGCAGAGACTGTCGCAAATCACTTTCATGGAAAGGGGTTCCCAAGCTTCCAAAAAACTACGAGTTTCCTGAAATCTCAGCACACATTTTTTCACCCAAGCTTGATGACACTTTCAGGTAATGATCAGTACCCCAATCCGACTTGGCATTCCAAATTTCGTTCTTCTAGGTTAACCCGTTCGTTGGCAGTAACAGTTTTAATTTTTAGGTTTCACTCTGTTTTCTCCTATATGGATACATGTAGTTGGAACTCTAAATCAAACACGGTTTGTGCTAGCTCTTTGAAACTTGACACAATAAAGTAGTTCCAAGTTCTGTCTCTATGGTTTGTTTCCTATTGATGTAGCCCTAAGCAGAGACTGTCGCAAATCACTGTCATGGAAAGTGGTAGCCAAGCTTCCAAAAAACTACGAGTTTCCTGACATCTCAGCACACATTTTTTCACCCAAGCTTGATGACACTTTCAGGTAATGATCAGTACCCAAATCCTCCTTGGCTCACCAAATTTCGTTCTTCTAGGTTAAACCATTCGTTGGCACTAACAGTTTTAATATTTAGATTTCACTCTGTTTTCTCCTATATGGATACATGTAGTTGGAACTCTAAATCAAAAACGGTTTGTGCTAGCTCTTTGAAACTTGACACAATAAAGTAGTTCCAAGTTCTATCTCTATGGTTTGTTTCCTATTGATGTAGCCCTAAGCAGAGACTGTCGCAAATCACTTTCATGGAAAGGGGTTGCCAAGCTTCCAAAAAACTACGAGTTTCCTGAAATCTCAGCACACATTTTTTCACCCAAGCTTGATGACACTTTCAGGTAATGCTCAGTAGCCCAATCCGACTTGGCATTCCAAATTTCGTTCCTCTAGGTTAAACCGTTCGTTAGCAGTAACAGTTTTAATTTTTAGGTTTCACTCTGTTTTCTCCTATATGGATACATGTAGTTGGAACTCTAAATCAAACACGGTTTGTGCTAGCTCTTTGAAACTTGACACAATAAAGTAGTTCCAAGTTCTATCTCTATGGTTTGTTTCCTATTGATGTAGCCCTAAGCAGAGACTGTCGCAAATCACTTTCATGGAAAGTGGTTGCCAAGCTTCCAAAAAACTACGAGTTTCCTGACATCTCAGCACACATTTTTTCACCCAAGCTTGATGACACTTTCAGGTAATGATCAGTACCCCAATCCGCCTTGGCTCACCAAATTTCGTTCTTCTAGGTTAAACCGTTCGTTGGCAGTAACAGTTTTAATATTTAGGTTTCACTCTGTCTTCTCCTATATGGATACATGTAGTTGGAACTCTAAATCAAACACGGTTTGTGCTAGCTCTTTGAAACTTGACACAATAAAGTAGTTCCAAGTTCTATCTCTATGGTTTGTTTCCTATTGATGTAGCCCTAAGCAGAGATTGTCGCAAATCACTTTCATGGAAAGGGGTTGCCAAGCTTCCAAAAAACTACGAGTTTCCTGAAATCTCAGCACACATTTTTTCACCCAAGCTTGATGACACTTTCAGGTAATGATCAGTAGCCCAATCCTCCTTGGCTCACCAAATTTCGTTCTTCTAGGTTAAACCGTTCGTTGGCAGTAACAGTTTTAATATTTAGGTTTTACTCTGTTTTCTCCTATATGGATACATGTAGTTGGAACTCTAAATCAAACACGGTTTGTGCTAGCTCTTTGAAACTTCACAAAATAAAGTAGTTCCAAGTTCTATCTCTATGGTTTGTTTCCTATTGATGTAGCCCTAAGCAGAGACTGTCGCAAATCACTTTCATGGAAAGGGGTTGCCAAGCTTCCAAAAAACTACGAGTTTCCTGAAATCTCAGCACACATTTTTTCACCCAAGCTTGATGACACTCTCAGGTAATGATCAGTACCCCAATCCGACTTGGCATTCCAAATTTCGTTCTTCTAGGTGAAACCGTTCGTTGGCAGTAACAGTTTTAATTTTTAGGTTTCACTCTGTTTTCTGCTATATGGATACATGTAGTTGGAACTCTAAATCAAACACGGTTTGTGCTAGCTCTTTGAAACTTGACACAATAAAGTAGTTCCAAGTTCTATCTCTATGGTTTGTTTCCTATTGATGTAGCCCTAAGCAGAGACTGTCGCAAATCACTTTCATGGAAAGGGGTTGCCAAGCTTCCAAAAACCTACGAGTTTCCTGAAATCTCAGCACACATTTTTTCACCCAAGCTTGATGACACTTTCAGGTAATGATCAGTACCCCAATCCGACTTGGCATTCCAAATTTCGTTCTTCTAGGTTAAACCTTTCGTTGGCAGTAACAGTTTTAATTTTTAGGTTTCACTCTGTTTTCTCCTATATGGATACATGTAGTTGGAACTCTAAATCAAACACGGTTTGTGCTAGCTCTTTGAAACTTGACACAATAAAGTAGTTCCAAGTTCTATCTCTATGGTTTGTTTCCTATTGATGTAGCCCTAAGCAGAGACTGTCGCAAATCACTTTCATGGAAAGGGGTTGCCAAGCTTCCAAAAAACTACGAGTTTCCTGACATCTCAGCACACATTTTTTCACCCAAGCTTGATGACACTTTCAGGTAATGATCAGTACCCAAATCCTCCTTGGCTCACCAAATTTCGTTCTTCTAGGTTAAACCATTCGTTGGCACTAACAGTTTAAATATTTAGGTTTCACTCTGTTTTCTCCTATATGGATACATGTAGTTGGAACTCTAAATCAAAAACGGTTTGTGCTAGCTCTTTGAAACTTGACACAATAAAGTAGTTCCAAGTTCTATCTCTATGGTTTGTTTCCTATTGATGTAGCCCTAAGCAGAGACTGTCGCAAATCACTTTCATGGAAAGGGGTTGCCAAGCTTCCAAAAAACTACGAGTTTCCTGAAATCTCAGCACACATTTTTTCACCCAAGCTTGATGACACTTTCAGGTAATGATCAGTAGCCCAATCCGACTTGGCATTCCAAATTTCGTTCTTCTAGGTTAAACTGTTCGTTGGCAGTAACAGTTTTAATTTTTAGGTTTCACTCTGTTTTCTCCTATATGGATACATGTAGTTGGAACTCTAAATCAAACACTGTTTGTGCTAGCTATTTGAAACTTGACACAATAAAGTAGTTCCAAGTTCTATCTCTATGGTTTGTTTCCTATTGATGTAGCCCTAAGCAGAGACTGTCGCAAATCACTTTCATGGAAAAGGGTTGCCAAGCTTCCAAAAAACTACGAGTTTCCTGAAATCTCAGCACACATTTTTTCACCCAAGCTTGATGACACTTTCAGGTAATGATCAGTACCCCAATCCTCCTTGGCTCACCAAATTTCGTTCTTCTAGGTTAAACCGTTCGTTGGCAGTAACAGTTTTAATATTTAGGTTTTACTCTGTTTTCTCCTATATGGATACATGTAGTTGGAACACTAAATCAAACACGGTTTGTGCTAGCTCTTTGAAACTTCACAAAATAAAGTAGTTCCAAGTTCTATCTATATGGTTTGTTTCCTATTGATGTAGCCCTAAGCAGAGACTGTCGCAAATCACTTTCATGGAAAGGGGTTGCCAAGCTTCCAAAAAACTACGAGTTTCCTGAAATCTCAGCACACATTTTTTCACCCAAGCTTGATGACACTTTCAGGTAATGATCAGTACCCCAATCCGACTTGGCATTCCAAATTTCGTTCTTCTAGGTGAAACCGTTCGTTGGCAGTAACAGTTTTAATTTTTAGGTTTCACTCTGTTTTCTCCTATATGGATACATGTAGTTGGAACTCTAAATCAAACACGGTTTGTGCTAGCTCTTTGAAACTTGACACAATAAAGTAGTTCCAAGTTCTATCTCTATGGTTTGTTTCCTATTGATGTAGCCCTATGCAGAGACTGTCGCAAATCACTTTCATGGAAAGGGGTTGCCAAGCTTCCAAAAAACTACGAGTTTCCTGAAATCTCAGCACACATTTTTTCACCCAAGCTTGATGACACTTTCAGGTAATGATCAGTACCCCAATCCGACTCGGCATTCCAAATTTCGTTCTTCTAGGTTAAACCGTTCGTTGGCAGTAACAGTTTTAATTTTTAGGTTTCACTCTGTTTTCTCCTATATGGATACATGTAGTTGGAACTCTAAATCAAACACGGTTTGTGCTAGCTCTTTGAAACTTGACACAATAAAGTAGTTTCAAGTTCTATCTCTATGGTTTGTTTCCTATTGATGTAGCCCTAAGCAGAGACTGTCGCAAATCACTTTCATGGAAAGTGGTTGCCAAGCTTCCAAAAAACTACGAGTTTCCTGACATCTCAGCACACATTTTTTCACCCAAGCTTGATGACACTTTCAGGTAATGATCAGTACCCAAATCCTCCTTGGCTCACATAATTTCGTTCTTCTAGGTTAAACCATTCGTTGGCACTAACAGTTTTAATATTTAGGTTTCACTCTGTTTTCTCCTATATGGATACATGTAGTTGGAACTCTAAATCAAACACGGTTTGTGCTAGCTCTTTGAAACTTGACACAATAAAGTAGTTCCAAGTTCTATCTCTATGGTTTGTTTCCTATTGATGTAGCCCTAAGCAGAGACTGTCGCAAATCACTTTCATGGAAAGGGGTTGCCAAGCTTCCAAAAAACTACGAGTTTCCTGAAATCTCAGCAGACATTTTTTCACCCAAGCTTGATGACACTTTCAGGTAATGATCAGTAGCCCAATCCGACTTGGCATTCCAAATTTCGTTCCTCTAGGTTAAACCGTTCGTTAGCAGTAACAGTTTTAATTTTTAGGTTTCACTCTGTTTTCTCCTATATGGATACATGTAGTTGGAACTCTAAATCAAACGCGGTTTGTGCTAGCTCTTTGAAATTTGACACAATAAAGTAGTTCCATGTTGTATCTCTATGGTTTGTTTCCTATTGATGTAGCCCTAAGCAGAGACTGTCGCAAATCACTTTTATGGAAAGTGGTTGCCAAGCTTCCAAAAAACTACGAGTTTCCTTACATCTCAGCACACATTTTTTCACCCAAGCTTGATGACACTTTCAGGTAATGATCAGTACCCAAATCCTCCTTGGCTCACATAATTTCGTTCTTCTAGGTTAAACCATTCGTTGGCACTAACAGTTTTAATATTTAGCTTTCACTCTGTTTTCTCCTATATGGATACATGTAGTTGGAACTCTAAATCAAACACGGTTTGTGCTAGCTCTTTGAAACTTGACACAATAAAGTAGTTTCAAGTTCTGTCTCTATGGTTTGTTTCCTATTGATGTAGCCCTAAGCAGAGACTGTCGCAAATCACTTTCATGGAAAGGGGTTGCCAAGCTTGCAAAAAACTACGAGTTTCCTGAAATCTCAGCACACATTTTTTCACCCAAGCTTGATGACACTTTCAGGTAATGATCAGTACCCCAATCCGACTTGGCATTCCAAATTTCGTTCTTCTAGGTTAAACCGTTCGTTGGCAGTAACAGTTTTAATTTTTAGGTTTCACTCTGTTTTCTCCTATATGGATACATGTAGTTGGAACTCTAAATCAAACACGGTTTGTGCTAGCTCTTTGAAACTTGACACAATAAAGTAGTTCCAAGTTCTATCTCTATGGTTTGTTTCCTATTGATGTTGCCCTAAGCAGAGACTGTCGCAAATCACTTTCATGGAAAGGGGTTGCCAAGCTTCCAAAAAACTACGAGTTTCCTGAAATCTCAGCACACATTTTTTCACCCAAGCTTGATGACACTTTCAGGTAATGATCAGTAGCCCAATAGGACTTGGCATTCCAAATTTCGTTCTTCTAGGTTAAACCGTTCGTTGGCAGTAACAGTTTTAATTTTTAGGTTTCACTCTGTTTTCTCCTATATGGATACATGTAGTTGGAACTCTAAATCAAACACTGTTTGTGCTAGCTCTTTGAAACTTGACACAATAAAGTAGTTCCAAGTTCTATCTCTATGGTTTGTTTCCTATTGATGTAGCCCTAAGCAGAGACTGTCGCAAATCACTTTCATAGAAAAGGGTTGCCAAGCTTCCAAAAAACTACGAGTTTCCTGAAATCTCAGCACACATTTTTTCACCCAAGCTTGATGACACTTTCAGGTAATGATCAGTACCCCAATCCGACTTGGCATTCCAAATTTCGTTCTTCTAGGTGAAACCGTTCGTTGGCAGTAACAGTTTTAATTTTTAGGTTTCACTCTGTTTTCTCCTATATGGATACATGTAGTTGGAACTCTAAATCAAACACGGTTTGTGCTAGCTCTTTGAAACTTGACACAATAAAGTAGTTCCAAGTTCTATCTCTATGGTTTGTTTCCTATTGATGTAGCCCTAAGCAGAGACTGTAGCAAATCACTTTCATGGAAAGGGGTTGCCAAGCTTCCAAAAAACTACAAGTTTCCTGAAATCTCAGCACACATTTTTTCACCCAAGCTTGATGACACTTTCAGGTAATGATCAGTAGCCCAATCCGACTTGGCATTCCAAATTTCGTTCTTCTAGGTTAAACCGTTCGTTGGCAGTAACAGTTTTAATTTTTAGGTTTCACTCTGTTTTCTCCTATATGGATACATGTAGTTGGAACTCTAAATCAAACACTGTTTGTGCTAGCTATTTGAAACTTGACACAATAAAGTAGTTCCAAGTTCTATCTCTATGGTTTGTTTCCTATTGATGTAGCCCTAAGCAGAGACTGTCGCAAATCACTTTCATGGAAAAGGGTTGCCAAGCTTCCAAAAAATTACGAGTTTCCTGAAATCTCAGCACACATTTTTTCATCCAAGCTTGATGACACTTTCAGGTAATGATCAGTACCCCAATCCTCCTTGGCTCACCAAATTTCGTTCTTCTAGGTTAAACCGTTCTTTGGCAGTAACAGTTTTAATATTTAGGTTTTACTCTGTTTTCTCCTATATGGATACATGTAGTTGGAACTCTAAATCAAACACGGTTTGGCTAGCTCTTTGAAACTTGACACAATAAAGTAGTTCCAAGTTCTATCTCTATGGTTTGTTTCCTATTGATGTAGCCCTAAGCAGAGACTGTCGCAAATCACTTTCATGGAAAGGGGTTGCCAAGCTTCCAAAAACCTACGAGTTTCCTGAAATCTCAGCACACATTTTTTCACCCAAGCTTGATGACACTTTCAGGTAATGATCAGTACCCCAATCCTCCTTGGCTCACCAAATTTCGTTCTTCTAGGTTAAACCATTCGTTGGCACTAACAGTTTAAATATTTAGGTTTCACTCTGTTTTCTCCTATATGGATACATGTAGTTGGAACTCTAAATCAAACACGGTTTGTGCTAGCTCTTTGAAACTTGACACAATAAAGTAGTTCCCCGTTCTATTTCTATGGTTTGTTTCCTATTGATGTAGCCCTAAGCAGAGACTGTCGCAAATCACTTTCATGGAAAGGGGTTGCCAAGCTTCCAAAAAACTACGAGTTTCCTGAAATCTCAGAACACATTTTTTCACCCAAGCTTGATGACACTTACAGGTAATGATCAGTACCCCAATCTGACTTGGCATTCCAAATTTCGTTCCTCTAGGTTAAACCGTTCGTTAGCAGTAACAGTTTTAATTTTTAGGTTTCACTCTGTTTTCTCCTATATGGATACATGTAGTTGGAACTCTAAATCAAACACGGTTTGTGCTAGCTCTTTGAAACTTGACACAATAAAGTAGTTTCAAGTTCTATCTCTATGGTTTGTTTCCTATTGATGTAGCCCTAAGCAGAGACTGTCGCAAATCACTTTCATGGAAAGGGGTTCCCAAGCTTCCAAAAAACTACGAGTTTCCTGAAATCTCAGCACACATTTTTTCACCCAAGCTTGATGACACTTTCAGGTAATGATCAGTACCCCAATCCGACTTGGCATTCCAAATTTCGTTCTTCTAGGTTCACCCGTTCGTTGACAGTAACAGTTTTAATTTTTAGGTTTCACTCTGTTTTCTCCTATATGGATACATGTAGTTGGAACTCTAAATCAAACACGGTTTGTGCTAGCTCTTTGAAACTTGACACAATAAAGTAGTTCCAAGTTCTGTCTCTATGGTTTGTTTCCTATTGATGTAGCCCTAAGCAGAGACTGTCGCAAATCACTTTCATGGAAAGGGGTTGCCAAGCTTCCAAAAAACTACGAGTTTCCTGACATCTCAGCACACATTTTTTCACCCAAGCTTGATGACACTTTCAGGTAATGATCAGTACCCAAATCCTCCTTGGCTCACCAAATTTCGTTCTTCTAGGTTAAACCATTCGTTGGCACTAACAGTTTTAATATTTAGATTTCACTCTGTTTTCTCCTATATGGATACATGTAGTTGGAACTCTAAATCAAAAACGGTTTGTGCTAGCTCTTTGAAACTTGACACAATAAAGTAGTTCCAAGTTCTATCTCTATGGTTTGTTTCCTATTGATGTAGCCCTAAGCAGAGACTGTCGCAAATCACTTTCATGGAAAGGGGTTGCCAAGCTTCCAAAAAACTACGAGTTTCCTGAAATCTCAGCACACATTTTTTCACCCAAGCTTGATGACACTTTCAGGTAATGCTCCGTAGCCCAATCCGACTTGGCATTCCAAATTTCGTTCCTCTAGGTTAAACCGTTCGTTAGCAGTAACAGTTTTAATTTTTAGGTTTCACTCTGTTTTCTCCTATATGGATACATGTAGTTGGAACTCTAAATCAAACACGGTTTGTGCTAGCTCTTTGAAACTTGACACAATAAAGTAGTTCCAAGTTCTATCTCTATGGTTTGTTTCCTATTGATGTAGCCCTAAGCAGAGACTGTCTCAAATCACTTTCATGGAAAGTGGTTGCCAAGCTTCCAAAAAACTACGAGTTTCCTGACATCTCAGCACACATTTTTTCACCCAAGCTTGATGACACTTTCAGGTAATGATCAGTACCCCAATCCTCCTTGGCTCACCAAATTTCGTTCTTCTAGGTTAAACCGTTCGTTGGCAGTAACAGTTTTAATATTTAGGTTTCACTCTGTCTTCTCCTATATGGATACATGTAGTTGGAACTCTAAATCAAACACGGTTTGTGCTAGCTCTTTGAAACTTGACACAATAAAGTAGTTCCAAGTTCTATCTCTATGGTTTGTTTCCTATTGATGTAGCCCTAAGCAGAGACTGTCGCAAATCACTTTCATGGAAAGGGGTTGCCAAGCTTCCAAAAACCTACGAGTTTCCTGAAATCTCAGCACACATTTTTTCACCCAAGCTTGATGACACTTTCAGGTAATGATCAGTAGCCCAATCCGACTTGGCATTCCAAATTTCGTTCTTCTAGGTTAAACCGTTCGTTGGCAGTAACAGTTTTAATTTTTAGGTTTCACTCTGTTTTCTCCTATATGGATACATGTAGTTGGAACTCTAAATCAAACACTGTTTGTGCTAGCTCTTTGAAACTTGACACAATAAAGTAGTTCCAAGTTCTATCTCTATGGTTTGTTTCCTATTGATGTAGCTCTAAGCAGAGACTGTCGCAAATCACTTTCATGGAAAAGGGTTGCCAAGCTTCCAAAAAACTACGAGTTTCCTGAAATCTCAGCACACATTTTTTCACCCAAGCTTGATGACACTTTCAGGTAATGATCAGTACCCCAATCCTCCTTGGCTCACCAAATTTCGTTCTTCTAGGTTAAGCCGTTCGTTGGCAGTAACAGTTTTAATATTTAGGTTTTACTCTGTTTTCTCCTATATGGATACATGTAGTTGGAACTCTAAATCAAACACGGTTTGTGCTAGCTCTTTGAAACTTCACAAAATAAAGTAGTTCCAAGTTCTATCTCTATGGTTTGTTTCCTATTGATGTAGCCCTAAGCAGAGACTGTCGCAAATCACTTTCATGGAAAGGGGTTGCCAAGCTTCCAAAAAACTACGAGTTTCCTGAAATCTCAGCACACATTTTTTCACCCAAGCTTGATGACACTTTCAGGTAATGATCAGTACCCCAATCCGACTTGGCATTCCAAATTTTGTTCTTCTAGGTGAAACCGTTCGTTGGCAGTAACAGTTTTAATTTTTAGGTTTCACTCTGTTTTCTCCTATATGGATACATGTAGTTGGAACTCTAAATCAAACACGGTTTGTGCTAGCTCTTTGAAACTTGACACAATAAAGTAGTTCCAAGTTCTATCTCTATGGTTTGTTTCCTATTGATGTAGCCCTAAGCAGAGACTGTCGCAAATCACTTTCATGGAAAGGGGTTGCCAAGCTTCCAAAAACCTACGAGTTTCCTGAAATCTCAGCACACATTTTTTCACCCAAGCTTGATGACACTTTCAGGTAATGATCAGTACCCCAATCCGACTTGGCATTCCAAATTTCGTTCTTCTAGGTTAAACCTTTCGTTGGCAGTAACAGTTTTAATTTTTAGGTTTCACTCTGTTTTCTCCTATATGGATACATGTAGTTGGAACTCTAAATCAAACACGGTTTGTGCTAGCTCTTTGAAACTTGACACAATAAAGTAGTTCCAAGTTCTATCTCTATGGTTTGTTTCCTATTGATGTAGCCCTAAGCAGAGACTGTCGCAAATCACTTTCATGGAAAGGGGTTGCCAAGCTTCCAAAAAACTACGAGTTTCCTGACATCTCAGCACACATTTTTTCACCCAAGCTTGATGACACTTTCAGGTAATGATCAGTACCCAAATCCTCCTTGGCTCACCAAATTTCGTTCTTCTAGGTTAAACCATTCGTTGGCACTAACAGTTTAAATATTTAGGTTTCACTCTGTTTTCTCCTATATGGATACATGTAGTTGGAACTCTAAATCAAACACGGTTTGTGCTAGCTCTTTGAAACTTGACACAATAAAGTAGTTCCAAGTTCTATCTCTATGGTTTGTTTCCTATTGATGTAGCCCTAAGCAGAGACTGTCGCAAATCACTTTCATGGAAAGGGGTTGCCAAGCTTCCAAAAAACTACGAGTTTCCTGAAATCTCAGCACACATTTTTTCACCCAAGCTTGATGACACTTTCAGGTAATGATCAGTAGCCCAATCCGACTTGGCATTCCAAATTTCGTTCCTCTAGGTTAAACCGTTCGTTAGCAGTAACAGTTTTAATATTTAGGTTTCACTCTGTTTTCTCCTATATGGATACATGTAGTTGGAACTCTAAATCAAACACGGTTTGTGCTAGCTCTTTGAAACTTGACACAATAAAGTAGTTCCAAGTTCTATCTCTATGGTTTGTTTCCTATTGATGTAGCCCTAAGCAGAGACTGTCGCAAATCACTTTCATGGAAAGGGGTTGCCAAGCTTCCAAAAAACTACGAGTTTCCTGAAATCTCAGCACACATTTTTTCACCCAAGCTTGATGACACTTTCAGGTAATGATCAGTAGCCCATTCCGACTTGGCATTCCAAATTTCGTTCCTCTAGGTTAAACCGTTCGTTAGCAGTAACAGTTTTAATTTTTAGGTTTCACTCTGTTTTCTCCTATATGGATACATGTAGTTGGAACTCTAAATCAAACACGGTTTGTGCTAGCTCTTTGAAACTTGACACAATAAAGTAGTTTCAAGTTCTATCTCTATGGTTTGTTTCCTATTGATGTAGCCCTAAGCAGAGACGGTCGCAAATCACTTTCATGGAAAGGGGTTGCCAAGCTTCCAAAAAACTACGAGTTTCCTGAAATCTCAGCACACATTTTTTCACCCAAGCTTGATGACACTTTCAGGTAATGATCAGTACCCCAATCATCCTTGGCTCACCAAATTTCTTTCTTCTAGGTGAAACCGTTCGTTGGCAGTAACAGTTTTAAAATTTAGGTTTTACTCTGTTTTCTCCTATATGGATACATGTAGTTGGAACTCTAAATTAAACACGGTTTGTGCCAGCTCTTTGAAACTTGACACAATAAAGTAGTTCCAAGTTCTATCTCTATGGATTGTTTCCTATTGATGTAGCCCTAAGCAGAGACTGGCGCAAATAACTTTCAGGGAAAGGGGTTGCCAAGCTTCCAAAAAAGTATGAGTTTCCTGGAATCTCAGCACACATTTTTTTACCCAAGCTTGATGACACTTTCAGGTAATGATCAGTACCCCAATCCTCCTTGGCTCACCAAATTTCATTCTTCTAGGTTAAACCGTTCGTTGCCAGTAACTGTTTTAATTTTCAGGTTTCACTCTGTTTTCTCCTATATGGATACATGTAGGTGGAACTCTAAATCAAACACGGTTTGTGCTAGCTCTTTGAAACTTGACACAATAAAGTAGTTCCAAGTTCTATCTCTATGGTTTGTTTCCTATTGATGTAGCCCTAAGCAGAGACTGTCGCAAATCACTTTCATGGAAAGGGGTTGCCAAGCTTCCAAAAAACTACGAGTTTCCTGAAATCTCAGCACACATTTTTTCAACCAAGCTTGATGACACTTTCAGGTAATGATCAGTACCCCAATCCTCCTTGGCTCACCAAATTTCGTTCTTCTAGGTTAAACCGTTCGTTGGCAGTAACAGTTTTAATATTTAGGTTTTACTCTGTTTTCTCCTATATGGATACATGTAGTTGGAACTCTAAATCAAACACGGTTTGTGCTAGCTCTTTGAAACTTCACAAAATAAAGTAGTTCCAAGTTCTATCTCTATGGTTTGTTTCCTATTGATGTAGCCCTAAGCAGAGACTGTCGCAAATCACTTTCATGGAAAGGGGTTGCCAAGCTTCCAAAAAACTACGAGTTTCCTGAAATCTCAGCACACATTTTTTCACCCAAGCTTGATGACACTTTCAGGTAATGATCAGTACCCCAATCCGACTTGGCATTCCAAATTTCGTTCTTCTAGGTGAAACCGTTCGTTGGCAGTAACAGTTTTAATTTTTAGGTTTCACTCTGTTTTCTCCTATATGGATACATGTAGTTGGAACTCTAAATCAAACACTGTTTGTGCTAGCTCTTTGAAACTTGACACAATAAAGTAGTTCCAAGTTCTATCTCTATGGTTTGTTTCCTATTGATGTAGCCCTAAGCAGAGACTGTCGCAAATCACTTTCATGGAAAAGGGTTGCCAAGCTTCCAAAAAACTACGAGTTTCCTGAAATCTCAGCACACATTTTTTCACCCAAGCTTGATGACACTTTCAGGTAATGATCAGTACCCCAATCCTCCTTGGCTCACCAAATTTCGTTCTTCTAGGTTAAACCGTTCGTTGGCAGTAACAGTTTTAATATTTAGGTTTTACTCTCTTTTCTCCTATATGGATACATGTAGTTGGAACTCTAAATCAAACATGGTTTGTGCTAGCTCTTTGAAACTTGACACACGAAAGTAGTTCCAAGTTCTATCTCTATGGTGTGTTTCCTATTGAATAGCCCTAAGAAGAGACTGTCGCAAAACACTTTCATGGAAAGGGGTTGCCAAGCTTCCAAAAAACTATGAGTTTCCTGAAATCTCAGCACACATTTTTTCACCCAATCTTGATGACACTTTAAGTTAATGATTAGTACCCCAAACCACTTGGATCACCAAATTTCGTTCTTCTAGATTAAACCGTTCGTTGTCAGTAACAGTTTTAATTTTTAGGTTTCACTCTGTTTTCTCCTATATGGATACATGTAGTTGGAACTCTAAACCAAACACGGTTTGTGCTAGCTCTTTGAAACTTGACACAATAAAGTAGTTCCAAGTTCTATCTCTATGGTTTGTTTCCTATTGATGTAGCCCTAAGCAGAGACTGTCGCAAATCACTTTCATGGAAAGTGGTTGCCAAGCTTCCAAAAAACTACGAGTTTCCTGACATCTCAGCACACATTTTTTCACCCAAGCTTGATGACACTTTCAGGTAATGATCAGTACCCCAATCCTCCTTGGCTCACCAAATTTCGTTCTTCTAGGTTAAACCGTTCGTTGGCAGTAACAGTTTTAATATTTAGGTTTTACTCTGTTTTCTCCTATATGGATACATGTAGTTGGAACTCTAAATCAAACACGGTTTGTGCTAGCTCTTTGAAACTTCACAAAATAAAGTAGTTCCAAGTTCTATCTCTATGGTTTGTTTCCTATTGATGTAGCCCTAAGCAGAGACTGTCGCAAATCACTTTCATTGAAAGGGGTTGCCAAGCTTCCAAAAAACTACGAGTTTCCTGAAATCTCAGCACACATTTTTTCACCCAAGCTTGATGACACTTTCAGGTAATGATCAGTACCCCAATCCGACTTGGCATTCCAAATTTCGTTCTTCTAGGTGAAACCGTTCGTTGGCAGTAACAGTTTTAATTTTTAGGTTTCACTCTGTTTTCTCCTATATGGATACATGTAGTTGGAACTCTAAATCAAACACGGTTTGTGCTAGCTCTTTGAAACTTGACACAATAAAGTAGTTCCAAGTTCTATCTCTATGGTTTGTTTCCTATTGATGTAGCCCTAAGCAGAGACTGTCGCAAATCACTTTCATGGAAAGGGGTTGCCAAGCTTCCAAAAAACTACGAGTTTCCTGAAATCTCAGCACACATTTTTTCACCCAAGCTTGATGACACTTTCAGGTAATGATCAGTACCCCAATCCGACTTGGCATTCCAAATTTCGTTCTTCTAGGTTAAACCGTTCGTTGGCAGTAACAGTTTTAATTTTTAGGTTTCACTCTGTTTTCTCCTATATGGATACATGTAGTTGGAACTCTAAATCAAACACGGTTTGTGCTAGCTCTTTGAAACTTGACACAATAAAGTAGTTTCAAGTTCTATCTCTATGGTTTGTTTCCTATTGATGTAGCCCTAAGCAGAGACTGTCGCAAATCACTTTCATGGAAAGTGGTTGCCAAGCTTCCAAAAAACTACGAGTTTCCTGACATCTCAGCACACATTTTTTCACCCAAGCTTGATGACACTTTCAGGTAATGATCAGTACCCAAATCCTCCTTGGCTCACCAAATTTCGTTCTTCTAGGTTAAACCATTCGTTGGCACTAACAGTTTTAATATTTAGGTTTCACTCTGTTTTCTCCTATATGGATACATGTAGTTGGAACTCTAAATCAAACACGGTTTGTGCTAGCTCTTTGAAACTTGACACAATAAAGTAGTTCCAAGTTCTATCTCTATGGTTTGTTTCCTATTGATGTAGCCCTAAGCAGAGACTGTCGCAAATCACTTTCATGGAAAGGGGTTGCCAAGCTTCCAAAAAACTACGAGTTTCCTGAAATCTCAGCACACATTTTTTCACCCAAGCTTGATGACACTTTCAGGTAATGATCAGTAGCCCAATCCGACTTGGCATTCCAAATTTCGTTCCTCTAGGTTAAACCGTTCGTTAGCAGTAACAGTTTTAATTTTTAGGTTTCACTCTGTTTTCTCCTATATGGATACATGTAGTTGGAACTCTAAATCAAACACGGTTTGTGCTAGCTCTTTGAAACTTGACACAATATAGTAGTTTCAAGTTCTATCTCTATGGTTTGTTTCCTATTGATGTATCCCTAAGCAGAGACTGTCGCAAATCACTTTCATGGAAAGGGGTTGCCAAGCTTCCAAAAAACTACGAGTTTCCTGAAATCTCAGCACACATTTTTTCACCCAAGCTTGATGACACTTTCAGGTAATGATCAGTACCCCAATCCGACTTGGCATTCCAAATTTCGTTCTTCTAGGTTAAACCGTTCGTTGGCAGTAACAGTTTTAATTTTTAGGTTTCACTCTGTTTTCTCCTATATGGATACATGTAGTTGGAACTCTAAATCAAACACGGTTTGTGCGAGCTCTTTGAAATTTGACACAATAAAGTAGTTCCATGTTCTATCTCTATGGTTTGTTTCCTATTGATGTAGCCCTAAGCAGAGACTGTCGCAAATCACTTTCATGGAAAGTGGTTGCCAAGCTTCCAAAAAACTACGAGTTTCCTGACATCTCAGCACACATTTTTTCACCCAAGCTTGATGACACTTTCAGGTAATGATCAGTACCCAAATCCTCCTTGGCTCACATAATTTCGTTCTTCTAGGTTAAACCATTCGTTGGCACTAACAGTTTTAATATTTAGGTTTCACTCTGTTTTCTCCTATATGGATACATGTAGTTGGAACTCTAAATCAAACACGGTTTGTGCTAGCTCTTTGAAACTTGACACAATAAAGTAGTTCCAAGTTCTATCTCTATGGTTTGTTTCCTATTGATGTAGCCCTAAGCAGAGACTGTCGCAAATCACTTTCATGGAAAGGGGTTGCCAAGCTTCCAAAAAACTACGAGTTTCCTGAAATCTCATCACACATTTTTTCACCCAAGCTTGATGACAGTTTCAGGTAATGATCAGTAGCCCAATCCGACTTGGCATTCCAAATTTCGTTCCTCTAGGTTAAACCGTTCGTTAGCAGTAACAGTTTTAATTTTTAGGTTTCACTCTGTTTTCTCCTATATGGATACATGTAGTTGGAACTCTAAATCAAACACGGTTCGTGCTAGCTCTTTGAAACTTGACACAATAAAGTAGTTTCAAGTTCTGTCTCTATGGTTTGTTTCCTATTGATGTAGCCCTAAGCAGAGACTGTCGCAAATCACTTTCATGGAAAGGGGTTGCCAAGCTTGCAAAAAACTACGAGTTTCCTGAAATCTCAGCACACATTTTTTCACCCAAGCTTGATGACACTTTCAGGTAATGATCAGTACCCCGATCCGACTTGGCATTCCAAATTTCGTTCTTCTAGGTTAAACCGTTCGTTGGCAGTAACAGTTTTAATTTTTAGGTTTCACTCTGTTTTCTCCTATATGGATACATGTAGTTGGAACTCTAAATCAAACACGGTTTGTGCTAGCTCTTTGAAACTTGACACAATAAAGTAGTTCCAAGTTCTATCTCTATGGTTTGTTTCCTATTGATGTAGCCCTAAGCAGAGACTGTCGCACATCACTTTCATGGAAAGGGGTTGCCAAGCTTCCAAAAAACTACGAGTTTCCTGAAATCTCAGCACACATTTTTTCACCCAAGCTTGATGACACTTTCAGGTAATGATCAGTAGCCCAATAGGACTTGGCATTCCAAATTTCGTTCTTCTAGGTTAAACCGTTCGTTGGCAGTAACAGTTTTAATTTTTAGGTTTCACTCTGTTTTCTCCTATATGGATACATGTAGTTGGAACTCTAAATCAAACACTGTTTGTGCTAGCTCTTTGAAACTTGACACAATAAAGTAGTTCCAAGTTCTATCTCTATGGTTTGTTTCCTATTGATGTAGCCCTAGCAGAGACTGTCGCAAATCACTTTCATGGAAAAGGGTTGCCAAGCTTCCAAAAAACTACGAGTTTCCTGAAATCTCAGCACACATTTTTTCACCCAAGCTTGATGACACTTTCAGGTAATGATCAGTACCCCAATCCGACTTGGCATTCCAAATTTCGTTCTTCTAGGTGAAACCGTTCGTTGGCAGTAACAGTTTTAATTTTTAGGTTTCACTCTGTTTTCTCCTATATGGATACATGTAGTTGGAACTCTAAATCAAACACGGTTTGTGCTAGCTCTTTGAAACTTGACACAATAAAGTAGTTCCAAGTTCTATCTCTATGGTTTGTTTCCTATTGATGTAGCCCTAAGCAGAGACTGTAGCAAATCACTTTCATGGAAAGGGGTTGCCAAGCTTCCAAAAAACTACAAGTTTCCTGAAATCTCAGCACACATTTTTTCACCCAAGCTTGATGACACTTTCAGGTAATGATCAGTAGCCCAATCCAACTTGGCATTCCAAATTTCGTTCTTCTAGGTTAAACCGTTCGTTGGCAGTAACAGTTTTAATTTTTAGGTTTCACTCTGTTTTCTCCTATATGGATACATGTAGTTGGAACTCTAAATCAAACACTGTTTGTGCTAGCTATTTGAAACTTGACACAATAAAGTAGTTCCAAGTTCTATCTCTATGGTTTGTTTCCTATTGATGTAGCCCTAAGCAGAGACTGTCGCAAATCACTTTCATGGAAAAGGGTTGCCAAGCTTCCAAAAAATTACGAGTTTCCTGAAATCTCAGCACACATTTTTTCATCCAAGCTTGATGACACTTTCAGGTAATGATCAGTACCCCAATCCTCCTTGGCTCACCAAATTTCGTTCTTCTAGGTTAAACCGTTCGTTGGCAGTAACAGTTTTAATATTTAGGTTTTACTCTGTTTTCTCCTATATGGATACATGTAGTTGGAACTCTAAATCAAACACGGTTTGTGCTAGCTCTTTGAAACTTGACACAATAAAGTAGTTCCAAGTTCTATCTCTATGGTTTGTTTCCTATTGATGTAGCCCTAAGCAGAGACTGTCGCAAAAAACTTTCAAGGAAAGGGGTTGCCAAGCTTCCAAAAACCTACGAGTTTCCTGAAATCTCAGCACACATTTTTTCACCCAAGCTTGATGACACTTTCAGGTAATGATCAGTACCCCAATCCTCCTTGGCTCACCAAATTTCGTTCTTCTAGGTTAAACCATTCGTTGGCACTAACAGTTTAAATATTTAGGTTTCACTCTGTTTTCTCCTATATGGATACATGTAGTTGGAACTCTAAATCAAACACAGTTTGTGCTAGCTCTTTGAAACTTGACACAATAAAGTAGTTCCAGTTCTATTTCTATGGTTTGTTTCCTATTGATGTAGCCCTAAGCAGAGACTGTCGCAAATCACTTTCATGGAAAGGGGTTGCCAAGCTTCCAAAAAACTACGAGTTTCCTGAAATCTCAGAACACATTTTTTCACCCAAGCTTGATGACACTTTCAGGTAATGATCAGTACCCCAATCTGACTTGGCATTCCAAATTTCGTTCCTCTAGGTTAAACCGTTCGTTAGCAGTAACAGTTTTAATTTTTAGGTTTCACTCTGTTTTCTCCTATATGGATACATGTAGTTGGAAC
This sequence comes from Spermophilus citellus, assembly GCF_964194105.1. Lineage (NCBI taxonomy): Eukaryota > Metazoa > Chordata > Mammalia > Rodentia > Sciuridae > Spermophilus > Spermophilus citellus. The sequence goes on from NC_138187.1 coordinate 55,081,064, forward strand.
TCTAAATCAAACACGGTTTGTGCTAGCTCTTTGAAACTTGACACAATAAAGTAGTTTCAAGTTCTATCTCTATGGTTTGTTTCCTATTGATGTAGCCCTAAGCAGAGACTGTCGCAAATCACTTTCATGGAAAGGGGTTCCCAAGCTTCCAAAAAACTACGAGTTTCCTGAAATCTCAGCACACATTTTTTCACCCAAGCTTGATGACACTTTCAGGTAATGATCAGTACCCCAATCCGACTTGGCATTCCAAATTTCGTTCTTCTAGGTTAACCCGTTCGTTGGCAGTAACAGTTTTAATTTTTAGGTTTCACTCTGTTTTCTCCTATATGGATACATGTAGTTGGAACTCTAAATCAAACACGGTTTGTGCTAGCTCTTTGAAACTTGACACAATAAAGTAGTTCCAAGTTCTGTCTCTATGGTTTGTTTCCTATTGATGTAGCCCTAAGCAGAGACTGTCGCAAATCACTGTCATGGAAAGTGGTAGCCAAGCTTCCAAAAAACTACGAGTTTCCTGACATCTCAGCACACATTTTTTCACCCAAGCTTGATGACACTTTCAGGTAATGATCAGTACCCAAATCCTCCTTGGCTCACCAAATTTCGTTCTTCTAGGTTAAACCATTCGTTGGCACTAACAGTTTTAATATTTAGATTTCACTCTGTTTTCTCCTATATGGATACATGTAGTTGGAACTCTAAATCAAAAACGGTTTGTGCTAGCTCTTTGAAACTTGACACAATAAAGTAGTTCCAAGTTCTATCTCTATGGTTTGTTTCCTATTGATGTAGCCCTAAGCAGAGACTGTTGCAAGTCACTTTCATGGAAAGGGGTTGCCAAGCTTCCAAAAAACTACGAGTTTCCTGAAATCTCAGCACACATTTTTTCACCCAAGCTTGATGACACTTTCAGGTAATGATCAGTAGCCCAATCCGACTTGGCATTCCAAATTTCGTTCCTCTAGGTTAAACCGTTCGTTAGCAGTAACAGTTTTAATTTTTAGGTTTCACTCTGTTTTCTCCTATATGGATACATGTAGTTGGAACTCTAAATCAAACACGGTTTGTGCTAGCTCTTTGAAACTTGACACAATAAAGTAGTTCCAAGTTCTATCTCTATGGTTTGTTTCCTATTGATGTAGCCCTAAGCAGAGACTGTCGCAAATCACTTTCATGGAAAGTGGTTGCCAAGCTTCCAAAAAACTACGAGTTTCCTGACATCTCAGCACACATTTTTTCACCCAAGCTTGATGACACTTTCAGGTAATGATCAGTACCCCAATCCTCCTTGGCTCACCAAACTTCGTTCTTCTAGGTTAAACCGTTCGTTGGCAGTAACAGTTTTAATATTTAGGTTTCACTCTGTTTTCTCCTATATGGATACATGTAGTTGGAACTCTAAATCAAACACGGTTTGTGCTAGCTCTTTGAAACTTGACACAATAAAGTAGTTCCAAGTTCTATCTCTATGGTTTGTTTCCTATTGATGTAGCCCTAAGCAGAGATTGTCGCAAATCACTTTCATGGAAAGGGGTTGCCAAGCTTCCAAAAAACTACGAGTTTCCTGAAATCTCAGCACACATTTTTTCACCCAAGCTTGATGACACTTTCAGGTAATGATCAGTAGCCCAATCCGACTTGGCATTCCAAATTTCGTTCTTCTAGGTTAAACCGTTCGTTGGCAGTAACAGTTTTAATTTTTAGGTTTCACTCTGTTTTCTCCTATATGGATACATGTAGTTGGAACTCTAAATCAAACACTGTTTGTGCTAGCTATTTGAAACTTGACACAATAAAGTAGTTCCAAGTTCTATCTCTATGGTTTGTTTCCTATTGATGTAGCCCTAAGCAGAGACTGTCGCAAATCACTTTCATGGAAAAGGGTTGCCAAGCTTCCAAAAAACTACGAGTTTCCTGAAATCTCAGCACACATTTTTTCACCCAAGCTTGATGACACTTTCAGGTAATGATCAGTACCCCAATCCTCCTTGGCTCACCAAATTTCGTTCTTCTAGGTTAAACCGTTCGTTGGCAGTAACAGTTTTAATATTTAGGTTTTACTCTGTTTTCTCCTATATGGATACATGTAGTTGGAACTCTAAATCAAACACGGTTTGTGCTAGCTCTTTGAAACTTGACACAATAAAGTAGTTCCAAGTTCTATCTCTATGGTTTGTTTCCTATTGATGTAGCCCTAAGCAGAGACTGTCGCAAATCACTTTCACGAAAAGGGGTTGCCAAGCTTCCAAAAAACTACGAGTTTCCTGACATCTCAGCACACATTTTTTCACCCAAGCTTGATGACACTTTCAGGTAATGATCAGTACCCAAATCCTCCTTGGCTCACCAAATTTCGTTCTTCTAGGTTAAACCATTCGTTGGCACTAACAGTTTTAATATTTAGGTTTCACTCTGTTTTCTCCTATATGGATACATGTAGTTGGAACTCTAAATCAAACACGGTTTGTGCTAGCTCTTTGAAACGTGACACAACAAAGTAGTTCCAAGTTCTATCTCTATGGTTTGTTTCCTATTGATGTAGCCCTAAGCAGAGACTGTCGCAAATCACTTTCATGGAAAAGGGTTGCCAAGCTTCCAAAAAATTACGAGTTTCCTGAAATCTCAGCACACATTTTTTCACCCAAGCTTGATGACACTTTCAGGTAATGATCAGTAGCCCAATCCGACTTGGGATTCCAAATTTCGTTCCTCTAGGTTAAACCGTTCGTTAGCAGTAACAGTTTTAATTTTTAGGTTTCACTCTGTTTTCTCCTATATGGATACATGTAGTTGGAACTCTAAATCAAACACGGTTTGTGCTAGCACTTTGAAACTTGACACAATAAAGTAGTTTCAAGTTCTATCTCTATGGTTTGTTTCCTATTGATGTAGCCCTAAGCAGAGACTGTCGCAAATCACTTTCATGGAAAGGGGTTGCCAAGCTTCCAAAAAACTACGAGTTTCCTGAAATCTCAGCACACATTTTTTCACCCAAGCTTGATGACACTTTCAGGTAATGATCAGTACCCCAATCCGACTTGGCATTCCAAATTTCGTTCTTCTAGGTGAAACCGTTCGTTGGCAGTAACAGTTTTAATTTTTAGGTTTCACTCTGTTTTCTCAAATATGGATACATGTAGTTGGAACTCTAAAACAAACACGGTTTGTGCTAGCTCTTTGAAATTTGACACAATAAAGTAGTTCCATGTTCTATCTCTATCTTTTGTTTCCTATTGATGTAGCCCTAAGCAGAGACTGTCGCAAATCACTTTCATGGAAAGTGGTTGCCAAGCTTCCAAAAAACTACGAGTTTCCTGACATCTCAGCACACATTTTTTCACCCAAGCTTGATGACACTTTCAGGTAATGATCAGTACCCCAATCCTCCTTGGCTCACCAAATTTCGTTCTTCTAGGTTAAACCGTTCGTTGGCAGTAACAGTTTTAATATTTAGGTTTCACTCTGTTTTCTCCTATATGGATACATGTAGTTGGAACTCTAAATAAACACTGTTTGTGCTAGCTCTTTGAAACTTGACACAATAAAGTAGTTCCAAGTTCTATCTCTATGGTTTGTTTCCTATTGATGTAGCCCTAAGCAGAGACTGTCGCAAATCACTTTCATGGAAAGGGGTTCCCAAGCTTCCAAAAAACTACGAGTTTCCTGAAATCTCAGCACACATTTTTTCACCCAAGCTTGATGACACTTTCAGGTAATGATCAGTACCCCAATCCGACTTGGCATTCCAAATTTCGTTCTTCTAGGTTAACCCGTTCGTTGGCAGTAACAGTTTTAATTTTTAGGTTTCACTCTGTTTTCTCCTATATGGATACATGTAGTTGGAACTCTAAATCAAACACGGTTTGTGCTAGCTCTTTGAAACTTGACACAATAAAGTAGTTCCAAGTTCTGTCTCTATGGTTTGTTTCCTATTGATGTAGCCCTAAGCAGAGACTGTCGCAAATCACTGTCATGGAAAGTGGTAGCCAAGCTTCCAAAAAACTACGAGTTTCCTGACATCTCAGCACACATTTTTTCACCCAAGCTTGATGACACTTTCAGGTAATGATCAGTACCCAAATCCTCCTTGGCTCACCAAATTTCGTTCTTCTAGGTTAAACCATTCGTTGGCACTAACAGTTTTAATATTTAGATTTCACTCTGTTTTCTCCTATATGGATACATGTAGTTGGAACTCTAAATCAAAAACGGTTTGTGCTAGCTCTTTGAAACTTGACACAATAAAGTAGTTCCAAGTTCTATCTCTATGGTTTGTTTCCTATTGATGTAGCCCTAAGCAGAGACTGTTGCAAGTCACTTTCATGGAAAGGGGTTGCCAAGCTTCCAAAAAACTACGAGTTTCCTGAAATCTCAGCACACATTTTTTCACCCAAGCTTGATGACACTTTCAGGTAATGATCAGTAGCCCAATCCGACTTGGCATTCCAAATTTCGTTCCTCTAGGTTAAACCGTTCGTTAGCAGTAACAGTTTTAATTTTTAGGTTTCACTCTGTTTTCTCCTATATGGATACATGTAGTTGGAACTCTAAATCAAACACGGTTTGTGCTAGCTCTTTGAAACTTGACACAATAAAGTAGTTCCAAGTTCTATCTCTATGGTTTGTTTCCTATTGATGTAGCCCTAAGCAGAGACTGTCGCAAATCACTTTCATGGAAAGTGGTTGCCAAGCTTCCAAAAAACTACGAGTTTCCTGACATCTCAGCACACATTTTTTCACCCAAGCTTGATGACACTTTCAGGTAATGATCAGTACCCCAATCCTCCTTGGCTCACCAAACTTCGTTCTTCTAGGTTAAACCGTTCGTTGGCAGTAACAGTTTTAATATTTAGGTTTCACTCTGTTTTCTCCTATATGGATACATGTAGTTGGAACTCTAAATCAAACACGGTTTGTGCTAGCTCTTTGAAACTTGACACAATAAAGTAGTTCCAAGTTCTATCTCTATGGTTTGTTTCCTATTGATGTAGCCCTAAGCAGAGACTGTCGCAAATCACTTTCACGGAAAGGGGTTGCCAAGCTTCCAAAAAACTACGAGTTTCCTGACATCTCAGCACACATTTTTTCACCCAAGCTTGATGACACTTTCAGGTAATGATCAGTACCCAAATCCTCCTTGGCTCACCAAATTTCGTTCTTCTAGGTTAAACCATTCGTTGGCACTAACAGTTTTAATATTTAGGTTTCACTCTGTTTTCTCCTATATGGATACATGTAGTTGGAACTCTAAATCAAACACGGTTTGTGCTAGCTCTTTGAAACGTGACACAACAAAGTAGTTCCAAGTTCTATCTCTATGGTTTGTTTCCTATTGATGTAGCCCTAAGCAGAGACTGTCGCAAATCACTTTCATGGAAAAGGGTTGCCAAGCTTCCAAAAAATTACGAGTTTCCTGAAATCTCAGCACACATTTTTTCACCCAAGCTTGATGACACTTTCAGGTAATGATCAGTAGCCCAATCCGACTTGGGATTCCAAATTTCGTTCCTCTAGGTTAAACCGTTCGTTAGCAGTAACAGTTTTAATTTTTAGGTTTCACTCTGTTTTCTCCTATATGGATACATGTAGTTGGAACTCTAAATCAAACACGGTTTGTGCTAGCACTTTGAAACTTGACACAATAAAGTAGTTTCAAGTTCTATCTCTATGGTTTGTTTCCTATTGATGTAGCCCTAAGCAGAGACTGTCGCAAATCACTTTCATGGAAAGGGGTTGCCAAGCTTCCAAAAAACTACGAGTTTCCTGAAATCTCAGCACACATTTTTTCACCCAAGCTTGATGACACTTTCAGGTAATGATCAGTACCCCAATCCGACTTGGCATTCCAAATTTCGTTCTTCTAGGTGAAACCGTTCGTTGGCAGTAACAGTTTTAATTTTTAGGTTTCACTCTGTTTTCTCAAATATGGATACATGTAGTTGGAACTCTAAAACAAACACGGTTTGTGCTAGCTCTTTGAAATTTGACACAATAAAGTAGTTCCATGTTCTATCTCTATGGTTTGTTTCCTATTGATGTAGCCCTAAGCAGAGACTGTCGCAAATCACTTTCATGGAAAGTGGTTGCCAAGCTTCCAAAAAACTACGAGTTTCCTGACATCTCAGCACACATTTTTTCACCCAAGCTTGATGACACTTTCAGGTAATGATCAGTACCCCAATCCTCCTTGGCTCACCAAATTTCGTTCTTCTAGGTTAAACCATTCGTTGGCACTATCAGTTTTAATATTTAGGTTTCACTCTGTTTTCTCCTATATGGATACATGTAGTTGGAACTCTAAATCAAACACGGTTTGTGCTAGCTCTTTGAAACTTGACACAATAAAGTAGTTCCAAGTTCTACCTCTATGGTTTGTTTCCTATTGATGTAGCCCTAAGCAGAGACTGTCGCAAATCACTTTCATGGAAAGGGGTTGCCAAGCTTCCAAAAAACTACGAGTTTCCTGAAATCTCAGCACACATTTTTTCACCCAAGCTTGATGACACTTTCAGGTAATGATCAGTAGCCCAATCCGACTTGGCATTCCAAATTTCGTTCTTCTAGGTTAAACCGTTCGTTGGCAGTAACTGTTTTAATTTTTAGGTTTCACTCTGTTTTCTCCTATATGGATACATGTAGTTGGAACTCTAAATCAAACACTGTTTGTGCTAGCTCTTTGAAACTTCACAAAATAAAGTAGTTCCAAGTTCTATCTCTGTGGTTTGTTTCCTATTGATGTAGCCCTAAGCAGAGACTGTCGCAAATCACTTTCATGGAAAGGGGTTGCCAAGCTTCCAAGAAACTACGAGTTTCCTGAAATCTCAGCACACATTTTTTCAAACAAGCTTGATGACACTTTCAGGTAATGATCAGTACCCCAATCCGACTTGGCATTCCAAATTTCGTTCTTTTAGGTGAAACCGTTCGTTGGCTGTAACAGTTTTAATTTTTAGGTTTCACTCTGTTTTCTCCTATATGGATACATGTTGTTTGAACTCTAAATCAAACATGGTTTGTGCTAGCTCTTTGAAACTTGACACAATAAAGTAGTTCCAAGTTCTATCTCTATGGTTTGTTTCCTATTGATGTAGCCCTAAGCAGAGACTGTCGCAAATCACTTTCATGGAAAGGGGTTGCCAAGCTTCCAAAAAACTATGAGTTTCCTGAAATCTCAGCACACATTTTTTCACCCAAGCTTGATGACACTTTCAGGTAATGATCAGTAGCCCAATCCGACTTGGCATTCCAAATTTCGTTCTTCTAGGTTAAACCGTTCATTGGCAGTAACAGTTTTAATTTTTAGGTTTCACTCTGTTTTCTCCTATATGGATACATGTAGTTGGAACTCTAAATAAACACTGTTTGTGCTAGCTCTTTGAAACTTGACACAATAAAGTAGTTCCAAGTTCTATCTCTATGGTTTGTTTCCTATTGATGTAGCACTAAGCAGAGACTGTCGCAAATCACTTTCATGGAAAAGGGTTGCCAAGCTTCCAAAAAACTACGAGTTTCCTGAAATCTCAGCACACATTTTTTCACCCAAGCTTGATGACACTTTCAGGTAATGATCAGTACCCCAATCCTCCTTGGCTCACCAAATTTCGTTCTTCTAGGTTAAACCGTTCGTTGGCAGTAACAGTTTTAATATTTAGGTTTTACTCTGTTTTCTCCTATATGGATACATGTAGTTGGAACTCTAAATCAAACACGGTTTGTGCTAGCTCTTTGAAACTTGACACAATAAAGTAGTTCCAAGTTCTATCTCTATGGTTTGTTTCCTATTGATGTAGCCCTAAGCAGAGACTGTCGCAAATTACTTTAATGGAAAGGGGTTGCCAAGCTTCCAAAAAACTACGAGTTTCCTGACATCTCAGCACACATTTTTTCACCCAAGCTTGATGACACTTTCAGGTAATGATCAGTACCCAAATCCTCCTTGGCTCACCAAATTTCGTTCTTCTAGGTTAAACCATTCGTTGGCACTAACAGTTTTAATATTTAGGTTTCACTCTGTTTTCTCCTATATGGATACATGTAGTTGGAACTCTAAATCAAACACGGTTTGTGCTAGCTCTGTGAAACTTGACACAATAAAGTAGTTCCAAGTTCTATCTCTATGGTTTGTTTCCTATTGATGTAGCCCTAAGCAGAGACTGTCGCAAATCACTTTCATGGAAAGGGGTTGCCAAGCTTCCAAAAAACTACGAGTTTCCTGAAATCTCAGCACACATTTTTTCACCCAAGCTTGATGACACTTTCAGGTAATGATCAGTAGCCCAATCCGACTTGGCATTCCAAATTTCGTTCCTCTAGGTTAAACCGTTCGTTAGCAGTAACAGTTTTAATTTTAGTTTCACTCTGTTTTCTCCTATATGGATACATGTAGTTGGAACTCTAAATCAAACACGGTTTGTGCTAGCACTTTGAAACTTGACACAATAAAGTAGTTTCAAGTTCTATCTCTATGGTTTGTTTCCTATTGATGTAGCCCTAAGCAGAGACTGTCGCAAATCACTTTCATGGAAAGGGGTTGCCAAGCTTCCAAAAAACTACGAGTTTCCTGAAATCTCAGCACACATTTTTTCACCCAAGCTTGATGACACTTTCAGGTAATGATCAGTACCCCAATCCGACTTGGCATTCCAAATTTCGTTCTTCTAGGTGAAACCGTTCGTTGGCAGTAACAGTTTTAATTTTTAGGTTTCACTCTGTTTTCTCAAATATGGATACATGTAGTTGGAACTCTAAAACAAACACGGTTTGTGCTAGCTCTTTGAAATTTGACACAATAAAGTAGTTCCATGTTCTATCTCTATGGTTTGTTTCCTATTGATGTAGCCCTACGCAGAGACTGTCGCAAATCACTTTCATGGAAAGTGGTTGCCAAGCTTCCAAAAAACTACGAGTTTCCTGACATCTCAGCACACATTTTTTCACCCAAGCTTGATGACACTTTCAGGTAATGATCAGTACCCAAATCCTCCTTGGCTCACCAAATCTCGTTCTTCTAGGTTAAACCATTCGTTGGCACTAACAGTTTTAATATTTAGGTTTCACTCTGTTTTCTCCTATATGGATACATGTAGTTGGAACTCTAAATCAAACACGGTTTGTGCTAGCTCTTTGAAACTTGACACAATAAAGTAGTTCCAAGTTCTATCTCTATGGTTTGTTTCCTATTGATGTAGCCCTAAGCAGAGACTGTCGCAAATCACTTTCATGGAAAGGGGTTGCCAAGCTTCCAAAAAACTACGAGTTTCCTGAAATCTCAGCACACATTTTTTCACCCAAGCTTGATGACACTTTCAGGTAATGATCAATTCCCCCTTCCTCCTTGGCTCACCAAATTTCGTTCTTCTAGGTTAAACCGTTCGTTGGCAGTAACAGTTTTAATATTTAGGTTTTACTCTGTTTTCTCCTATATGGATACATGTAGTTGGAACTCTAAATCAAACACGGTTTGTGCTAGCTCTTTGAAACTTGACACAATAAAGTAGTTCCAAGTTCTATCTCTATGGTTTGTTTCCTATTGATGTAGCCCTAAGCAGAGACTGTCGCAAATCACTTTCATGGAAAGGGGTTGCCAAGCTTCCAAAAAACTACGAGTTTCCTGAAATCTCAGCGCACATTTTTTCACCCAAGCTTGATGACACTTTCAGGTAATGATCAGTACCCCAATCCGACTTGGCATTCCAAATTTCGTTCTTCTAGGTGAAACCGTTCGTTGGCAGTAACAGTTTTAATTTTTAGGTTTCACTCTGTTTTCTCCTATATGGATACATGTAGTTGGAACTCTAAATCAAACACGGTTTGTGCTAGCTCTTTGAAACTTCACAAAATAAAGTAGTTCCAAGTTCTATCTCTATGGTTTGTTTCCTATTGATGTAGCCCTAAGCAGAGACTGTCGCAAATCACTTTCATGGAAAGGGGTTGCCAAGCTTCCAAAAACCTACGAGTTTCCTGAAATCTCAGCACACATTTTTTCACCCAAGCTTGATGACACTTTCAGGTAATGATCAGTACCCCAATCCGACTTGGCATTCCAAATTTCGTTCTTCTAGGTTAAACCGTTCGTTGGCAGTAACAGTTTTAATTTTTAGGTTTCACTCTGTTTTCTCCTATATGGATACATGTAGTTGGAACTCTAAATCAAACACGGTTTGTGCTAGCTCTTTGAAACTTGACACAATAAAGTAGTTCCAAGTTCTATCTCTATGGTTTGTTTCCTATTGATGTAGCCCTAAGCAGAGACTGTCGCAAATCACTTTCATGGAAAGGGTTTGCCAAGCTTCCAAAAAACTACGAGTTTCCTGACATCGCAGCACACATTTTTTCACCCAAGCTTGATGACACTTTCAGGTAATGATCAGTACCCAAATCCTCCTTGGCTCACCAAATCTCGTTCTTCTAGGTTAAACCATTCGTTGGCACTAACAGTTTTAATATTTAGGTTTCACTCTGTTTTCTCCTATATGGATACATGTAGTTGGAACTCTAAATCAAACACGGTTTGTGCTAGCTCTTTGAAACTTGACACAATAAAGTAGTTCAAAGTTCTATCTCTATGGTTTGTTTCCTATTGATGTAGCCCTAAGCAGAGACTGTCGCAAATCACTTTCATGGAAAGGGGTTGCCAAGCTTCCAAAAAACTACGAGTTTCCTGAAATCTCAGCACACATTTTTTCACCCAAGCTTGATGACACTTTCAGGTAATGATCAGTACCCCAATCCTCCTTGGCTCACCAAATTTCGTTCTTCTAGGTTAAACCGTTCGTTGGCAGTAACAGTTTTAATATTTAGGTTTTACTCTGTTTTCTCCTATATGGATACATGTAGTTGGAACTCTAAATCAAACACGGTTTGTGCTAGCTCTTTGAAACTTCACAAAATAAAGTAGTTCCAAGTTCTATCACTATGGTTTGTTTCCTATTGATGTAGCCCTAAGCAGAGACTGTCGCAAATCACTTTCATGGAAAGGGGTTGCCAAGCTTCCAAAAAACTACGAGTTTCCTGAAATCTCAGCACACATTTTTTCACCCAAGCTTGATGACACTTTCAGGTAATGATCAGTACCCCAATCCGACTTGGCATTCCAAATTTCGTTCTTCTAGGTGAAACCGTTCGTTGGCAGTAACAGTTTTAATTTTTAGGTTTCACTCTGTTTTCTCCTATATGGATACATGTAGTTGGAACTCTAAATCAAACACGGTTTGTGCTAGCTCTTTGAAACTTGACACAATAAAGTAGTTCCAAGTTCTATCTCTATGGTTTGTTTCCTATTGATGTAGCCCTAAGCAGAGACTGTCGCAAATCACTTTCATGGAAAGGGGTTGCCAAGCTTCCAAAAACCTACGAGTTTCCTGAAATCTCAGCACACATTTTTTCACCCAAGCTTGATGACACTTTCAGGTAATGATCAGTACCCCAATCCGACTTGGCATTCCAAATTTCGTTCCTCTAGGTTAAACCGTTCGTTGGCAGTAACAGTTTTAATTTTTAGGTTTCATTCTGTTTTCTCCTATATGGATACATGTAGTTGGAACTCTAAATCAAACACGGTTTGTGCTAGCTCTTTGAAACTTGACACAATAAAGTAGTTCCAAGTTCTATCTCTATGGTTTGTTTCCTATTGATGTAGCCCTAAGCAGAGACTGTCGCAAATCACTTTCATGGAAAGGGGTTGCCAAGCTTCCAAAAAACTACGAGTTTCCTGACATCGCAGCACACATTTTTTCACCCAAGCTTGATGACACTTTCAGGTAATGATCAGTACCCAAATCCTCCTTGGCTCACCAAATTTCGTTCTTCTAGGTTAAACCATTCGTTGGCACTAACAGTTTAAATATTTAGGTTTCACTCTGTTTTCTCCTATATGGATACATGTAGTTGGAACTCTAAATCAAACACGGTTTGTGCTAGCTCTTTGAAACTTGACACAATAAAGTAGTTCCAAGTTCTATCTCTATGGTTTGTTTCCTATTGATGTAGCCCTAAGCAGAGACTGTCGCAAATCACTTTCATGGAAAGTGGTTGCCAAGCTTCCAAAAAACTACGAGTTTCCTGACATCTCAGCACACATTTTTTCACCCAAGCTTGATGACACTTTCAGGTAATGATCAGTTCCCCAATCCTCCTTGGCTCACCAAATTTCGTTCTTCTAGGTTAAACCGTTCGTTGGCAGTAACAGTTTTAATATTTAGGTTTCACTCTGTTTTCTCCTATATGGATACATGTAGTTGGAACTCTAAATCAAACACGGTTTGTGCTAGCTCTTTGAAACTTGACACAATAAAGTAGTTCCAAGTTCTATCTCTATGGTTTGTTTCCTATTGATGTAGCCCTAAGCAGAGATTGTCGCAAATCACTTTCATGGAAAGGGGTTGCCAAGCTTCCAAAAAACTACGAGTTTCCTGAAATCTCAGCACACATTTTTTCACCCAAGCTTGATGACACTTTCAGGTAATGATCAGTAGCCCAATCCGACTTGGCATTCCAAATTTCGTTCTTCTAGGTTAAACCGTTCGTTGGCAGTAACAGTTTTAATTTTTAGGTTTCACTCTGTTTTCTCCTATATGGATACATGTAGTTGGAACTCTAAATCAAACACTGTTTGTGCTAGCTATTTGAAACTTGACACAATAAAGTAGTTCCAAGTTCTATCTCTATGGTTTGTTTCCTATTGATGTAGCCCTAAGCAGAGACTGTCGCAAATCACTTTCATGGAAAAGGGTTGCCAAGCTTCCAAAAAACTACGAGTTTCCTGAAATCTCAGCACACATTTTTTCACCCAAGCTTGATGACACTTTCAGGTAATGATCAGTACCCCAATCCTCCTTGGCTCACCAAATTTCGTTCTTCTAGGTTAAACCGTTCGTTGGCAGTAACAGTTTTAATATTTAGGTTTTACTCTGTTTTCTCCTATATGGATACATGTAGTTGGAACTCTAAATCAAACACGGTTTGTGCTAGCTCTTTGAAACTTGACACAATAAAGTAGTTCCAAGTTCTATCTCTATGGTTTGTTTCCTATTGATGTAGCCCTAAGCAGAGACTGTCGCAAATCACTTTCATGGAAAGGGGTTGCCAAGCTTCCAAAAAACTACGAGTTTCCTGAAATCTCAGCACACATTTTTTCACCCAAGCTTGATGACACTTTCAGGTAATGATCAGTAGCCCAATCCGACTTGGCATTCCAAATTTCGTTCCTCTAGGTTAAACCGTTCGTTAGCAGTAACAGTTTTAATTTTTAGGTTTCACTCTGTTTTCTCAAATATGGATACATGTAGTTGGAACTCTAAATCAAACACGGTTTGTGCTAGCACTTTGAAACTTGACACAATAAAGTAGTTTCAAGTTCTATCTCTATGGTTTGTTTCCTATTGATGTAGCCCTAAGCAGAGACTGTCGCAAATCACTTTCATGGAAAGGGGTTGCCAAGCTTCCAAAAAACTACGAGTTTCCTGAAATCTCAGCACACATTTTTTCACCCAAGCTTGATGACACTTTCAGGTAATGATCAGTACCCCAATCCGACTTGGCATTCCAAATTTCGTTCTTCTAGGTTAAACCGTTCGTTGGCAGTAACAGTTTTAATTTTTAGGTTTCACTCTGTTTTCTCAAATATGGATACATGTAGTTGGAACTCTAAAACAAACACGGTTTGTGCTAGCTCTTTGAAATTTGACACAATAAAGTAGTTCCATGTTCTATCTCTATGGTTTGTTTCCTATTGATGTAGCCCCAAGCAGAGACTGTCGCAAATCACTTTCATGGAAAGTGGTTGCCAAGCTTCCAAAAAACTACGAGTTTCCTGACATCTCAGCACACATTTTTTCACCCAAGCTTGATGACATTTTCAGGTAATGATCAGTACCCCAATCCTCCTTGGCTCACCAAATTTCGTTGTTCTAGGTTAAACCATTCGTTGGCACTATCAGTTTTAATATTTAGGTTTCACTCTGTTTTCTCCTATATGGATACATGTAGTTGGAACTCTAAATCAAACACGGTTTGTGCTAGCTCTTTGAAACTTGACACAATAAAGTAGTTCCAAGTTCTACCTCTATGGTTTGTTTCCTATTGATGTAGCCCTAAGCAGAGACTTTCGCAAATCACTTTCATGGAAAGGGGTTGCCAAGCTTCCAAAAAACTACGAGTTTCCTGAAATCTCAGCACACATTTTTTCACCCAAGCTTGATGACACTTTCAGGTAATGATCAGTAGCCCAATCCGACTTGGCATTCCAAATTTCGTTCTTCTAGGTTAAACCGTTCGTTGGCAGTAACAGTTTTAATTTTTAGGTTTCACTCTGTTTTCTCCTATATGGATACATGTAGTTGGAACTCTAAATCAAACACTGTTTGTGCTAGCTCTTTGAAACTTCACAAAATAAAGTAGTTCCAAGTTCTATCTCTATGGTTTGTTTCCTATTGATGTAGCCCTAAGCAGAGACTGTCGCAAATCACTTTCATGGAAAGGGGTTGCCAAGCTTCCAAGAAACTACGAGTTTCCTGAAATCTCAGCACACATTTTTTCAAACAAGCTTGATGACACTTTCAGGTAATGATCAGTACCCCAATCCGACTTGGCATTCCAAATTTCGTTCTTCTAGGTGAAACCGTTCGTTGGCAGTAACAGTTTTAATTTTTAGGTTTCACTCTGTTTTCTCCTATATGGATACATGTAGTTGGAACTCTAAATCAAACATGGTTTGTGCTAGCTCTTTGAAACTTGACACAATAAAGTAGTTCCAAGTTCTATCTCTATGGTTTGTTTCCTATTGATGTAGCCCTAAGCAGAGACTGTCGCAAATCACTTTCATGGAAAAGGGTTGCCAAGCTTCCAAAAATCTACGAGTTTCCTGAAATCTCAGCACACATTTTTTCACCCAAGCTTGATGACACTTTCAGGTAATGATCAGTAGCCCAATCCGACTTGGCATTCCAAATTTCGTTCCTCTAGGTTAAACCGTTCGTTAGCAGTAACAGTTTTAAATTTTAGGTTTCACTCTGTTTTCTCCTATATGGATACATGTAGTTGGAACTCTAAATCAAACAAGGTTTGTGCTAGCTCTTTGAAACTTGACACAATAAAGTAGTTTCAAGTTCTATCTCTATGGTTTGTTTCCTATTGATGTAGCCCTAAGCAGAGACTGTCGCAAATCACTTTCATGGAAAGGGGTTGCCAAGCTTCCAAAAAACTACGAGTTTCCTGAAATCTCAGCACACATTTTTTCACCCAAGCTTGATGACACTTTCAGGTAATGATCAGTACCCCAATCCGACTTGGCATTCCAAATTTCGTTCTTCTAGGTTAAACCGTTCGTTGGCAGTAACAGTTTTAATTATTAGGTTTCACTCTGTTTTCTCCTATATGGATACATGTAGTTGGAACTCTAAATCAAACACGGTTTGTGCTAGCTCTTTGAAACTTGACACAATAAGTAGTTCCAAGTTCTATCTCTATGGTTTGTTTCCTATTGATGTAGCCCTAAGCAGAGACTGTCGCAAATTACTTTCATGGAAAGGGGTTGCCAAGCTTCCAAAAAACTACGAGTTTCCTGACATCTCAGCACACATTTTTTCACCCAAGCTTGATGACACTTTCAGGTAATGATCAGTACCCAAATCCTCCTTGGCTCACCAAATTTCGTTCTTCTAGGTTAAACCATTCGTTGGCACTAACAGTTTAAATATTTAGGTTTCACTCTGTTTTCTCCTATATGGATACATGTAGTTGGAACTCTAAATCAAACACGGTTTGTGCTAGCTCTTTGAAACTTGACACAATAAAGTAGTTCCAAGTTCTATCTCTATGGTTTGTTTCCTATTGATGTAGCCCTAAGCAGAGACTGTCGCAAATCACTTTCATGGAAAGGGGTTGCCAAGCTTCCAAAAAACTACGAGTTTCCTGAAATCTCAGCACACATTTTTTCACCCAAGCTTGATGACACTTTCAGGTAATGATCAGTAGCCCAATCCGACTTGGCATTCCAAATTTCGTTCCTCTAGGTTAAACCGTTCGTTAGCAGTAACAGTTTTAATTTTTAGGTTTCACTCTGTTTTCTCCTATATGGATACATGTAGTTGGAACTCTAAATCAAACACGGTTTGTGCTAGCACTTTGAAACTTGACACAATAAAGTAGTTTCAAGTTCTATCTCTATGGTTTGTTTCCTATTGATGTAGCCCTAAGCAGAGACTGTCGCAAATCACTTTCATGGAAAGGGGTTGCCAAGCTTCCAAAAAACTACGAGTTTCCTGAAATCTCAGCACACATTTTTTCACCCAAGCTTGATGACACTTTCAGGTAATGATCAGTACCCCAGTCCGACTTGGCATTCCAAATTTCGTTCTTCTAGGTTAAACCGTTCGTTGGCAGTAACAGTTTTAATTTTTAGGTTTCACTCTGTTTTCTCAAATATGGATACATGTAGTTGGAACTCTAAAACAAACACGGTTTGTGCTAGCTCTTTGAAATTTGACACAATAAAGTAGTTCCATGTTCTATCTCTATGGTTTGTTTCCTATTGATGTAGCCCTAAGCAGAGACTGTCGCAAATCACTTTCATGGAAAGTGGTTGCCAAGCTTCCAAAAAACTACGAGTTTCCTGACATCTCAGCACACATTTTTTCACCCAAGCTTGATGACACTTTCAGGTAATGATCAGTACCCCAATCCTCCTTGGCTCACCAAATTTCGTTGTTCTAGGTTAAACCATTCGTTGGCACTATCAGTTTTAATATTTAGGTTTCACTCTGTTTTCTCCTATATGGATACATGTAGTTGGAACTCTAAATCAAACACGGTTTGTGCTAGCTCTTTGAAACTTGACACAATAAAGTAGTTCCAAGTTCTACCTCTATGGTTTGTTTCCTATTGATGTAGCCCTAAGCAGAGACTGTCGCAAATCACTTTCATGGAAAGGGGTTGCCAAGCTTCCAAAAAACTACGAGTTTCCTGAAATCTCAGCACACATTTTTTCACCCAAGCTTGATGACACTTTCAGGTAATGATCAGTAGCCCAATCCGACTTGGCATTCCAAATTTCGTTCTTCTAGGTTAAACCGTTCGTTGGCAGTAACAGTTTTAATTTTTAGGTTTCACTCTGTTTTCTCAAATATGGATACATGTAGTTGGAACTCTAAAACAAACACGGTTTGTGCTAGCTCTTTGAAATTTGACACAATAAAGTAGTTCCATGTTCTATCTCTATGGTTTGTTTCCTATTGATGTAGCCCTAAGCAGAGACTGTCACAAATCACTTTCATGGAAAGTGGTTGCCAAGCTTCCAAAAAACTACGAGTTTCCTGACATCTCAGCACACATTTTTTCACCCAAGCTTGATGACACTTTCAGGTAACGATCAGTACCCAAATCCTCCTTGGCTCACCAAATCTCGTTCTTCTAGGTTAAACCATTCATTGGCACTAACAGTTTTAATATTTAGGTTTCACTCTGTTTTCTCCTATATGGATACATGTAGTTGGAACTCTAAATCAAACACGGTTTGTGCTAGCTCTTTGAAACTTGACACAATAAAGTAGTTCCAAGTTCTATCTCTATGGTTTGTTTCCTATTGATGTAGCCCTAAGCAGAGACTGTCGCAAATCACTTTCATGGAAAGGGGTTGCCAAGCTTCCAAAAAACTACGAGTTTCCTGACATCTCAGCACACATTTTTTCACCCAAGCTTGATGACACTTTCAGGTAATGATCACTAGCCCAATCCGACTTGGCATTCCAAATTTCGTTCCTCTAGGTTAAACCGTTCGTTAGCAGTAACAGTTTTAATATTTAGGTTTCACTCTGTTTTCTCCTATATGGATACATGTAGTTGGAACTCTAAATCAAACACGGTTTGTGCTAGCTCTTTGAAACTTGACACAATAAAGTAGTTTCAAGTTCTATCTCTATGGTTTGTTTCCTATTGATGTAGCCCTAAGCAGAGACTGTCGCAAATCACTTTCATGGAAAGGGGTTGCCAAGCTTCCAAAAAACTACGAGTTTCCTGAAATCTCAGCACACATTTTTTCACCCAAGCTTGATGACACTTTCAGGTAATGATCAGTACCCCAATCCGACTTGGCATTCCAAATTTCGTTCTTCTAGGTTAAACCGTTCGTTGGCAGTAACAGTTTTAATTTTTAGGTTTCACTCTGTTTTCTCCTATATGGATACATGTAGTTGGAACTCTAAATCAAACACGGTTTGTGCTAGCTCTTTGAAACTTGACACAATAAAGTAGTTCCAAGTTCTATCTCTATGGTTTGTTTCCTATTGATGTAGCCCTAAGCAGAGACTGTCGCAAATCACTTTCATGGTAAGTGGTTGCCAAGCTTCCAAAAAACTACGAGTTTCCTGACATCTCAGCACACATTTTTTCACCCAAGCTTGATGAAACTTTCAGGTAATGATCAGTACCCAAATCCTCCTTGGCTCACCAAATTTCGTTCTTCTAGGTTAAACCATTCGTTGGCACTAACAGTTTTAATATTTAGGTTTCACTCTGTTTTCTCCTATATGGATACATGTAGTTGGAACTCTAAATCAAACACGGTTTGTGCTAGCTCTTTGAAACTTGACACAATAAAGTAGTTCCAAGTTCTATCTCTATGGTTTGTTTCCTATTGATGTAGCCCTAAGCAGAGACTGTCGCAAATCACTTTCATGGAAACGGGTTGCCAAGCTTCCAAAAAACTACGAGTTTCCTGAAATCTCAGCACACATTTTTTCACCCAAGCTTGATGACACTTTCAGGTAATGATCAGTACCCCAATCCGACTTGGCATTCCAAATTTCGTTCCTCTAGGTTAAACCGTTCGTTAGCAGTAACAGTTTTAATTTTTAGGTTTCACTCTGTTTTCTCCTATATGGATACATGTAGTTGGAACTCTAAATCAAACACGGTTTGTGCTAGCTCTTTGAAACTTGACACAATAAAGTAGTTTCAAGTTCTATCTCTATGGTTTGTTTCCTATTGATGTAGCCCTAAGCAGAGACTGTCGCAAATCACTTTCATGGAAAGTGGTTGCCAAGCTTCCAAAAAACTACGAGTTTCCTGAAATCTCAGCACACATTTTTTCACCCAAGCTTGATGACACTTTCAGGTAATGATCAGTACCCCAATCCGACTTGGCATTCCAAATTTCGTTCTTCTAGGTTAAACCGTTCGTTGGCAGTAACAGTTTTAATTTTTAGGTTTCACTCTGTTTTCTCCTATATGGATACATGTAGTTGGAACTCTAAATCAAACACGGTTTGTGCTAGCTCTTTGAAACTTGACACAATAAAGTAGTTCCAAGTTCTATCTCTATGGTTTGTTTCCTATTGATGTAGCCCTAAGCAGAGACTGTCGCAAATCACTTTCATGGAAAGGGGTTGCCAAGCTTCCAAAAAACTACGAGTTTCCTGACATCTCAGCACACATTTTTTCACCCAAGCTTGATGACACTTTCAGGTAATGATCAGTACCCCAATCCTCCTTGGCTCACCAAATTTCGTTCTTCTAGGTTAAACCATTCGTTGGCACTATCAGTTTTAATATTTAGGTTTCACTCTATTTTCTCCTATATGGATACATGTAGTTGGAACTCTAAATCAAACACGGTTTGTGCTAGCTCTTTGAAACTTGACACAATAAAGTAGTTCCAAGTTCTATCTCTATGGTTTGTTTCCTATTGATGTAGCCCTAAGCAGAGACTGTCGCAAATCACTTTCATGGAAAGGGGTTGCCAAGCTTCCAAAAAACTACGAGTTTCCTGAAATCTCAGCACACATTTTTTCACCCAAGCTTGATGACACTTTCAGGTAATGATCAGTAGCCCAATCCGACTTGGCATTCCAAATTTCGTTCTTCTAGGTTAAACCGTTCGTTGGCAGTAACAGTTTTAATTTTTAGGTTTCACTCTGTTTTCTCCTATATGGATACATGTAGTTGGAACTCTAAATCAAACACTGTTTGTGCTAGCTCTTTGAAACTTCACAAAATAAAGTAGTTCCAAGTTCTATCTCTATGGTTTGTTTCCTATTGATGTAGCCCTAAGCAGAGACTGTCGCAAATCACTTTCATGGAAAGGGGTTGCCAAGCTTCCAAAAAACTACGAGTTTCCTGAAATCTCAGCACACATTTTTTCAAACAAGCTTGATGCACTTTCAGGTAATGATCAGTACCCCAATCCGACTTGGCATTCCAAATTTCGTTTTTCTAGGTGAAATCGTTCGTTGGCAGTAACAGTTTTAATTTTTAGGTTTCACTCTGTTTTCTCCTATATGGATACATGTAGTTGGAACTCTAAATCAAACACGGTTTGTGCTAGCTCTTTGAAACTTGACACAATAAAGTAGTTCCAAGTTCTATCTCTATGGTTTGTTTCCTATTGATGTAGACCTAAGCAGAGACTGTCCCAAATCACTTTCATGGAAAAGGGTTGCCAAGCTTCCAAAAAACTACGAGTTTCCTGAAATCTCAGCACACATTTTTTCACCCAAGCTTGATGACACTTTCAGGTAATGATCAGTACCCCAATCCTCCTTGGCTCACCAAATTTCGTTCTTCTAGGTTAAACCGTTCGTTGGCAGTAACAGTTTTAATATTTAGGTTTTACTCTGTTTTCTCCTATATGGATACATGTAGTTGGAACTCTAAATCAAACACGGTTTGTGCTAGCTCTTTGAAACTTGACACAATAAAGTAGTTCCAAGTTCTATCTCTATGGTTTGTTTCCTATTGATGTAGCCCTAAGCAGAGACTGTGGCAAATAACTTTCATGGAAAGGGGTTGCCAAGCTTCCAAAAAACTACGAGTTTCCTGACATCTCAGCACACATTTTTTCACCCAAGCTTGATGACACTTTCAGGTAATGATCAGTACCCAAATCCTCCTTGGCTCACCAAATTTCGTTCTTCTAGGTTAAACCATTCGTTGGCACTAACAGTTTTAATATTTAGGTTTCACTCTGTTTTCTCCTATATGGATACATGTAGTTGGAACTCTAAATCAAGCACGGTTTGTGCTAGCTCTTTGAAACTTGACACAATAAAGTAGTTCCAAGTTCTATCTCTATGGTTTGTTTCCTATTGATGTAGCCCTAAGCAGAGACTGTCGCAAATCACTTTCATGGAAAGGGGTTGCCAAGCTTCCAAAAAACTACGAGTTTCCTGAAATCTCAGCAGACATTTTTTCACCCAAGCTTGATGACACTTTCAGGTAATGATCAGTACCCCAATCCGACTTGGCATTCCAAATTTCGTTCTTCTAGGTTAAACCGTTCGTTGGCAGTAACAGTTTTAATTTTTAGGTTTCACTCTGTTTTCTCCTATATGGATACATGTAGTTGGAACTCTGAATCAAACACGGTTTGTGCTAGCTCTTTGAAATTTGACACAATAAAGTAGTTCCATGTTCTATCTCTATGGTTTGTTTCCTATTGATGTAGCCCTAAGCAGAGACTGTCGCAAATCACTTTCATGGAAAGTGGTTGCCAAGCTTCCAAAAAACTACGAGTTTCCTGACATCTCAGCACACATTTTTTCACCCAAGCTTGATGACACTTTCAGGTAATGATCAGTACCCAAATCCTCCTTGGCTCACATAATTTCGTTATTCTAGGTTAAACCATTCGTTGGCACTAACAGTTTTAATTTTTACGTTTCACTCTGTTTTCTCCTATATGGATACATGTAGTTGGAACTCTAAATCAAACACGGTTTGTGCTAGCTCTTTGAAACTTGACACAATAAAGTAGTTCCAAGTTCTATCTCTATGGTTTGTTTCCTATTGATGTAGCCCTAAGCAGAGACTGTCGCAAATCACTTTCATGGAAAGGGGTTGCCAAGCTTCTAAAAAACTTCGAGTTTCCTGAAATCTCATCACACATTTTTTCACCAAAGCTTGATGACACTTTCAGGTAATGATCAGTAGCCCAATCCGACTTGGCATTCCAAATTTCGTTCCTCTAGGTTAAACCGTTCGTTAGCAGTAACAGTTTTAATTTTTAGGTTTCACTCTGTTTTCTCCTATATGGATACATGTAGTTGGAACTCTAAATCAAACACGGTTTGTGCTAGCTCTTTGAAATTTGACACAATAAAGTAGTTCCAAGTTCTATCTCTATGGTTTGTTTCCTATTGATGTAGCCCTAAGCAGAGACTGTCGCAAATCACTTTCATGGAAAGTGGTTGCCAAGATTCCAAAAAACTACGAGTTTCCTGAAATCTCAGCACACATTTTTTCACCCAAGCTTGATGACACTTTCAGGTAATGATCAGTACCCCAATCCTCCTTGGCTCACCAAATTTCGTTCTTCTAGGTTAAACCGTTCATTGGCAGTAACAGTTTTAATTTTTAGGTTTTACTCTGTTTTCTCCTATATGGATACATGTAGTTGGAACTCTAAATCAAACACGGTTTGTGCTAGCTCTTTGAAACTTGACACAATAAATAGTTCCAAGTTCTATCTCTATGGTTTGTTTCCTATTGATGTAGCCCTAAGCAGAGATTGTCGCAAATCACTTTCATGGAAAGGGGTTGCCAAACTTCCAAAAAACTACGAGTTTCCTGAAATCTCAGCACACATTTTTTCACCCAAGCTTGATGACACTTTCAGGTAATGATCAGTACCCCAATCCGACTTGGCATTCCAAATTTCATTCTTCTAGGACAGACCATTCGTTGGCAGTAACAGTTTTAATTTTTAGGTTTCACTCTGTTTTCTCCTATATGGATACATGTAGTTGGAACTCTAAATCAAACACGGTTTGTGCTAGCTCTTTGAAACTTGACACAATAAAGTAGTTCCAAGTTCTATCTCTATGGTTTGTTTCCTATTGATGTAGCCCTAAGCAGAGACTGTCGCAAATCACTTTCATGGAAAGGGGTTGCCAAGCTTCCAAAAAACTACGAGTTTCCTGAAATCTCAGCACAAATTTTTTCACCCAAGCTTGATGACACTTTCAGGTAATGATCAGTAGCCCAATCCGACTTGGCATTCCAAATTTCGTTCTTCTAGGTTAAACCGTTCGTTGGCAGTAACAGTTTTAATTTTTAGGTTTTACTGTTTTCTCCTATATGGATACATGTAGTTGGAACTCTAAATCAAACACGGTTTGTGCTAGCTCTTTGAAACTTGACACAATAAAGTAGTTCCAAGTTCTATCTCTATGGTTTGTTTCCTATTGATGTAGACCTAAGCAGAGATTGTCGCAAATCACTTTCATGGAAAGGGGTTGCCAAGCTTCCAAAAAACTACGAGTTTGCTGAAATCTCAGCACACATTTTTTCACCCAAGCTTGATGACACTTTCAGGTAATGATCAGTACCCCAATCCGACTTGGCATTCCAAATTTCATTCTTCTAGGACAGACCGTTCGTTGGCAGTAACAGTTTTAATTTTTAGGTTTCACTCTGTTTTCTCCTATATGGATACATGTAGTTGGAACTCTAAATCAAACACGGTTTGTGCTAGCTCTTTGAAACTTGACACAATAAAGTAGTTCCAAGTTCTATCTCTATGGTTTGTTTCCTATTGATGTAGCCCTAAGCAGAGACTGTCGCAAATCACTTTCATGGAAAGGGGTTGCCAAGCTTCCAAAAAACTACGAGTTTCCTGACATCTCAGCACACATTTTTTCACCCAAGCTTGATGACACTTTCAGGTAATGATCAGTACCCCAATCCTCCTTGGCTCACCAAATTTCGTTCTTCTAGGTTAAACCATTCGTTGGCACTATCAGTTTTAATATTTAGGTTTCACTCTATTTTCTCCTATAGGGATACATGTAGTTGGAACTCTAAATCAAACACGGTTTGTGCTAGCTCTTTGAAACTTGACACAATAAAGTAGTTCCAAGTTCTATCTCTATGGTTTGTTTCCTATTGATGTAGCCCTAAGCAGAGACTGTCGCAAATCACTTTCATGGAAAGGGGTTGCCAAGCTTCCAAAAAACTACGAGTTTCCTGAAATCTCAGCACACATTTTTTCACCCAAGCTTGATGACACTTTCAGGTAATGATCAGTAGCCCAATCCGACTTGGCATTCCAAATTTCGTTCTTCTAGGTTAAACCGTTCGTTGGCAGTAACAGTTTTAATTTTTAGGTTTCACTCTGTTTTCTCCTATATGGATACATGTAGTTGGAACTCTAAATCAAACACGGTTTGTGCTAGCTCTTTGAAACTTGACACAATAAAGTAGTTCCAAGTTCTATCTCTATGGTTTGTTTCCTATTGATGTAGCCCTAAGCAGAGACTGTCGCAAATCACTTTCATGGTAAGTGGTTGCCAAGCTTCCAAAAAACTACGAGTTTCCTGACATCTCAGCACACATTTTTTCACCCAAGCTTGATGAAACTTTCAGGTAATGATCAGTACCCAAATCCTCCTTGGCTCACCAAATTTCGTTCTTCTAGGTTAAACCATTCGTTGGCACTAACAGTTTTAATATTTAGGTTTCACTCTGTTTTCTC
Organism: Spermophilus citellus; assembly: GCF_964194105.1. Lineage (NCBI taxonomy): Eukaryota > Metazoa > Chordata > Mammalia > Rodentia > Sciuridae > Spermophilus > Spermophilus citellus. The sequence goes on from NC_138187.1 coordinate 55,105,530, forward strand.
CTATATGGATACATGTAGTTGGAACTCTAAATCAAACACGGTTTGTGCTAGCTCTTTGAAACTTGACACAATAAAGTAGTTCCAAGTTCTATCTCTATGGTTTGTTTCCTATTGATGTAGCCCTAAGCAGAGACTGTCGCAAATCACTTTCATGGAAACGGGTTGCCAAGCTTCCAAAAAACTACGAGTTTCCTGAAATCTCAGCACACATTTTTTCACCCAAGCTTGATGACACTTTCAGGTAATGATCAGTACCCCAATCCGACTTGGCATTCCAAATTTCGTTCCTCTAGGTTAAACCGTTCGTTAGCAGTAACAGTTTTAATTTTTAGGTTTCACTCTGTTTTCTCCTATATGGATACATGTAGTTGGAACTCTAAATCAAACACGGTTTGTGCTAGCTCTTTGAAACTTGACACAATAAAGTAGTTTCAAGTTCTATCTCTATGGTTTGTTTCCTATTGATGTAGCCCTAAGCAGAGACTGTCGCAAATCACTTTCATGGAAAGTGGTTGCCAAGCTTCCAAAAAACTACGAGTTTCCTGAAATCTCAGCACACATTTTTTCACCCAAGCTTGATGACACTTTCAGGTAATGATCAGTACCCCAATCCGACTTGGCATTCCAAATTTCGTTTTTCTAGGTGAAATCGTTCGTTGGCAGTAACAGTTTTAATTTTTAGGTTTCACTCTGTTTTCTCCTATATGGATACATGTAGTTGGAACTCTAAATCAAACACGGTTTGTGCTAGCTCTTTGAAACTTGACACAATAAAGTAGTTCCAAGTTCTATCTCTATGGTTTGTTTCCTATTGATGTAGACCTAAGCAGAGACTGTCCCAAATCACTTTCATGGAAAAGGGTTGCCAAGCTTCCAAAAAACTACGAGTTTCCTGAAATCTCAGCACACATTTTTTCACCCAAGCTTGATGACACTTTCAGGTAATGATCAGTACCCCAATCCTCCTTGGCTCACCAAATTTCGTTCTTCTAGGTTAAACCGTTCGTTGGCAGTAACAGTTTTAATATTTAGGTTTTACTCTGTTTTCTCCTATATGGATACATGTAGTTGGAACTCTAAATCAAACACGGTTTGTGCTAGCTCTTTGAAACTTGACACAATAAAGTAGTTCCAAGTTCTATCTCTATGGTTTGTTTCCTATTGATGTAGCCCTAAGCAGAGACTGTCGCAAATAACTTTCATGGAAAGGGGTTGCCAAGCTTCCAAAAAACTACGAGTTTCCTGACATCTCAGCACACATTTTTTCACCCAAGCTTGATGACACTTTCAGGTAATGATCAGTACCCAAATCCTCCTTGGCTCACCAAATTTCGTTCTTCTAGGTTAAACCATTCGTTGGCACTAACAGTTTTAATATTTAGGTTTCACTCTGTTTTCTCCTATATGGATACATGTAGTTGGAACTCTAAATCAAGCACGGTTTGTGCTAGCTCTTTGAAACTTGACACAATAAAGTAGTTCCAAGTTCTATCTCTATGGTTTGTTTCCTATTGATGTAGCCCTAAGCAGAGACTGTCGCAAATCACTTTCATGGAAAGGGGTTGCCAAGCTTCCAAAAAACTACGAGTTTCCTGAAATCTCAGCAGACATTTTTTCACCCAAGCTTGATGACACTTTCAGGTAATGATCAGTACCCCAATCCGACTTGGCATTCCAAATTTCGTTCCTCTAGGTTAAACCGTTCGTTAGCAGTAACAGTTTTAATTTTTAGGTTTCACTCTGTTTTCTCCTATATGGATACATGTAGTTGGAACTCTAAATCAAACACGGTTTGTGCTAGCACTTTGAAACTTGACACAATATAGTAGTTTCAAGTTCTATCTCTATGGTTTGTTTCCTATTGATGTATCCCTAAGCAGAGACTGTCGCAAATCACTTTCATGGAAAGGGGTTGCCAAGCTTCCAAAAAACTACGAGTTTCCTGAAATCTCAGCACACATTTTTTCACCCAAGCTTGATGACACTTTCAGGTAATGATCAGTACCCCAATCCGACTTGGCATTCCAAATTTCGTTCTTCTAGGTTAAACCGTTCGTTGGCAGTAACAGTTTTAATTTTTAGGTTTCACTCTGTTTTCTCCTATATGGATACATGTAGTTGGAACTCTGAATCAAACACGGTTTGTGCTAGCTCTTTGAAATTTGACACAATAAAGTAGTTCCATGTTCTATCTCTATGGTTTGTTTCCTATTGATGTAGCCCTAAGCAGAGACTGTCGCAAATCACTTTCATGGAAAGTGGTTGCCAAGCTTCCAAAAAACTACGAGTTTCCTGACATCTCAGCACACATTTTTTCACCCAAGCTTGATGACACTTTCAGGTAATGATCAGTACCCAAATCCTCCTTGGCTCACATAATTTCGTTATTCTAGGTTAAACCATTCGTTGGCACTAACAGTTTTAATATTTAGGTTTCACTCTGTTTTCTCCTATATGGATACATGTAGTTGGAACTCTAAATCAAACACGGTTTGTGCTAGCTCTTTGAAACTTGACACAATAAAGTAGTTCCAAGTTCTATCTCTATGGTTTGTTTCCTATTGATGTAGCCCTAAGCAGAGACTGTCGCAAATCACTTTCATGGAAAGGGGTTGCCAAGCTTCTAAAAAACTTCGAGTTTCCTGAAATCTCATCACACATTTTTTCACCAAAGCTTGATGACACTTTCAGGTAATGATCAGTAGCCCAATCCGACTTGGCATTCCAAATTTCGTTCCTCTAGGTTAAACCGTTCGTTAGCAGTAACAGTTTTAATTTTTAGGTTTCACTCTGTTTTCTCCTATATGGATACATGTAGTTGGAACTCTAAATCAAACACGGTTTGTGCTAGCTCTTTGAAATTTGACACAATAAAGTAGTTCCAAGTTCTATCTCTATGGTTTGTTTCCTATTGATGTAGCCCTAAGCAGAGACTGTCGCAAATCACTTTCATGGAAAGGGGTTGCCAAGATTCCAAAAAACTACGAGTTTCCTGAAATCTCAGCACACATTTTTTCACCCAAGCTTGATGACACTTTCAGGTAATGATCAGTACCCCAATCCTCCTTGGCTCACCAAATTTCGTTCTTCTAGGTTAAACCGTTCATTGGCAGTAACAGTTTTAATTTTTAGGTTTTACTCTGTTTTCTCCTATATGGATACATGTAGTTGGAACTCTAAATCAAACACGGTTTGTGCTAGCTCTTTGAAACTTGACACAATAAATAGTTCCAAGTTCTATCTCTATGGTTTGTTTCCTATTGATGTAGCCCTAAGCAGAGATTGTCGCAAATCACTTTCATGGAAAGGGGTTGCCAAGCTTCCAAAAAACTACGAGTTTCCTGAAATCTCAGCACACATTTTTTCACCCAAGCTTGATGACACTTTCAGGTAATGATCAGTACCCCAATCCGACTTGGCATTCCAAATTTCATTCTTCTAGGACAGACCATTCGTTGGCAGTAACAGTTTTAATTTTTAGGTTTCACTCTGTTTTCTCCTATATGGATACATGTAGTTGGAACTCTAAATCAAACACGGTTTGTGCTAGCTCTTTGAAACTTGACACAATAAAGTAGTTCCAAGTTCTATCTCTATGGTTTGTTTCCTATTGATGTAGCCCTAAGCAGAGACTGTCGCAAATCACTTTCATGGAAAGGGGTTGCCAAGCTTCCAAAAAACTACGAGTTTCCTGAAATCTCAGCACAAATTTTTTCACCCAAGCTTGATGACACTTTCAGGTAATGATCAGTAGCCCAATCCGACTTGGCATTCCAAATTTCGTTCTTCTAGGTTAAACCGTTCGTTGGCAGTAACAGTTTTAATTTTTAGGTTTTACTGTTTTCTCCTATATGGATACATGTAGTTGGAACTCTAAATCAAACACGGTTTGTGCTAGCTCTTTGAAACTTGACACAATAAAGTAGTTCCAAGTTCTATCTCTATGGTTTGTTTCCTATTGATGTAGACCTAAGCAGAGATTGTCGCAAATCACTTTCATGGAAAGGGGTTGCCAAGCTTCCAAAAAACTACGAGTTTGCTGAAATCTCAGCACACATTTTTTCACCCAAGCTTGATGACACTTTCAGGTAATGATCAGTACCCCAATCCGACTTGGCATTCCAAATTTCATTCTTCTAGGACAGACCGTTCGTTGGCAGTAACAGTTTTAATTTTTAGGTTTCACTCTGTTTTCTCCTATATGGATACATGTAGTTGGAACTCTAAATCAAACACGGTTTGTGCTAGCTCTTTGAAACTTGACACAATAAAGTAGTTCCAAGTTCTATCTCTATGGTTTGTTTCCTATTGATGTAGCCCTAAGCAGAGACTGTCGCAAATCACTTTCATGGAAAGGGGTTGCCAAGCTTCCAAAAAACTACGAGTTTCCTGACATCTCAGCACACATTTTTTCACCCAAGCTTGATGACACTTTCAGGTAATGATCAGTACCCCAATCCTCCTTGGCTCACCAAATTTCGTTCTTCTAGGTTAAACCATTCGTTGGCACTATCAGTTTTAATATTTAGGTTTCACTCTATTTTCTCCTATAGGGATACATGTAGTTGGAACTCTAAATCAAACACGGTTTGTGCTAGCTCTTTGAAACTTGACACAATAAAGTAGTTCCAAGTTCTATCTCTATGGTTTGTTTCCTATTGATGTAGCCCTAAGCAGAGACTGTCGCAAATCACTTTCATGGAAAGGGGTTGCCAAGCTTCCAAAAAACTACGAGTTTCCTGAAATCTCAGCACACATTTTTTCACCCAAGCTTGATGACACTTTCAGGTAATGATCAGTAGCCCAATCCGACTTGGCATTCCAAATTTCGTTCTTCTAGGTTAAACCGTTCGTTGGCAGTAACAGTTTTAATTTTTAGGTTTCACTCTGTTTTCTCCTATATGGATACATGTAGTTGGAACTCTAAATCAAACACTGTTTGTGCTAGCTCTTTGAAACTTCACAAAATAAAGTAGTTCCAAGTTCTATCTCTATGGTTTGTTTCCTATTGATGTAGCCCTAAGCAGAGACTGTCGCAAATCACTTTCATGGAAAGGGGTTGCCAAGCTTCCAAAAAACTACGAGTTTCCTGAAATCTCAGCACACATTTTTTCAAACAAGCTTGATGACACTTTCAGGTAATGATCAGTACCCCAATCCGACTTGGCATTCCAAATTTCGTTTTTCTAGGTGAAACCGTTCGTTGGCAGTAACAGTTTTAATTTTTAGGTTTCACTCTGTTTTCTCCTATATGGATACATGTAGTTGGAACTCTAAATCAAACACGGTTTGTGCTAGCTCTTTGAAACTTGACACAATAAAGTAGTTCCAAGTTCTATCTCTATGGTTTGTTTCCTATTGATGTAGACCTAAGCAGAGACTGTCCCAAATCACTTTCATGGAAAAGGGTTGCCAAGCTTCCAAAAAACTACGAGTTTCCTGAAATCTCAGCACACATTTTTTCACCCAAGCTTGATGACACTTTCAGGTAATGATCAGTACCCCAATCCTCCTTGGCTCACCAAATTTCGTTCTTCTAGGTTAAACCGTTCGTTGGCAGTAACAGTTTTAATATTTAGGTTTTACTCTGTTTTCTCCTATATGGATACATGTAGTTGGAACTCTAAATCAAACACGGTTTGTGCTAGCTCTTTGAAACTTGACACAATAAAGTAGTTCCAAGTTCTGTCTCTATGGTTTGTTTCCTATTGATGTAGCCCTAAGCAGAGACTGTCGCAAATCACTTTCATGGAAAGGGGTTGCCAAGCTTCCAAAAAATTACGAGTTTCCTGACATCTCAGCACACATTTTTTCACCCAAGCTTGATGACACTTTCAGGTAATGATCAGTACCCAAATCCTCCTTGGCTCACCAAATTTCGTTCTTCTAGGTTAAACCATTCGTTGGCACTAACAGTTTTAATATTTAGGTTTCACTCTGTTTTCTCCTATATGGATACATGTAGTTGGAACTCTAAATCAAGCACGGTTTGTGCTAGCTCTTTGAAACTTGACACAATAAAGTAGTTCCAAGTTCTATCTCTATGGTTTGTTTCCTATTGATGTAGCCCTAAGCAGAGACTGTCGCAAATCACTTTCATGGAAAGGGGTTGCCAAGCTTCCAAAAAACTACGAGTTTCCTGAAATCTCAGCAGACATTTTTTCACCCAAGCTTGATGACACTTTCAGGTAATGATCAGTACCCCAATCCGACTTGGCATTCCAAATTTCGTTCCTCTAGGTTAAACCGTTCGTTAGCAGTAACAGTTTTAATTTTTAGGTTTCACTCTGTTTTCTCCTATATGGATACATGTAGTTGGAACTCTAAATCAAACACGGTTTGTGCTAGCACTTTGAAACTTGACACAATATAGTAGTTTCAAGTTCTATCTCTATGGTTTGTTTCCTATTGATGTATCCCTAAGCAGAGACTGTCGCAAATCACTTTCATGGAAAGGGGTTGCCAAGCTTCCAAAAAACTACGAGTTTCCTGAAATCTCAGCACACATTTTTTCACCCAAGCTTGGTGACACTTTCAGGTAATGATCAGTACCCCAATCCGACTTGGCATTCCAAATTTCGTTCTTCTAGGTTAAACCGTTCGTTGGCAGTAACAGTTTTAATTTTTAGGTTTCACTCTGTTTTCTCCTATATGGATACATGTAGTTGGAACTCTGAATCAAACACGGTTTGTGCTAGCTCTTTGAAATTTGACACAATAAAGTAGTTCCATGTTCTATCTCTATGGTTTGTTTCCTATTGATGTAGCCCTAAGCAGAGACTGTCGCAAATCACTTTCATGGAAAGTGGTTGCCAAGCTTCCAAAAAACTACGAGTTTCCTGACATCTCAGCACACATTTTTTCACCCAAGCTTGATGACACTTTCAGGTAATGATCAGTACCCAAATCCTCCTTGGCTCACATAATTTCGTTATTCTAGGTTAAACCATTCGTTGGCACTAACAGTTTTAATATTTAGGTTTCACTCTGTTTTCTCCTATATGGATACATGTAGTTGGAACTCTAAATCAAACACGGTTTGTGCTAGCTCTTTGAAACTTGACACAATAAAGTAGTTCCAAGTTCTATCTCTATGGTTTGTTTCCTATTGATGTAGCCCTAAGCAGAGACTGTCGCAAATCACTTTCATGGAAAGGGGTTGCCAAGCTTCTAAAAAACTTCGAGTTTCCTGAAATCTCATCACACATTTTTTCACCAAAGCTTGATGACACTTTCAGGTAATGATCAGTAGCCCAATCCGACTTGGCATTCCAAATTTCGTTCCTCTAGGTTAAACCGTTCGTTAGCAGTAACAGTTTTAATTTTTAGGTTTCACTCTGTTTTCTCCTATATGGATACATGTAGTTGGAACTCTAAATCAAACACGGTTTGTGCTAGCTCTTTGAAATTTGACACAATAAAGTAGTTCCAAGTTCTATCTCTATGGTTTGTTTCCTATTGATGTAGCCCTAAGCAGAGACTGTCGCAAATCACTTTCATGGAAAGTGGTTGCCAAGATTCCAAAAAACTACGAGTTTCCTGAAATCTCAGCACACATTTTTTCACCCAAGCTTGATGACACTTTCAGGTAATGATCAGTACCCCAATCCTCCTTGGCTCACCAAATTTCGTTCTTCTAGGTTAAACCGTTCATTGGCAGTAACAGTTTTAATTTTTAGGTTTTACTCTGTTTTCTCCTATATGGATACATGTAGTTGGAACTCTAAATCAAACACGGTTTGTGCTAGCTCTTTGAAACTTGACACAATAAATAGTTCCAAGTTCTATCTCTATGGTTTGTTTCCTATTGATGTAGCCCTAAGCAGAGATTGTCGCAAATCACTTTCATGGAAATGGGTTGCCAAGCTTCCAAAAAACTACGAGTTTCCTGAAATCTCAGCACACATTTTTTCACCCAAGCTTGATGACACTTTCAGGTAATGATCAGTACCCCAATCCGACTTGGCATTCCAAATTTCATTCTTCTAGGACAGACCATTCGTTGGCACTAACAGTTTTAATTTTTAGGTTTCACTCTGTTTTCTCCTATATGGATACATGTAGTTGGAACTCTAAATCAAACACGGTTTGTGCTAGCTCTTTGAAACTTGACACAATAAAGTAGTTCCAAGTTCTATCTCTATGGTTTGTTTCCTATTGATGTAGCCCTAAGCAGAGACTGTCGCAAATCACTTTCATGGAAAGGGGTTGCCAAGCTTCCAAAAAACTACGAGTTTCCTGAAATCTCAGCACACATTTTTTCACCCAAGCTTGATGACACTTTCAGGTAATGATCAGTAGCCCAATCCGACTTGGCATTCCAAATTTCGTTCTTCTAGGTTAAACCGTTCGTTGGCAGTAACAGTTTTAATTTTTAGGTTTTACTGTTTTCTCCTATATGGATACATGTAGTTGGAACTCTAAATCAAACACGGTTTGTGCTAGCTCTTTGAAACTTGACACAATAAAGTAGTTCCAAGTTCTATCTCTATGGTTTGTTTCCTATTGATGTAGACCTAAGCAGAGACTGTCCCAAATCACTTTCATGGAAAGGGGTTGCCAAGCTTCCAAAAAACTACGAGTTTCCTGAAATCTCAGCACACATTTTTTCACCCAAGCTTGATGACACTTTCAGGTAATGATCAGTACCCCAATCCTCCTTGGCTCACCAAATTTCGTTCTTCTAGGTTAAACCATTCCTTGGCACTAACAGTTTTAATATTTAGGTTTCACTCTGTTTTCTCCTATATGGATACATGTAGTTGGAACTCTAAATCAAGCACGGTTTGTGCTAGCTCTTTGAAACTTGACACAATAAAGTAGTTCCAAGTTCTATCTCTATGGTTTGTTTCCTATTGATGTAGCCCTAAGCAGAGACTGTCGCAAATCACTTTCATGGAAAGGGGTTGCCAAGCTTCCAAAAAACTACGAGTTTCCTGAAATCTCAGCACACATTTTTTCACCCAAGCTTGATGACACTTTCAGGTAATGATCAGTAGCCCAATCCGACTTGGCATTCCAAATTTCGTTCCTCTAGGTTAAACCGTTCGTTAGCAGTAACAGTTTTAATTTTTAGGTTTCACTCTGTTTTCTCCTATATGGATACATGTAGTTGGAACTCTAAATCAAACACGGTTTGTGCTAGCACTTTGAAACTTGACACAATATAGTAGTTTCAAGTTCTATCTCTATGGTTTGTTTCCTATTGATGTATCCCTAAGCAGAGACTGTCGCAAATCACTTTCATGGAAAGGGGTTGCCAAGCTTCCAAAAAACTACGAGTTTCCTGAAATCTCAGCACACATTTTTTCACCCAAGCTTGATGACACTTTCAGGTAATGATCAGTACCCCAATCCGACTTGGCATTCCAAATTTCGTTCTTCTAGGTTAAACCGTTCGTTGGCAGTAACAGTTTTAATTTTTAGGTTTCACTCTGTTTTCTCCTATATGGATACATGTAGTTGGAACTCTAAATCAAACACGGTTTGTGCTAGCTCTTTGAAATTTGACACAATAAAGTAGTTCCATGTTCTATCTCTATGGTTTGTTTCCTATTGATGTAGCCCTAAGCAGAGACTGTCGCAAATCACTTTCATGGAAAGTGGTTGCCAAGCTTCCAAAAAACTACGAGTTTCCTGACATCTCAGCACACATTTTTTCACCCAAGCTTGATGACACTTTCAGGTAATGATCAGTACCCAAATCCTCCTTGGCTCACATAATTTCGTTCTTCTAGGTTAAACCATTCGTTGGCACTAACAGTTTTAATATTTAGGTTTCACTCTCTTTTCTCCTATATGGATACATGTAGTTGGAACTCTAAATCAAACACGGTTTGTGCTAGCTCTTTGAAACTTGACACAATAAAGTAGTTCCAAGTTCTATCTCTATGGTTTGTTTCCTATTGATGTAGCCCTAAGCAGAGACTGTCGCAAATCACTTTCATGGAAAGGGGTTGCCAAGCTTCTAAAAAACTACGAGTTTCCTGAAATCTCATCACACATTTTTTCACCAAAGCTTGATGACACTTTCAGGTAATGATCAGTAGCCCAATCCGACTTGGCATTCCAAATTTCGTTCCTCTAGGTTAAACCGTTCGTTAGCAGTAACAGTTTTAATTTTTAGGTTTCACTCTGTTTTCTCCTATATGGATACATGTAGTTGGAACTCTAAATCAAACACGGTTTGTGCTAGCTCTTTGAAATTTGACACAATAAAGTAGTTCCAAGTTCTATCTCTATGGTTTGTTTCCTATTGATGTAGCCCTAAGCAGAGACTGTCGCAAATCACTTTCATGGAAAGTGGTTGCCAAGATTCCAAAAAACTACGAGTTTCCTGAAATCTCAGCACACATTTTTTCACCCAAGCTTGATGACACTTTCAGGTAATGATCAGTACCCCAATCCTCCTTGGCTCACCAAATTTCGTTCTTCTAGGTTAAACCGTTCATTGGCAGTAACAGTTTTAATTTTTAGGTTTTACTCTGTTTTCTCCTATATGGATACATGTAGTTGGAACTCTAAATCAAACACGGTTTGTGCTAGCTCTTTGAAACTTGACACAATAAATAGTTCCAAGTTCTATCTCTATGGTTTGTTTCCTATTGATGTAGCCCTAAGCAGAGATTGTCGCAAATCACTTTCATGGAAAGGGGTTGCCAAGCTTCCAAAAAACTACGAGTTTCCTGAAATCTCAGCACACATTTTTTCACCCAAGCTTGATGACACTTTCAGGTAATGATCAGTACCCCAATCCGACTTGGCATTCCAAATTTCATTCTTCTAGGACAGACCATTCGTTGGCAGTAACAGTTTTAATTTTTAGGTTTCACTCTGTTTTCTCCTATATGGATACATGTAGTTGGAACTCTAAATCAAACACGGTTTGTGCTATCTCTTTGAAACTTGACACAATAAAGTAGTTCCAAGTTCTATCTCTATGGTTTGTTTCCTATTGATGTAGCCCTAAGCAGAGACTGTCGCAAATCACTTTCATGGAAAGGGGTTGCCAAGCTTCCAAAAAACTACGAGTTTCCTGAAATCTCAGCACACATTTTTTCACCCAAGCTTGATGACACTTTCAGGTAATGATCAGTAGCCCAATCCGACTTGGCATTCCAAATTTCGTTCCTCTAGGTTAAACCGTTCGTTAGCAGTAACAGTTTTAATTTTTAGGTTTCACTCTGTTTTCTCCTATATGGATACATGTAGTTGGAACTCTAAATCAAACACGGTTTGTGCTAGCACTTTGAAACTTGACACAATATAGTAGTTTCAAGTTCTATCTCTATGGTTTGTTTCCTATTGATGTATCCCTAAGCAGAGACTGTCGTAAATCACTTTCATGGAAAGGGGTTGCCAAGCTTCCAAAAAACTACGAGTTTCCTGAAATCTCAGCACACATTTTTTCACCCAAGCTTGATGACACTTTCAGGTAATGATCAGTACCCCAATCCGACTTGGCATTCCAAATTTCGTTCTTCTAGGTTAAACCGTTCGTTGGCAGTAACAGTTTTAATTTTTAGGTTTCACTCTGTTTTCTCCTATATGGATACATGTAGTTGGAACTCTAAATCAAACACGGTTTGTGCTAGCTCTTTGAAATTTGACACAATAAAGTAGTTCCATGTTCTATCTCTATGGTTTGTTTCCTATTTATGTAGCCCTAAGCAGAGACTGTCGCAAATCACTTTCATGGAAAGTGGTTGCCAAGCTTCCAAAAAACTACGAGTTTCCTGACATCTCAGCACACATTTTTTCACCCAAGCTTGATGACACTTTCAGGTAATGATCAGTACCCAAATCCTCCTTGGCTCACATAATTTCGTTCTTCTAGGTTAAACCATTCGTTGGCACTAACAGTTTTAATATTTAGGTTTCACTCTGTTTTCTCCTATATGGATACATGTAGTTGGAACTCTAAATCAAACACGGTTTGTGCTAGCTCTTTGAAACTTGACACAATAAAGTAGTTCCAAGTTCTATCTCTATGGTTTGTTTCCTATTGATGTAGCCCTAAGCAGAGACTGTCGCAAATCACTTTCATGGAAAGGGGTTGCCAAGCTTCTAAAAAACTACGAGTTTCCTGAAATCTCATCACACATTTTTTCACCAAAACTTGATGACACTTTCAGGTAATGATCAGTAGCCCAATCCGACTTGGCATTCCAAATTTCGTTTCTCTTGGTTAAACCGTTCGTTAGCAGTAACAGTTTTAATTTTTAGGTTTCACTCTGTTTTCTCCTATATGGATACATGTAGTTGGAACTCTAAATCAAACACGGTTTGTGCTAGCTCTTTGAAATTTGACACAATAAAGTAGTTCCAAGTTCTATCTCTATGGTTTGTTTCCTATTGATGTAGCCCTAAGCAGAGACTGTCGCAAATCACTTTCATGGAAAGTGGTTGCCAAGATTCCAAAAAACTACGAGTTTCCTGAAATCTCAGCACACATTTTTTCACCCAAGCTTGATGACACTTTCAGGTAATGATCAGTACCCCAATCCTCCTTGGCTCACCAAATTTCGTTCTTCTAGGTTAAACCGTTCATTGGCAGTAACAGTTTTAATTTTTAGGTTTTACTCTGTTTTCTCCTATATGGATACATGTAGTTGGAACTCTAAATCAAACACGGTTTGTGCTAGCTCTTTGAAACTTGACACAATAAAGAGTTCCAAGTTCTATCTCTATGGTTTGTTTCCTATTGATGTAGCCCTAAGCAGAGATTGTCGCAAATCACTTTCATGGAAAGGGGTTTCCAAGCTTCCAAAAAACTACGAGTTTCCTGAAATCTCAGCACACATTTTTTCACCCAAGCTTGATGACACTTTCAGGTAATGATCAGTAGCCCAATCCGACTTGGCATTCCAAATTTCGTTCCTCTAGGTTAAACCGTTCGTTAGCAGTAACAGTTTTAATTTTTAGGTTTCACTCTGTTTTCTCCTATATGGATACATGTAGTTGGAACTCTAAATCAAACACGGTTTGTGCTAGCACTTTGAAACTTGACACAATATAGTAGTTTCAAGTTCTATCTCTATGGTTTGTTTCCTATTGATGTATCCCTAAGCAGAGACTGTCGCAAATCACTTTCATGGAAAGGGGTTGCCAAGCTTCCAAAAAACTACGAGTTTCCTGAAATCTCAGCACACATTTTTTCACCCAAGCTTGATGACACTTTCAGGTAATGATCAGTACCCCAATCCGACTTGGCATTCCAAATTTCGTTCTTCTAGGTTAAACCGTTCGTTGGCAGTAACAGTTTTAATTTTTAGGTTTCACTCTGTTTTCTCCTATATGGATACATGTAGTTGGAACTCTAAGTCAAACACGGTTTGTGCTAGCTCTTTGAAATTTGACACAATAAAGTAGTTCCATGTTCTATCTCTATGGTTTGTTTCCTATTGATGTAGCCCTAAGCAGAGACTGTCGCAAATCACTTTCATGGAAAGGGGTTGCCAAGCTTCCAAAAAACTACGAGTTTCCTGACATCTCAGCACACATTTTTTCACCCAAGCTTGATGACACTTTCAGGTAATGATCAGTACCCATATCCTCCTTGGCTCACATAATTTCGTTCTTCTAGGTTAAACCATTCGTTGGCACTAACAGTTTTAATATTTAGGTTTCACTCTGTTTTCTCCTATATGGATACATGTAGTTGGAACTCTAAATCAAACACGGTTTGTGCTAGCTCTTTGAAACTTGACACAATAAAGTAGTTCCAAGTTCTATCTCTATGGTTTGTTTCCTATTGATGTAGCCCTAAGCAGAGACTGTCGCAAATCACTTTCATGGAAAGGGGTTGCCAAGCTTCCAAAAAACTACGAGTTTCCTGAAATCTCAGCACACATTTTTTCACCCAAGCTTGATGACACTTTCAGGTAATGATCAGTAGCCCAATCCTCCTTGGCTCACCAAATTTCGTTCTTCTAGGTTAAACCGTTCGTTGGCAGTAACAGTTTTAATATTTAGGTTTTACTCTGTTTTCTCCTATATGGATATATGTAGTTGGAACTCTAAATCAAACACGGTTTGTGCTAGCTCTTTGAAACTTGACACAATAAAGTAGTTCCAAGTTCTATCTCTATGGTTTGTTTCCTATTGATGTAGCCCTAAGCAGAGACTGTCGCAAATCACTTTCATGGAAAGGGGTTGCCAAGCTTCCAAAAACCTACGAGTTTCCTGAAATCTCAGCACACATTTTTTCACCCAAGCTTGATGACACTTTCAGGTAATGATCAGTACCCTAATCCGACTTGGCATTCCAAATTTCGTTCTTCTAGGTTAAACCGTTCGTTGGCAGTAACAGTTTTAATTTTTAGGTTTCACTCTGTTTTCTCCTATATGGATACATGTAGTTGGAACTCTAAATCAAACACGGTTTGTGCTAGCTCTTTGAAACTTGACACAATAAAGTAGTTCCAAGTTCTATCTCTATGGTTTGTTTCCTATTGATGTAGCCCTAAGCAGAGACTGTCGCAAATCACTTTCATGGAAAGGGGTTGCCAAGCTTCCAAAAAACTACGAGTTTCCTGACATCTCAGCACACATTTTTTCACCCAAGCTTGATGACACTTTCAGGTAATGATCAGTACCCAAATCCTCCTTGGCTCACATAATTTCGTTCTTCTAGGTTAAACCATTCGTTGGCACTAACAGTTTTAATATTTAGGTTTCACTCTGTTTTCTCCTATATGGATACATGTAGTTGGAACTCTAAATCAAACACGGTTTGTGCTAGCTCTTTGAAACTTGACACAATAAAGTAGTTCCAAGTTCTATCTCTATGGTTTGTTTCCTATTGATGTAGCCCTAAGCAGAGACTGTCGCAAATCACTTTCATGGAAAGGGGTTGCCAAGCTTCCAAAAAACTACGAGTTTCCTGAAATCTCATCACACATTTTTTCACCCAAGCTTGATGACACTTTCAGGTAATGATCAGTAGCCCAATCCTCCTTGGCTCACCAAATTTCGTTCTTCTAGGTTAAACCGTTCGTTGGCAGTAACAGTTTTAATATTTAGGTTTTACTCTGTTTTCTCCTATATGGATACATGTAGTTGGAACTCTAAATCAAACACGGTTTGTGCTAGCTCTTTGAAACTTGACACAATAAAGTAGTTCCAAGTTCTATCTCTATGGTTTGTTTCCTATTGATGTAGCCCTAAGCAGAGACTGTCGCAAATCACTTTCATGGAAAGGGGTTGCCAAGCTTCCAAAAACCTACGAGTTTCCTGAAATCTCAGCACACATTTTTTCACCCAAGCTTGATGACACTTTCAGGTAATGATCAGTACCCTAATCCGACTTGGCATTCCAAATTTCGTTCTTCTAGGTTAAACCGTTCGTTGGCAGTAACAGTTTTAATTTTTAGGTTTCACTCTGTTTTCTCCTATATGGATACATGTAGTTGGAACTCTAAATCAAACACGGTTTGTGCTAGCTCTTTGAAACTTGACACAATAAAGTAGTTCCAAGTTCTATCTCTATGGTTTGTTTCCTATTGATGTAGCCCTAAGCAGAGACTGTCGCAAATCACTTTCATGGAAAGGGGTTGCCAAGCTTCCAAAAAACTACGAGTTTCCTGACATCTCAGCACACATTTTTTCACCCAAGCTTGATGACACTTTCAGGTAATGATCAGTACCCAAATCCTCCTTGGCTCACATAATTTCGTTCTTCTAGGTTAAACCATTCGTTGGCACTAACAGTTTTAATATTTAGGTTTCACTCTGTTTTCTCCTATATGGATACATGTAGTTGGAACTCTAAATCAAACACGGTTTGTGCTAGCTCTTTGAAACTTGACACAATAAAGTAGTTCCAAGTTCTATCTCTATGGTTTGTTTCCTATTGATGTAGCCCTAAGCAGAGACTGTCGCAAATCACTTTCATGGAAAGGGGTTGCCAAGCTTCCAAAAAACTACGAGTTTCCTGAAATCTCATCACACATTTTTTCACCCAAGCTTGATGACACTTTCAGGTAATGATCAGTAGCCCAATCCTCCTTGGCTCACCAAATTTCGTTCTTCTAGGTTAAACCGTTCGTTGGCAGTAACAGTTTTAATATTTAGGTTTTACTCTGTTTTCTCCTATATGGATACATGTAGTTGGAACTCTAAATCAAACACGGTTTGTGCTAGCTCTTTGAAACTTCACAAAATAAAGTAGTTCCAAGTTCTATCTCTATGGTTTGTTTCCTATTGATGTAGCCCTAAGCAGAGACTGTCGCAAATCACTTTCATGGAAAGGGGTTGCCAAGCTTCCAAAAAACTACGAGTTTCCTGAAATCTCAGCACACATTTTTTCACCCAAGCTTGATGACACTTTCAGGTAATGATCAGTACCCCAATCCGACTTGGCATTCCAAATTTCGTTCTTCTAGGTGAAACCGTTCGTTGGCAGTAACAGTTTTAATTTTTAGGTTTCACTCTGTTTTCTCCTATATGGATACATGTAGTTGGAACTCTAAATCAAACACGGTTTGTGCTAGCTCTTTGAAACTTGACACAATAAAGTAGTTCCAAGTTCTATCTCTATGGTTTGTTTCCTATTGATGTAGCCCTAAGCAGAGACTGTCGCAAATCACTTTCATGGAAAGGGGTTGCCAAGCTTCCAAAAACCTACGAGTTTCCTGAAATCTCAGCACACATTTTTTCACCCAAGCTTGATGACACTTTCAGGTAATGATCAGTACCCTAATCCGACTTGGCATTCCAAATTTCGTTCTTCTAGGTTAAACCGTTCGTTGGCAGTAACAGTTTTAATTTTTAGGTTTCACTCTGTTTTCTCCTATATGGATACATGTAGTTGGAACTCTAAATCAAACACGGTTTGTGCTAGCTCTTTGAAACTTGACACAATAAAGTAGTTCCAAGTTCTATCTCTATGGTTTGTTTCCTATTGATGTAGCCCTAAGCAGAGACTGTCGCAAATCACTTTCATGGAAAGGGGTTGCCAAGCTTCCAAAAAACTACGAGTTTCCTGACATCGCAGCACACATTTTTTCACCCAAGCTTGATGACACTTTCAGGTAATGATCAGTACCCAAATCCTCCTTGGCTCACCAAATTTCGTTCTTCTAGGTTAAACCATTCGTTGGCAATAACAGTTTAAATATTTAGGTTTCACTCTGTTTTCTCCTATATGGATACATGTAGTTGGAACTCTAAATCAAACACGGTTTGTGCTAGCTCTTTGAAACTTGACACAATAAAGTAGTTCCCAGTTCTATCCCTATGGTTTGTTTCCTATTGATGTAGCCCTAAGCAGAGACTGTCGCAAATCACTTTCATGGAAAGGGGTTGCCAAGCTTCCAAAAAACTACGAGTTTCCTGAAATCTCAGAACACATTTTTTCACCCAAGATTGATGACACATTCAGGTAATGATCAGTACCCCAATCTGACTTGGCATTCCAAATTTCGTTCCTCTAGGTTAAACCGTTCGTTAGCGGTAACAGTTTTAATTTTTAGGTTTCACTCTGTTTTCTCCTATATGGATACATGTAGTTGGAACTCTAAATCAAACACGGTTTGTGCTAGCTCTTTGAAACTTGACACAATAAAGTAGTTTCAAGTTCTATCTCTATGGTTTGTTTCCTATTGATGTAGCCCTAAGCAGAGACTGTCGCAAATCACTTTCATGGAAAGGGGTTCCCAAGCTTCCAAAAAACTACGAGTTTCCTGATATCTCAGCACACATTTTTTCACCAAAGCTTGATGACACTTTCAGGTAATGATCAGTACCCCAATCCGACTTGGCATTCCAAATTTCGTTCTTCTAGGTTAACCCGTTCGTTGGCAGTAACAGTTTTAATTTTTAGGTTTCACTCTGTTTTCTCCTATATGGATACATGTAGTTGGAACTCTAAATCAAACACGGTTTGTGCTAGCTCTTTGAAACTTGACACAATAAAGTAGTTAAGTTCTGTCTCTATGGTTTGTTTCCTATTGATGTAGCCCTAAGCAGAGACTGTCGCAAATCACTGTCATGGAAAGTGGTAGCCAAGCTTCCAAAAAACTACGAGTTTCCTGACATCTCAGCACACATTTTTTCACCCAAGCTTGATGACACTTTCAGGTAATGATCAGTACCCAAATCCTCCTTGGCTCACCAAATTTCGTTCTTCTAGGTTAAACCATTCGTTGGCACTAACAGTTTTAATATTTAGATTTCACTCTGTTTTCTCCTATATGGATACATGTAGTTGGAACTCTAAATCAAAAACGGTTTGTGCTAGCTCTTTGAAACTTGACACAATAAAGTAGTTCCAAGTTCTATCTCTATGGTTTGTTTCCTATTGATGTAGCCCTAAGCAGAGACTGTCGCAAATCACTTTCATGGAAAGGGGTTGCCAAGCTTCCAAAAAACTACGAGTTTCCTGAAATCTCAGCACACATTTTTTCACCCAAGCTTGATGACACTTTCAGGTAATGATCAGTAGCCCAATCCGACTTGGCATTCCAAATTTCGTTCCTCTAGGTTAAACCGTTCGTTGGCAGTAACAGTTTTAATTTTTAGGTTTCACTCTGTTTTCTCCTATATGGATACATGTAGTTGGAACTCTAAATCAAACACTGTTTGTGCTAGCTATTTGAAACTTGACACAATAAAGTAGTTCCAAGTTCTATCTCTATGGTTTGTTTCCTATTGATGTAGCCCTAAGCAGAGACTGTCGCAAATCACTTTCATGGAAAAGGGTTGCCAAGCTTCCAAAAAACTACGAGTTTCCTGAAATCTCAGCACACATTTTTTCACCCAAGCTTGAGGACACTTTCAGGTAATGATCAGTACCCCAATCCTCCTTGGCTCACCAAATTTCGTTCTTCTAGGTTAAACCGTTCGTTGGCAGTAACAGTTTTAATATTTAGGTTTTACTGTGTTTCTCCTATATGGATACATGTAGTTGGAACTCTAAATCAAACACGGTTTGTGCTTGCTCTTTGAAACTTCACAAAATAAAGTAGTTCCAAGTTCTATCTCTATGGTTTGTTTCCTATTGATGTAGCCCTAAGCAGAGACTGTCGCAAATCACTTTCATGGAAAGGGGTTGCCAAGCTTCCAAAAAACTACGAGTTTCCTGAAATCTCAGCACACATTTTTTCACCCAAGCTTGATGACACTTTCAGGTAATGATCAGTACCCCAATCCCACTTGGCTCACCAAATTTCATTCTTCTATGTGAAACCGTTCGTTGGCAGTAACAGTTTTAATTTTTAGGTTTCACTCTGTTTTCTCCTATTTGGATACATGTAGTTGGAACTCTAAATCAAACACGGTTTGTGCTAGCTCTTTGAAACTTGACACAATAAAGTAGTTCCAAGTTCTATCTCTATGGTTTGTTTCCTATTGATGTAGCCCTAAGCAGAGACTGTCGCAAATCACTTTCATGGAAAGGGGTTGCCAAGCTTCCAAAAACCTACGAGTTTCCTGAAATCTCAGCACACATTTTTTCACCCAAGATGATGACACTTTCAGGTAATGATCAGTACCCTAATCCGACTTGGCATTCCAAATTTCGTTCTTCTAGGTTAAACCGTTCGTTGGCAGTAACAGTTTTAATTTTTAGGTTTCACTCTGTTTTCTCCTATATGGATACATGTAGTTGGAACTCTAAATCAAACACGGTTTGTGCTAGCTCTTTGAAACTTGACACAATAAAGTAGTTCCAAGTTCTATCTCTATGGTTTGTTTCCTATTGATGTAGCCCTAAGCAGAGACTGTCGCAAATCACTTTCATGGAAAGGGGTTGCCAAGCTTCCAGAAAACTACGAGTTTCCTGACATCGCAGCACACATTTTTTCACCCAAGCTTGATGACACTTTCAGGTAATGATCAGTACCCAAATCCTCCTTGGCTCACCAAATTTCGTTCTTCTAGGTTAAACCATTCGTTGGCACTAACAGTTTAAATATTTAGGTTTCACTCTGTTTTCTCCTATATGGATACATGTAGTTGGAACTCTAAATCAAACACGGTTTGTGCTAGCTCTTTGAAACTTGACACAATAAAGTAGTTCCCAGTTCTATCCCTATGGTTTGTTTCCTATTGATGTAGCCCTAAGCAGAGACTGTCGCAAATCACTTTCATGGAAAGGGGTTGCCAAGCTTCCAAAAAACTACGAGTTTCCTGAAATCTCAGAACACATTTTTTCACCCAAGATTGATGACACATTCAGGTAATGATCAGTACCCCAATCTGACTTGGCATTCCAAATTTCGTTCCTCTAGGTTAAACCGTTCGTTAGCAGTAACAGTTTTAATTTTTAGGTTTCACTCTGTTTTCTCCTATATGGATACATGTAGTTGGAACTCTAAATCAAACACGGTTTGTGCTAGCTCTTTGAAACTTGACACAATAAAGTAGTTTCAAGTTCTATCTCTATGGTTTGTTTCCTATTGATGTAGCCCTAAGCAGAGACTGTCGCAAATCACTTTCATGGAAAGGGGTTCCCAAGCTTCCAAAAAACTACGAGTTTCCTGATATCTCAGGACACATTTTATCACCAAAGCTTGATGACACTTTCAGGTAATGATCAGTACCCTAATCCGACTTGGCATTCCAAATTTCGTTCTTCTAGGTTAACCCGTTCGTTGGCAGTAACAGTTTTAATTTTTAGGTTTCACTCTGTTTTCTCCTATATGGATACATGTAGTTGGAACTCTAAATCAAACACTGTTTGTGCTAGCTATTTGAAACTTGACACAATAAAGTAGTTCCAAGTTCTATCTCTATGGTTTGTTTCCTATTGATGTAGCCCTAAGCAGAGACTGTCGCAAATCACTTTCATGGAAAAGGGTTGCCAAGCTTCCAAAAAACTACGAGTTTCCTGAAATCTCAGCACACATTTTTTCACCCAAGCTTGAGGACACTTTCAGGTAATGATCAGTACCCCAATCCTCCTTGGCTCACCAAATTTCGTTCTTCTAGGTTAAACCGTTCGTTGGCAGTAACAGTTTTAATATTTAGGTTTTACTGTGTTTCTCCTATATGGATACATGTAGTTGGAACTCTAAATCAAACACGGTTTGTGCTTGCTCTTTGAAACTTCACAAAATAAAGTAGTTCCAAGTTCTATCTCTATGGTTTGTTTCCTATTGATGTAGCCCTAAGCAGAGACTGTCGCAAATCACTTTCATGGAAAGGGGTTGCCAAGCTTCCAAAAAACTACGAGTTTCCTGAAATCTCAGCACACATTTTTTCACCCAAGCTTGATGACACTTTCAGGTAATGATCAGTACCCCAATCCCACTTGGCTCACCAAATTTCATTCTTCTATGTGAAACCGTTCGTTGGCAGTAACAGTTTTAATTTTTAGGTTTCACTCTGTTTTCTCCTATTTGGATACATGTAGTTGGAACTCTAAATCAAACACGGTTTGTGCTAGCTCTTTGAAACTTGACACAATAAAGTAGTTCCAAGTTCTATCTCTATGGTTTGTTTCCTATTGATGTAGCCCTAAGCAGAGACTGTCGCAAATCACTTTCATGGAAAGGGGTTGCCAAGCTTCCAAAAACCTACGAGTTTCCTGAAATCTCAGCACACATTTTTTCACCCAAGATGATGACACTTTCAGGTAATGATCAGTACCCTAATCCGACTTGGCATTCCAAATTTCGTTCTTCTAGGTTAAACCGTTCGTTGGCAGTAACAGTTTTAATTTTTAGGTTTCACTCTGTTTTCTCCTATATGGATACATGTAGTTGGAACTCTAAATCAAACACGGTTTGTGCTAGCTCTTTGAAACTTGACACAATAAAGTAGTTCCAAGTTCTATCTCTATGGTTTGTTTCCTATTGATGTAGCCCTAAGCAGAGACTGTCGCAAATCACTTTCATGGAAAGGGGTTGCCAAGCTTCCAGAAAACTACGAGTTTCCTGACATCGCAGCACACATTTTTTCACCCAAGCTTGATGACACTTTCAGGTAATGATCAGTACCCAAATCCTCCTTGGCTCACCAAATTTCGTTCTTCTAGGTTAAACCATTCGTTGGCACTAACAGTTTAAATATTTAGGTTTCACTCTGTTTTCTCCTATATGGATACATGTAGTTGGAACTCTAAATCAAACACGGTTTGTGCTAGCTCTTTGAAACTTGACACAATAAAGTAGTTCCCAGTTCTATCCCTATGGTTTGTTTCCTATTGATGTAGCCCTAAGCAGAGACTGTCGCAAATCACTTTCATGGAAAGGGGTTGCCAAGCTTCCAAAAAACTACGAGTTTCCTGAAATCTCAGAACACATTTTTTCACCCAAGATTGATGACACATTCAGGTAATGATCAGTACCCCAATCTGACTTGGCATTCCAAATTTCGTTCCTCTAGGTTAAACCGTTCGTTAGCAGTAACAGTTTTAATTTTTAGGTTTCACTCTGTTTTCTCCTATATGGATACATGTAGTTGGAACTCTAAATCAAACACGGTTTGTGCTAGCTCTTTGAAACTTGACACAATAAAGTAGTTTCAAGTTCTATCTCTATGGTTTGTTTCCTATTGATGTAGCCCTAAGCAGAGACTGTCGCAAATCACTTTCATGGAAAGGGGTTCCCAAGCTTCCAAAAAACTACGAGTTTCCTGATATCTCAGGACACATTTTATCACCAAAGCTTGATGACACTTTCAGGTAATGATCAGTACCCTAATCCGACTTGGCATTCCAAATTTCGTTCTTCTAGGTTAACCCGTTCGTTGGCAGTAACAGTTTTAATTTTTAGGTTTCACTCTGTTTTCTCCTATATGGATACATGTAGTTGGAACTCTAAATCAAACACGGTTTGTGCTAGCTCTTTGAAACTTGACACAATAAAGTAGTTCCAAGTTCTGTCTCTATGGTTTGTTTCCTATTGATGTAGCCCTAAGCAGAGACTGTCGCAAATCACTGTCATGGAAAGTGGTAGCCAAGCTTCCAAAAAACTACGAGTTTCCTGACATCTCAGCACACATTTTTTCACCCAAGCTTGATGACACTTTCAGGTAATGATCAGTACCCAAATCCTCCTTGGCTCACCAAATTTCGTTCTTCTAGGTTAAACCATTCGTTGGCACTAACAGTTTTAATATTTAGATTTCACTCTGTTTTCTCCTATATGGATACATGTAGTTGGAACTCTAAATCAAAAACGGTTTGTGCTAGCTCTTTGAAACTTGACACAATAAAGTAGTTCCAAGTTCTATCTCTATGGTTTGTTTCCTATTGATGTAGCCCTAAGCAGAGACTGTCGCAAATCACTTTCATGGAAAGGGGTTGCCAAGCTTCCAAAAAACTACGAGTTTCCTGAAATCTCAGCACACATTTTTTCACCCAAGCTTGATGACACTTTCAGGTAATGATCAGTAGCCCAATCCGACTTGGCATTCCAAATTTCGTTCCTCTAGGTTAAACCGTTCGTTGGCAGTAACAGTTTTAATTTTTAGGTTTCACTCTGTTTTCTCCTATATGGATACATGTAGTTGGAACTCTAAATCAAACACTGTTTGTGCTAGCTATTTGAAACTTGACACAATAAAGTAGTTCCAAGTTCTATCTCTATGGTTTGTTTCCTATTGATGTAGCCCTAAGCAGAGACTGTCGCAAATCACTTTCATGGAAAAGGGTTGCCAAGCTTCCAAAAAACTACGAGTTTCCTGAAATCTCAGCACACATTTTTTCACCCAAGCTTGAGGACACTTTCAGGTAATGATCAGTACCCCAATCCTCCTTGGCTCACCAAATTTCGTTCTTCTAGGTTAAACCGTTCGTTGGCAGTAACAGTTTTAATATTTAGGTTTTACTGTGTTTCTCCTATATGGATACATGTAGTTGGAACTCTAAATCAAACACGGTTTGTGCTTGCTCTTTGAAACTTCACAAAATAAAGTAGTTCCAAGTTCTATCTCTATGGTTTGTTTCCTATTGATGTAGCCCTAAGCAGAGACTGTCGCAAATCACTTTCATGGAAAGGGGTTGCCAAGCTTCCAAAAAACTACGAGTTTCCTGAAATCTCAGCACACATTTTTTCACCCAAGCTTGATGATACTTTCAGGTAATGATCAGTACCACAATCCGACTTGGCATTCCAAATTTCATTCTTCTATGTGAAACCGTTCGTTGGCAGTAACAGTTTTAATTTTTAGGTTTCACTCTGTTTTCTCCTATTTGGATACATGTAGTTGGAACTCTAAATCAAACACGGTTTGTGCTAGCTCTTTGAAACTTGACACAATAAAGTAGTTTCAAGTTCTATCTCTATGGTTTGTTTCCTATTGATGTAGCCCTAAGCAGAGACTGTCGCAAATCACTTTCATGGAAAGGGGTTGCCAAGCTTCCAAAAACCTACGAGTTTCCTGAAATCTCAGCACACATTTTTTCACCCAAGCTTGATGACACTTTCAGGTAATGATCAGTACCCCAATCCGACTTGGCATTCCAAATTTCGTTCTTCTAGGTTAAACCTTTCGTTGGCAGTAACAGTTTTAATTTTTAGGTTTCACTCTGTTTTCTCCTATATGGATACATGTAGTTGGAACTCTAAATCAAACACGGTTTGTGCTAGCTCTTTGAAACTTGACACAATAAAGTAGTTCCAAGTTCTATCTCTATGGTTTGTTTCCTATTGATGTAGCCCTAAGCAGAGACTGTCGCAAATCACTTTCATGGAAAGGGGTTGCCAAGCTTCCAAAAAACTACGAGTTTCCTGACATCTCAGCACACATTTTTTCACCCAAGCTTGATGACACTTTCAGGTAATGATCAGTACCCAAATCCTCCTTGGCTCACCAAATTTCGTTCTTCTAGGTTGAACCATTCGTTGGCACTAACAGTTTAAATATTTAGGTTTCACTCTGTTTTCTCCTATATGGATACATGTAGTTGGAACTCTAAATCAAACACGGTTTGTGCTAGCTCTTTGAAACTTGACACAATAAAGTAGTTCCAAGTTCTATCTCTATGGTTTGTTTCCTATTGATGTAGCCCTAAGCAGAGACTGTCGCAAATCACTTTCATGGAAAAGGGTTGCCAAGCTTCCAAAAAACTACGAGTTTCCTGAAATCTCAGCACACATTTTTTCACCCAAGCTTGAGGACACTTTCAGGTAATGATCAGTAC
This sequence comes from Spermophilus citellus, assembly GCF_964194105.1. Taxonomy (NCBI): domain Eukaryota; kingdom Metazoa; phylum Chordata; class Mammalia; order Rodentia; family Sciuridae; genus Spermophilus; species Spermophilus citellus. Next base: position 55,130,620 of record NC_138187.1, read on the forward strand.
CCCAATCCTCCTTGGCTCACCAAATTTCGTTCTTCTAGGTTAAACCGTTCGTTGGCAGTAACAGTTTTAATATTTAGGTTTTACTGTGTTTCTCCTATATGGATACATGTAGTTGGAACTCTAAATCAAACACGGTTTGTGCTTGCTCTTTGAAACTTCACAAAATAAAGTAGTTCCAAGTTCTATCTCTATGGTTTGTTTCCTATTGATGTAGCCCTAAGCAGAGACTGTCGCAAATCACTTTCATGGAAAGGGGTTGCCAAGCTTCCAAAAAACTACGAGTTTCCTGAAATCTCAGCACACATTTTTTCACCCAAGCTTGATGATACTTTCAGGTAATGATCAGTACCACAATCCGACTTGGCATTCCAAATTTCATTCTTCTATGTGAAACCGTTCGTTGGCAGTAACAGTTTTAATTTTTAGGTTTCACTCTGTTTTCTCCTATTTGGATACATGTAGTTGGAACTCTAAATCAAACACGGTTTGTGCTAGCTCTTTGAAACTTGACACAATAAAGTAGTTTCAAGTTCTATCTCTATGGTTTGTTTCCTATTGATGTAGCCCTAAGCAGAGACTGTCGCAAATCACTTTCATGGAAAGGGGTTGCCAAGCTTCCAAAAACCTACGAGTTTCCTGAAATCTCAGCACACATTTTTTCACCCAAGCTTGATGACACTTTCAGGTAATGATCAGTACCCCAATCCGACTTGGCATTCCAAATTTCGTTCTTCTAGGTTAAACCTTTCGTTGGCAGTAACAGTTTTAATTTTCAGGTTTCACTCTGTTTTCTCCTATATGGATACATGTAGTTGGAACTCTAAATCAAACACGGTTTGTGCTAGCTCTTTGAAACTTGACACAATAAAGTAGTTCCAAGTTCTATCTCTATGGTTTGTTTCCTATTGATGTAGCCCTAAGCAGAGACTGTCGCAAATCACTTTCATGGAAAGGGGTTGCCAAGCTTCCAAAAAACTACGAGTTTCCTGACATCTCAGCACACATTTTTTCACCCAAGCTTGATGACACTTTCAGGTAATGATCAGTACCCAAATCCTCCTTGGCTCACCAAATTTCGTTCTTCTAGGTTGAACCATTCGTTGGCACTAACAGTTTAAATATTTAGGTTTCACTCTGTTTTCTCCTATATGGATACATGTAGTTGGAACTCTAAATCAAACACGGTTTGTGCTAGCTCTTTGAAACTTGACACAATAAAGTAGTTCCAAGTTCTATCTCTATGGTTTGTTTCCTATTGATGTAGCCCTAAGCAGAGACTGTCGCAAATCACTTTCATGGAAAGGGGTTGCCAAGCTTCCAAAAAACTACGAGTTTCCTGAAATCTCAGCACACATTTTTTCACCCAATCTTGATGACACTTTCAGGTAATGATCAGTAGCCCAATAGGACTTGGCATTCCAAATTTCGTTCTTCTAGGTTAAACCGTTCGTTAGCAGTAACAGTTTTAATATTTAGGTTTCACTCTGTTTTCTCCTATATGGATACATGTAGTTGGAACTCTAAATCAAACACGGTTTGTGCTAGCTCTTTGAAACTTGACACAATAAAGTAGTTTCAAGTTCTATCTCTATGGTTTGTTTCCTATTGATGTAGCCCTAAGCAGAGACTGTCGCAAATCACTTTCATGGAAAGGGGTTGCCAAGCTTCCAAAAAACTACGAGTTTCCTGAAATCTCAGCACACATTTTTTCACCCAAGCTTGATGACACTTTCAGGTAATGATCAGTAGCCCAATCCGACTTGGCATTCCAAATTTCGTTCTTCTAGGTGAAACCGTTCGTTGGCAGTAACAGTTTAAATTTTTAGGTTTCACTCTGTTTTCTCCTATATGGATACATGTAGTTGGAACTCTAAATCAAACACTGTTTGTGCTAGCTCTTTGAAACTTGACACAATAAAGTAGTTCCAAGTTCTATCTCTATGGTTTGTTTCCTATTGATGTAGCCCTAAGCAGAGACTGTCGCAAATCACTGTCATGGAAAGTGGTTGCCAAGCTTCCAAAAAACTACGAGTTTCCTGACATCTCAGCACACATTTTTTCACCCAAGCTTGATGACACTTTCAGGTAATGATCAGTACCCAAATCCTCCTTGGCTCACCAAATTTCGTTCTTCTAGGTTAAACCATTCGTTGGCACTAACAGTTTTAATATTTGGATTTCACTCTGTTTTCTCCTATATGGATACATGTAGTTGGAACTCTAAATCAAAAACGGTTTGTGCTAGCTCTTTGAAACTTGACACAATAAAGTAGTTCCAAGTTCTATCTCTATGGTTTGTTTCCTATTGATGTAGCCCTAAGCAGAGACTGTCGCAAATCACTTTCATGGAAAGGGGTTGCCAAGCTTCCAAAAAACTACGAGTTTCCTGAAATCTCAGCACACATTTTTTCACCCAAGCTTGATGACACTTTCAGGTAATGATCAGTAGCCCAATCCGACTTGGCATTCCAAATTTCGTTCCTCTAGGTTAAACCGTTCGTTAGCAGTAACAGTTTTAATTTTTAGGTTTCACTCTGTTTTCTCCTATATGGATACATGTAGTTGGAACTCTAAATCAAACACGGTTTGTGCTAGCTCTTTGAAACTTGACACAATAAATAGTTCCAAGTTCTATCTCTATGGTTTGTTTCCTATTGATGTAGCCCTAAGCAGAGACTGTCGCAAATCACTTTCATGGAAAGTGGTTGCCAAGCTTCCAAAAAACTACGAGTTTCCTGACATCTAAGCACACATTTTTTCACCCAAGCTTGATGACACTTTCAGGTAATGATCAGTACCCCAATCCTCCTTGGGTCACCAAATTTCGTTCTTCTAGGTTAAACCATTCGTTGGCAGTAACAGTTTTAATATTTAGGTTTCACTCTGTTTTCTCCTATATGGATACATGTAGTTGGAACTCTAAATCAAACACGGTTTGTGCTAGCTCTTTGAAACTTGACACAATAAAGTAGTTCCAAGTTCTATCTCTATGGTTTGTTTCCTATTGATGTAGCCCTAAGCAGAGATTGTTGCAAATCACTTTCATGGAAAGGGGTTGCCAAGCTTCCAAAAAACTACGAGTTTCCTGAAATCTCAGCACACATTTTTTCACCCAAGCTTGATGACACTTTCAGGTAATGATCAGTACCCCAATCCGACTTGGCATTCCAAATTTCATTCTTCTAGGACAAACCATTCGTTGGCAGTAACAGTTTTAATTTTTAGGTTTCACTCTGTTTTCTCCTATATGGATACATGTAGTTGGAACTCTAAATCAAACACGGTTTGTGCTAGCTCTTTGAAACTTGACACAATAATGTAGTTCCAAGTTCTATCTCAATGGTTTGCTTCCTATTGATGTAGCCCTAAGCAGAGACTGGCAAAAATCACTTTTATGAAAAGTGGTTGCCAAGCTTTCAAAAAACTACGAGTTTCCTGACATCTCAGCACACATTTTTTCACCCAAGCTTGATGACACTTTCAGGTAATGATCAGTACCCCAATCCTCCTTTGCTCACCAATTTCGTTCTTCTAGGTTAAACCATTCGTTGGCACTATCAGTTTTAATATTTAGGTTTCACTCTGTTTTCTCCTATATGGATACATGTAGTTGGAACTCTAAATCAAACACGGTTTGTGCTAGCTCTTTGAAACTTGACACAATAAAGTAGTTCCAAGTTCTATCTCTATGGTTTGTTTCCTATTGATGTAGCCCTAAGCAGAGACTGTCGCAAATCACTTTCATGGAAAGGGGTTGCCAAGCTTCCAAAAAACTACGAGTTTCCTGAAATCTCAGCACACATTTTTTCACCCAAGCTTGATGACACTTTCAGGTAATGATCAGTACCCCAATCCTCCTTGGCTCACCAAATTTCGTTCTTCTAGGTTAAACCATTCGTTGGCAGTAACAGTTTTAATATTTAGGTTTCACTCTGTTTTCTCCTATATGGATACATGTAGTTGGAACTCTAAATCAAACACGGTTTGTGCTAGCTCTTTGAAACTTGACACAATAAAGTAGTTCCAAGTTCTATCTCTATGGTTTGTTTCCTATTGATGTAGCCCTAAGCAGAGACTGTCGCAAATCACTTTCATGGAAAGGGGTTGCCAAGCTTCCAAAAAACTACGAGTTTCCTGAAATCTCAGCACACATTTTTTCACCCAAGCTTGATGACACTTTCAGGTAATGATCAGTACCCCAATCCTCCTTGGCTCACCAAATTTCGTTCTTCTAGGTTAAACCATTCGTTGGCAGTAACAGTTTTAATATTTAGGTTTCACTCTGTTTTCTCCTATATGGATACATGTAGTTGGAACTCTAAATCAAACACGGTTTGTGCTAGCTCTTTGAAACTTGACACAATAAAGTAGTTCCAAGTTCTATCTCTATGGTTTGTTTCCTATTGATGTAGCCCTAAGCAGAGATTGTTGCAAATCACTTTCATGGAAAGGGGTTGCCAAGCTTCCAAAAAACTACGAGTTTCCTGAAATCTCAGCACACATTTTTTCACCCAAGCTTGATGACACTTTCAGGTAATGATCAGTACCCCAATCCGACTTGGCATTCCAAATTTCATTCTTCTAGGACAAACCATTCGTTGGCAGTAACAGTTTTAATTTTTAGGTTTCACTCTGTTTTCTCCTATATGGATACATGTAGTTGGAACTCTAAATCAAACACGGTTTGTGCTAGCTCTTTGAAACTTGACACAATAATGTAGTTCCAAGTTCTATCTCTATGGTTTGCTTCCTATTGATGTAGCCCTAAGCAGAGACTGGCAAAAATCACTTTTATGAAAAGTGGTTGCCAAGCTTTCAAAAAACTACGAGTTTCCTGACATCTCAGCACACATTTTTTCACCCAAGCTTGATGACACTTTCAGGTAATGATCAGTACCCCAATCCTCCTTTGCTCACCAATTTCGTTCTTCTAGGTTAAACCATTCGTTGGCACTATCAGTTTTAATATTTAGGTTTCACTCTGTTTTCTCCTATATGGATACATGTAGTTGGAACTCTAAATCAAACACGGTTTGTGCTAGCTCTTTGAAACTTGACACAATAAAGTAGTTCCAAGTTCTATCTCTATGGTTTGTTTCCTATTGATGTAGCCCTAAGCAGAGACTGTCGCAAATCACTTTCATGGAAAGGGGTTGCCAAGCTTCCAAAAAACTACGAGTTTCCTGAAATCTCAGCACACATTTTTTCACCCAAGCTTGATGACACTTTCAGGTAATGATCAGTACCCCAATCCTCTTTGGCTCACCAAATTTCGTTCTTCTAGGTGAAACCGTTCGTTGGCAGTAACAGTTTTAATATTTAGGTTTTACTCTGTTTTCTCCTATATGGATACATGTAGTTGGAACTCTAAATCAAACACGGTTTGTGCTAGCTCTTTGAAACTTGACACAATAAAGTAGTTCCAAGTTCTATCTCTATGGTTTGTTTCCTATGGATGTAGCCCTAAGCAGAGATTGTCGCAAATCACTTTCATGGAAAGGGGTTGCCAAGCTTCCAAAAAACTACGAGTTTCCTGAAATCTCAGCACACATTTTTTCACCCAAGCTTGATGACACTTTCAGGTAATGATCAGTACCCCAATCCGACTTGGCATTCCAAATTTCATTCTTCTAGGACAAACCATTCGTTGGCAGTAACAGTTTTAATTTTTAGGTTTCACTGTTTTCTCCTATATGGATATATGCAGTTGGAACTCTAAATCAAACACGGTTTGTGCTAGCTCTTTGAAACTTGACACAATAATGTAGTTCCAAGTTCTATCTCTATGGTTTGTTTCCTATTGATGTAGCCCTAAGCAGAGACTGGCAAAAATCACTTTTATGAAAAGTGGTTGCCAAGCTTCCAAAAAACTATGAGTTTCCTGACATCTCAGCACACATTTTTTCACCCAAGCTTGATGACACTTTCAGGTAATGATCAGTACCCCAATCATCCTTGGCTCACCAAATTTCGTTCTTCTAGGTGAAACCGTTCGTTGGCAGTAACAGTTTTAAAATTTGGATTTCACTCTGTTTTCTCCTATATGGATACATGTAGTTGGAACTCTAAATCAAAAACGGTTTGTGCTAGCTCTTTGAAACTTGACACAATAAAGTAGTTCCAAGTTCTATCTCTATGGTTTGTTTCCTATTGATGTAGCCCTAAGCAGAGACTGTCGCAAATCACTTTCATGGAAAGGGGTTGCCAAGCTTCCAAAAAACTACGAGTTTCCTGAAATCTCAGCACACATTTTTTCACCCAAGCTTGATGACACTTTCAGTTAATGATCAGTAGCCCAATCCGACTTGGCATTCCAAATTTCGTTCCTCTAGGTTAAACCGTTCGTTAGCAGTAACAGTTTTAATTTTTAGGTTTCACTCTGTTTTCTCCTATATGGATACATGTAGTTGGAACTCTAAATCAAACACGGTTTGTGCTAGCTCTTTGAAACTTGACACAATAAAGTAGTTCCAAGTTCTATCTCTATGGTTTGTTTCCTATTGATGTAGCCCTAAGCAGAGACTGTCGCAAATCACTTTCATGGAAAGTGGTTGCCAAGCTTCCAAAAAACTACGAGTTTCCTGACATCTCAGCACACATTTTTTCACCCAAGCTTGATGACACTTTCAGGTAATGATCAGTACCCCAATCCTCCTTGGCTCACCAAATTTCGTTCTTCTAGGTTAAACCATTCGTTGGCAGTAACAGTTTTAATATTTAGATTTCACTCTGTTTTCTCCTATATGGATACATGTAGTTGGAACTCTAAATCAAACACGGTTTGTGCTAGCTCTTTGAAACTTGACACAATAAATAGTTCCATGTTCTATCCCTATGGTTTGTTTCCTATTGATGTAGCCCTAAGCAGAGATTGTTGCAAATCACTTTCATGGAAAGGGGTTGCCAAGCTTCCAAAAAACTACGAGTTTCCTGAAATCTCAGCACACATTTTTTCACCCAAGCTTGATGACACTTTCAGGTAATGATCAGTACCCCAATCCGACTTGGCATTCCAAATTTCATTCTTCTAGGACAAACCATTCGTTGGCAGTAACAGTTTTAATTTTTAGGTTTCACTCTGTTTTCTCCTATATGGATACATGTAGTTGGAACTCTAAATCAAACACGGTTTGTGCTAGCTCTTTGAAACTTGACACAATAATGTAGTTCCAAGTTCTATCTCTATGGTTTGCTTCCTATTGATGTAGCCCTAAGCAGAGACTGGCAAAAATCACTTTTATGAAAAGTGGTTGCCAAGCTTTCAAAAAACTACGAGTTTCCTGACATCTCAGCACACATTTTTTCACCCAAGCTTGATGACACTTTCAGGTAATGATCAGTACCCCAATCCTCCTTTGCTCACCAATTTCGTTCTTCTAGGTTAAACCATTCGTTGGCACTATCAGTTTTAATATTTAGGTTTCACTCTGTTTTCTCCTATATGGATACATGTAGTTGGAAGTCTAAATCAAACACGGTTTGTGCTAGCTCTTTGAAACTTGACACAATAAAGTAGTTCCAAGTTCTATCTCTATGGTTTGTTTCCTATTGATGTAGCCCTAAGCAGAGACTGTCGCAAATCACTTTCATGGAAAGGGGTTGCCAAGCTTCCAAAAAACTACGAGTTTCCTGAAATCTCAGCACACATTTTTTCACCCAAGCTTGATGACACTTTCAGGTAATGATCAGTACCCCAATCATCCTTGGCTCACCAAATTTCGTTCTTCTAGGTGAAACCGTTCGTTGGCAGTAACAGTTTTAAAATTTGGATTTCACTCTGTTTTCTCCTATATGGATACATGTAGTTGGAACTCTAAATCAAAAACGGTTTGTGCTAGCTCTTTGAAACTTGACACAATAAAGTAGTTCCAAGTTCTATCTCTATGGTTTGTTTCCTATTGATGTAGCCCTAAGCAGAGACTGTCGCAAATCACTTTCATGGAAAGGGGTTGCCAAGCTTCCAAAAAACTACGAGTTTCCTGAAATCTCAGCACACATTTTTTCACCCAAGCTTGATGACACTTTCAGTTAATGATCAGTAGCCCAATCCGACTTGGCATTCCAAATTTCGTTCCTCTAGGTTAAACCGTTCGTTAGCAGTAACAGTTTTAATTTTTAGGTTTCACTCTGTTTTCTCCTATATGGATACATGTAGTTGGAACTCTAAATCAAACACGGTTTGTGCTAGCTCTTTGAAACTTGACACAATAAAGTAGTTCCAAGTTCTATCTCTATGGTTTGTTTCCTATTGATGTAGCCCTAAGCAGAGACTGTCGCAAATCACTTTCATGGAAAGTGGTTGCCAAGCTTCCAAAAAACTACGAGTTTCCTGACATCTCAGCACACATTTTTTCACCCAAGCTTGATGACACTTTCAGGTAATGATCAGTACCCCAATCCTCCTTGGCTCACCAAATTTCGTTCTTCTAGGTTAAACCATTCGTTGGCAGTAACAGTTTTAATATTTAGATTTCACTCTGTTTTCTCCTATATGGATACATGTAGTTGGAACTCTAAATCAAACACGGTTTGTGCTAGCTCTTTGAAACTTGACACAATAAATAGTTCCATGTTCTATCCCTATGGTTTGTTTCCTATTGATGTAGCCCTAAGCAGAGATTGTTGCAAATCACTTTCATGGAAAGGGGTTGCCAAGCTTCCAAAAAACTACGAGTTTCCTGAAATCTCAGCACACATTTTTTCACCCAAGCTTGATGACACTTTCAGGTAATGATCAGTACCCCAATCCGACTTGGCATTCCAAATTTCATTCTTCTAGGACAAACCATTCGTTGGCAGTAACAGTTTTAATTTTTAGGTTTCACTCTGTTTTCTCCTATATGGATACATGTAGTTGGAACTCTAAATCAAACACGGTTTGTGCTAGCTCTTTGAAACTTGACACAATAATGTAGTTCCAAGTTCTATCTCTATGGTTTGCTTCCTATTGATGTAGCCCTAAGCAGAGACTGGCAAAAATCACTTTTATGAAAAGTGGTTGCCAAGCTTTCAAAAAACTACGAGTTTCCTGACATCTCAGCACACATTTTTTCACCCAAGCTTGATGACACTTTCAGGTAATGATCAGTACCCCAATCCTCCTTTGCTCACCAATTTCGTTCTTCTAGGTTAAACCATTCGTTGGCACTATCAGTTTTAATATTTAGGTTTCACTCTGTTTTCTCCTATATGGATACATGTAGTTGGAAGTCTAAATCAAACACGGTTTGTGCTAGCTCTTTGAAACTTGACACAATAAAGTAGTTCCAAGTTCTATCTCTATGGTTTGTTTCCTATTGATGTAGCCCTAAGCAGAGACTGTCGCAAATCACTTTCATGGAAAGGGGTTGCCAAGCTTCCAAAAAACTACGAGTTTCCTGAAATCTCAGCACACATTTTTTCACCCAAGCTTGATGACACTTTCAGGTAATGATCAGTACCCCAATCCTCCTTGGCTCACCAAATTTCGTTCTTCTAGGTTAAACCATTCGTTGGCAGTAACAGTTTTAATATTTAGGTTTCACTCTGTTTTCTCCTATATGGATACATGTAGTTGGAACTCTAAATCAAACACGGTTTGTGCTAGCTCTTTGAAACTTGACACAATAAAGTAGTTCCAAGTTCTATCTCTATGGTTTGTTTCCTATTGATGTAGCCCTAAGCAGAGATTGTTGCAAATCACTTTCATGGAAAGGGGTTGCCAAGCTTCCAAAAAACTACGAGTTTCCTGAAATCTCAGCACACATTTTTTCACCCAAGCTTGATGACACTTTCAGGTAATGATCAGTACCCCAATCCGACTTGGCATTCCAAATTTCATTCTTCTAGGACAAACCATTCGTTGGCAGTAACAGTTTTAATTTTTAGGTTTCACTCTGTTTTCTCCTATATGGATACATGTAGTTGGAACTCTAAATCAAACACGGTTTGTGCTAGCTCTTTGAAACTTGACACAATAATGTAGTTCCAAGTTCTATCTCTATGGTTTGCTTCCTATTGATGTAGCCCTAAGCAGAGACTGGCAAAAATCACTTTTATGAAAAGTGGTTGCCAAGCTTTCAAAAAACTACGAGTTTCCTGACATCTCAGCACACATTTTTTCACCCAAGATTGATGACACTTTCAGGTAATGATCAGTACCCCAATCCTCCTTTGCTCACCAATTTCGTTCTTCTAGGTTAAACCATTCGTTGGCACTATCAGTTTTAATATTTAGGTTTCACTCTGTTTTCTCCTATATGGATACATGTAGTTGGAACTCTAAATAAAACACGGTTTGTGCTAACTCTTTGAAACTTGACACAATAAAGTAGTTTCAAGTTCTATCTCTATGGTTTGTTTCCTATTGATGTAGCCCTAAGCAGAGACTGTCGCAAATCACTTTCATGGAAAGGGGTTGCCAAGCTTCCAAAAAACTACGAGTTTCCTGAAATCTCAGCACACATTTTTTCACCCAAGCTTGATGACACTTTCAGGTAATGATCAGTACCCCAATCCTCTTTGGCTCACCAAATTTCGTTCTTCTAGGTGAAACCGTTCGTTGGCAGTAACAGTTTTAATATTTAGGTTTTACTCTGTTTTCTCCTATATGGATACATGTAGTTGGAACTCTAAATCAAACACGGTTTGTGCTAGCTCTTTGAAACTTGACACAATAAAGTAGTTCCAAGTTCTATCTCTATGGTTTGTTTCCTATGGATGTAGCCCTAAGCAGAGATTGTCGCAAATCACTTTCATGGAAAGGGGTTGCCAAGCTTCCAAAAAACTACGAGTTTCCTGAAATCTCAGCACACATTTTTTCACCCAAGCTTGATGACACTTTCAGGTAATGATCAGTACCCCAATCCGACTTGGCATTCCAAATTTCATTCTTCTAGGACAAACCATTCGTTGGCAGTAACAGTTTTAATTTTTAGGTTTCACTGTTTTCTCCTATATGGATATATGCAGTTGGAACTCTAAATCAAACACGGTTTGTGCTAGCTCTTTGAAACTTGACACAATAATGTAGTTCCAAGTTCTATCTCTATGGTTTGTTTCCTATTGATGTAGCCCTAAGCAGAGACTGGCAAAAATCACTTTTATGAAAAGTGGTTGCCAAGCTTCCAAAAAACTATGAGTTTCCTGACATCTCAGCACACATTTTTTCACCCAAGCTTGATGACACTTTCAGGTAATGATCAGTACCCCAATCATCCTTGGCTCACCAAATTTCGTTCTTCTAGGTGAAACCGTTCGTTGGCAGTAACAGTTTTAAAATTTAGGTTTTACTCTGTTTTCTCCTATATGGATACATGTAGTTGGAACTCTAAATTAAACACGGTTTGTGCCAGCTCTTTGAAACTTGACACAATAAAGTAGTTCCAAGTTCTATCTCTATGGTTTGTTTCCTATTGATGTAGCCCTAAGCAGAGACTGGCGCAAATAACTTTCAGGGAAAGGGGTTGCCAAGCTTCCAAAAAAGTATGAGTTTCCTGGAATCTCAGCACACATTTTTTTACCCAAGCTTGATGACACTTTCATGTAATGATCAGTACCCCAATCCTCCTTGGCTCACCAAATTTCATTCTTCTAGGTTAAACCGTTCGTTGGCAGTAACTGTTTTAATTTTCAGGTTTCACTCTGTTTTCTCCTATATGGATACATGTAGGTGGAACTCTAAATCAAACACGGTTTGTGCTAGCTCTTTGAAACTTGACACAATAAAGTAGTTCCAAATTCTATCTCTATGGTTTGTTTCCTATTGATGTAGCCCTAAGCAGAGACTGTCGCAAATCACTTTCATGGAAAGGGGTTGCCAAGCTTCCAAAAAACTACGAGTTTCCTGAAATCCCAGCACACATTTTTTCACCCAAGCTTGATGACACTTTCAGGTAATGATCAGTACCCCAATCCTCCTTGGCTCACCAAATTTCGTTCTTCTAGGTTAAACCGTTCGTTGGCAGTAACAGTTTTAATATTTAGGTTTTACTCTGTTTTCTCCTATATGGATACATGTAGTTGGAACTCTAAATCAAACACCGTTTGTGCTAGCTCTTTGAAACTTCACAAAATAAAGTAGTTCCAAGTTCTATCTCTATGGTTTGTTTCCTATTGATGTAGCCCTAAGCAGAGACTGTCGCAAATCACTTTCATGGAAAGGGGTTGCCAAGCTTCCAAAAAACTACGAGTTTCCTGAAATCTCAGCACACATTTTTTCACCCAAGCTTGATGACACTTTCAGGTAATGATCAGTACCCCAATCCGACTTGGCATTCCAAATTTCGTTCTTCTAGGTGAAACCGTTCGTTGGCAGTAACAGTTTTAATTTTTAGGTTTCACTCTGTTTTCTCCTATATGGATACATGTAGTTGGAACTCTAAATCAAACACGGTTTGTGCTAGCTCTTTGAAACTTGACACAATAAAGTAGTTCCAAGTTCTATCTCTATGGTTTGTTTCCTATTGATGTAGCCCTAAGCAGAGACTGTCGCAAATTACTTTCATGGAAAGGGGTTGCCAAGCTTCCAAAAAACTACGAGTTTCCTGAAATCTCAGCACACATTTTTTCACCCAAGCTTGATGACACTTTCAGGTAATGATCAGTACCCCAATCCGACTTGGCATTCCAAATTTCGTTCTTCTAGGTTAAACCGTTCGTTGGCAGTAACAGTTTTAATTTTTAGGTTTCACTCTGTTTTCTCCTATATGGATACATGTAGTTGGAACTCTAAATCAAACACTGTTTGTGCTAGCTCTTTGAAACTTGACACAATAAAGTAGTTCCAAATTCTATCTCTATGGTTTGTTTCCTATTGATGTAGCCCTAAGCAGAGACTGTCGCAAATCACTTTCATGGAAAAGGGTTGCCAAGCTTCCAAAAAACTACGAGTTTCCTGAAATCTCAGCACACATTTTTTCACCCAAGCTTGATGACACTTTCAGGTAATGATCAGTACCCCAATCCTCCTTGGGTCACCAAATTTCGTTCTTCTAGGTTAAACCGTTCGTTGGCAGTAACAGCTTTAATATTTAGGTTTTACTCTGTTTTCTCCATATATATATGGATACATGTAGTTGGAACTCTAAATCAAACATGGTTTGTGCTAGCTCTTTGAAACTTGACACACGAAAGTAGTTCCAAGTTCTATCTCTATGGTGTGTTTCCTATTGAATAGCCCTAAGAAGAGACTGTCGCAAAACACTTTCATGGAAAGGGGTTGCCAAGCTTCCAAAAAACTATGAGTTTCCTGAAATCTCAGCACACATTTTTTCACCCAATCTTGATGACACTTTAAGTTAATGATCAGTACCCCAAACCACTTGGATCACCAAATTTCGTTCTTCTAGATTAAACCGTTCGTTGTCAGTAACAGTTTTAATTTTTAGGTTTCACTCTGTTTTCTCCTATATGGATACATGTAGTTGGAACTCTAAACCAAACACGGTTTGTGCTAGCTCTTTGAAACTTGACACAATAAAGTAGTTCCAAGTTCTATCTCTATGGTTTGTTTCCTATTGATGTAGCCCTAAGCAGAGACTGTCGCAAATCACTTTCATGGAAAGTGGTTGCCAAGCTTCCAAAAATCTACGAGTTTCCTGACATCTCAGCACACATTTTTTCACCCAAGCTTGATGACACTTTCAGGTAATGATCAGTACCCCAATCCTCTTTGGCTCACCAAATTTCGTTCTTCAAGGTTAAACCGTTCGTTGGCAGTAACAGTTTTAATATTTAGGTTTTACTCTGTTTTCTCCTATATGGATACATGTAGTTGGAACTCTAAATCAAACACGGTTTGTGCTAGCTCTTTGAAACTTGACACAATAAAGTAGTTCCAAGTTCTATCTCTATGGTTTGTTTCCTATGGATGTAGCCCTAAGCAGAGATTGTCGCAAATCACTTTCATGGAAAGGGGTTGCCAAGCTTCCAAAAAACTACGAGTTTCCTGAAATCTCAGCACACATTTTTTCACCCAAGCTTGATGACACTTTCAGGTAATGATCAGTAGCCCAATCATCCTTGGCTCACCAAATTTCGTTCTTCTAGGTGAAACCGTTCGTTGGCAGTAACAGTTTTAAAATTTAGGTTTTACTCTGTTTTCTCCTATATGGATACATGTAGTTGGAACTCTAAATTAAACACGGTTTGTGCCAGCTCTTTGAAACTTGACACAATAAAGTAGTTCCAAGTTCTATCTCTATGGTTTGTTTCCTATTGATGTAGCCCTAAGCAGAGACTGTCGCAAATCACTTTCATGGAAAGGGGTTGCCAAGCTTCCAAAAAACTACGAGTTTCCTGAAATCTCAGCACACATTTTTTCACCCAAGCTTGATGACACTTTCAGGTAATGATCAGTAGCCCAATCCGACTTGGCATTCCAAATTTCGTTCTTCTAGGTGAAATCGTTCGTTGGCAGTAACAGTTTTAATTTTTAGGTTTCACTCTGTTTTCTCCTATATGGATACATGTAGTTGGAACTCTAAATCAAACACGGTTTGTGCTAGCTCTTTGAAACTTGACACAATAAAGTAGTTCCAAGTTCTATCTCTATGGTTTGTTTCCTATTGATGTAGCCCTAAGCAGAGACTGTCGCAAATTACTTTCATGGAAAGGGGTTGCCAAGCTTCCAAAAAACTACGAGTTTCCTGAAATCTCAGCACACATTTTTTCACCCAAGCTTGATGACACTTTCAGGTAATGATCAGTAGCCCAATCCGACTTGGCATTCCAAATTTCGTTCTTCTAGGTTAAACCGTTCGTTGGCAGTAACAGTTTTAAAATTTGGATTTCACTCTGTTTTCTCCTATATGGATACATGTAGTTGGAACTCTAAATCAAAAACGGTTTGTGCTAGCTCTTTGAAACTTGACACAATAAAGTAGTTCCAAGTTCTATCTCTATGGTTTGTTTCCTATTGATGTAGCCCTAAGCAGAGACTGTCGCAAATCACTTTCATGGAAAGGGGTTGCCAAGCTTCCAAAAAACTACGAGTTTCCTGAAATCTCAGCACACATTTTTTCACCCAAGCTTGATGACACTTTCAGGTAATGATCAGTACCCCAATCCTCCTTGGGTCACCAAATTTCGTTCTTCTAGGTTAAACCGTTCGTTGGCAGTAACAGCTTTAATATTTAGGTTTTACTCTGTTTTCTCCATATATATATGGATACATGTAGTTGGAACTCTAAATCAAACATGGTTTGTGCTAGCTCTTTGAAACTTGACACACGAAAGTAGTTCCAAGTTCTATCTCTATGGTGTGTTTCCTATTGAATAGCCCTAAGAAGAGACTGTCGCAAAACACTTTCATGGAAAGGGGTTGCCAAGCTTCCAAAAAACTATGAGTTTCCTGAAATCTCAGCACACATTTTTTCACCCAATCTTGATGACACTTTAAGTTAATGATCAGTACCCCAAACCACTTGGATCACCAAATTTCGTTCTTCTAGATTAAACCGTTCGTTGTCAGTAACAGTTTTAATTTTTAGGTTTCACTCTGTTTTCTCCTATATGGATACATGTAGTTGGAACTCTAAACCAAACACGGTTTGTGCTAGCTCTTTGAAACTTGACACAATAAAGTAGTTCCAAGTTCTATCTCTATGGTTTGTTTCCTATTGATGTAGCCCTAAGCAGAGACTGTCGCAAATCACTTTCATGGAAAGTGGTTGCCAAGCTTCCAAAAATCTACGAGTTTCCTGACATCTCAGCACACATTTTTTCACCCAAGCTTGATGACACTTTCAGGTAATGATCAGTACCCCAATCCTCTTTGGCTCACCAAATTTCGTTCTTCAAGGTTAAACCGTTCGTTGGCAGTAACAGTTTTAATATTTAGGTTTTACTCTGTTTTCTCCTATATGGATACATGTAGTTGGAACTCTAAATCAAACACGGTTTGTGCTAGCTCTTTGAAACTTGACACAATAAAGTAGTTCCAAGTTCTATCTCTATGGTTTGTTTCCTATGGATGTAGCCCTAAGCAGAGATTGTCGCAAATCACTTTCATGGAAAGGGGTTGCCAAGCTTCCAAAAAACTACGAGTTTCCTGAAATCTCAGCACACATTTTTTCACCCAAGCTTGATGACACTTTCAGGTAATGATCAGTAGCCCAATCATCCTTGGCTCACCAAATTTCGTTCTTCTAGGTGAAACCGTTCGTTGGCAGTAACAGTTTTAAAATTTAGGTTTTACTCTGTTTTCTCCTATATGGATACATGTAGTTGGAACTCTAAATTAAACACGGTTTGTGCCAGCTCTTTGAAACTTGACACAATAAAGTAGTTCCAAGTTCTATCTCTATGGTTTGTTTCCTATTGATGTAGCCCTAAGCAGAGACTGTCGCAAATCACTTTCATGGAAAGGGGTTGCCAAGCTTCCAAAAAACTACGAGTTTCCTGAAATCTCAGCACACATTTTTTCACCCAAGCTTGATGACACTTTCAGGTAATGATCAGTAGCCCAATCCGACTTGGCATTCCAAATTTCGTTCTTCTAGGTGAAATCGTTCGTTGGCAGTAACAGTTTTAATTTTTAGGTTTCACTCTGTTTTCTCCTATATGGATACATGTAGTTGGAACTCTAAATCAAACACGGTTTGTGCTAGCTCTTTGAAACTTGACACAATAAAGTAGTTCCAAGTTCTATCTCTATGGTTTGTTTCCTATTGATGTAGCCCTAAGCAGAGACTGTCGCAAATTACTTTCATGGAAAGGGGTTGCCAAGCTTCCAAAAAACTACGAGTTTCCTGAAATCTCAGCACACATTTTTTCACCCAAGCTTGATGACACTTTCAGGTAATGATCAGTAGCCCAATCCGACTTGGCATTCCAAATTTCGTTCTTCTAGGTTAAACCGTTCGTTGGCAGTAACAGTTTTAAAATTTGGATTTCACTCTGTTTTCTCCTATATGGATACATGTAGTTGGAACTCTAAATCAAAAACGGTTTGTGCTAGCTCTTTGAAACTTGACACAATAAAGTAGTTCCAAGTTCTATCTCTATGGTTTGTTTCCTATTGATGTAGCCCTAAGCAGAGACTGTCGCAAATCACTTTCATGGAAAGGGGTTGCCAAGCTTCCAAAAAACTACGAGTTTCCTGAAATCTCAGCACACATTTTTTCACCCAAGCTTGATGACACTTTCAGGTAATGATCAGTAGCCCAATCCGACTTGGCATTCCAAATTTCGTTCTTCTAGGTGAAACCGTTCGTTGGCAGTAACAGTTTTAATTTTTAGGTTTCACTCTGTTTTCTCCTATATGGATACATGTAGTTGGAACTCTAAATCAAACACGGTTTGTGCTAGCTCTTTGAAACTTGACACAATAAAGTAGTTCCAAGTTCTATCTCTATGGTTTGTTTCCTATTGATGTAGCCCTAAGCAGAGACTGTCGCAAATTACTTTCATGGAAAGGGGTTGCCAAGCTTCCAAAAAACTACGAGTTTCCTGAAATCTCAGCACACATTTTTTCACCCAAGCTTGATGACACTTTCAGGTAATGATCAGTAGCCCAATCCGACTTGGCATTCCAAATTTCGTTCTTCTAGGTTAAACCGTTCGTTGGCAGTAACAGTTTTAAAATTTGGATTTCACTCTGTTTTCTCCTATATGGATACATGTAGTTGGAACTCTAAATCAAAAACGGTTTGTGCTAGCTCTTTGAAACTTGACACAATAAAGTAGTTCCAAGTTCTATCTCTATGGTTTGTTTCCTATTGATGTAGCCCTAAGCAGAGACTGTCGCAAATCACTTTCATGGAAAGGGGTTGCCAAGCTTCCAAAAAACTACGAGTTTCCTGAAATCTCAGCACACATTTTTTCACCCAAGCTTGATGACACTTTCAGGTAATGATCAGTAGCCCAATCCGACTTGGCATTCCAAATTTCGTTCCTCTAGGTTAAACCGTTCGTTAGCAGTAACAGTTTTAATTTTTAGGTTTCACTCTGTTTTCTCCTATATGGATACATGTAGTTGGAACTCTAAATCAAACACGGTTTGTGCTAGCTCTTTGAAACTTGACACAATAAAGTAGTTCCAAGTTCTATCTCTATGGTTTGTTTCCTATTGATGTAGCCCTAAGCAGAGACTGTCGCAAATCACTTTCATGGAAAGTGGTTGCCAAGCTTCCAAAAAACTACGAGTTTCCTGACATCTCAGCACACATTTTTTCACCCAAGCTTGATGACACTTTCAGGTAATGATCAGTACCCCAATCCTCCTTGGCTCACCAAATTTCGTTCTTCTAGGTTAAACCATTCGTTGGCAGTAACAGTTTTAATATTTAGGTTTCACTCTGTTTTCTCCTATATGGATACATGTAGTTGGAACTCTAAATCAAACACGGTTTGTGCTAGCTCTTTGAAACTTGACACAATAAATAGTTCCAAGTTCTATCTCTATGATTTGTTTCCTATTGATGTAGCCCTAAGCAGAGATTGTTGCAAATCACTTTCATGGAAAGGGGTTGCCAAGCTTCCAAAAAACTACGAGTTTCCTGAAATCTCAGCACACATTTTTTCACCCAAGCTTGATGACACTTTCAGGTAATGATCAGTACCCCAATCCGACTTGGCATTCCAAATTTCATTCTTCTAGGACAAACCATTCGTTGGCAGTAACAGTTTTAATTTTTAGGTTTCACTCTGTTTTCTCCTATATGGATACATGTAGTTGGAACTCTAAATCAAACACGGTTTGTGCTAGCTCTTTGAAACTTGACACAATAATGTAGTTCCAAGTTCTATCTCTATGGTTTGCTTCCTATTTATGTAGCCCTAAGCAGAGACTGGCAAAAATCACTTTTATGAAAAGTGGTTGCCAAGCTTTCAAAAAACTACGAGTTTCCTGACATCTCAGCACACATTTTTTCACCCAAGCTTGATGACACTTTCAGGTAATGATCAGTACCCCAATCCTCCTTTGCTCACCAATTTCGTTCTTCTAGGTTAAACCATTCGTTGGCACTATCAGTTTTAATATTTAGGTTTCACTCTGTTTTCTCCTATATGGATACATGTAGTTGGAACTCTAAATCAAACACGGTTTGTGCTAGCTCTTTGAAACTTGACACAATAAAGTAGTTCCAAGTTCTATCTCTATGGTTTGTTTCCTATTGATGTAGCCCTAAGCAGAGACTGTCGCAAATCACTTTCATGGAAAGGGGTTGCCAAGCTTCCAAAAAACTACGAGTTTCCTGAAATCTCAGCACACATTTTTTCACCCAAGCTTGATGACACTTTCAGGTAATGATCAGTACCCCAATCCTCCTTGGCTCACCAAATTTCGTTCTTCTAGGTTAAACCATTCGTTGGCAGTAACAGTTTTAATATTTAGGTTTCACTCTGTTTTCTCCTATATGGATACATGTAGTTGGAACTCTAAATCAAACACGGTTTGTGCTAGCTCTTTGAAACTTGACACAATAAAGTAGTTCCAAGTTCTATCTCTATGGTTTGTTTCCTATTGATGTAGCCCTAAGCAGAGATTGTTGCAAATCACTTTCATGGAAAGGGGTTGCCAAGCTTCCAAAAAACTACGAGTTTCCTGAAATCTCAGCACACATTTTTTCACCCAAGCTTTATGACACTTTCAGGTAATGATCAGTACCCCAATCCGACTTGGCATTCCAAATTTCATTCTTCTAGGACAAACCATTCGTTGGCAGTAACAGTTTTAATTTTTAGGTTTCACTCTGTTTTCTCCTATATGGATACATGTAGTTGGAACTCTAAATCAAACACGGTTTGTGCTAGCTCTTTGAAACTTGACACAATAATGTAGTTCCAAGTTCTATCTCTATGGTTTGCTTCCTATTGATGTAGCCCTAAGCAGAGACTGGCAAAAATCACTTTTATGAAAAGTGGTTGCCAAGCTTTCAAAAAACTACGAGTTTCCTGACATCTCAGCACACATTTTTTCACCCAAGCTTGATGACACTTTCAGGTAATGATCAGTACCCCAATCCTCCTTTGCTCACCAATTTCGTTCTTCTAGGTTAAACCATTCGTTGGCACTATCAGTTTTAATATTTAGGTTTCACTCTGTTTTCTCCTATATGGATACATGTAGTTGGAACTCTAAATCAAACACGGTTTGTGCTAGCTCTTTGAAACTTGACACAATAAAGTAGTTCCAAGTTCTATCTCTATGGTTTGTTTCATATTGATGTAGCCCTAAGCAGAGACTGTCGCAAATCACTTTCATGGAAAGGGGTTGCCAAGCTTCCAAAAAACTACGAGTTTCCTGAAATCTCAGCACACATTTTTTCACCCAAGCTTGATGACACTTTCAGGTAATGATCAGTACCCCAATCCTCTTTGGCTCACCAAATTTCGTTCTTCTAGGTGAAACCGTTCGTTGGCAGTAACAGTTTTAATATTTAGGTTTTACTCTGTTTTCTCCTATATGGATACATGTAGTTGGAACTCTAAATCAAACACGGTTTGTGCTAGCTCTTTGAAACTTGACACAATAAAGTAGTTCCAAGTTCTATCTCTATGGTTTGTTTCCTATGGATGTAGCCCTAAGCAGAGATTGTCGCAAATCACTTTCATGGAAAGGGGTTGCCAAGCTTCCAAAAAACTACGAGTTTCCTGAAATCTCAGCACACATTTTTTCACCCAAGCTTGATGACACTTTCAGGTAATGATCAGTACCCCAATCCGACTTGGCATTCCAAATTTCATTCTTCTAGGACAAACCATTCGTTGGCAGTAACAGTTTTAATTTTTAGGTTTCACTGTTTTCTCCTATATGGATATATGCAGTTGGAACTCTAAATCAAACACGGTTTGTGCTAGCTCTTTGAAACTTGACACAATAATGTAGTTCCAAGTTCTATCTCTATGGTTTGTTTCCTATTGATGTAGCCCTAAGCAGAGACTGGCAAAAATCACTTTTATGAAAAGTGGTTGCCAAGCTTCCAAAAAACTATGAGTTTCCTGACATCTCAGCACACATTTTTTCACCCAAGCTTGATGACACTTTCAGGTAATGATCAGTACCCCAATCATCCTTGGCTCACCAAATTTCGTTATTCTAGGTTAAACCGTTCGTTGGCAGTAACAGTTTTAATTTTTACGTTTCACTCTGTTTTCTCCCTTATGGATACATGTAGTTGGAACTCTAAATCAAACACGGTTTGTGCTAGCTCTTTGAATCTTGACACAATAAAATAGTTCCAATTTCTATCTCTATGGGTTGTTTCCTATTGATGTAGCCCTAAGCAGAGACTGGCGCAAATCACGTTAATTGAAAGGGATTGCCAAGCTTCCAAAAAACTACGAGTTTCCTGTAATCTCAGCACACATTTTTTCACCCAATCTTAATGACACTTTCAGTTAATAATCAGTACCCGAATCACACTTGGCTCACCAAATTTCGTTCTTCTAAATTAAACCGTTCGTTGGCAGTAACAGTTTAAATTTTTAGGTTTCACTCTGTTTTCTCCTATATGGATACATGTAGTTGGAACTCTAAATCAAACACGGTTTGTGCTAGCTCTTTGAAACTTGACACAATAAAGTAGTTCCAAGTTCTATCTCTATGGTTTGTTTCCTATTGATGTAGACCTAAGCAGAGACTGTCACAAATCACTTTCATGGAAAGGGGTTGCCAAGCTTCCAAAAAACTACGAGTTTCCTGAAATCTCAGCACACATTTTTTCACCCAATCTTGATGACACTTTCAGGTAATGATCAGTACCCCAATCCGACTTGGCATTCCAAATTTCGTTCTTCTAGGTTAAACCGTTCGTTGGCAGTAACAGTTTTAATTTTTAGGTTTCACTCTGTTTTCTCCTATATGTATACAAGTAGTTGGAACTCTAAATCAAACACGGTTTGTGCTAGCTCTTTGAAACTTGACACAATAAAGTAGTTCCAAGTTCTATCTCTATGGTTTGTTTCCTATTGATGTAGCCCTAAGCAGAGACTGTCGCAAATCACTTTCATGGAAAGGGGTTTCCAAGCTTCCAAAAAACTACGAGTTTCCTGAAATCTCAGCACACATTTTTTCACCCAAGCTTGATGACACTTTCAGGTAATGATCAGTACCCCAATCCGACTTGGCATTCCAACTTTCGTTCTTCTAGGTTAAACCATTCGTTGGCAGTAACAGTTTTAATTTTTAGGTTTCACTCTGTTTTCTCCTATATGGATACATGTAGTTGGAACTCTAAATCAAACACGGTTTGTGCTAGCTCTTTGAAACTTGACACAATAAAGTAGTTCCAAGTTCTATCTCTATGGTTTGTTTCCTATTGATGTAGCCCTAAGCAGAGACTGGCAAAAATCACTTTTATGGAAAGTGGTTGCCAAGCTTCCAAAAAACTACGAGTTTCCTGACATCTCAGCACACATTTTTTCACCCAAGATTGATGACACTTTCAGGTAATGATCAGTACCCAAATTCTCCTTGGCTCACCAAATTTCTTTCTTCTAGGTTAAACCATTCGTTGGCACTAACAGTTTTAATATTTAGGTTTCACTCTGTTTTCTCCTATATGGATACATGTAGTTGGAACTCTAAATCAAACACGGTTTGTGCTAGCTGTTTGAAACTTGACACAATAAAGTAGTTCCGAGTTCTATCTCTATGTTTTTTTTCCTATTGATGTAGCCCTAAGCAGAGACTGGCGCAAATCACTTTCATGGAAAGGGGTTGCCAAGCTTCCAAAAAACTATGAGTTTCCTGAAATCTCAGCACACAGTTTTTCACCCAATCTTGATGACACTTTCAGGTAATGATCAGTACCCCAATCCTCCTTGGCTCACCAAATTTCGTTCTTCTAGGTTAAACCGTTCGTTGGCAGTAACAGTTTTAATTTTTAGGTTTCACTCTGTTTTCTCCTATATGGTTACATGTAGTTGGAACTCTAAATCAAACACGGTTTGTGCTAGCTCTTTGAAACTTGACACAATACAGTAGTTCCAAGTTCAATCTCTATGGTTTGTTTCCTATTGATGTAGCCCTAAGCAGAGACTGTTGCAAATCACTTTCATCGAAAGGGGTTGCCAAGCTTCCAAAAAACTACGAGTTTCCTGAAATCTCAGCACACATTTTTTCACCCAAGCTTGATGACACTTTCAGGTAATGATCAGTAGCCCAATCCGAATTGGCATTCCAAATTTCGTTCTTCTAGGTTAAACCGTTCGTTGGCAGTAACAGTTTTAATTTTTAGGTTTGACTCTGTTTTCTCCTATATGGATACATGTAGTTGGAACTCTAAATCAAACACGGTTTGTGCTAGCTCTTTGAAACTTGACACAATAAAGTAGTTCCAAGTTCTATCTCTATGGTTTGTTTCCTATTGATGTAGCCCTAAGCAGAGACTGTCGCAAATCACTTTCATGGAAAGGGGTTGCCAAGCTTCCAAAAAACTACGAGTTTCCTGAAATCTCAGCACACATTTTTTCACCCAAGCTTGATGACACTTTCAGGTAATGATCAGTACCCCAATCCGACTTGGCATTCCAAATTTCGTTCTTCTAGGTTAAACCGTTCGTTGGCAGTAACAGTTTTAATTTTTAGGTTTCACTCTGTTTTCTCCTATATGGATACATGTAGTTGGAACTCTAAATCAAACACGGTTTGTGCTAGCTCTTTGAAACTTGACACAATAAAGTAGTTCCAAGTTCTATCTCTATGGTTTGTTTCCTATTGATGTAGACCTAAGCAGAGACTGTCGCAAATCACTTTCATGGAAAGGGGTTGCCAAGCTTCCAAAAAACTACGAGTTTCCTGAAATCTCAGCACACATTTTTTCACCCAAGCTTGATGACACTTTCAGGTAATGATCAGTACCCCAATCCGACTTGGCATTCCAAATTTCGTTCTTCTAGGTTAAACCGTTCGTTGGCAGTAACAGTTTTAATTTTTAGGTTTCACTCTGTTTTCTCCTATATGGATACATGTAGTTGGAACTCTAAATCAAACACGGTTTGTGCTAGCTCTTTGAAACTTGACACAATAAAGTAGTTCCAAGTTCTATCTCTATGGTTTGTTTCCTATTGATGTAGCCCTAAGCAGAGACTGGCGCAAATCACTTTCATGGAAAGGGGTTCCCAAGCTTCCAAAAAACTACGAGTTTCCTGAAATCTCAGCACACATTTTTTCACGCAATCTTGATGACACTTTCAGGTAATGATCAGTACCCCAATCCCACTTGGCTCAACAAATTTCGTTATTCTAGGTTAAACCGTTCGTTGGCAGTAACAGTTTTAATTTTTACGTTTCACTCTGTTTTCTCCCTTATGGATACATGTAGTTGGAACTCTAAATCAAACACGGTTTGTGCTAGCTCTTTGAATCTTGACACAATAAAATAGTTCCAATTTCTATCTCTATGGATTGTTTCCTATTGATGTAGCCCTAAGCAGAGACTGGCGCAAATCACGTTAATTGAAAGGGATTGCCAAGCTTCCAAAAAACTACGAGTTTCCTGTAATCTCAGCACACATTTTTTCACCCAATCTTAATGACACTTTCAGTTAATAATCAGTACCCGAATCACACTTGGCTCACCAAATTTCGTTCTTCTAAATTAAACCGTTCGTTGGCAGTAACAGTTTAAATTTTTAGGTTTCACTCTGTTTTCTCCTATATGGATACATGTAGTTGGAACTCTAAATCAAACACGGTTTGTGCTAGCTCTTTGAAACTTGACACAATAAAGTAGTTCCAAGTTCTATCTCTTTGGTTTGTTTCCTATTGATGTAGCCCTAAGCAGAGACTGTCGCAAATCACTTTCATGGAAAGGGGTTGCCAAGCTTCCAAAAAACTACGAGTTTCCTGAAATCTCAGCACACATTTTTTCACCCAAGCTTGATGACACTTTCAGGTAATGATCAGTACCCCAATCCGACTTGGCATTCCAAATTTCGTTCTTCTAGGTTAAACCGTTCGTTGGCAGTAACAGTTTTAATTTTTAGGTTTCACTCTGTTTTCTCCTATATGGATACATGTAGTTGGAACTCTAAATCAAACACGGTTTGTACTAGCTCTTTGAAACTTGACACAATAAAGTAGTTCCAAGTTCTATCTCTATGGTTTGTTTCCTATTGATGTAGCCCTAAGCAGAGACTGTCGCAAATCACTTTCATGGAAAGGGGTTGCCAAGCTTCCAAAAACTACGAGTTTCCTGAAATCTCAGCACACATTTTTTCACCCAAGCTTGATGACACTTTCAGGTAATGATCAGTACCCCAATCCGACTTGGCATTCCAAATTTCGTTCTTCTAGGTTAAACCATTCGTTGGCAGTAACAGTTTTAATTTTTAGGTTTCACTCTGTTTTCTCCTATATGGATACATGTAGTTGGAACTCTAAATCAAACACGGTTTGTGCTAGCTCTTTGAAACTTGACACAATAAAGTAGTTCCAAGTTCTATCTCTATGGTTTGTTTCCTATTGATGTAGCCCTAAGCAGAGACTGGCAAAAATCACTTTTATGGAAAGTGGTTGCCAAGCTTCCAAAAAACTACGAGTTTCCTGACATCTCAGCACACATTTTTTCACCCAAGCTTGATGACACTTTCAGGTAATGATCAGTACCCAAATCCTCCTTGGCTCACC
The DNA here is from genome assembly GCF_964194105.1 of Spermophilus citellus. Lineage (NCBI taxonomy): Eukaryota > Metazoa > Chordata > Mammalia > Rodentia > Sciuridae > Spermophilus > Spermophilus citellus. The sequence goes on from NC_138187.1 coordinate 55,156,178, forward strand.
AAATTTCTTTCTTCTAGGTTAAACCATTCGTTGGCACTAACAATTTTAATATTTAGGTTTCACTCTGTTTTCTCCTATATGGATACATGTAGTTGGAACTCTAAATCAAACACGGTTTGTGCTAGCTCTTTGAAACTTGACACAATAAAGTAGTTCCAAGTTCTATCTCTATGGTTTTTTTGCTATGGATGTAGCCCTAAGCAGAGACTGTCGCAAATCACTTTCATGGAAAGGGGTTGCCAAGCTTCCAAAAAACTACGAGTTTCCTGAAATCACAGCACATATTTTTTCAACCAAGCTTGATGACACTTTCAGGTAATGATCAGTACCCCAATCCGACTTGGCATTCCAAATTTCGTTCTTCTAGGTTAAACCGTTCGTTGGCAGTAACAGTTTTAATTTTTAGGTTTCACTCTGTTTTCTCCTATATGGATACATGTAGTTGGAACTCTAAATCAAACACGGTTTTTGCTAGCTCTTTGAAACTTGACACAATAAAGTAGTTCCAAGTTCTATCTCTATGGTTTGTTTCCTATTGATGTAGCACTAAGCAGAGACTGTCGCAAATCACTTTCATGGAAAGGGGTTGCCAATCTTCCAAAAAACTATGAGTTTCCTGAAATCTCAGCACACATTTTTTCACCCAATCTTGATGACACTTTCAGGTAAAGATCAGTACCCCAATCCGACTTGGCATTCCAAATTTCATTCTTCTAGGTTAAACCGTTCGTTGGCAGTAACAGTTTTAATTTTTAGGAGTCACTCTGTTTTCTCCTATATGGATACATGTAGTTGGAACTCTAAATCAAACACGGTTTGTGCTAGCTCTTTGAAACTTGACACAATAAAGTAGTTCCAAGTTCTATCTCTATGGTTTGTTTCCTATTGATGTAGCCCTAAGCAGAGACTGGCGCAAATCACTTTCATGGAAAGGGGTTCCCAAGCTTCCAAAAAACTACGAGTTTCCTGAAATCTCAGCACACATTTTTTCACGCAATCTTGATGACACTTTCAGGTAATGATCAGTACCCCAATCCCACTTGGCTCAACAAATTTCGTTATTCTAGGTTAAACCGTTCGTTGGCAGTAACAGTTTTAATTTTTACGTTTCACTCTGTTTTCTCCCTTATGGATACATGTAGTTGGAACTCTAAATCAAACACGGTTTGTGCTAGCTCTTTGAATCTTGACACAATAAAATAGTTCCAATTTCTATCTCTATGGATTGTTTCCTATTGATGTAGCGCTAAGCAGAGACTGGCGCAAATCACGTTAATTGAAAGGGATTGCCAAGCTTCCAAAAAACTACGAGTTTCCTGTAATCTCAGCACACATTTTTTCACCCAATCTTAATGACACTTTCAGTTAATAATCAGTACCCGAATCACACTTGGCTCACCAAATTTCGTTCTTCTAGATTAAACCGTTCGTTGGCAGTAACAGTTTAAATTTTTAGATTTCACTCTGTTTTCTCCTATATGGATACATGTAGTTGGAACTCTAAACCAAACACGGTTTGTGCCAGCTCTTTGAAACTTGACACAATGAAGTAGTTCCAAGTTCTATATCTATGTTTTTTTTTCCTATTGATGTAGCCCTAAGCAGAGACTGGCGCAAATCACTTTCATGGAAAGGGGTTGCCAAGCTTCCAAAAAACTATGAGTTTCCTGAAATCTCAGCACACAGTTTTTCACCCAATCTTGATGACACTTTCAGGTAATGATCAGTACCCCAATCCTCCTTGGCTCACCAAATTTCGTTCTTCTAGGTTAAACCGTTCGTTGGCAGTAACAGTTTTAATTTTCAGGTTTCACTCTGTTTTCTCCTATATGGATACATGTAGTTGGAACTCTAAATCAAAGACGGTTTGTCCTAGCTCTTTGAAACTTGACAGAATAAAGTAGTTCCAAGTTCTATCTCTATGGTTTGTTTCCTATTGATGTAGCCCTAAGCAGAGACGGGCGCAAATCACTTTCATGGAAAGGGGTGGCCAAGCTTCCAAAAAACTACGAGTTTCCTGAAATCTCAGCACACATTTTTTCACGCAATCTTGATGACACTTTCAGGTAATGATCAGTACCCCAATCCCACTTGGCTCAACAAATTTCGTTATTCTAGGTTAAACCGTTCGTTGGCAGTAACAGTTTTAATTTTTACGTTTCACTCTGTTTTCTCCCTTATGGATACATGTAGTTGGAACTCTAAATCAAACACGGTTTGTGCTAGCTCTTTGAATCTTGACACAATAAAATAGTTCCAATTTCTATCTCTATGGATTGTTTCCTATTGATGTAGCCCTAAGCAGAGACTGGCGCAAATCACGTTAATTGAAAGGGATTGCCAAGCTTCCAAAAAACTACGAGTTTCCTGTAATCTCAGCACACATTTTTTCACCCAATCTTAATGACACTTTCAGTTAATAATCAGTACCCGAATCACACTTGGCTCACCAAATTTCGTTCTTCTAAATTAAACCGTTCGTTGGCAGTAACAGTTTAAATTTTTAGGTTTCACTCTGTTTTCTCCTATATGGATACATGTAGTTGGAACTCTAAATCAAACACGGTTTGTGCTAGCTCTTTGAAACTTGACACAATAAAGTAGTTCCAAGTTCTATCTCTATGGTTTGTTTCCTATTGATGTAGACCTAAGCAGAGACTGTCACAAATCACTTTCATGGAAATGGGTTGCCAAGCTTCCAAAAAACTACGAGTTTCCTGAAATCTCAGCACACATTTTTTCACCCAATCTTGATGACACTTTCAGGTAATGATCAGTACCCCAATCCGACTTGGCATTCCAAATTTCGTTCTTCTAGGTTAAACCGTTCGTTGGCAGTAACAGTTTTAATTTTTAGGTTTCACTCTGTTTTCTCCTATATGTATACAAGTAGTTGGAACTCTAAATCAAACACGGTTTGTGCTAGCTCTTTGAAACTTGACACAATAAAGTAGTTCCAAGTTCTATCTCTATGGTTTGTTTCCTATTGATGTAGCCCTAAGCAGAGACTGTCGCAAATCACTTTCATGGAAAGGGGTTTCCAAGCTTCCAAAAAACTACGAGTTTCCTGAAATCTCAGCACACATTTTTTCACCCAAGCTTGATGACACTTTCAGGTAATGATCAGTACCCCAATCCGACTTGGCATTCCAACTTTCGTTCTTCTAGGTTAAACCATTCGTTGGCAGTAACAGTTTTAATTTTTAGGTTTCACTCTGTTTTCTCCTATATGGATACATGTAGTTGGAACTCTAAATCAAACACGGTTTGTGCTAGCTCTTTGAAACTTGACACAATAAAGTAGTTCCAAGTTCTATCTCTATGGTTTGTTTCCTATTGATGTAGCCCTAAGCAGAGACTGGCAAAAATCACTTTTATGGAAAGTGGTTGCCAAGCTTCCAAAAAACTACGAGTTTCCTGACATCTCAGCACACATTTTTTCACCCAAGATTGATGACACTTTCAGGTAATGATCAGTACCCAAATTCTCCTTGGCTCACCAAATTTCTTTCTTCTAGGATAAACCATTCGTTGGCACTAACAGTTTTAATATTTAGGTTTCACTCTGTTTTCTCCTATATGGATACATGTAGTTGGAACTCTAAATCAAACACGGTTTGTGCTAGCTGTTTGAAACTTGACACAATAAAGTAGTTCCGAGTTCTATCTCTATGTTTTTTTTCCTATTGATGTAGCCCTAAGCAGAGACTGGCGCAAATCACTTTCATGGAAAGGGGTTGCCAAGCTTCCAAAAAACTATGAGTTTCCTGAAATCTCAGCACACAGTTTTTCACCCAATCTTGATGACACTTTCAGGTAATGATCAGTACCCCAATCCTCCTTGGCTCACCAAATTTCGTTCTTCTAGGTTAAACCGTTCGTTGGCAGTAACAGTTTTAATTTTTAGGTTTCACTCTGTTTTCTCCTATATGGTTACATGTAGTTGGAACTCTAAATCAAACACGGTTTGTGCTAGCTCTTTGAAACTTGACACAATACAGTAGTTCCAAGTTCAATCTCTATGGTTTGTTTCCTATTGATGTAGCCCTAAGCAGAGACTGTTGCAAATCACTTTCATCGAAAGGGGTTGCCAAGCTTCCAAAAAACTACGAGTTTCCTGAAATCTCAGCACACATTTTTTCACCCAAGCTTGATGACACTTTCAGGTAATGATCAGTAGCCCAATCCGAATTGGCATTCCAAATTTCGTTCTTCTAGGTTAAACCGTTCGTTGGCAGTAACAGTTTTAATTTTTATGTTTGACTCTGTTTTCTCCTATATGGATACATGTAGTTGGAACTCTAAATCAAACACGGTTTGTGCTAGCTCTTTGAAACTTGACACAATAAAGTAGTTCCAAGTTCTATCTCTATGGTTTGTTTCCTATTGATGTAGCCCTAAGCAGAGACTGTCGCAAATCACTTTCATGGAAAGGGGTTGCCAAGCTTCCAAAAAACTACGAGTTTCCTGAAATCTCAGCACACATTTTTTCACCCAATCTTGATGACACTTTCAGGTAATGATCAGTACCCCAATCCGACTTGGCATTCCAAATTTCGTTCTTCTAGGTTAAACCGTTCGTTGGCAGTAACAGTTTTAATTTTTAGGTTTCACTCTGTTTTCTCCTATATGTATACAAGTAGTTGGAACTCTAAATCAAACACGGTTTGTGCTAGCTCTTTGAAACTTGACACAATAAAGTAGTTCCAAGTTCTATCTCTATGGTTTGTTTCCTATTGATGTAGCCCTAAGCAGAGACTGTCGCAAATCACTTTCATGGAAAGGGGTTTCCAAGCTTCCAAAAAACTACGAGTTTCCTGAAATCTCAGCACACATTTTTTCACCCAAGCTTGATGACACTTTCAGGTAATGATCAGTACCCCAATCCGACTTGGCATTCCAACTTTCGTTCTTCTAGGTTAAACCATTCGTTGGCAGTAACAGTTTTAATTTTTAGGTTTCACTCTGTTTTCTCCTATATGGATACATGTAGTTGGAACTCTAAATCAAACACGGTTTGTGCTAGCTCTTTGAAACTTGACACAATAAAGTAGTTCCAAGTTCTATCTCTATGGTTTGTTTCCTATTGATGTAGCCCTAAGCAGAGACTGGCAAAAATCACTTTTATGGAAAGTGGTTGCCAAGCTTCCAAAAAACTACGAGTTTCCTGACATCTCAGCACACATTTTTTCACCCAAGATTGATGACACTTTCAGGTAATGATCAGTACCCAAATTCTCCTTGGCTCACCAAATTTCTTTCTTCTAGGATAAACCATTCGTTGGCACTAACAGTTTTAATATTTAGGTTTCACTCTGTTTTCTCCTATATGGATACATGTAGTTGGAACTCTAAATCAAACACGGTTTGTGCTAGCTCTTTGAATCTTGACACAATAAAATAGTTCCAATTTCTATCTCTATGGATTGTTTCCTATTGATGTAGCCCTAAGCAGAGACTGGCGCAAATCACGTTAATTGAAAGGGATTGCCAAGCTTCCAAAAAACTACGAGTTTCCTGTAATCTCAGCACACATTTTTTCACCCAATCTTAATGACACTTTCAGTTAATAATCAGTACCCGAATCACACTTGGCTCACCAAATTTCGTTCTTCTAAATTAAACCGTTCGTTGGCAGTAACAGTTTAAATTTTTAGGTTTCACTCTGTTTTCTCCTATATGGATACATGTAGTTGGAACTCTAAATCAAACACGGTTTGTGCTAGCTCTTTGAAACTTGACACAATAAAGTAGTTCCAAGTTCTATCTCTTTGGTTTGTTTCCTATTGATGTAGCCCTAAGCAGAGACTGTCGCAAATCACTTTCATGGAAAGGGGTTGCCAAGCTTCCAAAAAACTACGATTTTCCTGAAATCTCAGCACACATTTTTTCACCCAAGCTTGATGACACTTTCAGGTAATGATCAGTACCCCAATCCGACTTGGCATTCCAAATTTCGTTCTTCTAGGTTAAACCGTTCGTTGGCAGTAACAGTTTTAATTTTTAGGTTTCACTCTGTTTTCTCCTATATGGATACATGTAGTTGGAACTCTAAATCAAACACGGTTTGTGCTAGCTCTTTGAAACTTGACACAATAAAGTAGTTCCAAGTTCTATCTCTATGGTTTGTTTCCTATTGATGTAGCCCTAAGCAGAGACTGGCGCAAATCACTTTCATGGAAAGGGGTTCCCAAGCTTCCAAAAAACTACGAGTTTCCTGAAATCTCAGCACACATTTTTTCACGCAATCTTGATGACACTTTCAGGTAATGATCAGTACCCCAATCCCACTTGGCTCAACAAATTTCGTTATTCTAGGTTAAACCGTTCGTTGGCAGTAACAGTTTTAATTTTTACGTTTCACTCTGTTTTCTCCCTTATGGATACATGTAGTTGGAACTCTAAATCAAACACGGTTTGTGCTAGCTCTTTGAATCTTGACACAATAAAATAGTTCCAATTTCTATCTCTATGGATTGTTTCCTATTGATGTAGCCCTAAGCAGAGACTGGCGCAAATCACGTTAATTGAAAGGGATTGCCAAGCTTCCAAAAAACTACGAGTTTCCTGTAATCTCAGCACACATTTTTTCACCCAATCTTAATGACACTTTCAGTTAATAATCAGTACCCGAATCACACTTGGCTCACCAAATTTCCTTCTTCTAAATTAAACCGTTCGTTGGCAGTAACAGTTTAAATTTTTAGGTTTCACTCTGTTTTCTCCTATATGGATACATGTAGTTGGAACTCTAAATCAAACACGGTTTGTGCTAGCTCTTTGAAACTTGACACAATAAAGTAGTTCCAAGTTCTATCTCTTTGGTTTGTTTCCTATTGATGTAGCCCTAAGCAGAGACTGTCGCAAATCACTTTCATGGAAAGGGGTTGCCAAGCTTCCAAAAAACTACGAGTTTCCTGAAATCTCAGCACACATTTTTTCACCCAAGCTTGATGACACTTTCAGGTAATGATCAGTACCCCAATCCGACTTGGCATTCCAAATTTCGTTCTTCTAGGTTAAACCGTTCGTTGGCAGTAACAGTTTTAATTTTTAGGTTTCACTCTGTTTTCTCCTATATGGATACATGTAGTTGGAACTCTAAATCAAACACGGTTTGTACTAGCTCTTTGAAACTTGACACAATAAAGTAGTTCCAAGTTCTATCTCTATGGTTTGTTTCCTATTGATGTAGCCCTAAGCAGAGACTGTCGCAAATCACTTTCATGGAAAGGGGTTGCCAAGCTTCCAAAAAACTACGAGTTTCCTGAAATCTCAGCACATATTTTTTCACCCAAGCTTGATGACACTTTCAGGTAATGATCAGTACCCCAATCCGACTTGGCATTCCAAATTTTGTTCTTCTAGGTTAAACCATTCGTTGGCAGTAACAGTTTTAATTTTTAGGTTTCACTCTGTTTTCTCCTATATGGATACATGTAGTTGGAACTCTAAATCAAACACGGTTTGTGCTAGCTCTTTGAAACTTGACACAATAAAGTAGTTCCAAGTTCTATCTCTATGGTTTGTTTCCTATTGATGTAGCCCTAAGCAGAGACTGGCAAAAATCACTTTTATGGAAAGTGGTTGCCAAGCTTCCAAAAAACTACGAGTTTCCTGACATCTCAGCACACATTTTTTCACCCAAGCTTGATGACACTTTCAGGTAATGATCAGTACCCAAATCCTCCTTGGCTCACCAAATTTCTTTCTTCTAGGTTAAACCATTCATTGGCACTAACAATTTTAATATTTAGGTTTCACTCTGTTTTCTCCTATATGGATACATGTAGTTGGAACTCTAAATCAAACACGGTTTGTGCTAGCTCTTTGAAACTTGACACAATAAAGTAGTTCCAAGTTCTATCTCTATGGTTTTTTTGCTATGGATGTAGCCCAAAGCAGAGACTGTCGCAAATCACTTTCATGGAAAGGGGTTGCCAAGCTTCCAAAAAACTACGAGTTTCCTGAAATCACAGCACATATTTTTTCAACCAAGCTTGATGACACTTTCAGGTAATGATCAGTACCCCAATCCGAATTGGCATTCCAAATTTCGTTCTTCTAGGTTAAACCGTTCGTTGGCAGTAACAGTTTTAATTTTTAGGTTTCACTCTGTTTTCTCCTATATGGATACATGTAGTTGGAACTCTAAATCAAACACGGTTTTTGCTAGCTCTTTGAAACTTGACACAATAAAGTAGTTCCAAGTTCTATCTCTATGGTTTGTTTCCTATTGATGTAGCCCTAAGCAGAGACTGTCGCAAATCACTTTCATGGAAAGGGGTTGCCAAGCTTCCAAAAAACTATGAGTTTCCTGAAATCTCAGCACACATTTTTTCACCCAATCTTGATGACACTTTCAGGTAAAGATCAGTACCCCAATCCGACTTGGCATTCCAAATTTCATTCTTCTAGGTTAAACCGTTCGTTGGCAGTAACAGTTTTAATTTTTAGGAGTCACTCTGTTTTCTCCTATATGGATACATGTAGTTGGAACTCTAAATCAAACACGGTTTGTGCTAGCTCTTTGAAACTTGACACAATAAAGTAGTTCCAAGTTCTATCTCTATGGTTTGTTTCCTATTGATGTAGCCCTAAGCAGAGACTGGCGCAAATCACTTTCATGGAAAGGGGTTCCCAAGCTTCCAAAAAACTACGAGTTTCCTGAAATCTCAGCACACATTTTTTCACGCAATCTTGATGACACTTTCAGGTAATGATCAGTACCCCAATCCCACTTGGCTCAACAAATTTCGTTATTCTAGGTTAAACCGTTCGTTGGCAGTAACAGTTTTAATTTTTACGTTTCACTCTGTTTTCTCCCTTATGGATACATGTAGTTGGAACTCTAAATCAAACACGGTTTGTGCTAGTTCTTTGAATCTTGACACAATAAAATAGTTCCAATTTCTATCTCTATGGATTGTTTCCTATTGATGTAGCGCTAAGCAGAGACTGGCGCAAATCACGTTAATTGAAAGGGATTGCCAAGCTTCCAAAAAACTACGAGTTTCCTGTAATCTCAGCACACATTTTTTCACCCAATCTTAATGACACTTTCAGTTAATAATCAGTACCCGAATCACACTTGGCTCACCAAATTTCGTTCTTCTAGATTAAACCGTTCGTTGGCAGTAACAGTTTAAATTTTTAGATTTCACTCTGTTTTCTCCTATATGGATACATGTAGTTGGAACTCTAAACCAAACACGGTTTGTGCCAGCTCTTTGAAACTTGACACAATGAAGTAGTTCCAAGTTCTATATCTATGTTTTTTTTCCTATTGATGTAGCCCTAAGCAGAGACTGGCGCAAATCACTTTCATGGAAAGGGGTTGCCAAGCTTCCAAAAAACTACGATTTTCCTGAAATCTCAGCACACATTTTTTCACCCAAGCTTGATGACACTTTCAGGTAATGATCAGTACCCCAATCCGACTTGGCATTCCAAATTTCGTTCTTCTAGGTTAAACCGTTCGTTGGCAGTAACAGTTTTAATTTTTACGTTTCACTCTGTTTTCTCCTATATGGATACATGTAGTTGGAACTCAAAATCAAACACGGTTTGTGCTAGCTCTTTGAAACTTGACACAATAAAGTAGTTCCAAGTTCTATCTCTATGGTTTGTTTCCTATTGATGTAGCCCTAAGCAGAGACTGTCGCAAATCACTTTCATGGAAAGGGGTTTCCAAGCTTCCAAAAAACTACGAGTTTCCTGAAATCTCAGCACACATTTTTTCACCCAATCTTGATGACACTTTCAGGTAATGATCAGTACCCCAATCCGACTTGGCATTCCAAATTTCCTTCTTCTAGGTTAAACCATTCGTTGGCAGTAACAGTTTTAATTTTTAGGTTTCACTCTGTTTTCTCCTATATGGATACATGTAGTTGGAACTCTATATCAAAGACGGTTTGTGCTAGGTCTTTGAAACTTGACACAATAAAGTAGTTCCAAGTTCTATCTCTATGGTTTGTTTCCTATTGATGTAGCCCTAAGCAGAGACTGGCAAAAATCACTTTTATGGAAAGTGGTTGCCAAGCTTCCAAAAAACTACGAGTTTCCTGACATCTCAGCACACATTTTTTCACCCAAGCTTGATGACACTTTCAGGTAATGATCAGTACCCAAATCCTCCTTGGCTCACCAAATTTCTTTCTTCTAGGTTAAACCATTCGTTGGCACTAACAGTTTTAATATTTAGGTTTCACTCTGTTTTCTCCTATATGGATACATGTAGTTGGAACTCTAAATCAAACACGGTTTGTGCTAGCTCTTTGAAACTTGACACAATAAAGTAGTTCCAAGTTCTATCTCTATGGTTTGTTTCCTATTGATGTAGCCCTAAGCAGAGACTGTCGCAAATCACTTTCATGGAAAGGGGTTGCCAAGCTTCCAAAAAACTACGAGTTTCCTGAAATCTCAGCACATATTTTTTCACCCAAGCTTGATGACACTTTCAGGTAATGATCAGTACCCCAATCCGACTTGGCATTACAAATTTCGTTCTTCTAGGTTAAACCGTTCGTTGGCAGTAACAGTTTTAATTTTTAGGTTTCACTCTGCTTTCTCATATATGGATACAAGTAGTTGGAACTCTAAATCAAACACGGTTTGTGCTAGCTCTTTGAAACTTGACACAATAAAATAGTTCCAAGTTCTATCTCTATGGTTTGTTTCCTATTGATGTAGCCCTAAGCAGAGACTGTCGCAAATCACTTTCATGGAAAGGGGTTGCCAAGCTTCCAAAAAACTACGAGTTTCCTGAAATCTCAGCACACATTTTTTTCACCCAAGCTTGATGACACTTTCAGGTAAAGATCAGAACCCCAATCCGACTTGGCATTCCAAATTTCGTTCTTCTAGGTTAAACCGTTCGTTGGCAGTAACAGTTTTAATTTTTAGGTTTCACTCTGTTTTCTCCTATATGGATACATGTAGTTGGAACTCTAAATCAAACACGGTTTGTGCTAGCTCTTTGAAACTTGACACAATAAAGTAGTTCCAAGTTCTATCTCTATGGTTTGTTTCCTATTGATGTAGCCCTAAGCAGAGACTGGCGCAAATCACTTTCATGGAAAGGGGTTCCCAAGCTTCCAAAAAACTACGAGTTTCCTGAAATCTCAGCACACATTTTTTCACGCAATCTTGATGACACTTTCAGGTAATGATCAGTACCCCAATCCCACTTGGCTCAACAAATTTCGTTATTTTAGGTTAAAACGTTCGTTGGCAGTAACAGTTTTAATTTTTAGGTTTCACTCTGTTTTCTCCTATATGGATACATGTAGTTGGAACTCTAAACCAAACACGGTTTGTGCCAGCTCTTTGAAACTTGACACAATGAAGTAGTTCCAAGTTCTATCTCTATGGTTTGTTTCCTATTGATGTAGCCCTAAGCAGAGACTGGCGCAAATCACTTTCATGGAAAGGGGTTGCCAAGCTTCCAAAAAACTATGAGTTTCCTGAAATCTCAGCACACAGTTTTTCACCCAATCTTGATGACACTTTCAGGTAATGATCAGTACCCCAATCCTCCTTGGCTCACCAAATTTCGTTCTTCTATATTAAACCGTTCGTTGGCAGTAACAGTTTTAAATTTTAGGTTTCACTCTGTTTTCTCCTATATGGATACATGTAGTTGGAACTCTAAATCAAACCCGTTTTGTGCTAGCTCTTTGAAACTTGACACAATAAAGTAGTTCCAAGTTCTATCTCTATGGTTTGTTTCCTATTGATGTAGCCCTAAGCAGAGACTGTCGCAAAACACTTTCATCGAAAGGGGTTTCCAAGCTTCCAAAAAACTACGAGTTTCCTGAAATCTCAGCACACATTTTTTCACCCAAGCTTGATGACACTTTCAGGTAATGATCAGTACCCCAATCCGACTTGGCATTCCAAATTTCGTTCTTCTAGGTTAAACCATTCGTTGGCAGTAACAGTTTTAATTTTTAGGTTTTACTCTGTTTTCTCCTATATGGATACATGTAGTTGGAACTCTAAATCAAACACGGTTTGTGCTAGCTCTTTGAAACTTGACACAATAAAGTAGTTACAAGTTCTATCTCTATGGTTTGTTTCCTATTGATGTAGCCCTAAGCAGAGACTGGCAAAAATCACTTTTATGGAAAGTGGTTGCCAAGCTTCCAAAAAACTACGAGTTTCTTGACATCTCAGCACACATTTTTTCACCCAAGCTTGATGACACTTTCAGGTAATGATCAGTACCCAAATCCTCCTTGGCTCACCAAATTTCTTTCTTCTAGGTTAAACCATTCGTTGGCACTAACAGTTTTAATATTTAGGTTTCACTCTGTTTTCTCCTATATGGATACATGTAGTTGGAACTCTAAATCAAACACGGTTTGTGCTAGCTCTTTGAAACTTGACACAATAAAGTAGTTCCAAGTTCTATCTCTATGGTTTGTTTCCTATTGATGTAGCCCTAAGCAGAGACTGTCGCAAATCACTTTCATGGAAAGGGGTTGCCAAGCTTCCAAAAAACTACGAGTTTCCTGAAATCTCAGCACATATTTTTTCACCCAAGCTTGATGACACTTTCAGGTAATGATCAGTACCCCAATCCGACTTGGCATTCCAAATTTCGTTCTTCTAGGTTAAACCGTTCGTTGGCAGTAACAGTTTTAATTTTTAGGTTTCACTCTGTTTTCTCCTATATGGATAAATGTAGTTGGAACTCTAAATCAAATACGGTTTGTGCTAGCTCTTTGAAACTTGACACAATAAAATAGTTCCAAGTTCTATCTCTATGGTTTGTTTCCTATTGATGTAGCCCTAAGCAGAGACTGTCGCAAATCACTTTCATGGAAAGGGGTTGCCAAGCTTCCAAAAAACTACGAGTTTCCTGAAATCTCAGCACACATTTTTTCACCCAAGCTTGATGACACTTTCAGGTAATGATCAGTACCCCAATCCGACTTGGCATTCCAAATTTCGTTCTTCTAGGTTAAACCGTTCGTTGGCAGTAACAGTTTTAATTTTTAGGTTTCACTCTGTTTTCTCCTATATGGATACATGTAGTTGGAACTCTAAATCAAACACGGTTTGTGCTAGCTCTTTGAAACTTGACACAATAAAGTAGTTCCAAGTTCTATCACTATGGTTTGTTTCCTATTGATGTAGCCCTAAGCACAGACTGGCGCAAATCACTTTCATGGAAAGGGGTTCCCAAGCTTCCAAAAACTACGAGTTTCCTGAAATCTCAGCACACATTTTTTCACGCAATCTTGATGACACTTTCAGGTAATGATCAGTACCCCAATCCCACTTGGCTCAACAAATTTCGTTATTCTAGGTTAAACCGTTCGTTGGCAGTAACAGTTTTAATTTTTACGTTTCACTCTGTTTTCTCCCTTATGGATACATGTAGTTGGAACTCTAAATCAAACACGGTTTGTGCTAGCTCTTTGAATCTTGACACAATAAAATAGTTCCAATTTCTATCTCTACGGATTGTTTCCTATTGATGTAGCCCTAAGCAGAGACTGGCACAAATCACGTTAATTGAAAGGGATTGCCAAGCTTCCAAAAAACTACGAGTTTCCTGTAATCTCAGCACACAATTTTTCACCCAATCTTAATGACACTTTCAGTTAATAATCAGTACCCGAATCACACTTGGCTCACCAAATTTCGTTCTTCTAGATTAAACCGTTCGTTGGCAGTAACAGTTTAAATTTTTAGGTTTCACTCTGTTTTCTCCTATATGGATACATGTAGTTGGAACTCTAAACCAAACACGGTTTGTGCCAGCTCTTTGAAACTTGACACAATGAAGTAGTTCCAAGTTCTATCTCTATGTTTTTTTTCCTATTGATGTAGCCCTAAGCAGAGACTGGCGCAAATCACTTTCATGGAAAGGGGTTGCCAAGCTTCCAAAAAACTATGAGTTTCCTGAAATCTCAGCACACAGTTTTTCACCCAATCTTGATGACACTTTCAGGTAATGATCAGTACCCCAATCCACCTTGGCTCACCAAATTTCGTTCTTCTAGGTTAAACCGTTCGTTGGCAGTAACAGTTTTAATTTTTAGGTTTCACTCTGTTTTCTCCTATATGGATACATGTAGTTGGAACTCTAAATCAAACACGGTTTGTGCTAGCTCTTTGAAACTTGACACAATAAAGTAGTTCCAAGTTCTATCTCTATGGTTTGTTTCCTATTTATGTAGCCCTAAGCAGAGACTGTCGCAAATCACTTTCATGGAAAGGGGTTGCCAAGCTTCCAAAAAACTACGAGTTTCCTGAAATCTCAGCACACATTTTTTCACCCAAGCTTGATGACACTTTCAGGTAATGATCAGTACCCCAATCCGACTTGGCATTCCAAATTTCGTTCTTCTAGGTTAAACCGTTCGTTGGCAGTAACAGTTTTAATTTTTAGGTTTCACTCTGTTTTCTCCTATATGGATACATGTAGTTGGAACTCTAAATCAAACACGGTTTGTGTTAGCTCTTTGAAACTTGACACAATAAAGTAGTTCCAAGTTCTATCTCTATGGTTTGTTTCCTATTGATGTAGCCCTAAGCAGAGACTGTCGGAAATCACTTTCATGGAAAGGGGTTGCCAAGCTTCCAAAAAACTACGAGTTTCCTGAAATCTCAGCACACATTTTTTCACCCAAGCTTGATGACACTTTCAGGTAATGATCAGTACCCCAATCCGACTTGGCATTCCAAATTTCGTTCTTCTAGGTTAAACCGTTCGTTGGCAGTAACAGTTTTAATTTTTAGGTTTCACTCTGTTTTCTCCTATATGGATACATGTAGTTGGAACTCTAAATCAAACACGGTTTGTACTAGCTCTTTGAAACTTGACACAATAAAGTAGTTCCAAGTTCTATCTATATGGTTTGTTTCCTATTGATGTAGCCCTAAGCAGAGACTGTCGCAAATCACTTTCATGGAAAGGGGTTGCCAAGCTTCCAAAAAACTACGAGTTTCCTGAAATCTCAGCACACATTTTTTCACCCAAGCTTGATGACACTTTCAGGTAATGATCAGTACCCCAATCCAACTTGTCATTCCAAATTTCGTTCTTCTAGGTTAAACCATTCGTTGGCAGTAACAGTTTTAATTTTTAGGTTTCACTCTGTTTTCTCCTATATGGATACATGTAGTTGGAACTCTAAATCAAACACGGTTTGTGCTAGCTCTTTGAAACTTGACACAATAAAGTAGTTCCAAGTTCTATCTCTATGGTTTGTTTCCTATTGATGTAGCCCTAAGCAGAGACTGGCAAAAATCACTTTTATGGAAAGTGGTTGCCAAGCTTCCAAAAAACTACGAGTTTCCTGACATCTCAGCACACATTTTTTCACCCAAGCTTGATGACACTTTCAGGTAATGATCAGTACCCAAATCCTCCTTGGCTCACCAAATTTCTTTCTTCTAGGTTAAACCATTCGTTGGCACTAACAATTTTAATATTTAGGTTTCACTCTGTTTTCTCCTATATGGATACATGTAGTTGGAACTCTAAATCAAACACGGTTTGTGCTAGCTCTTTGAAACTTGACACAATAAAGTAGTTCCAAGTTCTATCTCTATGGTTTGTTTCCTATTGATGTAGCCCTAAGCAGAGACTGTCGCAAATCACTTTCATGGAAAGGGGTTGCCAAGCTTCCAAAAAACTATGAGTTTCCTGAAATCTCAGCACACATTTTTTCACCCAAGCTTGATGACACTTTCAGGTAAAGATCAGTACCCCAATCCGACTTGCAATTCCAAATTTCATTCTTCTAGGTTAAACCGTTCGTTGGCAGTAACAGTTTTAATTTTTAGGAGTCACTCTGTTTTCTCCTATATGGATACATGTAGTTGGAACTCTAAATCAAACACGGTTTGTGCTAGCTCTTTGAAACTTGACACAATAAAGTAGTTCCAAGTTCTATCTCTATGGTTTGTTTCCTATTGATGTAGCCCTAAGCAGAGACTGGCGCAAATCACTTTCATGGAAAGGGGTTCCCAAGCTTCCAAAAAACTACGAGTTTCCTGAAATCTCAGCACACATTTTTTCACGCAATCTTGATGACACTTTCAGGTAATGATCAGTACCCCAATCCCACTTGGCTCAACAAATTTCGTTATTCTAGGTTAAACCGTTCGTTGGCAGTAACAGTTTTAATTTTTACGTTTCACTCTGTTTTCTCCCTTATGGATACATGTAGTTGGAACTCTAAATCAAACACGGTTTGTGCTAGCTCTTTGAATCTTGACACAATAATATAGTTCCAATTTCTATCTCTATGGATTGTTTCCTATTGATGTAGCGCTAAGCAGAGACTGGCGCAAATCACGTTAATTGAAAGGGATTGCCAAGCTTCCAAAAAACTACGAGTTTCCTGTAATCTCAGCACACATTGTTTCACCCAATCTTAATGACACTTTCAGTTAATAATCAGTACCCGAATCACACTTGGCTCACCAAATTTCGTTCTTCTAGATTAAACCGTTCGTTGGCAGTAACAATTTAAATTTTTAGATTTCACTCTGTTTTCTCCTATATGGATACATGTAGTTGGAACTCTAAACCAAACACGGTTTGTGCCAGCTCTTTGAAACTTGACACAATGAAGTAGTTCCAAGTTCTATCTCTATGTTTTTTTTTCCTATTGATGTAGCCCTAAGCAGAGACTGGCGCAAATCACTTTCATGGAAAGGGGTTGCCAAGCTTCCAAAAAACTATGAGTTTCCTGAAATCTCAGCACACAGTTTTTCACCCAATCTTGATGACACTTTCAGGTAATGATCAGTACCCCAATCCTCCTTGGCTCACCAAATTTCGTTCTTCTAGGTTAAACCGTTCGTTGGCAGTAACAGTTTTAATTTTTAGGTTTCACTCTGTTTTCTCCTATATGTATACATGTAGTTGGAACTCTAAATCAAACACGGTTTGTGCTAGCTCTTTGAAACTTGACACAATAAAGTAGTTCCAAGTTCTATCTCTATGGTTTGTTTCCTATTGATGTAGCCCTAAGCAGAGACTGTCGCAAATCACTTTCATGGAAAGGGGTTGCCAAGCTTCCAAAAAACTACGAGTTTCCTGAAATCTCAGCACACATTTTTTCACCCAAGCTTGATGACACTTTCAGGTAATGATCAGTACCCCAATCCGACTTGGCATTCCAAATTTCGTTCTTCTAGGTTAAACCGTTCGTTGGCAGTAACAGTTTTAATTTTTATGTTTCACTCTGTTTTCTCCTATATGGATACATGTAGTTGGAACTCAAAATCAAACACGGTTTGTGCTAGCTCTTTGAAACTTGACACAATAAAGTAGTTCCAAGTTCTATCTCTATGGTTTGTTTCCTATTGATGTAGCCCTAAACAGAGACTGTCGCAAATCACTTTCATGGAAAGGGGTTTCCAAGCTTCCAAAAAACTACGAGTTTCCTGAAATCTCAGCACACATTTTTTCACCCAAGCTTGATGACACTTTCAGGTAATGATCAGTACCCCAATCCGACTTGGCATTCCAAATTTCGTTCTTCTAGGTTAAACCATTCGTTGGCAGTAACAGTTTTAATTTTTAGGTTTCACTCTGTTTTCTCCTATATGGATACATGTAGTTGGAACTCTATATCAAAGACGGTTTGTGCTAGGTCTTTGAAACTTGACACAATAAAGTAGTTCCAAGTTCTATCTCTATGGTTTGTTTCCTATTGATGTAGCCCTAAGCAGAGACTGGCAAAAATCACTTTTATGGAAAGTGGTTGCCAAGCTTCCAAAAAACTACGAGTTTCCTGACATCTCAGCACACATTTTTTCACCCAAGCTTGATGACACTTTCAGGTAATGATCAGTACCCAAATCCTCCTTGGCTCACCAAATTTCTTTCTTCTAGGTTAAACCATTCGTTGGCACTAACAGTTTTAATATTTAGGTTTCACTCTGTTTTCTCCTATATGGATACATGTAGTTGGAACTCTAAATCAAACACGGTTTGTGCTAGCTCTTTGAAACTTGACACAATAAAGTAGTTCCAAGTTCTATCTCTATGGTTTGTTTCCTATTGATGTAGCCCTAAGCAGAGACTGTCGCAAATCACTTTCATGGAAAGGGGTTGCCAAGCTTCCAAAAAACTACGAGTTTCCTGAAATCTCAGCACATATTTTTTCACCCAAGCTTGATGACACTTTCAGGTAATGATCAGTACCCCAATCCGACTTGGCATTCCAAATTTCGTTCTTCTAGGTTAAACCGTTCGTTGGCAGTAACAGTTTTAATTTTTAGGTTTCACTCTGTTTTCTCCCTTATGGATACATGTAGTTGGAACTCTAAATCAAACACGGTTTGTGCTAGCTCTTTGAATCTTGACACAATAAAATAGTTCCAATTTCTATCTCTATGGATTGTTTCCTATTGATGTAGCCCTAAGCAGAGACTGGCGCAAATCACGTTAATTGAAAGGGATTGCCAAGCTTCCAAAAAACTACGAGTTTCCTGTAATCTCAGCACACATTTTTTCACCCAATCTTAATGACACTTTCAGTTAATAATCAGTACCCGAATCACACTTGGCTCACCAAATTTCGTTCTTCTAGATTAAACCGTTCGTTGGCAGTAACAGTTTAAATTTTTAGGTTTCACTCTGTTTTCTCCTATATGGATACATGTAGTTGGAACTCTAAACCAAACACGGTTTGTGCCAGCTCTTTGAAACTTGACACAATGAAGTAGTTCCAAGTTCTATCTCTATGTTTTTTTTTCCTATTGATGTAGCCCTAAGCAGAGACTGGCGCAAATCACTTTCATGGAAAGGGGTTGCCAAGCTTCCAAAAAACTATGAGTTTCCTGAAATCTCAGCACACAGTTTTTCACCCAATCTTGATGACACTTTCAGGTAATGATCAGTACCCCAATCCTCCTTGGCTCACCAAATTTCGTTCTTCTAGATTAAACCGTTCGTTGGCAGTAACAGTTTTAAATTTTAGGTTTCACTCTGTTTTCTCCTATATGGATACATGTAGTTGGAACTCTAAATCAAACCCGTTTTGTGCTAGCTCTTTGAAACTTGACACAATAAAGTAGTTCCAAGTTCTATCTCTATGGTTTGTTTCCTATTGATGTAGCCCTAAGCAGAGACTGTCGCAAATCACTTTCATCGAAAGGGGTTTCCAAGCTTCCAAAAAACTACGAGTTTCCTGAAATCTCAGCACACATTTTTTCACCCAAGCTTGATGACACTTTCAGGTAATGATCAGTACCCCAATCCGACTTGGCATTCCAAATTTCGTTCTTCTAGGTTAAACCATTCGTTGGCAGTAACAGTTTTAATTTTTAGGTTTTACTCTGTTTTCTCCTATATGGATACATGTAGTTGGAACTCTAAATCAAACATGGTTTGTGCTAGCTCTTTGAAACTTGACACAATAAAGTAGTTACAAGTTCTATCTCTATGGTTTGTTTCCTATTGATGTAGCCCTAAGCAGAGACTGGCAAAAATCACTTTTATGGAAAGTGGTTGCCAAGCTTCCAAAAAACTACGAGTTTCCTGACATCTCAGCACACATTTTTTCACCCAAGCTTGATGACACTTTCAGGTAATGATCAGTACCCAAATCCTCCTTGGCTCACCAAATTTCTTTCTTCTAGGTTAAACCATTCGTTGGCACTAACAGTTTTAATATTTAGGTTTCACTCTGTTTTCTCCTATATGGATACATGTAGTTGGAACTCTAAATCAAACACGGTTTGTGCTAGCTCTTTGAAACTTGACACAATAAAGTAGTTCCAAGTTCTATCTCTATGGTTTGTTTCCTATTGATGTAGCCCTAAGCAGAGACTGTCGCAAATCACTTTCATGGAAAGGGGTTGCCAAGCTTCCAAAAAACTACGAGTTTCCTGAAATCTCAGCACATATTTTTTCACCCAAGCTTGATGACACTTTCAGGTAATGATCAGTACCCCAATCCGACTTGGCATTCCAAATTTCGTTCTTCTAGGTTAAACCGTTCGTTGGCAGTAACAGTTTTAATTTTTAGGTTTCACTCTGTTTTCTCCTATATGGATACATGTAGTTGGAACTCTAAATCAAATACGGTTTGTGCTAGCTCTTTGAAACTTGACACAATAAAATAGTTCCAAGTTCTATCTCTATGGTTTGTTTCCTATTGATGTAGCCCTAAGCAGAGACTGTCGCAAATCACTTTCATGGAAAGGGGTTGCCAAGCTTCCAAAAAACTACGAGTTTCCTGAAATCTCAGCACACATTTTTTCACCCAAGCTTGATGACACTTTCAGGTAATGATCAGTACCCCAATCCGACTTGGCATTCCAAATTTCGTTCTTCTAGGTTAAACCGTTCGTTGGCAGTAACAGTTTTAATTTTTAGGTTTCACTCTGTTTTCTCCTATATGGATACATGTAGTTGGAACTCTAAATCAAACATGGTTTGTGCTAGCTCTTTGAAACTTGACACAATAAAGTAGTTCTAAGTTCTATCACTATGGTTTGTTTCCTATTGATGTAGCCCTAAGCACAGACTGGCGCAAATCACTTTCATGGAAAGGGGTTGCCAAGCTTCCAAAAACTACGAGTTTCCTGAAATCTCAGCACACATTTTTTCACGCAATCTTGATGACACTTTCAGGTAATGATCAGTACCCCAATCCCACTTGGCTCAACAAATTTCGTTATTCTAGGTTAAACCGTTCGTTGGCAGTAACAGTTTTAATTTTTACGTTTCACTCTGTTTTCTCCCTTATGGATACATGTAGTTGGAACTCTAAATCAAACACGGTTTGTGCTAGCTCTTTGAATCTTGACACAATAAAATAGTTCCAATTTCTATCTCTATGGATTGTTTCCTATTGATGTAGCCCTAAGCAGAGACTGGCGCAAATCACGTTAATTGAAAGGGATTGCCAAGCTTCCAAAAAACTACGAGTTTCCTGTAATCTCAGCACACAATTTTTCACCCAATCTTAATGACACTTTCAGTTAATAATCAGTACCCGAATCACACTTGGCTCACCAAATTTCGTTCTTCTAGATTAAACCGTTCGTTGGCAGTAACAGTTTAAATTTTTAGGTTTCACTCTGTTTTCTCCTATATGGATACATGTAGTTGGAACTCTAAACCAAACACGGTTTGTGCCAGCTCTTTGAAACTTGACACAATGAAGTAGTTCCAAGTTCTATCTCTATGTTTTTTTTTTCCTATTGATGTAGCCCTAAGCAGAGACTGGCGCAAATCACTTTCATGGAAAGGGGTTGCCAAGCTTCCAAAAAACTATGAGTTTCCTGAAATCTCAGCACACAGTTTTTCACCCAATCTTGATGACACTTTCAGGTAATGATCAGCACCCCAATCCACCTTGGCTCACCAAATTTCGTTCTTCTAGGTTAAACCGTTCGTTGGCAGTAACAGTTTTAATTTTTAGGTTTCACTCTGTTTTCTCCTATATGGATACATGTAGTTGGAACTCTAAATCAAACACTGTTTGTGCTAGCTCTTTGAAACTTGACACAATAAAGTAGTTCCAAGTTCTATCTCTATGGTTTGTTTCCTATTTATGTAGCCCTAAGCAGAGACTGTCGCAAATCACTTTCATGGAAAGGGGTTGCCAAGCTTCCAAAAAACTACGAGTTTCCTGAAATCTCAGCACACATTTTTTCACCCAAGCTTGATGACACTTTCAGGTAATGATCAGTAGCCCAATCCGACTTGGCATTCCAAATTTCGTTCTTCTAGGTTAAACCGTTCGTTGGCAGTAACAGTTTTAATTTTTAGGTTTGACTCTGTTTTCTCCTATATGGATACATGTAGTTGGAACTCTAAATCAAACACGGTTTGTGCTAGCTCTTTGAAACTTGACACAATAAAGTAGTTCCAAGTTCTATCTCTATGGTTTGTTTCCTATTGATGTAGCCCTAAGCAGAGACTGTCGCAAATCACTTTCATGGAAAGGGGTTGCCAAGCTTCCAAAAAACTACGAGTTTCCTGAAATCTCAGCACACATTTTTTCACCCAAGCTTGATGACACTTTCAGGTAATGATCAGTACCCCAATCCGACTTGGCATTCCAAATTTCGTTCTTCTAGGTTAAACCGTTCGTTGGCAGTAACAGTTTTAATTTTTAGGTTTCACTCTGTTTTCTCCTGTATGGATACATGTAGTTGGAACTCTAAATCAAACACGGTTTGTGCTAGCTCTTTGAAACTTGACACAATAAAGTAGTTCCAAGTTCTATCTCTATGTTTTTTTTCCTATTGATGTAGCCCTAAGCAGAGACTGGCGCAAATCACTTTCATGGAAAGGGGTTGCCAAGCTTCCAAAAAACTATGAGTTTCCTGAAATCTCAGCACACAGTTTTTCACCCAATCTTGATGACACTTTCAGGTAATGATCAGTACCCCAATCCGACTTGCCTCACCAAATTTCGTTCTTCTAGGTTAAACCGTACGTTGGCAGTAACAGTTTTAATTTTTAGGTTTCACTCTGTTTTCTCCTATATGGATACATGTAGTTGGAACTCTAAATCAAACACGGTTTGTGCTAGCTCTTTGAAACTTGACACAATAAAGTAGTCCCAAGTTCTATCTCTATGGTTTGTTTCCTATTGATGTAGCCCTAAGCAGAGACTGTCGCAAATCACTTTCATGGAAAGGGGTTGCCAAGCTTCCAAAAAACTACGAGTTTCCTGAAATCTCAGCACACATTTTTTCACCCAAGCTTGATGACACTTTCAGGTAATGATCAGTACCCCAATCCGACTTGGCATTCCAAATTTCGTTCTTCTAGGTTAAACCGTTCGTTGGCAGTAACAGTTTTAATTTTTAGGTTTCACTCTGTTTTCTCCTATATGGATACATGTAGTTGGAACTCTAAATCAAACCCGGTTTGTGCTAGCTCTTTGAAACTTGACACAATAAAGTAGTTCCAAGTTCTATCTCTATGGTTTGTTTCCTATTGATGTAGCCCTAAGCAGAGACTGTCGCAAATCACTTTCATGGAAAGGGGTTTCCAAGCTTCCAAAAAACTACGAGTTTCCTGAAATCTCAGCACACATTTTTTCACCCAAGCTTGATGACACTTTCAGGTAATGATCAGTACCCCAATCCGACTTGGCATTCCAAATTTCGTTCTTCTAGGTTAAACCATTCGTTGGCAGTAACAGTTTTAATTTTTAGGTTTCACTCTGTTTTCTCCTATATGGATACATGTAGTTGGAACTCTAAATCAAACACGGTTTGTGCTAGCTCTTTGAAACTTGACACAATAAAGTAGTTCCAAGTTCTATCTCTATGGTTTGTTTCCTATTGATGTAGCCCTAAGCAGAGACTGGCAAAAATCACTTTTATGGAAAGTGGTTGCCAAGCTTCCAAAAAACTACGAGTTTCCTGACATCTCAGCACACATTTTTTCACCCAAGCTTGATGACACTTTCAGGTAATGATCAGTACCCCAATCCGACTTGCCTCACCAAATTTCGTTCTTCTAGGTTAAACCGTACGTTGGCAGTAACAGTTTTAATTTTTAGGTTTCACTCTGTTTTCTCCTATATGGATACATGTAGTTGGAACTCTAAATCAAACACGGTTTGTGCTAGCTCTTTGAAACTTGACACAATAAAGTAGTCCCAAGTTCTATCTCTATGGTTTGTTTCCTATTGATGTAGCCCTAAGCAGAGACTGTCGCAAATCACTTTCATGGAAAGGGGTTGCCAAGCTTCCAAAAAACTACGAGTTTCCTGAAATCTCAGCACACATTTTTTCACCCAAGCTTGATGACACTTTCAGGTAATGATCAGTACCCCAATCCGACTTGGCATTCCAAATTTCGTTCTTCTAGGTTAAACCGTTCGTTGGCAGTAACAGTTTTAATTTTTAGGTTTCACTCTGTTTTCTCCTATATGGATACATGTAGTTGGAACTCTAAATCAAACCCGGTTTGTGCTAGCTCTTTGAAACTTGACACAATAAAGTAGTTCCAAGTTCTATCTCTATGGTTTGTTTCCTATTGATGTAGCCCTAAGCAGAGACTGTCGCAAATCACTTTCATGGAAAGGGGTTTCCAAGCTTCCAAAAAACTACGAGTTTCCTGAAATCTCAGCACACATTTTTTCACCCAAGCTTGATGACACTTTCAGGTAATGATCAGTACCCCAATCCGACTTGGCATTCCAAATTTCGTTCTTCTAGGTTAAACCATTCGTTGGCAGTAACAGTTTTAATTTTTAGGTTTCACTCTGTTTTCTCCTATATGGATACATGTAGTTGGAACTCTAAATCAAACACGGTTTGTGCTAGCTCTTTGAAACTTGACACAATAAAGTAGTTCCAAGTTCTATCTCTATGGTTTGTTTCCTATTGATGTAGCCCTAAGCAGAGACTGGCAAAAATCACTTTTATGGAAAGTGATTGCCAAGCTTCCAAAAAACTACGAGTTTCCTGACATCTCAGCACACATTTTTTCACCCAAGCTTGATGACACTTTCAGGTAATGATCAGTACCCAAATCCTCCTTGGCTCACCAAATTTCTTTCTTCTAGGTTAAACCATTCGTTGGCACTAACAGTTTTAATATTTAGGTTTCACTCTGTTTTCTCCTATATGGATACATGTAGTTGGAACTCTAAATCAAACACGGTTTGTGCTAGCTCTTTGAAACTTGACACAATAAAGTAGTTCCAAGTTCTATCTCTATGGTTTGTTTCCTATTGATGTAGCCCTAAGCAGAGACTGTCGCAAATCACTTTCATGGAAAGGGGTTGCCAAGCTTCCAAAAAACTACGAGTTTCCTGAAATCTCAGCACATATTTTTTCACCCAAGCTTGATGACACTTTCAGGTAATGATCAGTACCCCAATCCAACTTGGCATTCCAAATTTCGTTCTTCTAGGTTAAACCGTTCGTTGGCAGTAACAGTTTTAATTTTTAGGTTTCACTCTGTTTTCTCCTATATGGATACATGTAGTTGGAACTCTAAATCAAATACGGTTTGTGCTAGCTCTTTGAAACTTGACACAATAAAATAGTTCCAAGTTCTATTTCTATGGTTTTTTTCCTATTGATGTAGCCCTAAGCAGAGACTGTCGCAAATCACTTTCATGGAAAGGGGTTGCCAAGCTTCCAAATACTACGAGTTTCCTGAAATCTCAGCACACATTTTTTCACCCAAGCTTGATGACACTTTCAGGTAATGATCAGTACCCCAATCCGACTTGGCATTCCAAATTTCGTTCTTCTAGGTTAAACCGTTCGTTGGCAGTAACAGTTTTAATTTTTAGGTTTCACTCTGTTTTCTCCTATATGGATACATGTAGTTGGAACTCTAAATCAAACACGGTTTGTGCTAGCTCTTTGAAACTTGACACAATAAAGTAGTTCCAAGTTCTATCTCTATGGTTTGTTTCCTATTGATGTAGCCCTAAGCAGAGACTGGCGCAAATCACTTTCATGGAAAGGGGTTCCCAAGCTTCCAAAAACTACGAGTTTCCTGAAATCTCAGCACACATTTTTTCACGCAATCTTGATGACACTTTCAGGTAATGATCAGTACCCCAATCCCACTTGGCTCAACAAATTTCGTTATTCTAGGTTAAACCGTTCGTTGGCAGTAACAGTTTTAATGTTTACGTTTCACTCTGTTTTCTCCCTTATGGATACATGTAGTTGGAACTCTAAATCAAACACGGTTTGTGCTAGCTCTTTGAATCTTGGCACAATAAAATAGTTCCAATTTCTATCTCTATGGATTGTTTCCTATTGATGTAGCCCTAAGCAGAGACTGGCGCAAATCACGTTAATTGAAAGAGATTGCCAAGCTTCCAAAAAACTACGAGTTTCCTGTAATCTCAGCACACAATTTTTCACCCAATCTTAATGACACTTTCAGTTAATAATCAGTACCCGAATCACACTTGGCTCACCAAATTTCGTTCTTCTAGATTAAACCGTTCGTTGGCAGTAACAGTTTAAATTTTTAGGTTTCACTCTGTTTTCTCCTATATGGATACATGTAGTTGGAACTCTAAATCAAACACGGTTTGTGCTAGCTCTTTGAAACTTGACACAATAAAGTAGTTCCAAGTTCTATCTCTATGGTTTGTTTCCTATGGATGTAGCCCAAAGCAGAGACTGTCGCAAATCACTTTCATGGAAAGGGGTTGCCAAGCTTCCAAAAAACTACGAGTTTCCTGAAATCACAGCACATATTTTTTCAACCAAGCTTGATGACACTTTCAGGTAATGATCAGTACCCCAATCCGACTTGGCATTCCAAATTTCGTTCTTCTAGGTTAAACCGTTCGTTGGCAGTAACAGTTTTAATTTTTAGGTTTCACTCTGTTTTCTCCTATATGGATACATGTAGTTGGAACTCTAAATCAAACACGGTTTTTGCTAGCTCTTTGAAACTTGACACAATAAAGTAGTTCCAAGTTCTATCTCTATGGTTTGTTTCCTATTGATGTAGCCCTAAGCAGAGACTGTCGCAAATCACTTTCATGGAAAGGGGTTGCCAAGCTTCCAAAAAACTATGAGTTTCCTGAAATCTCAGCACACATTTTTTCACCCAATCTTGATGACACTTTCAGGTAAAGATCAGTACCCCAATCCGACTTGGCATTCCAAATTTCATTCTTCTAGGTTAAACCGTTCGTTGGCAGTAACAGTTTTAATTTTTAGGAGTCACTCTGTTTTCTCCTATATGGATACATGTAGTTGGAACTCTAAATCAAACACGGTTTGTGCTAGCTCTTTGAAACTTGACACAATAAAGTAGTTCCAAGTTCTATCTCTATGGTTTGTTTCCTATTGATGTAGCCCTAAGCAGAGACTGGCGCAAATCACTTTCATGGAAAGGGGTTCCCAAGCTTCCAAAAAACTACGAGTTTCCTGAAATCTCAGCACACATTTTTTCACGCAATCTTGATGACACTTTCAGGTAATGATCAGTACCCCAATCCCACTTGGCTCAACAAATTTCGTTATTCTAGGTTAAACCGTTCGTTGGCAGTAACAGTTTTAATGTTTACGTTTCACTCTGTTTTCTCCCTTATGGATACATGTAGTTGGAACTCTAAATCAAACACGGTTTGTGCTAGCTCTTTGAATCTTGACACAATAAAATAGTTCCAATTTCTATCTCTATGGATTGTTTCCTATTGATGTAGCGCTAAGCAGAGACTGGCGCAAATCACGTTAATTGAAAGGGATTGCCAAGCTTCCAAAAAACTACGAGTTTCCTGTAATCTCAGCACACATTTTTTCACCCAATCTTAATGACACTTTCAGTTAATAATCAGTACCCGAATCACACTTGGCTCACCAAATTTCGTTCTTCTAGATTAAACCGTTCGTTGGCAGTAACAGTTTAAATTTTTAGATTTCACTCTGTTTTCTCCTATATGGATACATGTAGTTGGAACTCTAAACCAAACACGGTTTGTGCCAGCTCTTTGAAACTTGACACAATGAAGTAGTTCCAAGTTCTATATCTATGTTTTTTTTTCCTATTGATGTAGCCCTAAGCAGAGACTGGCGCAAATCACTTTCATGGAAAGGGGTTGCCAAGCTTCCAAAAAACTATGAGTTTCCTGAAATCTCAGCACACAGTTTTTCACCCAATCTTGATGACACTTTCAGGTAATGATCAGTACCCCAATCCTCCTTGGCTCACCAAATTTCGTTCTTCTAGGTTAAACCGTTCGTTGGCAGTAACAGTTTTAATTTTTAGGTTTCACTCTGTTTTCTCCTATATGTATACATGTAGTTGGAACTCTAAATCAAACACGGTTTGTGCTAGCTCTTTGAAACTTGACACAATAAAGTAGTTCCAAGTTCTATCTCTATGGTTTGTTTCCTATTGATGTAGCCCTAAGCAGAGACTGTCACAAATCACTTTCATGGAAAGGGGTTGCCAAGCTTCCAAAAAACTACGATTTTCCTGAAATCTCAGCACACATTTTTTCACCCAAGCTTGATGACACTTTCAGGTAATGATCAGTACCCCAATCCGACTTGGCATTCCAAATTTCGTTCTTCTAGGTTAAACCGTTCGTTGGCAGTAACAGTTTTAATTTTTACGTTTCACTCTGTTTTCTCCTATATGGATACATGTAGTTGGAACTCAAAATCAAACACGGTTTGTGCTAGCTCTTTGAAACTTGACACAATAAAGTAGTTCCAAGTTCTATCTCTATGGTTTGTTTCCTATTGATGTAGCCCTAAGCAGAGACTGTCGCAAATCACTTTCATGGAAAGGGGTTTCCAAGCTTCCAAAAAACTATGAGTTTCCTGAAATCTCAGCACACAGTTTTTCACCCAAGCTTGATGACACTTTCAGGTAATGATCAGCACCCCAATCCACCTTGGCTCACCAAATTTCGTTCTTCTAGGTTAAACCGTTCGTTGGCAGTAACAGTTTTAATTTTTAGGTTTCACTCTGTTTTCTCCTATATGGATACATGTAGTTGGAACTCTAAATCAAACACGGTTTGTGCTAGCTCTTTGAAACTTGACACAATAAAGTAGTTCCAAGTTCTATCTCTATGGTTTGTTTCCTATTTATGTAGCCCTAAGCAGAGACTGTCGCAAATCACTTTCATGGAAAGGGGTTGCCAAGCTTCCAAAAAACTACGAGTTTCCTGAAATCTCAGCACACATTTTTTCACCCAAGCTTGATGACACTTTCAGGTAATGATCAGTACCCCAATCCGACTTGGCATTCCAAATTTCGTTCTTCTAGGTTAAACCGTTCGTTGGCAGTAACAGTTTTAATTTTTAGGTTTGACTCTGTTTTCTCCTATATGGATACATGTAGTTGGAACTCTAAATCAAACACGGTTTGTGCTAGCTCTTTGAAACTTGACACAATAAAGTAGTTCCAAGTTCTATCTCTATGGTTTGTTTCCTATTGATGTAGCCCTAAGCAGAGACTGTCGCAAATCACTTTCATGGAAAGGGGTTGCCAAGCTTCCAAAAAACTACGAGTTTCCTGAAATCTCAGCACACATTTTTTCACCCAAGCTTGATGACACTTTCAGGTAATGATCAGTACCCCAATCCGACTTGGCATTCCAAATTTCGTTCTTCTAGGTTAAACCGTTCGTTGGCAGTAACAGTTTTAATTTTTAGGTTTCACTCTGTTTTCTCCTGTATGGATACATGTAGTTGGAACTCTAAATCAAACACGGTTTGTGCTAGCTCTTTGAAACTTGACACAATAAAGTAGTTCCAAGTTCTATCTCTATGTTTTTTTTTCCTATTGATGTAGCCCTAAGCAGAGACTGGCGCAAATCACTTTCATGGAAAGGGGTTGCCAAGCTTCCAAAAAACTATGAGTTTCCTGAAATCTCAGCACACAGTTTTTCACCCAATCTTGATGACACTTTCAGGTAATGATCAGTACCCCAATCCGACTTGGCTCACCAAATTTCGTTCTTCTAGGTTAAACCGTTCGTTGGCAGTAACAGTTTTAATTTTTAGGTTTCACTCTGTTTTCTCCTATATGGATACATGTAGTTGGAACTCTAAATCAAACACGGTTTGTGCTAGCTCTTTGAAACTTGACACAATAAAGTAGTTCCAAGTTCTATCTCTATGGTTTGTTTCCTATTGATGTAGCCCTAAGCAGAGACTGTCGCAAATCACTTTCATGGAAAGGGGTTGCCAAGCTTCCAAAAAACTACGAGTTTCCTGAAATCTCAGCACACATTTTTTCACCCAAGCTTGATGACACTTTCAGGTAATGATCAGTACCCCAATCCGACTTGGCATTCCAAATTTCGTTCTTCTAGGTTAAACCGTTCGTTGGCAGTAACAGTTTTAATTTTTAGGTTTCACTCTGTTTTCTCCTATATGGATACATGTAGTTGGAACTCTAAATCAAACCCGGTTTGTGCTAGCTCTTTGAAACTTGACACAATAAAGTAGTTCCAAGTTCTATCTCTATGGTTTGTTTCCTATTGATGTAGCCCTAAGCAGAGACTGTCGCAAATCACTTTCATGGAAAGGGGTTTCCAAGCTTCCAAAAAACTACGAGTTTCCTGAAATCTCAGCACACATTTTTTCACCCAAGCTTGATGACACTTTCAGGTAATGATCAGTACCCCAATCCGACTTGGCATTCCAAATTTCGTTCTTCTAGGTTAAACCATTCGTTGGCAGTAACAGTTTTAATTTTTAGGTTTCACTCTGTTTTCTCCTATATGGATACATGTAGTTGGAACTCTAAATCAAACACGGTTTGTGCTAGCTCTTTGAAACTTGACACAATAAAGTAGTTCCAAGTTCTATCTCTATGGTTTGTTTCCTATTGATGTAGCCCTAAGCAGAGACTGGCAAAAATCACTTTTATGGAAAGTGGTTGCCAAGCTTCCAAAAAACTACGAGTTTCCTGACATCTCAGCACACATTTTTTCACCCAAGCTTGATGACACTTTCAGGTAATGATCAGTACCCAAATCCTCCTTGGCTCACCAAATTTCTTTCTTCTAGGTTAAACCATTCGTTGGCACTAACAGTTTTAATATTTAGGTTTCACTCTGTTTTCTCCTATATGGATACATGTAGTTGGAACTCTAAATCAAACACGGTTTGTGCTAGCTCTTTGAAACTTGACACAATAAAGTAGTTCCAAGTTCTATCTCTATGGTTTGTTTCCTATTGATGTAGCCCTAAGCAGAGACTGTCGCAAATCACTTTCATGGAAAGGGGTTGCCAAGCTTCCAAAAAACTACGAGTTTCCTGAAATCTCAGCACATATTTTTTCACCCAAGCTTGATGACACTTTCAGGTAATGATCAGTACCCCAATCCGACTTGGCATTCCAAATTTCGTTCTTCTAGGTTAAACCGTTCGTTGGCAGTAACAGTTTTAATTTTTAGGTTTCACTCTGTTTTCTCCTATATGGATACATGTAGTTGGAACTCTAAATCAAATACGGTTTGTGCTAGCTCTTTGAAACTTGACACAATAAAATAGTTCCAAGTTCTATTTCTATGGTTTTTTTCCTATTGATGTAGCCCTAAGCAGAGACTGTCGCAAATCACTTTCATGGAAAGGGGTTGCCAAGCTTCCAAAAAACTACGAGTTTCCTGAAATCTCAGCACACATTTTTTCACCCAAGCTTGATGACACTTTCAGGTAATGATCAGTACCCCAATCCGACTTGGCATTCCAAATTTCGTTCTTCTAGGTTAAACCGTTCGTTGGCAGTAACAGTTTTAATTTTTAGGTTTCACTCTGTTTTCTCCTATATGGATACATGTAGTTGGAACTCTAAATCAAACACGGTTTGTGCTAGCTCTTTGAAACTTGACACAATAAAGTAGTTCCAAGTTCTATCTCTATGGTTTGTTTCCTATTGATGTAGCCCTAAGCAGAGACTGGCGCAAATCACTTTCATGGAAAGGGGTTCCCAAGCTTCCAAAAAACTACGAGTTTCCTGAAATCTCAGCACACATTTTTTCACGCAATCTTGATGACACTTTCAGGTAATGATCAGTACCCCAATCCCACTTGGCTCAACAAATTTCGTTATTCTAGGTTAAACCGTTCGTTGGCAGTAACAGTTTTAATTTTTACGTTTCACTCTGTTTTCTCACTTATGAATACATGTAGTTGGAACTCTAAATCAAACACGGTTTGTGCTAGCTCTTTGAATCTTGACACAATAAAATAGTTCCAATTTCTATCTCTATGGATTGTTTCCTATTGATGTAGCCCTAAGCAGAGACTGGCGCAAATCACGTTAATTGAAAGAGATTGTCAAGCTTCCAAAAAACTACGAGTTTCCTGTAATCTCAGCACACAATTTTTCACCCAATCTTAATGACACTTTCAGTTAATAATCAGTACCCGAATCACACTTGGCTCACCAAATTTCGTTCTTCTAGATTAAACCGTTCGTTGGCAGTAACAGTTTAAATTTTTAGGTTTCACTCTGTTTTCTCCTATATGGATACATGTAGTTGGAACTCTAAATCAAACACGGTTTGTGCTAGCTCTTTGAAACTTGACACAATAAAGTAGTTCCAAGTTCTATCTCTATGGTTTGTTTCCTATGGATGTAGCCCAAAGCAGAGACTGTCGCAAATCACTTTCATGGAAAGGGGTTGCCAAGCTTCCAAAAAACTACGAGTTTCCTGAAATCACAGCACATATTTTTTCAACCAAGCTTGATGACACTTTCAGGTAATGATCAGTACCCCAATCCGACTTGGCATTCCAAATTTTGTTCTTCTAGGTTAAACCGTTCGTTGGCAGTAACAGTTTTAATTTTTAGGTTTCACTCTGTTTTCTCCTATATGGATACATGTAGTTGGAACTCTAAATCAAACACGGTTTGTGCTAGCTCTTTGAAACTTGACACAATAAAGTAGTTCCAAGTTCTATCTCTATGGTTTGTTTCCTATTGATGTAGCCCTAAGCAGAGACTGTCGCAAATCACTTTCATGGAAAGGGGTAGCCAAGCTTCCAAAAAACTATGAGTTTCCTGAAATCTCAGCACACATTTTTTCACCCAATCTTGATGACACTTTCAGGTAAAGATCAGTACCCCAATCCGACTTGGCATTCCAAATTTCATTCTTCTAGGTTAAACCGTTCGTTGGCAGTAACAGTTTTAATTTTTAGGAGTCACTCTGTTTTCTCCTATATGGATACATGTAGTTGGAACTCTAAATCAAACACGGTTTGTGCTAGCTCTTTGAAACTTGACACAATAAAGTAGTTCCAAGTTCTATCTCTATGGTTTGTTTCCTATTGATGTAGCCCTAAGCAGAGACTGGCGCAAATCACTTTCATGGAAAGGGGTTCCCAAGCTTCCAAAAAACTACGAGTTTCCTGAAATCTCAGCACACATTTTTTCACGCAATCTTGATGACACTTTCAGGTAATGATCAGTACCCCAATCCCACTTGGCTCAACAAATTTCGTTATTCTAGGTTAAACCGTTCGTTGGCAGTAACAGTTTTAATTTTTACGTTTCACTCTGTTTTCTCCCTTATGGATACATGTAGTTGGAACTCTAAATCAAACACGGTTTGTGCTAGCTCTTTGAATCTTGACACAATAAAATAGTTCCAATTTCTATCTCTATGGATTGTTTCCTATTGATGTAGCGCTAAGCAGAGACTGGCGCAAATCACGTTAATTGAAAGGGATTGCCAAGCTTCCAAAAACTACGAGTTTCCTGTAATCTCAGCACACATTTTTTCACCCAATCTTAATGACACTTTCAGTTAATAATCAGTACCTGAATCACACTTGGCTCACCAAATTTCGTTCTTCTAGATTAAACCGTTCGTTGGCAGTAACAGTTTAAATTTTTAGATTTCACTCTGTTTTCTCCTATATGGATACATGTAGTTGGAACTCTAAACCAAACACGGTTTGTGCCAGCTCTTTGAAACTTGACACAATGAAGTAGTTCCAAGTTCTATATCTATGTTTTTTTTTCCTATTGATGTAGCCCTAAGCAGAGACTGGCGCAAATCACTTTCATGGAAAGGGGTTGCCAAGCTTCCAAAAAACTATGAGTTTCCTGAAATCTCAGCACACAGTTTTTCACCCAATCTTGATGACACTTTCAGGTAATGATCAGTACCCCAATCCTCCTTGGCTCACCAAATTTCGTTCTTCTAGGTTAAACCGTTCGTTGGCAGTAACAGTTTTAATTTTTAGGTTTCACTCTGTTTTCTCCTATATGTATACATGTAGTTGGAACTCTAAATCAAACACGGTTTGTGCTAGCTCTTTGAAACTTGACACAATAAAGTAGTTCCAAGTTCTATCTCTATGGTTTGTTTCCTATTGATGTAGCCCTAAGCAGAGACTGTCACAAATCACTTTCATGGAAAGGGGTTGCCAAGCTTCCAAAAAACTACGATTTTCCTGAAATCTCAGCACACATTTTTTCACCCAAGCTTGATGACACTTTCAGGTAATGATCAGTACCCCAATCCGACTTGGCATTCCAAATTTCGTTCTTCTAGGTTAAACCGTTCGTTGGCAGTAACAGTTTTAATTTTTACGTTTCACTCTGTTTTCTCCTATATGGATACATGTAGTTGGAACTCAAAATCAAACACGGTTTGTGCTAGCTCTTTGAAACTTGACACAATAAAGTAGTTCCAAGTTCTATCTCTATGGTTTGTTTCCTATTGATGTAGCCCTAAGCAGAGACTGTCGCAAATCACTTTCATGGAAAGGGGTTTCCAAGCTTCCAAAAAACTACGAGTTTCCTGAAATCTCAGCACACATTTTTTCACCCAAGCTTGATGACACTTTCAGGTAATGATCAGTACCCCAATCCGACTTGGCATTCCAAATTTCCTTCTTCTAGGTTAAACCATTCGTTGGCAGTAACAGTTTTAATTTTTAGGTTTCACTCTGTTTTCTCCTATATGGATACATGTAGTTGGAACTCTATATCAAAGACGGTTTGTGCTAGGTCTTTGAAACTTGACACAATAAAGTAGTTCCAAGTTCTATCTCTATGGTTTGTTTCCTATTGATGTAGCCCTAAGCAGAGACTGGCAAAAATCACTTTTATGGAAAGTGGTTGCCAAGCTTCCAAAAAACTACGAGTTTCCTGACATCTCAGCACACATTTTTTCACCCAAGCTTGATGACACTTTCAGGTAATGATCAGTACCCAAATCCTCCTTGGCTCACCAAATTTCTTTCTTCTAGGTTAAACCATTCGTTGGCACTAACAGTTTTAATATTTAGGTTTCACTCTGTTTTCTCCTATATGGATACATGTAGTTGGAACTCTAAATCAAACACGGTTTGTGCTAGCTCTTTGAAACTTGACACAATAAAGTAGTTCCAAGTTCTATCTCTATGGTTTGTTTCCTATTGATGTAGCCCTAAGCAGAGACTGTCGCAAATCACTTTCATGGAAAGGGGTTGCCAAGCTTCCAAAAAACTACGAGTTTCCTGAAATCTCAGCACATATTTTTTCACCCAAGCTTGATGACACTTTCAGGTAATGATCAGTACCCCAATCCGACTTGGCATTCCAAATTTCGTTCTTCTAGGTTAAACCGTTCGTTGGCAGTAACAGTTTTAATTTTTAGGTTTCACTCTGCTTTCTCATATATGGATACAAGTAGTTGGAACTCGAAATCAAACACGGTTTGTGCTAGCTCTTTGAAACTTGACACAATAAAATAGTTCCAAGTTCTATCTCTATGGTTTGTTTCCTATTGATGTAGCCCTAAGCAGAGACTGTCGCAAATCACTTTCATGGAAAGGGGTTGCCAAGCTTCCAAAAAACTACGAGTTTCCTGAAATCTCAGCACACATTTTTTCACCCAAGCTTGATGACACTTTCAGGTAAAGATCAGAACCCCAATCCGACTTGGCATTCCAAATTTCGTTCTTCTAGGTTAAACCGTTCGTTGGCAGTAACAGTTTTAATTTTTAGGTTTCACTCTGTTTTCTCCTATATGGATACATGTAGTTGGAACTCTAAATCAAACACGGTTTGTGCTAGCTCTTTGAAACTTGACACAATAAAGTAGTTCCAAGTTCTATCTCTATGGTTTGTTTCCTATTGATGTAGCCCTAAGCAGAGACTGGCGCAAATCACTTTCATGGAAAGGGGTTCCCAAGCTTCCAAAAAACTACGAGTTTCCTGAAATCTCAGCACACATTTTTTCACGCAATCTTGATGACACTTTCAGGTAATGATCAGTACCCCAATCCCACTTGGCTCAACAAATTTCGTTATTTTAGGTTAAAACGTTCGTTGGCAGTAACAGTTTTAATTTTTAGGTTTCACTCTGTTTTCTCCTATATGGATACATGTAGTTGGAACTCTAAACCAAACACGGTTTGTGCCAGCTCTTTGAAACTTGACACAATGAAGTAGTTCCAAGTTCTATCTCTATGTTTTTTTCTCCTATTGATGTAGCCCTAAGCAGAGACTGGCGCAAATCACTTTCATGGAAAGGGGTTGCCAAGCTTCCAAAAAACTATGAGTTTCCTGAAATCTCAGCACACAGTTTTTCACCCAATCTTGATGACACTTTCAGGTAATGATCAGTACCCCAATCCTCCTTGGCTCACCAAATTTCGTTCTTCTAGATTAAACCGTTCGTTGGCAGTAACAGTTTTAAATTTTAGGTTTCACTCTGTTTTCTCCTATATGGATACATGTAGTTGGAACTCTAAATCAAACCCGTTTTGTGCTAGCTCTTTGAAACTTGACACAATAAAGTAGTTCCAAGTTCTATCTCTACGGTTTGTTTCCTATTGATGTAGCCCTAAGCAGAGACTGTCGCAAATCACTTTCATCGAAAGGGGTTTCCAAGCTTCCAAAAAACTACGAGTTTCCTGAAATCTCAGCACACATTTTTTCACCCAAGCTTGATGACACTTTCAGGTAATGATCAGTACCCCAATCCGACTTGGCATTCCAAATTTCGTTCTTCTAGGTTAAACCATTCGTTGGCAGTAACAGTTTTAATTTTTAGGTTTTACTCTGTTTTCTCCTATATGGATACATGTAGTTGGAACTCTAAATCAAACACGGTTTGTGCTAGCTCTTTGAAACTTGACACAATAAAGTAGTTACAAGTTCCATCTCTATGGTTTGTTTCCTATTGATGTAGCCCTAAGCAGAGACTGGCAAAAATCACTTTTATGGAAAGTGGTTGCCAAGCTTCCAAAAAACTACGAGTTTCTTGACATCTCAGCACACATTTTTTCACCCAAGCTTGATGACACTTTCAGGTAATGATCAGTACCCAAATCCTCCTTGGCTCACCAAATTTCTTTCTTCTAGGTTAAACCATTCGTTGGCACTAACCGTTTTAATATTTAGGTTTCACTCTGTTTTCTCCTATATGGATACATGTAGTTGGAACTCTAAATCAAACACGGTTTGTGCTAGCTCTTTGAAACTTGACACAATAAAGTAGTTCCAAGTTCTATCCCTATGGTTTGTTTCCTATTGATGTAGCCCTAAGCAGAGACTGTCGCAAATCACTTTCATGGAAAGGGGTTGCCAAGCTTCCAAAAAACTACGAGTTTCCTGAAATCTCAGCACATATTTTTTCACCCAAGCTTGATGACACTTTCAGGTAATGATCAGTACCCCAATCCGACTTGGCATTCCAAATTTCGTTCTTCTAGGTTAAACCGTTCGTTGGCAGTAACAGTTTTAATTTTTAGGTTTCACTCTGTTTTCTCCTATATGGATAAATGTAGTTGGAACTCTAAATCAAATACGGTTTGTGCTAGCTCTTTGAAACTTGACACAATAAAATAGTTCCAAGTTCTATCTCTATGGTTTGTTTCCTATTGATGTAGCCCTAAGCAGAGACTGTCGCAAATCACTTTCATGGAAAGGGGTTGCCAAGCTTCCAAAAAACTACGAGTTTCCTGAAATCTCAGCACACATTTTTTCACCCAAGCTTGATGACACTTTCAGGTAATGATCAGTACCCCAATCCGACTTGGCATTCCAAATTTCGTTCTTCTAGGTTAAACCGTTCGTTGGCAGTAACAGTTTTAATTTTTAGGTTTCACTCTGTTTTCTCCTATATGGATACATGTAGTTGGAACTCTAAATCAAACACGGTTTGTGCTAGCTCTTTGAAACTTGACACAATAAAGTAGTTCCAAGTTCTATCACTATGGTTTGTTTCCTATTGATGTAGCCCTAAGCACAGACTGGCGCAAATCACTTTCATGGAAAGGGGTTCCCAAGCTTCCAAAAACTACGAGTTTCCTGAAATCTCAGCACACATTTTTTCACGCAATCTTGATGACACTTTCAGGTAATGATCAGTACCCCAATCCCACTTGGCTCAACAAATTTCGTTATTCTAGGTTAAACCGTTCGTTGGCAGTAACAGTTTTAATTTTTACGTTTCACTCTGTTTTCTCCCTTATGGATACATGTAGTTGGAACTCTAAATCAAACACGGTTTGTGCTAGCTCTTTGAATCTTGACACAATAAAATAGTTCCAATTTCTATCTCTACGGATTGTTTCCTATTGATGTAGCCCTAAGCAGAGACTGGCACAAATCACGTTAATTGAAAGGGATTGCCAAGCTTCCAAAAAACTACGAGTTTCCTGTAATCTCAGCACACAATTTTTCACCCAATCTTAATGACACTTTCAGTTAATAATCAGTACCCGAATCACACTTGGCTCACCAAATTTCGTTCTTCTAGATTAAACCGTTCGTTGGCAGTAACAGTTTAAATTTTTAGGTTTCACTCTGTTTTCTCCTATATGGATACATGTAGTTGGAACTCTAAACCAAACACGGTTTGTGCCAGCTCTTTGAAACTTGACACAATGAAGTAGTTCCAAGTTCTATCTCTATGTTTTTTTTCCTATTGATGTAGCCCTAAGCAGAGACTGGCGCAAATCACTTTCATGGAAAGGGGTTGCCAAGCTTCCAAAAAACTATGAGTTTCCTGAAATCTCAGCACACAGTTTTTCACCCAATCTTGATGACACTTTCAGGTAATGATCAGTACCCCAATCCACCTTGGCTCACCAAATTTCGTTCTTCTAGGTTAAACCGTTCGTTGGCAGTAACAGTTTTAATTTTTAGGTTTCACTCTGTTTTCTCCTATATGGATACATGTAGTTGGAACTCTAAATCAAACACGGTTTGTGCTAGCTCTTTGAAACTTGACACAATAAAGTAGTTCCAAGTTCTATCTCTATGGTTTGTTTCCTATTTATGTAGCCCTAAGCAGAGACTGTCGCAAATCACTTTCATGGAAAGGGGTTGCCAAGCTTCCAAAAAACTACGAGTTTCCTGAAATCTCAGCACACATTTTTTCACCCAAGCTTGATGACACTTTCAGGTAATGATCAGTACCCCAATCCGACTTGGCATTCCAAATTTCGTTCTTCTAGGTTAAACCGTTCGTTGGCAGTAACAGTTTTAATTTTTAGGTTTCACTCTGTTTTCTCCTATATGGATACATGTAGTTGGAACTCTAAATCAAACACGGTTTGTGTTAGCTCTTTGAAACTTGACACAATAAAGTAGTTCCAAGTTCTATCTCTATGGTTTGTTTCCTATTGATGTAGCCCTAAGCAGAGACTGTCGCAAATCACTTTCATGGAAAGGGGTTGCCAAGCTTCCAAAAAACTACGAGTTTCCTGAAATCTCAGCACACATTTTTTCACCCAAGCTTGATGACACTTTCAGGTAATGATCAGTACCCCAATCCAACTTGGCATTCCAAATTTCGTTCTTCTAGGTTAAACCATTCGTTGGCAGTAACAGTTTTAATTTTTAGGTTTCACTCTGTTTTCTCCTATATGGATACATGTAGTTGGAACTCTAAATCAAACACGGTTTGTGCTAGCTCTTTGAAACTTGACACAATAAAGTAGTTCCAAGTTCTATCTCTATGGTTTGTTTCCTATTGATGTAGCCCTAAGCAGAGACTGGCAAAAATCACTTTTATGGAAAGTGGTTGCCAAGCTTCCAAAAAACTACGAGTTTCCTGACATCTCAGCACACATTTTTTCACCCAAGCTTGATGACACTTTCAGGTAATGATCAGTACCCAAATCCTCCTTGGCTCACCAAATTTCTTTCTTCTAGGTTAAACCATTCGTTGGCACTAACAATTTTAATATTTAGGTTTCACTCTGTTTTCTCCTATATGGATACATGTAGTTGGAACTCTGAATCAAACACGGTTTGTGCTAGCTCTTTGAAACTTGACACAATAAAGTAGTTCCAAGTTCTATCTCTATGGTTTGTTTCCTATTGATGTAGCCCTAAGCAGAGACTGGCGCAAATCACTTTCATGGAAAGGGGTTCCCAAGCTTCCAAAAAACTACGAGTTTCCTGAAATCTCAGCACACATTTTTTCACGCAATCTTGATGACACTTTCAGGTAATGATCAGTACCCCAATCCCACTTGGCTCAACAAATTTCGTTATTCTAGGTTAAACCGTTCGTTGGCAGTAACAGTTTTAATTTTTACGTTTCACTCTGTTTTCTCCCTTATGGATACATGTAGTTGGAACTCTAAATCAAACACGGTTTGTGCTAGCTCTTTGAATCTTGACACAATAAAATAGTTCCAATTTCTATCTCTATGGATTGTTTCCTATTGATGTAGCGCTAAGCAGAGACTGGTGCAAATCACGTTAATTGAAAGGGATTGCCAAGCTTCCAAAAAACTACGAGTTTCCTGTAATCTCAGCACACATTTTTTCACCCAATCTTAATGACACTTTCAGTTAATAATCAGTACCCGAATCACACTTGGCTCACCAAATTTCGTTCTTCTAGATTAAACCGTTCGTTGGCAGTAACAGTTTAAATTTTTAGATTTCACTCTGTTTTCTCCTATATGGATACATGTAGTTGGAACTCTAAACCAAACACGGTTTGTGCCAGCTCTTTGAAACTTGACACAATGAAGTAGTTCCAAGTTCTATCTCTATGTTTTTTTTTCCTATTGATGTAGCCCTAAACAGAGACTGGCGCAAATCACTTTCATGGAAAGGGGTTGCCAAGCTTCCAAAAAACTATGAGTTTCCTGAAATCTCAGCACACAGTTTTTCACCCAATCTTGATGACACTTTCAGGTAATGATCAGTACCCCAATCCTCCTTGGCTCACCAAATTTCGTTCTTCTAGGTTAAACCGTTCGTTGGCAGAAACAGTTTTAATTTTTAGGTTTCACTCTGTTTTCTCCTATATGTATACATGTAGTTGGAACTCTAAATCAAACACGGTTTGTGCTAGCTCTTTGAAACTTGACACAATAAAGTAGTTCCAAGTTCTATCTCTATGGTTTGTTTCCTATTGATGTAGACTTAGCAGAGACTGTCGCAAATCACTTTCATGGAAAGGGGTTGCCAAGCTTCCAAAAAACTACGAGTTTCCTGAAATCTCAGCACACATTTTTTCACCCAAGCTTGATGACACTTTCAGGTAATGATCAGTACCCCAATCCGACTTGGCATTCCAAATTTCGTTCTTCTAGGTTAAACCGTTCGTTGGCAGTAACAGTTTTAATTTTTAGGTTTCACTCTGTTTTCTCCTATATGGATACATGTAGTTGGAACTCAAAATCAAACACGGTTTGTGCTAGCTCTTTGAAACTTGACACAATAAAGTAGTTCCAAGTTCTATCTCTATGGTTTGTTTCCTATTGATGTAGCCCTAAGCAGAGACTGTCGCAAATCACTTTCATGGAAAGGGGTTTCCAAGCTTCCAAAAAACTACGAGTTTCCTGAAATCTCAGCACACATTTTTTCACCCAAGCTTGATGACACTTTCAGGTAATGATCAGTACCCCAATCCGACTTGGCATTCCAAATTTCGTTCTTCTAGGTTAAACCATTCGTTGGCAGTAACAGTTTTAATTTTTAGGTTTCACTCTGTTTTCTCCTATATGGATACATGTAGTTGGAACTCTATATCAAAGACGGTTTGTGCTAGGTCTTTGAAACTTGACACAATAAAGTAGTTCCAAGTTCTATCTCTATGGTTTGTTTCCTATTGATGTAGCCCTAAGCAGAGACTGGCAAAAATCACTTTTATGGAAAGTGGTTGCCAAGCTTCCAAAAAACTACGAGTTTCCTGACATCTCAGCACACATTTTTTCACCCAAGCTTGATGACACTTTCAGGTAATGATCAGTACCCAAATCCTCCTTGGCTCACCAAATTTCTTTCTTCTAGGTTAAACCATTCGTTGGCACTAACAGTTTTAATATTTAGGTTTCACTCTGTTTTCTCCTATATGGATACATGTAGTTGGAACTCTAAATCAAACACGGTTTGTGCTAGCTCTTTGAAACTTGACACAATAAAGTAGTTCCAAGTTCTATCTCTATGGTTTGTTTCCTATTGATGTAGCCCTAAGCAGAGACTGTCGCAAATCACTTTCATGGAAAGGGGTTGCCAAGCTTCCAAAAAACTACGAGTTTCCTGAAATCTCAGCACATATTTTTTCACCGAAGCTTGATGACACTTTCAGGTAATGATCAGTACCCCAATCCGACTTGGCATTCCAAATTTCGTTCTTCTAGGTTAAACCGTTCGTTGGCAGTAACAGTTTTAATTTTTAGGTTTCACTCTGCTTTCTCATATATGGATACAAGTAGTTGGAACTCTAAATCAAACACGGTTTGTGCTAGCTCTTTGAAACTTGACACAATAAAATAGTTCCAAGTTCTATCTCTATGGTTTGTTTCCTATTGATGTAGCCCTAAGCAGAGACTGTCGCAAATCACTTTCATGGAAAGGGGTTGCCAAGCTTCCAAAAAACTACGAGTTTCCTGAAATCTCAGCACACATTTTTTCACCCAAGCTTGATGACACTTTCAGGTAAAGATCAGAACCCCAATCCGACTTGGCATTCCAAATTTCGTTCTTCTAGGTTAAACCGTTCGTTGGCAGTAACAGTTTTAATTTTTAGGTTTCACTCTGTTTTCTCCTATATGGATACATGTAGTTGGAACTATAAATCAAACACGGTTTGTGCTAGCTCTTTGAAACTTGACACAATAAAGTAGTTCCAAGTTCTATCTCTATGGTTTGTTTCCTATTGATGTAGCCCTAAGCAGAGACTGGCGCAAATCACTTTCATGGAAAGGGATTCCCAAGCTTCCAAAAAACTACGAGTTTCCTGAAATCTCAGCACACATTTTTTCACGCAATCTTGATGACACTTTCAGGTAATGATCAGTACCCCAATCCCACTTGGCTCAACAAATTTCATTATTTTAGGTTAAAACGTTCGTTGGCAGTAACAGTATTAATTTTTACGTTTCACTCTGTTTTCTCCCTTATGGATACATGTAGTTGGAACTCTAAATCAAACACGGTTTGTGCTAGCTCTTTGAATCTTGACACAATAAAATAGTTCCAATTTCTATCTCTATGGATTGTTTCCTATTGATGTAGCCCTAAGCAGAGACTGGCGCAAATCACGTTAATTGAAAAGGATTGCCAAGCTTCCAAAAAACTACGAGTTTCCTGTAATCTCAGCACACATTTTTTCACCCAATCTTAATGACACTTTCAGTTAATAATCAGTACCCGAATCACACTTGGCTCACCAAATTTCGTTCTTCTAGATTAAACCGTTCGTTGGCAGTAACAGTTTAAATTTTTAGGTTTCACTCTGTTTTCTCCTATATGGATACATATAGTTGGAACTCTAAACCAAACACGGTTTGTGCCAGCTCTTTGAAACTTGACACAATGAAGTAGTTCCAAGTTCTATCTCTATGTTTTTTTTTCCTATTGATGTAGCCCTAAGCAGAGACTGGCGCAAATCACTTTCATGGAAAGGGGTTGCCAAGCTTCCAAAAAACTATGAGTTTCCTGAAATCTCAGCACACAGTTTTTCACCCAATCTTGATGACACTTTCAGGTAATGATCAGTACCCCAATCCTCCTTGGCTCACCAAATTTCGTTCTTCTAGATTAAACCGTTCGTTGGCAGTAACAGTTTTAAATTTTAGGTTTCACTCTGTTTTCTCCTATATGGATACATGTAGTTGGAACTCTAAATCAAACCCGTTTTGTGCTAGCTCTTTGAAACTTGACACAATAAAGTAGTTCCAAGTTCTATCTCTATGGTTTGTTTCCTATTGATGTAGCCCTAAGCAGAGACTGTCGCAAATCACTTTCATCGAAAGGGGTTTCCAAGCTTCCAAAAAACTACGAGTTTCCTGAAATCTCAGCACACATTTTTTCACCCAAGCTTGATGACACTTTCAGGTAATGATCAGTACCCCAATCCGACTTGGCATTCCAAATTTCGTTCTTCTAGGTTAAACCATTCGTTGGCAGTAACAGTTTTAATTTTTAGGTTTGACTCTGTTTTCTCCTATATGGATACATGTAGTTGGAACTCTAAATCAAACACGGTTTGTGCTAGCTCTTTGAAACTTGACACAATAAAGTAGTTACAAGTTCTATCTCTATGGTTTGTTTCCTATTGATGTAGCCCTAAGCAGAGACTGGCAAAAATCACTTTTATGGAAAGTGGTTGCCAAGCTTCCAAAAAACTACGAGTTTCCTGACATCTCAGCACACATTTTTTCACCCAAGCTTGATGACACTTTCAGGTAATGATCAGTACCCAAATCCTCCTTGGCTCACCAAATTTCTTTCTTCTAGGTTAAACCATTCGTTGGCACTAACAGTTTTAATATTTAGGTTTCACTCTGTTTTCTCCTATATGGATACATGTAGTTGGAACTCTAAATCAAACACGGTTTGTGCTAGCTCTTTGAAACTTGAC
The DNA here is from genome assembly GCF_964194105.1 of Spermophilus citellus. Classification (NCBI taxonomy): domain Eukaryota; kingdom Metazoa; phylum Chordata; class Mammalia; order Rodentia; family Sciuridae; genus Spermophilus; species Spermophilus citellus. The sequence goes on from NC_138187.1 coordinate 55,200,424, forward strand.
ACAATAAAGTAGTTCCAAGTTCTATCTCTATGGTTTGTTTCCTATTGATGTAGCCCTAAGCAGAGACTGTCGCAAATCACTTTCATGGAAAGGGGTTGCCAAGCTTCCAAAAAACTACGAGTTTCCTGAAATCTCAGCACATATTTTTTCACCCAAGCTTGATGACACTTTCAGGTAATGATCAGTACCCCAATCCGACTTGGCATTCCAAATTTCGTTCTTCTAGGTTAAACCGTTCGTTGGCAGTAACAGTTTTAATTTTTAGGTTTCACTCTGTTTTCTCCTATATGGATACATGTAGTTGGAACTCTAAATCAAATACGGTTTGTGCTAGCTCTTTGAAACTTGACACAATAAAATAGTTCCAAGTTCTATCTCTATGGTTTGTTTCCTATTGATGTAGCCCTAAGCAGAGACTGTCGCAAATCACTTTCATGGAAAGGGGTTGCCAAGCTTCCAAAAAACTACGAGTTTCCTGAAATCTCAGCACACATTTTTTCACCCAAGCTTGATGACACTTTCAGGTAATGATCAGTACCCCAATCCGACTTGGCATTCCAAATTTCGTTCTTCTAGGTTAAACCGTTCGTTGGCAGTAACAGTTTTAATTTTTAGGTTTCACTCTGTTTTCTCCTATATGGATACATGTAGTTGGAACTCTAAATCAAACACGGTTTGTGCTAGCTCTTTGAAACTTGACACAATAAAGTAGTTCTAAGTTCTATCACTATGGTTTGTTTCCTATTGATGTAGCCCTAAGCACAGACTGGCGCAAATCACTTTCATGGAAAGGGGTTCCCAAGCTTCCAAAAACTACGAGTTTCCTGAAATCTCAGCACACATTTTTTCACGCAATCTTGATGACACTTTCAGGTAATGATCAGTACCCCAATCCCACTTGGCTCAACAAATTTCGTTATTCTAGGTTAAACCGTTCGTTGGCAGTAACAGTTTTAATTTTTACGTTTCACTCTGTTTTCTCCCTTATGGATACATGTAGTTGGAACTCTAAATCAAACACGGTTTGTGCTAGCTCTTTGAATCTTGACACAATAAAATAGTTCCAATTTCTATCTCTATGGATTGTTTCCTATTGATGTAGCCCTAAGCAGAGACTGGCGCAAATCACGTTAATTGAAAGGGGTTGCCAAGCTTCCAAAAAACTACGAGTTTCCTGAAATCTCAGCACACATTTTTTCACCCAAGCTTGATGACACTTTCAGGTAATGATCAGTACCCCAATCCGACTTGGCATTCCAAATTTCGTTCTTCTAGGTTAAACCGTTCATTGGCAGTAACAGTTTTAATTGTTAGGTTTCACTCTGTTTTCTCCTATATGGATACATGTAGTTGGAACTCTAAATCAAACACGGTTTGTGCTAGCTCTTTGAAACTTGACACAATAAAGTAGTTCCAAGTTCTATCTCTATGGTTTGTTTCCTATTGATGTAGCCCTAAGCAGAGACTGGCAAAAATCACTTTTATGGAAAGTGGTTGCCAAGCTTCCAAAAAACTACGAGTTTCCTGAAATCTCAGCACACATTTTTTCACTCAAGCTTGATGACACTTTCAGGTAATGTTCAGTAGCCCAATCCGACTTGGCATTCCAAATTTCGTTCTTCTAGGTTAAACCGTTCGCTGGCAGTAACAGTTTTAATTTTTAGGTTTGACTCTGTTTTCTCCTATATGGATACATGTAGTTGGAACTCTAAATCAAACACGGTTTGTGCTAGCTCTTTGAAACTTGACACAATAAAGTAGTTCCAAGTTCTATCTCTATGTTTTTTTTTCCTATTGATGTAGCCCTAAGCAGAGACTGGCGCAAATCACTTTCATGGAAAGGGGTTGCCAAGCTTCCAAAAAACTACGAGTTTCCTGAAATCTCAGCACACATTTTTTCACCCAAGCTTGATGACACTTTTAGGTAATGATCAGTACCCCAATCCGACTTGGCATTCCAAATTTCGTTCTTCTAGGTTAAACCGTTCGTTGGCAGTAACAGTTTTAATTTTTAGGTTTCACTCTGTTTTCTCCTGTATGGATACATGTAGTTGGAACTCTAAATCAAACACGGTTTGTGCTAGCTCTTTGAAACTTGACACAATAAAGTAGTTCCAAGTTCTATCTCTATGTTTTTTTTCCTATTGATGTAGCCCTAAGCAGAGACTGGCGCAAATCACTTTCATGGAAAGGGGTTGCCAAGCTTCCAAAAAACTATGAGTTTCCTGAAATCTCAGCACACAGTTTTTCACCCAATCTTGATGACACTTTCAGGTAATGATCAGTACCCCAATCCGACTTGGCTCACCAAATTTCGTTCTTCTAGGTTAAACCGTTCGTTGGCAGTAACAGTTTTAATTTTTAGGTTTCACTCTGTTTTCTCCTATATGGATACATGTAGTTGGAACTCTAAATCAAACACGGTTTGTGCTAGCTCTTTGAAACTTGACACAATAAAGTAGTTCCAAGTTCTATCTCTATGGTTTGTTTCCTATTGATGTAGCCCTAAGCAGAGACTGTCGCAAATCACTTTCATGGAAAGGGGTTGCCAAGCTTCCAAAAAACTACGAGTTTCCTGAAATCTCAGCACACATTTTTTCACCCAAGCTTGATGACACTATCAGGTAATGATCAGTACCCCAATCCGACTTGGCATTCCAAATTTCGTTCTTCTAGGTTAAACCGTTCGTTGGCAGTAACAGTTTTAATTTTTAGGTTTCACTCTGTTTTCTCCTATATGGATACATGTAGTTGGAACTCTAAATCAAACCCGGTTTGTGCTAGCTCTTTGAAACTTGACACAATAAAGTAGTTCCAAGTTCTATCTCTATGGTTTGTTTCCTATTGATGTAGCCCTAAGCAGAGACTGTCGCAAATCACTTTCATGGAAAGGGGTTTCCAAGCTTCCAAAAAACTACGAGTTTCCTGAAATCTCAGCACACATTTTTTCACCCAAGCTTGATGACACTTTCAGGTAATGATCAGTACCCCAATCCGACTTGGCATTCCAAATTTCGTTCTTCTAGGTTAAACCGTTCGTTGGCAGTAACAGTTTTAATTTTTAGGTTTCACTCTGTTTTCTCCTATATGGATACATGTAGTTGGAACTCTAAATCAAACACGGTTTGTGTTAGCTCTTTGAAACTTGACACAATAAAGTAGTTCCAAGTTCTATCTCTATGGTTTGTTTCCTATTGATGTAGCCCTAAGCAGAGACTGTCGGAAATCACTTTCATGGAAAGGGGTTGCCAAGCTTCCAAAAAACTACGAGTTTCCTGAAATCTCAGCACACATTTTTTCACCCAAGCTTGATGACACTTTCAGGTAATGATCAGTACCCCAATCCGACTTGGCATTCCAAATTTCGTTCTTCTAGGTTAAACCGTTCATTGGCAGTAACAGTTTTAATTTTTAGGTTTCACTCTGTTTTCTCCTGTATGGATACATGCAGTTGGAACTCTAAATCAAACACGGTTTGTGCTAGCTCTTTGAAACTTGACAAAATAAAGTAGTTCCAAGTTCTATCTCTATGGTTTGTTTCCTATTGATGTAGCCCTAAGCAGAGACTGTCGCAAATCACTTTCATGGAAAGGGGTTGCCAAGCTTCCAAAAAACTACGAGTTTCCTGAAATCTCAGCACACATTTTTTCACCCAAGCTTGATGACACTTTCAGGTAATGATCAGTACCCCAATCTGACTTGGCATTCCAAATTTCGTTCTTCTAGGTTAAACCGTTCGTTGGCAGTAACAGTTTTAATATTTAGGTTTTACTCTGTTTTCTCCTATATGGATACATGTAGTTGGAACTCTAAATCAAACACGGTTTGTGCTAGCTCTTTGAAACTTGACACAATAAAGTAGTTCCAAGTTCTATCTCTATGGTTTGTTTCCTATTGATGTAGCACTAAGCAGAGACTGTCGCAAATCACTTTCATGGAAAGGGGTTGCCAAGCTTCCAAAAAACTACGAGTTTCCTGAAATCTCAGCACACATTTTTTCACCCAAGCTTGATGACACTTTCAGGTAATGATCAGTACCCCAATCCGACTTGGCATTCCAAATTTCGTTCTTCTAGGTTAAACCGTTCATTGGCAGTAACAGTTTTAATTGTTAGGTTTCACTCTGTTTTCTCCTATATGGATACATGTAGTTGGAACTCTAAATCAAACACGGTTTGTGCTAGCTCTTTGAAACTTGACACAATAAAGTAGTTCCAAGTTCTATCTCTATGGTTTGTTTCCTATTGATGTAGCCCTAAGCAGAGACTGGCAAAAATCACTTTTATGGAAAGTGGTTGCCAAGCTTCCAAAAAACTACGAGTTTCCTGAAATCTCAGCACACATTTTTTCACTCAAGCTTGATGACACTTTCAGGTAATGTTCAGTAGCCCAATCCGACTTGGCATTCCAAATTTCGTTCTTCTAGGTTAAACCGTTCGCTGGCAGTAACAGTTTTAATTTTTAGGTTTGACTCTGTTTTCTCCTATATGGATACATGTAGTTGGAACTCTAAATCAAACACGGTTTGTGCTAGCTCTTTGAAACTTGACACAATAAAGTAGTTCCAAGTTCTATCTCTATGGTTTGTTTCCTATTGATGTAGCCCTAAGCAGAGACTGTCGCAAATCACTTTCATGGAAAGGGGTTGACAAGCTTCCAAAAAACTACGAGTTTCCTGAAATCTCAGCACACATTTTTTCACCCAAGCTTGATGACACTTTTAGGTAATGATCAGTACCCCAATCCGACTTGGCATTCCAAATTTCGTTCTTCTAGGTTAAACCGTTCGTTGGCAGTAACAGTTTTAATTTTTAGGTTTCACTCTGTTTTCTCCTGTATGGATACATGTAGTTGGAACTCTAAATCAAACACGGTTTGTGCTAGCTCTTTGAAACTTGACACAATAAAGTAGTTCTAAGTTCTATCTCTATGTTTTTTTTCCTATTGATGTAGCCCTAAGCAGAGACTGGCGCAAATCACTTTCATGGAAAGGGGTTGCCAAGCTTCCAAAAAACTATGAGTTTCCTGAAATCTCAGCACACAGTTTTTCACCCAATCTTGATGACACTTTCAGGTAATGATCAGTACCCCAATCCGACTTGGCTCACCAAATTTCGTTCTTCTAGGTTAAACCGTTCGTTGGCAGTAACAGTTTTAATTTTTAGGTTTCACTCTGTTTTCTCCTATATGGATACATGTAGTTGGAACTCTAAATCAAACACGGTTTGTGCTAGCTCTTTGAAACTTGACACAATAAAGTAGTTCCAAGTTCTATCTCTATGGTTTGTTTCCTATTGATGTAGCCCTAAGCAGAGACTGTCGCAAATCACTTTCATGGAAAGGGGTTGCCAAGCTTCCAAAAAACTACGAGTTTCCTGAAATCTCAGCACACATTTTTTCACCCAAGCTTGATGACACTTTCAGGTAATGATCAGTACCCCAATCCGACTTGGCATTCCAAATTTCGTTCTTCTAGGTTAAACCGTTCGTTGGCAGTAACAGTTTTAATTTTTAGGTTTCACTCTGTTTTCTCCTATATGGATACATGTAGTTGGAACTCTAAATCAAACCCGGTTTGTGCTAGCTCTTTGAAACTTGACACAATAAAGTAGTTCCAAGTTCTATCTCTATGGTTTGTTTCCTATTGATGTAGCCCTAAGCAGAGACTGTCGCAAATCACTTTCATGGAAAGGGGTTTCCAAGCTTCCAAAAAACTACGAGTTTCCTGAAATCTCAGCACACATTTTTTCACCCAAGCTTGATGACACTTTCAGGTAATGATCAGTACCCCAATCCGACTTGGCATTCCAAATTTCGTTCTTCTAGGTTAAACCATTCGTTGGCAGTAACAGTTTTAATTTTTAGGTTTCACTCTGTTTTCTCCTATATGGATACATGTAGTTGGAACTCTAAATCAAACACGGTTTGTGCTAGCTCTTTGAAACTTGACACAATAAAGTAGTTCCAAGTTCTATCTCTATGGTTTGTTTCCTATTGATGTAGCCCTAAGCAGAGACTGGCAAAAATCACTTTTATGGAAAGTGGTTGCCAAGCTTCCAAAAAACTACGAGTTTCCTGACATCTCAGCACACATTTTTTCACCCAAGCTTGATGACACTTTCAGGTAATGATCAGTACCCAAATCCTCCTTGGCTCACCAAATTTCTTTCTTCTAGGTTAAACCATTCGTTGGCACTAACAGTTTTAATATTTAGGTTTCACTCTGTTTTCTCCTATATGGATACATGTAGTTGGAACTCTAAATCAAACACGGTTTGTGCTAGCTCTTTGAAACTTGACACAATAAAGTAGTTCCAAGTTCTATCTCTATGGTTTGTTTCCTATTGATGTAGCCCTAAGCAGAGACTGTCGCAAATCACTTTCATGGAAAGGGGTTGCCAAGCTTCCAAAAAACTACGAGTTTCCTGAAATCTCAGCACATATTTTTTCACCCAAGCTTGATGACACTTTCAGGTAATGATCAGTACCCCAATCCGACTTGGCATTCCAAATTTCGTTCTTCTAGGTTAAACCGTTCGTTGGCAGTAACAGTTTTAATTTTTAGGTTTCACTCTGTTTTCTCCTATATGGATACATGTAGTTGGAACTCTAAATCAAATACGGTTTGTGCTAGCTCTTTGAAACTTGACACAATAAAATAGTTCCAAGTTCTATTTCTATGGTTTTTTTCCTATTGATGTAGCCCTAAGCAGAGACTGTCGCAAATCACTTTCATGGAAAGGGGTTGCCAAGCTTCCAAAAAACTACGAGTTTCCTGAAATCTCTGCACACATTTTTTCACCCAAGCTTGATGACACTTTCAGGTAATGATCAGTACCCCAATCCGACTTGGCATTCCAAATTTCGTTCTTCTAGGTTAAACCGTTCGTTGGCAGTAACAGTTTTAATTTTTAGGTTTCACTCTGTTTTCTCCTATATGGATACATGTAGTTGGAACTCTAAATCAAACACGGTTTGTGCTAGCTCTTTGAAACTTGACACAATAAAGTAGTTCCAAGTTCTATCTCTATGGTTTGTTTCCTATTGATGTAGCCCTAAGCAGAGACTGGCGCAAATCACTTTCATGGAAAGGGGTTCCCAAGCTTCCAAAAACTACGAGTTTCCTGAAATCTCAGCACACATTTTTTCACGCAATCTTGATGACACTTTCAGGTAATGATCAGTACCCCAATCCCACTTGGCTCAACAAATTTCGTTATTCTAGGTTAAACCGTTCGTTGGCAGTAACAGTTTTAATGTTTACGTTTCACTCTGTTTTCTCCCTTATGGATACATGTAGTTGGAACTCTAAATCAAACACGGTTTGTGCTAGCTCTTTGAATCTTGACACAATAAAATAGTTCCAATTTCTATCTCTATGGATTGTTTCCTATTGATGTAGCCCTAAGCAGAGACTGGCGCAAATCACGTTAATTGAAAGAGATTGCCAAGCTTCCAAAAAACTACGAGTTTCCTGTAATCTCAGCACACAATTTTTCACCCAATCTTAATGACACTTTCAGTTAATAATCAGTACCCGAATCACACTTGGCTCACCAAATTTCGTTCTTCTAGATTAAACCGTTCGTTGGCAGTAACAGTTTAAATTTTTAGGTTTCACTCTGTTTTCTCCTATATGGATACATGTAGTTGGAACTCTAAATCAAACACGGTTTGTGCTAGCTCTTTGAAACTTGACACAATAAAGTAGTTCCAAGTTCTATCTCTATGGTTTGTTTCCTATTTATGTAGCCCTAAGCAGAGACTGTCGCAAATCACTTTCATGGAAAGGGGTTGCCAAGCTTCCAAAAACCTACGAGTTTCCTGAAATCTCAGCACAGATTTTTTCACCCAAGCTTGATGACACTTTCAGGTAATGATCAGTACCCCAATCCGACTTGGCATTCCAAATTTCGTTCTTCTAGGTTAAACCGTTCGTTGGCAGTAACAGTTTTAATTTTTAGGTTTCACTCTGTTTTCTCCTATATGGATACATGTAGTTGGAACTCTAAATCAAACACGGTTTGTGTTAGCTCTTTGAAACTTGACACAATAAAGTAGTTCCAAGTTCTATCTCTATGGTTTGTTTCCTATTGATGTAGCCCTAAGCAGAGACTGTCGGAAATCACTTTCATGGAAAGGGGTTGCCAAGCATCCAAAAAACTACGAGTTTCCTGAAATCTCAGCACACATTTTTTCACCCAAGCTTGATGACACTTTCAGGTAATGATCAGTACCCCAATCCGACTTGGCATTCCAAATTTCGTTCTTCTAGTTTAAACCGTTCATTGGCAGTAACAGTTTTAATTTTTAGGTTTCACTCTGTTTTCTCCTGTATGGATACATGTAGTTGGAACTCTAAATCAAACACGGTTTGTGCTAGCTCTTTGAAACTTGACACAATAAAGTAGTTCCAAGTTCTATCACTATGGTTTGTTTCCTATTGATGTAGCCCTAAGCAGAGACTGTCGCAAATCACTTTCATGGAAAGGGGTTGCCAAGCTTCCAAAAAACTACGAGTTTCCTGAAATCTCAGCACACATTTTTTCACCCAAGCTTGATGACACTTTCAGGTAATGATCAGTACCCCAATCCGACTTGGCATTCCAAATTTCGTTCTTCTAGGTTAAACCGTTCGTTGGCAGTAACAGTTTTAATATTAAGGTTTTAATCTGTTTTCTCCTATATGGATACATGTAGTTGGAACTCTAAATCAAACACGGTTTGTGCTAGCTCTTTGAAACTTGACACAATAAAGTAGTTCCAAGTTCTATCTCTATGGTTTGTTTCCTATTGATGTAGCACTAAGCAGAGACTGTCGCAAATCACTTTCATGGAAAGGGGTTGCCAAGCTTCCAAAAAACTACGAGTTTCCTGAAATCTCAGCACACATTTTTTTCACCCAAGCTTGATGACACTTTCAGGTAATGATCAGTACCCCAATCCGACTTGGCATTCCAAATTTCGTTCTTCTAGGTTAAACCGTTCGTTGGCAGTAACAGTTTTAATTTTTAGGTTTCACTCTGTTTTCTCCTATATGGATACATGTAGTTGGAACTCTAAATCAAACACGGTTTGTGCTAGCTCTTTGAAACTTGACACAATAATGTAGTTCCAAGTTCTATCTCTATGGTTTGTTTCCTATTGATGTAGCCCTAAGCAGAGACTGTCGCAAATCACTTTCATGGAAAGGGGTTGCCAAGCTTCCAAAAAACTACGAGTTTCCTGAAATCTCAGCACACATTTTTTCACCCAAGCTGGATGACACTTTCAGGTAATGATCAGTACCCCAATCCGACTTGGCATTCCAAATTTCGTTCTTCTAGGTTAAACCGTTCGTTGGCAGTAACAGTTTTAATTTTTAGGTTTCACTCTGTTTTCTCCTATATGGATACATGTAGTTGGAACTCTAAATCAAACACGGTTTGTGCTAGCTCTTTGAAACCTGACACAATAAAGTAGTTCCAAGTTCTATCTCTATGGTTTGTTTCCTATTGATGTAGCCCTAAGCAGAGACTGGCAAAAATCACTTTTATGGAAAGTGGTTGCCAAGCTTCCAAAAAACTACGAGTTTCCTGAAATCTCAGCACACATTTTTTCACTCAAGCTTGATGACACTTTCAGGTAATGTTCAGTAGCCCAATCCGACTTGGCATTCCAAATTTCGTTCTTCTAGGTTAAACCGTTCGTTGGCAGTAACAGTTTTAATTTTTAGGTTTGACTCTGTTTTCTCCTATATGGATACATGTAGTTGGAACTCTAAATCAAACACGGTTTGTGCTAGCTCTTTGAAACTTGACACAATAAAGTAGTTCCAAGTTCTATCTCTATGGTTTGTTTCCTATTGATGTAGCCCTAAGCAGAGACTGTCGCAAATCACTTTCATGGAAAGGGGTTGCCAAGCTTCCAAAAACTACGAGTTTCCTGAAATCTCAGCACACATTTTTTCACCCAAGCTTGATGACACTTTCAGGTAATGATCAGTACCCCAATCCGACTTGGCATTCCAAATTTGGTTCTTCTAGGTTAAACCATTCGTTGGCAGTAACAGTTTTAATTTTTAGGTTTCACTCTGTTTTCTCCTATATGGATACATGTAGTTGGAACTCTAAATCAAACACGGTTTGTGCTGGCTCTTTGAAACTTGACACAATAAAGTAGTTACAAGTTCTATCTCTATGGTTTGTTTCCTATTGATGTAGCCCTAAGCAGAGACTGGCAAAAATCACTTTTATGGAAAGTGGTTGCCAAGCTTCCAAAAAACTACGAATTTCCTGACATCTCAGCACACATTTTTTCACACAAGCTTGATGACACTTTCAGGTAATGATCAGTACCCAAATCCTCCTTGGCTCACCAAATTTCGTTCTTCTAGGTTAAACCATTCGTTGGCACTAACAGTTTTAATTTTTAGGTTTCACTCTATTTTCTCCTATATGGATACATGTAGTTGGAACTCTAAATCAAACACGGTTTGTGCTAGCTCTTTGAAACTTGACACAATAAAGTAGTTCCAAGTTCTATCTCTATGGTTTGTTTCCTATTGATGTAGCCCTAAGCAGAGAGTGTCGCAAATCACTTTCATGGAAAGGGGTTGCCAAGCTTCCAAAAAACTATGAGTTTCCTGAAATCTCAGCACATATTTTTTCACCCAAGCTTGATGACACTTTCAGGTAATGATCAGTACCCCAATCCGACTTGGCATTCCAAATTTCATTCTTCTAGGTTAAACCGTTCGTTGGCAGTAACAGTTTTAATTTTTTGGTTTCACTCTGTTTTCTCCTATATGGATACATGTAGTTGGAACTCTAAATCAAACACGGTTTGTGCTAGCTCTTTGAAAGTTGACACAATAAAGTAGTTCCAAGTTCTATATCTATGGTTTGTTTCCTATTGATGTAGCCCTAAGCAGAGACTGTCGCAAATCACTTTCATGGAAAGGGGTTGCCAAGTTTCCAAAAAACTACGAGTTTCCTGAAATCTCAGCACACATTTTTTCACCCAAGCTTGATGACACTTTCAGGTAATGATCAGTACCCCAATCCGACTTGGCATTCCAAATTTCGTTCTTCTAGGTTAAACCATTCGTTGGCAGTAACAGTTTTAATTTTTAGGTTTCACTCTGTTTTCTCCTATATGGATACATGTAGTTGGAACTCTAAATCAAACACGGTTTGTGCTAGCTCTTTGAAACTTGACACAATAAAGTAGTTCCAAGTTCTATCTCTATGGTTTCTTTCCTATTGATGTAGCCCTAAGCAGAGACGGGCGCAAACCACTTTCATGGAAAGGGGTTGCCAACCTTCCAAAAAACTACGAGTTTCCTGAAATCTCAGCACACATTTTTTCACCCAATCTTGATGACACTTTCAGTTAATGATCAGTACCCCAATACCACTTGGCTCAACAAATTTCGTTCTGCTAGGTTAAATCGTTCGTTGGCAGTAACAGTTTTAATTTTTAGGTTTCACTCTGTTTTCTCCGATATGGATACATGTAGTTGGAACTCTAAATCAAACACTGTTTGTGCTAGCTCTTTGAATCTTGACACAATAAAGTAGGTCCAAGTTGTATCTCTATGGTTTGTTTCCTATTGATGTAGCCCTAAGCAGAGATGGCGAAAATCACTTTCATGGAAAGGGGTTGCCATCCTTCCAAAAAACTACGAGTTTCCTGAAATCTCAGCACACATTTTTTCACCCAATCTTGATGACACTTTCAGGTAATGATCAGTACCCCAATCCCACTTGGCTCACCAAATTTCGTTCTTCTAGGTTAAATCGTTCGATGGCAGTAACAGTTTTAATTTTCAGGTTTCACTCTGTTTTCTCCTATATGGATACATGTAGTTGGAACTCTAAATCAAAGACGGTTTGTCCTAGCTCTTTGAAACTTGACACAATAAACTAGTTCCAAGTTCTATCTCTATGGTTTGTTTCCTATTGATGTAGCCCTAAGCAGAGGTGGGCGCATACCACTTTCATGGAAAGGGGTTGCCAAGCTTCCAAAAAACTACGAGTTTCCTGAAATCTCAGCACCCATTTTTTCACCCAATCTTGATGACACTTTCAGGTAATGATCAGTACCCCAATCCCACTTGGCTCACCAAATTTCGTTCTGCTAGGTTAAACCGTTCGTTGGCAGTAACAGTTTAAATTTTTAGGTTTCACTCTGTTTTCTCCGATATGGATACATGTACTTGGAACTCTAAATCAAACACGGTTTGTGCTAGCTTTTTGAATCCTGACACAATAAAGTAGGTCCAAGTTCTATCTCTATGGTTTGTTTCCTATTGATGTAGCCCTAAGCAGAGACTGGCGCAAATCACTTTCATGGAAATGGGTTGCCAAGCTTCCAAAAAACTACGAGTTTCCTGAAATCTCAGCACACATTTTTTCACCCAATCTTAATGACACTTTCAGGTAATGATCAGTACCCCAATCCCACTTGGCTCACCAAATTTCGTTCTTCTAGGTTAAACCGTTCGTTGGCAGTAACAGTTTTAATTTTTAGGTTTCACTCTGTTTTCTCCTATATGGATACATGTAGTTGGAACTCTAAATCAAAGACGGTTTGTGCTAGCTCTTTGAATCTTGACACAATAAAGTAGTTCCAAGTTCTATCTCTATGGTTTGTTTCCTATTGATGTAGCCCTAAGCAGAGACTGGCGCAAATCACTTTCATGGAAAGGGGATGCCAAGAATTCAAAAAACTACGAGTTTCCAGAAATCTTGGAACACATTTTTTCACCCTATCTTGATGACACTTTCAGGTAATGATCAGTATCCCAATCCCACTTGGCTCACCAAATTTCGTTCTTCTAGGTTAAACCGTTCATTGGCAGTAACAGTTTTAAATTTTAAGTTTCACTCTGTTTTTTCCTATATGGATTCATGTAGTTTGAACTCTAAATCAAACACGGTTTGTGCTGGCTCTTTGAAACTTGACACAATAGAGTAGTTCTAAATTCTATCTCTATGGTTTGTTTCCTATTGATGTAGCCCTAAGCAGAGATGGCGCAAATCACTTTCATGGAAAGGGGTTTCCAAGAATCCAAAAAACTACGAGTTTCCTGAAATCTCAGCACACATTTTTTCAACCAATCTTGATGACACTTTCAGGTAATGATCAGTACCCCAATCCAACTTGGCTCACCAAATTTCGTTCTTCTAGGTTAAACCGTTCGTTGGCAGTAAGGGTTTTAATTTTTAGGTTTCACTCTGTTTTCTCCTATATGGATACATGTAGTTGGAACTTTAAATCAAAGACGGTTTGTGCTAGCTCTTTGAATCTTGACACAATAAAGTAGTTCCAAGTTCTATCTCTATGGTTTGTTTCCTATTGATGTAGCCCTAAGCAGAGACTGGCAAAAATCACTTTCATGGAAAGGGGTTGCCAAGCTTCCAAAAAACCACGAGTTTCCTGAAATCTCAGCACACATTTTTTCACCCAATCTTGATGACACTTTCAGGTAATGATCACTACCCCAATCCCACTTGGCTAACCAAATTTCGTTCTTCTAGGTTAAACCGTTCGTTGGCAGTAACAGTTTTAATTTTTAGATTTCACTCTATTTTCTCCTATATGGATACATGTAGTTGGAACTCTAAATCAAACACGGCTTGTGCTAGCTCTATGAAAATTTACACAATAAAGTAGTTCCAAGTTCTAACTCTATGGTTTGTTTCCTATTGATGTAGCCCTAAGCAGAGACTGGCGCAAATCACTTACATGGAAAGGGGTTTCCAAGAATCCAAAAAACTACGAGTTTCCAGAAATCTCGGCACACATTTTTTCACCCTATCTTGATGACACTTTCAGGTAATGATCAGTAACCCAATCCCACTTGGCTCACCAAATTTCGTTCTTCTAGGTTAAACCGTTCATTGGCAGTAACAGTTTTAAATTTTAAGTTTCACTCTGTTTTTTCCTATATGGATTCATGTAATTTGAACTCTAAATCAAACACGGTTTGTGCTGGCTCTTTGAAACTTGACACAATAGAGTAGTTCCAAATTCTATCTCTATGGTTTGTTTCCTATTGATGTAGCCCTAAGCAGAGACTGGCGCAAATCACTTTCATGGAAAGGGGTTGCCAAGCTTCCAAAAAACTACGAGATTCCTGAAATCTCAGCACACATTTTTTCACCCAAGCTTGATGACACTTTCAGGTAATGATCAGTACCCCAATCCGACTTGGCATTCCAAATTTCGTTCTTCTAGGTTAAACCGTTCATTGGCAGTAACAGTTTTAATTTTTAGGTTTCACTCTGTTTTCTCCTGTATGGATACATGTAGTTGGAACTCTAAATCAAACACGGTTTGTGCTAGCTCTTTGAAACTTGACACAATAAAGTAGTTCCAAGTTCTATCTCTATGGTTTGTTTCCTATTGATGTAGCCCTAAGCAGAGACTGTCGCAAATCACTTTCATGGAAAGGGGTTGCCAAGCTTCCAAAAAACTACGAGTTTCCTGAAATCTCAGCACACATTTTTTCACCCAAGCTTGATGACACGTTCATGTAATGATCAGTACCCCAATCTGACTTGGCATTCCAAATTTCGTTCTTCTAGGTTAAACCGTTCGTTGGCAGTAACAGTTTTAATATTAAGGTTTTACTCTGTTTTCTCCTATATGGATACATGTAGTTGGAACTCTAAATCAAACACGGTTTGTGCTAGCTCTTTGAAACTTGACACAATAAAGTAGTTCCAAGTTCTATCTCTATGGTTTGTTTCCTATTGATGTAGCACTAAGCAGAGACTGTCGCAAATCACTTTCATGGAAAGGGGTTGCCAAGCTTCCAAAAAACTACGAGTTTCCTGACATCTCAGCACACATTTTTTTCACCCAAGCTTGATGACACTTTCAGGTAATGATCAGTACCCCAATCCGACTTGGCATTCCAAATTTCGTTCTTCTAGGTTAAACCGTTCGTTGGCAGTAACAGTTTTAATTTTTAGGTTTCACTCTGTTTTCTCCTATATGGATACATGTAGTTGGAACTCTAAATCAAACACGGTTTGTGCTAGCTCTTTGAAACTTGACACAATAATGTAGTTCCAAGTTCTATCTCTATGGTTTGTTTCCTATTGATGTAGCCCTAAGCAGAGACTGTCGCAAATCACTTTCATGGAAAGGGGTTGCCAAGCTTCCAAAAAACTACGAGTTTCCTGAAATCTCAGCACACATTTTTTCACCCAAGCTGGATGACACTTTCAGGTAATGATCAGTACCCCAATCCGACTTGGCATTCCAAATTTCGTTCTTCTAGGTTAAACCGTTCGTTGGCAGTAACAGTTTTAATTTTTAGGTTTCACTCTGTTTTCTCCTATATGGATACATGTAGTTGGAACTCTAAATCAAACACGGTTTGTGCTAGCTCTTTGAAACCTGACACAATAAAGTAGTTCCAAGTTCTATCTCTATGGTTTGTTTCCTATTGATGTAGCCCTAAGCAGAGACTGGCAAAAATCACTTTTATGGAAAGTGGTTGCCAAGCTTCCAAAAAACTACGAGTTTCCTGAAATCTCAGCACACATTTTTTCACTCAAGCTTGATGACACTTTCAGGTAATGTTCAGTAGCCCAATCCGACTTGGCATTCCAAATTTCGTTCTTCTAGGTTAAACCGTTCGTTGGCAGTAACAGTTTTAATTTTTAGGTTTGACTCTGTTTTCTCCTATATGGATACATGTAGTTGGAACTCTAAATCAAACACGGTTTGTGCTAGCTCTTTGAAACTTGACACAATAAAGTAGTTCCAAGTTCTATCTCTATGGTTTGTTTCCTATTGATGTAGCCCTAAGCAGAGACTGTCGCAAATCACTTTCATGGAAAGGGGTTGCCAAGCTTCCAAAAACTACGATTTTCCTGAAATCTCAGCACACATTTTTTCACCCAAGCTTGATGACACTTTCAGGTAATGATCAGTACCCCAATCCGACTTGGCATTCCAAATTTCGTTCTTCTAGGTTAAACCATTCGTTGGCAGTAACAGTTTTAATTTTTAGGTTTCACTCTGTTTTCTCCTATATGGATACATGTAGTTGGAACTCTAAATCAAACACGGTTTGTGCTGGCTCTTTGAAACTTGACACAATAAAGTAGTTACAAGTTCTATCTCTATGGTTTGTTTCCTATTGATGTAGCCCTAAGCAGAGACTGGCAAAAATCACTTTTATGGAAAGTGGTTGCCAAGCTTCCAAAAAACTACGAATTTCCTGACATCTCAGCACACATTTTTTCACACAAGCTTGATGACACTTTCAGGTAATGATCAGTACCCAAATCCTCCTTGGCTCACCAAATTTCGTTCTTCTAGGTTAAACCATTCGTTGGCACTAACAGTTTTAATATTTAGGTTTCACTCTGTTTTCTCCTATATGGATACATGTAGTTGGAACTCTAAATCAAACACGGTTTGTGCTAGCTCTTTGAAACTTGACACAATAAAGTAGTTCCAAGTTCTATCTCTATGGTTTGTTTCCTATTGATGTAGCCCTAAGCAGAGAGTGTCGCAAATCACTTTCATGGAAAGGGGTTGCCAAGCTTCCAAAAAACTATGAGTTTCCTGAAATCTCAGCACATATTTTTTCACCCAAGCTTGATGACACTTTCAGGTAATGATCAGTACCCCAATCCGACTTGGCATTCCAAATTTCATTCTTCTAGGTTAAACCGTTCGTTGGCAGTAACAGTTTTAATTTTTTGGTTTCACTCTGTTTTCTCCTATATGGATACATGTAGTTGGAACTCTAAATCAAACACGGTTTGTGCTAGCTCTTTGAAAGTTGACACAATAAAGTAGTTCCAAGTTCTATATCTATGGTTTGTTTCCTATTGATGTAGCCCTAAGCAGAGACTGTCGCAAATCACTTTCATGGAAAGGGGTTGCCAAGTTTCCAAAAAACTACGAGTTTCCTGAAATCTCAGCACACATTTTTTCACCCAAGCTTGATGACACTTTCAGGTAATGATCAGTACCCCAATCCGACTTGGCATTCCAAATTTCATTCTTCTAGGTTAAACCGTTCGTTGGCAGTAACAGTTTTAATTTTTTGGTTTCACTCTGTTTTCTCCTATATGGATACATGTAGTTGGAACTCTAAATCAAACACGGTTTGTGCTAGCTCTTTGAAAGTTGACACAATAAAGTAGTTCCAAGTTCTATATCTATGATTTGTTTCCTATTGATGTAGCCCTAAGCAGAGACTGTCGCAAATCACTTTCATGGAAAGGGGTTGCCAAGTTTCCAAAAAACTACGAGTTTCCTGAAATCTCAGCACACATTTTTTCACCCAAGCTTGATGACACTTTCAGGTAATGATCAGTACCCCAATCCGACTTGGCATTCCAAATTTCGTTCTTCTAGGTTAAACCATTCGTTGGCAGTAACAGTTTTAATTTTTAGGTTTCACTCTGTTTTCTCCTATATGGATACATGTAGTTGGAACTCTAAATCAAACACGGTTTGTGCTGGCTCTTTGAAACTTGACACAATAAAGTAGTTACAAGTTCTATCTCTATGGTTTGTTTCCTATTGATGTAGCCCTAAGCAGAGACTGGCAAAAATCACTTTTATGGAAAGTGTTTGCCAAGCTTCCAAAAAACTACGAATTTCCTGACATCTCAGCACACATTTTTTCACACAAGCTTGATGACACTTTCAGGTAATGATCAGTACCCAAATCCTCCTTGGCTCACCAAATTTCGTTCTTCTAGGTTAAACCATTCGTTGGCACTAACAGTTTTAATATTTAGGTTTCACTCTGTTTTCTCCTATATGGATACATGTAGTTGGAACTCTAAATCAAACACGGTTTGTGCTAGCTCTTTGAAACTTGACACAATAATGTAGTTCCAAGTTCTCTCTCTATGGTTTCTTTCCTATTGATGTAGCCCTAAGCAGAGACTGTCGCAAATCACTTTCATGGAAAGGGGTTGCCAAGCTTCCAAAAAACTACGAGTTTCCTGAAATCTCAGCACACATTTTTTCACCCAAGCTGGATGACACTTTCAGGTAATGATCAGTACCCCAATCCGACTTGGCATTCCAAATTTCGTTCTTCTAGGTTAAACCGTTCGTTGGCAGTAACAGTTTTAATTTTTAGGTTTCACTCTGTTTTCTCCTATATGGATACATGTAGTTGGAACTCTAAATCAAACACGGTTTGTGCTAGCTCTTTGAAACCTGACACAATAAAGCAGTTCCAAGTTCTATCTCTATGGTTTGTTTCCTATTGATGTAGCCCTAAGCAGAGACTGGCAAAAATCACTTTTATGGAAAGTGGTTGCCAAGCTTCCAAAAAACTACGAGTTTCCTGAAATCTCAGCACACATTTTTTCACTCAAGCTTGATGACACTTTCAGGTAATGTTCAGTAGCCCAATCCGACTTGGCATTCCAAATTTCGTTCTTCTAGGTTAAACCGTTCGTTGGCAGTAACAGTTTTAATTTTTAGGTTTGACTCTGTTTTCTCCTATATGGATACATGTAGTTGGAACTCTAAATCAAACACGGTTTGTGCTAGCTCTTTGAAACTTGACACAATAAAGTAGTTCCAAGTTCTATCTCTATGGTTTGTTTCCTATTGATGTAGCCCTAAGCAGAGACTGTCGCAAATCACTTTCATGGAAAGGGGTTGCCAAGCTTCCAAAAACTACGATTTTCCTGAAATCTCAGCACACATTTTTTCACCCAAGCTTGATGACACTTTCAGGTAATGATCAGTACCCCAATCCGACTTGGCATTCCAAATTTCGTTCTTCTAGGTTAAACCATTCGTTGGCAGTAACAGTTTTAATTTTTAGGTTTCACTCTGTTTTCTCCTATATGGATACATGTAGTTGGAACTCTAAATCAAACACGGTTTGTGCTGGCTCTTTGAAACTTGACACAATAAAGTAGTTACAAGTTCTATCTCTATGGTTTGTTTCCTATTGATGTAGCCCTAAGCAGAGACTGGCAAAAATCACTTTTATGGAAAGTGGTTGCCAAGCTTCCAAAAAACTACGAATTTCCTGACATCTCAGCACACATTTTTTCACACAAGCTTGATGACACTTTCAGGTAATGATCAGTACCCAAATCCTCCTTGGCTCACCAAATTTCGTTCTTCTAGGTTAAACCATTCGTTGGCACTAACAGTTTTAATATTTAGGTTTCACTCTGTTTTCTCCTATATGGATACATGTAGTTGGAACTCTAAATCAAACACGGTTTGTGCTAGCTCTTTGAAACTTGACACAATAAAGTAGTTCCAAGTTCTATCTCTATGGTTTGTTTCCTATTGATGTAGCCCTAAGCAGAGAGTGTCGCAAATCACTTTCATGGAAAGGGGTTGCCAAGCTTCCAAAAAACTATGAGTTTCCTGAAATCTCAGCACATATTTTTTCACCCAAGCTTGATGACACTTTCAGGTAATGATCAGTACCCCAATCCGACTTGGCATTCCAAATTTCATTCTTCTAGGTTAAACCGTTCGTTGGCAGTAACAGTTTTAATTTTTTGGTTTCACTCTGTTTTCTCCTATATGGATACATGTAGTTGGAACTCTAAATCAAACACGGTTTGTGCTAGCTCTTTGAAACTTGACACAATAATGTAGTTCCAAGTTCTATCTCTATGGTTTGTTTCCTATTGATGTAGCCCTAAGCAGAGACTGTCGGAAATCACTTTCATGGAAAGGGGTTGCCAAGTTTCCAAAAAACTACGAGTTTCCTGAAATCTCAGCACACATTTTTTCACCCAAGCTTGATGACACTTTCAGGTAATGATCAGTACCCCAATCCGACTTGGCATTCCAAATTTCGTTCTTCTAGGTTAAACCATTCGTTGGCAGTAACAGTTTTAATTTTTAGGTTTCACTCTGTTTTCTCCTATATGGATACATGTAGTTGGAACTCTAAATCAAACACGGTTTGTGCTAGCTCTTTGAAACTTGACACAATAAAGTAGTTCCAAGTTCTATTTCTATGGTTTCTTTCCTATTGATGTAGCCCTAAGCAGAGACGGGCGCAAACCACTTTCATGGAAAGGGGTTGCCAACCTTCCAAAAAACTACGAGTTTCCTGAAATCTCAACACACATTTTTTCACCCAATCTTGATGACACTTTCAGGTAATGATCAGTACCCGAATCCCACTTGGCTCACCAAATTTCGTTCTTCTAGGTTAAACCGTTCGTTGGCAGTAACAGTTTTAATTTTCAGGTTTCACTCTGTTTTCTCCGATATGGATACATGTAGTTGGAACTCTAAATCAAAGACGGTTTGTCCTAGCTCTTTGAAACTTGACAAAATAAAGTAGTTCCAAGTTCTATCTCTATGGTTTGTTTCCTATTGATGTAGCCCTAAGCAGACATGGGCGCAAATCACTTTCATGGAAAGGGGTTGCCAAGCTTTCAAAAAACTACGAGTTTCCTGAAATCTCAGCACACATTTTTTCACCCAATCTTGATGACACTTTCAGGTAATGATCAGTACCCCAATACCACTTGGCTCAACAAATTTCGTTCTGCTAGGTTAAATCGTTCGTTGGCAGTAACAGTTTTAATTTTTAGGTTTCACTCTGTTTTCTCCGATATGGATACATGTAGTTGGAACTCTAAATCAAACACTGTTTGTGCTAGCTCTTTGAATCTTGACACAATAAAGTAGGTCCAAGTTGTATCTCTATGGTTTGTTTCCTATTGATGTAGCCCTAAGCAGAGATGGCGAAAATCACTTTCATGGAAAGGGGTTGCCATCCTTCCAAAAAACTACGAGTTTCCTGAAATCTCAGCACACATTTTTTCACCCAATCTTGATGACACTTTCAGGTAATGATCAGTACCCCAATCCCACTTGGCTCACCAAATTTCGTTCTTCTAGGTTAAATCGTTCGATGGCAGTAACAGTTTTAATTTTCAGGTTTCACTCTGTTTTCTCCTATATGGATACATGTAGTTGGAACTCTAAATCAAAGACGGTTTGTCCTAGCTCTTTGAAACTTGACACAATAAACTAGTTCCAAGTTCTATCTCTATGGTTTGTTTCCTATTGATGTAGCCCTAAGCAGAGGTGGGCGCATACCACTTTCATGGAAAGGGGTTGCCAAGCTTCCAAAAAACTACGAGTTTCCTGAAATCTCAGCACCCATTTTTTCACCCAATCTTGATGACACTTTCAGGTAATGATCAGTACCCCAATCCCACTTGGCTCACCAAATTTCGTTCTGCTAGGTTAAACCGTTCGTTGGCAGTAACAGTTTAAATTTTTAGGTTTCACTCTGTTTTCTCCGATTTGGATACATGTACTTGGAACTCTAAATCAAACACGGTTTGTGCTAGCTTTTTGAATCCTGACACAATAAAGTAGGTCCAAGTTCTATCTCTATGGTTTGTTTCCTATTGATGTAGCCCTAAGCAGAGACTGGCGCAAATCACTTTCATGGAAATGGGTTGCCAAGCTTCCAAAAAACTACGAGTTTCCTGAAATCTCAGCACACATTTTTTCACCCAATCTTAATGACACTTTCAGGTAATGATCAGTACCCCAATCCCACTTGGCTCACCAAATTTCGTTCTTCTAGGTTAAACCGTTCGTTGGCAGTAACAGTTTTAATTTTTAGGTTTCACTCTGTTTTCTCCTATATGGATACATGTAGTTGGAACTCTAAATCAAAGACGGTTTGTGCTAGCTCTTTGAATCTTGACACAATAAAGTAGTTCCAAGTTCTATCTCTATGGTTTGTTTCCTATTGATGTAGCCCTAAGCAGAGACTGGCGCAAATCACTTTCATGGAAAGGGGTTGCCAAGCTTCCAAAAAACTACGAGTTTCCTGAAATCTCAGCACACATTTTTTCACCCAATCTTGATGACACTTTCAGGTAATGATCACTACCCCAATCCCACTTGGCTAACCAAATTTCGTTCTTCTAGTTTAAACCGTCCGTTGGCCGTAACACTTTTAATTTTTAGATTTCACTCTATTTTCTCCTATATGGATACATGTAGTTGGAACTCTAAATCAAAGACGGTTTGTGCTAGCTCTTTGAAACTTGACACAATAAAGTAGTTCCAAGTTCTAACTCTATGGTTTCTTTCCTATTGATGGAGCCCTAAGCAGAGACTGGCGCAAATCACTTTCATGGAAAGGGGATGCCAAGAATTCAAAAAACTACGAGTTTCCAGAAATCTTGGAACACATTTTTTCACCCTATCTTGATGACACTTTCAGGTAATGATCAGTATCCCAATCCCACTTGGCTCACCAAATTTCGTTCTTCTAGGTTAAACCGTTCATTGGCAGTAACAGTTTTAAATTTTAAGTTTCACTCTGTTTTTTCCTATATGGATTCATGTAGTTTGAACTCTAAATCAAACACGGTTTGTGCTGGCTCTTTGAAACTTGACACAATAGAGTAGTTCTAAATTCTATCTCTATGGTTTGTTTCCTATTGATGTAGCCCTAAGCAGAGATGGCGCAAATCACTTTCATGGAAAGGGGTTGCCAACCTTCCAAAAAACTACGAGTTTCCTGAAATCTCAGCACACATTTTTTCAACCAATCTTGATGACACTTTCAGGTAATGATCAGTACCCCAATCCAACTTGGCTCACCAAATTTCGTTCTTCTAGGTTAAACCGTTCGTTGGCAGTAAGGGTTTTAATTTTTAGGTTTCACTCTGTTTTCTCCTATATGGATACATGTAGTTGGAACTCTAAATCAAAGACGGTTTGTGCTAGCTCTTTGAATCTTGACACAATAAAGTAGTTCCAAGTTCTATCTCTATGGTTTGTTTCCTATTGATGTAGCCCTAAGCAGAGACTGTCGCAAATCACTTTCATGGAAAGGGGTTGCCAAGCTTCCAAAAAACTACGAGTTTCCTGAAATCTCAGCACACATTTTTTCACCCAAGCTTGATGACACTTTCAGGTAATGATCAGTACCCCAATCCGATTTGGCATTCCAAATTTCGTTCTTCTAGGTTAAACTGTTCGTTGGCAGTAACAGTTTTAATATTAAGGTTTTACTCTGTTTTCTCCTATATGGATACATGTAGTTGGAACTCTAAATCAAACACGGTTTTTGCTAGCTCTTTGAAACTTGACACAATAAAGTAGTTCCAAGTTCTATCTCTATGGTTTGTTTCCTATTGATGTAGCACTAAGCAGAGACTGTCGCAAATCACTTTCATGGAAAGGGGTTGCCAAGCTTCCAAAAAACTACGAGTTTCCTGAAATCTCAGCACACATTTTTTTCACCCAAGCTTGATGACACTTTCAGGTAATGATCAGTACCCCAATCCGACTTGGCATTCCAAATTTCGTTCTTCTAGGTTAAACCGTTCGTTGGCAGTAACAGTTTTAATTTTTAGGTTTCACTCTGTTTTCTCCTATATGGATACATGTAGTTGGAACTCTAAATCAAACACGGTTTGTGCTAGCTCTTTGAAACTTGACACAATAATGTAGTTCCAAGTTCTATCTCTATGGTTTGTTTCCTATTGATGTAGCCCTAAGCAGAGACTGTCGGAAATCACTTTCATGGAAAGGGGTTGCCAAGCTTCCAAAAAACTACGAGTTTCCTGAAATCTCAGCACACATTTTTTCACCCAAGCTGGATGACACTTTCAGGTAATGATCAGTACCCCAATCCGACTTGGCATTCCAAATTTCGTTCTTCTAGGTTAAACCGTTCGTTGGCAGTAACAGTTTTAATTTTTAGGTTTCACTCTGTTTTCTCCGATATGGATACATGTAGTAGGAACTCTAAATCAAACACGGTTTGTGCTAGCTCTTTGAAACTTGACACAATAGAGTAGTTCCAAGTTCTATCTCTATGGTTTCTTTCCTATTGATGTAGCCCTAAGCAGAGACAGGCAAAAATCACTTTTATGGAAAGTGGTTGCCAAGCTTCCAAAAAACTACGAGTTTCCTGAAATCTCAGCACACATTTTTTCACTCAAGCTTGATGACACTTTCAGGTAATGTTCAGTAGCCCAATCCGACTTGGCATTCCAAATTTCGTTCTTCTAGGTTAAACCGTTCGTTGGCAGTAACAGTTTTAATTTTTAGGTTTGACTCTGTTTTCTCCTATATGGATACATGTAGTTGGAACTCTAAATAAAACACGGTTTGTGCTAGCTCTTTGAAACTTGACACAATAAAGTAGTTCCAAGTTCTATCTCTATGGTTTGTTTCCTATTGATGTAGCCCTAAGCAGAGACTGTCGCAAATCACTTTCAGGGAAAGGGGTTGCCAAGCTTCAAAAAAACTACGAGTTTCCTGAAATCTCAGCACACATTTTTTCACCCAAGCTTGATGACACTTTCAGGTAATGATCAGTACCCCAATCCGACTTGGCATTCCAAATTTCGTTCTTCTAGGTTAAACCATTCGTTGGCAGTAACAGTTTTAATTTTTAGGTTTCACTCTGTTTTCTCCTATATGGATACATGTAGTTGGAACTCTAAATCAAACACGGTTTGTGCTAGCTCTTTGAAACCACAATAAAGTAGTTACAAGTTCTATCTCTATGGTTTGTTTCCTATTGATGTAGCCCTAAGCAGAGACTGGCAAAAATCACTTTTATGGAAAGTGGTTGCCAAGCTTCCAAAAAACTACGAATTTCCTGACATCTCAGCACACATTTTTTCACCCAAGCTTGATGACACTTTCAGGTAATGATCAGTACCCCAATCCGACTTGGCATTCCAAATTTCATTCTTCTAGGTTAAACCGTTCGTTGGCAGTAACAGTTTTAATTTTTTGGTTTCACTCTGTTTTCTCCTATATGGATACATGTAGTTGGAACTCTAAATCAAACACGGTTTGTGCTAGCTCTTTGAAAGTTGACACAATAAAGTAGTTCCAAGTTCTATATCTATGGTTTGTTTCCTATTGATGTAGCCCTAAGCAGAGACGGGCGCAAACCACTTTCATGGAAAGGGGTTGCCAACCTTCCAAAAAACTACGAGTTTCCTGAAATCTCAACACACATTTTTTCACCCAATCTTGATGACACTTTCAGGTAATGATCAGTACCCGAATCCCACTTGGCTCACCAAATTTCGTTCTTCTAGGTTAAACCGTTCGTTGGCAGTAACAGTTTTAATTTTCAGGTTTCACTCTGTTTTCTCCGATATGGATACATGTAGTTGGAACTCTAAATCAAAGACGGTTTGTCCTAGCTCTTTGAAACTTGACAAAATAAAGTAGTTCCAAGTTCTATCTCTATGGTTTGTTTCCTATTGATGTAGCCCTAAGCAGATACGGGCGCAAATCACTTTCATGGAAAGGGGTTGCCAAGCTTTCAAAAAACTACGAGTTTCCTGAAATCTCAGCACACATTTTTTCACCCAATCTTGATGACACTTTCAGGTAATGATCAGTACCCCAATACCACTTGGCTCAACAAATTTCGTTCTGCTAGGTTAAATCGTTCGTTGGCAGTAACAGTGTTAATTTTTAGGTTTCACTCTGTTTTCTCCGATATGGATACATGTAGTTGGAACTCTAAATCAAACACTGTTTGTGCTAGCTCTTTGAATCTTGACACAATAAAGTAGGTCCAAGTTGTATCTCTATGGTTTGTTTCCTATTGATGTAGCCCTAAGCACAGATGGCGAAAATCACTTTCATGGAAAGGGGTTGCCAAGCTTCCAAAAAACTACGAGTTTCCTGAAATCTCAGCACACATTTTTTCACCCAATCTTGATGACACTTTCAGGTAATGATCAGTACCCCAATCCCACTTGGCTCACCAAATTTCGTTCTTCTAGGTTAAACCGTTCGATGGCTGTAACAGTTTTAATTTTCAGGTTTCACTCTGTTTTCTCCTATATGGATACATGTAGTTGGAACTCTAAATCAAAGACGGTTTGTCCTAGCTCTTTGAAACTTGACACAATAAAGTAGTTCCAAGTTCTATCTCTATGGTTTGTTTCCTATTGATGTAGCCCTAAGCAGAGGTGGGCGCATACCACTTTCATGGAAAGGGGTTGCCAAGCTTCCAAAAAACTACGAGTTTCCTGAAATGTCAGCACCCATTTTTTCACCCAATCTTGATGACACTTTCAGGTAATGATCAGTACCCCAATCCCACTTGGCTCACCAAATTTCGTTCTGCTAGGTTAAACCGTTCGTTGGCAGTAACAGTTTAAATTTTTAGGTTTCACTCTGTTTTCTCCGATATGGATACATGTAGTTGGAACTCTAAATCAAACACGGTTTGTGCTAGCTTTTTGAATCCTGACACAATAAAGTAGGTCCAAGTTCTATCTCTATGGTTTGTTTCCTATTGATGTAGCCCTAAGCAGAGACTGGCGCAAATCACTTTCATGGAAATGGGTTGCCAAGCTTCCAAAAAACTACGAGTTTCCTGAAATCTCAGCACACATTTTTTCACCCAATCTTAATGACACTTTCAGGTAATGATCAGTACCCCAATCCCACTTGGCTCACCAAATTTCGTTCTTCTAGGTTAAACCGTCCGTTGGCCGTAACACTTTTAATTTTTAGATTTCACTCTATTTTCTCCTATATGGATACATGTAGTTGGAACTCTAAATCAAAGACGGTTTGTGCTAGCTCTTTGAAACTTGACACAATAAAGTAGTTCCAAGTTCTAACTCTATGGTTTCTTTCCTATTGATGGAGCCCTAAGCAGAGACTGGCGCAAATCACTTTCATGGAAAGGGGATGCCAAGAATTCAAAAAACTACGAGTTTCCAGAAATCTTGGAACACATTTTTTCACCCTATCTTGATGACACTTTCAGGTAATGATCAGTATCCCAATCCCACTTGGCTCACCAAATTTCGTTCTTCTAGGTTAAACCGTTCATTGGCAGTAACAGTTTTAAATTTTAAGTTTCACTCTGTTTTTTCCTATATGGATTCATGTAGTTTGAACTCTAAATCAAACACGGTTTGTGCTGGCTCTTTGAAACTTGACACAATAGAGTAGTTCTAAATTCTATCTCTATGGTTTGTTTCCTATTGATGTAGCCCTAAGCAGAGATGGCGCAAATCACTTTCATGGAAAGGGGTTGCCAACCTTCCAAAAAACTACGAGTTTCCTGAAATCTCAGCACACATTTTTTCAACCAATCTTGATGACACTTTCAGGTAATGATCAGTAACCCAATCCCACTTGGCTCACCAAATTTCGTTCTTCTAGGTTAAACCGTTCATTGGCAGTAACAGTTTTAAATTTTAAGTTTCACTCTGTTTTTTCCTATATCGATTCATGTAGTTTGAACTCTAAATCAAACACGGTTTGTGCTGGCTCTTTGAAACTTGACACAATAGAGTAGTTCCAAATTCTATCTCTATGGTTTGTTTCCTATTGATGTAGCCCTAAGCAGAGACTGGCGCAAATCACTTTCATGGAAAGGGGTTGCCAAGCTTCCAAAAAACTACGAGTTTCCTGAAATCTCAGCACACATTTTTTCACCCAATCTTGATGACACTTTCAGGTAATGATCACTACCCCAATCCCACTTGGCTAACCAAATTTCGTTCTTCTAGGTTAAACCGTTCGTTGGCTGTAACAGTTTTAATTTTTAGATTTCACTCTATTTTCTCCTATATGGATACATGTAGTTGGAACTCTAAATCAAAGACGGTTTGTGCTAGCTCTTTGAAACTTGACACAATAAAGTAGTTCCAAGTTCTAACTCTATGGTTTGTTTCCTACTGATGTAGCCCTAAGCAGAGACTGTCGCAAATCACTTTCATGGAAAGGGGTTGCCAAGAATCAAAAAAACTACGAGTTTCCAGAAATCTTGGAACACATTTTTTCACCCTATCTTGATGACACTTTCAGGTAATGATGAGTATCCCAATCCCACTTGGCTCACCAAATTTCGTTCTTCTAGGTTAAACCGTTCATTGGCAGTAACAGTTTTAAATTTTAAGTTTCACTCTGTTTTTTCCTATATGGATTCATGTAGTTTGAACTCTAAATCAAACACGGTTTGTGCTGGCTCTTTGAAACTTGACACAATAGAGTAGTTCCAAATTCTATCACTATGGTTTGTTTCCTATTGATGTAGCCCTAAGCAGAGACTGGCGCAAATCACTTACATGGAAAGGGGTTGCCAAGCTTCCAAAAAACTACGATTTTCCTGAAATCTCAACACACATTTTTTCACCCAATCTTGATGACACTTTCAGTTAATGATCAGTACCCGAATCGCACTTGGCTCACCAAATTTCGTTCTTCTAGGTTAAACCGTTCGTTGGCAGTAACAGTTTTAATTTTCAGGTTTCACTCTGTTTTCTCCTATATGGATACATGTAGTTGGAACTCTAAATCAAAGACGGTTTGTCCTAGCTCTTTGAAACTTGACACAATAAAGTAGTTCCAAGTTCTATCTCTATGGTTTGTTTCCTATTGATGTAGCCCTCAGCAGAGACGGGCGCAAATCACTTTCATAGAAAGGGGTTGCCAAGCTTCCAAAAAACTACGAGTTTCCTGAAATCTCAGCACACATTTTTTCACCCAATCTTGATGACACTTTCAGGTAATGATCAGTACCCCAATCCCACTTGGCTCACCAAATTTTGTTCTTCTAGGTTAAACCGTTCGTTGGCAGTAACAGTTTCAATTTTTAGGTTTCACTCTGTTTTCTCCGATATGGATACATGTAGTAGGAACTCTAAATCAAACACGGTTTGTGCTAGCTCTTTGAATCTTGACACAATAAAGTAGGTCCAAGTTCTATCTCTATGGTTTGTTTCCTATTGATGTAGCCCTAAGCAGAGATGGCGTAAATCACTTTCATGGAAAGGGGTTGCCAAGCTTCCAAAAAACTACGAGTTTCCTGAAATCTCAGCACACGTTTTTTCACCCAATCTTGATGACACTTTCAGGTAATGATCAGTACCCCAATCCCACTTGGCTCACCAAATTTCGTTCTGCTAGGTTAAACCTTTCGTTGGCAGTAACAGTTTTAATTTTTAGGTTTCACTCTGTTTTCTCCGATATGGATACATGTAGTTGGAACTCTAAATCAAACACGGTTTGTGCTAGCTCTTTGAATCTTGACACAATAAAGTAGGTCCAAGTTCTATCTCTATGGTTTGTTTCCTATTGATGTAGCCCTAAGCAGAGATGGCGCAAATCACTTTCATGGAAAGGGGTTGCCAAACTTCCAAAAAACTACGAGTTTCCTGAAATCTCAGCACACATTTTTTCACCCAATCTTGATGACACTTTCAGGTAATGATCAGTACCCCAATCCCACTTGGCTCACCAAATTTCGTTCTTCTAGGTTAAACCGTTCGTTGGCAGTAAGAGTTTTAATTTTTAGGATTCACTCTGTTTTCTCCTATATGGATACATGTAGTTGGAACTCTTAATCAAACACGGTTTGTGCTAGCTCTTTGAATCTTGACACAATAAAGTAGTTCCAAGTTCTATCTCTATGGTTTGTTTCCTATTGTTGTAGCCCTAAGCAGAGACTGGCGCAAATCACTTTCATGGAAAGGGGTTGCCAAGCTTCCAAAAAACCACGAGTTTCCTGAAATCTCAGCACACATTTTTTCACCCAATCTTGATGACACTTTCAGGTAATGATCACTACCCCAATCCCACTTGGCTAACCAAATTTGGTTCTTCTAGGTTAAACCGTTCGTTGGCAGTAACAGTTTTAATTTTTAGATTTCACTCTATTTTCTCCTATATGGATACATGTAGTTGGAACTCTAAATCAAACACGGCTTGTGCTAGCTCTTTGAAACTTGACACAATAAAGTAGTTCCAAGTTTTATCTCCATGGTTTGTTTCCTATTGATGTAGCCCTAAGCAGAGACTGGCGCAAATCACTTTCATGGAAAGGGGTTTCCAAGAATCCAAAAAACTACGAGTTTCCAGAAATCTCGGCACACATTTTTTCACCCTATCTTGATGACACTTTCAGGTAATGATCAGTATCCCAATCCCACTTGGCTCACCAAATTTCGTTCTTCTAGGTTAAACCTTTCATTGGCAGTAACAGTTTAAAATTTTAAGTTTCACTCTGTTTTTTCCTATATGGATTCATGTAGTTTGAACGCTAAATCAAACACGGTTTGTGCTGGCTCTTTGAAACTTGACACAATAGAGTAGTTCCAAATTCTATCTCTATGGTTTGTTTCCTATTGATGTAGCCCTAAGCAGAGACTGGCACAAATCACTTACATGGAAAGCGGTTGCCAAGCTTCCAAAAAACTACGAGTTTCCTGAAATCTCAACACACATTTTTTCACCCAATCTTGATGACACTTTCAGTTAATGATCAGTACCCGAATCCCACTTGGCTCACCAAATTTCGTTCTTCTAGGTTAAACCGTTCGTTGGCAGTAACAGTTTTAATTTTCAGGTTTCACTCTGTTTTCTCCTATATGGATACATGTAGTTGGAACTCTAAATCAAAGACGGTTTGTCCTAGCTCTTTGAAACTTGACACAATAAAGTAGTTCCAAGTTCTATCTCTATGGTTTGTTTCCTATTGATGTAGCCCTAAGCAGAGACGGGCGCAAATCACTTTCATGGAAAGGGGTTGCCAAGCTTCCAAAAAACCACGAGTTTCCTGAAATCTCAGCACACATTTTTTCACCCAATCTTGATGACACTTTCAGGTAATGATCACTACCCCAATCCCACTTGGCTAACCAAATTTCGTTCTTCTAGGTTAAACCGTTCGTTGGCAGTAACAGTTTTAATTTTTAGATTTCACTCTATTTTCTCCTATATGCATACATGTAGTTGGAACTCTAAATCAAACACGGTTTGTGCTAGCTCTTTGAAACTTGACACAATAAAGTAATTCCAAGTTATAACTCTATGGTTTGTTTCCTATTGATGTAGCCCTAAGCAGAGGCGGGCGCAAATCACTTTCATGGAAAGGGGTTGCCAAGCTTCCAAAAAACTACGAGTTTCCTGAAATCTCAGCACACATTTTTTCACCCAATCTTGATGACACTTTCAGTTAATGATCAGTACCCCAATCCCACTTGGCTCACCAAATTTCGTTCTTCTAGGTTAAACCGTTCGTTGGCAGTAACAGTTTTAATTTTCAGGTTTCACTCTGTTTTCTCCTATATGGATACATGTAGTTGGAACTCTAAATCAAAGACGGTTTGTCCTAGCTCTTTGAAACTTGACACAATAAAGTAGTTCCAAGTTCTATCTCTATAGTTTGTTTCCTATTGATGTAGCCCTAAGCAGAGGCGGGCGCAAATCACTTTCATGGAAAGGGGTTGCCAAGCTTCCAAAAAACTACGAGTTTCCTGAAATCTCAGCACACATTTTTTCACCCAATCTTGATGACACTTTCAGGTAATGATCAGTACCCCAATCCCAATTGGCTTACCAAATTTCGTTCTTCTAGGTTAAACCGTTCGTTGGCAGTAAGAGTTTTAATTTTTAGGATTCACTCTGTTTTCTCCTATATGGATACATGTAGTTGGAACTCTAAATCAAAAACGGTTTGTGCTAGCTCTTTGAATCTTGACACAATAAAGTAGTTCCAAGTTCTATCTCTATGGTTTGTTTCCTAATGATGTAGCCCTAAGCAGAGACTGGCGCAAATCACTTTCATGGAAAGGGGTTGCCAAGCTTCCAAAAAACCACGAGTTTCCTGAAATCTCAGCACACATTTTTTCACCCAATCTTGATGACACTTTCAGGTAATGATCACTACCCCAATCCCACTTGGCTAACCAAATTTCGTTCTTCTAAGTTAAACCGTTCGTTGGCAGTAACAGTTTCAATTTTTAGATTTCACACTATTTTCTCGTATATGGATACATGTAGTTGGAACTCTAAATCAAACACGGTTTGTGCTAGCTCTTTGAAACTTGACACAATAAAGTAATTCCAAGTTATAACTCTATGGTTTGTTTCCTATTGATGTAGCCCTAAGCAGAGACTGGCGCAAATCACTTTCATGGAAAGGGGTTGCCAAGAATCCAAAAAACTACGAGTTTCCAGAAATCTCGGCACACATTTTTTCACCCTATCTTGATGACAGTTTCAGGTAATGATCAGTATCCCAATCCCACTTGGCTCACCAAATTTCGTTCTTCTAGGTTAAACTGTTCATTGGCAGTAACAGTTTTAAATTTTAGGTTTCACTCTGTTTTTTCCTATATGGATTCATGTAGTTTGAACTCTAAATAAAACACGGTTTGTGCTGGCTCTTTGAAACTTGACACAATAGCGTAGTTCCAAATTCTATCTCTATGGTTTGTTTCCTATTGATGTAGCCCTAAGCAGAGACTGGCGCAAATCACTTACATGGAAAGGGGTTGCCAAGCTTCCAAAAAACTACGAGTTTCCTGAAATCTCAGCACACATTTTTTCACCCAAGCTTGATGACACTTTCAGTTAATGATCAGTACCCCAATCCCACTTGGCTCACCAAATTTCGTTCTTCTAGGTTAAACCGTTCGTTGGCAGTAACAGTTTTAATTTTCAGGTTTCACCCTGTTTTCTCCTATATGGATACATGTAGTTGGAACTCTAAATCAAAGACGGTTTGTCCTAGCTCTTTGAAACTTGACACAATAAAGTAGTTCCAAGTTCTATCTCTATGGTTTGTTTCTTATTGATGTAGCCCTAAGCAGAGGCGGGCGCAAATCACTTTCATGGAAAGGGGTTGCCAAGCTTCCAAAAAACTACGAGTTTCCTGAAATCTCAGCACACATTTTTTCCGCCAATCTTGATGACACTTTCAGGTAATGATCAGTACCCCAATCCCACTTGGCTCACCAAATTTCGTTCTTCTAGGTTAAACCGTTCGTTGGCAGTAACAGTTTCAATTTTTAGATTTCACTCTATTTTCTCCTATATGGATACATGTATTTGGAACTCTAAATCAAACACGGCTTGTGCTAGCTCTTTGATACTTGACACAATAAAGTAGTTCCAAGTTTTATCTCTATGGTTTGTTTCCTATTGATGTAGCCCTAAGCAGAGACTGGCGCAAATCACTTTCATGGAAAGGGGTTTCCAAGAATCCAAAAAACTACGAGTTTCCAGAAATCTCGGCACACATTTTTTCACCCTATCTTGATGACACTTTCAGGTAATGATCAGTATCCCAATCCCTCTTGGCTCACCAAATTTCGTTCTTCTAGGTTAAACCGTTCATTGGCAGTAACAGTTTTAAATTTTAAGTTTCACTCTGTTTTTTCCTATATGGATTCATGTAGTTTGAACTCTAAATCAAACACGGTTTGTGCTGGCTCTTTGAAACTTGACACAATAGAGTAGTTCCAAATTCTATCACTATGGTTTGTTTCCTATTGATGTAGCCCTAAGCAGAGACTGGCGCAAATCACTTAGATGGAAAGGGGTTGCCAAGCTTCCAAAAAACTACGATTTTCATGAAATCTCAACACACATTTTTTCACCCAATCTTGATGACACTTTCAGTTAATGATCAGTACCCGAATCGCACTTGGCTCACCAAATTTCGTTCTTCTAGGTTAAACCGTTCGTTGGCAGTAACAGTTTTAATTTTCAGGTTTCACTCTGTTTTCTCCTATATGGATACATGTAGTTGGAACTCTAAATCAAAGACGGTTTGTCCTAGCTCTTTGAAACTTGACACAATAAAGTAGTTCCAAGTTCTATCTCTATGGTTTGTTTCCTATTGATGTAGCCCTAAGCAGAGACGGGCGCAAATCACATTCAAGGAAAGGGGTTGCCAAGCTTCCAAAAAACTACGAGTTTCCTGAAATCTCAGCACACATTTTTTCACCCAATCTTGATGACACTTTCAGGTAATGATCAGTACCCCAATCCCACTTGGCTCACCAAATTTTGTTCTTCTAGGTTAAACCGTTCGTTGGCAGTAACAGTTTCAATTTTTAGGTTTCACTCTGTTTTCTCGGATATGGATACATGTAGTAGGAACTCTAAATCAAACACGGTTTGTGCTAGCTCTTTGAATCTTGACACAATAAAGTAGGTCCAAGTTCTATCTCTATGGTTTGTTTCCTATTGATGTAGCCCTAAGCAGAGATGGCGCAAATCACTTTCATGGAAAGGGGTTGCCAAGCTTCCAAAAAACTACGAGTTTCCTGAAATCTCAGCACACGTTTTTTCACCCAATCTTGATGACACTTTCAGGAAATGATCAGTACCCCAATCCCACTTGGCTCACCAAATTTCGTTCTTCTAGGTTAAACCGTTCGTTGGCAGTAAGAGTTTTAATTTTTAGGATTCACTCTGTTTTCTCCTATATGGATACATGTAGTTGGAACTCTAAATCAAACACGGTTTGTGCTAGCTCTATGAATCTTGACACAATAAAGTAGTTCCAAGTTCTATCTCTATGGTTTCTTTCCTATTGTTGTAGCCCTAAGCAGAGACTGGCGCAAATCACTTTCATGGAAAGGGGTTGCCAAGCTTCCAAAAAACCACGAGTTTCCTGAAATCTCAGCACACATTTTTTCACCCAATCTTGATGACACTTTCAGGTAATGATCACTACCCCAATCCCACTTGGCTAACCAAATTTCGTTCTTCTAGGTTAAACCGTTCGTTGGCAGTAACAGTTTTAATTTTTAGATTTCACTCTCTTTTCTCCTATATGGATACATGTAGTTGGAACTCTAAATCAAACACGGCTTGTGCTAGCTCATTGAAACTTGACACAATAAAGTAGTTCCAAGATTTATCTCTATGGTTTGTTTCCTATTGATGTAGCCCTAAGCAGAGACTGGCGCAAATCACTTTCATGGAAAGGGGTTTCCAAGAATCCAAAAAACTACGAGTTTCCAGAAATCTCGGCACACATTTTTTCACCCTATCTTGATGACACTTTCAGGTAATGATCAGTATCCCAATCCCACTTGGCTCACCAAATTTCGTTCTTCTAGGTTAAACCGTTCATTGGCAGTAACAGTTTTAAATTTTAAGTTTCACTCTGTTTTTTCCTATATGGATTCATGTAGTTTGAACTCTAAATCAAACACGATTTGTGCTGGCTCTTTGAAACTTGACACAATAGAGTAGTTCCAACTTCTATCTCTATGGTTTGTTTCCTATTGATGTAGCCCTAAGCAGAGACTGGCACAAATCACTTACATGGAAAGGGGTTGCCAAGCTTCCAAAAAACTACGAGTTTCCTGAAATCTCAACACACATTATTTCACCCAATATTGATGACACTTTCAGTTAATGATCAGAACCCCAATCCCACTTGGCTCACCAAATTTCGTTCTTCTAGGTTAAACCGTTCGTTGGCAGTAACAGTTTTAATTTTCAGGTTTCACTCTGTTTTCTCCTATATGGATACATGTAGTTGGAACTCTAAATCAAAGACGGTTTGTCCTAGCTCTTTGAAACTTGACACAATAAAGTAGTTCCAAGTTCTATCTCTATGGTTTGTTTCCTATTGATGTAGCCCTAAGCAGAGACGGGCGCAAATCACTTTCATGGAAAGGGGTTGCCAAGCTTCCAAAAAACCACGAGTTTCCTGAAATCTCAGCACACATTTTTTCACCCAATCTTGATGACACTTTCAGGTAATGATCACTACCCCAATCCCACTTGGCTAACCAAATTTCGTTCTTCTAGGTTAAACCGTTCGTTGGCAGTAACAGTTTTAATTTTTAGATTTCACTCTATTTTCTCCTATATGGATACATGTAGTTGGAACTCTAAATCAAACACGGTTTGTGCTAGCTCTTTGAAACTTGACACAATAAAGTAATTCCAAGTTATAACTCTATGGTTTGTTTCCTATTGATGTAGCCCTAAGCAGAGGCGGGCGCAAATCACTTTCGTGGAAAGGGGTTGCCAAGCTTCCAAAAAACTACGAGTTTCCTGAAATCTCAGCACACATTTTTTCACCCAATCTTGATGACACTTTCAGTTAATGATCAGTACCCCAATCCCACTTGGCTCACCAAATTTCGTTCTTCTAGGTTAAACCGTTCGTTGGCAGTAACAGTTTAAATTTTCAGGTTTCACTCTGTTTTCTCCTATATGGATACATGTAGTTGGAACTCTAAATCAAAGACGGTTTGTCCTAGCTCTTTGAAACTTGACACAATTAAGTAGTTCCAAGTTCTATCTCTATAGTTTGTTTCCTATTGATGTAGCCCTAAGCAGAGGCGGGCGCAAATCACTTTCATGGAAAGGGGTTGCCAAGCTTCCAAAAAACTACGAGTTTCCTGAAATCTCAGCACACATTTTTTCACCCAATCTTGATGACACTTTCAGGTAATGATCACTACCCCAATCCCACTTGGCTCACCAAATTTCGTTCTTCTAGGTTAAACCGTTCGTTGGCAGTAACAGTTTTAATTTTTAGGTTTCACTCTGTTTTCTCCGATATGGATACATGTAGTAGGAACTCTAAATCAAACACGGTTTGTGCTAGCTCTTTGAATCTTGACACAATAAAGTAGGTCAAAGTTCTATATCTATGGTTTGTTTCCTATTGATGTAGCCCTAAGCAGTGATGGCGCAAATCACTTTCATGGAAAGGGGTTGTCAAGCTTCCAAAAAACTACGAGTTTCCTGAAATCTCAGCACACATTTTTTCACCCAATCTTGATGACACTTTCAGGTAATGATCAGTACCCCAATCCCAATTGGCTTACCAAATTTCGTTCTTCTAGGTTAAACCGTTCATTGGCAGTAAGAGTTTTAATTTTTAGGATTCACTCTGTTTTCTCCTATATGGATACATGTAGTTGGAACTCTAAATCAAAAACGGTTTGTGCTAGCTCTTTGAATCTTGACACAATAAAGTAGTTCCAAGTTCTATCTCTATGGTTTGTTTCCTATTGATGTAGCCCTAAGCAGAGACTGGCGCAAATCACTTTCATGGAAAGGGGTTGCCAAGCTTCCAAAAAACCCCGAGTTTCCTGAAATCTCAGCACACATTTTTTCACCCAATCTTGATGACACTTTCAGGTAATGATCACTACCCCAATCCCACTTGGCTAACCAAATTTCGTTCTTCTAGGTTAAACCGTTCGTTGGCAGTAACAGTTTTAATTTTTAGATTTCACACTATTTTCTCCTATATGGATACATGTAGTTGGAACTCTAAATCAAACAAGGTTTGTGCTAGCTCTTTGAAACTTGACACAATAAAGTAATTCCAAGTTATAACTCTATGGTTTGTTTCCTATTGATGTAGCCCTAAGCAGAGACTGGCGCAAATCACGTTCATGGAAAGGGGTTGCCAAGAATCCATAAAACTACGAGTTTCCAGAAATCTTGGCACACATTTTTTCACCCTATCTTGATGACACTTTCAGGTAATGATCAGTACCCCAATCCCACTTGGCTCACCAAATTTCGTTCTTCTAGGTTAAACCGTTCGTTGGCAGTAACAGTTTTAATTTTTAGGTTTCACTCTGTTTTCTCCTATATGGATACATGTAGATGGAACTCTAAATCAAACACGGTTTGTGCTAGCTCTTTGAATCTTGACACAATAAAGTAGTTCCAAGTTCTATCTCTATGGTTTGTTTCCTATTGATGTAGCCCTAAGCAGAGATGGCGCAAATCACTTTCATGGAAAGGGGTTGCCAAGCTTCCAAAAAACTACGCGTTTCCTGAAATCTCAGCACACATTTTTTCACCCAATCTTGATGACACTTTCAGGTAATGATCAGTACCCCA
Organism: Spermophilus citellus; assembly: GCF_964194105.1. NCBI lineage: Eukaryota > Metazoa > Chordata > Mammalia > Rodentia > Sciuridae > Spermophilus > Spermophilus citellus. Next base: position 55,238,050 of record NC_138187.1, read on the forward strand.
ATCCCACTTGGCTCACCAAATTTCGTTCTTCTAGGTTAAACCGTTCGTTGGCAGTAAGAGTTTTAATTTTTAGGTTTCAGTCTGTTTTCTCCTATATGGATACATGTAGTTGGAACTCTAAATCAAAGACGGTTTGTGCTAGCTCTTTGAAACTTGACACAATAAAGTAGTTCCAAGTTCTATCTCTATGCTTTGTTTCCTATTGATGTAGCCCTAAGCAGAGACGGGCGCAAATCACTTTCATGGAAAGGGGTTGCCAAGCTTCCAAAAAACTACGAGTTTCCTGAAATCTCAGCACACATTTTTTCACCCAATCTTGATGACACTTTCAGGCAATGATCAGTACCCCAATCCCACTTGGCTCACCCCATTTTGTTCTTCTAGGTTAAACCGTTCGTTGGCAGTAACAGTTTTAATTTTCAGGTTTCACTCTGTTTTCTCCTATATGGATACATGTAGTTGGAACTCTAAATCAAACACGGTTTGTGCTAGCTCTTTGAAACTTGACACAATAAAGTAGTTCCAAGTTCTAACTCTATGGTTTGTTTCCTATTGATGTAGCCCTAAGCAGAGACTGGCGCAAATCACTTTCATGGAAAGGGGTTGCCAAGAATCCAAAAAACTACGAGTTTCCAGATTTCTCGGCACACATTTTTTCACCCTATCTTGATGACACTTTCAGGTAATGATCAGTATCCCAATCCCTCTTGGCTCACCAAATTTCGTTTTTCTAGGTTAAACCGTTCATTGGCAGTAACAGTTTTAAATTTTAAGTTTTACTCTGTTTTTTCCTATATGGATTCATGTAGTTTGAACTCTAAATCAAACACAGTTTGTGCTGGCTCTTTGAAACTTGACACAATAGAGTAGTTCCAAATTCTGTCTCTATGGTTTGTTTCCTATTGATGTAGCCCTAAGCAGAGACTGGCGCAAATCACTTACATGGAAAGGGGTTGCCAAGCTTCCAAATACTACGAGTTTCCTCAAATCTCAACACACATTTTTTCACCCAATCTTTATGACACTTTCAGGTAATGATCAGTACCCCAATCCCACTTGGCTCACCAAATTTCGTTCTTCTAGGTTAAACCGTTCATTGGCAGTAACAGTTTTAAATTTTAGGTTTCACTCTGTTTTTTCCTATATGGATTCATGTAGTTTGAACTCTAAATCAAACACGGTTTGTGATGGCTCTTTGAAACTTGACACAATAGAGTAGTTCCAAATTCTATCTCTAAGGTTTGTTTCCTATTGATGTAGCCCTAAGCAGAGACTGGCGCAAATCCCTTACATGGAAAGGGGTTGCCAAGCTTCCAAAAAACTACGAGTTTCCTGAAATCTCAGCACACATTTTTTCACCCAATCTTGATGACACTTTCAGTTAATGATCAGTACCCCAATCCCACTTGGCTCACCAAATTTCGTTCTTCTAGGTTAAACCGTTCGTTGGCAGTAACAGTATTAATTTTCAGGTTTCACTCTGTTTTCTCCTATATGGATACATGTAGTTGGAACTCTAAACCAAGACGGTTTGTCCTAGCTCTTTGAAACTTGACACAATAAAGTAGTTCCAAGTTCTATCTCTATGGTTTGTTTCCTATTGATGTAGCCCTAAGCAGAGACGGGCGCAAATCACTTTCATGGAAAGGGGTTGCCAAGCTTCCAAAAAACTACGAGTTTCCTGAAATCTCAGCACACATTTTTTCACCCAATCTTTATGACACTTTCAGGTAATGATTAGTACCCCAATCCCACTTGGCTCACCAAATTTCGTTCTTCTAGGTTAAACCGTTCGTTGGCAGTAACAGTTTTAATTTTTAGGTTTCACTCTGTTTTCTCCTATATGGATACATGTAGTTGGAACTCTAAATCAAACACGGTTTGTGCTAGCTCTTTGAAACTTGACACAATAAAGTAGGTCCAAGTTCTATCTCTATGGTTTGTTTCCTATTGATGTAGCCCTAAGCAGAGATGGCGCAAATCACTTTCATGGAAAGGGGTTGCTAAGCTTCGAAAAAACTACGAGTTTCCTGAAATCTCAGCACACATTTTTTCACCCAATCTTGATGACACTTTCAGGTAATGATCAGTACCCCAATCCCACTTGGCTCACCAAATTCCGTTCTTCTAGGTTAAACCGTTCGTTGGCAGTAAGAGTTTTAATTTTTAGGTTTCACTCTGTTTTCTCCTATATGGATACGCGTAGTTGGAACTCTAAATCAAAGACGGTTTGTGCTAGCTCTTTGAATCTTGACACAATAAAGTAGTTCCGAGTTCTATCTCTATGGTTTGTTTCCTATTGATGTAGCCCTAAGCAGAGACCGGAAAATCACTTTCATGGAAAGGGGTTGCCAAGCTACAAAAAACTACGAGTTTCCTAAAAACTCAGCACATATTTTTTCACCCAATCTTTATGACACGTTCAAGTAATGATCAGTACCGCAATCCCACTTGGCTCACCAAATTTTTTCTTTTAGATTAAACCGTTCGTTGGCAGAAACAGATTTAATTTTTAGGTTTCACTCTGTTTTCTCCTATATGGATACATGTAGTTGGAAATCTAAATCAAACATGCTTTGTGATAGCTCTTTGAAACTTGACACAATAACGTGGTTTCAAGTTCTAGCCCTATGCTTTGTTTCCTATTGATGTAGCCCTAGGCAGAGACTGGCGCCAATCACTTTCAGGGAAAGGGGTTGCCAAGCTTCCAAAATACGAATAGTTTCCTGAAATCTCAGTAGACATTTTTTCTTCAAATCTTGATGACACTTTCAGGTAATGATCAGTACCCCAATCCCACTTGGCTCACCAAATTTCGTTCTTCTAGGTTAAACCATTCGTTGGCAGTAACAGTTTTAATTTTCAGGTTTCACTCTGTTTTCTCCTATATGGATACATGTAGTTGGAACTCTAAATCAAAGACGGTTTGTCCTAGCTCTTTGAAACTTGACACAATAAAGTAGTTCCAAGTTCTATCTCTATGGTTTGTTTCCTATTGATGTAGCCCTAAGCAGAGACGGGCGCAAATCACTTTCATGGAAAGGGGTTGCCAAGCTTCCAAAAAACCACGAGTTTCCTGAAATCTCAGCACACATTTTTTCACCCAATCTTGATGACACTTTCAGGTAATGATCACTACCCCAATCCCACTTGGCTAACCAAATTTCGTTCTTCTAGGTTAAACCGTTCGTTGGCAGTAACAGTTTTAATTTTTAGATTTCACTCTATTTTCTCCTATATGGATACATGTAGTTGGAACTCTAAATCAAACACGGTTTGTGCTAGCTCTTTGAAACTTGACACAATAAAGTAATTCCAAGTTATAACTCTATGCTTTGTTTCCTATTGATGTAGCCCTAGGCAGAGACTGGCGCCAATCACTTTCAGGGAAAGGGGTTGCCAAGCTTCCAAAATACGAATAGTTTCCTGAAATCTCAGTAGACATTTTTTCTTCAAATCTTGATGACACTTTCAGGTAATGATCAGTACCCCAATCCCACTTGGCTCACCAAATTTCGTTCTTCTAGGTTAAACCATTCGTTGGCAGTAACAGTTTTAATTTTCAGGTTTCACTCTGTTTTCTCCTATATGGATACATGTAGTTGGAACTCTAAATCAAAGACGGTTTGTCCTAGCTCTTTGAAACTTGACACAATAAAGTAGTTCCAAGTTCTATCTCTATGGTTTGTTTCCTATTGATGTAGCCCTAAGCAGAGACGGGCGCAAATCACTTTCATGGAAAGGGGTTGCCAAGCTTCCAAAAAACCACGAGTTTCCTGAAATCTCAGCACACATTTTTTCACCCAATCTTGATGACACTTTCAGGTAATGATCACTACCCCAATCCCACTTGGCTAACCAAATTTCGTTCTTCTAGGTTAAACCGTTCGTTGGCAGTAACAGTTTTAATTTTTAGATTTCACTCTATTTTCTCCTATATGGATACATGTAGTTGGAACTCTAAATCAAACACGGTTTGTGCTAGCTCTTTGAAACTTGACACAATAAAGTAATTCCAAGTTATAACTCTATGGTTTGTTTCCTATTGATGTAGCCCTAAGCAGAGGCGGGCGCAAATCACTTTCGTGGAAAGGGGTTGCCAAGCTTCCAAAAAACTACGAGTTTCCTGAAATCTCAGCACACATTTTTTCACCCAATCTTGATGACACTTTCAGTTAATGATGAGTACCCCAATCCCACTTGGCTCACCAAATTTCGTTCTTCTAGGTTAAACCGTTCGTTGGCAGTAACAGTTTAAATTTTCAGGTTTCACTCTGTTTTCTCCTATATGGATACATGTAGTTGGAACTCTAAATCAAAGACGGTTTGTCCTAGCTCTTTGAAACTTGACACAATTAAGTAGTTCCAAGTTCTATCTCTATAGTTTGTTTCCTATTGATGTAGCCCTAAGCAGAGGCGGGCGCAAATCACTTTCATGGAAAGGGGTTGCCAAGCTTCCAAAAAACTACGAGTTTCCTGAAATCTCAGCACACATTTTTTCACCCAATCTTGATGACACTTTCAGGTAATGATCACTACCCCAATCCCACTTGGCTCACCAAATTTCGTTCTTCTAGGTTAAACCGTTCGTTGGCAGTAACAGTTTTAATTTTTAGGTTTCACTCTGTTTTCTCCGATATGGATACATGTAGTAGGAACTCTAAATCAAACACGGTTTGTGCTAGCTCTTTGAATCTTGACACAATAAAGTAGTTCCAAGTTCTAACTCTATGGTTTGTTTCCTATTGATGTAGCCCTAAGCAGAGACTGGCGCAAATCACTTTCATGGAAAGGGGTTGCCAAGAATCCAAAAAACTACGAGTTTCCAGATTTCTCGGCACACATTTTTTCACCCTATCTTGATGACACTTTCAGGTAATGATCAGTATCCCAATCCCTCTTGGCTCACCAAATTTCGTTTTTCTAGGTTAAACCGTTCATTGGCAGTAACAGTTTTAAATTTTAAGTTTTACTCTGTTTTTTCCTATATGGATTCATGTAGTTTGAACTCTAAATCAAACACAGTTTGTGCTGGCTCTTTGAAACTTGACACAATAGAGTAGTTCCAAATTCTGTCTCTATGGTTTGTTTCCTATTGATGTAGCCCTAAGCAGAGACTGGCGCAAATCACTTACATGGAAAGGGGTTGCCAAGCTTCCAAATACTACGAGTTTCCTCAAATCTCAACACACATTTTTTCACCCAATCTTTATGACACTTTCAGGTAATGATCAGTACCCCAATCCCACTTGGCTCACCAAATTTCGTTCTTCTAGGTTAAACCGTTCATTGGCAGTAACAGTTTTAAATTTTAGGTTTCACTCTGTTTTTTCCTATATGGATTCATGTAGTTTGAACTCTAAATCAAACACGGTTTGTGATGGCTCTTTGAAACTTGACACAATAGAGTAGTTCCAAATTCTATCTCTAAGGTTTGTTTCCTATTGATGTAGCCCTAAGCAGAGACTGGCGCAAATCCCTTACATGGAAAGGGGTTGCCAAGCTTCCAAAAAACTACGAGTTTCCTGAAATCTCAGCACACATTTTTTCACCCAATCTTGATGACACTTTCAGTTAATGATCAGTACCCCAATCCCACTTGGCTCACCAAATTTCGTTCTTCTAGGTTAAACCGTTCGTTGGCAGTAACAGTATTAATTTTCAGGTTTCACTCTGTTTTCTCCTATATGGATACATGTAGTTGGAACTCTAAACCAAGACGGTTTGTCCTAGCTCTTTGAAACTTGACACAATAAAGTAGTTCCAAGTTCTATCTCTATGGTTTGTTTCCTATTGATGTAGCCCTAAGCAGAGACGGGCGCAAATCACTTTCATGGAAAGGGGTTGCCAAGCTTCCAAAAAACTACGAGTTTCCTGAAATCTCAGCACACATTTTTTCACCCAATCTTTATGACACTTTCAGGTAATGATTAGTACCCCAATCCCACTTGGCTCACCAAATTTCGTTCTTCTAGGTTAAACCGTTCGTTGGCAGTAACAGTTTTAATTTTTAGGTTTCACTCTGTTTTCTCCTATATGGATACATGTAGTTGGAACTCTAAATCAAACACGGTTTGTGCTAGCTCTTTGAAACTTGACACAATAAAGTAGGTCCAAGTTCTATCTCTATGGTTTGTTTCCTATTGATGTAGCCCTAAGCAGAGATGGCGCAAATCACTTTCATGGAAAGGGGTTGCTAAGCTTCGAAAAAACTACGAGTTTCCTGAAATCTCAGCACACATTTTTTCACCCAATCTTGATGACACTTTCAGGTAATGATCAGTACCCCAATCCCACTTGGCTCACCAAATTCCGTTCTTCTAGGTTAAACCGTTCGTTGGCAGTAAGAGTTTTAATTTTTAGGTTTCACTCTGTTTTCTCCTATATGGATACGCGTAGTTGGAACTCTAAATCAAAGACGGTTTGTGCTAGCTCTTTGAATCTTGACACAATAAAGTAGTTCCGAGTTCTATCTCTATGGTTTGTTTCCTATTGATGTAGCCCTAAGCAGAGACCGGAAAATCACTTTCATGGAAAGGGGTTGCCAAGCTACAAAAAACTACGAGTTTCCTAAAAACTCAGCACATATTTTTTCACCCAATCTTTATGACACGTTCAAGTAATGATCAGTACCGCAATCCCACTTGGCTCACCAAATTTTTTCTTTTAGATTAAACCGTTCGTTGGCAGTAACAGATTTAATTTTTAGGTTTCACTCTGTTTTCTCCTATATGGATACATGTAGTTGGAAATCTAAATCAAACATGCTTTGTGATAGCTCTTTGAAACTTGACACAATAACGTGGTTTCAAGTTCTAGCCCTATGCTTTGTTTCCTATTGATGTAGCCCTAGGCAGAGACTGGCGCCAATCACTTTCAGGGAAAGGGGTTGCCAAGCTTCCAAAATACGAATAGTTTCCTGAAATCTCAGTAGACATTTTTTCTTCAAATCTTGATGACACTTTCAGGTAATGATCAGTACCCCAATCCCACTTGGCTCACCAAATTTCGTTCTTCTAGGTTAAACCATTCGTTGGCAGTAACAGTTTTAATTTTCAGGTTTCACTCTGTTTTCTCCTATATGGATACATGTAGTTGGAACTCTAAATCAAAGACGGTTTGTCCTAGCTCTTTGAAACTTGACAAAATAAAGTAGTTCCAAGTTCTATCTCTATGGTTTGTTTCCTATTGATGTAGCCCTAAGCACATACGGGCGCAAATCACTTTCATGGAAAGGGGTTGCCAAGCTTCCAAAAAACTACGAGTTTCCTGAAATCTCAGCACACATTTTTTCACCCAATCTTGATGACACTTTCAGGTAATGATCACTACCCCAATCCCACTTGGCTCACCAAATTTCATTCTTCTAGGTTAAACCGTTCGTTGGCAGTAACAGTTTTAATTTTTAGGTTTTACTCTGTTTTCTCCGATATGGAAACATGTAGTTGGAACTCTAAATCAAACACGGTTTGTGCTAGCTCTTTGAATCTGGACACAATAAAGTAGGTCCAAGTTCTATCTCTATGGTTTGTTTCCTATTGATGTAGCCCTAAGCAGAGATGGCGCAAATCACTTTCATGAAAGGGGTTGCCAACTTTCCAAAAAACTACGAGATTTTTGAAATCTCAGCACACATTTTTTCACCCTATCTTGATGACACTTTCAGGTAATGATCAGTATCCCAATCCCACTTGGCTCACCAAATTTCGTTCTTCTAGGTTAAACCGTACATTGGCAGTAACAGTTTTAAATTTTAGGTTTCACTCCGTTTTCTCCTATATGGATTCATGTAGTTTGAACTCTAAATCAAACACGGTTTGTGCTGGCTCTTTGAAACTTGACACAATAGAGTAGTTCCAAATTCTATCTCTATGGTTTGTTTCCTATTGATGTAGCCCTAAGCAGAGACTGGCGCAAATCACTTACATGGAAAGGGGTTGCCAAGCTTCCAAAAAACTACGAGTTTCCTGAAATCTCAGCACACATTTTTTCACCCAATCTTGATGACACTTTCAGTTAATGATCAGTACCCCAATCCCACTTGGCTCACCAAATTTCGTTCTTCTAGGTTAAACCGTTCGTTGGCAGTAACAGTTTTAATTTTCAGGTTTCACTCTGTTTTCTCCTATATGGATACATGTAGTTGGAACTCTAAATCAAAGACGGTTTGTCCTAGCTCTTTGAAACTTGACACAATAAAGTAGTTCCAAGTTCTATCTCTATGGTTTGTTTCCTATTGATGTAGCCCTAATCAGAGACTGGCGCAAATCACTTTCATGGAAAGGGGTTGCCAAGCTTCCAAAAAACTACGAGTTTCCTGAAATCTCAGCACACATTTTTTCACCCAATCTTGATGACACTTTCAGGTAATGATCAGTACCCCAATCCCACTTGGCTCACCAAATTTCCTTCTTCTAGGTTAAACCGTTCCTTGGCAGTAACAGTTTTAATTTTTAGTTTTCACTCTGTTTTCTCCGATATGGATACATGTAGTTGGAACTCTAAATCAAACACGGTTTGTGCTAGCTCTTTGAATCTTGAAACAATAAAGTAGGTCCAAGTTCTATCTCTATGGTTTGTTTCCTATTGATGTAGCCCTAAGCAGAGATGGCGCAAATCACTTTCATGGAAAGGGGTTGCCAACCTTCCAAAAAACTACGAGTTTCCTGAAATCTCAGCACACATTTTTTCACCCAATCTTGATGACACTTTCAGGTAATGATCAGTACCCCAATCCCACTTGGCTCACCAAATTTCGTTCTTCTATGTTAAACCGTTCGTTAGCAGTAAGAGTTTTAATTTTTAGGTTTCACTCTCTTTTCTCCTATATGGATACATGTAGTTGGAACTCTAAATCAAAGACGGTTTGTGCTAGCTCTTTGAATCTTGACACAATAAAGTAGTTCCAAGTTCTATCTCTATGGTTTGTTTCCTATTGATGTAGCCCTAAGCAGAGACTGGCGCAAATCACTTTCATGGAAAGGGGTTGCCAAGCTTCCAAAAAACCACGAGTTTCCTGAAATCTCAGCACACATTTTTTCACCCTATCTTGATGACACTTTCAGGTAATGATCAGTATCCCAATCCCACTTGGCTCACCAAATTTCGTTCTTCTAGGTTAAACCGTTCATTGGCAGTAACAGTTTTAAATTTTAAGTTTCACTCTGTTTTTTCCTATATGGATTCATGTAGTTTGATCTCTAAATCAAACACGGTTTGTGCTGGCTCTTTGAAACTTGACACAATAGAGTAGTTCCAAATTCTATCTCTATGGTTTGTTTCCTATTGATGTAGCCCTAAGCAGAGACTGGCGCAAATCACTTACATGGAAAGGGGTTGCCAAGCTTCCAAAAAACTACAAGTTTCCTGAAATCTCAACACACATTTTTTCACCCAATCTTGATGACCCTCTCAGTTAATGATCAGTACACGAATCGCACTTGGCTCACCAAATTTCGTTCTTCTAGGTTAAACCGTTCGTTGGCAGTAACAGTTTTAATTTTCAGGTTTCACTCTGTTTTCTACTATATGGATACATGTATTTGGGACTCTAAAGCAAAGACGGTTTGTCCTAGCTCTTTGAAACTTGACACAATAAAGTAGTTCCAAGTTCTATCTCTATGGTTTGTTTCCTATTGATGTAGCCGTAAGCAGAGACGGGCGCAAATCACTTTCATGGAAAGGGGTTGCCAAGCTTCCAAAAAACTACGAGTTTCCTGAAATCTCAGCACACATTTTTTCACCCAATCTTTATGACACTTTCATGTAATGATCAGTACCCCAATCCCACTTGGCTCACCAAATTTCGTTCTGCTAGGTTAAATCGTTCGTTGGCAGTAACAGTTTTAATTTTTAGTTTTCACTCTGTTTTTTCCGATATGGATACATGTAGTTGGAACTCTAAATCAAACACGGTTTGTGCTAGCTCTTTGAATCTTGACACAATAAAGTAGGTCTAAGTTCTATCTCTATGGTTTGTTTCCTATTGATGTAGCCCTAAGCAGAGATGGCGCAAATCACTTTCATGGAAAGGGGTTGCCAACCTTCCAAAAAACTACGAGTTTCCTGAAATCTCAGCACACATTTTTTCACCCAATCTTGATGACACTTTCAGGTAATGATCAGTACCCCAATCCCACTTGGCTCACCAAATTTCGTTCTTCTAGGTTAAACCGTTCGTTGGCAGTAACAGTTTTAATTTTTAGGTTTCACTCTGTTTTCTCCGATATGGATACATGTAGTTGGAACTCTAAATCAAAGACGGTTTGTGCTAGCTCTTTGAATCTTGACACAATAAAGTAGTTCCAAGTTCTATCTCTATGGTTTGTTTCCTATTGATGTAGCCCTAAGCAGAGACTGGCGCAAATCACTTTCATGGAAAGGGGTTGCCAAGCTTCCAAAAAACCACGAGTTTCCTGAAATCTCAGCACACATTTTTTCACCCAATCTTGATGACACTTTCAGGTAATGGTCACTACCCCAATCCCACTTGGCTAACCAAATTTCGTTCTTCTAGGTTAAACCGTTCGTTGGCAGTAACAGTTTTAATTTTTAGATTTCACTCTATTTTCTCCTATATGGATACATGTAGTTGGAACTCTAAATCAAACAGGGTTTGTGCTAGCTCTTTGATACTTGACACAATAAAGTAGTTCCAAGTTCTAACTCTATGGTTTGTTTCCTATTGATGTAGCCCTAAGCAGAGACTGGCGCAAATCACTTTCATGGAAAGGGGTTGCCAAGAATCCAAAAAACTACGAGTTTCCAGAAATCTCGGCACACATTTTTTCACCCTATCTTGATGACACTTTCAGGTAATGATCAGTATCCCAATCCCACTTGGCTCACCAAATTTCGTTCTGCTAGGTTAAACCGTTCGTTGGCAGTAACAGTTTTAATTTTTAGGTTTCACTCTGTTTTCTCCGATATGGATACATGTAGTTGGAACTCTAAATCAAACATGGTTTGTGCTAGCTCTTTGAATCTTGACACAATAAAGTAGGTCCAAGTTCTATCTCTATGGTTTGTTTCCTATTGATGTAGCCCTAAGCAGAGATGGCGCAAATCACTTTCATGGAAAGGGGTTGCCAAGCTTCCAAAAAACTACGAGTTTTTTGAAATCTCAGCACACATTTTTTCACCCAATCTTTATGACACTTTCAGGTAATGATCAGTATCCCAATCCCACTTGGCTCACCAAATTTCGTTCTTCTCGGTTAAACCGTACATTGGCAGTAACAGTTTAATTTTTAGTTTTCACTCTGTTTTCTCCTGTATGGATTCATGTAGTTTGAACTCTAAATTAAACACGGTTTGTGCTGGCTCTTTGAAACTTGACACAATAGAGTAGTTCCAAATTCTATCTCTATGGTTTGTTTCCTATTGATGTAGCCCTAAGCAGAGACTGGCGCAAATCACTTACATGGAAAGGGGTTGCCAAGCTTCCAAAAAACCACGAGTTTCCTGAAATCTCAGCACACAATTTTTCACCCAATCTTGATGACACTTTCAGTTAATGATCAGTACCCCAATCCCACTTGGCTCACCAAATTTCGTTCTTCTAGGTTAAACCGTTCGTTGGCAGTAACAGTTTTAATTTTCAGGTTTCACTCTGTATTCTCCTATATGGATATATGTAGTTGGAACTCTAAATCAAAGACGGTTTGTCCAACTCTTTGAAACTTGACACAATAAAGTAGTTCCAAGTTCTATCTCTATGGTTTGTTTCCTATTGATATAGCCCTAATCAGAGACAGGCGCAAATCACTTTCATGGAAAGGGGTTGCCAAGCTTCCAAAAAACTACGAGTTTCCTGAAATCTCAGCACACATTTTTTCACCCAATCTTGATGACACTTTCAGGTAATGATCAGTACCCCAATCCCACTTGGCTCACCAAATTTCGTTCTTCTAGGTTAAACCGTTCGTTGGCAGTAACAGTTTTAATTTTTAGGTTTCACTCTGTTTTCTCCTATATGGATTCATGTAGTTGGAACTCTAAATCAAACACGGTTTGTGCTAGCTCTTTGAATCTTGACACAATAAAGAAGGTCCAAGTTCTATCTCTATGGTTTGTTTCCTATTGATTTAGCCCTAAGCAGAGATGGCGCAAATCACTTTCATGGAAAGGGGTTGCCAACCTTCCAAAAAACTACGAGTTTCCTGAAATCTCAGCACACATTTTTTCACCCAATCTTGATGACACTTTCAGGTAATGATCAGTACCCCAATCCCACTTGGCTCACCAAATTTCGTTCTTCTAGGTTAAACCGTTCGTTGGCAGTAAGAGTTTAAATTTTTAGGTTTCACTCTGTTTTCTCCTATATGGATACATGTAGTTGGAACTCTAAATCAAAGACGGTTTGTGCTAGCTCTTTGAATCTTGACACAATAAAGTAGTTCCAAGTTCTATCTCTATGGTTTGTTTCCTATTGATGTAGCCCTAAGCAGAGACTGGCGCAAATCACTTTCATGGAAAGGGGTTGCCAAGCTTCCAAAAAACCACGAGTTTCCTGAATTCTCAGCACACATTTTTTCACCCTATCTTGATGACACTTTCAGGTAATGATCAGTATCCCAATCCCACTTGGCTCACCAAATTTCGTTCTTCTAGGTTAAACCGTTCATTGGCAGTAACAGTTTTAAATTTTAAGTTTCACTCTGTTTTTTCCTATATGGATTCATGTAGTTTGATCTCTAAATCAAACACGGTTTGTGCTGGCTCTTTGAAACTTGACACAATAGAGTAGTTCCAAATTCTATCTCTATGGTTTGTTTCCTATTGATGTAGCCCTAAGCAGAGACTGGCGCAAATCACTTACATGGAAACGGATTGCCAAGTTTCCAAAAAACTACGAGTTTCCTGAAATCTCAACACACATTTTTTCACCCAATCTTGGTGACACTTTCAGTTAATGATCAGTACCCCAATCCCACTTGGCTCACCAAATTTCGTTCTTCTAGGTTAAACCGTTCGTTGGCAGTAACAGTTTTAATTTTCAGGTTTCACTCTGTTTTCTACTATATGGATACATGTATTTGGAACTCTAAAGCAAAGACGGTTTGTCCTAGCTCTTTGAAACTTGACACAATAAAGTAGTTCCAAGTTCTATCTCTATGGTTTGTTTCCTATTGATGTAGCCGTAAGCAGAGAGGGGCGCAAATCACTTTCATGGAAAGGGGTTGCCAAGCTTCCAAAAAACTACGAGTTTCCTGAAATCTCAGCACACATTTTTTCACCCAATCTTTATGACACTTTCATGTAATGATCAGTACCCCAATCCCACTTGGCTCACCAAATTTCGTTCTGCTAGGTTAAATCGTTCGTTGGCAGTAACAGTTTTAATTTTTATGTTTCACTCTGTTTTCTCCGATATGGATACATGTAGTTGGAACTCTAAATCAAACACGGTTTGTGCTAGCTCTTTGAATCTTGACACAATAAAGTAGGTCCAAGTTCTATCTCTATGGTTTGTTTCCTATTGATGTAGCCCTAAGCAGAGATGGCGCAAATCACTTTCATGGAAAGGGGTTGCCAACCTTCCAAACAACTACGAGTTTCCTGAAATCTCAGCACACATTTTTTCACCCAATCTTGATGACACTTTCAGGTAATGATCAGTACCCCAATCCCACTTGGCTCACCAAATTTCGTTCTTCTAGGTTAAACCGTTCGTTGGCAGTAAGAGTTTAAATTTTTAGGTTTCACTCTGTTTTCTCCTATATGGATACATGTAGTTGGAACTCTAAATCAAAGACGGTTTGTGCTAGCTCTTTGAATCTTGACACAATAAAGTAGTTCCAAGTTCTATCTCTATGGTTTGTTTCCTATTGATGTAGCCCTAAGCAGAGACTGGCGCAAATCACTTTCATGGAAAGGGGTTGCCAAGCTTCCAAAAAACCACGAGTTTCCTGAAATCTCAGCACACATTTTTTCACCCAATCTTGATGACACTTTCAGGTAATGATCACTACCCCAATCCCACTTGGCTAACCAAATTTCGTTCTTCTAGGTTAAACCGTTCGTTGGCAGTAACAGTTTTAATTTTTAGATTTCACTCTATTTTCTCCTATATGGATACATTTAGTTGGAACTCTAAATCAAACAGGGTTTGTGCTAGCTCTTTGGAACTTGACACAATAAAGTAGTTCCAAGTTCTAACTCTATGGTTTGTTTCCTATTGATTTAGCCCTAAGCAGAGACTGGCGCAAATCACTTTCATGGAAAGGGGTTGCCAAGAATCCAAAAAACTACGAGTTTCCAGAAATCTCGGCAAACATTTTTTCACCCTATCTTGATGACACTTTCAGGTAATGATCAGTATCCCAATCCCACTTGGCTCACCAAATTTCGTTCTGCTAGGTTAAACCGTTCGTTGGCAGTAACAGTTTTAATTTTTAGGTTTCACTCTGTTTTCTCCGATATGGATACATGTAGTTGGAACTCTAAATCAAACATGGTTTGTGCTAGCTCTTTGAATCTTGACACAATAAAGTAGGTCCAAGTTCTATCTCTATGGTTTGTTTCCTATTGATGTAGCCCTAAGCAGAGATGGCGCAAATCACTTTCATGGAAAAAGGTTGCCAACCTTCCAAAAAACTACGAGTTTTTTGAAATCTCAGCACACATTTTTTCACCCAATCTTTATGACACTTTCAGGTAATGATCAGTATCCCAATCCCACTTGGCTCACCAAATTTCGTTCTTCTCGGTTAAACCGTACATTGGCAGTAACAGTTTTAAATTTTAGGTTTCACTCTGTTTTCTCCTGTATGGATTCATGTAGTTTGAACTCTAAATTAAACACAGTTTGTGCTGGCTCTTTGAAACTTGACACAATAGAGTAGTTCCAAATTCTATCTCTATGGTTTGTTTCCTATTGATGTAGCCCTAAGCAGAGACTGGCGCAAATCACTTACATGGAAAGGGGTTGCCAAGCTTCCAAAAAACCACGAGTTTCCTGAAATCTCAGCACACAATTTTTCACCCAATCTTGATGTCACTTTCAGTTAATGATCAGTACCCCAATCCCACTTGGCTCACCAAATTTCGTTCTTCTAGGTTAAACCGTTCGTTGGCAGTAACAGTTTTAATTTATAGGTTTCACTCTGTTTTCTCCTATATGGATATATGTAGTTGGAACTCTAAATCAAAGACGGTTTGTCCAACTCTTTGAAACTTGACACAATAAAGTAGTTCCAAGTTCTATCTCTATGGTTTGTTTCCTATTGATGTAGCCCTAAGCAGAGACGGGCGCAAATCACTTTCATGGAAAGGGGTTGCCAAGCTTCCAAAAAACTATGAGTTTCCTGAAATCTCAGCACACATTTTTTCACCCAATCTTGATGACACTTTCAGGTAATGATCAGTACCCCAATCCCACTTGGCTCACCAAATTTCGTTCTTCTAGGTTAAACCGTTCGTTGGCAGTAACAGTTTTAATTTTTAGGTTTCACTCTGTTTTCTCCGATATGGATACATGTTGTTGGAACTCTAAATCAAACACGGTTTGTGCTAGCTCTTTGAATCTTGACACAATAAAGTAGGTCCAAGTTCTATCTCTATGGTTTGTTTCCTATTGATGTAGCCCTAAGCAGAGACTGGCGCAAATCACTTTCATGGAAAGGGGTTGCCAAGCTTCCAAAAAACCACGAGTTTCCTGAAATCTCAGCACACATTTTTTCACCCAATCTTGATGACACTTTCAGGTAATGGTCACTACCCCAATCCCACTTGGCTAACCAAATTTCGTTCTTCTAGGATAAACCGTTTGTTGGCAGTAACAGTTTTAATTTTTAGATTTCACTCTATTTTCTCCTATATGGATACATGTAGTTGGAACTCTAAATCAAACAGGGTTTGTGCTAGCTCTTTGATACTTGACACAATAAAGTAGTTCCAAGTTCTAACTCTATGGTTTGTTTCCTATTGATGTAGCCCTAAGCAGAGACTGGCGCAAATCACTTTCATGGAAAGGGGTTGCCAAGAATCCAAAAAACTACGAGTTTCCAGAAATCTCGGCACACATTTTTTCACCCTATCTTGATGACACTTTCAGGTAATGATCAGTATCCCAATCCCACTTGGCTCACCAAATTTCGTTCTGCTAGGTTAAACCGTTCGTTGGCAGTAACAGTTTTAATTTTTAGGTTTCACTCTGTTTTCTCCGATATGGATACATGTAGTTGGAACTCTAAATCAAACATGGTTTGTGCTAGCTCTTTGAATCTTGACACAATAAAGTAGGTCCAAGTTCTATCTCTATGGTTTGTTTCCTATTGATGTAGCCCTAAGCAGAGATGGCGCAAATCACTTTCATGGAAAGGGGTTGCCAAGCTTCCAAAAAACTACGAGTTTTTTGAAATCTCAGCACACATTTTTTCACCCAATCTTTATGACACTTTCAGGTAATGATCAGTATCCCAATCCCACTTGGCTCACCAAATTTCGTTCTTCTCGGTTAAACCGTACATTGGCAGTAACAGTTTAATTTTTAGTTTTCACTCTGTTTTCTCCTGTATGGATTCATGTAGTTTGAACTCTAAATTAAACACGGTTTGTGCTGGCTCTTTGAAACTTGACACAATAGAGTAGTTCCAAATTCTATCTCTATGGTTTGTTTCCTATTGATGTAGCCCTAAGCAGAGACTGGCGCAAATCACTTACATGGAAAGGGGTTGCCAAGCTTCCAAAAAACCACGAGTTTCCTGAAATCTCAGCACACAATTTTTCACCCAATCTTGATGACACTTTCAGTTAATGATCAGTACCCCAATCCCACTTGGCTCACCAAATTTCGTTCTTCTAGGTTAAACCGTTCGTTGGCAGTAACAGTTTTAATTTTCAGGTTTCACTCTGTTTTCTCCTATATGGATATATGTAGTTGGAACTCTAAATCAAAGACGGTTTGTCCAACTCTTTGAAACTTGACACAATAAAGTAGTTCCAAGTTCTATCTCTATGGTTTGTTTCCTATTGATGTAGCCCTAAGCAGAGACGGGCGCAAATCACTTTCATGGAAAGGGGTTGCCAAGCTTCCAAAAAACTACGAGTTTCCTGAAATCTCAGCACACATTTTTTCACCCAATCTTGATGACACTTTCAGGTAATGATCAGTACCCCAATCCCACTTGGCTCACCAAATTTCGTTCTTCTAGGTTAAACCGTTCGTTGGCAGTAACAGTTTTAATTTTTAGCTTTCACTCTGTTTTCTCCGATATGGATACATGTAGTTGGAACTCTAAATCAAACACGGTTTGTGCTAGCTCTTTGAATCTTGACACAATAAAGAAGGTCCAAGTTCTATCTCTATGGTTTGTTTCCTATTGATTTAGCCCTAAGCAGAGATGGCGCAAATCACTTTCATGGAAAGGGGTTGCCAACCTTCCAAAAATCTACGAGTTTCCTGAAATCTCAGCACACATTTTTTCACCCAATCTTGATGACACTTTCAGGTAATGATCAGTACCCCAATCCCACTTGGCTCACCAAATTTCGTTCTTCTAGGTTAAACCGTTCGTTGGCAGTAAGAGTTTAAATTTTTAGGTTTCACTCTGTTTTCTCCTATATGGATACATGTAGTTGGAACTCTAAATCAAAGACGGTTTGTGCTAGCTCTTTGAATCTTGACACAATAAAGTAGTTCCAAGTTCTATCTCTATGGTTTGTTTCCTATTGATGTAGCCCTAAGCAGAGACTGGCGCAAATCACTTTCATGGAAAGGGGTTGCCAAGCTTCCAAAAAACCACGAGTTTCCTGAATTCTCAGCACACATTTTTTCACCCTATCTTGATGACACTTTCAGGTAATGATCAGTATCCCAATCCCACTTGGCTCACCAAATTTCGTTCTTCTAGGTTAAACCGTTCATTGGCAGTAACAGTTTTAAATTTTAAGTTTCACTCTGTTTTTTCCTATATGGATTCATGTAGTTTGATCTCTAAATCAAACACGGTTTGTGCTGGCTCTTTGAAACTTGACACAATAGAGTAGTTCCAAATTCTATCTCTATGGTTTGTTTCCTATTGATGTAGCCCTAAGCAGAGACTGGCGCAAATCACTTTCATGGAAAGGGGTTGCCAAGCTTCCAAAAAACCACGAGTTTCCTGAAATCTCAGCACACATTTTTTCACCCAATCTTGATGACACTTTCAGGTAATGATCACTACCCCAATCCCACTTGGCTAACCAAATTTCGTTCTTCTAGGTTAAACCGTTCGTTGGCAGTAACAGTTTTAATTTTTAGATTTCACTCTATTTTCTCCTATATGGATATATGTAGTTGGAACTCTAAATCAAACACGGTTTGTGCTAGCTCTTTGAAACTTGACACAATAAAGTAGTTCCAAGTTCTAACTCTATGGTTTGTTTCCTATTGATGTAGCCCTAAGCAGAGACTGGCGCAAATCACTTTTATGGAAAGGGGTTGCCAAGAATCCAAAAAACTACGAGTTTCCAGAAATCTCGGCAAACATTTTTTCACCCTATCTTGATGACACTTTCAGGTAATGATCAGTATCCCAATCCCACTTGGCTCACCAAATTTCGTTCTGCTAGGTTAAACCGTTCGTTGGCAGTAACAGTTTTAATTTTTAGGTTTCACTCTGTTTTCTCCGATATGGATACATGTAGTTGGAACTCTAAATCAAACATGGTTTGTGCTAGCTCTTTGAATCTTGACACAATAAAGTAGGTCCAAGTTCTATCTCTATGGTTCGTTTCCTATTGATGTAGCCCTAAGCAGAGATGGCGCAAATCACTTTCATGGAAAAAGGTTGCCAACCTTCCAAAAAACTACGAGTTTTTTGAAATCTCAGCACACATTTTTTCACCCAATCTTTATGACACTTTCAGGTAATGATCAGTATCCCAATCCCACTTGGCTCACCAAATTTCGTTCTTCTCGGTTAAACCGTACATTGGCAGTAACAGTTTTAAATTTTAGGTTTCACTCTGTTTTCTCCTGTATGGATTCATGTAGTTTGAACTCTAAATTAAACACAGTTTGTGCTGGCTCTTTGAAACTTGACACAATAGAGTAGTTCCAAATTCTATCTCTATGGTTTGTTTCCTATTGATGTAGCCCTAAGCAGAGACTGGCGCAAATCACTTACATGGAAAGGGGTTGCCAAGCTTCCAAAAAACCACGAGTTTCCTGAAATCTCAGCACACAATTTTTCACCCAATCTTGATGACACTTTCAGTTAATGATCAGTACCCCAATCCCACTTGGATCACCAAATTTCGTTCTTCTAGGTTAAACCGTTCGTTGGCAGTAACAGTTTTAATTTATAGGTTTCACTCTGTTTTCTCCTATATGGATATATGTAGTTGGAACTCTAAATCAAAGACGGTTTGTCCAACTCTTTGAAACTTGACACAATAAAGTAGTTCCAAGTTCTATCTCTATGGTTTGTTTCCTATTGATGTAGCCCTAAGCAGAGACGGGCGCAAATCACTTTCATGGAAAGGGGTTGCCAAGCTTCCAAAAAACTACGAGTTTCCTGAAATCTCAGCACACATTTTTTCACCCAATCTTGATGACACTTTCAGGTAATGATCAGTACCCCAATCCCACTTGGCTCACCAAATTTCGTTCTTCTAGGTTAAACCGTTCGTTGGCAGTAACAGTTTTAATTTTTAGGTTTCACTCTGTTTTCTCCGATATGGATACATGTTGTTGGAACTCTAAATCAAACACGGTTTGTGCTAGGTCTTTGAATCTTGACACAATAAAGTAGGTCCAAGTTCTATCTCTACGGTTTGTTTCCTATTGATTTAGCCCTAAGCAGAGATGGCGCAAATCACTTTCATGGAAAGGGGTTGCCAACCTTCCAAAAAACTACGAGTTTCCTGAAATCTCAGCACACATTTTTTCACCCAATCTTGATGACACTTTCAGGTAATGATCAGTACCCCAATCCCACTTGGCTAACCATATTTCGTTCTTCTAGGTTAAACCGTTCGTTGGCAGTAAGAGTTTTAATTTTTAGGTTTCACTCTGTTTTCTCCTATATGGATACATGTAGTTGGAACTCTAAATCAAAGACGGTTTGTGCTAGCTCTTTGAATCTTGACACAATAAAGTAGTTCCAAGTTCTATCTCTATGGTTTGTTTCCTATTGATGTAGCCCTAAGCAGAGACTGGCGCAAATCACTTTCATGGAAAGGGGTTGCCAAGCTTCCAAAAAACCACGAGTTTCCTGAAATCTCAGTACACATTTTTTCACCCTATCTTGATGACACTTTCAGGTAATGATCAGTATCCCAATCCCACTTGGCTCACCAAATTTCGTTCTTCTAGGTTAAACCGTTCATTGGCAGTAACAGTTTTAATTTTTAAGTATCACTCTGTTTTTTCCTATATGGATTCATGTAGTTTGATCTCTAAATCAAACACGGTTTGTGCTGGCTCTTTGAAACTTGACACAATAGAGTAGTTCCAAATTCTATCTCTATGGTTTGTTTCCTATTGATGTAGCCCTAAGCAGAGACTGGCGCAAATCACTTACATGGAAACGGATTGCCAAGTTTCCAAAAAACTACGAGTTTCCTGAAATCTCAACACACATTTTTTCATCCAATCTTGGTGACACTTTCAGTTAATGATCAGTACCCCAATCCCACTTGGCTCACCAAATTTCGTTCTTCTAGGTTAAACTGTTCGTTGGCAGTAACAGTTTTAATTTTCAGATTTCACTCTGTTTTCTACTATATGGATACATGTAGTTGGAACTCTAAATCAAACAGGGTTTGTGCTAGCTCTTTGAAACTTGACACAATAAAGTAGTTCCAAGTTCTAACTCTATGGTTTGTTTCCTATTGATGTAACCCTAAGCAGAGACTGGCCCAAATCACTTTCATGGAAAGGGGTTGCCAAGAATCCAAAAAACTACGAGTTTCCAGAAATCTCGGCACACATTTTTTCACCCTATCTTGATGACACTTTCAGGTAATGATCAGTATCCCAATCCCACTTGGCTCACCAAATTTCGTTCTGCTAGGTTAAACCGTTCGTTGGCAGTAACAGTTTTAATTTTTAGGTTTCACTCTGTTTTCTCCGATATGGATACATGTATTTGGAACTCTAAATCAAACATGGTTTGTGCTAGCTCTTTGAATCTTGACACAATAAAGTAGGTCCAAGTTCTATCTCTATGGTTTGTTTCCTATTGATGTAGCCCTAAGCAGAGATGGTGCAAATCACTTTCATGGAAAGGGGTTGCCAACCTTCCAAAAAACTACGAGTTTTTTGAAATCTCAGCACACATTTTTTCACCCAATCTTTATGACACTTTCAGGTAATGATCAGTATCCCAATCCCACTTGGCTCACCAAATTTCGTTCTTCTCGGTTAAACCGTACATTGGCAGTAACAGTTTTAAATTTTAGGTTTCACTCTGTTTTCTCCTGTATGGATTCATGTAGTTTGAACTCTAAATTAAACACGGTTTGTGCTGGCTCTTTGAAACTTGACACAATAGAGTAGTTCCAAATTCTATCTCTATGGTTTGTTTCCTATTGATGTAGCCCTAAGCAGAGACTGGCGCAAATCACTTACATGGAAAGGGGTTGCCAAGCTTCCAAAAAACCACGAGTTTCCTGAAATCTCAGCACACAATTTTTCACCCAATCTTGATGACACTTTCAGTTAATGATCAGTACCCCAATCCCACTTGGCTCACCAAATTTCGTTCTTCTAGGTTAAACCGTTCGTTGGCAGTAACAGTTTTAATTTTCAGGTTTCACTCTGTTTTCTCCTATATGGATATATGTAGTTGGACTCTTAATCAAAGACGGTTTGTCCAACTCTTTGAAACTTGACACAATAAAGTAGTTCCAAGTTCTATCTCTATGGTTTGTTTCCTATTGATGTAGCCCTAAGCAGAGACGGGCGCAAATCACTTTCATGGAAAGGGGTTGCCAAGCTTCCAAAAAACTACGAGTTTCCTGAAATCTCAGCACACATTTTTTCACCCAATCTTGATGACACTTTCAGGTAATGATCAGTACCCCAATCCCACTTGGCTCACCAAAATTTCGTTCTTCTAGGTTAAACCGTTCGTTGGCAGTAACAGTTTTAATTTTTAGGTTTCACTCTGTTTTCTCCGATATGGATACATGTAGTTGGAACTCTAAATCAAACACGGTTTGTGCTAGCTCTTTGAATCTTGACACAATAAAGTAGGTCCAAGTTCTATCTCTATGGTTTGTTTCCTATTGATTTAGCCCTAAGCAGAGATGGCGCAAATCACTTTCATGGAAAGGGGTTGCCAACCTTCCAAAAAACTACGAGTTTCCTGAAATCTCAGCACACATTTTTTCACCCAATCTTGATGACACTTTCAGGTAATGATCAGTACCCCAATCCCACTTGGCTCACCAAATTTCGTTCTTCTAGGTTAAACCGTTCGTTGGCAGTAAGAGTTTTAATTTTTAGGTTTCACTCTGTTTTCTCCTATATGGATACATGTAGTTGGAACTCTAAATCAAAGACGGTTTGTGCTAGCTCTATGAATCTTGACACAATAAAGTAGTTCCAAGTTCTATCTCTATGGTTTGTTTCCTATTGATGTAGCCCTAAGCAGAGACTGGCGCAAATCACTTTCATGGAAAGGGGTTGCCAAGCTTCCAAAAAACCACGAGTTTCCTGAAATCTCAGCACACATTTTTTCACCCAATCTTGATGACACTTTCAGGTAATGATCACTACCCCAATCCCACTTGGCTAACCAAATTTCGTTCTTCTAGGTTAAACCGTTCGTTGGCAGTAACAGTTTTAATTTTTAGATTTCACTCTATTTTCTCCTATATGGATATATGTAGTTGGAACTCTAAATCAAACACGGTTTGTGCTAGCTCTTTGAAACTTGACACAATAAAGTAGTTCCAAGTTCTAACTCTATGGTTTGTTTCCTATTGATGTAGCCCTAAGCAGAGACTGGCACAAATCACTTTCATGGAAAGGGGTTGCCAAGAATCCAAAAAACTACGAGTTTCCAAAAATCTCGGCACACATTTTTTCACCCTATCTTGATGACACTTTCAGGTAATGATCAGTATCCCAATCCCACTTGGCTCACCAAATTTCGTTCTTCTAGGTTAAACCGTTCATTGGCAGTAGCAGTTTTAAATTTTAAGTTTCACTCTGTTTTTTCCTATATGGATTCATGTAGTTTGAACTCTAAATCAAACACGGTTTGTGCTGGCTCTTTGAAACTTGACACAATAGAGTAGTTCCAAATTCTATCTCTATGGTTTGTTTCCTCTTGATGTAGCCCTAAGCAGAGACTGGCGCAAATCACTTACATGGAAAGGGGTTGCCAAGCTTCCAAAAAACTACGAGTTTCCTGAAATCTCAACACACATTTTTTCACCCAATCTTGCTGACACTTTCAGTTCATGATCAGTACCCCAATCCCACTTGGCTCACCAAATTTCGTTCTTCTAGGTTAAACGGTTCGTTGGCAGTAACAGTTTTAATTTTCAGGTTTCACTCTGTTTTCTCCTATATGGATACATGTAGTTGGAACTCTAAATCAAAGACGGTTTGTCCTAGCTCTTTGAAACTTGACACAATAAAGTAGTTCCAAGTTCTATCTCTATGGTTTGTTTCCTATTGATGTAGCCCTAAGCAGAGACGGGCGCAAATCACTTTCATGGAAAGGGGTTGCCAAGCTTCCAAAAAACTACAAGTTTCCTGAAATCTCAGCACACATTTTTTCACCCAATCTTGATGACACTTTCAGGTAATGATCACTACCCCAATCCCACTTGGCTCACCAAATTTAGTTCTGCTAGGTTAAACCGTTCGTTGGCAGTAACAGTTTTAATTTTTAGGTTTCACTCTGTTTTCTCCTGTATGGATACATGTAGTTGGAACTCTAAATCAAACACGGTTTGTGCTAGCTCTTTGAATCTTGACACAATAAAGTAGGTCCAAGTTCTATCTCTATGGTTTGTTTCCTATTGATGTAGCCCTAAGCAGAGATGGCGCAAATCACTTTCATGGAAAGGGGTTGCCAACCTTCCAAAAAACTGCGAGTTTTTTGAAATCTCAGCACACATTTTTTCACCCAATCTTGATGACACTTTCAGGTAATGATCAGTACCCCAATCCCACTTCTCTCACCAAATTTCGTTCTTCTAGGTTAAACCGTACATTGGCAGTAACAGTTTTAAATTTTAGGTTTCACTCTGTTTTCTCCTATATGGATTCATGTAGTTTGAACTCTAAATCAAACACGGTTTGTGCTAGCTCTTTGAATCTTGACACAATAAAGTAGGTCCAAGTTCTATCTCTATGGTTTGTTTCCTATTGATGTAGCGCTAAGCAGTGATGGCGGAAATCACTTTCATGGAAAGGGGTTGCCAACCTTCCAAAAAACTACGAGTTTCCTGAAATCTCAGCACACATTTTTTCACCCAATCTTGATGACACTTTCAGGTAATGATCAGTACCCCAATCCTACTTGGCTCACCAAATTTCGTTCTTCTAGATTAAACCGTTCGTTGGCAGTAAGAGTTTTAATTTTTAGGTTTCACTCTGTTTTCTCCTACATGGATACATGTAGTTGGAACTCTAAATCAAAGAGGGTTTGTGCTAGCTCTTTGAATCTTGACACAATAAAGTAGTTCCAAGTTCTATCTCTATGGTTTGTTTCCTATTGATGTAGCCCTAAGCAGAGACTGGCGCAAATCACTTACATGGAAAGGGGTTGCCAAGCTTCCAAAAAACCACGAGTTTCCTGAAATCTCAGCACACATTTTTTCACCCAATCTTTATGACACTTTCAGGTAATGATCAGTATCCCAATCCCACTTGGCTCACCAAATTTCGTTCTTCTAGGTTAAACCGTACATTGGCAGTAACAGTTTTAAATTTTAGGTTTCACTCTGTTTTCTCCTATATGGATTCATGTAGTTTGAACTCTAAATCAAACACGGTTTGTGCTGGCTCTTTGAAACTTGACACAATAGAGTAGTTCCAAATTCTATCTCTATGGTTTGTTTCCTATTGATGTAGCCCTAAGCAGAGACTGGCGCAAATCACTTACATGGAAAGGGGTTGCCAAGCTTCCAAAAAACCACGAGTTTCCTGAAATCTCAGCACACATTTTTTCACCCAATCTTGATGACACTTTCAGTTAATGATCAGTACCCCAATCCCACTTTGCTCACCAAATTTCGTTCTTCTAGGTTACACCGTTCGTTGGCAGTAACAGTTTTAATTTTCAGGTTTCACTCTGTTTTCTCCTATATGGATACATGTAGTTGGAACTCTAAATCAAAGACGGTTTGTCCTAGCTCTTTGAAACTTGAAACAATAAAGTAGTTCCAAGTTCTATCTCTATGGTTTGTTTCCTATTGATGTAGCCCTAAGCAGAGACGGGCGCAAATCACTTTCATGGCAAGGGGTTGCCAAGCTTCCAAAAAACTACGAGTTTCCTGAAATCTCAGCACACATTTTTTCACCCAATCTTGATGACACATTCAGGTAATGATCACTACCCCAATCCCACTTGGCTAACCAAATTTCGTTCTTCTAGGTTAAACCGTTCGTTGGCAGTAACAGTTTTAATTTTTAGATTTCACTCTATTTTCTCCTATATGGATACATGTAGTTGGAACTCTAAATCAAACAGGGTTTGTGCTAGCTCTTTGAAACTTGACACAATAAAGTAGTTCCAAGTTCTAACTCTATGGTTTGTTTCCTATTGATGTAACCCTAAGCAGAGACTGGCCCAAATCACTTTCATGGAAAGGGGTTGCCAAGAATCCAAAAAACTACGAGTTTCCAGAAATCTCGGCACACATTTTTTCACCCTATCTTGATGACACTTTCAGGTAATGATCAGTATCCCAATCCCACTTGGCTCACCAAATTTCGTTCTGCTAGGTTAAACCGTTCGTTGGCAGTAACAGTTTTAATTTTTAGGTTTCACTCTGTTTTCTCCGATATCGATACATGTAGTTGGAACTCTAAATCAAACATGGTTTGTGCTAGCTCTTTGAATCTTGACACAATAAAGTAGGTCCAAGTTCCATCTCTATGGTTTGTTTCCTATTGATGTAGCCCTAAGCAGAGACTGGCGCAAATCACTTTCATGGAAAGGGGTTGCCAACCTTCCAAAAAACTACGAGTTTTTTGAAATCTCAGCACACATTTTTTCACCCAATCTTTATGACACTTTCAGGTAATGATCAGTTTCCCAATCCCACATGGCTCACCAAATTTCGTTCTTCTCGGTTAAACCGTACATTGGCAGTAACAGTTTTAAATTTTAGGTTTCACTCTGTTTTCTCCTGTATGGATTCATGTAGTTTGAACTCTAAATTAAACACGGTTTGTGCTGGCTCTTTGAAACTTGACACAATAGAGTAGTTCCAAATTCTATCTCTATGGTTTGTTTCCTATTGATGTAGCCCTAAGCAGAGACTGGCGCAAATCACTTACATGGAAAGGGGTTGCCAAGCTTCCAAAAACCACGAGTTTCCTGAAATCTCAGCACACAATTTTTCACCCAATCTTGATGACACTTTCAGTTAATGATCAGTACCCCAATCCCACTTGGCTCACCAAATTTCGTTCTTCTAGGTTAAACCGTTCGTTGGCAGTAACAGTTTTAATTTTTAGGTTTCACTCTGTTTTCTCCGATATGGATACATGTAGTTGGAACTCTAAATCAAACACGGTTTGTGCTAGCTCTTTGAATCTTGACACAATAAAGTAGGTCCAAGTTCTATCTCTATGGTTTGTTTCCTATTGATTTAGCCCTAAGCAGAGATGGCGCAAATCACTTTCATGGAAAGGGGTTGCCAACCTTCCAAAAAACTACGAGTTTCCTGAAATCTCAGCACACATTTTTTCACCCAATCTTGATGACACTTTCAGGTAATGATCAGTACCCCAATCCCACTTGGCTCACCAAATTTCGTTCTTCTAGGTTAAACCGTTCGTTGGCAGTAAGAGTTTTAATTTTTAGGTTTCACTCTGTTTTCTCCTATATGGATACATGTAGTTGGAACTCTAAATCAAAGACGGTTTGTGCTAGCTCTATGAATCTTGACACAATAAAGTAGTTCCAAGTTCTATCTCTATGGTTTGTTTCCTATTGATGTAGCCCTAAGCAGAGACGGGCGCAAATTACTTTCATGGAAAGGGGTTGCCAAGCTTCCAAAAACCACGAGTTTCCTGAAATCTCAGCACACATTTTTTCACCCAATCTTGATGACACTTTCAGGTAATGATCACTACCCCAATCCCACTTGGCTAACCAAATTTCGTTCTTCTAGGTTAAACCGTTCGTTGGCAGTAACAGTTTTAATTTTTAGATTTCACTCTATTTTCTCCTATATGGATATATGTAGTTGGAACTCTAAATCAAACACGGTTTGTGCTAGCTCTTTGAAACTTGACACAATAAAGTAGTTCCAAGTTCTAACTCTATGGTTTGTTTCCTATTGATGTAGCCCTAAGCAGAGACTGGCGCAAATCACTTTCATGGAAAGGGCTTGCCAAGAATCCAAAAAACTACGAGTTTCCAAAAATCTCGGCACACATTTTTTCACCCTATCTTGATGACACTTTCAGGTAATGATGAGTATCCCAATCCCACTTGGCTCACCAAATTTCGTTCTTCTAGGTTAAACCGTTCATTGGCAGTAACAGTTTTAAATTTTAAGTTTCACTCTGTTTTTTCCTATATGGATTCATGTAGTTTGAACTCTAAATCAAACACGGTTTGTGCTGGCTCTTTGAAACTTGACACAATAGAGTAGTTCCAAATTCTATCTCTATGGTTTGTTTCCTCTTGATGTAGCCCGAAGCAGAGACTGGCACAAATCACTTACATGGAAAGGGGTTGCCAAGCTTCCAAAAAATTACGAGTTTCCTGAAATCTCAACACACATTTTTTCACCCAATCTTGATGACACTTTCAGTTCATGATCAGTACCCCAATCCCACTTGGCTCACCAAATTTCGTTCTTCTAGGTTAAACGGTTGGTTGGCAGTAACAGTTTTAATTTTCAGGTTTCACTCTGTTTTCTCCCATATGGATACATGTAGTTGGAACTCTAAATCAAAGACGGTTTGTCCTAGCTCTTTGAAACTTGACACAATAAAGTAGTTCCAAGTTCTATCTCTATGGTTTGTTTCCTATTGATGTAGCCCTAAGCAGAGACGGGCGCAAATCACTTTAATGGAAAGGGGTTGCCAAGCTTCCAAAAAACTACAAGTTTCCTGAAATCTCAGCACACATTTTTTCACCCAATCTTGATGACACTTTCAGGTAATGATCACTACCCCAATCCCACTTGGCTCACCAAATTTAGTTCTGCTAGGTTAAACCGTTCGTTGGCAGTAACAGTTTTAATTTTTAGGTTTCACTCTGTTTTCTCCGATATGGATACATGTAGTTGGAACTCTAAATCAAACACGGTTTGTGCTAGCTCTTTGAATCTTGACACAATAAAGTAGGTCCAAGTTCTATCTCTATGGTTTGTTTCCTATTGATGTAGCCCTAAGCAGAGATGGCGCAAATCACTTTCAAGGAAAGGGGTTGCCAACCTTCCAAAAAACTGCGAGTTTTTTGAAATCTCAGCACACATTTTTTCACCCAATCTTGATGACACTTTCAGGTAATGATCAGTACCCCAATCCCACTTCTCTCACCATATTTCGTTCTTCTAGGTTAAACCGTACATTGGCAGTAACAGTTTTAAATTTTAGGTTTCACTCTGTTTTCTCCTATATGGATTCATGTAGTTTGAACTCTAAATCAAACACGGTTTGTGCTAGCTCTTTGAATCTTGACACAATAAAGTAGGTCCAAGTTCTATCTCTATGGTTTGTTTCCTATTGATGTAGCCCTAAGCAGTGATGGCGGAAATCACTTTCATGGAAAGGGGTTGCCAACCTTCCAAAAAACTACGAGTTTCCTGAAATCTCAGCACACATTATTTTCACCCAATCTTGATGACACTTTCAGGTAATGATCAGTACCCCAATCCTACTTGGCTCACCAAATTTCGTTCTTCTAGATTAAACCGTTCGTTGGCAGTAAGAGTTTTAATTTTAGGTTTCACTCTGTTTTCTCCTACATGGATACATGTAGTTGGAACTCTAAATCAAAGACGGTTTGTGCTAGCTCTTTGAATCTTGACACAATAAAGTAGTTCCAAGTTCTATCTCTATGGTTTGTTTCCTATTGATGTAGCCCTAAGCAGAGACTGGCGCAAATCACTTACATGGAAAGGGGTTGCCAAGCTTCCAAAAAACCACGAGTTTCCTGAAATCTCAGCACACATTTTTTCACCCAATCTTTATGACACTTTCAGGTAATGATCAGTATCCCAATCCCACTTGGCTCACCAAATTTCGTTCTTCTAGGTTAAACCGTACATTGGCAGTAACAGTTTTAAATTTTAGGTTTCACTCTGTTTTCTCCTATATGGATTCATGTAGTTTGAACTCTAAATCAAACACGGTTTGTGCTGGCTCTTTGAAACTTGACACAATAGAGTAGTTCCAAATTCTATCTCTATGGTTTGTTTCCTATTGATGTAGCCCTAAGCAGAGACTGGCGCAAATCTCTTACATGGAAAGGGGTTGCCAAGCTTCCAAAAAACCACGATTTCCTGAAATCTCAGCACACATTTTTTCACCCAATCTTGATGACACTTTCAGTTAATGATCAGTACCC
Source organism: Spermophilus citellus (assembly GCF_964194105.1). Classification (NCBI taxonomy): domain Eukaryota; kingdom Metazoa; phylum Chordata; class Mammalia; order Rodentia; family Sciuridae; genus Spermophilus; species Spermophilus citellus. The sequence continues at coordinate 55,267,755 of NC_138187.1, forward strand.
CAATCCCACTTTGCTCACCAAATTTCGTTCTTCTAGGTTACACCGTTCGTTGGCAGTAACAGTTTTAATTTTCAGGTTTCACTCTGTTTTCTCCTATATGGATACATGTAGTTGGAACTCTAAATCAAAGACGGTTTGTCCTAGCTCTTTGAAACTTGACACAATAAAGTAGTTCCAAGTTCTATCTCTATGGTTTGTTTCCTATTGATGTAGCCCTAAGCAGAGACGGGCGCAAATCACTTTCATGGCAAGGGGTTGCCAAGCTTCCAAAAAACTACGAGTTTCCTGAAATCTCAGCACACATTTTTTCACCCAATCTTGATGACACTTTTAGGTAATGATCAGTACCCCAATCCCACTTGGCTCACCAAATTTCGTTCTGCTAGGTTAAACCGTTCGTTGGCAGTAACAGTTTTAATTTTTAGGTTTCACTCTGTTTTCTCCGATATGGATAGTTGTAGTTGGAACTCTAAATCAAACACGGTTTGTGCTAGCTCTTTGAATCTTGACACAATAAAGTAGGTCCAAGTTCTATCTCTATGGTTTGTTTCCTATTGATGTAGACCTAAGCAGAGATGGCGCAAATCACTTTCATGGAAAGGGGTTGCCAACCTTCCTAAAAACTACGAGTTTCCTGAAATCTCAGCACATATTTTTTCACCCAATCTTGATGACACTTTCAGGTAATGATCAGTACCCCAATCCCACTTGGCTCACCAAATTTAGTTCTTCTAGGTTAAACCGTTCGTTGGCAGTAAGAGTTTTAATTTTTTAGGATTCACTCTCTTTTCTCCTATATGGATACATGTAGTTGGAACTCTAAATCAAAGACGGTTTGTGCTAGCTCTTTGAATCTTGACACAATAAAGTAGTTCCAAGTTCTATCTCTATGGTTTGTTTCCTATTGATGTAGCCCTAAGCAGAGACTGGCGCAAATCACTTTCATGGAAAGGGGTTGCCAAGCTTCCAAAAAACCACGAGTTTCCTGAAATCTCAGCACACATTTTTTCACCCAATCTTGATGACACTTTCAGGTAATGATCACTACACCAATCCCACTTGGCTAACCAAATTTCGTTCTTCTATGTTAAACCGTTCGTTGGCAGTAACAGTTTTAATTTTTAGATTTCACTCTATTTTCTCCTATATGGATACATGTAGTTGGAACTCTAAATCAAACACGGCTTGTGCTAGCTCTTTGAAACTTGACACAATAAAGTAGTTCCAAGTTCTAACTCTATGGTTTGTTTCCTATTGATGTAGCCCTAAGCAGAGACTGGCGCAAATCACTTTCATGGAAAGGGGTTGCCAAGTATCCAAAAAACTACGAGTTTCCAGAAATCTCGGCACACATTTTTTCACCCTATCTAGATGACACTTTCAGGTAATGATCAGTATCCCAATCCCACTTGGCTCACCAAATTTCGTTTTTCTAGGTTAAACCGTTGATTGGCAGTAACAGTTTTAAATTTTAGGTTTCACTCTGTTTTTTCCTATATGGATTCATGTAGTTTGAACTCTAAATCAAACACGGTTTGTGCTGGCTCTTTGAAACTTGACACAATAGAGTAGTTCCAAATTCTATCTCTATGGTTTGTTTCCTATTGATGTAGCCCTAAGCAGAGGCTGGCGCAAATCACTTACATGGAAAGGGGTTGCCAAGCTTCCAAAAAACTACGAGTTTCCTGAAATCTCAGCACACATTTTTTCACCCAATCTTGATGACACTTTCAGTTAATGATCAGTACCCCAATCCCACTTGGCTCACCAAATTTCGTTCTTCTAGGTTAAACCGTTCGTTGGCAGTAACAGTTTTAATTTTCAGGTATCACGCTGTTTTCTCCTATATGGATACATGTAGTTGGAACTCTAAATCAAAGACGGTTTGTCCTAGCTCTTTGAAACTTGACACAATAAAGTAGTTCCAAGTTCTATCTCTATGGTTTGTTTCCTATTGATGTAGCCCTAAGCAAAGACGGGCGCAAATCCCTTTCATGGAAAGGGGTTGCCAAGCTTCCAAAAAACTACGAGTTTCCTGAAATCTCAGCACACATTTTTTCACCCAATCTTTATGACACATTCAGGTAATGATCAGTACCCCAATCCCACTTGGCTCACCAAATTTCGTTCTTCTAGGTTAAACCGTTCGTTGGCAGTAACAGTTTTAATTTTTAGGTTTCACTCTGTTTTCTCCTATATGGATACATGTAGTTGGAACTCTAAATCAAACACGGTTTGTGCTAGCTCTTTGAATCTTGACACAATAAAGTAGGTCCATGTTCTATCTCTATGGTTTGTTTCCTATTGATGTAGCCCTAAGCAGAGATGGCGCAAATCACTTTCATGGAAAGGGGTTGCCAACCTTCCAAAAAACTACGAGTTTCCTGAAATCTCAGCACACATTTTTTCACCCAATATTGATGACACTTTCAGGTAATGATCAGTACCCCAATCCCACTTCTCTCACCAAATTTCGTTCTTCTAGGTTAAACCGTTCGTTGGCAGTAAGAGTTTTAATTTTTAGGTTTCACTCTGTTTTCTCCTATATGGATACATGTATTGGAAATCTAAATCAAAGAAGGTTTGTGCTAGCTATTTGAATCTTGACACAATAAAGTAGTTCCAAGTTCTATCTCTATGGTTTGTTTCCTATTGATGTAGCCCTAAGCAGAGATGGCGCAAATCACTTTCATGGAAAGGGGTTGCACACTTCCAAAAAACTACGAGTTTCCTGAAATATCAGCACATATTTTTTCACCCAATCTTTATGACACTTTCAGGTAATGATCAGTACCCCAATCCCACTTGGCTCACCAAATTTCGTTCTTCTAGGTTAAACCGTTCGTTGGCAGTAAGAATTTTAATTTTTAGGTTTCACTCTGTTTTTTCCTATATGGATTCATGTAGTTGGAACTCTAAATCAAAGACGGTTTGTCCTAGCTCTTTGAAACTTGACACAAATAAGTAGTTCCAAGTTTTATCTCTATGGTTTGTTTCCTATTGATGTAGCCCTAAGCAGAGACGGGCGCAAATCACTTTCATGGAAAGGGGTTGCCAAGCTTCCAAAAAACTACGAGTTTCCTGAAATCTCAGCACACATTTTTTCACCCAATCTTGATGACACTTTCAGGTAATGATCAGTACCCAATCCCACTTGGCTCACCAAATTTCGTTCTTCTAGGTTGAACCGTTCGTTGGCAGTAACAGTTTTAATTTTTAGGTTTCACTCTGTTTTCTCCGATATGGATACATGTAGTTGGAACTCTAAATCAAACACGGTTTGTGCTGGCTCTTTGAAACTTCACACAATAGAGTAGTTCCAAATTCTATCTCTATGGTTTGTTTCCTATTGATGTAGCCCTAAGCAGAGACTGGCGCAAAACACTTACATGGAAAGGGGTTGCCAAGCTTCCAAAAAACTACGAGTTTCCTGAAATCTCAACACACATTTTCACCCAATCTTGATGACACTTTCAGTTAATGATCAGTACCCCAATCCCACTTGGCTCACCAAATTTCATTCTTCTAGGTTAAACCGTTCGTTGGCAGTAACAGTTTTAATTTTTAGGTTTCACTCTGTTTTCTCCTATATGCATACATGTAGTTGGAACTCTAAATCAAACACGGTTTGTGCTAGCTCTTTGAAACTTGACACAATAAAGTAGGTCTAAGTTCTATCTCTATGGTTTGTTTCCTATTGATGTAGCCCTAAGCAGAGATGGCGCAAATCACTTTCATGGAAAGGGGTTGCCAAACTTCCAAAAAACTACGAGTTTCCTGAAATCTCAGCACACATTTTTTAACCCAATCTTGATGACACTTTCAGGTAATGATCAGTACCCCAATCCCACTTGGCTCACCAAATTTCGTTCTTCTAGGTTAAACCGTTCGTTGGCAGTAACAGTTTTAATTTTTAGGTTTCACTCTGTTTTCTCCGATATGGATACATGTAGTTGGAACTCTAAATCATACACGGTTTGTGCTAGCTCTTTGAATCTTGACACAATAAAGTAGGTCCAAGTTCTATCTCTATGGTTTGTTTCCTATTGATGTAGCCCTAAGCAGAGATGGCACAAATCACTTTCATGGAAAGGGGTTGCCAACCTTCCAAAAAACTACGAGTTTCCTGAAATCTCAGCACACATTTTTTCAAACAATCTTGATGACACTTTCAGGTAATGATAAGTACAACAATCCCACTTGGCTCTCCAAATTTCGTTCTTCTAGGTTAAACCGTTTGTTGGCAGTAAGAGTTTTAATTTTTAGGTTTCACTCTGTTTTTTCCTATATGGATACATGTAGTTGGAACTCTAAATCAAAGACGGTTTGTGCTAGCTCTTTGAATCTTGACACAATATAGTAGTTCCAAGTTCTATCTCTATGGTTTGTTTCCTATTGATGTAACCCTAAGCAGAGACTGGCGCAAATCACTTTCATGGAAAGGGGTTGCCAAGGTTCCAAAAAACCACGAGTTTCCTGAAATCTCAGCACACATTTTTTCACCCAATCTTGATGACACTTTCAGGTAATGATCACTACCCCAATCCCACTTGGCAAACCAAATTTCGTTCTTCTAGGTTAAACCGTTCGTTGGCAGTAACAGTTTTAATTTTTAGATTTCACTCTATTTTCTCCTATATGGATACATGTAGTTGGAACTCTAAATCAAACATGGCTTGTGCTAGCTCTTTGAAACTTGACACAATAAAGTGGTTCCAAGTTCTAACTCTATGGTTTGTTTCCTATTGATGTAGCCCTAAGCAGAGACTGGCGCAAATCACTTTCATGGAAAGGGGTTGCCAAGAATCCAAAAAAACTACGAGTTTCCAGAAATCTCGGCACACATTTTTTCACCCTATCTTGATGACACTTTCAGGTAATGATCCGTATCCCAATCCCACTTGGCTCACCAAATTTCATTCTTCTAGGTTAAACCGTTCATTGGCAGTAACAGTTTTAAATTTTAAGTTTCACTCTGTTTTTTCCTATATGGATTCATGTAGTTTGAACTCTAAATCAAACACGGTTTGTGCTGGCTCTTTGAAACTTGACACAATAGAGTAGTTCCAAATTCTATCTCTATGGTTTGTTTCCTATTGATGTAGCCCTAAGCAGAGACTGGCGCAAATCACTTATATGGAAAGGGGTTGCCAAGCTTCCAAAAAACTACGAGTTTCCTGAAATCTCAACACACATTTTTTCACCCAATCTTGATGACACTTTCAGGTAATGATCAGTACCCCAATCCCACTTGGCTCACCAAATTTCGTTCTTCTAGGTTAAACCGTTCGTTGGCAGTAACAGTTTTAATTTTTAGGTTTCACTCTGTTTTCTCCTATATGCATACATGTAGTTGGAACTCTAAATCAAACACGGTTTGTGCTAGCTCGTTGAATCTTGACACAATAAAGTAGGTCCATGTTCTATCTCTATGGTTTGTTTCCTATTGATGTAGCCCTAAGCAGAGATGGCGCAAATCACTTTCATGGAAAGGGGTTGCCAAACTTCCAAAAAACTACGAGTTTCCTGATATCTCAGCACACATTTTTTCACCCAATCTTGATGACACTTTCAGGTAATGATCAGTACCCCAATCCCACTTGGCTCACCAAATTTCGTTCTTCTAGGTTAAACCATTCGTTGGCAGTAACAGTTTTAATTTTTAGGTTTCACTCTGTTTTCTCTGATATGGATACATGTAGTTGGAACTCTATATCAAACACGGTTTGTGCTAGCTCTTTGAATCTTGACACAATAAAGTAGGTCCAAGTTCTATCTCTATGGTTTGTTTCCTATTGATGTAGCCCTAAGCAGAGATGGCGCAAATCACTTTCATGGAAAGGGGTTGCCAACCTTCCAAAAAACTACGAGTTTCCTGAAATCTCAGCACACATTTTTTCACCCAATCTTGATGACACTTTCAGGTAATGATCAGTACCCCAATCCCACTTGGCTCACCAAATTTCGTTCTTCTAGGTTAAACCGTTCGTTGGCAGTAACAGTTTTAATTTTTAGGATTCACTCTCTTTTCCCCTATATGGATACATGTAGTTGGAACTCTAAATCAAAGACGGTTTGTGCTAGCTCTTTGAATCTTGACACAATAAAGTATTTCCAAGTTCTATCTCTATGGTTTGTTTTCTATTGATGTAGCCCTAAGCAGAGACTGGCGCAAATCACTTTCATGGAAAGGGGTTGCCAAGCTTCCAAAAAACCACGAGTTTCCTGAAATCTCAGCACACATTTTTTCACCCTATCTTGATGACACTTTCAGGTAATGATCACTACCCCAATCCCACTTGGCTAACCAAATTTCTTTCTTCTAGGTTAAACCGTTCGTTGGCAGTAACAGTTTTAATTTTTAGATTTCACTCTATTTTCTCCTATATGGATACATGTAGTTGGAACTCTAAATCAAACACGGCTTGTGCTAGCTCTTTGAAACTTGACACAATAAAGTAGTTCCAAGTTCTAACTCTATGGTTTGTTTCCTATTGATGTAGCCCTAAGCAGAGACGGGCGCAAATCACTTTCATGGAAAGGGGTTGCCAAGCTTCCAAAAAACTACGAGTTTCCAGAAATCTCGGCACACATTTTTTCACCCTATCTAGATGACACTTTCAGGTAATGATCAGTATCCCAATCCCACTTGGCTCACCAAATTTCGTTCTTCTAGGTTAAACCGTTGATTGGCAGTAACAGTTTTAAATTTTAGGTTTCACTCTGTTTTTTCCTATATGGATTCATGTAGTTTGAACTCTAAATAAAACACGGTTTGTGCTGGCTCTTTGAAACTTGACACAATAGAGTAGTTCCAAATTCTATCTGTATGGTTTGTTTCCTATTGATGTAGCCCTAAGCAGAGACTGGCGCAAATCACTTACATGGAAAGGGGTTGCCAAGCTTCCAAAAAACTACGAGTTTCCTGAAATCTCAGCACACATTTTTTCACCCAATCTTGATGACACTTTCAGTTAATGATCAGTACCCCAATCCCACTTGGGTCACCAAATTTCGTTCTTCTAGGTTAAACCGTTCGTTGGCAGTAAGAGTTTTAATTTTTAGGTATCACGCTGTTTTCTCCTATATGGATACATGTAGTTGGAACTCTAAATCAAAGACGGTTTGTCCTAGCTCTTTGAAACTTGACACAATAAAGTAGTTCCAAGTTCTATCTCTAAGGTTTGTTTCCTATTGATGTAGCCCTAAGCAGAGACGGGCGCAAATCACTTTCATGGAAAGGGGTTGCCAAGCTTCCAAAAAACTACGAGTTTCCTGAAATCTCAGCACACATTTTTTCACCCAATCTTGATGACACTTTCAGGTAATGATCAGTACCACAATCCCACTTCTCTCACCAAATTTCGTTCTTCTAGGTTAAACCGTTCGTTGGCAGTAAGAGTTTTAATTTTTAGGTTTCACTCTGTTTTCTCCTATATGGATACATGTATTTGGAACTCTAAATCAAACACGGTTTGTGCTAGCTCTTTGAATCTTGACACAATAAAGTAGTTCCAAGTTCTATCTCTATGGTTTGTTTCCTATTGATGTAGCCCTAAGCAGAGACGGGCGCAAATCACTTTCATGGAAAGGGGTTGCCAATCTTCCAAAAAACTACGAGTTTCCTGAAATCTCAGCACACATTTTTTCACCCAATCTTGATGACACTTTCAGGTAATGATCACTACCCCAATCCCACTTGGCTAACCAAATTTCGTTCTTCTAGGTTAAACCGTTCGTTGGCAGTAACAGTTTTAATTTTTAGATTTCACTCTATTTTCTCCTATATGGATACATGTAGTTGGAACTCTAAATCAAACACGGTTTGTGCTAGCTCTTTGAAACTTGACACAATAAAGTAGTTCCAAGTTCTAACTCTATGGTTTGTTTCCTATTGATGTAGCCCCAAGCAGAGACTGGCGCAAATCACTTTCATGGAAAGGGGTTGCCAAGAATCCCAAAAACTACGAGTTTCCAGAAATCTCGGCCCACATTTTTTCACCCTATCTTGATGACACTTTCAGGTAATGATCAGTATCCCAATCCCACTTGGCTCACCAAATTTCGTTCTTCTAGGTTAAACCGTTCATTGGCAGTAACAGTTTTAAATTTTAAGTTTCACTCTGTTTTTTCCTATATGGATTCATGTAGTTGGAACTCTAAATCAAAGACGGTTTGTCCTAGCTCTTTGAAACTTGACACAATAAAGTAGTTCCAAGTTTTATCTCTATGGTTTGTTTCCTATTGATGTAGCCCTAAGCAGAGACGGGCGCAAAACACTTTCATGGAAAGGGGTTGCCAAGCTTCCAAAAAACTACGAGTTTCCTGAAATCTCAGCACACATTTTTTCACCCAATCTTGATGACACTTTCAGGTAATGATCAGTACCCCAATCCCACTTGGCTCACCAAATTTTGTTCTTCTAGTTTAAACCGTTCGTTGGAAGTAACAGTTTTAATTTTTAGGTTTCACTCTGTTTTCTCAGATATGGATACATGTAATTGGAACTCTGAATCAAACACGGTTTGTGCTAGCTCTTTGAATCTTGACACAATAAAGTAGGTCCAAGTTCTATCTCTATGGTTTGTTTCCTATTGATGTAGCCCTAAGCAGAGATGGCGCAAATCACGTTCATGGAAAGGGGTTGCCAACCTTCCAAAAAACTACGAGTTTCCTGAAATCTCAGCACACATTTTTTCACCCAATCTTGATGACACTTTCAGGTAATGATCAGTACCCCAATCTGACTTGGCATTCCAAATTTCGTTCTTCTAGGTTAAACCGTTCGTTGGCAGTAACAGTTTTAATTTTTAGGTTTCACTCTGTTTTCTCCGATATGGATACTTGTAGTTGGAACTCTAAATCAAACACGGTTTGTGCTAGCTCTTTGAATCTTGACACAATAAAGTGGGTCCAAGTTCTATCTCTATGATTTGTTTCCTATTGATGTAGCCCTAAGCAGAGATGGCGCAAATCACTTTCATGGAAAGGGGTTGCCAACCTTCCTAAAAACTACGAGTTTCCTGAAATCTCAGCACACATTTTTTCACCCAATCTTGATGACACTTTCAGGTAATGATCAGTACCCCAATCCCACTTGGCTCACCAAATTTCGTTCTGCTAGGTTAAACCGTTCGTTGGCAGTAAGAGTTTTAATTTTTAGGATTCACTCTCTTTTCTCCTATATGGATACATGTAGTTGGAACTCTAAATCAAAGACGGTTTGTGCTAGCTCTTTGAATCTTGACACAATAAAGTAGTTCCAAGTTCTATCTCTATGGTTTGTTTTCTATTGATGTAGCCCTAAGCAGAGACTGGCGCAAATCACTTTCATGGAAAGGGGTTGCCAAGCTTCCAAAAAACCACGAGTTTCCTGAAATCTCAGCACACATTTTTTCACCCAATCTTGATGACACTTTCAGGTAATGATCACTACCCCAATCCCACTTGGCTAACCAAATTTCGTTCTTCTAGGTTAAACCGTTCGTTGGCAGTAACAGTTTTAATTTTTAGATTTCACTCTATTTTCTCCTATATGATACATGTAGTTGGAACTCTAAATCAAACACGGCTTGTGCTAGCTCTTTGAAACTTGACACAATAAAGTAGTTCCAAGTTCTAACTCTATGGTTTGTTTCCTATTGATGTAGCCCTAAGCAGAGACTGGCGCAAATCACTTTCATGGAAAGGGGTTGCCAAGAATCCAAAAAACTACGAGTTTCCAGAAATCTCGGCACATATTTTTTCACCCTATCTAGATGACACTTTCAGGTAATGATCAGTATCGCAATCCCACTTGGCTCACCAAATTTCGTTCTTCTAGGTTAAACCGTTGATTGGCAGTAACAGTTTTAAATTTTAGGTTTCACTCTGTTTTTTCCTATATGGATTCATGTAGTTTGAACTCTAAATAAAACACGGTTTGTGCTGGCTCTTTGAAACTTGACACAATAGAGTAGTTCCAAATTCTATCTCTATGGTTTGTTTCCTATTGATGTAGCCCTAAGCAGAGACTGGCGCAAACCACTAACATGGAAAGGGGTTGCCAAGCTTCCAAAAAACTACGAGTTTCCTGAAATCTCAGCACACATTTTTTCACCCAATCTTGATGACACTTTCAGGTAATGATCAGTACCCCAATCCCACTTGGCTCACCAAATTTCGTTCTTCTAGGTTAAACAGTTCGTTGGCAGTAAGAGTTTTAATTTTTAGGTTTCACTCTGTTTTCTCCTATATGGATACATGTATTTGGAACTCTAAATCAAAGACGGTTTGTGCTAGCTCTTTGAATCTTGACACAATAAAGTAGTTCCAAGTTCTATCTCTATGGTTTGTTTCCTATTGATGTAGCCCTAAGCAGAGACGGGCGCAAATCACTTTCATGGAAAGGGGTTGCCAAGCTTCCAAAAAACTACGAGTTTCCTGAAATCTCAGCACACATTTTTTCACCCAATCTTGATGACACTTTCAGGTAATGATCAGTACCCCAATCCCACTTGGCTCACCAAATTTCGTTCTTCTAGGTTAAACAGTTCGTTGGCAGTAAGAGTTTTAATTTTTAGGTTTCACTCTGTTTTCTCCTATATGGATACATGTATTTGGAACTCTAAATCAAAGACGGTTTGTGCTAGCTCTTTGAATCTTGACACAATAAAGTAGTTCCAAGTTCTATCTCTATGGTTTGTTTCCTATTGATGTAGCCCTAAGCAGAGACGGGCGCAAATCACTTTCATGGAAAGGGGTTGCCAAGCTTCCAAAAAACTACGAGTTTCCTGAAATCTCAGCACACATTTTTTCACCCAATCTTGATGACACTTTCAGGTAATGATCACTACCCCAATCCCACTTGGCTAACCAAATTTCGTTCTTCTAGGTTAAACCGTTCGTTGGCAGTAACAGTTTTAATTTTTAGATTTCACTCTATTTTCTCCTATATGGATACATGTAGTTGGAACTCTAAATCAAACACGGTTTGTGCTAGCTCTTTGAAACTTGACACAATAAAGTAGTTCCAAGTTCTAACTCTATGGTTTGTTTCCTATTGATGTAGCCCTAAGCAGAGACTGGCGCAAATCACTTTCATGGAAAGGGGTTGCCAAGAATCCCAAAAACTACGAGTTTCCAGAAATCTCGGCCCACATTTTTTCACCCTATCTTGATGACACTTTCAGGTAATGATCAGTATCCCAATCCCACTTGGCTCACCAAATTTCGTTCTTCTAGGTTAAACCGTTCATTGGCAGTAACAGTTTTAAATTTTAAGTTTCACTCTGTTTTTTCCTATATGGATTCATGTAGTTGGAACTCTAAATCAAAGACGGTTTGTCCTAGCTCTTTGAAACTTGACACAATAAAGTAGTTCCAAGTTTTATCTCTATGGTTTGTTTCCTATTGATGTAGCCCTAAGCAGAGACGGGCGCAAAACACTTTCATGGAAAGGGGTTGCCAAGCTTCCAAAAAACTACGAGTTTCCTGAAATCTCAGCACACATTTTTTCACCCAATCTTGATGACACTTTCAGGTAATGATCAGTACCCCAATCCCACTTGGCTCACCAAATTTCGTTCTTCTAGTTTAAACCGTTCGTTGGCAGTAACAGTTTTAATTTTTAGGTTTCACTCTGTTTTCTCAGATATGGATACATGTAATTGGAACTCTGAATCAAACACGGTTTGTGCTAGCTCTTTGAATCTTGACACAATAAAGTAGTTCCAAGTTCTAACTCTATGGTTTGTTTCCTATTGATGTAGCCCTAAGCAGAGACTGGCGCAAATCACTTTCATGGAAAGGGGTTGCCAAGAATCCCAAAAACTACGAGTTTCCAGAAATCTCGGCCCACATTTTTTCACCCTATCTTGATGACACTTTCAGGTAATGATCAGTATCCCAATCCCACTTGGCTCACCAAATTTCATTCTTCTAGGTTAAACCGTTCGTTGGCAGTAACAGTTTTAATTTTTAGGTTTCACTCTGTTTTCTCCGATATGGATACATGTAATTGGAACTCTGAATCAAACACGGTTTGTGCTAGCTCTTTGAATCTTGACACAATAAAGTAGGTCCAAGTTCTATCTCTATGGTTTGTTTCCTATTGATGTAGCCCTAAGCAGAGATGGCACAAATCACTTTCATGGAAAGGGGTTGCCAACCTTCCTAAAAACTACGAGTTTCCTGAAATCTCAGCACACATTTTTTCACCCAATCTTGATGACACTTTCAGGTAATGATCAGTACCCCAATCCCACTTGGCTCACCAAATTTCGTTCTTCTAGGTTAAACCGTTCGTTGGCAGTAAGAGTTTTAATTTTTAGGATTCACTCTCTTTTCTCCTATATGGATACATGTAGTTGGAACTCTAAATCAAAGACGGTTTGTGCTAGCTCTTTGAATCTTGACACAATAAAGTAGTTCCAAGTTCTATCTCTATGGTTTGTTTTCTATTGATGTAGCCCTAAGCAGAGACTGGTGCAAATCACTTTCATGGAAAGGGGTTGCCAAGCTTCCAAAAAACCACGAGTTTCCTGAAATCTCAGCACACATTTTTTCACCCAATCTTGATGACACTTTCAGGTAATGATCATTACCCCAATCCCACTTGGCTAACCAAATTTCGTTCTTCTAGGTTAAACCGTTCGTTGGCAGTAACAGTTTTAATTTTTAGATTTCACTCTATTTTCTCCTATATGGATACATGTAGTTGGAACTCTAAATCAAACACGGCTTGTGCTAGCTCTTTGAAACTTGACACAATAGAGTAGTTCCAAGTTTTATCTCTATGGTTTGTTTCCTATTGATGTAGCCCTAAGCAGAGACGGGCGCAAATCACTTTCATGGAAAGGGGTTGCCAAGCTTCCAAAAAACTACGAGTTTCCTGAAATCTCAGCACACATTTTTTCACCCAATCTTGATGACACTTTCAGGTAATGATCAGTACCCCAATCCCACTTGGCTCACCAAATTTCGTTCTTCTAGTTTAAACCGTTCGTTGGCAGTAACAGTTTAAATTTTTAGGTTTCACTCTGTTTTCTCCGATATGGATACATGTAATTGGAACTCTAAATCAAACACGGTGTGTGCTAGCTCTTTGAATCTTGACACAATAAAGTAGGTCCAAGATCTATCTCTATGGTTTGTGTCCTATTGATGTAGCCCTAAGCAGAGATGGCGCAAATCACGTTCATGGAAAGGGGTTGCCAACCTTCCAAAAAACTACGAGTTTCCTGAAATCTCAGCACACATTTTTTCACCCAATCTTGATGACACTTTCAGGCAATGATCAGTACCCCAATCCCACTTGGCTCTCCAAATTTCGTTCTTCTAGGTTAAACCGTTTGTTGGCAGTAAGAGTTTTAATTTTTAGGTTTCAATCTGTTATTTCCTATATGGATACATGTAGTTGGAACTCTAAATCAAAGACGGTTTGTCCTAGCTCTTTGAATCTTGACACAATAAAGTAGTTCCAAGTTCTATCTCTATGGTTTGTTTCCTATTGATGTAGCCCTAAGCAGAGACTGGCGCAAATCACTTTCATGGAAAGGGGTTGCCAAGCTTCCAAAAAACCACGAGTTTCCTGAAATCTCAGCACACATTTTTTCACCCAATCTTGATGACACTTTCAGGTAATGATCACTACCCCAATCCCACTTGGCTAACCAAATTTCGTTCTTCTAGGTTAAACCATTCATTGGCAGTAACAGTTTGAAATTTTAGGTTTCGCTCTATTTTTTCCAATATGGATTCATGTAGTTGGAACTCTAAATCAAAGACGGTTTGTCCTAGCTCTTTGAATCTTGACACAATAAAGTAGGTCCAAGTTCTATCTCTATGGTTTGTTTCCTATTGATGTAGCCCTAAGCAGAGACTGGCGCAAATCACTTTCATGGAAAGGGGTTGCCAAGCTTCCAAAAAACCACGAGTTTCCTGAAATCTCAGCACACATTTTTTCACCCAATCTTGATGACACTTTCAGGTAATGATCACTACCCCAATCCCACTTGGCAAACCAAATTTCGTTCTTCTAGGTTAAACCGTTTGTTGGCAGTAACAGTTTTAAATTTTAAGTTTCACTCTGTTTTTTCCTATATGGATTCATGTAGTTTGAACTCTAAATCAAACACGGTTTGTGCTGGCTCTTTGAAACTTGACACAATAGAGTAGTTCCAAATTCTATCTCTATGGTTTGTTTCCTATTGATGTAGCCCTAAGCAGAGACTGGCGCAAATCACTTACATGGAAAGGGGTTGCCAAGCTTCCAAAAAACTACGAGTTTCCTGAAATCTCAACAAACATTTTTTCACCCAATCTTGATGACACTTTCAGTTAATGATCAGTACCCCAATCCCACTTGGCTCACCAAATTTCGTTCTTCTAGGTTAAACCGTTCGTTGGCAGTAACAGTTTTAATTTTTAGGTTTCACTCTGTTTTCTCCTATATGCATACATGTAGTTGGAACTCTAAATCAAACACGGTTTGTGAAAGCTCTTTGAAACTTGACACAATAAAGTAGGTCCAAGTTCTATCTCTATGGTTTGTTTCCTATTGATGTAGCCCTAAGCAGAGATGGCGCAAATCACTTTCATGGAAAGGGGTTGCCAAACTTCCAAAAAACTACGAGTTTCCTGAAATCTCAGCACACATTTTTTCACCCAATCTTGATGACACTTTCAGGTAATGATCAGTACCCCAATCCCACTTGGCTCACCAAATTTCATTCTTCTTGGTTAAACCGTTCGTTGGCAGTAACAGTTTTAATTTTTAGGTTTCACTCTGTTTTCTCCGATATGGATACTTGTAGTTGGAACTCTAAATCAAACACGGTTTGTGCTAGCTCTTTGAATCTTGACACAATAAAGTAGGTCCAAGTTCTATCTCTATGGTTTGTTTCCTATTGATGTAGCCCTAAGCAGAGATGGCGCAAATCACTTTCATGGAAAGGGGTTGCCAAGAATCAAAAAAACTACGAGTTTCCAGATTTCTCGGCACACATTTTTTCACCCTATCTTGATGACACTTTCAGGTAATGATCAGTATCCCAATCCCACTTGGCTCACCAAATTTCGTTCTTCTAGGTTAAACCGTTCATTGGCAGTAACAGTTTTAAATTTTAAGTTTTACTCTGTTTTTTCCTATATGGATTCATGTAGTTTGAACTCTAAATCAAACACAGTTTGTGCTGGCTCTTTGAAACTTGACACAATAGAGTAGTTCCAAATTCTGTCTCTATGGTTTGTTTCCTATTGATGTAGCCCTAAGCAGAGACTGGCGCAAATCACTTACATGGAAAGGGGTTGCCAAGCTTCCAAAAAACCACGAGTTTCCTGAAATCTCAGCACACATTTTTTCACCCAATCTTGATGACAGTTTCAGGTAATGATCAGTACCCCAATCCCACTTGGCTCACCAAATTTCGTTCTTCTAGGTTAAACCGTTCGTTGGCAGTACAGTTTTAATTTTTAGGTTTCACTCTGTTTTCTCCGATATGGATACATGTAGTAGGAACTCTAAATCAAACATGGTTTGTGCTAGCTCTTTGAAACTTGACACAATAGAGTAGTTCCAAATTCTATTTCTATGGTTTGTATCCTATTGATGTAGCCCTAAGCAGAGACTGGCGCAAATCACTTACATGGAAAGGGGTTGCCAAGCTTCCAAAAAACTACGAGTTTCCTGAAATCGCAGCACACATTTTTTCACCCAATCTTGATGAAACTTTCAGTTAATGATCAGTACCCCAATCCCACTTGGCTCACCAAATTTCGTTCTTCTAGGTTAAACCGTTCGTTGGCAGTAACAGTTTTAATTTTCAGGTTTCACTCTGTTTTCTCCGATATGGATACATGTAGTTGGAACTCTAAATCAAAGACGGTTTGTCCTAGCTCTTTGAAACTTGACACAATAAAGTAGGTCCAAGTTCTATCTCTATGGTTTGTTTCCTATTGATGTAGCCCTAAGCAGAGGCGGGCACAAATCACTTTCATGGGAAGGGGTTGCCAAGCTTCCAAAAAACTACGAGTTTCCTGAAATCTCAGCACACATTTTTTCACCCAATCTTGATGACACTTTCAGGTGATGATCACTAACCCAATCCCACTTGGCTCACCAATTTTCGTTCTTCTAGGTTAAACCGTTCGTTGGCAGTAACAGTTTTAATTTTCAGGTTTCACTCTGTTTTCTCCTATATGGATACATGTAGTTGGAACTCTAAATCAAAGACGGCTTGTGCTCGCTCTTTGAAACTTGACACAATAAAGTAGTTCCAAGTTCTAACTCTATGGTTTGTTTCCTATTGATGCAGCCCTAAGCAGAGACTGGCGCAAATCACTCTCATGGAAAGGGGTTTCCAAGAATCCAAAAAACTACGAGTTTCCAGAAATCTAGGCACACATTTTTTCACCCTATCTTGATGACACTTTCAGGTAATTATCAGTATCCCAATCCCACTTGGCTCACCAAATTTCGTTCTTCTAGGTTAAACTGTTCGTTGGCAGTAACATTTTAATTTTCAGGTTTCACTCTGTTTTCTCCTATATGGATACATGTATTTGGAACTCTAAATCAAAGACGGTTTGTCCTAGCTCTTTGAAACTTGACAGAATAAAGTAGTTCCAAGTTCTATCTCTATGGTTTGTTTCCTATTGATGTAGCCCTAAGCAGAGACGGGCGCAAATCACTTTCATGGAAAGGGGTTGCCAAGCTTCCAAAAAACTACAAATTTCCTGAAATCTCAGCACACATTTTTTCACCCAATCTTGATGACACTTTCAGGTAATGATCAGTACCCCAATCCCACTTGGCTCACCAAATTTCGTTCTTCTAGGTTAAACCGTTCGTTGGCAGTAACAGTTTTAATTTTTAGGTTTCACTCTGTTTTCTCCGATATGGATACATGTATTTGGAACTCTAAATCAAACACGGTTTGTGCTACTTCTTTGAAACTTGACACAATAGAGTAGTTCCAAATTCTATCTCTATGGTTTGTTTCCTATTGATGTAGCCCTAAGCAGAGACTGGCGCAAATCACTTACATGGAAAGAGGTTGCCAAGCTTCCAAAAAACTACGAGTTTCCTGAAATCTCAGCACACATTTTTTCACCCAATCTTGATGAAACTTTCAGTTAATGATCAGTACCCCAATCCCACTTGGCTCACCAAATTTCGTTCTTCTACGTTAATCCGTTCGTTGGCAGTAACAGTTTTAATTTTCAGGTTTCACTCTGTTTTCTCCGATATGGATACATGTAGTTGGAACTCTAAATCAAAGACGGTTTGTCCTAGCTCTTTGAAACTTGACACAATAAAGTAGTTCCAAGTTCTATCTCTATGGTTTGTTTCCTATTGATGTAGCCCTAAGCAGAAGCGGGCGCAAATCACTTTCATGGAAAGGGGTTGCCAAGCTTCAAAAAAACTACGAGTTTCCTGAAATCTCAGCACACATTTTTTCACCCAATCTTGATGACACTTTCAGGTAATGATCAGTACCCCAATCCCACTTGGCTCACCAAATTTCGTTCTTCTAGGTTAAACCGTTCGATGGCAGTAACAGTTTTAATTTTCAGGTTTCACTCTGTTTTCTCCGATATGGATACATGTAGTTGGAACTCTAAATCAAAGACGGTTTGTCCTAGCTCTTTGAAACTTGACACAATAAAGTAGTTCCAAGTTCTATCTCTATGGTTTGTTTCCTATTGAAGTAGCCCTAAGCAGAGATGGTGCAAATCACTTTCATGGAAAGGGGTTGCCAAGCTTCCAAAAAACTACGAGTTTCCTGAAATCTCAGCACACATTTTTTCACCCAATCTTGATGACACTTTCAGGTAATGATCAGTACCCCAATCCAACTTGGCTCACCAAATTTCGTTCTTCTAGGTTAAACCGTTCGTTGGCAGTAAGGGTTTTAATTTTCAGGTTTCACTCTGTTTTCTCCTATATGGATACATGTAGTTGGAACTCTAAATCAAAGACGGTTTGTCCTAGCTCTTTGAAACTTGACACAATAAAGTAGTTCCAAGTTCTATCTCTATGGTTTGTTTCCTATTGATGTAGCCCTAAGCAGAGGCAGGCGCAAATCACTTTCATGGAAAGGGGTTGCCAAGCTTCCAAAAAACTACGAGTTTCCTGAAATCTCAGCACACATTTTTTCACCCAATCTTGATGACACTTTCAGGTAATGATCAGTACCCCAATCCCACTTGGCTCACCAAATTTCGTTCTTCAAGGTTAAACCGTTCGATGGCAGTAACAGTTTTAATTTTCAGGTTTCACTCTGTTTTCTCCTATATGGATACATGTAGTTGGAACTCTAAATCAAAGACGGTTTGTCCTAGCTCTTTGAAACTTGACACAATAAAGTAGTTCCAAGTTCTATCTCTATGGTTTGTTTCCTATTGATGTAGCCTTAAGCAGAGGCGGGCGCAAACCACTTTCATGGAAAGGGGTTGCCAAGCTTCCAAAAAACTACGAGTTTCCTGAAATCTCAGCACACATTTTTTCACCCAATCTTGATGACACTTTCAGGTAATGATCAGTACCCCAATCCCACTTGGCTCACCAAATTTCATTCTTCTATGTTAAACCGTTCGTTGGCAGTAACAGTTTTAATTTTTAGGTTTCACTCTGTTTTCTCCGATATGGATACATGTAATTGGAACTCTGAATCAAACACGGTTTGTGCTAGCTCTTTGAATCTTGACACAATAAAGTAGGTCCAAGTTCTATCTCTATGGTTTGTTTCCTATTGATGTAGCCCTAAGCAGAGATGGCGCAAATCACGTTCATGGAAAGGGGTTGCCAACCTTCCAAAAAACTACGAGTTTCCTGAAATCTCAGCACACATTTTTTCACCCAATCTTGATGACACTTTCAGGTAATGATCAGTACCCCAATCCCACTTGGCTCACCAAATTTCGTTCTTCTAGGTTAAACCGTTCGTTGGCAGTAACAGTTTTAATTTTTAGGTTTCACTCTGTTTTCTCCGATATGGATACTTGTAGTTGGAACTCTAAATCAAACACGGTTTGTGCTAGCTCTTTGAATCTTGACACAATAAAGTAGGTCCAAGTTCTATCTCTATGGTTTGTTTCCTATTGATGTAGCCCTAAGCAGAGATGGCGCAAATCACTTTCATGGAAAGGGGTTGCCAACCTTCCTAAAAACTACGAGTTTCCTGAAATCTCAGCACACATTTTTTCACCCAATCTTGATGACACTTTCAGGTAATGATCAGTACCCCAATCCCACTTGGCTCACCAAATTTCGTTCTTCTAGGTTAAACCGTTCGTTGGCAGTAAGAGTTTTAATTTTTAGGATTCACTCTCTTTTCTCCTATATGGATACATGTAGTTGGAACTCTAAATCAAAGACGGTTTGTGCTAGCTCTTTGAATCTTGACACAATAAAGTAGTTCCAAGTTCTATCTCTATGGTTTGTTTTCTATTGATGTAGCCCTAAGCAGAGACTGGTGCAAATCACTTTCATGGAAAGGGGTTGCCAAGCTTCCAAAAAACCACGAGTTTCCTGAAATCTCAGCACACATTTTTTCACCCAATCTTGATGACACTTTCAGGTAATGATCACTACCCCAATCCCACTTGGCTAACCAAATTTCGTTCTTCTAGGTTAAACCGTTCGTTGGCAGTAACAGTTTTAATTTTTAGATTTCACTCTATTTTCTCCTATATGGATACATGTAGTTGGAACTCTAAATCAAACACGGCTTGTGCTAGCTCTTTGAAACTTGACACAATAGAGTAGTTCCAAGTTTTATCTCTATGGTTTGTTTCCTATTGATGTAGCCCTAAGCAGAGACGGGCGCAAATCACTTTCATGGAAAGGGGTTGCCAAGCTTCCAAAAAACTACGAGTTTCCTGAAATCTCAGCACACATTTTTTCACTCAATCTTGATGACACTTTCAGGTAATGATCAGTACCCCAATCCCACTTGGCTCACCAAATTTCGTTCTTCTAGTTTAAACCGTTCGTTGGCAGTAACAGTTTTAATTTTTAGGTTTCACTCTGTTTTCTCCGATATGGATACATGTAATTGGAACTCTAAATCAAACACGGTTTGTGCTAGCTCTTTGAATCTTGACACAATAAAGTAGGTCCAAGATCTATCTCTATGGTTTGTTTCCTATTGATGTAGCCCTAAGCAGAGATGGCGCAAATCACGTTCATGGAAAGGGGTTGCCAACCTTCCAAAAAACTACGAGTTTCCTGAAATCTCAGCACACATTTTTTCACCGAATCTTGATGACACTTTCAGGCAATGATCAGTACCCCAATCCCACTTGGCTCTCCAAATTTCATTCTTCTAGGTTAAACCGTTTGTTGGCAGTAAGAGTTTTAATTTTTAGGTTTCACTCTGTTATTTCCTATATGGATACATGTAGTTGGAACTCTAAATCAAAGACGGTTTGTGCTAGCTCTTTGAATCTTGACACAATAAAGTAGTTCCAAGTTCTATCTCTATGGTTTGTTTCCTATTGATGTTGCCCTAAGCAGAGACTGGCGCAAATCACTTTCATGGAAAGGGGTTGCCAAGCTTCCAAAAAACCACGAGTTTCCTGAAATCTCAGCACACATTTTTTCACCCAATCTTGATGACACTTTCAGGTAATGATCACTACCCCAATCCCACTTGGCTAACCAAATTTCGTTCTTCTAGGTTAAACCGTTCATTGGCAGTAACAGTTTGAAATTTTAGGTTTCGCTCTGTTTTTTCCTATATGGATTCATGTAGTTGGAACTCTAAATCAAACACGGTTTGTGCTAGCTCTTTGAATCTTGACACAATAAAGTAGGTCCAAGTTCTATCTCTATGGTTTGTTTCCTATTGATGTAGCCCTAAGCAGAGACTGGCGCAAATCACTTTCATGGAAAGGGGTTGCCAAGCTTCCAAAAAACCACGAGTTTCCTGAAATCTCAGCACACATTTTTTCACCCAATCTTGATGACACTTTCAGGTAATGATCACTACCCCAATCCCACTTGGCAAACCAAATTTCGTTCTTCTAGGTTAAACCGTTTGTTGGCAGTAACAGTTTTAAATTTTAAGTTTCACTCTGTTGTTTCCTATATGGATTCATGTAGTTTGAACTCTAAATCAAACACGGTTTGTGCTGGCTCTTTGAAACTTGACACAATAGAGTAGTTCCAAATTCTATCTCTATGGTTTGTTTCCTATTGATGTAGCCCTAAGCAGAGACTGGCGCAAATCACTTACATGGAAAGGGGTTGCCAAGCTTCCAAAAAACTACGAGTTTCCTGAAATCTCAACAAATATTTTTTCACCCAATCTTGATGACACTTTCAGTTAATGATCAGTACCCCAATCCCACTTGGCTCACCAAATTTCGTTCTTCTAGGTTAAACCGTTCGTTGGCAGTAACAGTTTTAATTTTTAGGTTTCACTCTGTTTTTTCCTATATGCATACATGTAGTTGGAACTCTAAATCAAACACGGTTTGTGCAAGCTCTTTGAAACTTGACACAATAAAGTAGGTCCAAATTCTATCTCTATGGTTTGTTTCCTACTGATGTAGCCCTAAGCAGAGATGGCGCAAATCACTTTCATGGAAAGGGGTTGCCAAACTTCCAAAAAACTACGAGTTTCCTGATATCTCAGCACACATTTTTTTCACCCAATCTTGATGACACTTTCAGGTAATGATCAGTACCCCAATCCCACTTGGCTCACCAAATTTCGTTCTTCTAGGTTAAATCGTTCGTTGGCAGTAACAGTTTTAATTTTTAGGTTTCACTCTGTTTTCTCCGATATGGATACATGTAGTTGGAACTCTAAATCAAACACGGTTTGTGATAGCTCTTTGAATCTTGACACAATAAAGTAGGTCCAAGTTCTATCTCTATGGTTTGTTTCCTATTGATGTAGCCCTAAGCAGAGACTGGCGCAAATCACTTTCATGGAAAGGGGTTGCCAACCTTCCAAAAAACTACGAGTTTCCTGAAATCTCAGCACACATTTTTTCACCCAATCTTGATGACACTTTCAGGTAATGATCAGTACCCCAATCCCACTTGGCTCACCAAATTTCATTCTTCTTGGTTAAACCGTTCGTTGGCAGTAACAGTTTTAATTTTTAGGTTTCACTCTGTTTTCTCCGATATGGATACTTGTAGTTGGAACTCTAAATCAAACACGGTTTGTGCTAGCTCTTTGAATCTTGACACAATAAAGTAGGTCCAAGTTCTATCTCTATGGTTTGTTTCCTATTGATGTAGCCCTAAGCAGAGATGGCGCAAATCACTTTCATGGAAAGGGGTTGCCAAGAATCAAAAAAACTACGAGTTTCCAGATTTCTCGGCACACATTTTTTCACCCTATCTTGATGACACTTTCAGGTAATGATCAGTATCCCAATCCCACTTGGCTCACCAAATTTCGTTCTTCTAGGTTAAACCGTTCATTGGCAGTAACAGTTTTAAATTTTAAGTTTTACTCTGTTTTTTCCTATATGGATTCATGTAGTTTGAACTCTAAATCAAACACAGTTTGTGCTGGCTCTTTGAAACTTGACACAATAGAGTAGTTCCAAATTCTGTCTCTATGGTTTGTTTCCTATTGATGTAGCCCTAAGCAGAGACTGGCGCAAATCACTTACATGGAAAGGGGTTGCCAAGCTTCCAAAAAACTACGAGTTTCCTGAAATCTCAGCACACATTTTTTCACCCAATCTTGATGACAGTTTCAGGTAATGATCAGTACCCCAATCCCACTTGGCTCACCAAATTTCGTTCTTCTAGGTTAAACCGTTCGTTGGCAGTACAGTTTTAATTTTTAGGTTTCACTCTGTTTTCTCCGATATGGATACATGTAGTAGGAACTCTAAATCAAACATGGTTTGTGCTAGCTCTTTGAAACTTGACACAATAGAGTAGTTCCAAATTCTATTTCTATGGTTTGTATCCTATTGATGTAGCCCTAAGCAGAGACTGGCGCAAATCACTTACATGGAAAGGGGTTGCCAAGCTTCCAAAAAACTACGAGTTTCCTGAAATCGCAGCACACATTTTTTCACCCAATCTTGATGAAACTTTCAGTTAATGATCAGTACCCCAATCCCACTTGGCTCACCAAATTTCGTTCTTCTAGGTTAAACCGTTCGTTGGCAGTAACAGTTTTAATTTTCAGGTTTCACTCTGTTTTCTCCGATATGGATACATGTAGTTGGAACTCTAAATCAAAGACGGTTTGTCCTAGCTCTTTGAAACTTGACACAATAAAGTAGGTCCAAGTTCTATCTCTATGGTTTGTTTCCTATTGATGTAGCCCTAAGCAGAGGCGGGCGCAAATCACTTTCATGGGAAGGGGTTGCCAAGCTTCCAAAAAACTACGAGTTTCCTGAAATCTCAGCACACATTTTTTCACCCAATCTTGATGACACTTTCAGGTGATGATCACTAACCCAATCCCACTTGGCTCACCAATTTTCGTTCTTCTAGGTTAAACCGTTCGTTGGCAGTAACAGTTTTAATTTTCAGGTTTCACTCTGTTTTCTCCTATATGGATACACGTAGTTGGAACTCTAAATCAAAGACGGCTTGTGCTCGCTCTTTGAAACTTGACACAATAAAGTAGTTCCAAGTTCTAACTCTATGGTTTGTTTCCTATTGATGCAGCCCTAAGCAGAGACTGGCGCAAATCACTCTCATGGAAAGGGGTTTCCAAGAATCCAAAAAACTACGAGTTTCCAGAAATCTAGGCACACATTTTTTCACCCTATCTTGATGACACTTTAAGGTAATTATCAGTATCCCAATCCCACTTGGCTCACCAAATTTCGTTCTTCTAGGTTAAACCGTTCGTTGGCAGTAACATTTTAATTTTCAGGTTTCACTCTGTTTTCTCCTATATGGATACATGTATTTGGAACTCTAAATCAAAGACGGTTTGTCCTAGCTCTTTGAAACTTGACACAATAAAGTAGTTCCAAGTTCTATCTCTATGGTTTGTTTCCTATTGATGTAGCCCTAAGCAGAGACGGGCGCAAATCACTTTCATGGAAAGGGGTTGCCAAGCTTCCAAAAAACTACAAATTTCCTGAAATCTCAGCACACATTTTTTCACCCAATCTTGATGACACTTTCAGGTAATGATCAGTACCCCAATCCCACTTGGCTCACCAAATTTCTTTCTTCTAGGTTAAACCATTCGTTGGCAGTAACAGTTTTAATTTTTAGGTTTCACTCTGTTTTCTCCGATATGGATACATGTAGTAGGAACTCTAAATCAAACACGGTTTGTGCTACTTCTTTGAAACTTGACACAATAGAGTAGTTCCAAATTCTATCTCTATGGTTTGTTTCCTATTGATGTAGCCCTAAGCAGAGACTGGCGCAAATCACTTACATGGAAAGGGGTTGCCAAGCTTCCAAAAAACTACGAGTTTCCTGAAATCTCAGCACACATTTTTTCACCCAATCTTGATGAAACTTTCAGTTAATGATCAGTACCCCAATCCCACTTGGCTCACCAAATTTCGTTCTTCTACGTTAATCCGTTCGTTGGCAGTAACAGTTTTAATTTTCAGGTTTCACTCTGTTTTCTCCGATATGGATACATGTAGTTGGAACTCTAAATCAAAGACGGTTTGTCCTAGCTCTTTGAAACTTGACACAATAAAGTAGTTCCAAGTTCTATCTCTATGGTTTGTTTCCTATTGATGTAGCCCTAAGCAGAGGCGGGCGCAAATCACTTTCATGGAAAGGGGTTGCCAAGCTTCCAAAAAACTACGAGTTTCCTGAAATCTCAGCACACATTTTTTCACCCAATCTTGATGACACTTTCAGGTAATGATCAGTACCCCAATCCCACTTGGCTCACCAAATTTCGTTCTTCTAGGTTAAACCGTTCGTTGGCAGTAACAGTTTTAATTTTTAGGTTTCACTCTGTTTTCTCCGATATGGATACATGTAGTTGGAACTCTAAATCAAACACGGTTTGTGCTAGCTCTTTGAATCTTGACACAATAAAGTTGGTCCAAGTTCTATCTCTATGGTTTGTTTCCTATTGATGTAGCCCTAAGAAGAGATGGTGCAAATCACTTTCATGGAAAGGGGTTGCCAAGCTTCCAAAAAACTACGAGTTTCCTGAAATCTCAGCACACATTTTTTCACCCAATCTTGATGACACTTTCAGGTAATGATCAGTACCCCAATCCAACTTGGCTCACCAAATTTCGTTCTTCTAGGTTAAACCGTTCGTTGGCAGTAAGGGTTTTAATTTTCAGGTTTCACTCTGTTTTCTCCTATATGGATACATGTAGTTGGAACTCTAAATCAAAGACGGTTTGTCCTAGCTCTTTGAAACTTGACACAATAAAGTAGTTCCAAGTTCTATCTCTATGGTTTGTTTCCTATTGATGTAGCCCTAAGCAGAGGCAGGCGCAAATCACTTTCATGGAAAGGGGTTGCCAAGCTTCCAAAAAACTACGAGTTTCCTGAAATCTCAGCACACATTTTTTCACCCAATCTTGATGACACTTTCAGGTAATGATCAGTACCCCAATCCCACATGGCTCACCAAATTTCGTTCTTCTAGGTTAAACCGTTCGATGGCAGTAACAGTTTTAATTTTCAGGTTTCACTCTGTTTTCTCCTATATGGATACATGTAGTTGGAACTCTAAATCAAAGACGGTTTGTCCTAGCTCTTTGAAACTTGACACAATAAAGTAGTTCCAAGTTCTATCTCTATGGTTTGTTTCCTATTGATGTAGCCTTAAGCAGAGGCGGGCGCAAACCACTTTCATGGAAAGGGGTTGCCAAGCTTCCAAAAAACTACGAGTTTCCTGAAATCTCAGCACACATTTTTTCACCCAATCTTGATGACACTTTCAGGTAATGATCAGTACCCCAATCCCACTTGGCTCACCAAATTTCGTTCTTCTAGGTTAAACCGTTCGTTGGCAGTAACAGTTTTAATTTTTAGGTTTCACTCTGTTTTCTCCGATATGGATACATGTAGTTGGAACTCTAAATCAAACACGGTTTGTGCTAGCTCTTTGAATCTTGACACAATAAAGTAGGTCCAAGTTCTATCTCTATGGTTTGTTTCCTATTGATGTAGCCCTAAGCAGAGATGGCGCAAATCACTTTCATGGAAAGGGGTTGCCAACCTTCCAAAAAACTACGAGTTTCCTGAAATCTCAGCACACATTTTTTCACCCAATCTTGATGACACTTTCAGGTAATGATCAGTACCCCAATCCCACTTGGCTCACCAAATTTCTTTCTTCTAGGTTAAACCGTTCGTTGGCAGTAACAGTTTTAATTTTTAGGTTTCACTCTGTTTTCTCCGATATGGATACATGTAGTAGGAACTCTAAATCAAACACGGTTTGTGCTACTTCTTTGAAACTTGACACAATAGAGTAGTTCCAAATTCTATCTCTATGGTTTGTTTCCTATTGATGTAGCCCTAAGCAGAGACTGGCGCAAATCACTTACATGGAAAGGGGTTGCCAAGCTTCCAAAAAACTACGAGTTTCCTGAAATCTCAGCACACATTTTTTCACCCAATCTTGATGAAACTTTCAGTTAATGATCAGTACCCCAATCCCACTTGGCTCACCAAATTTCGTTCTTCTACGTTAATCCGTTCGTTGGCAGTAACAGTTTTAATTTTCAGGTTTCACTCTGTTTTCTCCGATATGGATACATGTAGTTGGAACTCTAAATCAAAGACGGTTTGTCCTAGCTCTTTGAAACTTGACACAATAAAGTAGTTCCAAGTTCTATCTCTATGGTTTGTTTCCTATTGATGTAGCCCTAAGCAGAGGCGGGCGCAAATCACTTTCATGGAAAGGGGTTGCCAAGCTTCCAAAAAACTACGAGTTTCCTGAAATCTCAGCACACATTTTTTCACCCAATCTTGATGACACTTTCAGGTAATGATCAGTACCCCAATCCCACTTGGCTCACCAAATTTCGTTCTTCTAGGTTAAACCGTTCGTTGGCAGTAACAGTTTTAATTTTTAGGTTTCACTCTGTTTTCTCCGATATGGATACATGTAGTTGGAACTCTAAATCAAACACGGTTTGTGCTAGCTCTTTGAATCTTGACACAATAAAGTTGGTCCAAGTTCTATCTCTATGGTTTGTTTCCTATTGATGTAGCCCTAAGAAGAGATGGTGCAAATCACTTTCATGGAAAGGGGTTGCCAAGCTTCCAAAAAACTACGAGTTTCCTGAAATCTCAGCACACATTTTTTCACCCAATCTTGATGACACTTTCAGGTAATGATCAGTACCCCAATCCAACTTGGCTCACCAAATTTCGTTCTTCTAGGTTAAACCGTTCGTTGGCAGTAAGGGTTTTAATTTTCAGGTTTCACTCTGTTTTCTCCTATATGGATACATGTAGTTGGAACTCTAAATCAAAGACGGTTTGTCCTAGCTCTTTGAAACTTGACACAATAAAGTAGTTCCAAGTTCTATCTCTATGGTTTGTTTCCTATTGATGTAGCCCTAAGCAGAGGCAGGCGCAAATCACTTTCATGGAAAGGGGTTGCCAAGCTTCCAAAAAACTACGAGTTTCCTGAAATCTCAGCACACATTTTTTCACCCAATCTTGATGACACTTTCAGGTAATGATCAGTACCCCAATCCCACATGGCTCACCAAATTTCGTTCTTCTAGGTTAAACCGTTCGATGGCAGTAACAGTTTTAATTTTCAGGTTTCACTCTGTTTTCTCCTATATGGATACATGTAGTTGGAACTCTAAATCAAAGACGGTTTGTCCTAGCTCTTTGAAACTTGACACAATAAAGTAGTTCCAAGTTCTATCTCTATGGTTTGTTTCCTATTGATGTAGCCTTAAGCAGAGGCGGGCGCAAACCACTTTCATGGAAAGGGGTTGCCAAGCTTCCAAAAAACTACGAGTTTCCTGAAATCTCAGCACACATTTTTTCACCCAATCTTGATGACACTTTCAGGTAATGATCAGTACCCCAATCCCACTTGGCTCACCAAATTTCATTCTTCTAGGTTAAACCGTTCGTTGGCAGTAACAGTTTTAATTTTTAGGTTTCACTCTGTTTTCTCCGATATGGATACATGTAGTTGGAACTCTAAATCAAACACGGTTTGTGCTAGCTCTTTGAATCTTGACACAATAAAGTAGGTCCAAGTTCTATCTCTATGGTTTGTTTCCTATTGATGTAGCCCTAAGCAGAGATGGCGCAAATCACTTTCATGGAAAGGGGTTGCCAACCTTCCAAAAAACTACGAGTTTCCTGAAATCTCAGCACACATTTTTTCACCCAATCTTGATGACACTTTCAGGTAATCATCACTACCCCAATCCCACTTGGCTAACCAAATTTCGTTCTTCTAGGTTAAACCGTTCGTTGGCAGTAACAGTTTTAATTTTTAGATTTCACTCTATTTTCTCCTATATGGATACATGTAGTTGGAACTCTAAATCAAACACGGTTTGTGCTAGCTGTTTGAAACTTGACACAATAAAGTAGTTCCAAGTTCTAACTCTATGGTTTGTTTCCTATTGATGTAGCCCTAAGCAGAGACTGCCGCAAATCACTTTCATGGAAACGGGTTGCCAAGAATCCAAAAAACTACGAGTTTCCAGAAATCTCGGCACACATTTTTTCACCCTATCTTGAGGACACTTTCAGGTAATGATCAGTATCCCAATCCCACTTGGCGCACCAAATTTCGTTCTTCTAGGTTAAACCGTTCATTGGCAGTAACAGTTTTAAATTTTAAGTTTCACTCTGTTTTTTCCTATATGGATTCATGTAGTTTGAACTCTAAATCAAACACGGTTTGTGCTGGCTCTTTGAAACTTGACACAATAGAGTAGTTCCAAATTCTATCTCTATGGTTTGTTTCCTATTGATGTTGCCCTAAGCAGAGACTGGCGCAAATCACTTACATGGAAAGGGGTTGCCAAGCTACCAAAAAACTACGAGTTTCCTGAAATCTCAGCACATATTTTTTCACCCAATCTTGATGACACTTTCAGTTAATGATCAGTACCCCAATCCCACTTGGCTCACCAAATTTCGTTCTTCTAGGTTAAACCGTTCGTTGGCAGTAACAGTTTAAATTTTCAGGTTTCACTCTGTTTTCTCCTATATGGATACATGTAGTTGGAACTCTAAATCAAACACGGTTTGTGCTAGCTCTTTGAAACTTGACACAATAAAGTAGGTCCAAGTTCTATCTCTATGGTTTGTTTCCTATTGATGTAGCCCTAAGCAGAGATGGCGCAAATCACTTTCATGGAAAGGGGTTGCCAACCTTCCAAAAAACTACGAGTTTCCTGAAATCTCAGCACACATTTTTTCACCCAATCTTGATGACACTTTCAGGTAATGATCAGTACCCCAATCCAACTTGGCTCACCAAATTTCGTTCTTCTAGGTTAAACCGTTCGTTGGTAGTAAGGGTTTTAATTTTTGGTTTCACTCTGATTTCTCCTATATGGATACATGTATTTGGAACTCTAAATCAAAGACGGTTTGTGCTAGCTATTTGAATCTTGACACAATAAAGTAGTTCCAAGTTCTATCTCTATGGTTTGTTTCCTATTGATGTAGCCCTAAGCAGAGACTGGCGCAAATCACTTTCATGGAAAGGGGTTGCCAAGCTTCCAAAAAACCTCGAGTTTCCTGAAATCTCAGCACACATTTTTTCACTCAATCTTGATGACACTTTCAGGTAATGATCACTACCCCAATCCCACTTGGCTAACCAAATTTCGTTCTTCTAGGTTAAACCGTTCGTTGGCAGTAACAGTTTTAATTTTTAGATTTCACTCTATTTTCTCCTATATGGATACATGTAGTTGGAAATCTAAATCAAACACGGATTGTGCTAGCTCTTTGAAACTTGAAACAATAAAGTAGTTCCAAGTTCTAACTCTATGGTTTGTTTCCTATTGATGTAGCCCTAAGCAGAGATGGCGCAAATCACTTTCATGGAAAGGGGTTGCCAACCTTCCAAAAAACTATGAGTTTCCAGAAATCTCGGCACACATTTTTTCACCCTATCTTGATGACACTTTCAGGTAATGATCAGTATCCCAATCCCACTTGGCTCACCAAATTTCGTTCTTCTAGGTTAAACCGTTCATTGGCAGTAACAGTTTTAAATTTTAAGTTTCACTCTGTTTTTTCCTATATGGATTCATGTAGTTTGAACTCTAAATCAAACACGGTTTGTGCTGGCTCTTTGAAACTTGACACAATAGAGTAGTTCCAAATTCTATCTCTATGGTTTGTTTCCTATTGATGTAGCCCTAAGCAGAGACTGGCGCAAATCACTTACATGGAAAGGGGTTGCCAAGCTTCCAAAAAACTACGAGTTTCCTGAAATCTCAGCACACATTTTTTCACCCAATCTTGATGAAACTTTCAGTTAATGATCAGTATCCCAATCCTACTTGGCTCACCAAATTTCGTTCTTCTAGCTTAAACCATTCGTTGGCAGTAACAGTTTTAATTTTTAGGTTTCACTCTGTTTTCTCCGATATGGATACATGTAGTAGGAACTGTAAATCAAACACGGTTTGTGCTAGCTCTTTGAAACTTGACACAATAGAGTAGTTAAAAATTCTATCTCTATGGTTTGTTTCCTATTGATGTAGCCCTAAGCAGAGACTGGCGCAAATCACTTACATGGAAAGGGGTTGCCAAGCTTCCAAAAAACTACGAGTTTCCTGAAATCTCAGCACACATTTTTTCACCCAATCTTGATGAAACTTTCAGTTAATGATCAGTACCCCAATCCCACTTGGCTCACCAAATTTCGTTCTTCTAGGTTAAACCGTTCGTTGGCAGTAACAGTTTAAATTTTCAGGTTTCACTCTGTTTTCTCCGATATGGATACATATAGTTGGAACTCTAAATCAAAGACGGTTTGTCCTAGCTCTTTGAAACTTGACACAATAAAGTAGTTCCAAGTTCTATCTCTATGGTTTGTTTCCTATTGATGTAGCCCTAAGCAGAGGCGGGCGCAAATCACTTTCATGGAAAGGGGTTGCCAAGCTTCCAAAAAACTACGAGTTTCCTGAAATCTCAGCACACATTTTTTCACCCAATCTTGATGACACTTTCAGGTAATGATCAGTACCCCAATCCCACTTGGCTCACCAAATTTCGTTCTTCTAGGTTAAACCGTTCGTTGGCAGTAACAGTTTTAATTTTTAAGTTTCACTCTGTTTTTTCTTATATGGATTCATGTAGTTTGAACTGTAAATCAAACACGGTTTGTCCTGGCTCTTTGAAACTTGACACAATAGAGTAGTTCCAAATTCTATCTCTATGGTTTGTTTCCTATTGATGTAGCCCTAAGCAGAGACTGGCGCAAATCACTTACATGGAAAGGGGTTGCCAAGCTTCCAAAAAACTACGAGTTTCCTGAAATCTCAACACACATTTTTTCACCCAATCTTGATGACACTTTCAATTAATGATCAGTACCCCAATCCAACTTGGCTCACCAAATTTCGTTCTTCTAGGTTAAACCGTTCGTTGGCAGTAACACTTTTAATTTTCAGGTTTCACTCTGTTTTCTCCTATATGGATACATGTAGTTGGAACTCTAAATCAAAGACGGTTTGTCCTAGCTCTTTGAAACTTGACACAATAAAGTAGTTCCAAGTTCTATCTCTATGGTTTGTTTCCTATTGATGTAGCCCTAAGCAGAGACGGGCGCAAATCACTTTCATGGAAAGGGGTTGCCAAGCTTCCAAAAAACTACGAGTTTCCTGAAATCTCAGCACACATTTTTTCACCCAATCTTGATGACACTTTCAGGTAATGATCAGTACCCCAATCCCACTTGGCTCACCAAATTTCATTCTTCTAGGTTAAACCGTTCGTTGGCAGTAACAGTTTTAATTTTTAGGTTTCACTCTGTTTGCTCCGATATGGATACATGTAGTTGGAACTCTAAATCAAACACGGTTTGTGCTAGCTCTTTGAAACTTGACACAATAGAGTAGTTCCAAATTCTATCTCTATGGTTTGTTTCCTATTGATGTAGCCCTAAGCAGAGACTGGCGCAAATCACTTACATGGAAAGGGGTTGCCAAGCTTCCAAAAAACTACGAGTTTCCTGAAATCTCAGCACAAATTTTTTCACCCAATCTTGATGAAACTTTCAGTTAATGATCAGTACCCCAATCCCACTTGGCTCACCAAATTTCGTTCTTCTAGGTTAAACCGTTCGTTGGCAGTAACAGTTTTAATTTTCAGGTTTCACTCTGTTTTCTCCGATATGGATACATGTAGTTGGAACTCTAATCAAAGACGGTTTGTCCTAGCTCTTTGAAACTTGACACAATAAAGTAGTTCCAAGTTCTATCTCTATGGTTTGTTTCCTATTGATGTAGCCCTAAGCAGAGGCGGGCGCAAATCACTTTCATGGAAAGGGGTTGCCAAGCTTCCAAAAAACTACGAGTTTCCTGAAATCTCAGCACACATTTTTTCACCCAATCTTGATGACACTTTCAGGTAATGATCAGTACCCCAATCCCACTTGGCTCACCAAATTTCGTTCTTCTAGGTTAAACCGTTCGTTGGCAGTAACAGTTTTAATTTTCAGGTTTCACTCTGTTTTCTCCTATATGGATACATGTAGTTGGAACTCTAAATCAAAGACGGTTTGTCCTAGCTCTTTGAAACTTGACACAATAAAGTAGTTCCAAGTTCTATCTCTATGGTTTGTTTCCTATTGATGTAGCCCTAAGCAGAGACGGGCGCAAATCACTTACATGGAAAGGGGTTGCCAAGCTTCCAAAAAACTACGAGTTTCCTGAAATCTCAGCACACATTTTTTCACCCAATCTTGATGACACTTTCAGGTAATGATCAGTACCCCAATCCCACTTGGCTCACCAAATTTCGTTCTTCTAGGTTAAACCGTTTGTTGGCAGTAACAGTTTTAATTTTCAGGTTTCACTCTGTTTTCTCCTATATGGATACATGTAGTTGGAACTCTAAATCAAAGACGGTTTGTCCTAGCTCTTTGAAACTTGACACAATAAAGTAGTTCCAAGTTCTATCTCTATGGTTTGTTTCCTATTGATGTAGCCCTAAGCAGAGACGGGCGCAAATCACATATATGGAAAGGGGTTGCCAAGCTTCCAAAAAACTACGAGTTTCCTGAAATCTCAGCACACATTTTTTCACCCAATCTTGATGACACTTTCAGGTAATGATTAGTACCCCAATCCCACTTGGCTCACCAAATTTCGTTCTTCTTGGTTAAACCGTTCGTTGGCAGTAACAGTTTTAATTTTTAGGTTTCACTCTGTTTTCTCCGATATGGATACTTGTAGTTGGAACTCTAAATCAAACACGGTTTGTGCTAGCTCTTTGAATCTTGACACAATAAAGTAGGTCCAAATTCTATCTCTATGGTTTGTTTCCTATTGATGTAGCCCTAAGCAGAGATGGCGCAAATCACTTTCATGGAACGGGGTTGCCAACCTTCCAAAAAACTACGAGTTTCCTGAAATCTCAGCACACATTTTTTCACCCAATCTTGATGACACTTTCAGGTAATGATCAGTACCCCAATCCCACTTGGCTCACCAAATTTCATTCTTCTAGGTTAAACCGTTCGTTGGCAGTAAGAGTTTTAATTTTTAGGATTCACTCTCTTTTCTCCTATATGGATACATGTAGTTGGAACTCTAAATCAAAGACGGTTTGTGCTAGCTCTTTGAATCTTGACACAATAAAGTTGTTCCAAGTTCTATCTCTATGGTTTGTTTCCTATTGATGTAGCCCTAAGCAGAGACTGGCTCAAATCACATTCATGGAAAGGGGTTGCCAAGCTTCCAAAAAACCACGAGTTTCCTGAAATCTCAGCACACATTTTTTCACCCAATCTTGATGACACTTTCAGGTAATGATCACTACCCCAATCCCACTTGGCTAACCAAATTTCGTTCTTCTGGGTTAAATCGTTCGTTGGCAGTAACAGTTTTAATTTTTAGATTTCACTCTATTTTCTCCTATATGGATACATGTAGTTGGAACTCTAAATCAAACACGGCTTGTGCTAGCTCTTTGAAACTTGACACAATAAAGTAGTTCCAAGTTCTAACTCTATGGTTTGTTTCCTATTGATGTAGCCCTAAGCAGAGACTGGCGCAAATCACTTTCATGGAAAGGGGTTGCCAAGAATCCCAAAAACTACGAGTTTCCATAAATCTCGGCACACATTTTTTCACCCTATATTGATGACACTTTCAGGTAATGATCAGTATCCCAATCCCACTTGGCTCACCAAATTTCGTTCATCTAGGTTAAACCGTACATTGGCAGTAACAGTTTTAAATTTTAGGTTTCACTCTGTTTTTTCCTATATGGATTCATGTAGTTTGAACTCTAAATCAAACACGGTTTGTGCTAGCTCTTTGAATCTTGACACAATAAAGTTGGTCCAAGTTCTATCTCTATGGTTTGTTTCCTATTGATGTAGCCCTAAGCAGAGATGGCGCAAATCACTTTCATGGAAAGGGGTTGCCAAGCTTCCAAAAAACTACGAGTTTCCTGAAATCTCAGCACATATTTTTTCACCCAATCTTGATGACACTTTCAGTTAATGATCAGTACCCCAATCCCACTTGGCTCACCAAATTTCGTTCTTCTAGGTTAAACCGTTCGTTGGCAGTAACAGTTTAAATTTTCAGGTTTCACTCTGTTTTCTCCTATATGGATACATGTAGTTGGAACTCTATATCAAAGACGGTTTGTCCTAGCTCTTTGAAACTTGACACAATAAAGTAGTTCCAAGTTCTATCTCTATGGTTTGTTTCCTATTGATGTAGCCCTAAGCAGAGACGGGCACAAATCACATTCATGGAAAGGGGTTGCCAAGCTTCCAAAAAACTACGAGTTTCCTGAAATCTCAGCACACATTTTTTCACCCAATCTTTATGACACTTTCAGGTAATGATCAGTACCCCAATCCCACTTGGCTCACCAAATTTCGTTCTTCTAGGTTAAACCGTTCGTTGGCAGTAACAGTTTTAATTTTTAGATTTCACTCTATTTTCTCCTATATGGATACATGTATTTGGAACTCTAAATCAAACACGGCTTGTGCTAGCTCTTTGAAACTTGAAACAATAAAGTAGTTCCAAGTTCTAACTCTATGGTTTGTTTCCTATTGATGTAGCCCTAAGCAGAGATGGCGCAAATCACTTTCATGGAAAGGGGTTGCCAACCTTCCAAAAAACTATGAGTTTCCAGAAATCTCGGCACACATTTTTTCACCCTATCTTGATGACACTTTCAGGTGTTGATCAGTATCCCAATCCCACTTGGCTCACCAAATTTCGTTCTTCTAGGTTAAACCGTTCATTGGCAGTAACAGTTTTAAATTTTAAGTTTCACTCTGTTTTTTCCTATATGGATTCATGTAGTTTGAACTCTAAATCAAACACGGTTTGTGCTGGCTCTTTGAAACTTGACACAATAGAGTAGTTCCAAATTCTATCTCTATGGTTTGTTTCCTATTGATGTAGCCCTAAGCAGAGACTGGCGCAAATCACTTACATGGAAAGGGGTTGCCAACCTTCCAAAAAACTACGAGTTTCCTGAAATCTCAGCACACATTTTTTCACCCAATCATGATGAAACTTTCAGTTAATGATCAGTATCCCAATCCCACTTGGCTCACCAAATTTCGTTCTTCTAGCTTAAACCGTTCGTTTGCAGTAACAGTTTTAATTTTTAGGTTTCACTCTGTTTTCTCCGATATGGATACATGTAGTAGGAACTCTAAATCAAACACGGTTTGTGCTAGCTCTTTGAAACTTGACACAATAGAGTAGTTCCAAATTCTATCTCTATGGTTTGTTTCCTATTGATGAAGCCCTAAGCAGAGACTGGCGCAAATCACTTACATGGAAAGGGGTTGCCAAGCTTCCAAAATACTACGAGTTTCCTGAAATCTCAGCACACATTTTTTCACCCAATCTTGATGAAACTTTCAGTTAATGATCAGTACCCCAATCCCACTTGGCTCACCAAATTTCGTTCTTCTAGGTTAAACCGTTCGTTGGCAGTAACAGTTTTAATTTTCAGGTTTCACTCTGTTTTCTCCGATATGGATACATGTAGTTGGAACTCTAAATCAAAGACGGTTTGTCCTAGTTCTTTGAAACTTGACACAATAAAGTAGTTCCAAGTTCTATCTCTATGGTTTGTTTCCTATTGATGTAGCCCTAAGCAGAGGCGGGCGCAAATCACTTTCATGGAAAGGGGTTGCCAAGCTTCCAAAAAACTACGAGTTTCCTGAAATCTCAGCACACATTTTTTCACCCAATCTTTATGACACTTTCAGGTAATGATCAGTACCCCAATCCCACTTGGCTCACCAAATTTCGTTCTTCTAGGTTAAACCGTTCGTTGGCAGTAACAGTTTTAATTTTTAGGTTTCACTCTGTATTCTCCTATATGGATACATGTAGTTGGAACTCTAAATCAAACACGGTTTGTGCTAGCTCTTTGAAACTTGACACAATAAAGTAGGTCCAAGTTCTATCTCTATGGTTTGTTTCCTATTGATGTAGCCCTAAGAAGAGATGGCGCAAATCACTTTCATGGAAAGGGGTTGCCAACCTTCCAAAAAACTACGAGTTTCCTGAAATCTCAGCACACATTTTTTCACCCTATCTTGATGACACTTTCAGGTAATGATCAGTACCCCAATCCAACTTGGCTCACCAAATTTCATTCTTCTAGGTTAAACCGTTCGTTGGCAGTAAGGGTTTTAATTTTTAGGATTCACTCTGTTTTCTCCTATATGGATACATGTAGTTGGAACTCTAAATCAAAGACGGTTTGTGCTAGCTCTTTGAATCTTGACACAATAAAGTAGTTCCAAGTTCTATCTCTATGGTTTGTTTCCTATTCATGTAGCCCTAAGTAGAGACTGGCGCAAATCACTTTCATGGAAAGGGGTTGCCAAGCTTCCAAAAAACCACAAGTTTCCTGAAATCTCAGCACACATTTTTTCACCCAATCTTGATGACACTTTCAGGTAATGATCACTACCCCAATCCCACTTGGCTAACCAAATTTCGTTCTTCTAGGTTAAACCGTTCGTTGGCAGTAAGAGTTTTAATTTTTAGATTTCACTCTATTTTCTCCTATATGGATACATGTAGTTGGAACTCTAAATCAAACACGGCTTGTGCTAGCTCTTTGAAACTTGACACAATAAAGTAGTTCCAAGTTCTAACTCTATGGTTTGTTTCCTATTGATGTAGCCCTAAGCAGAGACTGGCGCAAATCACTTTCATGGAAAGGGGTTGCCAACCTTCCAAAAAAGTACGAGTTTCCAGAAATCTCGGCACACATTTTTTCACCCTATCTTGATGACACTTTCAGGTAATGATCAGTATCCCAATCCCACTTGGCTCACCAAATTTCGTTCTTCTAGGTTAAACCGTTCATTGGCAGTAACAGTTTTAAATTTTAAGTTTCACTCTGTTTTTTCCTATATGGATTCATGTAGTTTGAACTCTAAATCAAACACGGTTTGTGCTGGCTCTTTGAAACTTGACACAATAGAGTAGTTCCAAATTCTATCTCTATGGTTTGTTTCCTATTGATGTAGCCCTAAGCAGAGACTGGCGCAAATCACTTACATGGAAAGGGGTTGCCAAGCTTCCAAAAAACTACGAGTTTCCTGAAATCTCAACACACATTTTTTCACCCAATC
Organism: Spermophilus citellus; assembly: GCF_964194105.1. Lineage (NCBI taxonomy): Eukaryota > Metazoa > Chordata > Mammalia > Rodentia > Sciuridae > Spermophilus > Spermophilus citellus. Next base: position 55,305,485 of record NC_138187.1, read on the forward strand.
TTGATGACCCTCTCAGTTAAAGATCAGTACACGAATCGCACTTGGCTCACCAAATTTCGTTCTTCTAGGTTAAACCGTTCGTTGGCAGTAAAAGTTTTAATTTTCAGGTTTCACTCTGTTTTCTCCTATATGGATACATGTAGTTGGAACTCTAAATTAAAGACGGTTTGTCCTAGCTCTTTGAAACTTGACACAATAAAGTAGTTCCAAGTTATATCTCTATGGTTTGTTTCCTATTGATGTTGCCCTAAGCAGAGACGGGCGCAAATCACTTTCATGGAAAGGGGTTGCCAAGCTTCCAAAAAACTACGAGTTTCCTGAAATCTCAGCACACATTTTTTCACCCAATCTTGATGACACTTTCAGGTAATGATCAGTACCCCAATCCCACTTGGCTCACCAAATTTTGTTCTTCTAGGTTAAACCGCTCGTTGGCAGTAACAGTTTTAATTTTTAGGTTTCACTCTCTTTTCTCCGATATGGATACATGTAGTAGGAACTCTAAATCAAACACGGTTTGTGCTAGCTCTTTGAATCTTGACACAATAAAGTAGGTCCATGTTCTATCTCTATGGTTTGTTTCCTATTGATGTAGCCCTAAGCAGAGATGGCGCAAATCACTTTCATGGAAAGGGGTTGCCAAGCTTCCAAAAAACTACGAGTTTCCTGAAATCTCAGCACACATTTTTTCACCCAATCTTGATGACACTTTCAGGTAATGATCAGTACCCCAATCCCACTTGGCTCACCAAATTTCGTTCTGCTAGGTTAAACCGTACGTTGGCAGTAACAGTTTTAATTTTTAGGTTTCACTCTGTTTTCTCCGATATGGATACATGTAGTTGGAAGTCTAAATCAAACACGGTTTGTGCTAGCTCTTTGAATCTTGACACAATAAAGTAGGTCCAAGTTCTATCCCTATGGTTTGTTTCCTATTGATGTAGCCCTAAGCAGAGATGGCGCAAATCACTTTCATGGAAAGGGGTTGCCAACCTTCCAAAAAACTAGGAGTTTCCTGAAATCTCAGCACACATTTTTTCACCCAATCTTGATGACACTTTCAGGTAATGATCAGTACCCCAATCCCACTTGGCTCACCAAATTTCGTTATTCTAGGTTAAACCATTCGTTGGCAGTAACAGTTTTAATTTTTAGGATTCACTCTGTTTTCTGCTATATGGATACATGTAGTTGGAACTCTAAATCAAAGACGGTTTGTGCTAGCTCTTTGAATCTTGACACAATAAAGTAGTTCCAAGTTCTATCTCTATGGTTTGTTTCCTATTCATGTAGCCTTAAGCAGAAACTGGCGCAAATCACTTTCATGGAAAGGGGTTGCCAAGCTTCCAAAAAACTACGAGTTTCCTGAAATCTCAGCACACATTTTTTCACCCAATCTTGATGACACTTTCAGTTAATGATCAGTACCCGAATCCCACTTGGCTCACCAAATTTCGTTCTTCTAGGTTAAACCATTCGTTGGTAGTAACAGTTTTAATTTTTAGGATTCACTCTGTTTTCTCCTATATGGATACATGTAGTTGGAACTCTAAATCAAAGACGGTTTGTGCTAGCTCTTTGAATCTTGACACAATAAAGTAGTTCCAAGTTCTATCTCTATGGTTTGTTTCCTATTCATGTAGCCCTAAGCAGAGACTGGCGCAAATCACTTTCATGGAAAGGGGTTGCCAAGCTTCCAAAAAACTACGAGTTTCCTGAAATCTCAACACACATTTTTTCACCCAATCTTGATGACACTTTCAGTTAATGATCAGTACCCGAATCCCACTTGGCTCACCAAATTTCGTTCTTCTAGGTTAAACCGTTCGTTGGCAGTAAGGGTTTTAATTTTTAGGTTTCTCTCTGATTTCTCCTATATGGATACATGTATTTGGAACTCTAAATCAAAGACGGTTTGTGCTAGCTCTTTGAATCTTGACACAATAAAGTAGTTCCAAGTTCTATCTCTATGGTTTGTTTCCTATTGATGTAGCCCTAAGCAGAGACTGGCGCAAATCACTTTCATGGAAAGGGGTTGCCAAGCTTCCAAAAAACCACGAGTTTCCTGAAATCTCAGCACACATTTTTTCACTCAATCTTGATGACACTTTCAGGTAATGATCACTACCCCAATCCCACTTGGCTAACCAAATTTTGTTCTTCTAGGTTAAACCGTTCGTTGGCAGTAACAGTTTTAATTTTTAGATTTCACTCTATTTTCTCCTATATGGATACATGTAGTTGGAACTCTAAATCAAACACGGCTTGTGCTAGCTCTTTGAAACTTGAAACAATAAAGTAGTTCCAAGTTCTAACTCTATGGTTTGTTTCCTATTGATGTAGCCCTAAGCAGAGATGGCGCAAATCACTTTCATGGAAAGGGGTTGCCAACCTTCCAAAAAACTACGAGTTTCCTGAAATCTGAGCACACATTTTTTCACCCAATCTTGATGACACTTTCAGGTAATGATCAGTACCCCAATCCCACTTGGCTCACCAAATTTCGTTCTGCTAGGTTAAACCGTACGTTGGCAGTAACAGTTTTAATTTTTAGGTTTCACTCTGTTTTCTCCGATATGGATACATGTAGTTGGAACTCTAAATCAAACACGGTTTGTGCTAGCTCTTTGAATCTTGACACAATAAAGTAGGTCCAAGTTCTATCCCTATGGTTTGTTTCCTATTGATGTAGCCCTAAGCAGAGATGGCGCAAATCACTTTCATGGAAAGGGGTTGCCAACCTTCCAAAAAACTACGAGTTTCCTGAAATCTCAGCACACATTTTTTCACCCAATCTTGATGACACTTTCAGGTAATGATCAGTACCCCAATCCCACTTGGCTCACCAAATTTCGTTATTCTAGGTTAAACCATTCGTTGGCAGTAACAGTTTTAATTTTTAGGATTCACTCTGTTTTCTCCTATATGGATACATGTAGTTGGAACTCTAAATCAAAGACGGTGTGTGCTAGCTCTTTGAATCTTGACACAATAAAGTAGTTCCAAGTTCTATCTCTATGGTTTGTTTCCTATTCATGTAGCCCTAAGCAGAAACTGGCGCAAATCACTTTCATGGAAAGGGGTTGCCAAGCTTCCAAAAAACTACGAGTTTCCTGAAATCTCAACACACATTTTTTCACCCAATCTTGATGACACTTTCAGTTAATGTTCAGTACCCGAATCCCACTTGGCTCACCAAATTTCGTTCTTCTAGGTTAAACCGTTCGTTGGCAGTAACAGTTTTAATTTTTAGGATTCACTCTGTTTTCTCCTATATGGATACATGTAGTTGGAACTCTAAATCAAAGACGGTTTGTGCTAGCTCTTTGAATCTTGACACAATAAAGTAGTTCCAAGTTCTATCTCTATGGTTTGTTTCCTATTGATGTAGCCCTAAGCAGAGATGGCGCAAATCACTTTCATGGAAAGGGGTTGCCAACCTTCCAAAAAACTACGAGTTTCCTGAAATCTCAACACACATTTTTTCACCCAATCTTGATGACACTTTCAGTTAATGATCAGTACCCAAATCCCACTTGGCTCACCAAATTTCGTTCTTCTAGGTTAAACCGTTCGTTGGCAGTAAGGGTTTTAATTTTTAGGTTTCTCTCTGATTTCTCCTATATGGATACATGTATTTGGAACTCTAAATCAAAGACGGTTTGTGCTAGCTCTTTGAATCTTGACACAATAAAGTAGTTCCAAGTTCTATCTCTATGGTTTGTTTCCTATTGATGTAGCCCTAAGCAGAGACTGGCGCAAATCACTTTCATGGAAAGGGGTTGCCAAGCTTCCAAAAAACCACGAGTTTCCTGAAATCTCAGCACACATTTTTTCACTCAATCTTGATGACACTTTCAGGTAATGATCACTACCCCAATCCCACTTGGCTAACCAAATTTCGTTCTTCTAGGTTAAACCGTTCGTTGGCAGTAACAGTTTTAATTTTTAGATTTCACTCTATTTTCTCCTATATGGATACATGTAGTTGGAACTCTAAATCAAACACGGCTTGTGCTAGCTCTTTGAAACTTGAAACAATAAAGTAGTTCCAAGTTCTAACTCTATGGTTTGTTTCCTATTGATGTAGCCCTAAGCAGAGATGGCGCAAATCACTTTCATGGAAAGGGGTTGCCAAACTTCCAAAAAAGTATGAGTTTCCAGAAATCTCGGCACACATTTTTTCACCCTATCTTGATGACACTTTCAGGTAATGATCAGTATCCCAATCCCACTTGGCTCACCAAATTTCGTTCTTCTAGGTTAAACCGTTCATTGGCAGTAAAAGTTTTAAATTTTAAGTTTCACTCTGTTTTTTCCTATATGGATTCATGTAGTTTGAACTCTAAATCAAACACGGTTTGTGCTGGCTCTTTGAAACTTGACACAATAGAGTAGTTCCAAATTCTATCTCTATGGTTTGTTTCCTATTGATATAGCCCTAAGCAGAGACTGGCGCAAATCACTTACATGGAAAGGGGTTGCCAAGCTTCCAAAAAACTACGAGTTTCCTGAAATCTCAGCACACATTTTTTCACCCAATCTTGATGAAACTTTCAGTTAATGATCAGTATCCCAATCCCACTTGGCTCACCAAATTTCGTTCTTCTAGCTTAAACTGTTCGTTGGCAGTAACAGTTTTAATTTTTAGGTTTCACTCTGTTTTCTCCGATATGGATACATGTAGTAGGAACTCTAAATCAAACACGGTTTGTGCTAGCTCTTTGAAACTTGACACAATAGAGTAGTTCCAAATTCTATCTCTATGGTTTGTTTCCTATTGATGTAGCCCTAAGCAGAGACTGGCGCAAATCACTTACATGGAAAGGGGTTGCCAAGCTTCCAAAAAACTACGAGTTTCCTGAAATCTCAGCACACATTTTTTCACCCAATCTTGATGAAACTTTCAGTTAATGATCAGTACCCCAATCCCACTTGGCTCACCAAATTTCGTTCTTCTAGGTTAAACCGTTCGTTGGCAGTAACAGTTTTAATTTTCAGGTTTCACTCTGTTTTCTCCGATATGGATACATGTAGTTGGAACTCTAAATCAAAGACGGTTTGTCCTAGCTCTTTGAAACTTGACACAATAAAGTAGTTCCAAGTTCTATCTCTATGGTTTGTTTCCTATTGATGTAGCCCTAAGCAGAGGCGGGCGCAAATCACTTTCATGGAAAGGGGTTGCCAAGCTTCCAAAAAACTACGAGTTTCCTGAAATCTCAGCACACATTTTTTTCACCCAATCTTTATGACACTTTCAGGTAATGATCAGTACCCCAATCCCACTTGGCTCACCAAATTTTGTTCTTCTAGGTTAAACCGTTCGTTGGCAGGAACAGTTTAAATTTTTAGGTTTCACTCTGTATTCTCCTATATGGATACATGTAGTTGGAACTCTAAATCAAACACGGTTTGTGCTAGCTCTTTGAAACTTGACACAATAAAGTAGGTCCAAGTTCTATCTCTATGGTTTGTTTCCTATTGATGTAGCCCTAAGAAGAGATGGCGCAAATCACTTTCATGGAAAGGGGTTGCCAACCTTCCAAAAAACTACGAGTTTCCTGAAATCTCAGCACACATTTTTTCACCCTATCTTGATGACACTTTCAGGTAATGATCAGTACCCCAATCCAACTTGGCTCACCAAATTTCGTTCTTCTAGGTTAAACCGTTCGTTGGCAGTAAAAGTTTTAATTTTCAGGTTTCACTCTGTTTTCTCCTATATGGATACATGTAGTTGGAACTCTAAATTAAAGACGGTTTGTCCTAGCTCTTTGAAACTTGACACAATAAAGTAGTTCCAATTTATATCTCTATGGTTTGTTTCCTATTGATGTAGCCCTAAGCAGAGACGGGCGCAAATCACTTTCATGGAAAGGGGTTGCCAAGCTTCCAAAAAACTACGAGTTTCCTGAAATATCAGCACACATTTTTTCACCCAATCTTGATGACACTTTCAGGTAATGATCAGTACCCCAATCCCACTTGGCTCACCGAATTTTGTTCTTCTAGGTTAAACCGTTCGTTGGCAGTAAAAGTTTTAATTTTTAGGTTTCACTCTGTTTTCTCCGATATGGATACATGTAGTAGGAACTCTAAATCAAACAGGGTTTGTGCTAGCTCTTTGAATCTTGACACAATAAAGTAGGTCCAAGTTCTATCTCTATGGTTTGTTTCCTATTGATGTAGCCCTAAGCAGAGATGGCGCAAATCACTTTCATGGAAAGGGGTTGCCAAGCTTCCAAAAAACTACGAGTTTCCTGAAATCTGAGCACACATTTTTTCACCCAATCTTGATGACACTTTCAGGTAATGATCAGTACCCCAATCCCACTTGGCTCACCAAATTTCGTTCTGCTAGGTTAAACCGTACATTGGCAGTAACAGTTTTAATTTTTAGGTTTCACTCTGTTTTCTCCGATATGGATACATGTAGTTGGAACTCTAAATCAAACACGGTTTGTGCTAGCTCTTTGAATCTTGACACAATAAAGTAGGTCCAAGTTCTATCCCTATGGTTTGTTTCCTATTGATGTAGCCCTAAGCAGAGATGGCGCAAATCACTTTCATGGAAAGGGGTTGCCAACCTTCCAAAAAACTACGAGTTTCCTGAAATCTCAGCACACATTTTTTCACCCAATCTTGATGACACTTTCAGGTAATGATCAGTACCCCAATCCCACTTGGCTCACCAAATTTCGTTATTCTAGGTTAAACCATTCGTTGGCAGTAACAGTTTTAATTTTCAGGATTCACTCTGTTTTCTCCTATATGGATACATGTAGTTGGAACTCTAAATCAAAGACGGTTTGTGCTAGCTCTTTGAATCTTGACACAATAAAGTAGTTCCATGTTCTATCTCTATGGTTTGTTTCCTATTGATGTAGCCCTAAGCCGAGACTGGCGCAAATCACTTTCATGGAAAGGGGTTGCCAAGCTTCCAAAAAACCACGAGTTTCCTGAAATCTCAGCACAAATTTTTTCACTCAATCTTGTTGACACTTTCAGGTAATGATCACTACCCCAATCCCACTTGGCTAACCAAATTTCGTTCTTCTAGGTTAAACCGTTCGTTGGCAGTAACAGTTTTAATTTTTAGATTTCACTCTATTTTCTCCTATATGGATACATGTAGTTGGAACTCTAAATCAAACACGGCTTGTGCTAGCTCTTTGAAACTTGAAACAATAAAGTAGTTCCAAGTTCTAACTCTATGGTTTGTTTCCTATTGATGTAGCCCTAAGCAGAGATGGCGCAAATCACTTTCATGGAAAGGGGTTGCCAACCTTCCAAAAAAGTATGAGTTTCCAGAAATCTCGGCACACATTTTTTCACCCTATCTTGATGACACTTTCAGGTAATGATCAGTATCCCAATCCCACTTGGCTCACCAAATTTCGTTCTTCTAGGTTAAACCGTTCATTGGCAGTAACAGTTTTAAATTTTAAGTTTCACTCTGTTTTTTCCTATATGGATTCATGTAGTTTGAACTCTAAATCAAACACGGTTTGTGCTGGCTCTTTGAAACTTGACACAATAGAGTAGTTCCAAATTCTATCTCTATGGTTTGTTTCCTATTGATGTAGCCCTAAGCAGAGACTGGCGCAAATCACTTACATGGAAAGGGGTTGCCAAGCTTCCAAAAAACTACGAGTTTCCTGAAATCTCAGCACACATTTTTTCACCCAATCTTGATGACACTTTCAGGTAATGATCACTACCCCAATCCCACTTGGCTCACCAAATTTCGTTCTTCTAGGTTAAACCGTTCGTTGGCAGTAACAGTTTTAATTTTTAGGTTTCACTCTGTTTTCTCCGATATGGATACATGTAGTAGGAACTCTAAATCAAACACGGTTTGTGCTAGCTCTTTGAATCTTGACACAATAATGTAGGTCCAAGTTCTATCTCTATGGTTTGTTTCCTATTGATGTAGCCCTAAGCAGAGATGGCGCAAATCACTTTCATGGAAAGGGGTTGCCAACCTTCCAAAAAACTACGAGTTTCCTGAAATCTCAGCACACATTTTTTCACCCAATCTTGATGACACTTTCAGGTAATGATCAGTACCCCAATCCCACTTGGCTCACCAAATTTCGTTCTTCTAGGTTAAACCGTTCGTTGGCAGTAAGAGTTTTAATTTTTAGGATTCACTCTGTTTTCTCCTATATGGATACATGTAGTTGGAACTCTAAATCAAAGACGGTTTGTGCTAGCTCTTTGAATCTTGACACAATAAAGTAGTTCCAAGTTCTATCTCTATGGTTTGTTTCCTATTGATGTAGCCCTAAGCAGAGACTGGCGCAAATCACTTTCATGGAAAGGGGTTGCCAAGCTTCCAAAAAACCACGAGTTTCCTGAAATCTCAGCACACATTTTTTCACCCAATCTTGATGACACTTTCAGGTAATGATCACTACCCCACTCCCACTTGGCTAACCAAATTTTGTTCTTCTAGGTTAAACCGTTCGTTGGCAGTAACAGTTTTAATTTTCAGGTTTCACTCTGTTTTCTCCTATATGGATACATGTAGTTGGAACTCTAAATCAACCACGGTTTGTGCTAGCTCTTTGAAACTTGACACAATAAAGTAGTTCCAAGTTATAACTCTATGGTTTGTTTCCTATTGATGTAGCCCTAAGCAGAGACTGGCGCAAATCACTTTCATGGAAAGGGGTTGCCAAGAATCCAAAAAACTACGAGTTTCAAGAAATCTCGGCACACATTTTTTCACCCTATCTTGATGACACTTTCAGGTAATGATCAGTATCCCAATCCCACTTGGCTCACCAAATTTCGTTTTTCTAGGTTAAACTGTTCATTGGCAGTAACAGTTTTAAATTTTAGGTTTCACTCTGTTTTTGCCTATATGGATTCATGTAGTTTGAACTCTAAATCAAACACGGTTTGTGCTGGCTCTTTGAAACTTGACACAATAGAGTAGTTCCAAATTCTATCTCTATGCTTTGTTTCCTATTGATGTAGCCCTAAGCAGAGACTGGCGCAAATCACTTACATGGAAAGGGGTTGCCAAGCTTCCAAAAAACTACGAGTTTCCTGAAATCTCAGCACACATTTTTTCACCCAATCTTGATGACACTTTCAGTTAATGATCAGTACCCCAATCCCACTTGGCTCACCAAATTTCGTTCTTCTAGGTTAAACCGTTCGTTGGCAGTAACAGTTTTAATTTTCAGGTCTCACTCTGTTTTCTCCTATATGGATACATGTAGTTGGAACTCTAAATCAAAGACGGTTTTTCCTAGCTCTTTGAAACTTGACACAATAAAGTAGTTCCAAGTTCTATCTCTATGGTTTGTTTCCTATTGATGTAGCCCTAAGCAGAGGCGGGCTCAAATCACTTTCATGGAAAGGGGTTGCCAAGCTTCCAAAAAACTACGAGTTTCCTGAAATCTCAGCACACATTTTTTCACCCAATCTTGATGACACTTTCAGGTAATGATCACTACCCCAATCCCACTTGGCTCACCACATTTCGTTCTTCTAGGTTAAACCGTTCGTTGGCAGTAACAGTTTTAATTTTCAGGTTTCACTCTGTTTTCTCCTATATGGATACATATAGTTGGAACTCTAAATCAAAGACGGTTTGCCCTAGCTCTTTGAAACTTGACACAATAAAGTAGTTCCAAGTTCTATCTCTATGGTTTGTTTCTTATTGATGTAGCCCTAAGCAGAGGCGGGCGCAAATCGCATTCATGGAAATGGGTTGCCAAGCTTCCAAAAAACTACGAGTTTCCTGAAATCTCAGCACACATTTTTTCACCCAATCTTGATGACACTTTCAGGTAATGATCAGTACCCCAATCCCACTTGGCTCACCAAATTTCGTTTGCTAGGTTAAACCGTTCGTTGGCAGTAACAGTTTTAATTTTTAGGTTTCACTCTGTTTTCTCCGATATGGATACATGTAGTTGGAACTCTAAATCAAACACGGTTTGTGCTAGCTCTTTGAAACTTGACACAATAAAGTAGGTCCAAGTTCTAACTCTATGGTTTGTTTCCTATTGATGTAGCCCTAAGCAGAGACTGGCGCAAATCACTTTCATGAAAAGGGGTTTCCAAGAATCCAAAAAACTACGAGTTTCCAGAAATCTCGGCACACATTTTTTCACCCTATCTTGATGACACTTTCAGGTAATGGTCAGTATCCCAATCCCACTTGGCTCACCAAATTTCGTTCTTCTAGGTTAAACCGTTCATTGGCAGTAACAGTTTTAAATTTTAAGTTTCACTCTGTTTTTTCCTATATGGATTCATGTAGTTTGAACTCTAAATCAAACACGGTTTGTGCTGGCTCTTTGAAACTTGACACAATAGAGTAGTTCCAAATTCTATCTCTATGGTTTGTTTCCTATTGATGTAGCCCTAAGCAGAGACTGGCGCAAATCACTTACATGGAAAGGGGTTGCCAACCTTCCAAAAAACTACGAGTTTCCTGAAATCTCAACACACATTTTTTCACCCAATCTTTATGACACTTTCAGGTAATGATCAGTACCCCAATCCCACTTGGCTCACCAAATTTCGTTATTCTAGGTTAAACCGTTCGTTGGCAGTAACAGTTTTAATTTTCAGGTTTCACTCTATTTTCTCCTATATGGATACGTGTAGTTGGAACTCTAAAGCAAAGACGGTTTGTCCTAGCTCTTTGAAACTTGACACAATAAAGTAGTTCCAAGTTCTATCTCTATGGTTTGTTTCCTATTGATGTAGCCCTAAGAAGAGACGGGCGCAAATCACTTTCATGGAAAGGGGTTGCCAAGCTTCCAAAAAACTACGAGTTTCCTGAAATCTCAGCAAACATTTTTTCACCCAATCTTTAGGACACATTCAGGTAATGATCAGTACCCCAATCCCACTTGGCTCACCAAATTTCATTCTGCTAGGTTAAACCGTTCGTTGGCAGTAACAGTTTTAATTTTTAGGGTCACTCTGTTTTCTCCTATATGGATACATGTAGTTGGAACTCTAAATCAAACACGGTTTGTGCTAGCTCTTTGAAACTTGACACAATAAAGTAGTTCCAAGTTCTAACTCTATGGTTTGTTTCCTATTGATGTAGCCCTAAGCAGAGACTGGCGCAAATCACTTTCATGGAAAGGGGTTGCCAAGAATCCAAAAAACTACGAGTTTCCAGAAATCTCGGCACACATTTTTTCACCCTATCTTGATGACACTTTCAGGTAATGATCAGTATCCCAATCCCACTTGGCTCACCAAATTTCGTTCTTCTAGGTTAAACCGCTCATTTGCAGTAACAGTTTTAAATTTTAAGTTTTACTCTGTTTTTTCCTATATGGATTCATGTAGTTTGAACTCTAAATCAAACACGGTTTGTGCTGGCTCTTTGAAACTTGACACAATAGAGTAGTTCCAAATTCTATCTCTATGGTTTGTTTCCTATTGATGTAACCCTAAGCAGAGAATGGCGCAAATCACTTACATGGAAAGGGGTTGCCAAGCTTCCAAAAAACTAGGAGTTTCCTGAAATCTCAGCACACATTTTTTCACCCAATCTTTATGACACTTTCAGGTAATGATCAGTACCCCAATCCCACTTGGCTCACCAAATTTCGTTCTTCTAGGTTAAACCGTTCGTTGGCAGTAACAGTTTTAATTTTTAGGTTTCACTCTGTTTTCTCCGATATGGATACATGTAGTAGGAACTCTAAATCAAACACGGTTTGTGCTAGCTCTTTGAATCTTGACACAATAAAGTAGGTCCAAGTTCTATCTCTATGGTTTGTTTCCTATTGATGTAGCCCTAAGCAGAGATGGCGCAAATCACTTTCATGGAAAGGGGTTGCCAACCTTCCAAAAAACTACGAGTTTCCTGAAATCTCAGCACACATTTTTTCACCCTATCTTGATGACACTTTCAGGTAATGATCAGTATCCCAATCCCACTTGGCTCACCAAATTTCGTTTTTCTAGGTTAAACTGTTCATTGGCATTAACAGTTTTAAATTTTAGGTTTCACTCTGTTTTTGCCTATATGGATTCATGTAGTTTGAACTCTAAATCAAACACGGTTTGTGCTGGCTCTTTGAAACTTGACACAATAGAGTAGTTCCAAATTCTATCTCTATGCTTTGTTTCCTATTGATGTAGCACTAAGCAGAGACTGGCGCAAATCACTTACATGGAAAGGGGTTGCCAAGCTTCCAAAAAACTACGAGTTTCCTGAAATCTCAGCACACATTTTTTCACCCAATCTTGATGACACTTTCAGTTAATGATCACTACCCCACTCCCACTTGGCTAACCAAATTTCGTTCTTCTAGGTTAAACCGTTCGTTGGCAGTAACAGTTTTAATTTTCAGGTCTCACTCTGTTTTCTCCTATATGGATACATGTAGTTGGAACTCTAAATCAAAGACGGTTTTTCCTAGCTCTTTGAAACTTGACACAATAAAGTAGTTCCAAGTTCTATCTCTATGGTTTGTTTCCTATTGATGTAGCCCTAAGCAGAGGCGGGCTCAAATCACTTTCATGGAAAGGGGTTGCCAAGCTTCCAAAAAACTACGAGTTTCCTGAAATCTCAGCACACATTTTTTCACCCAATCTTGATGACACTTTCAGGTAATGATCACTACCCCAATCCCACTTGGCTCACCACATTTCGTTCTTCTAGGTTAAACCGTTCGTTGGCAGTAACAGTTTTAATTTTCAGGTCTCACTCTGTTTTCTCCTATATGGATACATGTAGTTGGAACTCTAAATCAAAGACGGTTTTTCCTAGCTCTTTGAAACTTGACACAATAAAGTAGTTCCAAGTTCTATCTCTATGGTTTGTTTCTTATTGATGTAGCCCTAAGCAGAGGCGGGCGCAAATCGCATTCATGGAAATGGGTTGCCAAGCTTCCAAAAAACTACGAGTTTCCTGAAATCTCAGCACACATTTTTTCACCCAATCTTGATGACACTTTCAGGTAATGATCAGTACCCCAATCCCACTTGGCTCACCAAATTTCGTTTGCTAGGTTAAACCGTTCGTTGGCAGTAACAGTTTTAATTTTTAGGTTTCACTCTGTTTTCTCCGATATGGATACATGTAGTTGGAACTCTAAATCAAACACGGTTTGTGCTAGCTCTTTGAATCTTGACACAATAAAGTAGGTCCAAGTTCTATCTCTATGGTTTGTTTCCTATTGATGTAGCCCTAAGCAGAGATGGCGCAAATCACTTTCATGGAAAGGGGTTGCCAACCTTCCTAAAAACTACGAGTTTCCTGAAATCTCAGCACACATTTTTTCACCCAATCTTGATGACACTTTCAGGTAATGATCACTACCCCAATCCCACTTGGCTAACCAAATTTCGTTCTTCTAGGTTAAACCGTTCGTTGGCAGTAAGAGTTTTAATTTTTAGGTTTCACTCTGTTTTCTCCGATATGGATACATGTAGTAGGAACTCTAAATCAAACACAGTTTGTGCTAGCTCTTTGAATCTTGACACAATAAAGTAGGTCCAAGTTCTATCTCTATGGTTTGTTTCCTATTGATGTAGCCCTAAGCAGAGATGGCGCAAATCACTTTCATGGAAAGGGGTTGCCAAGCTTCCAAAAAACTACGAGTTTCCTGAAATCTGAGCACACATTTTTTCACCCAATCTTGATGACACTTTCAGGTAATGATCAGTACCCCAATCCCACTTGGCTCACCAAATTTCGTTCTGCTAGGTTAAACCGTACGTTGGCATTAACAGTTTTAATTTTTAGGTTTCACTCTGTTTTCTCCGATATGGATACATGTAGTTGGAACTCTAAATCAAACACGGTTTGTGCTAGCTCTTTGAATCTTGACACAATAAAGTAGGTCCAAGTTCTATCTCTATGGTTTGTTTTCTATTGATGTAGCCCTAAGCAGAGATGGCGCAAATCACTTTCATGGAAAGGGGTTGCCAACCTTCCAAAAAACTACGAGTTTCCTGAAATCTCAGCACACATTTTTTCACCCAATCTTGATGACACTTTCAGGTAATAATCAGTACCCCAATCCCACTTGGCTCACCAAATTTCGTTATTCTAGGTTAAACCATTCGTTGGCAGTAACAGTTTTAATTTTTAGGATTCACTCTGTTTTCTCCTATATGGATACATGTAGTTGGAACTCTAAATCAAAGACGGTTTGTGCTAGCTCTTTGAATCTTGACACAATAAAGTAGTTCCAAGTTCTATCTCTATGGTTTGTTTCCTATTCATGTAGCCCTAAGCAGAGACTGGTGCAAATCACTTTCATGGAAAGGGGTTGCCAAGCTTCCAAAAAACTACGAGTTTCCTGAAATCTCAACACACATTTTTTCACCCAATCTTGATGACACTTTCAGTTAATGATCAGTACCCGAATCCCACTTGGCTCACCAAATTTCGTTCTTCTAGGTTAAACCGTTCGTTGGCAGTAACAGTTTTAATTTTCAGGTTTCACTCTGTTTTCTCCTATATGGATACATGTAGTTGGAACTCTAAATCAAAGACGGTGTGTCCTAGCTCTTTGAAACTTGACACAATAAAGTAGTTCCAAGTTCTATCTCTATGGTTTGTTTCCTATTGATGTAGCCCTAAGCAGAGACGGGCGCAAATCACTTTCATGGAAATGGGTTGCCAAGCTTCCAAAAAACTACAAGTTTCCTGAAATCTCAGCACACATTTTTTCACCCAATCTTGATGACACTTTCAGGTAATGATCACTACCCCAATCCCACTTGGCTCACCAAATTTCGTTCTTCTAGGTTAAACCGTTCGTTGGCAGTAACAGTTTTAATTTTTAGGTTTCACTCTGTTTTCTCCGATATGGATACATGTAGTAGGAACTCTAAATCAAACACGGTTTGTGCTAGCTCTTTGAATCTTGACACAATAAAGTAGGTCCAAGTTCTATCTCTATGGTTTGTTTCCTATTGATGTAGCCCTAAGCAGAGATGGCGCAAATCACTTTCATGGAAAGGGGTTGCCAACCTTCCAAAAAACTACGAGTTTCCTGAAATCTCAGCACACATTTTTTCACCCAATCTTGATGACACTTTCAGGTAATGATCAGTACCCCAATCCCACTTGGCTCACCAAATTTCGTTCTTCTAGATTAAACCGTTCGTTGGCAGTAAGAGTTTTAATTTTTAGGATTCACTCTGTTTTCTCCTATATGGATACATGTAGTTGGAACTCTAAATCAAAGACGGTTTGTGCTAGCTCTTTGAATCTTGACACAATAAAGTAGTTCCAAGTTCTATCTCTATGGTTTGTTTCCTATTGATGTAGCCCTAAGCAGAGACTGGCGCAAATCACTTTCATGGAAAGGGGTTGCCAAGCTTCCAAAAAACCACGAGTTTCCTGAAATCTCAGCACACATTTTTTCACCCAATCTTGATGACACTTTCAGGTAATGATCACTACCCCACTCCCACTTGGCTAACCAAATTTCGTTCTTCTAGGTTAAACCGTTCGTTGGCAGTAACAGTTTTAATTTTCAGGTTTCACTCTGTTTTCTCCTATATGGATACATGTAGTTGGAACTCTAAATCAAACACGGTTTGTGCTAGCTCTTTGAAACTTGACACAATAAAGTAGTTCCAAGTTCTATCTCTATGGTTTGTTTCCTATTGATGTAGCCCTAAGCAGAGACTGGCGCAAATCACTTTCATGGAAAGGGGTTGCCAAGAATCCAAAAAACTACGAGTTTCAAGAAATCTCGGCACACATTTTTTCACCCTATCTTGATGACACTTTCAGGTAATGATCAGTATCCCAATCCCACTTGGCTCACCAAATTTCGTTTTTCTAGGTTAAACTGTTCATTGGCAGTAACAGTTTTAAATTTTAGGTTTCACTCTGTTTTTGCCTATATGGATTCATGTAGTTTGAACTCTAAATCAAACACGGTTTGTGCTGGCTCTTTGAAACTTGACACAATAGAGTAGTTCCAAATTCTATCTCTATGCTTTGTTTCCTATTGATGTAGCCCTAAGCAGAGACTGGCGCAAATCACTTACATGGAAAGGGGTTGCCAAGCTTCCAAAAAACTACGAGTTTCCTGAAATCTCAGCACACATTTTTTCACCCAATCTTGATGACACTTTCAGTTAATGATCAGTACCCCAATCCCACTTGGCTCACCACATTTTGTTCTTCTAGGTTAAACCGTTCGTTGGCAGTAACAGTTTTAATTTTCAGGTTTCACTCTGTTTTCTCCTATATGGATACATATAGTTGGAACTCTAAATCAAAGACGGTTTGCCCTAGCTCTTTGAAACTTGACACAATAAAGTAGTTCCAAGTTCTATCTCTATGGTTTGTTTCTTATTGATGTAGCCCTAAGCAGAGGCGGGCGCAAATCGCATTCATGGAAATGGGTTGCCAAGCTTCCAAAAAACTACGAGTTTCCTGAAATCTCAGCACACATTTTTTCACCCAATCTTGATGACACTTTCAGGTAATGATCAGTACCCCAATCCCACTTGGCTCACCAAATTTCGTTTGCTAGGTTAAACCGTTCGTTGGCAGTAACAGTTTTAATTTTTAGGTTTCACTCTGTTTTCTCCGATATGGATACATGTAGTTGGAACTCTAAATCAAACACGGTTTGTGCTAGCTCTTTGAATCTTGACACAATAAAGTAGGTCCAAGTTCTATCTCTATGGTTTGTTTCCTATTGATGTAGCCCTAAGCAGAGATGGCGCAAATCACTTTCATGGAAAGGGGTTGCCAACCTTCCAAAAAACTACGAGTTTCCTGAAATCTCAGCACACATTTTTTCACCCAATCTTGATGACACTTTCAGGTAATGATCACTACCCCAATCCCACTTGGCTAACCAGATTTCGTTCTTCTAGATTAAACCATTCGTTGGCAGTAACAGTTTTAATTTTTAGATTTCACTCTATTTTCTCCTATATGGATACATGTAGTTGGAACTCTAAATCAAAGACGGTTTGTGCTAGCTCTTTGAAACTTGACACAATAAAGTAGTTCCAAGTTCTAACTCTATGGTTTGTTTCCTATTGATGTAGCCCTAAGCAGAGACTGGCGCAAATCACTTTCATGAAAAGGGGTTTCCAAGAATCCAAAAAACTACGAGTTTCCAGAAATCTCGGCACACATTTTTTCACCCTATCTTGATGACACTTTCAGGTAATGATCAGTATCCCAATCCCACTTGGCTCACCAAATTTCGTTCTTCTAGGTTAAACCGCTCATTTGCAGTAACAGTTTTAAATTTTAAGTTTTACTCTGTTTTTTCCTATATGGATTCATGTAGTTTGAACTCTAAATCAAACACGGTTTGTGCTGGCTCTTTGAAACTTGACACAATAGAGTAGTTCCAAATTCTATCTCTATGGTTTGTTTCCTATTGATGTAGCCCTAAGCAGAGACTGGCGCAAATCACTTACA
The DNA here is from genome assembly GCF_964194105.1 of Spermophilus citellus. Lineage (NCBI taxonomy): Eukaryota > Metazoa > Chordata > Mammalia > Rodentia > Sciuridae > Spermophilus > Spermophilus citellus. The sequence goes on from NC_138187.1 coordinate 55,322,892, forward strand.
TGGAAAGGGGTTGCCAACCTTCCAAAAAACTACGAGTTTCCTGAAATCTCAACACACATTTTTTCACCCAATCTTGATGACCCTCTCAGTTAATGATCAGTACCCCAATCCCACTTGGCTCACCAAATTTCGTTATTCTAGGTTAAACCGTTCGTTGGCAGTAAAAGTTTTAATTTTCAGGTTTCACTCTGTTTTCTCCTATATGGATACATGTAGTTGGAACTCTAAATTAAAGACGGTTTGTCCTAGCTCTTTGAAACTTGACACAATAAAGTAGTTCCAAGTTATATCTCTATGGTTTGTTTCCTATTGATGTAGCCCTAAGCAGAGACGGGCGCAAATCACTTTCATGGAAAGGGGTTGCCAAGCTTCCAAAAAACTACGAGTTTCCTGAAATCTCAGCACACATTTTTTCACCCAATCTTGATGACACTTTCAGGTAATGATCAGTACCCCAATCCCACTTGGCTCACCAAATTTTGTTCTTCTAGGTTAAACCGTTCGTTGGCAGTAACAGTTTTAATTTTTAGGTTTCACTCTGTTTTCTCCGATATGGATACATGTAGTAGGAACTCTAAATCAAACACGGTTTGTGCTAGCTCTTTGAATCTTGACACAATAAAGTAGTTCCAAGTTCTAACTCTATGGTTTGTTTCCTATTGATGTAGCCCTAAGCAGAGACTGGCGCAAATCACTTTCATGAAAAGGGGTTTCCAAGAATCCAAAAAACTACGAGTTTCCAGAAATCTCGGCACACATTTTTTCACCCTATCTTGATGACACTTTCAGGTAATGATCAGTATCCCAATCCCACTTGGCTCACCAAATTTCGTTCTTCTAGGTTAAACCGTTCATTGGCAGTAACAGTTTTAAATTTTAAGTTTCACTCTGTTTTTTCCTATATGGATTCATGTAGTTTGAACTCTAAATCAAACACGGTTTGTGCTGGCTCTTTGAAACTTGACACAATAGAGTAGTTCCAAATTCTATCTCTATGGTTTGTTTCCTATTGATGTAGCCCTAAGCAGAGACTGGCGCAAATCACTTACATGGAAAGGGGTTGCCAACCTTCCAAAAAACTACGAGTTTCCTGAAATCTCAACACACATTTTTTCACCCAATCTTTATGACACTTTCAGGTAATGATCAGTACCCCAATCCCACTTGGCTCACCAAATTTCGTTCTTCTAGTTTAAACCGTTCGTTGGCAGTAAGAGTTTTAATTTTTAGATTTCACTCTGTTTTCTCCTATATGGATACATGTAGTTGGAACTCTAAATCAAAGACGGTTTGTGCTAGCTCTTTGAATCTTGACACAATAAAGTAGTTCCAAGTTCTATCTCTATGGTTTTTTCCTATTGATGTAGCCCTAAGCAGAGACTGGCGCAAATCCCTTTCATGGAAAGGGGTTGCCAAGCTTCCAAAAAACTATGAGTTTCCTGAAATCTCAGCACACATTTTTTCAACCAATCTTGATGACATTTTCCGGTATTGATCAGTACCCCAATTTCACTTGGCTCACCAAATTTCGTTCTTCTAGGTTAAACCGTTCGTTGGCAGTAACAGTTTTAATTTTTAGGTTTCACTCTATTTTCTCCTATATGGATACATGTAGTTGGAACTCTAAATCAAACACGGTTTCTGCTAGCACTTTCAAACTTGACACAATAAAGTAGTTCCAAGTTCTATTTCAATGGTTTGTTTCCTATTGATGTAGCCCTAAGCAGAGACTGGCGCAAATCACTTTCATGGAAAGGGGTTGCCAAGCTTCCAAAAAACTACGAGTTTCCTGAAATCTCAGCACACATTTTTTCACCCAATCTTGATGACACTTTCAGGAAATGATCAGTACCCCAATCCCACTTGGATAACCAAATTTTGTTCCTCTACGTTAAACCGTTCATTGGCAGTAACAGTTTTAATTTTTAGGTTTCACTCTGTTTTCTCCTATATGGATATATGTAGTTGGAACTCTAAACCAAACACGGTTTGTGCTAGCTCTTTGAAACTTGACACAATAAAGTAGTTCCATGATCTATTTCTATGGATTGTTTCCTATGGATGAAGCCCTAAGCAGAGACTGGCGCAAATCACTTTCATGGAAAGGGGTTGCCAAATTTCCAAAAAACTACGAGTTTCCTGAAATCTCAGCACACATTTTTTCACCCAAACTTGATGACACTTTCAGGTAATGATCAGTACCCCAATCCCACTTGGCATTCCAAATTTCGTTCTTCTAGGTTAAACCGTTCATTGGCAGTAACAGTTTTAATTTTTAGGTTTCACTCTGTTTTCTCCTATATGGATATATGTAGTTGGAACTCTAAACCAAACACGGTTTGTGCTAGCTCTTGGAAACTTGACACAATAAAGTAGTTCCATGATCTATTTCTATGGATTGTTTCCTATGGATGAAGCCCTAAGCAGAGACTGGCGCAAATCACTTTCATGGAAAGGGGTAGCCAAGCTTCCAAAAAACTATGAGTTTCCTGAAATCTCAGCACACATTTTTTCACCCAATCTTGATGACACTTTCAGTTAATGATTAGTACCCCAATTCTACTTGGCTCACCAAATTTTGTTCTTCTAGGTTAAACCGTTCGTTGGCAGAAACAGTTTTAATTTTCAGGTTTCACTCTGTTTTCTCCTATATGGATACATGTAGTTGGAACTCTAAATCAAAGACGGTTTGTCCTAGCTCTTTGAAACTTGACACAATAAAGTAGTTCCAAGTTCTATCTCTATGGTTTGTTTCCTATTGATGTAGCCCAAAGCAGAGGCGGGCGCAAATCACTTTCATGGAAAGGGGTTGCCAAGCTTCCAAAAAACTACGAGTTTACTGAAATCTCAGCACACATTTTTTCATCCAATCTTGATGACACTTTCCGGTAATGATCAGTACCCCAATCCCACTTGGCTCACCAAATTTCGTTCTTCTATGTTAAACCGTTCATTGGCAGTAACAGTTTTAATTTTTAGATTTCACTCTGTTTTCTCCTATATGGATACTTGTAGTTGGAACTCTAAATCAAACACGGTTTGTGCTAGCTCTTTGAAACTTCACACAATAGAGTAGTTTCAAGTTCTATCTCTATGGTTTTTTTCCTGTTGATGTAGCCCTAATCATAGACCAGCGCAAATCTCTTTCATATTACGGTAATGCCAAGCTTCCAAAAAACTACGAGTTTCCTGAAATCTCAGCACACATTTTTTCACCCAATATTGATGACACTTTCACGTAATGATCAGTACCCCAATCCCACTTGGCTCACCAAATTTCCTTCTTCTAGGTTAAACAGTTCCTTGGCAGTAACAGTTTTAATTTTTAGGTTTCACTCTGTTTTCTCCTATATGGATGCATGTATTTGGAACTCTAAATCAAAGATGGTTTCTGCTAGCTCTTTGAAACTTGACACAATAAAGTAGTTCCAAGGTCTATCTCTATGGTTTGTTTCCTATTGATGTAGCCCTAAGCAGAGACCGGCGCATGTCACTTTTATGGAAAGGTGTTGCCAAGCTCCCAAAAATCTACGAGTTTCCTGAAATCTCAGCACACATTTTTTCACCCAATCTTGATGACACTTTCAGGTAATGATCAGTACCCCAATCCCACTTGGCTCACCAAATTTACTTCTTCTAGGTTAAACCGTTCATTGGCTGTAACAGTTTTAATTTTTAGGTTTCACTCTGTTTTCTCCTATTTGGATACATGTAGTTGGAACTCTAAATCAAACACGGTTTGTGCTAGCTCTTTGAAACTTGACACAATAAAGTAGTTCCAAGTTCTATCTCTATGGTTTGTTTCCTATTGATGTAGCCCTAAGCAGAGACTGGCGCAAATCACTTACATGGAAAGGGGTTGCCAAGCTTCCAAAAAACTACGAGTTTCCTGAAATCTCAGCACACATTTTTTCACCCAATTTGATGACACTTTCAGTTAATGATCACTACCCCAATCCCACTTGGCTCACCATATTTCGTTCTTCTAGGTTAAACCGTTCGTTGGCAGTAACAGTTTTAATTTTTAGGTTTCACTCTGTTTTCTCCTATATGGATACATGTAGTTGGAACTCTAAATCAAACACTGTTTGTGCTAGCTCTTTGAAACTTGACAAAATAAAGTAGGTCCATGTTCTATCTCTATGGTTTGTTTCCTATTGATGTAGCCCTAAGCAGAGATGGCGCAAATCACTTTCATGGAAAGGGGTTGCCAACCTTCCAAAAAACTACGAGTTTCCTGAAATCTCAGCACACATTTTTTCAACCAATCTTTATGACACTTTCAGGTAATGATCAGTACCCCAATCCCACTTGGCTCACCAAATTTCGTTCTTCTAGGTTAAACCGTTCGTTGGCAGTAAGGGTTTTAATTTTTAGGTTTCACTCTGTTTTCTCCTATATGGATACATGTAGTTGGAACTCTAAATCAAAGACGGTTTGTGCTAGCTCTTTGAATCTTGACACAATAAAGTAGTTCCAAGTTCTATCTCTATGGTTTGTTTCCTATTGATGTAGCCCTAAGCAGAGACTGGCGCAAATCACTTTCATGGAAAGGGGTTGCCAAGCTTCCAAAAAACCACGAGTTTCCTGAAATCTCAGCACACATTTTTTCACCCAATCTTGATGACACTTTCAGGTAATGATCACTACCCCAATCCCACTTGGCTAACCAAATTTCGTTCTTCTAGGTTAAACCGTTCGTTGGCAGTAACAGTTTTAATTTTCAGGTTTCACTCTGTTTTCTCCTATATGGATACATGTAGTTGGAACTCTAAATCAAACACGGCTTGTGCTAGCTCTTTGAAACTTGACACAATAAAGTAGTTCCAAGTTCTAACTCTATGGTTTGTTTCCTATTGATGTAGCCCTAAGCAGAGACTGGCGCAAATCACTTTCATGGAAAGGGGTTTCCAAGAATCCAAAAAACTACGAGTTTCCAGAAATCTCGGCACACATTTTTTCACCCTATCTTGATGACACTTTCAGGTAATGATCAGTATCCCAATCCCACTTGGCTCACCAAATTTCGTTGTTCTAGGTTAAACTGTTCATTGGCAGTAACAGTTTTAAATTTTAGGTTTCACTCTGTTTTTGCCTATATGGATTCATGTAGTTTGAACTCTAAATCAAACACGGTTTGTGCTGGCTCTTTGAAACTTGACACAATAGAGTAGTTCCAAATTCTATCTCTATGCTTTGTTTCCTATTGATGTAGCCCTAAGCAGAGACTGGCGCAAATCACTTACATGGAAAGGGGTTGCCAAGCTTCCAAAAAACTACGAGTTTCCTGAAATCTCAGCACACATTTTTTCACCCAATCTTGATGACACTTTCAGTTAATGATCAGTACCCCAATCCCACTTGGCTCACCAAATTTCGTTCTTCTAGGTTAAACCGTTCGTTGGCAGTAACAGTTTTAATTTTCAGGTCTCACTCTGTTTTCTCCTATATGGATACATGTAGTTGGAACTCTAAATCAAAGACGGTTTTTCCTAGCTCTTTGAAACTTGACACAATAAAGTAGTTCCAAGTTCTATCTCTATGGTTTGTTTCCTATTGATGTAGCCCTAAGCAGAGGCGGGCTCAAATCACTTTCATGGAAAGGGGTTGCCAAGCTTCCAAAAAACTACGAGTTTCCTGAAATCTCAGCACACATTTTTTCACCCAATCTTGATGACACTTTCAGGTAATGATCACTACCCCAATCCCACTTGGCTCACCACATTTCGTTCTTCTAGGTTAAACCGTTCGTTGGCAGTAACAGTTTTAATTTTCAGGTTTCACTCTGTTTTCTCCTATATGGATACATATAGTTGGAACTCTAAATCAAAGACGGTTTGCCCTAGCTCTTTGAAACTTGACACAATAAAGTAGTTCCAAGTTCTATCTCTATGGTTTGTTTCTTATTGATGTAGCCCTAAGCAGAGGCGGGCGCAAATTGCATTCATGGAAATGGGTTGCCAAGCTTCCAAAAAACTACGAGTTTCCTGAAATCTCAGCACACATTTTTTCACCCAATCTTGATGACACTTTCAGGTAATGATCAGTACCCCAATCCCACTTGGCTCACCAAATTTCGTTTGCTAGGTTAAACCGTTCGTTGGCAGTAACAGTTTTAATTTTTAGGTTTCACTCTGTTTTCTCCGATATGGATACATGTAGTTGGAACTCTAAATCAAACACGGTTTGTGCTAGCTCTTTGAATCTTGACACAATAAAGTAGGTCCAAGTTCTATCTCTATGGTTTGTTTCCTATTGATGTAGCCCTAAGCAGAGATGGCGCAAATCACTTTCATGGAAAGGGGTTGCCAACCTTCCAAAAAACTACGAGTTTCCTGAAATCTCAGCACACATTTTTTCACCCAATCTTGATGACACTTTCAGGTAATGATCACTACCCCAATCCCACTTGGCTAACCAGATTTCGTTCTTCTAGGTTAAACCGTTCGTTGGCAGTAACAGTTTTAATTTTTAGATTTCACTCTATTTTCTCCTATATGGATACATGTAGTTGGAACTCTAAATCAAACACGGTTTGTGCTAGCTCTTTGAAACTTGACACAATAAAGTAGTTCCAAGTTCTAACTCTATGGTTTGTTTCCTATTGATGTAGCCCTAAGCAGAGACTGGCGCAAATCACTTTCATGGAAAGGGGTTGCCAAGAATCCAAAAAACTACGAGTTTCCAGAAATCTCGGCACACATTTTTTCACCCTATCTTGATGACACTTTCAGGTAATGATCAGTATCCCAATCCCACTTGGCTCACCAAATTTCGTTCTTCTAGGTTAAACCGTTCATTGGCAGTAACAGTTTTAAATTTTAAGTTTCACTCTGTTTTTTCCTATATGGATTCATGTAGTTTGAACTCTAAATCAAACACGGTTTGTGCTGGCTCTTTGAAACTTGACACAATAGAGTAGTTCCAAATTCTATCTCTATGGTTTGTTTCCTATTGATGTAGCCCTAAGCAGAGGCGGGCGCAAATCACTTTCATGGAAAGGGGTTGCCAAGCTTCCAAAAAACTACGAGTTTCCTGAAATCTCAGCACACATTTTTTCACCCAATCTTGATGACACTTTCAGGTAATGATCAGTACCCCAATCCCACTTGGCTCACCAAATTTCGTTCTTCTAGGTTAAACCGTTCGTTGGCAGTAACAGTTTTAATTTTCAGGTTTCACTCTGTTTTCTCCTATATGGATACATGTAGTTGGAACTCTAAAGCAAAGACGGTTTTTCCTAGCTCTTTGAAACTTGACACAATAAAGTAGTTCCAAGTTCTATCTCTATGGTTTGTTTCCTATTGATGTAGCCCTAAGCAGAGACGGGCGCAAATCACATTCATGGAAAGGGGTTGCCAAGCTTCCAAAAAACTACGAGTTTCCTGAAATCTCAGCACACATTTTTTCACACAATCTTTATGACACTTTCAGGTAATGATCAGTACCCCAATCCCACTTGGCTCACCAAATTTCGTTCTTCTAGGTTAAACCGTTCGTTGGCAGTAACAGTTTTAATTTTTAGGTTTCACTCTGTATTCTCCGATATGGATACATGTAGTAGGAACTCTAAATCAAACACGGTTTGTGCTAGCTCTTTGAAACTTGACACAATAAAGTAGGTCCAAGTTCTATCTCTATGGTTTGTTTCCTATTGATGTAGCCCTAAGAAGAGATGGCGCAAATCACTTTCATGGAAAGGGGTTGCCAACCTTCCAAAAAACTACGAGTTTCCTGAAATCTCAGCACACATTTTTTCACCCTATCTTGATGACACTTTAAGGTAATGATCAGTACCCCAATCCAACTTGGCTCACCAAATTTCATTCTTCTAGGTTAAACCGTTCGTTGGCAGTAAGGGTTTTAATTTTTAGGTTTCACTCTGTTTTCTCCTATATGGATACATGTGTTTGGAACTCTAAATCAAAGACGTTTTGTGGTAGCTCTTTGAATCTTGACACAATAAAGTAGTTCCAAGTTCTATCTCTATGGTTTGTTTCCTATTGATGTAGCCCTAAGCAGAGACTGGCGCAAATCACTTTCATGGAAAGGGGTTGCCAAGCTTCCAAAAAACCACGATTTTCCTGAAATCTCAGCACACATTTTTTCACCCAATCTTGATGACACTTTCAGGTAATGATCACTACCCCAATCCCACTTGGCTAACCAAATTTCGTTCTTCTAGGTTAAACCGTTCGTTGGCAGTAACAGTTTTAATTTTTAGATTTCACTCTATTTTCTCCTATATGGATACATGTAGTTGGAACTCTAAATCAAAGACGGTTTGTGCTAGCTCTTTGAATCTTGACACAATAAAGTAGTTCCAAGTTCTATCTCTATGGTTTGTTTCCTATTCATGTAGCCCTAAGCAGAGACTGGCGCAAATCACTTTCATGGAAAGGGGTTGCCAAGCTTCCAAAAAACCACGAGTTTCCTGAAATCTCAGCACACATTTTTTCACCCAATCTTGATGACACTTTCAGGTAATGATCACTACCCCAATCCCACTTGGCTAACCAAATTTCGTTCTTCTAGGTTAAACCGTTCGTTGGCAGTAAGAGTTTTAATTTTTAGATTTCACTCTATTTTCTCCTATATGGATACATGTAGTTGGAACTCTAAATCAAACACGGTTTGTGCTAGCTCTTTGAAACTTGACACAATAAAGTAGTTCCAAGTTCTATCTCTATGGTTTGTTTCCTATTGATGTAGCCCTAAGGAGAGACTGGCGCAAATCACTTTCATGGAAAGGGGTTGCCAACCTTCCAAAAAACTACGAGTTTCCAGAAATCTCGGCACACATTTTTTCACCCTATCTTGATGACACTTTCAGGTAATGATCAGTATCCCAATCCCACTTGGCTCACCAAATTTCGTTCTTCTAGGTTAAACCGTTCATTGGCAGTAACAGTTTTAAATTTTAAGTTTCACTCTGTTTTTTCCTATATGGATTCATGTAGTTTGAACTCTAAATCAAACACGGTTTGTGCTGGCTCTTTGAAACTTGACACAATAGAGTAGTTCCAAATTCTATCTCTATGGTTTGTTTCCTATTGATGTAGCCCTAAGCAGAGACTGGCGCAAAACACTTACATGGAAAGGGGTTGCCAAGCTTCCAAAAAACTACGAGTTTCCTGAAATCTCAACACACATTTTTTCACCCAATCTTGATGACACTCTCAGTTAATGATCAGTACCCGAATCGCACTTGGCTCACCAAATTTCGTTCTTCTAGGTTAAACCGTTCGTTGGCAGTAAAAGTTTTAATTTTCAGGTTTCACTCTGTTTTCTCCTATATGGATACATGTAGTTGGAACTCTAAATCAAAGACGGTTTGTCCTAGCTCTTTGAAACTTGACACAATAAAGTAGTTCCAAGTTATATCTCTATGGTTTGTTTCCTATTGATGTAGCCCTAAGCAGAGACGGGCGCAAATCACTTTCATGGAAAGGGGTTGCCAAGCTTCCAAAAAACTACGAGTTTCCTGAAATCTCAGCACACATTTTTCACCCAATTTGATGACACTTTCAGGTAATGATCAGTACCCCAATCCCACTTGGCTCACCAAATTTTGTTCTTCTAGGTTAAACCGTTCGTTGGCAGTAACAGTTTTAATTTTTAGGTTTCACTCTGTTTTCTCCGATATGGATACATGTAGTAGGAACTCTAAATCAAACACGGTTTGTGCTAGCTCTTTGAATCTTGACACAATAAAGTAGGTCCAAGTTCTATCTCTATGGTTTGTTTCCTATTGATGTAGCCCTAAGCAGAGATGGCGCAAATCACTTTCATGGAAAGGGGGTGCCAACCTTCCAAAAAACTACGAGTTTCCTGAAATCTCAGCACACATTTTTTCACCCAATTTGATGACACTTTCAGGTAATGATCAGTACCCCAATCCCACTTGGCTCACCAAATTTTGTTCTTCTAGGTTAAACCGTTCGTTGGCAGTAACAGTTTTAATTTTTAGGTTTCACTCTGTTTTCTCCGATATGGATACATGTAGTAGGAACTCTAAATCAAACACGGTTTGTGCTAGCTCTTTGAATCTTGACACAATAAAGTAGGTCCAAGTTCTATCTCTATGGTTTGTTTCCTATTGATGTAGCCCTAAGCAGAGATGGCGCAAATCACTTTCATGGAAAGGGGGTGCCAACCTTCCAAAAAACTACGAGTTTCCTGAAATCTCAGCACACATTTTTTCACCCAATTTGATGACACTTTCAGGTAATGATCAGTACCCCAATCCCACTTGGCTCACCAAATTTTGTTCTTCTAGGTTAAACCGTTCGTTGGCAGTAACAGTTTTAATTTTTAGGTTTCACTCTGTTTTCTCCGATATGGATACATGTAGTAGGAACTCTAAATCAAACACGGTTTGTGCTAGCTCTTTGAATCTTGACACAATAAAGTAGGTCCAAGTTCTATCTCTATGGTTTGTTTCCTATTGATGTAGCCCTAAGCAGAGATGGCGCAAATCACTTTCATGGAAAGGGGGTGCCAACCTTCCAAAAAACTACGAGTTTCCTGAAATCTCAGCACACATTTTTTCACCCAATCTTGATGACACTTTCAGGTAATGATCACTACCCCAATCCCACTTGGCTCACCAAATTTCGTTCTTCTAGGTTAAACCATTCGTTGGCAGTAACAGTTTAAATTTTTAGGTTTCACTCTGTTTTCTCCGATATGGATACATGTAGTAGGAACTCTAAATCAAACACGGTTTGTGCTAGCTCTTTGAATCTTGACACAATAAAGTAGGTCCAAGTTCTATCTCTATGGTTTGTTTCCTATTGATGTAGCCCTAAGCGGAGATGGCGCAAATCACTTTCATAGAAAGGGGTTGCCAACCTTCCAAAAAACTACGAGTTTCCTGAAATCTCAGCACACATTTTTTCACCCAATCTTGATGACACTTTCAGGTAATGATCAGTACCCCAATCCCACTTGGCTAACCAAATTTCGTTCTTCTAGGTTAAACCGTTCGTTGCCAGTAAGAGTTTTAATTTTTAGGATTCACTCTGTTTTCTCCTATATGGATACATGTAGTTGGAACTCTAAATCAAAGACGGTTTGTGCTAGCTCTTTGAATCTTGACACAATAAAGTAGTTCCAAGTTCTATCTCTATGGTTTGTTTCCTATTGATGTAGCCCTAAGCAGAGACTGGCGCAAATCACTTTCATGGAAAGGGGTTGCCAAGCTTCCAAAAAACCACGAGTTTCCGGAAATCTCAGCACACATTTTTTCACCCAATCGTGATGACACTTTCAGGTAATGATCACTACCCCACTCCCACTTGGCTAACCAAATTTCGTTCTTCTAGGTTAAACCGTTCGTTGGCAGTAACAGTTTTAATTTTTAGATTTCACTCTATTTTCTCCTATATGGATACATGTAGTTGGAACTCTAAATTAAACACGGTTTGTGCTAGCTCTTTGAAACTTGACACAATAAAGTAGTTCCAAGTTATAACTCTATGGTTTGTTTCCTATTGATGTAGCCCTAAGCAGAGACTGGCGCAAATCACTTTAATGGAAAGGGGTTGCCAAGAATCCAAAAAACTACGAGTTTCCAGAAATCTCGGCACACATTTTTTCACCCTATCTTGATGACACTTTCAGGTAATGATCAGTATCCCAATCCCACTTGGCTCACCAAATTTCGTTCTTCTAGGTTAAACCGTTCATTGGCAGTAACAGTTTTAAATTTTAAGTTTCACTCTGTTTTTTCCTATATGGATTCATGTTGTTTGAACTCTAAATCAAACACGGTTTGTGCTGGCTCTTTGAAACTTGACACAATAGAGTAGTTCCAAATTCTATCTCTATGGTTTGTTTCCTATTGATGTAGCCCTAAGCAGAGACTGGCGCAAATCACTTACATGGAAAGGGGTTGCCAAGCTTCCAAAAAACTACGAGTTTCCTGAAATCTCAACACACATTTTTTCACCCAATCTTGATGACACTCTCAGTTAATGATCAGTACCCGAATCGCACTTGGCTCACCAAATTTCGTTCTTCTAGGTTAAACCGTTCGTTGGCAGTAAAAGTTTTAATTTTCAGGTTTCACTCTGTTTTCTCCTATATGGATACATGTAGTTGGAACTCTAAATCAAAGACGGTTTGTCCTAGCTCTTTGAAACTTGACACAATAAAGTAGTTCCAAGTTATATCTCTATGGTTTGTTTCCTATTGATGTAGCCCTAAGCAGAGACGGGCGCAAACCACTTTCATGGAAAGGGGTTGCCAAGCTTCCAAAAAACTACGAGTTTCCTGAAATCTCAGCACACATTTTTTCACCCAATCTTGATGACACTTTCAGGTAATGATCAGTACCCCAATCCCACTTGGCTCACCAAATTTTGTTCTTCTAGGTTAAACCGTTCGTTGGCAGTAACAGTTTTAATTTTTAGGTTTCACTCTGTTTTCTCCGATATGGATACATGTAGTAGGAACTCTAAATCAAACACGGTTTGTGCTAGCTCTTTGAATCTTGACACAATAAAGTAGGTCCAAGTTCTATCTCTATGGTTTGTTTCCTATTGATGTAGCCCTAAGCAGAGATGGCGCAAATCACTTTCATGGAAAGGGGTTGCCAAGCTTCCAAAAAACTACGAGTTTCCTGAAATCTCAGCACACATTTTTTCACCCAATCTTGATGACACTTTCAGGTAATGATCAGTACTCCAATCCCACTTGGCTCACCAAATTTCGTTCTGCTAGGTTAAACCGTTCGTTGGCAGTAACAGTTTTAATTTTTAGGTTTCACTCTGTTTTCTCCGATATGGATACATGTAGTTGGAACTCTAAATCAAACACGGTTTGTGCTAGCTCTTTGAATTTTGACACAATAAAGTAGGTCCAAGTTCTATCTCTATGGTTTGTTTCCTATTGATGTAGCCCTAAGCAGAGATGGCGCAAATCACTTTCATGGAAAGGGGTTGCCAACCTTCCAAAAAACTACGAGTTTCCTGAAATCTCAGCACACATTTTTTCACCCAATCTTGATGACACTTTCAGGTAATGATCAGTACCCCAATCCCACTTGGCTCACCAAATTTCGTTATTCTATGTTAAACCATTCGTTGGCAGTAACAGTTTTAATTTTTCGGATTCACTCTGTTTTCTCCTATATGGATACATGTAGTTGGAACTCTAAATCAAAGACGGTTTGTGCTAGCTCTTTGAATCTTGACACAATAAAGTAGTTCCAAGTTCTATCTCTATGGTTTGTTTCCTATTGATGTAGCCCTAAGCAGAGACTGGCGCAAATCACTTTCATGGAAAGGGGTTGCCAAGCTTCCAAAAAACTACGAGTTTCCTGAAATCTCAACACACATTTTTTCACCCAATCTTGATGACACTTTCAGTTAATGATCAGTACCCGAATCCCACTTGGCTCACCAAATTTCGTTCTTCTAGGTTAAACCGTTCGTTGGCAGTAACAGTTTAAATTTTCAGGTTTCACTCTGTTTTCTCCTATATGGATACATGTAGTTGGAACTCTAAATCAAAGACGGTTTGTCCTAGCTCTTTGAAACTTGACACAATAAAGTAGTTCCAAGTTCTATCTCTATGGTTTGTTTCCTATTGATGTAGCCCTAAGCAGAGACGGGCGCAAATCACTTTCATGGAAAAGGGTTGCCAAGCTTCCAAAAAACTACAAGTTTCCTGAAATCTCAGCACACATTTTTTCACCCAATCTTGATGACACTTTCAGGTAATGATCACTACCCCAATCCCACTTGGCTCACCAAATTTCGTTCTTCTAGGTTAAACCATTCGTTGGCAGTAACAGTTTAAATTTTTAGGTTTCACTCTGTTTTCTCCGATATGGATACATGTAGTAGGAACTCTAAATCAAACACGGTTTGTGCTAGCTCTTTGAATCTTGACACAATAAAGTAGGTCCAAGTTCTATCTCTATGGTTTGTTTCCTATTGATGTAGCCCTAAGCAGAGATGGCGCAAATCACTTTCATAGAAAGGGGTTGCCAACCTTCCAAAAAACTACGAGTTTCCTGAAATCTCAGCACACATTTTTTCACCCAATCTTGATGACACTTTCAGGTAATGATCAGTACCCCAATCCCACTTGGCTCACCAAATTTCGTTCTTCTAGGTTAAACCGTTCGTTGGCAGTAAGAGTTTTAATTTTTAGGATTCACTCTGTTTTCTCCTATATGGATACATGTAGTTGGAACTCTAAATCAAAGACGGTTTGTGCTAGCTCTTTGAATCTTGACACAATAAAGTAGTTCCAAGTTCTATCTCTATGGTTTGTTTCCTATTGATGTAGCCCTAAGCAGAGACTGGCGCAAATCACTTTCATGGAAAGGGGTTGCCAAGCTTCCAAAAAACCACGAATTTCCGGAAATCTCAGCACACATTTTTTCACCCAATCTTGATGACATTTTCAGATAATGATCACTACCCCACTCCCACTTGGCTAACCAAATTTCGTTCTTCTAGGTTAAACCGTTCGTTGGCAGTAACAGTTTTAATTTTTAGATTTCACTCTATTTTCTCCTATATGGATACATGTAGTTGGAACTCTAAATCAAACACGGTTTGTGCTAGCTCTTTGAAACTTGACACAATAAAGTAGTTCCAAGTTATAACTCTATGGTTTGTTTCCTATTGATGTAGCCCTAAGCAGAGACTGGCGCAAATCACTTTCATGGAAAGGGGTTGCCAAGAATCCAAAAAACTACGAGTTTCCAGAAATCTCGGCACACATTTTTTCACCCTATCTTGATGACACTTTCAGGTAATGATCAGTATCCCAATCCTACTTGGCTCACCAAATTTCGTTCTTCTAGGTTAAACTGTTCATTGGCAGTAACAGTTTTAAATTTTAGGTTTCACTCTGTTTTTGCCTATATGGATTCATGTAGTTTGAACTCTAAATCAAACACGGTTTGTGCTGGCTCTTTGAAACTTGACACATAGAGTAGTTCCAAATTCTATCTCTATGCTTTGTTTCCTATTGATGTAGCCCTAAGCAGAGACTGGCGCAAATCACTTACATGGAAAGGGGTTGCCAAGCTTCCAAAAAACTACGAGTTTCCTGAAATCTCAGCACACATTTTTTCACCCAATCTTGATGACACTTTCAGTTAATGATCAGTACCCCAATCCCACTTGGCTCACCAAATTTCGTTCTTCTAGGTTAAACCGTTCGTTGGCAGTAACAGATTTAATTTTCAGGTCTCACTCTGTTTTCTCCTATATGGATACATGTAGTTGGAACTCTAAATCAAAGACGGTTTTTCCTAGCTCTTTGAAACTTGACACAATAAAGTAGTTCCAAGTTCTATCTCTATGGTTTGTTTCCTATTGATGTAGCCCTAAGCAGAGGCGGGCGCAAATCACTTTCAGGGAAAGGGGTTGCCAAGCTTCCAAAAAACTACGAGTTTCCTGAAATCTCAGCACACATTTTTTCACCCAATCTTGATGTCACTTTCAGGTAATGATCAGTACCCCAATCTCACTTGGCTCATCAAATTTCGTTCTTCTAGGTTAAACCGTTCGTTGGCAGTAACAGTTTTAAATTTTAGGTTTCACTCTGTTTTCTCCGATATGGATACATGTAGTTGTTACTCTAAATCAAACACGGTTTGTGCTAGCTCTTTGAATCTTGACACAATAAAGTAGGTCCAAGTTCTATCTCTATGGTTTGTTTCCTATTGATGTAGCCCTAAGCAGAGATGGCGCAAATCACTTTCATGGAAAGGGATTGCCAACCTTCCAAAAAACTACGAGTTTCCTGAAATCTCAGCACACATTTTTTCACCCAATCTTGATGACACTTTCAGGTAATGATCAGTACCCCAATCCCACTTGGCTCACCAAATTTCGTTCTTCTAGGTTAAACCGTTCGTTGGCAGTAAGAGTTTTAATTTTTAGGTTTCAGTCTGTTTTGTCCTATATGGATACATGTAGTTGGAACTCTAAATCAAACACGGTTTGTGCTAGCTCTTTGAATCTTGACACAATAAAGTAGTTCCAAGTTCTATCTCTATGGTTTGTTTCCTATTGATGTAGCCCTAAGCAGAGACTGGCGCAAATCACTTTCATGGAAAGGGGTTGCCAAGCTTCCAAAAAACTACGAGTTTCCTGAAATCTCAGCAAACATTTTTTCACCCAATCTTTATGACACTTTCAGGTAATGATCAGTACCCCAATCCCACTTGGCTCACCAAATTTCATTCTGCTAGGTTAAACCGTTCGTTGGCAGTAACAGTTTTAATTTTTAGGGTCACTCTGTTTTCTCCTATATGGATACATGTAGTTGGAACTCTAAATCAAACACGGTTTGTGCTAGCTCTTTGAAACTTGACACAATAAAGTAGTTCCAAGTTCTAACTCTATGGTTTGTTTCCTATTGATGTAGCCCTAAGCAGAGACTGGCGCAAATCACTTTCATGGAAAGGGGTTGCCAAGAATCCAAAAAACTACGAGTTTCCAGAAATCTCGGCACACATTTTTTCACCCTATCTTGATGACACTTTCAGTTAATGATCAGTATCCCAATCCCACTTGGCTTACCAAATTTCGTTCTTCTAGGTTAAACCGCTCATTGGCAGTAACAGTTTTAAATTTTAAGTTTTACTCTGTTTTTTCCTATATGGATTCATGTAGTTTGAACTCTAAATCAAACACGGTTTGTGCTGGCTCTTTGTAACTTGACACAATAGAGTAGTTCCAAATTCTATCTCTATGGTTTGTTTCCTATTGATGTAGCCCTAAGCAGAGACTGGCACAAATCACTTACATGGAAAGGGGTTGCCAAGCTTCCAAAAAACTACGAGTTTCCTGAAATCTCAACACACATTTTTTCACCCAATCTTTATGACACTTTCAGGTAATGATCAGTACCCCAATCCCACTTGGCTCACCAAATTTCGTTATTCTAGGTTAAACCGTTCGTTGGCAGTAACAGTTTTAATTTTCAGGTTTCACTCTGTTTTCTCCTATATGGATACATGTAGTTGGAACTCTAAAGCAAAGACGGTTTGTCCTAGCTCTTTGAAACTTGACACAATAAAGTAGTTCCAAGTTCTATCTCTATGGTTTGTTTCCTATTGATGTAGCCCTAAGCAGAGACGGGCGCACATCACTTTCATGGAAAGGGGTTGCCAAGCTTACAAAAAACTACGAGTTTCCTGAAATCTCAGCACACATTTTTTCACCCAATCTTTATGACACTTTCAGGTAATGATCAGTACCCCAATCCCACTTGGCTCACCAAATTTCGTTCTGCTAGGTTAAACCGTTCGTTGGCAGTAACAGTTTTAATTTTTAGGTTTCACTCTGTTTTCTCCTATATGGATACATGTAGTTGGAACTCTAAATCAAACACGGTTTGTGCTAGCTCTTTGAATCTTGACACAATAAAGTAGGTCCAAGTTCTATCTCTATGGTTTGTTTCCTATTGATGTAGCCCTAAGCAGAGATGGCGCAAATCACTTTCTTGGAAAGGGGTTGCCAACCTTCCAAAAAACTACGAGTTTCCTGAAATCTCAGCACACATTTTTTCACCCATTCTTGATGACACTTTCAGGTAATGATCAGTACCCCAATCCCACTTGGCTCACCAAATTTCGTTCTTCTAGTTTAAACCGTTCGTTGGCAGTAAGAGTTTTAATTTTTAGATTTCACTCTGTTTTCTCCTATATGGATACATGTAGTTGGAACTCTAAATCAAAGACGGTTTGTGCTAGCTCTTTGAATCTTGACACAATAAAGTAGTTCCAAGTTCTATCTCTATGGTTTTTTCCTATTGATGTAGCCCTAAGCAGAGACTGGCGCAAATCACTTTCATGGAAAGGGGTTGCCAAGCTTCCAAAAAACCACGAGTTTCCTGAAATCTCAGCACACATTTTTTCACCCAATCTTTATGACACTTTCAGGTAATGATCACTACCCCAATCCCACTTGGCTAACCAAATTTCGTTCTTCTAGGTTAAACCGTTCATTGGCAGTAACAGTTTTAATTTTTAGATTTCACTCTATTTTCTCCTATATGGATACATGTAGTTGGAACTCTAAATCAAACACGGTTTGTCCTAGCTCTTTGAAACTTGACACAATAAAGTAGTTCCAAGTTCTAACTCTATGGTTTGTTTCCTATTGATGTAGCCCTAAGCAGAGACTGGCGCAAATCACTTTCATGGAAAGGGGTTGCCAAGCTTCCAAAAAACTATGAGTTTCCTGAAATCTCAGCACACATTTTTTCAACCAATCTTGATGACATTTTCCGGTATTGATCAGTAACCCAATTTCACTTGGCTCACCAAATTTCGTTCTTCTAGGTTAAACCGTTCGTTGGAAGTAACAGTTTTAATTTTTAGGTTTCACTCTATTTTCTCCTATATGGATACATGTAGTTGGAACTCTAAATCAAACACGGTTTCTGCTAGCACTTTCAAACTTGACACAATAAAGTAGTTCCAAGTTCTATTTCAATGGTTTGTTTCCTATTGATGTAGCCCTAAGCAGAGACTGGCGCAAATCACTTTCATGGAAAGGGGTTGCCAAGCTTCCAAAAAACTACGAGTTTCCTGAAATCTCAGCACACATTTTTTCACCCAAACTTGATGACACTTTCAGGAAATGATCAGTACCCCAATCCCACTTGGATAACCAAATTTTGTTCCTCTACGTTAAACCGTTCGTTGGCAGTAACAGTTTTAATTTTTAGGTTTCACGGTGTTTTCTCCTATATGGACACATGTAGTTGGAACTCTAAATCAAACACGATTTGTGCTAGCACTTTGAATCATGACACAATAAAGTAGTTCCAAGTTCTGTTTCAATGGTTTGTTTCCTATGGATGAAGCCCTAAGCAGAGACTGGCGCAAATCACTTTCATGGAAAGGGGTTGCCAAATTTCCAAAAAACTACGAGTTTCCTGAAATCTCAGCACACATTTCTTCACCCAAACTTGATGACACTTTCAGGTAATGATCAGTACCCCAATCCCACTTGGCATTCCAAATTTCGTTCTTCTAGGTTAAACCGTTCGTTGGCAGTAACAGTTTTAATTTTTAGGTTTCACTCTGTTTTCTCCTATATGGATATATGTAGTTGGAACTCTAAACCAAACACGGTTTGTGCTAGCTCTTTGAAACTTGACACAATAAAGTAGTTCCATGATCTATTTCTATGGATTGTTTCCTATGGATGAAGCCCTAAGCAGAGACTGGCGCAAATCACTTTCATGGAAAGGGTTGCCAAGCTTCCAAAAAACTATGAGTTTCCTGAAATCTCAGCACACATTTTTTCACCCAATCTTGATGACACTTTCAGGTAATGATCAGTACCTCAATCACACTTGGCTCACCAAATTTCGTTCTTCTAGGTTAAACAGTTTGTTGGCAGTAACACTTTAAATTTTTAGGTTTCACTCTGCTTTATCCTATATGGATACATGTAGTTGGAACTCTAAATCAAACACGGTTTGTGCTAGCTCTTTGAAACTTGACACAATAAAGTAGTTCCAAGTTCTAACTCTATGGTTTGTTTCCTATGGATGAAGCCCTAAGCAGAGACTGGCACAAATCACTTACATGGAAAGGGGTAGCCAAGCTTCCAAAAAAGTACGAGTTTACTGAAATCTCAGCACACATTTTTTCACCCAATCTTGATGACACTTTCAGTTAATGATTAGTACCCCAATCCTACTTGGCTCACCAAATTTTGTTCTTCTAGGTTAAACCGTTCGTTGGCAGAAACAGTTTTAATTTTCAGGTTTCACTCTGTTTTCTCCTATATGGATACATGTAGTTGGAACTCTAAATCAAAGACGGTTTGTCCTAGCTCTTTGAAACTTCACACAATAAATTAGTTTCAAGTTCTATCTCTATGGTTTTTTTCTTGTTGATGTAGCCCTAATCAGAGACCAGCGCAAATCTCTTTCATATTACGGTAATGCCAAGCTTCCCAAAAACTACGAGTTTCCTGAAATCTCAGCACACATTTTTTCACCCAATCTTTATGACACATTCAGGTAATGATCAGTACCCCAATCCCACTTGGCTCACCAAATTTCATTCTGCTAGGTTAAACCGTTCGTTGGCAGTAACAGTTTTAATTTTTAGGTTTCACTCTGTTTTCTCCGATATGGATACATGTAGTTGGAACTCTAAATCAAACACGGTTTGTGCTAGCTCTTTGAATCTTGACACAATAAAGTAGGTCCAAGTTCTATCTCTATGGTTTGTTTCCTATTGATGTAGCCCTAAGCAGAGATGGCGCAAATCACTTTCATGGAAAGGGGTTGCCAACCTTCCAAAAAACTACGAGTTTCCTGAAATCTCAGCACACATTTTTTCACCCAATCTTGATGACACTTTCAGGTAATATCAGTACCCCAATCCCACTTGGCTCACCAAATTTCGTTTTTCTAGGTTAAACCGTTCGTTGGCAGTAAGAGTTTTAATTTTTAGGTTTCTGTCTGTTTTGTCCTATATGGATACATGTAGTTGGAACTCTAAATCAAAGACGGTTTGTGCTAGCTCTTTGAATCTTGACACAATAAAGTAGTTCCAAGTTCTATCTCTATGGTTTGTTTCCTATTGATGTAGCCCTAAGCAGAGACGGGCGCAAATCACTTTCATGGAAAGGGGTTGCCAAGCTTCCAAAAAACTACGAGTTTCCTGAAATCTCAGCACACATTTTTTCACCCAATCTTGATGACACTTTCAGGTAATGATCAGTACCCCAATCCCACTTGGCTCACCAAATTTCGTTCTGCTAGGTTAAACCGTTCGTTGGCAGTAACAGTTTTAATTTTTAGGTTTCACTCTGTTTTCTCCGATATGGATACATGTAGTTGGAACTCTAAATCAAACACGGTTTGTGCTAGCTCTTTGAATCTTGACACAATAAAGTAGGTCCAAGTTATATCTCTATGGTTTGTTTCCTATTGATGTAGCCCTAAGCAGAGATGGCGCAAATCACTTTCATGGAAAGGGGTTGCCAACCTTCCAAAAAACTACGAGTTTCCTGAAATCTCAGCACACATTTTTTCACCCAAACTTGATGACACTTTCAGGTAATGATCACTACCCCAATCCCACTTGGCTAACCAGATTTCGTTCTTCTAGGTTAAACCGTTCGTTGGCAGTAACAGTTTTAATTTTTAGATTTCACTCTATTTTCTCCTATATGGATACGTGTAGTTGGAACTCTAAATCAAACACGGTTTGTGCTAGCTCTTTGAAACTTGACACAATAAAGTAGTTCCAAGTTCTAACTCTATGGTTTGTTTCCTATTGATGTAGCCCTAAGCAGAGACTGGCGCAAATCACTTTCATGGAAAGGGGTTGCCAACCTTCCAAAAAACTACGAGTTTCCTGAAATCTCAGCACACATTTTTTCACCCAATCTTGATGACACTTTCAGGTAATGATCACTACCCCAATCCCACTTGGCTAACCAGATTTCGTTCTTCTAGGTTAAACCGTTCGTTGGCAGTAACAGTTTTAATTTTTAGGTTTCACTCTGTTTTCTCCTATATGGATACATGTAGTTGGAACTCTAAATCTAACACGGTTTGTGCTAGCTCTTTGAAACTTGAAAAAATAAAGTAGTTCCAAGTTCTATCTCTATGGTTTGTTTCCTATTGATGTAGCCCTAAGCAGAGATGGCGCAAATCACTTTCATGGAATGGGGTTGCCAACCTTCCAAAAAACTACGAGTTTTCTGAAATCTCAGCACACATTTTTTCACCCTATCTTGATGACACTTTCAGGTAATGATCAGTATCCCAATCCCACTTGGCTCACCAAATTTCGTTCTTCTAGGTTAAACCGTTCATTGGCAGTAACAGTTTTAATTTTTAAGTTTCACTCTGTTTTTTCCTATATGGATTCATGTAGTTTGAACTCTAAATCAAACACGGTTTGTGCTGGCTCTTTGAAACTTGACACAATAGAGTAGTTCCAAATTCTATCTCTATGGTTTGTTTCCTATTGATGTAGCCCTAAGCAGAGACTGGCACAAATCACTTACATGGAAAGGGGTTGCCAAGCTTCCAAAAAACTACGAGTTTCCTGAAATCTCAACACTCATTTTTTCACCCAATCTTTATGACACTTTCAGGTAATGATCAGTACCCCAATCCCACTTGGCTCACCAAATTTCGTTATTCTAGGTTAAACCGTTCGTTGGCAGTAACAGTTTTAATTTTCAGGTTTCACTATATTTTCTCCTATATGGATACATGTAGTTGGAACTCTAAAGCAAAGACGGTTTGTCCTAGCTCTTTGAAACTTGACACAATAAAGTAGTTCCAAGTTCTATCTCTATGGTTTGTTTCCTATTGATGTAGCCCTAAGCAGAGACTGTCGCAAATCACTTTCATGGAAAGGGGTTGCCAAGCTTCCAAAAAACTACGAGTTTCCTGAAATCTCAGCAAACATTTTTTCACCCAATCTTTATGACACATTCAGGTAATGATCAGTACCCCAATCCCACTTGGCTCACCAAATTTCATTCTGCTAGGTTAAACCGTTCGTTGGCAGTAACAGTTTTAATTTTTAGGGTCACTCTGTTTTCTCCTATATGGATACATGTAGTTGGAACTCTAAATCAAACACGGTTTGTGCTAGCTCTTTGAAACTTGACACAATAAAGTAGTTCCAAGTTCTAACTCTATGGTTTGTTTCCTATTGATGTAGCCCTAAGCAGAGACTGGCGCAAATCACTTTCATGGAAAGGGGTTGCCAAGAATCCAAAAAACTACGAGTTTCCAGAAATCTCGGCACACATTTTTTCACGATATCTTGATGACACTTTCAGGTAATGATCAGTATCCCAATCCCACTTGGCTCACCAAATTTCGTTCTTCTAGGTTAAACCGTTCATTGGCAGTAACAGTTTTAATTTTTAAGTTTCACTCTGTTTTTTCCTATATGGATTCATGTAGTTTGAACTCTAAATCAAACACGGTTTGTGCTGGCTCTTTGAAACTTGACACAATAGAGTAGTTCCAAATTCTATCTCTATGGTTTGTTTCCTATTGATGTAGCCCTAAGCAGAGACTGGCACAAATCACTTACATGGAAAGGGGTTGCCAAGCTTCCAAAAAACTACGAGTTTCCTGAAATCTCAACACACATTTTTTCACCAATCTTTATGACACTTTCAGGTAATGATCAGTACCCCAATCCCACTTGGCTCACCAAATTTCGTTATTCTAGGTTAAACCGTTCGTTGGCAGTAACAGTTTTAATTTTCAGGTTTCACTCTATTTTCTCCTATATGGATACATGTAGTTGGAACTCTAAAGCAAAGACGGTTTGTCCTAGCTCTTTGAAACTTGACACAATAAAGTAGTTCCAAGTTCTATCTCTATGGTTTGTTTCCTATTGATGTAGCCCTAAGCAGAGACGGGCGCAAATCACTTTCATGGAAAGGGGTTGCCAAGCTTCCAAAAAACTACGAGTTTCCTGAAATCTCAGCACACATTTTTTCACCCAATCTTTATGACACATTCAGGTAATGATCAGTACCCCAATCCCACTTGGCTCACCAAATTTCGTTTTTCTAGGTTAAACCGTTCGTTGGCAGTAAGAGTTTTAATTTTTAGATTTCACTCTATTTTCTCCTATATGGATACGTGTAGTTGGAACTCTAAATCAAACACGGTTTGTGCTAGCTCTTTGAAACTTGACACAATAAAGTAGTTCCAAGTTCTAACTCTATGGTTTGTTTCCTATTGATGTAGCCCTAAGCAGAGACTGGCGCAAATCACTTTCATGGAAAGGGGTTGCCAACCTTCCAAAAAACTACGAGTTTCCTGAAATCTCAGCACACATTTTTTCACCCAATCTTGATGACACTTTCAGGTAATGATCACTACCCCAATCCCACTTGGCTCACCAGATTTCGTTCTTCTAGGTTAAACCGTTCGTTGGCAGTAACAGTTTTAATTTTTAGATTTCACTCTATTTTCTCCTATATGGATACGTGTAGTTGGAACTCTAAATCAAACACGGTTTGTGCTAGCTCTTTGAAACTTGACACAATAAAGTAGTTCAAAGTTCTAACTCTATGGTTTGTTTCCTATTGATGTAGCCCTAAGCAGAGACTGGCGCAAATCACTTTCATGGAAAGGGGTTGCCAACCTTCCAAAAAACTACGAGTTTCCTGAAATCTCAGCACACATTTTTTCACCCAATCTTGATGACACTTTCAGGTAATGATCACTACCCCAATCCCACTTGGCTAACCAGATTTCGTTCTTCTAGGTTAAACCGTTCGTTGGCAGTAACAGTTTTAATTTTTAGGTTTCACTCTGTTTTCTCCTATATGGATACATGTAGTTGGAACTCTAAATCTAACACGGTTTGTGCTAGCTCTTTGAAACTTGAAAAAATAAAGTAGTTCCAAGTTCTATCTCTATGGTTTGTTTCCTATTGATGTAGCCCTAAGCACAGATGGCGCAAATCACTTTCATGGAATGGGGTTGCCAACCTTCCAAAAAACTACGAGTTTCCTGAAATCTCAGCACACATTTTTTCACCCTATCTTGATGACACTTTCAGGTAATGATCAGTATCCCAATCCCACTTGGCTCACCAAATTTCGTTCTTCTAGGTTAAACCGTTCATTGGCAGTAACAGTTTTAATTTTTAAGTTTCACTCTGTTTTTTCCTATATGGATTCATGTAGTTTGAACTCTAAATCAAACACGGTTTGTGCTGGCTCTTTGAAACTTGACACAATAGAGTAGTTCCAAATTCTATCTCTATGGTTTGTTTCCTATTGATGTAGCCCTAAGCAGAGACTGGCACAAATCACTTACATGGAAAGGGGTTGCCAAGCTTCCAAAAAACTACGAGTTTCCTGAAATCTCAACACTCATTTTTTCACCCAATCTTTATGACACTTTCAGGTAATGATCAGTACCCCAATCCCACTTGGCTCACCAAATTTCGTTATTCTAGGTTAAACCGTTCGTTGGCAGTAACAGTTTTAATTTTCAGGTTTCACTCTATTTTCTCCTATATGGATACATGTAGTTGGAAATCTAAAGCAAAGACGGTTTGTCCTAGCTCTTTGAAACTTGACACAATAAAGTAGTTCCAAGTTCTATCTCTATGGTTTGTTTCCTATTGATGTAGCCCTAAGCAGAGACGGGCGCAAATCACTTTCATGGAAAGGGGTTGCCAAGCTTCCAAAAAACTACGAGTTTTCTGAAATCTCAGCAAACATTTTTTCACCCAATCTTTATGACACATTCAGGTAATGATCAGTACCCCAATCCCAATTGGCTCACCAAATTTCATTCTGCTAGGTTAAACCGTTCGTTGGCAGTAACAGTTTTAATTTTTAGGGTCACTCTGTTTTCTCCTATATGGATACATGTAGTTGGAACTCTAAATCAAACACGGTTTGTGCTAGCTCTTTGAAACTTGACACAATAAAGTAGTTCCAAGTTATAACTCTATGGTTTGTTTCCTATTGATGTAGCCCTAAGCAGAGACTGGCGCAAATCACTTTCATGGAAAGGGGTTGCCAAGAATCCAAAAAACTACGAGTTTCCAGAAATCTTGGCACACATTTTTTCACCCTATCTTGATGACACTTTCAGGTAATGATCAGTATCCCAATCCCACTTGGCTCACCAAATTTCGTTCTTCTAGGTTAAACCGTTCATTGGCAGTAACAGTTTTAATTTTTAAGTTTCACTCTGTTTTTTCCTATATGGATTCATGTAGTTTGAACTCTAAATCAAACACGGTTTGTGCTGGCTCTTTGAAACTTGACACAATAGAGTAGTTCCAAATTCTATCTCTATGGTTTGTTTCCTATTGATGTAGCCCTAAGCAGAGACTGGCACAAATCACTTACATGGAAAGGGGTTGCCAAGCTTCCAAAAAACTACGAGTTTCCTGAAATCTCAACACACATTTTTTCACCCAATCTTTATGACACTTTCAGGTAATGATCAGTACCCCAATCCCACTTGGCTCACCAAATTTCGTTATTCTAGGTTAAACCGTTCGTTGGCAGTAACAGTTTTAATTTTCAGGTTTCACTCTATTTTCTCCTATATGGATACATGTAGTTGGAACTCTAAAGCAAAGACGGTTTGTCCTAGCTCTTTGAAACTTGACACAATAAAGTAGTTCCAAGTTCTATCTCTATGGTTTGTTTCCTATTGATGTAGCCCTAAGCAGAGACGGGCGCAAATCACTTTCATGGAAAGGGGTTGCCAAGCTTCCAAAAAACTACGAGTTTCCTATAATCTCAGCAAACATTTTTTCACCCAATCTTTATGACACATTCAGGTAATGATCAGTACCCCAATCCCACTTGGCTCACCAAATTTCATTCTGCTAGCTTAAACCGTTCGTTGGCAGTAACAGTTTTAATTTTTAGGGTCACTCTGTTTTTTCCTATATGGATACATGTAGTTGGAACTCTAAATCAAACACGGTTTGTGCTAGATATTTGAAACTTGACACAATAAAGTAGTTCCAAGTTCTAACTCTATGGTTTGTTTCCTATTGATGTAGCCCTAAGCAGAGACTGGCGCAAATCACTTTCATGGAAAGGGGTTGCCAAGAATCCAAAAAACTACGAGTTTCCAGAAACCTCGGCACACATTTTTTCACCCTATCTTGATGACACTTTCAGGTAATGATCAGTATCCCAATCCCACTTGGCTCACCAAATTTCGTTCTTCTAGGTTAAACCGCTCATTGGCAGTAACAGTTTTAAATTTTAAGTTTTACTCTGTTTTTTCCTATATGGATTCATGTAGTTTGAACTCTAAATCAAACACGGTTTGTGCTGGCTCTTTGAAACTTGACACAATAGAGTAGTTCCAAATTCTATCTCTATGGTTTGTTTCCTATTGATGTAGCCCTAAGCAGAGACTGGCGCAAATCACTTACATGGAAAGGGGTTGCCAACCTTCCAAAAAACTACGAGTTTCCTGAAATCTCAACACACATTTTTTCACCCAATCTTGATGACACTTTCAGGTAATGATCAGTACCCCAATCCCACTTGGCTCACCAAATTTCGTTATTCTAGGTTAAACCGTTCGTTGGCAGTAACAGTTTTAATTTTCAGGTTTCACTCTGTTTTCTCCTATATGGATACATGTAGTTGGAACTCTAAAGCAAAGACGGTTTGTCCTAGCTCTTTGAAACTTGACACAATAAAGTAGTTCCAAGTTCTATCTCTATGGTTTGTTTCCTATTGATGTAGCCCTAAGCAGTGACGGGCGCACATCACTTTCATGGAAAGGGGTTGCCAAACTTCCAAAAAACTACGAGTTTCCTGAAATCTCAGCACACATTTTTTCATCCAATCTTTATGACACTTTCAGGTAATGATCAGTACCCCAATCCCACTTGGCTCACCAAATTTTGTTCTGCTAGGTTAAACCGTTCGTTGGCAGTAACAGTTTTAATTTTTAGGTTTCACTCTGTTTTCTCCTATATGGATACATGTAGTTGGAACTCTAAATCAAACACGGTTTGTGCTAGCTTTTTGAATCTTGACACAATAAAGTAGTTCCAAGTTCTATCTCTATGGTTTTTTTCCTATTGATGTAGCCCTAAGCAGAGATGGCGCAAATCACTTTCATGGAAAGGGGTTGCCAAGCTTCCAAAAAACTACGAGTTTCCTGAAATTTCAGCACACATTTTTTCACCCAATCTTTATGACACTTTCAGGTAATGATCAGTATCCCAATCCCACTTGGCTCACCAAATTTCGTTCTTCTAGGTTAAACCGTACATTGTCAGTAACAGTTTTAAATTTTAGGTTTCACTCTGTTTTCTCCGATATGGATACATGTAGTTGGAACTCTAAATCAAACACGGTTTGTGCTAGCTCTTTGAATCTTGACACAATAAAGTAGGTCCAAGTTCTATCTCTATGGTTTGTTTCCTATTGATGTAGCCCTAAGCAGAGATGGCGCAAATCACTTTCATGGAAAGGGGTTGCCAAATTTCCAAAAAACTACGAGTTTCCTGAAATCTCAGCACACATTTTTTCACCCATTCTTGATGACACTTTCAGGTAATGATCAGTACCCCAATCCCACTTGGCTCACCAAATTTCGTTCTTCTAGTTTAAACCGTTCGTTGGCAGTAAGAGTTTTAATTTTTAGATTTCACTCTGTTTTCTCCTATATGGATACATGTAGTTGGAACTCTAAATCAAAGACGGTTTGTGCTAGCTCTTTGAATCTTGACACAATAAAGTAGTTCCAAGTTCTATCTCTATGTTTTTTTCCTATTGATGTAGCCCTAAGCAGAGACTGGCGCAAATCACTTTCATGGAAAGGGGTTGCCAAGCTTCCAAAAAACCACGAGTTTCCTGAAATCTCAGCACACATTTTTTCACCCAATCTTGATGACACTTTCAGGTAATGATCACTACCCCAATCCCACTTGGCTCACCAAATATCGTTCTTCTAGGTTAAACCGTTCGTTGGCAGTAACAGTTTTAATATTTAGATTTCACTCTATTTTCTCCTATATGGATACATGTAGTTGGAACTCTAAATCAAACACGGTTTGTGCTAGCTCTTTGAAACTTGACACAATAAAGTAGTTCCAAGTTCTAACTCTATGGTTTGTTTCCTATTGATGTAGCCCTAAGCAGAGACTGGCGCAAATCACTTTCATGGAAAGGGGTTGCCAAGCTTCCAAAAAACTATGAGTTTCCTGAAATCTCAGCACACATTTTTTCAACCAATCTTGATGACATTTTCCGGTATTGATCAGTACCCCAATTTCACTTGGCTCACCAAATTTCGTTCTTCTAGGTTAAACCGTTCGTTGGCAGTAACAGTTTTAATTTTTAGGTTTCACTCACTTTCTCCTATATGGATACATGTAGTTGGAACTCTAATTCAAAGAAGGTTTGTGCTAGCTCTTTGAAACTTAACACAATAAAGTAGTTCCATGTTCTATCTCTTGGTTTGTTTCCTATTGATGTAGCACTAAGAAGAGACTGGCGCAAATCACTTTCATGGAAAGAGGTTGCTAAGCTTCCAAAAAACGACGAGTTTCCTGAAATCTCAGCAGACATTTTTTCACCCAATCTTGATGACACTTTCATGTATTGATCAGTATCCCAATCCCACTTGGCTCACCGAATTTCCTTCTTCTATGTTAAACCGTTCATTGGCAGTAACAGTTTTAATTTTTAGATTTCACTCTGTTTTCTCCTATATGGATACTTGTAGTTGGAACTCTAAATCAAACACGGTTTGTGCTAGCTCTTTGAAACTTCACACAATAAAGTAGTTTCAAGTTCTATCTCTATGGTTTTTTTCCTGTTGATGTAGCCCTAATCAGAGACCAGCGCAAATCTCTTTCATATTACGGTAATGCCAAGCTTCCAAAAAACTACGAGTTTCCTGAAATCTCAGCACACATTTTTTCACCCAATATTGATGACACTTTCACGTAATGATCAGTACCCCAATCCCACTTGGCTAACCAGATTTCGTTCTTCTAGGTTAAACCGTTCGTTGGCAGTAACAGTTTTAATTTTTAGGTTTCACTCTGTTTTCTCCTATATGGATGCATGTATTTGGAACTCTAAATCAAAGATGGTTTCTGCTAGCTCTTTGAAACTTGACACAATAAAGTAGTTCCAAGGTCTATCTCTATGGTTTGTTTCCTATTGATGTAGCCCTAAGCAGAGACCGGCGCATGTCACTTTTATGGAAAGGTGTTGCCAAGCTCCCAAAAATCTACGAGTTTCCTGAAATCTCAGCACACATTTTTTCACCCAATCTTGATGACACTTTCAGGTAATGATCAGTACCCCAATCCCACTTGGCTCACCAAATTTACTTCTTCTAGGTTAAACCGTTCATTGGCTGTAACAGTTTTAATTTTTAGGTTTCACTCTGTTTTCTCCTATTTGGATACATGTAGTTGGAACTCTAAATTAAACACGGTTTGTGCTAGCTCTTTGAAACTTGACACAATAAAGTAGTTCCAAGTTCTATCTCTATGGTTTGTTTCCTATTGATGTAGCCATAAGCAGAGACTGGCGCAAATCACTTTCATGGAAAGGGGTTGCCAACCTTCCAAAAAACTACGAGTTTCCTGAAATCTCAGCACACATTTTTTCACCCAATCTTGATGACACTTTCAGGTAATGATCAGTACCCCAATCCCACTTGGCTCACCAAATTTCGTTCTTCTAGGTTAAACCGTTCGTTGGCAGTAAGAGTTTTAATTTTTAGGATTCACTCTCTTTTCTACTATATGGATACATGTAGTTGGAACTCTAAATCAAAGACGGTTTGTGCTAGCTCTTTGAATCTTGACACAATAAAGTAGTTCCAAGTTCTATCTCTATGGTTTGTTTCCTATTGATGTAGCCCTAAGCAGAGACAGGCGCAAATCACTTTCATGGAAAGGGGTTGCCAGGAATCCAAAAAACTACGAGTTTCCAGAAATCTCGGCACACATTTTTTCACCCTATCTAGATGACACTTTCAGGTAATGATCAGTGTCCCAATCCCACTTGGCTCACCAAATTTCGTTCTTCTAGGTTAAACCGTTGATTGGCAGTAACAGTTTTAAATTTTAGGTTTCACTATGTTTTTTCCTATATGGATTCATGTTGTTTGAACTCTAAATCAAACACGGTTTGTGCTGGCTCTTTGAAACTTGACACAATAGAGTAGTTCCAAATTCTATCTCTATGGTTTGTTTCCTATTGATGTAGCCCTAAGGAGAGACTGGCGCAAATCACTTACATGGAAAGGGGTTGCCAAGCTTCCAAAAAACTACGAGTTTCCTGAAATCTCAACACACATTTTTTCACCCAATCTTGATGACACTTTCAGTTAATTATCAGTACCCCAATCCCACTTGGCTCACCAAATTTCGTTCTTCTAGGTTAAACCGTTCGTTGGCAGTAACAGTTTTAATTTTCAGGTTTCACTCTGTTTTCTCCTATATGGATACATGTAGTTGGAACTCTAAATCAAAGACGGTTTGTGCTAGCTCTTTGAATCTTGACACAATAAAGTACTTCCAAGTTCTATCTCTATGGTTTGTTTCCTATTGATGTAGCCCTAAGCAGAGACGGGCGCAAATCACTTTCATGGAAAGGGGTTGCCAACCTTCCAAAAAACTACGAGTTTCCTGAAATC
The DNA here is from genome assembly GCF_964194105.1 of Spermophilus citellus. Taxonomy (NCBI): domain Eukaryota; kingdom Metazoa; phylum Chordata; class Mammalia; order Rodentia; family Sciuridae; genus Spermophilus; species Spermophilus citellus. Next base: position 55,354,053 of record NC_138187.1, read on the forward strand.
TCAGCACACATTTTTTCAACCAATCTTGATGACACTTTCAGGTAATGATCAGTACCCCAATCCCACTTGGCTCACCAAATTTCGTTCTGCTAGGTTAAACCGTTCGTTGGCAGTAGCAGTTTTAATTTTTAGGTTTCACTCTGTTTTCTCCGATATGGATACATGTAGTTGGAACTCTAAATCAAACACTGTTTGTGCTAGCTCTTTGAATCTTGACACAATAAAGTAGGTCCAAGTTCTAAATCTATGGTTTGTTTCCTATTGATGTAGCCCTAAGCAGAGATGGGGCAAATCACTTTCATTGAAAGGGGTTGCCAACTTTCCAAAAAACTACGAGTTTCCTGAAATCTCAGCACACATTTTTTCACCCAATCTTGATGACACTTTCAGGTAATGATCAGTACCCCAATCCAACTTGGCTCACCAAATTTCGTTCTTCTAGGTTAAACCGTTCGTTGGCAGTAAGAGTTTTAATTTTTAGGATTCACTCTGTTTTCTCCTATATGAATACATGTAGTTGGAACTCTAAATCAAAGACGGTTTGTGCTAGCTCTTTGAATCCTGACACAATAAAGTAGTTCCAAGTTCTGTCTCTATGGTTTGTTTCCTATTGATGTAGCCCTAAGCAGAGACTGGCGCAAATCACTTTCATGGAAAGGGGTTTCCAAGAATCCAAAAAACTACGAGTTTCCAGAAATCTAGGCACACATTTTTTCACCCTATCTTGATGACACTTTCAGGTAATGATCAGTATCACAATCCGACTTGGCTCACCACATTTCGTTCTTCTAGGTTAAACCATTCGTTGGCAGTAACAGTTTTAATTTTCAGGTTTCACTCTGTTTTCTCCTATATGGATACATGTAGTTGGAACTCTAAATCAAAGACGGTTTGACCTAGCTCTTTGAAACTTGACACAATAAAGTAGTTCCAAGTTCTATCTCTATGGTTTGTTTCCTATTGATGTAGCCCTAAGCAGAGACGGGCGCAAATCACTTTCATGGAAAGGGGTTGCCAAGCTTCCAAAAAACTACGAGTTTCCTGAAATCTCAGCACACATTTTTTCACCCAATCTTGATGACACTTTCAGGTAATGATCAGTACCCCAATCCCACTTGGCTCACCAAATTTCGTTCTTCTAGGTTAAACCGTTCGTTGGCAGTAACAGTTTTAATTTTTAGGTTTCACTCTGTTTTCTCCGATATGGATACATGTAGTTGGAACTCTAAATCAAACACGGTTTGTGCTAGCTCTTTGAATTTTGACACAATATAGTAGGTCCAAGTTCTATCTCTATGGTTTGTTTCCTATTGATGTAGCCCTAAGCAGAGATGGCGCAAATCACTTTCATGGAAAGGGGTTGCCAACCTTCCAAAAAACTACGAGTTTCCTGAAATCTCAGCACACATTTTTTCACACAATCTTGATGACACTTTCAGTTAATGATCAGTACCCCAATCTCACTTGGCTCACCAAATTTCGTTCTTCTAGGTTAAACCGTTCGTTGGCAGTAACAGTTTTAATTTTCAGGTTTCACTCTGTTTTCTCCTATATGGATACATGTATTTGGAACTCTAAATCAATGACGGTTTGTGCTAGCTCTTTGAATCTTGACACAATAAAGTAGTTCCAAGTTCTATCTCTATGGTTTGTTTCCTATTGATGTAGCCCTAAGCAGAGACTGGCGCAGATCACTTTCATGGAAAGGGGTTGCCAAGCTTCCAAAAACCACGAGTTTCCTGGAATCTCAGCACACATTTTTTCACCCAATCTTGATGACACTTTCAGGTAATGATCACTACCCCAATCCCACTTGGCTAACCAAATTTCGTTCTTCTAGGTTAAACCGTTCGTTGGCAGTAACAGTTTTAATTTTTAGATTTCACTCTATTTTCTCCTATATGGATACATGTAGTTGGAACTCTAAATCAAACACGGTTTGTGCTAGCTCTTTGAAACTTGAGACAATAAAGTAGTTCCAAGTTCTAACTCTATGGTTTGTTTCCTATTGATGTAGCCCTAAGCAGAGACTGGCGCAAATCACTTTCATGGAAAGGGGTTGCCAAGAATCCAAAAAACTACGAGTTTCCAGAAATCTCGGCACACATTTTTTCACCCTATCTTGATGACACTTTCAGGTAATGATCAGTATCCCAATCCCACTTGGCTCACCAAATTTCGTTCTTCTAGGTTAAACCGTTCATTGGCAGTAACAGTTTTAAATTTTAAGTTTCACTCTGTTTTTTCGTATATGGATTCATGTAGTTTGAACTCTAAATCAAACACGGTTTGTGCTGGCTCTTTGAAACTTGACACAATAGAGTAGTTCCAAATTCTATCTCTATGGTTTGTTTCCTATTGATGTAGCCCTAAGCAGAGACTGGCGCAAATCACTTACATGGAAAGGGGTTGCCAAGCTTCCAAAAAACTACGAGTTTCCTGAAATCTCAACACACATTTTTTCACCCAATCTTGATGACACTTTCAGTTAATGATCAGTACCCCAATCCCACTTGGCTCACCAAATTTCGTTCTTCTAGGTTAAACCGTTCGTTGGCAGTAACAGTTTTAATTTTCAGGTTTCACTCTGTTTTCTCCTATATGGATACATGTAGTTGGAACTCTAAATCAAAGACGGTTTGTCCTAGCTCTTTGAAACTTGACACAATAAAGTAGTTCCAAGTTCTATCTCTATGGTTTGTTTCCTATTGATGTAGCCCTAAGCAGAGACGGGCGCAAATCACTTTCATGGAAAGGGGTTGCCAAGCTTCCAAAAAACTACGAGTTTCTTGAAATCTCAGCACAAATTTTTTCACCAATCTTGATGACACTTTCAGGTAATGATCAGTATCCCAATCCCACTTGGCTCACCAAATTTCGTTCTTCTAGGTTAAACCGTACATTGGCAGTAACAGTTTAAAATTTTAGGTTTCACTCTGTTTTCTCCTATATGGATTCATGTAGTTTGAACTCTAAATCAAACACGGTTTGTGCTGGCTCTTTGAAACTTGACACAATAGAGTAGTTCCAAATTCTATCTCTATGGTTTGTTTCCTATTGATGTAGCCCTAAGCAGAGGCTGGCGCAAATCACTTACATGGAAAGGGGTTGCCAAGCTTCCAAAAAACCACGAGTTTCCTGAAATCTCAACACACATTTTTTCACCCAATCTTGATGACACTTTCAGTTAATGATCACTACCCCAATCCCACTTGGCTCACCAAATTTCGTTCTTCTAGGTTAAACCGTTCGTTGGCAGTAACAGTTTTAATTTTCAGGTTTCACTCTGTTTTCTCCTATATGGATACATGTAGTTGGAACTCTAAATCAAAGACGGTTTGTCCTAGCTCTTTGAAACTTGACAGAATAAAGTAGTTCCAAGTTCTATCTCTATGGTTTGTTTCCTATTGATGTAGCCCTAAGCAGAGACGGGCGCAAATCACTTTCATGGAAAGGGGTTGCCAAGCTTCCAAAAAACTACGAGTTTCCTGAAATCTCAGCACACATTTTTTCACCCAATCTTGATGACACTTTCAGGTAATGATCAGTACCCCAATCCCACTTGGCTCACCAAATTTCGTTCTTCTAGGTTAAACCGTTCGTTGGCAGTAACAGTTTTAATTTTTAGGTTTCACTCTGTTTTCTCCGATATGGATACATGTAGTTGGAACTCTAAATCAAAGACGGTTTGTGCTAGCTCTTTGAATCTTGACACAATAAAGTAGGTCCAAGTTCTATCTCTATGGTTTGTTTCCTATTGATGTAGCCCTAAGCAGAGATGGCGCAAATCACTTTCATGGAAAGGGGTTGCCAACCTTCCAAAAAACTACGAGTTTCCTGAAATCTGAGCACACATTTTTTCACCCAATATTGATGACACTTTCAGTTAATGATCAGTACCCCAATCTCACTTGGCTCATCAAATTTCGTTCTTCTAGGTTAAACCGTTCGTTGGCAGTAACAGTTTTAATTTTCAGGTTTCACTCTGTTTTCTCCTATATGGATACATGTAGTTGGAACTCTAAATCAAAGACGGTTTGTCCTAGCTCTTTGAAACTTGACACAATAAAGTAGTTCCGAGTTCTATCTCTATGGTTTGTTTCCTATTGATGTAGCCCTAAGCAGAGACGGGCGCAAATCACTTTCATGGAAAGGGGTTGCCAAGCTTCCAAAAAACTACGAGTTTCCTGAAATCTCAGCACACATTTTTTCACCCAATCTTGATGACACTTTCAGGTAATGATCAGTACCCCAATCCCACTTGGCTCACCAAATTTCGTTCTGCTAGGTTAAACCGTTCGTTGGCAGTAACAGTTTTAATTTTTAGATTTCACTCTGTTTTCTCCGATATGGACACATGTAGTTGGAACTCTAAATCAAAGACGGTTTGTGCTAGCTCTTTGAATCTTGACACAATAAAGTAGTTCCAAGTTCTATCTCTATGGTTTGTTTCCTATTGATGTAGCCCTAAGCAGAGACTGGCGCAAATCACTTACATGGAAAGGGGTTGCCAAGCTTCCAAAAAACTACGAGTTTCCTGAAATCTCAGCACACATTTTTTCACCCAATCTTGATGACACTTTCAGTTAATGATCACTACCCCAATCCCACTTGGCTCACCAAATTTCGTTCTTCTAGGTTAAACGGTTCGTTGGCAGTAACAGTTTTAATTTTTAGGTTTCACTCTGTTTTCTCCGATATGGATACATGTAGTTGGAACTCTAAATCAAACACTGTTTGTGCTAGCTCTTTGAAACTTGACAAAATAAAGTAGGTCCATGTTCTATCTCTATGGTTTGTTTCCTATTGATGTAGCCCTAAGCAGAGATGGCGCAAATCACTTTCATGGAAAGGGGTTGCCAACCTTCCAAAAAACTACGAGTTTCCTGAAATCACAGCACACATTTTTTCACCCAATCTTTATGACACTTTCAGGTAATGATCAGTACCCCAATCCCACTTGGCTCACCAAATTTCGTTCTTGTAGGTTAAACCGTTCGTTGGCAGTAAGGGTTTTAATTTTTAGGTTTCACTCTGTTTTCTCCTATATGGATACATGTAGTTGGAACTCTAAATCAAAGACGGTTTGTGCTAGCTCTTTGAATCTTGACACAATAAAGTAGTTCCAAGTTCTATCTCTATGGTTTGTTTCCTATTGACGTAGCCCTAAGCAGAGACGGGCGCAAATCACTTTCATGGAAAGGGGTTGCCAAGCTTCCAAAAAACTACGAGTTTCTTGAAATCTCAGCACAAATTTTTTCACCAATCTTGATGACACTTTCAGGTAATGATCAGTACCCCAATCCCACTTGGCTCACCAAATTTCTTTCTGCTAGGTTAAACCGTTCGTTGGCAGTAATAGTTTTAATTTTTAGGTTTCACTCTGTTTTCTCCGATATGGATACATGTAGTTGGAACTCTAAATCAAACACGGTTTGTGCTAGCTCTTTGAATCTTGACACAATAAAGTAGGTCCAAGTTCTATCTCTATGGTTTGTTTCCTATTGATGTAGCCCTAAGCAGAGATGGCGCAAATCACTTTCATGGAAAGGGGTTGCCAACCTTCCAAAAAACTACGAGTTTTTTGAAATCTCAGCACACATTTTTTCACCCAATCTTTATGACACTTTCAGGTAATGATCAGTATCCCAATCCCACTTGGCTCACCAAATTTCGTTCTTCTAGGTTAAACCGTACATTGGCAGTAACAGTTTAAAATTTTAGGTTTCACTCTGTTTTCTCCTATATGGATTCATGTAGTTTGAACTCTAAATCAAACACGGTTTGTGCTGGCTCTTTGAAACTTGACACAATAGAGTAGTTCCAAATTCTATCTCTATGGTTTGTTTCCTATTGATGTAGCCCTAAGCAGAGACTGGCGCAAATCACTTACATGGAAAGGGGTTGCGAAGCTTCCAAAAAACCACGAGTTTCCTGAAATCTCAACACACATTTTTTCACCCAATCTTGATGACACTTTCAGTTAATGATCAGTACCCCAATCCCACTTGGCTCACCAAATTTCGTTCTTCTAGGTTAAACCGTTCGTTGGCAGTAACAGTTTTAATTTTCAGGTATCACGCTGTTTTCTCCTATATGGATACATGTAGTTTGAACTCTAAATCAAAGACGGTTTGTCCTAGCTCTTTGAAACTTGACACAATAAAGTAGTTCCAAGTTCTATCTCTATGGTTTGTTTCCTATTGATGTAGCCCTAAGCAGAGACGGGCGCAAATCACTTTCATGGAAAGGGGTTGCCAAGCTTCCAAAAAACTACGAGTTTCCTGAAATCTCAGCACACATTTTTTCACCCAATCTTGATGACACTTTCAGTTAATGATCAGTACCCCAATCCCACTTGGCTCACCAAATTTCGTTCTTCTAGGTTAAACCGTTCGTTGGCAGTAACAGTTTTAATTTTCAGGTTTCACTCTGTTTTCTCCTATATGAATACATGTAGTTGGAACTCTAAATCAAAGACGGTTTGTGCTAGCTCTTTGAATCTTGACACAATAAAGTAGTTCCAAGTTCTATCTCTATGGTTTGTTTCCTATTGATGTAGCCCTAAGCAGAGATGGGCGCAAATCACTTTCATGGAAAGGGGTTGCCAAGCTTCCAAAAAACTACGAGTTTCCTGAAATCTCAGCACACATTTTTTCACCCAATCTTGATGACACTTTCAGGTAATGATCAGTACCCCAATCCCACTTGGCTAACAAAATTTCGTTCTTCTAGGTTAAAACGTTCGTTGGCAGTAACAGTTTTAATTTTTAGATTTCACTCTATTTTCTCCTATATGGATACATGTAGTTGGAACTCTAAATCAAACACGGTTTGTTCTAGCTCCTTGAAACTTTACACAAGAAAGTAGTTCCAAGTTATAACTCTACGGTTTGTTTCCTATTGATGTAGCCCTAAGCAGAGACTGGCGCAAATCACTTTCATGGAAAGGGGTTGCCAACCTTCCAAAAAACTACGAGTTTCCTGAAATCTCAGCACACATTTTTTCACCCAATCTTGATGACACTTTCAGGTAATGATCAGTACCCCAATCCCACTTGGCTCACCAAATTTCGTTCTTCTAGATTAAACCGTTCGCTGGCAGTAAGAGTTTTAATTTTTAGGATTCACTCTCTTTTCTCCTATATGGATACATGTAGTTGGAACTCTAAATCAAAGACGGTTTGTGCTAGCTCTTTGAATCTTGACACAATAAAGTAGTTCCAAGTTCTATCTCTATGGTTTGTTTCCTATTGATGTAGCCCTAAGCAGAGATGGGCGCAAATCACTTTCATGGAAAGGGGTTGCCAAGCTTCCAAAAAACCACGAGTTTCCTGAAATCTCAACACACATTTTTTCACCCAATCTTGATGACACTTTCAGTTAATGATCAGTACCCCAATCCCACTTGGCTCACCAAATTTCGTTCTTCTAGGTTAAACCGTTCGTTGGCAGTAACAGTTTTAATTTTAAGGTTTCACTCTGCTTTCTCCTATATGGATACATGTAGTTGGAACTCTAAATCAAAGACGCTTTGTGCTAGCTCTTTGAAACTTGACACAATAAAGTAGTTCCAAGTTCTATCTCTACGGTTTGTTTCCTATTGATGTAGCCCTAAGCAGAGACGGGCGCAATTCACTTTCATGGAGAGGGGTTGCCAAGCTTCCAAAAAACTACGAGTTTCCTGAAATCTCAGCACACATTTTTTCACCCAATCTTTATGACACTTTCAGGTAATGATCAGTACCCCAATCCCACTTGGCTCACCAAATTTCGTTCTGCTAGGTTAAACCGTTCGTTGGCAGTAACAGTTTTAATTTTTAAGTTTCACTCTGTTTTTTCCTATATGGATTCATGTAGTTTGAACTCTAAATCAAACACGGTTTGTGCTGGCTCTTTGAAACTTGACGCAATAGAGTAGTTCCAAATTCTATCACTATGGTTTGTTTCCTATTGATGTAGCCCTAAGGAAAGACTGGCGCAAATCACTTACATGGAAAGGGGTTGCCAAGCTTCCAAAAAACTACGAGTTTCCTATAATCTCAACACACATTTTTTTCACCCAATCTTGATGACACTTTCAGTTAGTGATCAGTACCCCAATCCCACTTGGCTCACCAAATTTCGTTCTTCTAGGTTAAACCGTTCGTTGGCAGTAACAGTTTTAATTTTTAGGTTTTACTCTGTTTTCTCCGATATGGATACATGTAGTTGGAACTCTAAATCAAACACTGTTTGTGCTAGCTCTTTGAAACTTGACAAAATAAAGTAGGTCCATGTTCTATCTCTATGGTTTGTTTCCTATTGATGTAGCCCTAAGCAGAGATGGCGCAAATCACTTTCATGGAAAGGGGTTGCCAACCTTCCAAAAAACTACGAGTTTCCTGAAATCACAGCACACATTTTTTCACCCAATCTTTATGACACTTTCAGGTAATGATCAGTACCCCAATCCCACTTGGCTCACCAAATTTCGTTCTTGTAGGTTAAACCGTTCGCTGGCATTAAGGGTTTTAATTTTTAGGTTTCACTCTGTTTTCTCCTATATGGATACATGTAGTTGGAACTCTAAATCAAAGACGGTTTGTGCTAGATCTTTGAATCTTGACACAATAAAGTAGTTCCAAGTTCTATCTCTATGGTTTGTTTCCTATTGATGTAGCCCTAAGCAGAGATGGGCGCAAATCACTTTCATGGAAAGGGGTTGCCAAGCTTCCAAAAAACTACGAGTTTCCTGAAATCTCAGCACACATTTTTTCACCCAATCTTGATGACACTTTCAGGTAATGATCAGTACCCCAATCCCACTTGGCTAACAAAATTTCGTTCTTCTAGGTTAAAACGTTCGTTGGCAGTAACAGTTTTAATTTTTAGATTTCACTCTATTTTCTCCTATATGGATACATGTAGTTGGAACTCTAAATCAAACACGGTTTGTGCTAGCTCTTTGAAACTTTACACAATAAAGTAGTTCCAAGTTATAACTCTACGGTTTGTTTCCTATTGATGTAGCCCTAAGCAGAGACTGGCGCAAATCACTTTCATGGAAAGGGGTTGCCAACCTTCCAAAAAACTACGAGTTTCCTGAAATCTCAGCACACATTTTTTCACCCAATCTTGATGACACTTTCAGGTAATGATCAGTACCCCAATCCCACTTGGCTCACCAAATTTCGTTCTTCTAGATTAAACAGTTCGCTGGCAGTAAGAGTTTTAATTTTTAGGATTCACTCTCTTTTCTCCTATATGGATACATGTAGTTGGAACTCTAAATCAAAGACGGTTTGTGCTAGCTCTTTGAATCTTGACACAATAAAGTAGTTCCAAGTTCTATCTCTATGGTTTGTTTCCTATTGATGTAGCCCTAAGCAGAGACTGGCACAAATCACTTTCATGGAAAGGGGTTGCCAAGAATCCAAAAAACTACGAGTTTCCAGATATATCGGCACACATTTTTTCACCCAATCTTGATGACACTTTCAGTTAATGATCAGTACCCCAATCCCACTTGGCTCACCAAATTTCGTTCTTCTAGGTTAAACCGTTCGTTGGCAGTAACAGTTTTAATTTTCAGGTATCACGCTGTTTTCTCCTATATGGATACATGTAGTTTGAACTCTAAATCAAAGACGGTTTGTCCTAGCTCTTTGAAACTTGACACAATAAAGTAGTTCCAAGTTCTATCTCTATGGTTTGTTTCCTATTGATGTAGCCCTAAGCAGAGACGGGCGCAAATCACTTTCATGGAAAGGGGTTGCCAAGCTTCCAAAATCTACGAGTTTCCTGAAATCTCAGCACACATTTTTTCACCCAATCTTGATGACACTTTCAGTTAATGATCAGTACCCCAATCCCACTTGGCTCACCAAATTTCGTTCTTCTAGGTTAAACCGTTCGTTGGCAGTAACAGTTTTAATTTTCAGGTTTCACTCTGTTTTCTCCTATATGGATACATGTAGTTGGAACTCTAAATCAAAGACGGTTTGTGCTAGCTCTTTGAATCTTGACACAATAAAGTAGTTCCAAGTTCTATCTCTATGGTTTGTTTCCTATTGATGTAGCCCTAAGCAGAGATGGGCGCAAATCACTTTCATGGAAAGGGTTTCCAAGCTTCCAAAAAACTACGAGTTTCCTGAAATCTCAGCACACATTTTTTCACCCAATCTTGATGACACTTTCAGGTAATGATCAGTACCCCAATCCCACTTGGCTAACCAAATTTCGTTCTGCTAGGTTAAACCGTTCGTTGGCAGTAACAGTTTTAATTTTTAAGTTTCACTCTGTTTTTTCCTATATGGATTCATGTAGTTTGAACTCTAAATCAAACACGGTTTGTGCTGGCTCTTTGAAACTTGACGCAATAGAGTAGTTCCAAATTCTATCTCTATGGTTTGTTTCCTATTGATGTAGCCCTAAGGAAAGACTGGCGCAAATCACTTACATGGAAAGGGGTTGCCAAGCTTCCAAAAAACTACGAGTTTCCTATAATCTCAACACACATTTTTTCACCCAATCTTGATGACACTTTCAGTTAATGATCAGTACCCCAATCCCACTTGGCTCACCAAATTTCGTTCTTCTAGGTTCAACCGTTCGTTGGCAGTAACAGTTTTAATTTTCAGGTTTCACTCTGTTTTCTCCTATTTGGATACATGTAGTTGGAACTCTAAATCAAAGACGGTTTGTGCTAGCTCTTTGAATCTTGACACAATAAAGTAGTTCCAAGTTCTATCTCTATGCTTTGTTTCCTATTGATGTAGCCCTAAGCAGAGACGGGCGCAAATCACTTTCATGGAAAGGGGTTGCCAAGCTTCCAAATAACTACGAGTTTCCTGAAATCTCAGCACACATTTTTTCACCCAATCTTGATGACACTTTCAGTTAATGATCAGTACCCCAATCCCACTTGGCTCACCAAATTTCGTTCTTCTAGGTTAAACCGTTCGTTGGCAGTAACAGTTTTAATATTTAGGTTTTACTCTGTTTTCTCCTATACGGATACGTGTAGTTGGAACTCTAAATCAAAGACGGTTTGTGCTAGCTCTTTGAATCTTGACACAATAAAGTAGTTCCAAGTTCTATCTCTATGGTTTGTTTCCTATTGATGTAGCCCTAAGCAGAGACGGGCGCAAATCACTTTCATGGAAAGGGGTTGCCAAGCTTCCAAAAAACTACGAGTTTCCTGAAATCTCAGCACACATTTTTTCACCCAATCTTTATGACACTTTCAGGTAATGATCAGTACCCCAATCCCACTTGGCTCACCAAATTTCGTTCTGCTAGGTTAAACCGTTCGTTGGCAGTAACAGTTTTAATTTTTAGGTTTCACTCTGTTTTCTCCTATATGGATACATGTAGTTGGAACTCTAAATCAAACACGGTTTGTGCTAGCTCTTTGAATCTTGACACTATAAAGTAGGTCCAACTTCTATCTGTATGGTTTGTATCCTATTGATGTAGCCCTAAGCAGAGAATTCGCAAATCGCTTTCATGGGAAGGGGTTGCCAACCTTCCAAAAAACTACGAGTTTCCTGAAATCTCAGCACACATTTTTTCACCCAATCTTTATGACACTTTCAGGTAATGATCAGTATCCCAATCCCACTTGGCTCACCAAATTTCGTTCTTCTAGGTTAAACCGTTCGTTGGCAGTAACAGTTTTAATTTTTAGGTTTCACTGTGTTTTCTCCGATATGGATACATGTAGTTGGAACTCTAAATCAAACACGGTTTGTGCTAGCTCTTTGAATCTTGACACAATAAAGTTGGTCCAAGTTTTATCTCTATGGTTTGTTTCCTATTGATGTAGCCCTAAGCAGAGATGGCGCAAATCACTTTCATGGAAAGGGGTTGCCAAGCTTCCAAAAAACTACGAGTTTCCTGAAATCTCAGCACACATTTTTTCACCCAATCTTGATGACACTTTCAGGTAATGATCAGTACCCCAATCCAACTTGGCTCACCAAATTTCGTTCTTCTAGGTTAAAACGTTCGTTGGCAGTAAGAGTTTTAATATTTAGGATTCACTCTGTTTTCTCCTATATGGATACATGTAGTTGGAACTCTAAGTCAAAGACGGTTTGTGCTAGCTCTTTGAATCCTGACACAATAAAGTAGTTCCAAGTTCTATCTCTATGGTTTGTTTCCTATTGATGTAGCCCTAAGCAGAGACTGGTGCAAATCACTTTCATGGAAAGGGGTTGCCCAGATTCCAAAAAACCACGAGTTTCCTGAAATCTCAGCACACATTTTTTCACCCAATCTTGATGACACTTTCAGGTAATGATCACTACCCCAATCCCACTTGGCTAACCAAATTTCGTTCTTCTAGGTTAAAACGTTCCTTGGCAGTAACAGTTTTAATTTTTAGATTTCACTCTATTTTCTCCTATATGGATACATGTAGTTGGAACTCTAAATCAAACACGGTTTGTGCTAGCTCTTTGAAACTTGACACAATAAAGTAGTTCCAAGTTATAACTCTATGGTTTGTTTCCTATTGATGTAGCCCTAAGCAGAGACTGGCGCAAATCACTTTCATGGAAAGGGGTTGCCAACCTTCCAAAAAACTACGAGTTTCCTGAAATCTCAGCACACATTTTTTCACCCAATCTTTATGACACTTTCAGGTAATGATCAGTACCCCAATCCCACTTGGCTAACCAAATTTCGTTCTTCTAGGTTAAACCGTTCGTTGGCAGTAACAGTTTTAATTTTTAGATTTCACTCTATTTTCTCCTATATGGATACATGTAGTTGGAACTCTAAATCAAACACGGCTTGTGCTAGCTCTTTGAAACTTGACACAATAAAGTAGTTCCAAGTTCTAACTCTATGGTTTGTTTCCTATTGATGTAGCCCTAAGCAGAGACTGGCGCAAATCACTTTCATGGAAAGGGGTTTCCAAGAATCCAAAAAACTACGAGTTTCCAGAAATCTAGGCACACATTTTTTCACCCTATCTTGATGACACTTTCAGGTAATGATCAGTATCACAATCCCACTTGGCTCACCACATTTCGTTCTTCTAGGTTAAACCGTTCGTTGGCAGTAACAGTTTTAATTTTCAGGTTTCACTCTGTTTTCTCCTATATGGATACATGTAGTTGGAACTCTAAATCAAAGACGGTTTGACCTAGCTCTTTGAAACTTGACACAATAAAGTAGTTCCAAGTTCTATCTCTATGGTTTGTTTCCTATTGATGTAGCCCTAAGCAGAGATGGGCGCAAATCACTTTCATGGAAAGGGGTTGCCAAGCTTCCAAAAAACTACGAGTTTCCTGAAATCTCAGCACACATTTTTTCACCCAATCTTGATGACACTTTCAGGTAATGATTAGTACCCCAATCCCACTTGGCTCACCAAATTTCGTTCTTCTAGGTTAAACCGTTCGTTGGCAGTAACAGTTTTAATTTTTAGGTTTCACTGTGTTTTCTCCGATATGGATACATGTAGTTGGAACTCTAAATCAAACACGGTTTGTGCTAGCTCTTTGAATCTTGACACAATAAAGTTGGTCCAAGTTTTATCTCTATGGTTTGTTTCTTATTGATGTAGCCCTAAGCAGAGATGGCGCAAATCACTTTCATGGAAAGGGGTTGCCAAGCTTCCAAAAAACTACGAGTTTCCTGAAATCTCAGCACACATTTTTTCACCCAATCTTGATGACACTTTCAGTTAATGATCAGTACCCCAATCCAACTTGGCTCACCAAATTTCGTTCTTCTAGGTTAAACCGTTCGTTGGCAGTAAGGGTTTTAATTTTTAGGTTTCACTCTGTTTTCTCCTATATGGATACATGTAGTTGGAACTCTAAATCAAAGACGGTTTGTCCTAGCTCTTTGAATCTTGACACAATAAAGTAGTTCCAAGTTCTATCTCTATGGTTTGTTTCCTATTGATGTAGCCCTAAGCAGAGACTGGCGCAAATCACTTTCATGGAAAGGGGTTGCCAAGCTTCCAAAAAACCACGAGTTTCATGAAATCTCAGCACAAATTTTTTACCCAATCTTGATGACACTTTCAGGTAATGATCACTACCCCAATCCCACTTGGCTAACCAAATTTCGTTCTTCTAGGTTAAACCGTTCGTTGGCAGTAACAGTTTTAATTTTTAGATTTCACTCTATTTTCTCCGATATGGATACATGTAGTTGGAACTCTAAATCAAACACGGCTTGTGCTAGCTCTTTGAAACTTGACACAATAAAGTAGTTCCAAGTTCTAACTCTATGGTTTGTTTCCTATTGATGTAGCCCTAATAGAGACTGGCGCAAATCACTTTCATGGAAAGGGGTTTCCAAGAATCCAAAAAACTACGAGTTTCCAGAAATCTAGGCACACATTTTTTCACCCTATCTTGATGACACTTTCAGGTAATGATCAGTATCACAATCCCACTTGGCTCACCACATTTCGTTCTTCTAGGTTAAACCGTTCGTTGGCAGTAACAGTTTTAATTTTCAGGTTTCACTCTGTTTTCTCCTATATGGATACATGTAGTTGGAACTCTAAATCAAAGACGGTTTGACCTAGCTCTTTGAAACTTGACACAATAAAGTAGTTCCAAGTTCTATCTCTATGGTTTGTTTCCTATTGATGTAGCCCTAAGCAGAGACGGGCGCAAATCACTTTCATGAAAAGGGGTTGCCAAGCTTCCAAAAAACTACGAGTTTCCTGAAATCTCAGCACACATTTTTTCACCCAATCTTGATGACACTTTCAGGTAATGATCAGTATCCCAATCCCACTTGGCTCACCAAATTTCGTTCTGCTAGGTTAAACCGTTCGTTGGCAGTAACAGTTTTAATTTTTAGGTTTCACTCTGTTTTCTCCGATATGGATACATGTATTTGGAACTCTAAATCAAACACGGTTTGTGCGAGCTCTTTGAATTTTGACACAATAAAGTAGGTCCAAGTTCTATCTCTATGGTTTGTTTCCTATTGATGTAGCCCTAAGCAGAGATGGCGCAAATCACTTTCATGGAAAGGGGTTGCCAACCTTCCAAAAATCTACGAGTTTCCTGAAATCTCAGCACACATTTTTTCACACAATCTTGATGACACTTTCAGTTAATGATCAGTACCCCAATCTCACTTGGCTCACCAAATTTCGTTCTTCTAGGTTAAACCATTCGTTGGCAGTAACAGTTTTAATTTTCAGGTTTCACTCTGTTTTCTCCTATATGGATACATGTAGTTGGAACTCTAAATCAATGACGGTTTGTGCTAGCTCTTTGAAACTTGACACAATAAAGTAGTTCCAAGTTCTAACTCTATGGTTTGTTTCCTATTGATGTAGCCCTAAGCAGAGACTGGCGCAAATCACTTTCATGGAAAGGGGTAGCCAAGAATCCAAAAAACTACGAGTTTCCAGAAATCTCGGCACACATTTTTTCACCCTATCTTGATGACACTTTCAGGTAATGATCAGTATCCCAATCCCACTTGGCTCACCAAATTTCGTTCTTCTAGGTTAAACCGTTCATTGGCAGTAACAGTTTTAAATTTTAGGTTTCACTCTGTTTTCTCCTATATGGATTCATGTAGTTTGAACTCTAAATCAAACACGGTTTGTGCTGGCTCTTTGAAACTTGATACAATAGAGTAGTTCCAAATTCTATCTCTATGGTTTGTTTCCTATTGATGTAGCCCTAAGCAGAGACTGGCGCAAATCACTTACATGGAAAGGGGTTGCCAAGCTTCCAAAAAACTACGAGTTTCCTGAAATCTGAACACACATTTTTTCACCCAATCTTGATGACACTTTCAGTTAATGATCAGTACCCCAATCTCACTTGGCTCACCAAATTTCGTTCTTCTAGGTTAAACCGTTCGTTGGCAGTAACAGTTTTAATTTTCAGGTTTCACTCTGTTTTCTCCTATATGGATACATGTAGTTGGAACTCTAAATCAAAGACGGTTTGTCCTAGCTCTTTGAAACTTGACACAATAAAGTAGTTCCAAGTTCTATCTCTATGGTTTGTTTCCTATTGATGTAGCCCTAAGCAGAGACGGGCGCAAATCACTTTCATGGAAAGGGGTTGCCAAGCTTCCAAAAAACTACGGGTTTCTTGAAATCTCAGCACAAATTTTTTCACCCAATCTTGATGACACTTTCAGGTAATGATCAGTACCCCAATCCCACTTGGCTCACCATATTTCTTTCTGCTAGGTTAAACCGTTCGTTGGCAGTAATAGTTTTAATTTTTAGGTTTCACTCTGTTTTCTCCGATATGGATACATGTAGTTGGAACTCTAAATCAAACACGGTTTGTGCTAGCTCTTTGAATCTTGACACAATAAAGTAGGTCCAAGTTCTATCTCTATGGTTTGTTTCCTATTGATGTAGCCCTAAGCAGAGATGGCGCAAATCACTTTCATGGAAAGGGGTTGCCAACCTTCCAAAAAACTCCGAGTTTTTTGAAATCTCAGCACACATTTTTTCACCCAATCTTGATGACACTTTCACTTAATGATCAGTACCCCAATCTCACTTGGCTCACCAAATTTCGTTCTTCTAGGTTAAACCGTTCGTTGGCAGTAACAGTTTTAATTTTCAGGTTTCACTCTGTTTTCTCCTATATGGATACATGTAGTTGGAACTCTAAATCAAAGACGGTTTGTCCTAGCTCTTTGAAACTTGACACAATAAAGTAGTTCCGAGTTCTATCTCTATGGTTTGTTTCCTATTGATGTAGCCCTAAGCAGAGACGGGCGCAAATCACTTTCATGGAAAGGGGTTGCCAAGCTTCCAAAAAACTACGAGTTTCCTGAAATCTCAGCACACATTTTTTCACCCAATCTTGATGACACTTTCAGGTAATGATCAGTACCCCAATCCCACTTGGCTCACCAAATTTCGTTCTGCTAGGTTAAACCGTTCGTTGGCAGTAACAGTTTTAATATTTAGATTTCACTCTGTTTTCTCCGATATGGACACATGTAGTTGGAACTCTAAATCAAAGACGGTTTGTGCTAGCTCTTTGAATCTTGACACAATAAAGTAGTTCCAAGTTCTATCTCTATGGTTTGTTTCCTATTGATGTAGCCCTAAGCAGAGACTGGCGCAAATCACTTACATGGAAAGGGGTTGCCAAGCTTCCAAAATCTACGAGTTTCCTGAAATCTCAGCACACATTTTTTCACCCAATCTTGATGACACTTTCAGTTAATGATCACTACCCCAATCCCACTTGGCTCACCAAATTTCGTTCTTCTAGGTTAAACCGTTCGTTGGCAGTAACAGTTTTAATTTTTAGGTTTCACTCTGTTTTCTCCTATATGGATACATGTAGTTGGAACTCTAAATCAAACACTGTTTGTGCTAGCTCTTTGAAACTTGACAAAATAAAGTAGGTCCATGTTCTATCTCTATGGTTTGTTTCCTATTGATGTAGCCCTAAGCAGAGACGGGCGCAAATCACTTTCATGGAAAGGGGTTGCCAAGCTTCCAAAAAACTACGAGTTTCCTGAAATCTCAGCACACATTTTTTCACCCAATCTTTATGACACTTTCAGGTAATGATCAGTACCCCAATCCCACTTGGCTCACCAAATTTCGTTCTTGTAGGTTAAACCGTTCGTTGGCAGTAAGGGTTTTAATTTTTAGGTTTCACTCTGTTTTCTCCTATATGGATACATGTAGTTGGAACTCTAAATCAAAGACGGTTTGTGCTAGCTCTTTGAATCTTGACACAATAAAGTAGTTCCAAGTTCTATCTCTATGGTTTGTTTCCTATTGATGTAGCCCTAAGCAGAGACTGGCGCAAATCACTTTCATGGAAAGGGGTTGCCAAGCTTCCAAAAAAACAAGAGTTTCCTGAAATCTCAGCACACATTTTTTCACCCAATCTTGATGACACTTTCAGGTAATGATCACTACCCCAATCCCACTTGGCTAACCAAATTTCGTTCTCCTAGGTTAAAACGTTCGTTGGCAGTAACAGTTTTAATTTTTAGATTTCACTCTATTTTCTCCTATATGGATACATGTAGTTGGAACTCTAAATCAAACACGGTTTGTGCTAGCTCTTTGAAACTTGACACAATAAAGTAGTTCCAAGTTATAACTCTACGGTTTGTTTCCTATTGATGTAGCCCTAAGCAGAGACTGGCGCAAATCACTTTCATGGAAAGGGGTTGCCAACCTTCCAAAAAACTACGAGTTTCCTGAAATCTCAGCACACATTTTTTCACCCAATCTTGATGACACTTTCAGGTAATGATCAGTACCCCAATCCCGCTTGGCTCACCAAATTTCGTTCTTCTAGATTAAACCTTTCGTTGGCAGTAAGAGTTTTAATTTTTAGGATTCACTCTCTTTTCTCCTATATGGATACATGTAGTTGGAACTCTAAATCAAAGACGGTTTGTGCTAGCTCTTTGAATCTTGACACAATAAAGTAGTTCCAAGTTCTATCTCTATGGTTTGTTTCCTATTGATGTAGCCCTAAGCAGAGACTGGCGCAAATCACTTTCATGGAAAGGGGTTGCCAAGAATCCAAAAAACTACGAGTTTCCAGAAATATCGGCACACATCTTTTCACCCTATCTAGATGACACTTTCAGGTAATGATCAGTATCCCAATCCCACTTGGCTCACCAAATTTCGTTCTTCTAGGTTAAACCGTTGATTGGCAGTAAGAGTTTTAAATTTTAGGTTTCACTCTGTTTTTTCCTATATGGATTCATGTTGTTTGAACTCTAAATCAAACACGGTTTGTGCTAGCTCTTTGAATCTTGACACAATAAAGTAGGTCCAAGTTCTATCTCTATGGTTTGTTTCCTATTGATGTAGCCCTAAGCAGAGATGGCGCAAATCACTTTCATGGAAAGGGGTTGCCAACCTTCCAAAAAACTACGAGTTTCCTGGAATCTGAGCACACATTTTTTCACCCAATCTTGATGACACTTTCAGTTAATGATCAGTACCCCAATCTCACTTGGCTCACCAAATTTCGTTCTTCTAGGTTAAACCGTTCGTTGGCAGTAACAGTTTTAATTTTCAGGTATCACGCTGTTTTCTCCTCTATGGATACATGTAGTTTGAACTCTAAATCAAAGACGGTTTGTCCTAGCTCTTTGAAACTTGACACAATAAAGTAGTTCCAAGTTCTATCTCTATGGTTTGTTTCCTATTGATGTAGCCCTAAGCAGAGACGGGCGCAAATCACTTTCATGGAAAGGGGTTGCCAAGCTTCCAAAAAATTACGAGTTTCCTGAAATCTCAGCACACATTTTTTCACCCAATCTTGATGACACTTTCAGGTAATGGTCAGTACCGCAATCCCACTTGGCTCACCAAATTTCGTTCTTCTAGGTTAAACAGTTCGTTGGCAGTAACAGTTTTAATTTTTAGGTTTCACTCTGTTTTCTCCTATATGGATACATGTAGTTGGAACTCTAAATCAATGACGGTTTGTGCTAGCTCTTTGAATCTTGACACAATAAAGTAGTTCCAAGTTCTATCTCTATGGTTTGTTTCCTACTGATGTAGCCCTAAGCAGAGACTGGTGCAGATCACTTTCATGGAAAGGGGTTGCCAAGCTTCCAAAAAACCACGAGTTTCCTGGAATCTCAGCACACATTTTTTCACCCAATCTTGATGACACTTTCAGGTAATAATCACTACCCCAATCCCACTTGGCTAACCAAATTTCGTTCTTCTAGGTTAAAACGTTCGTTGGCAGTAACAGTTTTAATTTTTAGATTTCACTCTATTTTCTCCTATATGGATACATGTAGTTGGAACTCTAAATCAAACACGGTTTGTGCTAGCTCTTTGAAACTTGACACAATAAAGTAGTTCCAAGTTCTAACTCTATGGTTTGTTTCTATTGATGTAGCCCTAAGCAGAGACTGGCGCAAATCACTTTCATGGAAAGGGGTTGCCAAGAAACCAAAAAACTACGAGTTTCCAGAAATCTCGGCACACATTTTTTCACCCTATCTTGATGACACTTTCAGGTAATGATCAGTATCCCAATCCCACTTGGCTCACCAAATTTCGTTCTTCTAGGTTAAACCGTTCATTGGCAGTAACAGTTTTAAATTTTAAGTTTCACTCTGTTTTTTCCTATATGGATTCATGTAGTTTGAACTCTAAATCAAACACGGTTTGTGCTGGCTCTTTGAAACTTGACACAATAGAGTAGTTCCAAATTCTATCTCTATGGTTTGTTTCCTATTGATGTAGCCCTAAGCAGAGACTGGCGCAAATCACTTACATGGAAAGGGGTTGCCAAGCTTCCAAAAAACTACGAATTTCCTGAAATCTCAACACACATTTTTTCACCCAATCTTGATGACACTTTCAGTTAATGATCAGTACCCCAATCCAACTTGGCTCACCAAATTTCGTTCTTCTAGGTTAAACCGTTCGTTGGCAGTAACAGTTTTAATTTTCAGGTTTCACTCTGTTTACTCCTATATGGATACATGTAGTTGGAACTCTAAATCAAAGACGGTTTGTCCTAGCTCTTTGAAACTTGACACAATAATGTAGTTCCAAGTTCTATCTCTATGGTTTGTTTCCTATTGATGTAGCCCTAAGCAGAGACGGGCGCAAATCACTTTCATGGAAAGGGGTTGCCAAGCTTCCAAAAAACTACGAGTTTCCTGAAATCTCAGCACACATTTTTTCACCCAATCTTTATGACACTTTCAGGTAATGATCAGTACCCCAATCCCACTTGGCTCACCAAATTTCGTTCTGCTAGGTTAAACCGTTCGTTGGCAGTAACAGTTTTAATTTTTAGGTTTCACTCTGTTTTCTCCTATATGGATACATGTAGTTGGAACTCTAAATCAAACACGGTTTGTGCTAGCTCTTTGAATCTTGACACTATAAAGTAGGTCCAAGTTCTATCTCTATGGTTTGTATCCTATTGATGTAGCCCTAAGCAGAGATGTCGCAAATCACTTTCATGGGAAGGGGTTGCCAACCTTCCAAAAAACTACGAGTTTCCTGAAATCTCAGCACACATTTTTTCACCCAATCTTTATGACACTTTCAGGTAATGATCAGTATCCCAATCCCACTTGGCTCACCAAATTTCGTTCTTCTAGGTTAAACCGTTCGTTGGCAGTAACAGTTTTAATTTTTAGGTTTCACTGTGTTTTCTCCGATATGGATACATGTAGTTGGAACTCTAAATCAAACACGGTTTGTGCTAGCTCTTTGAATCTTGACACAATAAAGTTGGTCCAAGTTTTATCTCTATGGTTTGTTTCCTATTGATGTAGCCCTAAGCAGAGATGGCACAAATCACTTTCATGGAAAGGGGTTGCCAAGCTTCCAAAAAACTACGAGTTTCCTGAAATCTCAGCACACATTTTTTCACCCAATCTTGATGACACTTTCAGGTAATGATCAGTACCCCAATCCAACTTGGCTCACCAAATTTCGTTCTTCTAGGTTAAACCGTTCGTTGGCAGTAAGGGTTTTAATTTTTAGGTTTCACTCTGTTTTCTCCTATATGGATACATGTAGTTGGAACTCTAAATCAAAGACGGTTTGTGCTAGCTCTTTGAATCTTGACACAATAAAGTAGTTCCAAGTTCTATCTCTATGGTTTGTTTCCTATTGATGTAGCCCTAAGCAGAGACTGGCGCAAATCACTTTCATGGAAAGGGGTTGCCCAGATTCCAAAAAACCACGAGTTTCCTGAAATCTCAGCACACATTTTTTCACCCAATCTTGATGACACTTTCAGGTAATGATCACTACCCCAATCCCACTTGGCTAACCAAATTTCGTTCTTCTAGGTTAAAACGTTCCTTGGCAGTAACAGTTTTAATTTTTAGATTTCACTCTATTTTCTCCTATATGGATACATGTAGTTGGAACTCTAAATCAAACACGGTTTGTGCTAGCTCTTTGAAACTTGACACAATAAAGTAGTTCCAAGTTATAACTCTATGGTTTGTTTTCTATTGATGTAGCCCTAAGCAGAGACTGGCGCAAATCACTTTCATGGAAAGGGGTTGCCAACCTTCCAAAAAACTACGAGTTTCCTGAAATCTCAGCACACATTTTTTCACCCAATCTTTATGACACTTTCAGGTAATGATCAGTACCCCAATCCCACTTGGCTAACCAAATTTCGTTCTTCTAGGTTAAACCGTTCGTTGGCAGTAACAGTTTTAATTTTTAGATTTCACTCTATTTTCTCCTATATTGATACATGTAGTTGGAACTCTAAATCAAACACGGCTTGTGCTAGCTCTTTGAAACTTGACACAATAAAGTAGTTCCAAGTTCTAACTCTATGGTTTGTTTCCTATTGATGTAGCCCTAAGCAGAGACTGGCGCAAATCACTTTCATGGAAAGGGGTTTCCAAGAATCCAAAAAACTACGAGTTTCCAGAAATCTAGGCACACATTTTTTCACCCTATCTTGATGACACTTTCAGGTAATGATCAGTATCACAATCCCACTTGGCTCACCACATTTCGTTCTTCTAGGTTAAACCGTTCGTTGGCAGTAACAGTTTTAATTTTCAGGTTTCACTCTGTTTTCTCCTATATGGATACATGTAGTTGGAACTCTAAATCAAAGACGGTTTGACCTAGCTCTTTGAAACTTGACACAATAAAGTAGTTCCAAGTTCTATCTCTATGGTTTGTTTCCTATTGATGTAGCCCTAAGCAGAGATGGGCGCAAATCACTTTCATGGAAAGGGGTTGCCAAGCTTCCAAAAAACTACGAGTTTCCTGAAATCTCAGCACACATTTTTTCACCCAATCTTGATGACACTTTCAGGTAATGATTAGTACCCCAATCCCACTTGGCTCACCAAATTTCGTTCTTCTAGGTTAAACCGTTCGTTGGCAGTAACAGTTTTAATTTTTAGGTTTCACTGTGTTTTCTCCGATATGGATACATGTAGTTGGAACTCTAAATCAAACACGGTTTGTGCTAGCTCTTTGAATCTTGACACAATAAAGTTGGTCCAAGTTTTATCTCTATGGTTTGTTTCTTATTGATGTAGCCCTAAGCAGAGATGGCGCAAATCACTTTCATGGAAAGGGGTTGCCAAGCTTCCAAAAAACTACGAGTTTCCTGAAATCTCAGCACACATTTTTTCACCCAATCTTGATGACACTTTCAGTTAATGATCAGTACCCCAATCCAACTTGGCTCACCAAATTTCGTTCTTCTAGGTTAAACCGTTCGTTGGCAGTAAGGGTTTTAATTTTTAGGTTTCACTCTGTTTTCTCCTATATGGATACATGTAGTTGGAACTCTAAATCAAAGACGGTTTGTCCTAGCTCTTTGAATCTTGACACAATAAAGTAGTTCCAAGTTCTATCTCTACGGTTTGTTTCCTATTGATGTAGCCCTAAGCAGAGACTGGCGCAAATCACTTTCATGGAAAGGGGTTGCCAACCTTCCAAAAAACTCCGAGTTTTTTGAAATCTCAGCACACATTTTTTCACCCAATCTTGATGACACTTTCACTTAATGATCAGTACCCCAATCTCACTTGGCTCACCAAATTTCGTTCTTCTAGGTTAAACCGTTCGTTGGCAGTAACAGTTTTAATTTTCAGGTTTCACTCTGTTTTCTCCTATATGGATACATGTAGTTGGAACTCTAAATCAAAGACGGTTTGTCCTAGCTCTTTGAAACTTGACACAATAAAGTAGTTCCGAGTTCTATCTCTATGGTTTGTTTCCTATTGATGTAGCCCTAAGCAGAGACGGGCGCAAATCACTTTCATGGAAAGGGGTTGCCAAGCTTCCAAAAAACTACGAGTTTCCTGAAATCTCAGCACACATTTTTTCACCCAATCTTGATGACACTTTCAGGTAATGATCAGTACCCCAATCCCACTTGGCTCACCAAATTTCGTTCTGCTAGGTTAAACCGTTCGTTGGCAGTAACAGTTTTAATATTTAGATTTCACTCTGTTTTCTCCGATATGGACACATGTAGTTGGAACTCTAAATCAAAGACGGTTTGTGCTAGCTCTTTGAATCTTGACACAATAAAGTAGTTCCAAGTTCTATCTCTATGGTTTGTTTCCTATTGATGTAGCCCTAAGCAGAGACTGGCGCAAATCACTTACATGGAAAGGGGTTGCCAAGCTTCCAAAATCTACGAGTTTCCTGAAATCTCAGCACACATTTTTTCACCCAATCTTGATGACACTTTCAGTTAATGATCACTACCCCAATCCCACTTGGCTCACCAAATTTCGTTCTTCTAGGTTAAACCGTTCGTTGGCAGTAACAGTTTTAATTTTTAGGTTTCACTCTGTTTTCTCCTATATGGATACATGTAGTTGGAACTCTAAATCAAACACTGTTTGTGCTAGCTCTTTGAAACTTGACAAAATAAAGTAGGTCCATGTTCTATCTCTATGGTTTGTTTCCTATTGATGTAGCCCTAAGCAGAGACGGGCGCAAATCACTTTCATGGAAAGGGGTTGCCAAGCTTCCAAAAAACTACGAGTTTCCTGAAATCTCAGCACACATTTTTTCACCCAATCTTTATGACACTTTCAGGTAATGATCAGTACCCCAATCCCACTTGGCTCACCAAATTTCGTTCTTGTAGGTTAAACCGTTCGTTGGCAGTAAGGGTTTTAATTTTTAGGTTTCACTCTGTTTTCTCCTATATGGATACATGTAGTTGGAACTCTAAATCAAAGACGGTTTGTGCTAGCTCTTTGAATCTTGACACAATAAAGTAGTTCCAAGTTCTATCTCTATGGTTTGTTTCCTATTGATGTAGCCCTAAGCAGAGACTGGCGCAAATCACTTTCATGGAAAGGGGTTGCCAAGCTTCCAAAAAAACAAGAGTTTCCTGAAATCTCAGCACACATTTTTTCACCCAATCTTGATGACACTTTCAGGTAATGATCACTACCCCAATCCCACTTGGCTAACCAAATTTCGTTCTCCTAGGTTAAAACGTTCGTTGGCAGTAACAGTTTTAATTTTTAGATTTCACTCTATTTTCTCCTATATGGATACATGTAGTTGGAACTCTAAATCAAACACGGTTTGTGCTAGCTCTTTGAAACTTGACACAATAAAGTAGTTCCAAGTTATAACTCTACGGTTTGTTTCCTATTGATGTAGCCCTAAGCAGAGACTGGCGCAAATCACTTTCATGGAAAGGGGTTGCCAACCTTCCAAAAAACTACGAGTTTCCTGAAATCTCAGCACACATTTTTTCACCCAATCTTGATGACACTTTCAGGTAATGATCAGTACCCCAATCCCGCTTGGCTCACCAAATTTCGTTCTTCTAGATTAAACCTTTCGTTGGCAGTAAGAGTTTTAATTTTTAGGATTCACTCTCTTTTCTCCTATATGGATACATGTAGTTGGAACTCTAAATCAAAGACGGTTTGTGCTAGCTCTTTGAATCTTGACACAATAAAGTAGTTCCAAGTTCTATCTCTATGGTTTGTTTCCTATTGATGTAGCCCTAAGCAGAGACTGGCGCAAATCACTTTCATGGAAAGGGGTTGCCAAGAATCCAAAAATCTACGAGTTTCCAGAAATATCGGCACACATTTTTTCACCCTATCTAGATGACACTTTCAGGTAATGATCAGTATCCCAATCCCACTTGGCTCACCAAATTTCGTTCTTCTAGGTTAAACCGTTGATTGGCAGTAAGAGTTTTAAATTTTAGGTTTCACTCTGTTTTTTCCTATATGGATTCATGTTGTTTGAACTCTAAATCAAACACGGTTTGTGCTAGCTCTTTGAATCTTGACACAATAAAGTAGGTCCAAGTTCTATCTCTATGGTTTGTTTCCTATTGATGTAGCCCTAAGCAGAGATGGCGCAAATCACTTTCATGGAAAGGGGTTGCCAACCTTCCAAAAAACTACGAGTTTCCTGGAATCTGAGCACACATTTTTTCACCCAATCTTGATGACACTTTCAGTTAATGATCAGTACCCCAATCTCACTTGGCTCACCAAATTTCGTTCTTCTAGGTTAAACCGTTCGTTGGCAGTAACAGTTTTAATTTTCAGGTATCACGCTGTTTTCTCCTCTATGGATACATGTAGTTTGAACTCTAAATCAAAGACGGTTTGTCCTAGCTCTTTGAAACTTGACACAATAAAGTAGTTCCAAGTTCTATCTCTATGGTTTGTTTCCTATTGATGTAGCCCTAAGCAGAGACGGGCGCAAATCACTTTCATGGAAAGGGGTTGCCAAGCTTCCAAAAAATTACGAGTTTCCTGAAATCTCAGCACACATTTTTTCACCCAATCTTGATGACACTTTCAGGTAATGGTCAGTACCGCAATCCCACTTGGCTCACCAAATTTCGTTCTTCTAGGTTAAACAGTTCGTTGGCAGTAACAGTTTTAATTTTTAGGTTTCACTCTGTTTTCTCCTATATGGATACATGTAGTTGGAACTCTAAATCAATGACGGTTTGTGCTAGCTCTTTGAATCTTGACACAATAAAGTAGTTCCAAGTTCTATCTCTATGGTTTGTTTCCTACTGATGTAGCCCTAAGCAGAGACTGGTGCAGATCACTTTCATGGAAAGGGGTTGCCAAGCTTCCAAAAAACCACGAGTTTCCTGGAATCTCAGCACACATTTTTTCACCCAATCTTGATGACACTTTCAGGTAATAATCACTACCCCAATCCCACTTGGCTAACCAAATTTCGTTCTTCTAGGTTAAAACGTTCGTTGGCAGTAACAGTTTTAATTTTTAGATTTCACTCTATTTTCTCCTATATGGATACATGTAGTTGGAACTCTAAATCAAACACGGTTTGTGCTAGCTCTTTGAAACTTGACACAATAAAGTAGTTCCAAGTTCTAACTCTATGGTTTGTTTCTATTGATGTAGCCCTAAGCAGAGACTGGCGCAAATCACTTTCATGGAAAGGGGTTGCCAAGAAACCAAAAAACTACGAGTTTCCAGAAATCTCGGCACACATTTTTTCACCCTATCTTGATGACACTTTCAGGTAATGATCAGTATCCCAATCCCACTTGGCTCACCAAATTTCGTTCTTCTAGGTTAAACCGTTCATTGGCAGTAACAGTTTTAAATTTTAAGTTTCACTCTGTTTTTTCCTATATGGATTCATGTAGTTTGAACTCTAAATCAAACACGGTTTGTGCTGGCTCTTTGAAACTTGACACAATAGAGTAGTTCCAAATTCTATCTCTATGGTTTGTTTCCTATTGATGTAGCCCTAAGCAGAGACTGGCGCAAATCACTTACATGGAAAGGGGTTGCCAAGCTTCCAAAAAACTACGAATTTCCTGAAATCTCAACACACATTTTTTCACCCAATCTTGATGACACTTTCAGTTAATGATCAGTACCCCAATCCAACTTGGCTCACCAAATTTCGTTCTTCTAGGTTAAACCGTTCGTTGGCAGTAACAGTTTTAATTTTCAGGTTTCACTCTGTTTACTCCTATATGGATACATGTAGTTGGAACTCTAAATCAAAGACGGTTTGTCCTAGCTCTTTGAAACTTGACACAATAATGTAGTTCCAAGTTCTATCTCTATGGTTTGTTTCCTATTGATGTAGCCCTAAGCAGAGACGGGCGCAAATCACTTTCATGGAAAGGGGTTGCCAAGCTTCCAAAAACCTACGAGTTTCCTGAAATCTCAGCACACATTTTTTCACCCAATCTTTATGACACTTTCAGGTAATGATCAGTACCCCAATCCCACTTGGCTCACCAAATTTCGTTCTGCTAGGTTAAACCGTTCGTTGGCAGTAACAGTTTTAATTTTTAGGTTTCACTCTGTTTTCTCCTATATGGATACATGTAGTTGGAACTCTAAATCAAACACGGTTTGTGCTAGCTCTTTGAATCTTGACACTATAAAGTAGGTCCAAGTTCTATCTCTATGGTTTGTATCCTATTGATGTAGCCCTAAGCAGAGATGTCGCAAATCACTTTCATGGGAAGGGGTTGCCAACCTTCCAAAAAACTACGAGTTTCCTGAAATCTCAGCACACATTTTTTCACCCAATCTTTATGACACTTTCAGGTAATGATCAGTATCCCAATCCCACTTGGCTCACCAAATTTCGTTCTTCTAGGTTAAACCGTTCGTTGGCAGTAACAGTTTTAATTTTTAGGTTTCACTGTGTTTTCTCCGATATGGATACATGTAGTTGGAACTCTAAATCAAACACGGTTTGTGCTAGCTCTTTGAATCTTGACACAATAAAGTTGGTCCAAGTTTTATCTCTATGGTTTGTTTCCTATTGATGTAGCCCTAAGCAGAGATGGCACAAATCACTTTCATGGAAAGGGGTTGCCAAGCTTCCAAAAAACTACGAGTTTCCTGAAATCTCAGCACACATTTTTTCACCCAATCTTGATGACACTTTCAGGTAATGATCAGTACCCCAATCCAACTTGGCTCACCAAATTTCGTTCTTCTAGGTTAAACCGTTCGTTGGCAGTAAGGGTTTTAATTTTTAGGTTTCACTCTGTTTTCTCCTATATGGATACATGTAGTTGGAACTCTAAATCAAAGACGGTTTGTGCTAGCTCTTTGAATCTTGACACAATAAAGTAGTTCCAAGTTCTATCTCTATGGTTTGTTTCCTATTGATGTAGCCCTAAGCAGAGACTGGCGCAAATCACTTTCATGGAAAGGGGTTGCCCAGATTCCAAAAAACCACGAGTTTCCTGAAATCTCAGCACACATTTTTTCACCCAATCTTGATGACACTTTCAGGTAATGATCACTACCCCAATCCCACTTGGCTAACCAAATTTCGTTCTTCTAGGTTAAAACGTTCCTTGGCAGTAACAGTTTTAATTTTTAGATTTCACTCTATTTTCTCCTATATGGATACATGTAGTTGGAACTCTAAATCAAACACGGTTTGTGCTAGCTCTTTGAAACTTGACACAATAAAGTAGTTCCAAGTTATAACTCTATGGTTTGTTTTCTATTGATGTAGCCCTAAGCAGAGACTGGCGCAAATCACTTTCATGGAAAGGGGTTGCCAACCTTCCAAAAAACTACGAGTTTCCTGAAATCTCAGCACACATTTTTTCACCCAATCTTTATGACACTTTCAGGTAATGATCAGTACCCCAATCCCACTTGGCTAACCAAATTTCGTTCTTCTAGGTTAAACCGTTCGTTGGCAGTAACAGTTTTAATTTTTAGATTTCACTCTATTTTCTCCTATATTGATACATGTAGTTGGAACTCTAAATCAAACACGGCTTGTGCTAGCTCTTTGAAACTTGACACAATAAAGTAGTTCCAAGTTCTAACTCTATGGTTTGTTTCCTATTGATGTAGCCCTAAGCAGAGACTGGCGCAAATCACTTTCATGGAAAGGGGTTTCCAAGAATCCAAAAAACTACGAGTTTCCAGAAATCTAGGCACACATTTTTTCACCCTATCTTGATGACACTTTCAGGTAATGATCAGTATCACAATCCCACTTGGCTCACCACATTTCGTTCTTCTAGGTTAAACCGTTCGTTGGCAGTAACAGTTTTAATTTTCAGGTTTCACTCTGTTTTCTCCTATATGGATACATGTAGTTGGAACTCTAAATCAAAGACGGTTTGACCTAGCTCTTTGAAACTTGACACAATAAAGTAGTTCCAAGTTCTATCTCTATGGTTTGTTTCCTATTGATGTAGCCCTAAGCAGAGATGGGCGCAAATCACTTTCATGGAAAGGGGTTGCCAAGCTTCCAAAAAACTACGAGTTTCCTGAAATCTCAGCACACATTTTTTCACCCAATCTTGATGACACTTTCAGGTAATGATTAGTACCCCAATCCCACTTGGCTCACCAAATTTCGTTCTTCTAGGTTAAACCGTTCGTTGGCAGTAACAGTTTTAATTTTTAGGTTTCACTGTGTTTTCTCCGATATGGATACATGTAGTTGGAACTCTAAATCAAACACGGTTTGTGCTAGCTCTTTGAATCTTGACACAATAAAGTTGGTCCAAGTTTTATCTCTATGGTTTGTTTCTTATTGATGTAGCCCTAAGCAGAGATGGCGCAAATCACTTTCATGGAAAGGGGTTGCCAAGCTTCCAAAAAACTACGAGTTTCCTGAAATCTCAGCACACATTTTTTCACCCAATCTTGATGACACTTTCAGTTAATGATCAGTACCCCAATCCAACTTGGCTCACCAAATTTCGTTCTTCTAGGTTAAACCGTTCGTTGGCAGTAAGGGTTTTAATTTTTAGGTTTCACTCTGTTTTCTCCTATATGGATACATGTAGTTGGAACTCTAAATCAAAGACGGTTTGTCCTAGCTCTTTGAATCTTGACACAATAAAGTAGTTCCAAGTTCTATCTCTACGGTTTGTTTCCTATTGATGTAGCCCTAAGCAGAGACTGGCGCAAATCACTTTCATGGAAAGGGGTTGCCAAGCTTCCAAAAAACCACGAGTTTCATGAAATCTCAGCACAAATTTTTTACCCAATCTTGATGACACTTTCAGGTAATGATCACTACCCCAATCCCACTTGGCTAACCAAATTTCGTTCTTCTAGGTTAAACCGTTCGTTGGCAGTAACAGTTTTAATTTTTAGATTTCACTCTATTTTCTCCTATATGGATACATGTAGTTGGAACTCTAAATCAAACACGGCTTGTGCTAGCTCTTTGAAACTTGACACAATAAAGTAGTTCCAAGTTCTAACTCTATGGTTTGTTTCCTATTGATGTAGCCCTAATAGAGACTGGCGCAAATCACTTTCATGGAAAGGGGTTTCCAAGAATCCAAAAAACTACGAGTTTCCAGAAATCTAGGCACACATTTTTTCACCCTATCTTGATGACACTTTCAGGTAATGATCAGTATCACAATCCCACTTGGCTCACCACATTTCGTTCTTCTAGGTTAAACCGTTCGTTGGCAGTAACAGTTTTAATTTTCAGGTTTCACTCTGTTTTCTCCTATATGGATACATGTAGTTGGAACTCTAAATCAAAGACGGTTTGACCTAGCTCTTTGAAACTTGACACAATAAAGTAGTTCCAAGTTCTATCTCTATGGTTTGTTTCCTATTGATGTAGCCCTAAGCAGAGACGGGCGCAAATCACTTTCATGGAAAGGGGTTGCCAAGCTTCCAAAAAACTACGAGTTTCCTGAAATCTCAGCACACATTTTTTCACCCAATCTTGATGACACTTTCAGGTAATGATCAGTATCCCAATCCCACTTGGCTCACCAAATTTCGTTCTGCTAGGTTAAACCGTTCGTTGGCAGTAACAGTTTTAATTTTTAGGTTTCACTCTGTTTTCTCCGATATGGATACATGTATTTGGAACTCTAAATCAAACACGGTTTGTGCGAGCTCTTTGAATTTTGACACAATAAAGTAGGTCCAAGTTCTATCTCTATGGTTTGTTTCCTATTGATGTAGCCCTAAGCAGAGATGGCGCAAATCACTTTCATGGAAAGGGGTTGCCAACCTTCCAAAAATCTACGAGTTTCCTGAAATCTCAGCACACATTTTTTCACACAATCTTGATGACACTTTCAGTTAATGATCAGTACCCCAATCTCACTTGGCTCACCAAATTTCGTTCTTCTAGGTTAAACCATTCGTTGGCAGTAACAGTTTTAATTTTCAGGTTTCACTCTGTTTTCTCCTATATGGATACATGTAGTTGGAACTCTAAATCAATGACGGTTTGTGCTAGCTCTTTGAAACTTGACACAATAAAGTAGTTCCAAGTTCTAACTCTATGGTTTGTTTCCTATTGATGTAGCCCTAAGCAGAGACTGGCGCAAATCACTTTCATGGAAAGGGGTAGCCAAGAATCCAAAAAACTACGAGTTTCCAGAAATCTCGGCACACATTTTTTCACCCTATCTTGATGACACTTTCAGGTAATGATCAGTATCCCAATCCCACTTGGCTCACCAAATTTCGTTCTTCTAGGTTAAACCGTTCATTGGCAGTAACAGTTTTAAATTTTAGGTTTCACTCTGTTTTCTCCTATATGGATTCATGTAGTTTGAACTCTAAATCAAACACGGTTTGTGCTGGCTCTTTGAAACTTGACACAATAGAGTAGTTCCAAATTCTATCTCTATGGTTTGTTTCCTATTGATGTAGCCCTAAGCAGAGACTGGCGCAAATCACTTACATGGAAAGGGGTTGCCAAGCTTCCAAAAAACTACGAGTTTCCTGAAATCTGAACACACATTTTTTCACCCAATCTTGATGACACTTTCAGTTAATGATCAGTACCCCAATCTCACTTGGCTCACCAAATTTCGTTCTTCTAGGTTAAACCGTTCGTTGGCAGTAACAGTTTTAATTTTCAGGTTTCACTCTGTTTTCTCCTATATGGATACATGTAGTTGGAACTCTAAATCAAAGACGGTTTGTCCTAGCTCTTTGAAACTTGACACAATAAAGTAGTTCCAAGTTCTATCTCTATGGTTTGTTTCCTATTGATGTAGCCCTAAGCAGAGACGGGCGCAAATCACTTTCATGGAAAGGGGTTGCCAAGCTTCCAAAAAACTACGAGTTTCTTGAAATCTCAGCACAAATTTTTTCACCCAATCTTGATGACACTTTCAGGTAATGATCAGTACCCCAATCCCACTTGGCTCACCATATTTCTTTCTGCTAGGTTAAACCGTTCGTTGGCAGTAATAGTTTTAATTTTTAGGTTTCACTCTGTTTTCTCCGATATGGATACATGTAGTTGGAACTCTAAATCAAACACGGTTTGTGCTAGCTCTTTGAATCTTGACACAATAAAGTAGGTCCAAGTTCTATCTCTATGGTTTGTTTCCTATTGATGTAGCCCTAAGCAGAGATGGCGCAAATCACTTTCATGGAAAGGGGTTGCCAACCTTCCAAAAAACTCCGAGTTTTTTGAAATCTCAGCACACATTTTTTCACCCAATCTTGATGACACTTTCACTTAATGATCAGTACCCCAATCTCACTTGGCTCACCAAATTTCGTTCTTCTAGGTTAAACCGTTCGTTGGCAGTAACAGTTTTAATTTTCAGGTTTCACTCTGTTTTCTCCTATATGGATACATGTAGTTGGAACTCTAAATCAAAGACGGTTTGTCCTAGCTCTTTGAAACTTGACACAATAAAGTAGTTCCGAGTTCTATCTCTATGGTTTGTTTCCTATTGATGTAGCCCTAAGCAGAGACTGGCGCAAATCACTTTCATGGAAAGGGGTTGCCAAGCTTCCAAAAAACTACGAGTTTCCTGAAATCTCAGCACACATTTTTTCACCCAATCTTGATGACACTTTCAGGTAATGATCAGGACCCCAATCCCACTTGGCTCACCAAATTTCGTTCTGCTAGGTTAAACCGTTCGTTGGCAGTAACAGTTTTAATATTTAGATTTCACTCTGTTTTCTCCGATATGGACACATGTAGTTGGAACTCTAAATCAAAGACGGTTTGTGCTAGCTCTTTGAATCTTGACACAATAAAGTAGTTCCAAGTTCTATCTCTATGGTTTGTTTCCTATTGATGTAGCCCTAAGCAGAGACTGGCGCAAATCACTTACATGGAAAGGGGTTGCCAAGCTTCCAAAATCTACGAGTTTCCTGAAATCTCAGCACACATTTTTTCACCCAATCTTCATGACACTTTCAGTTAATGATCACTACCCCAATCCCACTTGGCTCACCAAATTTCGTTCTTCTAGGTTAAACCGTTCGTTGGCAGTAACAGTTTTAATTTTTAGGTTTCACTCTGTTTTCTCCTATATGGATACATGTAGTTGGAACTCTAAATCAAACACTGTTTGTGCTAGCTCTTTGAAACTTGACAAAATAAAGTAGGTCCATGTTCTATCTCTATGGTTTGTTTCCTATTGATGTAGCCCTAAGCAGAGACGGGCGCAAATCACTTTCATGGAAAGGGGTTGCCAAGCTTCCAAAAAACTACGAGTTTCCTGAAATCTCAGCACACATTTTTTCACCCAATCTTTATGACACTTTCAGGTAATGATCAGTACCCCAATCCCACTTGGCTCACCAAATTTCGTTCTTGTAGGTTAAACCGTTCGTTGGCAGTAAGGGTTTTAATTTTTAGGTTTCACTCTGTTTTCTCCTATATGGATACATGTAGTTGGAACTCTAAATCAAAGACGGTTTGTGCTAGCTCTTTGAATCTTGACACAATAAAGTAGTTCCAAGTTCTATCTCTATGGTTTGTTTCCTATTGATGTAGCCCTAAGCAGAGACTGGCGCAAATCACTTTCATGGAAAGGGGTTGCCAAGCTTCCAAAAAAACAAGAGTTTCCTGAAATCTCAGCACACATTTTTTCACCCAATCTTGATGACACTTTCAGGTAATGATCACTACCCCAATCCCACTTGGCTAACCAAATTTCGTTCTCCTAGGTTAAAACGTTCGTTGGCAGTAACAGTTTTAATTTTTAGATTTCACTCTATTTTCTCCTATATGGATACATGTAGTTGGAACTCTAAATCAAACACGGTTTGTGCTAGCTCTTTGAAACTTGACACAATAAAGTAGTTCCAAGTTATAACTCTACGGTTTGTTTCCTATTGATGTAGCCCTAAGCAGAGACTGGCGCAAATCACTTTCATGGAAAGGGGTTGCCAACCTTCCAAAAAACTACGAGTTTCCTGAAATCTCAGCACACATTTTTTCACCCAATCTTGATGACACTTTCAGGTAATGATCAGTACCCCAATCCCGCTTGGCTCACCAAATTTCGTTCTTCTAGATTAAACCTTTCGTTGGCAGTAAGAGTTTTAATTTTTAGGATTCACTCTCTTTTCTCCTATATGGATACATGTAGTTGGAACTCTAAATCAAAGACGGTTTGTGCTAGCTCTTTGAATCTTGACACAATAAAGTAGTTCCAAGTTCTATCTCTATGGTTTGTTTCCTATTGATGTAGCCCTAAGCAGAGACTGGCGCAAATCACTTTCATGGAAAGGGGTTGCCAAGAATCCAAAAAACTACGAGTTTCCAGAAATATCGGCACACATTTTTTCACCCTATCTAGATGACACTTTCAGGTAATGATCAGTATCCCAATCCCACTTGGCTCACCAAATTTCGTTCTTCTAGGTTAAACCGTTGATTGGCAGTAAGAGTTTTAAATTTTAGGTTTCACTCTGTTTTTTCCTATATGGATTCATGTTGTTTGAACTCTAAATCAAACACGGTTTGTGCTAGCTCTTTGAATCTTGACACAATAAAGTAGGTCCAAGTTCTATCTCTATGGTTTGTTTCCTATTGATGTAGCCCTAAGCAGAGATGGCGCAAATCACTTTCATGGAAAGGGGTTGCCAACCTTCCAAAAAACTACGAGTTTCCTGGAATCTGAGCACACATTTTTTCACCCAATCTTGATGACACTTTCAGTTAATGATCAGTACCCCAATCTCACTTGGCTCACCAAATTTCGTTCTTCTAGGTTAAACCGTTCGTTGGCAGTAACAGTTTTAATTTTCAGGTATCACGCTGTTTTCTCCTCTATGGATACATGTAGTTTGAACTCTAAATCAAAGACGGTTTGTCCTAGCTCTTTGAAACTTGACACAATAAAGTAGTTCCAAGTTCTATCTCTATGGTTTGTTTCCTATTGATGTAGCCCTAAGCAGAGACGGGCGCAAATCACTTTCATGGAAAGGGGTTGCCAAGCTTCCAAAAAATTACGAGTTTCCTGAAATCTCAGCACACATTTTTTCACCCAATCTTGATGACACTTTCAGGTAATGGTCAGTACCGCAATCCCACTTGGCTCACCAAATTTCGTTCTTCTAGGTTAAACAGTTCGTTGGCAGTAACAGTTTTAATTTTTAGGTTTCACTCTGTTTTCTCCTATATGGATACATGTAGTTGGAACTCTAAATCAATGACGGTTTGTGCTAGCTCTTTGAATCTTGACACAATAAAGTAGTTCCAAGTTCTATCTCTATGGTTTGTTTCCTACTGATGTAGCCCTAAGCAGAGACTGGTGCAGATCACTTTCATGGAAAGGGGTTGCCAAGCTTCCAAAAAACCACGAGTTTCCTGGAATCTCAGCACACATTTTTTCACCCAATCTTGATGACACTTTCAGGTAATAATCACTACCCCAATCCCACTTGGCTAACCAAATTTCGTTCTTCTAGGTTAAAACGTTCGTTGGCAGTAACAGTTTTAATTTTTAGATTTCACTCTATTTTCTCCTATATGGATACATGTAGTTGGAACTCTAAATCAAACACGGTTTGTGCTAGCTCTTTGAAACTTGACACAATAAAGTAGTTCCAAGTTCTAACTCTATGGTTTGTTTCTATTGATGTAGCCCTAAGCAGAGACTGGCGCAAATCACTTTCATGGAAAGGGGTTGCCAAGAAACCAAAAAACTACGAGTTTCCAGAAATCTCGGCACACATTTTTTCACCCTATCTTGATGACACTTTCAGGTAATGATCAGTATCCCAATCCCACTTGGCTCACCAAATTTCGTTCTTCTAGGTTAAACCGTTCATTGGCAGTAACAGTTTTAA
Source organism: Spermophilus citellus (assembly GCF_964194105.1). Classification (NCBI taxonomy): domain Eukaryota; kingdom Metazoa; phylum Chordata; class Mammalia; order Rodentia; family Sciuridae; genus Spermophilus; species Spermophilus citellus. The sequence continues at coordinate 55,390,542 of NC_138187.1, forward strand.
ATTTTAAGTTTCACTCTGTTTTTTCCTATATGGATTCATGTAGTTTGAACTCTAAATCAAACACGGTTTGTGCTGGCTCTTTGAAACTTGACACAATAGAGTAGTTCCAAATTCTATCTCTATGGTTTGTTTCCTATTGATGTAGCCCTAAGCAGAGACTGGCGCAAATCACTTACATGGAAAGGGGTTGCCAAGCTTCCAAAAAACTACGAATTTCCTGAAATCTCAACACACATTTTTTCACCCAATCTTGATGACACTTTCAGTTAATGATCAGTACCCCAATCCAACTTGGCTCACCAAATTTCGTTCTTCTAGGTTAAACCGTTCGTTGGCAGTAACAGTTTTAATTTTCAGGTTTCACTCTGTTTACTCCTATATGGATACATGTAGTTGGAACTCTAAATCAAAGACGGTTTGTCCTAGCTCTTTGAAACTTGACACAATAATGTAGTTCCAAGTTCTATCTCTATGGTTTGTTTCCTATTGATGTAGCCCTAAGCAGAGACGGGCGCAAATCACTTTCATGGAAAGGGGTTGCCAAGCTTCCAAAAAACTACGAGTTTCCTGAAATCTCAGCACACATTTTTTCACCCAATCTTTATGACACTTTCAGGTAATGATCAGTACCCCAATCCCACTTGGCTCACCAAATTTCGTTCTGCTAGGTTAAACCGTTCGTTGGCAGTAACAGTTTTAATTTTTAGGTTTCACTCTGTTTTCTCCTATATGGATACATGTAGTTGGAACTCTAAATCAAACACGGTTTGTGCTAGCTCTTTGAATCTTGACACTATAAAGTAGGTCCAAGTTCTATCTCTATGGTTTGTATCCTATTGATGTAGCCCTAAGCAGAGATGTCGCAAATCACTTTCATGGGAAGGGGTTGCCAACCTTCCAAAAAACTACGAGTTTCCTGAAATCTCAGCACACATTTTTTCACCCAATCTTTATGACACTTTCAGGTAATGATCAGTATCCCAATCCCACTTGGCTCACCAAATTTCGTTCTTCTAGGTTAAACCGTTCGTTGGCAGTAACAGTTTTAATTTTTAGGTTTCACTGTGTTTTCTCCGATATGGATACATGTAGTTGGAACTCTAAATCAAACACGGTTTGTGCTAGCTCTTTGAATCTTGACACAATAAAGTTGGTCCAAGTTTTATCTCTATGGTTTGTTTCCTATTGATGTAGCCCTAAGCAGAGATGGCACAAATCACTTTCATGGAAAGGGGTTGCCAAGCTTCCAAAAAACTACGAGTTTCCTGAAATCTCAGCACACATTTTTTCACCCAATCTTGATGACACTTTCAGGTAATGATCAGTACCCCAATCCAACTTGGCTCACCAAATTTCGTTCTTCTAGGTTAAACCGTTCGTTGGCAGTAAGGGTTTTAATTTTTAGGTTTCACTCTGTTTTCTCCTATATGGATACATGTAGTTGGAACTCTAAATCAAAGACGGTTTGTGCTAGCTCTTTGAATCTTGACACAATAAAGTAGTTCCAAGTTCTATCTCTATGGTTTGTTTCCTATTGATGTAGCCCTAAGCAGAGACTGGCGCAAATCACTTTCATGGAAAGGGGTTGCCAAGAATCCAAAAAACTACGAGTTTCCAGAAATCTCGGCACACATTTTTTCACCCTATCTTGATGACACTTTCAGGTAATGATCACTACCCCAATCCCACTTGGCTAACCAAATTTCGTTCTTCTAGGTTAAACCGTTCGTTGGCAGTAACAGTTTTAATTTTTAGATTTCACTCTATTTTCTCCTATATGGATACATGTAGTTGGAACTCTAAATCAAACACGGCTTGTGCTAGCTCTTTGAAACTTGACACAATAAAGTAGTTCCAAGTTCTAACTCTATGGTTTGTTTCCTATTGATGTAGCCCTAAGCAGAGATGGCGCAAATCACTTTCATGGAAAGGGGTTTCCAAGAATCCAAAAAACTACGAGTTTCCAGAAATCTAGGCACACATTTTTTCACCCAATCTTGATGACACTTTCAGGTAATGATCAGTATCACAATCCCACTTGGCTCACCACATTTCGTTCTTCTAGGTTAAACCGTTCGTTGGCAGTAACAGTTTTAATTTTCAGGTTTCACTCTGTTTTCTCCTATATGGATACATGTAGTTGGAACTCTAAATCAAAGACGGTTTGTGCTAGCTCTTTGAATCTTGACACAATAAAGTAGTTCCAAGTTCTATCTCTATGGTTTGTTTCCTATTGATGTAGCCCTAAGCAGAGACTGGCGCAAATCACTTTCATGGAAAGGGGTTGCCAAGAATCCAAAAAACTACGAGTTTCCAGAAATATCGGCACACATTTTTTCACCCTATCTAGATGACACTTTCAGGTAATGATCAGTATCCCAATCCCACTTGGCTCACCAAATTTCGTTCTTCTAGGTTAAACCGTTGATTGGCAGTAAGAGTTTTAAATTTTAGGTTTCACTCTGTTTTTTCCTATATGGATTCATGTTGTTTGAACTCTAAATCAAACACGGTTTGTGCTAGCTCTTTGAATCTTGACACAATAAAGTAGGTCCAAGTTCTATCTCTATGGTTTGTTTCCTATTGATGTAGCCCTAAGCAGAGATGGCGCAAATCACTTTCATGGAAAGGGGTTGCCAACCTTCCAAAAAACTACGAGTTTCCTGGAATCTGAGCACACATTTTTTCACCCAATCTTGATGACACTTTCAGTTAATGATCAGTACCCCAATCTCACTTGGCTCACCAAATTTCGTTCTTCTAGGTTAAACCGTTCGTTGGCAGTAACAGTTTTAATTTTCAGGTATCACGCTGTTTTCTCCTCTATGGATACATGTAGTTTGAACTCTAAATCAAAGACGGTTTGTCCTAGCTCTTTGAAACTTGACACAATAAAGTAGTTCCAAGTTCTATCTCTATGGTTTGTTTCCTATTGATGTAGCCCTAAGCAGAGACGGGCGCAAATCACTTTCATGGAAAGGGGTTGCCAAGCTTCCAAAAAATTACGAGTTTCCTGAAATCTCAGCACACATTTTTTCACCCAATCTTGATGACACTTTCAGGTAATGGTCAGTACCGCAATCCCACTTGGCTCACCAAATTTCGTTCTTCTAGGTTAAACAGTTCGTTGGCAGTAACAGTTTTAATTTTTAGGTTTCACTCTGTTTTCTCCTATATGGATACATGTAGTTGGAACTCTAAATCAATGACGGTTTGTGCTAGCTCTTTGAATCTTGACACAATAAAGTAGTTCCAAGTTCTATCTCTATGGTTTGTTTCCTACTGATGTAGCCCTAAGCAGAGACTGGTGCAGATCACTTTCATGGAAAGGGGTTGCCAAGCTTCCAAAAAACCACGAGTTTCCTGGAATCTCAGCACACATTTTTTCACCCAATCTTGATGACACTTTCAGGTAATAATCACTACCCCAATCCCACTTGGCTAACCAAATTTCGTTCTTCTAGGTTAAAACGTTCGTTGGCAGTAACAGTTTTAATTTTTAGATTTCACTCTATTTTCTCCTATATGGATACATGTAGTTGGAACTCTAAATCAAACACGGTTTGTGCTAGCTCTTTGAAACTTGACACAATAAAGTAGTTCCAAGTTCTAACTCTATGGTTTGTTTCTATTGATGTAGCCCTAAGCAGAGACTGGCGCAAATCACTTTCATGGAAAGGGGTTGCCAAGAAACCAAAAAACTACGAGTTTCCAGAAATCTCGGCACACATTTTTTCACCCTATCTTGATGACACTTTCAGGTAATGATCAGTATCCCAATCCCACTTGGCTCACCAAATTTCGTTCTTCTAGGTTAAACCGTTCATTGGCAGTAACAGTTTTAAATTTTAAGTTTCACTCTGTTTTTTCCTATATGGATTCATGTAGTTTGAACTCTAAATCAAACACGGTTTGTGCTGGCTCTTTGAAACTTGACACAATAGAGTAGTTCCAAATTCTATCTCTATGGTTTGTTTCCTATTGATGTAGCCCTAAGCAGAGACTGGCGCAAATCACTTACATGGAAAGGGGTTGCCAAGCTTCCAAAAAACTACGAATTTCCTGAAATCTCAACACACATTTTTTCACCCAATCTTGATGACACTTTCAGTTAATGATCAGTACCCCAATCCAACTTGGCTCACCAAATTTCGTTCTTCTAGGTTAAACCGTTCGTTGGCAGTAACAGTTTTAATTTTCAGGTTTCACTCTGTTTACTCCTATATGGATACATGTAGTTGGAACTCTAAATCAAAGACGGTTTGTCCTAGCTCTTTGAAACTTGACACAATAATGTAGTTCCAAGTTCTATCTCTATGGTTTGTTTCCTATTGATGTAGCCCTAAGCAGAGACGGGCGCAAATCACTTTCATGGAAAGGGGTTGCCAAGCTTCCAAAAAACTACGAGTTTCCTGAAATCTCAGCACACATTTTTTCACCCAATCTTTATGACACTTTCAGGTAATGATCAGTACCCCAATCCCACTTGGCTCACCAAATTTCGTTCTGCTAGGTTAAACCGTTCGTTGGCAGTAACAGTTTTAATTTTTAGGTTTCACTCTGTTTTCTCCTATATGGATACATGTAGTTGGAACTCTAAATCAAACACGGTTTGTGCTAGCTCTTTGAATCTTGACACTATAAAGTAGGTCCAAGTTCTATCTCTATGGTTTGTATCCTATTGATGTAGCCCTAAGCAGAGATGTCGCAAATCACTTTCATGGGAAGGGGTTGCCAACCTTCCAAAAAACTACGAGTTTCCTGAAATCTCAGCACACATTTTTTCACCCAATCTTTATGACACTTTCAGGTAATGATCAGTATCCCAATCCCACTTGGCTCACCAAATTTCGTTCTTCTAGGTTAAACCGTTCGTTGGCAGTAACAGTTTTAATTTTTAGGTTTCACTGTGTTTTCTCCGATATGGATACATGTAGTTGGAACTCTAAATCAAACACGGTTTGTGCTAGCTCTTTGAATCTTGACACAATAAAGTTGGTCCAAGTTTTATCTCTATGGTTTGTTTCCTATTGATGTAGCCCTAAGCAGAGATGGCACAAATCACTTTCATGGAAAGGGGTTGCCAAGCTTCCAAAAAACTACGAGTTTCCTGAAATCTCAGCACACATTTTTTCACCCAATCTTGATGACACTTTCAGGTAATGATCAGTACCCCAATCCAACTTGGCTCACCAAATTTCGTTCTTCTAGGTTAAACCGTTCGTTGGCAGTAAGGGTTTTAATTTTTAGGTTTCACTCTGTTTTCTCCTATATGGATACATGTAGTTGGAACTCTAAATCAAAGACGGTTTGTGCTAGCTCTTTGAATCTTGACACAATAAAGTAGTTCCAAGTTCTATCTCTATGGTTTGTTTCCTATTGATGTAGCCCTAAGCAGAGACTGGCGCAAATCACTTTCATGGAAAGGGGTTGCCAAGAATCCAAAAAACTACGAGTTTCCAGAAATCTCGGCACACATTTTTTCACCCTATCTTGATGACACTTTCAGGTAATGATCACTACCCCAATCCCACTTGGCTAACCAAATTTCGTTCTTCTAGGTTAAACCGTTCGTTGGCAGTAACAGTTTTAATTTTTAGATTTCACTCTATTTTCTCCTATATGGATACATGTAGTTGGAACTCTAAATCAAACACGGCTTGTGCTAGCTCTTTGAAACTTGACACAATAAAGTAGTTCCAAGTTCTAACTCTATGGTTTGTTTCCTATTGATGTAGCCCTAAGCAGAGATGGCGCAAATCACTTTCATGGAAAGGGGTTTCCAAGAATCCAAAAAACTACGAGTTTCCAGAAATCTAGGCACACATTTTTTCACCCAATCTTGATGACACTTTCAGGTAATGATCAGTATCACAATCCCACTTGGCTCACCACATTTCGTTCTTCTAGGTTAAACCGTTCGTTGGCAGTAACAGTTTTAATTTTCAGGTTTCACTCTGTTTTCTCCTATATGGATACATGTAGTTGGAACTCTAAATCAAAGACGGTTTGTGCTAGCTCTTTGAATCTTGACACAATAAAGTAGTTCCAAGTTCTATCTCTATGGTTTGTTTCCTATTGATGTAGCCCTAAGCAGAGACTGGCGCAAATCACTTTCATGGAAAGGGGTTGCCAAGAATCCAAAAAACTACGAGTTTCCAGAAATATCGGCACACATTTTTTCACCCTATCTAGATGACACTTTCAGGTAATGATCAGTATCCCAATCCCACTTGGCTCACCAAATTTCGTTCTTCTAGGTTAAACCGTTGATTGGCAGTAAGAGTTTTAAATTTTAGGTTTCACTCTGTTTTTTCCTATATGGATTCATGTTGTTTGAACTCTAAATCAAACACGGTTTGTGCTAGCTCTTTGAATCTTGACACAATAAAGTAGGTCCAAGTTCTATCTCTATGGTTTGTTTCCTATTGATGTAGCCCTAAGCAGAGATGGCGCAAATCACTTTCATGGAAAGGGGTTGCCAACCTTCCAAAAAACTACGAGTTTCCTGGAATCTGAGCACACATTTTTTCACCCAATCTTGATGACACTTTCAGTTAATGATCAGTACCCCAATCTCACTTGGCTCACCAAATTTCGTTCTTCTAGGTTAAACCGTTCGTTGGCAGTAACAGTTTTAATTTTCAGGTATCACGCTGTTTTCTCCTCTATGGATACATGTAGTTTGAACTCTAAATCAAAGACGGTTTGTCCTAGCTCTTTGAAACTTGACACAATAAAGTAGTTCCAAGTTCTATCTCTATGGTTTGTTTCCTATTGATGTAGCCCTAAGCAGAGACGGGCGCAAATCACTTTCATGGAAAGGGGTTGCCAAGCTTCCAAAAAATTACGAGTTTCCTGAAATCTCAGCACACATTTTTTCACCCAATCTTGATGACACTTTCAGGTAATGGTCAGTACCGCAATCCCACTTGGCTCACCAAATTTCGTTCTTCTAGGTTAAACAGTTCGTTGGCAGTAACAGTTTTAATTTTTAGGTTTCACTCTGTTTTCTCCTATATGGATACATGTAGTTGGAACTCTAAATCAATGACGGTTTGTGCTAGCTCTTTGAATCTTGACACAATAAAGTAGTTCCAAGTTCTATCTCTATGGTTTGTTTCCTACTGATGTAGCCCTAAGCAGAGACTGGTGCAGATCACTTTCATGGAAAGGGGTTGCCAAGCTTCCAAAAAACCACGAGTTTCCTGGAATCTCAGCACACATTTTTTCACCCAATCTTGATGACACTTTCAGGTAATAATCACTACCCCAATCCCACTTGGCTAACCAAATTTCGTTCTTCTAGGTTAAAACGTTCGTTGGCAGTAACAGTTTTAATTTTTAGATTTCACTCTATTTTCTCCTATATGGATACATGTAGTTGGAACTCTAAATCAAACACGGTTTGTGCTAGCTCTTTGAAACTTGACACAATAAAGTAGTTCCAAGTTCTAACTCTATGGTTTGTTTCTATTGATGTAGCCCTAAGCAGAGACTGGCGCAAATCACTTTCATGGAAAGGGGTTGCCAAGAAACCAAAAAACTACGAGTTTCCAGAAATCTCGGCACACATTTTTTCACCCTATCTTGATGACACTTTCAGGTAATGATCAGTATCCCAATCCCACTTGGCTCACCAAATTTCGTTCTTCTAGGTTAAACCGTTCATTGGCAGTAACAGTTTTAAATTTTAAGTTTCACTCTGTTTTTTCCTATATGGATTCCTGTAGTTTGAACTCTAAATCAAACACGGTTTGTGCTGGCTCTTTGAAACTTGACACAATAGAGTAGTTCCAAATTCTATCTCTATGGTTTGTTTCCTATTGATGTAGCCCTAAGCAGAGACTGGCGCAAATCACTTACATGGAAAGGGGTTGCCAAGCTTCCAAAAAACTACGAATTTCCTGAAATCTCAACACACATTTTTTCACCCAATCTTGATGACACTTTCAGTTAATGATCAGTACCCCAATCCAACTTGGCTCACCAAATTTCGTTCTTCTAGGTTAAACCGTTCGTTGGCAGTAACAGTTTTAATTTTCAGGTTTCACTCTGTTTACTCCTATATGGATACATGTAGTTGGAACTCTAAATCAAAGACGGTTTGTCCTAGCTCTTTGAAACTTGACACAATAATGTAGTTCCAAGTTCTATCTCTATGGTTTGTTTCCTATTGATGTAGCCCTAAGCAGAGACGGGCGCAAATCACTTTCATGGAAAGGGGTTGCCAAGCTTCCAAAAAACTACGAGTTTCCTGAAATCTCAGCACACATTTTTTCACCCAATCTTTATGACACTTTCAGGTAATGATCAGTACCCCAATCCCACTTGGCTCACCAAATTTCGTTCTGCTAGGTTAAACCGTTCGTTGGCAGTAACAGTTTTAATTTTTAGGTTTCACTCTGTTTTCTCCTATATGGATACATGTAGTTGGAACTCTAAATCAAACACGGTTTGTGCTAGCTCTTTGAATCTTGACACTATAAAGTAGGTCCAAGTTCTATCTCTATGGTTTGTATCCTATTGATGTAGCCCTAAGCAGAGATGTCGCAAATCACTTTCATGGGAAGGGGTTGCCAACCTTCCAAAAAACTACGAGTTTCCTGAAATCTCAGCACACATTTTTTCACCCAATCTTTATGACACTTTCAGGTAATGATCAGTATCCCAATCCCACTTGGCTCACCAAATTTCGTTCTTCTAGGTTAAACCGTTCGTTGGCAGTAACAGTTTTAATTTTTAGGTTTCACTGTGTTTTCTCCGATATGGATACATGTAGTTGGAACTCTAAATCAAACACGGTTTGTGCTAGCTCTTTGAATCTTGACACAATAAAGTTGGTCCAAGTTTTATCTCTATGGTTTGTTTCCTATTGATGTAGACCTAAGCAGAGATGGCACAAATCACTTTCATGGAAAGGGGTTGCCAAGCTTCCAAAAAACTACGAGTTTCCTGAAATCTCAGCACACATTTTTTCACCCAATCTTGATGACACTTTCAGGTAATGATCAGTACCCCAATCCAACTTGGCTCACCAAATTTCGTTCTTCTAGGTTAAACCGTTCGTTGGCAGTAAGGGTTTTAATTTTTAGGTTTCACTCTGTTTTCTCCTATATGGATACATGTAGTTGGAACTCTAAATCAAAGACGGTTTGTGCTAGCTCTTTGAATCTTGACACAATAAAGTAGTTCCAAGTTCTATCTCTATGGTTTGTTTCCTATTGATGTAGCCCTAAGCAGAGACTGGCGCAAATCACTTTCATGGAAAGGGGTTGCCAAGCTTCCAAAAAACCACGAGTTTCCTGAAATCTCAGCACACATTTTTTCACCCAATCTTGATGACACTTTCAGGTAATGATCACTACCCCAATCCCACTTGGCTAACCAAATTTCGTTCTTCTAGGTTAAACCGTTCGTTGGCAGTAACAGTTTTAATTTTTAGATTTCACTCTATTTTCTCCTATATGGATACATGTAGTTGGAACTCTAAATCAAACACGGCTTGTGCTAGCTCTTTGAAACTTGACACAATAAAGTAGTTCCAAGTTCTAACTCTATGGTTTGTTTCCTATTGATGTAGCCCTAAGCAGAGATGGCGCAAATCACTTTCATGGAAAGGGGTTTCCAAGAATCCAAAAAACTACGAGTTTCCAGAAATCTAGGCACACATTTTTTCACCCTATCTTGATGACACTTTCAGGTAATGATCAGTATCACAATCCCACTTGGCTCACCACATTTCGTTCTTCTAGGTTAAACCGTTCGTTGGCAGTAACAGTTTTAATTTTCAGGTTTCACTCTGTTTTCTCCTATATGGATACATGTAGTTGGAACTCTAAATCAAAGACGGTTTGACCTAGCTCTTTGAAACTTGACACAATAAAGTAGTTCCAAGTTCTATCTCTATGGTTTGTTTCCTATTGATGTAGCCCTAAGCAGAGACGGGCGCAAATCACTTTCATGGAAAGGGGTTGCCAAGCTTCCAAAAAACCACGAGTTTCCTGGAATCTCAGCACACATTTTTTCACCCAATCTTGATGACACTTTCAGGTAATGATCACTACCCCAATCCCACTTGGCTAACCAAATTTCGTTCTTCTAGGTTTAAACGTTCGTTGGCAGTAACAGTTTTAATTTTTAGATTTCACTCTATTTTCTCCTATATGGATACATGTAGTTGGAACTCTAAATCAAACACGGTTTGTGCTAGCTCTTTGAAACTTGACACAATAAAGTAGTTCCAAGTTCTAACTCTATGGTTTGTTTCTTTTGATGTAGCCCTAAGCAGAGACTGGCGCAAATCACTTTCATGGAAAGGGGTTGCCAAGAATCCAAAAAACTACGAGTTTCCAGAAATCTCGGCACACATTTTTTCACCCTATCTTGATGACACTTTCAGGTAATGATCAGTATCCCAATCCCACTTGGCTCACCAAATTTCGTTCTTCTGGGTTAAACCGTTCATTGGCAGTAACAATTTTAAATTTTAAGTTTCACTCTGTTTTTTCCTATATGGATTCATGTAGTTTGAACTCTAAATCAAACACGGTTTGTGCTGGCTCTTTGAAACTTGACACAATAGAGTAGTTCCAAATTCTATCTCTATGGTTTGTTTCCTATTGATGTAGCCCTAAGCAGAGACGGGTGCAAATCACTTACATGGAAAGGGGTTGCCAAGTTTCCAAAAAACTACGAGTTTCCTGAAATCTCAACACACATTTTTTCACCCAATCTTGATGACACTTTCAGTTAATGATCAGTACCCCAATCCCACTTGGGTCACCAAATTTCGTTCTTCTAGGTTAAACCGTTCGTTGGCAGTAACAGTTTTAATTTTCAGGTTTCACTCTGTTTACTCCTATATGGATACATGTAGTTGGAACTCTAAATCAAAGACGGTTTGTCCTAGCTCTTTGAAACTTGACACAATAAAGTAGTTCCAAGTTCTATCTTTATGGTTTGTTTCCTATTGATGTAGCCCTAAGCAGAGACGGGCGCAAATCACTTTCATGGAAAGGGGTTGCCAAGCTTCCAAAAAACTACGAGTTTCCTGAAATCTCAGCACACATTTTTTCACCCAATCTTTATGACACTTTCAGGTAATGATCAGTACCCCAATCCCACTTGGCTCACCAAATTTCGTTCTGCTAGGTTAAACCGTTCGTTGGCAGTAACAGTTTTAATTTTTAGGTTTCACTCTGTTTTCTCCTATATGGATACATGTAGTTGGAACTCTAAATCAAACACGGTTTGTGCTAGCTCTTTGAATCTTGACACTATAAAGTAGGTCCAAGTTCTATCTCTATGGTTTGTATCCTATTGATGTAGCCCTAAGCAGAGATGTCGCAAATCACTTTCATGGGAAGGGGTTGCCAACCTTCCAAAAAACTATGAGTTTCCTGAAATCTCAGCACACATTTTTTCACCCAATCTTTATGACACTTTCAGGTAATGATCAGTATCCCAATCCCACTTGGCTCACCAAATTTCGTTCTTCTAGGTTAAACCGTTCGTTGGCAGTAACAGTTTTAATTTTTAGGTTTCACTGTGTTTTCTCCGATATGGATACATGTAGTTGGAACTCTAAATCAAACACGGTTTGTGCTAGCTCTTTGAATCTTGACACAATAAAGTTGGTCCAAGTTTTATCTCTATGGTTTGTTTCCTATTGATGTAGCCCTAAGCAGAGATGGCGCAAATCACTTTCATGGAAAGGGGTTGCCAAGCTTCCAAAAAACTACGAGTTTCCTGAAATCTCAGCACACATTTTTTCACCCAATCTTGATGACACTTTCAGGTAATGATCAGTACCCCAATCCGACTTGGCTCACCAAATTTCGTTCTTGTAGGTTAAACCGTTCGTTGGCAGTAAGGGTTTTAATTTTTAGGTTTCACTCTGTTTTCTCCTATATGGATACATGTAGTTGGAACTCTAAATCAAAGACGGTTTGTGCTAGCTCTTTGAATCTTGACACAATAAAGTAGTTCCAAGTTCTATCTCTATGGTTTGTTTCCTATTGATGTAGCCCTAAGCAGATACTGGCGCAAATCACTTTCATGGAAAGGGGTTGCCAAGCTTCCAAAAAACCACGAGTTTCCTGAAATCTCAGCACACATTTTTTCACCCAATCTTGATGACACATTCAGGTAATGATCACTACCCCAATCCCACTTGGCTAACCAAATTTCGTTCTTCTAGGTTAAACCGTTCGTTGGCAGTAACAGTTTTAATTTTTAGATTTCACTCTATTTTCTCCTATATGGATACATGTAGTTAAAACTCTAAATCAAACACGGCTTGTGCTAGCTCTTTGAAACTTGACACAATAAAGTAGTTCCAAGTTCTAACTCTATGGTTTGTTTCTTTTGATGTAGCCCTAAGCAGAGACTGGCGCAAATCACTTTCATGGAAAGGGGTTGCCAAGAATCCAAAAAACTACGAGTTTCCAGAAATCTCGGCACACATTTTTTCACCCTATCTTGATGACACTTTCAGGTAATGATCAGTATCCCAATCCCACTTGGCTCACCAAATTTCGTTCTTCTAGGTTAAACCGTTCATTGGCAGTAACAATTTTAAATTTTAAGTTTCACTCTGTTTTTTCCTATATGGATTCATGTAGTTTGAACTCTAAATCAAACACGGTTTGTGCTGGCTCTTTGAAACTTGACACAATAGAGTAGTTCCAAATTCTATCTCTATGGTTTGTTTCCTATTGATGTAGCCCTAAGCAGAGACTGGTGCAAATCACTTACATGGAAAGGGGTTGCCAAGTTTCCAAAAAACTACGAGTTTCCTGAAATCTCAACACACATTTTTTCACCCAATCTTGATGACACTTTCAGTTAATGATCAGTACCCCAATCCCACTTGGCTCACCAAATTTCGTTCTTCTAGGTTAAACCGTTCGTTGGCAGTAACAGTTTTAATTTTCAGGTTTCACTCTGTTTACTCCTATATGGATACATGTAGTTGGAACTCTAAATCAAAGACGGTTTGTCCTAGCTCTTTGAAACTTGACACAATAAAGTAGTTCCAAGTTCTATCTTTATGGTTTGTTTCCTATTGATGTAGCCCTAAGCAGAGACGGGCGCAAATCACTTTCATGGAAAGGGGTTGCCAAGCTTCCAAAAAACTACGAGTTTCCTGAAATCTCAGCACACATTTTTTCACCCAATCTTTATGACACTTTCAGGTAATGATCAGTACCCCAATCCCACTTGGCTCACCAAATTTCGTTCTGCTAGGTTAAACCGTTCGTTGGCAGTAACAGTTTTAATTTTTAGGTTTCACTCTGTTTTCTCCTATATGGATACATGTAGTTGGAACTCTAAATCAAACACGGTTTGTGCTAGCTCTTTGAATCTTGACACTATAAAGTAGGTCCAAGTTCTATCTCTATGGTTTGTATCCTATTGATGTAGCCCTAAGCAGAGATGTCGCAAATCACTTTCATGGGAAGGGGTTGCCAACCTTCCAAAAAACTACGAGTTTCCTGAAATCTCAGCACACATTTTTTCACCCAATCTTTATGACACTTTCAGGTAATGATCAGTATCCCAATCCCACTTGGCTCACCAAATTTCGTTCTTCTAGGTTAAACCGTTCGTTGGCAGTAACAGTTTTAATTTTTAGGTTTCACTGTGTTTTCTCCGATATGGATACATGTAGTTGGAACTCTAAATCAAACACGGTTTGTGCTAGCTCTTTGAATCTTGACACAATAAAGTTGGTCCAAGTTTTATCTCTATGGTTTGTTTCCTATTGATGTAGCCCTAAGCAGAGATGGCGCAAATCACTTTCATGGAAAGGGGTTGCCAAGCTTCCAAAAAACTACGAGTTTCCTGAAATCTCAGCACACATTTTTTCACCCAATCTTGATGACACTTTCAGGTAATGATCAGTACCCCAATCCGACTTGGCTCACCAAATTTCGTTCTTGTAGGTTAAACCGTTCGTTGGCAGTAAGGGTTTTAATTTTTAGGTTTCACTCTGTTTTCTCCTATATGGATACATGTAGTTGGAACTCTAAATCAAAGACGGTTTGTGCTAGCTCTTTGAATCTTGACACAATAAAGTAGTTCCAAGTTCTATCTCTATGGTTTGTTTCCTATTGATGTAGCCCTAAGCAGATACTGGCGCAAATCACTTTCATGGAAAGGGGTTGCCAAGCTTCCAAAAAACCACGAGTTTCCTGAAATCTCAGCACACATTTTTTCACCCAATCTTGATGACACATTCAGGTAATGATCACTACCCCAATCCCACTTGGCTAACCAAATTTCGTTCTTCTAGGTTAAACCGTTCGTTGGCAGTAACAGTTTTAATTTTTAGATTTCACTCTATTTTCTCCTATATGGATACATGTAGTTAAAACTCTAAATCAAACACGGATTGTGCTAGCTCTTTGAAACTTGACACAATAAAGTAGTTCCAAGTTCTAACTCTATGGTTTGTTTCCTATTGATGTAGCCCTAAGCAGAGACTGGCGCAAATCACTTTCATGGAAAGGGGTTTCCAAGAATCCAAAAAACTACGAGTTTCCAGAAATCTAGGCACACATTTTTTCACCCTATCTTGATGACACTTTCAGGTAATGATCAGTATCACAATCCCACTTGGCTCACCACATTTCGTTCTTCTAGGTTAAACCGTTCGTTGGCAGTAACAGTTTTAATTTTCAGGTTTCACTCTGTTTTCTCCTATATGGATACATGTAGTTGGAACTCTAAATCAAAGACGGTTTGACCTAGCTCTTTGAAACTTGACACAATAAAGTAGTTCCAAGTTCTATCTCTATGGTTTGTTTCCTATTGATGTAGCCCTAAGCAGAGACGTGCGCAAATCACTTTCATGGAAAGGGGTTGCCAAGCTTCCAAAAAACTACGAGTTTCCTGAAATCTCAGCACACATTTTTTCACCCAATCTTGATGACACTTTCAGGTAATGATCAGTACCCCAATCCCACTTGGCTCACCAAATTTCGTTCTTCTAGGTTAAACCGTTCGTTGGCAGTAACAGTTTTAATTTTCAGGTTTCACTCTGTTTTCTCCTATATGGATACATGTAGTTGGAACTCTAAATCAATGACGGTTTGTGCTAGCTCTTTGAATCTTGACACAATAAAGTAGTTCCAAGTTCTATCTCTATGGTTTGTTTCCTATTGATGTAGCCCTAAGCAGAGACTGGCGCAGATCACTTTCATGGAAAGGGGTTGCCAAGCTTCCAAAAAACCACGAGTTTCCTGGAATCTCAGCACACATTTTTTCACCCAATCTTGATGACACTTTCAGGTAATGATCACTACCCCAATCCCACTTGGCTAACCAAATTTCGTTCTTCTAGGTTAAACCGTTCGTTGGCAGTAACAGTTTTAATTTTTAGATTTCACTCTATTTTCTCCTATATGGATACATGTAGTTGGAACTCTAAATAAAACACGGTTTGTGCTAGCTCTTTGAAACTTGACACAATAAAGTAGTTCCAAGTTCTAACTCTATGGTTTGTTTCCTATTGATGTAGCCCTAAGCAGAGACTGGCGCAAATCACTTTCATGGAAAGGGGTTGCCAAGAATCCAAAAAACTACGAGTTTCCAGAAATCTCGGCACACATTTTTTCACCCTATGTTGATGACACTTTCAGGTAATGATCAGTATCCCAATCCCACTTGGCTCACCAAATTTCGTTCTTCTAGGTTAAACCGTTCATTGGCAGTAAGAGTTTTAAATTTTAAGTTTCACTCTGTTTTTTCCTATATGGATTCATGTAGTTTGAACTCTAAATCAAACACGGTTTGTGCTGGCTCTTTGAAACTTGACACAATAGAGTAGTTCCAAATTCTATCTCTATGGTTTGTTTCCTATTGATGTAGCCCTAAGCAGAGACTGGCGCAAATCACTTACATGGAAAGGGGTTGCCAAGCTTTCAAAAAACTACGAGTTTCCTGAAATCTCAACACACATTTTTTCACCCAATCTTGATGACACTTTCAGTTAATGATCAGTACCCCAATCCCACTTGGCTCACCAAATTTCGTTCTTCTAGGTTAAACCGTTCGTTGGCAGTAACAGTTTTAATTTTCAGGTTTCACTCTGTTTTCTCCTATATGGATACATGTAGTTGGAACTCTAAATCAAAGACGGTTTCTCCTAGCTCTTTGAAACTTGACACAATAAAGTAGTTCCAAGTTCTATCTCTATGCTTTGTTTCCTATTGATGTAGCCCTAAGCAGAGACGGGCGCAAATCACTTTCATGGAAAGGGGTTGCCAAGCTTCCAAAAAACTACGAGTTTCTTGAAATCTCAGCACACATTTTTTCACCCAATCTTGATGACACTTTCAGGTAATGATCAGTACCCCAATCCCACTTGGCTAACCAAATTTCGTTCTGCTAGGTTAAACCGTTCGTTGGCAGTAATAGTTTTAATTTTTAGGTTTCACTGTGTTTTCTCCGATATGGATACATGTAGTTGGAACTCTAAATCAAACACGGTTTGTGCTGGCTCTTTGAAACTTGACACAATAGAGTAGTTCCAAATTCTATCTCTATGGTTTGTTTCCTATTGATGTAGCCATAAGCAGAGACGGGCGCAAATCACTTTCATGGAAAGGGGTTGCCAAGCTTCCAAAAAACTACGAGTTTCTTGAAATCTCAGCACACATTTTTTCACCCAATCTTGATGACACTTTCAGTTAATGATCAGTATCCCAATCCCACTTGGCTCACCAAATTTCGTTCTTCTAGGTTAAACCGTTCATTGGCAGTAACAGTTTTAATTTTCAGGTTTCACTCTGTTTTCTCCTATATGGATACATGTAGTTGGAACTCTAAATCAAAGACGGTTTGTCCTAGCTCTTTGAAACTTGACAGAATAAAGTAGTTCCAAGTTCTATCTCTATGGTTTGTTTCCTATTGATGTAGCCCTAAGCAGAGACGGGCGCAAATCACTTTCATGGAAAGGGGTGGCCAAGCTTCCAAAAAACTACGAGTTTCCTGAAATCTCAGCACACATTTTTTCACCCAATATTGATGACACTTTCAGGTAATGATCAGTACCCCAATCCCACTTGGCTCACCAAATTTCGTTCTTCTAGGTTAAACCGTTCGTTGGCAGTAACAGTTTTAATTTTTAGGTTTCACTCTGTTTTCTCCGATATGGATACATGTAGTTGGAACTCTAAGTCAAACACGGTTTGTGCTAGCTCTTTGAATCTTGACACAATAAAGTAGGTCCAAGTTCTATCTCTATGGTTTGTTTCCTATTGATGTAGCCCTAAGCAGAGATGGCGCAAATCACTTTCATGGAAAGGGGTTGCCAAGCTTCCAAAAAACTACGAGTTTCCTGAAATCTCAGCACACATTTTTTCACCCAATCTTGATGACACTTTCAGGTAATGATCAGTACCCCAATCCCACTTGGCTCACCAAATTTCGTTCTGCTAGGTTAAACCGTTCGTTGGCAGTAACAGTTTTAATTTTTAGATTTCACTCTGTTTTCTCCGATATGGATACATGTAGTTGGAACTCTAAATCAAAGACGGCTTGTGCTAGCTCTTTGAATCTTGACACAATAAAGTAGTTCCAAGTTCTATCTCTATGGTTTGTTTCCTATTGATGTAGCCCTAAGCAGAGACTGGCGCAAATCACTTTCATGGCAAGGGATTGCCAAGCTTCCAAAAAACTACGAGTTTCCTGAAATCTCAGCACACATTTTTTCACCCAATCTTGATGACACTTTCAGGTAATGATCACTACCCCAATCCCACTTGGCTCACCAAATTTCGTTCTTCTAGGTTAAACCGTTCGTTGGCAGTAACAGTTTTAATTTTTAGGTTTCACTCTGTTTTCTCCTATATGGATACATGTAGTTGGAACTCTAAATCAAACACTGTTTGTGCTAGCTCTTTGAAACTTGACAACATAAAGTAGGTCCATGTTCTATCTCTATGGTTTGTTTCCTATTGATGTAGCCCTAAGCAGAGATGGCGCAAATCACTTTCATGGAAAGGGGTTGCCAACCTTCCAAAAAACTACGAGTTTCCTGAAATCTCAGCACACATTTTTTCACCCAATCTTTATGACACTTTCAGGTAATGATCAGTACCCCAATCCCACTTGGCTCACCAAATTTCGTTCTTCTAGGTTAAACCGTTCGTTGGCAGTAAGGGTTTTAATTTTTAGGTTTCACTCTGTTTTCTCCTATATGGATACATGTAGTTGGAACTCTAAATCAAAGACGGTTTGTGCTAGCTCTTTGAATCTTGACACAATAAAGTAGTTCCAAGTTCTATCTCTATGGTTTGTTTCCTATTGATGTAGCCCTAAGCAGAGACTGGCGCAGATCACTTTCATGGAAAGGGGTTGCCAAGCTTCCAAAAAACCACGAGTTTCCTGGAATCTCAGCACACATTTTTTCACCCAATCTTGATGACACTTTCAGGTAATGATCACTACCCCAATCCCACTTGGCTAACCAAATTTCGTTCTTCTAGGTTAAACCGTTCGTTGGCAGTAACAGTTTTAATTTTTAGATTTCACTCTATTTTCTCCTATATGGATACATGTAGTTGGAACTCTAAATAAAACACGGTTTGTGCTAGCTCTTTGAAACTTGACACAATAATGTAGTTCCAAGTTCTAACTCTATGGTTTGTTTCCTATTGATGTAGCCCTAAGCAGGGACTGGCGCAAATCACTTTCATGGAAAGGGGTTGCCAATAATCCAAAAAACTACGAGTTTCCAGAAATCTCGGCACACATTTTTTCACCCTATGTTGATGACACTTTCAGGTAATGATCAGTATCCCAATCCCACTTGGCTCACCAAATTTCGTTCTTCTAGGTTAAACCGTTCATTGGCAGTAAGAGTTTTAAATTTTAAGTTTCACTCTGTTTTTTCCTATATGGATTCATGTAGTTTGAACTCTAAATCAAACACGGTTTGTGCTGGCTCTTTGAAACTTGACACAATAGAGTAGTTCCAAATTCTATCTCTATGGTTTGTTTCCTATTGATGTAGCCCTAAGCAGAGACTGGCGCAAATCACTTACATGGAAAGGGGTTGCCAAGCTTCCAAAAAACTACGAGTTTCCTGAAATCTCAACACACATTTTTTCACCCAATCTTGATGACACTTTCAGTTAATGATCAGTACCCCAATCCCACTTGGCTCACCAAATTTCGTTCTTCTAGGTTAAACCGTTCGTTGGCAGTAACAGTTTTAATTTTCAGGTTTCACTCTGTTTTCTCCTATATGGATACATGTAGTTGGAACTCTAAATCAAAGACGGTTTCTCCTAGCTCTTTGAAACTTGACACAATAAAGTAGTTCCAAGTTCTATCTCTATGCTTTGTTTCCTATTGATGTAGCCCTAAGCAGAGACGGGCGCAAATCACTTTCATGGAAAGGGGTTGCCAAGCTTCCAAAAAACTACGAGTTTCTTGAAATCTCAGCACACATTTTTTCACCCAATCTTGATGACACTTTCAGGTAATGATCAGTACCCCAATCCCACTTGGCTAACCAAATTTCGTTCTGCTAGGTTAAACCGTTCGTTGGCAGTAATAGTTTTAATTTTTAGGTTTCACTGTGTTTTCTCCGATATGGATACATGTAGTTGGAACTCTAAATCAAACACGGTTTGTGCTAGCTCTTTGAATCTTGACACAATAAAGTAGGTCCAAGGTCTATCTCTATGGTTTGTTTCCTATTGATGTAGCCCTAAGCAGAGATGGCGCAAATCACACTCATGGAAAGGGGTTGCCAACCTTCCAAAAAAATACGAGTTTTTTGAAATCTCAGCACACATTTTTTCACCCAATCTTTATGACACTTTCAGGTAATGATCAGTATCCCAATCCCACTTGGCTCACCAAATTTCGTTCTTCTAGGTTAAACCGTACATTGGCAATAACAGTTTAAAATTTTAGGTTTCACTCTGTTTTCTCCTATATGGATTCATGTAGTTTGAACTCTAAATCAAACACGGTTTGTGCTGGCTCTTTGAAACTTGACACAATAGAGTAGTTCCAAATTCTATCTCTATGGTTTGTTTCCTATTGATGTAGCCCTAAGCAGAGACTGGCGCAAATCACTTACATGGAAAGGGGTTGCCATGCTTCCAAAAAACCACGAGTTTCCTGAAATCTCAACACACATTTTTTCACCCAATCTTGATGACACTTTCAGTTAATGATCAGTATCCCAATCCCACTTGGCTCACCAAATTTCGTTCTTCTAGGTTAAACCGTTCATTGGCAGTAACAGTTTTAATTTTCAGGTTTCACTCTGTTTTCTCCTATATGGATACATGTAGTTGGAACTCTAAATCAAAGACGGTTTGTCCTAGCTCTTTGAAACTTGACAGAATAAAGTAGTTCCAAGTTCTATCTCTATGGTTTGTTTCCTATTGATGTAGCCCTAAGCAGAGACGGGCGCAAATCACTTTCATGGAAAGGGGTTGCCAAGCTTCCAAAAAACTACGAGTTTCCTGAAATCTCAGCACACATTTTTTCACCCAATCTTGATGACACTTTCAGGTAATGATCAGTACCCCAATCCCACTTGGCTCACCAAATTTCGTTCTTCTAGGTTAAACCGTTCGTTGGCAGTAACAGTTTTAATTTTTAGGTTTCACTCTGTTTTCTCCGATATGGATACATGTAGTTGGAACTCTAAATCAAACACGGTTTGTGCTAGCTCTTTGAATCTTGACACAATAAAGTAGGTCCAAGTTCTATCTCTATGGTTTGTTTCCTATTGATGTAGCCCTAAGCAGAGATGGCGCAAATCACTTTCATGGAAAGGGGTTGCCAACCTTCCAAAAAACTACGAGTTTCCTGAAATCTGAGCACACATTCTTTCACCCAATCTTGATGACACTTTCAGGTAATGATCAGTACCCCAATCTCACTTGGCTCACCAAATTTCGTTCTTCTAGGTTAAACCGTTTGTTGGCAGTAACAGTTTTAATTTTCAGGTTTCACTCTGTTTTCTCCTATATGGATACATGTAGTTGGAACTCTAAATCAAAGACGGTTTGTCCTAGCTCTTTGAAACTTGACACAATAAAGTAGTTCCGAGTTCTATCTCTATGGTTTGTTTCCTATTGATGTAGCCCTAAGCAGAGACGGGCGCAAATCACTTTCATGGAAAGGGGTTGCCAAGCTTCCAAAAAACTACGAGTTTCCTGAAATCTCAGCACACATTTTTTCACCCAATCTTGATGACACTTTCAGGTAATGATCAGTACCCCAATCCCACTTGGCTCACCAAATTTCGTTCTGCTAGGTTAAACCGTTCGTTGGCAGTAACAGTTTTAATTTTTAGATTTCACTCTGTTTTCTCCGATATGGATACATGTAGTTGGAACTCTAAATCAAAGACGGCTTGTGCTAGCTCTTTGAATCTTGACACAATAAAGTAGTTCCAAGTTCTATCTCTATGGTTTGTTTCCTATTGATGTAGCCCTAAGAAGAGACTGGCGCAAATCACTTTCATGGCAAGGGATTGCCAAGCTTCCAAAAAACTACGAGTTTCCTGAAATCTCAGCACACATTTTTTCACCCAATCTTGATGACACTTTCAGTTAATAATCACTACCCCAATCCCACTTGGCTCACCAAATTTCGTTCTTCTAGGTTAAACCGTTCGTTGGCAGTAACAGTTTTAATTTTTAGGTTTCACTCTGTTTTCTCCTATATGGATACATGTAGTTGGAACTCTAAATCAAACACTGTTTGTGCTAGCTCTTTGAAACTTGACAACATAAAGTAGGTCCATGTTCTATCTCTATGGTTTGTTTCCTATTGATGTAGCCCTAAGCAGAGATGGCGCAAATCACTTTCATGGAAAGGGGTTGCCAACCTTCCAAAAAACTACGAGTTTCCTGAAATCTCAGCACACATTTTTTCACCCAATCTTTATGACACTTTCAGGTAATGATCAGTACCCCAATCCCACTTGGCTCACCAAATTTCGTTCTTCTAGGTTAAACCGTTCGTTGGCAGTAAGGGTTTTAAATTTTAGGTTTCACTCTGTTTTCTCCTATATGGATACATGTAGTTGGAACTCTAAATCAAAGACGGTTTGTGCTAGCTCTTTGAATCTTGACACAATAAAGTAGTTCCAAGTTCTATCTCTATGGTTTGTTTCCTATTGATGTAGCCCTAAGCAGAGACTGGCGCAAATCACTTTCATGGAAAGGGGTTGCCAAGCTTCCAAAAAAACAAGAGTTTCCTGAAATCTCAGCACACATTTTTTCACCCAATCTTGATGACACTTTCAGGTAATGATCACTACCCCAATCCCACTTGGCTAACCAAATTTCGTTCTTCTAGGTTAAAATGTTCGTTGGCAGTAACAGTTTTAATTTTTAGATTTCACTCTATTTTCTCCTATATGGATACATGTAGTTGGAACTCTAAATCAAACACGGTTTGTGCTAGCTCTTTGAAACTTGACACAATAAAGTAGTTCCAAGTTATAACTCTACGGTTTGTTTCCTATTGATGTAGCCCTAAGCAGAGACTGGCGCAAATCACTTTCATGGAAAGGGGTTGCCAACCTGCCAAAAAACTACGAGTCTCCTGTAATCTCAGCACACATTTTTTCACCCAATCTTGATGACACTTTCAGGTAATGATCAGTACCCCAATCCCACTTGGCTCACCAAATTTCGTTCTTCTAGGTTAAACCGTTCGTTGGCAGTAAGAGTTTTAATTTTTAGGATTCACTCTCTTTTCTCGTATATGGATACATGTAGTTGGAACTCTAAATCAAAGACGGTTTGTGCTAGCTCTTTGAATCTTGACACAATAAAGTAGTTCCAAGTTCTATCTCTATGGTTTGTTTCCTATTGATGTAGCCCTAAGCAGAGACTGGCGCAAATCACTTTCATGGAAAGGGGTTGCCAAGAATCCAAAAAACTACGAGTTTCCAGAAATATCGGCACACATTTTTTCACCCTATCTAGATGACACTTTCAGGTAATGATCAGTATCCCAAACCCACTTGGCTCACCAAATTTCGTTCTTCTAGGTTAAACCGTTGATTGGCAGTAACAGTTTTAAATTTTAGGTTTCACTCTGTTTTTTCCTATATGGATTCATGTTGTTTGAACTCTAAATCAAACACGGTTTGTGCTGGCTCTTTGAAACTTGACACAATAGAGTAGTTCCAAATTCTATCTCTATGGTTTGTTTCCTATTGATGTAGCCCTAAGCAGAGACTGGCGCAAATCACTTACATGGAAAGGGGTTGCCAAGCTTCCAAAAAACTACGAGTTTCCTGAAATCTCAGCACACATTTTTTCACCCAATCTTGATGACACTTTCAGTAAATGATCAGTACCCCAATCCCACTTGGCTCACCAAATTTCGTTCTTCTAGTTTAAACCGTTCGTTGGCAGTAACAGTTTTAATTTTCAGGTATCACGCTGTTTTCTCCTATATGGATACATGTAGTTTGAACTCTAAATCAAAGACGGTTTGTCCTAGCTCTTTGAAACTTGACACAATAAAGTAGTTCCAAGTTCTATCTCTATGGTTTGTTTCCTATTGATGTAGCCCTAAGCAGAGACGGGCGCAAATCACTTTCATGGAAAGGGGTTGCCAAGCTTCCAAAAAACTACGAGTTTCCTGAAATCTCAGCACACATTTTTTCACCCAATCTTTATGACACTTTCAGGTAATGATCAGTACCCCAGTCCCACTTGGCTAACCAAATTTCGTTCTGCTAGGTTAAACCGTTCGTTGGCAGTAACAGTTTTAATTTTTAGGTTTCACTCTGTTTTCTCCTATATGGATACATGTAGTTGGAACTCTAAATCAAACACGGTTTGTGCTGGCTCTTTGAAACTTGACACAATAGAGTAGTTCCAAATTCTATCTCTATGGTTTGTTTCCTATTGATGTAGCCCTAAGGAGAGACTGGCGCAAATCACTTACATGGAAAGGGGTCGCCAAGCTTCCAAAAAACTACGATTTTCCTGATCTCAACACACATTTTTTCACCCAATCTTGATGACACTTTCAGTTAATGATCAGTACCCCAATCCCACTTGGCTCACCAAATTTCGTTCTTCTAGGTTAAACCGTTCGTTGGCAGTAACAGTTTTAATTTTCAGGTATCACGCTGTTTTCTCCTATATGGATACATGTAGTTTGAACTCTAAATCAAAGACGGTTTGTCCTAGCTCTTTGAAACTTGACACAATAAAGTAGTTCCAAGTTCTATCTCTATGGTTTGTTTCCTATTGATGTAGCCCTAAGCAGAGATGGGCGCAAATCACTTTCATGGAAAGGGGATGCCAAGCTTCCAAAAAACTACGAGTTTCCTGAAATCTCAGCACACATCTTTTCACCCAATCTTTATGACACTTTCAGGTAATGATCAGTACCTCAATCCCACTTGGCTCACCAAATTTCGTTCTTCTAGGTTAAACCGTTCGTTGGCAGTAACAGTTTTAATTTTTAGGTTTCACTCTGTTTTCTCCTATATGAATACATGTAGTTGGAACTCTAAATCAAACACGGTTTGTGCTGGCTCTTTGAAACTTGACACAATAGAGTAGTTCCAAATTCTATCTCTATGGTTTGTTTCCTATTGATGTAGCCCTAAGGAGAGACTGGCGCAAATCACTTACATGGAAAGGGGTTGCCAAGCTTCCAAAAAACTACGAGTTTCCTGAAATCTCAACACACATTTTTTCACCCAATCTTGATGACACTTTCAGTTAATGATCAGTACCCCAATCCCACTTGGCTCACCAAATTTCGTTCTTCTAGGTTCAACCGTTCGTTGGCAGTAAGAGTTTTAATTTTCAGGTTTCACTCTGTTTTCTCCTATATGGATACATGTAGTTGGAACTCTAAATCAAAGACGGTTTGTGCTAGCTCTTTGAATCTTGACACAATAAAGTAGTTCCAAGTTCTATCTCTATGGTTTGTTTCCTATTGATGTAGCCCTAAGCAGAGACGGGCGCAAATCACTTTCATGGAAAAGGGTTGCCAAGCTTCCAAAAAACTACGAGTTTCCTGAAATCTCAGCACACATTTTTTCACCCAATCTTTATGACACTTTCAGGTAATGATCAGTACCGCAATCCCACTTGGCTCACCAAATTTCGTTCTGCTAGGTTAAACCGTTCGTTGGCAGTAACAGTTTTAATTTTTAGGTTTCACTCTGTTTTCTCCTATATGGATACATGTAGTTGGAACTCTAAATCAAACACGGTTTGTGCTAGCTCTTTGAATCTTGACACTATAAAGTAGGTCCAAGTTCTATCTCTATGATTTGTTTCCTATTGATGTAGCCCTAAGCAGAGACTGGCGCAAATCACTTTCAAGGAAAGGGGTTGCCAAGCTTCCAAAAAACCACGAGTTTCCTGAAATCTCAGCACACATTTTTTCACCCAATCTTGATGACACTTTCAGGTAATGATCACTACCCCAATCCCACTTGGCTAACCAAATTTCGTTCTTCTAGGTTAAACCGTTCGTTGGCAGTAACAGTTTAAATTTTTAGATTTCACTCTATTTTCTCCTATATGGATACATGTAGTTGGAACTCTAAATCAAAGACGGTTTGTGCTAGCTCTTTGAATCTTGACACAATAAAGTAGTTCCAAGTTCTATCTCTATGGTTTGTTTCCTATTGATGTAGCCCTAAGCAGAGACTGGTGCAAATCACTTACATGGAAAGGGGTTGCCAAGCTTCCAAAAAACTACGAGTTTCCTGAAATCTCAGCACACATTTTTTCACCCAATCTTGATGACACTTTCAGTTAATGATCACTACCCCAATCCCACTTGGCTCACCAAATTTCGTTCTTCTAGGTTAAACCGTTCGTTGGCAGTAACAGTTTTAATTTTTAGGTTTCACTCTGTTTTCTCCTATATGGATACATGTAGTTGGAACTCTAAATCAAACACTGTTTGTGCTAGCTCTTTGAAACTTGAGAAAATAAAGTAGGTCCATGTTCTATCTCTATGGTTTGTTTCCTATTGATGTAGCCCTAAGCAGAGATGGCGCAAATCACTTTCATGGAAAGGGGTTGCCAACCTTCCAAAAAACTACGAGTTTCCTGAAATCTCAGCACACATTTTTTCACCCAATCTTTATGACACTTTCAGGTAATGATCAGTACCCCAATCCCACTTGGCTCACCAAATTTCGTTCTTCTAGGTTAAACCATTCGTTGGCAGTAAGGGTTTTAATTTTTAGGTTTCACTCTGTTTTCTCCTATATGGATACATGTAGTTGGAACTCTAAATCAAAGACGGTTTGTGCTAGCTCTTTGAATCTTGACACAATAAAGTAGTTCCAAGTTCTATCTCTATGGTTTGTTTCCTATTGATGTAGCCCTAAGCAGAGACTGGCGCAAATCACTTTCATGGAAAGGGGTTGCCAAGCTTCCAAAAAAACAAGAGTTTCCTGAAATCTCAGCACACATTTTTTCACCCAATCTTGATGACACTTTCAGGTAATGATCACTACCCCAATCCCACTTGGCTTACCAAATTTCGTTCTTCTAGGTTAAAACGTTCGTTGGCAGTAACAGTTTTAATTTTTAGATTTCACTCTATTTTCTCCTATATGGATACATGTAGTTGGAACTCTAAATCAAACACGGTTTGTGCTAGCTCTTTGAAACTTGACACAATAAAGTAGTTCCAAGTTATAACTCTACGGTATGTTTCCTATTGATGTAGCCCTAAGCAGAGACTGGCGCAAATCACTTTCATGGAAAGGGGTTGCCAACCTTCCAAAAAACTACGAGTTTCCTGAAATCTCAGCACACATTTTTTCACCCAATCTTGATGACACTTTCAGGTAATGATCAGTACCCCAATCCCACTTGGCTTACCAAATTTCGTTCTTCTAGGTTAAACCGTTCGTTGGCAGTAAGAGTTTTAATTTTTAGGATTCACTCTCTTTTCTCCTATATGGATACATGTAGTTGGAACTCTAAATCAAAGACGGTTTGTGCTAGCTCTTTGAATCTTGACACAATAAAGTAGTTCCAAGTTCTATCTCTATGGTTTGTTTCCTATTGATGTAGCCCTAAGCAGAGACTGGCGCAAATCACTTTCATGGAAAGGGGTTGCCAAGAATCCAAAAAACTACGAGTTTCCAGAAATATCGGCACACATTTTTTCACCCTATCTAGATGACACTTTCAGGTAATGATCAGTATGCCAATCCCACTTGGCTCACCAAATTTCGTTCTTCTAGGTTAAACCGTTGATTGGCAGTAACAGTTTTAAATTTTAGGTTTCACTCTGTTTTTTCCTATATGGATTCATGTTGTTTGAACTCTAAATCAAACACGGTTTGTGCTGGCTCTTTGAAACTTGACACAATAGAGTAGTTCCAAATTCTATCTCTATGGTTTGTTTCCTATTGATGTAGCCCTAAGCAGAGACTGGCGCAAATCACTTACATGGAAAGGGGTTGCCAAGCTTCCAAAAAACTACGAGTTTCCTGAAATCTCAGCACACATTTTTTCACCCAATCTTGATGACACTTTCAGTTAATGATCAGTACCCCAATCCCACTTGGCTCACCAAATTTCGTTCTTCTAGGTTAAACCGTTCGTTGGCAGTAACAGTTTTAATTTTCAGGTATCACGCTGTTTTCTCCTATATGGATACATGTAGTTTGAACTCTAAATCAAAGACGGTTTGTCCTAGCTCTTTGAAACTTGACACAATAAAGTAGTTCCAAGTTCTATCTCTATGGTTTGTTTCCTATTGATGTAGCCCTAAGCAGAGATGGTCGCAAATCACTTTCATGGAAAGGGGTTGCCAAGCTTCCAAAAAACTACGAGTTTCCTGAAATCTCAGCACACATTTTTTCACCCAATCTTGATGACACTTTCAGTTAATGATCAGTACCCCAATCCCACTTGGCTCACCAAATTTCGTTCTTCTAGGTTAAACCGTTCGTTGGCAGTAACAGTTTTAATTTTCAGGTTTCACTCTGTTTTCTCCTATATGCATACATGTAGTTGGAACTCTAAATCAAAGACGGTTTGTGCTAGCTCTTTGAATCTTGACACAATAAAGTAGTTCCAAGTTCTATCTCTATGGTTTGTTTCCTATTGATGTAGCCCTAAGCAGAGACGGGCGCAAATCACTTTCATGGAAAGGGGTTGCCAAGCTTCCAAAAAACTACGAGTTTCCTGAAATCTCAGCACACATTTTTTCACCCAATCTTTATGACACTTTCAGGTAATGATCAGTACCCCAATCCCACTTGGCTAACCAAATTTCGTTCTGCTAGGTTAAACCGTTCGTTGGCAGTAACAGTTTTAATTTTTAGGTTTCACTCTGTTTTCTCCTATATGGATACATGTAGTTGGAACTCTAAATCAAACACGGTTTGTGCTAGCTCTTTGAATCTTGACACTATAAAGTAGGTCCAAGTTCTATCTCTATGGTTTGTTTCCTATTGATGTAGCCCTAAGCAGAGATGGCGCAAATCACTTTCATGGAAAGGGGTTGCCAAGCTTCCAAAAAACTACGAGTTTCCTGAAATCTCAGCACACATTTTTTCACCCAATCTTGATGACACTTTCAGTTAATGATCAGTACCCCAATCCCACTTGGCTCACCAAATTTCGTTCTTCTAGGTTAAACCGTTCGTTGGCAGTAACAGTTTTAATTTTCAGGTATCACGCTGTTTTCTCCTATATGGATACATGTAGTTTGAACTCTAAATCAAAGACGGTTTGTCCTAGCTCTTTGAAACTTGACACAATAAAGTAGTTCCAAGTTCTATCTCTATGGTTTGTTTCCTATTGATGTAGCCCTAAGCAGAGACGGGCGCAAATCACTTTCATGGAAAGGGGATGCCAAGCTTCCAAAAAACTACGAGTTTCCTGAAATCT
Source organism: Spermophilus citellus (assembly GCF_964194105.1). Lineage (NCBI taxonomy): Eukaryota > Metazoa > Chordata > Mammalia > Rodentia > Sciuridae > Spermophilus > Spermophilus citellus. Next base: position 55,419,440 of record NC_138187.1, read on the forward strand.
CAGCACACATTTTTTCACCCAATCTTTATGACACTTTCAGGTAATGATCAGTACCCCAATCCCACTTGGCTCACCAAATTTCGTTCTTCTAGGTTAAACCGTTCGTTGGCAGTAACAGTTTTAATTTTTAGGTTTCACTCTGTTTTCTCCTATATGGATACATGTAGTTGGAACTCTAAATCAAACACGGTTTGTGCTGGCTCTTTGAAACTTGACACAATAGAGTAGTTCCAAATTCTATCTCTATGGTTTGTTTCCTATTGATGTAGCCCTAAGGAGAGACTGGCGCAAATCACTTACATGGAAAGGGGTTGCCAAGCTTCCAAAAAACTACGAGTTTCCTGAAATCTCAACACACATTTTTTCACCCAATCTTGATGACACTTTCAGTTAATGATCAGTACCCCAATCCCACTTGGCTCACCAAATTTCGTTCTTCTAGTTTCAACTGTTCGTTGGAAGTAACAGTTTTAATTTTCAGGTTTCACTCTGTTTTCTCCTATATGGATACATGTAGTTGGAACTCTAAATCAAAGACGGTTTGTGCTAGCTCTTTGAATCTTGACACAATAAAGTAGTTCCAAGTTCTATCTCTATGGTTTGTTTCCTATTGATGTAGCCCTAAGCAGAGAAGGGCGCAAATCACTTTCATGGAAAGGGGTTGCCAAGCTTCCAAAAAACTACGAGTTTCCTGAAATCTCAGCACACATTTTTTCACCCAATCTTTATGACACTTTCAGGTAATGATCAGTACCCCAATCCCACTTGGCTCACCAAATTTCGTTCTGCTAGGTTAAACCGTTCGTTGGCAGTAACAGTTTTAATTTTTAGGTTTCACTCTGTTTTCTCCTATATGGATACATGTAGTTGGAACTCTAAATCAAACACGGTTTGTGCTAGCTCTTTGAATCTTGACACTATAAAGTAGGTCCAAGTTCTATCTCTATGGTTTGTTTCCTATTGATGTAGCCCTAAGCAGAGACTGGCGCAAATCACTTTCAAGGAAAGGGGTTGCCAAGCTTCCAAAAAACAACGAGTTTCCTGAAATCTCAGCACACATTTTTTCACCCAATCTTGATGACACTTTCAGGTAATGATCACTACCCCAATCCCACTTGGCTAACCAAATTTCGTTCTTCTAGGTTAAACCGTTCGTTGGCAGTAACAGTTTTAATTTTTAGATTTCACTCTATTTTCTCCTATATGGATACATGTAGTTGGAACTCTAAATCAAACACGTCTTGTGCTAGCTCTTTGAAACTTGACACAATAAAGTAGTTCCAAGTTCTAACTCTATGGTATGTTTCCTATTGATGTAGCCCTAAGCAGAGACTGGCGCAAATCACTTTCATGGAAAGGGGTTTCCAAGAATCCAAAAAACTACGAGTTTCCAGAAATCTAGGCACACATTTTTTCACCCTATCTTGATGACACTTTCAGGTAATGATCAGTATCCTAATCCCACTTGGCTCACCACATTTCGTTCTTCTAGGTTAAACCGTTCGTTGGCAGTAACAGTTTTAATTTTCAGGTTTCACTCTGTTTTCTCCTATATGGATACATGTAGTTGGAACTCTAAATCAAAGACGGTTTGTCCTAGCTCTTTGAAACTTGACACAATAAAGTAGTTCCAAGTTCTATCTCTATGGTGTGTTTCCAATTGATGTACCCCTAAGCATAGGCGGGCGCAAATCACTTACATTGAAAGGGGTTGCCAAGCTTCCAAAAAACTACGAGTTTTCTGCAATCTCAGCACACATTTTTTCACCCAATCTTGATGACACTTTCAGGTAATGATCAGTACCCCAATCCCACTTGGCTCACCAAATTTCGTTCTTCTAGGTTAAACCGTTCGTTGGCAGTAACAGTTTTAATTTTTAGGTTTCACTCTGTTTTCTCCGATATGGATACATGTAGTTGGAACTCTAAATCAAACACGGTTTGTGCTAGCTCTTTGAATCTTGACACAATAAAGTAGGTCCAAGTTCTATCTCTATGGTTTGTTTCCTATTGATGTAGCCCTAAGCAGAGATGGCGCAAATCACTTTCATGGAAAGGGGTTGCCAACCTTCCAAAAAACTACGAGTTTCCTGAAATCTCAGCACACATTTTTTCACCCAATCTTGATGACACTTTCAGGTAATGATCAGTACCCCAATCCCACTTGGCTCACCAAATTTCGTTCTTCTAGGTTAAACCGTTCGTTGGCAGTAACAGTTTTAATTTTTAGGTTTCACTCTGTTTTCTCCTATATGGATACATGTAGTTGGAACTCTAAATCAAACACGGTTTTTGCTAGCTCTTTGAAACTTGACACAATAAAGTAGGTCCAAGTTCTATCTCTATGGTTTGTTTCCTATTGATGTAGCCCTAAGCAGAGATGGCGCAAATCACTTTCATGGAAAGGGGTTGCCTGCCTTCCAAAAAACTACGAGTTTCCTGAAATCTCAGCACACATTTTTTCACCCAATCTTGATGACACTTTCAGGTAATGATCAGTACCCCAATCCAACTTGGCTCACCAAATTTCGTTCTTCTAGGTTAAACTGTTCGTTGGCAGTAACAGTTTTAATTTTTAGATTTCACTCTATTTTCTCCTATATGGATACATGTAGTTGGAACTCTAAATCAAACACGGTTTGTGCTAGCTCTTTGAAACTTGACACAATAAAGTAGTTCCAAGTTCTAACTCTATGGTTTGTTTCCTATTGATGTAGCCCTAAGCAGAGACTGGCGCAAATCACTTTCATGGAAAGTGGTTGCCAAGAATCCAAAAAACTACGAGTTTCCAGAAATCTCGGCACACATTTTTTCACCCTATCTTGATGACACTTTCAGGTAATGATCAGTATCCCAATCCCACTTGGCTCACCAAATTTCGTTCTTCTAGGTTAAACCGTTCATTGGCAGTAACAGTTTTAAATTTTAGGTTTCACTCGGTTTTTTCCTATATGGATTCATGTAGTTTGAACTCTAAATCAAACACGGTATGTGCTGGCTGTTTGAAACTTGACACAATAGAGTAGTTCCAAATTCTATCTCTATGGATTGTTTCCTATTGATGTAGACCTAAGCAGAGACGGGGGCAAATCACTTTCATGGAAAGGGGTTGCCAAGCTTCCAAAAAACTACGAGTTTCCTGAAATCTCAGCACACATTTTTTCACCCAATCTTGATGACACTTTCAGGTAATGATCAGTACCCCAATCCCACTTGGCTAACCAAATTTCGTTCTTCTAGGTTAAACCGTTCGTTGGCAGTGTTTTTTTTTTTGTTTGTTTTGTTTGGTTTTTTTTTTTTTAAAGAGAGAGTGAGAGAGAGGGGGACAGAGAGAGAGAGAGAATTTCAATATTTATTTATTTTTTCTTAATTCTCGGCGGACACAACATCTTTGTTTGTATGTGGTGCTGAGGATCGAACCCGGGCCGCACGCACGCTAGGCGAGCACGCTACTGCTTGAGCCACATCCCCAGCCCGGCAGTAAGTGTTTTAATTTTTAGGATTCACTCTGTTTTCTCCTATATGGGTACATGTTGTTGGAACTCTAAATCAAAGACGGTTTGTGCTAGCTCTTTGAATCTTGACACAATAAAGTAGTTCCAAGTTCTATCTCTATGGTTTGTTTCCTATTAATGTAGCCCTAAGCAGAGACTGGCGCAAATCACTTTCATGGAATGGGGTTGCCAAGCTTCCAAAAAACCACGAGTTTCCTGAAATCTCAGCACACATTTTTTCACCCAATCTTGATGACACTTTCAGGTAATGATCACTACCCCAATCCCACTTGGCTAACCAAATTTCGTTCTTCTAGGTTAAACCGTTCATTGGCAGTAACAGTTTTAATTTTTAGATTTCACTCTATATTCTCCTATATGGATACATGTAGTTGGAACTCTAAATCAAACACGGTTTGTGCTAGCTCTTTGAAACTTGACACAATAAAGTAGTTCCAAGTTCTAACTCTATGGTTTGTTTCCTATTGATGTAGCCCTAAGCAGAGACTGGCGCAAATCACTTTCATGGAAAGTGGTTGCCAAGAATCCAAAAAACTACGAGTTTCCAGAAATCTCGGCACACATTTTTTCACCCTATCTTGATGACACTTTCAGGTAATGATCAGTATCCCAATCCCACTTGGCTCACCAAATTTCGTTCTTCTAGGTTAAACCGTTCATTGGCAGTAACAGTTTTAAATTTTAGGTTTCACTCGGTTTTTTCCTATATGGATTCATGTAGTTTGAACTCTAAATCAAACACGGTATGTGCTGGCTGTTTGAAACTTGACACAATAGAGTAGTTCCAAATTCTATCTCTATGGATTGTTTCCTATTGATGTAGCCCTAAGCAGAGACGGGGGCAAATCACTTTCATGGAAAGGGGTTGCCAAGCTTCCAAAAAACTACGAGTTTCCTGAAATCTCAGCACACATTTTTTCACCCAATCTTGATGACACTTTCAGGTAATGATCAGTACCCCAATCCCACTTGGCTCACCAAATTTCGTTCTTCTAGGTTAAACCGTTCGTTGGCAGTAACAGTTTTAATTTTTAGGTTTCACTCTGTTTTCTCCTATATGGATACATGTAGTTGGAACTCTAAATCAAACACGGTTTTTGCTAGCTCTTTGAAACTTGACACAATAAAGTAGGTCCAAGTTCTATCTCTATGGTTTGTTTCCTATTGATGTAGCCCTAAGCAGAGATGGCGCAAATCACTTTCATGGAAAGGGGTTGCCAGCCTTCCAAAAAACTACGAGTTTCCTGAAATCTCAGCACACATTTTTTCACCCAATCTTGATGACACTTTCAGGTAATGATCAGTACCCCAATCCAACTTGGCTCACCAAATTTCGTTCTTCTAGGTTAAACCGTTCGTTGGCAGTAACAGTTTTAATTTTTAGATTTCACTCTATTTTCTCCTATATGGATACATGTAGTTGGAACTCTAAATCAAACACGGTTTGTGCTAGCTCTTTGAAACTTGACACAATAAAGTAGTTCCAAGTTCTAACTCTATGGTTTGTTTCCTATTGATGTAGCCCTAAGCAGAGACTGGCGCAAATCACTTTCATGGAAAGTGGTTGCCAAGAATCCAAAAAACTACGAGTTTCCAGAAATCTCGGCACACATTTTTTCACCCTATCTTGATGACACTTTCAGGTAATGATCAGTATCCCAATCCCACTTGGCTCACCAAATTTCGTTCTTCTAGGTTAAACCGTTCATTGGCAGTAACAGTTTTAAATTTTAGGTTTCACTCGGTTTTTTCCTATATGGATTCATGTAGTTTGAACTCTAAATCAAACACGGTATGTGCTGGCTGTTTGAAACTTGACACAATAGAGTAGTTCCAAATTCTATCTCTATGGATTGTTTCCTATTGATGTAGACCTAAGCAGAGACGGGGGCAAATCACTTTCATGGAAAGGGGTTGCCAAGCTTCCAAAAAACTACAAGTTTCCTGAAATCTCAGCACACATTTTTTCACCCAATCTTGATGACACTTTCAGGTAATGATCAGTACCCCAATCCCACTTGGCTAACCAAATTTCGTTCTTCTAGGTTAAACCGTTCGTTGGCAGTGTTTTTTTTTTTTTTGTTTTGTTTTGTTTTTTTTTTAAAGAGAGAGTGAGAGAGAGGGGGACAGAGAGAGAGAGAGAATTTCAATATTTATTTATTTTTTCTTAATTCTCGGCGGACACAACATCTTTGTTTGTATGTGGTGCTGAGGATCGAACCCGGGCCGCACGCACGCTAGGCGAGCACGCTACTGCTTGAGCCACATCCCCAGCCCGGCAGTAAGTGTTTTAATTTTTAGGATTCACTCTGTTTTCTCCTATATGGGTACATGTTGTTGGAACTCTAAATCAAACACGGTTTGTGCTAGCTCTTTGAATCTTGACACAATAAAGTAGTTCCAAGTTCTATCTCTATGGTTTGTTTCCTATTAATGTAGCCCTAAGCAGAGACTGGCGCAAATCACTTTCATGGAATGGGGTTGCCAAGCTTCCAAAAAACCACGAGTTTCCTGAAATCTCAGCACACATTTTTTCACCCAATCTTGATGACACTTTCAGGTAATGATCACTACCCCAATCCCACTTGGCTAACAGAATTTCGTTCTTCTAGGTTAAACCGTTCGTTGGCAGTAACAGTTTTAATTTTTAGATTTCACTCTATTTTCTCCTATATGGATACATGTAGTTGGAACTCTAAATCAAACACGGTTTGTGCTAGCTCTTTGAAACTTGACACAATAAAGTAGTTCCAAGTTCTAACTCTATGGTTTGTTTCCTATTGATGTAGCCCTAAGCAGAGACTGGCGCAAATCACTTTCATGGAAAGTGGTTGCCAAGAATCCAAAAAACTACGAGTTTCCAGAAATCTCGGCACACATTTTTTCACCCTATCTTGATGACACTTTCAGGTAATGATCAGTATCCCAATCCCACTTGGCTAACCAAATTTCGTTCTTCTAGGTTAAACCGTTCATTGGCAGTAACAGTTTTAAATTTTAGGTTTCACTCGGTTTTTTCCTATATGGATTCATGTAGTTTGAACTCTAAATCAAACACGGTATGTGCTGGCTGTTTGAAACTTGACACAATAGAGTAGTTCCAAATTCTATCTCTATGGATTGTTTCCTATTGATGTAGCCCTAAGCAGAGACGGGGGCAAATCACTTTCATGGAAAGGGGTTGCCAAGCTTCCAAAAAACTACGAGTTTCCTGAAATCTCAGCACACATTTTTTCACCCAATCTTGATGACACTTTCAGGTAATGATCAGTACCCCAATCCCACTTGGCTCACCAAATTTCGTTCTTCTAGGTTAAACCGTTCATTGGCAGTAACAGTTTTAAATTTTAGGTTTCACTCGGTTTTTTCCTATATGGATTCATGTAGTTTGAACTCTAAATCAAACACGGTATTTGCTGGCTCTTTGAAACTTGACACAATAGAGTAGTTCCAAATTCTATCTCTATGGTTTGTTTCCTATTGATGTAGCCCTAAGCAGAGACTGGCGCAAATCACTTACATGGAAAGGGGTTGCCAAGCTTCCAAAAAAGTACGAGTTTCCTGAAATCTCAGCACATATTTTTTCAACCAATCTTGATGACACTTTCAGTTAATGATCAGTACCCCAATCCCACTTGGCTCACCAAATTTCGTTCTTCTAGGTTAAACCGTTCATTGGCCGTAACAGTTTTAATTTTTAGATTTCACTCTATTTTCTCCTATATGGATACATGTAGTTGGAACTCTAAATCAAACACGGTATGTGCTAGCTCTTTGAAACTTGACACAATAAAGAAGTTCCAAGTTCTAACTCTATGGTTTGTTTCCTATTGATGTAGCCCTAAGCAGAGACTGGCGCAAATCACTTTCATGAAAACGGGTTGCCAAGAATCCAAAAAACTACGAGTTTCCTGAAATCTCGGCACACATTTTTTCACCCTATCTTGATGACACTTTCAGGTAATGATCAGTATACCAATACCACTTGGCTCACCAAATTTCGTTCTTCTAGGTTAAACCGTTCATTGGCAGTAACAGTTTTAAATTTTAGGTTTCACTCGGTTTTTTCCTATATGGATTCATGTAGTTTGAACTCTAAATCAAACACGGTATGTGCTGGCTGTTTGAAACTTGACACAATAGAGTAGTTCCAAATTCTATCTCTATGGTTTGTTTCCTATTGATGTAGCCCTAAGCAGAGACGGGGGCAAATCACTTTCATGGAAAGGGGTTGCCAAGCTTCCAAAAAACTACGAGTTTCCTGAAATCTCAGCACACATTTTTTCACCCAATCTTGATGACACTTTCAGGTAATGATCAGTACCCCAATCCCACTTGGCTCACCAAATTTCGTTCTTCTAGGTTAAACCGTTCGTTGGCAGTAACAGTTTTAATTTTTAGGTTTCACTCTGTTTTCTCCGATATGGATACATGCAGTAGGTACTCTAAATCAAACATGGTTTGTGCTAGCTCTTTGAAACTTGACACAATAGAGTAGTTCCAAATTCTATCTCTATGGTTTGTTTCCTATTGATGTAGCCCTAAGCAGAGACTGGCACAAATCACTTACATGGAAAGGGGTTGCCAAGCTTCCAAAAAACTACGAGTTTCCTGAAATCTCAGCACACATTTTTTCACCCAATCTTGATGAAACTTTCAGTTAATGATCAGTACCCCAATCCCACTTGGCTCACCAAATTTCGTTCTTCTAGGTTAAACCGTTCGTTGGCAGTAACAGTTTTAATTTTTAGGTTTCACTCTGTTTTCTCCTATATGGATACATGTAGTTGGAACTCTAAATCAAACACGGTTTTTGCTAGCTCTTTGAAACTTGACACAATAAAGTAGGTCCAAGTTCTATCTCTATGGTTTGTTTCCTATTGATGTAGCCCTAAGCAGAGATGGCGCAAATCACTTTCATGGAAAGGGGTTGCCAGCCTTCCAAAAAACTACGAGTTTCCTGAAATCTCAGCACACATTTTTTCAACCAATCTTGATGACACTTTCAGGTAATGATCAGTACCCCAATCCAACTTGGCTCACCAAATTTCGTTCTTCTAGGTTAAACCGTTCGTTGGCAGTAAGCGTTTTAATTTTTAGGTTTCACTCTGTTTTCTCCTATATGGATACATGTATTTGGAACTCTAAATCAAAGACGGTTTGTGCTAGCTCTTTGAATCTTGACACAATAAAGTAGTTCCAAGTTCTATCTCTATGGTTTGTTTCCTATTGATGTAGCCCTAAGCAGAGACTGGCGCAAATCACTTTCATGGAAAGGGGTTGCCAAGCTTCCAAAAAACCACGAGTTTCCTGAAATCTCAGCACACATTTTTTCACCCAATCTTGATGACACTTTCAGGTAATGATCAGTATCCCAATCCCACTTGGCTCACCAAATTTCGTTCTTCTAGGTTAAACCGTACTTTGCAGTAACAGTTTTAAATTTTAGGTTTCACTCTGTTTTCTCCTATATGGATTCATGTAGTTTGAACTCTAAATCAAACACGTTTTGTCCTTGCTCTTTGAAACTTGACACAATAGAGTAGTTCCAAATTCTATCACTATGGTTTGTTTCCTATTGATGTAGACCTAAGGAGAGACTGGCTCAAATCACTTTCATGGAAAGGGGTTGCCAAGCTTCCAAAAAACCACGAGTTTCCTGAAATCTCAGCACACATTTTTTCACCCAATCTTGATGACACTTTCAGGTAATGATCAGTATCCCAATCCCACTTGGCTCACCAAATTTCGTTCTTCTAGGTTAAACCGTACATTGGCAGTAACAGTTTTAATTTTTAGGTTTCACTCTGTTTTCTCCTATATGGATTCATGTAGTTTGAACTCTAAATCAAACACGTTTTGTCCTTGCTCTTTGAAACTTGACACAATAGAGTAGTTCCAAATTCTATCTCTATGGTTTGTTTCCTATTGATGTAGACCTAAGGAGAGACTGGCGCAAATCACTTACATGGAAAGGGGTTGCCAAGCTTCCAAAAAACTACGAGTTTCCTGAAATCTCAACACACATTTTTTCACCCAAACTTGATGACACTTTCAGTTAATGATCAGTACCGCAATCCCATTTGGCTCACCAAATTTCGTTCTTCTAGTTTAAACCGTTCGTTGGCAGTAACAGTTTTAATTTTCAGGTTTCACTCTGTTTTCTCCTATATGGATACATGTAGTTGGAACTCTAAATCAAAGACGGTTTGTCCTAGCTCTTTGAAACTTGACACAATAAAGTAGTTCCAAGTTCTATCTCTATGGTTTGTTTCCTATTGATGTAGCCCTAAGCAGAGACGGGCGCAAATCACTTTCATGGAAAGGGGTTGCCAAGCTTCCAAAAAACTACGAGTTTCCTGAAATCTCAGCACACATTTTTTCACCCAATCTTGATGACACTTTCAGGTAATGATGAGTACCCCAATCCCACTTGGGTCACCAAATTTCGTTCTTCTAAGTTAAACCGTTCGTTGGCAGTAACATTTTTAATTTTTAGGTTTCACTCTGTTTTCTCCGATATGGATACATGTAGTTGGAACTCTAAATCAAACACGGTTTTTGCTAGCTCTTTGAATCTTGACACAATAAAGTAGGTCCAAGTTCTATCTCTATGGTTTGTTTCCTATTGATGTAGCCCTAAGCAGAGATGGCGCAAATCACTTTCATGGAAAGGGGTTGCCAACCTTCCAAAAAACTACGAGTTTCCTGAAATCTCAGCACACATTTTTTCACCCAATCTTGATGACACTTTCAGGTAATGATCAGTACCGCAATCCCATTTGGCTCACCAAATTTCGTTCTGCTAGGTTAAACCGTTCGTTTGCAGTAACAGTTTTAATTTTTAGGTTTCACTCTGTTTTCTCCTATATGGATACATGTAGTTGGAACTCTAAATCAAAGACGGTTTGTGCTAGCTCTTTGAATCTTGACACAATAAAGTAGTTCCAAGTTCTATCTCTATGGTTTGTTTCCTATTGATGTAGCCCTAAGCAGAGACTGGCGCAAATCACTTTCATGGAAAGGGGTTGCCAAGCTTCCAAAAAACCACGAGTTTCCTGAAATCTCAGCACACATTTTTTCACCCAATCTTGATGACACTTTCAGGTAATGATCAGTATCCCAATCCCACTTGGCTCACCAAATTTCGTTCTTCTAGGTTAAACCGTACATTGGCAGTAACAGTTTTAATTTTTAGGTTTCACTCTGTTTTCTCCTATATGGATTCATGTAGTTTGAACTCTAAATCAAACACGTTTTGTCCTTGCTCTTTGAAACTTGACACAATAGAGTAGTTCCAAATTCTATCTCTATGGTTTGTTTCCTATTGATGTAGACCTAAGGAGAGACTGGCGCAAATCACTTACATGGAAAGGGGTTGCCAAGCTTCCAAAAAACTACGAGTTTCCTGAAATCTCAACACACATTTTTTCACCCAAACTTGATGACACTTTCAGTTAATGATCAGTACCGCAATCCCATTTGGCTCACCAAATTTCGTTCTTCTAGTTTAAACCGTTCGTTGGCAGTAACAGTTTTAATTTTCAGGTTTCACTCTGTTTTCTCCTATATGGATACATGTAGTTGGAACTCTAAATCAAAGACGGTTTGTCCTAGCTCTTTGAAACTTGACACAATAAAGTAGTTCCAAGTTCTATCTCTATGGTTTGTTTCCTATTGATGTAGCCCTAAGCAGAGACGGGCGCAAATCACTTTCATGGAAAGGGGTTGCCAAGCTTCCAAAAAACTACGAGTTTCCTGAAATCTCAGCACACATTTTTTCACCCAATCTTGATGACACTTTCAGGTAATGATGAGTACCCCAATCCCACTTGGGTCACCAAATTTCGTTCTTCTAAGTTAAACCGTTCGTTGGCAGTAACATTTTTAATTTTTAGGTTTCACTCTGTTTTCTCCGATATGGATACATGTAGTTGGAACTCTAAATCAAACACGGTTTTTGCTAGCTCTTTGAATCTTGACACAATAAAGTAGGTCCAAGTTCTATCTCTATGGTTTGTTTCCTATTGATGTAGCCCTAAGCAGAGATGGCGCAAATCACTTTCATGGAAAGGGGTTGCCAACCTTCCAAAAAACTACGAGTTTCCTGAAATCTCAGCACACATTTTTTCACCCAATCTTGATGACACTTTCAGGTAATGATCAGTACCGCAATCCCATTTGGCTCACCAAATTTCGTTCTGCTAGGTTAAACCGTTCGTTTGCAGTAACAGTTTTAATTTTTAGGTTTCACTCTGTTTTCTCCTATATGGATACATGTAGTTGGAACTCTAAATCAAAGACGGTTTGTGCTAGCTCTTTGAATCTTGACACAATAAAGTAGTTCCAAGTTCTATCTCTATGGTTTGTTTCCTATTGATGTAGCCCTAAGCAGAGACTGGCGCAAATCACTTTCATGGAAAGGGGTTGCCAAGCTTCCAAAAAACCACGAGTTTCCTGAAATCTCAGCACACATTTTTTCACCCAATCTTGATGACACTTTCAGGTAATGATCAGTATCCCAATCCCACTTGGCTCACCAAATTTCGTTCTTCTAGGTTAAACCGTACTTTGCAGTAACAGTTTTAAATTTTAGGTTTCACTCTGTTTTCTCCTATATGGATTCATGTAGTTTGAACTCTAAATCAAACACGTTTTGTCCTTCCTCTTTGAAACTTGACACAATAGAGTAGTTCCAAATTCTATCTCTATGGTTTGTTTCCTATTGATGTAGACCTAAGGAGAGACTGGCGCAAATCACTTACATGGAAAGGGGTTGCCAAGCTTCCAAAAAACTACGAGTTTCCTGAAATCTCAACACACATTTTTTCACCCAAACTTGATGACACTTTCAGTTAATGATCAGTACCGCAATCGCATTTGGCTCACCAAATTTCGTTCTTCTAGTTTAAACCGTTCGTTGGCAGTAACAGTTTTAATTTTCAGGTTTCACTCTGTTTTCTCCTATATGGATACATGTAGTTGGAACTCTAAATCAAAGACGGTTTGTCCTAGCTCTTTGAAACTTGACACAATAAAGTAGTTCCAAATTCTATCTCTATGGTTTGTTTCCTATTGATGTAGCCCTAAGCAGAGACGGGCGCAAATCACTTTCATGGAAAGGGGTTGCCAACCTTCCAAAAAACTACGAGTTTCCTGAAATCTCAGCACACATTTTTTCACCCAATCTTGATGACACTTTCAGGTAATGATCAGTACCCCAATCCCACTTGGCTCACCAAATTTCGTTCTTCTAGGTTAAACCGTTCGATGGCAGTAACAGTTTTAATTTTCAGGGTTCACTCTGTTTTCTCCTATATGGATACATGTAGTTGGAACTCTAAATCAAAGACGGTTTGTCCTAGCTCTTTGAAACTTGACACAATAAAGAAGTTCCAAGTTCTATCTCTATGGTTTGTTTCCTATTGATGTAGCTAAGCAGAGGTGTGCGCATACCACTTTCATGGAAAGGTGTTGCCAAGCTTCCAAAAAACTACCAGTTTCCTGAAATCTCAGCACACATTTTTTCACCCAATCCTGATGACACTTTCAGGTAATGATCAGTACCCCAATCCCACTTGGCTCACCAAATTTCGTTCTGCTAGGTTAAACCGTTCGTTGGCAGTAACAGTTTTAATTTTTAGGTTTCACTCTGTTTTCTCCGATATGGATACATGTAGTTCTAACTCTAAATCAAACACGGTTTGTGCTAGCTCTTTGAATCTTGACACAATAAAGTAGGTCCAAGTTCTATCTCTATGGTTTGTTTCCTATTGATGTAGCCCTAAGCAGAGACTGGCGCATACCACTTTCATGGAAAGGGGTTGCCAAGCTTCCAAAAAACTACCAGTTTCCTGAAATCTCAGCACACATTTTTTCACCCAATCCTGATGACACTTTCAGGTAATGATCAGTACCCCAATCCCACTTGGCTCACCAAATTTCGTTCTGCTAGGTTAAACCGTTCGTTGGCAGTAACAGTTTTAAATTCTAAGTTTCACTCTGTTTTTTCCTATATGGATTCATGTATTTTGAACTCTAAATCAAACACGGTTTGTGCTGGCTCTTTGAAACTTGACACAATAGAGTAGTTCCAAATTCTATCTCTATGGTTTGTTTCCTATTGATGTAGCCCTAAGCAGAGACTGGCGCAAATCACTTACATGGAAAGGGGTTGCCAAGCTTCCAAAAAACTACGAGTTTCCTGAAATCTCAACACACATTTTTTCACCCAATCTTGATGACACTTTCAGGTAATGATCAGTACCCCAATCCCACTTGGCTCACCAAATTTCGTTCTTCTAGGTTAAACCGTTCGTTGGCAGTAAGGGTTTTAATTTTTAGGTTTCACTCTGTTTTCTCCTATATGGATACATGTAGTTGGAACTCTAAATCAAAGACGGTTTGTGCTAGCTCTTTGAATCTTGACACAATAAAGTAGTTCCAAGTTCTATCTCTATGGTTTGTTTCCTATTGATGTAGCCCTAAGCAGAGACTGGCGCAAATCACTTTCATGGAAAGGGGTTGCCAAGCTTCCAAAAAACCACGAGTTTCCTGAAATCTCAGCACACATTTTTTCACCCAATCTTGATGACACTTTCAGGTAATGATCAGTATCCCAATCCCACTTGGCTCACCAAATTTCGTTCTTCTAGGTTAAACCGTACTTTGCAGTAACAGTTTTAAATTTTAGGTTTCACTCTGTTTTCTCCTATATGGATTCATGTAGTTTGAACTCTAAATCAAACACGTTTTGTCCTTGCTCTTTGAAACTTGACACAATAGAGTAGTTCCAAATTCTATCTCTATGGTTTGTTTCCTATTGATGTAGACCTAAGGAGAGACTGGCGCAAATCACTTACATGGAAAGGGGTTGCCAAGCTTCCAAAAAACTACGAGTTTCCTGAAATCTCAACACACATTTTTTCACCCAAACTTGATGACACTTTCAGTTAATGATCAGTACCGCAATCCCATTTGGCTCACCAAATTTCGTTCTTCTAGTTTAAACCGTTCGTTGGCAGTAACAGTTTTAATTTTCATGTTTCACTCTGTTTTCTCCTATATGGATACATGTAGTTGGAACTCTAAATCAAAGACGGTTTGTCCTAGCTCTTTGAAACTTGACACAATAAAGTAGTTCCAAATTCTATCTCTATGGTTTGTTTCCTATTGATGTAGCCCTAAGCAGAGACGGGCGCAAATCACTTTCATGGAAAGGGGTTGCCAAGCTTCCAAAAAACTACGAGTTTCCTGAAATCTCAGCACACATTTTTTCACCCAATCTTGATGACACTTTCAGGTAATGATGAGTACCCCAATCCCACTTGGGTCACCAAATTTTGTTCTTCTAGGTTAAACCGTTCGTTGGCAGTAACAGTTTTATTTTTTAGGTTTCACTCTGTTTTCTCCGATATGGATACATGTAGTTGGAACTCTAAATCAAACACGGTTTTTGCTAGCTCTTTGAATCTTGACACAATAAAGTAGGTCCAAGTTCTATCTCTATGGTTTGTTTCCTATTGATGTAGCCCTAAGCAGAGATGGCGCAAATCACTTTCATGGAAAGGGGTTGCCAACCTTCCAAAAAACTACGAGTTTCCTGAAATCTCAGCACACATTTTTTCACCCAATCTTGATGACACTTTCAGGTAATGATCAGTACCCCAATCCCACTTGGCTCACCAAATTTCGTTCTTCTAGGTTAAACCGTTCGTTGGCAGTAAGAGTTTTAATTTTTAGGATTCACTCTGTTTTCTCCTATATGGATACATGTAGTTGGAACTCTAAATCAAAGACGGTTTGTGCTAGCTCTTTGAATCTTGACACAATAAAGTAGTTCCAAGTTCTATCTCTATGGTTTGTTTCTTATTAATGTAGCCCTAAGCAGAGACTGGCGCAAATCACTTTCATGGAATGGGGTTTCCAAAAATCCAAAAAACTACGAGTTTCCAGAAATCTCGGCACACATTTTTTCACCCTATCTTGATGACACTTTCAGGTAATGATCAGTATCCCAATCCCACTTGGCTCACCAAATTTCGTTCTTCTAGGTTAAACCGTTCATTGGCAGTAACAGTTTTAAATTCTAAGTTTCACTCTGTTTTTTCGTATATGGATTCATGTAGTTTGAACTCTAAATCAAACACGGTTTGTGCTGGCTCTTTGAAACTTGACACAATAGAGTAGTTCCAAATTCTATCTCTATGGTTTGTTTCCTATTGATGTAGCCCTAAGCAGAGACTGGCGCAAATCACTTACATGGAAAGGGGTTGCCAAGCTTCCAAAAAACTACGAGTTTCCTGAAATCTCAACACACATTTTTTCACCCAATCTTGATGACACTTTCAGGTAATGATCAGTACCCCAATCCCACTTGGCTCACCAAATTTCGTTCTTCTAGGTTAAACCGTTCGTTGGCAGTAACAGTTTTAATTTTCAGGTTTCACTCTGTTTTCTCCTATATGGATACATGTAGTTGGAACTCTAAAGCAAAGACGGTTTGTCCTAGCTCTTTGAAACTTGACACAATAAAGTAGTTCCAAGTTCTATCTCTATGGTTTGTTTCCTATTGATGTAGCCCTAAGCAGAGACGGGCGCAAATCACTTTCATGGAAAGGGGTTGCCAAGCTTCCAAAAAACTACGAGTTTCCTGAAATCTCAGCACACATTTTTTCACCCAATCTTGATGACACTTTCAGGTAATGATCAGTACCCCAATCCCACTTGGCTCACCAAATTTCGTTCTTCTAGGTTAAACCGTTCGTTGGCAGTAACAGTTTTAATTTTTAGGTTTCACTCTGTTTTCTCCTATATGGATACATGTAGTTGGAACTCTAAATCAAACACGGTTTGTGCTAGCTCTTTGAATCTTGACACAATAAAGTAGGTCCAAGTTCTATCTCTATGGTTTGTTTCCTATTGATGTAGCCCTAAGCAGAGATGGCGCAAATCACTTTCATGGAAAGGGGTTGCCAACCTTCCAAAAAACTACGAGTTTCCTGAAATCTCAGCACACATTTTTTCACCCAATCTTGATGACACTTTCAGGTAATGATCAGTACCCCAATCCCACTTGGCTCACCAAATTTCGTTCTGCTAGGTTAAACCGTTCGTTGGCAGTAACAGTTTTAATTTTTAGGTTTCACTCTGTTTTCTCCTATATGGATACATGTATTTGGAACTCTAAATCAAACACGGTTTGTGCTAGCTCTTTGAATCTTGACACAATAAAGTAGGTCCAAGTTCTATCTCTATGGTTTGTTTCCTATTGATGTAGCCCTAAGCAGAGATGGCGCAAAACGCTTTCATGGAAAGGGGTTGCCAACCTTCCAAAAAACTACGAGTTTCCTGAAATCTCAGCACACATTTTTTCACTCAATCTTTATGACACTTTCAGGTAATGATCAGGATCCCAATCCCACTTGGCTCACCAAATTTCGTTCTTCTAGGTAAAACCGTTCATTGGCAGTAACAGTTTTAAATTTTAAGTTTCACTTTGTTTTTTCCTATATGGATTCATGTAGTTTGAACTCTAAATCAAACACGGTTTGTGCTGGCTCTTTGAAACTTGACACAATAGAGTAGTTCCAAATTCTATCTCTATGGTTTGTTTCCTATTGATGTAGCCCTAAGGAGAGACTGGCGCAAATCACTTACATGGAAAGGGGTTGCCAAGCTTCCAAAAAACTACGAGTTTCCTGAAATCTCAACACACATTTTTTCACCCAATCTTGATGACACTTTCAGTTAATGATCAGTACCCCAATCCCACTTGGCTCACCAAATTTCGTTCTTCTAGGTTAAACCGTTCGTTGGCAGTAACAGTTTTAATTTTCAGGTTTCACTCTGTTTTCTCCTATATGGATACATGTAGTTGGAACTCTAAAGCAAAGACGGTTTGTCCTAGCTCTTTGAAACTTGACACAATAAAGTAGTTCCAAGTTCTATCTCTATGGTTTGTTTCCCATTGATGTAGCCCTAAGCAGAGACGTGCGCACATCACTTTCATGGAAAGGGGTTGCCAAGCTTCCAAAAAACTACGAGTTTCCTGAAATCTCAGCACACATTTTTTCACCCAATCTTTATGACACTTTCAGGTAATGATCAGTACCCCAATCCCACTTGGCTCACCAAATTTCGTTCTGCTAGGTTAAACCGTTCGTTGGCAGTAACAGTTTTAATTTTTAGGTTTCACTCTGTTTTCTCCTATATGGATACATGTATTTGGAACTCTAAATCAAACACGGTTTGTGCTAGCTCTGTGAATCTTGACACAATAAAGTAGGTCCAAGTTCTATCTCTATGGTTTGTTTCCTATTGATGTAGCCCTAAGCAGAGATGGCGCAAATCGCTTTCATGGAAAGGGGTTGCCAACCTTCCAAAAAACTACGAGTTTTTTGAAATCTCAGCACACATTTTTTCACTCAATCTTTATGACACTTTCAGGTAATGATCAGTATCCCAATCCCACTTGGCTCACCAAATTTCTTTCTTCTAGGTTAAACCGTACATTGGCAGTAACAGTTTTAAATTTTAGGTTTCACTCTGTTTTCTCCTATATGGATTCATGTAGTTTGAACTCTAAATCAAACACGGTTTATGCTGGCTCTTTGAAACTTGACACAATAGAGTAGTTCCAAATTCTATCTCTATGGTTTGTTTCCTATTGATGTAGCCCTAAGCAGAGACTGGCGCAAATCACTTACATGGAAAGGGGTTGCCAAGCTTCCAAAAAACTACGAGTTTCCTGAAATCTCAGCACACATTTTTTCACCCAATCTTGATGACACTTTCAGTTAATGATCAGTACCCCAATCTCACTTGGCTCACCAAATTTCATTCTTCTACGTTAAACTGTTCGTTGGCAGTAACAGTTTTAATATTCAGGTTTCACTCTGTTTTCTCCTATATGGATACATGTAGTTGAAACTCTAAATCAAAGACGGCTTGTCCTAGCTCTTTGAAACTTGACACAATAAAGTAGTTCCAAGTTCTATCTCTATGGTTTGTTTCCTATTGATGTAGCCCTAAGCAGAGACGGGCGCAAATCACTTTCATGGAAAGGGGTTGCCAAGCTTCCAAAAAACTACGAGTTTCCTGAAAACTCAGCACACATTTTTTCACCCAATCTTGATGACACTTTCTGGTAATGATCAGTAATCCAATCCCACTTGGCTCACCAAATTTCGTTCTTCTAGGTTAAACCGTTCGTTGGCAGTAACAGTTTTAATATTTAGGTTTCACTCTGTTTTCTCCGATATGGATACATGTAGTTGGAACTCTAAATCAAACACGGTTTGTGCTAGCTCTTTGAATCTTGACACAATAAAGTAGTTCCAAGTTCTATCTCTATGGTTTGTTTCCTATTGATGTAGCCCTAAGCAGAGACATGCGCACATCACTTTTTTGGAAAGGGGTTGCCAAGCTTCCAAAAAACTACGAGTTTCCTGAAATCTCAGCACACATTTTTTCACCCAATCTTTATGACTTTCAGGTAATGATCAGTACCCCAATCCCACTTGGCTCACCAAATTTCGTTCTGCTAGGTTAAACCGTTCGTTGGCAGTAACAGTTTTAATTTTTAGGTTTCATTCTGTTTTCTCCTATATGGATACATGTATTTGGAACTCTAAATCAAACACGGTTTGTGCTAGCTCTTTGAATCTTGACACAATAAAGTAGGTCCAAGTTCTATCTCTATGGTTTGTTTCCTATTGATGTAGCCCTAAGCAGAGATGGCGCAAATCGCTTTCATGGAAAGGGGTTGCCAACCTTCCAAAAAACTACGAGTTTTTTGAAATCTCAGCACACATTTTTTCACTCAATCTTTATGACACTTTCAGGTAATGATCAGTATCCCAATCCCACTTGGCTCACCAAATTTCGTTCTTCTATGTTAAACCGTACATTGGCAGTAACAGTTTTAAATTTTAGGTTTCACTCTGTTTTCTCCTATATGGATTCATGTAGTTTGAACTCTAAATCAAACACGGTATGTGCTGGCTCTTTGAAAGTTGACACAATAGAGTAGTTCCAAATTCTATCTCTATGGTTTGTTTCCTATTGATGTAGCCCTAAGCAGAGACTGGCGCAAATCACTTACATGGAAAGGGGTTGCCAAGCTTCCAAAAAACTACGAGTTTCCTGAAATCTCAGCACACATTTTTTCACCCAATCTTGATGACACTTTCAGTTAATGATCAGTACCCCAATCTCACTTGGCTCACCAAATTTCGTTCTTCTACGTTAAACCGTTCGTTGGCAGTAACAGTTTTAATTTTCAGGTTTCACTCTGTTTTCTCCTATATGGATTCATGTAGTTTGAACTCTAAATCAAACACGGTTTGTGCTGGCTCTTTGAAACTTGACACAATAGAGTAGTTCCAAATTCTATCTCTATGGTTTTTTCCTATTGATGTAGCCCTAAGCAGAGACTGGCGCAAATCACTTACATGGAAAGGGGTTGCCAAGCTTCCAAAAAACTACGAGTTTCCTGAAATCTCAGCACACATTTTTTCACCCAATCTTGATGACACTTTCAGTTAATGATCAGTACCCCAATCTCACTTGGCTCACCAAATTTCGTTCTTCTACGTTAAACCGTTCGTTGGCAGTAACAGTTTTAATTTTCAGGTTTCACTCTGTTTTCTCCTATATGGATACATGTAGTTGGAACTCTAAATCAAAGACGGTTTGCCTAGCTCTTTGAAACTTGACACAATAAAGTAGTTCCAAGTTCTATCTCTATGGTTTGTTTCCTATTGATGTAGCCCTAAGCAGAGACGGGCGCAAATCACTTTCTTGGAAAGGGGTTGCCAAGCTTCCAAAAAACTACGAGTTTCCTGAAATCTCAGCACACATTTTTTCACCCAATCTTGATGACACTTTCAGGTAATGATCAGTACCCCAATCCCACTTGGCACACCAAATTTCGTTCTTCTAGGTTAATCCGTTCGTTGGCAGTAACAGTTTTAATTTTTAGGTTTCACTCTGTTTTCTCCGATATGGATACATGTAGTTGGAACTCTAAATCAAACACGGTTTGTGCTAGCTCTTTGAATCTTGACACAATAAAGTAGGTCCAAGTTCTATCTCTATGGTTTGTTTCCTATTGATGTAGCCCTAAGCAGAGATGGCGCAAATCGCTTTCATGGAAAGGGGTTGCCAAACTTCCAAAAAACTACGAGTTTTTTGAAATCTCAGCACACATTTTTTCACTCAATCTTTATGACACTTTCAGGTAATGATCAGTATCCCAATCCCACTTGGCTCACCAAATTTCGTTCTTCTAGGTTAAACCATACATTGGCAGTAACAGTTTTAAATTTTAGGTTTCACTCTGTTTTCTCCTATATGGATTCATGTAGTTTGAACTCTAAATCAAACACGGTTTGTGCTGGCTCTTTGAAACTTGACACAATAGAGTAGTTCCAAATTCTGTCTCTATGGTTTGTTTCCTATTGATGTAGCCCTAAGCAGAGACTGGCGCAATCACTTACATGGAAAGGGGTTGCCAAGCTTCCAAAAAACTACGAGTCTCCTGAAATCTCAGCACACATTTTTTCACCCAATCTTGATGACACTTTCAGTTAATGATCAGTACCCCAATCTCACTTGGCTCACCAAATTTCGTTCTTCTACGTTAAACCGTTCGTTGGCAGTAACAGTTTTAATTTTCAGGTTTCACTCTGTTTTCTCCTATATGGATACATGTAGTTGGAACTCTAAATCAAAGACGGTTTGTCCTAGCTCTTTGAAACTTGACACAATAAAGTAGTTCCAAGTTCTATCTCTATGGTTTGTTTCCTATTGATGTAGCCCTAAGCAGAGACTGGCGCAAATCACTTTCATGGAAAGGGGTTGCCAAGCTTCCAAAAAACTACGAGTTTCCTAAAATCTCAGCACACATTTTTTCACCCAATCTTGATGACACTTTCAGGTAATGATCAGTACCCCAATCCCTCTTGGCTCACCAAATTTCGTTCTTCTAGGTTAAACCGTTCATTGGCAGTAACAGTTTTAATTTTTAGGTTTCACTCTGTTTTCTCCGATATGGATACATGTAGTTGGAACTCTAAATCAAACACGGTTTGTGCTAGCTCTTTGAATCTTGACACAATAAAGTAGGTCCAAGTTCTATCTCTATGGTTTGTTTCCTATTGATGTAGCCCTAAGCAGAGATGGCGCAAATCACTTTCATGGAAAGGGGTTGCCAACCTTCCAAAAAACTACGAGTTTCCTGAAATCTCAGCACACATTTTTTTAACCCAATCTTGATGACACTTTCAGGTAATGATCAGTTCCCCAATCCCACTTGGCTCACCAAATTTTGTTCTTCTAGGTTAAACCGTTCGTTGGCAGTAACAGTTTTAATTTTTAGATTTCACTCTGTTTTCTCCTATATGGATACATGTAGTTGGAACTCTAAATCAAAGACGGTTTGTGCTAGCTCTTTGAATCTTGACACAATAAAGTAGTTCCAAGTTCTATCTCTATGGTTTGTTTCCTATTGATGTAGCCCTAAGCAAAGACTGGCGCAAATCACTTTCATGGAAAGGGGTTGCCAAGCTTCCAAAAAACCACGAGTTTCCTGAAATCTCAGCACACATTTTTTCACCCAATCTTGATGACACTTTCAGGTAATGATCACTACCCCAATCCCACTTGGCTAACCAAATTTCGTTCTTCTAGGTTAAACCGTTCGTTGGCAGTAACAGTTTTAATTTTTAGATTTCACTCTATTTTCTCCTATATGGATACATGTAGTTGGAACTCTAAATCAAACACGGTTTGTGCTAGCTCTTTGAATCTTGACACAATAAAGTAGTTCCAAGTTCTAACTCTATGGTTTGTTTCCTATTGATGTAGCCCTAAGCAGAGACTGGCACAAATCACTTTCATGGAAAGGGGTTGCGAAGAATCCAAAAAACTACGAGTTTCCAGAAATCTCGGCACATATTTTTTCACCCTATTTGATGACACGTTCAGGTAATGATCAGTATCCCAATTCCACTTGGCTCACCAAATTTCGTTCTTCTAGGTTAAACCGTTCATTGGCAGTAACAGTTTTAAATTTTAGGTTTCACTCTGTTTTTTCCTATATGGTTTCATGTAGTTTGAACTCTAAATCAAACACGGTTTGTTCTGGCTCTTTGAAACTTGACACAATGGAGTAGTTCCAAATTCTATCTGTAAGGTTTGTTTCCTATTGATGTAGCCCTAAGCAGAGACTGGCGCAAATCCCTTACATGGAAAGAAGTTGCCAAGCTTCCAAAAAACTACGAGTTTCCTGAAATCTCAGCACACATTTTTTCACCCAATCTGGATGACACTTTCAGTTAATGATCAGTACCCCAATCCCACTTGGCTCACCAAATTTCGTTCTTCTAGGTTAAACCGTTCGTTGGCAGTAAGAGTTTTAATTTTTAGGTTTCAGTCTGTTTTCTCCTATATGGATACATGTAGTTGGAACTCTAAATCAAAGACGGTTTGTGCTAGCTCTTTGAATCTTGACACAATAAAGTAGTTCCAAGTTCTAACTCTATGGTTTGTTTCCTATTGATGTAGCCCTAAGCAGAGATGGCGCAAATCGCTTTCATGGAAAGGGGTTGCCAACCTTCCAAAAAACTACGAGTTTTTTGAAATCTCAGCACACATTTTTTCACTCAATCTTTATGACACTTTCAGGTAATGATCAGTATCCCAATCCCACTTGGCTCACCAAATTTCGTTCTTCTAGGTTAAACCGTACATTGGCAGTAACAGTTTTAAATTTTAGGTTTCACTCTGTTTTCTCCTATATGGATTCATGTAGTTTGAACTCTAAATCAAACACGGTTTGTGCTGGCTCTTTGAAACTTGACACAATACAGTAGTTCCAAATTCTATCTCTATGGTTTGTTTCCTATTGATGTAGACCTAAGGAGAGACTGGCGCAAATCACTTACATGGAAAGGGGTTGCCAAGCTTCCAAAAAACTACGAGTTTCCTGAAATCTCAGCACACATTTTTTCACCCAATCTTGATGACACTTTCAGTTATGATCAGTACCCCAATCTCACTTGGCTCACCAAATTTCGTTCTTCTACGTTAAACCGTTCGTTGGCAGTAACAGTTTTAATTTTCAGGTTTCACTCTGTTTTCTCCTATATGGATACATGTAGTTGGAACTCTAAATCAAAGACGGTTTGTCCTAGCTCTTTGAAACTTGACACAATAAAGTAGTTCCAAGTTCTATCTCTAGGGTTTGTTTCCTATTGATGTAGCCCTAAGCAGAGACGGGCGCAAATCACTTTCATGGAAAGGGGTTGCCAAGCTTCCAAAAAACTATGAGTTTCCTAAAATCTCAGCACACATTTTTTCACCCAATCTTGATGACACTTTCAGGTAATGATCAGTACCCCAATCCCACTTGGCTCACCAAATTTCGTTCTTCTAGGTTAAACCGTTCGTTGGCAGTAAGAGTTTTAATTTTCAGGTTTCACTCTGTTTTCTCCTATATGGATACATGTAGTTGGAACTCTAAATCAAAGACGGTTTGTCCTAGCTCTTTGAAACTTGACACAATAAAGTAGTTCCAAGTTCTATCTCTATGGTTTGTTTCCTATTGATGTAGCCCTAAGCAGAGACGGGCGCAAATCACTTTCATGGAAAGGGGTTGCCAAGCTTCCAAAAAACTATGAGTTTCCTAAAATCTCAGCACACATTTTTTCACCCAATCTTGATGACACTTTCAGGTAATGATCAGTACCCCAATCCCACTTGTCTCACCAAATTTCGTTCTTCTAGGTTAAACCGTTCGTTGGCAGTAACAGTTTTAATTTTTAGGTTTCACTCTGTTTTCTCCGATATGGATACATGTAGTTGGAACTCTAAATCAAACACGGTTTGTGCTAGCTCTTTGAATCTTGACACAATAAAGTAGGTCCAAGTTCTATCTCTATGGTTTGTTTCCTATTGATATAGCCCTAAGCAGAGATGGCGCAAATCACTTTCATGGAAAGGGGTTGCCAACCTACCAAAAAACTACGAGTTTCCTGAAATCTCAGCACACATTTTTTTCACCCAATCTTGATGACACTTTCAGGTAATGATCGGTACCCCAATCCCACTTGGCTCACCAAATTTCGTTCTTCTAGGTTAAACCGTTCGTTGGCAGGAAGAGTTTTAATTTTTAGGTTTCACTCTGTTTTCTACTATATGGATACATGTAGTTGGAATTCTAAATCAAAGACGGTTTGTGCTAGCTCTTTGAATCTTGACACAATAAAGTAGTTCCAAGTTCTATCTCTATGGTTTGTTTCCTATTGATGTAGCCCTAAGCAGAGACTGGCGCAAATCACTTTCATGGAAAGGGGTTGCCAAGCTTCCAAAAAACTACGAGTTTCCTGAAATCTCAGCACACATTTTTTCACCCAATCTTGATGGCACTTTCAGGTAATGATCACTACCCCAATCCCACTTGGCTCACCAAATTTCGTTCTTCTAGGTTAAACCGTTCGTTGGCAGTAACAGTTTTAATTTTCAGGTTTCACTCTGTTTTCTCCTATATGGATACATGTAGTTGGAACTCTAAATCAAAGACGGTTTGTCCTAGCTCTTTGAAACTTGACACAATAAAGTAGTTCCAAGTTCTATCTCTATGGTTTGTTTCCTATTGATGTAGCCCTAAGCAGAGGCGGGCGCAAATCACTTTCATGGAAAGGGGTTGCCAAGCTTCCAAAAAACTACGAGTTTCCTGAAATCTCAGCACACATTTTTTCACCCAATCTTGATGACACTTTCAGGTAATGATCAGTACCCCAATCCCACTTGGCTCACCAAACTTCGTTCTTCTAGGTTAAACCGTTCGTTGGCAGTAACAGTTTTAATTTTTAGGTTTCACTCTGTTTTCTCCGATATGGATACATGTAGTTGGAACTCTAAATCAAACATAGTTTGTGCTAGCTCTTTGAATCCTGACACAATAAAGTAGGTCCAAGTTCTATCTCTATGGTTTGTTTCCTATTGATGTAGCCCTAAGCAGAGATGGCTTAAATCACTTTCTGGAAAGGGGTTGCCAACATTCCAAAAAACTACGAGTTTCCTGAAATCTCAGCACACATTTTTTCACCCAATCTTGATGACACTTTCAGGTAATGATCAGTACCCCAATCCCACTTGGCTGACCAAATTTCGTTCTTCTAGTTTAAACCGTTCCTTGGCAGTAACAGTTTTAATTTTTAGGTTTCACTCTGGTTTCTCCGATATGGATACATGTAGTTGGAACTCTAAATCAAACACGGTTTGTGCTAGCTCTTTGAATCTTGACACAATAAAGTAGGTCCATGTTCTATCTCTATGGTTTGTTTCCTATTGATGTAGCCCTAAGCAGAGATGGCGCAAATCACTTTCATGGAAAGGGGTTGCCAACCTTCCAAAAAACTACGAGTTTCCTGAAATCTCAGCACACATTTTTTCACCCAATCTTTATGACACTTTCAGGTAATGATCAGTATCCCAATCCCACTTGGCTCACCAAATTTCGTTCTTCTAGGTTAAACCGTACATTGGCAGTAACAGTTTTAAATTTTAGGTATCACTCTGTTTTTTCCTATATGGATTCATGTAGTTTGAACTCTAAATCAAACACGGTTTGTGCTGGCTCTTTGAAACTTGACACAATAGAGTAGTTCCAAATTCTATCTCTATGGTTTGTTTCCTATTGATGTAGCCCTAAGCAGAGACTGGCGCAAATCACTTACATGGAAAGGGGTTGCCAAGCTTCCAAAAAACTACGAGTTTCCTGAAATCTCAGCACACATTTTTTCACCCAATCTTGATGACACTTTCAGGTAATGATCACTACCCCAATCCCACTTGGCTCACCAAATTTCGTTCTTCTAGGTTAAACCGTTCGTTGGCAGTAACAGTTTTAATTTTCAGGTTTCACTCTGTTTTCTCCTATATGGATACATGTAGTTGGAACTCTAAATCAAAGACGGTTTGTCCTAGCTCTTTGAAACTTGACACAATAAAGTAGTTCCAAGTTCTATCTCTATGGTTTGTTTCCTATTGATGTAGCCCTAAGCAGAGGCGGGCGCAAATCACTTTCATGGAAAGGGGTTGCCAAGCTTCCAAAAAACTACAAGTTTCCTGAAATCTCTGCACACCCTTTGCACCCAATCTTGATGACACATTCAGGTAATGATCAGTACCCCAATCCCGCTTGGCTCACCAAATTTCGTTCTTTCAGTAACAGTGTTAATTTCTAGGTTTCACTCTGTTTTCTCCTATATGGATACATGTACTTTGAACTCTAAATCAAACACGGTTTGTGCTGGCTCTTTGAAACTTGACACAATAGAGTAGTTCCAATTTCTATCTCTATGGTTTGTTTCCTATTGATGTAGCCCTAAGCAGAGACTGGCGCAAATCACTTACATGGAAAGGGGTTGCAAAGCTTCCAAAAAACTACGAGTTTCCTGAAATCTCAACACACATTTTTTCACCCAATCTTGATGACACTTTCAGTTAATGATCAGTACCCCAATCCCACTTGGCTCACCAAATTTCGTTCTTCTAGGTTAAACCGTTCGTTGGCAGTAACAGTTTTAATTTTCAGGTTTCACTCTGTTTTCTCCTATATGGATACATGTAGTTGGAACTCTAAATCAAAGACGGTTTGTCCTAGCTCTTTGAAACTTGACACAATAAAGTAGTTCCAAGTTCTATCTCTATTGTTTGTTTCCTATTGATGTAGCCCTTAGCAGAGACGGGCGCAAATCACTTTCATGGAAAGGGGTTGCCAAGCTTCCAAAAAACTACGAGTTTCCTGAAATCTCAGCACACATTTTTTCACCCAATCTTTATGACACTTTCAGGTAATGATCAGTACCCCAATCCCACTTGGCTCACCAAATTTCGTTCTGCTATGTTAAACCGTTCGTTGACAGTAACAGTTTTAATTTTTAGGTTTCACTCTGTTTTCTCCTATATGGATACATGTAGTTGGAACTCTAAAACAAACACGGTTTGTGCTAGCTCTTTGAAACTTGACACAATAAAGTAGTTCCAAGTTCTATCTCTATGGTTTGTTTCCTATTGATGTAGCCCTAAGCAGTGACTGGCGCAAATCCCTTTCATGGAAAAGGGTTGCCAAGCTTCCAAAAAACCACGAGTTTCCTGAAATGTCAGCACACATTTTTTCACCCAAACTTGATGACACTTTCAGGTAATGATCAGTACCCCAATCCCACTTGGCTCACCAAATTTCGTTCTTCTAGGTTAAACCGTTCGTTGGCAGTAACAGTTGTAATTTTTAGGTTTCACTCTGTTTTCTCCTATATGGATACATGTAGTTGGAACACTAAATCAAACACAATTGTGCTAGCTCTTTGAATCTTGACACAATAAAGTAGTTCCAAGTTCTATCTCTATGGTTTGTTTCCTATTGATGTAGCCCTAAGCAGAGACTTTCGCAAATCACTTTCATGGAAAGTGGTTGCCAAGCTTCCAAAAAACTACGAGTTTCCTGAAATCTCAGCACACATTTTTTCACCCAAGCTTGATGACACTTTCAGGTAATGATCAGTACCTTAATCCGACTTGGCATTCCAAATTTCGTTCTTCTAGGTTAAACCGTTCGTTGGCAGTAACTGTTTTAATTTTTAGGTTTCACTCTGTTTTCTCCTATATGGATACATGTAGTTGGAACTCTAAATCAAAGACGGTTTGTGCTAGGTCTTTGAAACTTGACAAAATAAAGTAGTTCCAAGTTCTATCTCTATGGTTTGTTTCCTATTGATGTAGCCCTAAGCAGAGACTGGCCCAAATCACTTTCATGGAAAGAGGTTGCCAAGCTTCCAAAAAACTGTGAGTTTCCTGAAATCTCAGCACAAATTTTTTCACCCAATCTTGAAGACACTTTCAGGTAATGATCAGTACCCCAATCCCAATTGGCTGACCAACTTTCATTCTTCTAGGTTAAACCGGTCTTTGGCAGTAACAGTTTTAATATTTAGGTTTTTCTCTGTTTTCTCCTATATGGATACATGAAGTTGGAACTCTAAATTAAACACGGTTTGTGCCAGCTCTTTGAAACTTGACACAATAATGTAGTTCCAAGTTCTATCTCTATGGTTTTTATCCTATTGATGTAGCCCTAAGCAGAGACTGGCGCAAATCACTTTCATGGAAAGGGGTTGCCAAGCTTCCAAAAAACTACGAATTTCCTGAAATCTCAGCACACATTTTTTCAGCCAAACTTGATGACACTTTCAGGTAATGATCAGTACCCCAATCCTCCTTGGCTCACCAAATTTCGTTCTTCTAGGTTAAACCGTTCGTTGGCAGTAACTGTTTTAATTTTCAGGTTTCACTCTGTTTTCTCCTATATGGATACATGTAGTTGGAACTCTAAATCCAACACGGTTTGTGTTAGCTCTTTGATACTTGACAAAATAAAGTAGTTCCAAGTTCTATGTCTATGTTTTGGTTCCTATTGATGTAGCTCTAAGCAGAGACTGTCGCAAAACACTTTCATGGAAAGGGGTTGCCAAGCTTCCAAAAAACTACGAGTTTCCTGAAATCTCAGCACACATTTTTTCACCCAATCTTGATGACACTTTAAGTTAATGATCAGTACCACAAACCACTTGGCTCACCAAATTTTGTTCTTCTAGGTTAAACCGTTCGTTGGCAGTAAGAGTTTTAATTTTTAGGTTTCACTCTGTTTTCTCCTATATGGGTACATGTAGGTGGAAATCTAAATCAAAGACTGTTTGTGCTAGCACTTTGAAACTTGACAAAATAAAGTAGTTCCATGTTCTATCTGTATGGTTTGTTTCCTATTGATGTAGCCCTAAGCAGAGACTGGTGCAAATCACTTTCATGGAAAGGGGTTGCCAAGCTTCCAAAAAACTACGAGTTTCCTGAAATCTCAGCACACATTTTTTACCCAAACTTGATGACACTTTCAGGTAATGATCAGTACCCCAATACTCCTTGGCTCACCAAATTTCATTCTTCTAGGTTAAACCGTGCGTTGGCAGTAACTGTTTTAATTTTCAGGTTTCACTCTGTTTTCTCCTATATGGATACATGTAGTTGGAACTCTAAATCAAAGACGGTTTGTGCTAGCTCTTTGAAACTTGACAATTAATGTAGTTCCAAGTTTTATCTCTATGGTTTGTTTCCTATTGATGTAGCCCTAAGCAGAGACTGTCGCAAAACACTTTCATGGAAAGGGGTTGCCAAGCTTCCAAAAAACTATGAGTTTCCTGAAATCTCAGCACACATTTTTTCACCCAATCTTGATGACACTTTAAGTTAATGATCAGTACCCCAAACCACTTGGATCACCAAATTTCGTTCTTCTAGATTAAACCGTTCGTTGTCAGTAACAGTTTTAATTTTTAGGTTTCACTCTGTTTTCTCCTATATGGATACATGTAGTTGGAACTCTAAACCAAACACGGTTTGTGCCAGCTCTTTGAAACTTGACACAATGAAGTAGTTCCAATTTCTATCTCTATGGTTTTTTTCCTATTGATGTAGCCCTAAGCAGAGACTGGCGCAAATCACTTTCATGGAAAGGGGTTGCCATCTTCCAAAAAACTATGAGTTTCCTGAAATCTCAGCACACATTTTTTCACCCAATCTTGATGACACTTTCAGGTAATGATCAGTACCCCAATCCTCCTTGGCTCACCTAATTTCATTCTTCTAGGTTAAACCATTCGTTGGCACTAACAGTTTTAATATTTAGGTTTTAATCTGTTTTCTCCTATATGGATACATGTAGTTGAAACTGTAAATCAACCACGATTTGTGCTAGCTCTTTGAAACTTGACACAATAAAGTAGTTCCAAGTTCTATCTCTATGGTTTGTTTCCTATTGATGTAGTCCTAAGCAGAGACTGGCGCATATCACTTCAATGGAAAGGGGTTGCCAAGCTTCCAAAAAACTACGAGTTTCCTGAAATCTCAGCACACATTTTTTCACCCAAACTTGATGACACTTTCAGGTAATGATCAGTACCCCAATCCTCCTTGGCTCACCAAATTTCGTTCTTCTAGGTTAAACCGTGCGTTGGCAGTAACTGTTTTAATTTTCAGGTTTCACTCTGTTTTCTCCTATATGGATACATGTAGTTGGAACTCTAAATCAAAGACGGTTTGTGCTAGCTCTTTGAAACTTGACAATTAATGTAGTTCCAAGTTTTATCTCTATGGTTTGTTTCCTATTGATGTAGCCCTAAGCAGAGACTGTCGCAAAACACTTTCATGGAAAGGGGTTGCCAAGCTTCCAAAAAACTATGAGTTACCTGAAATCTCAGCACACATTTTTTCACCCAATCTTGATGACACTTTAAGTTAATGATCAGTACCCCAAACCACTTGGATCACCAAATTTCGTTCTTCTAGATTAAACCGTTCGTTGTCAGTAACAGTTTTAATTTTTAGGTTTCACTCTGTTTTCTCCTATATGGATACATGTAGTTGGAACTCTAAACCAAACACGGTTTGTGCCAGCTCTTTGAAACTTGACACAATGAAGTAGTTCCAATTTCTATCTCTATGGTTTTTTTCCTATTGATGTAGCCCTAAGCAGAGACTGGCGCAAATCACTTTCATGGAAAGGGGTTGCCATCTTCCAAAAAACTATGAGTTTCCTGAAATCTCAGCACACATTTTTTCACCCAATCTTGATGACACTTTCAGGTAATGATCCGTACCCCAATCCGACTTGGCATTCCAAATTTCGTTCTTCTAGGTTAAACTGTTCGTTGGCAGTAACAGTTTTAATTTTTAGGTTTCACTCTGTTTTCTCCTATATGGATACATGTAGTTGGAACTCTAAATCAAAGACGGTTTGTGCTATGTCTTTGAAACTTGACACAATAAAGTAGTTCCAAGTTCTATCTCTATGGTTTCTTTCCTATTGATGTAGCCCTAAGCAGTGACTGGCCCAAATCACTTTCATGGAAAGGGGTTGCCAAGGTTCCAAAAAACTGTGAGTTTCCTGAAATCTCAGCAAAAATTTTTTCACCCAATCTTGATGACACTTTCAGGTAATGATCAGTACCCCAATCCTCCTTGGCTCACCAAATTTCATTCTTCAAGGTTAAACCATTCGTTGGCACTAACAGTTTTAATATTTAGGTTTCAATCTGTTTTCTCCTATATGGATACATGTAGTTGGAACTCTAAATCAAACACGGTTTGTGCTAGCTCTTTGAAACTTGACACAATAAAGTAGTTCCAAGTTCTATCTCTATGGTTTGTTTCCTATTGATGTAGCCCTAAGCAGAGACTGGCAAAAATCACTTTTATGGAAAGTGGTTGCCAAGCTTCCAAAAAACTACTAGTTTCCTGACATCTCAGCACACATTTTTTCACCCAAGCTTGATGACACTTTCAGGTAATGATCAGTACCCAAATCCTCCTTTGCTCACCAAATTTCGTTCTTATAGGTTAAACCATTCGTTGGCACTAACAATTTTAATATTTAGGTTTCACTCTGTTTTCTCCTATATGGATACATGTAGTTGGAACTCTAAATCAAACACGGTTTGTGCTAGCTCTTTGAAACTTGACACAATAAAGTAGTTCCAAGTTCTATCTCTATGGTTTGTTTCCTACTGATGTAGCCCTAATCAGTGACCGGCGCAAATCCCTTTCATGGAAAAGGGTTGCCAAGCTTCCAAAAAACGATGAGTTTCCTGAAATCTCAGCACACATTTTTTCACCCAAGCTTGATGACACTTTCAGGTAATGATCAGTACCTTAATCCGACTTGGCATTCCAAATTTCGTTCTTCTAGGTTAAACCGTTCGTTGGCAGTAACAGTTTTAATTTTTAGGTTTCACTCTGTTTTCTCCTATATGGATACATGTATTTGGAACTCTAAATCAAAGACGGTTTGTGCTAGGTCTTTGAAACTTGACACAATAAAGTAGTTCCAAGTTCTATCTCTATGGTTTGTTTCCTATTGATGTAGCCCTAAGCAGAGACTGGCCCAAATCACTTTCATGGAAAGAGGTTGCCAAGCTTCCAAAAAACTGTGAGTTTCCTGAAATCTCAGCACACATTTTTTCACCCAATCTTGATGACACTTTAAGTTAATGATCAGTACCCCAAACCACTTGGATCACCAAATTTCGTTCTTCTAGATTAAACTGTTCGTTGTCAGTAACAGTTTTAATTTTTAGGTTTCACTCTGTTTTCTCCTATATGGATACATGTAGTTGGAACTCTAAACCAAACACGGTTTGTGCCAGCTCTTTGAAACTTGACACAATGAAGTAGTTCCAATTTCTATCTCTATGGTTTTTTTCCTATTGATGTAGCCCTAAGCAGAGACTGGCGCAAATCACTTTCATGGAAAGGGGTTGCCATTTTCCAAAAAACTACGAGTTTCCTGAAATCTCAGCACACATTTTTTCACCCAATCTTGATGACACTTTCAGGTAATGATCCGTACCCCAATCCGACTTGGCATTCCAAATTTCGTTCTTCTAGGTTAAACTGTTCGTTGGCAGTAACAGTTTTAATTTTTATGTTTCACTCTGTTTTCTCCTATATGGATACATGTAGTTGGAACTCTAAATCAAACACGGTTTGTGCTAGCTCTTTGAAACTTGACACAATCAAGTAGTTCCAAGTTCTATCTCTATGGTTTGTTTCCTATTGATGTAGCCCTAAGCAGAGACTGTCGCAAATCACTTTCATGGAAAGTGGTTGCCAATCTTCCAAAAAACTACGAGTTTTTTGAAATCTCAGCACACATTTTTTCACCCAATCTTGATGACACTTTCAGGTAATGATCAGTATCCCAATCCCACTTGGCTCACCAAATTTCGTTCTTCTAGTTTAAACCGTTCGTTGGCAGTAACAGTTTTAATTTTTAGGTTTCACTCTGTTTTCTCCTATATGGATACATGTAGTTGGAACTCTAAATCAAAGACGGTTTGTGCTAGCTCTTTGAAACTTGACACAATAAAGTAGTTCCAAGTTCTATCTCTATGGTTTCTTTCCTATTGATGTAGCCCTAAGCAGAGACTGGCCCAAATCACTTTCATGGAAAGGGGTTGCCAAGGTTCCAAAAAACTGTGAGTTTCCTGACATCTCAGCACACATTTTTTAACCCAAGCTTGATGACAATTTCAGGTAATGATCAGTACCCAAATCCTCCTTGGCTCACCAAATTTCATTCTTCAAGGTTAAACCATTCGTTGGCACTAACAATTTTAATATTTAGGTTTCACTCTGTTTTCTCCTATATGGATACATGTAGTTGGAACTCTAAAT
Organism: Spermophilus citellus; assembly: GCF_964194105.1. Taxonomy (NCBI): domain Eukaryota; kingdom Metazoa; phylum Chordata; class Mammalia; order Rodentia; family Sciuridae; genus Spermophilus; species Spermophilus citellus. The sequence continues at coordinate 55,453,249 of NC_138187.1, forward strand.
CAAAGACGGTTTGTGCTATGTCTTTGAAACTTGACACAATAAAGTAGTTCCAAGTTCTATCTCTATGGTTTCTTTCCTATTGATGTAGCCCTAAGCAGAGACTGTTGCAAATCACTTTCATGGAAAGGGGTTGCCAAGCTTCCAAAAAATTACGAGTTTCCTGAAATCTCAGCACATATTTTTTCACCCAAGCTTGATGACACTTTCAGGTAATGATCAGTACCCCAATCCGACTTGGCATTCCAAATTTCGTTCTTCTAGGTTAAACCGTTCGTTGGCAGTAACAGTTTTAATTTTTAGGTTTCACTCTGTTTTCTCCTATATGGATACATGTAGTTGGAACTCTAAATCAAAGACGGTTTGTGCTAGCTCTTTGAAACTTGACACTATAAAGTAGTTCCAAGTTCTATCTCTATGGTTTGTTTCCTATTGATGCAGCCCTAAGCAGAGACTGTCGCAAATCACTTTCATGGAAAGGGGTTGCCAAGCTTCCAAAAAACTACGAGTTTCCTGAAATCTCAGCACACATTTTATCACCCAAGCTTGATGACACTTTCAGGTAATGATCAGTACCCCAATCCGACTTGGCATTCCAAATTTCGTTCTTCTAGTTTAAACCATTCGTTGGCAGTAACAGTTTTAATTTTTAGGTTTCACTCTGTTTTCTCCTATATGGATACATGTAATTGGAACTCTAAATCAAACACGGTTTGTGCTAGCTCTTTGAAACATGACACAATAAAGTAGTTCCAAGTTCTATCTCTATGGTTTGTTTCCTATTGATGTAGCCCTAAGCAGAGACTGGCAAAAATCACTTTTATGGAAAGTGGTTGCCAAGCTTCCAAAAAACTACGAGTTTCCTGACATCTCAGCACACATTTTTTCACCAAAGGTTGATGACACTTTCAGGTAATGATCAGTACCCCAATCCCACTTGGTTCACCAAATTTCGTTCTGCTAGGTTAAACCGTTCGTTGGCAGTAACAGTTTAAATATTTAGGTTTCACTCTGTTTTCTCCTATATGGATACATGTAGTTGGAACTCTAAATCAAACACGGTTTGTGCTAGCTCTTTGAAACTTGAAACAATAAAGTAGTTCCAAGTTCTATCTCTATGGTTTGTTTCCTATTGATGTAGCCCTAAGCAGAGGCGGGCGCAAATCACTTTCATGGAAAGGGGTTGCCAAGCTTCCAAAAAACGACGAGTTTCCTGAAATCTCAGCACACATTTTTTCACCCAATCTTGATGACACTTTCAGGTAATGATCACTACGCCAATCCCAATTGGCTAACCAAATTTCATTCTTCTAGGTTAAACCGTTCGTTGGCCGTAACTGTTTTAATTTTCAGGTTTCACTCTGTTTTCTCCTATATGGATACATGTAGTTGGAACTCTAAATCAAACACGGTTTGTGCTAGCTCTTTGAAACTTGACACAATAAAGTAGTTCCAAGTTCTATCTCTATGGTTTGTTTCCTATTGATGTAGCCCTAAGCAGAGACTGTCGCAAATCACTTTCATGGAAAGTGGTTGCCAAGCTTCCAAAAAACTACGAATTTCCTGAAATCTCAGCACACATTTTTTCACCCAAGCTTGATGACACTTTCAGGTAATGATCAGTACCCCAATCCTCCTTGGCTCACCAAATTTCATTCTTCTAGGTTAAACCGTTCGTTGGCAGTAACAGTTTTAATTTTTAGGTTTCACTCTGTTTTCTCCTATATGGATACATGTAGTTGGAACTCTAAATCAAACACGGTTTTTGCTAGCTCTTTGAAACTTGGCACAATAAAGTAGTTCCAAGTTCTATCTCTATGGTTTGTTTCCTATTGATGTAGTCCTAAGCAGAGACTGGCGCATATCACTTCAATGGAAAGGGGTTGCCAAGCTTCCAAAAAACTACGAGTTTCCTGAAATCTCAGCACACATTTTTTCACCCAAACTTGATGACACTTTCAGGTAATGATCAGTACCCCAATCCTCCTTGGCTCACCAAATTTCGTTCTTCTAGGTTAAACCGTGCGTTGGCAGTAACTGTTTTAATTTTCAGGTTTCACTCTGTTTTCTCCTATATGGATACATGTAGTTGGAACTCTAAATCAAAGACGGTTTGTGCTAGCTCTTTGAAACTTGACAATTAATGTAGTTCCAAGTTTTATCTCTATGGTTTGTTTCCTATTGATGTAGCCCTAAGCAGAGACTGTCGCAAAACACTTTCATGGAAAGGGGTTGCCAAGCTTCCAAAAAACGACGAGTTTCCTGAAATCTCAGCACACATTTTTTCACCCAATCTTGATGACACTTTCAGGTAATGATCAGTACCCCAATCCCACTTGGCTCACCAAATTTCGTTCTTCTAGGTTAAACCGTTCGATGGCAGTAACAGTTTTAATTTTCAGGTTTCACTCTGTTTTCTCCTATATGGATACATGTAGTTGGAACTCTAAATCAAAGACGCTTTGTGCTAGCTCTTTGAATCTTGACACAATAAAGTAGTTCCAAGTTCTATCTCTATGGTTTGTTTCCTATTGATGTAGCCCTAAGCAGAGACTGGCGCAAATCACTTTCATGGAAAGGGGTTGCCAAGCTTCCAAAAAACTACGAGTTTCCTGAAATCTCAGCACACATTTTTTCACCCAATCTTGATGACACTTTCAGGTAATGATCACTACCCCAATCCCAATTGGCTAACCAAATTTCATTCTTCTAGGTTAAACCGTTCGTTGGCCGTAACTGTTTTAATTTTCAGGTTTCACTCTGTTTTCTCCTATATGGATACATGTAGTTGGAACTCTAAATCAAACACGGTTTGTGCTAGCTCTTTGAAACTTGACACAATAAAGTAGTTCCAAGTTCTATCACTATGGTTTGTTTCCTATTGATGTAGCCCTAAGCAGAGACTGTCGCAAATCACTTTCATGGAAAGTGGTTGCCAAGCTTCCAAAAAACTACGAATTTCCTGAAATCTCAGCACACATTTTTTCACCCAAGCTTGATAACACTTTCAGGTAATGATCAGTACCCCAATCCTCCTTGGCTCACCAAATTTCATTCTTCTAGGTTAAACCGTTCGTTGGCAGTAACAGTTTTAATTTTTAGGTTTCACTCTGTTTTCTCCTATATGGATACATGTAGTTGGAACTCTAAATCAAACACGGTTTTTGCTAGCTCTTTGAAACTTGGCACAATAAAGTAGTTCCAAGTTCTATCTCTATGGTTTGTTTCCTATTGATGTAGTCCTAAGCAGAGACTGGCGCATATCACTTCAATGGAAAGGGGTTGCCAAGCTTCCAAAAAACTACGAGTTTCCTGAAATCTCAGCACACATTTTTTCACCCAAACTTGATGACACTTTCAGGTAATGATCAGTACCCCAATCCTCCTTGGCTCACCAAATTTCGTTCTTCTAGGTTAAACCGTGCGTTGGCAGTAACTGTTTTAATTTTCAGGTTTCACTCTGTTTTCTCCTATATGGATACATGTAGTTGGAACTCTAAATCAAAGACGGTTTGTGCTAGCTCTTTGAAACTTGACAATTAATGTAGTTCCAAGTTTTATCTCTATGGTTTGTTTCCTATTGATGTAGCCCTAAGCAGAGACTGTCGCAAAACACTTTCATGGAAAGGGGTTGCCAAGCTTCCAAAAAAGTATGAGTTACCTGAAATCTCAGCACACATTTTTTCACCCAATCTTGATGACACTTTAAGTTAATGATCAGTACCCCAAACCACTTGGATCACCAAATTTCGTTCTTCTAGATTAAACCGTTCGTTGTCAGTAACAGTTTTAATTTTTAGGTTTCACTCTGTTTTCTCCTATATGGATACATGTAGTTGGAACTCTAAACCAAACACGGTTTGTGCCAGCTCTTTGAAACTTGACACAATGAAGTAGTTCCAATTTCTATCTCTATGGTTTTTTTCCTATTGATGTAGCCCTAAGCAGAGACTGGCGCAAATCACTTTCATGGAAAGGGGTTGCCATCTTCCAAAAAACTATGAGTTTCCTGAAATCTCAGCACACATTTTTTCACCCAATCTTGATGACACTTTCAGGTAATGATCCGTACCCCAATCCGACTTGGCATTCCAAATTTCGTTCTTCTAGGTTAAACTGTTCGTTGGCAGTAACAGTTTTAATTTTTAGGTTTCACTCTGTTTTCTCCTATATGGATACATGTAGTTGGAACTCTAAATCAAACACGGTTTGTGCTAGCTCTTTGAAACTTGACACAATAAAGTACTTCCAAGTTCTATCTCTATGGTTTGTTTCCTATTGATGTAGCCCTAAGCAGAGACTGTCGCAAATCACTTTCATGGAAAGTGGTTGCCAAGCTTCCAAAAAACTACGAATTTCCTGAAATCTCAGCACACATTTTTTCACCCAAGCTTGATGACACTTTCAGGTAATGATCAGTACCCCAATCCTCCTTGGCTCACCAAATTTCATTCTTCTAGGTTAAACCGTTCGTTGGCAGTAACAGTTTTAATTTTTAGGTTTCACTCTGTTTTCTCCTATATGGATACATGTAGTTGGAACTCTAAATCAAACACGGTTTTTGCTAGCTCTTTGAAACTTGGCACAATAAAGTAGTTCCAAGTTCTATCTCTATGGTTTGTTTCCTATTGATGTAGTCCTAAGAAGAGACTGGCGCATATCACTTCAATGGAAAGGGGTTGCCAAGCTTCCAAAAAACTACGAGTTTCCTGAAATCTCAGCACACATTTTTTCACCCAAACTTGATGACACTTTCAGGTAATGATCAGTACCCCAATCCTCCTTGGCTCACCAAATTTCGTTCTTCTAGGTTAAACCGTGCGTTGGCAGTAACTGTTTTAATTTTCAGGTTTCACTCTGTTTTCTCCTATATGGATACATGTAGTTGGAACTCTAAATCAAAGACGGTTTGTGCTAGCTCTTTGAAACTTGACAATTAATGTAGTTCCAAGTTTTATCTCTATGGTTTGTTTCCTATTGATGTAGCCCTAAGCAGAGACTGTCGCAAAACACTTTCATGGAAAGGGGTTGCCAAGCTTCCAAAAAACTAAGAGTTTCCTGAAATCTCAGCACACATTTTTTCACCCAATCTTGATGACACTTTAAGTTAATGATCAGTACCCCAAACCACTTGGATCACCAAATTTCGTTCTTCTAGATTAAACCGTTCGTTGTCAGTAACAGTTTTAATTTTTAGGTTTCACTCTGTTTTCTCCTATATGGATACATGTAGTTGGAACTCTAAACCAAACACGGTTTGTGCCAGCTCTTTGAAACTTGACACAATGAAGTAGTTCCAATTTCTATCTCTATGTTTTTTTTCCTATTGATGTAGCCCTAAGCAGAGACTGGCGCAAATCACTTTCATGGAAAGGGGTTGCCATCTTCCAAAAAACTATGAGTTTCCTGAAATCTCAGCACACATTTTTTCACCCAATCTTGATGACACTTTCAGGTAATGATCAGTACCCCAATCCTCCTTGGCTCACCTAATTTCATTCTTCTAGGTTAAACCATTCGTTGGCACTAACAGTTTTAATATTTAGGTTTTAATCTGTTTTCTCCTATATGGATACATGTAGTTGAAACTGTAAATCAAACACGATTTGTGCTAGCTCTTTGAAACTTGGCACAATAAAGTAGTTCCAAGTTCTATCTCTATGGTTTGTTTCCTATTGATGTAGTCCTAAGCAGAGACTGGCGCATATCACTTCAATGGAAAGGGGTTGCCAAGCTTCCAAAAAACTACGAGTTTCCTGAAATCTCAGCACACATTTTTTCACCCAAACTTGATGACACTTTCAGGTAATGATCAGTACCCCAATCCTCCTTGGCTCACCAAATTTCGTTCTTCTAGGTTAAACCGTGCGTTGGCAGTAACTGTTTTAATTTTCAGGTTTCACTCTGTTTTCTCCTATATGGATACATGTAGTTGGAACTCTAAATCAAAGACGGTTTGTGCTAGCTCTTTGAAACTTGACAATTAATGTAGTTCCAAGTTTTATCTCTATGGTTTGTTTCCTATTGATGTAGCCCTAAGCAGAGACTGTCGCAAAACACTTTCATGTAAAGGGGTTGCCAAGCTTCCAAAAAACTATGAGTTACCTGAAATCTCAGCACACTTTTTTTCACCCAATCTTGATGACACTTTAAGTTAATGATCAGTACCCCAAACCACTTGGATCACCAAATTTCGTTCTTCTAGATTAAACCGTTCGTTGTCAGTAACAGTTTTAATTTTTAGGTTTCACTCTGTTTTCTCCTATATGGATACATGTAGTTGGAACTCTAAACCAAACACGGTTTGTGCCAGCTCTTTGAAACTTGACACAATGAAGTAGTTCCAATTTCTATCTCTATGTTTTTTTTCCTATTGATGTAGCCCTAAGCAGAGACTGGCGCAAATCACTTTCATGGAAAGGGGTTGCCATCTTCCAAAAAACTATGAGTTTCCTGAAATCTCAGCACACATTTTTTCACCCAATCTTGATGACACTTTCAGGTAATGATCCGTACCCCAATCCGACTTGGCATTCCAAATTTCGTTCTTCTAGGTTAAACTGTTCGTTGGCAGTAACAGTTTTAATTTTTAGGTTTCACTCTGTTTTCTCCTATATGGATACATGTAGTTGGAACTCTAAATCAAAGACGGTTTGTGCTATGTATTTGAAACTTGACACAATAAAGTAGTTCCAAGTTCTATCTCTATGGTTTCTTTCCTATTGATGTAGCCCTAAGCAGTGACTGGCCCAAATCACTTTCATGGAAAGGGGTTGCCAAGGTTCCAAAAAACTGTGAGTTTCCTGAAATCTCAGCAAAAATTTTTTCACCCAATCTTGATGACACTTTCAGGTAATGATCAGTACCCCAATCCTCCTTGGCTCACCAAATTTCATTCTTCAAGGTTAAACCATTCGTTGGCACTAACAGTTTTAATATTTAGGTTTCAATCTGTTTTCTCCTATATGGATACATGTAGTTGGAACTCTAAATCAAACACGGTTTGTGCTAGCTCTTTGAAACTTGACACAATAAAGTAGTTCCAAGTTCTATCTCTATGGTTTGTTTCCTACTGATGTAGCCCTAAGCAGTGACCGGCGCAAATCCCTTTCATGGAAAAGGGTTGCCAAGCTTCCAAAAAACGACGAGTTTCCTGAAATCTCAGCACACATTTTTTCACCCAAACTTGATGACACTTTCAGGTAATGATCAGTACCCCAATCCCACTTGGCTCACCAAATTTCGTTCTTCTAGGTTAAACCGTTCGTTGGCAGTAACAGTTTAAATTTTTAGGTTTCACTCTGTTTTCTCCTATATGGATACATGTAGTTGGAACTCTAAATCAAACACAATTGTGCTAGCTCTTTGAATCTTGACACAATAAAGTTGTTCCAAGTTCTATCTCTATGGTTTGTTTCCTATTGATGTAGCCCTAAGCAGAGACTGTCGATATCACTATCATGGAAAGTGGTTGCCAAGCTTCCATAAAACTACGAGTTTCCTGAAATCTCAGCACACATTTTTTCACCCAATCTTGATGACACTTTAAGTTAATGATCAGTACCCCAAACCACTTGGATCACCAAATTTCGTTCTTCTAGATTAAACTGTTCGTTGTCAGTAACAGTTTTAATTTTTAGGTTTCACTCTGTTTTCTCCTATATGGATACATGTAGTTGGAACTCTAAACCAAACACGGTTTGTGCCAGCTCTTTGAAACTTGACACAATGAAGTAGTTCCAATTTCTATCTCTATGGTTTTTTTCCTACTGATGTAGCCCTAAGCAGAGACTGGCGCAAATCACTTTCATGGAAAGGGGTTGCCATCTTCCAAAAAACTATGAGTTTCCTGAAATCTCAGCACACATTTTTTCACCCAATCTTGATGACACTTTCAGGTAATGATCCGTACCCCAATCCGACTTGGCATTCCAAATTTCGTTCTTCTAGGTTAAACTGTTCGTTGGCAGTAACAGTTTTAATTTTTAGGTTTCACTCTGTTTTCTCCTATATGGATACATGTAGTTGGAACTCTAAATAAAACACGGTTTGTGCTAGCTCTTTGAAACTTGACACAATCAAGTAGTTCCAAGTTCTATCTCTATGGTTTGTTTCCTATTGATGTAGCCCTAAGCAGAGACTGTCGCAAATCACTTTCATGGAAAGTGGTTGCCAATCTTCCAAAAAACTACGAGTTTTTTGAAATCTCAGCACACATTTTTTCAACCAATCTTGATGACACTTTCAGGTAATGATCAGTATCCCAATCCCACTTGGCTCACCAAATTTCGTTCTTCTAGTTTAAACCGTTCGTTGGCAGTAACAGTTTTAATTTTTAGGTTTCACTCTGTTTTCTCCTATATGGATACATGTAGTTGGAACTCTAAATCAAAGACGGTTTGTGCTAGCTCTTTGAAACTTGACACAATAAAGTAGTTCCAAGTTCTATCTCTATGGTTTCTTTCCTATTGATGTAGCCCTAAGCAGAGACTGGCCCAAATCACTTTCATGGAAAGGGGTTGCCAAGGTTCCAAAAAACTGTGAGTTTCCTGACATCTCAGCACACATTTTTTAACCCAAGCTTGATGACAATTTCAGGTAATGATCAGTACCCAAATCCTCCTTGGCTCACCAAATTTCATTCTTCAAGGTTAAACCATTCGTTGGCACTAACAATTTTAATATTTAGGTTTCACTCTGTTTTCTCCTATATGGATACATGTAGTTGGAACTCTAAATCAAACACGGTTTGTGCTAGCTCTTTGAAACTTGACACAATAAAGTAGTTCCAAGTTCTATCTCTATGGTTTTTTTACTATTGATGTAGCCCTAAGCAGAGACTGTTGCAAATCACTTTCATGGAAAGGGGTTGCCAAGCTTCCAAAAAACTACGAGTTTCCTGAAATCTCAGCACATATTTTTTCACCCAAGCTTGATGACACTTTCAGGTAATGATCAGTACCCCAATCCGACTTGGCATTCCAAATTTCGTTCTTCTAGGTTAAACCGTTCGTTGGCAGTAACAGTTTTAATTTTTAGGTTTCACTCTGTTTTCTCCTATATGGATACATGTAGTTGGAACTCTAAATCAAAGACGGTTTGTGCTAGCTCTTTGAAACTTGACACAATAAAGTAGTTCCAAGTTCTATATCTATGGTTTGTTTCCTATTGATGCAGCCCTAAGCAGAGACTGTCGCAAATCACTTTCATGGAAAGGGGTTGCCAAGCTTCCAAAAAACTACGAGTTTCCTGAAATCTCAGCACACATTTTTTCACCCAAGCTTGATGACACTTTCAGGTAATGATCAGTACCCCAATCCGACTTGGCATTCCAAATTTCGTTCTTCTAGTTTAAACCATTCGTTGGCAGTAACAGTTTTAATTTTTAGGTTTCACTCTGTTTTCTCCTATATGGATACATGTAGTTGGAACTCTAAATCAAAGACGGTTTGTCCTAGCTCTTTGAAACTTGACACAATAAAGTAGTTCCAAGTTCTATCTCTATGGTTTGTTTCCTATTGATGTAGCCCTAAGCAGAGGCGGGCGCAAATCACTTTCATGGAAAGGGGTTGCCAAGCTTCCAAAAAACTACGAGTTTCCTGAAATCTCAGCACACATTTTTTCACCCAATCTTGATGACACTTTCAGGTAATGATCAGTAACCCAATCCCACTTGGCTCACCAAATTTCGTTCTTCTAGGTTAAACCGTTCGATGGCAGTAATAGTTTTAATTTTCAGGTTTCACTCTGTTTTCTCCTATATGGATACATGTCGTTGGAACTCTAAATCAAAGACGGTTTGTCCTAGCTCTTTGAAACTTGACACAATAAAGTAGTTCCAAGTTCTATCTCTATGGTTTGTTTCCTATTGATGTAGCCCTAAGCAGAGGTGGGCGCATAACACTTTCATGGAAAGGGGTTGCCAAGCTTCCAAAAAACTACGAGTTTCCTGAAATCTCAACACACATTTTTTCACCCAATCTTGATGACACTTTCAGGTAATGATCAGTACCCAATCCCACTTGGCTCACCAAATTTCGTTCTGCTAGGTTAAACCGTTCGTTGGCAGTAACAGTTTTAATTTTTAGGTTTCACTCTGTTTTCTCCTATATGGATACATGTAGTTGGAACTCTAAATCAAACACGGTTTGTGCTAGCTCTTTGAATCTTGACACAATAAAGTAGGTCCAAGTTCTATCTCTATGGTTTGTTTCCTATTGATGTAGCCCTAAGCAGAGACTGGCACAAATCACTTTCATGGAAAAGGGTTGCCAAGCTTCCAAAAAACCACGAGTTTCCTGAAATCTCAGCACATATTTTTTCACCCAAACTTGATGACTCTTTCAGGTAATGATCAGTACCCCAATCCCACTTGGCTCACCAAATTTCGTTCTTCTAGGTTAAACCGTTCGTTGGCAGTAACAGTTGTAATTTTTAGGTTTCACTCTGTTTTCTCCTATATGGATACATGTAGTTGGAACTCTAAATCAAACACAATTGTGCTAGCTCTTTGAATCTTGACACAATAAAGTAGTTCCAAGTTCTATCTCTATGGTTTGTTTCCTATTGATGTAGCCCTAAGCAGAGACTTTCGCAAATCACTTTCATGGAAAGTGGTTGCCAAGCTTCCAAAAAACTACGAGTTTCCTGAAATCTCAGCACACATTTTTTCACCCAAGCTTGATGACACTTTCAGGTAATGATCAGTACCTTAATCCGACTTGGCATTCCAAATTTCGTTCTTCTAGGTTAAACCGTTCGTTGGCAGTAACAGTTTTAATTTTTAGGTTTCACTCTGTTTTCTCCTATATGGATACATGTAGTTGGAACTCTAAATCAAAGACGGTTTGTTCTAGGTCTTTGAAACTTGCCAAAATAAAGTAGTTCCAAGTTCTATCTCTATGGTTTGTTTCCTATTGATGTAGCCCTAAGCAGAGACTGGCCCAAATCACTTTCATGGAAAGAGGTTGCCAAGCTTCCAAAAAACTGTGAGTTTCCTGAAATCTCAGCACAAATTTTTTCACCCAATCTTGAAGACACTTTCAGGTAATGATCAGTACCCCAATCCCAATTGGCTGACCAACTTTCATTCTTCTAGGTTAAACCGGTCTTTGGCAGTAACAGTTTTAATATTTAGGTTTTTCTCTGTTTTCTCCTATATGGATACATGAAGTTGGAACTCTAAATTAAACACGGTTTGTGCCAGCTCTTTGAAACTTGACACAATAATGTAGTTCCAAGTTCTTTCTCTATGGTTTTTATCCTATTGATGTAGCCCTAAGCAGAGACTGGCGCAAATCACTTTCATGGAAAGGGGTTGCCAAGCTTCCAAAAAACTACGAATTTCCTGAAATCTCAGCACACATTTTTTCAGCCAAACTTGATGACACTTTCAGGTAATGATCAGTACCCCAATCCTCCTTGGCTCACCAAATTTCGTTCTTCTAGGTTAAACCGTTCGTTGGCAGTAACTGTTTTAATTTTCAGGTTTCACTCTGTTTTCTCCTATATGGATACATGTAGTTGGAACTCTAAATCTAACACGGTTTGTGTTAGCTCTTTGATACTTGACAAAATAAAGTAGTTCCAAGTTCTATGTCTATGTTTTGGTTCCTATTGATGTAGCTCTAAGCAGAGACTGTCGCAAAACACTTTCATAGAAAGGGGTTGCCAAGCTTCCAAAAAACTACGAGTTTACTGAAATCTCAGCACACATTTTTTCACCCAATCTTGATGACACTTTAAGTTAATGATCAGTACCCCAATCCACTTGGCTCACCAAATTTTGTTCTTCTAGGTTAAACCGTTCGTTGGCAGTAAGAGTTTTAATTTTTAGGTTTCACTCTGTTTTCTCCTATATGGGTACATGTAGGTGGAAATCTAAATCAAAGACTGTTTGTGCTAGCACTTTGAAACTTGACAAAATAAAGTAGTTCCATGTTCTATCTCTATGGTTTGTTTCCTATTGATGTAGCCCTAAGCAGAGACTGGTGCAAATCACTTTCATGGAAAGGGGTTGCCAAGCTTCCAAAAAACTACGAGTTTCCTGAAATCTCAGCACACATTTTTTACCCAAACTTGATGACACTTTCAGGTAATGATCAGTACCCCAATACTCCTTGGCTCACCAAATTTCATTCTTCTAGGTTAAACCGTGCGTTGGCAGTAACTGTTTTAATTTTCAGGTTTCACTCTGTTTTCTCCTATATGGATACATGTAGTTGGAACTCTAAATCAAAGACGGTTTGTGCTAGCTCTTTGAAACTTGACAATTAATGTAGTTCCAAGTTTTATCTCTATGGTTTGTTTCCTATTGATGTAGCCCTAAGCAGAGACTGTCGCAAAACACTTTCATGGAAAGGGGTTGCCAAGCTTCCAAAAAACTATGAGTTTCCTGAAATCTCAGCACACATTTTTTCACCCAATCTTGATGACACTTTAAGTTAATGATCAGTACCCCAAACCACTTGGATCCCCAAATTTCGTTCTTCTAGATTAAACCGTTCGTTGTCAGTAACAGTTTTAATTTTTAGGTTTCACTCTGTTTTCTCCTATATGGATACATGTAGTTGGAACTCTAAACCAAACACGGTTTGTGCCAGCTCTTTGAAACTTGACACAATGAAGTAGTTCCAATTTCTATCTCTATGGTTTTTTTCCTATTGATGTAGCCCTAAGCAGAGACTGGCGCAAATCACTTTCATGGAAAGGGGTTGCCATCTTCCAAAAAAACTATGAGTTTCCTGAAATCTCAGCACACATTTTTTCACCCAATCTTGATGACACTTTCAGGTAATGATCAGTACCCCAATCCTCCTTGGCTCACCTAATTTCATTCTTCTAGGTTAAACCATTCGTTGGCACTAACAGTTTTAATATTTAGGTTTTAATCTGTTTTCTCCTATATGGATACATGTAGTTGAAACTGTAAATCAAACACGATTTGTGCTAGCTCTTTGAAACTTGACACAATAAAGCAGTTCCAAGTTCTATCTCTATGGTTTGTTTCCTATTGATGTAGTCCTAAGCAGAGACTGGCGCATATCACTTCAATGGAAAGGGGTTGCCAAGCTTCCAAAAAACTACGAGTTTCCTGAAATCTCAGCACACATTTTTTCACCCAAACTTGATGACACTTTCAGGTAATGATCAGTACCCCAATCCTCCTTGGCTCACCAAATTTCGTTCTTCTAGGTTAAACCGTGCGTTGGCAGTAACTGTTTTAATTTTCAGGTTTCACTCTGTTTTCTCCTATATGGATACATGTAGTTGGAACTCTAAATCAAAGACGGTTTGTGCTAGCTCTTTGAAACTTGACAATTAATGTAGTTCCAAGTTTTATCTCTATGGTTTGTTTCCTATTGATGTAGCCCTAAGCAGAGACTGTCGCAAAACACTTTCATGGAAAGGGGTTGCCAAGCTTCCAAAAAACTATGAGTTACCTGAAATCTCAGCACACATTTTTTCACCCAATCTTGATGACACTTTAAGTTAATGATCAGTACCCCAAACCACTTGGATCACCAAATTTCGTTCTTCTAGATTAAACCGTTCGTTGTCAGTAACAGTTTTAATTTTTAGGTTTCACTCTGTTTTCTCCTATATGGATACATGTAGTTGGAACTCTAAACCAAACACGGTTTGTGCCAGCTCTTTGAAACTTGACACAATGAAGTAGTTCCAATTTCTATCTCTATGGTTTTTTTCCTATTGATGTAGCCCTAAGCAGAGACTGGCGCAAATCACTTTCATGGAAAGGGGTTGCCATCTTCCAAAAAAACTATGAGTTTCCTGAAATCTCAGCACACATTTTTTCACCCAATCTTGATGACACTTTCAGGTAATGATCAGTACCCCAATCCTCCTTGGCTCACCTAATTTCATTCTTCTAGGTTAAACCATTCGTTGGCACTAACAGTTTTAATATTTAGGTTTTAATCTGTTTTCTCCTATATGGATACATGTAGTTGAAACTGTAAATCAAACACGATTTGTGCTAGCTCTTTGAAACTTGACACAATAAAGCAGTTCCAAGTTCTATCTCTATGGTTTGTTTCCTATTGATGTAGTCCTAAGCAGAGACTGGCGCATATCACTTCAATGGAAAGGGGTTGCCAAGCTTCCAAAAAACTACGAGTTTCCTGAAATCTCAGCACACATTTTTTCACCCAAACTTGATGACACTTTCAGGTAATGATCAGTACCCCAATCCTCCTTGGCTCACCAAATTTCGTTCTTCTAGGTTAAACCGTGCGTTGGCAGTAACTGTTTTAATTTTCAGGTTTCACTCTGTTTTCTCCTATATGGATACATGTAGTTGGAACTCTAAATCAAAGACGGTTTGTGCTAGCTCTTTGAAACTTGACAATTAATGTAGTTCCAAGTTTTATCTCTATGGTTTGTTTCCTATTGATGTAGCCCTAAGCAGAGACTGTCGCAAAACACTTTCATGGAAAGGGGTTGCCAAGCTTCCAAAAAACTATGAGTTACCTGAAATCTCAGCACACATATTTTCACCCAATCTTGATGACACTTTAAGTTAATGATCAGTACCCCAAACCACTTGGATCACCAAATTTCGTTCTTCTAGATTAAACCGTTCGTTGTCAGTAACAGTTTTAATTTTTAGGTTTCACTCTGTTTTCTCCTATATGGATACATGTAGTTGGAACTCTAAACCAAACACGGTTTGTGCCAGCTCTTTGAAACTTGACACAATGAAGTAGTTCCAATTTCTATCTCTATGGTTTTTTTCCTATTGATGTAGCCCTAAGCAGAGACTGGCGCAAATCACTTTCATGGAAAGGGGTTGCCATCTTCCAAAAAACTATGAGTTTCCTGAAATCTCAGCACACATTTTTTCACCCAATCTTGATGACACTTTCAGGTAATGATCCGTACCCCAATCCGACTTGGCATTCCAAATTTCGTTCTTCTAGGTTAAACTGTTCGTTGGCAGTAACAGTTTTAATTTTTAGGTTTCACTCTGTTTTCTCCTATATGGATACATGTAGTTGGAACTCTAAATCAAAGACGGTTTGTGCTATGTCTTTGAAACTTGACACAATAAAGTAGTTCCAAGTTCTATCTCTATGGTTTCTTTCCTATTGATGTAGCCCTAAGCAGTGACTGGCCCAAATCACTTTCATGGAAAGGGGTTGCCAAGGTTCCAAAAAACTGTGAGTTTCCTGAAATCTCAGCAAAAATTTTTTCACCCAATCTTGATGACACTTTCAGGTAATGATCAGTACCCCAATCCTCCTTGGCTCACCAAATTTCATTCTTCAAGGTTAAACCATTCGTTGGCACTAACAGTTTTAATATTTAGGTTTCAATCTGTTTTCTCCTATATGGATACATGTAGTTGGAACTCTAAATCAAACACGGTTTGTGCTAGCTCTTTGAAACTTGACACAATAAAGTAGTTCCAAGTTCTATCTCTATGGTTTGTTTCCTATTGATGTAGCCCTAAGCAGAGACTGGCAAAAATCACTTTTATGGAAAGTGGTTGCCAAGCTTCCAAAAAACTACTAGTTTCCTGACATCTCAGCACACATTTTTTCACCCAAGCTTGATGACACTTTCAGGTAATGATCAGTACCCAAATCCTCCTTTGCTCACCAAATTTCGTTCTTATAGGTTAAACCATTCGTTGGCACTAACAATTTTAATATTTAGGTTTCACTCTGTTTTCTCCTATATGGATACATGTAGTTGGAACTCTAAATCAAACACGGTTTGTGCTAGCTCTTTGAAACTTGACACAATAAAGTAGTTCCAAGTTCTATCTCTATGGTTTGTTTCCTACTGATGTAACCCTAAGCAGTGACCGGCGCAAATCCCTTTCATGGAAAAGGGTTGCCAAGCTTCCAAAAAACGACGAGTTTCCTGAAATCTCAGCACACATTTTTTCACCCAAGCTTGATGACACTTTCAGGTAATGATCAGTACCTTAATCCGACTTGGCATTCCAAATTTCGTTCTTCTAGGTTAAACCGTTCGTTGGCAGTAACAGTTTTAATTTTTAGGTTTCACTCTGTTTTCTCCTATATGGATACATGTATTTGGAACTCTAAATCAAAGACGGTTTGTGCTAGGTCTTTGAAACTTGACACAATAAAGTAGTTCCAAGTTCTATCTCTATGGTTTGTTTCCTATTGATGTAGCCCTAAGCAGAGACTGGCCCAAATCACTTTCATGGAAAGAGGTTGCCAAGCTTCCAAAAAACTGTGAGTTTCCTGAAATCTCAGCACACATTTTTTCACCCAATCTTGATGACACTTTAAGTTAATGATCAGTACCCCAAACCACTTGGATCACCAAATTTCGTTCTTCTAGATTAAACTGTTCGTTGTCAGTAACAGTTTTAATTTTTAGGTTTCACTCTGTTTTCTCCTATATGGATACATGTAGTTGGAACTCTAAACCAAACACGGTTTGTGCCAGCTCTTTGAAACTTGACACAATGAAGTAGTTCCAATTTCTATCTCTATGGTTTTTTTCCTATTGATGTAGCCCTAAGCAGAGACTGGCGCAAATCACTTTCATGGAAAGGGGTTGCCATCTTCCAAAAAACTATGAGTTTCCTGAGATCTCAGCACACATTTTTTCACACAATCTTGATGACACTTTCAGGTAATGATCCGTACACCAATCCGACTTGGCATTCCAAATTTCGTTCTTCTAGGTTAAACTGTTCGTTGGCAGTAACAGTTTTAATTTTTAGGTTTCACTCTGTTTTCTCCTATATGGATACATGTAGTTGGAACTCTAAATCAAAGACGGTTTGTGCTATGTCTTTGAAACTTGACACAATAAAGTAGTTCCAAGTTCTATCTCTATGGTTTCTTTCCTATTGATGTAGCCCTAAGCAGTGACTGGCCCAAATCACTTTCATGGAACGGGGTTGCCAAGGTTCCAAAAAACTGTGAGTTTCCTGAAATCTCAGCAAAAATTTTTTCACCCAATCTTGATGACACTTTCAGGTAATGATCAGTATCCCAATCCCACTTGGCTCACCAAATTTCGTTCTTCTAGTTTAAACCGTTCGTTGGCAGTAACAGTTTTAATTTTTAGGTTTCACTCTGTTTTCTCCTATATGGATACATGTAGTTGGAACTCTAAATCAAACACGGTTTGTGCTAGCTCTTTGAAACTTGACACAATAAAGTAGTTCCAAGTTCTATCTCTATGGTTTCTTTCCTATTGATGTAGCCCTAAGCAGAGACTGGCCCAAATCACTTTCATGGAAAGGGGTTGCCAAGGTTCCAAAAAACTGTGAGTTTCCTGACATCTCAGCACACATTTTTTAACCCAAGCTTGATGACAATTTCAGGTAATGATCAGTACCCAAATCCTCCTTGGCTCACCAAATTTCATTCTTCAAGGTTAAACCATTCGTTGGCACTAACAATTTTAATATTTAGGTTTCACTCTGTTTTCTCCTATATGGATACATGTAGTTGGAACTCTAAATCAAACACGGTTTGTGCTAGCTCTTTGAAACTTGACACAATAAAGTAGTTCCAAGTTCTATCTCTATGGTTTTTTTCCTATTGATGTAGCCCTAAGCAGAGACAGTTGCAAATCACTTTCATGGAAAGGGGTTGCCAAGCTTCCAAAAAACTACGAGTTTCCTGAAATCTCAGCACATATTTTTTCAGCCAAGCTTGATGACACTTTCAGGTAATGATCAGTACCCCAATCCGACTTGGCATTCCAAATTTCGTTCTTCTAGGTTAAACCGTTCGTTGGCAGTAACAGTTTTAATTTTTAGGTTTCACTCTGTTTTCTCCTATATGGATACATGTAGTTGGAACTCTAAATCAAAGACGGTTTGTGCTAGCTCTTTGAAACTTGACACAATAAAGTAGTTCCAAGTTCTATCTCTATGGTTTGTTTCCTATTGATGCAGCCCTAAGCAGAGACTGTCGCAAATCACTTTCATGGAAAGGGGTTGCCAAGCTTCCAAAAAACTACGAGTTTCCTGAAATCTCAGCACACATTTTTTCACCCAAGCTTGATGACACTTTCAGGTAATGATCAGTACCCCAATCCGACTTGGCATTCCAAATTTCGTTCTTCTAGTTTAAACCATTCGTTGGCAGTAACAGTTTTAATTTTTAGGTTTCACTCTGTTTTCTCCTATATGGATACATGTAATTGGAACTCTAAATCAAACACGGTTTGTGCTAGCTCTTTGAAACTTGACACAATAAAGTAGTTCCAAGTTCTATCTCTATGGTTTGTTTCCTATTGATGTAGCCCTAAGCAGAGACTGGCAAAAATCACTTTTATGGAAAGTGGTTGCCAAGCTTCCAAAAAACTACGAGTTTCCTGACATCTCAGCACACATTTTTTCACCAAATGTTGATGACACTTTCAGGTAATGATCAGTACCCCAATCCCACTTGGTTCACCAAATTTCGTTCTGCTAGGTTAAACCGTTCGTTGGCAGTAACAGTTTTAATATTTAGGTTTCACTCTGTTTTCTCCTATATGGATACATGTAGTTGGAACTCTAAATCAAACACGGTTTGTGCTAGCTCTTTGAAACTTGAAACAATAAAGTAGTTCCAAGTTCTATCTCTATGGTTTGTTTCCTATTGATGTAGCCCTAAGCAGAGGCGGGCGCAAATCACTTTCATGGAAAGGGGTTGCCAAGCTTCCAAAAAACGACGAGTTTCCTGAAATCTCAGCACACATTTTTTAACCCAATCTTGATGACACTTTCAGGTAATGATCAGTACCCCAATCCCACTTGGCTCACCAAATTTCGTTCTTCTAGGTTAAACCGTTCGATGGCAGTAACAGTTTTAATTTTCAGGTTTCACTCTGTTTTCTCCTATATGGATACATGTAGTTGGAACTCTAAATCAAAGACGGTTTGTGCTAGCTCTTTGAATCTTGACACAATAAAGTAGTTCCAAGTTCTATCTCTATGGTTTGTTTCCTATTGATGTAGCCCTAAGCAGAGACTGGCGCAAATCACTTTCATGGAAAGGGGTTGCCAAGCTTCCAAAAAACTACGAGTTTCCTGAAATCTCAGCACACATTTTTTCACCCAATCTTGATGACACTTTCAGGTAATGATCACTACCCCAATCCCAATTGGCTAACCAAATTTCATTCTTCTAGGTTAAACCGTTCGTTGGCCGTAACTGTTTTAATTTTCAGGTTTCACTCTGTTTTCTCCTATATGGATACATGTAGTTGGAACTCTAAATCAAACACGGTTTGTGCTAGCTCTTTGAAACTTGACACAATAAAGTAGTTCCAAGTTCTATCTCTATGGTTTGTTTCCTATTGATGTAGCCCTAAGCAGAGACTGTCGCAAATCACTTTCATGGAAAGTGGTTGCCAAGCTTCCAAAAAACTACGAATTTCCTGAAATCTCAGCACACATTTTTTCACCCAAGCTTGATGACACTTTCAGGTAATGATCAGTACCCCAATCCTCCTTGGCTCACCAAATTTCATTCTTCTAGGTTAAACCGTTCGTTGGCAGTAACAGTTTTAATTTTTAGGTTTCTCTCTGTTTTCTCCTATATGGATACATGTAGTTGGAACTCTAAATCAAACACGGTTTTTGCTAGCTCTTTGAAACTTGGCACAATAAAGTAGTTCCAAGTTCTATCTCTATGGTTTGTTTCCTATTGATGTAGTCCTAAGCAGAGACTGGCGCATATCACTTCAATGGAAAGGGGTTGCCAAGCTTCCAAAAAACTACGAGTTTCCTGAAATCTCAGCACACATTTTTTCACCCAAACTTGATGACACTTTCAGGTAATGATCAGTACCCCAATCCTCCTTGGCTCACCAAATTTCGTTCTTCTAGGTTAAATCCGTGCGTTGGCAGTAACTGTTTTAATTTTCAGGTTTCACTCTGTTTTCTCCTATATGGAAACATGTAGTTGGAACTCTAAATCAAAGACGGTTTGTGCTAGCTCTTTGAAACTTGACAATTAATGTAGTTCCAAGTTTTATCTCTATGGTTTGTTTCCTATTGATGTAGCCCTAAGCAGAGACTGTCGCAAAACACTTTCATGGAAAGGGGTTGCCAAGCTTCCAAAAAACTATGAGTTTCCTGAAATCTCAGCACACATTTTTTCACCCAATCTTGATGACACTTTAAGTTAATGATCAGTACCCCAAACCACTTGGATCACCAAATTTCGTTCTTCTAGATTAAACCGTTCGTTGTCAGTAACAGTTTTAATTTTTAGGTTTCACTCTGTTTTCTCCTATATGGATACATGTAGTTGGAACTCTAAACCAAACACGGTTTGTGCCAGCTCTTTGAAACTTGACACAATGAAGTAGTTCCAATTTCTATCTCTATGGTTTTTTTCCTATTGATGTAGCCCTAAGCAGAGACTGGCGCAAATCACTTTCATGGAAAGGGGTTGCCATCTTCCAAAAAACTATGAGTTTCCTGAAATCTCAGCACACATTTTTTCACCCAATCTTGATGACACTTTCAGGTAATGATCCGTACCCCAATCCGACTTGGCATTCCAAATTTCGTTCTTCTAGGTTAAACTGTTCGTTGGCAGTAACAGTTTTAATTTTTAGGTTTCACTCTGTTTTCTCCTATATGGATACATGTAGTTGGAACTCTAAATCAAACACGGTTTGTGCTAGCTCTTTGAAACTTGACACAATAAAGTAGTTCCAAGTTCTATCTCTATGGTTTGTTTCCTATTGATGTAGCCCTAAGCAGAGACTGTCGCAAATCACTTTCATGGAAAGTGGTTGCCAAGCTTCCAAAAAACTACGAATTTCCTGAAATCTCAGCACACATTTTTTCACCCAAGCTTGATGACACTTTCAGGTAATGATCAGTACCCCAATCCTCCTTGGCTCACCAAATTTCATTCTTCTAGGTTAAACCGTTCGTTGGCAGTAACAGTTTTAATTTTTAGGTTTCACTCTGTTTTCTCCTATATGGATACATGTAGTTGGAACTCTAAATCAAACACGGTTTTTGCTAGCTCTTTGAAACTTGGCACAATAAAGTAGTTCCAAGTTCTATCTCTATGGTTTGTTTCCTATTGATGTAGTCCTAAGCAGAGACTGGCGCATATCACTTCAATGGAAAGGGGTTGCCAAGCTTCCAAAAAACTACGAGTTTCCTGAAATCTCAGCACACATTTTTTCACCCAAACTTGATGACACTTTCAGGTAATGATCAGTACCCCAATCCTCCTTGGCTCACCAAATTTCGTTCTTCTAGGTTAAATCGTGCGTTGGCAGTAACTGTTTTAATTTTCAGGTTTCACTCTGTTTTCTCCTATATGGATACATGTAGTTGGAACTCTAAATCAAAGACGGTTTGTGCTAGCTCTTTGAAACTTGACAATTAATGTAGTTCCAAGTTTTATCTCTATGGTTTGTTTCCTATTGATGTAGCCCTAAGCAGAGACTGTCGCAAAACACTTTCATGGAAAGGGGTTGCCAAGCTTCCAAAAAACTACGAGTTTCCTGAAATCTCAGCACACATTTTTTCACCCAAGCTTGATGACACTTTCAGGTAATGATCAGTACCCCAATCCGACTTGGCATTCCAAATTTCGTTCTTCTAGTTTAAACCATTCGTTGGCAGTAACAGTTTTAATTTTTAGGTTTCACTCTGTTTTCTCCTATATGGATACATGTAATTGGAACTCTAAATCAAACACGGTTTGTGCTAGCTCTTTGAAACTTGACACAATAAAGTAGTTCCAAGTTCTATCTCTATGGTTTGTTTCCTATTGATGTAGCCCTAAGCAGAGACTGGCAAAAATCACTTTTATGGAAAGTGGTTGCCAAGCTTCCAAAAAACTACGAGTTTCCTGACATCTCAGCACACATTTTTTCACCAAAGGTTGATGACACTTTCAGGTAATGATCAGTACCCCAATCCTCCTTGGCTCACCAAATTTCGTTCTTCTAGGTTAAACCATTCGTTGGCACTAACAGTTTTAATATTTAGGTTTCACTCTGTTTTCTCCTATATGGATACATATAGTTGGAACTCTAAATCAAACACGGTTTGTGCTAGCTCTTTGAAACTTGAAACAATAAAGTAGTTCCAAGTTCTATCTCTATGGTTTGTTTCCTATTGATGTAGCCCTAAGCAGAGGCGGGCGCAAATCACTTTCATGGAAAGGGGTTGCCAAGCTTCCAAAAAACGACGAGTTTCCTGAAATCTCAGCACACATTTTTTCACCCAATCCTGATGACACTTTCAGGTAATGATCAGTACCCCAATCCCACTTGGCTCACCAAATTTCGTTCTTCTAGGTTAAACCGTTCGATGGCAGTAACAGTTTTAATTTTCAGGTTTCACTCTGTTTTCTCCTATATGGATACATGTAGTTGGAACTCTAAATCAAAGACGGTTTGTGCTAGCTCTTTGAATCTTGACACAATAAAGTAGGTCCAAGTTCTATCTCTATGGTTTGTTTCCTATTGATGTAGCCCTAAGCAGAGACTGTCGCAAATCACTTTCATGGAAAGTGGTTGCCAAGCTTCCAAAAAACTACGAGTTTCCTGAAATCTCGGCACACATTTTTTCACCCAATCTTGATGACACTTTCAGGTAATGATCAGTATCCCAATCCCACTTGGCTCACCAAATTTCGTTCTTCTAGTTTAAACCGTTCGTTGGCAGTAACAGTTTTAATTTTTAGGTTTCACTCTGTTTTCTCCTATATGGATACATGTAGTTGGAACTCTAAATCAAAGACGGTTTGTGCTAGGTCTTTGAAACTTAACACAATAAAGTAGTTCCAAGTTCTATCTCTATGGTTTCTTTCCTATTGATGTAGCCCTAAGCAGAGACTGGCCCAAATCACTTTCATGGAAAGGGGTTGCCAAGGTTCCAAAAAACTGTGAGTTTCCTGAAATCTCAGCAAAAATTTTTTCACCCAAACTTGATGACACTTTCAGGTAATGATCAGTACCCCAATCCTCCTTTTCTCAACAAATTTCATTCTTCAAGGTTAAACCATTCGTTGGCACTAACAGTTTTAATATTTAGGTTTTAATCTGTTTTCTCCTATATGGATACATGTAGTTGGAACTCTAAATCAAACACGGTTTGTGCTAGCTCTTTGAAACTTGACACAATAAAGTAGTTCCAAGTTCTATCTCTATGGTTTGTTTCCTATTGATGTAGCCCTAAGCAGAGACTGGCAAAAATCACCCTTATGGAAAGTGGTTGCCAAGCTTCCAAAAAACTACTAGTTTCCTGACATCTCAGCACACATTTTTTCACCCAAGCTTGATGACACTTTCAGGTAATGATCAGTACCTTAATCCGACTTGGCATTCCAAATTCCGTTCTTCTAGGTTAAACAGTTCGTTGGCAGTAACAGTTTAATTTTTAGGTTTCACTCTGTTTTCTCCTATATGGATACATGTAGTTGGAACTCTAAATCAAAAACGGTTTGTGCTAGCTCTTTGAAACTTGACACAATAAAGTAGTTCCAAGTACTATCTCTATGGTTTGTTTCCTATTGATGTAGCCCTAAGCAGAGGCGGGCGCAAATCACTTTCATGGAAAGGGGTTGCCAAGCTTCCAAAAAACTACGAGTTTCCTGAAATCTCAGCACACATTTTTTCACCCAATCTTGATGACACTTTCAGGTAATGATCAGTACCCCAATCCCACTTGGCTCACCAAATTTCGTTCTTCAAGGTTAAACCGTTCGATGGCAGTAACAGTTTTAATTTTCAGGTTTCACTCTGTTTTCTCCTACATGGATACATGTATTTGGAACTCTAAATCAAAGACGGTTTGTCCTAGCTCTTTGAAACTTGACACAATAAAGTAGTTCCAATTTCTATCTCTATGGTTTGTTTCCTATTGATATAGCCCTAAGCAGAGGTGGGCGCATACCACTTTCATGGAAAGGGGTTGCCAAGTTTCCAAAAAACTACAAGTTTCCTGAAATCTCAGCACACATTTTTTCACCCAATCTTGATGACACTTTCAGGTAATGATCAGTACCCAATCCCACTTGGCTCACCAAATTTCGTTCTGCTAGGTTAAACCGCTCGTTGGCAGTAACAGTTTTAATTTTTAGGTTTCACTCTGTTTTCTCCGATATGGATACATGTAGTTGGAACTCTAAATCAAACACGGTTTGTGCTAGCTCTTTGAATCTTGACACAATAAAGTAGTTCCAAGTTCTATCTCTATGGTTTGTTTCCTATTGATGTAGCCCTAAGCAGAGACTGGCGCAAATCACTTTCATGGAAAGGGGTTGCCAAGCTTCCAAAAAACTACGAGTTTCCTGAAATCTCAGCACACATTTTTTCACCCAATCTTGATGACACTTTCAGATAATGATCACTACCCCAATCCCAATTGGCTAAGCAAATTTCGTTCTTCTAGGTTAAACCGTTCGTTGGCAGTAACAGTTTTAATTTTTAGGTTTCACTCTGTTTTCTCCGATATGGATACATGTAGATGGAACTCTAAATCAAACACGGTTTGTGCTAGCTCTTTGAATCTTGACACAATAAAGTAGGTCCAAGTTCTATCTCTATGGTTTGTTTCCTATTGATGTAGCCCTAAGCAGAGACTGCTGCAAATCACTTTCATGGAAAGGGGTTTCCAAGAATCCAAAAAACTACGAGTTTCCAGAAATCACGGCACACATTTTTTCACCCTATCTTGATGACACTTTCAGTTAATGATCAGTACCCGAATCCCACTTGGCTCACCAAATTTCGTTCTTCTAGGTTAAACCGTTCGTTGGCAGTAACAGTTTTCATTTTCAGGTTTCACTCTGTTTTCTCCTATATGGATACATGTAGTTGGAACTCTAAATCAAAGACGGTTTGTCCTAGCTCTTTGAAACTTGACACAATAAAGTAGTTCCAAGTTGTATCTCTATGGTTTGTTTCCTATTGATGTAGCCCTAAGCAGAGACGGGCGCAAATCACTTTCATGGAAAGGGGTTGCCAAGCTTCCAAAAAACTACGAGTTTCCTGAAATCTCAGCACACATTTTTTCACCCAATCTTGATGACACTTTCAGGTAATGATCAGTACCCCAATCCCACTTGGCTCACCAAATTTCGTTCTTCTAGGTTAAACCGTTTGTTGGCAGTAACAGTTTTAATTTTTAGGTTTCACTCTGTTTTCTCCGATATGGATACATGTAGTAGGAACTATAAATCAAACACGGTTTGTGCTAGCTCTTTGAAACTTGACACAATAGAGTAGTTCCAAATTCTATCTCTATGGTTTGTTTCCTATTGATGTAGCCCTAAGCAGAGACTGGCGTAAATCACTTACATGGAAAAGGGTTGCCAAGCTTCCAAAAAACTACGAGTTTCCTGAAATCTCAGCACACATTTTTTCACCCAATCTTGATGACACTTTCAGGTAATGATCAGTACCCCAATCCCACTTGGCTCACCAAATTTCGTTCTTCTAGGTTAAACCGTTCGTTGGCAGTAACAGTTTTAATTTTTAAGTTTCACTCTTTTTTTTCCTATATGGATTCATGTAGTTTGAACTCTAAATCAAACACGGTTTGTGCTGGCTCTTTGAAACTTGACACAATAGAGTAGTTCCAAATTCTATCTCTATGGTTTGTTTCCTATTGATGTAGCCCTAAGCAGAGACTGGCGCAAATCACTTACATGGAAAGGGGTTGCCAAGCTTCCAAAAAACTACGAGTTTCCAGAAATCTCGGCACACATTTTTTCACCCAATCTTGATGACACTTTCAGGTAATGATCAGTACCCCAATCCCACTTGGCTCACCAAATTTCGTTCTTCTAGGTTAAACCGTTCGTTGGCAGTAAGGGTTTTAATTTTTAGGATTCACTCTGTTTTCTCCTATATGGATACATGTATTTGGAACTCTAAATCAAAAACGGTTTGTGCTAGCTCTTTGAATCTTGACACAATAAAGTAGTTCCAAGTTCTATCTCTATGGTTTGTTTCCTATTGATGTAGCCCTAAGCAGAGACTGGCGCAAATCACTTTCATGGAAAGGGGTTGCCAAGCTTCCAAAAAACCACGAGTTTCCTGAAATCTCAGCACACATTTTTTCACCCAATCTTGATGACACTTTCAGGTAATGATCACTACCCCAATCCCACTTGGCTAACCAAATTTCGTTCTTCTAGGTTAAACCGTTCGTTGGCAGTAACAGTTTTAATTTTTAGATTTCACTCTATTTTCTGCTATATGGATCCATGTAGTTTGAACTCTAAATCAAACACGGTTTGTGCTAGCTCTTTGAAACTTGACACAATAAAGTAATTCCAAGTTATAACTCTATGGTTTGTTTCCTATTGATGTAGCCCTAAGCAGAGACAGGCGCAAATCACTTTCATGGAAAGGGGTTGCCAAGAATCCAAAAAACTACGAGTTTCCTGAAATCTCAGCACACATTTTTTCACCCAATCTTGATCACACTTTCAGGTAATGATAAGTACCCCAATCCCACTTGGCTCACCAAATTTCGTTCTTCTAGGTTAAACCGTTCGTTGGCAGTAACAGTTTTAATTTTTAGGTTTCACTCTGTTTTCTCCGATATGGATACATGTAGATGGAACTCTAAATCAAACACGGTTTGTGCTAGCTCTTTGAAACTTGACACAATAAAGTAGTTCCAAGTTCTATCTCTATGGTTTGTTTCCTATTGACGTAGCCCTAAGCAGAGACGGGCGCAAATCACTTTCATGGAAAGGGGTTGCCAAGCTTCCAAAAAACTACGAGTTTCCTGAAATCTCAGCACACATTTTTTCACCCAATCTTGATGACACTTTCAGGTAATGATCACTACCCCAATCCCACTTGGCTCACCACATTTCGTTCTTCTAGGTTAAACCGTTCGTTGGCAGTAACAGTTTTAATTTTCAGGTTTCACTCTGTTTTCTCCTATATGGATACATGTAGTTGGAACTCTAAATCAAAGACGGTTTGTCCTAGCTCTTTGAAACTTGACACAATAAATTAGTTCCAAGTTCTATCTCTATGGTTTGTTTCCTATTGATGTAGCCCTACGCAGAGGCGGGCGCAAATCGCTTTCATGGAAATGGGTTGCCAAGCTTCCAAAAAACTACGAGTTTCCTGAAATCTCAGCACACATTTTTTCACCCAATCTTGATGACACTTTCAGGTAATGATCAGTACCCCAATCCCACTTGGCTCACCAAATTTCGTTCTGCTAGGTTAAACCGTTCGTTGGCAGTAAGAGTTTTAATTTTTAGATTTCACTCTATTTTCTCCTACATGGATACATGTAGTTGGAACTCTAAATCAAACACGGTTTGTGCTAGTTTTTTGAAACTTGACAAAACAAAGTAGTTCCAAGTTCTAACTCTATAGTTTGTTTCCTATTGATGTAGCCCTAAGCAGAGACTGGCGCAAATCACTTTCATGGAAAGGGGTTGCCAAGAATCCAAAAAACTACGAGTTTCCAGAAATCTCGGCACACATTTTTTCACCCTATCTTGATGACACTTTCAGGTAATGATCAGTATCCCAATCCCACTTGGCTCACCAAATTTCGTTCTTCTAGGTTAAACCGTTCATTGGCAGTAACAGTTTTAAATTTTAAGTTTCACTCTGTTTTTTCCTATATGGATTCATGTAGTTTGAACTCTAAATCAAACACGGTTTGTGCTGGCTCTTTGAAACTTGACACAATAGAATAGTTCCAAATTCTATCTCTATGGTTTGTTTCCTATTGATGTAGCCCTAAGCAGAGACTGGCACAAATCACTTACATGGAAAGGGGTTGCCAAACTTCCAAAAAACTACGAGTTTCCTGAAATCTCAGCACACATTTTTTCGCCCAATCTTGATGACACTTTCAGGTAATGATCACTACCCCAATCCCACTTGGCTCACCACATTTCGTTCTTCTAGGTTAAACCGTTCGTTGGCAGTAACAGTTTTAATTTTCAGGTTTCACTCTGTTTTCTCCTATATGGATACATGTAGGTGGAACTCTAAATCAAAGACGGTTTGTCCTAGCTCTTTGAAACTTGACACAATAAAGTAGTTCCAAGTTCTATCTCTATGGTTTGTTTCCTATTGATGTAGCCCTAAGCAGAGGCGGGCGCAAATCGCTTTCATGGAAATGGGTTGCCAAGCTTCCAAAAAACTACGAGTTTCCTGAAATCTCAGCACACATTTTTTCACCCAATCTTGATGACACTTTCAGGTAATGATCAGTACCCCAATCCCACTTGGCTCACCAAATTTCGTTCTTCTAGGTTAAACCGTTCGTTGGCAGTAACAGTTTTAATTTTTAGGTTTCACTCTGTTTTCTCCTATATGGATACATGTAGTTGGAACTCTAAATCAAACACGGTTTGTGCTAGCTCTTTGAATCTTGACACAATAAAGTAGGTCCAAGTTCTATCTTTATGGTTTGTTTCCTATTGATGTAGCCCTAAGCAGAGACTGGCGCAAATCACTTTCATGGAAAGGGGTTGCCAAGCTTCCAAAAAACTACGAGTTTCCTGAAATCTCAGCACACATTTTTTCACCCAATCTTGATGACACTTTCAGGTAATGATCACTACCCCAATCCCACTTGGCTCACCACATTTCGTTCTTCTAGGTTAAACCGTTCGTTGGCAGTAACAGTTTTAATTTTCAGGTTTCACTCTGTTTTCTCCTATATGGATACATGTAGTTGGAACTCTAAATCAAAGACGGTTTGTCCTAGCTCTTTGAAACTTGACACAATAAATTAGTTCCAAGTTCTATCACTATGGTTTGTTTCCTATTGATGTAGCCCTAAGCAGAGGCGGGCGCAAATCGCTTTCATGGAAATGGGTTGCCAAGCTTCCAAAAAACTACGAGTTTCCTGAAATCTCAGCACACATTTTTTCACCCAATCTTGATGACACTTTCAGGTAATGATCAGTACCCCAATCCCACTTGGCTCACCAAATTTCGTTCTGCTAGGTTAAACCGTTCGTTGGCAGTAAGAGTTTTAATTTTTAGATTTCACTCTATTTTCTCCTACATGGATACATGTAGTTGGAACTCTAAATCAAACACGGTTTGTGCTAGTTCTTTGAAACTTGACAAAACAAAGTAGTTCCAAGTTCTAACTCTATAGTTTGTTTCCTATTGATGTAGCCCTAAGCAGAGACTGGCGCAAATCACTTTCATGGAAAGGGGTTGCCAAGAATCCAAAAAACTACGAGTTTCCAGAAATCTCGGCACACATTTTTTCACCCTATCTTGATGACACTTTCAGGTAATGATCAGTATCCCAATCCCACTTGGCTCACCAAATTTCGTTCTTCTAGTTTAAACCGTTCATTGGCAGTAACAGTTTTAAATTTTAAGTTTCACTCTGTTTTTTCCTATATGGATTCATGTAGTTTGAACTCTAAATCAAACACGGTTTGTGCTGGCTCTTTGAAACTTGACACAATAGAATAGTTCCAAATTCTATCTCTATGGTTTGTTTCCTATTGATGTAGCCCTAAGCAGAGACTGGCACAAATCACTTACATGGAAAGGGGTTGCCAAACTTCCAAAAAACTACGAGTTTCCTGAAATCTCAGCACACATTTTTTCGCCCAATCTTGATGACACTTTCAGGTAATGATCACTACCCCAATCCCACTTGGCTCACCACATTTCGTTCTTCTAGGTTAAACCGTTCGTTGGCAGTAACAGTTTTAATTTTCAGGTTTCACTCTGTTTTCTCCTATATGGATACATGTAGGTGGAACTCTAAATCAAAGACGGTTTGTCCTAGCTCTTTGAAACTTGACACAATAAAGTAGTTCCAAGTTCTATCTCTATGGTTTGTTTCCTATTGATGTAGCCCTAAGCAGAGGCGGGCGCAAATCGCTTTCATGGAAATGGGTTGCCAAGCTTCCAAAAAACTACGAGTTTCCTGAAATCTCAGCACACATTTTTTCACCCAATCTTGATGACACTTTCAGGTAATGATCAGTACCCCAATCCCACTTGGCTCACCAAATTTCGTTCTTCTAGGTTAAACCGTTCGTTGGCAGTAACAGTTTTAATTTTTAGGTTTCACTCTGTTTTCTCCTATATGGATACATGTAGTTGGAACTCTAAATCAAACACGGTTTGTGCTAGCTCTTTGAATCTTGACACAATAAAGTAGGTCCAAGTTCTATCTTTATGGTTTGTTTCCTATTGATGTAGCCCTAAGCAGAGACTGGCGCAAATCACTTTCATGGAAAGGGGTTGCCAACCTTCCAAAAAACTACGAGTTTCCTGAAATCTCAGCACACATTTTTTCACACAATCTTGATGACACTTTCAGGTAATGATCACTACCCCAATCCTACTTGGCTAACCAAATTTCGTTCTTCTAGGTTAAACCGTTCGTTGGCAGTAACAGTTTTAATTTTTAGATTTCACTCTATTTTCTCCTATATGGATCCATGTAGTTGGAACTCTAAATCAAACACGGTTTGTGCTAGCTCTTTGAAACTTGACACAATAAAGTAATTCCAAGTTATAACTCTATGGTTTGTTTCCTATTGATGTAGCCCTAAGCAGAGACTGGCGCAAATCCCTTTCATGGAAAGGGGTTGCCAAGAATCCAAAAAACGACGAGTTTCCTGAAATCTCAGCACACATTTTTTCACCCAATCTTGATCACTCTTTCAGGTAATGATAAGTACCCCAATCCCACTTGGCTCACCAAATTTCGTTCTTCTAGGTTAAACCGTTCGTTGGCAGTAACAGTTTTAATTTTTAGGTTTCACTCTGTTTTCTCCGATATGGATACATGTAGATGGAACTCTAAATCAAACACGGTTTGTGCTAGCTCTTTGAAACTTGACACAATAAAGTAGTTCCAAGTTCTATCTCTATGGTTTGTTTCCTATTGACGTAGCCCTAAGCAGAGACGGGCGCAAATCACTTTCATGGAAAGGGGTTGCCAAGCTTCCAAAAAACTACGAGTTTCCTGAAATCTCGGCACACATTTTTTCACCCAATCTTGATGACACTTTCAGGTAATGATCAGTACCCCAATCCCACTTGGCTCACCAAATTTCGTTCTTCTAGGTTAAACCGTTCGTTGGCAGTAAGAGTTTTAATTTTTAGATTTCACTCTATTTTCTCCTACATGGATACATGTAGTTGGAACTCTAAATCAAACACGGTTTGTGCTAGTTCTTTGAAACTTGACACAACAAAGTAGTTCCAAGTTCTAACTCTATAGTTTGTTTCCTATTGATGTAGCCCTAAGCAGAGACTGGCGCAAATCACTTTCATGGAAATGGGTTGCCAAGCTTCCAAAAAACTACGAGTTTCCAGAAATCTCGGCACACATTTTTTCACCCTATCTTGATGACACTTTCAGGTAATGATCAGTATCCCAATCCCACTTGGCTCACCAAATTTCGTTCTTCTAGGTTAAACCGTTCATTGGCAGTAACAGTTTTAAATTTTAAGTTTCACTCTGTTTTTTCCTATATGGATTCATGTAGTTTGAACTCTAAATCAAACACGGTTTGTGCTGGCTCTTTGAAACTTGACACAATAGAATAGTTCCAAATTCTATCTCTATGGTTTGTTTCCTATTGATGTAGCCCTAAGCAGAGACTGGCACAAATCACTTACATGGAAAGGGGTTGCCAAACTTCCAAAAAACTACGAGTTTCCTGAAATCTCAGCACACATTTTTTCGCCCAATCTTGATGACACTTTCAGGTAATGATCACTACCCCAATCCCACTTGGCTCACCACATTTCGTTCTTCTAGGTTAAACCGTTCGTTGGCAGTAACAGTTTTAATTTTCAGGTTTCACTCTGTTTTCTCCTATATGGATACATGTAGGTGGAACTCTAAATCAAAGACGGTTTGTCCTAGCTCTTTGAAACTTGACACAATAAAGTAGTTCCAAGTTCTATCTCTATGGTTTGTTTCCTATTGATGTAGCCCTAAGCAGAGGCGGGCGCAAATCGCTTTCATGGAAATGGGTTGCCAAGCTTCCAAAAAACTACGAGTTTCCTGAAATCTCAGCACACATTTTTTCACCCAATCTTGATGACACTTTCAGGTAATGATCAGTACCCCAATCCCACTTGGCTCACCAAATTTCGTTCTTCTAGGTTAAACCGTTCGTTGGCAGTAACAGTTTTAATTTTTAGGTTTCACTCTGTTTTCTCCTATATGGATACATGTAGTTGGAACTCTAAATCAAACACGGTTTGTGCTAGCTCTTTGAATCTTGACACAATAAAGTAGGTCCAAGTTCTATCTTTATGGTTTGTTTCCTATTGATGTAGCCCTAAGCAGAGACTGGCGCAAATCACTTTCATGGAAAGGGGTTGCCAACCTTCCAAAAAACTACGAGTTTCCTGAAATCTCAGCACACATTTTTTCACCCAATCTTGATGACACTTTCAGGTAATGATCAGTACCACAATCCCACTTGGCTCACCAAATTTTGTTCTTCTAGGTTAAACCGTTCGTTGGCAGTAAGAGTTTTAATTTTTAGGTTTCAGTCTGTTTTCTCCTATATGGATACATGTAGTTGGAACTCTAAATCAAAGACGGTTTGTGCTAGCTCTTTGAATCTTGACACAATAAAGTAGTTCCAAGTTCAATCTCTATGGTTTGTTTCCTATTGATGTAGCCCTAAGCAGAGACTGGCGCAAATCACTTTCATGGAAAGGGGTTGCCAAGCTTCCAAAAAACTACGAGTTTCCTGAAATCTCAGCACACATTTTTTCACCCAATCTTTATGACACTTTCACGTAATGATCAGTACCCCAATTCCTCTTGGCTCACCAAATTTCGTTCTGCTAGGTTAAACCGTTCATTGGCAGTAACAGTTTTAATTTTTAGGTTTCACTCTGTTTTCTCATATATGGATACATGTAGTTGGAACTCTAAATCAAACACGGTTTGTGCTAGCTCTTTGAAACTTGACACAATAAAGTAGTTCCAAGTTCTAACTCTATGGTTTGTTTCCTATTGTTGTAGCCCTAAGCAGAGACTGGCGCAAATCACTTTCATGGAAAGGGGTTGCCAAGAATCCAAAAAACTACGAGTTTCCAGAAATCTCGGCACACATTTTTTCACCCAATCTTGATGACACTTTCAGGTAGTGATCAGTACCCCAATCAGACTTGGCTCACCAAATTTCGTTCTTCTAGGTTAAACCGTTCGTTGGCAGTAACAGTTTTAATTTTTAGGTTTCACTCTGTTTTCTCCGATATGGATACATGTAGATGGAACTCTAAATCAAACACGGTTTGTGCTAGCTCTTTGAATCTTGACACAATAAAGTAGGTCCAAGTTCTATCTCTATGGTTTGTTTCCTATTGATGTAGCCCTAAGCAGAGACTGCTGCAAATCACTTTCATGGAAAGGGGTTTCCAAGAATCCAAAAAACTACGAGTTTCCAGAAATCACGGCACACATTTTTTCACCCTATCTTGATGACACTTTGAGTTAATGATCAGTACCCGAATCCCACTTGGCTCACCAAATTTCGTTCTTCTAGGTTAAACCGTTCGTTGGCAGTAACAGTTTTCATTTTCAGGTTTCACTCTGTTTTCTCCTATATGGATACATGTAGTTGGAACTCTAAATCAAAGACGGTTTGTCCTAGCTCTTTGAAACTTGACACAATAAAGTAGTTCCAAGTTCTATCTCTATAGTTTGTTTCCTATTGATGTAGCCCTAAGCAGAGACGGGCGCACATCACTTTCATGGAAAGGGGTTGCCAAGCTTCCAAAAAACTACGAGTTTCCTGAAATCTCAGCACACATTTTTTCACCCAATCTTGATGACACTTTCAGGTAATGATCAGTACCCCAATCCCACTTGGCTCACCAAATTTCGTTCTTCTAGGTTAAACCGTTTGTTGGCAGTAACAGTTTTAATTTTTAGGTTTCACTCTGTTTTCTCCGAAATGGATACATGCAGTAGGAACTATAAATCAAACACGGTTTGTGCTAGCTCTTTGAAACTTGACACAATAGAGTAGTTCCAAATTCTATCTCTATGGTTTGTTTCCTATTGATGTAGCCCTAAGCAGAGACGGGCGAAAATCACTTTCATTGAAAGGGGTTGCCAAGCTTCCAAAAAACTTCGAGTTTCCTGAAATCTCAGCACACATTTTTTCACGCAATCTTGATGACACTTTCAGGTAATGATCAGTACCCAAATCCCACTTGGCTCACCAAATTTCGTTCTTCTAGGTTAAACCGTTCGTTGCCAGTAAGAGTTTTAATTTTTAGGTTTCACTCTGTTTTCTCCTATATGGATACATGTAGTTGGAACTCTAAATCAAAGACGGTTTGTGCTAGCTCTTTGAAACTTGACACAATAAAGTAGTTCCAAGTTCTATCTCTATGGTTTGTTTCCTATTGATGTAGCCCTAAGCAGAGGCGGGCGCAAATCACTTTCATGGAAAGGGGTTGCCAAGCTTCCAAAAAACTACGAGTTTCCTGAAATCTCAGCACACATTTTTTCACCCAATCTTGATGACACTTTCAGGTAATGATCACTACCCCAATCCCACTTGGCTCACCAAATTTCGTTCTTCTAGGTTAAACCGTTCGTTGGCAGTAACAGTTTTAATTTTCAGGTTTCACTCTGTTTTCTCCTATATGGATACATGTATTTGGAACTCTAAATCAAAGACGGTTTGTCCTAGCTCTTTGAAACATGACACAATAAAGTAGTTCCAAGTTCTATCTCTATGGTTTGTTTCCTATTGATGTAGCCCTAAGCAGAGGTGGGCGCATACCACTTTCATGGAAAGGGGTTGCCAAGCTTCCAAAAAACTACGAGTTTCCTGAAATCTCAGCACACATTTTTTCACCCAATCTTTATGACACTTTCAGGTAATGATCAGTACCCCAATCCCACTTGGCTCACCAAATTTCGTTCTGCTAGGTTAAACCGTTCGTTGGCAGTAACAGTTTTAATTTTTAGGTTTCACTCTGTTTTCTCCGATATGGATACATGTAGTTGGAACTCTAAATCAAACACGGTTTGTGCTAGCTCTTTGAATCTTGACACAATGAAGTAGTTCCAAGTTCTATCTCTATGGTTTGTTTCCTATTGATGTAGCCCTAAGCAGAGACTGGCGCAAAATACTTTCATAAAAAGGGGTTGCCAAGCTTCCAAAAAACCACGAGTTTCCTGAAATCTCAGCACATATTTTTTCACCCAATCTTGATGACACTTTCAGATAATGATCACTACCCCAATCCCACTTGGCTAACCAAATTTCGTTCTTCTAGGTTAAACCGTTCGTTGGCAGTAACAGTTTAAAATTTTTAGATTTCACTCTATTTTCTCCTATATGGATACATTTAGTTGGAACTCTAAATCAAACACGGCTTGTGCTAGGTCTATGAAAATTGACACAATAAAGTATTTCCAAGTTCTAACTCTATGGTTTGTTTCCTATTGATGTAGCCCTCAGCAGAGACTGGCGCAAATCACTTTCATGGAAAGGGGTTTCCAAGAATCCAAAAAACTACGAGTTTCCAGAAATCTCGGCACACATTTTTTCACCCTATCTTGATGACACTTTCAGGTAATGATCAGTATCCCAATCCCACTTGGCTCACCAAATTTCGTTCTTCTAGGTTAAACCGTTCATTGGCAGTAACAGTTTTAAATTTTAAGTTTCACTCTGTTTTTTCCTATATGGATTCATGTAGTTTGAACTCTAAATCAAACACGGTTTGTGCTGACTCTTTGAAACTTGACAAAATAGAGTAGTTCCAAATTCTATCTCTATGGTTTGTTTCCTATTGATGTAGCCCTAAGCAGAGACGGGCGAAAATCACTTTCATGGAAAGGGGTTGCCAAGCTTCCAAAAAACTTCGAGTTTCCTGAAATCTCATCACACATTTTTTCACCCAATCTTGATGACACTTTCAGGTAATGATCAGTACCCCAATCCCACTTGGCTCACCAAATTTTGTTCTTCTAGGTTAAACCGTTCGTTGGCAGTAACAGTTTTAATTTTTAGGTTTCACTCTGTTTTCTCCGATATGGATACATGTAGTAGGAACTCTAAATCAAACACGGTTTGTGCTAGCTCTTTGAATCTTGACACAATAAAGTAGGTCCAAGTTCTATCTCTATGGTTTGTTTCCTATTGATGTAGCCCTAAGCAGAGATGGCGCAAATCACTTTCATGGAAAGGGGTTGCCAAGCTTCCAAAAAACTACGAGTTTCCTGAAATCTCAGCACACATTTTTTCACCCAATCTTGATGACACTTTCAGGTAATGATCAGTACCCCAATCCAACTTGGCTCACCAAATTTCGTTCTGCTAGGTTAAACCGTTCGTTGGCAGTAACAGTTTTAATTTTTAGGTTTCACTCTGTTTTCTCCGATATGGATACATGTAGTTGGAACTCTAAATCAAACACGGTTTGTGCTAGCTCTTTGAATCTTGACACAATAAAGTAGGTCCAAGTTCTATCTCTATGGTTTGTTTCCTATTGATGTAGCCCTAAGCAGAGATGGCGCAAATCACTTTCATGGAAAGGGGTTGCCAACCTTCCAAAAAACTACGAGTTTCCTGAAATCTCAGCACACATTTTTTCACCCAATCTTGATGACACTTTCAGGTAATGATCAGTACCCCAATCCCACTTGGCTCACCAAATTTCGTTCTTCTAGGTTAAACCGTTCGTTGGCAGTAAGAGTTTTAATTTTTAGGATTCACTCTGTTTTCTCCTATATGGATACATGTAGTTGGAACTCTAAATCATAGACGGTTTGTGCTAGCTCTTTGAATCTTGACACAATAAAGTAGTTCCAAGTTCTATCTCTATGGTTTGTTTCCCATTGATGTAGCCCTAAGCAGAGACTGGCGCAAATCACTTTCATGGAAAGGGGTTGCCAAGCTTCCAAAAAACTACGAGTTTCCTGATATCTCAGCACACATTTTTTCACCCAATCTTGATCACACTTTCAGGTAATGATCACTACCCCAATCCCACTTGGCTAACCAAATTTCGTTCTTCTAGGTTAAACCGTTCGTTGGCAGTAACAGTTTTAATTTTTAGATTTCACTCTATTTTCTCCTATATGGATACATGTAGTTGGAACTCTAAATCAAACACGGCTTGTGCTAGCTCTTTGAAACTTGACACAATAAAGTAGTTCCAAGTTCTATCTCCATGGTTTGTTTCCTATTGATGTAGGCCTAAGCAGAGACTGGCGCAAATCACTTTCATGGAAAGGGGTTTCCAAGAATCCAAAAAACTACGAGTTGCCAGAATTTTCGGCACCCATTTTTTCACCCTATCTGATGACACTTTCAGGTAATGATCAGTATCCCAATGCCACTTGGCTCACCAAATTTCGTTCTTCTAGGTTAAACCGTTCATTGGCAGTAACAGTTTTAAATTTTAAGTTTCACTCTGTTTTTTCCTATATGGATTCATGTAGTTTGAACTCTAAATCAAACACGGTTTGTGCTGGCTCTTTGAATCTTGACACAATAAAGTGGGTCCAAGTTCTATATCTATGGTTTGTTTCCTATTGATGTAGCCCTAAGCAGAGATGACGCAAATCACTTTCATGGAAAGGGGTTGCCAACCTTCCAAAAAACTACGAGTTTCCTGAAATCTCAGCACACATTTTTTCACCCAATCTTGATGACACTTTCAGGTAATGATCAGTACCCCAATCCCACTTGGCTTACCAAATTTCGTTCTTCTAGGTTAAAACGTTCGTTGGCAGTAAGGGTTTTAATTTTTAGGATTCACTCTGTTTTCTCCTATATGGATACATGTATTTGGAACTCTAAATCAAAAACGGTTTGTGCTGGCTCTTTGAATCTTGACACAATAAAGTAGTTCCAAGTTCTATCTCTATGGTTTGTTTCCTATTGATGTAGCCCTAAGCAGAGACTGGCGCAAATCACTTTCATGGAAAGGGGTTGCCAAGCTTCCAAAAAACCACGAGTTTCCTGAAATCTCAGCACACATTTTTTCACCCAATCTTGATGACACTTTCAGGTAATGATCACTACCCCAATCCCACTTGGCTAACCAAATTTCGTTCTTCTAGGTTAAACCGTTCGTTGGCAGTAACAGTTTTAATTTTTAGATTTCACTCTATTTTCTCCTATATGGATACATGTAGTTGGAACTCTAAATCAAACACGGTTTGTGCTAGCTCTTTGAAACTTGACACAATAAAGTAGGTCCAAGTTCTATCTCTATGGTTTGTTTCCTATTGATGTAGCCCTAAGCAGAGACTGGCGCAAATCACTTTCATGGAAAGGGGTTGCCAAGAATCCAAAAAACTACGAGTTTCCAGAAATCTCGGCACACATTTTTTTCACCCTATCTTGATGACACTTTCAGGTAATGATCAGTATCCCAATCCCACTTGGATCACCAAATTTCGTTCTTCTAGGTTAAACCGTTCATTGGCAGTAACAGTTTTAAATTTTAAGTTTCACTCTGTTTTTTCCTATATGGATTCATGTAGTTTGAACTCTAAATCAAACAGTGTTTGTGCTGGCTCTTTGAAACTTGACACAATAGAGTAGTTCCAAATTCTATCTCTATGGTTTGTTTCCTATTGATGTAGCCCTAAGCAGAGACTGGCGCAAATCACTTTCATGGAAAGGGGTTGCCAAGAATCCAAAAAACTACGAGTTTCCAGAAATCTCGGCACACATTTTTTCACCCAATCTTGATGACACTTTCAGGTAGTGATCAGTACCCCAATCAGACTTGGCTCACCAAATTTCGTTCTTCTAGGTTAAACCGTTCGTTGGCAGTAACAGTTTTAATTTTTAGGTTTCACTCTGTTTTCTCCGATATGGATACATGTAGATGGAACTCTAAATCAAACACGGTTTGTGCTAGCTCTTTGAATCTTGACACAATAAAGTAGGTCCAAGTTCTATCTCTATGGTTTGTTTCCTATTGATGTAGCCCTAATCAGAGATGGCGCAAATCACTTTCATGGAAAGGGGTTGCCAAGCTTCCAAAAAACTACGAGTTTCCTGAAATCTCAGCACACATTTTTTCACCCAATCTTGATGACACTTTCAGGTAATGATCAGTACCCCAATCCCACTTGGCTCACCAAATTTCGTTCTTCTAGGTTAAACCGTTCGTTGGCAGTAAGAGTTTTAATTTTTAGGTTTCAGTCTGTTTTCTCCTATATGGATACATGTAGTTGGAACTCTAAATCATAGACGGTTTGTGCTAGCTCTTTGAATCTTGACACAATAAAGTAGTTCCAAGTTCTATCTCTATGGTTTGTTTCCTATTGATGTAGCCCTAAGCAGAGACGGGCG
This sequence comes from Spermophilus citellus, assembly GCF_964194105.1. Classification (NCBI taxonomy): domain Eukaryota; kingdom Metazoa; phylum Chordata; class Mammalia; order Rodentia; family Sciuridae; genus Spermophilus; species Spermophilus citellus. The sequence continues at coordinate 55,492,521 of NC_138187.1, forward strand.
CAAATCACTTTCATGGAAAGGGGTTGCCAAGCTTCCAAAAAACTACGAGTTTCCTGAAATCTCAGCACACATTTTTTCACCCAATCTTGATGACACTTTCAGGTAATGATCACTACCCCAATCCCACTTGGCTCACCACATTTCGTTCTTCTAGGTTAAACCGTTCGTTGGCAGTAACAGTTTTAATTTTCAGGTTTCACTCTGTTTTCTCCTATATGGATACATGTAGTTGGAACTCTAAAGCAAAGACGGTTTGTCCTAGCTCTTTGAAACTTGACATAATAAAGTAGTTCCAAGTTCTATCTCTATGGTTTGTTTCCTATTGATGTAGCCCTAAGCAGAGACGGGCGCAAATCGCTTTCATGGAAAGGGGTTGCCAAGCTTCCAAAAAACTACGAGTTTCCTGAAATCTCAGCACACATTTTTTCAACCAATCTTTATGACACTTTCAGGTAATGATCAGTACCCCAATTCCTCTTGGCTCACCAAATTTCGTTCTTCTAGGTTAAACCGTTCGTTGGCAGTAACAGTTTTAATTTTTAGGTTTCACTCTGTTTTCTCCGATATGGATACATGTAGATGGAACTCTAAATCAAACACGGTTTTTGCCAGCTCTTTGAATCTTGACACAATAAAGTAGGTCCAAGTTCTATCTCTATGGTTTGTTTCCTATTGATGTAGCCCTAAGCAGAGATGGCGCAAATCACTTTCATGGAAAGGGGTTGCCAACCTTCCAAAAAACTACGAGTTTCCAGAAATCTCGGCACACATTTTTTCATCCAACCTTGATGACACTTTCAGGTAGTGATCAGTACCCCAATCAGACTTGGCTCACCAAATTTCGTTCTTCTAGGTTAAACCGTTCGTTGGCAGTAACAGTTTTAATTTTTAGGTTTCATTCTGTTTTCTCCGATATGGATACATGTAGATGGAACTCTAAATCAAACACGGTTTGTGCTAGCTCTTTGAATCTTGACACAATAAAGTAGGTCCAAGTTCTATCTCTATGGTTTGTTTCCTATTGATGTAGCCCTAAGCAGAGATGGCGCAAATCACTTTCATGGAAAGGGGTTGCCAAGCTTCCAAAAAACTACGAGTTTCCTGAAATCTCAGCACACATTTTTTCACCCAATCTTGATGACACTTTCAGGTAATGATCAGTACCCCAATCCCACTTGGCTCACCAAATTTCGTTCTTCTAGGTTAAACCATTCGTTGGCAGTAAGAGTTTTAATTTTTAGGTTTCAGTCTGTTTTCTCCTATATGGATACATGTAGTTGGAACTCTAAATCAAAGACGGTTTGTGCTAGCTCTTTGAATCTTGACACAATAAAGTAGTTCCAAGTTCTATCTCTATGGTTTGTTTCCTATTGATGTAGCCCTAAGCAGAGACGGGCGCAAATCACTTTCATGGAAAGGGGTTGCCAAGCTTCTAAAAAACTACGAGTTTCCTGAAATCTCAGCACACATTTTTTCACCCAATCTTGATGACACTTTCAGGTAATGATCAGTACCCCAATCCCACTTGGCTCACCACATTTCGTTCTTCTAGGTTAAACCGTTCGTTGGCGGTAACAGTTTTAATTTTCAGGTTTCACTCTGTTTTCTCCTATATGGATACATGTATTTGGAACTCTAAATCAAGACGGTTTGTCCTAGCTCTTTGAAACTTGACACAATAAAGTAGTTCCAAGTTCTATCTCTATGGTTTGTTTCCTATTGATGTAGCCCTAATCAGAGGCGGGCGCAAATCTCTTTCATGGAAATGGGTTGCCAAGCTTCCAAAAAACTACGAGTTTCCTGAAATCTCAGCACACATTTTTTCACCCAATCTTGATGACACTTTCAGGTAATGATCACTACCCCAATCCCACTTGGCTCACCACATTTCGTTCTTCTAGGTTAAACCGTTAGTTGGCAGTAACAGTTTTAATTTTCAGGTTTCACTCTGTTTTCTCCGATATGGATACATGTAGTTTGAACTCTAAATCAAAGACGGTTTGTCCTAGCTCTTTGAAACTTGACACAATAAAGTAGTTCCAAGTTCTATCTCTATGGTTTGTTTCCTATTGATGTAGCCCTAAGCAGAGATGGCGCAAATCACTTTCATGGAAAGGGGTTGCCAAGCTTCCAAAAAACCACGAGATTCCTGAAACCTCAGCACACATTTTTTCACACAATCTTCATGACACTTTCAGGTAATGATCACTACCCCAATCCCACTTGGCTAACCAAATTTCGTTATTCTAGGTTAAACCGTTCGTTGGCAGTAACAGTTTTAATTTTTAGATTTCACTCTATTTTCTCCTATATGGATACATGTAATTGGAACTCTAAATCAAACACGGTTTGTGCTAGCTCTTTGAAACTTGACACAATAAAGTATTTCCAAGTTCTAACTCTATGCTTTGTTTCCTATTGATGTAGCCCTAAGCAGAGACTGGCGCAAATCACTTTCATGGAAAGGGGTTGCCAAGAATCCAAAAAACTACGAGTTTCCAGAAATCTCAACACACATTTTTTCACCCTATTTTGATGACACTTTCAGGTAATGATCAGTATCCCAATCCCACTTGGCTCACCAAATTTCGTTCTTCTAGGTTAAACCGTTCATTGGCAGTAACAGTTTTAAATTTTAAGTTTCACTCTGTTTTTTCCTATATGGATTCATGTAGTTTGAACTCTAAATCAAACACGGTTTGTGCTGGCTCTTTGAAACTTGACACAATAGAGTAGTTCCAAATTCTATCTCTATGGTTTGTTTCCTATTGATGTAGCCCTAAGCAGAGACTGGCGCAAATCACTTACATGGAAAGGTGTTGCCAAGCTTCCAAAAAACTACGAGTTTCCTGAAATCTCAACACACATTTTTTCACCCAATCTTGATGACGCTTTCAGTTAATGATCAGTACCCCAATCCCACTTGGCTCACCAAATTTCGTTCTTCTAGGTTAAACCGTTCGTTGGCAGTAACAGTTTTAATTTTCAGGTTTCACTCTGTTTTCTCCTATATGGATACATGTAGTTGGAACTCTAAAGCAAAGACGGTTTGTCCTAGCTCTATGAAACTTGACACAATAAAGTAGTTCCAAGTTCTATCTCTATGGTTTGTTTCCTATTGATGTAGCCCTAAGCAGAGACGGGCGCACATCACTTTCATGGAAATGGGTTGCCAAGCTTCCAAAAAACTACGAGTTTCCTGAAATCTCAGCACACATTTTTTCACCCAATCTTTATGACACTTTCAGGTAATGATCAGTACCCCAATCCCACTTGGCTCACCAAATTTCGTTCTGCTAGGTTAAACCGTTCGTTGGCAGTAACAGTTTTAATTTTTAGGTTTCACTCTGTTTTCTCCTATATGGATACATGTAGTTGGAACTCTAAATCAAACACGGTTTGTGCTAGCTCTTTGAATCTTGACACAAGAAAGTAGGTCCAAGTTCTATCTCTATGGTTTGTTTCCTATTGATGTAGCCCTAAGCAGAGACTGGCGCAAATCACTTTCATGGAAAGGGGTTGCCAAGCTTCCAAAAAACTACGAGTTTCCTGAAATCTCAGCACACATTTTTTCACCCAATCTTGATGACACTTTCAGTTAATGATCAGTACCCCAATCCCACTTGGCTCACCAAATTTTGTTCTTCTAGGTTAAACCGTTCATTGGCAGTAACAGTTTTAATTTTCAGGTTTCACTCTGTTTTCTCCTATATGGATACATGTAGTTGGAACTCTAAATCAAAGACGGTTTGTCCTAGCTCTTTGAAACTTGACACAATAAAGTAGTTCCAAGTTCTATCTCTATGGTTTGTTTCCTATTGATGTAGCCCTAAGCAGAGACGGGCGCAAATCACTTTCATGGAAAGGGGTTGCCAACCTTCCAAAAAACTACGAGTTTCCTGAAATCTCAGCACACATTTTTTCACCCAATCTTTATGACACTTTCACGTAATGATTAGTACCCCAATCCCACTTGGCTCACCAAATTTCGTTCTTCTAGGTTAAACCGTTCCTTGGCAGTAACAGTTTTAATTTTTAGATTTCACTCTATTTTCTCCTATATGGATACATGTAGTTGGAACTCTAAATCAAACACGGTTTGTGCTAGCTCTTTGAAACCTGATACAATAAAGTAGTTCCAAGATCTAACTCTATGGTTTGTTTTCTATTGATGTAGCCCTAAGCAGACACTGGCGCAAATCACTTTCATGGAAAGGGGTTTCCAAGAATCCAAAAAACTACGAGTTTCCAGAAATCTCGGCACACATTTTTTCACCCTATCTTGATGACACTTTCAGGTAATGATCAGTATCCCAATCCCACTTGGCTCACCAAATTTCGTTCTTCTAGGTTAAACCGTTCATTGGCAGTAACAGTTTTAAATTTTAAGTTTCACTCTGTTTTTTCCTATATGGATTCATGTAGTTTGAACTCTAAATCAAACAAGGTTTGTGCTGGCTCTTTGAAACTTGACACAATAGAGTAGTTCCAAATTCTATCTCTATGGTTTGTTTCCTATTGATGTAGCCCTAAGCAGAGACTGGCGCAAATCACTTACATGGAAAGGGGTTGCCAAGCTTCCAAAAAACTACGAGTTTTCTGAAATCTCAGCACACATTTTTTCACCCAATCTTTATGACACTTTCAGGTAATGATCAGTACCCCAATCCCACTTGGCTCACCAAATTTCGTTCTGCTAGGTTAAACCGTTCGTTGGCAGCAACAGTTTTAATTTTTAGGTTTCACTCTGTTTTCTCCTATATGGATTCATGTAGTTTGAACTCTAAATCAAACACGGTTTGTGCTGGCTCTTTGAAACTTGACACAATAGAGTAGTTCCAAATTCTATCTCTATGGTTTGTTTCCTATTGATGTAGCCCTAAGCAGAGACTGGCGCAAATCACTTACATGGAAAGGGGTTGCCAAGCTTCCAAAAAACTACGAGTTTCCTGAAATCTCAGCACACATTTTTTCACCCAATCTTGATGACACTTTCAGGTAATGATCAGTACCCCAATCACACTTGGCTCACCAAATTTCGTTCTTCTAGGTTAAACCGTTCGTTGGCAGTAAGAGTTTTAATTTTTAGGATTCACTCTGTTTTCTCCTATATGGATACATGTAGTTGGAACTCTAAATCAAAGACGGTTTGTGCTAGCTCTTTGAATCTTGACACAATAAAGTAGTTCCAAGTTCTATCTCTATGGTTTGTTTCCTATTGATGTAGCCCTAAGCAGAGACTGGCGCAAATCACTTTCAAGGAAAGGGGTTGCCAAGCTTCCAAAAAACTACGAGTTTCCTGAAATCTCAGCACACATTTTTTCACCCAATCTTGATGACACTTTCAGGTAATGATCACTACCCCAATCCCACTTGGCTAACCAAATTTCGTTCTTCTAGGTTAAACCGTTCGTTGGCAGTAACAGTTTTAATTTTTAGATTTCACTCTATTTTCTCCTATATGGATACATGTAGTTGGAACTCTAAATCAAACACGGCTTGTGCTAGCTCTTTGAAACTTGACACAATAAAGTAGTTCCAAGTTCTATCTCTATGGTTTGTTTCCTATTGATGTAGGCCTAAGCAGAGACTGGCACAAATCACTTTCATGGAAAGGGGTTTCCAAGAATCCAAAAAACTACGAGTTTCCAGAAATCTCGGCACCCATTTTTTCACCCTATCTTGATGACACTTTCAGGTAATGATCAGTATCCCAATGCCACTTGGCTCACCAAATTTCGTTCTTCTAGGTTAAACCGTTCATTGGCAGTAACAGTTTTAAATTTTAAGTTTCACTCTGTTTTTTCCTATATGGATTCATGTAGTTTGAACTCTAAATCAAACACGGTTTGTGCTGGCTCTTTGAAACTTGACACAATAGAGTAGTTCCAAATTCTATCTCTATGGTTTGTTTCCTATTGATGTAGCCCTAAGCAGAGACTGGCGCAAATCACTTTCATGGAAAGGGGTTTCCAAGAATCCAAAAAACTACGAGTTTCCTGAAATCTCAACACACATTTTTTCACCCTATCTTGATGACACTTTCAGTTAATGATCAGTACCCGAATCCCACTTGGCTCACCAAATTTCGTTCTTCTAGGTTAAACCGTTCGTTGGCAGTAACAGTTTTAATTTTCAGGTTTCACTCTGTTTTCTCCTATATGGATACATGTAGTTGGAACTCTAAATCAAAGACGGTTTGTGCTAGCTCTTTGAATCTTGACACAATAAAGTAGTTCCAAGTTCTATCTCTATGGTTTGTTTCCTATTGATGTAGGCCTAAGCAGAGATGGGCGCAAATCACTTTCATGGAAAGGGGTTGCCAAGCTTCCAAAAAACTACGAGTTTCCTGAAATCTCAGCACACATTTTTTCACCCAATCTTGATGACTTTTTCAGGTAATGATCACTACCCCAATCCCACTTGGCTCACCACATTTCGTTCTTCTAGGTTAAACCGTTCGTTGGCAGTAACAGTTTTAATTTTCAGGATTCACTCTGTTTTCTCCTATATGGATACATGTAGTTGGAACTCTACATCAAACACGGTTTGTGCCAGCTCTTTGAATCTTGACACAATAAAGTAGGTCCAAGTTCTATCTCTATGGTTTGTTTCCTATTGATGTAGCCCTAAGCAGAGATGGCGCAAATCACTTTCATGGAAAGGGGTTGCCAACCTTCCAAAAAACTACGAGTTTCCTGAAATCTCAGCACACATTTTTTCACCCAATCTTGATGACACTTTCAGATAATGATCAGTACCCAATCCCACTTGGCTCACCAAATTTCGTTCTTCTAGGTTAACCGTTCGTTGGCAGTAAGAGTTTTAATTTTTAGGTTTCAGTCTGATTTCTCCTATATGGATACATGTAGTTGGAACTCTAAATCAAACACGGTTTGTGCTAGCTCTTTGAAACTTGACACAATAAAGTAGTTCCAAGTTCTATCTCTATGGTTTGTTTCCTATTGATGTAGCCCTAAGCAGAGACGGGCGCAAATCACTTTCATGGAAAGGGGTTGCCAAGCTTCCAAAAAACTACGAGTTTCCTGAAATCTCAGCACACATTTTTTCACCCAATCTTGATGACACTTTCAGGTAATGATCAGTACCCCAATCCCACTTGGCTCACCAAATTTCGTTATTCTAGGTTAAACCGTTCGTTGGCAGTAACAGTTTTAATTTTCAGGTTTCACTCTGTTTTCTCCTATATGGATACATGTAGTTGGAACTCTAAAGCAAAGACGGTTTGTCCTAGCTCTTTGAAACTTGACATAATAAAGTAGTTCCAAGTTCTATCTCTATGGTTTGTTTCCTATTGATGTAGCCCTAAGCAGAGACGGGCGCAAATCACTTTCATGGAAAGGGGTTGCCAAGCTTCCAAAAAACTATGAGTTTCCTGAAATCTCAGCACACATTTTTTCACCCAATCTTTATGACACTTTCAGGTAATGATCAGTACCCCAATTCCTCTTGGCTCACCAAATTTCGTTCTGCTAGGTTAAACCATTCGTTGGCAGTAACAGTTTTAATTTTTAGGTATCACTCTGTTTTCTCCTATATGGATACATGTAGTTGGAACTCTAAATCAAACACGGTTTGTGCTAGCTCTTTGAAACTTGACACAATAAAGTAGTTCCAAGTTCTAACTCTATGGTTTGTTTCCTATTGATGTAGCCCTAAGCAGAGACTGGCTCAAATCACTTTCATTGAAAGGGGTTGCCAAGCTTCCAAAAAACTACGAGTTTCCTGAAATCTCAGCACACATTTTTTCACCCAATCTTGATGACACTTTCAGGTAATGATCACTACCCCAATCCCACTTGGCTCACCACATTTCGTTCTTCTAGGTTAAACCGTTTGTTGGCAGTAACAGTTTTAATTTTCAGGTTTCACTCTGTTTTCTCCGATATGGATACATGTAGTTGGAACTCTAAATCAAAGACGGTTTGTCCTAGCTCTTTGAATCTTGACACAATAAAGTAGGTCCAAGTTCTATCTCTATGGTTTGTTTCCTATTGATGTAGCCCTAAGCAGAGATGGCGCAAATCACTTTCATGTAAAGGGGTTGCCAACATTCCAAAAAACTACGAGTTTCCTGAAATCTCAGCACACATTTTTTCACCCAATCTTGATGACACTTTCAGGTAATATTCAGTACCCCAATCCCAATTGGCTCACCAAATTTCGTTCTTCTAGGTTAAACCGTTCGTTGGCAGTAACAGTTTTAATTTTTAGTTTTCACTCTGTTTTCTCCGATATGGATACATGTAGTTGGAACTCTAAATCAAACACGGTTTGTCCTAGCTCTTTGAATCTTGACACAATAAAGTAGGTCCAAGTTCTATCTCTATGGTTTGTTTCCTATTGATGTAGCCCTAAGCAGAGATGGCGAAAATCACTTTCATGGAAAGGGGTTGCCAACCTTCCAAAAAACTACGAGTTTCCTGAAATCTCAGCACACATTTTTTCACCCAAACTTGATGACACTTTCAGGTAATGATCAGTACCCCAGTCTCACTTGGCTCACCAAATTTCGTTCTTCTAAGTTAAACCGTTCGTTGGCAGTAAGAGTTTTAATTTTTAGATTTCACTCTGTTTTCTCCTATATGGATACATGTAGTTGGAACTCTAAATCAAAGACGGTTTGTGCTAGCTCTTTGAATCTTGACACAATAAAGTAGTTCCAAGTTCTATCTCTATGGTTTGTTTCCTATTGATGTAGCCCTAAGCAGAGACTGGCGCAAATCACTTTCATGGAAAGGGGTTGCCAAGCTTCCAAAAAACCACGAGTTTCCTGAAATCTCAGCACATATTTTTTCACCCAATCTTGATGACACTTTCAGGTAATGATCAGTACCCCAATCCCACTTGGCTCACCAAATTTCGTTCTTCTAGGTTAAACCGTTCGTTGGCAGTAAGGGTTTTAATTTTTAGGTTTCACTCTGTTTTCTCAGATATGGATACATGTAGTTGGAACTCTAAATCAAACACGGTTTGTGCTAGCTCTTTGAATCTTGACACAATAAAGTAGGTCCAAGTTCTATCTCTATGGTTTGTTTCCTATTGATGTAGCCCTAAGCAGAGATGGCGAAAATCACTTTCATGGAAAGGGGTTGCCAACCTTCCAAAAAACTACGAGTTTCCTGAAATCTCAGCACACATTTTTTCACCCAAACTTGATGACACTTTCAGGTAATGATCAGTACCCCAGTCCCACTTGGCTCACCAAATTTCGTTCTTCTAGGTTAAACCGTTCGTTGGCAGTAAGAGTTTTAATTTTTAGATTTCACTCTGTTTTCTCCTATATGGATACATGTAGTTGGAACTCTAAATCAAAGACGGTTTGTGCTAGCTCTTTGAATCTTGACACAATAAAGTAGTTCCAAGTTCTATCTCTATGGTTTGTTTCCTATTGATGTAGCCCTAAGCAGAGACTGGCGCTAATCACTTTCATAGAAAGGGGTTGCCAAGCTTCCAGAAAACCACGAGTTTCCTGAAATCTCAGCACACATTTTTTCACCCAATCTTGATGACACTTTCAGGTAATGATCACTACCCCAATCCCACTTGGCTAACTAAATTTCGTTCTTCTAGGTTAAACCGTTCATTGGCAGTAACAGTTTTAATTTTTAGATTTCACTCTATTTTCTCCTATATGGATACATGTAGTTGGAACTCTAAATCAAACACGGTTTATGCTAGCTCTTTGAAACTTGACACAATAAAGTAGTTCCAAGTTCTAACTCTATGGTTTGTTTCCTATTGATGTAGCCCTAAGCAGAGACTGGCGCAAATCACTTTCATGGAAAGGGGTTGCCAAGAATCCAAAAAACTACGAGTTTCCAGAAATCTCGGCACACATTTTTTCACCCAATCTTTATGACACTTTCAGGTAATGATTATTACCCCAATCCCACTAGGCTCACCAAATTTCGTTCTTCTAGGTTAAACCGTTCGTTGGCAGTAACAGTTTTAATTTTTAGGTTTCACTCTGTTTTCTCCTATATGGATACATGTAGTTGGAACTCTAAATCAAACACGGTTTGTGCTAGCTCTTTGAAACTTGACACAATAAAGTAGGTCCACGTTCTATCTCTATGGTTTGTTTCCTATTGATGTAGCCCTAAGCAGAGACGGGCGCAAATCACTTTCATGGAAAGGGGTTGCCAAGCTTCCAAAAAACTACGAGTTTCCTGAAATCTCAGCACACATTTTTTCACCCAATCTTGATGACACTTTCAGGTAATGATCAGTACCCCAATCCCACTTGGGTCACTAAATTTCGTTCTTCTAGGTTAAACCGTTCGTTGGCAGTAACAGTTTTAATTTTTAGGTTTCACTCTGTTTTCTCCGATATGGATACATGTAGTTTGAACTCTAAATCAAACACGGTTTGTGCTAGCTCTTTGAATCTTGACACAATAAAGTAGGTCCAAGTTCTATCTCTATGGTTTGTTTCCTATTGATGTAGCCCTAAGCAGAGATGGCGCAAATCACTTTCATGGAAAGGGGTTGCCAACCTTCCAAAAAACTACGAGTTTCCTGAAATCACAGCACACATTTTTTCACCCAATCTTGATGACACTTTCAGGTAATGATCAGTACCCCAATCCCACTTGGCTCACCAAATTTCGTTCTTCTAGGTTAAACCGTTCGTTGGTAGTAAGAGTTTTAATTTTTAGGATTCACTCTTTTTTCTCCTATATGGATACATGTAGTTGGAACTCTAAATCAAAGACGGTTTGTGCTAGCTTGTTGAATCTTGACACAATAAAGTAGTTCCAAGTTCTATCTCTATGGTTTGTTTCCTATTGATGTAGCCCTAAGCAGAGACTGGCGCAAATCACTTTCATGGAAAGGGGTTTCCAAGAATCCAAAAAACTACGAGTTTCCAGAAATCTCGGCACACATTTTTTCACCCTATCTTGATGACACTTTCAGGTAATGATCAGGATCCCAATCCCACTTGGCTCACCAAATTTCGTTCTTCTAGGTTAAACCGTTCATTGGCAGTAACAGTTTTAAATTTTAAGTTTCACTCTGTTTTTTTCTATATGGATTCATGTAGTTTGAACTCTAAATCAAACACGGTTTGTGCTGGCTCTTTGAAACTTGACACAATAGAGTAGTTCCAAATTCTTTCTCTATGGTTTGTTTCCTATTGATGTAGCCCTAAGCAGAGACTGGCGCAAATCACTTACATGGAAAGGGGTTGCCAAGCTTCCAAAAAACTACGAGTTTCCTGAAAACTCAACACACATTTTTTCACCCAATCTTGATGACACTTTCAGTTAATGATCAGTACCCCAATCCCACTTGGCTCACCAAATTTCGTTCTTCTAGGTTAAACCGTTCGTTGGCAGTAACAGTTTTAATTTTCAGGTTTCACTCTGTTTTCTCCTATATGGATACATGTAGTTGGAACTCTAAAGCAAAGACGGTTTGTCCTAGCTCTTTGAAACTTGACACAATAAAGTAGTTCCAAGTTCTATCTCTATGGTTTGTTTCCTATTGATGTAGCCCTAAGCAGAGACGGGCGCAAATCACTTTCATGGAAAGGGGTTGCCAATCTTCCAAAAAACTACGAGTTTCCTGAAATCTCAGCACACATTTTTTCACCCAATCTTGATGACACTTTCAGGTAATGATCAGTACCCCAATCCCACTTGGCTCACCAAATTTCGTTCTGCTAGGTTAAACCGTTCGTTGGCAGTAACAGTTTTAATTTTTAGGTTTCACTCTGTTTTCTCCTATATGGATTCATGTAGTTTGAAATCTAAATCAAACACGGTTTGTGCTGGCTCTTTGAAACTTGACACAATAGAGTAGTTCCAAATTCTATCTCTATGGTTTGTTTCCTATTGATGTAGCCCTAAGCAGAGACTGGCGCAAATCACTTTCATTGAAAGGGGTTGCCAAGCTTCCAAAAAACTACGAGTTTCCTAAAATCTCAGCACATATTTTTTCACCCAATCTTGATGACACTTTCAGTTAATGATCAGTACCCCAATCCCACTTGGCTCACCAAATTTCGTTCATCTAGGTTAAACCGTTCGTTGGCAGTAACAGTTTTAATTTTCAGGTTTCACTCTGTTTTCTCCTATATGGATACATGTAGTTGGAACTCTAAATCAAAGACGGTTTGTCCTAGCTCTTTGAAACTTGACACAATAAAGTAGTTCCAAGTTCTATCTCTATGGTTTGTTTCCTATTGATGTAGCCCTGAGCAGAGACGGGCGCAAATCACTTTCATGGAAAGGGGTTGCCAAGCTTCCAAAAAACTACGAGTTTCCTGAAATCTCAGCACACATTTTTTCACCCAATCCTTATGACACTTTCAGGTAATGATCAGTACCCCAATCCCACTTGGCTCACCAAATTTCGTTCTTCTAGGTTAAACCGTTCGTTGGTAGTAAGAGTTTTAATTTTTAGGATTCACTCTGTTTTCTCCTATATGGATACATGTAGTTGGAACTCTAAATCAAAGACGGTTTGTGCTAGCTTGTTGAATCTTGACACAATAAAGTAGTTCCAAGTTCTATCTCTATGGTTTGTTTCCTATTGATGTAGCCCTAAGCAGAGACTGGCGCAAATCACTTTCATGGAAAGGGGTTTCCAAGAATCCAAAAAACTACGAGTTTCCAGAAATCTCGGCACACATTTTTTCACCCTATCTTGATGACACTTTCAGGTAATGATCAGGATCCCAATCCCACTTGGCTCACCAAATTTCGTTCTTCTAGGTTAAACCGTTCATTGGCAGTAACAGTTTTAAATTTTAAGTTTCACTCTGTTTTTTTCTATATGGATTCATGTAGTTTGAACTCTAAATCAAACACGGTTTGTGCTGGCTCTTTGAAACTTGACACAATAGAGTAGTTCCAAATTCTATCTCTATGGTTTGTTTCCTATTGATGTAGCCCTAAGCAGAGACTGGCGCAAATCACTTACATGGAAAGGGGTTGCCAAGCTTCCAAAAAACTACGAGTTTCCTGAAAACTCAACACACATTTTTTCACCCAATCTTGATGACACTTTCAGTTAATGATCAGTACCCCAATCCCACTTGGCTCACCAAATTTCGTTCTTCTAGGTTAAACCGTTCGTTGGCAGTAACAGTTTTAATTTTCAGGTTTCACTCTGTTTTCTCCTATATGGATACATGTAGTTGGAACTCTAAAGCAAAGACGGTTTGTCCTAGCTCTTTGAAACTTGACACAATAAAGTAGTTCCAAGTTCTATCTCTATGGTTTGTTTCCTATTGATGTAGCCCTAAGCAGAGACGGGCGCAAATCACTTTCATGGAAAGGGGTTGCCAATCTTCCAAAAAACTACGAGTTTCCTGAAATCTCAGCACACATTTTTTCACCCAATCTTGATGACACTTTCAGGTAATGATCAGTACCCCAATCCCACTTGGCTCACCAAATTTCGTTCTGCTAGGTTAAACCGTTCGTTGGCAGTAACAGTTTTAATTTTTAGGTTTCACTCTGTTTTCTCCTATATGGATTCATGTAGTTTGAAATCTAAATCAAACACGGTTTGTGCTGGCTCTTTGAAACTTGACACAATAGAGTAGTTCCAAATTCTATCTCTATGGTTTGTTTCCTATTGATGTAGCCCTAAGCAGAGACTGGCGCAAATCACTTTCATTGAAAGGGGTTGCCAAGCTTCCAAAAAACTACGAGTTTCCTAAAATCTCAGCACATATTTTTTCACCCAATCTTGATGACACTTTCAGTTAATGATCAGTACCCCAATCCCACTTGGCTCACCAAATTTCGTTCTTCTAGGTTAAACCGTTCGTTGGCAGTAACAGTTTTAATTTTCAGGTTTCACTCTGTTTTCTCCTATATGGATACATGTAGTTGGAACTCTAAATCAAAGACGGTTTGTCCTAGCTCTTTGAAACTTGACACAATAAAGTAGTTCCAAGTTCTATCTCTATGGTTTGTTTCCTATTGATGTAGCCCTGAGCAGAGACGGGCGCAAATCACTTTCATGGAAAGGGGTTGCCAAGCTTCCAAAAAACTACGAGTTTCCTGAAATCTCAGCACACATTTTTTCACCCAATCCTTATGACACTTTCAGGTAATGATCAGTACCCCAATCCCACTTGGCTCACCAAATTTCGTTCTTCTAGGTTAAACCGTTCGTTGGCAGTAACAGTTTTAATTTTTAGGTTTCACTCTGTTTTCTCCGATATGGATACATGTAGCTGGAACTCTAAATCAAACACTGTTTGTGCTAGCTCTTTGAAACTTGACACAATAAAGTAGGTCCAAGTTCTATCTCTATGGTTTGTTTCCTATTGATGTAGCCCTAAGCAGAGATGGCGCAAATCACTTTCATGGAAAGGGGTTGCCAACCTTCCAAAAAACTACGAGTTTCCTGAAATCTCAGCACACATTTTTTCACCCAATCTTGTTGACACTTTCAGGTAATGATCAGTACCCCAATCCCACTTGGCTCACAAAATTTCGTTCTTCTAGGTTAAACCGTTCGTTGGTAGTAAGAGTTTTAATTTTTAGGTTTCACTCTGTTTTCTCCTATATGGATACATGTAGTTGGAACTCTAAATCAAAGACGGTTTGTGCTAGCTCTTTGAATCTTGACACAATAAAGTAGTTCCAAGTTCTAACTCTATGGTTTGTTTCCTATTGATGTAGCCCTAAGCAGAGACTGGCGCAAATCACTTTCATGGAAAGGGGTTGCCAAGCTTCCAAAAAACCACGAGTTTCCTGAAATCTCAAAACACATTTTTTCACCCAATCTTGATGACACTTTCAGGTAATGATCACTACCCCAATTTCACTTGGCTAACCAAATTTCGTTCTTCTAGGTTAAACCGTTCGTTGGCAGTAACAGTTTTAATTTTTAGGTTTCACTCTGTTTTCTCCTATATGGATACATGTAGTTGGAACTCTAAATCAAAGACGGTTTGTGCTAGCTCTTTGAATCTTGACACAATAAAGTAGTTCCGAGTTCTATCTCTATGGTTTGTTTCCTATTGATGTAGCCCTAAGCAGAGACTGGCGCAAATCACTTTCATGGAAAGGGGTTGCCAAGCTTCCAAAAAACCACGAGTTTCCTGAAATCTCAGCACACATTTTTTCACCCAATCTTGATGACACTTTCATGTAATGATCACTAATCCAATCCCACTTGGCTAACCAAATTTCGTTCTTCTAGGTTAAACCGTTCGTTGGCAGTAAAAGTTTTAATTTTTAGATTTCACTCTATTTTCTCCTATATGGATACATGTAGTTGGAACTCTAAATCAAACACGGTTTGTGCTAGCTCTTTGAAACTTGATACAATAAAGTAGTTCCAAGTTCTAACTCTATGGTTTGTTTCCTATTGATGTAGCCCTAAGCAGAGACTGGCGCAAATCACTTTCATGGAAAGGGGTTTCCAAGAATCCAAAAAACTACGAGTTTCCATAAATCTCGGCACACATTTTTTCACCCTATCTTGATGACACTTTCAGGTAATGATCAGTATCCCAATCCCACTTGGCTCACCAAATTTCGTTCTTCTAGGTTAAACCGTTCATAGGCAGTAACAGTTTTAAATTTTAAGTTTCACTCTGTTTTTTCCTATATGGATTCATGTAGTTTGAACTCTAAATCAAACATGGTTTGTGCTGGCTCTTTGAAACTTGACACAATAGAGTAGTTCCAAATTCTATCTCTATGGTTTGTTTCCTATTGATGTAGCCCTAAGCAGAGACTGGCGCAAATCACTTACATGGAAAGGGGTTGCCAAGCTTCCAAAAAACTACGAGTTTCCTGAAATCTCAACACACATTTTTTCACCCAAACTTGATGACACTTTCAGTTAATGATCAGTACCGCAATCCCACTTGGCTCACCAAATTTCGTTCTTCTAGTTTAAACCGTTCGTTGGCAGTAACAGTTTTAATTTTCAGGTTTCACTCTGTTTTCTCCTATATGGATACATGTAGTTGGAACTCTAAATCAAAGACGGTTTGTGCTAGCTTGTTGAATCTTGACACAATAAAGTAGTTCCAAGTTCTATCTCTATGGTTTGTTTCCTATTGATGTAGCCCTAAGCAGAGACTGGCGCAAATCACTTTCATGGAAAGGGGTTTCCAAGAATCCAAAAAAACTACGAGTTTCCAGAAATCTCGGCACACATTTTTTCACCCTATCTTGATGACACTTTCAGGTAATGATCAGGATCCCAATCCCACTTGGCTCACCAAATTTCGTTCTTCTAGGTTAAACCGTTCATTGGCAGTAACAGTTTTAAATTTTAAGTTTCACTCTGTTTTTTTCTATATGGATTCATGTAGTTTGAACTCTAAATCAAACACGGTTTGTGCTGGCTCTTTGAAACTTGACACAATAGAGTAGTTCCAAATTCTATCTCTATGGTTTGTTTCCTATTGATGTAGCCCTAAGCAGAGACTGGCGCAAATCACTTACATGGAAAGGGGTTGCCAAGCTTCCAAAAAACTACGAGTTTCCTGAAATCTCAACACACATTTTTTCACCCAATCTTGATGACACTTTCAGTTAATGATCAGGACCCCAATCCCACTTGGCTCACCAAATTTCGTTCTTCTAGGTTAAACCGTTCGTTGGCAGTAACAGTTTTAATTTTCAGGTTTCACTCTGTTTTCTCCTATATGGATACATGTAGTTGGAACTCTAAAGCAAAGACGGTTTGTCCTAGCTCTTTGAAACTTGACACAATAAAGTAGTTCCAAGTTCTATCTCTATGGTTTGTTTCCTATTGATGTAGCCCTAAGCAGAGACGGGCGCAAATCACTTTCATGGAAAGGGGTTGCCAATCTTCCAAAAAACTACGAGTTTCCTGAAATCTCAGCACACATTTTTTCACCCAATCTTGATGACACTTTCAGGTAATGATCAGTACCCCAATCCCACTTGGCTCACCAAATTTCGTTCTGCTAGGTTAAACCGTTCGTTGGCAGTAACAGTTTTAATTTTTAGGTTTCACTCTGTTTTCTCCTATATGGATTCATGTAGTTTGAACTCTAAATCAAACACGGTTTGTGCTGGCTCTTTGAAACTTGACACAATAGAGTAGTTCCAAATTCTATCTCTATGGTTTGTTTCCTATTGATGTAGCCCTAAGCAGAGACTGGCGCAAATCACTTACATGGAAAGGGGTTGCCAAGCTTCCAAAAAACTACGAGTTTCCTGAAATCTCAGCACACATTTTTTCACCCAATCTTGATGACACTTTCAGTTAATGATCAGTACCCCAATCCCACTTGGCTCACCAAATTTCGTTCTTCTACGTTAAACCGTTCGTTGGCAGTAACAGTTTTAATTTTCAGGTTTCACTCTGTTTTCTCCTATATGGATACATGTAGTTGGAACTCTAAATCAAAGACGGTTTGTGCTAGCTCTTTGAATCTTGACACAATAAAGTAGTTCCAAGTTCTATCTCTATGGTTTGTTTCCTATTGATGTAGCCCTAAGCAGAGACTGGCGCAAATCACTTTCATGGAAAGGGGTTGCCAAGCTTCCAAAAAACCACGAGTTTCCTGAAATCTCAGCACACATTTTTTCACCCAATCTTGATGACACTTTCAGGTAATGATCACTACCCCAATCCCACTTGGCTCACCAAATTTCGTTCTTCTAGTTTAAACCGTTCATTGGCAGTAACAGTTTTAAATTTTAGGTTTCACTCTGTTTTTTCCTATATGGTTTCATGTAGTTTGAACTCTAAATCAAACACGGTTTGTGCTGGCTCTTTGAAACTTGACACAATAGAGTAGTTCCAAATTCTATCTCTAAGGTTTGTTTCCTATTGATGTAGCCCTAAGCAGAGACTGGCGCAAATCCCTTACATGGAAAGGGGTTGCCAAGCTTCCAAAAAACTACGAGTTTCCTGAAATCTCAGCACACATTTTTTCACCCAATCTTGATGACACTTTCAGTTAATGATCAGTACCCAAATCCCACTTGGCTCACCAAATTTCGTTCTTCTAGGTTAAACCGTTCGTTGGCAGTAACAGTTTTAATTTTCAGGTTTCACTCTGTTTTCTCCTATACGGATACATGTAGTTGGAACTCTAAATCAAAGACGGTTTGTCCTAGCTCTTTGAAACTTGACACAATAAAGTAGTTCCAAGTTCTATCTCTATGGTTTGTTTCCTATTGATGTAGCCCTAAGCAGAGACGGGCGCAAATCACTTTCATGGAAAGGGGTTGCCAAGCTTCCAAAAAACTACGAGTTTCCTGAAATCTCAGCACACATTTTTTCACCCAATCTTTATGACACTTTCAGGTAATGATTAGTACCCCAATCCCACTTGGCTCACCAAATTTCGTTCTTCTAGGTTAAACCGTTTGTTGGCAGTAACAGTTTTAATTTTTAGGTTTCACTCTGTTTTCTCCTATATGGATACATGTAGTTGGAACTCTAAATCAAACACGGTTTGTGCTAGCTCTTTGAAACTTGACACAATAAAGTAGGTCCAAGTTCTATCTCTATGGTTTGTTTCCTATTGATGTAGCCCTAAGCAGAGACTGGCGCAAATCACTTTCATAGAAAGGGGTTGCCAACCTTCAAAAAAACTACGAGTTTCCTGAAATCTCAGCACACATTTTTTCACCCAATCTTGATGACAATTTCAGGTAATGATCAGTACCCCAATCCCACTTGGCTCACCAAATTTCGTTCTTCTAGGTTAAACCGTTCGTTGGCAGTAACAGTTTTAATTTTTAGGTTTCACTCTGTTTTCTCCGATATGGATACATGTAGTTGGAACTCTAAATCAAAGACGGTTTGTGCTAGCTCTTTGAATCTTGACACAATTAAGTAGTTCCGAGTTCTATCTCTATGGTTTGTTTCCTATTGATGTAGCCCTAAGCAGAGACTGGCGCAAATCACTTTCATGGAAAGGGGTTGCCAACCTTCAAAAAAACTACGAGTTTCCTGAAATCTCAGCACACATTTTTTCACCCAATCTTGATGACACTTTCAGGTAATGATCACTACCCCAATCCCACTTGGCTAACCAAATTTCGTTCTTCTAGGTTAAACCATTCGTTGGCAGTAACAGTTTTAATTTTTAGATTTCACTCTATTTTCTCCTATATGTATACATGTAGTTGGAACTCTAAATCAAACACGGTTTGTGCTAGCTCTTTGAAACTTGACACAATAAAGTAGTTCCAAGTTATAACTCTATGGTTTGTTTCCTATTGATGTAGCCCTATGCAGAGACTGGCGCAAATCACTTTCATGAAAGGGGTTGCCAAGAATCCAAAAAACTACGAGTTTCCAGAAAACTCGGCACACATTTTTTCACCCTATCTTGATGAATCTTTCAGGTAATGATCAGTATCCCAATCCCACTTGGCTCACCAAATTTCGTTCTTCTAGGTTAAACCGTTCATTGGCAGTAACAGTTTTAAATTTTAGGTTTCACTCTGTTTTTTCCTACATGGATTCATGTAGTTTGAACTCTAAATCAAACACGGTTTGTGCTGGCTCTTTGAAAATTGACACAATAGAGTAGTTCCAAATTCTATCTCTATGGTTTGTTTCCTATTGATGTAGCCCTAAGCAGAGACTGGCTCAAATCTCTTACATGGAAAGGGGTTGCCAAGCTTCCAAAAAACTATGAGTTTCCTGAAATCTCAGCACATATTTTTTCACCCAATCTTGATGACACTTTCAGTTAATGATCAGTACCCCAATCCCACTTGGCTCACCAAATTTCGTTCTTCTAGGTTAAACCGTTCGTTGGCAGTAACAGTTTTAATTTTCAGGTTTCACTCTGTTTTCTCCTATATGGATACATGTAGTTGGAACTCTAAATCAAAGACGGTTTGTCCTAGCTCTTTGAAACTTGACACAATAAAGTAGTTCCAAGTTCTATCTCTATGGTTTGTTTCCTATTGATGTAGCCCTGAGCAGAGACGGGCGCAAATCACTTTCATGGAAAGGGGTTGCCAAGCTTCCAAAAAACTACGAGTTTCCTGAAATCTCAGCACACATTTTTTCACCCAATCCTTATGACACTTTCAGGTAATGATCAGTACCCCAATCCCACTTGGCTCACCAAATTTCGTTTTTCTAGGTTAAACCGTTCGTTGGCAGTAACAGTTTTAATTTTTATGTTTCACTCTGTTTTCTCCGATATGGATACATGTAGTTGGAACTCTAAATCAAACACTGTTTGTGCTAGCTCTTTGAAACTTGACACAATAAAGTAGGTCCGAGTTCTATCTCTATGGTTTGTTTCCTATTGATGTAGCCCTAAGCAGAGATGGCGCAAATCACTTTCATGGAAAGGGGTTGCCAACCTTCCAAAAAACTACTAGTTTCCTGAAATCTCAGCACACATTTTTTCACCCAATCTTGATGACACTTTCAGGTAATGATCAGTACCCCAATCCCACTTGGCTCACAAAATTTCGTTCTTCTAGGTTAAACCGTTCGTTGGCAGTAAGAGTTTTAATTTTTAGGTTTCACTCTGTTTTCTCCTATATGGATACATGTAGTTGGAACACTAAATCAAAGACGGTTTGTGCTAGCTCTTTGAATCTTGACACAATAAAGTAGTTCCAAGTTCTAAATCTATGGTTTGTTTCCTATTGATGTAGCCCTAAGCAGAGACTGGCGCAAATCACTTTCATGGAAGGGGGTTGCCAAGCTTCCAAAAAACCACGAGTTTCCTGAAATCTCAACACACATTTTTTCACCCAATCTTGATGACACTTTCAGTAAATGATCAGTACCCCAATCCCACTTGGCTCACCAAATTTCGTTCTTCTAGGTTAAACCGTTCGTTGGCAGTAACAGTTTTAATTTTTAGGTTTCACTCTGTTTTCTCCGATATGGATACATGTAGTTGGAACTCTAAATCAAACACGGTTTGTGCTAGCTCTTTGAATCTTGACACAATAAAGTAGGTCCAAGTTCTATCTCTATGGTTTGTTTCCTATTGATGTAGCCCTAAGCAGTGATGGCGCAAATCACTTTCATGGAAAGGGGTTGCCAAGCTTCCAAAAAACTACGAATTTCCTGAAATCTCAGCACACATTTTTTCACCCAATCTTGATGACACTTTCAGGTAATGATCACTACCCCAATCCCACTTGGCTCACCAAATTTCGTTCTTCTAGGTTAAACCGTTCGTTGGCAGTAACAGTTTTAAATTTTAGATTTCACTCTATTTTCTCCTATATGGATACATGTAGTTGGAACTCTAAATCAAACACGGTTTGTGCTAGCTCTTTGAAACTTGACACAATAAAGTAGTTCCAAGTTCTAACTCTATGGTTTGTTTCGTATTGATGTAGCCCTAAGCAGAGACTGGCGCAAATCACTTTCCTGGAAAGGGGTTGCCAAGAATCCAAAAAACTACGAGTTTCCAGAAATCTCGGCACACATTTTTTCACCCAATCTTGATGACACTTTCAGGTAATGATCAGTATCCCAATCCCACTTGGCTCACCAAATTTCGTTCTTCTAGGTTAAAACGTTCATTGGCAGTAACAGTTTTAAATTTTAGGTTTTACTCTGTTTTTTCCTACATGGATTCATGTAGTTTGAACTCTAAATCAAACACGGTTTGTTCTGGCTCTTTGAAAATTGACACAATAGAGTAGTTCCAAATTCTATCTCTATGGTTTGTTTCCTATTGATGTAGCCCTAAGCAGAGACTGGCGCAAATCTCTTACATGGAAAGGGGTTGCCAAGCTTCCAAAAAACTACGAGTTTCCTGAAATCTCAGCACACATTTTTTCACCCAATCTTGATGACACTTTCAGTTAATGATCAGTACCCCAATCCCACTTGGCTCAAAAAATTTCGTTCTTCTAGGTTAAACCGTTCGTTGGCAGTAACAGATTTAATTTTCAGGTTTCACTCTGTTTTCTCCTATATGGATACATGTAGTTGGAACTCTAAATCAAAGACGGTTTGTCCTAGCTCTTTGAAACTTGACACAATAATGTAGTTCCAAGTTCTATCTCTATGGTTTGTTTCCTATTGATGTAGCCCTAAGCAGAGACGGGCGCAAATCACTTTCATGGAAAGGGGTTGCCAAGCTTCCAAAAAACTACGAGTTTCCTGAAATCTCAGCACACATTTTTTCACCCAATCTTTATGACACTTTCAGGTAATGATCAGTATCCCAATCCCACTTGGCTCACCAAATTTCGTTCTTCTAGGTTAAACCGTTCGTTGGCAGTAACAGTTTTAATTTTTAGGTTTCACTCTGTTTTCTCCGATATGGATACATGTAGTTGGAACTCTAAATCAAACACTGTTTGTGCTAGCTCTTTGAAACTTGACACAATAAAGTAGGTCCAAGTTCTATCTCTATGGTTTGTTTCCTATTGATGTAGCCCTAAGCAGAGATGGCGCAAATCACTTTCATGGAAAGGGGTTGCCAACCTCCCAAAAAACTACGAGTTTCCTGAAATCTCAGCACACATTTTTTCACCCCATCTTGATGACACTTTCAGGTAATGATCAGTACCCCAATCCCACTTGGCTCACAAAATTTCGTTCTTCTAGGTTAAACCGTTCGTTGGCAGTAAGAGTTTTAATTTTTAGGTTTCACTCTGTTTTCTCCTATATGGATACATGTAGTTGGAACTCTAAATCAAAGACGGTTTGTGCTAGCTCTTTGAATTCTGAAACAATAAAGTAGTTCCAAGTTCTAAATCTATGGTTTGTTTCCTATTGATGTAGCCCTAAGCAGAGACTGGCGCAAATCACTTTCATGGAAGGGGGTTGCCAAGCTTCCAAAAAACCACGAGTTTCCTGAAATCTCAACACACATTTTTTCACCCAATCTTGATGACACTTTCAGTTAATGATCAGTACCCCAATCCCACTTGGCTCACCAAATTTCGTTCTTCTAGGTTAAACCGTTCGTTGGCAGTAACAGTTTTAATTTTTAGGTTTCACTCTGTTTTATCCGATATGGATACATGTAGTTGGAACTCTAAATCAAACACGGTTTGTGCTAGCTCTTTGAATCTTGACACAATAAAGTAGGTCCAAGTTCTATCTCTATGGTTTGTTTCCTATTGATGTAGCCCTAAGCAGTGATGGCGCAAATCACTTTCATGGAAAGGGGTTGCCAACCTTCCAAAAAACTACGAGTTTCCTGAAATCTCAGCACACATTTTTTCACCCAATCTTGATGACACTTTCAGGTAATGATCAGTACCCCAATCCCACTTGGCTCACCAAATTTCGTTCTTCTAGGTTAAACCGTTCGTTGGCAGTAAGAGTTTTAATTTTTAGGTTTCACTCTGTTTTCTCCTATATGGATACATGTAGTTGGAACTCTAAATCAAAGACGGTTTGTGCTAGCTCTTTGAATCTTGACACAATAAAGTAGTTCCAAGTTCTATCTCTATGGTTTGTTTCCTATTGATGTAGCCCTAAGCAGAGACTGGCGCAAATCACTTTCATGGAAATGGGTTGCCAAGCTTCCAAAAAACTACGATTTTCCTGAAATCTCAACACACATTTTTTCACCCAATCTTGATGACACTTTCAGGTAATGATCAGTACCCCAGTCCCACTTGGCTCACCAAATTTCGTTCTGCTAGGTTAAACCGTTCGTTGGCAGTAACAGTTTTAATTTTTAGGTTTCACTCTGTTTTCTCCGATATGGATACATGTAGTTGGAACTCTAAATCAAAGACGGTTTGTGCTAGCTCTTTGAATCTTGACACAATAAAGTAGTTCCAAGTTCTATCTCTATGGTTTGTTTCCTATTGATGTAGCCCTAAGCAGAGACTGGCGGAAATCACTTACATGGAAAGGGGTTGCCAAGCTTCCAAACAACTACGAGTTTCCTGAAATCTCAGCACACATTTTTTCACCCAATCTTGATGACACTTTCAGTTAATGATCACTACCCCAATCCCACTTGGCTCACCAAATTTCGTTCTTCTAGGTTAAACCGTTCGTTGGCAGTAACAGTTTTAATTTTTAGGTTTCACTCTGTTTTCTCCTATATGGATACATGTAGTTGGAACTCTAAATCAAACACTGTTTGTGCTAGCTCTTTGAAACTTGACACAATAAAGTAGTTCCAAGTTATAACTCTATGGTTTGTTTCCTATTGATGTAGCCCTATGCAGAGACTGGCGCAAATCACTTTCATGGAAAGGGGTTGCCAAGAATCCAAAAAACTACGAGTTTCCAGAAAACTCGGCACACATTTTTTCACCCTATCTTGATGAATCTTTCAGGTAATGATCAGTATCCCAATCCCACTTGGCTCACCAAATTTCGTTCTTCTAGGTTAAACCGTTCATTGGCAGTAACAGTTTTAAATTTTAGGTTTCACTCTGTTTTTTCCTACATGGATTCATGTAGTTTGAACTCTAAATCAAACACGGTTTGTGCTGGCTCTTTGAAAATTGACACAATAGAGTAGTTCCAAATTCTATCTCTATGGTTTGTTTCCTATTGATGTAGCCCTAAGCAGAGACTGGCTCAAATCTCTTACATGGAAAGGGGTTGCCAAGCTTCCAAAAAACTATGAGTTTCCTGAAATCTCAGCACATATTTTTTCACCCAATCTTGATGACACTTTCAGTTAATGATCAGTACCCCAATCCCACTTGGCTCACCAAATTTCGTTCTTCTAGGTTAAACCGTTCGTTGGCAGTAACAGTTTTAATTTTCAGGTTTCACTCTGTTTTCTCCTACATGGATACATGTAGTTGGAACTCTAAATCAAAGACGGTTTGTCCTAGCTCTTTGAAACTTGACACAATAAAGTAGTTCCAAGTTCTATCTCTATGGTTTGTTTCCTATTGATGTAGCCCTGAGCAGAGACGGGCGCAAATCACTTTCATGGAAAGGGGTTGCCAAGCTTCCAAAAAACTACGAGTTTCCTGAAATCTCAGCACACATTTTTTCACCCAATCCTTATGACACTTTCAGGTAATGATCAGTACCCCAATCCCACTTGGCTCACCAAATTTCGTTTTTCTAGGTTAAACCGTTCGTTGGCAGTAACAGTTTTAATTTTTATGTTTCACTCTGTTTTCTCCGATATGGATACATGTAGTTGGAACTCTAAATCAAACACTGTTTGTGCTAGCTCTTTGAAACTTGACACAATAAAGTAGGTCCGAGTTCTATCTCTATGGTTTGTTTCCTATTGATGTAGCCCTAAGCAGAGATGGCGCAAATCACTTTCATGGAAAGGGGTTGCCAACCTTCCAAAAAACTACTAGTTTCCTGAAATCTCAGCACACATTTTTTCACCCAATCTTGATGACACTTTCAGGTAATGATCAGTACCCCAATCCCACTTGGCTCACAAAATTTCGTTCTTCTAGGTTAAACCGTTCGTTGGCAGTAAGAGTTTTAATTTTTAGGTTTCACTCTGTTTTCTCCTATATGGATACATGTAGTTGGAACACTAAATCAAAGACGGTTTGTGCTAGCTCTTTGAATCTTGACACAATAAAGTAGTTCCAAGTTCTAAATCTATGGTTTGTTTCCTATTGATGTAGCCCTAAGCAGAGACTGGCGCAAATCACTTTCATGGAAGGGGGTTGCCAAGCTTCCAAAAAACCACGAGTTTCCTGAAATCTCAACACACATTTTTTCACCCAATCTTGATGACACTTTCAGTAAATGATCAGTACCCCAATCCCACTTGGCTCACCAAATTTCGTTCTTCTAGGTTAAACCGTTCGTTGGCAGTAACAGTTTTAATTTTTAGGTTTCACTCTGTTTTCTCCGATATGGATACATGTAGTTGGAACTCTAAATCAAACACGGTTTGTGCTAGCTCTTTGAATCTTGACACAATAAAGTAGGTCCAAGTTCTATCTCTATGGTTTGTTTCCTATTGATGTAGCCCTAAGCAGTGATGGCGCAAATCACTTTCATGGAAAGGGGTTGCCAAGCTTCCAAAAAACTACGAATTTCCTGAAATCTCAGCACACATTTTTTCACCCAATCTTGATGACACTTTCAGGTAATGATCACTACCCCAATCCCACTTGGCTCACCAAATTTCGTTCTTCTAGGTTAAACCGTTCGTTGGCAGTAACAGTTTTAAATTTTAGATTTCACTCTATTTTCTCCTATATGGATACATGTAGTTGGAACTCTAAATCAAACACGGTTTGTGCTAGCTCTTTGAAACTTGACACAATAAAGTAGTTCCAAGTTCTAACTCTATGGTTTGTTTCCTATTGATGTAGCCCTAAGCAGAGACTGGCGCAAATCACTTTCCTGGAAAGGGGTTGCCAAGAATCCAAAAAACTACGAGTTTCCAGAAATCTCGGCACACATTTTTTCACCCAATCTTGATGACACTTTCAGGTAATGATCAGTATCCCAATCCCACTTGGCTCACCAAATTTCGTTCTTCTAGGTTAAAACGTTCATTGGCAGTAACAGTTTTAAATTTTAGGTTTTACTCTGTTTTTTCCTACATGGATTCATGTAGTTTGAACTCTAAATCAAACACGGTTTGTTCTGGCTCTTTGAAAATTGACACAATAGAGTAGTTCCAAATTCTATCTCTATGGTTTGTTTCCTATTGATGTAGCCCTAAGCAGAGACTGGCGCAAATCTCTTACATGGAAAGGGGTTGCCAAGCTTCCAAAAAACTACGAGTTTCCTGAAATCTCAGCACACATTTTTTCACCCAATCTTGATGACACTTTCAGTTAATGATCAGTACCCCAATCCCACTTGGCTCAAAAAATTTCGTTCTTCTAGGTTAAACCGTTCGTTGGCAGTAACAGATTTAATTTTCAGGTTTCACTCTGTTTTCTCCTATATGGATACATGTAGTTGGAACTCTAAATCAAAGACGGTTTGTCCTAGCTCTTTGAAACTTGACACAATAATGTAGTTCCAAGTTCTATCTCTATGGTTTGTTTCCTATTGATGTAGCCCTAAGCAGAGACGGGCGCAAATCACTTTCATGGAAAGGGGTTGCCAAGCTTCCAAAAAACTACGAGTTTCCTGAAATCTCAGCACACATTTTTTCACCCAATCTTTATGACACTTTCAGGTAATGATCAGTATCCCAATCCCACTTGGCTCACCAAATTTCGTTCTTCTAGGTTAAACCGTTCGTTGGCAGTAACAGTTTTAATTTTTAGGTTTCACTCTGTTTTCTCCGATATGGATACATGTAGTTGGAACTCTAAATCAAACACTGTTTGTGCTAGCTCTTTGAAACTTGACACAATAAAGTAGGTCCAAGTTCTATCTCTATGGTTTGTTTCCTATTGATGTAGCCCTAAGCAGAGATGGCGCAAATCACTTTCATGGAAAGGGGTTGCCAACCTCCCAAAAAACTACGAGTTTCCTGAAATCTCAGCACACATTTTTTCACCCCATCTTGATGACACTTTCAGGTAATGATCAGTACCCCAATCCCACTTGGCTCACAAAATTTCGTTCTTCTAGGTTAAACCGTTCGTTGGCAGTAAGAGTTTTAATTTTTAGGTTTCACTCTGTTTTCTCCTATATGGATACATGTAGTTGGAACTCTAAATCAAAGACGGTTTGTGCTAGCTCTTTGAATTCTGAAACAATAAAGTAGTTCCAAGTTCTAAATCTATGGTTTGTTTCCTATTGATGTAGCCCTAAGCAGAGACTGGCGCAAATCACTTTCATGGAAGGGGGTTGCCAAGCTTCCAAAAAACCACGAGTTTCCTGAAATCTCAACACACATTTTTTCACCCAATCTTGATGACACTTTCAGTTAATGATCAGTACCCCAATCCCACTTGGCTCACCAAATTTCGTTCTTCTAGGTTAAACCGTTCGTTGGCAGTAACAGTTTTAATTTTTAGGTTTCACTCTGTTTTATCCGATATGGATACATGTAGTTGGAACTCTAAATCAAACACGGTTTGTGCTAGCTCTTTGAATCTTGACACAATAAAGTAGGTCCAAGTTCTATCTCTATGGTTTGTTTCCTATTGATGTAGCCCTAAGCAGTGATGGCGCAAATCACTTTCATGGAAAGGGGTTGCCAACCTTCCAAAAAACTACGAGTTTCCTGAAATCTCAGCACACATTTTTTCACCCAATCTTGATGACACTTTCAGGTAATGATCAGTACCCCAATCCCACTTGGCTCACCAAATTTCGTTCTTCTAGGTTAAACCGTTCGTTGGCAGTAAGAGTTTTAATTTTTAGGTTTCACTCTGTTTTCTCCTATATGGATACATGTAGTTGGAACTCTAAATCAAAGACGGTTTGTGCTAGCTCTTTGAATCTTGACACAATAAAGTAGTTCCAAGTTCTATCTCTATGGTTTGTTTCCTATTGATGTAGCCCTAAGCAGAGACTGGCGCAAATCACTTTCATGGAAATGGGTTGCCAAGCTTCCAAAAAACTACGATTTTCCTGAAATCTCAACACACAATTTTTCACCCAATCTTGATGACACTTTCAGGTAATGATCAGTACCCCAGTCCCACTTGGCTCACCAAATTTCGTTCTGCTAGGTTAAACCGTTCGTTGGCAGTAACAGTTTTAATTTTAGGTTTCACTCTGTTTTCTCCGATATGGATACATGTAGTTGGAACTCTAAATCAAAGACGGTTTGTGCTAGCTCTTTGAATCTTGACACAATAAAGTAGTTCCAAGTTCTATCTCTATGGTTTGTTTCCTATTGATGTAGCCCTAAGCAGAGACTGGCGGAAATCACTTACATGGAAAGGGGTTGCCAAGCTTCCAAACAACTACGAGTTTCCTGAAATCTCAGCACACATTTTTTCACCCAATCTTGATGACACTTTCAGTTAATGATCACTACCCCAATCCCACTTGGCTCACCAAATTTCGTTCTTCTAGGTTAAACCGTTCGTTGGCAGTAACAGTTTTAATTTTTAGGTTTCACTCTGTTTTCTCCTATATGGATACATGTAGTTGGAACTCTAAATCAAACACTGTTTGTGCTAGCTCTTTGAAACTTGACAAAATAAAGTAGGTCCATGTTCTATCTCTATGGTTTGTTTCCTATTGATGTAGCCCTAAGCAGAGATGGCGCAAATCACTTTCATGGAAAGGGGTTGCCAACCTTCCAAAAAACTACGAGTTTCCTGAAATCTCAGCACACATTTTTTCACCCAATCTTTATGACACTTTCAGGTAATGATCAGTACCCCAATCCCACTTGGCTCACCAAATTTCGTTCTTCTAGGTTAAACCGTTCGTTGGCAGTAAGGGTTTTAATTTTTAGGTTTCACTCTGTTTTCTCCTATATGGATACATGTAGTTGGAACTCTAAATCAAAGACGGTTTGTGCTAGCTCTTTGAATCTTGACACAATAAAGTAGTTCCTAGTTCTATCTCTATGGTTTGTTTCCTATTGATGTAGCCCTAAGCAGAGACTGGCGCAAATCACTTTCATGGAAAGGGGTTGCCAAGCTTCCAAAAAACCACGAGTTTCCTGAAATCTCAGCACACATTTTTTCACCCAATCTTGATGACACTTTCAGGTAATGATCACTACACCAATCCCACTTGGCTAACCAAATTTCGTTCTTCTAGGTTAAACCGTTCGTTGGCAGTAACAGTTTTAAATTTTAGATTTCACTCTATTTTCTCCTATATGGATACATGTAGTTGGAACTCTAAATCAAACACGGCTTGTGCTAGCTCTTTGAAACTTGACACAATAAAGTAGTTCCAAGTTCTAACTCTATGGTTTGTTTCCTATTGATGTAGCCCTAAGCAGAGACTGGCGCAAATCACTTTCATGGAAACGGGTTGCCAAGCTTCCAAAAAACCACGAATTTCCAGAAATCTCGGCACACATTTTTTCACCCTATCTTGATGACACTTTCAGGTAATGATCAGTATCCCAATCCCACTTGGCTCACCAAATTTCGTTCTTCTAGGTTAAACCGTTCATTGGCAGTAACAGTTTTAAATTTTAAGTTTCACTCTGTTTTTTCCTATATGGATTCATGTAGTTTGAACTCTAAATCAAACACGGTTTGTGCTGGCTCTTTGAAACTTGACACAACAGAGTACTTCCAAATTCTATCTCTATGGTTTGTTTCCTATTGATGTAGCCCTAAGGAAAGACTGGCGCAAATCACTTACATGGAAAGGGGTTGCCAAGCTTCCAAAAAACTACGAGTTTCCTGAAATCTCAACACACATTTTTTCACCCAATCTTGATGACACTTTCAGTTAATGATCAGTACCCCAATCCCACTTGGCTCACCAAATTTCGTTCTTCTAGGTTAAACCGTTCGTTGGCAGTAACAGTTTTAATTTTCAGGTTTCACTCTGTTTTCTCCTATATGGATACATGTAGTTGGAACTCTAAATCAAAGACGGTTTGTGCTAGCTCTTTGAATCTTGACACAATAAAGTAGTTCCAAGTGCTATCTCTATGGTTTGTTTCCTATTGATGTAGCCCTAAGCAGAGACGGGCGCAAATCACTTTCATGGAAAGGGGTTGCCATGCTTCCAAAAAACTACGAGTTTCCTGAAATCTCAGCACACATTTTTTCATCCAATCTTTATGACACTTTCAGGTAATGATCAGTACCCCAATCCCACTTGGCTCACCAAATTTCGTTCTGCTAGGTTAAACCGTTCGTTGGCAGTAACAGTTTTAATTTTTAGGTTTCACTCTGTTTTCTCCGATATGGATACATGTAGTTGGAACTCTAAATCAAAGACGGTTTGTGCTAGCTCTTTGAATCTTGACACAATAAAGTAGGTCCAAGTTCTATCTGTATGGTTTGTTTCCTATTGATGTAGCCCTAAGCAGAGATGGGGCAAATCACTTTCATGGAAAGGGGTTGCCAACCTTCCAAAAAACTACGAGTTTCCTGAAATCTCAGCACACATTTTTTCACCCAATCTTGATGACACTTTCAGGTAATGATCAGTACCCCAATCCCACTTGGCTCACCAAATTTCGTTCTTCTAGGTTAAACCGTTCGTTGGCAGTAAGAGTTTTAATTTTTAGGATTCACTCTGTTTTCTCCTATATGGATACATGTAGTTGGAACTCTAAATCACAGACGGTTTGTGCTAGCTCTTTGAATCTTGACACAATAAAGTAGTTCCAAGTTCTATCTCTATGGTTTGTTTCCTATTGATGTAGCCCTATGCAGAGACTGGCGCAAATCACTTTCATGGAAATGGGTTGCCAAGCTTCCAAAAAAACAAGAGATTCCTGTAATCTCAGCACACATTTTTTCACCCAATCTTGATGACACTTTCAAGTAATGATCACTACCCCAATCCCACTTGGCTAACCAAATTTCGTTCTTCTAGGTTAAAACGTTCGTTGGCAGTAACAGTTTTAATTTTTAGATTTCACTCTATTTTCTCCTATATGGATACATGTATTTGGAACTCTAAATCAAACACGGTTTTTGCTAGCTCTTTGAAACTTGACACAATAAAGTAGTTCCAAGTTCTAACTCTATGGTTTGTTTCCTATTGATGTAGCCCTAAGCAGAGACTGGCGCAAATCACTTTCATGGAAAGGGGTTGCCAAGAATCCAAAAAACTACGAGTTTCCAAAAATCTCGGCACACATTTTTTCACCCTATCTTGATGACACTTTCAGGTATTGATCAGTATCCCAATCCCACTTGGCTCACCAAATTTCGTTCTTCTAGGTTAAACCGTTCATTGGCATTTACAGTTTTAAATTTTAAGTTTCACTCTGTTTTTTCCTATATGGATTCATGTAGTTTGAACTCTAAATCAAACATGGTTTGTGCTGGCTCTTTGAAACTTGACACAATAAAGTAGTTCCGAGTTCTATCTCTATGGTTTGTTTCCTATTGATGTAGCCCTAAGCAGAGACGGGCGCAAATCACTTTCATGGAAAGGGGTTGCCAAGCTTCCAAAAATCTACGAGTTTCCTGAAATCTCAGCACACATTTTTTCACCCAATCTTGATGACACTTTCAGTTAATGATCACTACCCCAATCCCACTTGGCTCACCAAATTTCGTTCTTCTAGGTTAAACCGTTCGTTGGCAGTAACAGTTTTAATTTTTAGGTTTCACTCTGTTTTCTCCTATATGGATACATGTAGTTGGAACTCTAAATCAAACAATGTTTGTGCTAGCTCTTTGAAACTTGACAAAATAAAGTAGGTCCATGTTCTATCTCTATGGTTTGTTTCCTATTGATGTAGCCCTAAGCAGAGACGAGCGCAAATCACTTTCATGGAAAGGGGTTGCCAAGCATCCAAAAAACTACGAGTTTCCTGAAATCTCAGCACACATTTTTTCACCCAATCTTGATGACACTTTCAGGTAATGATCAGTACCCCAATCCCACTTGGCTCACCAAATTTCGTTCTTCTAGGTTAAACCGTTCGTTGGCAGTAAGAGTTTTAATTTTTAGGATTCACTCTGTTTTCTCCTATATGGGTACATGTAGTTGGAACTCTAAATCAAAGACGGTTTGTGCTAGCTGTTTGAATCTTGACACAATAAAGTAGTTCCAAGTTCTATCTCTATGGTTTGTTTCCTATTGATGTAGCCCAAAGCAGAGACTGGCGCAAATCACTTTCATGGAAACGGGTTGCCAAGCTTCCAAAAAACCACGAGTTTCCAGAAATCTCGGCACACATTTTTTCACCCTATCTTGATGACACTTTCAGGTAATGATCAGTATCCCAATCCCACTTGGCTCACCAAATTTCGTTCTTCTAGGTTAAACCGTTCATTGGCAGTAACAGTTTTAAATTTTAAGTTTCACTATGTTTTTTCCTATATGGATTCATGTAGTTTGAACTCTAAATCAAACACGGTTTGTGCTGGCTCTTTGAAACTTGACACAATAGAGTAGTTCCAAATTCTATCTCTATGGTTTGTTTCCTATTGATGTAGCCCTAAGGAAAACTGGCGCAAATCACTTACATGGAAAGGGGTTGCCAAGCTTCCAAAAAACTACGAGTTTCCTGAAATCTCAACACACATTTTTTCACCCAATCTTGATGACACTTTCAGTTAATGATCAGTACCCCAATCCCACTTGGCTCACCAAATTTCGTTCTTCTAGGTTCAACCGTTCGTTGGCAGTAACAGTTTTAATTTTCAGGTTTCACTCTGTTTTCTCCTATATGAATACATGTAGTTGGAACTCTAAATCAAAGACGATTTGTCCTAGCTCTTTGAAACTTGACACAATAAAGTAGTTCCAAGTTCTATCTCTATGGTTTGTTTCCTATTGATGTAGCCCTAAGCAGAGACGAGCGCAAATCACTTTCATGGAAAGGGGTTGCCAAGCTTCCAAAAAACTACGAGTTTCCTGAAATCTCAGCACACATTTTTTCACCCAATCTTGATGACACTTTCAGGTAATGATCAGTACCCCAATCCCACTTGGTTCACCAAATTTCGTTCTGCTAGGTTAAACCGTTCGTTGGCAGTAACAGTTTTAATTTTTAGGTTTCACTCTGTTTTCTCCGATATGGATACATGTAGTTGGAACTCTAAATCAAACACGGTTTGTGCTAGCTCTTTGAATCTTGACACAATAAAGTAGGTCCAAGTTCTATCTCTATGGTTTGTTTCCTATTGATGTAGCCCTAAGCAGAGATGGGGCAAATCACTTTCATGGAAAGGGGTTGCCAACCTTCCAAAAAACTACGAGTTTCCTGAAATCTCAGCACACATTTTTTCACCCAATCTTGATGACACTTTCAGGTAATGATCAGTACCCCAATCCCACTTGGCTCACCAAATTTCGTTCTTCTAGGTTAAACCGTTCGTTGGCAGTAAGAGTTTTAATTTTTAGGATTCACTCTGTTTTCTCCTATATGGATACATGTAGTTGGAACTCTAAATCAAAGACGGTTTGTGCTAGCTCTTTGAATCTTGACACAATAAAGTAGTTCCAAGTTCTATCTCTATGGTTTGTTTCCTATTGATGTAGCCCTAAGCAGAGACTGGCGCAAATCACTTTCATTGAAAGGGGTTGCCAAGCTTCCAAAAAAACAAGAGTTTCCTGAAATCTCAGCACACATTTTTTCACCCAATCTTGATGACACTTTCAGGTAATGATCAGTACCCCAATCCCACTTGGCTCACCAAATTTCGTTCTTCTAGGTTCAACCGTTCGTTGGCAGTAACAGTTTTAATTTTCAGGTATCACGCTGTTTTCTCCTATGTGGATACATGTAGTTTGAACTCTAAATCAAAGACGGTTTGTCCTAGCTCTTTGAAACTTGACACAATAAAGTAGTTCCAAGTTCTATCTCTATGGTTTGTTTCCTATTGATGTAGCCCTAAGCAGAGATGGGCGCAAATCACTTTCATGGAAAGGGGTTGCCAAGCTTCCAAAAAACTACGAGTTTCCTGAAATCTCAGCACACATTTTTTTCACCCAATCTTTATGACACTTTCAGGTAATGATCAGTACCCCAATCCCACTTGGCTCACCAAATTTCGTTCTTCTAGGTTAAACCGTTCGTTGGCAGTAACAGTTTTAATTTTTAGGTTTCACTCTGTTTTCTCCTATATGGATACATGTAGTTGGAACTCTAAATCAAACACGGTTTGTGCTGGCTCTTTGAAACTTGACACAATAGAGAAGTTCCAAATTCTATCTCTATGGTTTGTTTCCTATTGATGTAGCCCTAAGGAGAGACTGGTGCAAATCACTTACATGGAAAGGGGTTGCCAAGCTTCCAAAATACTACGAGTTTCCTGAAATCTCAACACACATTTTTTCACCCAATCTTGATGACACTTTCAGTTCATGATCAGTACCGCAATCCCACTTGGCTCACCAAATTTCGTTCTTCTAGGTTAAACCGTTCATTGGCAGTAACAGTTTTAATTTTCAGGTTTCACTCTGTTTTCTCCTATATGGATACATGTAGTTGGAACTCTAAATCAAAGACGGTTTGTGCTAGCTCTTTGAAGCTTGACACAGTAAAGTAGTTCCAAGTTCTATCTCTATGGTTTGTTTCCTATTGATGTAGCCCTAAGCAGAGACGGGCGCAAATCACTTTCATGGAAAGGGGTTGCCAAGCTTCCAAAAAACTACGAGTTTCCTGAAATCTCAGCACACATTTTTTCACCCAATCTTGATGACACTTTCAGGTAATGATCAGTACCCCAATCCCACTTGGCTCACCAAATTTCGTTCTGCTAGGTTAAACCGTTCGTTGGCAGTAACAGTTTTAATTTTTAGGTTTCACTCTGTTTTCTCCGATATGGATACATGTAGTTGGAACTCTAAATCAAACACGGTTTGTGCTAGCTCTTTGAATCTTGACACAATAAAGTAGGTCCAAGTTCTATCTCTATGGTTTGTTTCCTATTGATGTAGCCCTAAGCAGAGATGGGGCAAATCACTTTCATGGAAAGGGGTTGCCAACCTTCCAAAAAACTACGAGTTTCCTGAAATCTCAGCACACATTTTTTCAGCCAATCTTGATGACACTTTCAGGTAATGATTAGTACCCCAATCCCACTTGGCTCACCAAATTTCGTTCTTCTAGGTTAAACCGTTCGTTGGCAGTAAGAGTTTTAATTTTTAGGTTTCACTCTGTTTTCTCCTATATGGATACATGTAGTTGGAACTCTAAATCACAGACGGTTTGTGCTAGCTCTTTGAATCTTGACACAATAAAGTAGTTCCAAGTTCTATCTCTATGGTTTGTTTCCTATTGATGTAGCCCTAAGCAGAGACTGGCGCAAATCACTTTCATGGAAATGGGTTGCCAAGCTTCCAAAAAAACAAGAGATTCCTGTAATCTCAGCACACATTTTTTCACCCAATCTTGATGACACTTTCAAGTAATGATCACTACCCCAATCCCACTTGGCTAACCAAATTTCGTTCTTCTAGGTTAAAACGTTCGTTGGCAGTAACAGTTTTAATTTTTAGATTTCACTCTATTTTCTCCTATATGGATACATGTATTTGGAACTCTAAATCAAACACGGTTTGTGCTAGCTCTTTGAAACTTGACACAATAAAGTAGTTCCAAGTTCTAACTCTATGGTTTGTTTCCTATTGATGTAGCCCTAAGCAGAGACTGGCGCAAATCACTTTCATGGAAAGGGGTTGCCAAGAATCCAAAAAACTACGAGTTTCCAAAAATCTCGGCACACATTTTTTCACCCTATCTTGATGACACTTTCAGGTATTGATCAGTATCCCAATCCCACTTGGCTCACCAAATTTCGTTCTTCTAGGTTAAACCGTTCATTGGCAGTAACAGTTTTAAATTTTAAGTTTCACTCTGTTTTTTCCTATATGGATTCATGTAGTTTGAACTCTAAATCAAACACGGTTTGTGCTGGCTCTTTGAAACTTGACACAATAAAGTAGTTCCGAGTTCTATCTCTATGGTTTGTTTCCTATTGATGTAGCCCTAAGCAGAGACGGGCGCAAATCACTTTCATGGAAAGGGGTTGCCAAGCTTCCAAAAATCTACGAGTTTCCTGAAATCTCAGCACACATTTTTTCACCCAATCTTGATGACACTTTCAGTTAATGATCACTACCCCAATCCCACTTGGCTCACCAAATTTCGTTCTTCTAGGTTAAACCGTTCGTTGGCAGTAACAGTTTTAATTTTTAGGTTTCACTCTGTTTTCTCCTATATGGATACATGTAGTTGGAACTCTAAATCAAACAATGTTTGTGCTAGCTCTTTGAAACTTGACAAAATAAAGTAGGTCCATGTTCTATCTCTATGGTTTGTTTCCTATTGATGTAGCCCTAAGCAGAGACGAGCGCAAATCACTTTCATGGAAAGGGGTTGCCAAGCTTCCAAAAAACTACGAGTTTCCTGAAATCTCAGCACACATTTTTTCACCCAATCTTGATGACACTTTCAGGTAATGATCAGTACCCCAATCCCACTTGGCTCACCAAATTTCGTTCTTCTAGGTTAAACCGTTCGTTGGCAGTAAGAGTTTTAATTTTTAGGATTCACTCTGTTTTCTCCTATATGGGTACATGTAGTTGGAACTCTAAATCAAAGACGGTTTGTGCTAGCTGTTTGAATCTTGACACAATAAAGTAGTTCCAAGTTCTATCTCTATGGTTTGTTTCCTATTGATGTAGCCCAAAGCAGAGACTGGCGCAAATCACTTTCATGGAAACGGGTTGCCAAGCTTCCAAAAAACCACGAGTTTCCAGAAATCTCGGCACACATTTTTTCACCCTATCTTGATGACACTTTCAGGTAATGATCAGTATCCCAATCCCACTTGGCTCACCAAATTTCGTTCTTCTACGTTAAACCGTTCATTGGCAGTAACAGTTTTAAATTTTAAGTTTCACTATGTTTTTTCCTATATGGATTCATGTAGTTTGAACTCTAAATCAAACACGGTTTGTGCTGGCTCTTTGAAACTTGACACAATAGAGTAGTTCCAAATTCTATCTCTATGGTTTGTTTCCTATTGATGTAGCCCTAAGGAAAACTGGCGCAAATCACTT
The DNA here is from genome assembly GCF_964194105.1 of Spermophilus citellus. Classification (NCBI taxonomy): domain Eukaryota; kingdom Metazoa; phylum Chordata; class Mammalia; order Rodentia; family Sciuridae; genus Spermophilus; species Spermophilus citellus. The sequence goes on from NC_138187.1 coordinate 55,529,955, forward strand.
ACATGGAAAGGGGTTGCCAAGCTTCCAAAAAACTACGAGTTTCCTGAAATCTCAACACACATTTTTTCACCCAATCTTGATGACACTTTCAGTTAATGATCAGTACCCCAATCCCACTTGGCTCACCAAATTTCGTTCTTCTAGGTTCAACCGTTCGTTGGCAGTAACAGTTTTAATTTTCAGGTTTCACTCTGTTTTCTCCTATATGGATACATGTAGTTGGAACTCTAAATCAAAGACGGTTTGTGCTAGCTCTTTGAATCTTGACACAGTAAAGTAGTTCCAAGTTCTATCTCTATGGTTTGTTTCCTATTGATGTAGCCCTAAGCAGAGACGGGCGCAAATCACTTTCATGGAAAGGGGTTGCCAAGCTTCCAAAAAACTACGAGTTTCCTGAAATCTCAGCACACATTTTTTCACCCAATCTTGATGACACTTTCAGGTAATGATCAGTACCCCAATCCCACTTGGCTCACCAAATTTCGTTCTGCTAGGTTAAACCGTTCGTTGGCAGTAACAGTTTTAATTTTTAGGTTTCACTCTGTTTTCTCCGATATGGATACATGTAGTTGGAACTCTAAATCAAACACGGTTTGTGCTAGCTCTTTGAATCTTGACACAATAAAGTAGGTCCAAGTTCTATCTCTATGGTTTGTTTCCTATTGATGTAGCCCTAAGCAGAGATGGGGCAAATCACTTTCATGGAAAGGGGTTGCCAACCTTCCAAAAAACTACGAGTTTCCTGAAATCTCAGCACACATTTTTTCAGCCAATCTTGATGACACTTTCAGGTAATGATCAGTACCCCAATCCCACTTGGCTCACCAAATTTCGTTCTTCTAGGTTAAACCGTTCGTTGGCAGTAAGAGTTTTAATTTTTAGGATTCACTCTCTTTTCTCCTATATGGATACATGTAGTTGGAACTCTAAATCAAAGACGGTTTGTGCTAGCTCTTTGAATCTTGACACAATAAAGTAGTTCCAAGTTCTATCTCTTTGGTTTGTTTCCTATTGATGTAGCCCTAAGCAGAGACTGGCGCAAATCACTTTCATGGAAAGGGGTTGCCAAGAATCCAAAAAACTACGAGTTTCCAGAAATCTCGGCACACATTTTTTCACCCTATCTAGATGACAATTTCAGGTAATGATCAGTATCCCAATCCCACTTGGCTCACCAAATTTCGTTCTTCTAGGTTAAACCGTTGATTGGCAGTAACAGTTTTAAATTTTAGGTTTCACTCTGTTTTTTCCTATATGGATTCATGTTGTTTGAACTCTAAATCAAACACGGTTTGTGCTGGCTCTTTGAAACTTGACACAATAGAGTAGTTCCAAATTCTATCTCTATGGTTTGTTTCCTATTGATGTAGCCCTAAGCAGAGACTGGCGCAAATCACTTACATGGAAAGGGGTTGCCAAGCTTCCAAAAAACTACGAGTTTCCTGAAATCTCAGCACACATTTTTTCACCCAATCTTGATGACACTTTCAGTTAATGATCAGTACCCCAATCCCACTTGGCTCACCAAATTTCGTTCTTCTACGTTAAACCATTCGTTGGCAGTAACAGTTTTAATTTTCAGGTATCACGCTGTTTTCTCCTATATGGATACATGTAGTTTGAACTCTAAATCAAAGACGGTTTGTCCTAGCTCTTTGAAACTTGACACAATAAAGTAGTTCCAAGTTCTATCTCTATGGTTTGTTTCCTATTGATGTAGCCCTAAGGAAAGACTGGCGCAAATCACTTACATGGAAAGGGGTTGCCAAGCTTCCAAAAAACCACGAGTTTCCTGAAATCTCAGCACACATTTTTTCACCCAATCTTGATGACACTTTCAGGTAATGATCACTACACCAATCCCACTTGGCTAACCAAATTTCGTTCTTCTAGGTTAAACCGTTCGTTGGCAGTAACAGTTTTAAATTTTAGATTTCACTCTATTTTCTCCTATATGGATACATGTAGTTGGAACTCTAAATCAAACACGGCTTGTGCTAGCTCTTTGAAACTTGACACAATAAAGTAGTTCCAAGTTCTAACTCTATGGTTTGTTTCCTATTGATGTAGCCCTAAGCAGAGACTGGCGCAAATCACTTTCATGGAAACGGGTTGCCAAGCTTCCAAAAAACCACGAATTTCCAGAAATCTCGGCACACATTTTTTCACCCTATCTTGATGACACTTTCAGGTAATGATCAGTATCCCAATCCCACTTGGCTCACCAAATTTCGTTCTTCTAGGTTAAACCGTTCATTGGCAGTAACAGTTTTAAATTTTAAGTTTCACTCTGTTTTTTCCTATATGGATTCATGTAGTTTGAACTCTAAATCAAACACGGTTTGTGCTGGCTCTTTGAAACTTGACACAACAGAGTACTTCCAAATTCTATCTCTATGGTTTGTTTCCTATTGATGTAGCCCTAAGGAAAGACTGGCGCAAATCACTTACATGGAAAGGGGTTGCCAAGCTTCCAAAAAACTACGAGTTTCCTGAAATCTCAACACACATTTTTTCACCCAATCTTGATGACACTTTCAGTTAATGATCAGTACCCCAATCCCACTTGGCTCACCAAATTTCGTTCTTCTAGGTTAAACCGTTCGTTGGCAGTAACAGTTTTAATTTTCAGGTTTCACTCTGTTTTCTCCTATATGGATACATGTAGTTGGAACTCTAAATCAAAGACGGTTTGTGCTAGCTCTTTGAATCTTGACACAATAAAGTAGTTCCAAGTGCTATCTCTATGGTTTGTTTCCTATTGATGTAGCCCTAAGCAGAGACGGGCGCAAATCACTTTCATGGAAAGGGGTTGCCAAGCTTCCAAAAAACTACGAGTTTCCTGAAATCTCAGCACACATTTTTTCATCCAATCTTTATGACACTTTCAGGTAATGATCAGTACCCCAATCCCACTTGGCTCACCAAATTTCGTTCTGCTAGGTTAAACCGTTCGTTGGCAGTAACAGTTTTAATTTTTAGGTTTCACTCTGTTTTCTCCGATATGGATACATGTAGTTGGAACTCTAAATCAAAGACGGTTTGTGCTAGCTCTTTGAATCTTGACACAATAAAGTAGGTCCAAGTTCTATCTGTATGGTTTGTTTCCTATTGATGTAGCCCTAAGCAGAGATGGGGCAAATCACTTTCATGGAAAGGGGTTGCCAACCTTCCAAAAAACTACGAGTTTCCTGAAATCTCAGCACACATTTTTTCACCCAATCTTGATGACACTTTCAGGTAATGATCAGTACCCCAATCCCACTTGGCTCACCAAATTTCGTTCTTCTAGGTTAAACCGTTCGTTGGCAGTAAGAGTTTTAATTTTTAGGATTCACTCTGTTTTCTCCTATATGGATACATGTAGTTGGAACTCTAAATCACAGACGGTTTGTGCTAGCTCTTTGAATCTTGACACAATAAAGTAGTTCCAAGTTCTATCTCTATGGTTTGTTTCCTATTGATGTAGCCCTATGCAGAGACTGGCGCAAATCACTTTCATGGAAATGGGTTGCCAAGCTTCCAAAAAAACAAGAGATTCCTGTAATCTCAGCACACATTTTTTCACCCAATCTTGATGACACTTTCAAGTAATGATCACTACCCCAATCCCACTTGGCTAACCAAATTTCGTTCTTCTAGGTTAAAACGTTCGTTGGCAGTAACAGTTTTAATTTTTAGATTTCACTCTATTTTCTCCTATATGGATACATGTATTTGGAACTCTAAATCAAACACGGTTTTTGCTAGCTCTTTGAAACTTGACACAATAAAGTAGTTCCAAGTTCTAACTCTATGGTTTGTTTCCTATTGATGTAGCCCTAAGCAGAGACTGGCGCAAATCACTTTCATGGAAAGGGGTTGCCAAGAATCCAAAAAACTACGAGTTTCCAAAAATCTCGGCACACATTTTTTCACCCTATCTTGATGACACTTTCAGGTATTGATCAGTATCCCAATCCCACTTGGCTCACCAAATTTCGTTCTTCTAGGTTAAACCGTTCATTGGCATTTACAGTTTTAAATTTTAAGTTTCACTCTGTTTTTTCCTATATGGATTCATGTAGTTTGAACTCTAAATCAAACATGGTTTGTGCTGGCTCTTTGAAACTTGACACAATAAAGTAGTTCCGAGTTCTATCTCTATGGTTTGTTTCCTATTGATGTAGCCCTAAGCAGAGACGGGCGCAAATCACTTTCATGGAAAGGGGTTGCCAAGCTTCCAAAAATCTACGAGTTTCCTGAAATCTCAGCACACATTTTTTCACCCAATCTTGATGACACTTTCAGTTAATGATCACTACCCCAATCCCACTTGGCTCACCAAATTTCGTTCTTCTAGGTTAAACCGTTCGTTGGCAGTAACAGTTTTAATTTTTAGGTTTCACTCTGTTTTCTCCTATATGGATACATGTAGTTGGAACTCTAAATCAAACAATGTTTGTGCTAGCTCTTTGAAACTTGACAAAATAAAGTAGGTCCATGTTCTATCTCTATGGTTTGTTTCCTATTGATGTAGCCCTAAGCAGAGACGAGCGCAAATCACTTTCATGGAAAGGGGTTGCCAAGCTTCCAAAAAACTACGAGTTTCCTGAAATCTCAGCACACATTTTTTCACCCAATCTTGATGACACTTTCAGGTAATGATCAGTACCCCAATCCCACTTGGCTCACCAAATTTCGTTCTTCTAGGTTAAACCGTTCGTTGGCAGTAAGAGTTTTAATTTTTAGGATTCACTCTGTTTTCTCCTATATGGGTACATGTAGTTGGAACTCTAAATCAAAGACGGTTTGTGCTAGCTGTTTGAATCTTGACACAATAAAGTAGTTCCAAGTTCTATCTCTATGGTTTGTTTCCTATTGATGTAGCCCAAAGCAGAGACTGGCGCAAATCACTTTCATGGAAACGGGTTGCCAAGCTTCCAAAAAACCACGAGTTTCCAGAAATCTCGGCACACATTTTTTCACCCTATCTTGATGACACTTTCAGGTAATGATCAGTATCCCAATCCCACTTGGCTCACCAAATTTCGTTCTTCTAGGTTAAACCGTTCATTGGCAGTAACAGTTTTAAATTTTAAGTTTCACTATGTTTTTTCCTATATGGATTCATGTAGTTTGAACTCTAAATCAAACACGGTTTGTGCTGGCTCTTTGAAACTTGACACAATAGAGTAGTTCCAAATTCTATCTCTATGGTTTGTTTCCTATTGATGTAGCCCTAAGGAAAACTGGCGCAAATCACTTACATGGAAAGGGGTTGCCAAGCTTCCAAAAAACTACGAGTTTCCTGAAATCTCAACACACATTTTTTCACCCAATCTTGATGACACTTTCAGTTAATGATCAGTACCCCAATCCCACTTGGCTCACCAAATTTCGTTCTTCTAGGTTCAACCGTTCGTTGGCAGTAACAGTTTTAATTTTCAGGTTTCACTCTGTTTTCTCCTATATGAATACATGTAGTTGGAACTCTAAATCAAAGACGATTTGTCCTAGCTCTTTGAAACTTGACACAATAAAGTAGTTCCAAGTTCTATCTCTATGGTTTGTTTCCTATTGATGTAGCCCTAAGCAGAGACGAGCGCAAATCACTTTCATGGAAAGGGGTTGCCAAGCTTCCAAAAAACTACGAGTTTCCTGAAATCTCAGCACACATTTTTTCACCCAATCTTGATGACACTTTCAGGTAATGATCAGTACCCCAATCCCACTTGGTTCACCAAATTTCGTTCTGCTAGGTTAAACCGTTCATTGGCAGTAACAGTTTTAATTTTTAGGTTTCACTCTGTTTTCTCCGATATGGATACATGTAGTTGGAACTCTAAATCAAACACGGTTTGTGCTAGCTCTTTGAATCTTGACACAATAAAGTAGGTCCAAGTTCTATCTCTATGGTTTGTTTCCTATTGATGTAGCCCTAAGCAGAGATGGGGCAAATCACTTTCATGGAAAGGGGTTGCCAACCTTCCAAAAAACTACGAGTTTCCTGAAATCTCAGCACACATTTTTTCACCCAATCTTGATGACACTTTCAGGTAATGATCAGTACCCCAATCCCACTTGGCTCACCAAATTTCGTTCTTCTAGGTTAAACCGTTCGTTGGCAGTAAGAGTTTTAATTTTTAGGATTCACTCTGTTTTCTCCTATATGGATACATGTAGTTGGAACTCTAAATCAAAGACGGTTTGTGCTAGCTCTTTGAATCTTGACACAATAAAGTAGTTCCAAGTTCTATCTCTATGGTTTGTTTCCTATTGATGTAGCCCTAAGCAGAGACTGGCGCAAATCACTTTCATGGAAAGGGGTTGCCAAGCTTCCAAAAAAACAAGAGTTTCCTGAAATCTCAGCACACATTTTTTCACCCAATCTTGATGACACTTTCAGGTAATGATCAGTACCCCAATCCCACTTGGCTCACCAAATTTCGTTCTTCTAGGTTCAACCGTTCGTTGGCAGTAACAGTTTTAATTTTCAGGTATCACGCTGTTTTCTCCTATGTGGATACATGTAGTTTGAACTCTAAATCAAAGACGGTTTGTCCTAGCTCTTTGAAACTTGACACAATAAAGTAGTTCCAAGTTCTATCTCTATGGTTTGTTTCCTATTGATGTAGCCCTAAGCAGAGATGGGCGCAAATCACTTTCATGGAAAGGGGTTGCCAAGCTTCCAAAAAACTACGAGTTTCCTGAAATCTCAGCACACATTTTTTTCACCCAATCTTTATGACACTTTCAGGTAATGATCAGTACCCCAATCCCACTTGGCTCACCAAATTTCGTTCTTCTAGGTTAAACCGTTCGTTGGCAGTAACAGTTTTAATTTTTAGGTTTCACTCTGTTTTCTCCTATATGGATACATGTAGTTGGAACTCTAAATCAAACACGGTTTGTGCTGGCTCTTTGAAACTTGACACAATAGAGAAGTTCCAAATTCTATCTCTATGGTTTGTTTCCTATTGATGTAGCCCTAAGGAGAGACTGGTGCAAATCACTTACATGGAAAGGGGTTGCCAAGCTTCCAAAATACTACGAGTTTCCTGAAATCTCAACACACATTTTTTCACCCAATCTTGATGACACTTTCAGTTCATGATCAGTACCGCAATCCCACTTGGCTCACCAAATTTCGTTCTTCTAGGTTAAACCGTTCGTTGGCAGTAACAGTTTTAATTTTCAGGTTTCACTCTGTTTTCTCCAATATGGATACATGTAGTTGGAACTCTAAATCAAAGACGGTTTGTGCTAGCTCTTTGAAGCTTGACACAGTAAAGTAGTTCCAAGTTCTATCTCTATGGTTTGTTTCCTATTGATGTAGCCCTAAGCAGAGACGGGCGCAAATCACTTTCATGGAAAGGGGTTGCCAAGCTTCCAAAAAACTACGAGTTTCCTGAAATCTCAGCACACATTTTTTCACCCAATCTTGATGACACTTTCAGGTAATGATCAGTACCCCAATCCCACTTGGCTCACCAAATTTCGTTCTGCTAGGTTAAACCGTTCGTTGGCAGTAACAGTTTTAATTTTTAGGTTTCACTCTGTTTTCTCCGATATGGATACATGTAGTTGGAACTCTAAATCAAACACGGTTTGTGCTAGCTCTTTGAATCTTGACACAATAAAGTAGGTCCAAGTTCTATCTCTATGGTTTGTTTCCTATTGATGTAGCCCTAAGCAGAGATGGGGCAAATCACTTTCATGGAAAGGGGTTGCCAACCTTCCAAAAAACTACGAGTTTCCTGAAATCTCAGCACACATTTTTTCAGCCAATCTTGATGACACTTTCAGGTAATGATTAGTACCCCAATCCCACTTGGCTCACCAAATTTCGTTCTTCTAGGTTAAACCGTTCGTTGGCAGTAAGAGTTTTAATTTTTAGGTTTCACTCTGTTTTCTCCTATATGGATACATGTAGTTGGAACTCTAAATCACAGACGGTTTGTGCTAGCTCTTTGAATCTTGACACAATAAAGTAGTTCCAAGTTCTATCTCTATGGTTTGTTTCCTATTGATGTAGCCCTAAGCAGAGACTGGCGCAAATCACTTTCATGGAAATGGGTTGCCAAGCTTCCAAAAAAACAAGAGATTCCTGTAATCTCAGCACACATTTTTTCACCCAATCTTGATGACACTTTCAAGTAATGATCACTACCCCAATCCCACTTGGCTAACCAAATTTCGTTCTTCTAGGTTAAAACGTTCGTTGGCAGTAACAGTTTTAATTTTTAGATTTCACTCTATTTTCTCCTATATGGATACATGTATTTGGAACTCTAAATCAAACACGGTTTGTGCTAGCTCTTTGAAACTTGACACAATAAAGTAGTTCCAAGTTCTAACTCTATGGTTTGTTTCCTATTGATGTAGCCCTAAGCAGAGACTGGCGCAAATCACTTTCATGGAAAGGGGTTGCCAAGAATCCAAAAAACTACGAGTTTCCAAAAATCTCGGCACACATTTTTTCACCCTATCTTGATGACACTTTCAGGTATTGATCAGTATCCCAATCCCACTTGGCTCACCAAATTTCGTTCTTCTAGGTTAAACCGTTCATTGGCAGTAACAGTTTTAAATTTTAAGTTTCACTCTGTTTTTTCCTATATGGATTCATGTAGTTTGAACTCTAAATCAAACACGGTTTGTGCTGGCTCTTTGAAACTTGACACAATAAAGTAGTTCCGAGTTCTATCTCTATGGTTTGTTTCCTATTGATGTAGCCCTAAGCAGAGACGGGCGCAAATCACTTTCATGGAAAGGGGTTGCCAAGCTTCCAAAAATCTACGAGTTTCCTGAAATCTCAGCACACATTTTTTCACCCAATCTTGATGACACTTTCAGTTAATGATCACTACCCCAATCCCACTTGGCTCACCAAATTTCGTTCTTCTAGGTTAAACCGTTCGTTGGCAGTAACAGTTTTAATTTTTAGGTTTCACTCTGTTTTCTCCTATATGGATACATGTAGTTGGAACTCTAAATCAAACAATGTTTGTGCTAGCTCTTTGAAACTTGACAAAATAAAGTAGGTCCATGTTCTATCTCTATGGTTTGTTTCCTATTGATGTAGCCCTAAGCAGAGACGAGCGCAAATCACTTTCATGGAAAGGGGTTGCCAAGCTTCCAAAAAACTACGAGTTTCCTGAAATCTCAGCACACATTTTTTCACCCAATCTTGATGACACTTTCAGGTAATGATCAGTACCCCAATCCCACTTGGCTCACCAAATTTCGTTCTTCTAGGTTAAACCGTTCGTTGGCAGTAAGAGTTTTAATTTTTAGGATTCACTCTGTTTTCTCCTATATGGGTACATGTAGTTGGAACTCTAAATCAAAGACGGTTTGTGCTAGCTGTTTGAATCTTGACACAATAAAGTAGTTCCAAGTTCTATCTCTATGGTTTGTTTCCTATTGATGTAGCCCAAAGCAGAGACTGGCGCAAATCACTTTCATGGAAACGGGTTGCCAAGCTTCCAAAAAACCACGAGTTTCCAGAAATCTCGGCACACATTTTTTCACCCTATCTTGATGACACTTTCAGGTAATGATCAGTATCCCAATCCCACTTGGCTCACCAAATTTCGTTCTTCTACGTTAAACCGTTCATTGGCAGTAACAGTTTTAAATTTTAAGTTTCACTATGTTTTTTCCTATATGGATTCATGTAGTTTGAACTCTAAATCAAACACGGTTTGTGCTGGCTCTTTGAAACTTGACACAATAGAGTAGTTCCAAATTCTATCTCTATGGTTTGTTTCCTATTGATGTAGCCCTAAGGAAAACTGGCGCAAATCACTTACATGGAAAGGGGTTGCCAAGCTTCCAAAAAACTACGAGTTTCCTGAAATCTCAACACACATTTTTTCACCCAATCTTGATGACACTTTCAGTTAATGATCAGTACCCCAATCCCACTTGGCTCACCAAATTTCGTTCTTCTAGGTTCAACCGTTCGTTGGCAGTAACAGTTTTAATTTTCAGGTTTCACTCTGTTTTCTCCTATATGGATACATGTAGTTGGAACTCTAAATCAAAGACGGTTTGTGCTAGCTCTTTGAATCTTGACACAGTAAAGTAGTTCCAAGTTCTATCTCTATGGTTTGTTTCCTATTGATGTAGCCCTAAGCAGAGACGGGCGCAAATCACTTTCATGGAAAGGGGTTGCCAAGCTTCCAAAAAACTACGAGTTTCCTGAAATCTCAGCACACATTTTTTCACCCAATCTTGATGACACTTTCAGGTAATGATCAGTACCCCAATCCCACTTGGCTCACCAAATTTCGTTCTGCTAGGTTAAACCGTTCGTTGGCAGTAACAGTTTTAATTTTTAGGTTTCACTCTGTTTTCTCCGATATGGATACATGTAGTTGGAACTCTAAATCAAACACGGTTTGTGCTAGCTCTTTGAATCTTGACACAATAAAGTAGGTCCAAGTTCTATCTCTATGGTTTGTTTCCTATTGATGTAGCCCTAAGCAGAGATGGGGCAAATCACTTTCATGGAAAGGGGTTGCCAACCTTCCAAAAAACTACGAGTTTCCTGAAATCTCAGCACACATTTTTTCAGCCAATCTTGATGACACTTTCAGGTAATGATCAGTACCCCAATCCCACTTGGCTCACCAAATTTCGTTCTTCTAGGTTAAACCGTTCGTTGGCAGTAAGAGTTTTAATTTTTAGGATTCACTCTCTTTTCTCCTATATGGATACATGTAGTTGGAACTCTAAATCAAAGACGGTTTGTGCTAGCTCTTTGAATCTTGACACAATAAAGTAGTTCCAAGTTCTATCTCTTTGGTTTGTTTCCTATTGATGTAGCCCTAAGCAGAGACTGGCGCAAATCACTTTCATGGAAAGGGGTTGCCAAGAATCCAAAAAACTACGAGTTTCCAGAAATCTCGGCACACATTTTTTCACCCTATCTAGATGACAATTTCAGGTAATGATCAGTATCCCAATCCCACTTGGCTCACCAAATTTCGTTCTTCTAGGTTAAACCGTTGATTGGCAGTAACAGTTTTAAATTTTAGGTTTCACTCTGTTTTTTCCTATATGGATTCATGTTGTTTGAACTCTAAATCAAACACGGTTTGTGCTGGCTCTTTGAAACTTGACACAATAGAGTAGTTCCAAATTCTATCTCTATGGTTTGTTTCCTATTGATGTAGCCCTAAGCAGAGACTGGCGCAAATCACTTACATGGAAAGGGGTTGCCAAGCTTCCAAAAAACTACGAGTTTCCTGAAATCTCAGCACACATTTTTTCACCCAATCTTGATGACACTTTCAGTTAATGATCAGTACCCCAATCCCACTTGGCTCACCAAATTTCGTTCTTCTACGTTAAACCATTCGTTGGCAGTAACAGTTTTAATTTTCAGGTATCACGCTGTTTTCTCCTATATGGATACATGTAGTTTGAACTCTAAATCAAAGACGGTTTGTCCTAGCTCTTTGAAACTTGACACAATAAAGTAGTTCCAAGTTCTATCTCTATGGTTTGTTTCCTATTGATGTAGCCCTAAGCAGAGACGGGCGCAAATCACTTTCATGGAAAGGGGTTGCCAAGCTTCCAAAAAACTACGAGTTTCCTGAAATCTCAGCACACATTTTTTCACCCAGTCTTTATGACACTTTCAGGTAATGATCAGTACCGCAATCCCACTTGGCTCACCAAATTTCGTTCTTCTAGGTTAAACCGTTCGTTGGCAGTAACAGTTTTAATTTTTAGGTTTCACTCTGTTTTCTCCGATATGGATACATGTAGTTGGAACTCTAAATCAAACACGGTTTGTGCTGGCTCTTTGAAACTTGACACAATAGAGTAGTTCCAAATTCTATCTCTATGGTTTGTTTCCTATTGATGTAGCCCTAAGGAGAGACTGGCGCAAATCACTTACATGGAAAGGGGTTGCCAAGCTTCCAAAAAACTACGAGTTTCCTGAAATCTCAACACACATTTTTTCACCCAATCTTGATGACACTTTCAGTTAATGATCAGTACCCCATTCCCACTTGGCTCACCAAATTTCGTTCTTCTAGGTTAAACCGTTCGTTGGCAGTAACAGTTTTAATTTTCAGGTTTCACTCTGTTTTCTCCTATATGGATACATGTAGTTGGAACTCTAAATCAAAGACGGTTTGTGCTAGCTCTTTGAATCTTGACACAATAAAGTAGTTCCAAGTTCTATCTCTATGGTTTGTTTCCTATTGATGTAGCCCTAAGCAGAGACGGGCGCAAATCCCTTTCATGGAAAGGGGTTGCCAAGCTTCCAAAAAACGACGAGTTTCCTGAAATCTCAGCACACATTTTTTCACCCAATCTTTATGACACTTTGAGGTAATGATCAGTACCCCAATCCCACTTGGCTCACCAAATTTCGTTCTTCTAGGTTAAACCGTTCGTTGGCAGTAAGAGTTTTAATTTTTAGGATTCACTCTGTTTTCTCCTATATGGGTACATGTAGTTGGAACTCTAAATCAAAGACGGTTTGTGCTAGCTGTTTGAATCTTGACACAATAAAGTAGTTCCAAGTTCTATCTCTATGGTTTGTTTCCTATTGATGTAGCCCTAAGCAGAGACTGGCGCAAATCACTTTCATGGAAACGGGTTGCCAAGCTTCCAAAAAACCACAAGTTTCCAGAAATCTCGGCACACATTTTTTCACCCTATCTTGATGACACTTTCAGGTAATGATCAGTATCCCAATCCCACTTGGCTCACCAAATTTCGTTCTTCTAGGTTAAACCGTTCATTGGCAGTAACAGTTTTAAATTTTAAGTTTCACTCTGTTTTTTCCTATATGGATTCATGTAGTTTGAACTCTAAATCAAACACGGTTTGTGCTGGCTCTTTGAAACTTGACACAATAGAGTAGTTCCAAATTCTATCTCTATGGTTTGTTTCCTATTGATGTAGCCCTAAGGAAAGACTGGCGCAAATCACTTACATGGAAAGGGGTTGCCAAGCTTCCAAAAAACTACGAGTTTCCTGAAATCTCAACACACATTTTTTCACCCAATCTTGATGACACTTTCAGTTAATGATCAGTACCCCAATCCCCCTTGGCTCACCAAATTTCGTTCTTCTAGGTTCAACCGTTCTTTGGCAGTAACAGTTTTAATTTTCAGGTTTCACTCTGTTTTCTCCTATATGGATACATGTAGTTGGAACTCTAAATCAAAGACGGTTTGTGCTAGCTCTTTGAATCTTGACACAATAAAGTAGTTCCAAGTTCTATCTCTATGGTTTGTTTCCTATTGATGTAGCCCTAAGCAGAGACGGGCGCAAATCACTTTCATGGAAAGGGGTTGCCAAGCTTCCAAAAAACTACGAGTTTCCTGAAATCTCAGCACACATTTTTTCACCCAATCTTGATGACACTTTCAGGTAATGATCAGTACCCCAATCCCACTTGGCTCACCAAATTTCGTTCTGCTAGGTTAAACCGTTCGTTGGCAGTAACAGTTTTAATTTTTAGGTTTCACTCTGTTTTCTCCGATATGGATACATGTAGTTGGAACTCTAAATCAAACACGGTTTGTGCTAGCTCTTTGAATCTTGACACAATAAAGTAGGTCCAAGTTCTATCTCTATGGTTTGTTTCCTATTGATGTAGCCCTAAGCAGAGATGGGGCAAATCACTTTCATGGAAAGGGGTTGCCAACCTTCCAAAAAACTACGAGTTTCCTGAAATCTCAGCACACATTTTTTCACCCAATCTTGATGACACTTTCAGGTAATGATCAGTACCCCAATCCCACTTGGCTCACCAAATTTCGTTCTTCTAGGTTAAACCGTTCGTTGGCAGTAAGAGTTTTAATTTTTAGGATTCACTCTGTTTTCTCCTATATGGATACATGTAGTTGGAACTCTAAATCAAAGACGGTTTGTGCTAGCTCTTTGAATCTTGACACAATAAAGTAGTTCCAAGTTCTATCTCTATGGTTTGTTTCCTATTGATGTAGCCCTAAGCAGAGACTGGCGCAAATCACTTTCATGGAAAGGGGTTGCCAAGCTTCCAAAAAAACAAGAGTTTCCTGAAATCTCAGCACACATTTTTTCACCCAATCTTGATGACACTTTCAGGTAATGATCACTACCCCATTCCCACTTGGCTAACCAAATTTCGTTCTTCTAGGTTAAAACGTTCGTTGGCAGTAACAGTTTTAATTTTTAGATTTCACTCTATTTTCTCCTATATGGATACATGTAGTTGGATCTCTAAGTCAAACACGGTTTGTGCTAGCTCTTTGAAACTTGGCACAATAAAGTAGTTCCAAGTTATAACTCTATGGTTTGTTTCCTATTGATGTAGCCCTAAGCAGAGACTGGCGCAAATCACTTTCATGGAAAGGGGTTGCCAACCTTCCAAAAAACTACGAGTTTCCTGAAATCTCAGCACATATTTTTTCACCCAATCTTGATGACACTTTCAGGTAATGATCAGTACCCCAATCCCACTTGGCTCACCAAATTTCGTTCTTCTAGGTTAAATGGTTCGTTGGCAGTAAGAGTTTTAATTTTTAGGATTCACTCTGTTTTCTCCTATATGGATACATGTAGTTGGAACTCTAAATCAAAGACGATTTGTGCTAGCTGTTTGAATCTTGACACAATAAAGTAGTTCCAAGTTCTATCTCTATGGTTTGTTTCCTATTGATGTAGCCCTAAGCAGAGACTGGCGCAAATCACTTTCATGGAAACGGGTTGCCAAGCTTCCAAAAAACCACGAGTTTCCAGAAATCTCGGCACACATTTTTTCACCCTATCTTGATGACACTTTCAGGTAATGATCAGTATCCCAATCCCACTTGGCTCACCAAATTTCGTTCTTCTAGGTTAAACCGTTCATTGGCAGTAACAGTTTTAAATTTTAAGTTTCACTCTGTTTTTTCCTATATGGATTCATGTAGTTTGAACTCTAAATCAAACACGGTTTGTGCTGGCTCTTTGAAACTTGACACAATACAGTAGTTCCAAATTCTATCTCTATGGTTTGTTTTCTATTGATGTAGCCCTAAGGTGAGACTGGCGCAAATCACTTACATGGAAAGGGGTTGCCAAGCTTCCAAAAAACTACGAGTTTCCTGAAATCTCAACACACATTTTTTCACCCAATCTTGATGACACTTTCAGTTAATGATCAGTACCCCAATCCCACTTGGCTCACCAAATTTCGTTCTTCTAGGTTCAACCGTTCGTTGGCAGTAACAGTTTTAATTTTCAGGTTTCACTCTGTTTTCTCCTATATGGATACATGTAGTTGGAACTCTAAATCAAAGACGGTTTGTGCTAGCTCTTTGAATCTTGACACAATAAAGTAGTTCCAAGTTCTATCTCTATGGTTTGTTTCCTATTGATGTAGCCCTAAGCCGAGACGGGCGCAAATCACTTTCATGGAAAGGGGTTGCCAAGCTTCCAAAAAACTACGAGTTTCCTGAAATCTCAGCACACATTTTTTCACCCAATCTTGATGACACTTTCAGGTAATGATCAGTACCCCAATCCCACATGGCTCACCAAATTTCGTTCTGCTAGGTTAAACCGTTCGTTGGCAGTAACAGTTTTAATTTTTAGGTTTCACTCTGTTTTCTCCGATATGGATACATGTAGTTGGAACTCTAAATCAAACACGGTTTGTGCTAGCTCTTTGAATCTTGACACAATAAAGTAGGTCCAAGTTCTATCTCTATGGTTTGTTTCCTATTGATGTAGCCCTAAGCAGAGATGGGGCAAATCACTTTCATGGAAAGGGGTTGCCAACCTTCCAAAAAACTACGAGTTTCCTGAAATCTCAGCACACATTTTTTCACCCAATCTTGATGACACTTTCAGGTAATGATCAGTACCCCAATCCCACTTGGCTCACCAAATTTCGTTCTTCTAGGTTAAACCGTTCGTTGGCAGTAAGAGTTTTAATTTTTAGGATTCACTCTGTTTTCTCCTATATGGATACATGTAGTTGGAACTCTAAATCAAAGACGGTTTGTGCTAGCTCTTTGAATCTTGACACAATAAAGTAGTTCCAAGTTCTATCTCTATGGTTTGTTTCCTATTGATGTAGCCCTAAGCAGAGACTGGCGCAAATCACTTTCATGGAAATGGGTTGCCAAGCTTCCAAAAAAACAAGAGTTTCCTGAAATCTCAGCACACATTTTTTCACCCAATCTTGATGACACTTTCAGGTAATGATCACTACCCCAATCCCACTTGGCTAACCAAATTTCGTTCTTCTAGGTTAAAACGTTCGTTGGCAGTAACAGTTTTAATTTTTAGATTTCACTCTATTTTCTCCTATATGGATACATGTATTTGGAACTCTAAATCAAAGACGGTTTGTGCTAGCTCTTTGAAACTTGACACAATAAAGTAGTTCCAAGTTCTAACTCTATGGTTTGTTTCCTATTGATGTAGCCCTAAGCAGAGACGGGCGCAAATCACTTTCATGGAAAGGGGTTGACAAGAATCCAAAAAACTACGAGTTTCCAAAAATTTCGGCACACATTTTTTCACCCTATCTTGATGACACTTTCAGGTAATGATCAGTATCCCAATCCCACTTGGCTCACCAAATTTCGTTCTTCTAGGTTAAACCGTTCATTGGCAGTAACAGTTTTAAATTTTAGGTTTCACTCTGTTTTCTCCGATATGGATACATGTAGTTGGAACTCTAAATCAAACACGGTTTGTGCTAGCTCTTTGAACCTTGACACAATAGAGTAGTTCCAAGTTCTATCTCTATGGTTTGTTTCCTATTGATGTAGCCCTAAGCAGAGATGGGGCAAATCACTTTCATGGAAAGGGGTTGCCAACCTTCCAAAAAACTACGAGTTTCCTGAAATCTCAGCACACATTTTTTCACCCAATCTTGATGACACTTTCAGGTAATGATCAGTACCCCAATCCCACTTGGCTCACCAAATTTCGTTCTTCTAGGTTAAACCGTTCGTTGGCAGTAAGAGTTTTAATTTTTATGATTCACTCTGTTTTCTCCTATATGGATACATGTAGTTGGAACTCTAAATCAAAGACGGTTTGTGCTAGCTCTTTGAATCTTGACACAATAAAGTAGTTCCGAGTTCTATCTCTATGGTTTGTTTCCTATTGATGTAGCCCTAAGCAGAGACTGGCGCAAATCACTTTCATGGAAATGGGTTGCCAAGCTTCCAAAAAAACAAGAGTTTCCTGAAATCTCAGCACACATTTTTTCACCCAATCTTGATGACACTTTCAGGTAATGATCACTACCCCAATCCCACTTGGCTAACCAAATTTCGTTCTTCTAGGTTAAAACGTTCGTTGGCAGTAACAGTTTTAATTTTTAGATTTCACTCTATTTTCTCCTATATGGATACATGTATTTGGAACTCTAAATCAAAGACGGTTTGTGCTAGCTCTTTGAAACTTGACACAATAAAGTAGTTCCAAGTTCTAACTCTATGGTTTGTTTCCTATTGATGTAGCCCTAAGCAGAGACTGGCGCAAATCACTTTCATGGAAAGGGGTTGACAAGAATCCAAAAAACTACGAGTTTCCAAAAATTTCGGCACACATTTTTTCACCCTATCTTGATGACACTTTCAGGTAATGATCAGGATCCCAATCCCACTTGGCTCACCAAATTTCGTTCTTCTAGGTTAAACCGTTCATTGGCAGTAACAGTTTAAAATTTTAAGTTTCACTCTGTTTTTTCCTATATGGATTCATGTAGTTTGAACTCTAAATCAAACACGGTTTGTGCTGGCTCTTTGAAACTTGACACAATAGAGTAGTTTCAAATTCTATCTCTATGGTTTGTTTCCTATTGATGTAGCCCTAAGCAGAGACTGGCGCAAATCACTTACATGGAAAGAAGTTGCCAAGCTTCCAAAAAACTACGATTTTCCTGAAATCTCAACACACATTTTTTCACCCAATCTTGATGACACTTTCAGGTAATGATCAGTACCCCAGTCCTACTTGGCTCACCAAATTTCGTTCTGCTAGGTTAAACCGTTCGTTGGCAGTAACAGTTTTAATTTTTAGGTTTCACTCTGTTTTCTCCGATATGGATACATGTAGTTGGAACTCTAAATCAAACACTGTTTGTGCTAGCTCTTTGAAACTTGACAAAATAAAGTAGGTCCATGTTCTATCTCTATGGTTTGTTTCCTATTGATGTAGCCCTAAGCAGAGATGGCGCAAATCACTTTCATGGAAAGGGGTTGCCAACCTTCCAAAAAACTACTAGTTTCCTGAAATCTCAGCACACATTTTTTCACCCAATCTTTATGACACTTTCAGGTAATGATCAGTACCCCAATCCCACTTGGCTCACCAAATTTCGTTCTTCTAGGTTAAACCGTTCGTTGGCAGTAAGGGTTTTAATTTTTAGGTTTCACTCTGTTTTCTCCTATATGGATACATGTAGTTGGAACTCTAAATCAAAGACGGTTTGTGCTAGCTCTTTGAATCTTGACACAATATAGTAGTTCCTAGTTCTATCTCTATGGTTTGTTTCCTATTGATGTAGCCCTAAGCAGAGACTGGCGCAAATCACTTTCATGGAAAGGGGTTGCCAAGCTTCCAAAAAACCACGAGTTTCCTGAAATCTCAGCACACATTTTTTCACCCAATCTTGATGACACTTTCAGGTAATGATCACTACCCCAATCCCACTTGGCTAACCAAATTTCGTTCTTCTAGGTTAAACCGTTCGTTGGCAGTAACAGTTTTAATTTTTAGATTTCACTCTATTTTCTCCTATATGGATACATGTAGTTGGAACTCTAAATCAAACACGGCTTGTGCTAGCTCTTTGAAACTTGACACAATAAAGTAGTTCCAAGTTCTAACTCTATGGTTTGTTTCCTATTGATGTAGCCCTAAGCAGAGACTGGCGCAAATCACTTTCATGGAAACGGGTTGCCAAGCTTCCAAAAAACCACGAGTTTCCAGAAATCTCGGCACACATTTTTTCACCCTATCTTGATGACACTTTCAGGTAATGATCAGTATCCCAATCCCACTTGGCTCACCAAATTTCGTTCTTCTAGGTTAAACCGTTCATTGGCAGTAACAGTTTTAAATTTTAAGTTTCACTCTGTTTTTTCCTATATGGATTCATGTAGTTTGAACTCTAAATCAGACACGGTTTGTGCTGGCTCTTTGAAACTTGACACAATAGAGTAGTTCCAAATTCTATCTCTATGGTTTGTTTCCTATTGATGTAGCCCTAAGGAAAGACTGGCGCAAATCACTTACATGGAAAGGGGTTGCCAAGCTTCCAAAAAACTACGAGTTTCCTGAAATCTCAACACACATTTTTTCACCCAATCTTGATGACACTTTCAGTTAATGATCAGTACCCCAATCCTACTTGGCTCACCAAATTTCATTCTTCTAGGTTCAACCGTTCGTTGGCAGTAACAGTTTTAATTTTCAGGTTTCACTCTGTTTTCTCCTATATGGATACATGTAGTTGGAACTCTAAATCAAAGACGGTTTGTGCTAGCTCTTTGAATCTTGACACAATAAAGTAGTTCCAAGTTCTATCTCTATGGTTTGTTTCCTATTGATGTAGCCCTAAGCAGAGACGGGCGCAAATCACTTTCATGGAAAGGGGTTGCCAAGCTTCCAAAAAACTACGAGTTTCCTGAAATCACAGCACACATTTTTTCATCCAATCTTGATGACACTTTCAGGTAATGATCAGTACCCCAATCCCACTTGGCTCACCAAATTTCGTTCTGCTAGGTTAAACTGTTCGTTGGCAGTAACAGTTTTAATTTTTAGGTTTCACTCTGTTTTCTCCGATATGGATACATGTAGTTGGAACTCTAAATCAAACACGGTTTGTGCTAGCTCTTTGAATCTTGACACAATAAAGTAGGTCCAAGTTCTATCTCTATGGTTTGTTTCCTATTGATGTAGCCCTAAGCAGAGACGGGCGCAAATCACTTTCATGGAAAGGGGTTGACAAGAATCCAAAAAACTACGAGTTTCCAAAAATTTCGGCACACATTTTTTCACCCTATCTTGATGACACTTTCAGGTAATGATCAGTATCCCAATCCCACTTGGCTCACCAAATTTCGTTCTTCTAGGTTAAACCGTTCATTGGCAGTAACAGTTTTAAATTTTAGGTTTCACTCTGTTTTCTCCGATATGGATACATGTAGTTGGAACTCTAAATCAAACACGGTTTGTGCTAGCTCTTTGAACCTTGACACAATAGAGTAGTTCCAAGTTCTATCTCTATGGTTTGTTTCCTATTGATGTAGCCCTAAGCAGAGATGGGGCAAATCACTTTCATGGAAAGGGGTTGCCAACCTTCCAAAAAACTACGAGTTTCCTGAAATCTCAGCACACATTTTTTCACCCAATCTTGATGACACTTTCAGGTAATGATCAGTACCCCAATCCCACTTGGCTCACCAAATTTCGTTCTTCTAGGTTAAACCGTTCGTTGGCAGTAAGAGTTTTAATTTTTAGGATTCACTCTGTTTTCTCCTATATGGATACATGTAGTTGGAACTCTAAATCAAAGACGGTTTGTGCTAGCTCTTTGAATCTTGACACAATAAAGTAGTTCCAAGTTCTATCTCTATGGTTTGTTTCCTATTGATGTAGCCCTAAGCAGAGACTGGCGCAAATCACTTTCATGGAAATGGGTTGCCAAGCTTCCAAAAAAACAAGAGTTTCCTGAAATCTCAGCACACATTTTTTCACCCAATCTTGATGACACTTTCAGGTAATGATCACTACCCCAATCCCACTTGGCTAACCAAATTTCGTTCTTCTAGGTTAAAACGTTCGTTGGCAGTAACAGTTTTAATTTTTAGATTTCACTCTATTTTCTCCTATATGGATACATGTATTTGGAACTCTAAATCAAAGACGGTTTGTGCTAGCTCTTTGAAACTTGACACAATAAAGTAGTTCCAAGTTCTAACTCTATGGTTTGTTTCCTATTGATGTAGCCCTAAGCAGAGACTGGCGCAAATCACTTTCATGGAAAGGGGTTGACAAGAATCCAAAAAACTACGAGTTTCCAAAAATTTCGGCACACATTTTTTCACCCTATCTTGATGACACTTTCAGGTAATGATCAGGATCCCAATCCCACTTGGCTCACCAAATTTCGTTCTTCTAGGTTAAACCGTTCATTGGCAGTAACAGTTTTAAATTTTAAGTTTCACTCTGTTTTTTCCTATATGGATTCATGTAGTTTGAACTCTAAATCAAACACGGTTTGTGCTGGCTCTTTGAAACTTGACACAATAGAGTAGTTCCAAATTCTATCTCTATGGTTTGTTTCCTATTGATGTAGCCCTAAGCAGAGACTGGCGCAAATCACTTACATGGAAAGAAGTTGCCAAGCTTCCAAAAAACTACGATTTTCCTGAAATCTCAACACACATTTTTTCACCCAATCTTGATGACACTTTCAGGTAATGATCAGTACCCCAGTCCCACTTGGCTCACCAAATTTCGTTCTGCTAGGTTAAACCGTTCGTTGGCAGTAACAGTTTTAATTTTTAGGTTTCACTCTGTTTTCTCCGATATGGATACATGTAGTTGGAACTCTAAATCAAAGACGGTTTGTGCTAGCTCTTTGAATCTTGACACAATAAAGTAGTTCCAAGTTCTATCTCTATGGTTTGTTTCCTATTGATGTAGCCCTAAGCAGAGACTGGCGGAAATCACTTACATGGAAAGGGGTTGCCAAGCTTCCAAACAACTACGAGTTTCCTGTAATCTCAGCACACATTTTTTCACCCAATCTTGATGACACTTTCAGTTAATGATCACTACCCCAATCCCACTTGGCTCACCAAATTTCGTTCTTCTAGGTTAAACCGTTCGTTGGCAGTAACAGTTTTAATTTTTAGGTTTCACTCTGTTTTCTCCTATATGGATACATGTAGTTGGAACTCTAAATCAAACACTGTTTGTGCTAGCTCTTTGAAACTTGACAAAATAAAGTAGGTCCATGTTCTATCTCTATGGTTTGTTTCCTATTGATGTAGCCCTAAGCAGAGATGGCGCAAATCACTTTCATGGAAAGGGGTTGCCAACCTTCCAAAAAACTACTAGTTTCCTGAAATCTCAGCACACATTTTTTCACCCAATCTTTATGACACTTTCAGGTAATGATCAGTATCCCAATCCCACTTGGCTCACCAAATTTCGTTCTTCTAGGTTAAACCGTTCGTTGGCAGTAAGGGTTTTAATTTTTAGGTTTCACTCTGTTTTCTCCTATATGGATACATGTAGTTGGAACTCTAAATCAAAGACGGTTTGTGCTAGCTCTTTGAATCTTGACACAATATAGTAGTTCCTAGTTCTATCTCTATGGTTTGTTTCCTATTGATGTAGCCCTAAGCAGAGACTGGCGCAAATCACTTTCATGGAAAGGGGTTGCCAAGCTTCCAAAAAACCACGAGTTTCCTGAAATCTCAGCACACATTTTTTCACCCAATCTTGATGACACTTTCAGGTAATGATCACTACCCCAATCCCACTTGGCTAACCAAATTTCGTTCTTCTAGGTTAAACCGTTCGTTGGCAGTAACAGTTTTAATTTTTAGATTTCACTCTATTTTCTCCTATATGGATACATGTAGTTGGAACTCTAAATCAAACACGGCTTGTGCTAGCTCTTTGAAACTTGACACAATAAAGTAGTTCCAAGTTCTAACTCTATGGTTTGTTTCCTATTGATGTAGCCCTAAGCAGAGACGGGCGCAAATCACTTTCATGGAAAGGGGTTGACAAGAATCCAAAAAACTACGAGTTTCCAAAAATTTCGGCACACATTTTTTCACCCTATCTTGATGACACTTTCAGGTAATGATCAGTATCCCAATCCCACTTGGCTCACCAAATTTCGTTCTTCTAGGTTAAACCGTTCATTGGCAGTAACAGTTTTAAATTTTAGGTTTCACTCTGTTTTCTCCGATATGGATACATGTAGTTGGAACTCTAAATCAAACACGGTTTGTGCTAGCTCTTTGAACCTTGACACAATAGAGTAGTTCCAAGTTCTATCTCTATGGTTTGTTTCCTATTGATGTAGCCCTAAGCAGAGATGGGGCAAATCACTTTCATGGAAAGGGGTTGCCAACCTTCCAAAAAACTACGAGTTTCCTGAAATCTCAGCACACATTTTTTCACCCAATCTTGATGACACTTTCAGGTAATGATCAGTACCCCAATCCCACTTGGCTCACCAAATTTCGTTCTTCTAGGTTAAACCGTTCGTTGGCAGTAAGAGTTTTAATTTTTAGGATTCACTCTGTTTTCTCCTATATGGATACATGTAGTTGGAACTCTAAATCAAAGACGGTTTGTGCTAGCTCTTTGAATCTTGACACAATAAAGTAGTTCCAAGTTCTATCTCTATGGTTTGTTTCCTATTGATGTAGCCCTAAGCAGAGACTGGCGCAAATCACTTTCATGGAAATGGGTTGCCAAGCTTCCAAAAAAACAAGAGTTTCCTGAAATCTCAGCACACATTTTTTCACCCAATCTTGATGACACTTTCAGGTAATGATCACTACCCCAATCCCACTTGGCTAACCAAATTTCGTTCTTCTAGGTTAAAACGTTCGTTGGCAGTAACAGTTTTAATTTTTAGATTTCACTCTATTTTCTCCTATATGGATACATGTATTTGGAACTCTAAATCAAAGACGGTTTGTGCTAGCTCTTTGAAACTTGACACAATAAAGTAGTTCCAAGTTCTAACTCTATGGTTTGTTTCCTATTGATGTAGCCCTAAGCAGAGACTGGCGCAAATCACTTTCATGGAAAGGGGTTGACAAGAATCCAAAAAACTACGAGTTTCCAAAAATTTCGGCACACATTTTTTCACCCTATCTTGATGACACTTTCAGGTAATGATCAGGATCCCAATCCCACTTGGCTCACCAAATTTCGTTCTTCTAGGTTAAACCGTTCATTGGCAGTAACAGTTTTAAATTTTAAGTTTCACTCTGTTTTTTCCTATATGGATTCATGTAGTTTGAACTCTAAATCAAACACGGTTTGTGCTGGCTCTTTGAAACTTGACACAATAGAGTAGTTCCAAATTCTATCTCTATGGTTTGTTTCCTATTGATGTAGCCCTAAGCAGAGACTGGCGCAAATCACTTACATGGAAAGAAGTTGCCAAGCTTCCAAAAAACTACGATTTTCCTGAAATCTCAACACACATTTTTTCACCCAATCTTGATGACACTTTCAGGTAATGATCAGTACCCCAGTCCCACTTGGCTCACCAAATTTCGTTCTGCTAGGTTAAACCGTTCGTTGGCAGTAACAGTTTTAATTTTTAGGTTTCACTCTGTTTTCTCCGATATGGATACATGTAGTTGGAACTCTAAATCAAAGACGGTTTGTGCTAGCTCTTTGAATCTTGACACAATAAAGTAGTTCCAAGTTCTATCTCTATGGTTTGTTTCCTATTGATGTAGCCCTAAGCAGAGACTGGCGGAAATCACTTACATGGAAAGGGGTTGCCAAGCTTCCAAACAACTACGAGTTTCCTGTAATCTCAGCACACATTTTTTCACCCAATCTTGATGACACTTTCAGTTAATGATCACTACCCCAATCCCACTTGGCTCACCAAATTTCGTTCTTCTAGGTTAAACCGTTCGTTGGCAGTAACAGTTTTAATTTTTAGGTTTCACTCTGTTTTCTCCTATATGGATACATGTAGTTGGAACTCTAAATCAAACACTGTTTGTGCTAGCTCTTTGAAACTTGACAAAATAAAGTAGGTCCATGTTCTATCTCTATGGTTTGTTTCCTATTGATGTAGCCCTAAGCAGAGATGGCGCAAATCACTTTCATGGAAAGGGGTTGCCAACCTTCCAAAAAACTACTAGTTTCCTGAAATCTCAGCACACATTTTTTCACCCAATCTTTATGACACTTTCAGGTAATGATCAGTACCCCAATCCCACTTGGCTCACCAAATTTCGTTCTTCTAGGTTAAACCGTTCGTTGGCAGTAAGGGTTTTAATTTTTAGGTTTCACTCTGTTTTCTCCTATATGGATACATGTAGTTGGAACTCTAAATCAAAGACGGTTTGTGCTAGCTCTTTGAATCTTGACACAATATAGTAGTTCCTAGTTCTATCTCTATGGTTTGTTTCCTATTGATGTAGCCCTAAGCAGAGACTGGCGCAAATCACTTTCATGGAAAGGGGTTGCCAAGCTTCCAAAAAACCACGAGTTTCCTGAAATCTCAGCACACATTTTTTCACCCAATCTTGATGACACTTTCAGGTAATGATCACTACCCCAATCCCACTTGGCTAACCAAATTTCGTTCTTCTAGGTTAAACCGTTCGTTGGCAGTAACAGTTTTAATTTTTAGATTTCACTCTATTTTCTCCTATATGGATACATGTAGTTGGAACTCTAAATCAAACACGGCTTGTGCTAGCTCTTTGAAACTTGACACAATAAAGTAGTTCCAAGTTCTAACTCTATGGTTTGTTTCCTATTGATGTAGCCCTAAGCAGAGACGGGCGCAAATCACTTTCATGGAAAGGGGTTGACAAGAATCCAAAAAACTACGAGTTTCCAAAAATTTCGGCACACATTTTTTCACCCTATCTTGATGACACTTTCAGGTAATGATCAGTATCCCAATCCCACTTGGCTCACCAAATTTCGTTCTTCTAGGTTAAACCGTTCATTGGCAGTAACAGTTTTAAATTTTAGGTTTCACTCTGTTTTCTCCGATATGGATACATGTAGTTGGAACTCTAAATCAAACACGGTTTGTGCTAGCTCTTTGAACCTTGACACAATAGAGTAGTTCCAAGTTCTATCTCTATGGTTTGTTTCCTATTGATGTAGCCCTAAGCAGAGATGGGGCAAATCACTTTCATGGAAAGGGGTTGCCAACCTTCCAAAAAACTACGAGTTTCCTGAAATCTCAGCACACATTTTTTCACCCAATCTTGATGACACTTTCAGGTAATGATCAGTACCCCAATCCCACTTGGCTCACCAAATTTCGTTCTTCTAGGTTAAACCGTTCGTTGGCAGTAAGAGTTTTAATTTTTAGGATTCACTCTGTTTTCTCCTATATGGATACATGTAGTTGGAACTCTAAATCAAAGACGGTTTGTGCTAGCTCTTTGAATCTTGACACAATAAAGTAGTTCCAAGTTCTATCTCTATGGTTTGTTTCCTATTGATGTAGCCCTAAGCAGAGACTGGCGCAAATCACTTTCATGGAAATGGGTTGCCAAGCTTCCAAAAAAACAAGAGTTTCCTGAAATCTCAGCACACATTTTTTCACCCAATCTTGATGACACTTTCAGGTAATGATCACTACCCCAATCCCACTTGGCTAACCAAATTTCGTTCTTCTAGGTTAAAACGTTCGTTGGCAGTAACAGTTTTAATTTTTAGATTTTACTCTATTTTCTCCTATATGGATACATGTATTTGGAACTCTAAATCAAAGACGGTTTGTGCTAGCTCTTTGAAACTTGACACAATAAAGTAGTTCCAAGTTCTAACTCTATGGTTTGTTTCCTATTGATGTAGCCCTAAGCAGAGACTGGCGCAAATCACTTTCATGGAAAGGGGTTGACAAGAATCCAAAAAACTACGAGTTTCCAAAAATTTCGGCACACATTTTTTCACCCTATCTTGATGACACTTTCAGGTAATGATCAGGATCCCAATCCCACTTGGCTCACCAAATTTCGTTCTTCTAGGTTAAACCGTTCATTGGCAGTAACAGTTTTAAATTTTAAGTTTCACTCTGTTTTTTCCTATATGGATTCATGTAGTTTGAACTCTAAATCAAACACGGTTTGTGCTGGCTCTTTGAAACTTGACACAATAGAGTAGTTCCAAATTCTATCTCTATGGTTTGTTTCCTATTGATGTAGCCCTAAGCAGAGACTGGCGCAAATCACTTACATGGAAAGAAGTTGCCAAGCTTCCAAAAAACTACGATTTTCCTGAAATCTCAACACACATTTTTTCACCCAATCTTGATGACACTTTCAGGTAATGATCAGTACCCCAGTCCCACTTGGCTCACCAAATTTCGTTCTGCTAGGTTAAACCGTTCGTTGGCAGTAACAGTTTTAATTTTTAGGTTTCACTCTGTTTTCTCCGATATGGATACATGTAGTTGGAACTCTAAATCAAACACTGTTTGTGCTAGCTCTTTGAAACTTGACAAAATAAAGTAGGTCCATGTTCTATCTCTATGGTTTGTTTCCTATTGATGTAGCCCTAAGCAGAGATGGCGCAAATCACTTTCATGGAAAGGGGTTGCCAACCTTCCAAAAAACTACTAGTTTCCTGAAATCTCAGCACACATTTTTTCACCCAATCTTTATGACACTTTCAGGTAATGATCAGTACCCCAATCCCACTTGGCTCACCAAATTTCGTTCTTCTAGGTTAAACCGTTCGTTGGCAGTAAGGGTTTTAATTTTTAGGTTTCACTCTGTTTTCTCCTATATGGATACATGTAGTTGGAACTCTAAATCAAAGACTGTTTGTGCTAGCTGTTTGAATCTTGACACAATATAGTAGTTCCTAGTTCTATCTCTATGGTTTGTTTCCTATTGATGTAGCCCTAAGCAGAGACTGGCGCAAATCACTTTCATGGAAAGGGGTTGCCAAGCTTCCAAAAAACCACGAGTTTCCTGAAATCTCAGCACACATTTTTTCACCCAATCTTGATGACACTTTCAGGTAATGATCACTACCCCAATCCCACTTGGCTAACCAAATTTCGTTCTTCTAGGTTAAACCGTTCGTTGGCAGTAACAGTTTTAATTTTTAGATTTCACTCTATTTTCTCCTATATGGATACATGTAGTTGGAACTCTAAATCAAACACGGCTTGTGCTAGCTCTTTGAAACTTGACACAATAAAGTAGTTCCAAGTTCTAACTCTATGGTTTGTTTCCTATTGATGTAGCCCTAAGCAGAGACTGGCGCAAATCACTTTCATGGAAACGGGTTGCCAAGCTTCCAAAAAACCACGAGTTTCCAGAAATCTCGGCACACATTTTTTCACCCTATTTTGATGACACTTACAGGTAATGATCAGTATCCCAATCCCACTTGGCTCACCAAATTTCGTTCTTCTAGGTTAAACCGTTCATTGGCAGTAACAGTTTTAAATTTTAAGTTTCACTCTGTTTTTTCCTATATGGATTCATGTAGTTTGAACTCTAAATCAGACACGGTTTGTGCTGGCTCTTTGAAACTTGACACAATAGAGTAGTTCCAAATTCTATCTCTATGGTTTGTTTCCTATTGATGTAGCCCTAAGGAAAGACTGGCGCAAATCACTTACATGGAAAGGGGTTGCCAAGCTTCCAAAAAACTACGAGTTTCCTGAAATCTCAACACACATTTTTTCACCCAATCTTGATGACACTTTCAGTTAATGATCAGTACCCCAATCCTACTTGGCTCACCAAATTTCATTCTTCTAGGTTCAACCGTTCGTTGGCAGTAACAGTTTTAATTTTCAGGTTTCACTCTGTTTTCTCCTATATGGATACATGTAGTTGGAACTCTAAATCAAAGACGGTTTGTGCTAGCTCTTTGAATCTTGACACAATAAAGTAGTTCCAAGTTCTATCTCTATGGTTTGTTTCCTATTGATGTAGCCCTAAGCAGAGACGGGCGCAAATCACTTTCATGGAAAGGGGTTGCCAAGCTTCCAAAAAACTACGAGTTTCCTGAAATCACAGCACACATTTTTTCATCCAATCTTGATGACACTTTCAGGTAATGATCAGTACCCCAATCCCACTTGGCTCACCAAATTTCGTTCTGCTAGGTTAAACTGTTCGTTGGCAGTAACAGTTTTAATTTTTAGGTTTCACTCTGTTTTCTCCGATATGGATACATGTAGTTGGAACTCTAAATCAAACACGGTTTGTGCTAGCTCTTTGAATCTTGACACAATAAAGTAGGTCCAAGTTCTATCTCTTTGGTTTGTTTCCTATTGATGTAGCCCTAAGCAGAGACGGGCGCAAATCACTTTCATGGAAAGGGGTTGACAAGAATCCAAAAAACTACGAGTTTCCAAAAATTTCGGCACACATTTTTTCACCCTATCTTGATGACACTTTCAGGTAATGATCAGTATCCCAATCCCACTTGGCTCACCAAATTTCGTTCTTCTAGGTTAAACCGTTCATTGGCAGTAACAGTTTTAAATTTTAGGTTTCACTCTGTTTTCTCCGATATGGATACATGTAGTTGGAACTCTAAATCAAACACGGTTTGTGCTAGCTCTTTGAACCTTGACACAATAGAGTAGTTCCAAGTTCTATCTCTATGGTTTGTTTCCTATTGATGTAGCCCTAAGCAGAGATGGGGCAAATCACTTTCATGGAAAGGGGTTGCCAACCTTCCAAAAAACTACGAGTTTCCTGAAATCTCAGCACACATTTTTTCACCCAATCTTGATGACACTTTCAGGTAATGATCAGTACCCCAATCCCACTTGGCTCACCAAATTTCGTTCTTCTAGGTTAAACCGTTCGTTGGCAGTAAGAGTTTTAATTTTTAGGATTCACTCTGTTTTCTCCTATATGGATACATGTAGTTGGAACTCTAAATCAAAGACGGTTTGTGCTAGCTCTTTGAATCTTGACACAATAAAGTAGTTCCAAGTTCTATCTCTATGGTTTGTTTCCTATTGATGTAGCCCTAAGCAGAGACTGGCGCAAATCAATTTCATGGAAATGGGTTGCCAAGCTTCCAAAAAAACAAGAGTTTCCTGAAATCTCAGCACACATTTTTTCACCCAATCTTGATGACACTTTCAGGTAATGATCACTACCCCAATCCCACTTGGCTAACCAAATTTCGTTCTTCTAGGTTAAAACGTTCGTTGGCAGTAACAGTTTTAATTTTTAGATTTCACTCTATTTTCTCCTATATGGATACATGTATTTGGAACTCTAAATCAAAGACGGTTTGTGCTAGCTCTTTGAAACTTGACACAATAAAGTAGTTCCAAGTTCTAACTCTATGGTTTGTTTCCTATTGATGTAGCCCTAAGCAGAGACTGGCGCAAATCACTTTCATGGAAAGGGGTTGACAAGAATCCAAAAAACTACGAGTTTCCAAAAATTTCGGCACACATTTTTTCACCCTATCTTGATGACACTTTCAGGTAATGATCAGGATCCCAATCCCACTTGGCTCACCAAATTTCGTTCTTCTAGGTTAAACCGTTCATTGGCAGTAACAGTTTTAAATTTTAAGTTTCACTCTGTTTTTTCCTATATGGATTCATGTAGTTTGAACTCTAAATCAAACACGGTTTGTGCTGGCTCTTTGAAACTTGACACAATAGAGTAGTTCCAAATTCTATCTCTATGGTTTGTTTCCTATTGATGTAGCCCTAAGCAGAGACTGGCGCAAATCACTTACATGGAAAGAAGTTGCCAAGCTTCCAAAAAACTACGATTTTCCTGAAATCTCAACACACATTTTTTCACCCAATCTTGATGACACTTTCAGGTAATGATCAGTACCCCAGTCCCACTTGGCTCACCAAATTTCGTTCTGCTAGGTTAAACCGTTCGTTGGCAGTAACAGTTTTAATTTTTAGGTTTCACTCTGTTTTCTCCGATATGGATACATGTAGTTGGAACTCTAAATCAAAGACGGTTTGTGCTAGCTCTTTGAATCTTGACACAATAAAGTAGTTCCAAGTTCTATCTCTATGGTTTGTTTCCTATTGATGTAGCCCTAAGCAGAGACTGGCGGAAATCACTTACATGGAAAGGGGTTGCCAAGCTTCCAAACAACTACGAGTTTCCTGTAATCTCAGCACACATTTTTTCACCCAATCTTGATGACACTTTCAGTTAATGATCACTACCCCAATCCCACTTGGCTCACCAAATTTCGTTCTTCTAGGTTAAACCGTTCGTTGGCAGTAACAGTTTTAATTTTTAGGTTTCACTCTGTTTTCTCCTACATGGATACATGTAGTTGGAACTCTAAATCAAACACTGTTTGTGCTAGCTCTTTGAAACTTGACAAAATAAAGTAGGTCCATGTTCTATCTCTATGGTTTGTTTCCTATTGATGTAGCCCTAAGCAGAGATGGCGCAAATCACTTTCATGGAAAGGGGTTGCCAACCTTCCAAAAAACTACTAGTTTCCTGAAATCTCAGCACACATTTTTTCACCCAATCTTTATGACACTTTCAGGTAATGATCAGTACCCCAATCCCACTTGGCTCACCAAATTTCGTTCTTCTAGGTTAAACCGTTCGTTGGCAGTAAGGGTTTTAATTTTTAGGTTTCACTCTGTTTTCTCCTATATGGATACATGTAGTTGGAACTCTAAATCAAAGACGGTTTGTGCTAGCTCTTTGAATCTTGACACAATATAGTAGTTCCTAGTTCTATCTCTATGGTTTGTTTCCTATTGATGTAGCCCTAAGCAGAGACTGGCGCAAATCACTTTCATGGAAAGGGGTTGCCAAGCTTCCAAAAAACCACGAGTTTCCTGAAATCTCAGCACACATTTTTTCACCCAATCTTGATGACACTTTCAGGTAATGATCACTACCCCAATCCCACTTGGCTAACCAAATTTCGTTCTTCTAGGTTAAACCGTTCGTTGGCAGTAACAGTTTTAATTTTTAGATTTCACTCTATTTATTCCTATATGGATACATGTAGTTGGAACTCTAAATCAAACACGGCTTGTGCTAGCTCTTTGAAACTTGACACAATAAAGTAGTTCCAAGTTCTAACTCTATGGTTTGTTTCCTATTGATGTAGCCCTAAGCAGAGACTGGCGCAAATCACTTTCATGGAAACGGGTTGCCAAGCTTCCAAAAAACCACGAGTTTCCAGAAATCTCGGCACACATTTTTTCACCCTATCTTGATGACACTTTCAGGTAATGATCAGTATCCCAATCCCACTTGGCTCACCAAATTTCGTTCTTCTAGGTTAAACCGTTCATTGGCAGTAACAGTTTTAAATTTTAAGTTTCACTCTGTTTTTTCCTATATGGATTCATGTAGTTTGAACTCTAAATCAGACACGGTTTGTGCTGGCTCTTTGAAACTTGACACAATAGAGTAGTTCCAAATTCTATCTCTATGGTTTGTTTCCTATTGATGTAGCCCTAAGGAAAGACTGGCGCAAATCACTTACATGGAAAGGGGTTGCCAAGCTTCCAAAAACTACGAGTTTCCTGAAATCTCAACACACATTTTTTCACCCAATCTTGATGACACTTTCAGTTAATGATCAGTACCCCAATCCTACTTGGCTCACCAAATTTCATTCTTCTAGGTTCAACCGTTCGTTGGCAGTAACAGTTTTAATTTTCAGGTTTCACTCTGTTTTCTCCTATATGGATACATGTAGTTGGAACTCTAAATCAAAGACGGTTTGTGCTAGCTCTTTGAATCTTGACACAATAAAGTAGTTCCAAGTTCTATCTCTATGGTTTGTTTCCTATTGATGTAGCCCTAAGCAGAGACGGGCGCAAATCACTTTCATGGAAAGGGGTTGCCAAGCTTCCAAAAAACTACGAGTTTCCTGAAATCACAGCACACATTTTTTCATCCAATCTTGATGACACTTTCAGGTAATGATCAGTACCCCAATCCCACTTGGCTCACCAAATTTTGTTCTGCTAGGTTAAACTGTTCATTGGCAGTAACAGTTTTAATTTTCAGGTTTCATTCTGTTTTCTCCGATATGGACACATGTAGTTGGAACTCTAAATCAAAGACGGTTTGTCCTAGCTCTTTGAAACATGACACAATAAAGTAGTTCCAAGTTCTATTTCTATGGTTTGTTTCCTATTGATGTAGCGCTAAGCAGAGATGGCGCAAATCACTTTCATGGAAAGGGGTTGCCAGCCTTCCAAAAAACTACGAGTTTCCTGAAATCTCAGCACACATTTTTTCACCCAATCTTGATGACACTTTCAGGTAATGATCAGTACCCCAATCCAACTTGGCTCACCAAATTTCGTTCTTCTAGGTTAAACCGTTCGTTGGCAGTAAGGGTTTTAATTTTTAGGTTTCACTCTGTTTTCTCCTATATGGATACATGTATTTGGAACTCTAAATCAAAGACGGTTTGTGCTAGCTCTTTGAATCTTGACACAATAAAGTAGTTCCAAGTTCTATCTCTATGGTTTGTTTCCTATTGATGTAGCCCTAAGCAGAGACTGGCGCAAATCACTTTCATGGAAAGGGGTTGCCAAGCTTCCAAAAAACCACGAGTTTCCTGAAATCTCAGCACACATTTTTTCACCCAATCTTGATGAAACTTTCAGTTAATGATCAGTACCCCAATCCAACTTGGCTCACCAAATTTCGTTCTTCTAGGTTAAACCGTTCGTTGGCAGTAACAGTTTTAATTTTCAGGTTTCACTCTGTTTTCTCCTATATGGATACATGTAGTTGGAACTCTAAATCAAAGACGGTTTGTCCTAGCTCTTTGAAACTTGACACAATAAAGTAGTTCCAAGTTCTATCTCTATTGTTTGTTTCCTATTGATGTAGCCCTAAGCAGAGGCGGGCGCAAATCACTTTCATGGAAAGGGGTTGCCAAGCTTCCAAAAAACTACGAGTTTCCTGAAATCTCAACACACATTTTTTCACCCAATCTTGATGAAACTTTCAGTTAATGATCAGTACCCCAATCCAACTTGGCTCACCAAATTTCGTTGTTCTAGTTTAAACCGTTCGTTGGCAGTAACAGTTTTAATTTTCAGGTTTCACTCTGTTTTCTCCGATATGGATACATGTAGTTGGAACTCTAAATCAAAGACGGTTTGTCCTAGCTCTTTGAAACTTGACACAATAAAGTAGTTCCAAGTTCTATCTCTATGGTTTGTTTCCTATTGATGTAGCCCTAAGCAGCGACGGGCGCAAATCACATTCATGGAAAGGGGTTGCCAAGCTTCCAAAAAACTACGAGTTTCCTGAAATCTCAGCACACATTTTTTCACCCAATCTTTATGACACTTTCAGTTAATGATCAGTACCCGAATCGCACTTGGCTCACCAAATTTCGTTCTTCTAGGTTAAACCGTTCGTTGGCAGTAACAGTTTTAATTTTCAGGTTTCACTCTGTTTTCTCCTATATGGATACATGTAGTTGGAACTCTAAATCAAAGACGGTTTGTCCTAGCTCTTTGAAACTTGACACAATAAAGTAGTTCCAAGTTCTATCTCTATGGTTTGTTTCCTATTGATGTAGCCCTAAGCAGAGACTGGCGCAAATCACTTACATGGAAAGGGGTTGCCAAGCTTCCAAAAAACTACGAGTTACCTGAAATCTCAGCACACATTTTTTCACCCAATCTTGATGACACTTTCAGGTAATGATCAGTACCCCAATCCCACTTGGCTCACCAAATTTCATTCTTCTAGGTTAAACCGTTCGTTGGCAGTAACAGTTTTAATTTTTAAGTTTCACTCTGTTCTTTCCTATACGGATTCATGTAGTTTGAACTCTAAATCAAACACGGTTTGTGCTGGCTCTTTGAAACTTGACACAATAGAGTAGTTCCAAATTCTATCTCTATGGTTTGTTTCCTATTGATGTAGCCCTAAGCAGAGACTGGCGCAAATCACTTACATGGAAAGGGGTTGCCAAGCTTCCAAAAAACTACGAGTTTCCTGAAATCTCAGCACACATTTTTTCACCCAATCTTGATGACACTTTCAGGTAATGATCAGTACCCGAATCCCACTTGGCTCACCAAATTTCGTTCTTCTAGGTTAAACCATTCGTTGGCAGTAACAGTTTTAATTTTCAGGTTTCACTCTGTTTTCTCCTATATGGATACATGTAGTTGGAACTCTAAATCAAAGACGGTTTGTCCTAGCTCTTTGAAACTTGACACAATAAAGTAGTTCCAAGTTCTATCTCTATGGTTTGTTTCCTATTGATGTAGCCCTAAGCAGAGACGGGCGCAAATCCCTTTCATGGAAAGGGGTTGCCAAGCTTCCAAAAAACTACGAGTTTCCTGAAATCTCAGCACACATTTTTTAACCCAATCTTGATGACACTTTCAGGTAATGATCAGTACACCAATCCCACTTGGCTCACCAAATTTCGTTCTTCTAGGTTAAACCGTTCGTTGGCAGTAACAGTTTTAATTTTTAGGTTTCACTCTGTTTTCTCCGATATGGATACATGTAGTAGGAACTCTAAATCAAACACGGTTTGTGCTAGCTCTTTGAAACTTGACACAATAGAGTAGTTCCAAATTCTATCTCTATGGTTTGTTTCCTATTGATGTAGCCCTAAGCAGAGACGGGCGCAAATCACTTTCATGGAAAGGGGTTGCCAAGCTTCCAAAAAACTACGAGTTTCCTGAAATCTCAGCACACATTTTTTCACCCAATCTTGATGACACTTTCAGGTAATGATGAGTACCCCAATCCCACTTGGGTCACCAAATTTCGTTCTTCTAGGTTAAACCGTTCGTTGGCAGTAACAGTTTTAATTTTTAGGTTTCACTCTGTTTTCTCCGATATGGATACATGTAGTTGGAACTCTAAATCAAACACGGTTTGTGCTAGCTCTTTGAATCTTGACACAATAAAGTAGGTCCAAGTTCTATCTCTATGGTTTGTTTCCTATTGATGTAGCCCTAAGCAGAGATGGCGCAAATCACTTTCATGGAAAGGGGTTGCCAACCTTCCAAAAAACTACGAGTTTCCTGAAATCTCAGCACACATTTTTTCACCCAATCTTGATGACACTTTCAGGTAATGATCAGTACCCCAATCCCACTTGGCTCACCAAATTTCGTTCTTCTAGTTTAAACCGTTCGATGGCAGTAACAGCTTTAATTTTCAGGTTTCACTCTGTTTTCTCCTATATGGATACATGTAGTTGGAACTCTAAATCAAAGACGGTTTGTCCTAGCTCTTTGAAACTTGACACAATAGAGTAGTTCCAAATTCTATCTCTATGGTTTGTTTCCTATTGATGTAGCCCTAAGCAGAGACTGGCGCAAATCACTTTCATGAAAACGGGTTGCCAAGAATCCAAAAAACTACGAGTTTCCAGAAATCTCGGCACACATTTTTTCACCCTATCTTGATGACACTTTCAGGTAATGATCAGTATCCCAATCCCACTTGGATCACCAAATTTCGTTCTTCTAGGTTAAACCGTTCGTTGGCAGTAACAGTTTTAAATTTTAGGTTTCACTCTGTTTTCTCCGATATGGATACATGTAGTAGGTACTCTAAATCAAACATTGTTTGTGCTAGCTCTTTGAAACTTGACACAATAGAGTAGTTCCAAATTCTATCTCTATGGTTTGTTTCCTATTGATGTAGCCCTAAGCAGAGACTGGCGCAAATCACTTACATGGAAAGGGGTTGCCAAGCTTCCAAAAAACTATGAGTTTCCTGAAATCTCAGCACACATTTTTTCACCCAATCTTGATGAAACTTTCAGTTAATGATCAGTACCCCAATCCCACTTGGCTCACCAAATTTCGTTCTTCTAGGTTAAACCGTTCGTTGGCAGTAACAGTTTTAATTTTCAGGTTTCACTCTGTTTTCTCCGATATGGACACATGTAGTTGGAACTCTAAATCAAAGACGGTTTGTCCTAGCTCTTTGAAACATGACACAATAAAGTAGTTCCAAGTTCTATTTCTATGGTTTGTTTCCTATTGATGTAGCCCTAAGCAGAGATGGCGCAAATCACTTTCATGGAAAGAGGTTGCCAGCCTTCCAAAAAACTACGAGTTTCCTGAAATCTCAACACACATTTTTTCACCCAATCTTGATGACACTTTCAGGTAATGATCAGTACCCCAATCCCACTTGGCTCACCAAATTTCATTCTTCTAGGTTAAACCGTTCGTTGGCAGTAACAGTTTTAATTTTTAAGTTTCACTCTGTTCTTTCCAATACGGATTCATGTAGTTTGAACTCTAAATCAAACACGGTTTGTGCTGGCTCTTTGAAACTTGACACAATAGAGTAGTTCCAAATTCTATCTCTATGGTTTGTTTCCTATTGATGTAGCCCTAAGCAGAGACTGGCGCAAATCACT
This sequence comes from Spermophilus citellus, assembly GCF_964194105.1. Taxonomy (NCBI): domain Eukaryota; kingdom Metazoa; phylum Chordata; class Mammalia; order Rodentia; family Sciuridae; genus Spermophilus; species Spermophilus citellus. Next base: position 55,567,032 of record NC_138187.1, read on the forward strand.
TACATGGAAAGGGGTTGCCAAGCTTCCAAAAAACTACGAGTTTCCTGAAATCTCAGCACACATTTTTTCACCCAATCTTGATGACACTTTCAGGTAATGATCAGTACCCGAATCCCACTTGGCTCACCAAATTTCGTTCTTCTAGGTTAAACCATTCGTTGGCAGTAACAGTTTTAATTTTCAGGTTTCACTCTGTTTTCTCCTATATGGATACATGTAGTTGGAACTCTAAATCAAAGACGGTTTGTCCTAGCTCTTTGAAACTTGACACAATAAAGTAGTTCCAAGTTCTATCTCTATGGTTTGTTTCCTATTGATGTAGCCCTAAGCAGAGACGGGCGCAAATCACTTTCATGGAAAGGGGTTGCCAAGCTTCCAAAAAACTACGAGTTTCCTGAAATCTCAGCACACATTTTTTAACCCAATCTTGATGACACTTTCAGGTAATGATCAGTACACCAATCCCACTTGGCTCACCAAATTTCGTTCTTCTAGGTTAAACCGTTCGTTGGCAGTAACAGTTTTAATTTTTAGGTTTCACTCTGTTTTCTCCGATATGGATACATGTAGTAGGAACTCTAAATCAAACACGGTTTGTGCTAGCTCTTTGAAACTTGACACAATAGAGTAGTTCCAAATTCTATCTCTATGGTTGTTTCCTATTGATGTAGCCCTAAGCAGAGACGGGCGCAAATCACTTTCATGGAAAGGGGTTGCCAAGCTTCCAAAAAACTACGAGTTTCCTGAAATCTCAGCACACATTTTTTCACCCAATCTTGATGACACTTTCAGGTAATGATGAGTACCCCAATCCCACTTGGGTCACCAAATTTCGTTCTTCTAGGTTAAACCGTTCGTTGGCAGTAACAGTTTTAATTTTTAGGTTTCACTCTGTTTTCTCCGATATGGATACATGTAGTTGGAACTCTAAATCAAACACGGTTTGTGCTAGCTCTTTGAATCTTGACACAATAAAGTAGGTCCAAGTTCTATCTCTATGGTTTGTTTCCTATTGATGTAGCCCTAAGCAGAGATGGCGCAAATCACTTTCATGGAAAGGGGTTGCCAACCTTCCAAAAAACTACGAGTTTCCTGAAATCTCAGCACACATTTTTTCACCCAATCTTGATGACACTTTCAGGTAATGATCAGTACCCCAATCCCACTTGGCTCACCAAATTTCGTTCTTCTAGTTTAAACCGTTCGATGGCAGTAACAGCTTTAATTTTCAGGTTTCACTCTGTTTTCTCCTATATGGATACATGTAGTTGGAACTCTAAATCAAAGACGGTTTGTCCTAGCTCTTTGAAACTTGACACAATAGAGTAGTTCCAAATTCTATCTCTATGGTTTGTTTCCTATTGATGTAGCCCTAAGCAGAGACTGGCGCAAATCACTTTCATGAAAACGGGTTGCCAAGAATCCAAAAAACTACGAGTTTCCTGAAATCTCAGCACACATTTTTTCACCCAATCTTGATGACACTTTCAGGTAATGATGAGTACCCCAATCCCACTTGGGTCACCAAATTTCGTTCTTCTAGGTTAAACCGTTCGTTGGCAGTAACAGTTTTAAATTTTAGGTTTCACTCTGTTTTCTCCGATATGGATACATGTAGTAGGTACTCTAAATCAAACATTGTTTGTGCTAGCTCTTTGAAACTTGACACAATAGAGTAGTTCCAAATTCTATCTCTATGGTTTGTTTCCTATTGATGTAGCCCTAAGCAGAGACTGGCGCAAATCACTTACATGGAAAGGGGTTGCCAAGCTTCCAAAAAACTATGAGTTTCCTGAAATCTCAGCACACATTTTTTCACCCAATCTTGATGAAACTTTCAGTTAATGATCAGTACCCCAATCCCACTTGGCTCACCAAATTTCGTTCTTCTAGGTTAAACCGTTCGTTGGCAGTAACAGTTTTAATTTTCAGGTTTCACTCTGTTTTCTCCGATATGGACACATGTAGTTGGAACTCTAAATCAAAGACGGTTTGTCCTAGCTCTTTGAAACATGACACAATAAAGTAGTTCCAAGTTCTATTTCTATGGTTTGTTTCCTATTGATGTAGCCCTAAGCAGAGATGGCGCAAATCACTTTCATGGAAAGAGGTTGCCAGCCTTCCAAAAAACTACGAGTTTCCTGAAATCTCAACACACATTTTTTCACCCAATCTTGATGACACTTTCAGGTAATGATCAGTACCCCAATCCAACTTGGCTCACCAAATTTCGTTCTTCTAGGATAAACCGTTCGTTGGCAGTAAGGGTTTTAATTTTTAGGTTTCACTCTGTTTTCTCCTATATGGATACATGTATTTGGAACTCTAAATCAAAGACGGTTTGTGCTAGCTCTTTGAATCTTGACACAATAAAGTAGTTCCAAGTTCTATCTCTATTTTTTGTTTCCTATTGATGTAGCCCTAAGCAGAGACTGGCGCAAATCACTTTCATGGAAAGGGGTTGCCAAGCTTCCAAAAAACCACGAGTTTCCTGAAATCTCAGCACACATTTTTTCACCCAATCTTGATGAATCTTTCAGTTAATGATCAGTACCACAATCCAACTTGGCTCACCAAATTTCGTTCTTCTAGGTTAAACCGTTCGTTGGCAGTAACAGTTTTAATTTTCAGGTTTCACTCTGTTTTCTCCTATATGGATACATGTAGTTGGAACTCTAAATCAAAGACGGTTTGTCCTAGCTCTTTGAAACTTGACACAATAAAGTAGTTCCAAGTTCTATCTCTATTGTTTGTTTCCTATTGATGTAGCCCTAAGCAGAGGCGGGCGCAAATCACTTTCATGGAAAGGGGTTGCCAAGCTTCCAAAAAACTACGAGTTTCCTGAAATCTCAACACACATTTTTTCACCCAATCTTGATGAAACTTTCAGTTAATGATCAGTACCCCAATCCAACTTGGCTCACCAAATTTCGTTGTTCTAGTTTAAACCGTTCGTTGGCAGTAACAGTTTTAATTTTCAGGTTTCACTCTGTTTTCTCCGATATGGATACATGTAGTTGGAACTCTAAATCAAAGACGGTTTGTCCTAGCTCTTTGAAACTTGACACAATAAAGTAGTTCCAAGTTCTATCTCTATGGTTTGTTTCCTATTGATGTAGCCCTAAGCAGCGACGGGCGCAAATCACATTCATGGAAAGGGGTTGCCAAGCTTCCAAAAAACTACGAGTTTCCTGAAATCTCAGCACACATTTTTTCACCCAATCTTTATGACACTTTCAGTTAATGATCAGTACCCGAATCGCACTTGGCTCACCAAATTTCGTTCTTCTAGGTTAAACCGTTCGTTGGCAGTAACAGTTTTAATTTTCAGGTTTCACTCTGTTTTCTCCTATATGGATACATGTAGTTGGAACTCTAAATCAAAGACGGTTTGTCCTAGCTCTTTGAAACTTGACACAATAAAGTAGTTCCAAGTTCTATCTCTATGGTTTGTTTCCTATTGATGTAGCCCTAAGCAGAGACGGGCGCAAATCACTTTCATGGAAAGGGGTTGCCAAGCTTTCAAAAAACTACGAGTTTCCTGAAATCTCAGCACACATTTTTTCACCCAATCTTGATGACACTTTCAGGTAATGATCAGTACCCCAATACCACTTGGCTCACCAAATTTCATTCTTCTAGGTTAAACCGTTCGTTGGCAGTAACAGTTTTAATTTTTAGGTTTCACTCTGTTTAATCCGATATGGATACATGTAGTAGGAACTCTAAATCAAACACGGTTTGTGCTGGCTCTTTGAAACTTGACACAATAGAGTAGTTCCAAATTCTATCTCTATGGTTTGTTTCCTATTGATGTAGCCCTAAGCAGAGACTGGCGCAAATCACTTACATGGAAAGGGGTTGCCAAGCTTCCAAAAAACTACGAGTTTCCTGAAATCTCAGCACACATTTTTTCACCCAATCTTGATGACACTTTCAGGTAATGATCAGTACCCCAATCCCACTTGGCTCACCAAATTTCGTTCTTCTAGGTTAAACCGTTCGTTGGCAGTAAGAGTTTTAATTTTTAGGTTTCACTCTGTTTTCTCCTATATGGATACATGTAGTTGGAACTCTAAATCAAAGACGGTTTGTGCTAGCTCTGTGAATCTTGACACAATAAAGTAGTTCCAAGTTCTATCTCTATGGTTTGTTTCCTATTGATGTAGCCCTAACCAGAGACTGGCGCAAATCACTTTCATGGAAAGGGGTTGCCAAGCTTCCAAAAATCTACGAGTTTCCTGAAATCCCAGCACACATTTTTTCACCAATCTTGATGACACTTTCAGGTAATGATCACTACCCCAATCAAACATGGCTCACCAAATTTCGTTCTTCCAGGTTAAACCGTTCGTCGGCAGTAACAGTTTTAATTTTCAGGTTTCACTCTGTTTTCTCCTATATGGATACATGTAGTTGGAACTCTAAATCAAAGACGGTTTGTCCTAGCTCTTTGAAACTTGACACAATAAAGTAGTTCCAAGTTCTATCTCTATGGTTTGTTTCCTATTGATGTAGCCCTAAGCAGAGACTGGCGCAAATCACTTACATGGAAAGGGGTTGCCAAGCTTCCAAAAAACTACGAGTTACCTGAAATCTCAGCACACATTTTTTCACCCAATCTTGATGACACTTTCAGGTAATGATCAGTACCCCAATCCCACTTGGCTCACCAAATTTCATTCTTCTAGGTTAAACCGTTCGTTGGCAGTAACAGTTTTAATTTTTAAGTTTCACTCTGTTCTTTCCTATACGGATTCATGTAGTTTGAACTCTAAATCAAACACGGTTTGTGCTGGCTCTTTGAAACTTGACACAATAGAGTAGTTCCAAATTCTATCTCTATGGTTTGTTTCCTATTGATGTAGCCCTAAGCAGAGACTGGCGCAAATCACTTACATGGAAAGGGGTTGCCAAGCTTCCAAAAAACTACGAGTTTCCTGAAATCTCAGCACACATTTTTTCACCCAATCTTGATGACACTTTCAGGTAATGATCAGTACCCGAATCCCACTTGGCTCACCAAATTTCGTTCTTCTAGGTTAAACCATTCGTTGGCAGTAACAGTTTTAATTTTCAGGTTTCACTCTGTTTTCTCCTATATGGATACATGTAGTTGGAACTCTAAATCAAAGACGGTTTGTCCTAGCTCTTTGAAACTTGACACAATAAAGTAGTTCCAAGTTCTATCTCTATGGTTTGTTTCCTATTGATGTAGCCCTAAGCAGAGACGGGCGCAAATCCCTTTCATGGAAAGGGGTTGCCAAGCTTCCAAAAAACTACGAGTTTCCTGAAATCTCAGCACACATTTTTTAACCCAATCTTGATGACACTTTCAGGTAATGATCAGTACACCAATCCCACTTGGCTCACCAAATTTCGTTCTTCTAGGTTAAACCGTTCGTTGGCAGTAACAGTTTTAATTTTTAGGTTTCACTCTGTTTTCTCCGATATGGATACATGTAGTAGGAACTCTAAATCAAACACGGTTTGTGCTAGCTCTTTGAAACTTGACACAATAGAGTAGTTCCAAATTCTATCTCTATGGTTTGTTTCCTATTGATGTAGCCCTAAGCAGAGACGGGCGCAAATCACTTTCATGGAAAGGGGTTGCCAAGCTTCCAAAAAACTACGAGTTTCCTGAAATCTCAGCACACATTTTTTCACCCAATCTTGATGACACTTTCAGGTAATGATGAGTACCCCAATCCCACTTGGGTCACCAAATTTCGTTCTTCTAGGTTAAACCGTTCGTTGGCAGTAACAGTTTTAATTTTTAGGTTTCACTCTGTTTTCTCCGATATGGATACATGTAGTTGGAACTCTAAATCAAACACGGTTTGTGCTAGCTCTTTGAATCTTGACACAATAAAGTAGGTCCAAGTTCTATCTCTATGGTTTGTTTCCTATTGATGTAGCCCTAAGCAGAGATGGCGCAAATCACTTTCATGGAAAGGGGTTGCCAACCTTCCAAAAAACTACGAGTTTCCTGAAATCTCAGCACACATTTTTTCACCCAATCTTGATGACACTTTCAGGTAATGATCAGTACCCCAATCCCACTTGGCTCACCAAATTTCGTTCTTCTAGTTTAAACCGTTCGATGGCAGTAACAGCTTTAATTTTCAGGTTTCACTCTGTTTTCTCCTATATGGATACATGTAGTTGGAACTCTAAATCAAAGACGGTTTGTCCTAGCTCTTTGAAACTTGACACAATAGAGTAGTTCCAAATTCTATCTCTATGGTTTGTTTCCTATTGATGTAGCCCTAAGCAGAGACTGGCGCAAATCACTTTCATGAAAACGGGTTGCCAAGAATCCAAAAAACTACGAGTTTCCAGAAATCTCGGCACACATTTTTTCACCCTATCTTGATGACACTTTCAGGTAATGATCAGTATCCCAATCCCACTTGGCTCACCAAATTTCGTTCTTCTAGGTTAAACCGTTCGTTGGCAGTAACAGTTTTAAATTTTAGGTTTCACTCTGTTTTCTCCGATATGGATACATGTAGTAGGTACTCTAAATCAAACATTGTTTGTGCTAGCTCTTTGAAACTTGACACAATAGAGTAGTTCCAAATTCTATCTCTATGGTTTGTTTCCTATTGATGTAGCCCTAAGCAGAGACTGGCGCAAATCACTTACATGGAAAGGGGTTGCCAAGCTTCCAAAAAACTATGAGTTTCCTGAAATCTCAGCACACATTTTTTCACCCAATCTTGATGAAACTTTCAGTTAATGATCAGTACCCCAATCCCACTTGGCTCACCAAATTTCGTTCTTCTAGGTTAAACCGTTCGTTGGCAGTAACAGTTTTAATTTTCAGGTTTCACTCTGTTTTCTCCGATATGGACACATGTAGTTGGAACTCTAAATCAAAGACGGTTTGTCCTAGCTCTTTGAAACATGACACAATAAAGTAGTTCCAAGTTCTATTTCTATGGTTTGTTTCCTATTGATGTAGCCCTAAGCAGAGATGGCGCAAATCACTTTCATGGAAAGAGGTTGCCAGCCTTCCAAAAAACTACGAGTTTCCTGAAATCTCAACACACATTTTTTCACCCAATCTTGATGACACTTTCAGGTAATGATCAGTACCCCAATCCCACTTGGCTCACCAAATTTCATTCTTCTAGGTTAAACCGTTCGTTGGCAGTAACAGTTTTAATTTTTAAGTTTCACTCTGTTCTTTCCAATACGGATTCATGTAGTTTGAACTCTAAATCAAACACGGTTTGTGCTGGCTCTTTGAAACTTGACACAATAGAGTAGTTCCAAATTCTATCTCTATGGTTTGTTTCCTATTGATGTAGCCCTAAGCAGAGACTGGCGCAAATCACTTACATGGAAAGGGGTTGCCAAGCTTCCAAAAAACTACGAGTTTCCTGAAATCTCAGCACACATTTTTTCACCCAATCTTGATGACACTTTCAGGTAATGATCAGTACCCGAATCCCACTTGGCTCACCAAATTTCGTTCTTCTAGGTTAAACCATTCGTTGGCAGTAACAGTTTTAATTTTCAGGTTTCACTCTGTTTTCTCCTATATGGATACATGTAGTTGGAACTCTAAATCAAAGACGGTTTGTCCTAGCTCTTTGAAACTTGACACAATAAAGTAGTTCCAAGTTCTATCTCTATGGTTTGTTTCCTATTGATGTAGCCCTAAGCAGAGACGGGCGCAAATCACTTTCATGGAAAGGGGTTGCCAAGCTTCCAAAAAACTACGAGTTTCCTGAAATCTCAGCACACATTTTTTAACCCAATCTTGATGACACTTTCAGGTAATGATCAGTACACCAATCCCACTTGGCTCACCAAATTTCGTTCTTCTAGGTTAAACCGTTCGTTGGCAGTAACAGTTTTAATTTTTAGGTTTCACTCTGTTTTCTCCGATATGGATACATGTAGTAGGAACTCTAAATCAAACACGGTTTGTGCTAGCTCTTTGAAACTTGACACAATAGAGTAGTTCCAAATTCTATCTCTATGGTTTGTTTCCTATTGATGTAGCCCTAAGCAGAGACGGGCGCAAATCACTTTCATGGAAAGGGGTTGCCAAGCTTCCAAAAAACTACGAGTTTCCTGAAATCTCAGCACACATTTTTTCACCCAATCTTGATGACACTTTCAGGTAATGATGAGTACCCCAATCCCACTTGGGTCACCAAATTTCGTTCTTCTAGGTTAAACCGTTCGTTGGCAGTAACAGTTTTAATTTTTAGGTTTCACTCTGTTTTCTCCGATATGGATACATGTAGTTGGAACTCTAAATCAAACACGGTTTGTGCTAGCTCTTTGAATCTTGACACAATAAAGTAGGTCCAAGTTCTATCTCTATGGTTTGTTTCCTATTGATGTAGCCCTAAGCAGAGATGGCGCAAATCACTTTCATGGAAAGGGGTTGCCAACCTTCCAAAAAACTACGAGTTTCCTGAAATCTCAGCACACATTTTTTCACCCAATCTTGATGACACTTTCAGGTAATGATCAGTACCCCAATCCCACTTGGCTCACCAAATTTCGTTCTTCTAGTTTAAACCGTTCGATGGCAGTAACAGCTTTAATTTTCAGGTTTCACTCTGTTTTCTCCTATATGGATACATGTAGTTGGAACTCTAAATCAAAGACGGTTTGTCCTAGCTCTTTGAAACTTGACACAATAGAGTAGTTCCAAATTCTATCTCTATGGTTTGTTTCCTATTGATGTAGCCCTAAGCAGAGACTGGCGCAAATCACTTTCATGAAAACGGGTTGCCAAGAATCCAAAAAACTACGAGTTTCCAGAAATCTCGGCACACATTTTTTCACCCTATCTTGATGACACTTTCAGGTAATGATCAGTATCCCAATCCCACTTGGCTCACCAAATTTCGTTCTTCTAGGTTAAACCGTTCGTTGGCAGTAACAGTTTTAAATTTTAGGTTTCACTCTGTTTTCTCCGATATGGATACATGTAGTAGGTACTCTAAATCAAACATTGTTTGTGCTAGCTCTTTGAAACTTGACACAATAGAGTAGTTCCAAATTCTATCTCTATGGTTTGTTTCCTATTGATGTAGCCCTAAGCAGAGACTGGCGCAAATCACTTACATGGAAAGGGGTTGCCAAGCTTCCAAAAAACTATGAGTTTCCTGAAATCTCAGCACACATTTTTTCACCCAATCTTGATGAAACTTTCAGTTAATGATCAGTACCCCAATCCCACTTGGCTCACCAAATTTCGTTCTTCTAGGTTAAACCGTTCGTTGGCAGTAACAGTTTTAATTTTCAGGTTTCACTCTGTTTTCTCCGATATGGACACATGTAGTTGGAACTCTAAATCAAAGACGGTTTGTCCTAGCTCTTTGAAACATGACACAATAAAGTAGTTCCAAGTTCTATTTCTATGGTTTGTTTCCTATTGATGTAGCCCTAAGCAGAGATGGCGCAAATCACTTTCATGGAAAGAGGTTGCCAGCCTTCCAAAAAACTACGAGTTTCCTGAAATCTCAACACACATTTTTTCACCCAATCTTGATGACACTTTCAGGTAATGATCAGTACCCCAATCCAACTTGGCTCACCAAATTTCGTTCTTCTAGGATAAACCGTTCGTTGGCAGTAAGGGTTTTAATTTTTAGGTTTCACTCTGTTTTCTCCTATATGGATACATGTATTTGGAACTCTAAATCAAAGACGGTTTGTGCTAGCTCTTTGAATCTTGACACAATAAAGTAGTTCCAAGTTCTATCTCTATTTTTTGTTTCCTATTGATGTAGCCCTAAGCAGAGACTGGCGCAAATCACTTTCATGGAAAGGGGTTGCCAAGCTTCCAAAAAACCACGAGTTTCCTGAAATCTCAGCACACATTTTTTCACCCAATCTTGATGAATCTTTCAGTTAATGATCAGTACCACAATCCAACTTGGCTCACCAAATTTCGTTCTTCTAGGTTAAACCGTTCGTTGGCAGTAACAGTTTTAATTTTCAGGTTTCACTCTGTTTTCTCCTATATGGATACATGTAGTTGGAACTCTAAATCAAAGACGGTTTGTCCTAGCTCTTTGAAACTTGACACAATAAAGTAGTTCCAAGTTCTATCTCTATTGTTTGTTTCCTATTGATGTAGCCCTAAGCAGAGGCGGGCGCAAATCACTTTCATGGAAAGGGGTTGCCAAGCTTCCAAAAAACTACGAGTTTCCTGAAATCTCAACACACATTTTTTCACCCAATCTTGATGAAACTTTCAGTTAATGATCAGTACCCCAATCCAACTTGGCTCACCAAATTTCGTTGTTCTAGTTTAAACCGTTCGTTGGCAGTAACAGTTTTAATTTTCAGGTTTCACTCTGTTTTCTCCGATATGGATACATGTAGTTGGAACTCTAAATCAAAGACGGTTTGTCCTAGCTCTTTGAAACTTGACACAATAAAGTAGTTCCAAGTTCTATCTCTATGGTTTGTTTCCTATTGATGTAGCCCTAAGCAGCGACGGGCGCAAATCACATTCATGGAAAGGGGTTGCCAAGCTTCCAAAAAACTACGAGTTTCCTGAAATCTCAGCACACATTTTTTCACCCAATCTTTATGACACTTTCAGTTAATGATCAGTACCCGAATCGCACTTGGCTCACCAAATTTCGTTCTTCTAGGTTAAACCGTTCGTTGGCAGTAACAGTTTTAATTTTCAGGTTTCACTCTGTTTTCTCCTATATGGATACATGTAGTTGGAACTCTAAATCAAAGACGGTTTGTCCTAGCTCTTTGAAACTTGACACAATAAAGTAGTTCCAAGTTCTATCTCTATGGTTTGTTTCCTATTGATGTAGCCCTAAGCAGAGACGGGCGCAAATCACTTTCATGGAAAGGGGTTGCCAAGCTTTCAAAAAACTACGAGTTTCCTGAAATCTCAGCACACATTTTTTCACCCAATCTTGATGACACTTTCAGGTAATGATCAGTACCCCAATACCACTTGGCTCACCAAATTTCATTCTTCTAGGTTAAACCGTTCGTTGGCAGTAACAGTTTTAATTTTTAGGTTTCACTCTGTTTTCTCCGATATGGATACATGTAGTAGGAACTCTAAATCAAACACGGTTTGTGCTGGCTCTTTGAAACTTGACACAATAGAGTAGTTCCAAATTCTATCTCTATGGTTTGTTTCCTATTGATGTAGCCCTAAGCAGAGACTGGCGCAAATCACTTACATGGAAAGGGGTTGCCAAGCTTCCAAAAAACTACGAGTTTCCTGAAATCTCAGCACACATTTTTTCACCCAATCTTGATGACACTTTCAGGTAATGATCAGTACCCCAATCCCACTTGGCTCACCAAATTTCGTTCTTCTAGGTTAAACCGTTCGTTGGCAGTAAGAGTTTTAATTTTTAGGTTTCACTCTGTTTTCTCCTATATGGATACATGTAGTTGGAACTCTAAATCAAAGACGGTTTGTGCTAGCTCTGTGAATCTTGACACAATAAAGTAGTTCCAAGTTCTATCTCTATGGTTTGTTTCCTATTGATGTAGCCCTAACCAGAGACTGGCGCAAATCACTTTCATGGAAAGGGGTTGCCAAGCTTCCAAAAATCTACGAGTTTCCTGAAATCCCAGCACACATTTTTTCACCAATCTTGATGACACTTTCAGGTAATGATCACTACCCCAATCAAACATGGCTCACCAAATTTCGTTCTTCCAGGTTAAACCGTTGGTCGGCAGTAACAGTTTTAATTTTCAGGTTTCACTCTGTTTTCTCCTATATGGATACATGTAGTTGGAACTCTAAATCAAAGACGGTTTGTCCTAGCTCTTTGAAACTTGACACAATAAAGTAGTTCCAAGTTCTATCTCTATGGTTTGTTTCCTATTGATGTAGCCCTAAGCAGAGGCGGGCGCAAATCACTTTCATGGAAAGGGGTTGCCAAGCTTCCAAAAAACTACGAGTTTCCTGAAATCTCAGCACACATTTTTTCACCCAATCTTGATGACACTTTCAGGTAATGATTAGTACCCCAATCCCACTTGGCTCACAAAATTTCGTTCTTCTAGGTTAAACCGTTCGTTGGCAGTAACAGTTTTAATTTTCAGGTTTCACTCTGTTATCTCCGATATGGATACATGTAGTTGGAACTCTAAATCAAACACGGTTTGTGCTAGCTCTTTGAAACTTGACACAATAAAGTAGGTCCAAGTTCTATCTCTATGGTTTGTTTCCTATTGATGTAGCCCTAAGCAGAGATGGCGCAAATCACTTTCATGGAAAGGGGTTGCCAACCTTCCAAAAAACTACGAGTTTCCTGAAATCTCAGCACACATTTTTTCACCCAATCTTGATGACACTTTCAGGTAATGATCAGTACCCCAATCCCACTTGGCTCACCAAATTTCGTTCTTCTAGTTTAAACCGTTCGATGGCAGTAACAGTTTTAATTTTCAGGGTTCACTCTGTTTTCTCCTATATGGATACATGTAGTTGGAACTCTAAATCAAAGACGGTTTGTCCTAGCTCTTTGAAACTTGACACAATAAAGTAGTTCCAAGTTCTATCTCTATGGTTTGTTTCCTATTGATGTAGCCCTAAGCAGAGGTGGGCGCATACCACTTTCATGGAAAGGGGTTGCCAAGCTTCCAAAAAACTACCAGTTTCCTGAAATCCCAGCACACATTTTTTCACCCAATCTTGATGACACTTTCAGGTAATGATCAGTACCCCAATCCCACTTGGCTCACCAAATTTCGTTCTGCTAGGTTAAACCGTTCGTTGGCAGTAACAGTTTTAATTTTTAGGTTTCACTCTGTTTTCTCCGATATGGATACATGTAGTTCTAACTCTAAATCAAACACGGTTTGTGCTAGCTCTTTGAATCTTGACACAATAAAGTAGGTCCAAGTTCTATCTCTATGGTTTGTTTCCTATTGATGTAGCCCTAAGCAGAGACTGGCGCAAATCACTTTCATGGAAAGGGTTTGCCAACCTTCCAAAAAACTACGAGTTTCCTGAAATCTCAGCACACATTTTTTCACCCAATCTTAATGACACTTTCAGGTAATGATCAGTACACCAATCCCACTTGACTCACCAAATTTCGTTCTTCTAGGTTAAACCGTTCGTTGGCAGTAACAGTTTTAATTTTTAGGTTTCACTCTGTTTTCTCCTATATGGATACATGTAGTTGGAACTCTAAATCAAAGACGGTTTGTGCTAGCTCTTTGAATCTTGACACAATAGAGTAGTTCCAAGTTCTATCTCTATGGTTTGTTTCCTATTGATGTAGCCCTAAGCAGAGACGGGCGCAAATCACTTTTATGGAAAGGGGTTGCCAAGAATCCAAAAAACTACGAGTTTCCAGAAATCTTGGCACACATTTTTTCACCCAAACTTGATGACACTTTCAGTTAATGATCAGTACCGCAATCCCACTTGGCTCACCAAATTTCGTTCTTCTAGTTTAAACCGTTCGTTGGCAGTAACAGTTTTAATTTTCAGGTTTCACTCTGTTTTCTCCGATATGGATACATGTAGTTGGAAGTCTAAATCAAAGACGGTTTGTGCTAGCTCTTTGAAACTTGACACAATAAAGTAGGTCCAAGTTCTATCTCTATGGTTTGTTTCCTATTGATGTAGCCCTAAGCAGAGATGGCGCAAATCACTTTCATGGAAAGGGGTTGCCAACCTTCCAAAAAACTACGAGTTTCCTGAAATCTCAGCACACATTTTTTCACCCAATCTTGATGACACTTTCAGGTAATGATCAGTACCCCAATCCCACTTGGCTCACCAAATTTCGTTCTTCTAGTTTAAACCGTTCGATGGCAGTAACAGTTTTAATTTTCAGGGTTCACTCTGTTTTCTCCTATATGGATACATGTAGTTGGAACTCTAAATCAAAGACGGTTTGTCCTAGCTCTTTGAAACTTGACACAATAAAGTAGTTCCAAGTTCTATCTCTATGGTTTGTTTCCTATTGATGTAGCCCTAAGCAGAGGTGGGCGCATACCACTTTCATGGAAAGGGGTTGCCAAGCTTCCAAAAAACTACCAGTTTCCTGAAATCTCAGCACACATTTTTTCACCCAATCTTGATGACACTTTCAGGTAATGATCAGTACCCCAATCCCACTTGGCTCACCAAATTTCGTTCTGCTAGGTTAAACCGTTCGTTGGCAGTAACAGTTTTAATTTTTAGGTTTCACTCTGTTTTCTCCGATATGGATACATGTAGTTCTAACTCTAAATCAAACACGGTTTGTGCTAGCTCTTTGAATCTTGACACAATAAAGTAGGTCCAAGTTCTATCTCTATGGTTTGTTTCCTATTGATGTAGCCCTAAGCAGAGACTGGCGCAAATCACTTTCATGGAAAGGGGTTGCCAACCTTCCAAAAAACTACGAGTTTCCTGAAATCTCAGCACACATTTTTTCACCCAATCTTAATGACACTTTCAGGTAATGATCAGTACCCCAATCCCACTTGACTCACCAAATTTCGTTCTTCTAGGTTAAACCGTTCGTTGGCAGTAACAGTTTTAATTTTTAGGTTTCACTCTGTTTTCTCCTATATGGATACATGTAGTTGGAACTCTAAATCAAAGACGGTTTGTGCTAGCTCTTTGAATCTTGACACAATAGAGTAGTTCCAAGTTCTATCTCTATGGTTTGTTTCCTATTGATGTAGCCCTAAGCAGAGACGGGCGCAAATCACTTTTATGGAAAGGGGTTGCCAAGAATCCAAAAAACTACGAGTTTCCAGAAATCTTGGCACACATTTTTTCACCCAAACTTGATGACACTTTCAGTTAATGATCAGTACCGCAATCCCACTTGGCTCACCAAATTTCGTTCTTCTAGTTTAAACCGTTCGTTGGCAGTAACAGTTTTAATTTTTAGGTTTCACTCTGTTTTCTCCGATATGGATACATGTAGTTGGAACTCTAAATCATAGACGGTTTGTGCTAGCTCTTTGAAACTTGACACAATAAAGTAGTTCCAAGTTCTATCTCTATGGTTTGTTTCCTATTGATGTAGCCCTAAGCAGAGATGGGCGCAAATCACTTTCATGGAAAGGGGTTGCCAAGCTTCCAAAAAACTACGAGTTTCCTGAAATCTCAGCACACATTTTTTCACCCAATCTTGATGACACTTTCAGGTAATGATGAGTACCCCAATCGCACTTGGGTCACCAAATTTCGTTCTTCTAGGTTAAACCGTTCGTTGGCAGTAACAGTTTTAATTTTTAGGTTTCACTCTGTTTTCTCCGATATGGATACATGTAGTTGGAACTCTAAATCAAACACGGTTTGTGCTAGCTCTTTGAATCTTGACACAATAAAGTAGGTCCATGTTCTGTCTCTATGGTTTGTTTCCTATTGATGTAGCCCTAAGCAGAGATGGCGCAAATCACTTTCATGGAAAGGGGTTGCCAACCTTCCAAAAAACTACGAGTTTCCTGAAATCTCAGCACACATTTTTTCACCCAATCTTGATGACACTTTCAGGTAATGATCAGTACCCCAATCCCACTTGGCTCACCAAATTTCGTTCTGCTAGGTTAAACCGTTCGTTGGCAGTAAGAGTTTTAATTTTTAGGATTCACTCTGTTTTCTCCTATATGGATACATGTATTTGGAACTCTAAATCAAAGACGGTTTGTGCTAGCTCTTTGAATCTTGACACAATAAAGTAGTTCCAAGTTCTATCTCTATGGTTTGTTTCTTATTGATGTAGCCCTAAGCAGAGACTGGCGCAAATCACTTTCATGGAAAGGGGTTTCCAAAAATCCAAAAAACTACGAGTTTCCAGAATTCTCGGCACACATTTTTTCACCCTATCTTGATGACACTTTCAGGTAATGATCAGGATCCCAATCCCACTTGGCTCACCAAATTTCGTTCTTCTAGGTTAAACCGTTCATTGGCAGTAACAGTTTTAAGTTCTAAGTTTTACTCTGTTTTTTCCTATATGGATTCATGTAGTTTGAACTCTAAATCAAACACGGTTTGTGCTGGCTCTTTGAAACTTGACACAATAGAGTAGTTCCAAATTCTATCTCTGTGGTTTGTTTCCTATTGATGTAGCCCTAAGGAGAGACTGGCGCAAATCACTTACATGGAAAGGGGTTGCCAAGCTTCCAAAAAACTAAGAGTTTCCTGAAATCTCAACACACATTTTTTCACCCAATCTTGATGACACTTTCAGGTAATGATCAGTACCCCAATCCCACTTGGCTCACCAAATTTCGTTCTTCTAGGTTAAACCGTTCGTTGGCAGTAACAGTTTTAATTTTCAGGTTTCACTCTGTTTTCTCCTATATGGATACATGTAGTTGGAACTCTAAAGCAAAGACGGTTTGTCCTAGCTCTTTGAAACTTGACACAATAAAGTAGTTCCAAGTTCTATCTCTATGGTTTGTTTCCTATTGATGTAGCCCTAAGCAGAGACGTGCGCACATCACTTTCATGGAAAGGGGTTGCCAAGCTTCCAAAAAACTACGAGTTTCCTGAAATCTCAGCACACATTTTTTCACCCAATCTTTATGACACTTTCAGGTAATGATCAGTACCCCAATCCCACTTGGCTCACCAAATTTCGTTCTGCTAGGTTAAACCGTTCGTTGGCAGTAACAGTTTTAATTTTTAGGTTTCACTCTGTTTTCTCCTATATGGATACATGTAGTTGGAACTCTAAATCAAACACGGTTTGTGCTAGCTCTTTGAATCTTGACACAATAAAGTAGGTCCAAGTTCTATCTCTATGGTTTGTTTCCTATTGATGTAGCCCTAAGCAGAGATGGCGCAAATCGCTTTCATGGAAAGGGGTTGCCAACCTTCCAAAAAACTACGAGTTTTTTGAAATCTCAGCACACATTTTTTCACTCAATCTTTATGACACTTTCAGGTAATGATCAGTATCCCAATCCCACTTGGCTCACCAAATTTCGTTCTTCTAGGTTAAACCGTACATTGGCAGTAACAGTTTTAAATTTTAGGTTTCACTCTGTTTTCTCCTATATGGATTCATGTAGTTTGAACTCTAAATCAAACACGGTTTGTGCTGGCTCTTTGAAACTTGACACAATAGAGTAGTTCCAAATTCTATCTCTATGGTTTGTTTCCTATTGATGTAGCCCTAAGCAGAGACTGGCGCAAATCACTTTCATGGAAAGGGGTTGCCAAGCTTCCAAAAAACTACGAGTTTCCTGAAATCTCAGCACACATTTTTTCACCCAATCTTGATGACACATTCAGTTAATGATCAGTACCCCAATCTCACTTGGCTCACCAAATTTCGTTCTTCTACGTTAAACCGTTCGTTGGCAGTAACAGTTTTAATTTTCAGGTTTCACTCTGTTTTCTCCTATATGGATACATGTAGTTGGAACTCTAAATCAAAGACGGTTTGTCCTAGCTCTTTGAAACTTGACACAATAAAGTAGTTCCAAGTTCTATCTGTATGGTTTGTTTCCTATTGATGTAGCCCTAAGCAGAGACGGGCGCAAATCACTTTCATGGAAAGGGGTTGCCAAGCTTCCAAAAAACTACGAGTTTCCTGAAATCTCAGCACACATTTTTTCACCCAATCTTGATGACACTTTCAGGTAATGATCAGTACCCCAATCCCACTTGGCTCACCAAATTTTGTTCTTCTAGGTTAAACCGTTCGTTGGCAGTAACAGTTTTAATTTTTAGGTTTCACTCTGTTTTCTCCGATATGGATACATGTAGTTGGAATTCTAAATCAAACACGGTTTGTGCTAGCTCTTTGAATCTTGACACAATAAAGTAGGTCCAAGTTCTATCTCTATGGTTTGTTTCCTATTGATGTAGCCCTAAGCAGAGATGGCGCAAATCGCTTTCATGGAAAGGGGTTGCCAACCTTCCAAAAAACTACGAGTTTCCTGAAATCTCAGCACACATTTTTTCACTCAATCTTTATGACACTTTCAGGTAATGATCAGTATCCCAATCCCACTTGGCTCACCAAATTTCGTTCTTCTAGGTTAAACCGTACATTGGCAGTAACAGTTTTAAATTTTAGGTTTCACTCTGTTTTCTCCTATATGGATTCATGTAGTTTGAACTCTAAATCAAACACGGTTTGTGCTGGCTCTTTGAAACTTGACACAATAGAGTAGTTCCAAATTCTATCTCTATGGTGTGTTTCCTATTGATGTAGCCCTAAGCAGAGACTGGCGCAAATCACTTACATGGAAAGGGGTTTCCAAGAATCCAAAAAACTACGAGTTTCCTGAAATCTCAGCACACATTTTTTCACCCAATCTTGATGACACATTCAGTTAATGATCAGTACCCCAATCTCACTTGGCTCACCAAATTTCGTTCTTCTACGTTAAACCGTTCGTTGGCAGTAACAGTTTTAATTTTCAGGTTTCACTCTGTTTTCTCCTATATGGATACATGTAGTTGGAACTCTAAATCAAAGACGGTTTGTCCTAGCTCTTTGAAACTTGACACAATAAAGTAGTTCCAAGTTCTATCTGTATGGTTTGTTTCCTATTGATGTAGCCCTAAGCAGAGACGGGCGCAAATCACTTTCATGGAAAGGGGTTGCCAAGCTTCCAAAAAACTACGAGTTTCCTGAAATCTCAGCACACATTTTTTCACCCAATCTTGATGACACTTTCAGGTAATGATCAGTACCCCAATCCCACTTGGCTCACCAAATTTCGTTCTTCTAGGTTAAACCGTTCGTTGGCAGTAACAGTTTTAATTTTTAGGTTTCACTCTGTTTTCTCCGATATGGATACATGTAGTTGGAACTCTAAATCAAACACGGTTTGTGCTAGCTCTTTGAATCTTGACACAATAAAGTAGTTCCAAGTTCTATCTCTATGGTTTGTTTCCTATTGATGTAGCCCTAAGCAGAGACGTGCGCACATCACTTTCATGGAAAGGGGTTGCCAAGCTTCCAAAAAACTACGAGTTTCCTGAAATCTCAGCACACATTTTTTCACCCAATCTTTATGTCACTTTCAGGTAATGATCAGTACCCCAATCCCACTTGGCTCACCAAATTTCGTTCTGCTAGGTTAAACCGTTCGTTGGCAGTAACAGTTTTAATTTTTAGGTTTCACTCTGTTTTCTCCGATATGGATACATGTATTTGGAACTCTAAATCAAACACGGTTTGTGCTATCTCTTTGAATCTTGACACAATAAAGTAGGTCCAAGTTCTATCTCTATGGTTTGTTTCCTATTGATGTAGCCCTAAGCAGAGATGGCGCAAATCGCTTTCATGGAAAGGGGTTGCCAACCTTCCATAAAACTACGAGTTTTTTGAAATCTCAGCACACATTTTTTCACTCAATCTTTATGACACTTTCAGGTAATGATCAGGATCCCAATCCCACTTGGCTCACCAAATTTCGTTCTTCTAGGTTAAACCGTTCATTGGCAGTAACAGTTTTAAATTTTAAGTTTCACTTTGTTTTTTCCTATATGGATTCATGTAGTTTGAACTCTAAATCAAACACGGTTTGTGCTGGCTCTTTCAAACTTGACACAATAGAGTAGTTCCAAATTCTATCTCTATGGTTTGTTTCCTATTGATGTAGCCCTAAGGAGAGACTGGCGCAAATCACTTACATGGAAAGGGGTTGCCAAGCTTCCAAAAAACTACGAGTTTCCTGAAATCTGAACACACATTTTTTCACCCAATCTTGATGACACTTTCAGTTAATGATCAGTACCCCAATCCCACTTGGCTCACCAAATTTCGTTCTTCTAGTTTAAACCGTTCGTTGGCAGTAACAGTTTTAATTTTCAGGTTTCACTCTGTTTTCTCCTATATGGATACATGTAGTTGGAACTCTAAAGCAAAGACGGTTTGTCCTAGCTCTTTGCAACTTGACACAATAAAGTAGTTCCAAGTTCTATCTGTATGGTTTGTTTCCTATTGATGTAGCCCTAAGCAGAGACGTGCGCACATCACTTTCATGGAAAGGGGTTGCCAAGCTTCCAAAAAACTACGAGTTTCCTGAAATCTCAGCACACATTTTTTCACCCAATCTTTATGACACTTTCAGGTAATGATCAGTACCCCAATCCCACTTGGGTCACCAAATTTCGTTCTGCTAGGTTAAACCGTTCGTTGGCAGTAACAGTTTTAATTTTTAGGTTTCACTCTGTTTTCTCCTATATGGATACATGTATTTGGAACTCTAAATCAAACACGGTTTGTGCTAGCTCTTTGAATCTTGACACAATAAAGTAGGTCCAAGTTCTATCTCTATGGTTTGTTTCCTATTGATGTAGCCCTAAGCAGAGATGGCGCAAATCGCTTTCATGGAAAGGGGTTGCCAACCTTCCAAAAAACTACGAGTTTTTTGAAATCTCAGCACACATTTTTTCACTCAATCTTTATGACACTTTCAGGTAATGATCAGTATCCCAATCCCACTTGGCTCACCAAATTTCGTTCTTCTAGGTTAAACCGTACTTTGGCAGTAACAGTTTTAAATTTTAGGTTTCACTCTGTTTTCTCCTATATGGATTCATGTAGTTTGAACTCTAAATCAAACACGGTTTATGCTGGCTCTTTGAAACTTGACACAATAGAGTAGTTCCAAATTCTATCTCTATGGTTTGTTTCCTATTGATGTAGCCCTAAGCAGAGACTGGCGCAAATCACTTACATGGAAAGGGGTTGCCAAGCTTCCAAAAAACTACGAGTTTCCTGAAATCTCAGCACACATTTTTTCACCCAATCTTGATGACACTTTCAGTTAATGATCAGTACCCCAATCTCACTTGGCTCACCAAATTTCGTTCTTCTACGTTAAACCGTTCGTTGCCAGTAACAGTTTTATTTTTCAGGTTTCACTCTGTTTTCACCTATATGGATACATGTAGTTGGAACTCTAAATCAAAGACAGTTTGTCCTAGCTCTTTGAAACTTGACACAATAAAGTAGTTCCAAGTTCTATCTCTATGGTTTGTTTCCTATTGATGTAGCCCTAAGCAGAGACGGGCGCAAATCACTTTCATGGAAAGGGGTTGCCAAGCTTCCAAAAAACTACGAGTTTCCTGAAATCTCAGCACACATTTTTTCACCCAATCTTGATGACACTTTCAGGTAATGATCAGTACCCCAATCCCACTTGGCTCACCAAATTTCGTTCTTCTAGGTTAAACCGTTCGTTGGCAGTAACAGTTTTAATTTTTAGGTTTCACTCTGTTTTCTCCGATATGGATACATGTAGTTGGAACTCTAAATCAAACACGGTTTGTGCTAGCTCTTTGAATCTTGACACAATAAAGTAGTTCCAAGTTCTATCTCTATGGTTTGTTTCCTTTTGATGTAGCCCTAAGCAGAGACGTGCGCACATCACTTTTTTGGAAAGGGGTTGCCAAGCTTCCAAAAAACTACGAGTTTCCTGAAATCTCAGCACACATTTTTTCACCCAATCTTGATGACACTTTCAGGTAATGATCAGTACCCCAATCCCACTTGGCTCACCAAATTTCATTCTGCTAGGTTAAACCGTTCGTTGGCAGTAACAGTTTTAATTTTTAGGTTTCACTCTGTTTTCTCCTATATGGATACATGTATTTGGAACTCTAAATCAAACACGGTTTGTGCTAGCTCTTTGAATCTTGACACAATAAAGTAGGTCCAAGTTCTATCTCTATGGTTTGTTTCCTATTGGTGTAGCCCTAAGCAGAGACTGGCGCAAATCACTTTCATGGAAAGGGGTTGCCAACCTTCCAAAAAACTACGAGTTTCCTGAAATCTCAGCGCACATTTTTTCACCCAATCTTAATGACACTTTCAGGTAATGATCAGTACCCCAATCCCACTTGGCTCACCAAATTTCGTTCTTCTAGGTTAAACCGTTCGTTGGCAGTAAGAGTTTTAATTTTTAGGTTTCACTCTGTTTTCTCCTATATGGATACATGTAGTTGGAACTCTAAATCAAAGACGGTTTGTGCTAGCTCTTTGAATCTTGACACAATAAAGTAGTTCCAAGTTCTATCTCTATGGTTTGTTTCCTATTGATGTAGCCCTAAGCAGAGACTGGCGCAAATCACTTTCATGGAAAGGGGTTGCCAAGCTTCCAAAAAACTACGAGTTTCCAGAAATCTCAGCACACATTTTTTCACCCAATCTTGATGACACTTTCAGGTAATGATCACTACCCCAATCCCACTTGGCTCACCAAATTTCGTTCTTCTAGATTAAACCGTTCGCTGGCAGTAAGAGTTTTAATTTTTAGGATTCACTCTCTTTTCTCCTATATGGATACATGTAGTTGGAACTCTAAATCAAAGACGGTTTGTGCTAGCTCTTTGAATCTTGACACAATAAAGTAGTTCCAAGTTCTATCTCTATGGTTTGTTTCCTATTGATGTAGCCCTAAGCAGAGACTGGCGCAAATCACTTTCATGGAAAGGGGTTGCCAAGAATCCAAAAAACTACGAGTTTCCAGATATATCGGCACACATTTTTTCACCCAATCTTGATGACACTTTCAGTTAATGATCAGTACCCCAATCCCACTTGGCTCACCAAATTTCGTTCTTCTAGGTTAAACCGTTCGTTGGCAGTAACAGTTTTAATTTTCAGGTATCACGCTGTTTTCTCCTATATGGATACATGTAGTTTGAACTCTAAATCAAAGACGGTTTGTCCTAGCTCTTTGAAACTTGACACAATAAAGTAGTTCCAAGTTCTATCTCTATGGTTTGTTTCCTATTGATGTAGCCCTAAGCAGAGACGGGCGCAAATCACTTTCATGGAAAGGGGTTGCCAAGCTTCCAAAATCTACGAGTTTCCTGAAATCTCAGCACACATTTTTTCACCCAATCTTGATGACACTTTCAGTTAATGATCAGTACCCCAATCCCACTTGGCTCACCAAATTTCGTTCTTCTAGGTTAAACCGTTCGTTGGCAGTAACAGTTTTAATTTTCAGGTTTCACTCTGTTTTCTCCTTTATGGATACATGTAGTTGGAACTCTAAATCAAAGACGGTTTGTGCTAGCTCTTTGAATCTTGACACAATAAAGTAGTTCCAAGTTCTATCTCTATGGTTTGTTTCCTATTGATGTAGCCCTAAGCAGAGATGGGCGCAAATCACTTTCATGGAAAGGGTTTCCAAGCTTCCAAAAAACTACGAGTTTCCTGAAATCTCAGCACACATTTTTTCACCCAATCTTGATGACACTTTCAGGTAATGATCAGTACCCCAATCCCACTTGGCTAACCAAATTTCGTTCTGCTAGGTTAAACCGTTCGTTGGCAGTAACAGTTTTAATTTTTAAGTTTCACTCTGTTTTTTCCTATATGGATTCATGTAGTTTGAACTCTAAATCAAACACGGTTTGTGCTGGCTCTTTGAAACTTGACGCAATAGAGTAGTTCCAAATTCTATCTCTATGGTTTGTTTCCTATTGATGTAGCCCTAAGGAAAGACTGGCGCAAATCACTTACATGGAAAGGGGTTGCCAAGCTTCCAAAAAACTACGAGTTTCCTATAATCTCAACACACATTTTTTCACCCAATCTTGATGACACTTTCAGTTAATGATCAGTACCCCAATCCCACTTGGCTCACCAAATTTCGTTCTTCTAGGTTCAACCGTTCGTTGGCAGTAACAGTTTTAATTTTCAGGTTTCACTCTGTTTTCTCCTATTTGGATACATGTAGTTGGAACTCTAAATCAAAGACGGTTTGTGCTAGCTCTTTGAATCTTGACACAATAAAGTAGTTCCAAGTTCTATCTCTATGCTTTGTTTCCTATTGATGTAGCCCTAAGCAGAGACGGGCGCAAATCACTTTCATGGAAAGGGGTTGCCAAGCTTCCAAAAAACTACGAGTTTCCTGAAATCTCAGCACACATTTTTTCACCCAATCTTGATGACACTTTCAGTTAATGATCAGTACCCCAATCCAACTTGGCTCACCAAATTTCGTTCTTCTAGGTTAAACCGTTCGTTGGCAGTAAGGGTTTTAATTTTTAGGTTTCACTCTGTTTTCTCCTATATGGATACATGTAGTTGGAACTCTAAATCAAAGACTGTTTGTCCTAGCTCTTTGAATCTTGACACAATAAAGTAGTTCCAAGTTCTATCTCTATGGTTTGTTTCCTATTGATGTAGCCCTAAGCAGAGACTGGCGCAAATCACTTTCATGGAAAGGGGTTGCCAAGCTTCCAAAAAACCACGAGTTTCATGAAATCTCAGCACAAATTTTTTACCCAATCTTGATGACACTTTCAGGTAATGATCACTACCCCAATCCCACTTGGCTAACCAAATTTCGTTCTTCTAGGTTAAACCGTTCGTTGGCAGTAACAGTTTTAATTTTTAGATTTCACTCTATTTTCTCCTATATGGATACATGTAGTTGGAACTCTAAATCAAACACGGCTTGTGCTAGCTCTTTGAAACTTGACACAATAAAGTAGTTCCAAGTTCTAACTCTATGGTTTGTTTCCTATTGATGTAGCCCTAATAGAGACTGGCGCAAATCACTTTCATGGAAAGGGGTTTCCAAGAATCCAAAAAACTACGAGTTTCCAGAAATCTAGGCACACATTTTTTCACCCTATCTTGATGACACTTTCAGGTAATGATCAGTATCACAATCCCACTTGGCTCACCACATTTCGTTCTTCTAGGTTAAACCGTTCGTTGGCAGTAACAGTTTTAATTTTCAGGTTTCACTCTGTTTTCTCCTATATGGATACATGTAGTTGGAACTCTAAATCAAAGACGGTTTGACCTAGCTCTTTGAAACTTGACACAATAAAGTAGTTCCAAGTTCTATCTCTATGGTTTGTTTCCTATTGATGTAGCCCTAAGCAGAGACGGGCGCAAATCACTTTCATGGAAAGGGGTTGCCAAGCTTCCAAAAAACTACGAGTTTCCTGAAATCTCAGCACACATTTTTTCACCCAATCTTGATGACACTTTCAGGTAATGATCAGTATCCCAATCCCACTTGGCTCACCAAATTTCGTTCTGCTAGGTTAAACCGTTCGTTGGCAGTAACAGTTTTAATTTTTAGGTTTCACTCTGTTTTCTCCGATATGGATACATGTATTTGGAACTCTAAATCAAACACGGTTTGTTCGAGCTCTTTGAATTTTGACACAATAAAGTAGGTCCAAGTTCTATCTCTATGGTTTGTTTCCTATTGATGTAGCCCTAAGCAGAGATGGCGCAAATCACTTTCATGGAAAGGGGTTGCCAACCTTCCAAAAATCTACGAGTTTCCTGAAATCTCAGCACACATTTTTTCACACAATCTTGATGACACTTTCAGTTAATGATCAGTACCCCAATCTCACTTGGCTCACCAAATTTCGTTCTTCTAGGTTAAACCATTCGTTGGCAGTAACAGTTTTAATTTTCAGGTTTCACTCTGTTTTCTCCTATATGGATACATGTAGTTGGAACTCTAAATCAATGACGGTTTGTGCTAGCTCTTTGAAACTTGACACAATAAAGTAGTTCCAAGTTCTAACTCTATGGTTTGTTTCCTATTGATGTAGCCCTAAGCAGAGACTGGCGCAAATCACTTTCATGGAAAGGGGTAGCCAAGAATCCAAAAAACTACGAGTTTCCAGAAATCTCGGCACACATTTTTTCACCCTATCTTGATGACACTTTCAGGTAATGATCAGTATCCCAATCCCACTTGGCTCACCAAATTTCGTTCTTCTAGGTTAAACCGTTCATTGGCAGTAACAGTTTTAAATTTTAGGTTTCACTCTGTTTTCTCCTATATGGATTCATGTAGTTTGAACTCTAAATCAAACACGGTTTGTGCTGGCTCTTTGAAACTTGACACAATAGAGTAGTTCCAAATTCTATCTCTATGGTTTGTTTCCTATTGATGTAGCCCTAAGCAGAGACTGGCGCAAATCACTTACATGGAAAGGGGTTGCCAAGCTTCCAAAAAACTACGAGTTTCCTGAAATCTGAACACACATTTTTTCACCCAATCTTGATGACACTTTCAGTTAATGATCAGTACCCCAATCTCACTTGGCTCACCAAATTTCGTTCTTCTAGGTTAAACCGTTCGTTGGCAGTAACAGTTTTAATTTTCAGGTTTCACTCTGTTTTCTCCTATATGGATACATGTAGTTGGAACTCTAAATCAAAGACGGTTTGTCCTAGCTCTTTGAAACTTGACACAATAAAGTAGTTCCAAGTTCTATCTCTATGGTTTGTTTCCTATTGATGTAGCCCTAAGCAGAGACGGGCGCAAATCACTTTCATGGAAAGGGGTTGCCAAGCTTCCAAAAAACTACGAGTTTCTTGAAATCTCAGCACAAATTTTTTCACCCAATCTTGATGACACTTTCAGGTAATGATCAGTACCCCAATCCCACTTGGCTCACCATATTTCTTTCTGCTAGGTTAAACCGTTCGTTGGCAGTAATAGTTTTAATTTTTAGGTTTCACTCTGTTTTCTCCAATATGGATACATGTAGTTGGAACTCTAAATCAAACACGGTTTGTGCTAGCTCTTTGAATCTTGACACAATAAAGTAGGTCCAAGTTCTATCTCTATGGTTTGTTTCCTATTGATGTAGCCCTAAGCAGACATGGCGCAAATCACTTTCATGGAAAGGGGTTGCCAACCTTCCAAAAAACTCCGAGTTTTTTGAAATCTCAGCACACATTTTTTCACCCAATCTTGATGACACTTTCACTTAATGATCAGTATCCCAATCTCACTTGGCTCACCAAATTTCGTTCTTCTAGGTTAAACCGTTCGTTGGCACTAACAGTTTTAATTTTCAGGTTTCACTCTGTTTTCTCCTATATGGATACATGTAGTTGGAACTCTAAATCAAAGACGGTTTGTCCTAGCTCTTTGAAACTTGACACAATAAAGTAGTTCCGAGTTCTATCTCTATGGTTTGTTTCCTATTGATGTAGCCCTAAGCAGAGACGGGCGCAAATCACTTTCATGGAAAGGGGTTGCCAAGCTTCCAAAAAACTACGAGTTTCCTGAAATCTCAGCACACATTTTTTCACCCAATCTTGATGACACTTTCAGGTAATGATCAGTACCCCAATCCCACTTGGCTCACCAAATTTCGTTCTGCTAGGTTAAACCGTTCGTTGGCAGTAACAGTTTTAATATTTAGATTTCACTCTGTTTTCTCCGATATGGACACATGTAGTTGGAACTCTAAATCAAAGACGGTTTGTGCTAGCTCTTTGAATCTTGACACAATAAAGTAGTTCCAAGTTCTATCTCTATGGTTTGTTTCCTATTGATGTAGCCCTAAGCAGAGACTGGCGCAAATCACTTACATGGAAAGGGGTTGCCAAGCTTCCAAAATCTACGAGTTTCCTGAAATCTCAGCACACATTTTTTCACCCAATCTTGATGACACTTTCAGTTAATGATCACTACCCCAATCCCACTTGGCTCACCAAATTTCGTTCTTCTAGGTTAAACCGTTCGTTGGCAGTAACAGTTTTAATTTTTAGGTTTCACTCTGTTTTCTCCTATATGGATACATGTAGTTGGAACTCTAAATCAAACACTGTTTGTGCTAGCTCTTTGAAACTTGACAAAATAAAGTAGGTCCATGTTCTATCTCTATGGTTTGTTTCCTATTGATGTAGCCCTAAGCAGAGACGGGCGCAAATCACTTTCATGGAAAGGGGTTGCCAAGCTTCCAAAAAACTACGAGTTTCCTGAAATCTCAGCACACATTTTTTCACCCAATCTTTATGACACTTTCAGGTAATGATCAGTACCCCAATCCCACTTGGCTCACCAAATTTCGTTCTTGTAGGTTAAACCGTTCGTTGGCAGTAAGGGTTTTAATTTTTAGGTTTCACTCTGTTTTCTCCTATATGGATACATGTAGTTGGAACTCTAAATCAAAGACGGTTTGTGCTAGCTCTTTGAATCTTGACACAATAAAGTAGTTCCAAGTTCTATCTCTATGGTTTGTTTCCTATTGATGTAGCCCTAAGCAGAGACTGGCGCAAATCACTTTCATGGAAAGGGGTTGCCAAGCTTCCAAAAAAACAAGAGTTTCCTGAAATCTCAGCACACATTTTTTCACCCAATCTTGATGACACTTTCAGGTAATGATCACTACCCCAATCCCACTTGGCTAACCAAATTTCGTTCTCCTAGGTTAAAACGTTCGTTGGCAGTAACAGTTTTAATTTTTAGATTTCACTCTATTTTCTCCTATATGGATACATGTAGTTGGAACTCTAAATCAAACACGGTTTGTGCTAGCTCTTTGAAACTTGACACAATAAAGTAGTTCCAAGTTATAACTCTACGGTTTGTTTCCTATTGATGTAGCCCTAAGCAGAGACTGGCGCAAATCACTTTCATGGAAAGGGGTTGCCAACCTTCCAAAAAACTACGAGTTTCCTGAAATCTCAGCACACATTTTTTCACCCAATCTTGATGACACTTTCAGGTAATGATCAGTACCCCAATCCCGCTTGGCTCACCAAATTTCGTTCTTCTAGATTAAACCTTTCGTTGGCAGTAAGAGTTTTAATTTTTAGGATTCACTCTCTTTTCTCCTATATGGATACATGTAGTTGGAACTCTAAATCAAAGACGGTTTGTGCTAGCTCTTTGAATCTTGACACAATAAAGTAGTTCCAAGTTCTATCTCTATGGTTTGTTTCCTATTGATGTAGCCCTAAGCAGAGACTGGCGCAAATCACTTTCATGGAAAGGGGTTGCCAAGAATCCAAAAAACTACGAGTTTCCAGAAATATCGGCACACATTTTTTCACCCTATCTAGATGACACTTTCAGGTAATGATCAGTATCCCAATCCCACTTGGCTCACCAAATTTCGTTCTTCTAGGTTAAACCGTTGATTGGCAGTAAGAGTTTTAAATTTTAGGTTTCACTCTGTTTTTTCCTATATGGATTCATGTTGTTTGAACTCTAAATCAAACACGGTTTGTGCTAGCTCTTTGAATCTTGACACAATAAAGTAGGTCCAAGTTCTATCTCTATGGTTTGTTTCCTATTGATGTAGCCCTAAGCAGAGATGGCGCAAATCACTTTCATGGAAAGGGGTTGCCAACCTTCCAAAAAACTACGAGTTTCCTGGAATCTGAGCACACATTTTTTCACCCAATCTTGATGACACTTTCAGTTAATGATCAGTACCCCAATCTCACTTGGCTCACCAAATTTCGTTCTTCTAGGTTAAACCGTTCGTTGGCAGTAACAGTTTTAATTTTCAGGTATCACGCTGTTTTCTCCTCTATGGATACATGTAGTTTGAACTCTAAATCAAAGACGGTTTGTCCTAGCTCTTTGAAACTTGACACAATAAAGTAGTTCCAAGTTCTATCTCTATGGTTTGTTTCCTATTGATGTAGCCCTAAGCAGAGACGGGCGCAAATCACTTTCATGGAAAGGGGTTGCCAAGCTTCCAAAAAATTACGAGTTTCCTGAAATCTCAGCACACATTTTTTCACCCAATCTTGATGACACTTTCAGGTAATGGTCAGTACCGCAATCCCACTTGGCTCACCAAATTTCGTTCTTCTAGGTTAAACAGTTCGTTGGCAGTAACAGTTTTAATTTTTAGGTTTCACTCTGTTTTCTCCTATATGGATACATGTAGTTGGAACTCTAAATCAATGACGGTTTGTGCTAGCTCTTTGAATCTTGACACAATAAAGTAGTTCCAAGTTCTATCTCTATGGTTTGTTTCCTACTGATGTAGCCCTAAGCAGAGACTGGTGCAGATCACTTTCATGGAAAGGGGTTGCCAAGCTTCCAAAAAACCACGAGTTTCCTGGAATCTCAGCACACATTTTTTCACCCAATCTTGATGACACTTTCAGGTAATAATCACTACCCCAATCCCACTTGGCTAACCAAATTTCGTTCTTCTAGGTTAAAACGTTCGTTGGCAGTAACAGTTTTAATTTTTAGATTTCACTCTATTTTCTCCTATATGGATACATGTAGTTGGAACTCTAAATCAAACACGGTTTGTGCTAGCTCTTTGAAACTTGACACAATAAAGTAGTTCCAAGTTCTAACTCTATGGTTTGTTTCTATTGATGTAGCCCTAAGCAGAGACTGGCGCAAATCACTTTCATGGAAAGGGGTTGCCAAGAAACCAAAAAACTACGAGTTTCCAGAAATCTCGGCACACATTTTTTCACCCTATCTTGATGACACTTTCAGGTAATGATCAGTATCCCAATCCCACTTGGCTCACCAAATTTCGTTCTTCTAGGTTAAACCGTTCATTGGCAGTAACAGTTTTAAATTTTAAGTTTCACTCTGTTTTTTCCTATATGGATTCATGTAGTTTGAACTCTAAATCAAACACGGTTTGTGCTGGCTCTTTGAAACTTGACACAATAGAGTAGTTCCAAATTCTATCTCTATGGTTTGTTTCCTATTGATGTAGCCCTAAGCAGAGACTGGCGCAAATCACTTACATGGAAAGGGGTTGCCAAGCTTCCAAAAAACTACGAATTTCCTGAAATCTCAACACACATTTTTTCACCCAATCTTGATGACACTTTCAGTTAATGATCAGTACCCGAATCCAACTTGGCTCACCAAATTTCGTTCTTCTAGGTTAAACCGTTCGTTGGCAGTAACAGTTTTAATTTTCAGGTTTCACTCTGTTTACTCCTATATGGATACATGTAGTTGGAACTCTAAATCAAAGACGGTTTGTCCTAGCTCTTTGAAACTTGACACAATAATGTAGTTCCAAGTTCTATCTCTATGGTTTGTTTCCTATTGATGTAGCCCTAAGCAGAGACGGGCGCAAATCACTTTCATGGAAAGGGGTTGCCAAGCTTCCAAAAAACTACGAGTTTCCTGAAATCTCAGCACACATTTTTTCACCCAATCTTTATGACACTTTCAGGTAATGATCAGTACCCCAATCCCACTTGGCTCACCAAATTTCGTTCTGCTAGGTTAAACCGTTCGTTGGCAGTAACAGTTTTAATTTTTAGGTTTCACTCTGTTTTCTCCTATATGGATACATGTAGTTGGAACTCTAAATCAAACACGGTTTGTGCTAGCTCTTTGAATCTTGACACTATAAAGTAGGTCCAAGTTCTATCTCTATGGGTTGTATCCTATTGATGTAGCCCTAAGCAGAGATGTCGCAAATCACTTTCATGGGAAGGGGTTGCCAACCTTCCAAAAAACTACGAGTTTCCTGAAATCTCAGCACACATTTTTTCACCCAATCTTTATGACACTTTCAGGTAATGATCAGTATCCCAATCCCACTTGGCTCACCAAATTTCGTTCTTCTAGGTTAAACCGTTCGTTGGCAGTAACAGTTTTAATTTTTAGGTTTCACTGTGTTTTCTCCGATATGGATACATGTAGTTGGAACTCTAAATCAAACACGGTTTGTGCTAGCTCTTTGAATCTTGACACAATAAAGTTGGTCCAAGTTTCATCTCTATGGTTTGTTTCCTATTGATGTAGCCCTAAGCAGAGATGGCACAAATCACTTTCATGGAAAGGGGTTGCCAAGCTTCCAAAAAACTACGAGTTTCCTGAAATCTCAGCACACATTTTTTCACCCAATCTTGATGACACTTTCAGGTAATGATCAGTACCCCAATCCAACTTGGCTCACCAAATTTCGTTCTTCTAGGTTAAACCGTTCGTTGGCAGTAAGGGTTTTAATTTTTAGGTTTCACTCTGTTTTCTCCTATATGGATACATGTAGTTGGAACTCTAAATCAAAGACGGTTTGTGCTAGCTCTTTGAATCTTGACACAATAAAGTAGTTCCAAGTTCTATCTCTATGGTTTGTTTCCTATTGATGTAGCCCTAAGCAGAGACTGGCGCAAATCACTTTCATGGAAAGGGGTTGCCCAGATTCCAAAAAACCACGAGTTTCCTGAAATCTCAGCACACATTTTTTCACCCAATCTTGATGACACTTTCAGGTAATGATCACTACCCCAATCCCACTTGGCTAACCAAATTTCGTTCTTCTAGGTTAAAACGTTCCTTGGCAGTAACAGTTTTAATTTTTAGATTTCACTCTATTTTCTCCTATATGGATACATGTAGTTGGAACTCTAAATCAAACACGGTTTGTGCTAGCTCTTTGAAACTTGACACAATAAAGTAGTTCCAAGTTATAACTCTATGGTTTGTTTCCTATTGATGTAGCCCTAAGCAGAGACTGGCGCAAATCACTTTCATGGAAAGGGGTTGCCAACCTTCCAAAAAACTACGAGTTTCCTGAAATCTCAGCACACATTTTTTCACCCAATCTTTATGACACTTTCAGGTAATGATCAGTACCCCAATCCCACTTGGCTAACCAAATTTCGTTCTTCTAGGTTAAACCGTTCGTTGGCAGTAACAGTTTTAATTTTTAGATTTCACTCTATTTTCTCCTATATTGATACATGTAGTTGGAACTCTAAATCAAACACGGCTTGTGCTAGCTCTTTGAAACTTGACACAATAAAGTAGTTCCAAGTTCTAACTCTATGGTTTGTTTCCTATTGATGTAGCCCTAAGCAGAGACTGGCGCAAATCACTTTCATGGAAAGGGGTTTCCAAGAATCCAAAAAACTACGAGTTTCCAGAAATCTAGGCACACATTTTTTCACCCTATCTTGATGACACTTTCAGGTAATGATCAGTATCACAATCCCACTTGGCTCACCACATTTCGTTCTTCTAGGTTAAACCGTTCGTTGGCAGTAACAGTTTTAATTTTCAGGTTTCACTCTGTTTTCTCCTATATGGATACATGTAGTTGGAACTCTAAATCAAAGACGGTTTGACCTAGCTCTTTGAAACTTGACACAATAAAGTAGTTCCAAGTTCTATCTCTATGGTTTGTTTCCTATTGATGTAGCCCTAAGCAGAGATGGGCGCAAATCACTTTCATGGAAAGGGGTTGCCAAGCTTCCAAAAAACTACGAGTTTCCTGAAATCTCAGCACACATTTTTTCACCCAATCTTGATGACACTTTCAGGTAATGATTAGTACCCCAATCCCACTTGGCTCACCAAATTTCGTTCTTCTAGGTTAAACCGTTCGTTGGCAGTAACAGTTTTAATTTTTAGGTTTCACTGTGTTTTCTCCGATATGGATACATGTAGTTGGAACTCTAAATCAAACACGGTTTGTGCTAGCTCTTTGAATCTTGACACAATAAAGTTGGTCCAAGTTTTATCTCTATGGTTTGTTTCTTATTGATGTAGCCCTAAGCAGAGATGGCGCAAATCACTTTCATGGAAAGGGGTTGCCAAGCTTCCAAAAAACTACGAGTTTCCTGAAATCTCAGCACACATTTTTTCACCCAATCTTGATGACACTTTCAGTTAATGATCAGTACCCCAATCCAACTTGGCTCACCAAATTTCGTTCTTCTAGGTTAAACCGTTCGTTGGCAGTAAGGGTTTTAATTTTTAGGTTTCACTCTGTTTTCTCCTATATGGATACATGTAGTTGGAACTCTAAATCAAAGACGGTTTGTCCTAGCTCTTTGAATCTTGACACAATAAAGTAGTTCCAAGTTCTATCTCTATGGTTTGTTTCCTATTGATGTAGCCCTAAGCAGAGACTGGCGCAAATCACTTTCATGGAAAGGGGTTGCCAAGCTTCCAAAAAACCACGAGTTTCATGAAATCTCAGCACAAATTTTTTACCCAATCTTGATGACACTTTCAGGTAATGATCACTACCCCAATCCCACTTGGCTAACCAAATTTCGTTCTTCTAGGTTAAACCGTTCGTTGGCAGTAACAGTTTTAATTTTTAGATTTCACTCTATTTTCTCCTATATGGATACATGTAGTTGGAACTCTAAATCAAACACGGCTTGTGCTAGCTCTTTGAAACTTGACACAATAAAGTAGTTCCAAGTTCTAACTCTATGGTTTGTTTCCTATTGATGTAGCCCTAATAGAGACTGGCGCAAATCACTTTCATGGAAAGGGGTTTCCAAGAATCCAAAAAACTACGAGTTTCCAGAAATCTAGGCACACATTTTTTCACCCTATCTTGATGACACTTTCAGGTAATGATCAGTATCACAATCCCACTTGGCTCACCACATTTCGTTCTTCTAGGTTAAACCGTTCGTTGGCAGTAACAGTTTTAATTTTCAGGTTTCACTCTGTTTTCTCCTATATGGATACATGTAGTTGGAACTCTAAATCAAAGACGGTTTGACCTAGCTCTTTGAAACTTGACACAATAAAGTAGTTCCAAGTTCTATCTCTATGGTTTGTTTCCTATTGATGTAGCCCTAAGCAGAGACGGGCGCAAATCACTTTCATGGAAAGGGGTTGCCAAGCTTCCAAAAAACTACGAGTTTCCTGAAATCTCAGCACACATTTTTTCACCCAATCTTGATGACACTTTCAGGTAATGATCAGTATCCCAATCCCACTTGGCTCACCAAATTTCGTTCTGCTAGGTTAAACCGTTCGTTGGCAGTAACAGTTTTAATTTTCAGGTTTCACTCTGTTTTCTCCTATATGGATACATGTAGTTGGAACTCTAAATCAATGACGGTTTGTGCTAGCTCTTTGAAACTTGACACAATAAAGTAGTTCCAAGTTCTAACTCTATGGTTTGTTTCCTATTGATGTAGCCCTAAGCAGAGACTGGCGCAAATCACTTTCATGGAAAGGGGTAGCCAAGAATCCAAAAAACTACGAGTTTCCAGAAATCTCGGCACACATTTTTTCACCCTATCTTGATGACACTTTCAGGTAATGATCAGTATCCCAATCCCACTTGGCTCACCAAATTTCGTTCTTCTAGGTTAAACCGTTCATTGGCAGTAACAGTTTTAAATTTTAGGTTTCACTCTGTTTTCTCCTATATGGATTCATGTAGTTTGAACTCTAAATCAAACACGGTTTGTGCTGGCTCTTTGAAACTTGACACAATAGAGTAGTTCCAAATTCTATCTCTATGGTTTGTTTCCTATTGATGTAGCCCTAAGCAGAGACTGGCGCAAATCACTTACATGGAAAGGGGTTGCCAAGCTTCCAAAAAACTACGAGTTTCCTGAAATCTGAACACACATTTTTTCACCCAATCTTGATGACACTTTCAGTTAATGATCAGTACCCCAATCTCACTTGGCTCACCAAATTTCGTTCTTCTAGGTTAAACCGTTCGTTGGCAGTAACAGTTTTAATTTTCAGGTTTCACTCTGTTTTCTCCTATATGGATACATGTAGTTGGAACTCTAAATCAAAGACGGTTTGTCCTAGCTCTTTGAAACTTGACACAATAAAGTAGTTCCAAGTTCTATCTCTATGGTTTGTTTCCTATTGATGTAGCCCTAAGCAGAGACGGGCGCAAATCACTTTCATGGAAAGGGGTTGCCAAGCTTCCAAAAAACTACGAGTTTCTTGAAATCTCAGCACAAATTTTTTCACCCAATCTTGATGACACTTTCAGGTAATGATCAGTACCCCAATCCCACTTGGCTCACCATATTTCTTTCTGCTAGGTTAAACCGTTCGTTGGCAGTAATAGTTTTAATTTTTAGGTTTCACTCTGTTTTCTCCGATATGGATACATGTAGTTGGAACTCTAAATCAAACACGGTTTGTGCTAGCTCTTTGAATCTTGACACAATAAAGTAGGTCCAAGTTCTATCTCTATGGTTTGTTTCCTATTGATGTAGCCCTAAGCAGAGATGGCGCAAATCACTTTCATGGAAAGGGGTTGCCAACCTTCCAAAAAACTCCGAGTTTTTTGAAATCTCAGCACACATTTTTTCACCCAATCTTGATGACACTTTCACTTAATGATCAGTACCCCAATCTCACTTGGCTCACCAAATTTCGTTCTTCTAGGTTAAACCGTTCGTTGGCAGTAACAGTTTTAATTTTCAGGTTTCACTCTGTTTTCTCCTATATGGATACATGTAGTTGGAACTCTAAATCAAAGACGGTTTGTCCTAGCTCTTTGAAACTTGACACAATAAAGTAGTTCCGAGTTCTATCTCTATGGTTTGTTTCCTATTGATGTAGCCCTAAGCAGAGACGGGCGCAAATCACTTTCATGGAAAGGGGTTGCCAAGCTTCCAAAAAACTACGAGTTTCCTGAAATCTCAGCACACATTTTTTCACCCAATCTTGATGACACTTTCAGGTAATGATCAGTACCCCAATCCCACTTGGCTCACCAAATTTCGTTCTGCTAGGTTAAACCGTTCGTTGGCAGTAACAGTTTTAATATTTAGATTTCACTCTGTTTTCTCCGATATGGACACATGTAGTTGGAACTCTAAATCAAAGACGGTTTGTGCTAGCTCTTTGAATCTTGACACAATAAAGTAGTTCCAAGTTCTATCTCTATGGTTTGTTTCCTATTGATGTAGCCCTAAGCAGAGACTGGCGCAAATCACTTACATGGAAAGGGGTTGCCAAGCTTCCAAAATCTACGAGTTTCCTGAAATCTCAGCACACATTTTTTCACCCAATCTTGATGACACTTTCAGTTAATGATCACTACCCCAATCCCACTTGGCTCACCAAATTTCGTTCTTCTAGGTTAAACCGTTCGTTGGCAGTAACAGTTTTAATTTTTAGGTTTCACTCTGTTTTCTCCTATATGGATACATGTAGTTGGAACTCTAAATCAAACAATGTTTGTGCTAGCTCTTTGAAACTTGACAAAATAAAGTAGGTCCATGTTCTATCTCTATGGTTTGTTTCCTATTGATGTAGCCCTAAGCAGAGACGGGCGCAAATCACTTTCATGGAAAGGGGTTGCCAAGCTTCCAAAAAACTACGAGTTTCCTGAAATCTCAGCACACATTTTTTCACCCAATCTTTATGACACTTTCAGGTAATGATCAGTACCCCAATCCCACTTGGCTCACCAAATTTCGTTCTTGTAGGTTAAACCGTTCGTTGGCAGTAAGGGTTTTAATTTTTAGGTTTCACTCTGTTTTCTCCTATATGGATACATGTAGTTGGAACTCTAAATCAAAGACGGTTTGTGCTAGCTCTTTGAATCTTGACACAATAAAGTAGTTCCAAGTTCTATCTCTATGGTTTGTTTCCTATTGATGTAGCCCTAAGCAGAGACTGGCGCAAATCACTTTCATGGAAAGGGGTTGCCAAGCTTCCAAAAAAACAAGAGTTTCCTGAAATCTCAGCACACATTTTTTCACCCAATCTTGATGACACTTTCAGGTAATGATCACTACCCCAATCCCACTTGGCTAACCAAATTTCGTTCTCCTAGGTTAAAACGTTCGTTGGCAGTAACAGTTTTAATTTTTAGATTTCACTCTATTTTCTCCTATATGGATACATGTAGTTGGAACTCTAAATCAAACACGGTTTGTGCTAGCTCTTTGAAACTTGACACAATAAAGTAGTTCCAAGTTATAACTCTACGGTTTGTTTCCTATTGATGTAGCCCTAAGCAGAGACTGGCGCAAATCACTTTCATGGAAAGGGGTTGCCAACCTTCCAAAAAACTACGAGTTTCCTGAAATCTCAGCACACATTTTTTCACCCAATCTTGATGACACTTTCAGGTAATGATCAGTACCCCAATCCCGCTTGGCTCACCAAATTTCGTTCTTCTAGATTAAACCTTTCGTTGGCAGTAAGAGTTTTAATTTTTAGGATTCACTCTCTTTTCTCCTATATGGATACATGTAGTTGGAACTCTAAATCAAAGACGGTTTGTGCTAGCTCTTTGAATCTTGACACAATAAAGTAGTTCCAAGTTCTATCTCTATGGTTTGTTTCCTATTGATGTAGCCCTAAGCAGAGACTGGCGCAAATCACTTTCATGGAAAGGGGTTGCCAAGAATCCAAAAAACTACGAGTTTCCAGAAATATCGGCACACATTTTTTCACCCTATCTAGATGACACTTTCAGGTAATGATCAGTATCCCAATCCCACTTGGCTCACCAAATTTCGTTCTTCTAGGTTAAACCGTTGATTGGCAGTAAGAGTTTTAAATTTTAGGTTTCACTCTGTTTTTTCCTATATGGATTCATGTTGTTTGAACTCTAAATCAAACACGGTTTGTGCTAGCTCTTTGAATCTTGACACAATAAAGTAGGTCCAAGTTCTATCTCTATGGTTTGTTTCCTATTGATGTAGCCCTAAGCAGAGATGGCGCAAATCACTTTCATGGAAAGGGGTTGCCAACCTTCCAAAAAACTACGAGTTTCCTGGAATCTGAGCACACATTTTTTCACCCAATCTTGATGACACTTTCAGTTAATGATCAGTACCCCAATCTCACTTGGCTCACCAAATTTCGTTCTTCTAGGTTAAACCGTTCGTTGGCAGTAACAGTTTTAATTTTCAGGTATCACGCTGTTTTCTCCTCTATGGATACATGTAGTTTGAACTCTAAATCAAAGACGGTTTGTCCTAGCTCTTTGAAACTTGACACAATAAAGTAGTTCCAAGTTCTATCTCTATGGTTTGTTTCCTATTGATGTAGCCCTAAGCAGAGACGGGCGCAAATCACTTTCATGGAAAGGGGTTGCCAAGCTTCCAAAAAATTACGAGTTTCCTGAAATCTCAGCACACATTTTTTCACCCAATCTTGATGACACTTTCAGGTAATGGTCAGTACCGCAATCCCACTTGGCTCACCAAATTTCGTTCTTCTAGGTTAAACAGTTCGTTGGCAGTAACAGTTTTAATTTTTAGGTTTCACTCTGTTTTCTCCTATATGGATACATGTAGTTGGAACTCTAAATCAAACACGGTTTGTGCTAGCTCTTTGAAACTTGACACAATAAAGTAGTTCCAAGTTCTAACTCTATGGTTTGTTTCTATTGATGTAGCCCTAAGCAGAGACTGGCGCAAATCACTTTCATGGAAAGGGGTTGCCAAGAAACCAAAAAACTACGAGTTTCCAGAAATCTCGGCACACATTTTTTCACCCTATCTTGATGACACTTTCAGGTAATGATCAGTATCCCAATCCCACTTGGCTCACCAAATTTCGTTCTTCTAGGTTAAACCGTTCATTGGCAGTAACAGTTTTAAATTTTAAGTTTCACTCTGTTTTTTCCTATATGGATTCATGTAGTTTGAACTCTAAATCAAACACGGTTTGTGCTGGCTCTTTGAAACTTGACACAATAGAGTAGTTCCAAATTCTATCTCTATGGTTTGTTTCCTATTGATGTAGCCCTAAGCAGAGACTGGCGCAAATCACTTACATGGAAAGGGGTAGCCAAGCTTCCAAAAAACTACGAATTTCCTGAAATCTCAACACACATTTTTTCACCCAATCTTGATGACACTTTCAGTTAATGATCAGTACCCCAATCCAACTTGGCTCACCAAATTTCGTTCTTCTAGGTTAAACCGTTCGTTGGCAGTAACAGTTTTAATTTTCAGGTTTCACTCTGTTTACTCCTATATGGATACATGTAGTTGGAACTCTAAATCAAAGACGGTTTGTCCTAGCTCTTTGAAACTTGACACAATAATGTAGTTCCAAGTTCTATCTCTATGGTTTGTTTCCTATTGATGTAGCCCTAAGCAGAGACGGGCGCAAATCACTTTCATGGAAAAGGGTTGCCAAGCTTCCAAAAAACTACGAGTTTCCTGAAATCTCAGCACACATTTTTTCACCCAATCTTTATGACACTTTCAGGTAATGATCAGTACCCCAATCCCACTTGGCTCACCAAATTTCGTTCTGCTAGGTTAAACCGTTCGTTGGCAGTAACAGTTTTAATTTTTAGGTTTCACTCTGTTTTCTCCTATATGGATACATGTAGTTGGAACTCTAAATCAAACACGGTTTGTGCTAGCTCTTTGAATCTTGACACTATAAAGTAGGTCCAAGTTCTATCTCTATGGTTTGTATCCTATTGATGTAGCCCTAAGCAGAGATGTCGCAAATCACTTTCATGGGAAGGGGTTGCCAACCTTCCAAAAAACTACGAGTTTCCTGAAATCTCAGCACACATTTTTTCACCCAATCTTTATGACACTTTCAGGTAATGATCAGTATCCCAATCCCACTTGGCTCACCAAATTTCGTTCTTCTAGGTTAAACCGTTCGTTGGCAGTAACAGTTTTAATTTTTAGGTTTCACTGTGTTTTCTCCGATATGGATACATGTAGTTGGAACTCTAAATCAAACACGGTTTGTGCTAGCTCTTTGAATCTTGACACAATAAAGTTGGTCCAAGTTTTATCTCTATGGTTTGTTTCCTATTGATGTAGCCCTAAGCAGAGATGGCACAAATCACTTTCATGGAAAGGGGTTGCCAAGCTTCCAAAAAACTACGAGTTTCCTGAAATCTCAGCACACATTTTTTCACCCAATCTTGATGACACTTTCAGGTAATGATCAGTACCCCAATCCAACTTGGCTCACCAAATTTCGTTCTTCTAGGTTAAACCGTTCGTTGGCAGTAAGGGTTTTAATTTTTAGGTTTCACTCTGTTTTCTCCTATATGGATACATGTAGTTGGAACTCTAAATCAAAGACGGTTTGTGCTAGCTCTTTGAATCTTGACACAATAAAGTAGTTCCAAGTTCTATCTCTATGGTTTGTTTCCTATTGATGTAGCCCTAAGCAGAGACTGGCGCAAATCACTTTCATGGAAAGGGGTTGCCAAGAATCCAAAAAACTACGAGTTTCCAGAAATCTCGGCACACATTTTTTCACCCTATCTTGATGACACTTTCAGGTAATGATCACTACCCCAATCCCACTTGGCTAACCAAATTTCGTTCTTCTAGGTTAAACCGTTCGTTGGCAGTAACAGTTTTAATTTTTAGATTTCACTCTATTTTCTCCTATATGGATACATGTAGTTGGAACTCTAAATCAAACACGGCTTGTGCTAGCTCTTTGAAACTTGACACAATAAAGTAGTTCCAAGTTCTAACTCTATGGTTTGTTTCCTATTGATGTAGCCCTAAGCAGAGATGGCGCAAATCACTTTCATGGAAAGGGGTTTCCAAGAATCCAAAAAACTACGAGTTTCCAGAAATCTAGGCACACATTTTTTCACCCTATCTTGATGACACTTTCAGGTAATGATCAGTATCACAATCCCACTTGGCTCACCACATTTCGTTCTTCTAGGTTAAACCGTTCGTTGGCAGTAACAGTTTTAATTTTCAGGTTTCACTCTGTTTTCTCCTATATGGATACATGTAGTTGGAACTCTAAATCAAAGACGGTTTGACCTAGCTCTTTGAAACTTGACACAATAAAGTAGTTCCAAGTTCTATCTCTATGGTTTGTTTCCTATTGATGTAGCCCTAAGCAGAGACTGGCGCAAATCACTTTCATGGAAAGGGGTTGCCAAGAATCCAAAAAACTACGAGTTTCCAGAAATATCGGCACACATTTTTTCACCCTATCTAGATGACACTTTCAGGTAATGATCAGTATCCCAATCCCACTTGGCTCACCAAATTTCGTTCTTCTAGGTTAAACCGTTGATTGGCAGTAAGAGTTTTAAATTTTAGGTTTCACTCTGTTTTTTCCTATATGGATTCATGTTGTTTGAACTCTAAATCAAACACGGTTTGTGCTAGCTCTTTGAATCTTGACACAATAAAGTAGGTCCAAGTTCTATCTCTATGGTTTGTTTCCTATTGATGTAGCCCTAAGCAGAGATGGCGCAAATCACTTTCATGGAAAGGGGTTGCCAACCTTCCAAAAAACTACGAGTTTCCTGGAATCTGAGCACACATTTTTTCACCCAATCTTGATGACACTTTCAGTTAATGATCAGTACCCCAATCTCACTTGGCTCACCAAATTTCGTTCTTCTAGGTTAAACCGTTCGTTGGCAGTAACAGTTTTAATTTTCAGGTATCACGCTGTTTTCTCCTCTATGGATACATGTAGTTTGAACTCTAAATCAAAGACGGTTTGTCCTAGCTCTTTGAAACTTGACACAATAAAGTAGTTCCAAGTTCTATCTCTATGGTTTGTTTCCTATTGATGTAGCCCTAAGCAGAGACGGGCGCAAATCACTTTCATGGAAAGGGGTTGCCAAGCTTCCAAAAAATTACGAGTTTCCTGAAATATCAGCACACATTTTTTCACCCAATCTTGATGACACTTTCAGGTAATGGTCAGTACCGCAATCCCACTTGGCTCACCAAATTTCGTTCTTCTAGGTTAAACAGTTCGTTGGCAGTAACAGTTTTAATTTTTAGGTTTCACTCTGTTTTCTCCTATATGGATACATGTAGTTGGAACTCTAAATCAATGACGGTTTGTGCTAGCTCTTTGAATCTTGACACAATAAATTAGTTCCAACTTCTATCTCTATGGTTTGTTTCCTACTGATGTAGCCCTAAGCAGAGACTGGTGCAGATCACTTTCATGGAAAGGGGTTGCCAAGCTTCCAAAAAACCACGAGTTTCCTGGAATCTCAGCACACATTTTTTCACCCAATCTTGATGACACTTTCAGGTAATAATCACTACCCCAATCCCACTTGGCTAACCAAATTTCGTTCTTCTAGGTTAAAACGTTCGTTGGCAGTAACAGTTTTAATTTTTAGATTTCACTCTATTTTCTCCTATATGGATACATGTAGTTGGAACTCTAAATCAAACACGGTTTGTGCTAGCTCTTTGAAACTTGACACAATAAAGTAGTTCCAAGTTCTAACTCTATGGTTTGTTTCTATTGATGTAGCCCTAAGCAGAGACTGGCGCAAATCACTTTCATGGAAAGGGGTTGCCAAGAAACCAAAAAACTACGAGTTTCCAGAAATCTCGGCACACATTTTTTCACCCTATCTTGATGACACTTTCAGGTAATGATCAGTATCCCAATCCCACTTGGCTCACCAAATTTCGTTCTTCTAGGTTAAACCGTTCATTGGCAGTAACAGTTTTAAATTTTAAGTTTCACTCTGTTTTTTCCTATATGGATTCATGTAGTTTGAACTCTAAATCAAACACGGTTTGTGCTGGCTCTTTGAAACTTGACACAATAGAGTAGTTCCAAATTCTATCTCTATGGTTTGTTTCCTATTGATGTAGCCCTAAGCAGAGACTGGCGCAAATCACTTACATGGAAAGGGGTTGCCAAGCTTCCAAAAAACTACGAATTTCCTGAAATCTCAACACACATTTTTTCACCCAATCTTGATGACACTTTCAGTTAATGATCAGTACCCCAATCCAACTTGGCTCACCAAATTTCGTTCTTCTAGGTTAAACCGTTCGTTGGCAGTAACAGTTTTAATTTTCAGGTTTCACTCTGTTTACTCCTATATGGATACATGTAGTTGGAACTCTAAATCAAAGACGGTTTGTCCTAGCTCTTTGAAACTTGACACAATAATGTAGTTCCAAGTTCTATCTCTATGGTTTGTTTCCTATTGATGTAGCCCTAAGCAGAGACGGGCGCAAATCACTTTCATGGAAAGGGGTTGCCAAGCTTCCAAAAAACTACGAGTTTCCTGAAATCTCAGCACACATTTTTTCACCCAATCTTTATGGCACTTTCAGGTAATGATCAGTACCCCAATCCCACTTGGCTCACCAAATTTCGTTCCGCTAGGTTAAACCGTTCGTTGGCAGTAACAGTTTTAATTTTTAGGTTTCACTCTGTTTTCTCCTATATGGATACATGTAGTTGGAACTCTAAATCAAACACGGTTTGTGCTAGCTCTTTGAATCTTGACACTATAAAGTAGGTCCAAGTTCTATCTCTATGGTTTGTATCCTATTGATGTAGCCCTAAGCAGAGATGTCGCAAATCACTTTCATGGGAAGGGGTTGCCAACCTTCCAAAAAACTACGAGTTTCCTGAAATCTCAGCACACATTTTTTCACCCA
This sequence comes from Spermophilus citellus, assembly GCF_964194105.1. Taxonomy (NCBI): domain Eukaryota; kingdom Metazoa; phylum Chordata; class Mammalia; order Rodentia; family Sciuridae; genus Spermophilus; species Spermophilus citellus. The sequence continues at coordinate 55,610,816 of NC_138187.1, forward strand.
ATCTTTATGACACTTTCAGGTAATGATCAGTATCCCAATCCCACTTGGCTCACCAAATTTCGTTCTTCTAGGTTAAACCGTTCGTTGGCAGTAACAGTTTTAATTTTTAGGTTTCACTGTGTTTTCTCCGATATGGATACATGTAGTTGGAACTCTAAATCAAACACGGTTTGTGCTAGCTCTTTGAATCTTGACACAATAAAGTTGGTCCAAGTTTTATCTCTATGGTTTGTTTCCTATTGATGTAGCCCTAAGCAGAGATGGCACAAATCACTTTCATGGAAAGGGGTTGCCAAGCTTCCAAAAAACTACGAGTTTCCTGAAATCTCAGCACACATTTTTTCACCCAATCTTGATGACACTTTCAGGTAATGATCAGTACCCCAATCCAACTTGGCTCACCAAATTTCGTTCTTCTAGGTTAAACCGTTCGTTGGCAGTAAGGGTTTTAATTTTTAGGTTTCACTCTGTTTTCTCCTATATGGATACATGTAGTTGGAACTCTAAATCAAAGACGGTTTGTGCTAGCTCTTTGAATCTTGACACAATAAAGTAGTTCCAAGTTCTATCTCTATGGTTTGTTTCCTATTGATGTAGCCCTAAGCAGAGACTGGCGCAAATCACTTTCATGGAAAGGGGTTGCCAAGCTTCCAAAAAACCACGAGTTTCCTGAAATCTCAGCACACATTTTTTCACCCAATCTTGATGACACTTTCAGGTAATGATCACTACCCCAATCCCACTTGGCTAACCAAATTTCGTTCTTCTAGGTTAAACCGTTCGTTGGCAGTAACAGTTTTAATTTTTAGATTTCACTCTATTTTCTCCTATATGGATACATGTAGTTGGAACTCTAAATCAAACACGGCTTGTGCTAGCTCTTTGAAACTTGACACAATAAAGTAGTTCCAAGTTCTAACTCTATGGTTTGTTTCCTATTGATGTAGCCCTAAGCAGAGATGGCGCAAATCACTTTCATGGAAAGGGGTTTCCAAGAATCCAAAAAACTACGAGTTTCCAGAAATCTAGGCACACATTTTTTCACCCTATCTTGATGACACTTTCAGGTAATGATCAGTATCACAATCCCACTTGGCTCACCACATTTCGTTCTTCTAGGTTAAACCGTTCGTTGGCAGTAACAGTTTTAATTTTCAGGTTTCACTCTGTTTTCTCCTATATGGATACATGTAGTTGGAACTCTAAATCAAAGACGGTTTGACCTAGCTCTTTGAAACTTGACACAATAAAGTAGTTCCAAGTTCTATCTCTATGGTTTGTTTCCTATTGATGTAGCCCTAAGCAGAGACGGGCGCAAATCACTTTCATGGAAAGGGGTTGCCAAGCTTCCAAAAAACCACGAGTTTCCTGGAATCTCAGCACACATTTTTTCACCCAATCTTGATGACACTTTCAGGTAATGATCACTACCCCAATCCCACTTGGCTAACCAAATTTCGTTCTTCTAGGTTTAAACGTTCGTTGGCAGTAACAGTTTTAATTTTTAGATTTCACTCTATTTTCTCCTATATGGATACATGTAGTTGGAACTCTAAATCAAACACGGTTTGTGCTAGCTCTTTGAAACTTGACACAATAAAGTAGTTCCAAGTTCTAACTCTATGGTTTGTTTCTTTTGATGTAGCCCTAAGCAGAGACTGGCGCAAATCACTTTCATGGAAAGGGGTTGCCAAGAATCCAAAAAACTACGAGTTTCCAGAAATCTCGGCACACATTTTTTCACCCTATCTTGATGACACTTTCAGGTAATGATCAGTATCCCAATCCCACTTGGCTCACCAAATTTCGTTCTTCTAGGTTAAACCGTTCATTGGCAGTAACAATTTTAAATTTTAAGTTTCACTCTGTTTTTTCCTATATGGATTCATGTAGTTTGAACTCTAAATCAAACACGGTTTGTGCTGGCTCTTTGAAACTTGACACAATAGAGTAGTTCCAAATTCTATCTCTATGGTTTGTTTCCTATTGATGTAGCCCTAAGCAGAGACTGGTGCAAATCACTTACATGGAAAGGGGTTGCCAAGTTTCCAAAAAACTACGAGTTTCCTGAAATCTCAACACACATTTTTTCACCCAATCTTGATGACACTTTCAATTAATGATCAGTACCCCAATCCCACTTGGCTCACCAAATTTCGTTCTTCTAGGTTAAACCGTTCGTTGGCAGTAACAGTTTTAATTTTCAGGTTTCACTCTGTTTACTCCTATATGGATACATGTAGTTGGAACTCTAAATCAAAGACGGTTTGTCCTAGCTCTTTGAATCTTGACACAATAAAGTAGTTCCAAGTTCTATCTTTATGGTTTGTTTCCTATTGATGTAGCCCTAAGCAGAGACGGGCGCAAATCACTTTCATGGAAAGGGGTTGCCAAGCTTCCAAAAAACTACGAGTTTCCTGAAATCTCAGCACACATTTTTTCACCCAATCTTTATGACACTTTCAGGTAATGATCAGTACCCCAATCCCACTTGGCTCACCAAATTTCGTTCTGCTAGGTTAAACCGTTCGTTGGCAGTAACAGTTTTAATTTTTAGGTTTCACTCTGTTTTCTCCTATATGGATACATGTAGTTGGAACTCTAAATCAAACACGGTTTGTGCTAGCTCTTTGAATCTTGACACTATAAAGTAGGTCCAAGTTCTATCTCTATGGTTTGTATCCTATTGATGTAGCCCTAAGCAGAGATGTCGCAAATCACTTTCATGGGAAGGGGTTGCCAACCTTCCAAAAAACTACGAGTTTCCTGAAATCTCAGCACACATTTTTTCACCCAATCTTTATGACACTTTCAGGTAATGATCAGTATCCCAATCCCACTTGGCTCACCAAATTTCGTTCTTCTAGGTTAAACCGTTCGTTGGCAGTAACAGTTTTAATTTTTAGGTTTCACTGTGTTTTCTCCGATATGGATACATGTAGTTGGAACTCTAAATCAAACACGGTTTGTGCTAGCTCTTTGAATCTTGACACAATAAAGTTGGTCCAAGTTTTATCTCTATGGTTTGTTTCCTATTGATGTAGCCCTAAGCAGAGATGGCGCAAATCACTTTCATGGAAAGGGGTTGCCAAGCTTCCAAAAAACTACGAGTTTCCTGAAATCTCAGCACACATTTTTTCACCCAATCTTGATGACACTTTCAGGTAATGATCAGTACCCCAATCCGACTTGGCTCACCAAATTTCGTTCTTGTAGGTTAAACCGTTCGTTGGCAGTAAGGGTTTTAATTTTTAGGTTTCACTCTGTTTTCTCCTATATGGATACATGTAGTTGGAACTCTAAATCAAAGACGGTTTGTGCTAGCTCTTCGAATCTTGACACAATAAAGTAGTTCCAAGTTCTATCTCTATGGTTTGTTTCCTATTGATGTAGCCCTAAGCAGATACTGGCGCAAATCACTTTCATGGAAAGGGGTTGCCAAGCTTCCAAAAAACCACGAGTTTCCTGAAATCTCAGCACACATTTTTTCACCCAATCTTGATGACACATTCAGGTAATGATCACTACCCCAATCCCACTTGGCTAACCAAATTTCGTTCTTCTAGGTTAAACCGTTCGTTGGCAGTAACAGTTTTAATTTTTAGATTTCACTCTATTTTCTCCTATATGGATACATGTAGTTAAAACTCTAAATCAAACACGGCTTGTGCTAGCTCTTTGAAACTTGACACAATAAAGTAGTTCCAAGTTCTAACTCTATGGTTTGTTTCCTATTGATGTAGCCCTAAGCAGAGACTGGCGCAAATCACTTTCATGGAAAGGGGTTTCCAAGAATCCAAAAAACTACGAGTTTCCAGAAATCTAGGCACACATTTTTTCACCCTATCTTGATGACACTTTCAGGTAATGATCAGTATCACAATCCCACTTGGCTCACCACATTTCGTTCTTCTAGGTTAAACCGTTCGTTGGCAGTAACAGTTTTAATTTTCAGGTTTCACTCTGTTTTCTCCTATATGGATACATGTAGTTGGAACTCTAAATCAAAGACGGTTTGACCTAGCTCTTTGAAACTTGACACAATAAAGTAGTTCCAAGTTCTATCTCTATGGTTTGTTTCCTATTGATGTAGCCCTAAGCAGAGACGGGCGCAAATCACTTTCATGGAAAGGGGTTGCCAAGCTTCCAAAAAACTACGAGTTTCCTGAAATCTCAGCACACATTTTTTCACCCAATCTTGATGACACTTTCAGGTACTGATCAGTACCCCAATCCCACTTGGCTCACCAAATTTCGTTCTTCTAGGTTAAACCGTTCGTTGGCAGTAACAGTTTTAATTTTCAGGTTTCACTCTGTTTTCTCCTATATGGATACATGTAGTTGGAACTCTAAATCAATGACGGTTTGTGCTAGCTCTTTGAATCTTGACACAATAAAGTAGTTCCAAGTTCTATCTCTATGGTTTGTTTCCTATTGATGTAGCCCTAAGCAGAGACTGGCGCAAATCACTTTCATGGAAAGGGGTTGCCAAGAATCCAAAAAACTACGAGTTTCCAGAAATCTCGGCACACATTTTTTCACCCTATGTTGATGACACTTTCAGGTAATGATCAGTATCCCAATCCCACTTGGCTCACCAAATTTCGTTCTTCTAGGTTAAACCGTTCATTGGCAGTAAGAGTTTTAAATTTTAAGTTTCACTCTGTTTTTTCCTATATGGATTCATGTAGTTTGAACTCTAAATCAAACACGGTTTGTGCTGGCTCTTTGAAACTTGACACAATAGAGTAGTTCCAAATTCTATCTCTATGGTTTGTTTCCTATTGATGTAGCCCTAAGCAGAGACTGGCGCAAATCACTTACATGGAAAGGGGTTGCCAAGCTTCCAAAAAACTACGAGTTTCCTGAAATCTCAACACACATTTTTTCACCCAATCTTGATGACACTTTCAGTTAATGATCAGTACCCCAATCCCACTTGGCTCACCAAATTTCGTTCTTCTAGGTTAAACCGTTCGTTGGCAGTAACAGTTTTAATTTTCAGGTTTCACTCTGTTTTCTCCTATATGGATACATGTAGTTGGAACTCTAAATCAAAGACGGTTTCTCCTAGCTCTTTGAAACTTGACACAATAAAGTAGTTCCAAGTTCTATCTCTATGCTTTGTTTCCTATTGATGTAGCCCTAAGCAGAGACGGGCGCAAATCACTTTCATGGAAAGGGGTTGCCAAGCTTCCAAAAAACTACGAGTTTCTTGAAATCTCAGCACACATTTTTTCACCCAATCTTGATGACACTTTCAGGTAATGATCAGTACCCCAATCCCACTTGGCTAACCAAATTTCGTTCTGCTAGGTTAAACCGTTCGTTGGCAGTAATAGTTTTAATTTTTAGGTTTCACTGTGTTTTCTCCGATATGGATACATGTAGTTGGAACTCTAAATCAAACACGGTTTGTGCTGGCTCTTTGAAACTTGACACAATAGAGTAGTTCCAAATTCTATCTCTATGGTTTGTTTCCTATTGATGTAGCCATAAGCAGAGACGGGCGCAAATCACTTTCATGGAAAGGGGTTGCCAAGCTTCCAAAAAACTACGAGTTTCTTGAAATCTCAGCACACATTTTTTCACCCAATCTTGATGACACTTTCAGTTAATGATCAGTATCCCAATCCCACTTGGCTCACCAAATTTCGTTCTTCTAGGTTAAACCGTTCATTGGCAGTAACAGTTTTAATTTTCAGGTTTCACTCTGTTTTCTCCTATATGGATACATGTAGTTGGAACTCTAAATCAAAGACGGTTTGTCCTAGCTCTTTGAAACTTGACAGAATAAAGTAGTTCCAAGTTCTATCTCTATGGTTTGTTTCCTATTGATGTAGCCCTAAGCAGAGACGGGCGCAAATCACTTTCATGGAAAGGGGTGGCCAAGCTTCCAAAAAACTACGAGTTTCCTGAAATCTCAGCACACATTTTTTCACCCAATATTGATGACACTTTCAGGTAATGATCAGTACCCCAATCCCACTTGGCTCACCAAATTTCGTTCTTCTAGTTTAAACCGTTCGTTGGCAGTAACAGTTTTAATTTTTAGGTTTCACTCTGTTTTCTCCGATATGGATACATGTAGTTGGAACTCTAAATCAAACACGGTTTGTGCTAGCTCTTTGAATCTTGACACAATAAAGTAGGTCCAAGTTCTATCTCTATGGTTTGTTTCCTATTGATGTAGCCCTAAGCAGAGATGGCGCAAATCACTTTCATGGAAAGGGGTTGCCAAGCTTCCAAAAAACTACGAGTTTCCTGAAATCTCAGCACACATTTTTTCACCCAATCTTGATGACACTTTCAGGTAATGATCAGTACCCCAATCCCACTTGGCTCACCAAATTTCGTTCTGCTAGGTTAAACCGTTCGTTGGCAGTAACAGTTTTAATTTTTAGATTTCACTCTGTTTTCTCCGATATGGATACATGTAGTTGGAACTCTAAATCAAAGACGGCTTGTGCTAGCTCTTTGAATCTTGACACAATAAAGTAGTTCCAAGTTCTATCTCTATGGTTTGTTTCCTATTGATGTAGCCCTAAGCAGAGACTGGCGCAAATCACTTTCATGGCAAGGGATTGCCAAGCTTCCAAAAAACTACGAGTTTCCTGAAATCTCAGCACACATTTTTTCACCCAATCTTGATGACAATTTCAGGTAATGATCACTACCCCAATCCCACTTGGCTCACCAAATTTCGTTCTTCTAGGTTAAACCGTTCGTTGGCAGTAACAGTTTTAATTTTTAGGTTTCACTCTGTTTTCTCCTATATGGATACATGTAGTTGGAACTCTAAATCAAACACTGTTTGTGCTAGCTCTTTGAAACTTGACAACATAAAGTAGGTCCATGTTCTATCTCTATGGTTTGTTTCCTATTGATGTAGCCCTAAGCAGAGATGGCGCAAATCACTTTCATGGAAAGGGGTTGCCAACCTTCCAAAAAACTACGAGTTTCCTGAAATCTCAGCACACATTTTTTCACCCAATCTTTATGACACTTTCAGGTAATGATCAGTACCCCAATCCCACTTGGCTCACCAAATTTCGTTCTTCTAGGTTAAACCGTTCGTTGGCAGTAAGGGTTTTAATTTTTAGGTTTCACTCTGTTTTCTCCTATATGGATACATGTAGTTGGAACTCTAAATCAAAGACGGTTTGTGCTAGCTCTTTGAATCTTGACACAATAAAGTAGTTCCAAGTTCTATCTCTATGGTTTGTTTCCTATTGATGTAGCCCTAAGCAGAGACTGGCGCAGATCACTTTCATGGAAAGGGGTTGCCAAGCTTCCAAAAAACCACGAGTTTCCTGGAATCTCAGCACACATTTTTTCACCCAATCTTGATGACACTTTCAGGTAATGATCACTACCCCAATCCCACTTGGCTAACCAAATTTCGTTCTTCTAGGTTAAACCGTTCGTTGGCAGTAACAGTTTTAATTTTTAGATTTCACTCTATTTTCTCCTATATGGATACATGTAGTTGGAACTCTAAATAAAACACGGTTTGTGCTAGCTCTTTGAAACTTGACACAATAATGTAGTTCCAAGTTCTAACTCTATGGTTTGTTTCCTATTGATGTAGCCCTAAGCAGGGACTGGCGCAAATCACTTTCATGGAAAGGGGTTGCCAATAATCCAAAAAACTACGAGTTTCCAGAAATCTCGGCACACATTTTTTCACCCTATGTTGATGACACTTTCAGGTAATGATCAGTATCCCAATCCCACTTGGCTCACCAAATTTCGTTCTTCTAGGTTAAACCGTTCATTGGCAGTAAGAGTTTTAAATTTTAAGTTTCACTCTGTTTTTTCCTATATGGATTCATGTAGTTTGAACTCTAAATCAAACACGGTTTGTGCTGGCTCTTTGAAACTTGACACAATAGAGTAGTTCCAAATTCTATCTCTATGGTTTGTTTCCTATTGATGTAGCCCTAAGCAGAGACTGGCGCAAATCACTTACATGGAAAGGGGTTGCCAAGCTTCCAAAAAACTACGAGTTTCCTGAAATCTCAACACACATTTTTTCACCCAATCTTGATGACACTTTCAGTTAATGATCAGTACCCCAATCCCACTTGGCTCACCAAATTTCGTTCTTCTAGGTTAAACCGTTCGTTGGCAGTAACAGTTTTAATTTTCAGGTTTCACTCTGTTTTCTCCTATATGGATACATGTAGTTGGAACTCTAAATCAAAGACGGTTTCTCCTAGCTCTTTGAAACTTGACACAATAAAGTAGTTCCAAGTTCTATCTCTATGCTTTGTTTCCTATTGATGTAGCCCTAAGCAGAGACGGGCGCAAATCACTTTCATGGAAAGGGGTTGCCAAGCTTCCAAAAAACTACGAGTTTCCTGAAATCTCAGCACACATTTTTTCACCCAATCTTGATGACACTTTCAGGTAATGATCAGTACCCCAATCCCACTTGGCTAACCAAATTTCGTTCTGCTAGGTTAAACCGTTCGTTGGCAGTAATAGTTTTAATTTTTAGGTTTCACTGTGTTTTCTCCGATATGGATACATGTAGTTGGAACTCTAAATCAAACACGGTTTGTGCTAGGTCTTTGAATCTTGACACAATAAAGTAGGTCCAAGTTCTATCTCTATGGTTTGTTTCCTATTGATGTAGCCCTAAGCAGAGATGGCGCAAATCACACTCATGGAAAGGGGTTGCCAACCTTCCAAAAAAATACGAGTTTTTTGAAATCTCAGCACACATTTTTTCACCCAATCTTTATGACACTTTCAGGTAATGATCAGTATCCCAATCCCACTTGGCTCACCAAATTTCGTTCTTCTAGGTTAAACCGTACATTGGCAATAACAGTTTAAAATTTTTGGTTTCACTCTGTTTTCTCCTATATGGATTCATGTAGTTTGAACTCTAAATCAAACACGGTTTGTGCTGGCTCTTTGAAACTTGACACAATAGAGTAGTTCCAAATTCTATCTCTATGGTTTGTTTCCTATTGATGTAGCCCTAAGCAGAGACTGGCGCAAATCACTTACATGGAAAGGGGTTGCCATGCTTCCAAAAAACCACGAGTTTCCTGAAATCTCAACACACATTTTTTCACCCAATCTTGATGACACTTTCAGTTAATGATCAGTATCCCAATCCCACTTGGCTCACCAAATTTCGTTCTTCTAGGTTAAACCGTTCATTGGCAGTAACAGTTTTAATTTTCAGGTTTCACTCTGTTTTCTCCTATATGGATACATGTAGTTGGAACTCTAAATCAAAGACGGTTTGTCCTAGCTCTTTGAAACTTGACAGAATAAAGTAGTTCCAAGTTCTATCTCTATGGTTTGTTTCCTATTGATGTAGCCCTAAGCAGAGACGGGCGCAAATCACTTTCATGGAAAGGGGTTGCCAAGCTTCCAAAAAACTACGAGTTTCCTGAAATCTCAGCACACATTTTTTCACCCAATCTTGATGACACTTTCAGGTAATGATCAGTACCCCAATCCCACTTGGCTCACCAAATTTCGTTCTTCTAGGTTAAACCGTTCGTTGGCAGTAACAGTTTTAATTTTTAGGTTTCACTCTGTTTTCTCCGATATGGATACATGTAGTTGGAACTCTAAATCAAACACGGTTTGTGCTAGCTCTTTGAATCTTGACACAATAAAGTAGGTCCAAGTTCTATCTCTATGGTTTGTTTCCTATTGATGTAGCCCTAAGCAGAGATGGCGCAAATCACTTTCATGGAAAGGGGTTGCCAACCTTCCAAAAAACTACGAGTTTCCTGAAATCTGAGCACACATTCTTTCACCCAATCTTGATGACACTTTCAGGTAATGATCAGTACCCCAATCTCACTTGGCTCACCAAATTTCGTTCTTCTAGGTTAAACCGTTCGTTGGCAGTAACAGTTTTAATTTTCAGGTTTCACTATGTTTTCTCCTATATGGATACATGTAGTTGGAACTCTAAATCAAAGACGGCTTGTGCTAGCTCTTTGAATCTTGACACAATAAAGTAGTTCCAAGTTCTATCTCTATGGTTTGTTTCCAATTGATGTAGCCCTAAGCAGAGACTGGCGCAAATCTCTTTCATGGCAAGGGATTGCCAAGCTTCCAAAAAACTACGAGTTTCCTGAAATCTCAGCACACATTTTTTCACCCAATCTTCATGACACTTTCAGTTAATAATCACTACCCCAATCCCACTTGGCTCACCAAATTTCGTTCTTCTAGGTTAAACCGTTCGTTGGCAGTAACAGTTTTAATTTTTAGGTTTCACTCTGTTTTCTCCTATATGGATACATGTAGTTGGAACTCTAAATCAAACACTGTTTGTGCTAGCTCTTTGAAACTTGACAACATAAAGTAGGTCCATGTTCTATCTCTATGGTTTGTTTCCTATTGATGTAGCCCTAAGCAGAGATGGCGCAAATCACTTTCATGGAAAGGGGTTGCCAACCTTCCAAAAAACTACGAGTTTCCTGAAATCTCAGCACACATTTTTTCACCCAATCTTTATGACACTTTCAGGTAATGATCAGTACCCCAATCCCACTTGGCTCACCAAATTTCGTTCTTCTAGGTTAAACCGTTCGTTGGCAGTAAGGGTTTTAAATTTTAGGTTTCACTCTGTTTTCTCCTATATGGATACATGTAGTTGGAACTCTAAATCAAAGACGGTTTGTGCTAGCTCTTTGAATCTTGACACAATAAAGTAGTTCCAAGTTCTATCTCTATGGTTTGTTTCCTATTGATGTAGCCCTAAGCAGAGACTGGCGCAAATCACTTTCATGGAAAGGGGTTGCCAAGCTTCCAAAAAAACAAGAGTTTCCTGAAATCTCAGCACACATTTTTTCACCCAATCTTGATGACACTTTCAGGTAATGATCACTACCCCAATCCCACTTGGCTAACCAAATTTCGTTCTTCTAGGTTAAAATGTTCGTTGGCAGTAACAGTTTTAATTTTTAGATTTCACTCTATTTTCTCCTATATGGATACATGTAGTTGGAACTCTAAATCAAACACGGTTTGTGCTAGCTCTTTGAAACTTGACACAATAAAGTAGTTCCAAGTTATAACTCTACGGTTTGTTTCCTATTGATGTAGCCCTAAGCAGAGACTGGCGCAAATCACTTTCATGGAAAGGGGTTGCCAACCTGCCAAAAAACTAAGAGTCTCCTGTAATCTCAGCACACATTTTTTCACCCAATCTTGATGACACTTTCAGGTAATGATCAGTACCCCAATCCCACTTGGCTCACCAAATTTCGTTCTTCTAGGTTAAACCGTTCGTTGGCAGTAAGAGTTTTAATTTTTAGGATTCACTCTCTTTTCTCGTATATGGATACATGTAGTTGGAACTCTAAATCAAAGACGGTTTGTGCTAGCTCTTTGAATCTTGACACAATAAAGTAGTTCCAAGTTCTATCTCTATGGTTTGTTTCCTATTGATGTAGCCCTAAGCAGAGACTGGCGCAAATCACTTTCATGGAAAGGGGTTGCCAAGAATCCAAAAAACTACGAGTTTCCAGAAATATCGGCACACATTTTTTCACCCTATCTAGATGACACTTTCAGGTAATGATCAGTATCCCAAACCCACTTGGCTCACCAAATTTCGTTCTTCTAGGTTAAACCGTTGATTGGCAGTAACAGTTTTAAATTTTAGGTTTCACTCTGTTTTTTCCTATATGGATTCATGTTGTTTGAACTCTAAATCAAACACGGTTTGTGCTGGCTCTTTGAAACTTGACACAATAGAGTAGTTCCAAATTCTATCTCTATGGTTTGTTTCCTATTGATGTAGCCCTAAGCAGAGACTGGCGCAAATCACTTACATGGAAAGGGGTTGCCAAGCTTCCAAAAAACTACGAGTTTCCTGAAATCTCAGCACACATTTTTTCACCCAATCTTGATGACACTTTCAGTAAATGATCAGTACCCCAATCCCACTTGGCTCACCAAATTTCGTTCTTCTAGTTTAAACCGTTCGTTGGCAGTAACAGTTTTAATTTTCAGGTATCACGCTGTTTTCTCCTATATGGATACATGTAGTTTGAACTCTAAATCAAAGACGGTTTGTCCTAGCTCTTTGAAACTTGACACAATAAAGTAGTTCCAAGTTCTATCTCTATGGTTTGTTTCCTATTGATGTAGCCCTAAGCAGAGACGGGCGCAAATCACTTTCATGGAAAGGGGTTGCCAAGCTTCCAAAAAACTACGAGTTTCCTGAAATCTCAGCACACATTTTTTCACCCAATCTTTATGACACTTTCAGGTAATGATCAGTACCTCAGTCCCACTTGGCTCACCAAATTTCGTTCTTCTAGGTTAAACCGTTCGTTGGCAGTAACAGTTTTAATTTTTAGGTTTCACTCTGTTTTCTCCTATATGAATACATGTAGTTGGAACTCTAAATCAAACACGGTTTGTGCTGGCTCTTTGAAACTTGACACAATAGAGTAGTTCCAAATTCTATCTCTATGGTTTGTTTCCTATTGATGTAGCCCTAAGGAGAGACTGGCGCAAATCACTTACATGGAAAGGGGTTGCCAAGCTTCCAAAAAACTACGAGTTTCCTGAAATCTCAACACACATTTTTTCACCCAATCTTGATGACACTTTCAGTTAATGATCAGTACCCCAATCCCACTTGGCTCACCAAATTTCGTTCTTCTAGGTTCAACCGTTCGTTGGCAGTAAGAGTTTTAATTTTCAGGTTTCACTCTGTTTTCTCCTATATGGATACATGTAGTTGGAACTCTAAATCAAAGACGGTTTGTGCTAGCTCTTTGAATCTTGACACAATAAAGTAGTTCCAAGTTCTATCTCTATGGTTTGTTTCCTATTGATGTAGCCCTAAGCAGAGACGGGCGCAAATCACTTTCATGGAAAAGGGTTGCCAAGCTTCCAAAAAACTACGAGTTTCCTGAAATCTCAGCACACATTTTTTCACCCAATCTTTATGACACTTTCAGGTAATGATCAGTACCGCAATCCCACTTGGCTCACCAAATTTCGTTCTGCTAGGTTAAACCGTTCGTTGGCAGTAACAGTTTTAATTTTTAGGTTTCACTCTGTTTTCTCCTATATGGATACATGTAGTTGGAACTCTAAATCAAACACGGTTTGTGCTAGCTCTTTGAATCTTGACACTATAAAGTAGGTCCAAGTTCTATCTCTATGATTTGTTTCCTATTGATGTAGCCCTAAGCAGAGACTGGCGCAAATCACTTTCAAGGAAAGGGGTTGCCAAGCTTCCAAAAAACCACGAGTTTCCTGAAATCTCAGCACACATTTTTTCACCCAATCTTGATGACACTTTCAGGTAATGATCACTACCCCAATCCCACTTGGCTAACCAAATTTCGTTCTTCTAGGTTAAACCGTTCGTTGGCAGTAACAGTTTTAATTTTTAGATTTCACTCTATTTTCTCCTATATGGATACATGTAGTTGGAACTCTAAATCAAAGACGGTTTGTGCTAGCTCTTTGAATCTTGACACAATAAAGTAGTTCCAAGTTCTATCTCTATGGTTTGTTTCCTATTGATGTAGCCCTAAGCAGAGACTGGTGCAAATCACTTACATGGAAAGGGGTTGCCAAGCTTCCAAAAAACTACGAGTTTCCTGAAATCTCAGCACACATTTTTTCACCCAATCTTGATGACACTTTCAGTTAATGATCACTACCCCAATCCCACTTGGCTCACCAAATTTCGTTCTTCTAGGTTAAACCATTCGTTGGCAGTAAGGGTTTTAATTTTTAGGTTTCACTCTGTTTTCTCCTATATGGATACATGTAGTTGGAACTCTAAATCAAAGACGGTTTGTGCTAGCTCTTTGAATCTTGACACAATAAAGTAGTTCCAAGTTCTATCTCTATGGTTTGTTTCCTATTGATGTAGCCCTAAGCAGAGACTGGCGCAAATCACTTTCATGGAAAGGGGTTGCCAAGCTTCCAAAAAAACAAGAGTTTCCTGAAATCTCAGCACACATTTTTTCACCCAATCTTGATGACACTTTCAGGTAATGATCACTACCCCAATCCCACTTGGCTTACCAAATTTCGTTCTTCTAGGTTAAAACGTTCGTTGGCAGTAACAGTTTTAATTTTTAGATTTCACTCTATTTTCTCCTATATGGATACATGTAGTTGGAACTCTAAATCAAACACGGTTTGTGCTAGCTCTTTGAAACTTGACACAATAAAGTAGTTCCAAGTTATAACTCTACGGTTTGTTTCCTATTGATGTAGCCCTAAGCAGAGACTGGCGCAAATCACTTTCATGGAAAGGGGTTGCCAACCTTCCAAAAAACTACGAGTTTCCTGAAATCTCAGCACACATTTTTTCACCCAATCTTGATGACACTTTCAGGTAATGATCAGTACCCCAATCCCACTTGGCTTACCAAATTTCGTTCTTCTAGGTTAAACCGTTCGTTGGCAGTAAGAGTTTTAATTTTTAGGATTCACTCTCTTTTCTCCTATATGGATACATGTAGTTGGAACTCTAAATCAAAGACGGTTTGTGCTAGCTCTTTGAATCTTGACACAATAAAGTAGTTCCAAGTTCTATCTCTATGGTTTGTTTCCTATTGATGTAGCCCTAAGCAGAGACTGGCGCAAATCACTTTCATGGAAAGGGGTTGCCAAGAATCCAAAAAACTACGAGTTTCCAGAAATATCGGCACACATTTTTTCACCCTATCTAGATGACACTTTCAGGTAATGATCAGTATGCCAATCCCACTTGGCTCACCAAATTTCGTTCTTCTAGGTTAAACCGTTGATTGGCAGTAACAGTTTTAAATTTTAGGTTTCACTCTGTTTTTTCCTATATGGATTCATGTTGTTTGAACTCTAAATCAAACACGGTTTGTGCTGGCTCTTTGAAACTTGACACAATAGAGTAGTTCCAAATTCTATCTCTATGGTTTGTTTCCTATTGATGTAGCCCTAAGCAGAGACTGGCGCAAATCACTTACATGGAAAGGGGTTGCCAAGCTTCCAAAAAACTACGAGTTTCCTGAAATCTCAGCACACATTTTTTCACCCAATCTTGATGACACTTTCAGTTAATGATCAGTACCCCAATCCCACTTGGCTCACCAAATTTCGTTCTTCTAGGTTAAACCGTTCGTTGGCAGTAACAGTTTTAATTTTCAGGTATCACGCTGTTTTCTCCTATATGGATACATGTAGTTTGAACTCTAAATCAAAGACGGTTTGTCCTAGCTCTTTGAAACTTGACACAATAAAGTAGTTCCAAGTTCTATCTCTATGGTTTGTTTCCTATTGATGTAGCCCTAAGCAGAGATGGTCGCAAATCACTTTCATGGAAAGGGGTTGCCAAGCTTCCAAAAAACTACGAGTTTCCTGAAATCTCAGCACACATTTTTTCACCCAATCTTGATGACACTTTCAGTTAATGATCAGTACCCCAATCCCACTTGGCTCACCAAATTTCGTTCTTCTAGGTTCAACCGTTCGTTGGCAGTAAGAGTTTTAATTTTCAGGTTTCACTCTGTTTTCTCCTATATGGATACATGTAGTTGGAACTCTAAATCAAAGACGGTTTGTGCTAGCTCTTTGAATCTTGACACAATAAAGTAGTTCCAAGTTCTATCTCTATGGTTTGTTTCCTATTGATGTAGCCCTAAGCAGAGACGGGCGCAAATCACTTTCATGGAAAAGGGTTGCCAAGCTTCCAAAAAACTACGAGTTTCCTGAAATCTCAGCACACATTTTTTCACCCAATCTTTATGACACTTTCAGGTAATGATCAGTACCGCAATCCCACTTGGCTCACCAAATTTCGTTCTGCTAGGTTAAACCGTTCGTTGGCAGTAACAGTTTTAATTTTTAGGTTTCACTCTGTTTTCTCCTATATGGATACATGTAGTTGGAACTCTAAATCAAACACGGTTTGTGCTAGCTCTTTGAATCTTGACACTATAAAGTAGGTCCAAGTTCTATCTCTATGATTTGTTTCCTATTGATGTAGCCCTAAGCAGAGACTGGCGCAAATCACTTTCAAGGAAAGGGGTTGCCAAGCTTCCAAAAAACCACGAGTTTCCTGAAATCTCAGCACACATTTTTTCACCCAATCTTGATGACACTTTCAGGTAATGATCACTACCCCAATCCCACTTGGCTAACCAAATTTCGTTCTTCTAGGTTAAACCGTTCGTTGGCAGTAACAGTTTTAATTTTTAGATTTCACTCTATTTTCTCCTATATGGATACATGTAGTTGGAACTCTAAATCAAAGACGGTTTGTGCTAGCTCTTTGAATCTTGACACAATAAAGTAGTTCCAAGTTCTATCTCTATGGTTTGTTTCCTATTGATGTAGCCCTAAGCAGAGACTGGTGCAAATCACTTACATGGAAAGGGGTTGCCAAGCTTCCAAAAAACTACGAGTTTCCTGAAATCTCAGCACACATTTTTTCACCCAATCTTGATGACACTTTCAGTTAATGATCACTACCCCAATCCCACTTGGCTCACCAAATTTCGTTCTTCTAGGTTAAACCATTCGTTGGCAGTAAGGGTTTTAATTTTTAGGTTTCACTCTGTTTTCTCCTATATGGATACATGTAGTTGGAACTCTAAATCAAAGACGGTTTGTGCTAGCTCTTTGAATCTTGACACAATAAAGTAGTTCCAAGTTCTATCTCTATGGTTTGTTTCCTATTGATGTAGCCCTAAGCAGAGACTGGCGCAAATCACTTTCATGGAAAGGGGTTGCCAAGCTTCCAAAAAAACAAGAGTTTCCTATAATCTCAGCACACATTTTTTCACCCAATCTTGATGACACTTTCAGGTAATGATCACTACCCCAATCCCACTTGGCTTACCAAATTTCGTTCTTCTAGGTTAAAACGTTCGTTGGCAGTAACAGTTTTAATTTTTAGATTTCACTCTATTTTCTCCTATATGGATACATGTAGTTGGAACTCTAAATCAAACACGGTTTGTGCTAGCTCTTTGAAACTTGACACAATAAAGTAGTTCCAAGTTATAACTCTACGGTTTGTTTCCTATTGATGTAGCCCTAAGCAGAGACTGGCGCAAATCACTTTCATGGAAAGGGGTTGCCAACCTTCCAAAAAACTACGAGTTTCCTGAAATCTCAGCACACATTTTTTCACCCAATCTTGATGACACTTTCAGGTAATGATCAGTACCCCAATCCCACTTGGCTTACCAAATTTCGTTCTTCTAGGTTAAACCGTTCGTTGGCAGTAAGAGTTTTAATTTTTAGGATTCACTCTCTTTTCTCCTATATGGATACATGTAGTTGGAACTCTAAATCAAAGACGGTTTGTGCTAGCTCTTTGAATCTTGACACAATAAAGTAGTTCCAAGTTCTATCTCTATGGTTTGTTTCCTATTGATGTAGCCCTAAGCAGAGACTGGCGCAAATCACTTTCATGGAAAGGGGTTGCCAAGAATCCAAAAAACTACGAGTTTCCAGAAATATCGGCACACATTTTTTCACCCTATCTAGATGACACTTTCAGGTAATGATCAGTATGCCAATCCCACTTGGCTCACCAAATTTCGTTCTTCTAGGTTAAACCGTTGATTGGCAGTAACAGTTTTAAATTTTAGGTTTCACTCTGTTTTTTCCTATATGGATTCATGTTGTTTGAACTCTAAATCAAACACGGTTTGTGCTGGCTCTTTGAAACTTGACACAATAGAGTAGTTCCAAATTCTATCTCTATGGTTTGTTTCCTATTGATGTAGCCCTAAGCAGAGACTGGCGCAAATCACTTACATGGAAAGGGGTTGCCAAGCTTCCAAAAAACTACGAGTTTCCTGAAATCTCAGCACACATTTTTTCACCCAATCTTGATGACACTTTCAGTTAATGATCAGTACCCCAATCCCACTTGGCTCACCAAATTTCGTTCTTCTAGGTTAAACCGTTCGTTGGCAGTAACAGTTTTAATTTTCAGGTATCACGCTGTTTTCTCCTATATGGATACATGTAGTTTGAACTCTAAATCAAAGACGGTTTGTCCTAGCTCTTTGAAACTTGACACAATAAAGTAGTTCCAAGTTCTATCTCTATGGTTTGTTTCCTATTGATGTAGCCCTAAGCAGAGATGGTCGCAAATCACTTTCATGGAAAGGGGTTGCCAAGCTTCCAAAAAACTACGAGTTTCCTGAAATCTCAGCACACATTTTTTCACCCAATCTTGATGACACTTTCAGTTAATGATCAGTACCCCAATCCCACTTGGCTCACCAAATTTCGTTCTTCTAGGTTAAACCGTTCGTTGGCAGTAACAGTTTTAATTTTCAGGTTTCACTCTGTTTTCTCCTATATGCATACATGTAGTTGGAACTCTAAATCAAAGACGGTTTGTGCTAGCTCTTTGAATCTTGACACAATAAAGTAGTTCCAAGTTCTATCTCTATGGTTTGTTTCCTATTGATGTAGCCCTAAGCAGAGACGGGCGCAAATCACTTTCATGGAAAGGGGTTGCCAAGCTTCCAAAAAACTACGAGTTTCCTGAAATCTCAGCACACATTTTTTCACCCAATCTTTATGACACTTTCAGGTAATGATCAGTACCCCAATCCCACTTGGCTAACCAAATTTCGTTCTGCTAGGTTAAACCGTTCGTTGGCAGTAACAGTTTTAATTTTTAGGTTTCACTCTGTTTTCTCCTATATGGATACATGTAGTTGGAACTCTAAATCAAACACGGTTTGTGCTAGCTCTTTGAATCTTGACACTATAAAGTAGGTCCAAGTTCTATCTCTATGGTTTGTTTCCTATTGATGTAGCCCTAAGCAGAGATGGCGCAAATCACTTTCATGGAAAGGGGTTGCCAAGCTTCCAAAAAACTACGAGTTTCCTGAAATCTCAGCACACATTTTTTCACCCAATCTTGATGACACTTTCAGTTAATGATCAGTACCCCAATCCCACTTGGCTCACCAAATTTCGTTCTTCTAGGTTAAACCGTTCGTTGGCAGTAACAGTTTTAATTTTCAGGTATCACGCTGTTTTCTCCTATATGGATACATGTAGTTTGAACTCTAAATCAAAGACGGTTTGTCCTAGCTCTTTGAAACTTGACACAATAAAGTAGTTCCAAGTTCTATCTCTATGGTTTGTTTCCTATTGATGTAGCCCTAAGCAGAGACGGGCGCAAATCACTTTCATGGAAAGGGGATGCCAAGCTTCCAAAAAACTACGAGTTTCCTGAAATCTCAGCACACATTTTTTCACCCAATCTTTATGACACTTTCAGGTAATGATCAGTACCCCAATCCCACTTGGCTCACCAAATTTCGTTCTTCTAGGTTAAACCGTTCGTTGGCAGTAACAGTTTTAATTTTTAGGTTTCACTCTGTTTTCTCCTATATGGATACATGTAGTTGGAACTCTAAATCAAACACGGTTTGTGCTAGCTCTTTGAATCTTGACACTATAAAGTAGGTCCAAGTTCTATCTCTATGATTTGTTTCCTATTGATGTAGCCCTAAGCAGAGACTGGCGCAAATCACTTTCAAGGAAAGGGGTTGCCAAGCTTCCAAAAAACCACGAGTTTCCTGAAATCTCAGCACACATTTTTTCACCCAATCTTGATGACACTTTCAGGTAATGATCACTACCCCAATCCCACTTGGCTAACCAAATTTCGTTCTTCTAGGTTAAACCGTTCGTTGGCAGTAACAGTTTTAATTTTTAGATTTCACTCTATTTTCTCCTATATGGATACATGTAGTTGGAACTCTAAATCAAAGACGGTTTGTGCTAGCTCTTTGAATCTTGACACAATAAAGTAGTTCCAAGTTCTATCTCTATGGTTTGTTTCCTATTGATGTAGCCCTAAGCAGAGACTGGTGCAAATCACTTACATGGAAAGGGGTTGCCAAGCTTCCAAAAAACTACGAGTTTCCTGAAATCTCAGCACACATTTTTTCACCCAATCTTGATGACACTTTCAGTTAATGATCACTACCCCAATCCCACTTGGCTCACCAAATTTCGTTCTTCTAGGTTAAACCATTCGTTGGCAGTAAGGGTTTTAATTTTTAGGTTTCACTCTGTTTTCTCCTATATGGATACATGTAGTTGGAACTCTAAATCAAAGACGGTTTGTGCTAGCTCTTTGAATCTTGACACAATAAAGTAGTTCCAAGTTCTATCTCTATGGTTTGTTTCCTATTGATGTAGCCCTAAGCAGAGACTGGCGCAAATCACTTTCATGGAAAGGGGTTGCCAAGCTTCCAAAAAAACAAGAGTTTCCTGAAATCTCAGCACACATTTTTTCACCCAATCTTGATGACACTTTCAGGTAATGATCACTACCCCAATCCCACTTGGCTTACCAAATTTCGTTCTTCTAGGTTAAAACGTTCGTTGGCAGTAACAGTTTTAATTTTTAGATTTCACTCTATTTTCTCCTATATGGATACATGTAGTTGGAACTCTAAATCAAACACGGTTTGTGCTAGCTCTTTGAAACTTGACACAATAAAGTAGTTCCAAGTTATAACTCTACGGTTTGTTTCCTATTGATGTAGCCCTAAGCAGAGACTGGCGCAAATCACTTTCATGGAAAGGGGTTGCCAACCTTCCAAAAAACTACGAGTTTCCTGAAATCTCAGCACACATTTTTTCACCCAATCTTGATGACACTTTCAGGTAATGATCAGTACCCCAATCCCACTTGGCTTACCAAATTTCGTTCTTCTAGGTTAAACCGTTCGTTGGCAGTAAGAGTTTTAATTTTTAGGATTCACTCTCTTTTCTCCTATATGGATACATGTAGTTGGAACTCTAAATCAAAGACGGTTTGTGCTAGCTCTTTGAATCTTGACACAATAAAGTAGTTCCAAGTTCTATCTCTATGGTTTGTTTCCTATTGATGTAGCCCTAAGCAGAGACTGGCGCAAATCACTTTCATGGAAAGGGGTTGCCAAGAATCCAAAAAACTACGAGTTTCCAGAAATATCGGCACACATTTTTTCACCCTATCTAGATGACACTTTCAGGTAATGATCAGTATGCCAATCCCACTTGGCTCACCAAATTTCGTTCTTCTAGGTTAAACCGTTGATTGGCAGTAACAGTTTTAAATTTTAGGTTTCACTCTGTTTTTTCCTATATGGATTCATGTTGTTTGAACTCTAAATCAAACACGGTTTGTGCTGGCTCTTTGAAACTTGACACAATAGAGTAGTTCCAAATTCTATCTCTATGGTTTGTTTCCTATTGATGTAGCCCTAAGCAGAGACTGGCGCAAATCACTTACATGGAAAGGGGTTGCCAAGCTTCCAAAAAACTACGAGTTTCCTGAAATCTCAGCACACATTTTTTCACCCAATCTTGATGACACTTTCAGTTAATGATCAGTACCCCAATCCCACTTGGCTCACCAAATTTCGTTCTTCTAGGTTAAACCGTTCGTTGGCAGTAACAGTTTTAATTTTCAGGTATCACGCTGTTTTCTCCTATATGGATACATGTAGTTTGAACTCTAAATCAAAGACGGTTTGTCCTAGCTCTTTGAAACTTGACACAATAAAGTAGTTCCAAGTTCTATCTCTATGGTTTGTTTCCTATTGATGTAGCCCTAAGCAGAGATGGTCGCAAATCACTTTCATGGAAAGGGGTTGCCAAGCTTCCAAAAAACTACGAGTTTCCTGAAATCTCAGCACACATTTTTTCACCCAATCTTGATGACACTTTCAGTTAATGATCAGTACCCCAATCCCACTTGGCTCACCAAATTTCGTTCTTCTAGGTTCAACCGTTCGTTGGCAGTAAGAGTTTTAATTTTCAGGTTTCACTCTGTTTTCTCCTATATGGATACATGTAGTTGGAACTCTAAATCAAAGACGGTTTGTGCTAGCTCTTTGAATCTTGACACAATAAAGTAGTTCCAAGTTCTATCTCTATGGTTTGTTTCCTATTGATGTAGCCCTAAGCAGAGACGGGCGCAAATCACTTTCATGGAAAAGGGTTGCCAAGCTTCCAAAAAACTACGAGTTTCCTGAAATCTCAGCACACATTTTTTCACCCAATCTTTATGACACTTTCAGGTAATGATCAGTACCGCAATCCCACTTGGCTCACCAAATTTCGTTCTGCTAGGTTAAACCGTTCGTTGGCAGTAACAGTTTTAATTTTTAGGTTTCACTCTGTTTTCTCCTATATGGATACATGTAGTTGGAACTCTAAATCAAACACGGTTTGTGCTAGCTCTTTGAATCTTGACACTATAAAGTAGGTCCAAGTTCTATCTCTATGATTTGTTTCCTATTGATGTAGCCCTAAGCAGAGACTGGCGCAAATCACTTTCAAGGAAAGGGGTTGCCAAGCTTCCAAAAAACCACGAGTTTCCTGAAATCTCAGCACACATTTTTTCACCCAATCTTGATGACACTTTCAGGTAATGATCACTACCCCAATCCCACTTGGCTAACCAAATTTCGTTCTTCTAGGTTAAACCGTTCGTTGGCAGTAACAGTTTTAATTTTTAGATTTCACTCTATTTTCTCCTATATGGATACATGTAGTTGGAACTCTAAATCAAAGACGGTTTGTGCTAGCTCTTTGAATCTTGACACAATAAAGTAGTTCCAAGTTCTATCTCTATGGTTTGTTTCCTATTGATGTAGCCCTAAGCAGAGACTGGTGCAAATCACTTACATGGAAAGGGGTTGCCAAGCTTCCAAAAAACTACGAGTTTCCTGAAATCTCAGCACACATTTTTTCACCCAATCTTGATGACACTTTCAGTTAATGATCACTACCCCAATCCCACTTGGCTCACCAAATTTCGTTCTTCTAGGTTAAACCATTCGTTGGCAGTAAGGGTTTTAATTTTTAGGTTTCACTCTGTTTTCTCCTATATGGATACATGTAGTTGGAACTCTAAATCAAAGACGGTTTGTGCTAGCTCTTTGAATCTTGACACAATAAAGTAGTTCCAAGTTCTATCTCTATGGTTTGTTTCCTATTGATGTAGCCCTAAGCAGAGACTGGCGCAAATCACTTTCATGGAAAGGGGTTGCCAAGCTTCCAAAAAAACAAGAGTTTCCTGAAATCTCAGCACACATTTTTTCACCCAATCTTGATGACACTTTCAGGTAATGATCACTACCCCAATCCCACTTGGCTTACCAAATTTCGTTCTTCTAGGTTAAAACGTTCGTTGGCAGTAACAGTTTTAATTTTTAGATTTCACTCTATTTTCTCCTATATGGATACATGTAGTTGGAACTCTAAATCAAACACGGTTTGTGCTAGCTCTTTGAAACTTGACACAATAAAGTAGTTCCAAGTTATAACTCTACGGTTTGTTTCCTATTGATGTAGCCCTAAGCAGAGACTGGCGCAAATCACTTTCATGGAAAGGGGTTGCCAACCTTCCAAAAAACTACGAGTTTCCTGAAATCTCAGCACACATTTTTTCACCCAATCTTGATGACACTTTCAGGTAATGATCAGTACCCCAATCCCACTTGGCTTACCAAATTTCGTTCTTCTAGGTTAAACCGTTCGTTGGCAGTAAGAGTTTTAATTTTTAGGATTCACTCTCTTTTCTCCTATATGGATACATGTAGTTGGAACTCTAAATCAAAGACGGTTTGTGCTAGCTCTTTGAATCTTGACACAATAAAGTAGTTCCAAGTTCTATCTCTATGGTTTGTTTCCTATTGATGTAGCCCTAAGCAGAGACTGGCGCAAATCACTTTCATGGAAAGGGGTTGCCAAGAATCCAAAAAACTACGAGTTTCCAGAAATATCGGCACACATTTTTTCACCCTATCTAGATGACACTTTCAGGTAATGATCAGTATGCCAATCCCACTTGGCTCACCAAATTTCGTTCTTCTAGGTTAAACCGTTGATTGGCAGTAACAGTTTTAAATTTTAGGTTTCACTCTGTTTTTTCCTATATGGATTCATGTTGTTTGAACTCTAAATCAAACACGGTTTGTGCTGGCTCTTTGAAACTTGACACAATAGAGTAGTTCCAAATTCTATCTCTATGGTTTGTTTCCTATTGATGTAGCCCTAAGCAGAGACTGGCGCAAATCACTTACATGGAAAGGGGTTGCCAAGCTTCCAAAAAACTACGAGTTTCCTGAAATCTCAGCACACATTTTTTCACCCAATCTTGATGACACTTTCAGTTAATGATCAGTACCCCAATCCCACTTGGCTCACCAAATTTCGTTCTTCTAGGTTAAACCGTTCGTTGGCAGTAACAGTTTTAATTTTCAGGTATCACGCTGTTTTCTCCTATATGGATACATGTAGTTTGAACTCTAAATCAAAGACGGTTTGTCCTAGCTCTTTGAAACTTGACACAATAAAGTAGTTCCAAGTTCTATCTCTATGGTTTGTTTCCTATTGATGTAGCCCTAAGCAGAGATGGTCGCAAATCACTTTCATGGAAAGGGGTTGCCAAGCTTCCAAAAAACTACGAGTTTCCTGAAATCTCAGCACACATTTTTTCACCCAATCTTGATGACACTTTCAGTTAATGATCAGTACCCCAATCCCACTTGGCTCACCAAATTTCGTTCTTCTAGGTTAAACCGTTCGTTGGCAGTAACAGTTTTAATTTTCAGGTTTCACTCTGTTTTCTCCTATATGCATACATGTAGTTGGAACTCTAAATCAAAGACGGTTTGTGCTAGCTCTTTGAATCTTGACACAATAAAGTAGTTCCAAGTTCTATCTCTATGGTTTGTTTCCTATTGATGTAGCCCTAAGCAGAGACGGGCGCAAATCACTTTCATGGAAAGGGGTTGCCAAGCTTCCAAAAAACTACGAGTTTCCTGAAATCTCAGCACACATTTTTTCACCCAATCTTTATGACACTTTCAGGTAATGATCAGTACCCCAATCCCACTTGGCTAACCAAATTTCGTTCTGCTAGGTTAAACCGTTCGTTGGCAGTAACAGTTTTAATTTTTAGGTTTCACTCTGTTTTCTCCTATATGGATACATGTAGTTGGAACTCTAAATCAAACACGGTTTGTGCTAGCTCTTTGAATCTTGACACTATAAAGTAGGTCCAAGTTCTATCTCTATGGTTTGTTTCCTATTGATGTAGCCCTAAGCAGAGATGGCGCAAATCACTTTCATGGAAAGGGGTTGCCAAGCTTCCAAAAAACTACGAGTTTCCTGAAATCTCAGCACACATTTTTTCACCCAATCTTGATGACACTTTCAGTTAATGATCAGTACCCCAATCCCACTTGGCTCACCAAATTTCGTTCTTCTAGGTTAAACCGTTCGTTGGCAGTAACAGTTTTAATTTTCAGGTATCACGCTGTTTTCTCCTATATGGATACATGTAGTTTGAACTCTAAATCAAAGACGGTTTGTCCTAGCTCTTTGAAACTTGACACAATAAAGTAGTTCCAAGTTCTATCTCTATGGTTTGTTTCCTATTGATGTAGCCCTAAGCAGAGACGGGCGCAAATCACTTTCATGGAAAGGGGATGCCAAGCTTCCAAAAAACTACGAGTTTCCTGAAATCTCAGCACACATTTTTTCACCCAATCTTTATGACACTTTCAGGTAATGATCAGTACCCCAATCCCACTTGGCTCACCAAATTTCGTTCTTCTAGGTTAAACCGTTCGTTGGCAGTAACAGTTTTAATTTTTAGGTTTCACTCTGTTTTCTCCTATATGGATACATGTAGTTGGAACTCTAAATCAAACACGGTTTGTGCTGGCTCTTTGAAACTTGACACAATAGAGTAGTTCCAAATTCTATCTCTATGGTTTGTTTCCTATTGATGTAGCCCTAAGGAGAGACTGGCGCAAATCACTTACATGGAAAGGGGTTGCCAAGCTTCCAAAAAACTACGAGTTTCCTGAAATCTCAACACACATTTTTCACCCAATCTTGATGACACTTTCAGTTAATGATCAGTACCCCAATCCCACTTGGCTCACCAAATTTCGTTCTTCTAGTTTCAACTGTTCGTTGGAAGTAACAGTTTTAAATTTCAGGTTTCACTCTGTTTTCTCCTATATGGATACATGTAGTTGGAACTCTAAATCAAAGACGGTTTGTGCTAGCTCTTTGAATCTTGACACAATAAAGTAGTTCCAAGTTCTATCTCTATGGTTTGTTTCCTATTGATGTAGCCCTAAGCAGAGACGGGCGCAAATCACTTTCATGGAAAGGGGTTGCCAAGCTTCCAAAAAACTACGAGTTTCCTGAAATCTCAGCACACATTTTTTCACCCAATCTTTATGACACTTTCAGGTAATGATCAGTACCCCAATCCCACTTGGCTCACCAAATTTCGTTCTGCTAGGTTAAACCGTTCGTTGGCAGTAACAGTTTTAATTTTTAGGTTTCACTCTGTTTTCTCCTATATGGATACATGTAGTTGGAACTCTAAATCAAACACGGTTTGTGCTAGCTCTTTGAATCTTGACACTATAAAGTAGGTCCAAGTTCTATCTCTATGGTTTGTTTCCTATTGATGTAGCCCTAAGCAGAGACTGGCGCAAATCACTTTCATGGAAAGGGGTTGCCAAGCTTCCAAAAAACAACGAGTTTCCTGAAATCTCAGCACACATTTTTTCACCCAATCTTGATGACACTTTCAGGTAATGATCACTACCCCAATCCCACTTGGCTAACCAAATTTCGTTCTACTAGGTTAAACCGTTCGTTGGCAGTAACAGTTTTAATTTTTAGATTTCACTCTATTTTCTCCTATATGGATACATGTAGTTGGAACTCTAAATCAAACACGTCTTGTGCTAGCTCTTTGAAACTTGACACAATAAAGTAGTTCCAAGTTCTAACTCTATGGTATGTTTCCTATTGATGTAGCCCTAAGCAGAGACTGGCGCAAATCACTTTCATGGAAAGGGGTTTCCAAGAATCCAAAAAACTACGAGTTTCCAGAAATCTAGGCACACATTTTTTCACCCTATCTTGATGACACTTTCAGGTAATGATCAGTATCCTAATCCCACTTGGCTCACCACATTTCGTTCTTCTAGGTTAAACCGTTCGTTGGCAGTAACAGTTTTAATTTTCAGGTTTCACTCTGTTTTCTCCTATATGGATACATGTAGTTGGAACTCTAAATCAAAGACGGTTTGTCCTAGCTCTTTGAAACTTGACACAATAAAGTAGTTCCAAGTTCTATCTCTATGGTGTGTTTCCAATTGATGTACCCCTAAGCATAGGCGGGCGCAAATCACTTACATTGAAAGGGGTTGCCAAGCTTCCAAAAAACTACGAGTTTTCTGAAATCTCAGCACACATTTTTTCACCCAATCTTGATGACACTTTCAGGTAATGATCAGTACCCCAATCCCACTTGGCTCACCAAATTTCGTTCTTCTAGGTTAAACCGTTCGTTGGCAGTAACAGTTTTAATTTTTAGGTTTCACTCTGTTTTCTCCGATATGGATACATGTAGTTGGAACTCTAAATCAAACACGGTTTGTGCTAGCTCTTTGAATCTTGACACAATAAAGTAGGTCCAAGTTCTATCTCTATGGTTTGTTTCCTATTGATGTAGCCCTAAGCAGAGATGGCGCAAATCACTTTCATGGAAAGGGGTTGCCAACCTTCCAAAAAACTACGAGTTTCCTGAAATCTCAGCACACATTTTTTCACCCAATCTTGATGACACTTTCAGGTAATGATCAATACCCCAATCCCACTTGGCTCACCAAATTTCGTTCTTCTAGGTTAAACCGTTCGTTGGCAGTAACAGTTTTAATTTTTAGGTTTCACTCTGTTTTCTCCTATATGGATACATGTAGTTGGAACTCTAAATCAAACACGGTTTTTGCTAGCTCTTTGAAACTTGACACAATAAAGTAGGTCCAAGTTCTATCTCTATGGTTTGTTTCCTATTGATGTAGCCCTAAGCAGAGATGGCGCAAATCACTTTCATGGAAAGGGGTTGCCTGCCTTCCAAAAAACTACGAGTTTCCTGAAATCTCAGCACACATTTTTTCACCCAATCTTGATGACACTTTCAGGTAATGATCAGTACCCCAATCCAACTTGGCTCACCAAATTTCGTTCTTCTAGGTTAAACTGTTCGTTGGCAGTAACAGTTTTAATTTTTAGATTTCACTCTATTTTCTCCTATATGGATACATGTAGTTGGAACTCTAAATCAAACACGGTTTGTGCTAGCTCTTTGAAACTTGACACAATAAAGTAGTTCCAAGTTCTAACTCTATGGTTTGTTTCCTATTGATGTAGCCCTAAGCAGAGACTGGCGCAAATCACTTTCATGGAAAGTGGTTGCCAAGAATCCAAAAAACTACGAGTTTCCAGAAATCTCGGCACACATTTTTTCACCCTATCTTGATGACACTTTCAGGTAATGATCAGTATCCCAATCCCACTTGGCTCACCAAATTTCGTTCTTCTAGGTTAAACCGTTCATTGGCAGTAACAGTTTTAAATTTTAGGTTTCACTCGGTTTTTTCCTATATGGATTCATGTAGTTTGAACTCTAAATCAAACACGGTATGTGCTGGCTGTTTGAAACTTGACACAATAGAGTAGTTCCAAATTCTATCTCTATGGATTGTTTCCTATTGATGTAGACCTAAGCAGAGACGGGGGCAAATCACTTTCATGGAAAGGGGTTGCCAAGCTTCCAAAAAACTACGAGTTTCCTGAAATCTCAGCACACATTTTTTCACCCAATCTTGATGACACTTTCAGGTAATGATCAGTACCCCAATCCCACTTGGCTAACCAAATTTCGTTCTTCTAGGTTAAACCGTTCGTTGGCAGTGTTTTTTTTTTTGTTTGTTTTGTTTGTTTTTTTTTTTTTAAAGAGAGAGTGAGAGAGAGGGGGACAGAGAGAGAGAGAGAATTTCAATATTTATTTATTTTTTCTTAATTCTCGGCGGACACAACATCTTTGTTTGTATGTGGTGCTGAGGATCGAACCCGGGCCGCACGCACGCTAGGCGAGCACGCTACTGCTTGAGCCACATCCCCAGCCCGGCAGTAAGTGTTTTAATTTTTAGGATTCACTCTGTTTTCTCCTATATGGGTACATGTTGTTGGAACTCTAAATCAAAGACGGTTTGTGCTAGCTCTTTGAATCTTGACACAATAAAGTAGTTCCAAGTTCTATCTCTATGGTTTGTTTCCTATTAATGTAGCCCTAAGCAGAGACTGGCGCAAATCACTTTCATGGAATGGGGTTGCCAAGCTTCCAAAAAACCACGAGTTTCCTGAAATCTCAGCACACATTTTTTCACCCAATCTTGATGACACTTTCAGGTAATGATCACTACCCCAATCCCACTTGGCTAACCAAATTTCGTTCTTCTAGGTTAAACCGTTCATTGGCAGTAACAGTTTTAATTTTTAGATTTCACTCTATATTCTCCTATATGGATACATGTAGTTGGAACTCTAAATCAAACACGGTTTGTGCTAGCTCTTTGAAACTTGACACAATAAAGTAGTTCCAAGTTCTAACTCTATGGTTTGTTTCCTATTGATGTAGCCCTAAGCAGAGACTGGCGCAAATCACTTTCATGGAAAGTGGTTGCCAAGAATCCAAAAAACTACGAGTTTCCAGAAATCTCGGCACACATTTTTTCACCCTATCTTGATGACACTTTCAGGTAATGATCAGTATCCCAATCCCACTTGGCTCACCAAATTTCGTTCTTCTAGGTTAAACCGTTCATTGGCAGTAACAGTTTTAAATTTTAGGTTTCACTCGGTTTTTTCCTATATGGATTCATGTAGTTTGAACTCTAAATCAAACACGGTATGTGCTGGCTGTTTGAAACTTGACACAATAGAGTAGTTCCAAATTCTATCTCTATGGATTGTTTCCTATTGATGTAGCCCTAAGCAGAGACGGGGGCAAATCACTTTCATGGAAAGGGGTTGCCAAGCTTCCAAAAAACTACGAGTTTCCTGAAATCTCAGCACACATTTTTTCACCCAATCTTGATGACACTTTCAGGTAATGATCAGTACCCCAATCCCACTTGGCTCACCAAATTTCGTTCTTCTAGGTTAAACCGTTCGTTGGCAGTAACAGTTTTAATTTTTAGGTTTCACTCTGTTTTCTCCTATATGGATACATGTAGTTGGAACTCTAAATCAAACACGGTTTTTGCTAGCTCTTTGAAACTTGACACAATAAAGTAGGTCCAAGTTCTATCTCTATGGTTTGTTTCCTATTGATGTAGCCCTAAGCAGAGATGGCGCAAATCACTTTCATGGAAAGGGGTTGCCAGCCTTCCAAAAAACTACGAGTTTCCTGAAATCTCAGCACACATTTTTTCACCCAATCTTGATGACACTTTCAGGTAATGATCAGTACCCCAATCCAACTTGGCTCACCAAATTTCGTTCTTCTAGGTTAAACCGTTCGTTGGCAGTAACAGTTTTAATTTTTAGATTTCACTCTATTTTCTCCTATATGGATACATGTAGTTGGAACTCTAAATCAAACACGGTTTGTGCTAGCTCTTTGAAACTTGACACAATAAAGTAGTTCCAAGTTCTAACTCTATGGTTTGTTTCCTATTGATGTAGCCCTAAGCAGAGACTGGCGCAAATCACTTTCATGGAAAGTGGTTGCCAAGAATCCAAAAAACTACGAGTTTCCAGAAATCTCAGCACACATTTTTTCACCCTATCTTGATGACACTTTCAGGTAATGATCAGTATCCCAATCCCACTTGGCTCACCAAATTTCGTTCTTCTAGGTTAAACCGTTCATTGGCAGTAACAGTTTTAAATTTTAGGTTTCACTCGGTTTTTTCCTATATGGATTCATGTAGTTTGAACTCTAAATCAAACACGGTATGTGCTGGCTGTTTGAAACTTGACACAATAGAGTAGTTCCAAATTCTATCTCTATGGATTGTTTCCTATTGATGTAGACCTAAGCAGAGACGGGGGCAAATCACTTTCATGGAAAGGGGTTGCCAAGCTTCCAAAAAACTACAAGTTTCCTGAAATCTCAGCACACATTTTTTCACCCAATCTTGATGACACTTTCAGGTAATGATCAGTACCCCAATCCCACTTGGCTAACCAAATTTCGTTCTTCTAGGTTAAACCGTTCGTTGGCAGTGTTTTTTTTTTTTTTGTTTTGTTTTGTTTTTTTTTTTAAAGAGAGAGTGAGAGAGAGGGGGACAGAGAGAGAGAGAGAATTTCAATATTTATTTATTTTTTCTTAATTCTCGGCGGACACAACATCTTTGTTTGTATGTGGTGCTGAGGATCGAACCCGGGCCGCACGCACGCTAGGCGAGCACGCTACTGCTTGAGCCACATCCCCAGCCCGGCAGTAAGTGTTTTAATTTTTAGGATTCACTCTGTTTTCTCCTATATGGGTACATGTTGTTGGAACTCTAAATCAAAGACGGTTTGTGCTAGCTCTTTGAATCTTGACACAATAAAGTAGTTCCAAGTTCTATCTCTATGGTTTGTTTCCTATTAATGTAGCCCTAAGCAGAGACTGGCGCAAATCACTTTCATGGAATGGGGTTGCCAAGCTTCCAAAAAACCACGAGTTTCCTGAAATCTCAGCACACATTTTTTCACCCAATCTTGATGACACTTTCAGGTAATGATCACTACCCCAATCCCACTTGGCTAACAGAATTTCGTTCTTCTAGGTTAAACCGTTCGTTGGCAGTAACAGTTTTAATTTTTAGATTTCACTCTATTTTCTCCTATATGGATACATGTAGTTGGAACTCTAAATCAAACACGGTTTGTGCTAGCTCTTTGAAACTTGACACAATAAAGTAGTTCCAAGTTCTAACTCTATGGTTTGTTTCCTATTGATGTAGCCCTAAGCAGAGACTGGCGCAAATCACTTTCATGGAAAGTGGTTGCCAAGAATCCAAAAAACTACGAGTTTCCAGAAATCTCGGCACACATTTTTTCACCCTATCTTGATGACACTTTCAGGTAATGATCAGTATCCCAATCCCACTTGGCTAACCAAATTTCGTTCTTCTAGGTTAAACCGTTCATTGGCAGTAACAGTTTTAAATTTTAGGTTTCACTCGGTTTTTTCCTATATGGATTCATGTAGTTTGAACTCTAAATCAAACACGGTATGTGCTGGCTGTTTGAAACTTGACACAATAGAGTAGTTCCAAATTCTATCTCTATGGATTGTTTCCTATTGATGTAGCCCTAAGCAGAGACGGGGGCAAATCACTTTCATGGAAAGGGGTTGCCAAGCTTCCAAAAAACTACGAGTTTCCTGAAATCTCAGCACACATTTTTTCACCCAATCTTGATGACACTTTCAGGTAATGATCAGTACCCCAATCCCACTTGGCTCACCAAATTTCGTTCTTCTAGGTTAAACCGTTCATTGGCAGTAACAGTTTTAAATTTTAGGTTTCACTCGGTTTTTTCCTATATGGATTCATGTAGTTTGAACTCTAAATCAAACACGGTATTTGCTGGCTCTTTGAAACTTGACACAATAGAGTAGTTCCAAATTCTATCTCTATGGTTTGTTTCCTATTGATGTAGCCCTAAGCAGAGACTGGCGCAAATCACTTACATGGAAAGGGGTTGCCAAGCTTCCAAAAAAGTACGAGTTTCCTGAAATCTCAGCACATATTTTTTCAACCAATCTTGATGACACTTTCAGTTAATGATCAGTACCCCAATCCCACTTGGCTCACCAAATTTCGTTCTTCTAGGTTAAACCGTTCATTGGCCGTAACAGTTTTAATTTTTAGATTTCACTCTATTTTCTCCTATATGGATACATGTAGTTGGAACTCTAAATCAAACACGGTATGTGCTAGCTCTTTGAAACTTGACACAATAAAGAAGTTCCAAGTTCTAACTCTATGGTTTGTTTCCTATTGATGTAGCCCTAAGCAGAGACTGGCGCAAATCACTTTCATGAAAACGGGTTGCCAAGAATCCAAAAAACTACGAGTTTCCTGAAATCTCGGCACACATTTTTTCACCCTATCTTGATGACACTTTCAGGTAATGATCAGTATCCCAATCCCACTTGGCTCACCAAATTTCGTTCTTCTAGGTTAAACCGTTCATTGGCAGTAACAGTTTTAAATTTTAGGTTTCACTCGGTTTTTTCCTATATGGATTCATGTAGTTTGAACTCTAAATCAAACACGGTATGTGCTGGCTGTTTGAAACTTGACACAATAGAGTAGTTCCAAATTCTATCTCTATGGTTTGTTTCCTATTGATGTAGCCCTAAGCAGAGACGGGGGCAAATCACTTTCATGGAAAGGGGTTGCCAAGCTTCCAAAAAACTACGAGTTTCCTGAAATCTCAGCACACATTTTTTCACCCAATCTTGATGACACTTTCAGGTAATGATCAGTACCCCAATCCCACTTGGCTCACCAAATTTCGTTCTTCTAGGTTAAACCGTTCGTTGGCAGTAACAGTTTTAATTTTTAGGTTTCACTCTGTTTTCTCCGATATGGATACATGCAGTAGGTACTCTAAATCAAACATGGTTTGTGCTAGCTCTTTGAAACTTGACACAATAGAGTAGTTCCAAATTCTATCTCTATGGTTTGTTTCCTATTGATGTAGCCCTAAGCAGAGACTGGCACAAATCACTTACATGGAAAGGGGTTGCCAAGCTTCCAAAAAACTACGAGTTTCCTGAAATCTCAGCACACATTTTTTCACCCAATCTTGATGAAACTTTCAGTTAATGATCAGTACCCCAATCCCACTTGGCTCACCAAATTTCGTTCTTCTAGGTTAAACCGTTCGTTGGCAGTAACAGTTTTAATTTTTAGGTTTCACTCTGTTTTCTCCTATATGGATACATGTAGTTGGAACTCTAAATCAAACACGGTTTTTGCTAGCTCTTTGAAACTTGACACAATAAAGTAGGTCCAAGTTCTATCTCTATGGTTTGTTTCCTATTGATGTAGCCCTAAGCAGAGATGGCGCAAATCACTTTCATGGAAAGGGGTTGCCAGCCTTCCAAAAAACTACGAGTTTCCTGAAATCTCAGCACACATTTTTTCAACCAATCTTGATGACACTTTCAGGTAATGATCAGTACCCCAATCCAACTTGGCTCACCAAATTTCGTTCTTCTAGGTTAAACCGTTCGTTGGCAGTAAGCGTTTTAATTTTTAGGTTTCACTCTGTTTTCTCCTATATGGATACATGTATTTGGAACTCTAAATCAAAGACGGTTTGTGCTAGCTCTTTGAATCTTGACACAATAAAGTAGTTCCAAGTTCTATCTCTATGGTTTGTTTCCTATTGATGTAGCCCTAAGCAGAGACTGGCGCAAATCACTTTCATGGAAAGGGGTTGCCAAGCTTCCAAAAAACCACGAGTTTCCTGAAATCTCAGCACACATTTTTTCACCCAATCTTGATGACACTTTCAGGTAATGATCAGTATCCCAATCCCACTTGGCTCACCAAATTTCGTTCTTCTAGGTTAAACCGTACTTTGCAGTAACAGTTTTAAATTTTAGGTTTCACTCTGTTTTCTCCTATATGGATTCATGTAGTTTGAACTCTAAATCAAACACGTTTTGTCCTTGCTCTTTGAAACTTGACACAATAGAGTAGTTCCAAATTCTATCTCTATGGTTTGTTTCCTATTGATGTAGACCTAAGGAGAGACTGGCTCAAATCACTTTCATGGAAAGGGGTTGCCAAGCTTCCAAAAAACCACGAGTTTCCTGAAATCTCAGCACACATTTTTTCACCCAATCTTGATGACACTTTCAGGTAATGATCAGTATCCCAATCCCACTTGGCTCACCAAATTTCGTTCTTCTAGGTTAAACCGTACATTGGCAGTAACAGTTTTAAATTTTAGGTTTCACTCTGTTTTCTCCTATATGGATTCATGTAGTTTGAACTCTAAATCAAACACGTTTTGTCCTTGCTCTTTGAAACTTGACACAATAGAGTAGTTCCAAATTCTATCTCTATGGTTTGTTTCCTATTGATGTAGACCTAAGGAGAGACTGGCGCAAATCACTTACATGGAAAGGGGTTGCCAAGCTTCCAAAAAACTACGAGTTTCCTGAAATCTCAACACACATTTTTTCACCCAAACTTGATGACACTTTCAGTTAATGATCAGTACCGCAATCCCATTTGGCTCACCAAATTTCGTTCTTCTAGTTTAAACCGTTCGTTGGCAGTAACAGTTTTAATTTTCAGGTTTCACTCTGTTTTCTCCTATATGGATACATGTAGTTGGAACTCTAAATCAAAGACGGTTTGTCCTAGCTCTTTGAAACTTGACACAATAAAGTAGTTCCAAGTTCTATCTCTATGGTTTGTTTCCTATTGATGTAGCCCTAAGCAGAGACGGGCGCAAATCACTTTCATGGAAAGGGGTTGCCAAGCTTCCAAAAAACTACGAGTTTCCTGAAATCTCAGCACACATTTTTTCACCCAATCTTGATGACACTTTCAGGTAATGATGAGTACCCCAATCCCACTTGGGTCACCAAATTTCGTTCTTCTAGGTTAAACCGTTCGTTGGCAGTAACAGTTTTAATTTTTAGGTTTCACTCTGTTTTCTCCGATATGGATACATGTAGTTGGAACTCTAAATCAAACACGGTTTTTGCTAGCTCTTTGAATCTTGACACAATAAAGTAGGTCCAAGTTCTATCTCTATGGTTTGTTTCCTATTGATGTAGCCCTAAGCAGAGATGGCGCAAATCACTTTCATGGAAAGGGGTTGCCAACCTTCCAAAAAACTACGAGTTTCCTGAAATCTCAGCACACATTTTTTCACCCAATCTTGATGACACTTTCAGGTAATGATCAGTACCGCAATCCCATTTGGCTCACCAAATTTCGTTCTGCTAGGTTAAACCGTTCGTTTGCAGTAACAGTTTTAATTTTTAGGTTTCACTCTGTTTTCTCCTATATGGATACATGTAGTTGGAACTCTAAATCAAAGACGGTTTGTGCTAGCTCTTTGAATCTTGACACAATAAAGTAGTTCCAAGTTCTATCTCTATGGTTTGTTTCCTATTGATGTAGCCCTAAGCAGAGACTGGCGCAAATCACTTTCATGGAAAGGGGTTGCCAAGCTTCCAAAAAACCACGAGTTTCCTGAAATCTCAGCACACATTTTTTCACCCAATCTTGATGACACTTTCAGGTAATGATCAGTATCCCAATCCCACTTGGCTCACCAAATTTCGTTCTTCTAGGTTAAACCGTACTTTGCAGTAACAGTTTTAAATTTTAGGTTTCACTCTGTTTTCTCCTATATGGATTCATGTAGTTTGAACTCTAAATCAAACACGTTTTGTCCTTCCTCTTTGAAACTTGACACAATAGAGTAGTTCCAAATTCTATCTCTATGGTTTGTTTCCTATTGATGTAGACCTAAGGAGAGACTGGCGCAAATCACTTACATGGAAAGGGGTTGCCAAGCTTCCAAAAAACTACGAGTTTCCTGAAATCTCAACACACATTTTTTCACCCAAACTTGATGACACTTTCAGTTAATGATCAGTACCGCAATCGCATTTGGCTCACCAAATTTCGTTCTTCTAGTTTAAACCGTTCGTTGGCAGTAACAGTTTTAATTTTCAGGTTTCACTCTGTTTTCTCCTATATGGATACATGTAGTTGGAACTCTAAATCAAAGACGGTTTGTCCTAGCTCTTTGAAACTTGACACAATAAAGTAGTTCCAAATTCTATCTCTATGGTTTGTTTCCTATTGATGTAGCCCTAAGCAGAGACGGGCGCAAATCACTTTCATGGAAAGGGGTTGCCAACCTTCCAAAAAACTACGAGTTTCCTGAAATCTCAGCACACATTTTTTCACCCAATCTTGATGACACTTTCAGGTAATGATCAGTACCCCAATCCCACTTGGCTCACCAAATTTCGTTCTTCTAGGTTAAACCGTTCGATGGCAGTAACAGTTTTAATTTTCAGGGTTCACTCTGTTTTCTCCTATATGGATACATGTAGTTGGAACTCTAAATCAAAGACGGTTTGTCCTAGCTCTTTGAAACTTGACACAATAAAGAAGTTCCAAGTTCTATCTCTATGGTTTGTTTCCTATTGATGTAGCTAAGCAGAGGTGTGCGCATACCACTTTCATGGAAAGGTGTTGCCAAGCTTCCAAAAAACTACCAGTTTCCTGAAATCTCAGCACACATTTTTTCACCCAATCCTGATGACACTTTCAGGTAATGATCAGTACCCCAATCCCACTTGGCTCACCAAATTTCGTTCTGCTAGGTTAAACCGTTCGTTGGCAGTAACAGTTTTAATTTTTAGGTTTCACTCTGTTTTCTCCGATATGGATACATGTAGTTCTAACTCTAAATCAAACACGGTTTGTGCTAGCTCTTTGAATCTTGACACAATAAAGTAGGTCCAAGTTCTATCTCTATGGTTTGTTTCCTATTGATGTAGCCCTAAGCAGAGACTGGCGCATACCACTTTCATGGAAAGGGGTTGCCAAGCTTCCAAAAAACTACCAGTTTCCTGAAATCTCAGCACACATTTTTTCACCCAATCCTGATGACACTTTCAGGTAATGATCAGTACCCCAATCCCACTTGGCTCACCAAATTTCGTTCTGCTAGGTTAAACCGTTCGTTGGCAGTAACAGTTTTAAATTCTAAGTTTCACTCTGTTTTTTCCTATATGGATTCATGTATTTTGAACTCTAAATCAAACACGGTTTGTGCTGGCTCTTTGAAACTTGACACAATAGAGTAGTTCCAAATTCTATCTCTATGGTTTGTTTCCTATTGATGTAGCCCTAAGCAGAGACTGGCGCAAATCACTTACATGGAAAGGGGTTGCCAAGCTTCCAAAAAACTACGAGTTTCCTGAAATCTCAACACACATTTTTTCACCCAATCTTGATGACACTTTCAGGTAATGATCAGTACCCCAATCCCACTTGGCTCACCAAATTTCGTTCTTCTAGGTTAAACCGTTCGTTGGCAGTAAGGGTTTTAATTTTTAGGTTTCACTCTGTTTTCTCCTATATGGATACATGTAGTTGGAACTCTAAATCAAAGACGGTTTGTGCTAGCTCTTTGAATCTTGACACAATAAAGTAGTTCCAAGTTCTATCTCTATGGTTTGTTTCCTATTGATGTAGCCCTAAGCAGAGACTGGCGCAAATCACTTTCATGGAAAGGGGTTGCCAAGCTTCCAAAAAACCACGAGTTTCCTGAAATCTCAGCACACATTTTTTCACCCAATCTTGATGACACTTTCAGGTAATGATCAGTATCCCAATCCCACTTGGCTCACCAAATTTCGTTCTTCTAGGTTAAACCGTACTTTGCAGTAACAGTTTTAAATTTTAGGTTTCACTCTGTTTTCTCCTATATGGATTCATGTAGTTTGAACTCTAAATCAAACACGTTTTGTCCTTGCTCTTTGAAACTTGACACAATAGAGTAGTTCCAAATTCTATCTCTATGGTTTGTTTCCTATTGATGTAGACCTAAGGAGAGACTGGCGCAAATCACTTACATGGAAAGGGGTTGCCAAGCTTCCAAAAAACTACGAGTTTCCTGAAATCTCAACACACATTTTTTCACCCAAACTTGATGACACTTTCAGTTAATGATCAGTACCGCAATCCCATTTGGCTCACCAAATTTCGTTCTTCTAGTTTAAACCGTTCGTTGGCAGTAACAGTTTTAATTTTCATGTTTCACTCTGTTTTCTCCTATATGGATACATGTAGTTGGAACTCTAAATCAAAGACGGTTTGTCCTAGCTCTTTGAAACTTGACACAATAAAGTAGTTCCAAATTCTATCTCTATGGTTTGTTTCCTATTGATGTAGCCCTAAGCAGAGACGGGCGCAAATCACTTTCATGGAAAGGGGTTGCCAAGCTTCCAAAAAACTACGAGTTTCCTGAAATCTCAGCACACATTTTTTCACCCAATCTTGATGACACTTTCAGGTAATGATGAGTACCCCAATCCCACTTGGGTCACCAAATTTTGTTCTTCTAGGTTAAACCGTTCGTTGGCAGTAACAGTTTTATTTTTTAGGTTTCACTCTGTTTTCTCCGATATGGATACATGTAGTTGGAACTCTAAATCAAACACGGTTTTTGCTAGCTCTTTGAATCTTGACACAATAAAGTAGGTCCAAGTTCTATCTCTATGGTTTGTTTCCTATTGATGTAGCCCTAAGCAGAGATGGCGCAAATCACTTTCATGGAAAGGGGTTGCCAACCTTCCAAAAAACTACGAGTTTCCTGAAATCTCAGCACACATTTTTTCACCCAATCTTGATGACACTTTCAGGTAATGATCAGTACCCCAATCCCACTTGGCTCACCAAATTTCGTTCTTCTAGGTTAAACCGTTCGTTGGCAGTAAGAGTTTTAATTTTTAGGATTCACTCTGTTTTCTCCTATATGGATACATGTAGTTGGAACTCTAAATCAAAGACGGTTTGTGCTAGCTCTTTGAATCTTGACACAATAAAGTAGTTCCAAGTTCTATCTCTATGGTTTGTTTCTTATTAATGTAGCCCTAAGCAGAGACTGGCGCAAATCACTTTCATGGAATGGGGTTTCCAAAAATCCAAAAAACTACGAGTTTCCAGAAATCTCGGCACACATTTTTTCACCCTATCTTGATGACACTTTCAGGTAATGATCAGTATCCCAATCCCACTTGGCTCACCAAATTTCGTTCTTCTAGGTTAAACCGTTCATTGGCAGTAACAGTTTTAAATTCTAAGTTTCACTCTGTTTTTTCGTATATGGATTCATGTAGTTTGAACTCTAAATCAAACACGGTTTGTGCTGGCTCTTTGAAACTTGACACAATAGAGTAGTTCCAAATTCTATCTCTATGGTTTGTTTCCTAT
The DNA here is from genome assembly GCF_964194105.1 of Spermophilus citellus. Lineage (NCBI taxonomy): Eukaryota > Metazoa > Chordata > Mammalia > Rodentia > Sciuridae > Spermophilus > Spermophilus citellus. The sequence goes on from NC_138187.1 coordinate 55,650,670, forward strand.
TGATGTAGCCCTAAGCAGAGACTGGCGCAAATCACTTACATGGAAAGGGGTTGCCAAGCTTCCAAAAAACTACGAGTTTCCTGAAATCTCAACACACATTTTTTCACCCAATCTTGATGACACTTTCAGGTAATGATCAGTACCCCAATCCCACTTGGCTCACCAAATTTCGTTCTTCTAGGTTAAACCGTTCGTTGGCAGTAACAGTTTTAATTTTCAGGTTTCACTCTGTTTTCTCCTATATGGATACATGTAGTTGGAACTCTAAAGCAAAGACGGTTTGTCCTAGCTCTTTGAAACTTGACACAATAAAGTAGTTCCAAGTTCTATCTCTATGGTTTGTTTCCTATTGATGTAGCCCTAAGCAGAGACGGGCGCAAATCACTTTCATGGAAAGGGGTTGCCAAGCTTCCAAAAAACTACGAGTTTCCTGAAATCTCAGCACACATTTTTTCACCCAATCTTGATGACACTTTCAGGTAATGATCAGTACCCCAATCCCACTTGGCTCACCAAATTTCGTTCTTCTAGGTTAAACCGTTCGTTGGCAGTAACAGTTTTAATTTTTAGGTTTCACTCTGTTTTCTCCTATATGGATACATGTAGTTGGAACTCTAAATCAAACACGGTTTGTGCTAGCTCTTTGAATCTTGACACAATAAAGTAGGTCCAAGTTCTATCTCTATGGTTTGTTTCCTATTGATGTAGCCCTAAGCAGAGATGGCGCAAATCACTTTCATGGAAAGGGGTTGCCAACCTTCCAAAAAACTACGAGTTTCCTGAAATCTCAGCACACATTTTTTCACCCAATCTTGATGACACTTTCAGGTAATGATCAGTACCCCAATCCCACTTGGCTCACCAAATTTCGTTCTGCTAGGTTAAACCGTTCGTTGGCAGTAACAGTTTTAATTTTTAGATTTCACTCTGTTTTCTCCTATATGGATACATGTATTTGGAACTCTAAATCAAACACGGTTTGTGCTAGCTCTTTGAATCTTGACACAATAAAGTAGGTCCAAGTTCTATCTCTATGGTTTGTTTCCTATTGATGTAGCCCTAAGCAGAGATGGCGCAAAACGCTTTCATGGAAAGGGGTTGCCAACCTTCCAAAAAACTACGAGTTTCCTGAAATCTCAGCACACATTTTTTCACTCAATCTTTATGACACTTTCAGGTAATGATCAGGATCCCAATCCCACTTGGCTCACCAAATTTCGTTCTTCTAGGTAAAACCGTTCATTGGCAGTAACAGTTTTAAATTTTAAGTTTCACTTTGTTTTTTCCTATATGGATTCATGTAGTTTGAACTCTAAATCAAACACGGTTTGTGCTGGCTCTTTGAAACTTGACACAATAGAGTAGTTCCAAATTCTATCTCTATGGTTTGTTTCCTATTGATGTAGCCCTAAGGAGAGACTGGCGCAAATCACTTACATGGAAAGGGGTTGCCAAGCTTCCAAAAAACTACGAGTTTCCTGAAATCTCAACACACATTTTTTCACCCAATCTTGATGACACTTTCAGTTAATGATCAGTACCCCAATCCCACTTGGCTCACCAAATTTCGTTCTTCTAGGTTAAACCGTTCGTTGGCAGTAACAGTTTTAATTTTCAGGTTTCACTCTGTTTTCTCCTATATGGATACATGTAGTTGGAACTCTAAAGCAAAGACGGTTTGTCCTAGCTCTTTGAAACTTGACACAATAAAGTAGTTCCAAGTTCTATCTCTATGGTTTGTTTCCCATTGATGTAGCCCTAAGCAGAGACGTGCGCACATCACTTTCATGGAAAGGGGTTGCCAAGCTTCCAAAAAACTACGAGTTTCCTGAAATCTCAGCACACATTTTTTCACCCAATCTTTATGACACTTTCAGGTAATGATCAGTACCCCAATCCCACTTGGCTCACCAAATTTCGTTCTGCTAGGTTAAACCGTTCGTTGGCAGTAACAGTTTTAATTTTTAGGTTTCACTCTGTTTTCTCCTATATGGATACATGTATTTGGAACTCTAAATCAAACACGGTTTGTGCTAGCTCTGTGAATCTTGACACAATAAAGTAGGTCCAAGTTCTATCTCTATGGTTTGTTTCCTATTGATGTAGCCCTAAGCAGAGATGGCGCAAATCGCTTTCATGGAAAGGGGTTGCCAACCTTCCAAAAAACTACGAGTTTTTTGAAATCTCAGCACACATTTTTTCACTCAATCTTTATGACACTTTCAGGTAATGATCAGTATCCCAATCCCACTTGGCTCACCAAATTTCATTCTTCTAGGTTAAACCGTACATTGGCAGTAACAGTTTTAAATTTTAGGTTTCACTCTGTTTTCTCCTATATGGATTCATGTAGTTTGAACTCTAAATCAAACACGGTTTATGCTGGCTCTTTGAAACTTGACACAATAGAGTAGTTCCAAATTCTATCTCTATGGTTTGTTTCCTATTGATGTAGCCCTAAGCAGAGACTGGCGCAAATCACTTACATGGAAAGGGGTTGCCAAGCTTCCAAAAAACTACGAGTTTCCTGAAATCTCAGCACACATTTTTTCACCCAATCTTGATGACACTTTCAGTTAATGATCAGTACCCCATTCTCACTTGGCTCACCAAATTTCATTCTTCTACGTTAAACTGTTCGTTGGCAGTAACAGTTTTAATATTCAGGTTTCACTCTGTTTTCTCCTATATGGATACATGTAGTTGAAACTCTAAATCAAAGACGGTTTGTCCTAGCTCTTTGAAACTTGACACAATAAAGTAGTTCCAAGTTCTATCTCTATGGTTTGTTTCCTATTGATGTAGCCCTAAGCAGAGACGGGCGCAAATCACTTTCATGGAAAGGGGTTGCCAAGCTTCCAAAAAACTACGAGTTTCCTGAAAACTCAGCACACATTTTTTCACCCAATCTTGATGACACTTTCTGGTAATGATCAGTACCCCAATCCCACTTGGCTCACCAAATTTCGTTCTTCTAGGTTAAACCGTTCGTTGGCAGTAACAGTTTTAATTTTTAGGTTTCACTCTGTTTTCTCCGATATGGATACATGTAGTTGGAACTCTAAATCAAACACGGTTTGTGCTAGCTCTTTGAATCTTGACACAATAAAGTAGTTCCAAGTTCTATCTCTATGGTTTGTTTCCTATTGATGTAGCCCTAAGCAGAGACGTGCGCACATCACTTTTTTGGAAAGGGGTTGCCAAGCTTCCAAAAAACTACGAGTTTCCTGAAATCTCAGCACACATTTTTTCACCCAATCTTTATGACTTTCAGGTAATGATCAGTACCCCAATCCCACTTGGCTCACCAAATTTCGTTCTGCTAGGTTAAACCGTTCGTTGGCAGTAACAGTTTTAATTTTTAGGTTTCATTCTGTTTTCTCCTATATGGATACATGTATTTGGAACTCTAAATCAAACACGGTTTGTGCTAGCTCTTTGAATCTTGACACAATAAAGTAGGTCCAAGTTCTATCTCTATGGTTTGTTTCCTATTGATGTAGCCCTAAGCAGAGATGGCGCAAATCGCTTTCATGGAAAGGGGTTGCCAAGCTTCCAAAAAACTACGAGTTTTTTGAAATCTCAGCACACATTTTTTCACTCAATCTTTATGACACTTTCAGGTAATGATCAGTATCCCAATCCCACTTGGCTCACCAAATTTCGTTCTTCTATGTTAAACCGTACATTGGCAGTAACAGTTTTAAATTTTAGGTTTCACTCTGTTTTCTCCTATATGGATTCATGTAGTTTGAACTCTAAATCAAACACGGTTTGTGCTGGCTCTTTGAAACTTGACACAATAGAGTAGTTCCAAATTCTATCTCTATGGTTTGTTTCCTATTGATGTAGCCCTAAGCAGAGACTGGCGCAAATCACTTACATGGAAAGGGGTTGCCAAGCTTCCAAAAAACTACGAGTTTCCTGAAATCTCAGCACACATTTTTTCACCCAATCTTGATGACACTTTCAGTTAATGATCAGTACCCCAATCTCACTTGGCTCACCAAATTTCGTTCTTCTACGTTAAACCGTTCGTTGGCAGTAACAGTTTTAATTTTCAGGTTTCACTCTGTTTTCTCCTATATGGATTCATGTAGTTTGAACTCTAAATCAAACACGGTTTGTGCTGGCTCTTTGAAACTTGACACAATAGAGTAGTTCCAAATTCTATCTCTATGGTTTTTTCCTATTGATGTAGCCCTAAGCAGAGACTGGCGCAAATCACTTACATGGAAAGGGGTTGCCAAGCTTCCAAAAAACTACGAGTTTCCTGAAATCTCAGCACACATTTTTTCACCCAATCTTGATGACACTTTCAGTTAATGATCAGTACCCCAATCTCACTTGGCTCACCAAATTTCGTTCTTCTACGTTAAACCGTTCGTTGGCAGTAACAGTTTTAATTTTCAGGTTTCACTCTGTTTTCTCCTATATGGATACATGTAGTTGGAACTCTAAATCAAAGACGGTTTGCCTAGCTCTTTGAAACTTGACACAATAAAGTAGTTCCAAGTTCTATCTCTATGGTTTGTTTCCTATTGATGTAGCCCTAAGCAGAGACGGGCGCTAATCACTTTCTTGGAAAGGGGTTGCCAAGCTTCCAAAAAACTACGAGTTTCCTGAAATCTCAGCACACATTTTTTCACCCAATCTTGATGACACTTTCAGGTAATGATCAGTACCCCAATCCCACTTGGCACACCAAATTTCGTTCTTCTAGGTTAATCCGTTCGTTGGCAGTAACAGTTTTAATTTTTAGGTTTCACTCTGTTTTCTCCGATATGGATACATGTAGTTGGAACTCTAAATCAAACACGGTTTGTGCTAGCTCTTTGAATCTTGACACAATAAAGTAGGTCCAAGTTCTATCTCTATGGTTTGTTTCCTATTGATGTAGCCCTAAGCAGAGATGGCGCAAATCGCTTTCATGGAAAGGGGTTGCCAAACTTCCAAAAAACTACGAGTTTTTTGAAATCTCAGCACACATTTTTTCACTCAATCTTTATGACACTTTCAGGTAATGATCAGTATCCCAATCCCACTTGGCTCACCAAATTTCGTTCTTCTAGGTTAAACCATACATTGGCAGTAACAGTTTTAAATTTTAGGTTTCACTCTGTTTTCTCCTATATGGATTCATGTAGTTTGAACTCTAAATCAAACACGGTTTGTGCTGGCTCTTTGAAACTTGACACAATAGAGTAGTTCCAAATTCTATCTCTATGGTTTTTTTCCTATTGATGTAGCCCTAAGCAGAGAATGGCGAAATCACTTACATGGGAAGGGGTTGCCAAGCTTCCAAAAAACTACGAGTCTCCTGAAATCTCAGCACACATTTTTTCACCCAATCTTGATGACACTTTCAGTTAATGATCAGTACCCCAATCTCACTTGGCTCACCAAATTTCGTTCTTCTACGTTAAACCGTTCGTTGGCAGTAACAGTTTTAATTTTCAGGTTTCACTCTGTTTTCTCCTATATGGATACATGTAGTTGGAACTCTAAATCAAAGACGGTTTGTCCTAGCTCTTTGAAACTTGACACAATAAAGTAGTTCCAAGTTCTATCTCTATGGTTTGTTTCCTATTGATGTAGCCCTAAGCAGAGACTGGCGCAAATCACTTTCATGGAAAGGGGTTGCCAAGCTTCCAAAAAACTACGAGTTTCCTAAAATCTCAGCACACATTTTTTCACCCAATCTTGATGACACTTTCAGGTAATGATCAGTACCCCAATCCCTCTTGGCTCACCAAATTTCGTTCTTCTAGGTTAAACCGTTCATTGGCAGTAACAGTTTTAATTTTTAGGTTTCACTCTGTTTTCTCCGATATGGATACATGTAGTTGGAACTCTAAATCAAACACGGTTTGTGCTAGCTCTTTGAATCTTGACACAATAAAGTAGGTCCAAGTTCTATCTCTATGGTTTGTTTCCTATTGATGTAGCCCTAAGCAGAGATGGCGCAAATCACTTTCATGGAAAGGGGTTGCCAACCTTCCAAAAAACTACGAGTTTCCTGAAATCTCAGCACACATTTTTTTAACCCAATCTTGATGACACTTTCAGGTAATGATCAGTTCCCCAATCCCACTTGGCTCACCAAATTTTGTTCTTCTAGGTTAAACCGTTCGTTGGCAGTAACAGTTTTAATTTTTAGATTTCACTCTGTTTTCTCCTATATGGATACATGTAGTTGGAACTCTAAATCAAAGACGGTTTGTGCTAGCTCTTTGAATCTTGACACAATAAAGTAGTTCCAAGTTCTATCTCTATGGTTTGTTTCCTATTGATGTAGCCCTAAGCAAAGACTGGCGCAAATCACTTTCATGGAAAGGGGTTGCCAAGCTTCCAAAAAACCACGAGTTTCCTGAAATCTCAGCACACATTTTTTCACCCAATCTTGATGACACTTTCAGGTAATGATCACTACCCCAATCCCACTTGGCTAACCAAATTTCGTTCTTCTAGGTTAAACCGTTCGTTGGCAGTAACAGTTTTAATTTTTAGATTTCACTCTATTTTCTCCTATATGGATACATGTAGTTGGAACTCTAAATCAAACACGGTTTGTGCTAGCTCTTTGAATCTTGACACAATAAAGTAGTTCCAAGTTCTAACTCTATGGTTTGTTTCCTATTGATGTAGCCCTAAGCAGAGACTGGCACAAATCACTTTCATGGAAAGGGGTTGCGAAGAATCCAAAAAACTACGAGTTTCCAGAAATCTCGGCACATATTTTTTCACCCTATTTGATGACACGTTCAGGTAATGATCAGTATCCCAATTCCACTTGGCTCACCAAATTTCGTTCTTCTAGGTTAAACCGTTCATTGGCAGTAACAGTTTTAAATTTTAGGTTTCACTCTGTTTTTTCCTATATGGTTTCATGTAGTTTGAACTCTAAATCAAACACGGTTTGTTCTGGCTCTTTGAAACTTGACACAATGGAGTAGTTCCAAATTCTATCTGTAAGGTTTGTTTCCTATTGATGTAGCCCTAAGCAGAGACTGGCGCAAATCACTTACATGGAAAGGGGTTGCCAAGCTTCCAAAAAACTACGAGTTTCCTGAAATCTCAGCACACATTTTTTCACCCAATCTTGATGACACTTTCAGTTATGATCAGTACCCCAATCTCACTTGGCTCACCAAATTTCGTTCTTCTACGTTAAACCGTTCGTTGGCAGTAACAGTTTTAATTTTCAGGTTTCACTCTGTTTTCTCCTATATGGATACATGTAGTTGGAACTCTAAATCAAAGACGGTTTGTCCTAGCTCTTTGAAACTTGACACAATAAAGTAGTTCCAAGTTCTATCTCTAGGGTTTGTTTCCTATTGATGTAGCCCTAAGCAGAGACGGGCGCAAATCACTTTCATGGAAAGGGGTTGCCAAGCTTCCAAAAAACTATGAGTTTCCTAAAATCTCAGCACACATTTTTTCACCCAATCTTGATGACACTTTCAGGTAATGATCAGTACCCCAATCCCACTTGGCTCACCAAATTTCGTTCTTCTAGGTTAAACCGTTCGTTGGCAGTAAGAGTTTTAATTTTCAGGTTTCACTCTGTTTTCTCCTATATGGATACATGTAGTTGGAACTCTAAATCAAAGACGGTTTGTCCTAGCTCTTTGAAACTTGACACAATAAAGTAGTTCCAAGTTCTATCTCTATGGTTTGTTTCCTATTGATGTAGCCCTAAGCAGAGGCGGGCGCAAATCACTTTCATGGAAAGGGGTTGCCAAGCTTCCAAAAAACTACGAGTTTCCTGAAATCTCAGCACACATTTTTTCACCCAATCTTAATGACACTTTCAGTTAATGATCAGTACCCCAATCTCACTTGGCTCACCAAATTTCGTTCTTCTACGTTAAACCGTTCGTTGGCAGTAACAGTTTTAATTTTCAGGTTTCACTCTGTTTTCTCCTATATGGATACATGTAGTTGGAACTCTAAATCAAAGACGGTTTGTCCTAGCTCTTTGAAACTTGACACAATAAAGTAGTTCCAAGTTCTATCTCTATGGTTTGTTTCCTATTGATGTAGCCCTAAGCAGAGACGGGCGCAAATCACTTTCATGGAAAGGGGTTGCCAAGCTTCCAAAAAACTATGAGTTTCCTAAAATCTCAGCACACATTTTTTCACCCAATCTTGATGACACTTTCAGGTAATGATCAGTACCCCAATCCCACTTGTCTCACCAAATTTCGTTCTTCTAGGTTAAACCGTTCGTTGGCAGTAACAGTTTTAATTTTTAGGTTTCACTCTGTTTTCTCCGATATGGATACATGTAGTTGGAACTCTAAATCAAACACGGTTTGTGCTAGCTCTTTGAATCTTGACACAATAAAGTAGGTCCAAGTTCTATCTCTATGGTTTGTTTCCTATTGATGTAGCCCTAAGCAGAGATGGCGCAAATCACTTTCATGGAAAGGGGTTGCCAACCTACCAAAAAACTACGAGTTTCCTGAAATCTCAGCACACATTTTTTTCACCCAATCTTGATGACACTTTCAGGTAATGATCTGTACCCCAATCCCACTTGGCTCACCAAATTTCGTTCTTCTAGGTTAAACCGTTCGTTGGCAGGAAGAGTTTTAATTTTTAGGTTTCACTCTGTTTTCTACTATATGGATACATGTAGTTGGAATTCTAAATCAAAGACGGTTTGTGCTAGCTCTTTGAATCTTGACACAATAAAGTAGTTCCAAGTTCTATCTCTATGGTTTGTTTCCTATTGATGTAGCCCTAAGCAGAGACTGGCGCAAATCACTTTCATGGAAAGGGGTTGCCAAGCTTCCAAAAAACTACGAGTTTCCTGAAATCTCAGCACACATTTTTTCACCCAATCTTGATGGCACTTTCAGGTAATGATCACTACCCCAATCCCACTTGGCTCACCAAATTTCGTTCTTCTAGGTTAAACCGTTCGTTGGCAGTAACAGTTTTAATTTTCAGGTTTCACTCTGTTTTCTCCTATATGGATACATGTAGTTGGAACTCTAAATCAAAGACGGTTTGTCCTAGCTCTTTGAAACTTGACACAATAAAGTAGTTCCAAGTTCTATCTCTATGGTTTGTTTCCTATTGATGTAGCCCTAAGCAGAGGCGGGCGCAAATCACTTTCATGGAAAGGGGTTGCCAAGCTTCCAAAAAACTACGAGTTTCCTGAAATCTCAGCACACATTTTTTCACCCAATCTTGATGACACTTTCAGGTAATGATCAGTACCCCAATCCCACTTGGCTCACAAAACTTCGTTCTTCTAGGTTAAACCGTTCGTTGGCAGTAACAGTTTTAATTTTTAGGTTTCACTCTGTTTTCTCCGATATGGATACATGTAGTTGGAACTCTAAATCAAACATAGTTTGTGCTAGCTCTTTGAATCCTGACACAATAAAGTAGGTCCAAGTTCTATCTCTATGGTTTGTTTCCTATTGATGTAGCCCTAAGCAGAGATGGCTTAAATCACTTTCTGGAAAGGGGTTGCCAACATTCCAAAAAACTACGAGTTTCCTGAAATCTCAGCACACATTTTTTCACCCAATCTTGATGACACTTTCAGGTAATGATCAGTACCCCAATCCCACTTGGCTCACCAAATTTCGTTCTTCTAGTTTAAACCGTTCCTTGGCAGTAACAGTTTTAATTTTTAGGTTTCACTCTGCTTTCTCCGATATGGATACATGTAGTTGGAACTCTAAATCAAACACGGTTTGTGCTAGCTCTTTGAATCTTGACACAATAAAGTAGGTCCATGTTCTATCTCTATGGTTTGTTTCCTATTGATGTAGCCCTAAGCAGAGATGGCGCAAATCACTTTCATGGAAAGGGGTTGCCAACCTTCCAAAAAACTACGAGTTTCCTGAAATCTCAGCACACATTTTTTCACCCAATCTTTATGACACTTTCAGGTAATGATCAGTATCCCAATCCCACTTGGCTCACCAAATTTCGTTCTTCTAGGTTAAACCGTACATTGGCAGTAACAGTTTTAAATTTTAGGTATCACTCTGTTTTTTCCTATATGGATTCATGTAGTTTGAACTCTAAATCAAACACGGTTTGTGCTGGCTCTTTGAAACTTGACACAATAGAGTAGTTCCAAATTCTATCTCTATGGTTTCTTTCCTATTGATGTAGCCCTAAGCAGAGACTGGCGCAAATCACTTACATGGAAAGGGGTTGCCAAGCTTCCAAAAAACTACGAGTTTCCTGAAATCTCAGCACACATTTTTTCACCCAATCTTGATGACACTTTCAGGTAATGATCACTACCCCAATCCCACTTGGCTCACCAAATTTCGTTCTTCTAGGTTAAACCGTTCGTTGGCAGTAACAGTTTTAATTTTCAGGTTTCACTCTGTTTTCTCCTATATGGATACATGTAGTTGGAACTCTAAATCAAAGACGGTTTGTCCTAGCTCTTTGAAACTTGACACAATAAAGTAGTTCCAAGTTCTATCTCTATGGTTTGTTTCCTATTGATGTAGCCCTAAGCAGAGGCGGGCGCAAATCACTTTCATGGAAAGGGGTTGCCAAGCTTCCAAAAAACTACAAGTTTCCTGAAATCTCTGCACACCCTTTGCACCCAATCTTGATGACACATTCAGGTAATGATCAGTACCCCAATCCCGCTTGGCTCACCAAATTTCGTTCTTTCAGTAACAGTGTTAATTTCTAGGTTTCACTCTGTTTTCTCCTATATGGATACATGTACTTTGAACTCTAAATCAAACACGGTTTGTGCTGGCTCTTTGAAACTTGACACAATAGAGTAGTTCCAATTTCTATCTCTATGGTTTGTTTCCTATTGATGTAGCCCTAAGCAGAGACTGGCGCAAATCACTTACATGGAAAGGGGTTGCAAAGCTTCCAAAAAACTACGAGTTTCCTGAAATCTCAACACACATTTTTTCACCCAATCTTGATGACACTTTCAGTTAATGATCAGTACCCCAATCCCACTTGGCTCACCAAATTTCGTTCTTCTAGGTTAAACCGTTCGTTGGCAGTAACAGTTTTAATTTTCAGGTTTCACTCTGTTTTCTCCTATATGGATACATGTAGTTGGAACTCTAAATCAAAGACGGTTTGTCCTAGCTCTTTGAAACTTGACACAATAAAGTAGTTCCAAGTTCTATCTCTATTGTTTGTTTCCTATTGATGTAGCCCTTAGCAGAGACGGGCGCAAATCACTTTCATGGAAAGGGGTTGCCAAGCTTCCAAAAAACTACGAGTTTCCTGAAATCTCAGCACACATTTTTTCACCCAATCTTTATGACACTTTCAGGTAATGATCAGTACCCCAATCCCACTTGGCTCACCAAATTTCGTTCTGCTATGTTAAACCGTTCGTTGACAGTAACAGTTTTAATTTTTAGGTTTCACTCTGTTTTCTCCTATATGGATACATGTAGTTGGAACTCTAAAACAAACACGGTTTGTGCTAGCTCTTTGAAACTTGACACAATAAAGTAGTTCCAAGTTCTATCTCTATGGTTTGTTTCCTATTGATGTAGCCCTAAGCAGTGACTGGCGCAAATCCCTTTCATGGAAAAGGGTTGCCAAGCTTCCAAAAAACCACGAGTTTCCTGAAATGTCAGCACACATTTTTTCACCCAAACTTGATGACACTTTCAGGTAATGATCAGTACCCCAATCCCACTTGGCTCACCAAATTTCGTTCTTCTAGGTTAAACCGTTCGTTGGCAGTAACAGTTGTAATTTTTAGGTTTCACTCTGTTTTCTCCTATATGGATACATGTAGTTGGAACACTAAATCAAACACAATTGTGCTAGCTCTTTGAATCTTGACACAATAAAGTAGTTCCAAGTTCTATCTCTATGGTTTGTTTCCTATTGATGTAGCCCTAAGCAGAGACTTTCGCAAATCACTTTCATGGAAAGTGGTTGCCAAGCTTCCAAAAAACTACGAGTTTCCTGAAATCTCAGCACACATTTTTTCACCCAAGCTTGATGACACTTTCAGGTAATGATCAGTACCTTAATCCGACTTGGCATTCCAAATTTCGTTCTTCTAGGTTAAACCGTTCGTTGGCAGTAACTGTTTTAATTTTTAGGTTTCACTCTGTTTTCTCCTATATGGATACATGTAGTTGGAACTCTAAATCAAAGACGGTTTGTGCTAGGTCTTTGAAACTTGACAAAATAAAGTAGTTCCAAGTTCTATCTCTATGGTTTGTTTCCTATTGATGTAGCCCTAAGCAGAGACTGGCCCAAATCACTTTCATGGAAAGAGGTTGCCAAGCTTCCAAAAAACTGTGAGTTTCCTGAAATCTCAGCACAAATTTTTTCACCCAATCTTGAAGACACTTTCAGGTAATGATCAGTACCCCAATCCCAATTGGCTGACCAACTTTCATTCTTCTAGGTTAAACCGGTCTTTGGCAGTAACAGTTTTAATATTTAGGTTTTTCTCTGTTTTCTCCTATATGGATACATGAAGTTGGAACTCTAAATTAAACACGGTTTGTGCCAGCTCTTTGAAACTTGACACAATAATGTAGTTCCAAGTTCTATCTCTATGGTTTTTATCCTATTGATGTAGCCCTAAGCAGAGACTGGCGCAAATCACTTTCATGGAAAGGGGTTGCCAAGCTTCCAAAAAACTACGAATTTCCTGAAATCTCAGCACACATTTTTTCAGCCAAACTTGATGACACTTTCAGGTAATGATCAGTACCCCAATCCTCCTTGGCTCACCAAATTTCGTTCTTCTAGGTTAAACCGTTCGTTGGCAGTAACTGTTTTAATTTTCAGGTTTCACTCTGTTTTCTCCTATATGGATACATGTAGTTGGAACTCTAAATCCAACACGGTTTGTGTTAGCTCTTTGATACTTGACAAAATAAAGTAGTTCCAAGTTCTATGTCTATGTTTTGGTTCCTATTGATGTAGCTCTAAGCAGAGACTGTCGCAAAACACTTTCATGGAAAGGGGTTGCCAAGCTTCCAAAAAACTACGAGTTTCCTGAAATCTCAGCACACATTTTTTCACCCAATCTTGATGACACTTTAAGTTAATGATCAGTACCCCAAACCACTTGGCTCACCAAATTTTGTTCTTCTAGGTTAAACCGTTCGTTGGCAGTAAGAGTTTTAATTTTTAGGTTTCACTCTGTTTTCTCCTATATGGGTACATGTAGGTGGAAATCTAAATCAAAGACTGTTTGTGCTAGCACTTTGAAACTTGACAAAATAAAGTAGTTCCATGTTCTATCTGTATGGTTTGTTTCCTATTGATGTAGCCCTAAGCAGAGACTGGTGCAAATCACTTTCATGGAAAGGGGTTGCCAAGCTTCCAAAAAACTACGAGTTTCCTGAAATCTCAGCACACATTTTTTACCCAAACTTGATGACACTTTCAGGTAATGATCAGTACCCCAATACTCCTTGGCTCACCAAATTTCATTCTTCTATGTTAAACCGTGCGTTGGCAGTAACTGTTTTAATTTTCAGGTTTCACTCTGTTTTCTCCTATATGGATACATGTAGTTGGAACTCTAAATCAAAGACGGTTTGTGCTAGCTCTTTGAAACTTGACAATTAATGTAGTTCCAAGTTTTATCTCTATGGTTTGTTTCCTATTGATGTAGCCCTAAGCAGAGACTGTCGCAAAACACTTTCATGGAAAGGGGTTGCCAAGCTTCCAAAAAACTATGAGTTTCCTGAAATCTCAGCACACATTTTTTCACCCAATCTTGATGACACTTTAAGTTAATGATCAGTACCCCAAACCACTTGGATCACCAAATTTCGTTCTTCTAGATTAAACCGTTCGTTGTCAGTAACAGTTTTAATTTTTACGTTTCACTCTGTTTTCTCCTATATGGATACATGTAGTTGGAACTCTAAACCAAACACGGTTTGTGCCAGCTCTTTGAAACTTGACACAATGAAGTAGTTCCAATTTCTATCTCTATGGTTTTTTTCCTATTGATGTAGCCCTAAGCAGAGACTGGCGCAAATCACTTTCATGGAAAGGGGTTGCCATCTTCCAAAAAACTATGAGTTTCCTGAAATCTCAGCACACATTTTTTCACCCAATCTTGATGACACTTTCAGGTAATGATCAGTACCCCAATCCTCCTTGGCTCACCTAATTTCATTCTTCTAGGTTAAACCATTCGTTGGCACTAACAGTTTTAATATTTAGGTTTTAATCTGTTTTCTCCTATATGGATACATGTAGTTGAAACTGTAAATCAACCACGATTTGTGCTAGCTCTTTGAAACTTGACACAATAAAGTAGTTCCAAGTTCTATCTCTATGGTTTGTTTCCTATTGATGTAGTCCTAAGCAGAGACTGGCGCATATCACTTCAATGGAAAGGGGTTGCCAAGCTTCCAAAAAACTACGAGTTTCCTGAAATCTCAGCACACATTTTTTCACCCAAACTTGATGACACTTTCAGGTAATGATCAGTACCCCAATCCTCCTTGGCTCACCAAATTTCGTTCTTCTAGGTTAAACCGTGCGTTGGCAGTAACTGTTTTAATTTTCAGGTTTCACTCTGTTTTCTCCTATATGGATACATGTAGTTGGAACTCTAAATCAAAGACGGTTTGTGCTAGCTCTTTGAAACTTGACAATTAATGTAGTTCCAAGTTTTATCTCTATGGTTTGTTTCCTATTGATGTAGCCCTAAGCAGAGACTGTCGCAAAACACTTTCATGGAAAGGGGTTGCCAAGCTTCCAAAAAACTATGAGTTACCTGAAATCTCAGCACACATTTTTTCACCCAATCTTGATGACACTTTAAGTTAATGATCAGTACCCCAAACCACTTGGATCACCAAATTTCGTTCTTCTAGATTAAACCGTTCGTTGTCAGTAACAGTTTTAATTTTTAGGTTTCACTCTGTTTTCTCCTATATGGATACATGTAGTTGGAACTCTAAACCAAACACGGTTTGTGCCAGCTCTTTGAAACTTGACACAATGAAGTAGTTCCAATTTCTATCTCTATGGTTTTTTTCCTATTGATGTAGCCCTAAGCAGAGACTGGCGCAAATCACTTTCATGGAAAGGGGTTGCCATCTTCCAAAAAACTATGAGTTTCCTGAAATCTCAGCACACATTTTTTCACCCAATCTTGATGACACTTTCAGGTAATGATCCGTACCCCAATCCGACTTGGCATTCCAAATTTCGTTCTTCTAGGTTAAACTGTTCGTTGGCAGTAACAGTTTTAATTTTTAGGTTTCACTCTGTTTTCTCCTATATGGATACATGTAGTTGGAACTCTAAATCAAAGACGGTTTGTGCTATGTCTTTGAAACTTGACACAATAAAGTAGTTCCAAGTTCTATCTCTATGGTTTCTTTCCTATTGATGTAGCCCTAAGCAGTGACTGGCCCAAATCACTTTCATGGAAAGGGGTTGCCAAGGTTCCAAAAAACTGTGAGTTTCCTGAAATCTCAGCAAAAATTTTTTCACCCAATCTTGATGACACTTTCAGGTAATGATCAGTACCCCAATCCTCCTTGGCTCACCAAATTTCATTCTTCAAGGTTAAACCATTCGTTGGCACTAACAGTTTTAATATTTAGGTTTCAATCTGTTTTCTCCTATATGGATACATGTAGTTGGAACTCTAAATCAAACACGGTTTGTGCTAGCTCTTTGAAACTTGACACAATAAAGTAGTTCCAAGTTCTATCTCTATGGTTTGTTTCCTATTGATGTAGCCCTAAGCAGAGACTGGCAAAAATCACTTTTATGGAAAGTGGTTGCCAAGCTTCCAAAAAACTACTAGTTTCCTGACATCTCAGCACACATTTTTTCACCCAAGCTTGATGACACTTTCAGGTAATGATCAGTACCCAAATCCTCCTTTGCTCACCAAATTTCGTTCTTATAGGTTAAACCATTCGTTGGCACTAACAATTTTAATATTTAGGTTTCACTCTGTTTTCTCCTATATGGATACATGTAGTTGGAACTCTAAATCAAACACGGTTTGTGCTAGCTCTTTGAAACTTGACACAATAAAGTAGTTCCAAGTTCTATCTCTATGGTTTGTTTCCTACTGATGTAGCCCTAATCAGTGACCGGCGCAAATCCCTTTCATGGAAAAGGGTTGCCAAGCTTCCAAAAAACGATGAGTTTCCTGAAATCTCAGCACACATTTTTTCACCCAAGCTTGATGACACTTTCAGGTAATGATCAGTACCTTAATCCGACTTGGCATTCCAAATTTCGTTCTTCTAGGTTAAACCGTTCGTTGGCAGTAACAGTTTTAATTTTTAGGTTTCACTCTGTTTTCTCCTATATGGATACATGTATTTGGAACTCTAAATCAAAGACGGTTTGTGCTAGGTCTTTGAAACTTGACACAATAAAGTAGTTCCAAGTTCTATCTCTATGGTTTGTTTCCTATTGATGTAGCCCTAAGCAGAGACTGGCCCAAATCACTTTCATGGAAAGAGGTTGCCAAGCTTCCAAAAAACTGTGAGTTTCCTGAAATCTCAGCACACATTTTTTCACCCAATCTTGATGACACTTTAAGTTAATGATCAGTACCCCAAACCACTTGGATCACCAAATTTCGTTCTTCTAGATTAAACTGTTCGTTGTCAGTAACAGTTTTAATTTTTAGGTTTCACTCTGTTTTCTCCTATATGGATACATGTAGTTGGAACTCTAAACCAAACACGGTTTGTGCCAGCTCTTTGAAACTTGACACAATGAAGTAGTTCCAATTTCTATCTCTATGGTTTTTTTCCTATTGATGTAGCCCTAAGCAGAGACTGGCGCAAATCACTTTCATGGAAAGGGGTTGCCATTTTCCAAAAAACTACGAGTTTCCTGAAATCTCAGCACACATTTTTTCACCCAATCTTGATGACACTTTCAGGTAATGATCCGTACCCCAATCCGACTTGGCATTCCAAATTTCGTTCTTCTAGGTTAAACTGTTCGTTGGCAGTAACAGTTTTAATTTTTATGTTTCACTCTGTTTTCTCCTATATGGATACATGTAGTTGGAACTCTAAATCAAACACGGTTTGTGCTAGCTCTTTGAAACTTGACACAATCAAGTAGTTCCAAGTTCTATCTCTATGGTTTGTTTCCTATTGATGTAGCCCTAAGCAGAGACTGTCGCAAATCACTTTCATGGAAAGTGGTTGCCAATCTTCCAAAAAACTACGAGTTTTTTGAAATCTCAGCACACATTTTTTCACCCAATCTTGATGACACTTTCAGGTAATGATCAGTATCCCAATCCCACTTGGCTCACCAAATTTCGTTCTTCTAGTTTAAACCGTTCGTTGGCAGTAACAGTTTTAATTTTTAGGTTTCACTCTGTTTTCTCCTATATGGATACATGTAGTTGGAACTCTAAATCAAAGACGGTTTGTGCTAGCTCTTTGAAACTTGACACAATAAAGTAGTTCCAAGTTCTATCTCTATGGTTTCTTTCCTATTGATGTAGCCCTAAGCAGAGACTGGCCCAAATCACTTTCATGGAAAGGGGTTGCCAAGGTTCCAAAAAACTGTGAGTTTCCTGACATCTCAGCACACATTTTTTAACCCAAGCTTGATGACAATTTCAGGTAATGATCAGTACCCAAATCCTCCTTGGCTCACCAAATTTCATTCTTCAAGGTTAAACCATTCGTTGGCACTAACAATTTTAATATTTAGGTTTCACTCTGTTTTCTCCTATATGGATACATGTAGTTGGAACTCTAAATCAAACACGGTTTGTGCTAGCTCTTTGAAACTTGACACAATAAAGTAGTTCCAAGTTCTATCTCTATGGTTTTTTTCCTATTGATGTAGCCCTAAGCAGAGACTGTTGCAAATCACTTTCATGGAAAGGGGTTGCCAAGCTTCCAAAAAATTACGAGTTTCCTGAAATCTCAGCACATATTTTTTCACCCAAGCTTGATGACACTTTCAGGTAATGATCAGTACCCCAATCCGACTTGGCATTCCAAATTTCGTTCTTCTAGGTTAAACCGTTCGTTGGCAGTAACAGTTTTAATTTTTAGGTTTCACTCTGTTTTCTCCTATATGGATACATGTAGTTGGAACTCTAAATCAAAGACGGTTTGTGCTAGCTCTTTGAAACTTGACACTATAAAGTAGTTCCAAGTTCTATCTCTATGGTTTGTTTCCTATTGATGCAGCCCTAAGCAGAGACTGTCGCAAATCACTTTCATGGAAAGGGGTTGCCAAGCTTCCAAAAAACTACGAGTTTCCTGAAATCTCAGCACACATTTTTTCACCCAAGCTTGATGACACTTTCAGGTAATGATCAGTACCCCAATCCGACTTGGCATTCCAAATTTCGTTCTTCTAGTTTAAACCATTCGTTGGCAGTAACAGTTTTAATTTTTAGGTTTCACTCTGTTTTCTCCTATATGGATACATGTAATTGGAACTCTAAATCAAACACGGTTTGTGCTAGCTCTTTGAAACATGACACAATAAAGTAGTTCCAAGTTCTATCTCTATGGTTTGTTTCCTATTGATGTAGCCCTAAGCAGAGACTGGCAAAAATCACTTTTATGGAAAGTGGTTGCCAAGCTTCCAAAAAACTACGAGTTTCCTGACATCTCAGCACACATTTTTTCACCAAAGGTTGATGACACTTTCAGGTAATGATCAGTACCCCAATCCCACTTGGTTCACCAAATTTCGTTCTGCTAGGTTAAACCGTTCGTTGGCAGTAACAGTTTAAATATTTAGGTTTCACTCTGTTTTCTCCTATATGGATACATGTAGTTGGAACTCTAAATCAAACACGGTTTGTGCTAGCTCTTTGAAACTTGAAACAATAAAGTAGTTCCAAGTTCTATCTCTATGGTTTGTTTCCTATTGATGTAGCCCTAAGCAGAGGCGGGCGCAAATCACTTTCATGGAAAGGGGTTGCCAAGCTTCCAAAAAACGACGAGTTTCCTGAAATCTCAGCACACATTTTTTCACCCAATCTTGATGACACTTTCAGGTAATGATCACTACGCCAATCCCAATTGGCTAACCAAATTTCATTCTTCTAGGTTAAACCGTTCGTTGGCCGTAACTGTTTTAATTTTCAGGTTTCACTCTGTTTTCTCCTATATGGATACATGTAGTTGGAACTCTAAATCAAACACGGTTTGTGCTAGCTCTTTGAAACTTGACACAATAAAGTAGTTCCAAGTTCTATCTCTATGGTTTGTTTCCTATTGATGTAGCCCTAAGCAGAGACTGTCGCAAATCACTTTCATGGAAAGTGGTTGCCAAGCTTCCAAAAAACTACGAATTTCCTGAAATCTCAGCACACATTTTTTCACCCAAGCTTGATGACACTTTCAGGTAATGATCAGTACCCCAATCCTCCTTGGCTCACCAAATTTCATTCTTCTAGGTTAAACCGTTCGTTGGCAGTAACAGTTTTAATTTTTAGGTTTCACTCTGTTTTCTCCTATATGGATACATGTAGTTGGAACTCTAAATCAAACACGGTTTTTGCTAGCTCTTTGAAACTTGGCACAATAAAGTAGTTCCAAGTTCTATCTCTATGGTTTGTTTCCTATTGATGTAGTCCTAAGCAGAGACTGGCGCATATCACTTCAATGGAAAGGGGTTGCCAAGCTTCCAAAAAACTACGAGTTTCCTGAAATCTCAGCACACATTTTTTCACCCAAACTTGATGACACTTTCAGGTAATGATCAGTACCCCAATCCTCCTTGGCTCACCAAATTTCGTTCTTCTAGGTTAAACCGTGCGTTGGCAGTAACTGTTTTAATTTTCAGGTTTCACTCTGTTTTCTCCTATATGGATACATGTAGTTGGAACTCTAAATCAAAGACGGTTTGTGCTAGCTCTTTGAAACTTGACAATTAATGTAGTTCCAAGTTTTATCTCTATGGTTTGTTTCCTATTGATGTAGCCCTAAGCAGAGACTGTCGCAAAACACTTTCATGGAAAGGGGTTGCCAAGCTTCCAAAAAACGACGAGTTTCCTGAAATCTCAGCACACATTTTTTCACCCAATCTTGATGACACTTTCAGGTAATGATCAGTACCCCAATCCCACTTGGCTCACCAAATTTCGTTCTTCTAGGTTAAACCGTTCGATGGCAGTAACAGTTTTAATTTTCAGGTTTCACTCTGTTTTCTCCTATATGGATACATGTAGTTGGAACTCTAAATCAAAGACGCTTTGTGCTAGCTCTTTGAATCTTGACACAATAAAGTAGTTCCAAGTTCTATCTCTATGGTTTGTTTCCTATTGATGTAGCCCTAAGCAGAGACTGGCGCAAATCACTTTCATGGAAAGGGGTTGCCAAGCTTCCAAAAAACTACGAGTTTCCTGAAATCTCAGCACACATTTTTTCACCCAATCTTGATGACACTTTCAGGTAATGATCACTACCCCAATCCCAATTGGCTAACCAAATTTCATTCTTCTAGGTTAAACCGTTCGTTGGCCGTAACTGTTTTAATTTTCAGGTTTCACTCTGTTTTCTCCTATATGGATACATGTAGTTGGAACTCTAAATCAAACACGGTTTGTGCTAGCTCTTTGAAACTTGACACAATAAAGTAGTTCCAAGTTCTATCTCTATGGTTTGTTTCCTATTGATGTAGCCCTAAGCAGAGACTGTCGCAAATCACTTTCATGGAAAGTGGTTGCCAAGCTTCCAAAAAACTACGAATTTCCTGAAATCTCAGCACACATTTTTTCACCCAAGCTTGATGACACTTTCAGGTAATGATCAGTACCCCAATCCTCCTTGGCTCACCAAATTTCATTCTTCTAGGTTAAACCGTTCGTTGGCAGTAACAGTTTTAATTTTTAGGTTTCACTCTGTTTTCTCCTATATGGATACATGTAGTTGGAACTCTAAATCAAACACGGTTTTTGCTAGCTCTTTGAAACTTGGCACAATAAAGTAGTTCCAAGTTCTATCTCTATGGTTTGTTTCCTATTGATGTAGTCCTAAGCAGAGACTGGCGCATATCACTTCAATGGAAAGGGGTTGCCAAGCTTCCAAAAAACTACGAGTTTCCTGAAATCTCAGCACACATTTTTTCACCCAAACTTGATGACACTTTCAGGTAATGATCAGTACCCCAATCCTCCTTGGCTCACCAAATTTCGTTCTTCTAGGTTAAACCGTGCGTTGGCAGTAACTGTTTTAATTTTCAGGTTTCACTCTGTTTTCTCCTATATGGATACATGTAGTTGGAACTCTAAATCAAAGACGGTTTGTGCTAGCTCTTTGAAACTTGACAATTAATGTAGTTCCAAGTTTTATCTCTATGGTTTGTTTCCTATTGATGTAGCCCTAAGCAGAGACTGTCGCAAAACACTTTCATGGAAAGGGGTTGCCAAGCTTCCAAAAAACTATGAGTTACCTGAAATCTCAGCACACATTTTTTCACCCAATCTTGATGACACTTTAAGTTAATGATCAGTACCCCAAACCACTTGGATCACCAAATTTCGTTCTTCTAGATTAAACCGTTCGTTGTCAGTAACAGTTTTAATTTTTAGGTTTCACTCTGTTTTCTCCTATATGGATACATGTAGTTGGAACTCTAAACCAAACACGGTTTGTGCCAGCTCTTTGAAACTTGACACAATGAAGTAGTTCCAATTTCTATCTCTATGGTTTTTTTCCTATTGATGTAGCCCTAAGCAGAGACTGGCGCAAATCACTTTCATGGAAAGGGGTTGCCATCTTCCAAAAAACTATGAGTTTCCTGAAATCTCAGCACACATTTTTTCACCCAATCTTGATGACACTTTCAGGTAATGATCCGTACCCCAATCCGACTTGGCATTCCAAATTTCGTTCTTCTAGGTTAAACTGTTCGTTGGCAGTAACAGTTTTAATTTTTAGGTTTCACTCTGTTTTCTCCTATATGGATACATGTAGTTGGAACTCTAAATCAAACACGGTTTGTGCTAGCTCTTTGAAACTTGACACAATAAAGTAGTTCCAAGTTCTATCTCTATGGTTTGTTTCCTATTGACGTAGCCCTAAGCAGAGACTGTCGCAAATCACTTTCATGGAAAGTGGTTGCCAAGCTTCCAAAAAACTACGAATTTCCTGAAATCTCAGCACACATTTTTTCACCCAAGCTTGATGACACTTTCAGGTAATGATCAGTACCCCAATCCTCCTTGGCTCACCAAATTTCATTCTTCTAGGTTAAACCGTTCGTTGGCAGTAACAGTTTTAATTTTTAGGTTTCACTCTGTTTTCTCCTATATGGATACATGTAGTTGGAACTCTAAATCAAACACGGTTTTTGCTAGCTCTTTGAAACTTGGCACAATAAAGTAGTTCCAAGTTCTATCTCTATGGTTTGTTTCCTATTGATGTAGTCCTAAGAAGAGACTGGCGCATATCACTTCAATGGAAAGGGGTTGCCAAGCTTCCAAAAAACTACGAGTTTCCTGAAATCTCAGCACACATTTTTTCACCCAAACTTGATGACACTTTCAGGTAATGATCAGTACCCCAATCCTCCTTGGCTCACCAAATTTCGTTCTTCTAGGTTAAACCGTGCGTTGGCAGTAACTGTTTTAATTTTCAGGTTTCACTCTGTTTTCTCCTATATGGATACATGTAGTTGGAACTCTAAATCAAAGACGGTTTGTGCTAGCTCTTTGAAACTTGACAATTAATGTAGTTCCAAGTTTTATCTCTATGGTTTGTTTCCTATTGATGTAGCCCTAAGCAGAGACTGTCGCAAAACACTTTCATGGAAAGGGGTTGCCAAGCTTCCAAAAAACTAAGAGTTTCCTGAAATCTCAGCACACATTTTTTCACCCAATCTTGATGACACTTTAAGTTAATGATCAGTACCCCAAACCACTTGGATCACCAAATTTCGTTCTTCTAGATTAAACCGTTCGTTGTCAGTAACAGTTTTAATTTTTAGGTTTCACTCTGTTTTCTCCAATATGGATACATGTAGTTGGAACTCTAAACCAAACACGGTTTGTGCCAGCTCTTTGAAACTTGACACAATGAAGTAGTTCCAATTTCTATCTCTATGTTTTTTTTCCTATTGATGTAGCCCTAAGCAGAGACTGGCGCAAATCACTTTCATGGAAAGGGGTTGCCATCTTCCAAAAAACTATGAGTTTCCTGAAATCTCAGCACACATTTTTTCACCCAATCTTGATGACACTTTCAGGTAATGATCAGTACCCCAATCCTCCTTGGCTCACCTAATTTCATTCTTCTAGGTTAAACCATTCGTTGGCACTAACAGTTTTAATATTTAGGTTTTAATCTGTTTTCTCCTATATGGATACATGTAGTTGAAACTGTAAATCAAACACGATTTGTGCTAGCTCTTTGAAACTTGACACAATAAAGTAGTTCCAAGTTCTATATCTATGGTTTGTTTCCTATTGATGTAGTCCTAAGCAGAGACTGGCGCATATCACTTCAATGGAAAGGGGTTGCCAAGCTTCCAAAAAACTACGAGTTTCCTGAAATCTCAGCACACATTTTTTCACCCAAACTTGATGACACTTTCAGGTAATGATCAGTACCCCAATCCTCCTTGGCTCACCAAATTTCGTTCTTCTAGGTTAAACCGTGCGTTGGCAGTAACTGTTTTAATTTTCAGGTTTCACTCTGTTTTCTCCTATATGGATACATGTAGTTGGAACTCTAAATCAAAGACGGTTTGTGCTAGCTCTTTGAAACTTGACAATTAATGTAGTTCCAAGTTTTATCTCTATGGTTTGTTTCCTATTGATGTAGCCCTAAGCAGAGACTGTCGCAAAACACTTTCATGTAAAGGGGTTGCCAAGCTTCCAAAAAACTATGAGTTACCTGAAATCTCAGCACACTTTTTTTCACCCAATCTTGATGACACTTTAAGTTAATGATCAGTACCCCAAACCACTTGGATCACCAAATTTCGTTCTTCTAGATTAAACCGTTCGTTGTCAGTAACAGTTTTAATTTTTAGGTTTCACTCTGTTTTCTCCTATATGGATACATGTAGTTGGAACTCTAAACCAAACACGGTTTGTGCCAGCTCTTTGAAACTTGACACAATGAAGTAGTTCCAATTTCTATCTCTATGTTTTTTTTCCTATTGATGTAGCCCTAAGCAGAGACTGGCGCAAATCACTTTCATGGAAAGGGGTTGCCATCTTCCAAAAAACTATGAGTTTCCTGAAATCTCAGCACACATTTTTTCACCCAATCTTGATGACACTTTCAGGTAATGATCCGTACCCCAATCCGACTTGGCATTCCAAATTTCGTTCTTCTAGGTTAAACTGTTCGTTGGCAGTAACAGTTTTAATTTTTAGGTTTCACTCTGTTTTCTCCTATATGGATACATGTAGTTGGAACTCTAAATCAAAGACGGTTTGTGCTATGTATTTGAAACTTGACACAATAAAGTAGTTCCAAGTTCTATCTCTATGGTTTCTTTCCTATTGATGTAGCCCTAAGCAGTGACTGGCCCAAATCACTTTCATGGAAAGGGGTTGCCAAGGTTCCAAAAAACTGTGAGTTTCCTGAAATCTCAGCAAAAATTTTTTCACCCAATCTTGATGACACTTTCAGGTAATGATCAGTACCCCAATCCTCCTTGGCTCACCAAATTTCATTCTTCAAGGTTAAACCATTCGTTGGCACTAACAGTTTTAATATTTAGGTTTCAATCTGTTTTCTCCTATATGGATACATGTAGTTGGAACTCTAAATCAAACACGGTTTGTGCTAGCTCTTTGAAACTTGACACAATAAAGTAGTTCCAAGTTCTATCTCTATGGTTTGTTTCCTACTGATGTAGCCCTAAGCAGTGACCGGCGCAAATCCCTTTCATGGAAAAGGGTTGCCAAGCTTCCAAAAAACGACGAGTTTCCTGAAATCTCAGCACACATTTTTTCACCCAAACTTGATGACACTTTCAGGTAATGATCAGTACCCCAATCCCACTTGGCTCACCAAATTTCGTTCTTCTAGGTTAAACCGTTCGTTGGCAGTAACAGTTTAAATTTTTAGGTTTCACTCTGTTTTCTCCTATATGGATACATGTAGTTGGAACTCTAAATCAAACACAATTGTGCTAGCTCTTTGAATCTTGACACAATAAAGTTGTTCCAAGTTCTATCTCTATGGTTTGTTTCCTATTGATGTAGCCCTAAGCAGAGACTGTCGATATCACTTTCATGGAAAGTGGTTGCCAAGCTTCCATAAAACTACGAGTTTCCTGAAATCTCAGCACACATTTTTTCACCCAAGCTTGATGACACTTTCAGGTAATGATCAGTACCTTAATCCGACTTGGCATTCCAAATTTCGTTCTTCTAGGTTAAACCGTTCGTTGGCAGTAATAGTTTTAATTTTTAGGTTTCACTCTGTTTTCTCCTATATGGATACATGTATTTGGAACTCTAAATCAAAGACGGTTTGTGCTAGGTCTTTGAAACTTGACACAATAAAGTAGTTCCAAGTTCTATCTCTATGGTTTGTTTCCTATTGATGTAGCCCTAAGCAGAGACTGGCCCAAATCACTTTCATGGAAAGAGGTTGCCAAGCTTCCAAAAAACTGTGAGTTTCCTGAAATCTCAGCACACATTTTTTCACCCAATCTTGATGACACTTTAAGTTAATGATCAGTACCCCAAACCACTTGGATCACCAAATTTCGTTCTTCTAGATTAAACTGTTCGTTGTCAGTAACAGTTTTAATTTTTAGGTTTCACTCTGTTTTCTCCTATATGGATACATGTAGTTGGAACTCTAAACCAAACACGGTTTGTGCCAGCTCTTTGAAACTTGACACAATGAAGTAGTTCCAATTTCTATCTCTATGGTTTTTTTCCTACTGATGTAGCCCTAAGCAGAGACTGGCGCAAATCACTTTCATGGAAAGGGGTTGCCATCTTCCAAAAAACTATGAGTTTCCTGAAATCTCAGCACACATTTTTTCACCCAATCTTGATGACACTTTCAGGTAATGATCCGTACCCCAATCCGACTTGGCATTCCAAATTTCGTTCTTCTAGGTTAAACTGTTCGTTGGCAGTAACAGTTTTAATTTTTAGGTTTCACTCTGTTTTCTCCTATATGGATACATGTAGTTGGAACTCTAAATCAAACACGGTTTGTGCTAGCTCTTTGAAACTTGACACAATCAAGTAGTTCCAAGTTCTATCTCTATGGTTTGTTTCCTATTGATGTAGCTCTAAGCAGAGACTGTCGCAAATCACTTTCATGGAAAGTGGTTGCCAATCTTCCAAAAAACTACGAGTTTTTTGAAATCTCAGCACACATTTTTTCACCCAATCTTGATGACACTTTCAGGTAATGATCAGTATCCCAATCCCACTTGGCTCACCAAATTTCGTTCTTCTAGTTTAAACCGTTCGTTGGCAGTAACAGTTTTAATTTTTAGGTTTCACTCTGTTTTCTCCTATATGGATACATGTAGTTGGAACTCTAAATCAAAGACGGTTTGTGCTAGCTCTTTGAAACTTGACACAATAAAGTAGTTCCAAGTTCTATCTCTATGGTTTCTTTCCTATTGATGTAGCCCTAAGCAGAGACTGGCCCAAATCACTTTCATGGAAAGGGGTTGCCAAGGTTCCAAAAAACTGTGAGTTTCCTGACATCTCAGCACACATTTTTTAACCCAAGCTTGATGACAATTTCAGGTAATGATCAGTACCCAAATCCTCCTTGGCTCACCAAATTTCATTCTTCAAGGTTAAACCATTCGTTGGCACTAACAATTTTAATATTTAGGTTTCACTCTGTTTTCTCCTATATGGATACATGTAGTTGGAACTCTAAATCAAACACGGTTTGTGCTAGCTCTTTGAAACTTGACACAATAAAGTAGTTCCAAGTTCTATCTCTATGGTTTTTTTACTATTGATGTAGCCCTAAGCAGAGACTGTTGCAAATCACTTTCATGGAAAGGGGTTGCCAAGCTTCCAAAAAACTACGAGTTTCCTGAAATCTCAGCACATATTTTTTCACCCAAGCTTGATGACACTTTCAGGTAATGATCAGTACCCCAATCCGACTTGGCATTCCAAATTTCGTTCTTCTAGGTTAAACCGTTCGTTGGCAGTAACAGTTTTAATTTTTAGGTTTCACTCTGTTTTCTCCTATATGGATACATGTAGTTGGAACTCTAAATCAAAGACGGTTTGTGCTAGCTCTTTGAAACTTGACACAATAAAGTAGTTCCAAGTTCTATATCTATGGTTTGTTTCCTATTGATGCAGCCCTAAGCAGAGACTGTCGCAAATCACTTTCATGGAAAGGGGTTGCCAAGCTTCCAAAAAACTACGAGTTTCCTGAAATCTCAGCACACATTTTTTCACCCAAGCTTGATGACACTTTCAGGTAATGATCAGTACCCCAATCCGACTTGGCATTCCAAATTTCGTTCTTCTAGTTTAAACCATTCGTTGGCAGTAACAGTTTTAATTTTTAGGTTTCACTCTGTTTTCTCCTATATGGATACATGTAGTTGGAACTCTAAATCAAAGACGGTTTGTCCTAGCTCTTTGAAACTTGACACAATAAAGTAGTTCCAAGTTCTATCTCTATGGTTTGTTTCCTATTGATGTAGCCCTAAGCAGAGGCGGGCGCAAATCACTTTCATGGAAAGGGGTTGCCAAGCTTCCAAAAAACTACGAGTTTCCTGAAATCTCAGCACATATTTTTTCACCCAATCTTGATGACACTTTCAGGTAATGATCAGTAACCCAATCCCACTTGGCTCACCAAATTTCGTTCTTCTAGGTTAAACCGTTCGATGGCAGTAATAGTTTTAATTTTCAGGTTTCACTCTGTTTTCTCCTATATGGATACATGTCGTTGGAACTCTAAATCAAAGACGGTTTGTCCTAGCTCTTTGAAACTTGACACAATAAAGTAGTTCCAAGTTCTATCTCTATGGTTTGTTTCCTATTGATGTAGCCCTAAGCAGAGGTGGGCGCATAACACTTTCATGGAAAGGGGTTGCCAAGCTTCCAAAAAACTACGAGTTTCCTGAAATCTCAACACACATTTTTTCACCCAATCTTGATGACACTTTCAGGTAATGATCAGTACCCAATCCCACTTGGCTCACCAAATTTCGTTCTGCTAGGTTAAACCGTTCGTTGGCAGTAACAGTTTTAATTTTTAGGTTTCACTCTGTTTTCTCCTATATGGATACATGTAGTTGGAACTCTAAATCAAACACGGTTTGTGCTAGCTCTTTGAATCTTGACACAATAAAGTAGGTCCAAGTTCTATCTCTATGGTTTGTTTCCTATTGATGTAGCCCTAAGCAGAGACTGGCACAAATCACTTTCATGGAAAAGGGTTGCCAAGCTTCCAAAAAACCACGAGTTTCCTGAAATCTCAGCACACATTTTTTCACCCAAACTTGATGACTCTTTCAGGTAATGATCAGTACCCCAATCCCACTTGGCTCACCAAATTTCGTTCTTCTAGGTTAAACCGTTCGTTGGCAGTAACAGTTGTAATTTTTAGGTTTCACTCTGTTTTCTCCTATATGGATACATGTAGTTGGAACTCTAAATCAAACACAATTGTGCTAGCTCTTTGAATCTTGACACAATAAAGTAGTTCCAAGTTCTATCTCTATGGTTTGTTTCCTATTGATGTAGCCCTAAGCAGAGACTTTCGCAAATCACTTTCATGGAAAGTGGTTGCCAAGCTTCCAAAAAACTACGAGTTTCCTGAAATCTCAGCACACATTTTTTCACCCAAGCTTGATGACACTTTCAGGTAATGATCAGTACCTTAATCCGACTTGGCATTCCAAATTTCGTTCTTCTAGGTTAAACCGTTCGTTGGCAGTAACAGTTTTAATTTTTAGGTTTCACTCTGTTTTCTCCTATATGGATACATGTAGTTGGAACTCTAAATCAAAGACGGTTTGTGCTAGGTCTTTGAAACTTGCCAAAATAAAGTAGTTCCAAGTTCTATCTCTATGGTTTGTTTCCTATTGATGTAGCCCTAAGCAGAGACTGGCCCAAATCACTTTCATGGAAAGAGGTTGCCAAGCTTCCAAAAAACTGTGAGTTTCCTGAAATCTCAGCACAAATTTTTTCACCCAATCTTGAAGACACTTTCAGGTAATGATCAGTACCCCAATCCCAATTGGCTGACCAACTTTCATTCTTCTAGGTTAAACCGGTCTTTGGCAGTAACAGTTTTAATATTTAGGTTTTTCTCTGTTTTCTCCTATATGGATACATGAAGTTGGAACTCTAAATTAAACACGGTTTGTGCCAGCTCTTTGAAACTTGACACAATAATGTAGTTCCAAGTTCTTTCTCTATGGTTTTTATCCTATTGATGTAGCCCTAAGCAGAGACTGGCGCAAATCACTTTCATGGAAAGGGGTTGCCAAGCTTCCAAAAAACTACGAATTTCCTGAAATCTCAGCACACATTTTTTCAGCCAAACTTGATGACACTTTCAGGTAATGATCAGTACCCCAATCCTCCTTGGCTCACCAAATTTCGTTCTTCTAGGTTAAACCGTTCGTTGGCAGTAACTGTTTTAATTTTCAGGTTTCACTCTGTTTTCTCCTATATGGATACATGTAGTTGGAACTCTAAATCTAACACGGTTTGTGTTAGCTCTTTGATACTTGACAAAATAAAGTAGTTCCAAGTTCTATGTCTATGTTTTGGTTCCTATTGATGTAGCTCTAAGCAGAGACTGTCGCAAAACACTTTCATAGAAAGGGGTTGCCAAGCTTCCAAAAAACTACGAGTTTACTGAAATCTCAGCACACATTTTTTCACCCAATCTTGATGACACTTTAAGTTAATGATCAGTACCCCAATCCACTTGGCTCACCAAATTTTGTTCTTCTAGGTTAAACCGTTCGTTGGCAGTAAGAGTTTTAATTTTTAGGTTTCACTCTGTTTTCTCCTATATGGGTACATGTAGGTGGAAATCTAAATCAAAGACTGTTTGTGCTAGCACTTTGAAACTTGACAAAATAAAGTAGTTCCATGTTCTATCTCTATGGTTTGTTTCCTATTGATGTAGCCCTAAGCAGAGACTGGTGCAAATCACTTTCATGGAAAGGGGTTGCCAAGCTTCCAAAAAACTACGAGTTTCCTGAAATCTCAGCACACATTTTTTACCCAAACTTGATGACACTTTCAGGTAATGATCAGTACCCCAATACTCCTTGGCTCACCAAATTTCATTCTTCTAGGTTAAACCGTGCGTTGGCAGTAACTTTTTTAATTTTCAGGTTTCACTCTGTTTTCTCCTATATGGATACATGTAGTTGGAACTCTAAATCAAAGACGGTTTGTGCTAGCTCTTTGAAACTTGACAATTAATGTAGTTCCAAGTTTTATCTCTATGGTTTGTTTCCTATTGATGTAGCCCTAAGCAGAGACTGTCGCAAAACACTTTCATGGAAAGGGGTTGCCAAGCTTCCAAAAAACTATGAGTTTCCTGAAATCTCAGCACACATTTTTTCACCCAATCTTGATGACACTTTAAGTTAATGATCAGTACCCCAAACCACTTGGATCCCCAAATTTCGTTCTTCTAGATTAAACCGTTCGTTGTCAGTAACAGTTTTAATTTTTAGGTTTCACTCTGTTTTCTCCTATATGGATACATGTAGTTGGAACTCTAAACCAAACACGGTTTGTGCCAGCTCTTTGAAACTTGACACAATGAAGTAGTTCCAATTTCTATCTCTATGGTTTTTTTCCTATTGATGTAGCCCTAAGCAGAGACTGGCGCAAATCACTTTCATGGAAAGGGGTTGCCATCTTCCAAAAAAACTATGAGTTTCCTGAAATCTCAGCACACATTTTTTCACCCAATCTTGATGACACTTTCAGGTAATGATCAGTACCCCAATCCTCCTTGGCTCACCTAATTTCATTCTTCTAGGTTAAACCATTCGTTGGCACTAACAGTTTTAATATTTAGGTTTTAATCTGTTTTCTCCTATATGGATACATGTAGTTGAAACTGTAAATCAAACACGATTTGTGCTAGCTCTTTGAAACTTGACACAATAAAGCAGTTCCAAGTTCTATCTCTATGGTTTGTTTCCTATTGATGTAGTCCTAAGCAGAGACTGGCGCATATCACTTCAATGGAAAGGGGTTGCCAAGCTTCCAAAAAACTACGAGTTTCCTGAAATCTCAGCACACATTTTTTCACCCAAACTTGATGACACTTTCAGGTAATGATCAGTACCCCAATCCTCCTTGGCTCACCAAATTTCGTTCTTCTAGGTTAAACCGTGCGTTGGCAGTAACTGTTTTAATTTTCAGGTTTCACTCTGTTTTCTCCTATATGGATACATGTAGTTGGAACTCTAAATCAAAGACGGTTTGTGCTAGCTCTTTGAAACTTGACAATTAATGTAGTTCCAAGTTTTATCTCTATGGTTTGTTTCCTATTGATGTAGCCCTAAGCAGAGACTGTCGCAAAACACTTTCATGGAAAGGGGTTGCCAAGCTTCCAAAAAACTATGAGTTACCTGAAATCTCAGCACACATTTTTTCACCCAATCTTGATGACACTTTAAGTTAATGATCAGTACCCCAAACCACTTGGATCACCAAATTTCGTTCTTCTAGATTAAACCGTTCGTTGTCAGTAACAGTTTTAATTTTTAGGTTTCACTCTGTTTTCTCCTATATGGATACATGTAGTTGGAACTCTAAACCAAACACGGTTTGTGCCAGCTCTTTGAAACTTGACACAATGAAGTAGTTCCAATTTCTATCTCTATGGTTTTTTTCCTATTGATGTAGCCCTAAGCAGAGACTGGCGCAAATCACTTTCATGGAAAGGGGTTGCCATCTTCCAAAAAAACTATGAGTTTCCTGAAATCTCAGCACACATTTTTTCACCCAATCTTGATGACACTTTCAGGTAATGATCAGTACCCCAATCCTCCTTGGCTCACCTAATTTCATTCTTCTAGGTTAAACCATTCGTTGGCACTAACAGTTTTAATATTTAGGTTTTAATCTGTTTTCTCCTATATGGATACATGTAGTTGAAACTGTAAATCAAACACGATTTGTGCTAGCTCTTTGAAACTTGACACAATAAAGCAGTTCCAAGTTCTATCTCTATGGTTTGTTTCCTATTGATGTAGTCCTAAGCAGAGACTGGCGCATATCACTTCAATGGAAAGGGGTTGCCAAGCTTCCAAAAAACTACGAGTTTCCTGAAATCTCAGCACACATTTTTTCACCCAAACTTGATGACACTTTCAGGTAATGATCAGTACCCCAATCCTCCTTGGCTCACCAAATTTCGTTCTTCTAGGTTAAACCGTGCGTTGGCAGTAACTGTTTTAATTTTCAGGTTTCACTCTGTTTTCTCCTATATGGATACATGTAGTTGGAACTCTAAATCAAAGACGGTTTGTGCTAGCTCTTTGAAACTTGACAATTAATGTAGTTCCAAGTTTTATCTCTATGGTTTGTTTCCTATTGATGTAGCCCTAAGCAGAGACTGTCGCAAAACACTTTCATGGAAAGGGGTTGCCAAGCTTCCAAAAAACTATGAGTTACCTGAAATCTCAGCACACATTTTTTCACCCAATCTTGATGACACTTTAAGTTAATGATCAGTACCCCAAACCACTTGGATCACCAAATTTCGTTCTTCTAGATTAAACCGTTCGTTGTCAGTAACAGTTTTAATTTTTAGGTTTCACTCTGTTTTCTCCTATATGGATACATGTAGTTGGAACTCTAAACCAAACACGGTTTGTGCCAGCTCTTTGAAACTTGACACAATGAAGTAGTTCCAATTTCTATCTCTATGGTTTTTTTCCTATTGATGTAGCCCTAAGCAGAGACTGGCGCAAATCACTTTCATGGAAAGGGGTTGCCATCTTCCAAAAAACTATGAGTTTCCTGAAATCTCAGCACACATTTTTTCACCCAATCTTGATGACACTTTCAGGTAATGATCCGTACCCCAATCCGACTTGGCATTCCAAATTTCGTTCTTCTAGGTTAAACTGTTCGTTGGCAGTAACAGTTTTAATTTTTAGGTTTCACTCTGTTTTCTCCTATATGGATACATGTAGTTGGAACTCTAAATCAAAGACGGTTTGTGCTATGTCTTTGAAACTTGACACAATAAAGTAGTTCCAAGTTCTATCTCTATGGTTTCTTTCCTATTGATGTAGCCCTAAGCAGTGACTGGCCCAAATCACTTTCATGGAAAGGGGTTGCCAAGGTTCCAAAAAACTGTGAGTTTCCTGAAATCTCAGCAAAAATTTTTTCACCCAATCTTGATGACACTTTCAGGTAATGATCAGTACCCCAATCCTCCTTGGCTCACCAAATTTCATTCTTCAAGGTTAAACCATTCGTTGGCACTAACAGTTTTAATATTTAGGTTTCAATCTGTTTTCTCCTATATGGATACATGTAGTTGGAACTCTAAATCAAACACGGTTTGTGCTAGCTCTTTGAAACTTGACACAATAAAGTAGTTCCAAGTTCTATCTCTATGGTTTGTTTCCTATTGATGTAGCCCTAAGCAGAGACTGGCAAAAATCACTTTTATGGAAAGTGGTTGCCAAGCTTCCAAAAAACTACTAGTTTCCTGACATCTCAGCACACATTTTTTCACCCAAGCTTGATGACACTTTCAGGTAATGATCAGTACCCAAATCCTCCTTGGCTCACCAAATTTCGTTCTTATAGGTTAAACCATTCGTTGGCACTAACAATTTTAATATTTAGGTTTCACTCTGTTTTCTCCTATATGGATACATGTAGTTGGAACTCTAAATCAAACACGGTTTGTGCTAGCTCTTTGAAACTTGACACAATAAAGTAGTTCCAAGTTCTATCTCTATGGTTTGTTTCCTACTGATGTAGCCCTAAGCAGTGACCGGCGCAAATCCCTTTCATGGAAAAGGGTTGCCAAGCTTCCAAAAAACGACGAGTTTCCTGAAATCTCAGCACACATTTTTTCACCCAAGCTTGATGACACTTTCAGGTAATGATCAGTACCTTAATCCGACTTGGCATTCCAAATTTCGTTCTTCTAGGTTAAACCGTTCGTTGGCAGTAACAGTTTTAATTTTTAGGTTTCACTCTGTTTTCTCCTATATGGATACATGTATTTGGAACTCTAAATCAAAGACGGTTTGTGCTAGGTCTTTGAAACTTGACACAATAAAGTAGTTCCAAGTTCTATCTCTATGGTTTGTTTCCTATTGATGTAGCCCTAAGCAGAGACTGGCCCAAATCACTTTCATGGAAAGAGGTTGCCAAGCTTCCAAAAAACTGTGAGTTTCCTGAAATCTCAGCACACATTTTTTCACCCAATCTTGATGACACTTTAAGTTAATGATCAGTACCCCAAACCACTTGGATCACCAAATTTCGTTCTTCTAGATTAAACTGTTCGTTGTCAGTAACAGTTTTAATTTTTAGGTTTCACTCTGTTTTCTCCTATATGGATACATGTAGTTGGAACTCTAAACCAAACACGGTTTGTGCCAGCTCTTTGAAACTTGACACAATGAAGTAGTTCCAATTTCTATCTCTATGGTTTTTTTCCTATTGATGTAGCCCTAAGCAGAGACTGGCGCAAATCACTTTCATGGAAAGGGGTTGCCATCTTCCAAAAAACTATGAGTTTCCTGAGATCTCAGCACACATTTTTTCACACAATCTTGATGACACTTTCAGGTAATGATCCGTACACCAATCCGACTTGGCATTCCAAATTTCGTTCTTCTAGGTTAAACTGTTCGTTGGCAGTAACAGTTTTAATTTTTAGGTTTCACTCTGTTTTCTCCTATATGGATACATGTAGTTGGAACTCTAAATCAAAGACGGTTTGTGCTATGTCTTTGAAACTTGACACAATAAAGTAGTTCCAAGTTCTATCTCTATGGTTTCTTTCCTATTGATGTAGCCCTAAGCAGTGACTGGCCCAAATCACTTTCATGGAACGGGGTTGCCAAGGTTCCAAAAAACTGTGAGTTTCCTGAAATCTCAGCAAAAATTTTTTCACCCAATCTTGATGACACTTTCAGGTAATGATCAGTATCCCAATCCCACTTGGCTCACCAAATTTCGTTCTTCTAGTTTAAACCGTTCGTTGGCAGTAACAGTTTTAATTTTTAGGTTTCACTCTGTTTTCTCCTATATGGATACATGTAGTTGGAACTCTAAATCAAACACGGTTTGTGCTAGCTCTTTGAAACTTGACACAATAAAGTAGTTCCAAGTTCTATCTCTATGGTTTCTTTCCTATTGATGTAGCCCTAAGCAGAGACTGGCCCAAATCACTTTCATGGAAAGGGGTTGCCAAGGTTCCAAAAAACTGTGAGTTTCCTGACATCTCAGCACACATTTTTTAACCCAAGCTTGATGACAATTTCAGGTAATGATCAGTACCCAAATCCTCCTTGGCTCACCAAATTTCATTCTTCAAGGTTAAACCATTCGTTGGCACTAACAATTTTAATATTTAGGTTTCACTCTGTTTTCTCCTATATGGATACATGTAGTTGGAACTCTAAATCAAACACGGTTTGTGCTAGCTCTTTGAAACTTGACACAATAAAGTAGTTCCAAGTTCTATCTCTATGGTTTTTTTCCTATTGATGTAGCCCTAAGCAGAGACAGTTGCAAATCACTTTCATGGAAAGGGGTTGCCAAGCTTCCAAAAAACTACGAGTTTCCTGAAATCTCAGCACATATTTTTTCAGCCAAGCTTGATGACACTTTCAGGTAATGATCAGTACCCCAATCCGACTTGGCATTCCAAATTTCGTTCTTCTAGGTTAAACCGTTCGTTGGCAGTAACAGTTTTAATTTTTAGGTTTCACTCTGTTTTCTCCTATATGGATACATGTAGTTGGAACTCTAAATCAAAGACGGTTTGTGCTAGCTCTTTGAAACTTGACACAATAAAGTAGTTCCAAGTTCTATCTCTATGGTTTGTTTCCTATTGATGCAGCCCTAAGCAGAGACTGTCGCAAATCACTTTCATGGAAAGGGGTTGCCAAGCTTCCAAAAAACTACGAGTTTCCTGAAATCTCAGCACACATTTTTTCACCCAAGCTTGATGACACTTTCAGGTAATGATCAGTACCCCAATCCGACTTGGCATTCCAAATTTCGTTCTTCTAGTTTAAACCATTCGTTGGCAGTAACAGTTTTAATTTTTAGGTTTCACTCTGTTTTCTCCTATATGGATACATGTAATTGGAACTCTAAATCAAACACGGTTTGTGCTAGCTCTTTGAAACTTGACACAATAAAGTAGTTCCAAGTTCTATCTCTATGGTTTGTTTCCTATTGATGTAGCCCTAAGCAGAGACTGGCAAAAATCACTTTTATGGAAAGTGGTTGCCAAGCTTCCAAAAAACTACGAGTTTCCTGACATCTCAGCACACATTTTTTCACCAAAGGTTGATGACACTTTCAGGTAATGATCAGTACCCCAATCCCACTTGGTTCACCAAATTTCGTTCTGCTAGGTTAAACCGTTCGTTGGCAGTAACAGTTTTAATATTTAGGTTTCACTCTGTTTTCTCCTATATGGATACATGTAGTTGGAACTCTAAATCAAACACGGTTTGTGCTAGCTCTTTGAAACTTGAAACAATAAAGTAGTTCCAAGTTCTATCTCTATGGTTTGTTTCCTATTGATGTAGCCCTAAGCAGAGGCGGGCGCAAATCACTTTCATGGAAAGGGGTTGCCAAGCTTCCAAAAAACGACGAGTTTCCTGAAATCTCAGCACACATTTTTTAACCCAATCTTGATGACACTTTCAGGTAATGATCAGTACCCCAATCCCACTTGGCTCACCAAATTTCGTTCTTCTAGGTTAAACCGTTCGATGGCAGTAACAGTTTTAATTTTCAGGTTTCACTCTGTTTTCTCCTATATGGATACATGTAGTTGGAACTCTAAATCAAAGACGGTTTGTGCTAGCTCTTTGAATCTTGACACAATAAAGTAGTTCCAAGTTCTATCTCTATGGTTTGTTTCCTATTGATGTAGCCCTAAGCAGAGACTGGCGCAAATCACTTTCATGGAAAGGGGTTGCCAAGCTTCCAAAAAACTACGAGTTTCCTGAAATCTCAGCACACATTTTTTCACCCAATCTTGATGACACTTTCAGGTAATGATCACTACCCCAATCCCAATTGGCTAACCAAATTTCATTCTTCTAGGTTAAACCGTTCGTTGGCCGTAAC
Source organism: Spermophilus citellus (assembly GCF_964194105.1). NCBI lineage: Eukaryota > Metazoa > Chordata > Mammalia > Rodentia > Sciuridae > Spermophilus > Spermophilus citellus. The sequence goes on from NC_138187.1 coordinate 55,687,901, forward strand.
TGTTTTAATTTTCAGGTTTCACTCTGTTTTCTCCTATATGGATACATGTAGTTGGAACTCTAAATCAAACACGGTGTGTGCTAGCTCTTTGAAACTTGACACAATAAAGTAGTTCCAAGTTCTATCTCTATGGTTTGTTTCCTATTGATGTAGCCCTAAGCAGAGACTGTCGCAAATCACTTTCATGAAAAGTGGTTGCCAAGCTTCCAGAAAACTACGAATTTCCTGAAATCTCAGCACACATTTTTTCACCCAAGCTTGATGACACTTTCAGGTAATGAGCAGTACCCCAATCCTCCTTGGCTCACCAAATTTCATTCTTCTAGGTTAAACCGTTCGTTGGCAGTAACAGTTTTAATTTTTAGGTTTCTCTCTGTTTTCTCCTATATGGATACATGTAGTTGGAACTCTAAATCAAACACGGTTTTTGCTAGCTCTTTGAAACTTGGCACAATAAAGTAGTTCCAAGTTCTATCTCTATGGTTTGTTTCCTATTGATGTAGTCCTAAGCAGAGACTGGCGCATATCACTTCAATGGAAAGGGGTTGCCAAGCTTCCAAAAAACTACGAGTTTCCTGAAATCTCAGCACACATTTTTTCACCCAAACTTGATGACACTTTCAGGTAATGATCAGTACCCCAATCCTCCTTGGCTCACCAAATTTCGTTCTTCTAGGTTAAATCCGTGCGTTGGCAGTAACTGTTTTAATTTTCAGGTTTCACTCTGTTTTCTCCTATATGGAAACATGTAGTTGGAACTCTAAATCAAAGACGGTTTGTGCTAGCTCTTTGAAACTTGACAATTAATGTAGTTCCAAGTTTTATCTCTATGGTTTGTTTCCTATTGATGTAGCCCTAAGCAGAGACTGTCGCAAAACACTTTCATGGAAAGGGGTTGCCAAGCTTCCAAAAAACTATGAGTTTCCTGAAATCTCAGCACACATTTTTTCACCCAATCTTGATGACACTTTAAGTTAATGATCAGTACCCCAAACCACTTGGATCACCAAATTTCGTTCTTCTAGATTAAACCGTTCGTTGTCAGTAACAGTTTTAATTTTTAGGTTTCACTCTGTTTTCTCCTATATGGATACATGTAGTTGGAACTCTAAACCAAACACGGTTTGTGCCAGCTCTTTGAAACTTGACACAATGAAGTAGTTCCAATTTCTATCTCTATGGTTTTTTTCCTATTGATGTAGCCCTAAGCAGAGACTGGCGCAAATCACTTTCATGGAAAGGGGTTGCCATCTTCCAAAAAACTATGAGTTTCCTGAAATCTCAGCACACATTTTTTCACCCAATCTTGATGACACTTTCAGGTAATGATCCGTACCCCAATCCGACTTGGCATTCCAAATTTCGTTCTTCTAGGTTAAACTGTTCGTTGGCAGTAACAGTTTTAATTTTTAGGTTTCACTCTGTTTTCTCCTATATGGATACATGTAGTTGGAACTCTAAATCAAACACGGTTTGTGCTAGCTCTTTGAAACTTGACACAATAAAGTAGTTCCAAGTTCTATCTCTATGGTTTGTTTCCTATTGATGTAGCCCTAAGCAGAGACTGTCGCAAATCACTTTCATGGAAAGTGGTTGCCAAGCTTCCAAAAAACTACGAATTTCCTGAAATCTCAGCACACATTTTTTCACCCAAGCTTGATGACACTTTCAGGTAATGATCAGTACCCCAATCCTCCTTGGCTCACCAAATTTCATTCTTCTAGGTTAAACCGTTCGTTGGCAGTAACAGTTTTAATTTTTAGGTTTCACTCTGTTTTCTCCTATATGGATACATGTAGTTGGAACTCTAAATCAAACACGGTTTTTGCTAGCTCTTTGAAACTTGGCACAATAAAGTAGTTCCAAGTTCTATCTCTATGGTTTGTTTCCTATTGATGTAGTCCTAAGCAGAGACTGGCGCATATCACTTCAATGGAAAGGGGTTGCCAAGCTTCCAAAAAACTACGAGTTTCCTGAAATCTCAGCACACATTTTTTCACCCAAACTTGATGACACTTTCAGGTAATGATCAGTACCCCAATCCTCCTTGGCTCACCAAATTTCGTTCTTCTAGGTTAAATCGTGCGTTGGCAGTAACTGTTTTAATTTTCAGGTTTCACTCTGTTTTCTCCTATATGGATACATGTAGTTGGAACTCTAAATCAAAGACGGTTTGTGCTAGCTCTTTGAAACTTGACAATTAATGTAGTTCCAAGTTTTATCTCTATGGTTTGTTTCCTATTGATGTAGCCCTAAGCAGAGACTGTCGCAAAACACTTTCATGGAAAGGGGTTGCCAAGCTTCCAAAAAACTATGAGTTTCCTGAAATCTCAGCACACATTTTTTCACCCAATCTTGATGACAGTTTAAGTTAATGATCAGTACCCCAAACCACTTGGATCACCAAATTTCGTTCTTCTAGATTAAACCGTGCGTTGTCAGTAACAGTTTTAATTTTTAGGTTTCACTCTGTTTTCTCCTATATGGATACATGTAGTTGGAACTCTAAACCAAACACGGTTTGTGCCAGCTCTTTGAAACTTGACACAATGAAGTAGTTCCAATTTCTATCTCTATGGTTTTTTTCCTATTGATGTAGCCCTAAGCAGAGACTGGCGCAAATCACTTTCATGGAAAGGGGTTGCCATCTTCCAAAAAACTATGAGTTTCCTGAAATCTCAGCACACATTTTTTCACCCAATCTTGATGACACTTTCAGGTAATGATCAGTACCCCAATCCTCCTTGGCTCACCTAATTTCATTCTTCTAGGTTAAACCATTCGTTGGCACTAACAGTTTTAATACTTAGGTTTTAATCTGTTTTCTCCTATATGGATACATGTAGTTGAAACTGTAAATCAAACACGATTTGTGCTAGCTCTTTGAAACTTGACACAATAAAGTAGTTCCAAGTTCTATCTCTATGGTTTGTTTCCTATTGATGTAGTCCTAAGCAGAGACTGGCGCATATCACTTCAATGGAAAGGGGTTGCCAAGCTTCCAAAAAACTACGAGTTTCCTGAAATCTCAGCACACATTTTTTCACCCAAACTTGATGACACTTTCAGGTAATGATCAGTACCCCAATCCTCCTTGGCTCACCAAATTTCGTTCTTCTAGGTTAAACCGTGCGTTGGCAGTAACTGTTTTAATTTTCAGGTTTCACTCTGTTTTCTCCTATATGGATACATGTAGTTGGAACTCTAAATCAAAGACGGTTTGTGCTAGCTCTTTGAAACTTGACAAGTAATGTAGTTCCAAGTTTTATCTCTATGGTTTGTTTCCTATTGATGTAGCCCTAAGCAGAGACTGTCGCAAATCACTTTCATGGAAAGTGGTTGCCAAGCTTCCATAAAACTACGAGTTTCCTGAAATCTCAGCACATATTTTTTCACCCAAGCTTGATGACACTTTCAAGTAATGTTCAGTACCTTAATCCGACTTGGCATTCCAAATTTCGTTCTTCTAGGTTAAACCGTTCGTTGGCAGTAATAGTTTTAATTTTTAGGTTTCACTCTGTTTTCTCCTATATGGATACATGTATTTGGAACTCTAAATCAAAGACGGTTTGTGCTAGGTCTTTGAAACTTGACACAATAAAGTAGTTCCAAGTTCTATCTCTATGGTTTGTTTCCTATTGATGTAGCCCTAAGCAGAGACGGGCCCAAATCACTTTCATGGAAAGAGGTTGCCAAGCTTCCAAAAAACTACGAGTTTCCTGAAATCTCAGCACACATTTTTTCACCCAATCTTGATGACACTTTAAGTTAATGATCAGTACCCCAAACCACTTGGATCACCAAATTTCGTTCTTCTAGATTAAACTGTTCGTTGTCAGTAACAGTTTTAATTTTTAGGTTTCACTCTGTTTTCTCCTATATGGATACATGTAGTTGGAACTCTAAATCAAAGACGGTTTGTGCTAGCTCTTTGAAACTTGACACAATAAAGTAGTTCCAAGTTCTATCTCTATGGTTTGTTTCCTATTGATGCAGCCCTAAGCAGAGACTGTCGCAAATCACTTTCATGGAAAGGGGTTGCCAAGCTTCCAAAAAACTACGAGTTTCCTGAAATCTCAGCACACATTTTTTCACCCAAGCTTGATGACACTTTCAGGTAATGATCAGTACCCCAATCCGACTTGGCATTCCAAATTTCGTTCTTCTAGTTTAAACCATTCGTTGGCAGTAACAGTTTTAATTTTTAGGTTTCACTCTGTTTTCTCCTATATGGATACATGTAATTGGAACTCTAAATCAAACACGGTTTGTGCTAGCTCTTTGAAACTTGACACAATAAAGTAGTTCCAAGTTCTATCTCTATGGTTTGTTTCCTATTGATGTAGCCCTAAGCAGAGACTGGCAAAAATCACTTTTATGGAAAGTGGTTGCCAAGCTTCCAAAAAACTACGAGTTTCCTGACATCTCAGCACACATTTTTTCACCAAAGGTTGATGACACTTTCAGGTAATGATCAGTACCCCAATCCTCCTTGGCTCACCAAATTTCGTTCTTCTAGGTTAAACCATTCGTTGGCACTAACAGTTTTAATATTTAGGTTTCACTCTGTTTTCTCCTATATGGATACATATAGTTGGAACTCTAAATCAAACACGGTTTGTGCTAGCTCTTTGAAACTTGAAACAATAAAGTAGTTCCAAGTTCTATCTCTATGGTTTGTTTCCTATTGATGTAGCCCTAAGCAGAGGCGGGCGCAAATCACTTTCATGGAAAGGGGTTGCCAAGCTTCCAAAAAACGACGAGTTTCCTGAAATCTCAGCACACATTTTTTCACCCAATCCTGATGACACTTTCAGGTAATGATCAGTACCCCAATCCCACTTGGCTCACCAAATTTCGTTCTTCTAGGTTAAACCGTTCGATGGCAGTAACAGTTTTAATTTTCAGGTTTCACTCTGTTTTCTCCTATATGGATACATGTAGTTGGAACTCTAAATCAAAGACGGTTTGTGCTAGCTCTTTGAATCTTGACACAATAAAGTAGGTCCAAGTTCTATCTCTATGGTTTGTTTCCTATTGATGTAGCCCTAAGCAGAGACTGTCGCAAATCACTTTCATGGAAAGTGGTTGCCAAGCTTCCAAAAAACTACGAGTTTCCTGAAATCTCGGCACACATTTTTTCACCCAATCTTGATGACACTTTCAGGTAATGATCAGTATCCCAATCCCACTTGGCTCACCAAATTTCGTTCTTCTAGTTTAAACCGTTCGTTGGCAGTAACAGTTTTAATTTTTAGGTTTCACTCTGTTTTCTCCTATATGGATACATGTAGTTGGAACTCTAAATCAAAGACGGTTTGTGCTAGGTCTTTGAAACTTAACACAATAAAGTAGTTCCAAGTTCTATCTCTATGGTTTCTTTCCTATTGATGTAGCCCTAAGCAGAGACTGGCCCAAATCACTTTCATGGAAAGGGGTTGCCAAGGTTCCAAAAAACTGTGAGTTTCCTGAAATCTCAGCAAAAATTTTTTCACCCAAACTTGATGACACTTTCAGGTAATGATCAGTACCCCAATCCTCCTTTTCTCAACAAATTTCATTCTTCAAGGTTAAACCATTCGTTGGCACTAACAGTTTTAATATTTAGGTTTTAATCTGTTTTCTCCTATATGGATACATGTAGTTGGAACTCTAAATCAACACGGTTTGTGCTAGCTCTTTGAAACTTGACACAATAAAGTAGTTCCAAGTTCTATCTCTATGGTTTGTTTCCTATTGATGTAGCCCTAAGCAGAGACTGGCAAAAATCACCCTTATGGAAAGTGGTTGCCAAGCTTCCAAAAAACTACTAGTTTCCTGACATCTCAGCACACATTTTTTCACCCAAGCTTGATGACACTTTCAGGTAATGATCAGTACCTTAATCCGACTTGGCATTCCAAATTCCGTTCTTCTAGGTTAAACCGTTCGTTGGCAGTAACAGTTTAATTTTTAGGTTTCACTCTGTTTTCTCCTATATGGATACATGTAGTTGGAACTCTAAATCAAAAACGGTTTGTGCTAGCTCTTTGAAACTTGACACAATAAAGTAGTTCCAAGTACTATCTCTATGGTTTGTTTCCTATTGATGTAGCCCTAAGCAGAGGCGGGCGCAAATCACTTTCATGGAAAGGGGTTGCCAAGCTTCCAAAAAACTACGAGTTTCCTGAAATCTCAGCACACATTTTTTCACCCAATCTTGATGACACTTTCAGGTAATGATCAGTACCCCAATCCCACTTGGCTCACCAAATTTCGTTCTTCAAGGTTAAACCGTTCGATGGCAGTAACAGTTTTAATTTTCAGGTTTCACTCTGTTTTCTCCTATATGGATACATGTATTTGGAACTCTAAATCAAAGACGGTTTGTCCTAGCTCTTTGAAACTTGACACAATAAAGTAGTTCCAATTTCTATCTCTATGGTTTGTTTCCTATTGATATAGCCCTAAGCAGAGGTGGGCGCATACCACTTTCATGGAAAGGGGTTGCCAAGCTTCCAAAAAACTACAAGTTTCCTGAAATCTCAGCACACATTTTTTCACCCAATCTTGATGACACTTTCAGGTAATGATCAGTACCCAATCCCACTTGGCTCACCAAATTTCGTTCTGCTAGGTTAAACCGCTCGTTGGCAGTAACAGTTTTAATTTTTAGGTTTCACTCTGTTTTCTCCGATATGGATACATGTAGTTGGAACTCTAAATCAAACACGGTTTGTGCTAGCTCTTTGAATCTTGACACAATAAAGTAGTTCCAAGTTCTATCTCTATGGTTTGTTTCCTATTGATGTAGCCCTAAGCAGAGACTGGCGCAAATCACTTTCATGGAAAGGGGTTGCCAAGCTTCCAAAAAACTACGAGTTTCCTGAAATCTCAGCACACATTTTTTCACCCAATCTTGATGACACTTTCAGATAATGATCACTACCCCAATCCCAATTGGCTAAGCAAATTTCGTTCTTCTAGGTTAAACCGTTCGTTGGCAGTAACAGTTTTAATTTTTAGGTTTCACTCTGTTTTCTCCGATATGGATACATGTAGATGGAACTCTAAATCAAACACGGTTTGTGCTAGCTCTTTGAATCTTGACACAATAAAGTAGGTCCAAGTTCTATCTCTATGGTTTGTTTCCTATTGATGTAGCCCTAAGCAGAGACTGCTGCAAATCACTTTCATGGAAAGGGGTTTCCAAGAATCCAAAAAACTACGAGTTTCCAGAAATCACGGCACACATTTTTTCACCCTATCTTGATGACACTTTCAGTTAATGATCAGTACCCGAATCCCACTTGGCTCACCAAATTTCGTTCTTCTAGGTTAAACCGTTCGTTGGCAGTAACAGTTTTCATTTTCAGGTTTCACTCTGTTTTCTCCTATATGGATACATGTAGTTGGAACTCTAAATCAAAGACGGTTTGTCCTAGCTCTTTGAAACTTGACACAATAAAGTAGTTCCAAGTTGTATCTCTATGGTTTGTTTCCTATTGATGTAGCCCTAAGCAGAGACGGGCGCAAATCACTTTCATGGAAAGGGGTTGCCAAGCTTCCAAAAAACTACGAGTTTCCTGAAATCTCAGCACACATTTTTTCACCCAATCTTGATGACACTTTCAGGTAATGATCAGTACCCCAATCCCACTTGGCTCACCAAATTTCGTTCTTCTAGGTTAAACCGTTTGTTGGCAGTAACAGTTTTAATTTTTAGGTTTCACTCTGTTTTCTCCGATATGGATACATGTAGTAGGAACTATAAATCAAACACGGTTTGTGCTAGCTCTTTGAAACTTGACACAATAGAGTAGTTCCAAATTCTATCTCTATGGTTTGTTTCCTATTGATGTAGCCCTAAGCAGAGACTGGCGTAAATCACTTACATGGAAAAGGGTTGCCAAGCTTCCAAAAATCTACGAGTTTCCTGAAATCTCAGCACACATTTTTTCACCCAATCTTGATGACACTTTCAGGTAATGATCAGTACCCCAATCCCACTTGGCTCACCAAATTTCGTTCTTCTAGGTTAAACCGTTCGTTGGCAGTAACAGTTTTAATTTTTAAGTTTCACTCTTTTTTTTCCTATATGGATTCATGTAGTTTGAACTCTAAATCAAACACGGTTTGTGCTGGCTCTTTGAAACTTGACACAATAGAGTAGTTCCAAATTCTATCTCTATGGTTTGTTTCCTATTGATGTAGCCCTAAGCAGAGACTGGCGCAAATCACTTACATGGAAAGGGGTTGCCAAGCTTCCAAAAAACTACGAGTTTCCAGAAATCTCGGCACACATTTTTTCACCCAATCTTGATGACACTTTCAGGTAATGATCAGTACCCCAATCCCACTTGGCTCACCAAATTTCGTTCTTCTAGGTTAAACCGTTCGTTGGCAGTAAGGGTTTTAATTTTTAGGATTCACTCTGTTTTCTCCTATATGGATACATGTATTTGGAACTCTAAATCAAAAACGGTTTGTGCTAGCTCTTTGAATCTTGACACAATAAAGTAGTTCCAAGTTCTATCTCTATGGTTTGTTTCCTATTGATGTAGCCCTAAGCAGAGACTGGCGCAAATCACTTTCATGGAAAGGGGTTGCCAAGCTTCCAAAAAACCACGAGTTTCCTGAAATCTCAGCACACATTTTTTCACCCAATCTTGATGACACTTTCAGGTAATGATCACTACCCCAATCCCACTTGGCTAACCAAATTTCGTTCTTCTAGGTTAAACCGTTCGTTGGCAGTAACAGTTTTAATTTTTAGATTTCACTCTATTTTCTGCTATATGGATCCATGTAGTTGGAACTCTAAATCAAACACGGTTTGTGCTAGCTCTTTGAAACTTGACACAATAAAGTAATTCCAAGTTATAACTCTATGGTTTGTTTCCTATTGATGTAGCCCTAAGCAGAGACTCGCGCAAATCACTTTCATGGAAAGGGGTTGCCAAGAATCCAAAAAACTACGAGTTTCCTGAAATCTCAGCACACATTTTTTCACCCAATCTTGATCACACTTTCAGGTAATGATAAGTACCCCAATCCCACTTGGCTCACCAAATTTCGTTCTTCTAGGTTAAACCGTTCGTTGGCAGTAACAGTTTTAATTTTTAGGTTTCACTCTGTTTTCTCCGATATGGATACATGTAGATGGAACTCTAAATCAAACACGGTTTGTGCTAGCTCTTTGAAACTTGACACAATAAAGTAGTTCCAAGTTCTATCTCTATGGTTTGTTTCCTATTGACGTAGCCCTAAGCAGAGACGGGCGCAAATCACTTTCATGGAAAGGGGTTGCCAAGCTTCCAAAAAACTACGAGTTTCCTGAAATCTCAGCACACATTTTTTCACCCAATCTTGATGACACTTTCAGGTAATGATCACTACCCCAATCCCACTTGGCTCACCACATTTCGTTCTTCTAGGTTAAACCGTTCGTTGGCAGTAACAGTTTTAATTTTCAGGTTTCACTCTGTTTTCTCCTATATGGATACATGTAGTTGGAACTCTAAATCAAAGACGGTTTGTCCTAGCTCTTTGAAACTTGACACAATAAATTAGTTCCAAGTTCTATCTCTATGGTTTGTTTCCTATTGATGTAGCCCTACGCAGAGGCGGGCGCAAATCGCTTTCATGGAAATGGGTTGCCAAGCTTCCAAAAAACTACGAGTTTCCTGAAATCTCAGCACACATTTTTTCACCCAATCTTGATGACACTTTCAGGTAATGATCAGTACCCCAATCCCACTTGGCTCACCAAATTTCGTTCTGCTAGGTTAAACCGTTCGTTGGCAGTAAGAGTTTTAATTTTTAGATTTCACTCTATTTTCTCCTACATGGATACATGTAGTTGGAACTCTAAATCAAACACGGTTTGTGCTAGTTCTTTGAAACTTGACAAAACAAAGTAGTTCCAAGTTCTAACTCTATAGTTTGTTTCCTATTGATGTAGCCCTAAGCAGAGACTGGCGCAAATCACTTTCATGGAAAGGGGTTGCCAAGAATCCAAAAAACTACGAGTTTCCAGAAATCTCGGCACACATTTTTTCACCCTATCTTGATGACACTTTCAGGTAATGATCAGTATCCCAATCCCACTTGGCTCACCAAATTTCGTTCTTCTAGGTTAAACCGTTCATTGGCAGTAACAGTTTTAAATTTTAAGTTTCACTCTGTTTTTTCCTATATGGATTCATGTAGTTTGAACTCTAAATCAAACACGGTTTGTGCTGGCTCTTTGAAACTTGACACAATAGAATAGTTCCAAATTCTATCTCTATGGTTTGTTTCCTATTGATGTAGCCCTAAGCAGAGACTGGCACAAATCACTTACATGGAAAGGGGTTGCCAAACTTCCAAAAAACTACGAGTTTCCTGAAATCTCAGCACACATTTTTTCGCCCAATCTTGATGACACTTTCAGGTAATGATCACTACCCCAATCCCACTTGGCTCACCACATTTCGTTCTTCTAGGTTAAACCGTTCGTTGGCAGTAACAGTTTTAATTTTCAGGTTTCACTCTGTTTTCTCCTATATGGATACATGTAGGTGGAACTCTAAATCAAAGACGGTTTGTCCTAGCTCTTTGAAACTTGACACAATAAAGTAGTTCCAAGTTCTATCTCTATGGTTTGTTTCCTATTGATGTAGCCCTAAGCAGAGGCGGGCGCAAATCGCTTTCATGGAAATGGGTTGCCAAGCTTCCAAAAAACTACGAGTTTCCTGAAATCTCAGCACACATTTTTTCACCCAATCTTGATGACACTTTCAGGTAATGATCAGTACCCCAATCCCACTTGGCTCACCAAATTTCGTTCTTCTAGGTTAAACCGTTCGTTGGCAGTAACAGTTTTAATTTTTAGGTTTCACTCTGTTTTCTCCTATATGGATACATGTAGTTGGAACTCTAAATCAAACACGGTTTGTGCTAGCTCTTTGAATCTTGACACAATAAAGTAGGTCCAAGTTCTATCTTTATGGTTTGTTTCCTATTGATGTAGCCCTAAGCAGAGACTGGCGCAAATCACTTTCATGGAAAGGGGTTGCCAAGCTTCCAAAAAACTACGAGTTTCCTGAAATCTCAGCACACATTTTTTCACCCAATCTTGATGACACTTTCAGGTAATGATCACTACCCCAATCCCACTTGGCTCACCACATTTCGTTCTTCTAGGTTAAACCGTTCGTTGGCAGTAACAGTTTTAATTTTCAGGTTTCACTCTGTTTTCTCCTATATGGATACATGTAGTTGGAACTCTAAATCAAAGACGGTTTGTCCTAGCTCTTTGAAACTTGACACAATAAATTAGTTCCAAGTTCTATCACTATGGTTTGTTTCCTATTGATGTAGCCCTAAGCAGAGGCGGGCGCAAATCGCTTTCATGGAAATGGGTTGCCAAGCTTCCAAAAAACTACGAGTTTCCTGAAATCTCAGCACACATTTTTTCACCCAATCTTGATGACACTTTCAGGTAATGATCAGTACCGCAATCCCACTTGGCTCACCAAATTTCGTTCTGCTAGGTTAAACCGTTCGTTGGCAGTAAGAGTTTTAATTTTTAGATTTCACTCTATTTTCTCCTACATGGATACATGTAGTTGGAACTCTAAATCAAACACGGTTTGTGCTAGTTCTTTGAAACTTGACAAAACAAAGTAGTTCCAAGTTCTAACTCTATAGTTTGTTTCCTATTGATGTAGCCCTAAGCAGAGACTGGCGCAAATCACTTTCATGGAAAGGGGTTGCCAAGAATCCAAAAAACTACGAGTTTCCAGAAATCTCGGCACACATTTTTTCACCCTATCTTGATGACACTTTCAGGTAATGATCAGTATCCCAATCCCACTTGGCTCACCAAATTTCGTTCTTCTAGTTTAAACCGTTCATTGGCAGTAACAGTTTTAAATTTTAAGTTTCACTCTGTTTTTTCCTATATGGATTCATGTAGTTTGAACTCTAAATCAAACACGGTTTGTGCTGGCTCTTTGAAACTTGACACAATAGAATAGTTCCAAATTCTATCTCTATGGTTTGTTTCCTATTGATGTAGCCCTAAGCAGAGACTGGCACAAATCACTTACATGGAAAGGGGTTGCCAAACTTCCAAAAAACTACGAGTTTCCTGAAATCTCAGCACACATTTTTTCGCCCAATCTTGATGACACTTTCAGGTAATGATCACTACCCCAATCCCACTTGGCTCACCACATTTCGTTCTTCTAGGTTAAACCGTTCGTTGGCAGTAACAGTTTTAATTTTCAGGTTTCACTCTGTTTTCTCCTATATGGATACATGTAGGTGGAACTCTAAATCAAAGACGGTTTGTCCTAGCTCTTTGAAACTTGACACAATAAAGTAGTTCCAAGTTCTATCTCTATGGTTTGTTTCCTATTGATGTAGCCCTAAGCAGAGGCGGGCGCAAATCGCTTTCATGGAAATGGGTTGCCAAGCTTCCAAAAAACTACGAGTTTCCTGAAATCTCAGCACACATTTTTTCACCCAATCTTGATGACACTTTCAGGTAATGATCAGTACCCCAATCCCACTTGGCTCACCAAATTTCGTTCTTCTAGGTTAAACCGTTCGTTGGCAGTAACAGTTTTAATTTTTAGGTTTCACTCTGTTTTCTCCTATATGGATACATGTAGTTGGAACTCTAAATCAAACACGGTTTGTGCTAGCTCTTTGAATCTTGACACAATAAAGTAGGTCCAAGTTCTATCTTTATGGTTTGTTTCCTATTGATGTAGCCCTAAGCAGAGACTGGCGCAAATCACTTTCATGGAAAGGGGTTGCCAACCTTCCAAAAAACTACGAGTTTCCTGAAATCTCAGCACACATTTTTTCACCCAATCTTGATGACACTTTCAGGTAATGATCACTACCCCAATCCTACTTGGCTAACCAAATTTCGTTCTTCTAGGTTAAACCGTTCGTTGGCAGTAACAGTTTTAATTTTTAGATTTCACTCTATTTTCTCCTATATGGATCCATGTAGTTGGAACTCTAAATCAAACACGGTTTGTGCTAGCTCTTTGAAACTTGACACAATAAAGTAATTCCAAGTTATAACTCTATGGTTTGTTTCCTATTGATGTAGCCCTAAGCAGAGACTGGCGCAAATCCCTTTCATGGAAAGGGGTTGCCAAGAATCCAAAAAACGACGAGTTTCCTGAAATCTCAGCACACATTTTTTCACCCAATCTTGATCACTCTTTCAGGTAATGATAAGTACCCCAATCCCACTTGGCTCACCAAATTTCGTTCTTCTAGGTTAAACCGTTCGTTGGCAGTAACAGTTTTAATTTTTAGGTTTCACTCTGTTTTCTCCGATATGGATACATGTAGATGGAACTCTAAATCAAACACGGTTTGTGCTAGCTCTTTGAAACTTGACACAATAAAGTAGTTCCAAGTTCTATCTCTATGGTTTGTTTCCTATTGACGTAGCCCTAAGCAGAGACGGGCGCAAATCACTTTCATGGAAAGGGGTTGCCAAGCTTCCAAAAAACTACGAGTTTCCTGAAATCTCAGCACACATTTTTTCACCCAATCTTGATGACACTTTCAGGTAATGATCACTACCCCAATCCCACTTGGCTCACCACATTTCGTTCTTCTAGGTTAAACCGTTCGTTGGCAGTAACAGTTTTAATTTTCAGGTTTCACTCTGTTTTCTCCTATATGGATACATGTAGTTGGAACTCTAAATCAAAGACGGTTTGTCCTAGCTCTTTGAAACTTGACACAATAAATTAGTTCCAAGTTCTATCTCTATGGTTTGTTTCCTATTGATGTAGCCCTACGCAGAGGCGGGCGCAAATCGCTTTCATGGAAATGGGTTGCCAAGCTTCCAAAAAACTACGAGTTTCCTGAAATCTCAGCACACATTTTTTCACCCAATCTTGATGACACTTTCAGGTAATGATCAGTACCCCAATCCCACTTGGCTCACCAAATTTCGTTCTGCTAGGTTAAACCGTTCGTTGGCAGTAAGAGTTTTAATTTTTAGATTTCACTCTATTTTCTCCTACATGGATACATGTAGTTGGAACTCTAAATCAAACACGGTTTGTGCTAGTTCTTTGAAACTTGACAAAACAAAGTAGTTCCAAGTTCTAACTCTATAGTTTGTTTCCTATTGATGTAGCCCTAAGCAGAGACTGGCGCAAATCACTTTCATGGAAAGGGGTTGCCAAGAATCCAAAAAACTACGAGTTTCCAGAAATCTCGGCACACATTTTTTCACCCTATCTTGATGACACTTTCAGGTAATGATCAGTATCCCAATCCCACTTGGCTCACCAAATTTCGTTCTTCTAGGTTAAACCGTTCATTGGCAGTAACAGTTTTAAATTTTAAGTTTCACTCTGTTTTTTCCTATATGGATTCATGTAGTTTGAACTCTAAATCAAACACGGTTTGTGCTGGCTCTTTGAAACTTGACACAATAGAATAGTTCAAATTCTATCTCTATGGTTTGTTTCCTATTGATGTAGCCCTAAGCAGAGACTGGCACAAATCACTTACATGGAAAGGGGTTGCCAAACTTCCAAAAAACTACGAGTTTCCTGAAATCTCAGCACACATTTTTTCGCCCAATCTTGATGACACTTTCAGGTAATGATCACTACCCCAATCCCACTTGGCTCACCACATTTCGTTCTTCTAGGTTAAACCGTTCGTTGGCAGTAACAGTTTTAATTTTCAGGTTTCACTCTGTTTTCTCCTATATGGATACATGTAGGTGGAACTCTAAATCAAAGACGGTTTGTCCTAGCTCTTTGAAACTTGACACAATAAAGTAGTTCCAAGTTCTATCTCTATGGTTTGTTTCCTATTGATGTAGCCCTAAGCAGAGGCGGGCGCAAATCGCTTTCATGGAAAGGGGTTGCCAAGCTTCCAAAAAACTACGAGTTTCCTGAAATCTCAGCACACATTTTTTCACCCAATCTTGATGACACTTTCAGGTAATGATCACTACCCCAATCCCACTTGGCTCACCACATTTCGTTCTTCTAGGTTAAACCGTTCGTTGGCAGTAACAGTTTTAATTTTCAGGTTTCACTCTGTTTTCTCCTATATGGATACATGTAGTTGGAACTCTAAATCAAAGACGGTTTGTCCTAGCTCTTTGAAACTTGACACAATAAATTAGTTCCAAGTTCTATCTCTATGGTTTGTTTCCTATTGATGTAGCCCTACGCAGAGGCGGGCGCAAATCGCTTTCATGGAAATGGGTTGCCAAGCTTCCAAAAAACTACGAGTTTCCTGAAATCTCAGCACACATTTTTTCACCCAATCTTGATGACACTTTCAGGTAATGATCAGTACCCCAATCCCACTTGGCTCACCAAATTTCGTTCTGCTAGGTTAAACCGTTCGTTGGCAGTAAGAGTTTTAATTTTTAGATTTCACTCTATTTTCTCCTACATGGATACATGTAGTTGGAACTCTAAATCAAACACGGTTTGTGCTAGTTCTTTGAAACTTGACAAAACAAAGTAGTTCCAAGTTCTAACTCTATAGTTTGTTTCCTATTGATGTAGCCCTAAGCAGAGACTGGCGCAAATCACTTTCATGGAAAGGGGTTGCCAAGAATCCAAAAAACTACGAGTTTCCAGAAATCTCGGCACACATTTTTTCACCCTATCTTGATGACACTTTCAGGTAATGATCAGTATCCCAATCCCACTTGGCTCACCAAATTTCGTTCTTCTAGGTTAAACCGTTCATTGGCAGTAACAGTTTTAAATTTTAAGTTTCACTCTGTTTTTTCCTATATGGATTCATGTAGTTTGAACTCTAAATCAAACACGGTTTGTGCTGGCTCTTTGAAACTTGACACAATAGAATAGTTCAAATTCTATCTCTATGGTTTGTTTCCTATTGATGTAGCCCTAAGCAGAGACTGGCACAAATCACTTACATGGAAAGGGGTTGCCAAACTTCCAAAAAACTACGAGTTTCCTGAAATCTCAGCACACATTTTTTCGCCCAATCTTGATGACACTTTCAGGTAATGATCACTACCCCAATCCCACTTGGCTCACCACATTTCGTTCTTCTAGGTTAAACCGTTCGTTGGCAGTAACAGTTTTAATTTTCAGGTTTCACTCTGTTTTCTCCTATATGGATACATGTAGGTGGAACTCTAAATCAAAGACGGTTTGTCCTAGCTCTTTGAAACTTGACACAATAAAGTAGTTCCAAGTTCTATCTCTATGGTTTGTTTCCTATTGATGTAGCCCTAAGCAGAGGCGGGCGCAAATCGCTTTCATGGAAATGGGTTGCCAAGCTTCCAAAAAACTACGAGTTTCCTGAAATCTCAGCACACATTTTTTCACCCAATCTTGATGACACTTTCAGGTAATGATCAGTACCCCAATCCCACTTGGCTCACCAAATTTCGTTCTTCTAGGTTAAACCGTTCGTTGGCAGTAACAGTTTTAATTTTTAGGTTTCACTCTGTTTTCTCCTATATGGATACATGTAGTTGGAACTCTAAATCAAACACGGTTTGTGCTAGCTCTTTGAATCTTGACACAATAAAGTAGGTCCAAGTTCTATCTTTATGGTTTGTTTCCTATTGATGTAGCCCTAAGCAGAGACTGGCGCAAATCACTTTCATGGAAAGGGGTTGCCAAGCTTCCAAAAAACTACGAGTTTCCTGAAATCTCAGCACACATTTTTTCACCCAATCTTGATGACACTTTCAGGTAATGATCACTACCCCAATCCCACTTGGCTCACCACATTTCGTTCTTCTAGGTTAAACCGTTCGTTGGCAGTAACAGTTTTAATTTTCAGGTTTCACTCTGTTTTCTCCTATATGGATACATGTAGTTGGAACTCTAAATCAAAGACGGTTTGTCCTAGCTCTTTGAAACTTGACACAATAAATTAGTTCCAAGTTCTATCACTATGGTTTGTTTCCTATTGATGTAGCCCTAAGCAGAGGCGGGCGCAAATCGCTTTCATGGAAATGGGTTGCCAAGCTTCCAAAAAACTACGAGTTTCCTGAAATCTCAGCACACATTTTTTCACCCAATCTTGATGACACTTTCAGGTAATGATCAGTACCGCAATCCCACTTGGCTCACCAAATTTCGTTCTGCTAGGTTAAACCGTTCGTTGGCAGTAAGAGTTTTAATTTTTAGATTTCACTCTATTTTCTCCTACATGGATACATGTAGTTGGAACTCTAAATCAAACACGGTTTGTGCTAGTTCTTTGAAACTTGACAAAACAAAGTAGTTCCAAGTTCTAACTCTATAGTTTGTTTCCTATTGATGTAGCCCTAAGCAGAGACTGGCGCAAATCACTTTCATGGAAAGGGGTTGCCAAGAATCCAAAAAACTACGAGTTTCCAGAAATCTCGGCACACATTTTTTCACCCTATCTTGATGACACTTTCAGGTAATGATCAGTATCCCAATCCCACTTGGCTCACCAAATTTCGTTCTTCTAGGTTAAACCGTTCATTGGCAGTAACAGTTTTAAATTTTAAGTTTCACTCTGTTTTTTTCTATATGGATTCATGTAGTTTGAACTCTAAATCAAACACGGTTTGTGCTGGCTCTTTGAAACTTGACACAATAGAATAGTTCAAATTCTATCTCTATGGTTTGTTTCCTATTGATGTAGCCCTAAGCAGAGACTGGCACAAATCACTTACATGGAAAGGGGTTGCCAAACTTCCAAAAAACTACGAGTTTCCTGAAATCTCAGCACACATTTTTTCGCCCAATCTTGATGACACTTTCAGGTAATGATCACTACCCCAATCCCACTTGGCTCACCACATTTCGTTCTTCTAGGTTAAACCGTTCGTTGGCAGTAACAG
Organism: Spermophilus citellus; assembly: GCF_964194105.1. Taxonomy (NCBI): domain Eukaryota; kingdom Metazoa; phylum Chordata; class Mammalia; order Rodentia; family Sciuridae; genus Spermophilus; species Spermophilus citellus. Next base: position 55,705,740 of record NC_138187.1, read on the forward strand.
TTTTAATTTTCAGGTTTCACTCTGTTTTCTCCTATATGGATACATGTAGGTGGAACTCTAAATCAAAGACGGTTTGTCCTAGCTCTTTGAAACTTGACACAATAAAGTAGTTCCAAGTTCTATCTCTATGGTTTGTTTCCTATTGATGTAGCCCTAAGCAGAGGCGGGCGCAAATCGCTTTCATGGAAAGGGGTTGCCAAGCTTCCAAAAAACTACGAGTTTCCTGAAATCTCAGCACACATTTTTTCACCCAATCTTGATGACACTTTCAGGTAATGATCACTACCCCAATCCCACTTGGCTCACCACATTTCGTTCTTCTAGGTTAAACCGTTCGTTGGCAGTAACAGTTTTAATTTTCAGGTTTCACTCTGTTTTCTCCTATATGGATACATGTAGTTGGAACTCTAAATCAAAGACGGTTTGTCCTAGCTCTTTGAAACTTGACACAATAAATTAGTTCCAAGTTCTATCTCTATGGTTTGTTTCCTATTGATGTAGCCCTACGCAGAGGCGGGCGCAAATCGCTTTCATGGAAATGGGTTGCCAAGCTTCCAAAAAACTACGAGTTTCCTGAAATCTCAGCACACATTTTTTCACCCAATCTTGATGACACTTTCAGGTAATGATCAGTACCCCAATCCCACTTGGCTCACCAAATTTCGTTCTGCTAGGTTAAACCGTTCGTTGGCAGTAAGAGTTTTAATTTTTAGATTTCACTCTATTTTCTCCTACATGGATACATGTAGTTGGAACTCTAAATCAAACACGGTTTGTGCTAGTTCTTTGAAACTTGACAAAACAAAGTAGTTCCAAGTTCTAACTCTATAGTTTGTTTCCTATTGATGTAGCCCTAAGCAGAGACTGGCGCAAATCACTTTCATGGAAAGGGGTTGCCAAGAATCCAAAAAACTACGAGTTTCCAGAAATCTCGGCACACATTTTTTCACCCTATCTTGATGACACTTTCAGGTAATGATCAGTATCCCAATCCCACTTGGCTCACCAAATTTCGTTCTTCTAGGTTAAACCGTTCATTGGCAGTAACAGTTTTAAATTTTAAGTTTCACTCTGTTTTTTCCTATATGGATTCATGTAGTTTGAACTCTAAATCAAACACGGTTTGTGCTGGCTCTTTGAAACTTGACACAATAGAATAGTTCAAATTCTATCTCTATGGTTTGTTTCCTATTGATGTAGCCCTAAGCAGAGACTGGCACAAATCACTTACATGGAAAGGGGTTGCCAAACTTCCAAAAAACTACGAGTTTCCTGAAATCTCAGCACACATTTTTTCGCCCAATCTTGATGACACTTTCAGGTAATGATCACTACCCCAATCCCACTTGGCTCACCACATTTCGTTCTTCTAGGTTAAACCGTTCGTTGGCAGTAACAGTTTTAATTTTCAGGTTTCACTCTGTTTTCTCCTATATGGATACATGTAGGTGGAACTCTAAATCAAAGACGGTTTGTCCTAGCTCTTTGAAACTTGACACAATAAAGTAGTTCCAAGTTCTATCTCTATGGTTTGTTTCCTATTGATGTAGCCCTAAGCAGAGGCGGGCGCAAATCGCTTTCATGGAAATGGGTTGCCAAGCTTCCAAAAAACTACGAGTTTCCTGAAATCTCAGCACACATTTTTTCACCCAATCTTGATGACACTTTCAGGTAATGATCAGTACCCCAATCCCACTTGGCTCACCAAATTTCGTTCTTCTAGGTTAAACCGTTCGTTGGCAGTAACAGTTTTAATTTTTAGGTTTCACTCTGTTTTCTCCTATATGGATACATGTAGTTGGAACTCTAAATCAAACACGGTTTGTGCTAGCTCTTTGAATCTTGACACAATAAAGTAGGTCCAAGTTCTATCTTTATGGTTTGTTTCCTATTGATGTAGCCCTAAGCAGAGACTGGCGCAAATCACTTTCATGGAAAGGGGTTGCCAAGCTTCCAAAAAACTACGAGTTTCCTGAAATCTCAGCACACATTTTTTCACCCAATCTTGATGACACTTTCAGGTAATGATCACTACCCCAATCCCACTTGGCTCACCACATTTCGTTCTTCTAGGTTAAACCGTTCGTTGGCAGTAACAGTTTTAATTTTCAGGTTTCACTCTGTTTTCTCCTATATGGATACATGTAGTTGGAACTCTAAATCAAAGACGGTTTGTCCTAGCTCTTTGAAACTTGACACAATAAATTAGTTCCAAGTTCTATCACTATGGTTTGTTTCCTATTGATGTAGCCCTAAGCAGAGGCGGGCGCAAATCGCTTTCATGGAAATGGGTTGCCAAGCTTCCAAAAAACTACGAGTTTCCTGAAATCTCAGCACACATTTTTTCACCCAATCTTGATGACACTTTCAGGTAATGATCAGTACCGCAATCCCACTTGGCTCACCAAATTTCGTTCTGCTAGGTTAAACCGTTCGTTGGCAGTAAGAGTTTTAATTTTTAGATTTCACTCTATTTTCTCCTACATGGATACATGTAGTTGGAACTCTAAATCAAACACGGTTTGTGCTAGTTCTTTGAAACTTGACAAAACAAAGTAGTTCCAAGTTCTAACTCTATAGTTTGTTTCCTATTGATGTAGCCCTAAGCAGAGACTGGCGCAAATCACTTTCATGGAAAGGGGTTGCCAAGAATCCAAAAAACTACGAGTTTCCAGAAATCTCGGCACACATTTTTTCACCCTATCTTGATGACACTTTCAGGTAATGATCAGTATCCCAATCCCACTTGGCTCACCAAATTTCGTTCTTCTAGTTTAAACCGTTCATTGGCAGTAACAGTTTTAAATTTTAAGTTTCACTCTGTTTTTTCCTATATGGATTCATGTAGTTTGAACTCTAAATCAAACACGGTTTGTGCTGGCTCTTTGAAACTTGACACAATAGAATAGTTCCAAATTCTATCTCTATGGTTTGTTTCCTATTGATGTAGCCCTAAGCAGAGACTGGCACAAATCACTTACATGGAAAGGGGTTGCCAAACTTCCAAAAAACTACGAGTTTCCTGAAATCTCAGCACACATTTTTTCGCCCAATCTTGATGACACTTTCAGGTAATGATCACTACCCCAATCCCACTTGGCTCACCACATTTCGTTCTTCTAGGTTAAACCGTTCGTTGGCAGTAACAGTTTTAATTTTCAGGTTTCACTCTGTTTTCTCCTATATGGATACATGTAGGTGGAACTCTAAATCAAAGACGGTTTGTCCTAGCTCTTTGAAACTTGACACAATAAAGTAGTTCCAAGTTCTATCTCTATGGTTTGTTTCCTATTGATGTAGCCCTAAGCAGAGGCGGGCGCAAATCGCTTTCATGGAAATGGGTTGCCAAGCTTCCAAAAAACTACGAGTTTCCTGAAATCTCAGCACACATTTTTTCACCCAATCTTGATGACACTTTCAGGTAATGATCAGTACCCCAATCCCACTTGGCTCACCAAATTTCGTTCTTCTAGGTTAAACCGTTCGTTGGCAGTAACAGTTTTAATTTTTAGGTTTCACTCTGTTTTCTCCTATATGGATACATGTAGTTGGAACTCTAAATCAAACACGGTTTGTGCTAGCTCTTTGAATCTTGACACAATAAAGTAGGTCCAAGTTCTATCTTTATGGTTTGTTTCCTATTGATGTAGCCCTAAGCAGAGACTGGCGCAAATCACTTTCATGGAAAGGGGTTGCCAACCTTCCAAAAAACTACGAGTTTCCTGAAATCTCAGCACACATTTTTTCACCCAATCTTGATGACACTTTCAGGTAATGATCACTACCCCAATCCTACTTGGCTAACCAAATTTCGTTCTTCTAGGTTAAACCGTTCGTTGGCAGTAACAGTTTTAATTTTTAGATTTCACTCTATTTTCTCCTATATGGATCCATGTAGTTGGAACTCTAAATCAAACACGGTTTGTGCTAGCTCTTTGAAACTTGACACAATAAAGTAATTCCAAGTTATAACTCTATGGTTTGTTTCCTATTGATGTAGCCCTAAGCAGAGACTGGCGCAAATCCCTTTCATGGAAAGGGGTTGCCAAGAATCCAAAAAACGACGAGTTTCCTGAAATCTCAGCACACATTTTTTCACCCAATCTTGATGACACTTTCAGGTAATGATCAGTACCCCAATCCCACTTGGCTCACCAAATTTCGTTCTTCTAGGTTAAACCGTTCGTTGGCAGTAACAGTTTTAATTTTTAGGTTTCACTCTGTTTTCTCCGATATGGATACATGTAGATGGAACTCTAAATCAAACACGGTTTGTGCTAGCTCTTTGAAACTTGACACAATAAAGTAGTTCCAAGTTCTATCTCTATGGTTTGTTTCCTATTGACGTAGCCCTAAGCAGAGACGGGCGCAAATCACTTTCATGGAAAGGGGTTGCCAAGCTTCCAAAAAACTACGAGTTTCCTGAAATCTCGGCACACATTTTTTCACCCAATCTTGATGACACTTTCAGGTAATGATCAGTACCCCAATCCCACTTGGCTCACCAAATTTCGTTCTTCTAGGTTAAACCGTTCGTTGGCAGTAAGAGTTTTAATTTTTAGATTTCACTCTATTTTCTCCTACATGGATACATGTAGTTGGAACTCTAAATCAAACACGGTTTGTGCTAGTTCTTTGAAACTTGACACAACAAAGTAGTTCCAAGTTCTAACTCTATAGTTTGTTTCCTATTGATGTAGCCCTAAGCAGAGACTGGCGCAAATCACTTTCATGGAAATGGGTTGCCAAGCTTCCAAAAAACTACGAGTTTCCAGAAATCTCGGCACACATTTTTTCACCCTATCTTGATGACACTTTCAGGTAATGATCAGTATCCCAATCCCACTTGGCTCACCAAATTTCGTTCTTCTAGGTTAAACCGTTCATTGGCAGTAACAGTTTTAAATTTTAAGTTTCACTCTGTTTTTTCCTATATGGATTCATGTAGTTTGAACTCTAAATCAAACACGGTTTGTGCTGGCTCTTTGAAACTTGACACAATAGAATAGTTCCAAATTCTATCTCTATGGTTTGTTTCCTATTGATGTAGCCCTAAGCAGAGACTGGCACAAATCACTTACATGGAAAGGGGTTGCCAAACTTCCAAAAAACTACGAGTTTCCTGAAATCTCAGCACACATTTTTTCGCCCAATCTTGATGACACTTTCAGGTAATGATCACTACCCCAATCCCACTTGGCTCACCACATTTCGTTCTTCTAGGTTAAACCGTTCGTTGGCAGTAACAGTTTTAATTTTCAGGTTTCACTCTGTTTTCTCCTATATGGATACATGTAGGTGGAACTCTAAATCAAAGACGGTTTGTCCTAGCTCTTTGAAACTTGACACAATAAAGTAGTTCCAAGTTCTATCTCTATGGTTTGTTTCCTATTGATGTAGCCCTAAGCAGAGGCGGGCGCAAATCGCTTTCATGGAAATGGGTTGCCAAGCTTCCAAAAAACTACGAGTTTCCTGAAATCTCAGCACACATTTTTTCACCCAATCTTGATGACACTTTCAGGTAATGATCAGTACCCCAATCCCACTTGGCTCACCAAATTTCGTTCTTCTAGGTTAAACCGTTCGTTGGCAGTAACAGTTTTAATTTTTAGGTTTCACTCTGTTTTCTCCTATATGGATACATGTAGTTGGAACTCTAAATCAAACACGGTTTGTGCTAGCTCTTTGAATCTTGACACAATAAAGTAGTTCCAAGTTCAATCTCTATGGTTTGTTTCCTATTGATGTAGCCCTAAGCAGAGACTGGCGCAAATCACTTTCATGGAAAGGGGTTGCCAAGCTTCCAAAAAACTACGAGTTTCCTGAAATCTCAGCACACATTTTTTCACCCAATCTTGATGACACTTTCAGGTAATGATCACTACCCCAATCCCACTTGGCTAACCAAATTTCGTTCTTCTACGTTAAACCGTTCGTTGGCAGTAACAGTTTTAATTTTTAGATTTCACTCTATTTTCTCCTACATGGATACATGTAGTTGGAACTCTAAATCAAACACTGTTTGTGCTAGTTCTTTGAAACTTGACACAATAAAGTAGTTCCAAGTTCTAACTCTATGGTTTGTTTCCTATTGATGTAGCCCTAAGCAGAGACTGGCGCAAATCACTTTCATGGAAAGGGGTTGCCAAGAATCCAAAAAACTACGAGTTTCCAGAAATCTCGGCACACATTTTTTCACCCTATCTTGATGACACTTTCAGGTAATGATCAGTATCCCAATCCCACTTGGCTCACCAAATTTCGTTCTTCTAGGTTTAACCGTTCATTGGCAGTAACAGTTTTAAATTTTAAGTTTCACTCTGTTTTTTCCTATATGGATTCATGTAGTTTGAACTATAAATCAAACACGGTTTGTGCTGGCTCTTTGAAACTTGACACAATAGAGTAGTTCCAAATTCTATCTCTATGGTTTGTTTCCTATTGATGTAGCCCTAAGCAGAGACTGGCACAAATCACTTACATGGAAAGGGGTTGCCAAGCTTCCAAAAAACTACGAGTTTCCTGAAATCTCAACACACATTTTTTCACCCAATCTTTATGACACTTTCAGGTAATGATCAGTACCCCAATCCCACTTGGCTCACCAAATTTCGTTATTCTAGGTTAAACCGTTCGTTGGCAGTAACAGTTTTAATTTTTAGGATTCACTCTGTTTTCTCCTATATGGATACATGTAGTTGGAACTCTAAAGCAAAGACGGTTTGTCCTAGCTCTTTGAAAATTGACATAATAAAGTAGTTCCAAGTTCTATCTCTATGGTTTGTTTCCTATTGATGTAGCCCTAAGCAGAGACGGGCGCAAATCACTTTCATGGAAAGGGGTTGCCAAGCTTCCAAAAAACTACGAGTTTCCTGAAATCTCAGCACACATTTTTTCACCCAATCTTTATGACACTTTCACGTAATGATCAGTACCCCAATTCCTCTTGGCTCACCAAATTTCGTTCTGCTAGGTTAAACCGTTCATTGGCAGTAACAGTTTTAATTTTTAGGTTTCACTCTGTTTTCTCATATATGGATACATGTAGTTGGAACTCTAAATCAAACACGGTTTGTGCTAGCTCTTTGAAACTTGACACAATAAAGTAGTTCCAAGTTCTAACTCTATGGTTTGTTTCCTATTGTTGTAGCCCTAAGCAGAGACTGGCGCAAATCACTTTCATGGAAAGGGGTTGCCAAGAATCCAAAAAACTACGAGTTTCCAGAAATCTCGGCACACATTTTTTCACCCAATCTTGATGACACTTTCAGGTAGTGATCAGTACCCCAATCAGACTTGGCTCACCAAATTTCGTTCTTCTAGGTTAAACCGTTCGTTGGCAGTAACAGTTTTAATTTTTAGGTTTCACTCTGTTTTCTCCGATATGGATACATGTAGATGGAACTCTAAATCAAACACGGTTTGTGCTAGCTCTTTGAATCTTGACACAATAAAGTAGGTCCAAGTTCTATCTCTATGGTTTGTTTCCTATTGATGTAGCCCTAAGCAGAGACTGCTGCAAATCACTTTCATGGAAAGGGGTTTCCAAGAATCCAAAAAACTACGAGTTTCCAGAAATCACGGCACACATTTTTTCACCCTATCTTGATGACACTTTGAGTTAATGATCAGTACCCGAATCCCACTTGGCTCACCAAATTTCGTTCTTCTAGGTTAAACCGTTCGTTGGCAGTAACAGTTTTCATTTTCAGGTTTCACTCTGTTTTCTCCTATATGGATACATGTAGTTGGAACTCTAAATCAAAGACGGTTTGTCCTAGCTCTTTGAAACTCGACAAAATAAAGTAGTTCCAAGTTCTATCTCTATAGTTTGTTTCCTATTGATGTAGCCCTAAGCAGAGACGGGCGCACATCACTTTCATGGAAAGGGGTTGCCAAGCTTCCAAAAAACTACGAGTTTCCTGAAATCTCAGCACACATTTTTTCACCCAATCTTGATGACACTTTCAGGTAATGATCAGTACCCCAATCCCACTTGGCTCACCAAATTTCGTTCTTCTAGGTTAAACCGTTTGTTGGCAGTAACAGTTTTAATTTTTAGGTTTCACTCTGTTTTCTCCGAAATGGATACATGCAGTAGGAACTATAAATCAAACACGGTTTGTGCTAGCTCTTTGAAACTTGACACAATAGAGTAGTTCCAAATTCTATCTCTATGGTTTGTTTCCTATTGATGTAGCCCTAAGCAGAGACGGGCGAAAATCACTTTCATTGAAAGGGGTTGCCAAGCTTCCAAAAAACTTCGAGTTTCCTGAAATCTCAGCACACATTTTTTCACGCAATCTTGATGACACTTTCAGGTAATGATCAGTACCCAAATCCCACTTGGCTCACCAAATTTCGTTCTTCTAGGTTAAACCGTTCGTTGCCAGTAAGAGTTTTAATTTTTAGGTTTCACTCTGTTTTCTCCTATATGGATACATGTAGTTGGAACTCTAAATCAAAGACGGTTTGTGCTAGCTCTTTGAAACTTGACACAATAAAGTAGTTCCAAGTTCTATCTCTATGGTTTGTTTCCTATTGATGTAGCCCTAAGCAGAGGCGGGCGCAAATCACTTTCATGGAAAGGGGTTGCCAAGCTTCCAAAAAACTACGAGTTTCCTGAAATCTCAGCACACATTTTTTCACCCAATCTTGATGACACTTTCAGGTAATGATCACTACCCCATTCCCACTTGGCTCACCAAATTTCGTTCTTCTAGGTTAAACCGTTCGTTGGCAGTAACAGTTTTAATTTTCAGGTTTCACTCTGTTTTCTCCTATATGGATACATGTATTTGGAACTCTAAATCAAAGACGGTTTGTCCTAGCTCTTTGAAACATGACACAATAAAGTAGTTCCAAGTTCTATCTCTATGGTTTGTTTCCTATTGATGTAGCCCTAAGCAGAGGTGGGCGCATACCACTTTCATGGAAAGGGGTTGCCAAGCTTCCAAAAAACTACGAGTTTCCTGAAATCACAGCACACATTTTTTCACCCAATCTTTATGACACTTTCAGGTAATGATCAGTACCCCAATCCCACTTGGCTCACCAAATTTCGTTCTGCTAGGTTAAACCGTTCGTTGGCAGTAACAGTTTTAATTTTTAGGTTTCACTCTGTTTTCTCCGATATGGATACATGTAGTTGGAACTCTAAATCAAACACGGTTTGTGCTAGCTCTTTGAATCTTGACACAATGAAGTAGTTCCAAGTTCTATCTCTATGGTTTGTTTCCTATTGATGTAGCCCTAAGCAGAGACTGGCGCAAAATACTTTCATAAAAAGGGGTTGCCAAGCTTCCAAAAAACCACGAGTTTCCTGAAATCTCAGCACATATTTTTTCACCCAATCTTGATGACACTTTCAGATAATGATCACTACCCCAATCCCACTTGGCTAACCAAATTTCGTTCTTCTAGGTTAAACCGTTCGTTGGCAGTAACAGTTTAAAATTTTTAGATTTCACTCTATTTTCTCCTATATGGATACATTTAGTTGGAACTCTAAATCAAACACGGCTTGTGCTAGGTCTATGAAAATTGACACAATAAAGTATTTCCAAGTTCTAACTCTATGGTTTGTTTCCTATTGATGTAGCCCTCAGCAGAGACTGGCGCAAATCACTTTCATGGAAAGGGGTTTCCAAGAATCCAAAAAACTACGAGTTTCCAGAAATCTCGGCACACATTTTTTCACCCTATCTTGATGACACTTTCAGGTAATGATCAGTATCCCAATCCCACTTGGCTCACCAAATTTCGTTCTTCTAGGTTAAACCGTTCATTGGCAGTAACAGTTTTAAATTTTAAGTTTCACTCTGTTTTTTCCTATATGGATTCATGTAGTTTGAACTCTAAATCAAACACGGTTTGTGCTGACTCTTTGAAACTTGACAAAATAGAGTAGTTCCAAATTCTATCTCTATGGTTTGTTTCCTATTGATGTAGCCCTAAGCAGAGACGGGCGAAAATCACTTTCATGGAAAGGGGTTGCCAAGCTTCCAAAAAACTTCGAGTTTCCTGAAATCTCATCACACATTTTTTCACCCAATCTTGATGACACTTTCAGGTAATGATCAGTACCCCAATCCCACTTGGCTCACCAAATTTTGTTCTTCTAGGTTAAACCGTTCGTTGGCAGTAACAGTTTTAATTTTTAGGTTTCACTCTGTTTTCTCCGATATGGATACATGTAGTAGGAACTCTAAATCAAACACGGTTTGTGCTAGCTCTTTGAATCTTGACACAATAAAGTAGGTCCAAGTTCTATCTCTATGGTTTGTTTCCTATTGATGTAGCCCTAAGCAGAGATGGCGCAAATCACTTTCATGGAAAGGGGTTGCCAAGCTTCCAAAAAACTACGAGTTTCCTGAAATCTCAGCACACATTTTTTCACCCAATCTTGATGACACTTTCAGGTAATGATCAGTACCCCAATCCCACTTGGCTCACCAAATTTCGTTCTGCTAGGTTAAACCGTTCGTTGGCAGTAACAGTTTTAATTTTTAGGTTTCACTCTGTTTTCTCCGATATGGATACATGTAGTTGGAACTCTAAATCAAACACGGTTTGTGCTAGCTCTTTGAATCTTGACACAATAAAGTAGGTCCAAGTTCTATCTCTATGGTTTGTTTCCTATTGATGTAGCCCTAAGCAGAGATGGCGCAAATCACTTTCATGGAAAGGGGTTGCCAACCTTCCAAAAAACTACGAGTTTCCTGAAATCTCAGCACACATTTTTTCACCCAATCTTGATGACACTTTCAGGTAATGATCAGTACCCCAATCCCACTTGGCTCACCAAATTTCGTTCTTCTAGGTTAAACCGTTCGTTGGCAGTAAGAGTTTTAATTTTTAGGATTCACTCTGTTTTCTCCTATATGGATACATGTAGTTGGAACTCTAAATCATAGACGGTTTGTGCTAGCTCTTTGAATCTTGACACAATAAAGTAGTTCCAAGTTCTATCTCTATGGTTTGTTTCCCATTGATGTAGCCCTAAGCAGAGACTGGCGCAAATCACTTTCATGGAAAGGGGTTGCCAAGCTTCCAAAAAACTACGAGTTTCCTGATATCTCAGCACACATTTTTTCACCCAATCTTGATCACACTTTCAGGTAATGATCACTACCCCAATCCCACTTGGCTAACCAAATTTCGTTCTTCTAGGTTAAACCGTTCGTTGGCAGTAACAGTTTTAATTTTTAGATTTCACTCTATTTTCTCCTATATGGATACATGTAGTTGGAACTCTAAATCAAACACGGCTTGTGCTAGCTCTTTGAAACTTGACACAATAAAGTAGTTCCAAGTTCTATCTCCATGGTTTGTTTCCTATTGATGTAGGCCTAAGCAGAGACTGGCGCAAATCACTTTCATGGAAAGGGGTTTCCAAGAATCCAAAAAACTACGAGTTGCCAGAAATCTCGGCACCCATTTTTTCACCCTATCTTGATGACACTTTCAGGTAATGATCAGTATCCCAATGCCACTTGGCTCACCAAATTTCGTTCTTCTAGGTTAAACCGTTCATTGGCAGTAACAGTTTTAAATTTTAAGTTTCACTCTGTTTTTTCCTATATGGATTCATGTAGTTTGAACTCTAAATCAAACACGGTTTGTGCTGGCTCTTTGAATCTTGACACAATAAAGTGGGTCCAAGTTCTATATCTATGGTTTGTTTCCTATTGATGTAGCCCTAAGCAGAGATGACGCAAATCACTTTCATGGAAAGGGGTTGCCAACCTTCCAAAAAACTACGAGTTTCCTGAAATCTCAGCACACATTTTTTCACCCAATCTTGATGACACTTTCAGGTAATGATCAGTACCCCAATCCCACTTGGCTTACCAAATTTCGTTCTTCTAGGTTAAAACGTTCGTTGGCAGTAAGGGTTTTAATTTTTAGGATTCACTCTGTTTTCTCCTATATGGATACATGTATTTGGAACTCTAAATCAAAAACGGTTTGTGCTGGCTCTTTGAATCTTGACACAATAAAGTAGTTCCAAGTTCTATCTCTATGGTTTGTTTCCTATTGATGTAGCCCTAAGCAGAGACTGGCGCAAATCACTTTCATGGAAAGGGGTTGCCAAGCTTCCAAAAAACCACGAGTTTCCTGAAATCTCAGCACACATTTTTTCACCCAATCTTGATGACACTTTCAGGTAATGATCACTACCCCAATCCCACTTGGCTAACCAAATTTCGTTCTTCTAGGTTAAACCGTTCGTTGGCAGTAACAGTTTTAATTTTTAGATTTCACTCTATTTTCTCCTATATGGATACATGTAGTTGGAACTCTAAATCAAACACGGTTTGTGCTAGCTCTTTGAAACTTGACACAATAAAGTAGGTCCAAGTTCTATCTCTATGGTTTGTTTCCTATTGATGTAGCCCTAAGCAGAGACTGGCGCAAATCACTTTCATGGAAAGGGGTTGCCAAGAATCCAAAAAACTACGAGTTTCCAGAAATCTCGGCACACATTTTTTCACCCTATCTTGATGACACTTTCAGGTAATGATCAGTATCCCAATCCCACTTGGCTCACCAAATTTCGTTCTTCTAGGTTAAACCGTTCATTGGCAGTAACAGTTTTAAATTTTAAGTTTCACTCTGTTTTTTCCTATATGGATTCATGTAGTTTGAACTCTAAATCAAACAGTGTTTGTGCTGGCTCTTTGAAACTTGACACAATAGAGTAGTTCCAAATTCTATCTCTATGGTTTGTTTCCTATTGATGTAGCCCTAAGCAGAGACTGGCGCAAATCACTTTCATGGAAAGGGGTTGCCAAGAATCCAAAAAACTACGAGTTTCCAGAAATCTCGGCACACATTTTTTCACCCAATCTTGATGACACTTTCAGGTAGTGATCAGTACCCCAATCAGACTTGGCTCACCAAATTTCGTTCTTCTAGGTTAAACCGTTCGTTGGCAGTAACAGTTTTAATTTTTAGGTTTCACTCTGTTTTCTCCGATATGGATACATGTAGATGGAACTCTAAATCAAACACGGTTTGTGCTAGCTCTTTGAATCTTGACACAATAAAGTAGGTCCAAGTTCTATCTCTATGGTTTGTTTCCTATTGATGTAGCCCTAATCAGAGATGGCGCAAATCACTTTCATGGAAAGGGGTTGCCAAGCTTCCAAAAAACTACGAGTTTCCTGAAATCTCAGCACACATTTTTTCACCCAATCTTGATGACACTTTCAGGTAATGATCAGTACCCCAATCCCACTTGGCTCACCAATTTCGTTCTTCTAGGTTAAACCGTTAGTTGGCAGTAAGAGTTTTAATTTTTAGGTTTCAGTCTGTTTTCTCCTATATGGATACATGTAGTTGGAACTCTAAATCATAGACAGTTTGTGCTAGCTCTTTGAATCTTGACACAATAAAGTAGTTCCAAGTTCTATCTCTATGGTTTGTTTCCTATTGATGTAGCCCTAAGCAGAGACGGGCGCAAATCACTTTCATGGAAAGGGGTTGCCAAGCTTCCAAAAAACTACGAGTTTCCTGAAATCTCAGCACACATTTTTTCACCCAATCTTGATGACACTTTCAGGTAATGATCACTACCCCAATCCCACTTGGCTCACCACATTTCGTTCTTCTAGGTTAAACCGTTCGTTGGCAGTAACAGTTTTAATTTTCAGGTTTCACTCTGTTTTCTCCTATATGGATACATGTAGTTGGAACTCTAAAGCAAAGACGGTTTGTCCTAGCTCTTTGAAACTTGACATAATAAAGTAGTTCCAAGTTCTATCTCTATGGTTTGTTTCCTATTGATGTAGCCCTAAGCAGAGACGGGCGCAAATCGCTTTCATGGAAAGGGGTTGCCAAGCTTCCAAAAAACTACGAGTTTCCTGAAATCTCAGCACACATTTTTTCAACCAATCTTTATGACACTTTCAGGTAATGATCAGTACCCCAATTCCTCTTGGCTCACCAAATTTCGTTCTTCTAGGTTAAACCGTTCGTTGGCAGTAACAGTTTTAATTTTTAGGTTTCACTCTGTTTTCTCCGATATGGATACATGTAGATGGAACTCTAAATCAAACACGGTTTTTGCCAGCTCTTTGAATCTTGACACAATAAAGTAGGTCCAAGTTCTATCTCTATGGTTTGTTTCCTATTGATGTAGCCCTAAGCAGAGATGGCGCAAATCACTTTCATGGAAAGGGGTTGCCAACCTTCCAAAAAACTACGAGTTTCCAGAAATCTCGGCACACATTTTTTCATCCAATCTTGATGACACTTTCAGGTAGTGATCAGTACCCCAATCAGACTTGGCTCACCAAATTTCGTTCTTCTAGGTTAAACCGTTCGTTGGCAGTAACAGTTTTAATTTTTAGGTTTCACTCTGTTTTCTCCGATATGGATACATGTAGATGGAACTCTAAATCAAACACGGTTTGTGCTAGCTCTTTGAATCTTGACACAATAAAGTAGGTCCAAGTTCTATCTCTATGGTTTGTTTCCTATTGATGTAGCCCTAAGCAGAGATGGCGCAAATCACTTTCATGGAAAGGGGTTGCCAAGCTTCCAAAAAACTACGAGTTTCCTGAAATCTCAGCACACATTTTTTCACCCAATCTTGATGACACTTTCAGGTAATGATCAGTACCCCAATCCCACTTGGCTCACCAAATTTCGTTCTTCTAGGTTAAACCATTCGTTGGCAGTAAGAGTTTTAATTTTTAGGTTTCAGTCTGTTTTCTCCTATATGGATACATGTAGTTGGAACTCTAAATCAAAGACGGTTTGTGCTAGCTCTTTGAATCTTGACACAATAAAGTAGTTCCAAGTTCTATCTCTATGGTTTGTTTCCTATTGATGTAGCCCTAAGCAGAGACGGGCGCAAATCACTTTCATGGAAAGGGGTTGCCAAGCTTCTAAAAAACTACGAGTTTCCTGAAATCTCAGCACACATTTTTTCACCCAATCTTGATGACACTTTCAGTTAATGATCAGTACCCCAATCCAACTTGGCTCACCACATTTCGTTCTTCTAGGTTAAACCGTTCGTTGGCAGTAACAGTTTTAATTTTCAGGATTCACTCTGTTTTCTCCTATATGGATACATGTAGTTGGAACTCTACATCAAACACGGTTTGTGCCAGCTCTTTGAATCTTGACACAATAAAGTAGGTCCAAGTTCTATCTCTATGGTTTGTTTCCTATTGATGTAGCCCTAAGCAGAGATGGCGCAAATCACTTTCATGGAAAGGGGTTGCCAACCTTCCAAAAAACTACGAGTTTCCTGAAATCTCAGCACACATTTTTTCACCCAATCTTGATGACACTTTCAGATAATGATCAGTACCCAATCCCACTTGGCTCACCAAATTTCGTTCTTCTAGGTTAACCGTTCGTTGGCAGTAAGAGTTTTAATTTTTAGGTTTCAGTCTGATTTCTCCTATATGGATACATGTAGTTGGAACTCTAAATCAAACACGGTTTGTGCTAGCTCTTTGAAACTTGACACAATAAAGTAGTTCCAAGTTCTATCTCTATGGTTTGTTTCCTATTGATGTAGCCCTAAGCAGAGACGGGCGCAAATCACTTTCATGGAAAGGGGTTGCCAACCTTCCAAAAAACTACGAGTTTCCAGAAATCTCGGCACACATTTTTTCATCCAATCTTGATGACACTTTCAGGTAGTGATCAGTACCCCAATCAGACTTGGCTCACCAAATTTCGTTCTTCTAGGTTAAACCGTTCGTTGGCAGTAACAGTTTTAATTTTTAGGTTTCACTCTGTTTTCTCCGATATGGATACATGTAGATGGAACTCTAAATCAAACACGGTTTGTGCTAGCTCTTTGAATCTTGACACAATAAAGTAGGTCCAAGTTCTATCTCTATGGTTTGTTTCCTATTGATGTAGCCCTAAGCAGAGATGGCGCAAATCACTTTCATGGAAAGGGGTTGCCAAGCTTCCAAAAAACTACGAGTTTCCTGAAATCTCAGCACACATTTTTTCACCCAATCTTGATGACACTTTCAGGTAATGATCAGTACCCCAATCCCACTTGGCTCACCAAATTTCGTTCTTCTAGGTTAAACCATTCGTTGGCAGTAAGAGTTTTAATTTTTAGGTTTCAGTCTGTTTTCTCCTATATGGATACATGTAGTTGGAACTCTAAATCAAAGACGGTTTGTGCTAGCTCTTTGAATATTGACACAATAAAGTAGTTCCAAGTTCTATCTCTATGGTTTGTTTCCTATTGATGTAGCCCTAAGCAGAGACGGGCGCAAATCACTTTCATGGAAAGGGGTTGCCAAGCTTCTAAAAAACTACGAGTTTCCTGAAATCTCAGCACACATTTTTTCACCCAATCTTGATGACTTTTTCAGGTAATGATCACTACCCCAATCCCACTTGGCTCACCACATTTCGTTCTTCTAGGTTAAACCGTTCGTTGGCAGTAACAGTTTTAATTTTCAGGATTCACTCTGTTTTCTCCTATATGGATACATGTAGTTGGAACTCTACATCAAACACGGTTTGTGCCAGCTCTTTGAATCTTGACACAATAAAGTAGGTCCAAGTTCTATCTCTATGGTTTGTTTCCTATTGATGTAGCCCTAAGCAGAGATGGCGCAAATCACTTTCATGGAAAGGGGTTGCCAACCTTCCAAAAAACTACGAGTTTCCTGAAATCTCAGCACACATTTTTTCACCCAATCTTGATGACACTTTCAGATAATGATCAGTACCCAATCCCACTTGGCTCACCAAATTTCGTTCTTCTAGGTTAACCGTTCGTTGGCAGTAAGAGTTTTAATTTTTAGGTTTCAGTCTGATTTCTCCTATATGGATACATGTAGTTGGAACTCTAAATCAAACACGGTTTGTGCTAGCTCTTTGAAACTTGACACAATAAAGTAGTTCCAAGTTCTATCTCTATGGTTTGTTTCCTATTGATGTAGCCCTAAGCAGAGACGGGCGCAAATCACTTTCATGGAAAGGGGTTGCCAAGCTTCCAAAAAACTACGAGTTTCCTGAAATCTCAGCACACATTTTTTCACCCAATCTTTATGACACTTTCAGGTAATGATCAGTACCCCAATTCCTCTTGGCTCACCAAATTTCGTTCTGCTAGGTTAAACCGTTCGTTGGCAGTAACAGTTTTAATTTTTAGGTATCACTCTGTTTTCTCCTATATGGATACATGTAGTTGGAACTCTAAATCAAACACGGTTTGTGCTAGCTCTTTGAAACTTGACACAATAAAGTAGTTCCAAGTTCTAACTCTATGGTTTGTTTCCTATTGATGTAGCCCTAAGCAGAGACTGGCTCAAATCACTTTCATTGAAAGGGGTTGCCAAGCTTCCAAAAAACTACGAGTTTCCTGAAATCTCAGCACACATTTTTTCACCCAATCTTGATGACACTTTCAGGTAATGATCACTACCCCAATCCCACTTGGCTAACAGAATTTCGTTCTTCTAGGTTAAACCGTTCGTTGGCAGTAACAGTTTTAATTTTTAGTTTTCACTCTGTTTTCTCCGATATGGATACATGTAGTTGGAACTCTAAATCAAACACGGTTTGTCCTAGCTCTTTGAATCTTGACACAATAAAGTAGGTCCAAGTTCTATCTCTATGGTTTGTTTCCTATTGATGTAGCCCTAAGCAGAGATGGCGAAAATCACTTTCATGGAAAGGGGTTGCCAACCTTCCAAAAAACTACGAGTTTCCTGAAATCTCAGCACACATTTTTTCACCCAAACTTGATGACACTTTCAGGTAATGATCAGTACCCCAGTCTCACTTGGCTCACCAAATTTCGTTCTTCTAAGTTAAACCGTTCGTTGGCAGTAAGAGTTTTAATTTTTAGATTTCACTCTGTTTTCTCCTATATGGATACATGTAGTTGGAACTCTAAATCAAAGACGGTTTGTGCTAGCTCTTTGAATCTTGACACAATAAAGTAGTTCCAAGTTCTATCTCTATGGTTTGTTTCCTATTGATGTAGCCCTAAGCAGAGACTGGCGCAAATCACTTTCATGGAAAGGGGTTGCCAAGCTTCCAAAAAACCACGAGTTTCCTGAAATCTCAGCACATATTTTTTCACCCAATCTTGATGACACTTTCAGGTAATGATCAGTACCCCAATCCCACTTGGCTCACCAAATTTCGTTCTTCTAGGTTAAACCGTTCGTTGGCAGTAAGGGTTTTAATTTTTAGGTTTCACTCTGTTTTCTCAGATATGGATACATGTAGTTGGAACTCTAAATCAAACACGGTTTGTGCTAGCTCTTTGAATCTTGACACAATAAAGTAGGTCCAAGTTCTATCTCTATGGTTTGTTTCCTATTGATGTAGCCCTAAGCAGAGATGGCGAAAATCACTTTCATGGAAAGGGGTTGCCAACCTTCCAAAAAACTACGAGTTTCCTGAAATCTCAGCACACATTTTTTCACCCAAACTTGATGACACTTTCAGGTAATGATCAGTACCCCAGTCCCACTTGGCTCACCAAATTTCGTTCTTCTAGGTTAAACCGTTCGTTGGCAGTAAGAGTTTTAATTTTTAGATTTCACTCTGTTTTCTCCTATATGGATACATGTAGTTGGAACTCTAAATCAAAGACGGTTTGTGCTAGCTCTTTGAATCTTGACACAATAAAGTAGTTCCAAGTTCTATCTCTATGGTTTGTTTCCTATTGATGTAGCCCTAAGCAGAGACTGGCGCTAATCACTTTCATAGAAAGGGGTTGCCAAGCTTCCAGAAAACCACGAGTTTCCTGAAATCTCAGCACACATTTTTTCACCCAATCTTGATGACACTTTCAGGTAATGATCACTACCCCAATCCCACTTGGCTAACTAAATTTCGTTCTTCTAGGTTAAACCGTTCATTGGCAGTAACAGTTTTAATTTTTAGATTTCACTCTATTTTCTCCTATATGGATACATGTAGTTGGAACTCTAAATCAAACACGGTTTATGCTAGCTCTTTGAAACTTGACACAATAAAGTAGTTCCAAGTTCTAACTCTATGGTTTGTTTCCTATTGATGTAGCCCTAAGCAGAGACTGGCGCAAATCACTTTCATGGAAAGGGGTTGCCAAGAATCCAAAAAACTACGAGTTTCCAGAAATCTCGGCACACATTTTTTCACCCAATCTTTATGACACTTTCAGGTAATGATTATTACCCCAATCCCACTAGGCTCACCAAATTTCGTTCTTCTAGGTTAAACCGTTCGTTGGCAGTAACAGTTTTAATTTTTAGGTTTCACTCTGTTTTCTCCTATATGGATACATGTAGTTGGAACTCTAAATCAAACACGGTTTGTGCTAGCTCTTTGAAACTTGACACAATAAAGTAGGTCCACGTTCTATCTCTATGGTTTGTTTCCTATTGATGTAGCCCTAAGCAGAGACGGGCGCAAATCACTTTCATGGAAAGGGGTTGCCAAGCTTCCAAAAAACTACGAGTTTCCTGAAATCTCAGCACACATTTTTTCACCCAATCTTGATGACACTTTCAGGTAATGATCAGTACCCCAATCCCACTTGGGTCACTAAATTTCGTTCTTCTAGGTTAAACCGTTCGTTGGCAGTAACAGTTTTAATTTTTAGGTTTCACTCTGTTTTCTCCGATATGGATACATGTAGTTTGAACTCTAAATCAAACACGGTTTGTGCTAGCTCTTTGAATCTTGACACAATAAAGTAGGTCCAAGTTCTATCTCTATGGTTTGTTTCCTATTGATGTAGCCCTAAGCAGAGATGGCGCAAATCACTTTCATGGAAAGGGGTTGCCAACCTTCCAAAAAACTACGAGTTTCCTGAAATCACAGCACACATTTTTTCACCCAATCTTGATGACACTTTCAGGTAATGATCAGTACCCCAATCCCACTTGGCTCACCAAATTTCGTTCTTCTAGGTTAAACCGTTCGTTGGTAGTAAGAGTTTTAATTTTTAGGATTCACTCTGTTTTCTCCTATATGGATACATGTAGTTGGAACTCTAAATCAAAGACGGTTTGTGCTAGCTTGTTGAATCTTGACACAATAAAGTAGTTCCAAGTTCTATCTCTATGGTTTGTTTCCTATTGATGTAGCCCTAAGCAGAGACTGGCGCAAATCACTTTCATGGAAAGGGGTTTCCAAGAATCCAAAAAACTACGAGTTTCCAGAAATCTCGGCACACATTTTTTCACCCTATCTTGATGACACTTTCAGGTAATGATCAGGATCCCAATCCCACTTGGCTCACCAAATTTCGTTCTTCTAGGTTAAACCGTTCATTGGCAGTAACAGTTTTAAATTTTAAGTTTCACTCTGTTTTTTTCTATATGGATTCATGTAGTTTGAACTCTAAATCAAACACGGTTTGTGCTGGCTCTTTGAAACTTGACACAATAGAGTAGTTCCAAATTCTATCTCTATGGTTTGTTTCCTATTGATGTAGCCCTAAGCAGAGACTGGCGCAAATCACTTACATGGAAAGGGGTTGCCAAGCTTCCAAAAAACTACGAGTTTCCTGAAAACTCAACACACATTTTTTCACCCAATCTTGATGACACTTTCAGTTAATGATCAGTACCCCAATCCCACTTGGCTCACCAAATTTCGTTCTTCTAGGTTAAACCGTTCGTTGGCAGTAACAGTTTTAATTTTCAGGTTTCACTCTGTTTTCTCCTATATGGATACATGTAGTTGGAACTCTAAAGCAAAGACGGTTTGTCCTAGCTCTTTGAAACTTGACACAATAAAGTAGTTCCAAGTTCTATCTCTATGGTTTGTTTCCTATTGATGTAGCCCTAAGCAGAGACGGGCGCAAATCACTTTCATGGAAAGGGGTTGCCAATCTTCCAAAAAACTACGAGTTTCCTGAAATCTCAGCACACATTTTTTCACCCAATCTTGATGACACTTTCAGGTAATGATCAGTACCCCAATCCCACTTGGCTCACCAAATTTCGTTCTGCTAGGTTAAACCGTTCGTTGGCAGTAACAGTTTTAATTTTTAGGTTTCACTCTGTTTTCTCCTATATGGATTCATGTAGTTTGAAATCTAAATCAAACACGGTTTGTGCTGGCTCTTTGAAACTTGACACAATAGAGTAGTTCCAAATTCTATCTCTATGGTTTGTTTCCTATTGATGTAGCCCTAAGCAGAGACTGGCGCAAATCACTTTCATTGAAAGGGGTTGCCAAGCTTCCAAAAAACTACGAGTTTCCTAAAATCTCAGCACATATTTTTTCACCCAATCTTGATGACACTTTCAGTTAATGATCAGTACCCCAATCCCACTTGGCTCACCAAATTTCGTTCTTCTAGGTTAAACCGTTCGTTGGCAGTAACAGTTTTAATTTTCAGGTTTCACTCTGTTTTCTCCTATATGGATACATGTAGTTGGAACTCTAAATCAAAGACGGTTTGTCCTAGCTCTTTGAAACTTGACACAATAAAGTAGTTCCAAGTTCTATCTCTATGGTTTGTTTCCTATTGATGTAGCCCTGAGCAGAGACGGGCGCAAATCACTTTCATGGAAAGGGGTTGCCAACCTTCCAAAAAACTACGAGTTTCCTGAAATCTCAGCACACATTTTTTCACCCAATCCTTATGACACTTTCAGGTAATGATCAGTACCCCAATCCCACTTGGCTCACCAAATTTCGTTCTTCTAGGTTAAACCGTTCGTTGGCAGTAACAGTTTTAATTTTTAGGTTTCACTCTGTTTTCTCCGATATGGATACATGTAGATGGAACTCTAAATCAAACACGGTTTGTGCTAGCTCTTTGAATCTTGACACAATAAAGTAGGTCCAAGTTCTATCTCTATGGTTTGTTTCCTATTGATGTAGCCCTAAGCAGAGATGGCGCAAATCACTTTCATGGAAAGGGGTTGCCAAGCTTCCAAAAAACTACGAGTTTCCTGAAATCTCAGCACACATTTTTTCACCCAATCTTGATGACACTTTCAGGTAATGATCAGTACCCCAATCCCACTTGGCTCACCAAATTTCGTTCTTCTAGGTTAAACCATTCGTTGGCAGTAAGAGTTTTAATTTTTAGGTTTCAGTCTGTTTTCTCCTATATGGATACATGTAGTTGGAACTCTAAATCAAAGACGGTTTGTGCTAGCTCTTTGAATCTTGACACAATAAAGTAGTTCCAAGTTCTATCTCTATGGTTTGTTTCCTATTGATGTAGCCCTAAGCAGAGACGGGCGCAAATCACTTTCATGGAAAGGGGTTGCCAAGCTTCTAAAAAACTACGAGTTTCCTGAAATCTCAGCACACATTTTTTCACCCAATCTTGATGACTTTTTCAGGTAATGATCACTACCCCAATCCCACTTGGCTCACCACATTTCGTTCTTCTAGGTTAAACCGTTCGTTGGCAGTAACAGTTTTAATTTTCAGGATTCACTCTGTTTTCTCCTATATGGATACATGTAGTTGGAACTCTACATCAAACACGGTTTGTGCCAGCTCTTTGAATCTTGACACAATAAAGTAGGTCCAAGTTCTATCTCTATGGTTTGTTTCCTATTGATGTAGCCCTAAGCAGAGATGGCGCAAATCACTTTCATGGAAAGGGGTTGCCAACCTTCCAAAAAACTACGAGTTTCCTGAAATCTCAGCACACATTTTTTCACCCAATCTTGATGACACTTTCAGATAATGATCAGTACCCAATCCCACTTGGCTCACCAAATTTCGTTCTTCTAGGTTAACCGTTCGTTGGCAGTAAGAGTTTTAATTTTTAGGTTTCAGTCTGATTTCTCCTATATGGATACATGTAGTTGGAACTCTAAATCAAACACGGTTTGTGCTAGCTCTTTGAAACTTGACACAATAAAGTAGTTCCAAGTTCTATCTCTATGGTTTGTTTCCTATTGATGTAGCCCTAAGCAGAGACGGGCGCAAATCACTTTCATGGAAAGGGGTTGCCAAGCTTCCAAAAAACTACGAGTTTCCTGAAATCTCAGCACACATTTTTTCACCCAATCTTTATGACACTTTCAGGTAATGATCAGTACCCCAATTCCTCTTGGCTCACCAAATTTCGTTCTGCTAGGTTAAACCGTTCGTTGGCAGTAACAGTTTTAATTTTTAGGTATCACTCTGTTTTCTCCTATATGGATACATGTAGTTGGAACTCTAAATCAAACACGGTTTGTGCTAGCTCTTTGAAACTTGACACAATAAAGTAGTTCCAAGTTCTAACTCTATGGTTTGTTTCCTATTGATGTAGCCCTAAGCAGAGACTGGCTCAAATCACTTTCATTGAAAGGGGTTGCCAAGCTTCCAAAAAACTACGAGTTTCCTGAAATCTCAGCACACATTTTTTCACCCAATCTTGATGACACTTTCAGGTAATGATCACTACCCCAATCCCACTTGGCTCACCACATTTCGTTCTTCTAGGTTAAACCGTTTGTTGGCAGTAACAGTTTTAATTTTCAGGTTTCACTCTGTTTTCTCCGATATGGATACATGTAGTTGGAACTCTAAATCAAAGACGGTTTGTCCTAGCTCTTTGAATCTTGACACAATAAAGTAGGTCCAAGTTCTATCTCTATGGTTTGTTTCCTATTGATGTAGCCCTAAGCAGAGATGGCGCAAATCACTTTCATGTAAAGGGGTTGCCAACATTCCAAAAAACTACGAGTTTCCTGAAATCTCAGCACACATTTTTTCACCCAATCTTGATGACACTTTCAGGTAATATTCAGTACCCCAATCCCAATTGGCTCACCAAATTTCGTTCTTCTAGGTTAAACCGTTCGTTGGCAGTAACAGTTTTAATTTTTAGTTTTCACTCTGTTTTCTCCGATATGGATACATGTAGTTGGAACTCTAAATCAAACACGGTTTGTCCTAGCTCTTTGAATCTTGACACAATAAAGTAGGTCCAAGTTCTATCTCTATGGTTTGTTTCCTATTGATGTAGCCCTAAGCAGAGATGGCGAAAATCACTTTCATGGAAAGGGGTTGCCAACCTTCCAAAAAACTACGAGTTTCCTGAAATCTCAGCACACATTTTTTCACCCAAACTTGATGACACTTTCAGGTAATGATCAGTACCCCAGTCTCACTTGGCTCACCAAATTTCGTTCTTCTAAGTTAAACCGTTCGTTGGCAGTAAGAGTTTTAATTTTTAGATTTCACTCTGTTTTCTCCTATATGGATACATGTAGTTGGAACTCTAAATCAAAGACGGTTTGTGCTAGCTCTTTGAATCTTGACACAATAAAGTAGTTCCAAGTTCTATCTCTATGGTTTGTTTCCTATTGATGTAGCCCTAAGCAGAGACTGGCGCAAATCACTTTCATGGAAAGGGGTTGCCAAGCTTCCAAAAAACCACGAGTTTCCTGAAATCTCAGCACATATTTTTTCACCCAATCTTGATGACACTTTCAGGTAATGATCAGTACCCCAATCCCACTTGGCTCACCAAATTTCGTTCTTCTAGGTTAAACCGTTCGTTGGCAGTAAGGGTTTTAATTTTTAGGTTTCACACTGTTTTCTCAGATATGGATACATGTAGTTGGAACTCTAAATCAAACACGGTTTGTGCTAGCTCTTTGAATCTTGACACAATAAAGTAGGTCCAAGTTCTATCTCTATGGTTTGTTTCCTATTGATGTAGCCCTAAGCAGAGATGGCGAAAATCACTTTCATGGAAAGGGGTTGCCAACCTTCCAAAAAACTACGAGTTTCCTGAAATCTCAGCACACATTTTTTCACCCAAACTTGATGACACTTTCAGGTAATGATCAGTACCCCAGTCCCACTTGGCTCACCAAATTTCGTTCTTCTAGGTTAAACCGTTCGTTGGCAGTAAGAGTTTTAATTTTTAGATTTCACTCTGTTTTCTCCAATATGGATACATGTAGTTGGAACTCTAAATCAAAGACGGTTTGTGCTAGCTCTTTGAATCTTGACACAATAAAGTAGTTCCAAGTTCTATCTCTATGGTTTGTTTCCTATTGATGTAGCCCTAAGCAGAGACTGGCGCTAATCACTTTCATAGAAAGGGGTTGCCAAGCTTCCAGAAAACCACGAGTTTCCTGAAATCTCAGCACACATTTTTTCACCCAATCTTGATGACACTTTCAGGTAATGATCACTACCCCAATCCCACTTGGCTAACTAAATTTCGTTCTTCTAGGTTAAACCGTTCATTGGCAGTAACAGTTTTAATTTTTAGATTTCACTCTATTTTCTCCTATATGGATACATGTAGTTGGAACTCTAAATCAAACACGGTTTATGCTAGCTCTTTGAAACTTGACACAATAAAGTAGTTCCAAGTTCTAACTCTATGGTTTGTTTCCTATTGATGTAGCCCTAAGCAGAGACTGGCGCAAATCACTTTCATGGAAAGGGGTTGCCAAGAATCCAAAAAACTACGAGTTTCCAGAAATCTCGGCACACATTTTTTCACCCAATCTTTATGACACTTTCAGGTAATGATTATTACCCCAATCCCACTAGGCTCACCAAATTTCGTTCTTCTAGGTTAAACCGTTCGTTGGCAGTAACAGTTTTAATTTTTAGGTTTCACTCTGTTTTCTCCTATATGGATACATGTAGTTGGAACTCTAAATCAAACACGGTTTGTGCTAGCTCTTTGAAACTTGACACAATAAAGTAGGTCCACGTTCTATCTCTATGGTTTGTTTCCTATTGATGTAGCCCTAAGCAGAGACGGGCGCAAATCACTTTCATGGAAAGGGGTTGCCAAGCTTCCAAAAAACTACGAGTTTCCTGAAATCTCAGCACACATTTTTTCACCCAATCTTGATGACACTTTCAGGTAATGATCAGTACCCCAATCCCACTTGGGTCACTAAATTTCGTTCTTCTAGGTTAAACCGTTCGTTGGCAGTAACAGTTTTAATTTTTAGGTTTCACTCTGTTTTCTCCGATATGGATACATGTAGTTTGAACTCTAAATCAAACACGGTTTGTGCTAGCTCTTTGAATCTTGACACAATAAAGTAGGTCCAAGTTCTATCTCTATGGTTTGTTTCCTATTGATGTAGCCCTAAGCAGAGATGGCGCAAATCACTTTCATGGAAAGGGGTTGCCAACCTTCCAAAAAACTACGAGTTTCCTGAAATCACAGCACACATTTTTTCACCCAATCTTGATGACACTTTCAGGTAATGATCAGTACCCCAATCCCACTTGGCTCACCAAATTTCGTTCTTCTAGGTTAAACCGTTCGTTGGTAGTAAGAGTTTTAATTTTTAGGATTCACTCTGTTTTCTCCTATATGGATACATGTAGTTGGAACTCTAAATCAAAGACGGTTTGTGCTAGCTTGTTGAATCTTGACACAATAAAGTAGTTCCAAGTTCTATCTCTATGGTTTGTTTCCTATTGATGTAGCCCTAAGCAGAGACTGGCGCAAATCACTTTCATGGAAAGGGGTTTCCAAGAATCCAAAAAACTACGAGTTTCCAGAAATCTCGGCACACATTTTTTCACCCTATCTTGATGACACTTTCAGGTAATGATCAGGATCCCAATCCCACTTGGCTCACCAAATTTCGTTCTTCTAGGTTAAACCGTTCATTGGCAGTAACAGTTTTAAATTTTAAGTTTCACTCTGTTTTTTTCTATATGGATTCATGTAGTTTGAACTCTAAATCAAACACGGTTTGTGCTGGCTCTTTGAAACTTGACACAATAGAGTAGTTCCAAATTCTATCTCTATGGTTTGTTTCCTATTGATGTAGCCCTAAGCAGAGACTGGCGCAAATCACTTACATGGAAAGGGGTTGCCAAGCTTCCAAAAAACTACGAGTTTCCTGAAAACTCAACACACATTTTTTCACCCAATCTTGATGACACTTTCAGTTAATGATCAGTACCCCAATCCCACTTGGCTCACCAAATTTCGTTCTTCTAGGTTAAACCGTTCGTTGGCAGTAACAGTTTTAATTTTCAGGTTTCACTCTGTTTTCTCCTATATGGATACATGTAGTTGGAACTCTAAAGCAAAGACGGTTTGTCCTAGCTCTTTGAAACTTGACACAATAAAGTAGTTCCAAGTTCTATCTCTATGGTTTGTTTCCTATTGATGTAGCCCTAAGCAGAGACGGGCGCAAATCACTTTCATGGAAAGGGGTTGCCAATCTTCCAAAAAACTACGAGTTTCCTGAAATCTCAGCACACATTTTTTCACCCAATCTTGATGACACTTTCAGGTAATGATCAGTACCCCAATCCCACTTGGCTCACCAAATTTCGTTCTGCTAGGTTAAACCGTTCGTTGGCAGTAACAGTTTTAATTTTTAGGTTTCACTCTGTTTTCTCCTATATGGATTCATGTAGTTTGAAATCTAAATCAAACACGGTTTGTGCTGGCTCTTTGAAACTTGACACAATAGAGTAGTTCCAAATTCTATCTCTATGGTTTGTTTCCTATTGATGTAGCCCTAAGCAGAGACTGGCGCAAATCACTTTCATTGAAAGGGGTTGCCAAGCTTCCAAAAAACTACGAGTTTCCTAAAATCTCAGCACATATTTTTTCACCCAATCTTGATGACACTTTCAGTTAATGATCAGTACCCCAATCCCACTTGGCTCACCAAATTTCGTTCTTCTAGGTTAAACCGTTCGTTGGCAGTAACAGTTTTAATTTTCAGGTTTCACTCTGTTTTCTCCTATATGGATACATGTAGTTGGAACTCTAAATCAAAGACGGTTTGTCCTAGCTCTTTGAAACTTGACACAATAAAGTAGTTCCAAGTTCTATCTCTATGGTTTGTTTCCTATTGATGTAGCCCTGAGCAGAGACGGGCGCAAATCACTTTCATGGAAAGGGGTTGCCAAGCTTCCAAAAAACTACGAGTTTCCTGAAATCTCAGCACACATTTTTTCACCCAATCCTTATGACACTTTCAGGTAATGATCAGTACCCCAATCCCACTTGGCTCACCAAATTTCGTTCTTCTAGGGTAAACCGTTCGTTGGTAGTAAGAGTTTTAATTTTTAGGATTCACTCTGTTTTCTCCTATATGGATACATGTAGTTGGAACTCTAAATCAAAGACGGTTTGTGCTAGCTTGTTGAATCTTGACACAATAAAGTAGTTCCAAGTTCTATCTCTATGGTTTGTTTCCTATTGATGTAGCCCTAAGCAGAGACTGGCGCAAATCACTTTCATGGAAAGGGGTTTCCAAGAATCCAAAAAACTACGAGTTTCCAGAAATCTCGGCACACATTTTTTCACCCTATCTTGATGACACTTTCAGGTAATGATCAGGATCCCAATCCCACTTGGCTCACCAAATTTCGTTCTTCTAGGTTAAACCGTTCATTGGCAGTAACAGTTTTAAATTTTAAGTTTCACTCTGTTTTTTTCTATATGGATTCATGTAGTTTGAACTCTAAATCAAACACGGTTTGTGCTGGCTCTTTGAAACTTGACACAATAGAGTAGTTCCAAATTCTATCTCTATGGTTTGTTTCCTATTGATGTAGCCCTAAGCAGAGACTGGCGCAAATCACTTACTTGGAAAGGGGTTGCCAAGCTTCCAAAAAACTACGAGTTTCCTGAAAACTCAACACACATTTTTTCACCCAATCTTGATGACACTTTCAGTTAATGATCAGTACCCCAATCCCACTTGGCTCACCAAATTTCGTTCTTCTAGGTTAAACCGTTCGTTGGCAGTAACAGTTTTAATTTTCAGGTTTCACTCTGTTTTCTCCTATATGGATACATGTAGTTGGAACTCTAAAGCAAAGACGGTTTGTCCTAGCTCTTTGAAACTTGACACAATAAAGTAGTTCCAAGTTCTATCTCTATGGTTTGTTTCCTATTGATGTAGCCCTAAGCAGAGACGGGCGCAAATCACTTTCATGGAAAGGGGTTGCCAATCTTCCAAAAAACTACGAGTTTCCTGAAATCTCAGCACACATTTTTTCACCCAATCTTGATGACACTTTCAGGTAATGATCAGTACCCCAATCCCACTTGGCTCACCAAATTTCGTTCTGCTAGGTTAAACCGTTCGTTGGCAGTAACAGTTTTAATTTTTAGGTTTCACTCTGTTTTCTCCTATATGGATTCATGTAGTTTGAAATCTAAATCAAACACGGTTTGTGCTGGCTCTTTGAAACTTGACACAATAGAGTAGTTCCAAATTCTATCTCTATGGTTTGTTTCCTATTGATGTAGCCCTAAGCAGAGACTGGCGCAAATCACTTACATGGAAAGGGGTTGCCAAGCTTCCAAAAAACTACGAGTTTCCTGAAATCTCAGCACACATTTTTTCACCCAATCTTGATGACACTTTCAGTTAATGATCAGTACCCCAATCCCACTTGGCTCACCAAATTTCGTTCTTCTACGTTAAACCGTTCGTTGGCAGTAACAGTTTTAATTTTCAGGTTTCACTCTGTTTTCTCCTATATGGATACATGTAGTTGGAACTCTAAATCAAAGACGGTTTGTGCTAGCTCTTTGAATCTTGACACAATAAAGTAGTTCCAAGTTCTATCTCTATGGTTTGTTTCCTATTGATGTAGCCCTAAGCAGAGACTGGCGCAAATCACTTTCATGGAAAGGGGTTGCCAAGCTTCCAAAAAACCACGAGTTTCCTGAAATCTCAGCACACATTTTTTCACCCAATCTTGATGACACTTTCAGGTAATGATCACTACCCCAATCCCACTTGGCTCACCAAATTTCGTTCTTCTAGTTTAAACCGTTCATTGGCAGTAACAGTTTTAAATTTTAGGTTTCACTCTGTTTTTTCCTATATGGTTTCATGTAGTTTGAACTCTAAATCAAACACGGTTTGTGCTGGCTCTTTGAAACTTGACACAATAGAGTAGTTCCAAATTCTATCTCTAAGGTTTGTTTCCTATTGATGTAGCCCTAAGCAGAGACTGGCGCAAATCCCTTACATGGAAAGGGGTTGCCAAGCTTCCAAAAAACTACGAGTTTCCATAAATCTCGGCACACATTTTTTCACCCAATCTTGATGACACTTTCAGTTAATGATCAGTACCCAAATCCCACTTGGCTCACCAAATTTCGTTCTTCTAGGTTAAACCGTTCGTTGGCAGTAACAGTTTTAATTTTCAGGTTTCACTCTGTTTTCTCCTATACGGATACATGTAGTTGGAACTCTAAATCAAAGACGGTTTGTCCTAGCTCTTTGAAACTTGACACAATAAAGTAGTTCCAAGTTCTATCTCTATGGTTTGTTTCCTATTGATGTAGCCCTAAGCAGAGACGGGCGCAAATCACTTTCATGGAAAGGGGTTGCCAAGCTTCCAAAAAACTACGAGTTTCCTGAAATCTCAGCACACATTTTTTCACCCAATCTTGATGACACTTTCAGGTAATGATTAGTACCCCAATCCCACTTGGCTCACCAAATTTCGTTCTTCTAGGTTAAACCGTTTGTTGCCAGTAACAGTTTTAATTTTTAGGTTTCACTCTGTTTTCTCCTATATGGATACATGTAGTTGGAACTCTAAATCAAACACGGTTTGTGCTAGCTCTTTGAAACTTGACACAATAAAGTAGGTCCAAGTTCTATCTCTATGGTTTGTTTCCTATTGATGTAGCCCTAAGCAGAGACTGGCGCAAATCACTTTCATAGAAAGGGGTTGCCAACCTTCAAAAAAACTACGAGTTTCCTGAAATCTCAGCACACATTTTTTCACCCAATCTTGATGACAATTTCAGGTAATGATCAGTACCCCAATCCCACTTGGCTCACCAAATTTCGTTCTTCTAGGTTAAACCGTTCGTTGGCAGTAACAGTTTTAATTTTTAGGTTTCACTCTGTTTTCTCCGATATGGATACATGTAGTTGGAACTCTAAATCAAAGACGGTTTGTGCTAGCTCTTTGAATCTTGACACAATTAAGTAGTTCCGAGTTCTATCTCTATGGTTTGTTTCCTATTGATGTAGCCCTAAGGAGAGACTGGCGCAAATCACTTTCATGGAAAGGGGTTGCCAACCTTCAAAAAAACTACGAGTTTCCTGAAATCTCAGCACACATTTTTTCACCCAATCTTGATGACACTTTCAGGTAATGATCACTACCCCAATCCCACTTGGCTAACCAAATTTCGTTCTTCTAGGTTAAACCATTCGTTGGCAGTAACAGTTTTAATTTTTAGATTTCACTCTATTTTCTCCTATATGTATACATGTAGTTGGAACTCTAAATCAAACACGGTTTGTGCTAGCTCTTTGAAACTTGACACAATAAAGTAGTTCCAAGTTATAACTCTATGGTTTGTTTCCTATTGATGTAGCCCTATGCAGAGACTGGCGCAAATCACTTTCATGGAAAGGGGTTGCCAAGAATCCAAAAAACTACGAGTTTCCAGAAAACTCGGCACACATTTTTTCACCCTATCTTGATGAATCTTTCAGGTAATGATCAGTATCCCAATCCCACTTGGCTCACCAAATTTCGTTCTTCTAGGTTAAACCGTTCATTGGCAGTAACAGTTTTAAATTTTAGGTTTCACTCTGTTTTTTCCTACATGGATTCATGTAGTTTGAACTCTAAATCAAACACGGTTTGTGCTGGCTCTTTGAAAATTGACACAATAGAGTAGTTCCAAATTCTATCTCTATGGTTTGTTTCCTATTGATGTAGCCCTAAGCAGAGACTGGCTCAAATCTCTTACATGGAAAGGGGTTGCCAAGCTTCCAAAAAACTATGAGTTTCCTGAAATCTCAGCACATATTTTTTCACCCAATCTTGATGACACTTTCAGTTAATGATCAGTACCCCAATCCCACTTGGCTCACCAAATTTCGTTCTTCTAGGTTAAACCGTTCGTTGGCAGTAACAGTTTTAATTTTCAGGTTTCACTCTGTTTTCTCCTATATGGATACATGTAGTTGGAACTCTAAATCAAACACTGTTTGTGCTAGCTCTTTGAAACTTGACACAATAAAGTAGGTCCAAGTTCTATCTCTATGGTTTGTTTCCTATTGATGTAGCCCTAAGCAGAGATGGCGCAAATCACTTTCATGGAAAGGGGTTGCCAACCTCCCAAAAAACTACGAGTTTCCTGAAATCTCAGCACACATTTTTTCACCCCATCTTGATGACACTTTCAGGTAATGATCAGTACCCCAATCCCACTTGGCTCACAAAATTTCGTTCTTCTAGGTTAAACCGTTCGTTGGCAGTAAGAGTTTTAATTTTTAGGTTTCACTCTGTTTTCTCCTATATGGATACATGTAGTTGGAACTCTAAATCAAAGACGGTTTGTGCTAGCTCTTTGAATTCTGAAACAATAAAGTAGTTCCAAGTTCTAAATCTATGGTTTTTTCCTATTGATGTAGCCCTAAGCAGAGACTGGCGCAAATCACTTTCATGGAAGGGGGTTGCCA
This sequence comes from Spermophilus citellus, assembly GCF_964194105.1. Taxonomy (NCBI): domain Eukaryota; kingdom Metazoa; phylum Chordata; class Mammalia; order Rodentia; family Sciuridae; genus Spermophilus; species Spermophilus citellus. The sequence continues at coordinate 55,738,112 of NC_138187.1, forward strand.
AGCTTCCAAAAAACCACGAGTTTCCTGAAATCTCAACACACATTTTTTCACCCAATCTTGATGACACTTTCAGTTAATGATCAGTACCCCAATCCCACTTGGCTCACCAAATTTCGTTCTTCTAGGTTAAACCGTTCGTTGGCAGTAACAGTTTTAATTTTTAGGTTTCACTCTGTTTTATCCGATATGGATACATGTAGTTGGAACTCTAAATCAAACACGGTTTGTGCTAGCTCTTTGAATCTTGACACAATAAAGTAGGTCCAAGTTCTATCTCTATGGTTTGTTTCCTATTGATGTAGCCCTAAGCAGTGATGGCGCAAATCACTTTCATGGAAAGGGGTTGCCAACCTTCCAAAAAACTACGAGTTTCCTGAAATCTCAGCACACATTTTTTCACCCAATCTTGATGACACTTTCAGGTAATGATCAGTACCCCAATCCCACTTGGCTCACCAAATTTCGTTCTTCTAGGTTAAACCGTTCGTTGGCAGTAAGAGTTTTAATTTTTAGGTTTCACTCTGTTTTCTCCTATATGGATACATGTAGTTGGAACTCTAAATCAAAGACGGTTTGTGCTAGCTCTTTGAATCTTGACACAATAAAGTAGTTCCAAGTTCTATCTCTATGGTTTGTTTCCTATTGATGTAGCCCTAAGCAGAGACTGGCGCAAATCACTTTCATGGAAATGGGTTGCCAAGCTTCCAAAAAACTACGATTTTCCTGAAATCTCAACACACATTTTTTCACCCAATCTTGATGACACTTTCAGGTAATGATCAGTACCCCAGTCCCACTTGGCTCACCAAATTTCGTTCTGCTAGGTTAAACCGTTCGTTGGCAGTAAGGGTTTTAATTTTTAGGTTTCACTCTGTTTTCTCCTATATGGATACATGTAGTTGGAACTCTAAATCAAAGACGGTTTGTGCTAGCTCTTTGAATCTTGACACAATAAAGTACTTCCTAGTTCTATCTCTATGGTTTGTTTCCTATTGATGTAGCCCTAAGCAGAGACTGGCGCAAATCACTTTCATGGAAAGGGGTTGCCAAGCTTCCAAAAAACCACGAGTTTCCTGAAATCTCAGCACACATTTTTTCACCCAATCTTGATGACACTTTCAGGTAATGATCACTACACCAATCCCACTTGGCTAACCAAATTTCGTTCTTCTAGGTTAAACCGTTCGTTGGCAGTAACAGTTTTAAATTTTAGATTTCACTCTATTTTCTCCTATATGGATACATGTAGTTGGAACTCTAAATCAAACACGGCTTGTGCTAGCTCTTTGAAACTTGACACAATAAAGTAGTTCCAAGTTCTAACTCTATGGTTTGTTTCCTATTGATGTAGCCCTAAGCAGAGACTGGCGCAAATCACTTTCATGGAAACGGGTTGCCAAGCTTCCAAAAAACCACGAATTTCCAGAAATCTCGGCACACATTTTTTCACCCTATCTTGATGACACTTTCAGGTAATGATCAGTATCCCAATCCCACTTGGCTCACCAAATTTCGTTCTTCTAGGTTAAACCGTTCATTGGCAGTAACAGTTTTAAATTTTAAGTTTCACTCTGTTTTTTCCTATATGGATTCATGTAGTTTGAACTCTAAATCAAACACGGTTTGTGCTGGCTCTTTGAAACTTGACACAACAGAGTACTTCCAAATTCTATCTCTATGGTTTGTTTCCTATTGATGTAGCCCTAAGGGAAGACTGGCGCAAATCACTTACATGGAAAGGGGTTGCCAAGCTTCCAAAAAACTACGAGTTTCCTGAAATCTCAACACACATTTTTTCACCCAATCTTGATGACACTTTCAGTTAATGATCAGTACCCCAATCCCACTTGGCTCACCAAATTTCGTTCTTCTAGGTTAAACCGTTCGTTGGCAGTAACAGTTTTAATTTTCAGGTTTCACTCTGTTTTCTCCTATATGGATACATGTAGTTGGAACTCTAAATCAAAGACGGTTTGTGCTAGCTCTTTGAATCTTGACACAATAAAGTAGTTCCAAGTGCTATCTCTATGGTTTGTTTCCTATTGATGTAGCCCTAAGCAGAGACGAGCGCAAATCACTTTCATGGAAAGGGGTTGCCAAGCTTCCAAAAAACTACGAGTTTCCTGAAATCTCAGCACACATTTTTTCACCCAATCTTGATGACACTTTCAGGTAATGATCAGTACCCCAATCCCACTTGGTTCACCAAATTTCGTTCTGCTAGGTTAAACCGTTCGTTGGCAGTAACAGTTTTAATTTTTAGGTTTCACTCTGTTTTCTCCGATATGGATACATGTAGTTGGAACTCTAAATCAAACACGGTTTGTGCTAGCTCTTTGAATCTTGACACAATAAAGTAGGTCCAAGTTCTATCTCTATGGTTTGTTTCCTATTGATGTAGCCCTAAGCAGAGATGGGGCAAATCACTTTCATGGAAAGGGGTTGCCAACCTTCCAAAAAACTACGAGTTTCCTGAAATCTCAGCACACATTTTTTCACCCAATCTTGATGACACTTTCAGGTAATGATCAGTACCCCAATCCCACTTGGCTCACCAAATTTCGTTCTTCTAGGTTAAACCGTTCGTTGGCAGTAAGAGTTTTAATTTTTAGGATTCACTCTGTTTTCTCCTATATGGATACATGTAGTTGGAACTCTAAATCAAAGACGGTTTGTGCTAGCTCTTTGAATCTTGACACAATAAAGTAGTTCCAAGTTCTATCTCTATGGTTTGTTTCCTATTGATGTAGCCCTAAGCAGAGACTGGCGCAAATCACTTTCATGGAAAGGGGTTGCCAAGCTTCCAAAAAAACAAGAGTTTCCTGAAATCTCAGCACACATTTTTTCACCCAATCTTGATGACACTTTCAGGTAATGATCAGTACCCCAATCCCACTTGGCTCACCAAATTTCGTTCTTCTAGGTTCAACCGTTCGTTGGCAGTAACAGTTTTAATTTTCAGGTATCACGCTGTTTTCTCCTATGTGGATACATGTAGTTTGAACTCTAAATCAAAGACGGTTTGTCCTAGCTCTTTGAAACTTGACACAATAAAGTAGTTCCAAGTTCTATCTCTATGGTTTGTTTCCTATTGATGTAGCCCTAAGCAGAGATGGGCGCAAATCACTTTCATGGAAAGGGGTTGCCAAGCTTCCAAAAAACTACGAGTTTCCTGAAATCTCAGCACACATTTTTTTCACCCAATCTTTATGACACTTTCAGGTAATGATCAGTACCCCAATCCCACTTGGCTCACCAAATTTCGTTCTTCTAGGTTAAACCGTTCGTTGGCAGTAACAGTTTTAATTTTTAGGTTTCACTCTGTTTTCTCCTATATGGATACATGTAGTTGGAACTCTAAATCAAACACGGTTTGTGCTGGCTCTTTGAAACTTGACACAATAGAGTAGTTCCAAATTCTATCTCTATGGTTTGTTTCCTATTGATGTAGCCCTAAGGAGAGACTGGTGCAAATCACTTACATGGAAAGGGGTTGCCAAGCTTCCAAAATACTACGAGTTTCCTGAAATCTCAACACACATTTTTTCACCCAATCTTGATGACACTTTCAGTTCATGATCAGTACCCCAATCCCACTTGGCTCACCAAATTTCGTTCTTCTAGGTTAAACCGTTCGTTGGCAGTAACAGTTTTAATTTTCAGGTTTCACTCTGTTTTCTCCTATATGGATACATGTAGTTGGAACTCTAAATCAAAGACGGTTTGTGCTAGCTCTTTGAAGCTTGACACAGTAAAGTAGTTCCAAGTTCTATCTCTATGGTTTGTTTCCTATTGATGTAGCCCTAAGCAGAGACGGGCGCAAATCACTTTCATGGAAAGGGGTTGCCAAGCTTCCAAAAAACTACGAGTTTCCTGAAATCTCAGCACACATTTTTTCACCCAATCTTGATGACACTTTCAGGTAATGATCAGTACCCCAATCCCACTTGGCTCACCAAATTTCGTTCTGCTAGGTTAAACCGTTCGTTGGCAGTAACAGTTTTAATTTTTAGGTTTCACTCTGTTTTCTCCGATATGGATACATGTAGTTGGAACTCTAAATCAAACACGGTTTGTGCTAGCTCTTTGAATCTTGACACAATAAAGTAGGTCCAAGTTCTATCTCTATGGTTTGTTTCCTATTGATGTAGCCCTAAGCAGAGATGGGGCAAATCACTTTCATGGAAAGGGGTTGCCAACCTTCCAAAAAACTACGAGTTTCCTGAAATCTCAGCACACATTTTTTCAGCCAATCTTGATGACACTTTCAGGTAATGATTAGTACCCCAATCCCACTTGGCTCACCAAATTTCGTTCTTCTAGGTTAAACCGTTCGTTGGCAGTAAGAGTTTTAATTTTTAGGTTTCACTCTGTTTTCTCCTATATGGATACATGTAGTTGGAACTCTAAATCACAGACGGTTTGTGCTAGCTCTTTGAATCTTGACACAATAAAGTAGTTCCAAGTTCTATCTCTATGGTTTGTTTCCTATTGATGTAGCCCTAAGCAGAGACTGGCGCAAATCACTTTCATGGAAATGGGTTGCCAAGCTTCCAAAAAAACAAGAGATTCCTGTAATCTCAGCACACATTTTTTCACCCAATCTTGATGACACTTTCAAGTAATGATCACTACCCCAATCCCACTTGGCTAACCAAATTTCGTTCTTCTAGGTTAAAACGTTCGTTGGCAGTAACAGTTTTAATTTTTAGATTTCACTCTATTTTCTCCTATATGGATACATGTATTTGGAACTCTAAATCAAACACGGTTTGTGCTAGCTCTTTGAAACTTGACACAATAAAGTAGTTCCAAGTTCTAACTCTATGGTTTGTTTCCTATTGATGTAGCCCTAAGCAGAGACTGGCGCAAATCACTTTCATGGAAAGGGGTTGCCAAGAATCCAAAAAACTACGAGTTTCCAAAAATCTTGGCACACATTTTTTCACCCTATCTTGATGACACTTTCAGGTATTGATCAGTATCCCAATCCCACTTGGCTCACCAAATTTCGTTCTTCTAGGTTAAACCGTTCATTGGCAGTAACAGTTTTAAATTTTAAGTTTCACTCTGTTTTTTCCTATATGGATTCATGTAGTTTGAACTCTAAATCAAACACGGTTTGTGCTGGCTCTTTGAAACTTGACACAATAAAGTAGTTCCGAGTTCTATCTCTATGGTTTGTTTCCTATTGATGTAGCCCTAAGCAGAGACGGGCGCAAATCACTTTCATGGAAAGGGGTTGCCAAGCTTCCAAAAATCTACGAGTTTCCTGAAATCTCAGCACACATTTTTTCACCCAATCTTGATGACACTTTCAGTTAATGATCACTACCCCAATCCCACTTGGCTCACCAAATTTCGTTCTTCTAGGTTAAACCGTTCGTTGGCAGTAACAGTTTTAATTTTTAGGTTTCACTCTGTTTTCTCCTATATGGATACATGTAGTTGGAAGTCTAAATCAAACAATGTTTGTGCTAGCTCTTTGAAACTTGACAAAATAAAGTAGGTCCATGTTCTATCTCTATGGTTTGTTTCCTATTGATGTAGCCCTAAGCAGAGACGAGCGCAAATCACTTTCATGGAAAGGGGTTGCCAAGCTTCCAAAAAACTACGAGTTTCCTGAAATCTCAGCACACATTTTTTCACCCAATCTTGATGACACTTTCAGGTAATGATCAGTACCCCAATCCCACTTGGCTCACCAAATTTCGTTCTTCTAGGTTAAACCGTTCGTTGGCAGTAAGAGTTTTAATTTTTAGGATTCACTCTGTTTTCTCCTATATGGGTACATGTAGTTGGAACTCTAAATCAAAGACGGTTTGTGCTAGCTGTTTGAATCTTGACACAATAAAGTAGTTCCAAGTTCTATCTCTATGGTTTGTTTCCTATTGATGTAGCCCAAAGCAGAGACTGGCGCAAATCACTTTCATGGAAACGGGTTGCCAAGCTTCCAAAAAACCACGAGTTTCCAGAAATCTCGGCACACATTTTTTCACCCTATCTTGATGACACTTTCAGGTAATGATCAGTATCCCAATCCCACTTGGCTCACCAAATTTCGTTCTTCTACGTTAAACCGTTCATTGGCAGTAACAGTTTTAAATTTTAAGTTTCACTATGTTTTTTCCTATATGGATTCATGTAGTTTGAACTCTAAATCAAACACGGTTTGTGCTGGCTCTTTGAAACTTGACACAATAGAGTAGTTCCAAATTCTATCTCTATGGTTTGTTTCCTATTGATGTAGCCCTAAGGAAAACTGGCGCAAATCACTTACATGGAAAGGGGTTGCCAAGCTTCCAAAAAACTACGAGTTTCCTGAAATCTCAACACACATTTTTTCACCCAATCTTGATGACACTTTCAGTTAATGATCAGTACCCCAATCCCACTTGGCTCACCAAATTTCGTTCTTCTAGGTTCAACCGTTCGTTGGCAGTAACAGTTTTAATTTTCAGGTTTCACTCTGTTTTCTCCTATATGGATACATGTAGTTGGAACTCTAAATCAAAGACGGTTTGTGCTAGCTCTTTGAATCTTGACACAGTAAAGTAGTTCCAAGTTCTATCTCTATGGTTTGTTTCCTATTGATGTAGCCCTAAGCAGAGACGGGCGCAAATCACTTTCATGGAAAGGGGTTGCCAAGCTTCCAAAAAACTACGAGTTTCCTGAAATCTCAGCACACATTTTTTCACCCAATCTTGATGACACTTTCAGGTAATGATCAGTACCCCAATCCCACTTGGCTCACCAAATTTCGTTCTGCTAGGTTAAACCGTTCGTTGGCAGTAACAGTTTTAATTTTTAGGTTTCACTCTGTTTTCTCCGATATGGATACATGTAGTTGGAACTCTAAATCAAACACGGTTTGTGCTAGCTCTTTGAATCTTGACACAATAAAGTAGGTCCAAGTTCTATCTCTATGGTTTGTTTCCTATTGATGTAGCCCTAAGCAGAGATGGGGCAAATCACTTTCATGGAAAGGGGTTGCCAACCTTCCAAAAAACTACGAGTTTCCTGAAATCTCAGCACACATTTTTTCAGCCAATCTTGATGACACTTTCAGGTAATGATCAGTACCCCAATCCCACTTGGCTCACCAAATTTCGTTCTTCTAGGTTAAACCGTTCGTTGGCAGTAAGAGTTTTAATTTTTAGGATTCACTCTCTTTTCTCCTATATGGATACATGTAGTTGGAACTCTAAATCAAAGACGGTTTGTGCTAGCTCTTTGAATCTTGACACAATAAAGTAGTTCCAAGTTCTATCTCTTTGGTTTGTTTCCTATTGATGTAGCCCTAAGCAGAGACTGGCGCAAATCACTTTCATGGAAAGGGGTTGCCAAGAATCCAAAAAACTACGAGTTTCCAGAAATCTCGGCACACATTTTTTCACCCTATCTAGATGACAATTTCAGGTAATGATCAGTATCCCAATCCCACTTGGCTCACCAAATTTCGTTCTTCTAGGTTAAACCGTTGATTGGCAGTAACAGTTTTAAATTTTAGGTTTCACTCTGTTTTTTCCTATATGGATTCATGTTGTTTGAACTCTAAATCAAACACGGTTTGTGCTGGCTCTTTGAAACTTGACACAATAGAGTAGTTCCAAATTCTATCTCTATGGTTTGTTTCCTATTGATGTAGCCCTAAGCAGAGACTGGCGCAAATCACTTACATGGAAAGGGGTTGCCAAGCTTCCAAAAAACTACGAGTTTCCTGAAATCTCAGCACACATTTTTTCACCCAATCTTGATGACACTTTCAGTTAATGATCAGTACCCCAATCCCACTTGGCTCACCAAATTTCGTTCTTCTACGTTAAACCATTCGTTGGCAGTAACAGTTTTAATTTTCAGGTATCACGCTGTTTTCTCCTATATGGATACATGTAGTTTGAACTCTAAATCAAAGACGGTTTGTCCTAGCTCTTTGAAACTTGACACAATAAAGTAGTTCCAAGTTCTATCTCTATGGTTTGTTTCCTATTGATGTAGCCCTAAGCAGAGACGGGCGCAAATCACTTTCATGGAAAGGGGTTGCCAAGCTTCCAAAAAACTACGAGTTTCCTGAAATCTCAGCACACATTTTTTCACCCAGTCTTTATGACACTTTCAGGTAATGATCAGTACCGCAATCCCACTTGGCTCACCAAATTTCGTTCTTCTAGGTTAAACCGTTCGTTGGCAGTAACAGTTTTAATTTTTAGGTTTCACTCTGTTTTCTCCGATATGGATACATGTAGTTGGAACTCTAAATCAAACACGGTTTGTGCTGGCTCTTTGAAACTTGACACAATAGAGTAGTTCCAAATTCTATCTCTATGGTTTGTTTCCTATTGATGTAGCCCTAAGGAGAGACTGGCGCAAATCACTTACATGGAAAGGGGTTGCCAAGCTTCCAAAAAACTACGAGTTTCCTGAAATCTCAACACACATTTTTTCACCCAATCTTGATGACACTTTCAGTTAATGATCAGTACCCCATTCCCACTTGGCTCACCAAATTTCGTTCTTCTAGGTTAAACCATTCGTTGGCAGTAACAGTTTTAATTTTCAGGTTTCACTCTGTTTTCTCCTATATGGATACATGTAGTTGGAACTCTAAATCAAAGACGGTTTGTGCTAGCTCTTTGAATCTTGACACAATAAAGTAGTTCCAAGTTCTATCTCTATGGTTTGTTTCCTATTGATGTAGCCCTAAGCAGAGACGGGCGCAAATCCCTTTCATGGAAAGGGGTTGCCAAGCTTCCAAAAAACTACGAGTTTCCTGAAATCTCAGCACACATTTTTTCACCCAATCTTTATGACACTTTGAGGTAATGATCAGTACGCCAATCCCACTTGGCTCACCAAATTTCGTTCTTCTAGGTTAAACCGTTCGTTGGCAGTAAGAGTTTTAATTTTTAGGATTCACTCTGTTTTCTCCTATATGGGTACATGTAGTTGGAACTCTAAATCAAAGACGGTTTGTGCTAGCTGTTTGAATCTTGACACAATAAAGTAGTTCCAAGTTCTATCTCTATGGTTTGTTTCCTATTGATGTAGCCCTAAGCAGAGACTGGCGCAAATCACTTTCATGGAAACGGGTTGCCAAGCTTCCAAAAAACCACAAGTTTCCAGAAATCTCGGCACACATTTTTTCACCCTATCTTGATGACACTTTCAGGTAATGATCAGTATCCCAATCCCACTTGGCTCACCAAATTTCGTTCTTCTAGGTTAAACCGTTCATTGGCAGTAACAGTTTTAAATTTTAAGTTTCACTCTGTTTTTTCCTATATGGATTCATGTAGTTTGAACTCTAAATCAAACACGGTTTGTGCTGGCTCTTTGAAACTTGACACAATAGAGTAGTTCCAAATTCTATCTCTATGGTTTGTTTCCTATTGATGTAGCCGTAAGGAAAGACTGGCGCAAATCACTTACATGGAAAGGGGTTGCCAAGCTTCCAAAAAACTACGAGTTTCCTGAAATCTCAACACACATTTTTTCACCCAATCTTGATGACACTTTCAGTTAATGATCAGTACCCCAATCCCCCTTGGCTCACCAAATTTCGTTCTTCTAGGTTCAACCGTTCTTTGGCAGTAACAGTTTTAATTTTCAGGTTTCACTCTGTTTTCTCCTATATGGATACATGTAGTTGGAACTCTAAATCAAAGACGGTTTGTGCTAGCTCTTTGAATCTTGACACAATAAAGTAGTTCCAAGTTCTATCTCTATGGTTTGTTTCCTATTGATGTAGCCCTAAGCAGAGACGGGCGCAAATCACTTTCATGGAAAGGGGTTGCCAAGCTTCCAAAAAACTACGAGTTTCCTGAAATCTCAGCACACATTTTTTCACCCAATCTTGATGACACTTTCAGGTAATGATCAGAACCCCAATCCCACTTGGCTCACCAAATTTCGTTCTGCTAGGTTAAACCGTTCGTTGGCAGTAACAGTTTTAATTTTTAGGTTTCACTCTGTTTTCTCCGATATGGATACATGTAGTTGGAACTCTAAATCAAACACGGTTTGTGCTAGCTCTTTGAATCTTGACACAATAAAGTAGGTCCAAGTTCTATCTCTATGGTTTGTTTCCTATTGATGTAGCCCTAAGCAGAGATGGGGCAAATCACTTTCATGGAAAGGGGTTGCCAACCTTCCAAAAAACTACGAGTTTCCTGAAATCTCAGCACACATTTTTTCACCCAATCTTGATGACACTTTCAGGTAATGATCAGTACCCCAATCCCACTTGGCTCACCAAATTTCGTTCTTCTAGGTTAAACCGTTCGTTGGCAGTAAGAGTTTTAATTTTTAGGATTCACTCTGTTTTCTCCTATATGGATACATGTAGTTGGAACTCTAAATCAAAGACGGTTTGTGCTAGCTCTTTGAATCTTGACACAATAAAGTAGTTCCAAGTTCTATCTCTATGGTTTGTTTCCTATTGATGTAGCCCTAAGCAGAGACTGGCGCAAATCACTTTCATGGAAAGGGGTTGCCAAGCTTCCAAAAAAACAAGAGTTTCCTGAAATCTCAGCACACATTTTTTCACCCAATCTTGATGACACTTTCAGGTAATGATCACTACCCCATTCCCACTTGGCTAACCAAATTTCGTTCTTCTAGGTTAAAACGTTCGTTGGCAGTAACAGTTTTAATTTTTATATTTCACTCTATTTTCTCCTATATGGATACATGTAGTTGGATCTCTAAGTCAAACACGGTTTGTGCTAGCTCTTTGAAACTTGGCACAATAAAGTAGTTCCAAGTTATAACTCTATGGTTTGTTTCCTATTGATGTAGCCCTAAGCAGAGACTGGCGCAAATCACTTTCATGGAAAGGGGTTGCCAACCTTCCAAAAAACTACGAGTTTCCTGAAATCTCAGCACACATTTTTTCACCCAATCTTGATGACACTTTCAGGTAATGATCAGTACCCCAATCCCACTTGGCTCACCAAATTTCGTTCTTCTAGGTTAAATGGTTCGTTGGCAGTAAGAGTTTTAATTTTTAGGATTCACTCTGTTTTCTCCTATATGGATACATGTAGTTGGAACTCTAAATCAAAGACGATTTGTGCTAGCTGTTTGAATCTTGACACAATAAAGTAGTTCCAAGTTCTATCTCTATGGTTTGTTTCCTATTGATGTAGCCCTAAGCAGAGACTGGCGCAAATCACTTTCATGGAAACGGGTTGCCAAGCTTCCAAAAAACCACGAGTTTCCAGAAATCTCGGCACACATTTTTTCACCCTATCTTGATGACACTTTCAGGTAATGATCAGTATCCCAATCCCACTTGGCTCACCAAATTTCGTTCTTCTAGGTTAAACCGTTCATTGGCAGTAACAGTTTTAAATTTTAAGTTTAACTCTGTTTTTTCCTATATGGATTCATGTAGTTTGAACTCTAAATCAAACACGGTTTGTGCTGGCTCTTTGAATCTTGACACAATAAAGTAGTTCCAAATTCTATCTCTATGGTTTGTTTTCTATTGATGTAGCCCTAAGGTGAGACTGGCGCAAATCACTTACATGGAAAGGGGTTGCCAAGCTTCCAAAAAACTACGAGTTTCCTGAAATCTCAACACACATTTTTTCACCCAATCTTGATGACACTTTCAGTTAATGATCAGTACCCCAATCCCACTTGGCTCACCAAATTTCGTTCTTCTAGGTTCAACCGTTCGTTGGCAGTAACAGTTTTAATTTTCAGGTTTCACTCTGTTTTCTCCTATATGGATACATGTAGTTGGAACTCTAAATCAAAGACGGTTTGTGCTAGCTCTTTGAATCTTGACACAATAAAGAAGTTCCAAGTTCTATCTCTATGGTTTGTTTCCTATTGATGTAGCCCTAAGCCGAGACGGGCGCAAATCACTTTCATGGAAAGGGGTTGCCAAGCTTCCAAAAAACTACGAGTTTCCTGAAATCTCAGCACACATTTTTTCACCCAATCTTGATGACACTTTCAGGTAATGATCAGTACCCCAATCCCACATGGCTCACCAAATTTCGTTCTGCTAGGTTAAACCGTTCGTTGGCAGTAACAGTTTTAATTTTTAGGTTTCACTCTGTTTTCTCCGATATGGATACATGTAGTTGGAACTCTAAATCAAAGACGGTTTGTGCTAGCTCTTTGAATCTTGACACAATAAAGTAGGTCCAAGTTCTATCTCTATGGTTTGTTTCCTATTGATGTAGCCCTAAGCAGAGATGGGGCAAATCACTTTCATGGAAAGGGGTTGCCAACCTTCCAAAAAACTACGAGTTTCCTGAAATCTCAGCACACATTTTTTCACCCAATCTTGATGACACTTTCAGGTAATGATCAGTACCCCAATCCCACTTGGCTCACCAAATTTCGTTCTTCTAGGTTAAACCGTTCGTTGGCAGTAAGAGTTTTAATTTTTAGGATTCACTCTGTTTTCTCCTATATGGATACATGTAGTTGGAACTCTAAATCAAAGACGGTTTGTGCTAGCTCTTTGAATCTTGACACAATAAAGTAGTTCCAAGTTCTATCTCTATGGTTTGTTTCCTATTGATGTAGCCCTAAGCAGAGACTGGCGCAAATCACTTTCATGGAAATGGGTTGCCAAGCTTCCAAAAAAACAAGAGTTTCCTGAAATCTCAGCACACATTTTTTCACCCAATCTTGATGACACTTTCAGGTAATGATCACTACCCCAATCCCACTTGGCTAACCAAATTTCGTTCTTCTAGGTTAAAACGTTCGTTGGCAGTAACAGTTTTAATTTTTAGATTTCACTCTATTTTCTCCTATATGGATACATGTATTTGGAACTCTAAATCAAAGACGGTTTGTGCTAGCTCTTTGAAACTTGACACAATAAAGTAGTTCCAAGTTCTAACTCTATGGTTTGTTTCCTATTGATGTAGCCCTAAGCAGAGACGGGCGCAAATCACTTTCATGGAAAGGGGTTGACAAGAATCCAAAAAACTACGAGTTTCCAAAAATTTCGGCACACATTTTTTCACCCTATCTTGATGACACTTTCAGGTAATGATCAGTATCCCAATCCCACTTGGCTCACCAAATTTCGTTCTTCTAGGTTAAACCGTTCATTGGCAGTAACAGTTTTAAATTTTAGGTTTCACTCTGTTTTCTCCGATATGGATACATGTAGTTGGAACTCTAAATCAAACACGGTTTGTGCTAGCTCTTTGAACCTTGACACAATAGAGTAGTTCCAAGTTCTATCTCTATGGTTTGTTTCCTATTGATGTAGCCCTAAGCAGAGATGGGGCAAATCACTTTCATGGAAAGGGGTTGCCAACCTTCCAAAAAACTACGAGTTTCCTGAAATCTCAGCACACATTTTTTCACCCAATCTTGATGACACTTTCAGGTAATGATCAGTACCCCAATCCCACTTGGCTCACCAAATTTCGTTCTTCTAGGTTAAACCGTTCGTTGGCAGTAAGAGTTTTAATTTTTATGATTCACTCTGTTTTCTCCTATATGGATACATGTAGTTGGAACTCTAAATCAAAGACGGTTTGTGCTAGCTCTTTGAATCTTGACACAATAAAGTAGTTCCAAGTTCTATCTCTATGGTTTGTTTCCTATTGATGTAGCCCTAAGCAGAGACTGGCGCAAATCACTTTCATGGAAATGGGTTGCCAAGCTTCCAAAAAAACAAGAGTTTCCTGAAATCTCAGCACACATTTTTTCACCCAATCTTGATGACACTTTCAGGTAATGATCACTACCCCAATCCCACTTGGCTAACCAAATTCCGTTCTTCTAGGTTAAAACGTTCGTTGGCAGTAACAGTTTTAATTTTTAGATTTCACTCTATTTTCTCCTATATGGATACATGTATTTGGAACTCTAAATCAAAGACGGTTTGTGCTAGCTCTTTGAAACTTGACACAATAAAGTAGTTCCAAGTTCTAACTCTATGGTTTGTTTCCTATTGATGTAGCCCTAAGCAGAGACTGGCGCAAATCACTTTCATGGAAAGGGGTTGACAAGAATCCAAAAAACTACGAGTTTCCAAAAATTTCGGCACACATTTTTTCACCCTATCTTGATGACACTTTCAGGTAATGATCAGGATCCCAATCCCACTTGGCTCACCAAATTTCGTTCTTCTAGGTTAAACCGTTCATTGGCAGTAACAGTTTAAAATTTTAAGTTTCACTCTGTTTTTTCCTATATGGATTCATGTAGTTTGAACTCTAAATCAAACACGGTTTGTGCTGGCTCTTTGAAACTTGACACAATAGAGTAGTTTCAAATTCTATCTCTATGGTTTGTTTCCTATTGATGTAGCCCTAAGCAGAGACTGGCGCAAATCACTTACATGGAAAGAAGTTGCCAAGCTTCCAAAAAACTACGATTTTCCTGAAATCTCAACACACATTTTTTCACCCAATCTTGATGACACTTTCAGGTAATGATCAGTACCCCAGTCCCACTTGGCTCACCAAATTTCGTTCTGCTAGGTTAAACCGTTCGTTGGCAGTAACAGTTTTAATTTTTAGGTTTCACTCTGTTTTGTCCGATATGGATACATGTAGTTGGAACTCTAAATCAAACACTGTTTGTGCTAGCTCTTTGAAACTTGACAAAATAAAGTAGGTCCATGTTCTATCTCTATGGTTTGTTTCCTATTGATGTAGCCCTAAGCAGAGATGGCGCAAATCACTTTCATGGAAAGGGGTTGCCAACCTTCCAAAAAACTACTAGTTTCCTGAAATCTCAGCACACATTTTTTCACCCAATCTTTATGACACTTTCAGGTAATGATCAGTACCCCAATCCCACTTGGCTCACCAAATTTCGTTCTTCTAGGTTAAACCGTTCGTTGGCAGTAAGGGTTTTAATTTTTAGGTTTCACTCTGTTTTCTCCTATATGGATACATGTAGTTGGAACTCTAAATCAAAGACGGTTTGTGCTAGCTCTTTGAATCTTGACACAATATAGTAGTTCCTAGTTCTATCTCTATGGTTTGTTTCCTATTGATGTAGCCCTAAGCAGAGACTGGCGCAAATCACTTTCATGGAAAGGGGTTGCCAAGCTTCCAAAAAACCACGAGTTTCCTGAAATCTCAGCACACATTTTTTCACCCAATCTTGATGACACTTTCAGGTAATGATCACTACCCCAATCCCACTTGGCTAACCAAATTTCGTTCTTCTAGGTTAAACCGTTCGTTGGCAGTAACAGTTTAAATTTTTAGATTTCACTCTATTTTCTCCTATATGGATACATGTAGTTGGAACTCTAAATCAAACACGGCTTGTGCTAGCTCTTTGAAACTTGACACAATAAAGTAGTTCCAAGTTCTAACTCTATGGTTTGTTTCCTATTGATGTAGCCCTAAGCAGAGACTGGCGCAAATCACTTTCATGGAAACGGGTTGCCAAGCTTCCAAAAAACCACGAGTCTCCAGAAATCTCGGCACACATTTTTTCACCCTATCTTGATGACACTTTCAGGTAATGATCAGTATCCCAATCCCACTTGGCTCACCAAATTTCGTTCTTCTAGGTTAAACCGTTCATTGGCAGTAACAGTTTTAAATTTTAAGTTTCACTCTGTTTTTTCCTATATGGATTCATGTAGTTTGAACTCTAAATCAGACACGGTTTGTGCTGGCTCTTTGAAACTTGACACAATAGAGTAGTTCCAAATTCTATCTCTATGGTTTGTTTCCTATTGATGTAGCCCTAAGGAAAGACTGGCGCAAATCACTTACATGGAAAGGGGTTGCCAAGCTTCCAAAAAACTACGAGTTTCCTGAAATCTCAACACACATTTTTTCACCCAATCTTGATGACACTTTCAGTTAATGATCAGTACCCCAATCCTACTTGGCTCACCAAATTTCATTCTTCTAGGTTCAACCGTTCGTTGGCAGTAACAGTTTTAATTTTCAGGTTTCACTCTGTTTTCTCCTATATGGATACATGTAGTTGGAACTCTAAATCAAAGACGGTTTGTGCTAGCTCTTTGAATCTTGACACAATAAAGTAGTTCCAAGTTCTATCTCTATGGTTTGTTTCCTATTGATGTAGCCCTAAGCAGAGACGGGCGCAAATCACTTTCATGGAAAGGGGTTGCCAAGCTTCCAAAAAACTACGAGTTTCCTGAAATCACAGCACACATTTTTTCATCCAATCTTGATGACACTTTCAGGTAATGATCAGTACCCCAATCCCACTTGGCTCACCAAATTTCGTTCTGCTAGGTTAAACTGTTCGTTGGCAGTAACAGTTTTAATTTTTAGGTTTCACTCTGTTTTCTCCGATATGGATACATGTAGTTGGAACTCTAAATCAAACACGGTTTGTGCTAGCTCTTTGAATCTTGACACAATAAAGTAGGTCCAAGTTCTATCTCTATGGTTTGTTTCCTATTGATGTAGCCCTAAGCAGAGACGGGCGCAAATCACTTTCATGGAAAGGGGTTGACAAGAATCCAAAAAACTACGAGTTTCCAAAAATTTCGGCACACATTTTTTCACCCTATCTTGATGACACTTTCAGGTAATGATCAGTATCCCAATCCCACTTGGCTCACCAAATTTCGTTCTTCTAGGTTAAACCGTTCATTGGCAGTAACAGTTTTAAATTTTAGGTTTCACTCTGTTTTCTCCGATATGGATACATGTAGTTGGAACTCTAAATCAAACACGGTTTGTGCTAGCTCTTTGAACCTTGACACAATAGAGTAGTTCCAAGTTCTATCTCTATGGTTTGTTTCCTATTGATGTAGCCCTAAGCAGAGATGGGGCAAATCACTTTCATGGAAAGGGGTTGCCAACCTTCCAAAAAACTACGAGTTTCCTGAAATCTCAGCACACATTTTTTCACCCAATCTTGATGACACTTTCAGGTAATGATCAGTACCCCAATCCCACTTGGCTCACCAAATTTCGTTCTTCTAGGTTAAACCGTTCGTTGGCAGTAAGAGTTTTAATTTTTAGGATTCACTCTGTTTTCTCCTATATGGATACATGTAGTTGGAACTCTAAATCAAAGACGGTTTGTGCTAGCTCTTTGAATCTTGACACAATAAAGTAGTTCCAAGTTCTATCTCTATGGTTTGTTTCCTATTGATGTAGCCCTAAGCAGAGACTGGCGCAAATCACTTTCATGGAAATGGGTTGCCAAGCTTCCAAAAAAACAAGAGTTTCCTGAAATCTCAGCACACATTTTTTCACCCAATCTTGATGACACTTTCAGGTAATGATCACTACCCCAATCCCACTTGGCTAACCAAATTTCGTTCTTCTAGGTTAAAACGTTCGTTGGCAGTAACAGTTTTAATTTTTAGATTTCACTCTATTTTCTCCTATATGGATACATGTATTTGGAACTCTAAATCAAAGACGGTTTGTGCTAGCTCTTTGAAACTTGACACAATAAAGTAGTTCCAAGTTCTAACTCTATGGTTTGTTTCCTATTGATGTAGCCCTAAGCAGAGACTGGCGCAAATCACTTTCATGGAAAGGGGTTGACAAGAATCCAAAAAACTACGAGTTTCCAAAAATTTCGGCACACATTTTTTCACCCTATCTTGATGACACTTTCAGGTAATGATCAGGATCCCAATCCCACTTGGCTCACCAAATTTCGTTCTTCTAGGTTAAACCGTTCATTGGCAGTAACAGTTTTAAATTTTAAGTTTCACTCTGTTTTTTCCTATATGGATTCATGTAGTTTGAACTCTAAATCAAACACGGTTTGTGCTGGCTCTTTGAAACTTGACACAATAGAGTAGTTCCAAATTCTATCTCTATGGTTTGTTTCCTATTGATGTAGCCCTAAGCAGAGACTGGCGCAAATCACTTACATGGAAAGAAGTTGCCAAGCTTCCAAAAAACTACGATTTTCCTGAAATCTCAACACACATTTTTTCACCCAATCTTGATGACACTTTCAGGTAATGATCAGTACCCCAGTCCCACTTGGCTCACCAAATTTCGTTCTGCTAGGTTAAACCGTTCGTTGGCAGTAACAGTTTTAATTTTTAGGTTTCACTCTGTTTTCTCCGATATGGATACATGTAGTTGGAACTCTAAATCAAAGACGGTTTGTGCTAGCTCTTTGAATCTTGACACAATAAAGTAGTTCCAAGTTCTATCTCTATGGTTTGTTTCCTATTGATGTAGCCCTAAGCAGAGACTGGCGGAAATCACTTACATGGAAAGGGGTTGCCAAGCTTCCAAACAACTACGAGTTTCCTGTAATCTCAGCACACATTTTTTCACCCAATCTTGATGACACTTTCAGTTAATGATCACTACCCCAATCCCACTTGGCTCACCAAATTTCGTTCTTCTAGGTTAAACCGTTCGTTGGCAGTAACAGTTTTAATTTTTAGGTTTCACTCTGTTTTCTCCTATATGGATACATGTAGTTGGAACTCTAAATCAAACACTGTTTGTGCTAGCTCTTTGAAACTTGACAAAATAAAGTAGGTCCATGTTCTATCTCTATGGTTTGTTTCCTATTGATGTAGCCCTAAGCAGAGATGGCGCAAATCACTTTCATGGAAAGGGGTTGCCAACCTTCCAAAAAACTACTAGTTTCCTGAAATCTCAGCACACATTTTTTCACCCAATCTTTATGACACTTTCAGGTAATGATCAGTACCCCAATCCCACTTGGCTCACCAAATTTCGTTCTTCTAGGTTAAACCGTTCGTTGGCAGTAAGGGTTTTAATTTTTAGGTTTCACTCTGTTTTCTCCTATATGGATACATGTAGTTGGAACTCTAAATCAAAGACGGTTTGTGCTAGCTCTTTGAATCTTGACACAATATAGTAGTTCCTAGTTCTATCTCTATGGTTTGTTTCCTATTGATGTAGCCCTAAGCAGAGACTGGCGCAAATCACTTTCATGGAAAGGGGTTGCCAAGCTTCCAAAAAACCACGAGTTTCCTGAAATCTCAGCACACATTTTTTCACCCAATCTTGATGACACTTTCAGGTAATGATCACTACCCCAATCCCACTTGGCTAACCAAATTTCGTTCTTCTAGGTTAAACCGTTCGTTGGCAGTAACAGTTTTAATTTTTAGATTTCACTCTATTTTCTCCTATATGGATACATGTAGTTGGAACTCTAAATCAAACACGGCTTGTGCTAGCTCTTTGAAACTTGACACAATAAAGTAGTTCCAAGTTCTAACTCTATGGTTTGTTTCCTATTGATGTAGCCCTAAGCAGAGACGGGCGCAAATCACTTTCATGGAAAGGGGTTGACAAGAATCCAAAAAACTACGAGTTTCCAAAAATTTCGGCACACATTTTTTCACCCTATCTTGATGACACTTTCAGGTAATGATCAGTATCCCAATCCCACTTGGCTCACCAAATTTCGTTCTTCTAGGTTAAACCGTTCATTGGCAGTAACAGTTTTAAATTTTAGGTTTCACTCTGTTTTCTCCGATATGGATACATGTAGTTGGAACTCTAAATCAAACACGGTTTGTGCTAGCTCTTTGAACCTTGACACAATAGAGTAGTTCCAAGTTCTATCTCTATGGTTTGTTTCCTATTGATGTAGCCCTAAGCAGAGATGGGGCAAATCACTTTCATGGAAAGGGGTTGCCAACCTTCCAAAAAACTACGAGTTTCCTGAAATCTCAGCACACATTTTTTCACCCAATCTTGATGACACTTTCAGGTAATGATCAGTACCCCAATCCCACTTGGCTCACCAAATTTCGTTCTTCTAGGTTAAACCGTTCGTTGGCAGTAAGAGTTTTAATTTTTAGGATTCACTCTGTTTTCTCCTATATGGATACATGTAGTTGGAACTCTAAATCAAAGACGGTTTGTGCTAGCTCTTTGAATCTTGACACAATAAAGTAGTTCCAAGTTCTATCTCTATGGTTTGTTTCCTATTGATGTAGCCCTAAGCAGAGACTGGCGCAAATCACTTTCATGGAAATGGGTTGCCAAGCTTCCAAAAAAACAAGAGTTTCCTGAAATCTCAGCACACATTTTTTCACCCAATCTTGATGACACTTTCAGGTAATGATCACTACCCCAATCCCACTTGGCTAACCAAATTTCGTTCTTCTAGGTTAAAACGTTCGTTGGCAGTAACAGTTTTAATTTTTAGATTTCACTCTATTTTCTCCTATATGGATACATGTATTTGGAACTCTAAATCAAAGACGGTTTGTGCTAGCTCTTTGAAACTTGACACAATAAAGTAGTTCCAAGTTCTAACTCTATGGTTTGTTTCCTATTGATGTAGCCCTAAGCAGAGACTGGCGCAAATCACTTTCATGGAAAGGGGTTGACAAGAATCCAAAAAACTACGAGTTTCCAAAAATTTCGGCACACATTTTTTCACCCTATCTTGATGACACTTTCAGGTAATGATCAGGATCCCAATCCCACTTGGCTCACCAAATTTCGTTCTTCTAGGTTAAACCGTTCATTGGCAGTAACAGTTTTAAATTTTAAGTTTCACTCTGTTTTTTCCTATATGGATTCATGTAGTTTGAACTCTAAATCAAACACGGTTTGTGCTGGCTCTTTGAAACTTGACACAATAGAGTAGTTCCAAATTCTATCTCTATGGTTTGTTTCCTATTGATGTAGCCCTAAGCAGAGACTGGCGCAAATCACTTACATGGAAAGAAGTTGCCAAGCTTCCAAAAAACTACGATTTTCCTGAAATCTCAACACACATTTTTTCACCCAATCTTGATGACACTTTCAGGTAATGATCAGTACCCCAGTCCCACTTGGCTCACCAAATTTCGTTCTGCTAGGTTAAACCGTTCGTTGGCAGTAACAGTTTTAATTTTTAGGTTTCACTCTGTTTTCTCCGATATGGATACATGTAGTTGGAACTCTAAATCAAACACTGTTTGTGCTAGCTCTTTGAAACTTGACAAAATAAAGTAGGTCCATGTTCTATCTCTATGGTTTGTTTCCTATTGATGTAGCCCTAAGCAGAGATGGCGCAAATCACTTTCATGGAAAGGGGTTGCCAACCTTCCAAAAAACTACTAGTTTCCTGAAATCTCAGCACACATTTTTTCACCCAATCTTTATGACACTTTCAGGTAATGATCAGTACCCCAATCCCACTTGGCTCACCAAATTTCGTTCTTTTGGGTTAAACCGTTCGTTGGCAGTAAGGGTTTTAATTTTTAGGTTTCACTCTGTTTTCTCCTATATGGATACATGTAGTTGGAACTCTAAATCAAAGACGGTTTGTGCTAGCTCTTTGAATCTTGACACAATAAAGTAGTTCCAAGTTCTATCTCTATGGTTTGTTTCCTATTGATGTAGCCCTAAGCAGAGACTGGCGGAAATCACTTACATGGAAAGGGGTTGCCAAGCTTCCAAACAACTACGAGTTTCCTGTAATCTCAGCACACATTTTTTCACCCAATCTTGATGACACTTTCAGTTAATGATCACTACCCCAATCCCACTTGGCTCACCAAATTTCGTTCTTCTAGGTTAAACCGTTCGTTGGCAGTAACAGTTTTAATTTTTAGGTTTCACTCTGTTTTCTCCTACATGGATACATGTACTTGGAACTCTAAATCAAACACTGTTTGTGCTAGCTCTTTGAAACTTGACAAAATAAAGTAGGTCCATGTTCTATCTCTATGGTTTGTTTCCTATTGATGTAGCCCTAAGCAGAGATGGCGCAAATCACTTTCATGGAAAGGGGTTGCCAACCTTCCAAAAAACTACTAGTTTCCTGAAATCTCAGCACACATTTTTTCACCCAATCTTTATGACACTTTCAGGTAATGATCAGTACCCCAATCCCACTTGGCTCACCAAATTTCGTTCTTCTAGGTTAAACCATTCGTTGGCAGTAAGGGTTTTAATTTTTAGGTTTCACTCTGTTTTCTCCTATATGGATACATGTAGTTGGAACTCTAAATCAAAGACGGTTTGTGCTAGCTCTTTGAATCTTGACACAATATAGTAGTTCCTAGTTCTATCTCTATGGTTTGTTTCCTATTGATGTAGCCCTAAGCAGAGACTGGCGCAAATCACTTTCATGGAAAGGGGTTGCCAAGCTTCCAAAAAACCACGAGTTTCCTGAAATCTCAGCACACATTTTTTCACCCAATCTTGATGACACTTTCAGGTAATGATCACTACCCCAATCCCACTTGGCTAACCAAATTTCGTTCTTCTAGGTTAAACCGTTCGTTGGCAGTAACAGTTTTAATTTTTAGATTTCACTCTATTTATTCCTATATGGATACATGTAGTTGGAACTCTAAATCAAACACGGCTTGTGCTAGCTCTTTGAAACTTGACACAATAAAGTAGTTCCAAGTTCTAACTCTATGGTTTGTTTCCTATTGATGTAGCCCTAAGCAGAGACTGGCGCAAATCACTTTCATGGAAACGGGTTGCCAAGCTTCCAAAAAACCACGAGTTTCCAGAAATCTCGGCACACATTTTTTCACCCTATCTTGATGACACTTTCAGGTAATGATCAGTATCCCAATCCCACTTGGCTCACCAAATTTCGTTCTTCTAGGTGAAACCGTTCATTGGCAGTAACAGTTTTAAATTTTAAGTTTCACTCTGTTTTTTCCTATATGGATTCATGTAGTTTGAACTCTAAATCAGACACGGTTTGTGCTGGCTCTTTGAAACTTGACACAATAGAGTAGTTCCAAATTCTATCTCTATGGTTTGTTTCCTATTGATGTAGCCCTAAGGAAAGACTGGCGCAAATCACTTACATGGAAAGGGGTTGCCAAGCTTCCAAAAACTACGAGTTTCCTGAAATCTCAACACACATTTTTTCACCCAATCTTGATGACACTTTCAGTTAATGATCAGTACCCCAATCCTACTTGGCTCACCAAATTTCATTCTTCTAGGTTCAACCGTTCGTTGGCAGTAACAGTTTTAATTTTCAGGTTTCACTCTGTTTTCTCCTATATGGATACATGTAGTTGGAACTCTAAATCAAAGACGGTTTGTGCTAGCTCTTTGAATCTTGACACAATAAAGTAGTTCCAAGTTCTATCTCTATGGTTTGTTTCCTATTGATGTAGCCCTAAGCAGAGACGGGCGCAAATCACTTTCATGGAAAGGGGTTGCCAAGCTTCCAAAAAACTACGAGTTTCCTGAAATCACAGCACACATTTTTTCATCCAATCTTGATGACACTTTCAGGTAATGATCAGTACCCCAATCCCACTTGGCTCACCAAATTTTGTTCTGCTAGGTTAAACTGTTCGTTGGCAGTAACAGTTTTAATTTTTAGGTTTCACTCTGTTTTCTCCGATATGGATACATGTAGTTGGAACTCTAAATCAAACACGGTTTGTGCTAGCTCTTTGAATCTTGACACAATAAAGTAGGTCCAAGTTCTATCTCTATGGTTTGTTTCCTATTGATGTAGCCCTAAGCAGAGATGGGGCAAATCACTTTCATGGAAAGGGGTTGCCAACCTTCCAAAAAACTACGAGTTTCGTGAAATCTCAGCACACATTTTTTCACCCAATCTTGATGACACTTTCAGGTAATGATCAGTACCCCAATCCCACTTGGCTCACCAAATTTCGTTCTTCTAGGTTAAAGCGTTCGTTGGCAGTAAGAGTTTTAATTTTTAGGATTCACTCTGTTTTCTCCTATATGGATACATGTAGTTGGAACTCTAAATCAAAGACGGTTTGTGCTAGCTCTTTGAATCTTGACACAATAAAGTAGTTCCAAGTTCTATCTCTATGGTTTGTTTCCTATTGATGTAGCCCTAAGCAGAGACTGGCGCAAATCACTTTCATGGAAATGGGTTGCCAAGCTTCCAAAAAAACAAGAGATTCCTGTAATCTTAGCACACATTTTTTCACCCAATCTTGATGACACTTTCAGGTAATGATCACTACCCCAATCCCACTTGGCTAACCAAATTTCGTTCTTCTCGGTTAAAACGTTCGTTGGCAGTAACAGTTTTAATTTTTAGATTTCACTCTATTTTCTCCTATATGGATACATGTATTTGGAACTCTAAATCAAACACGGTTTGTGCTAGCTCTTTGAAACTTGACACAATAAAGTAGTTCCAAGTTCTAACTCTATGGTTTGTTTCCTATTGATGTAGCCCTAAGCAGAGACTGGCGCAAATCACTTTCATGGAAAGGGGTTGCCAAGAATCCAAAAAACTACGAGTTTCCAAAAATCTCGGCACACATTTTTTCACCCTATCTTGATGACACTTTCAGGTAATGATCAGTATCCCAATCCCACTTGGCTCACCAAATTTCGTTCTTCTAGCTTAAACCGTTCATTGGCAGTAACAGTTTTAAATTTTAAGTTTCACTCTGTTTTTTCCTATATGGATTCATGTAGTTTGAACTCTAAATCAAACACGGTTTGTGCTGGCTCTTTGAACCTTGACACAATAGAGTAGTTCCAAATTCTATCTCTATGGTTTGTTTCCTATTGATGTAGCCCTAAGCAGAGACGGGCGCAAATCACTTTCATTGAAAGTGGTTGCCAATCTTCCAAAAAACTACGAGTTTTTTGAAATCTCAGCACACATTTTTTCACCCAATCTTGATGACACTTTCAGGTAATGATCAGTATCCCAATCCCACTTGGCTCACCAAATTTCGTTCTTCTAGTTTAAACCGTTCGTTGGCAGTAAGAGTTTTAATTTTTAGGATTCACTCTGTTTTCTCCTATATGGGTACATGTAGTTGGAACTCTAAATCAAAGACGGTTTGTGCTAGCTGTTTGAATCTTGACACAATAAAGTAGTTCCAAGTTCTATCTCTATGGTTTGTTTCCTATTGATGTAGCCCTAAGCAGAGACTGGCGCAAATCACTTTCATGGAAACGGGTTGCCAAGCTTCCAAAAAACCACGAGTTTCCAGAAATCTCGGCACACATTTTTTCACCCTATCTTGATGACACTTTCAGGTAATGATCAGTATCCCAATCCCACTTGGCTCACCAAATTTCGTTCTTCTAGGTTAAACCGTTCATTGGCAGTAACAGTTTTAAATTTTAAGTTTCACTATGTTTTTTCCTATATGGATTCATGTAGTTTGAACTCTAAATCAAACACGGTTTGTGCTGGCTCTTTGAAATTTGACACAATAGAGTAGTTCCAAATTCTATCTCTATGGTTTGTTTCCTATTGATGTAGCCCTGAGGAAAACTGGCGCAAATCACTTACATGGAAAGGGGTTGCCAAGCTTCCAAAAAACTACGAGTTTCCTGAAATCTCAACACACATTTTTTCACCCAATCTTGATGACACTTTCAGTTAATGATCAGTACCCCAATCACACTTGGCTCAACAAATTTCGTTCTTCTAGGTTAAACCGTTCGTTGGCAGTAACAGTTTTAATTTTCAGGTTTCACTCTGTTTTCTCCTATATGGATACATGTAGTTGGAACTCTAAATCAAAGACGGTTTGTCCTAGCTCTTTGAAACTTGACACAATAAAGTAGTTCCAAGTTCTATCTCTATGGTTTGTTTCCTATTGATGTAGCCCTAAGCAGAGACGAGCGCAAATCACTTTCATGGAAAGGGGTTGCCAAGCTTCCAAAAAACTACGAGTTTCCTGAAATCTCAGCACACATTTTTTCACCCAATCTTGATGACACTTTCAGGTAATGATCAGTACCCCAATCCCACTTGGCTCACCAAATTTCGTTCTTCTAGGTTAAACCGTTCGTTGGCAGTAAGAGTTTTAATTTTTAGGATTCACTCTGTTTTCTCCTATATGGGTACATGTAGTTGGAACTCTAAATCAAAGACGGTTTGTGCTAGCTGTTTGAATCTTGACACAATAAAGTAGTTCCAAGTTCTATCTCTATGGTTTGTTTCCTATTGATGTAGCCCTAAGCAGAGACTGGCGCAAATCACTTTCATGGAAACGGGTTGCCAAGCTTCCAAAAAACCACGAGTTTCCAGAAATCTCGGCACACATTTTTTCACCCTATCTTGATGACACTTTCAGGTAATGATCAGTATCCCAATCCCACTTGGCTCACCAAATTTCGTTCTTCTAGGTTAAACCGTTCATTGGCAGTAACAGTTTTAAATTTTAAGTTTCACTCTGTTTTTTCCTATAAGGATTCATGTAGTTTGAACTCTAAATCAAACACGGTTTGTGCTGGCTCTTTGAAACTTGACACAATAGAGTAGTTCCAAATTCTATCTCTATGGTTTGTTTCCTATTGATGTAGCCCTAAGGAAAGACTGGCGCAAATCACTTACATGGAAAGGGGTTGCCAAGCTTCCAAAAAACTACGAGTTTCCTGAAATCTCAACACACATTTTTTCACCCAATCTTGATGACACTTTCAGTTAATGATCAGTACCCCAATCCCACTTGGCTCACCAAATTTCGTTCTTCTAGGTTAAACCGTTCGTTGGCAGTAACAGTTTTAATTTTCAGGTTTCACTCTGTTTTCTCCTATATGGATACATGTAGTTGGAACTCTAAATCAAAGACGGTTTGTGCTAGCTCTTTGAAACTTGACACAATAAAGTAGTTCCAAGTTATAACTCTATGGTTTGTTTCCTATTGATGTAGCCCTAAGCAGAGACTGGCGCAAATCACTTTCATGGAAAGGGGTTGCCAAACTTCCAAAAAACTACGAGTTTCCTGAAATCTCAGCACACATTTTTTCACCCAATCTTGATGACACTTTCAGGTAATGATCAGTACCCCAATCCCACTTGGCTCACCAAATTTCATTCTTCTAGGTTAAACCGTTCGTTGGCAGTAAGAGTTTTAATTTTTAGGATTCACTCTCTTTTCTCCTATATGGATACATGTAGTTGGAACTCTAAATCAAACACGGTTTGTGCTAGCTCTTTGAATCTTGACACAATAAAGTAGTTCCAAGTTCTATCTCTATGGTTTGTTTCCTATTGATGTAGCCCTAAGCAGAGACTGGCGCAAATCACTTTCATGGAAAGGGGTTGCCAAGAATCCAAAAAACTACGAGTTTCCAGAAATATCGGCACACATTTTTTCACCCTATCTAGATGACACTTTCAGGTAATGATCAGTATCCCAATCCCACTTGGCTCACCAAATTTCGTTCTTCTAGGTTAAACCGTTGATTGGCAGTAACAGTTTTAAATTTTAGGTTTCACTCTGTTTTTTCCTATATGGATTCATGTTGTTTGAACTCTAAATCAAACACGGTTTGTGCTGGCTCTTTGAAACTTGACACAATAGAGTAGTTCCAAATTCTATCTCTATGGTTTGTTTCCTATTGATGTAGCCCTAAGCAGAGACTGGCGCAAATCACTTACATGGAAAGGGGTTGCCAAGCTTCCAAAAAACTACGAGTTTCCTGAAATCTCAGCACACATTTTTTCACCCAATCTTGAAGACACTTTCAGTTAATGATCAGTACCCCAATCCCACTTGGCTCAACAAATTTCGTTCTTCTAGGTTAAACCGTTCGTTGGCAGTAACAGTTTTAATTTTCAGGTATCACGCTGTTTTCTCCTATATGGATACATGTAGTTTGAACTCTAAATCAAAGACGGTTTGTCCTAGCTCTTTGAAACTTGACACAATAAAGTAGTTCCAAGTTCTATCTCTATGGTTTGTTTCCTATTGATGTAGCCCTAAGCAGAGACTGGCGCAAATCACTTTCATGGAAAGGGGTTGCCAACCTTCCAAAAAACTACGAGTTTCCTGAAATCTCAGCACACATTTTTTCACCCAATCTTTATGACACTTTCAGGTAATGATCAGTACCCCAATCCCACTTGGCTCACCAAATTTCGTTCTTCTAGGTTAAACCGTTCGTTGGCAGTAAGAGTTTTAATTTTTAGGATTCACTCTCTTTTCTCCTATATGGATACATGTAGTTGGAACTCTAAATCAAAGACGGTTTGTGCTAGCTCTTTGAATCTTGACACAATAAAGTAGTTCCAAGTTCTATCTCTATGGTTTGTTTCCTATTGATGTAGCCCTAAGCAGAGACTGGCGCAAATCACTTACATGGAAAGGGGTTGCCAAGCTTCCAAAAAACTACGAGTTTCCAGAAATATCGGCACACATTTTTTCACCCTATCTAGATGACACTTTCAGGTAATGATCAGTATCCCAATCCCACTTGGCTCACCAAATTTCGTTCTTCTAGGTTAAACCGTTGATTGGCAGTAACAGTTTTAAATTTTAGGTTTCACTCTGTTTTTTCCTATATGGATTCATGTTGTTTGAACTCTAAATCAAACACGGTTTGTGCTGGCTCTTTGAAACTTGACACAATAGAGTAGTTCCAAATTCTATCTCTATGGTTTGTTTCCTATTGATGTAGCCCTAAGCAGAGACTGGCGCAAATCACTTACATGGAAAGGGGTTGCCAAGCTTCCAAAAAACTATGAGTTTCCTGAAATCTCAGCACACATTTTTTCACCCAATCTTGATTACACTTTCAGTTAATGATCAGTACCCCAATCCCACTTGGCTCACCAAATTTCGTTCTTCTAGGTTAAACCGTTTGTTGGCAGTAACAGTTTCAATTTTCAGGTATCACGCTGTTTTCTCCTATATGGATACATGTAGTTTGAACTCTAAATCAAAGACGGTTTGCCCTAGCTCTTTGAAACTTGACACAATAAAGTAGTTCCAAGTTCTCTCTCTATGGTTTGTTTCCTATTGATGTACCCCTAAGCAGAGACGGGCGCAAATCACTTTCATGGAAAGGGGTTGCCAAGCTTCCAAAAAACTACGAGTTTCCTGAAATCTCAGCACACATTTTTTCACCCAATCTTGATGACACTTTCAGTTAATGATCAGTACCCCAATCCCACTTGGCTCACCAAATTTCGTTCTTCTAGGTTAAACCGTTCGTTGGCAGTAACAGTTTTAATTTTCAGGTTTCACTCTGTTTTCTCCTATATGGATACATGTAGTTGGAACTCTAAATCAAAGACGGTTTGTGCTAGCTCTTTGAATCTTGACACAATAAAGTAGTTCCAAGTTCTATCTCTATGGTTTGTTTCCTATTGATGTAGCCCTAAGCAGAGACGGGCGCAAATCACTTTCATGGAAAGGGGTTGCCAAGCTTCCAAGAAACTACGAGTTTCCTGAAATCTCAGCACACATTTTTTCACCCAATCTTTATGACACTTTCAGGTAATGATCAGTACCCCAATCCCACTTGGCTAACCAAATTTCGTTCTGCTAGGTTAAACCGTTCGTTGGCAGTAACAGTTTTAATTTTTAGGTTTCACTCTGTTTTCTCCTATATGGATACATGTAGTTGGAACTCTAAATCAAACACGGTTTGTGCTAGCTCTTTGAATCTTGACACTATAAAGTAGGTCCAAGTTCTATCTCTATGGTTTGTTTCCTATTGATGTAGCCCTAAGCAGAGATGGCGCAAATCACTTTCATGGAAAGGGGTTGCCAAGCTTCCAAAAAACTACGAGTTTCCTGAAATCTCAGCACACATTTTTTCACCCAATCTTGATGACACTTTCAGTTAATGATCAGTACCCCAATCCCACTTGGCTCACCAAATTTCGTTCTTCTAGGTTAAACCGTTCGTTTTCAGTAACAGTTTTAATTTTCAGGTATCACGCTGTTTTCTCCTATATGGATACATGTAGTTTGAACTCTAAATCAAAGACGGTTTGTCCTAGCTCTTTGAAACTTGACACAATAAAGTAGTTCCAAGTTCTATCTCTATGGTTTGTTTCCTATTGATGTAGCCCTAAGCAGAGACGGGCGCAAATCACTTTCATGGAAAGGGGATGCCAAGCTTCCAAAAAACTACGAGTTTCCTGAAATCTCAGCACACATTTTTTCACCCAATCTTTATGACACTTTCAGGTAATAATCAGTACCCCAATCCCACTTGGCTCACCAAATTTCATTCTTCTAGGTTAAACCGTTCGTTGGCAGTAACAGTTTTAATTTTTAGGTTTCACTCTGTTTTCTCCTATATGAATACATGTAGTTGGAACTCTAAATCAAACACGGTTTGTGCTGGCTCTTTGAAACTTGACTCAATAGAGTAGTTCCAAATTCTATCTCTATGGTTTGTTTCCTATTGATGTAGCCCTAAGGAGAGACTGGCGCAAATCACTTACATGGAAAGGGGTTGCCAAGCTTCCAAAAAACTACGAGTTTCCTGAAATCTCAACACACATTTTTTCACCCAATCTTGATTACACTTTCAGTTAATGATCAGTACCCCAATCCCACTTGGCTCACCAAATTTCATTCTTCTAGGTTAAACCGTTCGTTGGCAGTAACAGTTTTAATTTTTAGATTTCACTCTATTTTCTCCTATATGGATACATGTAGTTGGAACTCTAAATCAAACACGGCTTGTGCTAGCTCTTTGA
Source organism: Spermophilus citellus (assembly GCF_964194105.1). NCBI lineage: Eukaryota > Metazoa > Chordata > Mammalia > Rodentia > Sciuridae > Spermophilus > Spermophilus citellus. Next base: position 55,768,436 of record NC_138187.1, read on the forward strand.
AACTTGACACAATAAAGTAGTTCCAAGTTCTAACTCTATGGTTTGTTTCCTATTGATGTAGCCCTAAGCAGAGACTGGCGCAAATCACTTTCATGGAAAGGGGTTTCCAAGAATCCAAAAAACTACGAGTTTCCAGAAATCTAGGCACACATTTTTTTCACCCAATCTTGATGACACTTTCAGGTAATGATCAGTACCCCAATCCAACTTGGCTCACCAAATTTCGTTCTTCTAGGTTAAACCGTTCGTTGGCAGTAACAGTTTTAATTTTTAGGTTTCAATCTGTTTTCTCCGATATGGATACATGTAGTTGGAACTCTAAATCAAACACGGTTTGTGCTAGCTCTTTGAATCTTGACACAATAAAGTAGGTCCAAGTTCTATCTCTATGGTTTGTTTCCTATTGATGTAGCCGTAAGCAGAGATGGCGCAAATCACTTTCATGGAAAGGGGTTGCCAACCTTCCAAAAAACTATGAGTTTCCTGAAATCTCAGCACACATTTTTTCACCCAATCTTGATGACACTTTCAGGTAATGATCAGTACCCCAATCCCACTTGGCTAACCAAATTTCGTTCTTCTAGGTTAAACCGTTCGTTGGCAGTGTTTTTTTTTTTTTTTTTTTTTTTTTTTTTTTTTTTTTTTTTTTTAAAGAGAGAGTGAGAGAGAGGGGGACAGAGAGAGAGAGAGAATTTCAATATTTATTTATTTTTCCTTAATTCTCGGCGGACACAACATCTTTGTTTGTATGTGGTGCTGAGGATCGAACCCGGGCCGCACGCACGCTAGGCGAGCACGCTACTGCTTGAGCCACATCCCCAGCCCGGCAGTAAGTGTTTTAATTTTTAGGATTCACTCTGTTTTCTCCTATATGTGTACATGTTGTTGGAACTCTAAATCAAAGACGGTTTGTGCTAGCTCTTTGAATCTTGACACAATAAAGTAGTTCCAAGTTCTATCTCTATGGTTTGTTTCCTATTAATGTAGCCCTAAGCAGAGACTGGCGCAAATCACTTTCATGGAATGGGGTTGCCAAGCTTCCAAAAAACCACGAGTTTCCTGAAATCTCAGCACACATTTTTTCACCCAATCTTGATGACACTTTCAGGTAATGATCACTACCCCAATCCCACTTGGCTAACCAAATTTCGTTCTTCTAGGTTAAACCGTTCGTTGGCAGTAACAGTTTTAATTTTTAGATTTCACTCTATTTTCTCCTATATGGATACATGTAGTTGGAACTCTAAATAAAACACGGTTTGTGCTAGCTCTTTGAAACTTGACACAATAAAGTAGTTCCAAGTTCTAACTCTATGGTTTGTTTCCTATTGATGTAGCCCTAAGCAGAGACTGGCGCAAATCACTTTCATGGAAAGTGGTTGCCAAGAATCCAAAAAACTACGAGTTTCCAGAAATCTCGGCACACATTTTTTCACCCTATCTTGATGACACTTTCAGGTAATGATCAGTATCCCAATCCCACTTGGCTCACCAAATTTCGTTCTTCTAGGTTAAACCCTTCATTGGCAGTAACAGTTTTAAATTTTAGGTTTTACTCGGTTTTTTCCTATATGGATTCATGTAGTTTGAACTCTAAATCAAACATGGTATGTGCTGGCTCTTTGAAACTTGACACAATAGAGTAGTTCCAAATTCTATCTCTATGGTTTGTTTCCTACTGATGTAGCCCTAAGCAGAGACTGGCGCAAATCACTTACATGGAAAGGGGTTGCCAAGCTTCCAAAAAAGTACGAGTTTCCTGAAATCTCAGCACATATTTTTTCACCCAATCTTGATGACACTTTCAGTTAAAGATCAGTACCACAATCCCACTTGGCTCACCAAATTTCATTCTTCTAGGTTAAACCGTTCGTTAGCAGTAACAGTTTTAATTTTCAGGTTTCACTCTGTTTTCTCCTATATGGATACATGTAGTTGGAACTCTAAATCAAAGACGGTTTGTCCTAGCTCTTTGAAACTTGACACAATAAAGTAGTTCCAAGTTCTATCTCTATGGTTTTTTTCCTATTGATGTAGCTCTAAGCAGAGACGGGCGCAAATCACATTCATGGAAAGGGGTTGCCAAGCTTCCAAAAAACTACGAGTTTCCTGAAATCTCAGCACACATTTTTTCACCCAATCTTTATGACACTTTCAGGTAATGATCAGTACCCGAATCCCAGTTGATTCACCAAATTTCGTTCTTCTAGGTTAAACCGTTCGTTGGCAGTAACAGTTTAAATTTTTAGGTTTCACTCTGTTTTCTCCGATATGGATACATGTAGTTGGAACTCTAAATCAAACACGGTTTGTGCTAGCTCTTTGAATCTTGACACAATAAAGTAGGTCCAAGTTCTATCTCTATGGTTTGTTTCCTATTGATGTAGCCCTAAGCAGAGATGGCGCAAATCACTTTCATGGAAAGGGGTTGCCAACCTTCCAAAAAACTACGAGTTTCCTGAAATCTCAGCACACATTTTTTCACCCAATCTTGATGACACTTTCAGGTAATGATCAGTACCCCAATCCCACTTGGCTCACCAAATTTCGTTCTTCTAGGTTAAACCGTTTGTTGGCAGTAAGAGTTTTAATTTTTAGGTTTCACTCTGTTTTCTCCTATATGGATACATGTAGTTGGAACTCTAAATCAAAGACGGTTTGTGCTAGCTCTTTGAATCTTGACACAATAAAGTAGTTCCAAGTTCTATCTCCATGGTTTGTTTCCTATTGATGTAGCACTAAGCAGAGACTGGCGCAAATCACTTTCATGGAAAGGGGTTGCCAAGCTTCCAAAAAACTACGAGTTTCCTAAAATCTCAGCACACATTTTTTCACCCAATCTTGATGACACTTTCAGGTAATGATCACTACCCCAATCCCACTTGGCTAACCAAATTTCATTCTTCTAGGTTAAACCGTTCGTTGGCCGTAATAGTTTTAATTTTTAGATTTCACTCTATTTTCTCCTATATGGATACATGTAGTTGGAACTCTAAATCAAACACGGTTTGTGCTAGCTCTTTGAAACTTGACACAATAAAGTAGTTCCAAGTTCTAACTCTATGGTTTGTTTCCTATTGATGTAGCCCTAAGCAGAGACTGGCGCAAATCACTTTCATGGAAACGGGTTGCCAAGAATCCAAAAAGCTACGAGTTTCCAGAAATCTCGGCACACATTTTTTCACCCTATCTTGTTGACACTTTCAGGTAATGATCAGTATCCCAATCCCACTTGGCTCACCAAATTTCGTTCTTCTAGGTTAAACCGTTCATTGGCAGTAACAGTTTTAAATTTTAAGTTTCACTCTGTTTTTTCCTATATGGATACATGTAGATGGAACTCTAAATCTAAGACGGTTTGTCCTAGCTCTTTGAAACTTGACACAATAAAGTAGTTCCAAGTTCTATCTCTATGGTTTGTTTCCTATTGATGTAGCCCTAAGCAGAGACGGGCGCAAATCACATTCATGGAAAGGGGTTGCCAAGCTTCCAAAAAACTACGAGTTTCCTGAAATCACAGCACACATTTTTTCACCCAATCTTTATGACACTTTCAGGTAATGATCAGTACCCCAATCCCACTTGGCTTACCAAATTTCGTTCTTCTAGGTTAAACCGTTCGTTGGCAGTAACAGTTTTAATTTTTAGGTTTCACTCTGTTTTCTCCGATATGGATACATGTAGTTGGAACTCTAAATCAAACACGGTTTGTGCTAGCTCTTTTAATCTTGACACAATAAAGTAGGTCCAAGTTCTATCTCTATGGTTTGTTTCCTATTGATGTAGCCCTAAGCAGAGATGGCTCAAATCACTTTCATGGAAAGGGGTTGCCAACCTTCCAAAAAACTACGAGTTTCCTGACATCTCAGCACACATTTTTTCACCCAATCTTGATGACACTTTCAGGTAATGATCAGTACCCCAATCCCACTTGGCTCACCAAATATCGTTCTTCTAGGTTAAACCGTTCGTTGGCAGTAAAAGTTTTAATTTTTAGGTTTCACTCTGTTTTCTCCTATATGGATACATGTAGTTGGAACTCTAAATCAAAGACGGTTTGTGCTAGCTCTTTGAATCTTGACACAATAAAGTAGTTCCAAGTTCTATCTCTATGGTTTGTTTCCTATTGATGTAGCCCTAAGCAGAGACTGGCGCAAAGCACTTTCATGGAAAGGAGTTGCCAAGCTTCCAAAAAACTACGAGTTTCCTAAAATCTCAGCACACATTTTTTCACCCAATCTTGATGACACTTTCAGGTAATGATCACTACCCCAATCCCACTTGGCTCACCAAATTTTGTTCTTCTAGGTTAAACCGTTCATTGGCCGTAACAGTTTTAATTTTTAGATTTCACTCTATTTTCTCCTATATGGATACATGTATTTGGAACTCTAAATCAAACACGGTTTGTGCTAGCTCTTTGAAACTTGACACAATAAAGTAGTTCCAAGTTCTAACTCTATGGTTTGTTTCCTATTGATGTAGCCCTAAGCAGAGACTGGCGCAAATCACTTTCATGAAAACGGGTTGCCAAGAATCCAAAAAACTACGAGTTTCCAGAAATCTCGGCACACATTTTTTCACCCTATCTTGATGACACTTTCAGGTAATGATCAGTATCCCAATCCCACTTGGCTCACCAAATTTCGTTCTTCTAGGTTAAACCGTTCGTTGGCAGTAACAGTTTTAATTTTTAGGTTTCACTCTGTTTTCTCCGATATGGATACATGTAGTAGGTACTCTAAATCAAACATGGTTTGTGCTAGCTCTTTGAAACTTGACACAATAGAGTAGTTCCAAATTCTATCTCTATGGTTTGTTTCCTATTGATGTAGCCCTAAGCAGAGACTGGCGCAAATCACTTACATGGAAAGGGGTTGCCAAGCTTCCAAAAAACTATGAGTTTCCTGAAATCTCAGCACACATTTTTTCACCCAATCTTGATGAAACTTTCAGTTAATGATCAGTACCCCAATCCCACTTGGCTCACCAAATTTCGTTCTTCTAGGTTAAACCGTTCATTGGCAGTAACAGTTTTAATTTTCAGGTTTCATTCTGTTTTCTCCGATATGGACACATGTAGTTGGAACTCTAAATCAAAGACGGTTTGTCCTAGCTCTTTGAAACATGACACAATAAAGTAGTTCCAAGTTCTATTTCTATGGTTTGTTTCCTATTGATGTAGCGCTAAGCAGAGATGGCGCAAATCACTTTCATGGAAAGGGGTTGCCAGCCTTCCAAAAAACTACGAGTTTCCTGAAATCTCAGCACACATTTTTTCACCCAATCTTGATGACACTTTCAGGTAATGATCAGTACCCCAATCCAACTTGGCTCACCAAATTTCGTTCTTCTAGGTTAAACCGTTCGTTGGCAGTAAGGGTTTTAATTTTTAGGTTTCACTCTGTTTTCTCCTATATGGATACATGTATTTGGAACTCTAAATCAAAGACGGTTTGTGCTAGCTCTTTGAATCTTGACACAATAAAGTAGTTCCAAGTTCTATCTCTATGGTTTGTTTCCTATTGATGTAGCCCTAAGCAGAGACTGGCGCAAATCACTTTCATGGAAAGGGGTTGCCAAGCTTCCAAAAAACCACGAGTTTCCTGAAATCTCAGCACACATTTTTTCACCCAATCTTGATGAAACTTTCAGTTAATGATCAGTACCCCAATCCAACTTGGCTCACCAAATTTCGTTCTTCTAGGTTAAACCGTTCGTTGGCAGTAACAGTTTTAATTTTCAGGTTTCACTCTGTTTTCTCCTATATGGATACATGTAGTTGGAACTCTAAATCAAAGACGGTTTCTCCTAGCTCTTTGAAACTTGACACAATAAAGTAGTTCCAAGTTCTATCTCTATTGTTTGTTTCCTATTGATGTAGCCCTAAGCAGAGGCGGGCGCAAATCACTTTCATGGAAAGGGGTTGCCAAGCTTCCAAAAAACTACGAGTTTCCTGAAATCTCAACACACATTTTTTCACCCAATCTTGATGAAACTTTCAGTTAATGATCAGTACCCCAATCCAACTTGGCTCACCAAATTTCGTTGTTCTAGTTTAAACCGTTCGTTGGCAGTAACAGTTTTAATTTTCAGGTTTCACTCTGTTTTCTCCGATATGGATACATGTAGTTGGAACTCTAAATCAAAGACGGTTTGTCCTAGCTCTTTGAAACTTGACACAATAAAGTAGTTCCAAGTTCTATCTCTATGGTTTGTTTCCTATTGATGTAGCCCTAAGCAGCGACGGGCGCAAATCACATTCATGGAAAGGGGTTGCCAAGCTTCCAAAAAACTACGAGTTTCCTGAAATCTCAGCACACATTTTTTCACCCAATCTTTATGACACTTTCAGTTAATGATCAGTACCCGAATCGCACTTGGCTCACCAAATTTCGTTCTTCTAGGTTAAACCGTTCGTTGGCAGTAACAGTTTTAATTTTCAGGTTTCACTCTGTTTTCTCCTATATGGATACATGTAGTTGGAACTCTAAATCAAAGACGGTTTGTCCTAGCTCTTTGAAACTTGACACAATAAAGTAGTTCCAAGTTCTATCTCTATGGTTTGTTTCCTATTGATGTAGCCCTAAGCAGAGACTGGCGCAAATCACTTACATGGAAAGGGGTTGCCAAGCTTCCAAAAAACTACGAGATTCCTGAAATCGCAGCACACATTTTTTCACCCAATCTTGATGACACTTTCAGGTAATGATCAGTACCCGAATCCCACTTGGGTCACCAAATTTCGTTCTTCTAGGTTAAACCATTCGTTGGCAGTAACAGTTTTAATTTTCAGGTTTCACTCTGTTTTCTCCTATATGGATACATGTAGTTGGAACTCTAAATCAAAGACGGTTTGTCCTAGCTCTTTGAAACTTGACACAATAAAGTAGTTCCAAGTTCTATCTCTATGGTTTGTTTCCTATTGATGTAGCCCTAAGCAGAGACGGGCGCAAATCACTTTCATGGAAAGGGGTTGCCAAGCTTCCAAAAAACTACGAGTTTCCTGAAATCTCAGCACATATTTTTTAACCCAATCTTGATGACACTTTCAGGTAATGATCAGTACACCAATCCCACTTGGCTCACCAAATTTCGTTCTTCTAGGTTAAACCGTTCGTTGGCAGTAACAGTTTTAATTTTTAGGTTTCACTCTGTTTTCTCCGATATGGATACATGTAGTAGGAACTCTAAATCAAACACGGTTTGTGCTAGCTCTTTGAAACTTGACACAATAGAGTAGTTCCAAATTCTATCTCTATGGTTTGTTTCCTATTGATGTAGCCCTAAGCAGAGACGGGCGCAAATCACTTTCATGGAAAGGGGTTGCCAAGCTTCCAAAAAACTACGAGTTTCCTGAAATCTCAGCACACATTTTTTCACCCAATCTTGATGACACTTTCAGGTAATGATGAGTACCCCAATCCCACTTGGGTCACCAAATTTCGTTCTTCTAGGTTAAACCGTTCGTTGGCAGTAACAGTTTTAATTTTCAGGTTTCACTCTGTTTTCTCCGATATGGATACATGTAGCTGGAACTCTAAATCAAAGACGGTTTGTCCTAGCTCTTTGAAACTTGACACAATAAAGTAGTTCCAAGTTCTATCTCTATGGTTTGTTTCCTATTGATGTAGCCCTAAGCAGAGGCGGGCGCAAATCACTTTCATGGAAAGGGGTTGCCAAGCTTCCAAAAAACTACGAGTTTCCTGAAATCTCAGCACACATTTTTTCACCCAATCTTGATGACACTTTCAGGTAATGATCAGTACCCCAATCCCACTTGTCTCACCAAATTTCGTTCTTCTAGGTTAAACCGTTCGATGGCAGTAACAGCTTTAATTTTCAGGTTTCACTCTGTTTTCTCCTATATGGATACATGTAGTTGGAACTCTAAATCAAAGACGGTTTGTCCTAGCTCTTTGAAACTTGACACAATAGAGTAGTTCCAAATTCTATCTCTATGGTTTGTTTCCTATTGATGTAGCCCTAAGCAGAGACTGGCGCAAATCACTTTCATGAAAACGGGTTGCCAAGAATCCAAAAAACTACGAGTTTCCAGAAATCTCGGCACACATTTTTTCACCCTATCTTGATGACACTTTCAGGTAATGATCAGTATCCCAATCCCACTTGGCTCACCAAATTTCGTTCTTCTAGGTTAAACCGTTCGTTGGCAGTAACAGTTTTAAATTTTAGGTTTCACTCTGTTTTCTCCGATATGGATACATGTAGTAGGTACTCTAAATCAAACATTGTTTGTGCTAGCTCTTTGAAACTTGACACAATAGAGTAGTTCCAAATTCTATCTCTATGGTTTGTTTCCTATTGATGTAGCCCTAAGCAGAGACTGGCGCAAATCACTTACATGGAAAGGGGTTGCCAAGCTTCCAAAAAACTATGAGTTTCCTGAAATCTCAGCACACATTTTTTCACCCAATCTTGATGAAACTTTCAGTTAATGATCAGTACCCCAATCCCACTTGGCTCACCAAATTTCGTTCTTCTAGGTTAAACCGTTCGTTGGCAGTAACAGTTTTAATTTTCAGGTTTCACTCTGTTTTCTCCGATATGGACACATGTAGTTGGAACTCTAAATCAAAGACGGTTTGTCCTAGCTCTTTGAAACATGACACAATAAAGTAGTTCCAAGTTCTATTTCTATGGTTTGTTTCCTATTGATGTAGCCCTAAGCAGAGATGGCGCAAATCACTTTCATGGAAAGAGGTTGCCAGCCTTCCAAAAAACTACGAGTTTCCTGAAATCTCAACACACATTTTTTCACCCAATCTTGATGACACTTTCAGGTAATGATCAGTACCCCAATCCAACTTGGCTCACCAAATTTCGTTCTTCTAGGATAAACCGTTCGTTGGCAGTAAGGGTTTTAATTTTTAGGTTTCACTCTGTTTTCTCCTATATGGATACATGTATTTGGAACTCTAAATCAAAGACGGTTTGTGCTAGCTCTTTGAATCTTGACACAATAAAGTAGTTCCAAGTTCTATCTCTATTTTTTGTTTCCTATTGATGTAGCCCTAAGCAGAGACTGGCGCAAATCACTTTCATGGAAAGGGGTTGCCAAGCTTCCAAAAAACCACGAGTTTCCTGAAATCTCAGCACACATTTTTTCACCCAATCTTGATGAAACTTTCAGTTAATGATCAGTACCACAATCCAACTTGGCTCACCAAATTTCGTTCTTCTAGGTTAAACCGTTCGTTGGCAGTAACAGTTTTAATTTTCAGGTTTCACTCTGTTTTCTCCTATATGGATACATGTAGTTGGAACTCTAAATCAAAGACGGTTTGTCCTAGCTCTTTGAAACTTGACACAATAAAGTAGTTCCAAGTTCTATCTCTATTGTTTGTTTCCTATTGATGTAGCCCTAAGCAGAGGCGGGCGCAAATCACTTTCATGGAAAGGGGTTGCCAAGCTTCCAAAAAACTACGAGTTTCCTGAAATCTCAACACACATTTTTTCACCCAATCTTGATGAAACTTTCAGTTAATGATCAGTACCCCAATCCAACTTGGCTCACCAAATTTCGTTGTTCTAGTTTAAACCGTTCGTTGGCAGTAACAGTTTTAATTTTCAGGTTTCACTCTGTTTTCTCCGATATGGATACATGTAGTTGCAACTCTAAATCAAAGACGGTTTGTCCTAGCTCTTTGAAACTTGACACAATAAAGTAGTTCCAAGTTCTATCTCTATGGTTTGTTTCCTATTGATGTAGCCCTAAGCAGCGACGGGCGCAAATCACATTCATGGAAAGGGGTTGCCAAGCTTCCAAAAAACTACGAGTTTCCTGAAATCTCAGCACACATTTTTTCACCCAATCTTTATGACACTTTCAGTTAATGATCAGTACCCGAATCGCACTTGGCTCACCAAATTTCGTTCTTCTAGGTTAAACCGTTCGTTGGCAGTAACAGTTTTAATTTTCAGGTTTCACTCTGTTTTCTCCTATATGGATACATGTAGTTGGAACTCTAAATCAAAGACGGTTTGTCCTAGCTCTTTGAAACTTGACACAATAAAGTAGTTCCAAGTTCTATCTCTATGGTTTGTTTCCTATTGATGTAGCCCTAAGCAGAGACGGGCGCAAATCACTTTCATGGAAAGGGGTTGCCAAGCTTTCAAAAAACTACGAGTTTCCTGAAATCTCAGCACACATTTTTTCACCCAATCTTGATGACACTTTCAGGTAATGATCAGTACCCCAATACCACTTGGCTCACCAAATTTCATTCTTCTAGGTTAAACCGTTCGTTGGCAGTAACAGTTTTAATTTTTAGGTTTCACTCTGTTTTCTCCGATATGGATACATGTAGTAGGAACTCTAAATCAAACACGGTTTGTGCTGGCTCTTTGAAACTTGACACAATAGAGTAGTTCCAAATTCTATCTCTATGGTTTGTTTCCTATTGATGTAGCCCTAAGCAGAGACTGGCGCAAATCACTTACATGGAAAGGGGTTGCCAAGCTTCCAAAAAACTACGAGTTTCCTGAAATCTCAGCACACATTTTTTCACCCAATCTTGATGACACTTTCAGGTAATGATCAGTACCCCAATCCCACTTGGCTCACCAAATTTCGTTCTTCTAGGTTAAACCGTTCGTTGGCAGTAAGAGTTTTAATTTTTAGGTTTCACTCTGTTTTCTCCTATATGGATACATGTAGTTGGAACTCTAAATCAAAGACGGTTTGTGCTAGCTCTGTGAATCTTGACACAATAAAGTAGTTCCAAGTTCTATCTCTATGGTTTGTTTCCTATTGATGTAGCCCTAACCAGAGACTGGCGCAAATCACTTTCATGGAAAGGGGTTGCCAAGCTTCCAAAAATCTACGAGTTTCCTGAAATCCCAGCACACATTTTTTCACCAATCTTGATGACACTTTCAGGTAATGATCACTACCCCAATCAAACATGGCTCACCAAATTTCGTTCTTCCAGGTTAAACCGTTCGTCGGCAGTAACAGTTTTAATTTTCAGGTTTCACTCTGTTTTCTCCTATATGGATACATGTAGTTGGAACTCTAAATCAAAGACGGTTTGTCCTAGCTCTTTGAAACTTGACACAATAAAGTAGTTCCAAGTTCTATCTCTATGGTTTGTTTCCTATTGATGTAGCCCTAAGCAGAGGCGGGCGCAAATCACTTTCATGGAAAGGGGTTGCCAAGCTTCCAAAAAACTACGAGTTTCCTGAAATCTCAGCACACATTTTTTCACCCAATCTTGATGACACTTTCAGGTAATGATTAGTACCCCAATCCCACTTGGCTCACAAAATTTCGTTCTTCTAGGTTAAACCGTTCGTTGGCAGTAACAGTTTTAATTTTCAGGTTTCACTCTGTTATCTCCGATATGGATACATGTAGTTGGAACTCTAAATCAAACACGGTTTGTGCTAGCTCTTTGAAACTTGACACAATAAAGTAGGTCCAAGTTCTATCTCTATGGTTTGTTTCCTATTGATGTAGCCCTAAGCAGAGATGGCGCAAATCACTTTCATGGAAAGGGGTTGCCAACCTTCCAAAAAACTACGAGTTTCCTGAAATCTCAGCACACATTTTTTCACCCAATCTTGATGACACTTTCAGGTAATGATCAGTACTCCAATCCCACTTGGCTCACCAAATTTCGTTCTTCTACTTTAAACCGTTCGATGGCAGTAACAGTTTTAATTTTCAGGGTTCACTCTGTTTTCTCCTATATGGATACATGTAGTTGGAACTCTAAATCAAAGACGGTTTGTCCTAGCTCTTTGAAACTTGACACAATAAAGTAGTTCCAAGTTCTATCTCTATGGTTTGTTTCCTATTGATGTAGCCCTAAGCAGAGGTGGGCGCATACCACTTTCATGGAAAGGGGTTGCCAAGCTTCCAAAAAACTACCAGTTTCCTGAAATCTCAGCACACATTTTTTCACCCAATCTTGATGACACTTTCAGGTAATGATCAGTACCCCAATCCCACTTGGCTCACCAAATTTCGTTCTGCTAGGTTAAACCGTTCGTTGGCAGTAACAGTTTTAATTTTTAGGTTTCACTCTGTTTTCTCCGATATGGATACATGTAGTTCTAACTCTAAATCAAACACGGTTTGTGCTAGCTCTTTGAATCTTGACACAATAAAGTAGGTCCAAGTTCTATCTCTATGGTTTGTTTCCTATTGATGTAGCCCTAAGCAGAGACTGGCGCAAATCACTTTCATGGAAAGGGTTTGCCAACCTTCCAAAAAACTACGAGTTTCCTGAAATCTCAGCACACATTTTTTCACCCAATGTTAATGACACTTTCAGGTAATGATCAGTACCCCAATCCCACTTGGCTCACCAAATTTCGTTCTTCTAGGTTAAACCGTTCGTTGGCAGTAACAGTTTTAATTTTTAGGTTTCACTCTGTTTTCTCCTATATGGATACATGTAGTTGGAACTCTAAATCAAAGACGGTTTGTGCTAGCTCTTTGAATCTTGACACAATAGAGTAGTTCCAAGTTCTATCTCTATGGTTTGTTTCCTATTGATGTAGCCCTAAGCAGAGACGGGCGCAAATCACTTTTATGGAAAGGGGTTGCCAAGAATCCAAAAAACTACGAGTTTCCAGAAATCTTGGCACACATTTTTTCACCCAAACTTGATGACACTTTCAGTTAATGATCAGTACCGCAATCCCACTTGGCTCACCAAATTTCGTTCTTCTAGTTTAATCCGTTCGTTGGCAGTAACAGTTTTAATTTTCAGGTTTCACTCTGTTTTCTCCGATATGGATACATGTAGTTGGAAGTCTAAATCAAAGACGGTTTGTGCTAGCTCTTTGAAACTTGACACAATAAAGTAGGTCCAAGTTCTATCTCTATGGTTTGTTTCCTATTGATGTAGCCCTAAGCAGAGATGGCGCAAATCACTTTCATGGAAAGGGGTTGCCAACCTTCCAAAAAACTACGAGTTTCCTGAAATCTCAGCACTCATTTTTTCACCCAATCTTGATGACACTTTCAGGTAATGATCAGTACCCCAATCCCACTTGGCTCACCAAATTTCGTTCTTCTAGTTTAAACCGTTCGATGGCAGTAACAGTTTTAATTTTCAGGGTTCACTCTGTTTTCTCCTATATGGATACATGTAGTTGGAACTCTAAATCAAAGACGGTTTGTCCTAGCTCTTTGAAACTTGACACAATAAAGTAGTTCCAAGTTCTATCTCTATGGTTTGTTTCCTATTGATGTAGCCCTAAGCAGAGGTGGGCGCATACCACTTTCATGGAAAGGGGTTGCCAAGCTTCCAAAAAACTACCAGTTTCCTGAAATCTCAGCACACATTTTTTCACCCAATCTTGATGACACTTTCAGGTAATGATCAGTACCCCAATCCCACTTGGCTCACCAAATTTCGTTCTGCTAGGTTAAACCGTTCGTTGGCAGTAACAGTTTTAATTTTTAGGTTTCACTCTGTTTTCTCCGATATGGATACATGTAGTTCTAACTCTAAATCAAACACGGTTTGTGCTAGCTCTTTGAATCTTGACACAATAAAGTAGGTCCAAGTTCTATCTCTATGGTTTGTTTCCTATTGATGTAGCCCTAAGCAGAGACTGGCGCAAATCACTTTCATGGAAAGGGGTTGCCAACCTTCCAAAAAACTACGAGTTTCCTGAAATCTCAGCACACATTTTTTCACCCAATCTTAATGACACTTTCAGGTAATGATCAGTACCCCAATCCCACTTGGCTCACCAAATTTCATTCTTCTAGGTTAAACCGTTCGTTGGCAGTAACAGTTTTAATTTTTAGGTTTCACTCTGTTTTCTCCTATATGGATACATGTAGTTGGAACTCTAAATCAAAGACGGTTTGTGCTAGCTCTTTGAATCTTGACACAATAAAGTAGTTCCAAGTTCTATCTCTATGGTTTGTTTCCTATTGATGTAGCCCTAAGCAGAGACGGGCGCAAATCACTTTTATGGAAAGGGGTTGCCAAGAATCCAAAAAACTACGAGTTTCCAGAAATCTTGGCACACATTTTTTCACCCAAACTTGATGACACTTTCAGTTAATGATCAGTACCGCAATCCCACTTGGCTCACCAAATTTCGTTCTTCTAGTTTAAACCGTTCGTTGGCAGTAACAGTTTTAATTTTTAGGTTTCACTCTGTTTTCTCCGATATGGATACATGTAGTTGGAACTCTAAATCATAGACGGTTTGTGCTAGCTCTTTGAAACTTGACACAATAAAGTAGTTCCAAGTTCTATCTCTATGGTTTGTTTCCTATTGATGTAGCCCTAAGCAGAGATGGGCGCAAATCACTTTCATGGAAAGGGGTTGCCAAGCTTCCAAAAAACTACGAGTTTCCTGAAATCTCAGCACACATTTTTTCACCCAATCTTGATGACACTTTCAGGTAATGATGAGTACCCCAATCGCACTTGGGTCACCAAATTTCGTTCTTCTAGGTTAAACCGTTCGTTGGCAGTAACAGTTTTAATTTTTAGGTTTCACTCTGTTTTCTCCGATATGGATACATGTAGTTGGAACTCTAAATCAAACACGGTTTGTGCTAGCTCTTTGAATCTTGACACAATAAAGTAGGTCCATGTTCTATCTCTATGGTTTGTTTCCTATTGATGTAGCCCTAAGCAGAGATGGCGCAAATCACTTTCATGGAAAGGGGTTGCCAACCTTCCAAAAAACTACGAGTTTCCTGAAATCTCAGCACACATTTTTTCACCCAATCTTGATGACACTTTCAGGTAATGATCAGTACCCCAATCCCACTTGGCTCACCAAATTTCGTTCTTCTAGGTTAAACCGTTCGTTGGCAGTAAGAGTTTTAATTTTTAGGATTCACTCTGTTTTCTCCTATATGGATACATGTAGTTGGAACTCTAAATCAAAGACGGTTTGTGCTAGCTCTTTGAATCTTGACACAATAAAGTAGTTCCAAGTTCTATCTCTATGGTTTGTTTCTTATTGATGTAGCCCTAAGCAGAGACTGGCGCAAATCACTTTCATGGAAAGGGGTTTCCAAAAATCCAAAAAACTACGAGTTTCCAGAATTCTCGGCACACATTTTTTCACCCTATCTTGATGACACTTTCAGGTAATGATCAGGATCCCAATCCCACTTGGCTCACCAAATTTCGTTCTTCTAGGTTAAACCGTTCATTGGCAGTAACAGTTTTAAGTTCTAAGTTTTACTCTGTTTTTTCCTATATGGATTCATGTAGTTTGAACTCTAAATCAAACACGGTTTGTGCTGGCTCTTTGAAACTTGACACAATAGAGTAGTTCCAAATTCTATCTCTGTGGTTTGTTTCCTATTGATGTAGCCCTAAGGAGAGACTGGCGCAAATCACTTACATGGAAAGGGGTTGCCAAGCTTCCAAAAAACTACGAGTTTCCTGAAATCTCAACACACATTTTTTCACCCAATCTTGATGACACTTTCAGGTAATGATCAGTACCCCAATCCCACTTGGCTCACCAAATTTCGTTCTTCTAGGTTAAACCGTTCGTTGGCAGTAACAGTTTTAATTTTCAGGTTTCACTCTGTTTTCTCCTATATGGATACATGTAGTTGGAACTCTAAAGCAAAGACGGTTTGTCCTAGCTCTTTGAAACTTGACACAATAAAGTAGTTCCAAGTTCTATCTCTATGGTTTGTTTCCTATTGATGTAGCCCTAAGCAGAGACGTGCGCACATCACTTTCATGGAAAGGGGTTGCCAAGCTTCCAAAAAACTACGAGTTTCCTGAAATCTCAGCACACATTTTTTCACCCAATCTTTATGACACTTTCAGGTAATGATCAGTACCCCAATCCCACTTGGCTCACCAAATTTCGTTCTGCTAGGTTAAACCGTTCGTTGGCAGTAACAGTTTTAATTTTTAGGTTTCACTCTGTTTTCTCCTATATGGATACATGTAGTTGGAACTCTAAATCAAACACGGTTTGTGCTAGCTCTTTGAATCTTGACACAATAAAGTAGGTCCAAGTTCTATCTCTATGGTTTGTTTCCTATTGATGTAGCCCTAAGCAGAGATGGCGC
This sequence comes from Spermophilus citellus, assembly GCF_964194105.1. Classification (NCBI taxonomy): domain Eukaryota; kingdom Metazoa; phylum Chordata; class Mammalia; order Rodentia; family Sciuridae; genus Spermophilus; species Spermophilus citellus. Next base: position 55,784,484 of record NC_138187.1, read on the forward strand.
AAATCGCTTTCATGGAAAGGGGTTGCCAACCTTCCAAAAAACTACGAGTTTTTTGAAATCTCAGCACACATTTTTTCACTCAATCTTTATGACACTTTCAGGTAATGATCAGTATCCCAATCCCACTTGGCTCACCAAATTTCGTTCTTCTAGGTTAAACCGTACATTGGCAGTAACAGTTTTAAATTTTAGGTTTCACTCTGTTTTCTCCTATATGGATTCATGTAGTTTGAACTCTAAATCAAACACGGTTTGTGCTGGCTCTTTGAAACTTGACACAATAGAGTAGTTCCAAATTCTATCTCTATGGTTTGTTTCCTATTGATGTAGCCCTAAGCAGAGACTGGCGCAAATCACTTTCATGGAAAGGGGTTGCCAAGCTTCCAAAAAACTACGAGTTTCCTGAAATCTCAGCACACATTTTTTCACCCAATCTTGATGACACATTCAGTTAATGATCAGTACCCCAATCTCACTTGGCTCACCAAATTTCGTTCTTCTACGTTAAACCGTTCGTTGGCAGTAACAGTTTTAATTTTCAGGTTTCACTCTGTTTTCTCCTATATGGATACATGTAGTTGGAACTCTAAATCAAAGACGGTTTGTCCTAGCTCTTTGAAACTTGACACAATAAAGTAGTTCCAAGTTCTATCTGTATGGTTTGTTTCCTATTGATGTAGCCCTAAGCAGAGACGGGCGCAAATCACTTTCATGGAAAGGGGTTGCCAAGCTTCCAAAAAACTACGAGTTTCCTGAAATCTCAGCACACATTTTTTCACCCAATCTTGATGACACTTTCAGGTAATGATCAGTACCCCAATCCCACTTGGCTCACCAAATTTTGTTCTTCTAGGTTAAACCGTTCGTTGGCAGTAACAGTTTTAATTTTTAGGTTTCACTCTGTTTTCTCCGATATGGATACATGTAGTTGGAATTCTAAATCAAACACGGTTTGTGCTAGCTCTTTGAATCTTGACACAATAAAGTAGGTCCAAGTTCTATCTCTATGGTTTGTTTCCTATTGATGTAGCCCTAAGCAGAGATGGCGCAAATCGCTTTCATGGAAAGGGGTTGCCAACCTTCCAAAAAACTACGAGTTTCCTGAAATCTCAGCACACATTTTTTCACTCAATCTTTATGACACTTTCAGGTAATGATCAGTATCCCAATCCCACTTGGCTCACCAAATTTCGTTCTTCTAGGTTAAACCGTACATTGGCAGTAACAGTTTTAAATTTTAGGTTTCACTCTGTTTTCTCCTATATGGATTCATGTAGTTTGAACTCTAAATCAAACACGGTTTGTGCTGGCTCTTTGAAACTTGACACAATAGAGTAGTTCCAAATTCTATCTCTATGGTGTGTTTCCTATTGATGTAGCCCTAAGCAGAGACTGGCGCAAATCACTTACATGGAAAGGGGTTTCCAAGAATCCAAAAAACTACGAGTTTCCTGAAATCTCAGCACACATTTTTTCACCCAATCTTGATGACACATTCAGTTAATGATCAGTACCCCAATCTCACTTGGCTCACCAAATTTCGTTCTTCTACGTTAAACCGTTCGTTGGCAGTAACAGTTTTAATTTTCAGGTTTCACTCTGTTTTCTCCTATATGGATACATGTAGTTGGAACTCTAAATCAAAGACGGTTTGTCCTAGCTCTTTGAAACTTGACACAATAAAGTAGTTCCAAGTTCTATCTGTATGGTTTGTTTCCTATTGATGTAGCCCTAAGCAGAGACGGGCGCAAATCACTTTCATGGAAAGGGGTTGCCAAGCTTCCAAAAAACTACGAGTTTCCTGAAATCTCAGCACACATTTTTTCACCCAATCTTGATGACACTTTCAGGTAATGATCAGTACCCCAATCCCACTTGGCTCACCAAATTTCGTTCTTCTAGGTTAAACCGTTCGTTGGCAGTAACAGTTTTAATTTTTAGGTTTCACTCTGTTTTCTCCGATATGGATACATGTAGTTGGAACTCTAAATCAAACACGGTTTGTGCTAGCTCTTTGAATCTTGACACAATAAAGTAGTTCCAAGTTCTATCTCTATGGTTTGTTTCCTATTGATGTAGCCCTAAGCAGAGACGTGCGCACATCACTTTCATGGAAAGGGGTTGCCAAGCTTCCAAAAAACTACGAGTTTCCTGAAATCTCAGCACACATTTTTTCACCCAATCTTTATGTCACTTTCAGGTAATGATCAGTACCCCAATCCCACTTGGCTCACCAAATTTCGTTCTGCTAGGTTAAACCGTTCGTTGGCAGTAACAGTTTTAATTTTTAGGTTTCACTCTGTTTTCTCCGATATGGATACATGTATTTGGAACTCTAAATCAAACACGGTTTGTGCTATCTCTTTGAATCTTGACACAATAAAGTAGGTCCAAGTTCTATCTCTATGGTTTGTTTCCTATTGATGTAGCCCTAAGCAGAGATGGCGCAAATCGCTTTCATGGAAAGGGGTTGCCAACCTTCCATAAAACTACGAGTTTTTTGAAATCTCAGCACACATTTTTTCACTCAATCTTTATGACACTTTCAGGTAATGATCAGGATCCCAATCCCACTTGGCTCACCAAATTTCGTTCTTCTAGGTTAAACCGTTCATTGGCAGTAACAGTTTTAAATTTTAAGTTTCACTTTGTTTTTTCCTATATGGATTCATGTAGTTTGAACTCTAAATAAAACACGGTTTGTGCTGGCTCTTTCAAACTTGACACAATAGAGTAGTTCCAAATTCTATCTCTATGGTTTGTTTCCTATTGATGTAGCCCTAAGGAGAGACTGGCGCAAATCACTTACATGGAAAGGGGTTGCCAAGCTTCCAAAAAACTACGAGTTTCCTGAAATCTGAACACACATTTTTTCACCCAATCTTGATGACACTTTCAGTTAATGATCTGTACCCCAATCCCACTTGGCTCACCAAATTTCGTTCTTCTAGTTTAAACCGTTCGTTGGCAGTAACAGTTTTAATTTTCAGGTTTCACTCTGTTTTCTCCTATATGGATACATGTAGTTGGAACTCTAAAGCAAAGACGGTTTGTCCTAGCTCTTTGCAACTTGACACAATAAAGTAGTTCCAAGTTCTATCTGTATGGTTTGTTTCCTATTGATGTAGCCCTAAGCAGAGACGTGCGCACATCACTTTCATGGAAAGGGGTTGCCAAGCTTCCAAAAAACTACGAGTTTCCTGAAATCTCAGCACACATTTTTTCACCCAATCTTTATGACACTTTCAGGTAATGATCAGTACCCCAATCCCACTTGGGTCACCAAATTTCGTTCTGCTAGGTTAAACCGTTCGTTGGCAGTAACAGTTTTAATTTTTAGGTTTCACTCTGTTTTCTCCTATATGGATACATGTATTTGGAACTCTAAATCAAACACGGTTTGTGCTAGCTCTTTGAATCTTGACACAATAAAGTAGGTCCAAGTTCTATCTCTATGGTTTGTTTCCTATTGATGTAGCCCTAAGCAGAGATGGCGCAAATCGCTTTCATGGAAAGGGGTTGCCAACCTTCCAAAAAACTACGAGTTTTTTGAAATCTCAGCACACATTTTTTCACTCAATCTTTATGACACTTTCAGGTAATGATCAGTATCCCAATCCCACTTGGCTCACCAAATTTCGTTCTTCTAGGTTAAACCGTACTTTGGCAGTAACAGTTTTAAATTTTAGGTTTCACTCTGTTTTCTCCTATATGGATTCATGTAGTTTGAACTCTAAATCAAACACGGTTTATGCTGGCTCTTTGAAACTTGACACAATAGAGTAGTTCCAAATTCTATCTCTATGGTTTGTTTCCTATTGATGTAGCCCTAAGCAGAGACTGGCGCAAATCACTTACATGGAAAGGGGTTGCCAAGCTTCCAAAAAACTACGAGTTTCCTGAAATCTCAGCACACATTTTTTCACCCAATCTTGATGACACTTTCAGTTAATGATCAGTACCCCAATCTCACTTGGCTCACCAAATTTCGTTCTTCTACGTTAAACCGTTCGTTGCCAGTAACAGTTTTATTTTTCAGGTTTCACTCTGTTTTCACCTATATGGATACATGTAGTTGGAACTCTAAATCAAAGACAGTTTGTCCTAGCTCTTTGAAACTTGACACAATAAAGTAGTTCCAAGTTCTATCTCTATGGTTTGTTTCCTATTGATGTAGCCCTAAGCAGAGACGGGCGCAAATCACTTTCATGGAAAGGGGTTGCCAAGCTTCCAAAAAACTACGAGTTTCCTGAAATCTCAGCACACATTTTTTCACCCAATCTTGATGACACTTTCAGGTAATGATCAGTACCCCAATCCCACTTGGCTCACCAAATTTCGTTCTTCTAGGTTAAACCGTTCGTTGGCAGTAACAGTTTTAATTTTTAGGTTTCACTCTGTTTTCTCCGATATGGATACATGTAGTTGGAACTCTAAATCAAACACGGTTTGTGCTAGCTCTTTGAATCTTGACACAATAAAGTAGTTCCAAGTTCTATCTCTATGGTTTGTTTCCTTTTGATGTAGCCCTAAGCAGAGACGTGCGCACATCACTTTTTTGGAAAGGGGTTGCCAAGCTTCCAAAAAACTACGAGTTTCCTGAAATCTCAGCACACATTTTTTCACCCAATCTTGATGACACTTTCAGGTAATGATCAGTACCCCAATCCCACTTGGCTCACCAAATTTCATTCTGCTAGGTTAAACCGTTCGTTGGCAGTAACAGTTTTAATTTTTAGGTTTCACTCTGTTTTCTCCTATATGGATACATGTATTTGGAACTCTAAATCAAACACGGTTTGTGCTAGCTCTTTGAATCTTGACACAATAAAGTAGGTCCAAGTTCTATCTCTATGGTTTGTTTCCTATTGGTGTAGCCCTAAGCAGAGACTGGCGCAAATCACTTTCATGGAAAGGGGTTGCCAACCTTCCAAAAAACTACGAGTTTCCTGAAATCTCAGCGCACATTTTTTCAACCAATCTTAATGACACTTTCAGGTAATGATCAGTACCCCAATCCCACTTGGCTCACCAAATTTCGTTCTTCTAGGTTAAACCGTTCGTTGGCAGTAAGAGTTTTAATTTTTAGGTTTCACTCTGTTTTCTCCTATATGGATACATGTAGTTGGAACTCTAAATCAAAGACGGTTTGTGCTAGCTCTTTGAATCTTGACACAATAAAGTAGTTCCAAGTTCTATCTCTATGGTTTGTTTCCTATTGATGTAGCCCTAAGCAGAGACTGGCGCAAATCACTTTCATGGAAAGGGGTTGCCAAGCTTCCAAAAAACTACGAGTTTCCAGAAATCTCAGCACACATTTTTTCACCCAATCTTGATGACACTTTCAGGTAATGATCACTACCCCAATCCCACTTGGCTAACCAAATTTCGTTCTTCTAGGTTAAACCGTTCGTTGGCCGTAACAGTTTTAATTTTTAGATTTCACTCTATTTTCTCCTATATGGATACATGTAGTTGGAACTCTAAATCAAACACGGTTTGTGCTAGCTCTTTGAAACTTGACACAATAAAGTAGTTCCAAGTTCTAACTCTATGGTTTGTTTCCTATTGATGTAGCCCTAAGCAGAGACTGGCGCAAATCACTTTTTTGGAAAGGGGTTGCCAAGAATCCAAAAAACTACGAGTTTCCAGAAATCTTGGCACACATTTTTTCACCCAAACTTGATGACACTTTCAGTTAATGATCAGTACCGCAATCCCACTTGGCTCACCAAATTTCGTTCTTCTAGTTTAAACCGTTCGTTGGCAGTAACAGTTTTAATTTTCAGGTTTCACTCTGTTTTCTCCGATATGGATACATGTAGTTGGAACTCTAAATCAAAGACGGTTTGTCCTAGCTCTTTGAAACTTGACACAATAAAGTAGTTCCAAGTTCTATCTCTATGGTTTGTTTCCTATTGATGTAGCCCTAAGCAGAGACGGGCGCAAATCACTTTCATGGAAACGGGTTGCCAAGCTTCCAAAACTCTACGAGTTTCCTGAAATCTCAGCACACATTTTTTCACCCAATCTTGATGACACTTTCAGGTAATGATCAGTACCCCAATCCCACTTGGCTCACCAAATTTCGTTCTTCTAGGTTAAACCGTTCGTTGGCAGTAACAGTTTTAATTTTTAGGTTTCACTCTGTTTTCTCCGATATGGATACATGTAGTTGGAACTCTAAATCAAACACGGTTTGTGCTAGCTCTTTGAATCTTGACACAATAAAGTAGTTCCAAGTTCTATCTCTATGGTTTGTTTCCTATTGATGTAGCCCTAAGCAGAGACGTGCGCACATCACTTTCATGGAAAGGGGTTGCCAAGCTTCCAAAACTCTACGAGTTTCCTGAAATCTCAGCACACATTTTTTCACCCAATCTTGATGACACTTTCAGGTAATGATCAGTACCCCAATCCCACTTGGCTCACCAAATTTCGTTCTTCTAGGTTAAACCGTTCGTTGGCAGTAACAGTTTTAATTTTTAGGTTTCACTCTGTTTTCTCCGATATGGATACATGTAGTTGGAACTCTAAATCAAACACGGTTTGTGCTAGCTCTTTGAATCTTGACACAATAAAGTAGGTCCAAGTTCTATCTCTATGGTTTGTTTCCTATTGATGTAGCCCTAAGCAGAGATGGCGCAAATCGCTTTCATGGAAAGGGGTTGCCAACCTTCCAATAAACTACGAGTTTTTTGAAATCTCAGCACACATTTTTTCACTCAATCTTTATGACACTTTCAGGTAATGATCAGGATCCCAATCCCACTTGGCTCACCAAATTTCGTTCTTCTAGGTTAAACCGTTCATTGGCAGTAACAGTTTTAAATTTTAAGTTTCACTTTGTTTTTTCCTATATGGATTCATGTAGTTTGAACTCTAAATCAAACACGGTTTGTGCTGGCTCTTTGAAACTTGACACAATAGAGTAGTTCCAAATTCTATCTCTATGGTTTGTTTCCTATTGATGTAGCCCTAAGCAGAGACTGGCACAAATCACTTACATGGAAAGGGGTTTCCAAGAATCCAAACAACTACGAGTTTCCTGAAATCTCAGCACACATTTTTTCACCCAATCTTGATGACACTTTCAGTTAATGATCAGTACCCCAGTCTCACTTGGCTCACCAAATTTCGTTCTTCTACGTTAAACGGTTCGTTGGCAGTAACAGTTTTAATTTTCAGGTTTCACTCTGTTTTCTCCTATATGGATACATGTAGTTGGAACTCTAAATCAAAGACGGTTTGTCCTAGCTCTTTGAAACTTGACACAATAAAGTAGTTCCAAGTTCTATCTCTATGGTTTGTTTCCTATTGATGTAGCCCTAAGCAGAGACGGGCGCAAATCACTTTCATGGAAACGGGTTGCCAAGCTTCCAAAACTCTACGAGTTTCCTGAAATCTCAGCACACATTTTTTCACCCAATCTTGATGACACTTTCAGGTAATGATCAGTACCCCAATCCCACTTGGCTCACCAAATTTCGTTCTGCTAGGTTAAACCGTTCGTTGGCAGTAACAGTTTTAATTTTTAGGTTTCACTCTGTTTTCTCCGATATGGATACATGTTTTTGGAACTCTAAATCAAACACGGTTTGTGCTAGCTCTTTGAATCTTGACACAATAAAGTAGGTCCAAGTTCTATCTCTATGGTTTGTTTCCTATTGATGTAGCCCTAAGCAGAGATGGCGCAAATCGCTTTCATGGAAAGGGGTTGCCAACCTTCCAAAAAACTACGAGTTTTTTGAAATCTCAGCACACATTTTTTCACTCAATCTTTATGACACTTTCAGGTAATGATCAGTATCCCAATCCCACTTGGCTCACCAAATTTCGTTCTTCTAGGTTAAACCGTACATTGGCAGTAACAGTTTTAAATTTTAGGTTTCACTCTGTTTTCTCCTATATGGATTCATGTAGTTTGAACTCTAAATCAAACACGGTTTATGCTGGCTCTTTGAAACTTGACACAATAGAGTAGTTCCAAATTCTTTCTCTATGGTTTGTTTCCTATTGATGTAGCCCTAAGCAGAGACTGGCGCAAATCACTTACATGGAAATGGGTTGCCAAGCTTCCAAAAAACTACGAGTTTCCTAAAATCTCAGCACACATTTTTTCACCCAATCTTGATGACACTTTCAGTTAATGATCAGTACCCCAATCTCACTTGGCTCACCAAATTTCGTTCTTCTACGTTAAACCGTTCGTTGGCAGTAACAGTTTTAATTTTCAGGTTTCACTCTGTTTTCTCCTATATGGATACATGTAGTTGGAACTCTAAATCAAAGACGGTTTGTCCTAGCTCTTTGAAACTTGACACAATAAAGTAGTTCCAAGTTCTATCTCTATGGTTTGTTTCCTATTGATGTAGCCCTAAGCAGAGACGGGCGCAAATCACTTTCATGGAAAGGGGTTGCCAAGCTTCCAAAAAACTACGAGTTTCCTGAAATCTCAGCACACATTTTTTCACCCAATCTTGATGACACTTTCAGGTAATGATCAGTACCCCAATCCCACTTGGCTCACCAAATTTCGTTCTTCTAGGTTAAACCGTTCGTTGGCAGTAACAGTTTTAAATTTTAGGTTTCACTCTGTTTTCTCCGATATGGATACATGTAGTTGGAACTCTAAATCAAACACGGTTTGTGCTAGCTCTTTGATTCTTGACACAATAAAGTAGGTTCAAGTTCTATCTCTATGGTTTGTTTCCTATTGATGTAGCCCTAAGCAGAGATGGCGCAAATCGCTTTCATGGAAAGGGGTTGCCAACCTTCCAAAAAACTACGAGTTTCCTGAAATCTCAGCACACATTTTTTCACTCAATCTTCATGACACTTTCAGGTAATGATCAGTACCCCAATCCACTTGGCTTACCAAATTTCGTTCTTCTAGGTTAAACCGTTCGTTGGCAGTAACAGTTTTAATTTTTAGGTTTCACTCTGTTTTCTCCGATATGGATACATGTAGTTGGAACTCTAAATCAAACACGGTTTGTGCTAGCTCTTTGAATCTTGACACAATAAATTAGTTCCAAGTTCTATCTCTATGGTTTGTTTCCTATTGATGTAGCCCTAAGCAGAGACGTGCGCACATCACTTTCATGGAAAGGGGTTGCCAAGCTTCCAAAAAACTACGAGTTTCCTGAAATCTCAGCACACATTTTTTCACCCAATCTTGATGACACTTTCAGGTAATGATCAGTACCCCAATCCCACTTGGCTCACCATATTTCGTTCTGCTAGGTTAAACCGTTCGTTGGCAGTAACAGTTTTAATTTTTAGGTTTCACTCTGTTTTCTCCGATATGGATACATGTATTTGGAACTCTAAATCAAACACGGTTTGTGCTAGCTCTTTGAATCTTGACACAATAAAGTAGGTCCAAGTTCTATCTCTATGGTTTGTTTCCTATTGATGTAGCCCTAAGCAGAGATGGCGCAAATCGCTTTCATGGAAAGGGGTTGCCAACCTTCCAAAAAACTACGAGTTTTTTGAAATCTCAGCACACATTTTTTCACTCAATCTTTATGACACTTTCAGGTAGTGATCAGTATCCCAATCCCACTTGGCTCACCAAATTTCGTTCTTCTAGGTTAAACCGTACATTGGCAGTAACAGTTTTAAATTTTAGGTTTCACTCTGTTTTCTCCTATATGGATTCATGTAGTTTGAACTCTAAATCAAACACGGTTTATGCTGGCTCTTTGAAACTTGACACAATAGAGTAGTTCCAAATTCTATCTCTATGGTTTGTTTCCTATTGATGTAGCCCTAAGCAGAGACTGGCGCAAATCACTTACATGGAAATGGGTTGCCAAGCTTCCAAAAAACTACGAGTTTCCTGAAATCTCAGCACACATTTTTTCACCCAATCTTGATGACACTTTCAGTTAATGATCAGTACCCCAATCTCACTTGGCTCACCAAATTTCGTTCTTCTACGTTAAACCGTTCGTTGGCAGTAACAGTTTTAATTTTCAGGTTTCACTCTGTTTTCTCCTATATGGATACATGTAGTTGGAACTCTAAATCAAAGACGGTTTGTCCTAGCTCTTTGAAACTTGACACAATAAAGTAGTTCCAAGTTCTATCTCTATGGTTTGTTTCCTATTGATGTAGCCCTAAGCAGAGACGGGCGCAAATCACTTTCATGGAAAGGGGTTGCCAAGCTTCCAAAAAACTACGAGTTTCCTGAAATCTCAACACACATTTTTTCACCGAATCTTGATGACACTTTCAGGTAATGATCAGTACCCCAATCCCACTTGGCTCACCAAATTTCGTTCTTCTAGGTTAAACCGTTCGTTGGCAGTAACAGTTTTAATTTTTAGGTTTCACTCTGTTTTCTCCGATATGGATACATGTAGTTGGAACTCTAAATCAAACACGGTTTGTGCTAGCTCTTTGAAACTTGACACAATAAAGTAGGTCCAAGTTCTATTTCTATGGTTTGTTTCCTATTGATGTAGCCCTAAGCAGAGATGGCGCAAATCGCTTTCATGGAAAGGGGTTGCCAACCTTCCAAAAAACTACGAGTTTCCTGAAATCTCAGCACACATTTTTTCACTCAATCTTTATGACACTTTCAGGTAATGATCAGTATCCCAATCCCACTTGGCTCACCAAATTTCGTTCTTCTTGGTTAAACCGTACATTGGCAGTAACAGTTTTAAATTTTAGGTTTCACTCTGTTTTCTCCTATATGGATTCATGTAGTTTGAACTCTAAATCAAACACGGTTTGTGCTGGCTCTTTGAAACTTGACACAATAGAGTAGTTCCAAATTCTATCTCTATGGTTTGTTTCCTATTGATGTAGCCCTAAGCAGAGACTGGCGCAAATCACTTACATGGAAAGGGGTTTCCAAGAATCCAAAAAACTACGAGTTTCCTGAAATCTCAGCACACATTTTTTCACCCAATCTTGATGACACTTTCAGTTAATGATCAGTACCCCAATCTCACTTGGCTCACCAAATTTCGTTCTTCTACGTTAAACCGTTCGTTGGCAGTAACAGTTTTAATTATCAGGTTTCACTCTGTTTTCTCCTATATGGATACATGTAGTTGGAACTCTAAATCAAAGACGGTTTGTCCTAGCTCTTTGAAACTTGACACAATAAAGTAGTTCCAAGTTCTGTCTCTATGGTTTGTTTCCTATTGATGTAGCCCTAAGCAGAGACGGGCGCAAATCACTTTCATGGAAACGGGTTGCCAAGCTTCCAAAAAACTACGAGTTTCCTGAAATCTCAGCACACATTTTTTCACCCAATCTTGATGACACTTTCAGGTAATGATCAGTACCCCAATCCCACTTGGCTCACCAAATTTCGTTCTTCTAGGTTAAACCGTTCGTTGGCAGTAACAGTTTTAATTTTTAGGTTTCACTCTGTTTTCTCCGATATGGATACATGTAGTTGGAACTCTAAATCAAACACGGTTTGTGCTAGCTCTTTGAATCTTGACACAATAAAGTAGGTCCAAGTTCTATCTCTATGGTTTGTTTCCTATTGATGTAGCCCTAAGCAGAGATGGCGCAAATCACTTTCATGGAAAGGGGTTGCCAACCTTCCAAAAAACTACGAGTTTCCTGAAATCTCAGCACACATTTTTTCACCCAATCTTGATGACACTTTCAGGTAATGATCAGTACCCCAATCCCACTTGGCTCACCAAATTTCGTTCTTCTAGGTTAAACCGTTCGTTGGCAGTAAGAGTTTTAATTTTTAGGATTCACTCTTTTTTCTCCTATATGGATACATGTAGTTGGAACTCTAAATCAAAGACGGTTTGTGCTAGCTCTTTGAATCTTGACACAATAAAGTAGTTCCAAGTTCTATCTCTATGGTTTGTTTCTTATTGATGTAGCCCTAAGCAGAGACTGGCGCAAATCACTTTCATGGAAAGGGGTTTCCAAAAATCCAAAAAACTACGAGTTTCCAGAAATCTCGGCACACATTTTTTCACCCTATCTTGATGACACTTTCAGGTAATGATCAGGATCCCAATCCCACTTGGCTCACCAAATTTCGTTCTTCTAGGTTAAACCGTTCATTGGCAGTAACAGTTTTAAATTCTAAGTTTTACTCTGTTTTTTCCTATATGGATTCATGTAGTTTGAACTCTAAATCAAACACGGTTTGTGCTGGCTCTTTGAAACTTGACACAATAGAGTAGTTCCAAATTCTATCTCTATGGTTTGTTTCCTATTGATGTAGCCCTAAGCAGAGACTGGCGCAAATCACTTACATGGAAAGGGGTTGCCAAGCTTCCAAAAAACTACGAGTTTCCTGAAATCTCAACACACATTTTTTCACCCAATCTTGATGACACTTTCAGGTAATGATCAGTACCCCAATCCCACTTGGCTCACCAAATTTCGTTCTTCTAGGTTAAACCGTTCGTTGGCAGTAACAGTTTTAATTTTCAGGTTTCACTCTGTTTTCTCCTATATGGATACATGTAGTTGGAACTCTAAAGCAAAGACGGTTTGTCCTAGCTCTTTGAAACTTGACACAATAAAGTAGTTCCAAGTTCTATCTCTATGGTTTGTTTCCTATTGATGTAGCCCTAAGCAGAGACGTGCGCACATCACTTTCATGGAAAGGGGTTGCCAAGCTTCCAAAAAACTACGAGTTTCCTGAAATCTCAGCACACATTTTTTCACCCAATCTTTATGACACTTTCAGGTAATGATCAGTACCCCAATCCCACTTGGCTCACCAAATTTCGTTCTTCTAGTTTAAACCGTTCGTTGGCAGTAACAGTTTTAAATTTTAGGATTCACTCTGTTTTCTCCTATATGGATACATGTAGTTGGAACTCTAAATCAAAGACGGTTTGTGCTAGCTCTTTGAATCTTGACACAATAAAGTAGTTCCAAGTTCTATCTCTATGGTTTGTTTCCTATTGATGTAGCCCTAAGCAGAGACGTGCGCACATCACTTTCATGGAAAGGGGTTGCCAAGCTTCCAAAAAACTACGAGTTTCCTGAAATCTCACACACATTTTTTCACCCAATCTTGATGACACTTTCAGGTAATGATCAGTACCCCAATCCCACTTGGCTCACCAAATTTCGTTCTTCTAGGTTAAACCGTTCGTTGGCAGTAAGAGTTTTAATTTTTAGGATTCACTCTGTTTTCTCCTATATGGATACATGTAGTTGGAACTCTAAATCAAAGACGGTTTGTGCTAGCTCTTTGAATCTTGACACAATAAAGTAGTTCCAAGTTCTATCTCTATGGTTTGTTTCTTATTGATGTAGCCCTAAGCAGAGACTGGCGCAAATCACTTTCATGGAAAGGGGTTTCCAAAAATCCAAAAAACTACGAGTTTCCAGAAATCTCGGCACACATTTTTTCACCCTATCTTGATGACACTTTCAGGTAATGATCAGGATCCCAATCCCACTTGGCTCACCAAATTTTGTTCTTCTAGGTTAAACCGTTCATTGGCAGTAAGAGTTTTAAATTCTAAGTTTCACTCTGTTTTTTCCTATATGGATTCATGTAGTTTGAACTCTAAATCAAACACGGTTTGTGCTGGCTCTTTGAAACTTGACACAATAGAGTAGTTCCAAATTCTATCTCTATGGTTTGTTTCCTATTGATGTAGCCCTAAGCAGAGACTGGCGCAAATCACTTACATGGAAAGGGGTTGCCAAGCTTCCAAAAAACTACGAGTTTCCTGAAATCTCAACACACATTTTTTCACCCAATCTTGATGACACTTTCAGGTAATGATCAGTACCCCAATCCAACTTGGCATTCCAAATTTCGTTCTTCTAGGTTAAACCGTTCGTTGGCAGTAACAGTTTTAATTTTTAGGTTTCTCTCTGTTTTCTCCTATATGGATACATATAGTTGGAACTCTAAATCAAACACGGTTTGTGCTAGCTCTTTGAATCTTGACACAATAAAGTAGGTCCAAGTTCTATCTCTATGGTTTGTTTCCTATTGATGTAGCCCTAAGCAGAGATGGCGCAAATCACTTTCATGGAAAGGGGTTGCCAACCTTCCAAAAAACTACGAGTTTTTTGAAATCACAGCACACATTTTTTCACTCAATCTTTATGACACTTTCAGGTAATGATCAGTATCCCAATCCCACTTGGCTCACCAAATTTCGTTCTTCTAGGTTAAACCGTACATTGGCAGTAACAGTTTTAAATTTTAGGTTTCACTCTGTTTTCTCCTATATGGATTCATGTAGCTTGAACTCTAAATCAAACACGGTTTCTGCTGGCTCTTTGAAACTTGACACAATAGAGTAGGTCCAAATTCTATCTCTATGGTTTGTTTCCTATTGATGTAGCCCTAAGCAGAGACTGGCGCAAATCACTTACATGGAAAGGGGTTGCCAAGCTTCCAAAAAACTACGAGTTTCCTGAAATCTCAGCACACATTTTTTCACCCAATCTTGATGACACTTTCAGTTAATGATCAGTACCCCAATCTCACTTGGCTCACCAAATTTCGTTCTTCTACGTTAAACCGTTCGTTGGCAGTAACAGTTTTAATTTTCAGGTTTCACTCTGTTTTCTCCTATATGGATACATGTAGTTGGAACTCTAAATCAAAGACGGTTTGTCCTAGCTCTTTGAAACTTGACACAATAAAGTAGTTCCAAGTTCTATCTCTATGGTTTGTTTCCTATTGATGTAGCCCTAAGCAGAGACGGGCGCAAATCACTTTCATGGAAACGGGTTGCCAAGCTTCCAAAACTCTACGAGTTTCCTGAAATCTCAGCACACATTTTTTCACCCAATCTTGATGACACTTTCAGGTAATGATCAGTACCCCAATCCCACTTGGCTCACCAAATTTCGTTCTTCTAGGTTAAACCGTTCGTTGGCAGTAACAGTTTCAATTTTTAGGTTTCACTCTGTTTTCTCCGATATGGATACATGTAGTTGGAACTCTAAATCAAACACGGTTTGTGCTAGCTCTTTGAATATTGACACAATAAAGTAGTTCCAAGTTCTATCTCTATGGTTTGTTTCCTATTGATGTAGCCCTAAGCAGAGACGTGCGCACATCACTTTCATGGAAAGGGGTTGCCAAGCTTCCAAAAAACTACGAGTTTCCTGAAATCTCAGCACACATTTTTTCACCCAATCTTTATGACACTTTCAGGTAATGATCAGTACCCCAATCCCACTTGGCTCACCAAATTTCGTTCTGCTAGGTTAAACCGTTCGTTGGCAGTAACAGTTTTAATTTTTAGGTTTCACTCTGTTTTCTCCGATATGGATACATGTATTTGGAACTCTAAATCAAACACGGTTTGTGCTAGCTCTTTGAAACTTGACACAATAAAGTAGTTCCAAGTTCTATCTCTATGGTTTGTTTCTTATTTATGTAGCCCTAAGCAGAGACGTGCGCACATCACTTTCATGGAAAGGGGTTGCCAAGCTTCTAAAAAACTACGAGTTTCCTGAAATCTCAGCACACATTTTTTCACCCAATCTTTATGACACTTTCAGGTAATGATCAGTACCCCAATCCCACTTGGCTCACCAAATTTCGTTCTGCTAGGTTAGACCGTTCGTTGGCAGTAACAGTTTTAATTTTTAGGTTTCACTCTGTTTTCTCCTATATGGAAACATGTAGTTGGAACTCTAAATCAAACACGGTTTGTGCTAGCTCTTTGAATCTTGACACAATAAAGTAGTTCCAAGTTCTAACTCTATGGTTTGTTTCCTATTGATGTAGCCCTAAGCAGAGATGGCGCAAATCGCTTTCATGGAAAGGGGTTGCCAACCTTCCAAAAAACTACGAGTTTTTTGAAATCTCAGCACACATTTTTTCACTCAAACTTTATGACACTTTCAGGTAATGATCAGTACCCCAATCCTACTTGGCTCACCAAATTTCGTTCTTCTAGGTTAAACCATACATTGGCAGTAACAGTTTTAAATTTTAGGTTTCACTCTGTTTTCTCCTATATGGATTCATGTAGTTTGAACTCTAAATCAAACACGGTTTGTGCTGGCTCTTTGAAACTTGACACAATAGAGTAGGTCCAAATTCTATCTCTATGGTTTGTTTCCTATTGATGTAGCCCTAAGCAGAGACTGGCGCAAATCACTTACATGGAAAGGGGTTGCCAAGCTTCCAAAAAACTACGAGTTTCCTGAAATCTCAGCACACATTTTTTCACCCAATCTTGATGACACTTTCAGTTAATGATCAGTACCCCAATCTCACTTGGCTAACCAAATTTCGTTCTTCTACGTTAAACCGTTCGTTGGCAGTAACAGTTTTAATTTTCAGGTTTCACTCTGTTTTCTCCTATATGGATACATGTAGTTGGAACTCTAAATCAAAGACGGTTTGTCCTAGCTCTTTGAAACTTGACACAATAAAGTAGTTCCAAGTTCTATCTCTATGGTTTGTTTCCTATTGATGTAGCCCTAAGCAGAGACGGGCGCAAATCACTTTCATGGAAAGGGGTTGCCAAGCTTCCAAAAAACTACGAGTTTCCTAAACTCTCAGCACACATTTTTTCACCCAAACTTGATGACACTTTCAGGTAATGATCAGTACCCCAATCCCACTTGGCTCACCAAATTTCGTTCTTCTAGGTTAAACCGTTCGTTGGCAGTAACAGTTTTAATTTTTAGTTTTCACTCTGTTTTCTCCGATATGGATACATGTAGTTGGAACTCTAAATCAAACACGGTTTGTGCTAGCTCTTTGAATCTTGACACAATAAAGTAGGTCCAAGTTCTATCTCTATGGTTTGTTTCCTATTGATGTAGCCCTAAGCAGAGATGGCGCAAATCGCTTTCATGGAAAGGGGTTGCCAACCTTCCAAAAAACTACGAGTTTTTTGAAATCTCAGCACACATTTTTTCACTCAATCTTTATGACACTTTCAGGTAATGATCAGTATCCCAATCCCACTTGGCTCACCAAATTTCGTTCTTCTAGATTAAACCGTACATTGGCAGTAACGGTTTTAAATTTTAGGTTTCACTCTGTTTTCTCCTATATGGATACATGTAGTTGGAACTCTAAATCAAATACGGTTTGTGCTAGCTCTTTGAATCTTGACACAATAAAGTAGTTCCAAGTTCTAACTCTATGGTTTGTTTCCTATTGATGTAGCCCTAAGCAGAGACTGGCGCAAATCACTTTCATGGAAAGGGGTTGCCAAGCTTCCAAAAAACCACGAGTTTCCTGAAATCTCAACACACATTTTTTCACCCAATCTTGATGACACTTTCAGTTAATGATCAGTACCCCAATCCCACTTGGCTCACCAAATTTCGTTCTTCTAGGTTAAACCGTTCGTTGGCAGTAACAGTTTTAATTTTCAGGTTTCACTCTGTTTTCTCCTATATGGATACATGTAGTTGGAACTCTAAAGCAAAGACGGTTTGTCCTAGCTCTTTGAAACTTGACACAATAAAGTAGTTCCAAGTTCTATCTCTATGGTTTGTTTCCTATTGATGTAGCCCTAAGCAGAGGCGGGCGCAAATCACTTTCATGGAAAGGGGTTGCCAAGCTTCCAAAAAACTACGAGTTTCCTGAAATCTCAGCACACATTTTTTCACCCAATCTTTATAACACTTTCAGCTAATGATCAGTACCCCAATCCCACTTGGCTCACCAAATTTCGTTCTTCTAGGTTAAACCGTTCGTTGGCAGTAACAGTTTTAATTTTTAGGTTTCACTCTGTTTTCTCCTATATGGATACATGTAGTTGGAACTCTAAATCAAACACGGTTTGTGCTAGCTCTTTGAATCTTGACACAATAAAGTAGGTCCAAGTTCTATCTCTATGGTTTGTTTCCTATTGATGTAGCCCTAAGCAGAGATGGCGCAAATCACTTTCATGGAAAGGGGTTGCCAACCTTCCAAAAAACTACGAGTTTCCTGAAATCTCAGCACACATTTTTTCACCCAATCTTGATGACACTTTCAGTTAATGATCAGTACCCCAATCCCACTTGGCTCACCAAATTTCGTTCTTCTAGGTTAAACCGTTCGTTGGCAGTAACAGTTTTAATTTTCAGGTTTCACTCTGTTTTCTCCTATATGGATACATGTAGTTGGAACTCTAAATCAAAGACGGTTTGTCCTAGCTCTTTGAAACTTGACACAATAAAGTAGTTCCAAGTTCTATCTCTATGGTTTGTTTCCTATTGATGTAGCCCTAAGCAGAGGCGGGCGCAAATCACTTTCATGGAAAGGGGTTGCCAAGCTTCCAAAAAACTACGAGTTTCCTGAAATCTCAGCACACATTTTT
The DNA here is from genome assembly GCF_964194105.1 of Spermophilus citellus. Taxonomy (NCBI): domain Eukaryota; kingdom Metazoa; phylum Chordata; class Mammalia; order Rodentia; family Sciuridae; genus Spermophilus; species Spermophilus citellus. Next base: position 55,802,744 of record NC_138187.1, read on the forward strand.
TCACCCAATCTTGATGACACTTTCAGGTAATGATCAGTACCCCAATCCCACTTGGCTCACCAAATTTCGTTCTTCTAGGTTAAACCGTTCGTTGGCAGTAACAGTTTTAATTTTTAGGTTTCACTCTGTTTTCTCCGATATGGATACATGTAGTTGGAACTCTAAATCAAACACGGTTTGTGCTAGCTCTTTGAATCTTGACACAATAAAGTAGGTCCAAGTTCTATCTCTATGGTTTGTTTCCTATTGATGTAGCCCTAAGCAGAGATGGCGCAAATCACTTTCATGGAAAGGGGTTGCCAACCTTCCAAAAAACTACGAGTTTCCTGAGATCTCAGCACACATTTTTTCACCCAATCTTGATGACACTTTCAGGTAATGATCAGTACCCCAATCCCACTTGGCTCACCAAATTTCGTTCTTCTAGGTTAAACCGTTCGTTGGCAGTAACAGTTTTAATTTTTAGGTTTCACTCTGTTTTCTCCGATATGGATACATGTAGTTGGAACTCTAAATCAAACACGGTTTGTGCTAGCTCTTTGAATCTTGACACAATAAAGTAGATCCATGTTCTATCTCTATGGTTTGTTTCCTATTGATGTAGCCCTAAGCAGAGATGGCGCAAATCACTTTCATGGAAAGGGGTTGCCAACCTTCCAAAAAACTACGAGTTTCCTGAAATCTCAGCACACATTTTTTCACCCAATCTTGATGACACTTTCAGGTAATGATCAGTACCCCAATCCCACTTGGCTCACCAAATTTCGTTCTTCTAGGTTAAACCGTTCGTTGGCAGTAAGAGTTTTAATTTTTAGGTTTCACTCTGTTTTCTCCTATATGGATACATGTAGTTGGAACTCTAAATCAAAGACGGTTTGTGCTAGCTCTTTGAATCTTGACACAATAAAGTAGTTCCAAGTTCTATCTCTATGGATGGTTTCCTATTGATGTAGCCCTAAGCAGAGACGGGCGCAAATCACTTTCATGGAAAGGGGTTGCCAAGCTTCCAAAAAACTACCAGTTTCCTGAAATCTCAGCACACATTTTTTCACCCAATCTTTATGACACTTTCAGGTAATGATCAGTACCGCAATCCCACTTCTCTCACAAAATTTCGTTCTTCTAGGTTAAACCGTTCGTTGGCAGTAAGAGTTTTAATTTTTAGATTTCACTCTGTTTTCTCCTATATGGATACATGTAGTTGGAACTCTAAATCAAAGACGGTTTGTGCTAGCTCTTTGAATCTTGACACAATAAAGTAGTTCCAAGTTCTAACTCTATGGTTTGTTTCCTATTGATGTAGCCCTAAGCAGAGACTGTCGCAAATCACTTTCATGGAAAGGGGTTGCCAAGCTTCCAAAAAACTACGAGTTTCCTGAAATCTCAGCACACATTTTTTCACCCAATCTTGATGACACTTTCAGGTAATGATCAGTACCCCAATCCCACTTGGCTCACCAAATTTCGTTCTTCTAGGTTAAACCGTTCGTTGGCAGTAACAGTTTTAATTTTTAGGTTTCACTCTGTTTTCTCCGATATGGATACATGTAGTTGGAACTCTAAATCAAACACGGTTTGTGCTAGCTCTTTGAATCTTGACACAATAAAGTAGGTCCAAGTTCTATCTCTATGGTTTGTTTCCTATTGATGTAGCCCTAAGCAGAGATGGCGCAAATCACTTTCATGGAAAGGGGTTGCCAACCTTCCAAAAAACTACGAGTTTCCTGAGATCTCAGCACACATTTTTTCACCCAATCTTGATGACACTTTCAGTTAATGATCAGTACCCCAATCCCACTTGGCTCACCAAATTTCGTTCTTCTAGGTTAAACCGTTCGTTGGCAGTAACAGTTTTAATTTTCAGGTTTCACTCTGTTTTCTCCTATATGGATACATGTAGTTGGAACTCTAAATCAAAGACGGTTTGTCCTAGCTCTTTGAATCTTGACACAATAAAGTAGTTCCAAGTTCTATCTCTATGGTTTGTTTCCTGTTGATGTAGCCCTAAGCAGAGGCGGGCGCAAATCACTTTCATGGAAGGGGGTTGCCAAGCTTCCAAAAAACTACGAGTTTCCTGAAATCTCAGCACACATTTTTTCACCCAATCTTGATGACACTTTCAGGAAATGATCAGTACCCCAATCCCACTTGGCTCACCAAATTTCGTTCTTCTAGGTTAAACCGTTCGTTGGCAGTAACAGTTTAATTTTTAGGTTTCACTCTGTTTTCTCCTATATGGATACATGTAGTTGGAACTCTAAATCAAACACGGTTTGTGCTAGCTCTTTGAATCTTGACACAATAAAGTAGATCCATGTTCTATCTCTATGGTTTGTTTCCTATTGATGTAGCCCTAAGCAGAGATGGCGCAAATCACTTTCATGGAAAGGGGTTGCCAACCTTCCAAAAAACTACGAGTTTCCTGAAATCTCAGCACACATTTTTTCAACCAATCTTGATGACACTTTCAGTTAATGATCAGTACCCCAATCCCACTTGGCTCACCAAATTTCGTTCTTCTAGGTTAAGCCGTTCGTTGGCAGTAACAGTTTTAATTTTTAGGTTTCACTCTGTTTTCTCCTATATGGATACATGTAGTTGGAACTCTAAATCAAAGACGGTTTGTCCTAGCTCTTTGAAACTTGACACAATAAAGTAGTTCCAAGTTCTATCTCTATGGTTTGTTTCCTATTGAGGTAGCCCTAAGCAGAGACGGGCGCAAATCACTTTAATGGAAAGGGGTTGCCAAGATTCCAAAAAACTATGAGTTTCCTGAAATCTCAGCACACATTTTTTCACCCAATCTTTATGACACTTTCAGGTAATGATCAGTACCCCAATCCCACTTGGCTCACCAAATTTCGTTCTGCTAGGTTAAACCGTTCGTTGGCAGTAACAGTTTTATTTTTTAGGTTTCACTCTGTTTTCTCCTATATGAATACATGTAGTTGGAACTCTAAATCAAACACGGTTTGTGCTAGCTCTTTGAATCTTGACATAATAAAGTAGGTCCAAGTTCTATCTCTATGGTTTGTTTCCTATTGATGTAGCCCTAAGCAGAGATGGCGCAAATCACTTTCATGGAAAGGGGTTGCCAACCTTCCAAAAAACTACGAGTTTCCTGAAATCTCAGCACACATTTTTTCACCCAATCTTGATGACACTTTCAGTTAATGATCAGTACCCCAATCCCACTTGGCTCACCAAATTTCGTTCTTCTAGGTTAAACCGTTCGTTGGCAGTAACAGTTTTAATTTTCAGGTTTCACTCTGTTTTCTCCTATATGGATACATGTAGTTGGAACTCTAAATCAAAGACGGTTTGTCCTAGCTCTTTGAAACTTGACACAATAAAGTAGTTCCAAGTTCTAACTCCATGGTTTGTTTCCTATTGATGTAGCCCTAAGCAGAGACTGGCGCAAATCACTTTCATGGAAAGGGGTTGCCAAGCTTCCAAAAAACCACGAGTTTCCTGAAATCTCAACACACATTTTTTCACCCAATCTTGATGACACTTTCAGTTAATGATCAGTACCCCAATCCCACTTGGCTCACCAAATTTCGTTCTTCTAGGTTAAACCGTTCGTTGGCAGTAAGTTTTAATTTTCAGGTTTCACTCTGTTTTCTCCTATATGGATACATGTAGTTGGAACTCTAAATCAAAGACGGTTTGTCCTAGCTCTTTGAAACTTGACACAATAAAGTAGTTCCAAGTTCTATCTCTATGGTTTGTTTCCTATTGATGTAGCCCTAAGCAGAGACGGGCGCAAATCACTTTAATGGAAAGGGGTTGCCAAGCTTCCAAAAAACTACGAGTTTCCTGAAATCTCAGCACACATTTTTTCACCCAATCTTTATGACACTTTCAGGTAATGATCAGTACCCCAATCCCACTTGGCTCACCAAATTTCGTTCTGCTAGGTTAATCCGTTCGTTGGCAGTAACAGTTTTAATTTTTAGGTTTCACTCTGTTTTCTCCTATATGGATACATGTAGTTGGAACTCTAAATCAAACACGGTTTGTGCTAGCTCTTTGAATCTTGACACAATAAAGTAGGTCCAAGTTCTATCTCTATGGTTTGTTTCCTATTGATGTAGCCCTAAGCAGAGATGGCGCAAATCACTTTCATGGAAAGGGGTTGCCAAGCTTCCAAAAAACCACGAGTTTCCTGAAATCTCAGCACACATTTTTTCACCCAATCTTGATGACACTTTCAGGTAATGATCAGTACCCCAATCCCACTTGGCTCACCAAATTTCGTTCTTCTAGGTTAAAACGTTCGTTGGCAGTAACAGTTTAAATTTTAAGGTTTCACTCTGTTTTCTCCTATATGGATACATGTAGTTGGAACTCTAAATCAAACACGGTTTGTGCTAGCTCTTTGAATCTTGACACAATAAAGTAGGTCCAAGTTCTATCTCTATGGTTTGTTTCCTATTGATGTAGCCCTAAGCAGAGATGGCGCAAATCACTTTCATGGAAAGGGGTTGCCAACCTTCCAAAAAACTACGAGTTTCCTGAAATCTCAGCACACATTTTTTCACCCAATCTTGATGACACTTTCAGTTAATGATCAGTACCCCAATCCAACATGGCTCACTAAATTTCGTTCTTCTAGGTTAAACTGTTCGTTGGCAGTAACAGTTTTAATTTTCAGGTTTCACTCTGTTTTCTCCTATATGGATACATGTAGTTGGAACTCTAAATCAAAGACGGTTTGTCCTAGCTCTTTGAAACTTGACACAATAAAGTAGTTCCAAGTTCTATCTCTATGGTTTGTTTCCTATTGATGTAGCCCTAAGCAGAGACGGGCGCAAATCACTTTAATGGAAAGGGGTTGCCAAGCTTCCAAAAAACTACGAGTTTCCTGAAATCTCAGCACACATTTTTTCACCCAATCTTTATGACACTTTCAGGTAATGATCAGTACCCCAATCCCACTTGGCTCACCAAAATTCGTTCTGCTAGGTTAAACCGTTCGTTGGCAGTAAGAGTTTTAACTTTTAGGTTTCACTCTGTTTTCTCCTATATGGATACATGTAGTTGGAACTCTAAATCAAAGACGGTTTGTGCTAGCTCTTTGAATCTTGACACAATAAAGTAGTTCCAAGTTCTATCTCTATGGTTTGTTTCCTATTGATGTAGCCCTAAGCAGAGACGGGCGCAAATCACTTTCATGGAAAGGGGTTGCCAAGCTTCCAAAAAACTACCAGTTTCCTGAAATCTCAGCACACATTTTTTCACCCAATCTTGATGACACTTTCATGTAATGATCAGTACCCCAATCCCACTTGGCTCACCAAATTTCCTTCTTCTAGGTTAAACTGTTCGATGGCAGTAACAGTTTTAATTTTTAGGTTTCACTCTGTTTTCTCATATATGGATACATGTAGTTGGCACTCTAAATCAAACACGGCTTGTGCTAGCTCTTTGAAAATTGACACAATAAAAGAGTTCCAAGTTCTATCTCTATGGATTGTTTCCTATTGATGTAGGCCTAAGCAGACACTGGCGGAAATCACTTTCATGGAAAGGGGATGCTAGGTTTCCAAAAAACTATGAGTTTCCTGAAATCTCAGCACACATTTTTTCATCCAATCTTGATGACAGTTTCAGGTAATGATCAGTACCCCAATCCCACTTGGCTCACCAAATTTGTTCTTCTAGGTTAAACCTTTTGTTGGCAGTAACAGTTTTAATTTCTAGGTTTCACTCTGTTTTCTCCTATATGGATACAAGTAGTTGGAAGTCTAAATCAAACACGGTTTGTGCTAGCTCTTTGAAACTTGACACACTAAAGTAGTTCCATTGTCTATCTCTATGGTATTTTTTCCTATTGATGTAGCCCTAAGAAGAGACCGGCCAAATCACTTTCATATAATGGGGATGCCAAGCTTCCAAAAAACTAAGAGTTTCCTGAAATCTCAGCACACATTTTTTCACCCAATCTTGATGACACTTTCAGGTAATGATAAGTACACCAATCCCACTTGGCTCACCAAATTTTCTTATTTTAGGTTAAACTGTTCGTTGGCAGTAACAGTTTTAATTTTTAGGTTTCACACTGATTTCTCCTATATCGATACATGTAGTTGGAACTCTAAATCAAACACGGTTTGTGCTAGCTTTTTGAAACTTGAAACAATAAAGTAGTACCAAGTTCTCTCTCTATGGTTTGTTTCCTATTGATGTAGGCCTAAGCAGAGACTGGCAGAAATCACTTTCATGGAAAGGGGTTGCCAAGCTTCCAAAAAACTACGAGTTTCCTGAAATCTCAGCACACATTTTTTCACCCAATCTTGATGACACTTTCAGGTAATGATCAGTACCCCAATCCCACTTGGCTCACCAAATTTCGTTCTTCTAGGTTAAACCTTTCGTTGGCAGTAAGAGTTTTAAATTTTAGGTTTCACTCTGTTTTTTCCTATATGGATTCATGTATTTTGAACTCTAAATCAAACACGGTTTGTGCTGGCTCTTTGAAATTTGACACAATAGAGTAGTTCCAAATTCTATCTCTATGGTTTGTTTCCTATTGATGTAGCCCTAAGCAGAGACTGGCGCAAATCACTTACATGGAAAGGGGTTGCCAAGCTTCCCAAAAACTACGAGTTTCCTTTAATCCCAGCACACATTTTTTCACCCAATCTTGATGACACTTTCAGTTAATGATCAGTACCCCAATCCCACTTGGCTCACCAAATTTCGTTCTTCTAGGTTAAACCGTTCGTTGGCAGTAACAGTTTTAATTTTCAGGTTTCACTCTGTTTTTTCCTATATGGATACATGTATTTGGAACTCTAAATCAAAGACGGTTTGTCCTAGCTCTTTGAAACTTGACACAATAAAGTAGTTCCAAGTTCTATCTCTATGGTTTGTTTCCTATTGATGTAGCCCTAAGCAGAGACGGGCGCAAATCACTTTCATGGAAAGGGGTTGCCAAGCTTCCAAAAACTACGAGTTTCCTGAAATCTCAGCACACATTTTTTCACCCAATCTTGATGACACTTTCAGGTAATGATCAGTACACCAATCCCACTTGGCTCACCAAATTTCGTTCTTCTAGGTTAAACCGTTCGTTGGCAGTAACAGTTTTAATTTTTAGGTTTCACTCTGTTTTCTCCGATATGGATACATGTAGTTGGAACTCTAAATCAAACACGGTTTGTGCTAGCTCTTTGAATCTTGACACAATAAAGTAGGTCCAAGTTCTATCTCTATGGTTTGTTTCCTATTGATGTAGCCCTAAGCAGAGATGGCGCACATCACTTTCATGGAAAGGGGTTGCCAACCTTCCAAAAAACTACGAGTTTCCTGAAATACCAGCACATATTTTTTCACCCAATCTTTATGACACTTTCAGGAAATGATCAGTACCCCAATCCCACTTGGCTCACCAAATTTCGTTCTTCTAGGTTAAACCGTTCGTTGGCAGTAAGAATTTTAATTTTTAGGTTTCACTCTGTTTTCTCCTATATGGATACATGTAGTTGGAACTCTAAATCAAAGACGGTTTGTGCTAGCTCTTTGAATCTTGACACAATAGAGTAGTTCCAAATTCTATCTCTATCACCAAATTTCGTTCTTCTAGGTTAAACCGTTCGTTGCCAGTAACAGTTTTAATTTTTAGGTTTCACGGTGTTTTCTCCTATATGGACACATGTAGTTGGAACTCTAAATCAAACACGATTTGTGCTAGCACTTTGAAACATGACACAATAAAGTAGTTCCAAGTTCTGTTTCAATGGTTTGTTTCCTATGGATGAAGCCCTAAGCAGAGACTGGCACAAATCACTTTCATGGAAAGGGGTTGCCAAATTTCCAAAAAACTACGAGTTTCCTGAAATCTCAGCACACATTTTTTCACCCAAACTTGATGACACTTTCAGGTAATGATCAGTACCCCAATCCCACTTGGCATTCCAAATTTCGTTCTTCTAGGTTAAACCGTTCGTTGGCAGTAACAGTTTTAATTTTTAGGTTTCACTCTGCTTTATCCTATATGGATACATGTAGTTGGAACTCTAAATCAAAGACGGTTTGTCCTAGCTCTTTGAAACTTGACACAATAAAGTAGTTCCAAGTTCTAACTCTATGGTTTGTTTCCTATGGATGAAGCCCTAAGGAGAGACTGGCACAAATCACTTACATGGAAAGGGGTAGCCAAGCTTCCAAAAAAGTACGAGTTTACTGAAATCTCAGCACACATTTTTTCACCCAATCTTGATGACACTTTCAGTTAATGATTAGTACCCCAATCCTACTTGGCTCACCAAATTTTGTTCTTATAGGTTAAACCATTCGTTGGCAGAAACAGTTTTAATTTTCAGGTTTCACTCTGTTTTCTCCTATATGGATACATGTAGTTGGAACTCTAAATCAAAGACGGTTTGTCCTAGCTCTTTGAAACTTGACACAATAAAGAAGTTCCAAGTTCTATCACTATGGTTTGTTTCCTATTGATGTAGCCCTAAGCAGAGACCGGCGTAAATCACTTTCATGGAAAGGGGTTGCCAACCTTCCAAAAAACTACGAGTTTACTGAAATCTCAGCACACATTTTTTCATCCAATCTTGATGACACTTTCAGTTAATGATCAGTACCCCAATCCCACTTGGCTCACCAAATTTCGTTCTTCTAGGTTAAACCGTTCGTTGGCAGTAACAGTTTTAATTTTTAGGTTTCACTCTCTTTCTCCTATATGGATACATGTAGTTGGAACTCTAATTCAAAGAAGGTTTGTGCTAGCTCTTTGAAACTTAACACAATAAAGTAGTTCCATGTTCTATCTCTTGGTTTGTTTCCTATTGATGTAGCAGTAAGCAGAGACTGGCGCAAATCACTTTCATGGAAAGAGGTTGGTAAGCTTCCAAAAAAGTACGAGTTTACTGAAATCTCAGCACACATTTTTTCACCCAATCTTGATGACACTTTCAGTTAATGATTAGTACCCCAATCCTACTTGGCTCACCAAATTTTGTTCTTCTAGGTTAAACCATTCGTTGGCAGAAACAGTTTTAATATTTAGGTTTCACTCTGTTTTCTCCTATATGGATACATGTAGTTGGAACTCTAAATCAAAGACGGTTTGTCCTAGCTCTTTGAAACTTGACACAATAAAGAAGTTCCAAGTTCTATCTCTATGGTTTGTTTCCTATTGATGTAGCCCTAAGCAGAAACCGGCGCAAATCACTTTCATGGAAAGGGGTTGCCAAGCTTCCAAAAAACTACGAGTTTACTGAAATCTCAGCACACATTTTTTCACCCCATCTTTATGACACTTTCAGGTAATGATCAGTACCCCAATCCCACTTGGCTCACCAAATTTCGTTCTTCTAGGTTAAACCGTGCGTTGGCAGTAACAGTTTTAATTTTTAGATTTCACTCTGTTTTCTCCTATATGGATACTTGTAGTTGGAACTCTAAATCAAACACGGTTTGTGCTAGCTCTTTGAAACTTCACACAATAAAGTAGTTTCAAGTTCTATCTCTATGGTTTTTTTTCCTGTTGATGTAGCCCTAATCAGAGACCGGCGCAAATCTCTTTCATATTACGGTAATGCCAACCTTCCAAAAAACTACGAGTTTCCTGAAATCTCAGCACACATTTTTTCTCTCAATATTGATGACACTTTCACGTAATGATCAGTACCCCAATCCCACTTGGCTCACCAAATTTCCTTCTTCTAGGTTAAACCGTTCCTTGGCAGTAACAGTTTTAATTTTTAGGTTTCTCTCTGTTTTCTCCTATATGGATGCATGTATTTGGAACTCTAAATCAAAGATTGTTTCTGCTAGCTCTTTGAAACTTGACACAATAAAGTAGTTCCAAGGTCTATCTCTATGGTTTGTTTCCTATTGATGTAGCCCTAAGCAGAGACCGGCGCATGTCACTTTTATGGAAAGGGATTGCGAAGCTCCCAAAAATCTACGAGTTTCCTGAAATCTCAAAACATTTTTTCACCCAATCTTGATGAAACTTTCAGGTAATGATCAGTACCCCAATCCCACTTGGCTCACCAAATTTACTTCTTCTAGGTTAAACCGTTCATTGGCTGTAACAGTTTTAATTTTTAGGTTTCACTCTGTTTTCTCCTATTTGGATACATGTATTTGGAACTCTAAATCACACACGGTTTGTGCTAGCTCTTTGAAACTTGACACAATAAAGTAGTTCCAAGTTCTATCTCTATGGTTTGTTTCCTATTGAAGTAGCCCTATGCAGAGACTGGTGCAAATCACTTTCATGGAAAGGGGTTGCCAAGCTTCCAAAAAACTACAAGATTCCTGAAATCTCAGCACACACTTTGCACCCAATCTTGATGACACATTCAAGTAATGATCAGTACCCCAATCCCGCTTGGCTCACCAAATTTCAATCTTCTATGTTAAACCGTTCGTTGGCAGTAAGAGTTTTAATTTTCAGGTTTCACTCTGTTTTCTCCTATATGGATACATGTAGTTGGAACTCTAAATCAAACACGGTTTGTGCTAGCTCTTTGAAACTTAACAAAATAAAGTAGTTCCAAGTTCTATCTCTATGGTTTGTTTCCTATTGATGTAGCCCTAAGCAGAGACCAGCGCATGTCACTTACATGGAAAGGGGTTGCCAAGCTTCCAAAAAACTATGAGTTTCTTGAAATCTCAGCACACATTTTTTCACCCAATCTTGATGACACTTTCAGGTAATGATCCGTACCCCATCCCACTTGGCTCACCAAATTTCCTTCTTCTAGGTTAAACCGTTGATTGGCTGTAACAGTTTTAATTTTTAGGTTTCACTCTGTTTTCTCCGATATGGATACATGTAGTTGGAACTCTAAATCAAACACGGTTTGTGCTAGCTCTTTGAATCTTGACACAATAAAGTAGGTCCAAGTTCTATCTCTATGGTTTGTTTCCTATTGATGTAGCCCTAAGCAGAGATGGCGCAAATCACTTTCATGGAAAGGGGTTGCCAACCTTCCAAAAAACTACGAGTTTCCTGAAATCTCAGCACACATTTTTTCACCCAATCTTGATGACACTTTCAGGTAATGATCAGTACCCCAATCCCACTTGGCTCACCAAATTTCGTTCTTCTAGGTTAAATGGTTCGTTGGCAGTAACAGTTTTAATTTTTATGTTTCACTCTGTTTTCTCCTATATGGGTACATGTAGGTGGAACTATAAATCAAAGACGGTTTGTGCTAGCACTTTGAAACTTGACACAATAAAGTAGTTCCATGTTCTATCTCTATGGATTGTTTCCTATTGATGTAGCCCTAAGCAGAGACTGGCACAAATCACTTTCATGGAAAGGGGTTGCCAAGCTTCCAAAAAACTACGAGTTTCCTGAAATCTCAGCACACATTTTTTCACCCAAACTTAATGACACTTTCAGGTAATGATCAGTACCCCAATACTCCTTGGCTCACCAAATTTCGTTCTTTTAGGTTAAACCGTTCGTTGGCAGTAACAGTTTTAATATTTAGGTTTTACTCTGTTTTCTCCTATATGGATACATGTAGGTGGAACTCTAAATCAAAGACGGTTTGTGCTAGCACATGGAAACTTGACACCATAAAGTAGTTCCATGTTCTATCTCTATGGTTTGTTTCCTATTGATGTAGCCCTAAGCAGAGACTGGTGCAAATCACTTTCAAGGAAAGGGGTTGCCAAGCTTCCAAAAAACTACGAATTTCCTGAAATCTCAGCACACATTTTTTCACCCAATCTTGATGACACTTTCATGGAATGATCAGTACCCCAATCCCAACTGGCTCACCAAATTTCCTTCTTCTAGGTTAAACGGTTCGTTGGCAGTAACAGTTTAATTTTTAGGTTTCACTCTGTTTTCTCATATATGGATACATGTAGTTGGCACTCTAAATCAAACACGGTTTGTGCTAGCTCTTTGAAACTTGACACAATAAAAGAGTTCCAAGTTCTATCTCTATGGATTGTTTCCTATTGATGTAGGCTTAAGCAGAGACTGGCGGAAATCACTTTCAAGGAATGGGGATGCTAGGTTTCCAAAAAACTACGAGTTTCCTGAAATCTCAGCACACATTTTTTCACCCAAACTTGATGACAGTTTCAGGTAATGATCAGTACCCCAATCCCGCTTGGCTCACCAAATTTCATTCTTCTAAGTTAAACCGTTCGGTGGCATTAACAGTTTTAATTTTTCGGTTTCACTCTGTTTTCTCCTATATGGATACATGTAGTTGGAACTCTAAATCAAACACGGTTTGTGCTAGCTCTTTGAAACTGGACACAATAAAGTAGTTCCAAGTTCTATCTCTATGGTTTGTTTCCTATTGATGTAGCCCTAAGCAGAGACTGGCGAAAATCACTTTCATGGAAAGGGGTTGCCAAGCTTCCAAAAAACTACGAGTTTCCTGAAATCTCAGCACACATTTTTTCACCCAATCTTGATGACACTTTCAGGTAATGATCAGTACCCCAATCCCACTTGGCTCACCAAATTTACTTCTTCTAGGTTAAACCGTTCATTGGCTGTAACAGTTTGAATTTTTAGGTTTCACTCTGTTTTCTCCTATTTGGATACATGTAGTTGGAACTCTAAATCAAACACGGTTTGTGCTAGCTCTTGGAAACTTGACACAATAAAGTAGTTCCAAGTTCTATCTCTATGGTTTGTTTCCTATTGATGTAGCCCTAAGCAGAGACCAGCGCAAATCACTTTCATGTCACGGGGATGCCAAGCTTCCAAAAAACTATGAGTTTCCTGAAATCTCAGCACACATTTTTTCACCCAATCTTGATGACACTTTCATGTAATGATCAGTACCCCAATCCCACTTGGCTCACCTAATTTCCTTCTTCTAGGTTTAACGGTTCGTTGGCAGTAACAGTTTAATTTTTAGGTTTCACTCTGTTTTCTCATATATGGATACATGTAGTTGGCACTCTAAATCAAACACGGTTTGTGCTAGCTCTTTGATACTTGACACAATAAAAGAGTTCCAAGTTCTGTCTCTATGGGCTGTTTCCTATTGATGTAGGCCTAAGCAGAGACTGGCGGAAATCACTTTCATGGAAAGGGGATGCTAGTTTTCCAAAAAACTACGAGTTTCCTGAAATCTCAGCACACATTGTTTCACCCAATCTTGATGACAGTTTCAGGTAATGATCAGTACCCCAATCCTCCTTGGCTCACCAAATTTCATTCTTCTAGGTTAAACCATTCGTTGGCACTAACAGTTTTAATATTTAGGTTTTAATCTGTTTTCTCCTATATGGATACATGTAGTTGGAACTGTAAATCAAACACGGTTTGTGCTAGCTCTTTGAAACTTGACACAATAAATTAGTTCCAAGTTCTATCTCTATGATTTGTTTCCTAATGATGTAGCCCTAAGCAGAGACTGGCGCAAATCACTTTCATGGAAAGGGGTTCCCAAGCTTCCAAAAAACTACGAGTTTCCTGAAATCTCAGCACACATTTTTTCACGCAATCTTGTTGACACTTTCAGGTAATGATCAGTACCCCAATCCCACTTGGCTCACCAAATTGCGTTCTGCTAGGTTAAACCGTTCGTTGGCAGTAACACTTTTAATTTTTAGGTTTCACTCTGTTTTCTCCTATATGGATACATGTAGTTGGAACTCTAAATCAAAGACGGTTTGTGCTAGCTCTTTGAATCTTGACACAATAAAGTAGTTCCAAGTTCTATCTCTATGGTTTGTTTCCTATTGACCTAGCCCTAAGCAGAGACTGGCTCATATCACTTTCATGGAAAGGGGTTGCCAAGCTTCCAAAAAACTACGAGTTTCCTGAAATCTCAGCACACATTTTTTCACCCAATCTTGATGACACTTTCAGGTAATGATCAGTACCCCAATCCCACTTGGCTCACCAAATTTCGTTCTTCTAGGTTAAATGGTTCGTTGGCAGTAACAGTTTTAATTTTTATGTTTCACTCTGTTTTCTCCTATATGGGTACATGTAGGTGGAACTATAAATCAAAGACGGTTTGTGCTAGCTCTTTGAATCTTGACACAATAGAGTAGTTCCAAATTCTATCTCTATCACCAAATTTCGTTCTTCTAGGTTAAACCGTTCGTTGCCAGTAACAGTTTTAATTTTTAGGTTTCACGGTGTTTTCTCCTATATGGACACATGTAGTTGGAACTCTAAATCAAACACGATTTGTGCTAGCACTTTGAAACATGACACAATAAAGTAGTTCCAAGTTCTGTTTCAATGGTTTGTTTCCTATGGATGAAGCCCTAAGCAGAGACTGGCACAAATCACTTTCATGGAAAGGGGTTGCCAAATTTCCAAAAAACTACGAGTTTCCTGAAATCTCAGCACACATTTTTTCACCCAAACTTGATGACACTTTCAGGTAATGATCAGTACCCCAATCCCACTTGGCATTCCAAATTTCGTTCTTCTAGGTTAAACCGTTCGTTGGCAGTAACAGTTTTAATTTTTAGGTTTCACTCTGCTTTATCCTATATGGATACATGTAGTTGGAACTCTAAATCAAAGACGGTTTGTCCTAGCTCTTTGAAACTTGACACAATAAAGTAGTTCCAAGTTCTAACTCTATGGTTTGTTTCCTATGGATGAAGCCCTAAGGAGAGACTGGCACAAATCACTTACATGGAAAGGGGTAGCCAAGCTTCCAAAAAAGTACGAGTTTACTGAAATCTCAGCACACATTTTTTCACCCAATCTTGATGACACTTTCAGTTAATGATTAGTACCCCAATCCTACTTGGCTCACCAAATTTTGTTCTTATAGGTTAAACCATTCGTTGGCAGAAACAGTTTTAATTTTCAGGTTTCACTCTGTTTTCTCCTATATGGATACATGTAGTTGGAACTCTAAATCAAAGACGGTTTGTCCTAGCTCTTTGAAACTTGACACAATAAAGAAGTTCCAAGTTCTATCACTATGGTTTGTTTCCTATTGATGTAGCCCTAAGCAGAGACCGGCGTAAATCACTTTCATGGAAAGGGGTTGCCAACCTTCCAAAAAACTACGAGTTTACTGAAATCTCAGCACACATTTTTTCATCCAATCTTGATGACACTTTCAGTTAATGATCAGTACCCCAATCCCACTTGGCTCACCAAATTTCGTTCTTCTAGGTTAAACCGTTCGTTGGCAGTAACAGTTTTAATTTTTAGGTTTCACTCTCTTTCTCCTATATGGATACATGTAGTTGGAACTCTAATTCAAAGAAGGTTTGTGCTAGCTCTTTGAAACTTAACACAATAAAGTAGTTCCATGTTCTATCTCTTGGTTTGTTTCCTATTGATGTAGCAGTAAGCAGAGACTGGCGCAAATCACTTTCATGGAAAGAGGTTGGTAAGCTTCCAAAAAAGTACGAGTTTACTGAAATCTCAGCACACATTTTTTCACCCAATCTTGATGACACTTTCAGTTAATGATTAGTACCCCAATCCTACTTGGCTCACCAAATTTTGTTCTTCTAGGTTAAACCATTCGTTGGCAGAAACAGTTTTAATATTTAGGTTTCACTCTGTTTTCTCCTATATGGATACATGTAGTTGGAACTCTAAATCAAAGACGGTTTGTCCTAGCTCTTTGAAACTTGACACAATAAAGAAGTTCCAAGTTCTATCTCTATGGTTTGTTTCCTATTGATGTAGCCCTAAGCAGAAACCGGCGCAAATCACTTTCATGGAAAGGGGTTGCCAAGCTTCCAAAAAACTACGAGTTTACTGAAATCTCAGCACACATTTTTTCACCCCATCTTTATGACACTTTCAGGTAATGATCAGTACCCCAATCCCACTTGGCTCACCAAATTTCGTTCTTCTAGGTTAAACCGTGCGTTGGCAGTAACAGTTTTAATTTTTAGATTTCACTCTGTTTTCTCCTATATGGATACTTGTAGTTGGAACTCTAAATCAAACACGGTTTGTGCTAGCTCTTTGAAACTTCACACAATAAAGTAGTTTCAAGTTCTATCTCTATGGTTTTTTTTCCTGTTGATGTAGCCCTAATCAGAGACCGGCGCAAATCTCTTTCATATTACGGTAATGCCAACCTTCCAAAAAACTACGAGTTTCCTGAAATCTCAGCACACATTTTTTCTCTCAATATTGATGACACTTTCACGTAATGATCAGTACCCCAATCCCACTTGGCTCACCAAATTTCCTTCTTCTAGGTTAAACCGTTCCTTGGCAGTAACAGTTTTAATTTTTAGGTTTCTCTCTGTTTTCTCCTATATGGATGCATGTATTTGGAACTCTAAATCAAAGATTGTTTCTGCTAGCTCTTTGAAACTTGACACAATAAAGTAGTTCCAAGGTCTATCTCTATGGTTTGTTTCCTATTGATGTAGCCCTAAGCAGAGACCGGCGCATGTCACTTTTATGGAAAGGGATTGCGAAGCTCCCAAAAATCTACGAGTTTCCTGAAATCTCAAAACATTTTTTCACCCAATCTTGATGAAACTTTCAGGTAATGATCAGTACCCCAATCCCACTTGGCTCACCAAATTTACTTCTTCTAGGTTAAACCGTTCATTGGCTGTAACAGTTTTAATTTTTAGGTTTCACTCTGTTTTCTCCTATTTGGATACATGTATTTGGAACTCTAAATCACACACGGTTTGTGCTAGCTCTTTGAAACTTGACACAATAAAGTAGTTCCAAGTTCTATCTCTATGGTTTGTTTCCTATTGAAGTAGCCCTATGCAGAGACTGGTGCAAATCACTTTCATGGAAAGGGGTTGCCAAGCTTCCAAAAAACTACAAGATTCCTGAAATCTCAGCACACACTTTGCACCCAATCTTGATGACACATTCAAGTAATGATCAGTACCCCAATCCCGCTTGGCTCACCAAATTTCAATCTTCTATGTTAAACCGTTCGTTGGCAGTAAGAGTTTTAATTTTCAGGTTTCACTCTGTTTTCTCCTATATGGATACATGTAGTTGGAACTCTAAATCAAACACGGTTTGTGCTAGCTCTTTGAAACTTAACAAAATAAAGTAGTTCCAAGTTCTATCTCTATGGTTTGTTTCCTATTGATGTAGCCCTAAGCAGAGACCAGCGCATGTCACTTACATGGAAAGGGGTTGCCAAGCTTCCAAAAAACTATGAGTTTCTTGAAATCTCAGCACACATTTTTTCACCCAATCTTGATGACACTTTCAGGTAATGATCCGTACCCCATCCCACTTGGCTCACCAAATTTCCTTCTTCTAGGTTAAACCGTTGATTGGCTGTAACAGTTTTAATTTTTAGGTTTCACTCTGTTTTCTCCGATATGGATACATGTAGTTGGAACTCTAAATCAAACACGGTTTGTGCTAGCTCTTTGAATCTTGACACAATAAAGTAGGTCCAAGTTCTATCTCTATGGTTTGTTTCCTATTGATGTAGCCCTAAGCAGAGATGGCGCAAATCACTTTCATGGAAAGGGGTTGCCAACCTTCCAAAAAACTACGAGTTTCCTGAAATCTCAGCACACATTTTTTCACCCAATCTTGATGACACTTTCAGGTAATGATCAGTACCCCAATCCCACTTGGCTCACCAAATTTCGTTCTTCTAGGTTAAATGGTTCGTTGGCAGTAACAGTTTTAATTTTTATGTTTCACTCTGTTTTCTCCTATATGGGTACATGTAGGTGGAACTATAAATCAAAGACGGTTTGTGCTAGCACTTTGAAACTTGACACAATAAAGTAGTTCCATGTTCTATCTCTATGGATTGTTTCCTATTGATGTAGCCCTAAGCAGAGACTGGCACAAATCACTTTCATGGAAAGGGGTTGCCAAGCTTCCAAAAAACTACGAGTTTCCTGAAATCTCAGCACACATTTTTTCACCCAAACTTAATGACACTTTCAGGTAATGATCAGTACCCCAATACTCCTTGGCTCACCAAATTTCGTTCTTTTAGGTTAAACCGTTCGTTGGCAGTAACAGTTTTAATATTTAGGTTTTACTCTGTTTTCTCCTATATGGATACATGTAGGTGGAACTCTAAATCAAAGACGGTTTGTGCTAGCACATGGAAACTTGACACCATAAAGTAGTTCCATGTTCTATCTCTATGGTTTGTTTCCTATTGATGTAGCCCTAAGCAGAGACTGGTGCAAATCACTTTCAAGGAAAGGGGTTGCCAAGCTTCCAAAAAACTACGAATTTCCTGAAATCTCAGCACACATTTTTTCACCCAATCTTGATGACACTTTCATGGAATGATCAGTACCCCAATCCCAACTGGCTCACCAAATTTCCTTCTTCTAGGTTAAACGGTTCGTTGGCAGTAACAGTTTAATTTTTAGGTTTCACTCTGTTTTCTCATATATGGATACATGTAGTTGGCACTCTAAATCAAACACGGTTTGTGCTAGCTCTTTGAAACTTGACACAATAAAAGAGTTCCAAGTTCTATCTCTATGGATTGTTTCCTATTGATGTAGGCTTAAGCAGAGACTGGCGGAAATCACTTTCAAGGAATGGGGATGCTAGGTTTCCAAAAAACTACGAGTTTCCTGAAATCTCAGCACACATTTTTTCACCCAAACTTGATGACAGTTTCAGGTAATGATCAGTACCCCAATCCCGCTTGGCTCACCAAATTTCATTCTTCTAAGTTAAACCGTTCGGTGGCATTAACAGTTTTAATTTTTCGGTTTCACTCTGTTTTCTCCTATATGGATACATGTAGTTGGAACTCTAAATCAAACACGGTTTGTGCTAGCTCTTTGAAACTGGACACAATAAAGTAGTTCCAAGTTCTATCTCTATGGTTTGTTTCCTATTGATGTAGCCCTAAGCAGAGACTGGCGAAAATCACTTTCATGGAAAGGGGTTGCCAAGCTTCCAAAAAACTACGAGTTTCCTGAAATCTCAGCACACATTTTTTCACCCAATCTTGATGACACTTTCAGGTAATGATCAGTACCCCAATCCCACTTGGCTCACCAAATTTACTTCTTCTAGGTTAAACCGTTCATTGGCTGTAACAGTTTGAATTTTTAGGTTTCACTCTGTTTTCTCCTATTTGGATACATGTAGTTGGAACTCTAAATCAAACACGGTTTGTGCTAGCTCTTGGAAACTTGACACAATAAAGTAGTTCCAAGTTCTATCTCTATGGTTTGTTTCCTATTGATGTAGCCCTAAGCAGAGACCAGCGCAAATCACTTTCATGTCACGGGGATGCCAAGCTTCCAAAAAACTATGAGTTTCCTGAAATCTCAGCACACATTTTTTCACCCAATCTTGATGACACTTTCATGTAATGATCAGTACCCCAATCCCACTTGGCTCACCTAATTTCCTTCTTCTAGGTTTAACGGTTCGTTGGCAGTAACAGTTTAATTTTTAGGTTTCACTCTGTTTTCTCATATATGGATACATGTAGTTGGCACTCTAAATCAAACACGGTTTGTGCTAGCTCTTTGATACTTGACACAATAAAAGAGTTCCAAGTTCTGTCTCTATGGGCTGTTTCCTATTGATGTAGGCCTAAGCAGAGACTGGCGGAAATCACTTTCATGGAAAGGGGATGCTAGTTTTCCAAAAAACTACGAGTTTCCTGAAATCTCAGCACACATTTTTTCACCCAATCTTGATGACAGTTTCAGGTAATGATCAGTACCCCAATCCTCCTTGGCTCACCAAATTTCATTCTTCTAGGTTAAACCATTCGTTGGCACTAACAGTTTTAATATTTAGGTTTTAATCTGTTTTCTCCTATATGGATACATGTAGTTGGAACTGTAAATCAAACACGGTTTGTGCTAGCTCTTTGAAACTTGACACAATAAATTAGTTCCAAGTTCTATCTCTATGATTTGTTTCCTAATGATGTAGCCCTAAGCAGAGACTGGCGCAAATCACTTTCATGGAAAGGGGTTCCCAAGCTTCCAAAAAACTACGAGTTTCCTGAAATCTCAGCACACATTTTTTCACGCAATCTTGTTGACACTTTCAGGTAATGATCAGTACCCCAATCCCACTTGGCTCACCAAATTGCGTTCTGCTAGGTTAAACCGTTCGTTGGCAGTAACACTTTTAATTTTTAGGTTTCACTCTGTTTTCTCCTATATGGATACATGTAGTTGGAACTCTAAATCAAAGACGGTTTGTGCTAGCTCTTTGAATCTTGACACAATAAAGTAGTTCCAAGTTCTATCTCTATGGTTTGTTTCCTATTGACCTAGCCCTAAGCAGAGACTGGCTCATATCACTTTCATGGAAAGGGGTTGCCAAGCTTCCAAAAAACTACGAGTTTCCTGAAATCTCAGCACACATTTTTTCACCCAATCTTGATGACACTTTCAGGTAATGATCAGTACCCCAATCCCACTTGGCTCACCAAATTTCGTTCTTCTAGGTTAAATGGTTCGTTGGCAGTAACAGTTTTAATTTTTATGTTTCACTCTGTTTTCTCCTATATGGGTACATGTAGGTGGAACTATAAATCAAAGACGGTTTGTGCTAGCACTTTGAAACTTGACACAATAAAGTAGTTCCATGTTCTATCTCTATGGATTGTTTCCTATTGATGTAGCCCTAAGCAGAGACTGGCACAAATCACTTTCATGGAAAGGGGTTGCCAAGCTTCCAAAAAACTACGAGTTTCCTGAAATCTCAGCACACATTTTTTCACCCAAACTTAATGACACTTTCAGGTAATGATCAGTACCCCAATACTCCTTGGCTCACCAAATTTCGTTCTTTTAGGTTAAACCGTTCGTTGGCAGTAACAGTTTTAATATTTAGGTTTTACTCTGTTTTCTCCTATATGGATACATGTAGGTGGAACTCTAAATCAAAGACGGTTTGTGCTAGCACATGGAAACTTGACACCATAAAGTAGTTCCATGTTCTATCTCTATGGTTTGTTTCCTATTGATGTAGCCCTAAGCAGAGACTGGTGCAAATCACTTTCATGGAAAGGGGTTGCCAAGCTTCCAAAAAACTACGAATTTCCTGAAATCTCAGCACACATTTTTTCACCCAATCTTGATGACACTTTCAGGTAATGATCAGTACCCCAATCCCACTTGGCTCACCAAATTTCGTTCTTCTAGGTTAAACCGTTCGTTGCCAGTAACAGTTTTAATTTTTAGGTATCAAGCTGTTTTCTCCTATATGGATACATGTAGTTGGAACTCTAAATTAAACATGGTTTGTGCTAGCTCTTTGAAAGTTGACACAATAAAGTAGTTCCAAGTTCTATCTCTATGGTTTGTTTCCTATTGATGTAGCCCTAAGCAGAGACAGGCGCAAATCACTTTCATGGAAAGGGGTTGCCAAGCAACCAAAAAACTACGAGTTTCCTGAAATCTCAGCACACATTTTTTCACCTAATCTTGATGACACTTTCAGGTAATGATCAGTACCCGAATCCCACTTGGCTCACCAAATTTTGTTCTTCTAGGTTAAACCGTCCGTTTGCAGTAACAGCTTTAATTTTTAGGTTTCACTCTGTTTCTCCTATATGGATACAAGTAGTTGGAACTCTAAATCAAACAAGGTTTGTGCCACCTCTTTGAAACTTGACACAATAAAGTAGTTCCAAGTTCTCTCTCTATGGCTTTTTACCTATTGATGTAACCCGAAGCAGAGACTGGTGCAAATCACTTTCATGGAAAGGGGTTGCCAAGCTTCCAAAAAACTACGAATTTCCTGAAATCTCAGCACACATTTTTTCACCCAATCTTGATGACACTTTCAGGTAATGATCAGTACCCCAATCCCACTTGGCTCACCAAATTTCGTTCTTCTAGGTTAAATGGTTCGTTGGCAGTAACAGTTTTAATTTTTATGTTTCACTCTGTTTTCTCCTATATGGGTACATGTAGGTGGAACTATAAATCAAAGACGGTTTGTGCTAGATCTTTGAAACTTGACACAATAAAGTAGTTCCAAGTTCTATCTCTATGGTTTGTTTCCTATTGATGTAGCCCTAAGCAGAGACTGGCCCAAATCACTTTCATGGAAAGGGATTGCCAAGCTTCAAAAAAACTACGAGTTTCCTGTAATCTCAGCACATATTTTTTCACCCAATCTTAATGACACTTTCAGTTAATGATCAGTACCCCAATCCCACTTGGCTCACCAAATTGCGTTCTTCTAGATTAAACAGTTCGTTGGCAGTAACAGTTTTAATTTTTAGGTTTCACTCTGTTTTCTCCTATATGGATACATGTAGTTGGAACTCTGAACCAAACACGGTTTGTGCCAGCTCTTTGAAACTTGACACAATAAAGCAGTTCCAAGTTCTAACTCTATGGTGTGTTTCCTATTGATGTAGCCCTAAGCAGAGACTGGCGCAAATCACTTTCATGGAAAGGGGTTGCCAAGCTTCCAAAAAACTACGAGTTTCCTGAAATCTCTGCACACATTTTTTCACCCAATATTGATGACACTTTCAGGTAATGATCAGTATCCCAATCCCACTTGGCTCACCAAATTTCGTACTTCTAGGTTAAACCGTTCGTTGGCAGTAACAGTTTTAATTATTAGGTTTCACTCTGTTTTCTCCTATATGGATACATGTAGTTGGAACTCTAAATCAAACACGGTTTGTGCTTCCTCATTGAAACTTGACACTAAAATAGTTCCAAATTCTAGCTCTATGGTTTGTTTCCTATTGATGTAGCCCTAAGCAGAGACCGGCGCAAATCACTTTCATGGAAAAAGGTTGGCAAGCTTCCAAAAAACTATGAGTTTCCTGAAATCTCACCACACATTTTTTTCACCAAATCTTGATGACACTTTCTGGTGATGATCAGTACCCCAATCCCCCTTGGCTCACCAAATTTCATTCTTCTAGGATAAACCGTTCGTTGGCAGTAACAGTTTAAATTTTTAGGTTTCACTCTGTTTTCTCCTATATGGATACATGTAGATGGAACTCTAAATCAAACACGGTTTGTGCTAGCTCTTTGAAACTTGACACAAGAAAGTAGTTCCAAGTTCTATCTCTATGGTTTGTTTCCTATTGATGTAGCCCTAAGCAGAGACTGGCGCAAATCTCGTTCATGGAAAGGGGTTGCCAAGATTCCAAAATCTACGAGTTTCCTGAAATCTCAGCACACATTTTTTCACCCAAACTTGATGACACTTTCAGGTAATGATCATTAACCCAATCCGACTTGTCTCACCAAATTTCGTTCTTCTAGGTTTAACCGTTCGTTGGCAGTAACAGTTTTAATTTTTAGGTTTCACTGTTTTCTCCTATATGGATACATGTAGTTGGAACTCTAAATCAAACACGGTTTGCGCTAGCTCTTTGAAACTTGACCCGATAAAGTAGTTCCAAGTTCTATCTCTATGGTTTGTTTCCTATTCATGTAGCCCTAAGCAGAGACTGGCGCAAATCACTTTCATGGAAAGGGGTTGCCAAGCTTCCAAAACCTACGAGTTTCCTGAAATCACAGCACACATTTTTTCACCCAATCTTGATGACACTTTCAGGTTATGATCAGTACCCCAATCTCACTTGGTCACCAAATTTCGTTCTTCTAGGTTAAACCGTTCGTTGGCATTAACAGTTTTAATATTTAGGTTTCACTCTGTTTTCTCCTATATGGATACATGTATTTGGAACTCTAAATAAAACACGGTTTGTGCTAGCTCTTTGAAATTTGACACAATAAAGTAGTTCCAAGTTCTATCCCTATGCATTGTTTCCTATTGATGTAGCCCTAAGCAGAGCCTGGCGCAAATCACCTTCATGGAAAGAGTTGCCAAGCTTCCAAAAACTACGAGTTTCCTGAAATCTCAGCACACATTTTTTCACCCAATGTTGATGACACTTTCTGGTAATGATCAGTACCCCAATCCCACTTGGCTCACCAAATTTGGTTCTTCTAGGTTAAACGGTTCGTTGGCAGTAACAGTTTTAATTTTAGGTTTCACTCTGTTTTCTCTTATATGGATACATGTAGTTGGAACTCTAAATCAAACACGGTTTGTGCTAGCTCTTTGAAACTTGACACAATAAAATAGTTCCAAGTTCTATCTCTATGGATTGTTTCCTATTGATGTATACCCAAGCAGAGACTGGCGCAAATCACTTTCATGGAAAGGTGTTGCCAAGCTTCCAAAAAACTACGAGTTTCCTGAAATCTCAGCACACTTTTTTTCACCCAATCTTGATGACACTTTCAGGTCACGATCAGTACCCCAATCCCACTTGGCTCACCAAATTTTGTTTCTTGGTTAAACCGTTCATTGGCAGTAACAGTTTTAATTTTTAGGTTTCACTCTGTTTTCTTCTATATGGGTACATGTATTTGGAACTCTAAATCAAACATGGTTTGTGCTAGCTCTTTGAAACTTGACACAAGAAAGTAGTTCCAAGTTCTATATCTATGGTGTGTTTCCTATTGATGTAGCCCTAAGCAGAGACTGGCGGGAATCACTTTCATGGAAAGGGGTTGCCAAGCTTCCAAAAAACTACGAGTTTCCTGAAATCTCAGCACACATTTTTTCAAACAATCTTGATGACACTTTCAGGTGATGATCATTACCCCAACCCCACTTTTCTCACCAAATTTCGTTCTTCTAGGTTAACTCGTTCGTTTGCATTAACAGTTTAAATTTTTAGATTTCAATCTGTTTTCTCCTATATGGATACATGTAGTTGGAACTCTAAATCAAACACGGTTTGTGCTAGCTCTTTGAAATTTGACACAATAAAGTAGTTCCAAGTTCTATCCCCATGCATTGTTTCCTATTGATATAGCCCTAAGCAGAGACTGGCGCAAATCACTTTCATCGAAAGGGGTTGCCAAGCTTCCAAAAACTACAAGTTTCCTGAAATCTCAGCACACATTTTTTCACCCAAGCATGATGACACTTTCAGGTCAGGATCAGTACCCCAATCCCACTTGGCTCAACAAATTTCGTTCTTCTAGGTTAAACCGTTTGTTGGCAGTAACAGTTTTAATTTTTAGGTTTCACTCTGTTTTCTCCTATATGGATACATGTAGTTGGAACTCTAAATCAAACATGGTTTGTGCTAGCTGTTTGACCCTTGACACAATAAAGCAGTTCCAAGTTCTATCTCTATGGTTTGTTTCCTATTGATGTAGCCCTAAGCAGAGACTGGCGCAAATCACTTTCATGGAAAGGGGTTGCCAAGCTTCCAAAACCTACGAGTTTCCTGAAATCACAGCACACATTTTTTCACCCAATCTTGATGACACTTTCAGGTTATGATCAGTACCCCAATCTCACTTGGTCACCAAATTTCGTTCTTCTAGGTTAAACCGTTCGTTGGCATTAACAGTTTTAATATTTAGGTTTCACTCTGTTTTCTCCTATATGGATACATGTATTTGGAACTCTAAATCAAAGACGGTTTGTGCTAGCTCTTTGAAATTTGACACAATAAAGTAGTTCCAAGTTCTATCCATATGCATTGTTTCCTATTGATGTAGCCCTAAGAAGAGCCTGGCGCAAATCACTTTCATGGAAAGGAGTTGCCAAGCTTCCAAAAACTACAAGTTTCCTGAAATCTCAGCACACAGTTTTTCACCCAAGCTTGATGACACTTTCAGGTCAGGATCAGTACCCCAATCCCACTTGGCTCAACAAATTTCGTTCTTCTAGGTTAAACCGTTCGTTGACAGTAACAGTTTTAATTTTTATGTTTCACTCTGTTTTCTCTTATATGGATACATGTAGTTGGAAATCTAAATCAAACACGGATTGTGCTAGCTCTTTGAAACTTGACAGAATAAAGTAGTTCCAAGTTCTATCTCTATGGTTTGTTTCCTACTGATGTAGCCCTAAGCAGAGACTGGCACAAATCACTTTCATGTAAAGGGGTTGTCAAGCTTCCAAAAAACTACGAGTTTCCGGAAAACTCAGCACACATTTTTTCACCCAATCTTGATGACACTTTCTGGTAATGATCAGTACCCCAATCCCACTTGCCTCACCAAATTTGGTTCTTCTAGGTTAAACGGTTCGTTGGCAGTAACAGTTTTAATTTTAGGTTTCACTCAGTTTTCTCCTATATGGATACATGTAGTTGGAACTCTAAATCAAACACGGTTTGTGCTAGCTCTTTGAAACTTGACACAATAAAATAGTTCCAAGTTCTATCTCTATGGATTGTTTCCTATTGATGTATACCCAAGCAGAGACTGGCGCAAATCACTTTCATGGAAAGGTGTTGCCAAGCTTCCAAAAAACTA
This sequence comes from Spermophilus citellus, assembly GCF_964194105.1. Lineage (NCBI taxonomy): Eukaryota > Metazoa > Chordata > Mammalia > Rodentia > Sciuridae > Spermophilus > Spermophilus citellus. The sequence goes on from NC_138187.1 coordinate 55,828,919, forward strand.
CGAGTTTCCTGAAATCTCAGCACACTTTTTTTCACCCAATCTTGATGACACTTTCAGGTCACGATCAGTACCCCAATCCCACTTGGCTCACCAAATTTTGTTTCTTGGTTAAACCGTTCATTGGCAGTAACAGTTTTAATTTTTAGGTTTCACTCTGTTTTCTTCTATATGGATACATGTATTTGGAACTCTAAATCAAACATGGTTTGTGCTAGCTCTTTGAAACTTGATACACGAAAGTAGTTCCAAGTTCTATATCTATGGTGTGTTTCCTATTGATGTAGCCCTAAGCAGAGACTGGCGCGAATCACTTTCATGGAAAGGGGTTGCCAAGCTTCCAAAAAACTACGAGTTTCCTGAAATCTCAGCACACATTTTTTCAAACAATCTTGATGACACTTTCAGGTGATGATCATTACCCCAACCCCACTTTTCTCACCAAATTTCGTTCTTCTAGGTTAACTCGTTCATTTGCATTAACAGTTTAAATTTTTAGGTTTCAATCTGTTTTCTCCTATATGGATACATGTAGTTGGAACTCTAAATCAAACACGGTTTGTGCTAGCTCTTTGAAATTTGACACAATAAAGTAGTTCCAAGTTCTATCCCCATGCATTGTTTCCTATTGATATAGCCCTAAGCCGAGACTGGCGCAAATCACTTTCATCGAAAGGGGTTGCCAAGCTTCCAAAATCTACGAGTTTCCTGAAATCACAGCACACATTTTTTCACCCAAGCTTGATGACACTTTCAGGTCAGGATCAGTACCCCAATCCCACTTGGCTCACCAAATTTCGTTCTTCTAGGTTAAACCGTTTGTTGGCAGTAACAGTTTTAATTTTTAGGTTTCACTCTGTTTTCTCCTATATGGATACATGTAGTTGGAACTCTAAATCAAACATGGTTTGTGCTAGCTGTTTGACCCTTGACACAATAAAGTAGTTCCAAGTTCTATCTCTATGGTTTGTTTCCTATTGATGTAGCCCTAAGCAGAGACTGGCGCAAATCACTTTCATGGAAAGGGGTTGCCAAGCTTCCAAAACTTACGAGTTTCCTGAAATCTCAGCACACATTTTTTCAAACAATCTTGATGACACTTTCAGGTCATGATCAGTACCCCAATCCCACTTGGCTCACCAAATTTCGTTTTTCTAGGTTAAACCGTTCGTTGGAAGTAACAGTTTTAATTTTTAGGTTTCACTCTCTTTTCTTTTATAATGATACATATAGTTGGAACTCTAAATCAAAGACGGTTTCTGCTAGCTCTTTGAAACTTGACACAATTAAGTAGTTCCAGGTTCCACCCCTATGCATTGTTTCCTATTGATGTAGCCCTTAGCAGAGACTGGCGCAAATCACTTTCATGGAAAGGGATTGCCAAGCGTCCAAAAAACTACGAGTTTCCTGAAATCTCAGCACACATTTTTTCAAACAATCTTGATGACACTTTCAGGTAATGATCAGTACCCCAATCCCACTTGGCTCACCAAATTTCGTTCTTCTAGGTTAAACCGTCCGTTGGCAGTAACAGTTTTAATTTTTAGGTTTCACTCTGTTTTCTCCTATATGGATACATGTAGTTGGAACTCTGAATCAAACACGGTTTGTGCTAGCTCTTTGAAACTTGACACAAGAAAGTAGTTCCAAGTTCTATCTCTATGGATTGTTTCCTATGGATGTAGCCCCCAGCAGACACTGGCGCAAATCACTTACATGGAAAGGCGTTGCCACGCTTCCAAAAAACTACGAGTTTCCTGAAAATTCAGCACACATTTTTTCACCCAATCTTGATGACACTTTCAGGTAATGATCAGTACCCCAATTTCGCTTTTCTCACCAAATTTCGTTCTTCTAGGTGAATCCGTTCATTTGTAGAAACAGTTTTAATTTTGGGGTTTTACTCTGTTTTCTCCTATATGGATACATGTAGTTGGAACTGTAAATCAAAGACGGTTTGTGGTAGCTCTTTGAAACTTGACACAATAATGTAGTTCCAAGTTCTATCTCTATGGTTTGTTTCCTATTGATGTAGTCCTAAGCAGATAGAGGCACAAATCACTTTCAAGGAAAGGCTTTGCCAAGCAACCAAAAAACTACGAGTTTCCTGAAATCTCAGCACACATTTTTTCAAACAATCTTGATGACACTTTCAGGTGATGATCATTACCCCAACCCCACTTTTCTCACCAAATTTCGTTCTTCTAGGTTAACTCGTTCATTTGCATTAACAGTTTAAATTTTTAGGTTTCAATCTGTTTTCTCCTATATGGATACATGTAGTTGGAACTCTAAATCAAACAGGGTTTGTGCTAGCTCTTTGAAATTTGACACAATAAAGTAGTTCCAAGTTCTATCCCCATGCATTGTTTCCTATTGATATAGCCCTAAGCAGAGACTGGCGCAAATCACTTTCATCGAAAGGGGTTGCCAAGCTTCCAAAAACTACGAGTTTCTTGAAATCTCAGCACACATTTTTTCACCCAAGCTAGATGACACTTTCAGGTCAGGATCAGTACCCCAATCTCACTTGGCTCAACAAATTTCGTTCTTCTAGGTTAAACCGTTTGTTGGCAGTAAGAGTTTTAATTTTTAGGTTTCACTCTGTTTTCTCATATATGGATACATGTAGTTGGAACTCTAAATCAAATATGGTTTGTGCTAGCTGTTTGAAACTTGACACAATAAAGTAGTTCCAAGTTCTATCTCTATGGTTTCTTTCCTATTGATGTAGCCCTAAGCAGAGACTGGCGCAAATCACTTTCATGGAAAGGGGTTGCCAAGCTTCCAAAAACTACGAGTTTCCTGAAATCTCAGCACACATTTTTTCAAACAATCTTGATGACACTTTCAGGTCATGATCAGTACCCCAATCCCACTTGGCTCACCAAATTTCGTTCTTCTAGGTGAAACCGTTCGTTTGCAGTAACAGTTTTAATTTTTACGTTTCACTCTGTTTTCTCCCTTATGGATACATGTAGTTGGAACTCTAAATCAAACATGGTTTGTGCTAGCTCTTTGAATCTTGACACAAGAAAATAGTTCCAATTTCTATCTCTATGGATTGTTTCCTATTGATGTAGCCCTAAGCAGAGACCGGCACAAATCACTTTCATTGAAAGTGGTTGCCAAGCTTCCAAAAAACTACGAGTTTTCTGAAATCTCAGTACACATTTTTTCACCCAATCTTGATGACACTTTCAGGTAATGATCAGTACCCCAATCCCACTTGGCTAACCAACTTTCATTCTTCTAGTTCAAACCGTTCGTTGGCAGTAACAGTTTTAATTTTTAGGTTTCACTCTGTGTCTCCTATATGGATACATGTATTTGGAACTCTAAACCAAACACGGTTTGTGCCAGCTCTTTGAAACTTGACAAAATAAAGTAGTTCCAAGTTCTATCTCTATGGTTTGTTTCCTATTGATGTAGCCCTAACAGACACTGGCTCATATCACTTTCATGGAAAGGGGTTGCCAAGCTTCCAAAAAACTACGAGTTTCCTGAAATCTCAGCACACATTTTTTCAAACAATCTTGATGACACTTTCAGGTGATGATCAGTACCCCAATCCCACTTGGCTCACCAAATTTCGGTCTTCTAGGATATATCGTTCGTTGGCATTAACAGTTTTAATTTTTAGGTTTCATTCTGTTTTCTCCTATATGGATACATGTAGTTGGAACTCTAAATCAAAGACGGTTTGTGCTAGCTCTTTGAATCTTGACACAATAAAGTAGTTCCAAATTCTATCTCTATGGTTTGTTTCCTATTGATGTAGCCCTAAGCAGAGACTGGCGCATATCACTTTCAAAAAAAGGGGTTGCCAAGCTGCCAAAAAACTACGAGTTTCCTGAAATCTCAGCACACATTTTTTCACCCAATCTTGATGACACTTTCAGATCACGATCAGTACCCCAATCCCACTTGGATCACCAAATTTCGTTCTTCTAGGTTAAACCGTTCGTTGGCAGTAACAGTTTTAATTTTTAGGTTTCACTCTGTTTTCTCCTATATGGATACATGTAGTTGGAACTCTAAATTAAAGACGGTTTGTGCTAGGTCTTTGAAACTTGACACAATAAAGTAGTTCCAAGTTCTATCTCTATGGTTTGTTTCCTATTGATGTAGCCCTAAGCAGAGACTGGCCCAAATCACTTTCATGGAAAGGGGTTGCCAAGCTTCCAAAAAACTGTGAGTTTCCTGAAATCTCAGCAGAAATTTTTTCACCCAATCTTGAAGACACTTTCAGGTAATGATCAGTACCCCAATCCCAATTGGCTGACCAACTTTCATTCTTCTAGGTTAAACCGGTCTTTGGCAGTAACAGTTTTAATATTTAGGTTTTTCTCTGTTTTCTCCTATATGGATACATGTAGTTGGTACTCTAAATTAAACACGGTTTGTGCCAGCTCTTTCAAACTTGACACACGAAAGTAGTTCCAAGTTCTATCTCTATGGTGTGTTTCCTATTGAAGTATCCCTAAGAAGAGACTGGCGCAAATCCCTTTCATGGAAAGGGGTTGCCAAGCTTCCAAAAAACTACGAGTTTCCTGAAATCTCAGCACACATTTTGTCAAACAATATTGATGACACTTTCAGTTGATGATCAATACCCCAATCCCACTTGGCTTACCAAATTTCATTCTTCTAGGTTAAATCGTTCGTTGGCATTAACAGTTTAAATTTTTACGTTTCACTCTGTTTTCTCCTATATGGATACATGTATTTGGAACTCTAAATCAAATACGGTTTGTGCTAGCTCTTTGAAACTTGACACAATAAAGTAGTTCCAAGTTCTATCTCTATGGTTTGTTTCCTATTGATGTAGCCCTAAGCAGTGACCGGCGCAAATCCCTTTCATGGAAAAGGGTTGCCAAGCTTCCAAAAAACGACGAGTTTCCTGAAATCTCAGCACACATTTTTTCACCCAATCTTGATGACACTTTCAGGTAATGATCAGTACCCCAATCCCACTTGGCTGACCAAATTTCGTTCTTCTAGGTTAAACCGTTCGTTGGCAGTAAGAGTTTTAATTTTTAGGTTTCACTCTGTTTTCTCCTATATGGATATATGTAGTTGGAACTCTAAATCAAACACGGTTTGTGCTAGCTCTTTGAATCTTGACACAATAAAGTAGTTCCAAGTTCTATCTCTATGGTTTGTATCCTATTGATGTAGCCCTAAGCAGAGACTGGCGCAAATCACTTTCATGGAAAGTGGTTGCCAAGCTTCCAAAAAACTACGAGTTTCCTGAAATCTCAGCACACATTTTTTCACCCAAGCTTGATGACACTTTCAGGTAATGATCAGTACCTTAATCCGACTTGGCATTCCAAATTTCGTTCTTCTAGGTTAAACCGTTCGTTGGCAGTAACTGTTTTAAATTTTAGTTTTCACTCTGTTTTCTCCTATATGGATACATGTAGTTGGAACTCTAAATCTAACACGGTTTGTGTTAGCTCTTTGAAACTTGACAAAATAAAGTAGTTCCAAGTTCTATCTCTATGTTTTGGTTCCTATTGGTGTAGCTCTAAGCAGAGACTGTCGCAAAACACTTTCATGGAAAGGGGTTGCCAAGCTTCCAAAAAACTACTAGTTTCCTGAAATCTCAGCACACATTTTTTCACCCAATCTTGATGACACTTTAAGTTAATGATCAGTACCCCAAACCACTTGCCTCACCAAATTTTGTTCTTCTAGGTTAAACCGTTCGTTGGCAGTAAGAGTTTTAATTTTTAGGTTTCACTATGTTTTCTCCTATATGGGTACATGTAGGTGGAAATCTAAATCAAAGACTGTTTGTGCTAGCTCTTTGAAACTTGACGAAATAAAGTAGTTCCATGTTCTATCTCTATGGTTTGTTTCCTATTGATGTAGCCCTAAGCAGAGACTGGTGCAAATCACTTTCATGGAAAGGGGTTGCCAAGCTTCCAAAAAACTACGAGTTTCCTGAAATCTCAGCACACATTTTTTCACCCAAACTTGATGACACTTTCAGGTAATGATCAGTACCCCAATCCTCCTTGGCTCACCAAATTTCATTCTTCTAGGTTAAACAGTGCGTTGGCAGTAACAGTTTTAATATTTAGGTTTTACTCTGTTTTCTCCTATATGGATACATGTAGTTGGAACTCGAAATCAAACACGGATTGTGCTAGCTCTTTGAAACTTGACAGAATAAAGTAGTTCCAAGTTCTATCTCTATGGCTTGTTTCCTACTGATGTAGCCCTAAGCAGAGACTGGCACAAATCACTTTCATGTAAAGGGGTTGTCAAGCTTCCAAAAAACTACGAGTTTCCGGAAAACTCAGCACACATTTTTTCACCCAATCTTGATGACACTTTCTGGTAATGATCAGTACCCCAATCCCACTTGCCTCACCAAATTTGGTTCTTCTAGGTTAAACGGTTCGTTGGCAGTAACAGTTTTAATTTTAGGTTTCACTCAGTTTTCTCCTATATGGATACATGTAGTTGGAACTCTAAATCAAACACGGTTTGTGCTAGCTCTTTGAAACTTGACACAATAAAATAGTTCCAAGTTCTATCTCTATGGATTGTTTCCTATTGATGTATACCCAAGCAGAGACTGGCGCAAATCACTTTCATGGAAAGGTGTTGCCAAGCTTCCAAAAAACTACGAGTTTCCTGAAATCTCAGCACACTTTTTTTCACCCAATCTTGATGACACTTTCAGGTCACGATCAGTACCCCAATCCCACTTGGCTCACCAAATTTTGTTTCTTGGTTAAACCGTTCATTGGCAGTAACAGTTTTAATTTTTAGGTTTCACTCTGTTTTCTTCTATATGGATACATGTATTTGGAACTCTAAATCAAACATGGTTTGTGCTAGCTCTTTGAAACTTGATACACGAAAGTAGTTCCAAGTTCTATATCTATGGTGTGTTTCCTATTGATGTAGCCCTAAGCAGAGACTGGCGCGAATCACTTTCATGGAAAGGGGTTGCCAAGCTTCCAAAAAACTACGAGTTTCCTGAAATCTCAGCACACATTTTTTCAAACAATCTTGATGACACTTTCAGGTGATTATCATTACCCCAACCCCACTTTTCTCACCAAATTTCGTTCTTCTAGGTTAACTCGTTCATTTGCATTAACAGTTTAAATTTTTAGGTTTCAATCTGTTTTCTCCTATATGGATACATGTAGTTGGAACTCTAAATCAAACACGGTTTGTGCTAGCTCTTTGAAATTTGACACAATAAAGTAGTTCCAAGTTCTATCCCCATGCATTGTTTCCTATTGATATAGCCCTAAGCCGAGACTGGCGCAAATCACTTTCATCGAAAGGGGTTGCCAAGCTTCCAAAATCTACGAGTTTCCTGAAATCTCAGCACACATTTTTTCACCCAAGCTTGATGACACTTTCAGGTCAGGATCAGTACCCCAATCCCACTTGGCTCACCAAATTTCGTTCTTCTAGGTTAAACCGTTTGTTGGCAGTAACAGTTTTAATTTTTAGGTTTCACTCTGTTTTCTCCTATATGGATACATGTAGTTGGAACTCTAAATCAAACATGGTTTGTGCTAGCTGTTTGACCCTTGACACAATAAAGTAGTTCCAAGTTCTATCTCTATGGTTTGTTTCCTATTGATGTAGCCCTAAGCAGAGACTGGCGCAAATCACTTTCATGGAAAGGGGTTGCCAAGCTTCCAAAACTTACGAGTTTCCTGAAATCTCAGCACACATTTTTTCAAACAATCTTGATGACACTTTCAGGTCATGATCAGTACCCCAATCCCACTTGGCTCACCAAATTTCGTTTTTCTAGGTTAAACCGTTCGTTGGAAGTAACAGTTTTAATTTTTAGGTTTCACTCTCTTTTCTTTTATAATGATACATATAGTTGGAACTCTAAATCAAAGACGGTTTCTGCTAGCTCTTTGAAACTTGACACAATTAAGTAGTTCCAGGTTCCACCCCTATGCATTGTTTCCTATTGATGTAGCCCTTAGCAGAGACTGGCGCAAATCACTTTCATGGAAAGGGATTGCCAAGCGTCCAAAAAACTACGAGTTTCCTGAAATCTCAGCACACATTTTTTCAAACAATCTTGATGACACTTTCAGGTAATGATCAGTACCCCAATCCCACTTGGCTCACCAAATTTCGTTCTTCTAGGTTAAACCGTCCGTTGGCAGTAACAGTTTTAATTTTTAGGTTTCACTCTGTTTTCTCCTATATGGATACATGTAGTTGGAACTCTGAATCAAACACGGTTTGTGCTAGCTCTTTGAAACTTGACACAAGAAAGTAGTTCCAAGTTCTATCTCTATGGATTGTTTCCTATTGATGTAGCCCCCAGCAGACACTGGCGCAAATCACTTACATGGAAAGGCGTTGCCACGCTTCCAAAAAACTACGAGTTTCCTGAAAATTCAGCACACATTTTTTCACCAATCTTGATGACACTTTCAGGTAATGATCAGTACCCCAATTTCGCTTTTCTCACCAAATTTCGTTCTTCTAGGTGAATCCGTTCATTTGTAGAAACAGTTTTAATTTTGGGGTTTTACTCTGTTTTCTCCTATATGGATACATGTAGTTGGAACTGTAAATCAAAGACGGTTTGTGGTAGCTCTTTGAAACTTGACACAATAATGTAGTTCCAAGTTCTATCTCTATGGTTTGTTTCCTATTGATGTAGTCCTAAGCAGATAGAGGCACAAATCACTTTCAAGGAAAGGCTTTGCCAAGCAACCAAAAAACTACGAGTTTCCTGAAATCTCAGCACACATTTTTTCAAACAATCTTGATGACACTTTCAGGTGATGATCATTACCCCAACCCCACTTTTCTCACCAAATTTCGTTCTTCTAGGTTAACTCGTTCATTTGCATTAACAGTTTAAATTTTTAGGTTTCAATCTGTTTTCTCCTATATGGATACATGTAGTTGGAACTCTAAATCAAACAGGGTTTGTGCTAGCTCTTTGAAATTTGACACAATAAAGTAGTTCCAAGTTCTATCCCCATGCATTGTTTCCTATTGATATAGCCCTAAGCAGAGACTGGCGCAAATCACTTTCATCGAAAGGGGTTGCCAAGCTTCCAAAAACTACGAGTTTCTTGAAATCTCAGCACACATTTTTTCACCCAAGCTAGATGACACTTTCACGTCAGGATCAGTACCCCAATCCCACTTGGCTCAACAAATTTCGTTCTTCTAGGTTAAACCGTTTGTTGGCAGTAACAGTTTTAATTTTTAGGTTTCACTCTGTTTTCTCCTATATGGATACATGTAGTTGGAACTCTAAATCAAACATGGTTTGTGCTAGCTGTTTGACCCTTGACACAATAAAGTAGTTCCAAGTTCTATCTCTATGGTTTGTTTCCTATTGATGTAGCCCTAAGCAGAGACTGGCGCAAATCACTTTCATGGAAAGGGGTTGCCAAGCTTCCAAAACCTACGAGTTTCCTGAAATCTCAGCACACATTTTTTCAAACAATCTTGATGACACTTTCAGGTCATGATCACTACCCCAATCCCACTTGGCTCACCAAATTTCGTTTTTCTAGGTTAAACCGTTCGTTGGAAGTAACAGTTTTAATTTTTAGGTTTCACTCTCTTTTCTTTTATATCGATACATATAGTTGGAACTCTAAATCAAAGACGGTTTCTGCTAGCTCTTTGAAACTTGACACAATTAAGTAGTTCCAGGTTCTATCCCTATGCATTGTTTCCTATTGATGTAGCCCTAAGCAGAGACTGGCGCAAATCACTTTCATGGAAAGGGATTGCCAAGCTTCCAAAAAACTACGAGTTTCCTGAAATCTCAGCACACATTTTTTCAAACAATCTTGATGACACTTTCAGGTAATGATCAGTACCCCAATCCCACTTGGCTCAACAAATTTCGTTCTTCTAGGTTAAACCGTCCGTTGGCAGTAACAGTTTTAATTTTTAGGTTTCACTCTGTTTTCTCCTATATGGATACATGTAGTTGGAACTCTGAATCAAACACGGTTTGTGCTAGCTCTTTGAAACTTGACACAAGAAAGTAGTTCCAAGTTCTATCTCTATGGATTGTTTCCTATTGATGTAGCCCCCAGCAGACACTGGCGCAAATCACTTACATGGAAAGGCGTTGCCACGCTTCCAAAAAACTACGAGTTTCCTGAAAACTCAGCACACATTTTTTCACCCAATCTTGATGACACTTTCAGGTAATGATCAGTACCCCAATTTCGCTTTTCTCACCAAATTTCGTTCTTCTAGGTGAATCCGTTCATTTGTAGAAACAGTTTTAATTTTGGGGTTTTACTCTGTTTTCTCCTATACGGATACATGTAGTTGGAACTGTAAATCAAAGACGGTTTGTGGTAGCTCTTTGAAACTTGACACAATAATGTAGTTCCAAGTTCTATCTCTATGGTTTGTTTCCTATTGATGTAGTCCTAAGCAGATACAGGTGCAAATCACTTTCAAGGAAAGGCTTTGCCAAGCAACCAAAAAACTACGAGTTTCCTGAAATCTCAGCACACATTTTTTCACCCAATCTTGATGACACTTTCAGGTAATGATCAGAACCCGAATCCACTTGGCTCACCAAATTTCGTTCTTCTAGTTTAAACAGTTCGTTGGCAGTAACAGTTTTAATATTTAGTTTCACTCTGTTTTCTCCTATATAGATACATGTAGTTGGAACTCTAAATCAAAGACGATTTGGGCTAGCTCTTTGAAACTTGACACAATAAAGTAGTTCCAAGTTCTATCTCTATGGATTGTTTCCTATTGATGTAGCCCTAAGCAGAGACTGGCGCAAATCACTTTCATGGAAAGGGATTGCCAACCTTCCAAAAAACTACGAGTTTCCTGAAATCTCAGCACACATTTTTTCACCCAATTTTGATGACACTTTCAGGTCACGATCAGTACCCCAATCCCACTTGGCTCAAAAAATTTCGTTCTTCTAGGTTAAACCATCCGTTGGCAGTAACAGTTTTAATTTTTAGGTTTCATTCTGTTTTCTCCTATATGGATACATGTAGTTGGAACTCTGAATCAAACAAGGTTTGTGCTAGCTCTTTGAAACTTGACACAAGAAAGTAGTTCCAAGTTCTATCTCTATGGTTTGTTTCCTATTCATGTAGCCCTAAGCAGAGACTGGCGCAAATCACCTTCATAGAAAGGGGTTGCCAAGCTTCCAAAACCTACGAGTTTCCTGAAATCACAGCACACATTTTTTCACCCAATCTTGATGACACTTTCAGGTTATGATCAGTACCCCAATCTCACTTGGTCACCAAATTTCGTTCTTCTAGGTTAAACCGTTCGTTGGCATTAACAGTTTTAGTATTTAGGTTTCACTCTGTTTTCTCCTATATGGATACATGTAGTTGGAACTCTAAATAAAACACGGTTTGGGCTAGCTCTTTGAAATTTGACACAATAAAGTAGTTCCAAGTTCTATCCCTATGCATTGTTTCCTATTGATGTAGCCCTAAGCAGAGCCTGGCGCAAATCACTTTCATGGAAAGGAGTTGCCAAGCTTCCAAAAACTACGAGTTTCCTGAAATCTGAGCACACTTTTTTTCACCCAATCTTGATGACACTTTCAGGTCACGCTCAGTACCCCAATCCCACTTGGCTCACCAAATTTTGTTTCTTGGTTAAACCGTTCATTGGCAGTAAGAGTTTTAATTTTTAGGTTTCACTCTGTTTTCTTCTATATGGATATATGTATTTGGAACTCTGAATCAAACATGGTTTGTGCTAGCTCTTTAAAACTTGACACACGAAAGTAGTTCCAAGTTCTATATCTATGGTGTGTTTCCTATTGATGTAGCCCTAAGCAGAGACTGGCACGAATCACTTTCATGGAAAGGGGTTGCCAAGCTTCCAAAAAACTACGAGTTTCCTGAAATCTCAGCATACATTTTTTCAAACAATCTTGATGACACTTTCAGGTGATGATCATTACCCCAACCCCACTTTTCTCACCAAATTTCGTTCTTCTAGGTTAACTCGTTCGTTGGCATTAACAGTTTAAATTTTTAGGTTTCAATCTGTTTTCTCCTATATGGATACATGTAGTTGGAACTCTAAATCAAACACGGTTTGTGCTAGCTCTTTGAAATTTGACACAATAAAATAGTTACAAGTTCTATCCCCATGCATTGTTTCCTATTGATATAGCCCTAAGCAGAGACTGGCGCAAATCACTTTCATCAAAAGGGGTTGCCAAGCTTCCAAAAACTACGAGATTCCTGAAATCTCAGCACACATTTTTTCACCCAAACTTGATGACACTTTCAGGTCAGGATCAGTACCCCAATCTCACTTGGCTCAACAAATTTCGTTCTTCTAGGTTAAACCGTTTGTTGGCAGTAAGAGTTTTAATTTTTAGGTTTCACTCTGTTTTCTCATATATGGATACATGTAGTTGGAACTCTAAATCAAATATGGTTTGTGCTAGCTGTTTGAAACTTGACACAATAAAGTAGTTCCAAGTTCTATCTCTATGGTTTCTTTCCTATTGATGTAGCCCTAAGCAGAGACTGGCGCAAATCACTTTCATGGAAAGGGGTTGCCAAGCTTCCAAAAACTACGAGTTTCCTGAAATCTCAGCACACATTTTTTCAAACAATCTTGATGACACTTTCAGGTCATGATCAGTACCCCAATCCCACTTGGCTCACCAAATTTCGTTCTTCTAGGTGAAACCGTTCGTTTGCAGTAACAGTTTTAATTTTTACGTTTCACTCTGTTTTCTCCCTTATGGATACATGTAGTTGGAACTCTAAATCAAACATGGTTTGTGCTAGCTCTTTGAATCTTGACACAAGAAAATAGTTCCAATTTCTATCTCTATGGATTGTTTCCTATTGATGTAGCCCTAAGCAGAGACCGGCACAAATCACTTTCATTGAAAGTGGTTGCCAAGCTTCCAAAAAACTACGAGTTTTCTGAAATCTCAGTACACATTTTTTCACCCAATCTTGATGACACTTTCAGGTAATGATCAGTACCCCAATCCCACTTGGCTAACCAACTTTCATTCTTCTAGTTCAAACCGTTCGTTGGCAGTAACAGTTTTAATTTTTAGGTTTCACTCTGTGTCTCCTATATGGATACATGTATTTGGAACTCTAAACCAAACACGGTTTGTGCCAGCTCTTTGAAACTTGACAAAATAAAGTAGTTCCAAGTTCTATCTCTATGGTTTGTTTCCTATTGATGTAGCCCTAACAGACACTGGCTCATATCACTTTCATGGAAAGGGGTTGCCAAGCTTCCAAAAAACTACGAGTTTCCTGAAATCTCAGCACACATTTTTTCAAACAATCTTGATGACACTTTCAGGTGATGATCAGTACCCCAATCCCACTTGGCTCACCAAATTTCGGTCTTCTAGGATATATCGTTCGTTGGCATTAACAGTTTTAATTTTTAGGTTTCATTCTGTTTTCTCCTATATGGATACATGTAGTTGGAACTCTAAATCAAAGACGGTTTGTGCTAGCTCTTTGAATCTTGACACAATAAAGTAGTTCCAAATTCTATCTCTATGGTTTGTTTCCTATTGATGTAGCCCTAAGCAGAGACTGGCGCATATCACTTTCAAAAAAAGGGGTTGCCAAGCTTCCAAAAAACTACGAGTTTCCTGAAATCTCAGCACACATTTTTTCACCCAATCTTGATGACACTTTCAGATCACGATCAGTACCCCAATCCCACTTGGATCACCAAATTTCGTTCTTCTAGGTTAAACCGTTCGTTGGCAGTAACAGTTTTAATTTTTAGGTTTCACTCTGTTTTCTCCTATATGGATACATGTAGTTGGAACTCTAAATTAAAGACGGTTTGTGCTAGGTCTTTGAAACTTGACACAATAGAGTAGTTCCAAGTTCTATCTCTATGGTTTGTTTCCTATTGATGTAGCCCTAAGCAGAGACTGGCCCAAATCACTTTCATGGAAAGGGGTTGCCAAGCTTCCAAAAAACTGTGAGTTTCCTGAAATCTCAGCAGAAATTTTTTCACCCAATCTTGAAGACACTTTCAGGTAATGATCAGTACCCCAATCCCAATTGGCTGACCAACTTTCATTCTTCTAGGTTAAACCGGTCTTTGGCAGTAACAGTTTTAATATTTAGGTTTTTCTCTGTTTTCTCCTATATGGATACATGTAGTTGGTACTCTAAATTAAACACGGTTTGTGCCAGCTCTTTCAAACTTGACACACGAAAGTAGTTCCAAGTTCTATCTCTATGGTGTGTTTCCTATTGAAGTATCCCTAAGAAGAGACTGGCGCAAATCCCTTTCATGGAAAGGGGTTGCCAAGCTTCCAAAAAACTACGAGTTTCCTGAAATCTCAGCACACATTTTGTCAAACAATATTGATGACACTTTCAGTTGATGATCAATACCCCAATCCCACTTGGCTTACCAAATTTCATTCTTCTAGGTTAAATCGTTCGTTGGCATTAACAGTTTAAATTTTTACGTTTCACTCTGTTTTCTCCTATATGGATACATGTATTTGGAACTCTAAATCAAATACGGTTTGTGCTAGCTCTTTGAAACTTGACACAATAAAGTAGTTCCAAGTTCTATCTCTATGGTTTGTTTCCTATTGATGTAGCCCTAAGCAGTGACCGGCGCAAATCCCTTTCAAGGAAAAGGGTTGCCAAGCTTCCAAAAAACGACGAGTTTCCTGAAATCTCAGCACACATTTTTTCACCCAATCTTGATGACACTTTCAGGTAATGATCAGTACCCCAATCCCACTTGGCTGACCAAATTTCGTTCTTCTAGGTTAAACCGTTCGTTGGCAGTAAGAGTTTTAATTTTTAGGTTTCACTCTGTTTTCTCCTATATGGATATATGTAGTTGGAACTCTAAATCAAACACGGTTTGTGCTAGCTCTTTGAATCTTGACACAATAAAGTAGTTCCAAGTTCTATCTCTATGGTTTGTATCCTATTGATGTAGCCCTAAGCAGAGACTGGCGCAAATCACTTTCATGGAAAGTGGTTGCCAAGCTTCCAAAAAACTACGAGTTTCCTGAAATCTCAGCACACATTTTTTCACCCAAGCTTGATGACACTTTCAGGTAATGATCAGTACCTTAATCCGACTTGGCATTCCAAATTTCGTTCTTCTAGGTTAAACCGTTCGTTGGCAGTAACTGTTTTAAATTTTAGTTTTCACTCTGTTTTCTCCTATATGGATACATGTAGTTGGAACTCTAAATCTAACACGGTTTGTGTTAGCTCTTTGAAACTTGACAAAATAAAGTAGTTCCAAGTTCTATCTCTATGTTTTGGTTCCTATTGGTGTAGCTCTAAGCAGAGACTGTCGCAAAACACTTTCATGGAAAGGGGTTGCCAAGCTTCCAAAAAACTACTAGTTTCCTGAAATCTCAGCACACATTTTTTCACCCAATCTTGATGACACTTTAAGTTAATGATCAGTACCCCAAACCACTTGCCTCACCAAATTTTGTTCTTCTAGGTTAAACCGTTCGTTGGCAGTAAGAGTTTTAATTTTTAGGTTTCACTATGTTTTCTCCTATATGGGTACATGTAGGTGGAAATCTAAATCAAAGACTGTTTGTGCTAGCTCTTTGAAACTTGACGAAATAAAGTAGTTCCATGTTCTATCTCTATGGTTTGTTTCCTATTGATGTAGCCCTAAGCAGAGACTGGTGCAAATCACTTTCATGGAAAGGGGTTGCCAAGCTTCCAAAAAACTACGAGTTTCCTGAAATCTCAGCACACATTTTTTCACCCAAACTTGATGACACTTTCAGGTAATGATCAGAACCCCAATCCTCCTTGGCTCACCAAATTTCATTCTTCTAGGTTAAACAGTGCGTTGGCAGTAACAGTTTTAATATTTAGGTTTTACTCTGTTTTCTCCTATATGGATACATGTAGTTGGAACTCGAAATCAAACACGGTTTGTGCTAGCTCTTTGAAACTTGACACAATAAAGTAGTTCCAAGTTCTATCTCTATGGATTGTTTCCTATTGATGTAGCCTAAGCAGAGACTGGCCCAAATCACTTTCATGGAAAGTGGTTGCTAATCTTCCAAAAAACTACGAGTTTCCTGAAATCTCAGCACACATTTTTTCACCCAAGCTTGATTACACTTTCAGGTAATGATCAGTACCCCAATCTGACTTGGCATTCCAAATTTCGTTCTTCTAGGTTAAACCGTTCGTTGGCAGTAACAGTTTAAATTTTTAGGTTTCACTCTGTTTTCTCCTATATGGATACATGTAGTTGGAACTCTAAATCAAACACGGTTTGTGCTAGCTCTTTGAAACTTGACACAATAAAGTAGTTCCAAGTTCTATCTCTATGGTTTGTTTCCTATTGATGTAGCTCTAAGCAGAGACTGTCGCAAATCACTTTCATGGAAAGTGGTTGCCAAGCTTCCAAAAAACTACGAATTTCCTTAAATCTCAGCACACATTTTTTCACCCAAGCTTGATGACACTTTCAGGTAATGATCAGTACCCCAATCCTCCTAGGCTCACCAAATTTCATTCTTCTAGGTTAATCCGTTCGTTGGCAGTAACAGTTTTAATTTTTAGGTTTCACTCTGTTTTCTCCTATATGGATACATGTAGTTGGAACTCTAAATCAAACACGGTATTTGCTAGGTCTTTGAAACTTGACACAATAAAGTAGTTCCAAGTTCTATCTCTATGGTTTGTTTCCTATTGATGTAGTCCTAAGCAGAGACTGGCGCATATTACTTCAATGGAAAGGGGTTGCCAAGCTTCCAAAAAACTACGAGTTTCCTGAAATCTCAACACACATTTTTTCACCCAAACTTGATGACACTTTCAGGTAATTATCAGTACCCCAATCCTCCTTGGCTCACCAAATTTCGTTCTTCTAGGTAAAACCGTGCGTTGGCAGTAACTGTTTTAATTTTCAGGTTTCACTCTGTTTTCTCCTATATGGATACATGTAGTTGGATCTCTAAATCAAACATGGTTTGTGCTAGCTCTTTGAAACTTGACACACGAAAGTAGTTCCAAGTTCTATCTCTATGGTGTGTTTCCTATTGAAGTAGCCCTAAGAGGAGACTGGCGCAAATCCCTTTCATGGAAAGTGGTTGCCAAGCTTCCAAAAAACTACGAGTTTCCTGAAATCTCAGCACACATTTTTTCACCGAATCTTGATGACACTTTCAGGTAATGATCAGTACCCCAATCCCACTTGGCTCACCAAATTTCGTTCTTCTAGTTTAAACCGTTCGGGGCAGTAACCGTTTTAATTTTTAGTTTTCACTCTGTTTTCTCCTATATGGATACATGTAGTTGGAACTCTAAATCAAAGACGGTTTGTGCTAGCTCTTTGAATCTTGACACAATAAAGTAGTTCCAAGTTCTATCTCTATGGTTTGTTTCCTATTGATGTAGCCCTAAGCAGAGACTGTCGCAAAACACTTTCATGGAAAGGGGTTGCCAAGCTTCCATAAAACGATGAGTTTCCTGAAATCTCAGCACACATTTTTTCACCCAATCTTGATGACACTTTAAGTTAATGATCAGTACCCCAAACCACTTGGATCACCAAATTTCGTTCTTCTAGATTAAACCATTCGTTGTCAGTAACAGTTTTAATTTTTAGGTTTCACTCTGTTTTCTCCTATATGGATACATGTAGTTGGAACTCTAAATCAAACATGGTTTGTGCTAGCTCTTTGAAACTTGACACAATCAAGTAGTTCCAAGTTCTATCTCTATGGTTTGTTTCCTATTGATGTAGCCCTAAGCAGAGACTGTCGCAAATCACTTTCATGGAAAGTGGTTGCCAAGCTTCCAAAAAACTACGAGTTTTTTGAAATCTCAGCACACATTTTTTCACCCAAGCTTGATGACACTTTCAGGTAATGATCAGTACCCCAATCCGACTTGGCATTCCAAATTTCATTCTTCTAGGTTAAACCGTTCGTTGGCAGTAACAGTTTTAATTTTTAGGTTTCACTCTGTTTTCTCCTATATGGATACATATAGTTGGAACTCTAAATCAAACACGGTTTGTGCTAGCTCTTTGAAACATGACACAATAAAGTAGTTCCAAGTTATATCTCTATGGTTTGTTTCCTGTTGATGTAGCCCTAAGCAGAGACTGTCGCAAATCACTTTCATGGAAAGTGGTTGCCAAGCTTCCAAAAAACTACGAGTTTCCTGAAATCTCAGCACACATTTTTTCACCCAAGCTTGATGACACTTTCAGGTAATGATCAGTACCCCAATCCTCCTTGGCTCACCAAATTTCGTTCTTCTAGGTTAAACCGTTCGTTGACAGTAAGAGTTTTAATATTTAGGTTTTACTCTGTTTTCTCCTATATGGATACATGCAGTTGGAACTCTAAATTAAACACGGTTTGTGCCAGCTCTTTGAAACTTGACACAATAAAGTAGATCCAAGTTCTATCTCTATGTTTTTTTTCCTATTGATGTAGCCCTAAGCAGAGACTGGCGGAAATCACTTTCATGGAAAGGGGTTGCCAAGCTTCCAAAAAAATATGAGTTTCCAGAAATCTCAGCACACATTTTTTCATCCAATCTTGATGACACTTTCAGGTAATGATCAGTACCCCAATCCCACTTGGCTCACCAAATTTCGTTCTTCTAGGTTAAGCCGTTCGTTGGCAGTAACAGTTTTAATATTTAGGTTTTACTCTGTTTTCTCCTATATGGATACATGTAGTTGGAACTCGAAATCAAAGACGGTTTGTGCTAGGTCTTTGAAACTTGACACAATAAAGTAGTTCCAAGTTCTATCTCTATGGTTTCTTTCCTATTGATGTAGCCCTAAGCAGAGACTGGCCCAAATCACTTTCATGGAAAGGGGTTGCCAAGCTTCCAAAAAACTACGAGTTTCCTGAAATCTCAGCAAAAATTTTTTCACCCAATCTTGATGACACTTTCAGGTAATGATCAGTACCCCAATCCTTCTTGGCTCACCAAATTTCATTCTTCAAGGTTAAACCATTCGTTGGCACTAACAGTTTTAATATTTAGGTTTTAATCTGTTTTCTCCTATATGGATACATGTAGTTGGAACTATAAATCAAACACGGTTTGTGCTAGCTCTTTGAAACTTGACACAATAAAGTAGTTCCAAGTTCTATCTCTATGATTTGTTTCCTAATTATGTAGCCCTAAGCAGAGACTGGCGCAAATCACTTTCATGGAAAGGGGTTCCCAAGCTTCCAAAAAACTACGAGTTTCCTGAAATCTCAGCACACATTTTTTCACGCAATCTTGATGACACTATCAGGTAATGATCAGTACGCCAATCCCACTTGGCTCAACAAATTTCGTTCTTCTAGGTTAAACCGTTCGTTGGCAGTAACAGTATTAATTTTTACGTTTCACTCTGTTTTCTCCCTTATGGATACATGTAGTTGGAACTCTAAATCAAACACGGTTTGTGCTAGCTCTTTGAATCTTGACACAATAAAATAGTTCCAATTTCTATCTCTATGGATTGTTTCCTATTGATGTAGCCCTAAGCAGAGACTGTCGCAAATCACTTTCATGGAAAGGGGTTGCCAAGCTTCCAAAAAACTGTGAGTTTCCTGAAATCTCAGCACACATTTTTTCACCCAAGCTTGATGACACTTTCAGGTAATGATCAGTACCCCAATCCAACTTGGCATTCCAAATTTCGTTCTTCTAGGTTAAACCGTTCGTTGGCAGTAACAGTTTTAATTTTTAGGTTTCTCTCTGTTTTCTCCTATATGGATACATATAGTTGGAACTCTAAATCAAACACGGTTTGTGCTAGCTCTTTGAAACTTGACACAATAAAGTAGTTCCAAGTTCTATCTCTATGGTTTGTTTCCTATTGATGTAGCCCTAAGCAGAGACTGGCACAAATCACTTTCATGGAAAGGGGTTGCCAATCTTCCAAAAAACTACGATTTTCCTGTAATCTCAGCACACATTTTTTCACCCAAGCTTGATGACACTTTCAGGTAATGATCAGTACCTCAATACTCCTTGGCTCACCAAATTTGGTTCTTCTAGTTTAAACCGTTCGTTGGCAGTAACAGTTTTAATTTTGGGGTTTCACTCTGTTTTCTCCTATATGGATACATGTAGTTGGAACTGTAAATCAAAGACGGTTTGTGGTAGCTCTTTGAAACTTGACACAATAATGTAGTTCCAAGTTCTATCTCTATGGTTTGTTTCCTATTGATGTAGTCCTAAGCAGATACAGGCACAAATCACTTTCATGGAAAGGCTTTGCCAAGCAACCAAAAAACTACGAGTTCCCTGAAATCTCAGCACACATTTTTTCACCCAATCTTGATGACACTTTCAGGTAATGATCAGAACCCGAATCCACTTGGCTCACCAAATTTTGTTCTTCTAGGTTAAACCGTTCGTTGGCAGTAACAGTTTTAATTTTTAGTTTCACTCTGTTTTCTCCTATATAGATACATGTAGTTGGAACTCTAAATCAAAGACGATTTGGGCTAGCTCTTTGAAACTTGACACAATAAAGTATTTCCAAGTTCTATCTCTATGGTATGTTTCCTATTGATGTAGCCCTAAGCAGAGACTGTCGCAAATCACTTTCATGGAAAGGGGTTGCCAAGCTTCCAAAAAGTACGAGTTTCCTGAAATCTCAGCACACATTTTTTCACCCAAACTTGATGACACTTTCAGGTATTTATCAGTACCCCAATCCTCCTTGGCTCACCAAATTTCGTTCTTCTAGGTAAAACCGTGCGTTGGCAGTAACTGTTTTAATTTTTAGGTTTCATTCTGTTTTCTCCTATATGGATACATGTAGTTGGAACTCTGAATCAAACACGGTTTGTGCTAGCTCTTTGAAACTTGACACAAGAAAGTAGTTCCAAGTTCTATATCTATGGATTGTTTCCTAATGATGTAGCCCCCAGCAGACACTGGCGCAAATCACTTACATGGAAAGGGGATGCCATGCTTCCAAAAAACTACGAGTTTCCTGAAACTCAGCACACATTTTTTCACCCAATCTTGATGACACTTTCAGGTAATGATCAGTACCCCAAATTCGCTTTTCTCACCAAATTTCATTCTTCTAGGTGAAACCGTTCGTTTGCAGTAACAGTTTTAATTTTGGGGTTTCAGTCTGTTTTCTCTTATATGGATACATTTAGTTGGAACTCTATATCAAACACGATTTGTGCTAGCTCTTTGAAACTTGACACAATAATGTAGTTCCAAGTTCTATCTCTATGGTTTGTTTCCTATTGATGTAGTCCTAAGCAGAGACAGGCGCAAATAACTTTCATGGAAAGGCTTTGCCAAGCAACCAAAAAACTGTGAGTTTCCTGAAATCTCAGCACACATTTTTTCACCCAATCTTGATGACACTTTCAGGTAATGATCAGAACCCGAATCCACTTGGCTCACCAAATTTCGTTCTTCTAGGTTAAACAGTTCATTGGCAGTAACAGTTTTAATTTTTAGGTTTGACTCTGTTTTCTCCTATGTGGGTACATGTAGGTGGAACTCTAAATCTAACACGGTTTGTGCTAGCTCTTTGAAAATTTACACAATAAAGAAGTTCCAAGTTCTATCTCTATTGTTTGTTTCCTATTGATGTAGCCATAAGCAGAGACCGGCGCAAATCACTTTCATTGAAAGGGGTTGCCAAGCTTCCAAAAACTACGAGTTTCCTGAAATCTCAGCACACATTTTTTCACCCAATCTTGATGACACTTTCAGTTAATTATCAGTACCCCAATCCCACTTGGCTCACCAAATTTTGTTCTTCTAGGTTAAACCGTTCGTTGGCAGTAACAGTTTTCATTTTTAGGTTTCACTCTGTTTTCTCCCTTATGGATACATGTATTTGGAACTCTAAATCAAACATGGTTTGTGCTAGCTCTTTGAAACTTGACACAATAAAATAGTTCCAAGTTCTATTTCTATGGTTTGTTTCCTATTGATGTAGCCCTAAGCAGAGACTGGCGCAAATCACTTTCATGGAAAGGGGTTGCCAAGTTTCCAAAAAACTACGAATTTCCTGAAATCTCAGCACACATTTTTTCACCCAAACTTGATGTCACTTTCAGATAGTGATCAGTACCCCAATCCTCCTTGGCTCACCAAATTTCGTTCTTCTAGGTTAAACCATTAGTTGGCAGTAACTGTTTTAATTTTCAGGTTTCACTCTGTTTTCTCCTATATGGATACATGTAGTTGGAACTCTAAATCAAACACGGTTTGTGCTAGCTCTTTGAAACTTGACACAATAAAGTATTTCCAAGTTCTATCTCTATGGTTTGTTTCCTATTGATGTAGCCCTAAGCAGAGACTGGCGCAAATCACTTCCATGGAAAGGGGTTGCGAAGCTTCCAAAAAACTACGAGTTTCCTGAAATCTCAGCACACATTTTTTCACCGAATCTTGAAGACACTTTCTGGTAATGATCAGTACCTCAATCCCACTTGGCTCACCAAATTTCGTTCTTATAGGTTAAACCGTTCGTTGGCAGTAACAGTTTTAATTTTTAGTTATCACTCTGTTTTCTCCTATATGGATACATGTAGTTGGAACTCTATATCTAACATGGTTTGTGTTAGCTCTTTGAAACTTGACAAAATAAAGTAGTTCCAAGTTCTATGTCTATGTTTTGGTTCCTATTGATGTAGCCCTAAGCAGAGACTGTCGCAAAACACTTTCATGGAAAGGGGTTGCCAAGCTTCCAAAAAACTACGAGTTTCCTGAAATCTCAGCACACATTTTTTCACCCAATCTTGATGACACTTTAAGTTAATGATCAGTACCCCAAAACACTTGGCTCACCAAATTTTGTTCTTCTAGGTTAAACCTTTCGTTGGCAGTAACAGTTTTAATTTTTAGATTTCACTTCGTTTTCTCCTATATGGGTACATGTAGGTGGAAATCTAAATCAAAGACTGTTTGTGCTAGCACTTTGAAACTTGACAAAATAAAGTAGTTCCATGTTCTATCTCTATGGTTTGTTTCCTATTGATGTAGCCCTAAGCAGAGACTGGTGCAAATCACTTTCATGGAAAGGGGTTGCCAAGCTTCCAAAAAACTACGAGTTTCCTGAAATCTCAGCACACATTTTTTCACCCGAACTTTATGACACATTCAGGTAATGATCAGTACCCCAATCCTCCTTGGCTCACCAAATTTCATTCTTCTAGGTTAAACAGTTCGTTGGCAGTAACAGTTTTAATATTTAGGTTTTACTCTGTTTTCTCCTATATGGATACATGTAGTTGGAACTCTAAATCAAACACGGTTTGTGCTAGCTCTTTGAAACTTGACACAATAAAGTAGTTCCAAGTCCTATCTCTATGTTTTGTTTCCTATTGATGTAGCCCTAAGCAGAGACTGTCGCAAATAACTTTCATGGAAAGTGGTTGCCAAGCTTCCAAAAAACTACGAGTTTCCTGAAATCTCAGCACACATTTTTTCACCCAATATTGATGACACTTTCAGGTGATGATCAGTACCCCAATTCCACTTGGCTCACCAAATTTCGGTCTTCTAGGTTATATCGTTCGTTGGCATTAACAGTTTTAATTTTTAGGTTTCATTCTGTTTTCTCCTATATGGATACATGTAGTTGGAACTCTAAATCAAAGAAGGTTTGTGCTAGCTCTTTGAAAGTTGAAACAATAAAGTAGTTCCAAGTTCTATCCCTATGCATTTTTTCCTATTGATGTAGCCTTAAGCAGAGACTGGAACAAATCACTTTCATGGAAAGTCGTTGCCAAGCTTCCAAAAAAATACGAGTTTCCTGAAATCTCAGCACACATTTTTTCACCCAATCTTGATGACACTTTCAGGTCACTATCAGTACCGCAATCCCACTTGGCTCACCTAATTTCGTTCTTCTAGGTTAAACCGTTCGTTGGCAGTAACAGTTTTAATTTTTATGTTTCACTCTGTTTTCTCCTATATGGATATATGTAGTTGGAACTCTAAATCAAAGACGGTTTGTGCTAGGTCTTTGAAACTTGACACAATAAAGTAGTTCCATGTTCTATCTCTATGTTTTGTTTCCTATTGATGTAGCCCTAAGCAGAGACTGGTGCAAATCACTTTCATGGAAAGGGGTTGCCAAGCTTCCAAAAAACTACGAGTTTCCTGAAATCTCAGCACACATTTTTTCACCGAATCTTGATGACACTTTAAGTTAATGATCAGTACCCCAAAACACTTGGCTCACCAAATTTTGTCCTTCTAGGTTAAACCGTTCGTTGGCAGTAACAGTTTTAATTTTTAGGTTTCACTCCGTTTTCTCCTATATGGGTACATGTAGGTGGAAATCTAAATCAAAGACGGTTTGTGCTAGCACTTTGAAACTTGACAAAATAAAGTAGTTCCATGTTCTATCTCTATGGTTTGTTTCCTATTGATGTAGCCCTAAGCAGAGACTGGTGCAAATCACTTTCATGGAAAGGGGTTGCCAAGCTTCCAAAAAACTACGAGTTTCCTGAAATCTCAGCACACATTTTTTCACCCAAACTTTATGACACATTCAGGTAATGATCAGTACCCCAATCCTCCTTGGCTCACCAAATTTCATTCTTCTAGGTTAAACAGTTCTTTGGCAGTAACAGTTTTAATATTTAGGTTTTACTCTGTTTTCTCCTATATGGATACATGTAGTTGGAACTCTAAATCAAACACGGTTTGTGCTAGCTATTTGAAACTTGACACAATAAAGTAGTTCCAAGTTCTATCTCTATGTTTTGTTTCCTATTGATGTAGCCCTAAGCAGAGACTGTCGCAAATAACTTTCATGGAAAGTGGTTGCCAAGATTCCAAAAAACTACGAGTTTCCTGAAATCTCAGCACACATTTTTTCACCCAAGCTTGATGACACTTTCAGGTAATGATCAGTACCCCAATCCTCCTTGGCTCACCAAATTTCGTTCTTCTAGGTTAAACCATTCGTTGGCAGTAACAGTTTTAATATTTAGGTTTTACTCTGTTTTCTCCTATATGGATACATGTAGTTGGAACTCTAAATTAAACACGGTTTGTGCCAGCTCTTTGAAACTTGACACAATAAAGTAGTTCCAAGTTCTATCTCTATGGTTTCTTTCCTATTGATGTAGCCCTAAGCAGAGACTGGCCCAAATCACTTTCATGGAAAGGGGTTGCCAAGGTTCCAAAAAACTGTGAGTTTCCTGAAATCTCAGCAAAAATTTTTTCACCCAATCTTGATGACACTTTCAGGTAATGATCAGTACCCCAATCCTCCTTGGCTCACCAAATTTCATTCTTCAAGGTTAAACCATTCGTTGGCACTAACAGTTTTAATATTTAGGTTTTAATCTGTTTTCTCCTATATGGATACATGTAGTTGGAACTATAAATCAAACACGGTTTGTGCTAGCTCTTTGAAACTTGACACAATAAAGTAGTTCCAAGTTCTATCTCTATGATTTGTTTCCTAATGATGTAGCCCTAAGCAGAGACTGGCGCAAATCACTTTCATGGAAAGGGGTTCCCAAGCTTCCAAAAAACTACGAGTTTCCTGAAATCTCAGCACACATTTTTTCACGCAATCTTAATGACACTATCAGGTAATGATCAGTACCCCAATCCCACTTGGCTCAACAAATTTCGTTCTTCTAGGTTAAACCGTTCGTTGGCAGTAACAGTATTAATTTTTACGTTTCACTCTGTTTTCTCCCTTATGGATACATGTAGTTGGAACTCTAAATCAAACACGGTTTGTGCTAGCTCTTTGAATCTTGACACAATAAAATAGTTCCAATTTCTATCTCTATGGATTGTTTCCTATTGATGTAGCCCTAAGCAGAGACTGTCGCAAATCACTTTCATGGAAAGGGGTTGCCAAGCTTCCAAATAACTGTGAGTTTCCTGAAATCTCAGCACACATTTTTTCACCCAAGCTTGATGACACTTTCAGGTAATGATCAGTACCCCAATCCAACTTGGCATTCCAAATTTCGTTCTTCTAGGTTAAACCGTTCGTTGGCAGTAACAGTTTTAATTTTTAGGTTTCTCTCTGTTTTCTCCTATATGGATACATATAGTTGGAACTCTAAATCAAACACGGTTTGTGCTAGCTCTTTGAAACTTGACACAATAAAGTAGTTCCAAGTTCTATCTCTATGGTTTGTTTCCTATTGATGTAGCCCTAAGCAGAGACTGGCCCAAATCACTTTCATGGAAAGTGGTTGCCAATCTTCCAAAAAACTACGATTTTCCTGTAATCTCAGCACACATTTTTTCACCCAAGCTTGATGACACTTTCAGGTAATGATCAGTACCTCAATACTCCTTGGCTCACCAAATTTGGTTCTTCTAGTTTAAACCGTTCGTTGGCAGTAACAGTTTTAATTTTGGGGTTTCACTCTGTTTTCTCCTATATGGATACATGTAGTTGGAACTGTAAATCAAAGACGGTTTGTGGTAGCTCTTTGAAACTTGACACAATAATGTAGTTCCAAGTTCTATCTCTATGGTTTGTTTCCTATTGATGTAGTCCTAAGCAGATACAGGCACAAATCACTTTCATGGAAAGGCTTTGCCAAGCTTCCAAAAAACTACGAGTTCCCTGAAATCTCAGCACACATTTTTTCACCCAATCTTGATGACACTTTCAGGTAATGATCAGAACCCGAATCCACTTGGCTCACCAAATTTTGTTCTTCTAGGTTAAACCGTTCGTTGGCAGTAACAGTTTTAATTTTTAGTTTCACTCTGTTTTCTCCTATATAGATACATGTAGTTGGAACTCTAAATCAAAGACGATTTGGGCTAGCTCTTTGAAACTTGACACAATAAAGTATTTCCAAGTTCTATCTCTATGGTATGTTTCCTATTGATGTAGCCCTAAGCAGAGACTGTCGCAAATCACTTTCATGGAAAGGGGTTGCCAAGCTTCCAAAAAGTACGAGTTTCCTGAAATCTCAGCACACATTTTTTCACCCAAACTTGATGACACTTTCAGGTATTTATCAGTACCCCAATCCTCCTTGGCTCACCAAATTTCGTTCCTCTAGGTAAAACCGTGCGTTGGCAGTAACTGTTTTAATTTTTAGGTTTCATTCTGTTTTCTCCTATATGGATACATGTAGTTGGAACTCTGAATCAAACACGGTTTGTGCTAGCTCTTTGAAACTTGACACAAGAAAGTAGTTCCAAGTTCTATATCTATGGATTGTTTCCTAATGATGTAGCCCCCAGCAGACACTGGCGCAAATCACTTACATGGAAAGGGGATGCCATGCTTCCAAAAAACTACGAGTTTCCTGAAACTCAGCACACATTTTTTCACCCAATCTTGATGACACTTTCAGGTAATGATCAGTACCCCAAATTCGCTTTTCTCACCAAATTTCATTCTTCTAGGTGAAACCGTTCGTTTGCAGTAACAGTTTTAATTTTGGGGTTTCAGTCTGTTTTCTCTTATATGGATACATTTAGTTGGAACTCTATATCAAACACGATTTGTGCTAGCTCTTTGAAACTTGACACAATAATGTAGTTCCAAGTTCTATCTCTATGGTTTGTTTCCTATTGATGTAGTCCTAAGCAGAGACAGGCGCAAATCACTTTCATGGAAAGGCTTTGCCAAGCAACCAAAAAACTGTGAGTTTCCTGAAATCTCAGCACACATTTTTTCACCCAATCTTGATGACACTTTCAGGTAATGATCAGAACCCGAATCCACTTGGCTCACCAAATTTCGTTCTTCTAGGTTAAACAGTTCATTGGCAGTAACAGTTTTAATTTTTAGGTTTCACTCTGTTTTCTCCTATGTGGGTACATGTAGGTGGAACTCTAAATCTAACACGGTTTGTGCTAGCTCTTTGAAACTTGACACAATAAAGAAGTTCCAAGTTCTATCTCTATTGTTTGTTTCCTATTGATGTAGCCATAAGCAGAGACCGGCGCAAATCACTTTCATTGAAAGGGGTTGCCAAGCTTCCAAAAACTACGAGTTTCCTGAAATCTCAGCACACATTTTTTCACCCAATCTTGATGACACTTTCAGTTAATTATCAGTACCCCAATCCCACTTGGCTCACCAAATTTTGTTCTTCTAGGTTAAACCGTTCGTTGGCAGTAACAGTTTTCATTTTTAGGTTTCACTCTGTTTTCTCCCTTATGGATACATGTATTTGGAACTCTAAATCAAACATGGTTTGTGCTAGCTCTTTGAAACTTGACACAATAAAATAGTTCCAAGTTCTATTTCTATGGTTTGTTTCCTATTGATGTAGCCCTAAGCAGAGACTGGCGCAAATCACTTTCATGGAAAGGGGTTGCCAAGTTTCCAAAAAACTACGAATTTCCTGAAATCTCAGCACACATTTTTTCACCCAAACTTGATGTCACTTTCAGATAGTGATCAGTACCCCAATCCTCCTTGGCTCACCAAATTTCGTTCTTCTAGGTTAAACCATTAGTTGGCAGTAACTGTTTTAATTTTCAGGTTTCACTCTGTTTTCTCCTATATGGATACATGTAGTTGGAACTCTAAATCAAACACGGTTTGTGCTAGCTCTTTGAAACTTGACACAATAAAGTATTTCCAAGTTCTATCTCTATGGTTTGTTTCCTATCGATGTAGCCCTAAGCAGAGACTGGCGCAAATCACTTCCATGGAAAGGGGTTGCGAAGCTTCCAAAAAACTACGAGTTTCCTGAAATCTCAGCACACATTTTTTCACCGAATCTTGAAGACACTTTCTGGTAATGATCAGTACCTCAATCCCACTTGGCTCACCAAATTTCGTTCTTATAGGTTAAACCGTTCGTTGGCAGTAACAGTTTTAATTTTTAGTTATCACTCTGTTTTCTCCTATATGGATACATGTAGTTGGAACTCTATATCTAACATGGTTTGTGTTAGCTCTTTGAAACTTGACAAAATAAAGTAGTTCCAAGTTCTATGTCTATGTTTTGGTTCCTATTGATGTAGCCCTAAGCAGAGACTGTCGCAAAACACTTTCATGGAAAGGGGTTGCCAAGCTTCCAAAAAACTACGAGTTTCCTGAAATCTCAGCACACATTTTTTCACCCAATCTTGATGACACTTTAAGTTAATGATCAGTACCCCAAAACACTTGGCTCACCAAATTTTGTTCTTCTAGGTTAAACCTTTCGTTGGCAGTAACAGTTTTAATTTTTAGATTTCACTTCGTTTTCTCCTATATGGGTACATGTAGGTGGAAATCTAAATCAAAGACTGTTTGTGCTAGCACTTTGAAACTTGACAAAATAAAGTAGTTCCATGTTCTATCTCTATGGTTTGTTTCCTATTGATGTAGCCCTAAGCAGAGACTGGTGCAAATCACTTTCATGGAAAGGGGTTGCCAAGCTTCCAAAAAACTACGAGTTTCCTGAAATCTCAGCACACATTTTTTCACCCAAACTTTATGACACATTCAGGTAATGATCAGTACCCCAATCCTCCTTGGCTCACCAAATTTCATTCTTCTAGGTTAAACAGTTCGTTGGCAGTAACAGTTTTAATATTTAGGTTTTACTCTGTTTTCTCCTATATGGATACATGTAGTTGGAACTCTAAATCAAACACGGTTTGTGCTAGCTCTTTGAAACTTGACACAATAAAGTAGTTCCAAGTCCTATCTCTATGTTTTGTTTCCTATTGATGTAGCCCTAAGCAGAGACTGTCGCAAATAACTTTCATGGAAAGTGGTTGCCAAGCTTCCAAAAAACTACGAGTTTCCTGAAATCTCAGCACACATTTTTTCACCCAATATTGATGACACTTTCAGGTGATGATCAGTACCCCAATTCCACTTGGCTCACCAAATTTCGGTCTTCTAGGTTATATCGTTCGTTGGCATTAACAGTTTTAATTTTTAGGTTTCATTCTGTTTTCTCCTATATGGATACATGTAGTTGGAACTCTAAATCAAAGAAGGTTTGTGCTAGCTCTTTGAAAGTTGAAACAATAAAGTAGTTCCAAGTTCTATCCCTATGCATTTTTTCCTATTGATGTAGCCTTAAGCAGAGACTGGAACAAATCACTTTCATGGAAAGTCGTTGCCAAGCTTCCAAAAAAATACGAGTTTCCTGAAATCTCAGCACACATTTTTTCACCCAATCTTGATGACACTTTCAGGTCACTATCAGTACCGCAATCCCACTTGGCTCACCTAATTTCGTTCTTCTAGGTTAAACCGTTCGTTGGCAGTAACAGTTTTAATTTTTATGTTTCACTCTGTTTTCTCCTATATGGATATATGTAGTTGGAACTCTAAATCAAAGACGGTTTGTGCTAGGTCTTTGAAACTTGACACAATAAAGTAGTTCCATGTTCTATCTCTATGTTTTGTTTCCTATTGATGTAGCCCTAAGCAGAGACTGGTGCAAATCACTTTCATGGAAAGGGGTTGCCAAGCTTCCAAAAAACTACGAGTTTCCTGAAATCTCAGCACACATTTTTTCACCCAATCTTGATGACACTTTAAGTTAATGATCAGTACCCCAAAACACTTGGCTCACCAAATTTTGTCCTTCTAGGTTAAACCGTTCGTTGGCAGTAACAGTTTTAATTTTTAGGTTTCACTCCGTTTTCTCCTATATGGGTACATGTAGGTGGAAATCTAAATCAAAGACGGTTTGTGCTAGCACTTTGAAACTTGACAAAATAAAGTAGTTCCATGTTCTATCTCTATGGTTTGTTTCCTATTGATGTAGCCCTAAGCAGAGACTGGTGCAAATCACTTTCATGGAAAGGGGTTGCCAAGCTTCCAAAAAACTACGAGTTTCCTGAAATCTCAGCACACATTTTTTCACCCAAACTTTATGACACATTCAGGTAATGATCAGTACCCCAATCCTCCTTGGCTCACCAAATTTCATTCTTCTAGGTTAAACAGTTCTTTGGCAGTAACAGTTTTAATATTTAGGTTTTACTCTGTTTTCTCCTATATGGATACATGTAGTTGGAACTCTAAATCAAACACGGTTTGTGCTAGCTATTTGAAACTTGACACAATAAAGTAGTTCCAAGTTCTATCTCTATGTTTTGTTTCCTATTGATGTAGCCCTAAGCAGAGACTGTCGCAAATAACTTTCATGGAAAGTGGTTGCCAAGATTCCAAAAAACTACGAGTTTCCTGAAATCTCAGCACACATTTTTTCACCCAAGCTTGATGACACTTTCAGGTAATGATCAGTACCCCAATCCTCCTTGGCTCACCAAATTTCGTTCTTCTAGGTTAAACCATTCGTTGGCAGTAACAGTTTTAATATTTAGGTTTTACTCTGTTTTCTCCTATATGGATACATGTAGTTGGAACTCTAAATTAAACACGGTTTGTGCCAGCTCTTTGAAACTTGACACAATAAAGTAGTTCCAAGTTCTATCTCTATGGTTTCTTTCCTATTGATGTAGCCCTAAGCAGAGACTGGCCCAAATCACTTTCATGGAAAGGGGTTGCCAAGGTTCCAAAAAACTGTGAGTTTCCTGAAATCTCAGCAAAAATTTTTTCACCCAATCTTGATGACACTTTCAGGTAATTATCAGTACCCCAATCCTCCTTGGCTCACCAAATTTCATTCTTCAAGGTTAAACCATTCGTTGGCACTAACAGTTTTAATATTTAGGTTTTAATCTGTTTTCTCCTATATGGATACATGTAGTTGGAACTATAAATCAAACACGGTTTGTGCTAGCTCTTTGAAACTTGACACAATAAAGTAGTTCCAAGTTCTATCTCTATGATTTGTTTCCTAATGATGTAGCCCTAAGCAGAGACTGGCGCAAATCACTTTCATGGAAAGGGTTTCCCAAGCTTCCAAAAAACTACGAGTTTCCTGAAATCTCAGCACACATTTTTTCACGCAATCTTAATGACACTATCAGGTAATGATCAGTACCCCAATCCCACTTGGCTCAACAAATTTCGTTCTTCTAGGTTAAACCGTTCGTTGGCAGTAACAGTATTAATTTTTACGTTTCACTCTGTTTTCTCCCTTATGGATACATGTAGTTGGAACTCTAAATCAAACACGGTTTGTGCTAGCTCTTTGAATCTTGACACAATAAAATAGTTCCAATTTCTATCTCTATGGATTGTTTCCTATTGATGTAGCCCTAAGCAGAGACTGTCGCAAATCACTTTCATATAAAGGGGTTGCCAAGCTTCCAAAAAACTGTGAGTTTCCTGAAATCTCAGCACACATTTTTTCACCCAAGCTTGATGACACTTTCAGGTAATGATCAGTACCCCAATCCAACTTGGCATTCCAAATTTCGTTCTTCTAGGTTAAACCGTTCGTTGGCAGTAACAGTTTTAATTTTTAGGTTTCTCTCTGTTTTCTCCTATATGGATACATATAGTTGGAACTCTAAATCAAACACGGTTTGTGCTAGCTCTTTGAAACTTGACACAATAAAGTAGTTCCAAGTTCTATCTCTATGGTTTGTTTCCTATTGATGTAGCCCTAAGCAGAGACTGTCACAAATCACTTTCATGGAAAGGGGTTGCCAAGCTTCTAAAAAACTACGAGTTTCCTGAAATGTCAGCACACATTTTTTCACCCAAGCTTGATGACACTTTCAGGTAATGATCAGTACCCCAATCCGACTTGGCATTCCAAATTTCGTTCTTCTAGGTTAAACCGTTCGTTGGCAGTAACAGTTTTAATTTTTAGGTTTCACTCTGTTTTCTCCTATATGGATACATGTAGTTGGAACTCTAAATCAAACACGGTTTGTGCTAGCTCTTTGAAACTTGACACAATAAAGTAGTTCCAAGTTCTATCTCTATGGTTTGTTTCCTATTGATGTAGCCCTAAGCAGAGACTGGCCCAAATCACTTTCATGGAAAGTGGTTGCCAATCTTCCAAAAAACTACGATTTTCCTGTAATCTCAGCACACATTTTTTCACCCAAGCTTGATGACACTTTCAGGTAATGATCAGTACCCCAATACTCCTTGGCTCACCAAATTTCGTTCTTCTAGTTTAAACCATTCGTTGGCAGTAACAGTTTTAATTTTGGGGTTTCACTCTGTTTTCTCCTATATGGATACATGTAGTTGGAACTGTAAATCAAAGACGGTTTGTGGTAGCTCTTTGAAACTTGACACAATAATGTAGTTCCAAGTTCTATCTCTATGGTTTGTTTCCTATTGATGTAGTCCTAAGCAGATACAGGCACAAATCACTTTCATGGAAAGGCTTTGCCAAGCAACCAAAAAACTACGAGTTCCCTGAAATCTCAGCACACATTTTTTCACCCAATCTTGATGACACTTTCAGGTAATGATCAGAACCCGAATCCACTTGGCTCACCAAATTTTGTTCTTCTAGGTTAAACCGTTCGTTGGCAGTAACAGTTTTAATTTTTAGTTTCACTCTGTTTTCTCCTATATAGATACATGTAGTTGGAACTCTAAATCAAAGACGATTTGGGCTAGCTCTTTGAAACTTGACACAATAAAGTATTTCCAAGTTCTATCTCTATGGTTTGTTTCCTATTGATATAGCCCTAAGCAGAGACTGGTGCAAATCACTTTCATGGAAAGGGGTTGCCAAGCTTCCAAAAATCTACGAGTTTCCTGAAATCTCAGCACACATTTTTTCACCCAATTTTGATGACACTTTCAGGTCACGATCAGTACCCCAATACCACTTGGCTCAACAAATTTCGTTCTTCTAGGTTAAACCATCCGTTGGCAGTAACAGTTTTAATTTTGATGTTTCATTCTGTTTTCTCCTATATGGATACATGTAGTTGGAACTCTGAATCAAACACGGTTTGTGCTAGCTCTTTGAAACTTGACACAAGAAAGTAGTTCCAAGTTCTATATCTATGGATTGTTTCCTAATGATGTAGCCCCCAGTAGACACTGGCGCAAATCACTTACATGGAAAGGGGATGCCATGCTTCCAAAAAACTACGAGTTTCCTGAAACTCAGCACACATTTTTTCACCCAATCTTGATGACACTTTCAGGTAATGATCAGTACCCCAAATTCGCTTTTCTCACCAAATTTCGTTCTTCTAGGTGAAACCGTTCGTTTGCAGTAACAGTTTTAATTTTGGGGTTTCAGTCTGTTTTCTCTTATATGGATACATTTAGTTGGAACTCTATATCAAACACGATTTGTGCTAGCTCTTTGAAACTTGACACAATAATGTAGTTCCAAGTTCTATCTCTATGGTTTGTTTCCTATTGATGTAGTCCTAAGCAGAGACAGGCGCAAATCACTTTCATGGAAAGGCTTTGCCAAGCAACCAAAAAACTGTGAGTTTCCTGAAATCTCAGCACACATTTTTTCACCCAATCTTGATGACACTTTCAGGTAATGATCAGAACCCGAATCCACTTGGCTCACCAAATTTCGTTCTTCTAGGTTAAACAGTTCATTGGCAGTAACAGTTTTAATTTTTAGGTTTCACTCTGTTTTCTCCTATGTGGGTACATGTAGGTGGAACTCTAAATCTAACACGGTTTGTGCTAGCTCTTTGAAACTTGACACAATAAAGAAGTTCCAAGTTCTATCTCTATTGTTTGTTTCCTATTGATGTAGCCCTAAGCAGAGACCGGCGCAAATCACTTTCATTGAAAGGGGTTGCCAAGCTTCCAAAAAACTACGAGTTTCCTGAAATCTCAGCACACATTTTTTCACCCAATCTTGATGACACTTTCAGTTAATTATCAGTACCCCAATCCCACTTGGCTCACCAAATTTTGTTCTTCTAGGTTAAACCGTTCGTTGGCAGTAACAGTTTTCATTTTTAGGTTTCACTCTGTTTTCTCCCTTATGGATACATGTATTTGGAACTCTAAATCAAACATGGTTTGTGCTAGCTCTTTGAAACTTGACACAATAAAATAGTTCCAAGTTCTATTTCTATGGTTTGTTTCCTATTGATGTAGCCCTAAGCAGAGACTGGCGCAAATCACTTTCATGGAAAGAGGTTGCCCAGTTTCCAAAAAACTACGAATTTCCTGAAATCTCAGCACACATTTTTTCACCCAAACTTGATGTCACTTTCAGATAATGATCAGTACCCCAATCCTCCTTGGCTCACCAAATTTCGTTCTTCTAGGTTAAACCATTAGTTGGCAGTAACTGTTTTAATTTTCAGGTTTCACTCTGTTTTCTCCTATATGGATACATGTAGTTGGAACTCTAAATCAAACACGGTTTGTGCTAGCTCTTTGAAACTTGACACAATAAAGTATTTCCAAGTTCTATCTCTATGGTTTGTTTCCTATCGATGTAGCCCTAAGCAGAGACTGGCGCAAATCACTTCCATGGAAAGGGGTTGCGAAGCTTCCAAAAAACTACGAGTTTCCTGAAATCTCAGCACACATTTTTTCACCGAATC
Organism: Spermophilus citellus; assembly: GCF_964194105.1. NCBI lineage: Eukaryota > Metazoa > Chordata > Mammalia > Rodentia > Sciuridae > Spermophilus > Spermophilus citellus. Next base: position 55,864,258 of record NC_138187.1, read on the forward strand.
TTGAAGACACTTTCTGGTAATGATCAGTACCTCAATCCCACTTGGCTCACCAAATTTCGTTCTTATATGTTAAACCGTTCGTTGGCAGTAACAGTTTTAATTTTTAGTTATCACTCTGTTTTCTCCTATATGGATACATGTAGTTGGAACTCTAAATCTAACATGGTTTGTGTTAGCTCTTTGAAACTTGACAAAATAAAGTAGTTCCAAGTTCTATGTCTATGTTTTGGTTCCTATTGATATAGCCCTAAGCAGAGACTGTCGCAAAACACTTTCATGGAAAGGGGTTGCCAAGCTTCCAAAAAACTACGAGTTTCCTGAAATCTCAGCACACATTTTTTCACCCAATCTTGATGACACTTTAAGTTAATGATCAGTACCCCAAAACACTTGGCTCACCAAATTTTGTTCTTCTAGGTTAAACCTTTCGTTGGCAGTAACAGTTTTAATTTTTAGATTTCACTCCGTTTTCTCCTATATGGGTACATGTAGGTGGAAATCTAAATCAAAGACTGTTTGTGCTAGCACTTTGAAACTTGACAAAATAAAGTAGTTCCATGTTCTATCTCTATGGTTTGTTTCCTATTGATGTAGCCCTAAGCAGAGACTGGTGCAAATCACTTTCATGGAAAGGGGTTGCCAAGCTTCCAAAAAACTACGAGTTTCCTGAAATCTCAGCACACATTTTTTCACCCAAACTTTATGACACATTCAGGTAATGATCAGTACCCCAATCCTCCTTGGCTCACCAAATTTCATTCTTCTAGGTTAAACAGTTCGTTGGCAGTAACAGTTTTAATATTTAGGTTTTACTCTGTTTTCTCCTATATGGATACATGTAGTTGGAACTCTAAATCAAACACGGTTTGTGCTAGCTCTTTGAAACTTGACACAATAAAGTAGTTCCAAGTCCTATCTCTATGTTTTGTTTCCTATTGATGTAGCCCTAAGCAGAGACTGTCGCAAATAACTTTCATGGAAAGTGGTTGCCAAGCTTCCAAAAAACTACGAGTTTCCTGAAATCTCAGCACACATTTTTTCACCCAATATTGATGACACTTTCAGGTGATGATCAGTACCCCAATTCCACTTGGCTCACCAAATTTCGGTCTTCTAGGTTATATCGTTCGTTGGCATTAACAGTTTTAATTTTTAGGTTTCATTCTGTTTTCTCCTATATGGATACATGTAGTTGGAACTCTAAATCAAAGAAGGTTTGTGCTAGCTCTTTGAAAGTTGAAACAATAAAGTAGTTCCAAGTTCTATCCCTATGCATTTTTTCCTATTGATGTAGCCTTAAGCAGAGACTGGAACAAATCACTTTCATGGAAAGTCGTTGCCAAGCTTCCAAAAAAATACGAGTTTCCTGAAATCTCAGCACACATTTTTTCACCCAATCTTGATGACACTTTCAGGTCACTATCAGTACCGCAATCCCACTTGGCTCACCTAATTTCGTTCTTCTAGGTTAAACCGTTCGTTGGCAGTAACAGTTTTAATTTTTATGTTTCACTCTGTTTTCTCCTATATGGATATATGTAGTTGGAACTCTAAATCAAAGACGGTTTGTGCTAGCTCTTTGAAACTTGACACAATAAAGTAGTTCCATGTTCTATCTCTATGTTTTGTTTCCTATTGATGTAGCCCTAAGCAGAGACTGGTGCAAATCACTTTCATGGAAAGGGGTTGCCAAGCTTCCAAAAAACTACGAGTTTCCTGAAATCTCAGCACACATTTTTTCACCCAATCTTGATGACACTTTAAGTTAATGATCAGTACCCCAAAACACTTGGCTCACCAAATTTTGTTCTTCTAGGTTAAACCGTTTGTTGGCAGTAACAGTTTTAATTTTTAGGTTTCACTCCGTTTTCTCTTATATGGGTACATGTAGGTGGAAACCTAAATCAAAGACGGTTTGTGCTAGCACTTTGAAACTTGACAAAATAAAGTAGTTCCATGTTCTATCTCTATGGTTTGTTTCCTATTGATGTAGCCCTAAGCAGAGACTGGTGCAAATCACTTTCATGGAAAGGGGTTGCCAAGCTTCCAAAAAACTACGAGTTTCCTGAAATCTCAGCACACATTTTTTCACCCAAACTTTATGACACATTCAGGTAATGATCAGTACCCCAATCCTCCTTGGCTCACCAAATTTCATTCTTCTAGGTTAAACAGTTCGTTGGCAGTAACAGTTTTAATATTTAGGTTTTACTCTGTTTTCTCCTATATGGATACATGTAGTTGGAACTCTAAATCAAACACGGTTTGTGCTAGCTATTTGAAACTTGACACAATAAAGTAGTTCCAAGTTCTATCTCTATGTTTTGTTTCCTATTGATGTAGCCCTAAGCATAGACTGTCGCAAATAACTTTCATGGAAAGTGGTTGCCAAGCTTCCAAAAAACTACGAGTTTCCTGAAATCTCAGCACACATTTTTTCACCCAAGCTTGATGACACTTTCAGGTAATGATCAGTACCCCAATCCTCCTTGGCTCACCAAATATCGTTCTTCTAGGTTAAACCATTCGTTGGCAGTAACAGTTTTAATATTTAGGTTTTACTCTGTTTTCTCCTATATGGATACATGTAGTTGGAACTCTAAATTAAACAAGGTTTGTGCCAGCTCCTTGAAACTTGACACAATAAAGTAGTTCCAAGTTCTATCTCTATGGTTTGTGTCCTATTGATGTAGCCCTAAGCAGAGACTGGCGCAAATCACTTTCATGGAAAGGGGTAGCCAAGCTTCCAAAAAAATATGAGTTTCCTGAAATATCAGCACATATTTTTTCACCCAAACTTGATGACACTTTCAGGTAATGATCAGTACCCCAATCCCACTTGGCTCACCAAATTTCGTTCTTCTAGATTGAACCGTTCGTTGGCAGTAACAGTTTTAATTTTTAGGTTTCACTCTGTTTTCTCCTATATGGATACATGTAGTTGGAACTCTAAATCAAAGACGGTTTTTGCTAGGTCTTTGAAACTTGAAACAATAATGTAGTTCCAAGTTCTCTCTCTATGGTTTGTTTCCTATTGATGTAGCCCTAAGCAGAGACTGGCCCAAATCACTTTCATGGAAAGGGGTTGCCAAGCTTCCAAAAAACTGTGAGATTCCTGAAATCTCAGCACAAATTTTTTCACCCAATCTTGATGACACTTTCAGGCCACAATCAATACCCCAATCCCACTTGGCTAACCAAATTTCGTTCTTCTAGGTTAAACCGTTCATTGGCAGTAACAGTTTTAATTTTTACGTTTCACTCTGTTTTCTCCCTTATGGATACATGTAGTTGGAACTCTAAATCAAACATGGTTTGTGCTAGCTCTTTGAATCTTGACACAAGAAAATAGTTCCAATTTCTATCTCTATGGATTGTTTCCTATTGATGTAGCCCTAAGCAGAGACCGGCACAAATCACTTTCATTGAAAGTGGTTGCCAAGCTTCCAAAAAACTACGAGTTTTCTGAAATCTCAGTACACATTTTTTCACCCAATCTTGATGACACTTTCAGGTAATGATCAGTACCCCAATCCCACTTGGCTAACCAACTTTCATTCTTCTAGTTTAAACCGTTCGTTGGCAGTAACAGTTTTAATTTTTAGGTTTCACTCTGTGTCTCCTATATGGATACATGTATTTGGAACTCTAAACCAAACACGGTTTGTGCCAGCTCTTTGAAACTTGACACAATAAAGTAGTTCCAAGTTCTATCTCTATGTTTTGCTTCCTATTGATGTAGCCCTAACAGACACTGGCTCATAACACTTTCATGGAAAGGGGTTGCCAAGCTTCCAAAAAACTACGAGTTTCCTGAAATCTCAGCACACATTTTTTCAAACAATCTTGATGACACTTTCAGGTGATGATCAGTACCCCAATCCCACTTGGCTCACCAAATTTCGGTCTTCTAGGATATATCGTTCGTTGGCATTAACAGTTTTAATTTTTAGGTTTCATTCTGTTTTCTCCTATATGGATACATGTAGTTGGAACTCTAAATCAAAGACGGTTTGTGCTAGCTCTTTGAATCTTGACACAATAAAGTAGTTCCAAATTCTATCTCTATGGTTTGTTTCCTATTGATGTAGCCCTAAGCAGAGACTGGCGCATATCACTTTCAAAAAAAGGGGTTGCCAAGCTTCCAAAAAACTACGAGTTTCCTGAAATCTCAGCACACATTTTTTCACCCAATCTTGATGACACTTTCAGATCACGATCAGTACCCCATTCCCACTTGGATCACCAAATTTCGTTCTTCTAGGTTAAACCGTTCGTTGGCAGTAACAGTTTTAATTTTTAGGTTTCACTCTGTTTTCTCCTATATGGATACATGTAGTTGGAACTCTAAATTAAAGACGGTTTGTGCTAGGTCTTTGAAACTTGACACAATAAAGTAGTTCCAAGATCTATCTCTATGGTTTGTTTCCTATTGATGTAGCCCTAAGCAGAGACTGGCCCAAATCACTTTCATGGAAAGGGGTTGCCAAGCTTCCAAAAAACTGTGAGTTTCCTGAAATCTCAGCAGAAATTTTTTCACCCAATCTTGAAGACACTTTCAGGTAAAGATCAGTACCCCAATCCCAATTGGCTGACCAACTTTCATTCTTCTAGGTTAAACCGGTCTTTGGCAGTAACAGTTTTAATATTTAGGTTTTTCTCTGTTTTCTCCTATATGGATACATGTAGTTGGTACTCTAAATTAAACACGGTTTGTGCCAGCTCTTTCAAACTTGACACACGAAAGTAGTTCCAAGTTCTATCTCTATGGTGTGTTTCCTATTGAAGTATCCCTAAGAAGAGACTGGCGCAAATCCCTTTCATGGAAAGGGGTTGCCAAGCTTCCAAAAAACTACGAGTTTCCTGAAATCTCAGCACACATTTTGTCAACCAATCTTGATGACACTTTCAGTTGATGATCAGTACCCCAATCCCACTTGGCTCACCAAATTTCATTCTTCTAGTTTAAATCGTTCGTTGGCATTAACAGTTTAAATTTTTACGTTTCACTCTGTTCTCTCCTATATGGATACATGTATTTGGAACTCTAAATCAAACACGGTTTGTGCTAGCTCTTTGAAACTTGACACAATAAAGTAGTTCCAAGTTCTATCTCTATGGTTTGTTTCCTATTGATGTAGCCCTAAGCAGTGACCGGCGCAAATCCCTTTCATGGAAAAGGGTTGCCAAGCTTCCAAAAAACGACGAGTTTCCTGAAATCTCAGCACACATTTTTTCACCCAAACTTGATGACACTTTCAGGTAATGATCAGTACCCCAATCCCACTTGGCTCACCAAATTTCGTTCTTCTAGGTTAAACCGTTCGTTGGCAGTAACAGTTTTAATTTTTAGGTTTCACTCTGTTTTCTCCTATATGGATACATGTAGTTGGAACTCTAAATCAAACACGGTTTGTGCTAGCTCTTTGAAACTTGACACAATAAATTAGTTCCAAGTTCTATCTCTATGGTTTGTTTCCTATTGATGTAGCCCTAAGCAGAGACTGTCGCAAATCACTTTCATGGAAAGGGGTTGCCAAGCTTCCAAAAAACTACGAGTTTCCTGAAATCTCAGCACACATTTTTTCACCCAAGCTTGATGACACTTTCAGGTAATGATCAGTAGCCCAATAGGACTTGGCATTCCAAATTTCGTTCTTCTAGGTTAAACCGTTCGTTGGCAGTAACAGTTTTAATTTTTAGGTTTCACTCTGTTTTCTCCTATATGGATACATGTAGTTGGAACTCTAAATTAAACACGGTTTGTGCCAGCTCTTTGAAACTTGACACAATAAAGTAGTTCCAAGTTCTATCTCTATGGTTTGTGTCCTATTGATGTAGCCCTAAGCAGAGACTGGCGCAAATCACTTTCATGGAAAGGGGTAGCCAAGCTTCCAAAAAAATATGAGTTTCCTGAAATATCAGCACATATTTTTTCACCCAAACTTGATGACACTTTCAGGTAATGATCAGTACCCCAATCCCACTTGGCTCACCAAATTTCGTTCTTCTAGATTGAACCGTTCGTTGGCAGTAACAGTTTTAATTTTTAGGTTTCACTCTGTTTTCTCCTATATGGATACATGGAGTTGGAACTCTAAATCAAAGACGGTTTTTGCTAGGTCTTTGAAACTTGACACAATAATGTAGTTCCAAGTTCTCTCTCTATGGTTTGTTTCCTATTGATGTAGCCCTAAGCAGAGACTGGCCCAAATCACTTTCATGGAAAGGGGTTGCCAAGCTTCCAAAAAACTGTGAGATTCCTGAAATCTCAGCACAAATTTTTTCACCCAATCTTGATGACACTTTCAGGCCACAATCAATACCCCAATCCCACTTGGCTAACCAAATTTCGTTCTTCTAGGTTAAACCGTTCATTGGCAGTAACAGTTTTAATTTTTACGTTTCACTCTGTTTTCTCCCTTATGGATACATGTAGTTGGAACTCTAAATCAAACATGGTTTGTGCTAGCTCTTTGAATCTTGACACAAGAAAATAGTTCCAATTTCTATCTCTATGGATTGTTTCCTATTGATGTAGCCCTAAGCAGAGACCGGCACAAATCACTTTCATTGAAAGTGGTTGCCAAGCTTCCAAAAAACTACGAGTTTTCTGAAATCTCAGTACACATTTTTTCACCCAATCTTGATGACACTTTCAGGTAATGATCAGTACCCCAATCCCACTTGGCTAACCAACTTTCATTCTTCTAGTTTAAACCGTTCGTTGGCAGTAACAGTTTTAATTTTTAGGTTTCACTCTGTGTCTCCTATATGGATACATGTATTTGGAACTCTAAACCAAACACGGTTTGTGCCAGCTCTTTGAAACTTGACACAATAAAGTAGTTCCAAGTTCTATCTCTATGTTTTGTTTCCTATTGATGTAGCCCTAACAGACACTGGCTCATAACACTTTCATGGAAAGGGGTTGCCAAGCTTCCAAAAAACTACGAGTTTCCTGAAATCTCAGCACACATTTCTTCAAACAATGTTGATGACACTTTCAGGTGATGATCAGTACCCCAATCCCACTTGGCTCACCAAATTTCGGTCTTCTAGGATATATCGTTCGTTGGCATTAACAGTTTTAATTTTTAGGTTTCATTCTGTTTTCTCCTATATGGATACATGTAGTTGGAACTCTAAATCAAAGACGGTTTGTGCTAGCTCTTTGAATCTTGACACAATAAAGTAGTTCCAAATTCTATCTCTATGGTTTGTTTCCTATTGATGTAGCCCTAAGCAGAGACTGGCGCATATCACTTTCAAAAAAAGGGGTTGCCAAGCTTCCAAAAAACTACGAGTTTCCTGAAATCTCAGCACACATTTTTTCACCCAATCTTGATGACACTTTCAGATCACGATCAGTACCCCAGTCCCACTTGGATCACCAAATTTCGTTCTTCTAGGTTAAACCGTTCGTTGGCAGTAACAGTTTTAATTTTTAGGTTTCACTCTGTTTTCTCCTATATGGATACATGTAGTTGGAACTCTAAATCAAACAGGGTTTGTGCTAGCTCTTTGAATCTTGACACAATAAAGTAGTTCCAAGTTCTATCTCTATGGTTTGTTTCCTATTGATGTAGCCCTAAGCAGAGACTGTCGCAAATCACTTTCATGGAAAGTGGTTGCCAAGCTTCCAAAAAACTACGAGTTTCCTGAAATCTCAGCACACATTTTTTCACCCAAGCTTGATGACACTTTCAGGTAATGATCAGTACCTTAATCCGACTTGGCATTCCAAATTTCGTTCTTCTAGGTTAAACCGTTCGTTGGCAGTAACAGTTTTAATTTTTAGGTTTGACTCTGTTTTCTCCTATATGGATACATGTAGTTGGAACTCTAAATCAAACACGGTTTGTGCTAGCTCTTTGAAACTTGACACAATAAAGTAGTTCCAAGTTCTATCTCTATGGTTTGTTTCCTATTGATGTAGCCCTAAGCAGAGACTGGCCCAAATCACGTTCACGGAAAGAGGTTGCCAAGCTTCCAAAAAACTGTGAGTTTCCTGAAATCTCAGCACAAATTTTTTCACCCAATCTTGAAGACACTTTCAGGTAATGATCAGTACCCCAATCCCAATTGGCTGACCAACTTTCATTCTTCTAGGTTAAACCGGTCTTTGGCAGTCACAGTTTTAATATTTAGGTTTTTCTCTGTTTTCTCCTATATGGATACATGTAGTTGGAACTCTAAATTAAACACGGTTTGTGCCAGCTCTTTGAAACTTGACACCATAAAGTAGTTCCAAGTTCTATCTCTATGGTTTTTATCCTATTGATGTAGCCCTAAGCAGAGACTGGCGCAAATCACTTTCATGGAAAGGGGTTGCCAAGCTTCCAAAAAACTACGAGTTTCCTGAAATCTCAGCACACATTTTTTCACCCAATCTTGATGACACTTTCAGGTAATGATCAGTACCCCAATCCCACTTGGCTCACCAAATTTCGTTCTTCTAGGTTAAACCGTTCGTTGGCAGTAACAGTTTTATATTTTAGTTTTCACTCTGTTTTCTCCTATATGGATACATGTAGTTGGAACTCTAAATCTAACACGGTTTGTGTTAGCTCTTTGAAACTTGACAAAATAAAGTAGTTCCAAGTTCTATGTCTATGTTTTGGTTCCTATTGATGTAGCCCTAAGCAGAGACTGGTGCAAATCACTTTCATGGAAAGGGGTTGCCAAGCTTCCAAAAAACTACGAGTTTCCTGAAATCTCAGCACACATTTTTTCACCCAAACTTGATGACACTTTCAGGTAATGATCAGTACCCCAATCCTCCTTGGCTCACCAAATTTCATTCTTCTAGGTTAAACAGTGCGTTGGCAGTAACAGTTTTAATATTTAGGTTTTACTCTGTTTTCTCCTATATGGATACATGTAGTTGGAACTCGACATCAAACACGGTTTGTGCTAGCTCTTTGAAACTTGACACAATAAAGTAGTTCCAAGTTCTATCTCTATGGTTTGTTTCCTATTGATGTAGCCCTAAGCAGAGACTGTCGCAAATCACTTTCATGGAAAGTGGTTGCCAATCTTCCAAAAAACTACGAGTTTCCTGATATCTCAGCACACATTTTTTCACCCAAGCTTGATGACACTTTCAGGTAATGATCAGTACCCCAATCTGACTTGGCATTCCAAATTTCGTTCTTCTAGGTTAAATCGTTCGTTGGCAGTAACAGTTTTAATTTTTAGGTTTCACTCTGTTTTCTCCTATATGGATACATGTAGTTGGAACTCTAAATCAAACACGGTTTGTGCTAGCTCTTTGAAACTTGACACAAGAAAGTAGTTCCAAGTTCTATCTCTATGGTTTGTTTCCTATTGATGTAGCCCTAAGCAGAGACTGTCGCAAATCACTTTCATGGAAAGTGGTTGCCAAGCTTCCAAAAAACTACGAATTTCCTGAAATCTCAGCACACATTTTTTCACCCAAGCTTGATGACACTTTCAGGTAATGACCAGTACCCCAATCCTCCTTGGCTCACCAAATTTTATTCTTCTAGGTTAAACCGTTCGTTGGCAGTAACAGTTTTAATTTTTAGGTATCACTCTGTTTTCTCCTATATGGATACATGTAGTTGGAACTCTAAATCAAACACGGTTTTTGCTAGGTCTTTGAAACTTGACACAATAAAGTAGTTCCAATTTCTATCTCTATGGTTTTTTTCCTATTGATGTAGCCCTAAGCAGAGACTGGCCCAAATCACTTTCATGGAAAGGGTTTGCCAAGCTTCCAAAAAACTGTGGGTTTCCTGAAATCTCAGCACAAATTTTTTCACCCAATTTTGATGACACTTTCAGGTAATGATCAGTACCCCAATCCTCCTTGCCTCACCTAATTTCATTCTTCTAGGTTAAACCATTCGTTGGCACTAACAGTTTTAATATTTAGGTTTTAATCTGTTTTCTCCTATATGGATACATGTAGTTGGAACTGTAAATCAAACACGATTTGTGCTAGCTCTTTGAAACTTGACACAATAAAGTAGTTCCAAGTTCTATCTCTATGGTTTGTTTCCTACTGATGTAGTCTTAAGCAGAGACTGGCGCATATCACTTCAATGGAAAGGGGTTGCCAAGCTTCCAAAAAACTACGAGTTTCCTGAAATCTCAGCACACATTTTTTCACCCAAACTTGATGACACTTTCAGGTATTTATCAGTACCCCAATCCTCCTTGGCTCACCAAATTTCGTTCTTCTAGGTAAAACCGTGCGTTGGCAGTAACTGTTTTAATTTTCAGGTTTCACTCTGTTTTCTCCTATATGGATACATGTAGTTGGAACTCCAAATCAAACATGGTTTGTGTAGCTCGTTGAAACTTGACACACGAAAGTAGTTCCAAGTTCTATCTCTATGGTGTGTTTCCTATTGAAGTAGCCCTAAGAAGAGACTGTCGCAAAACACTTTCATGGAAAGGGGTTGCCAAGCTTCCAAAAAACTTGAGTTTCCTGAAATCTCAGCACACATTTTTTCACCCAATCTTGATGACACTTTAAGTTAATGATCAGTACCCCAAACCACTTGGATCACCAAATTTCGTTCTTCTAGATTAAACCGTTCGTTGTCAGTAACAGTTTTAATTTTTAGGTTTCACTCTGTTTTCTCCTATATGGATACATGTAGTTGGAACTCTAAACCAAACACGGTTTGTGCCAGCTCTTTGAAACTTGACAAAATGAAGTAGTTCCAATTTCTATCTTTATGGTTTTTTTCCTATTGATGTAGCCCTAAGCAGAGACTGGCGCTAATCACGTTCATGGAAAGGGGTTGCCATCTTCCAAAAAACTATGAGTTTCCTGAAATCTCAGCACACATTTTTTCACCCAATCTTGATGACACTTTCAGGTAATGATCCGTACCCCAATCCGACTTGGCATTCCAAATTTCGTTCTTCTAGGTTAAACCGTTCGTTGGCAGTAACAGTTTTAATTTTTAGGTTTCACTCTGTTTTCTCCTATATGGATACATGTAGTTGGAACTCTAAATCAAAGACGGTTTGTCCTAGCTCTTTGAAACTTGACACAATAAAGTAGTTCCAAGTTCTGTCTCTATGGTTTGTTTCCTATTGATGTAGCCCTAAGCAGAGACGGGCGCAAATCACTTTCATGGAAAGGGGTTGCCAAGCTTCCAAAAAACTACGAGTTTTTGAAATCTCAGCACACATTTTTTCACCCAAGCTTGATGACACTTTCAGGTAATGATCAGTACCCCAATCCGACTTGGCATTCCAAATTTCATTCTTCTAGGTTAAACCGTTCGTTGGCAGTAACAGTTTTAATTTTTAGGTTTCACTCTGTTTTCTCCTATATGGATACATATAGTTGGAACTCTAAATCAAACACGGTTTGTGCTAGCTCTTTGAAACATGACACAATAAAATAGTTCCAAGTTATATCTCTATGGTTTGTTTCCTGTTGATGTAGCCCTAAGCAGAGACTGTCGCAAATCACTTTCATGGAAAGTGGTTGCCAAGCTTCCAAAAAACTACGAGTTTCCTGAAATCTCAGCACACATTTTTTCACCCAAGCTTGATGACACTTTCAGGTAATGATCAGTACCCCAATCCTCCTTGGCTCACCAAATTTCGTTCTTCTAGGTTAAACCGTTCGTTGACAGTAACAGTTTTAATATTTAGGTTTTACTCTGTTTTCTCCTATATGGATACATGCAGTTGGAACTCTAAATTAAACACGGTTTGTGCCAGCTCTTTGAAACTTGACACAATAAAGTAGTTCCAAGTTCTATCTCTATGGTTTGTTTCCTATTGATGTAGCCCTAAGCAGAGACTGTCGCAAATCACTTTCATGGAAAGGGGTTGCCAAGCTTAGAAAAAAATATGAGTTTCCAGAAATCTCAGCACACATTTTTTCATCCAATCTTGATGACACTTTCAGGTAATGATCAGTACCCCAATCCCACTTGGCTCACCAAATTTCGTTCTTCTAGGTTAAACCGTTCGTTGGCAGTAACAGTTTTAATTTTTAGGTTTCACTCTGTTTTCTCCTATATGGATACATGTAGTTGGAACTCTAAATCAAACACGGTTTGTGCTAGCTCTTTGAAACTTGACACAATAAAGTAGTTCCAAGTTCTATCTCTATGGTTTGTTTCCTATTGATGTAGCCCTAAGCAGAGACTGTCGCAAATCACTTTCATGGAAAGTGGTTGCCAACCTTCCAAAAAACTACGAATTTCCTGAAATCTCAGCACACATTTTTTCACCCAAGCTTGATGACACTTTCAGGTAATGATCAGTACCCCAATCCTCCTTGGCTCACCAAATTTTATTCTTCTAGGTTAAACCGTTCGTTGGCAGTAACAGTTTTAATTTTTAGGTATCACTTGTTTTCTCCTATATGGATACATGTAGTTGGAACTCTAAATCAAACACGGTTTTTGCTAGGTCTTTGAAACTTGACACAATAAAGTAGTTCCAAGTTCTATCTCTATGGTTTGTTTCCTATTGATGTAGCCCTAAGCAGAGACTGGCGCATATCACTTCAATGGAAAGGGGTTGCCAAGCTTCCAAAAAACTACGAGTTTCCTGAAATCTCAGCACACATTTTTTCACCCAAACTTGATGACACTTTCAGGTATTTATCAGTACCCCAATCCTCCTTGGCTCACCAAATTTCGTTCTTCTAGGTAAAACCGTGCGTTGGCAGTAACTGTTTTAATTTTCAGGTTTCACTCTGTTTTCTCCTATATGGATACATGTAGTTGGAACTCCAAATCAAACATGGTTTGTGTAGCTCGTTGAAACTTGACACACGAAAGTAGTTCCAAGTTCTATCTCTATGGTGTGTTTCCTATTGAAGTAGCCCTAAGAAGAGACTGTCGCAAAACACTTTCATGGAAAGGGGTTGCCAAGCTTCCAAAAAACTATGAGTTTCCTGAAATCTCAACACACATTTTTTCAACCAATCTTGATGACACTTTAAGTTAATGATCAGTACCCCAAACCACTTGGATCACCAAATTTCGTTCTTCTAGATTAAACCGTTCGTTGTCAGTAACAGTTTTAATTTTTAGGTTTCACTCTGTTTTCTCCTATATGGATACATGTAGTTGGAACTCTAAATCAAACACGGTTTGTGCTAGCTCTTTGAAACTTGACACAATAGAGTAGTTCCAAGTTCTATCTCTATGGTTTGTTTCCTATTGATGTAGCCCTAAGCAGAGACTGGCCCAAATCACTTTCATGGAAAGTGGTTGCCAATCTTCCAAAAAACTACGATTTTCCTGAAATCTCAGCACACATTTTTTCACCCAAGCTTGATGACACTTTCAGGTAATGATCAGTACCCCAATCCTCCTTGGCTCACCAAATTTCGTTCTTCTAGGTTAAACCGTTCGTTGGCAGTAACAGTTTTAATTTTTAGGTTTCACTCTGTTTTCTCCTATATGGATACATGTAGTTGGAACTCTAAATCAAAGACGGTTTGTGCTAGGTCTTTGAAACTTGACACAATAAAATAGTTCCAAGTTCTATCTCTATGGTTTGTTTCCTATTGATGTAGCCCTAAGCAGAGACTGGCCCAAATCACTTTCATGGAAAGGGGTTGCCAAGGTTCCAAAAAACTGTGAGTTTCCTGAAATCTCAGCAAAAATTTTTTCACCCAATCTTGATGACACTTTCAGGTAATGATCAGTACCCCAATCCTCCTTGGCTCACCAAATTTCATTCTTCAAGGTTAAACCATTCGTTGGCACTAACAGTTTTAATATTTAGGTTTTAATCTGTTTTCTCCTATATGGATACATGTAGTCGGAACTGTAAATCAAACACGGTTTGTGCTAGCTCTTTGAAACTTGACACAATAAAGTAGTTCCAAGTTCTATCTCTATGATTTGTTTCCTAATGATGTAGCCCTAAGCAGAGACTGGCGCAAATCACTTTCATGGAAAGGGGTTCCCAAGCTTCCAAAAAACTACGAGTTTCCTGAAATCTCAGCACACATTTTTTCACGCAATCTTGATGACACTATCAGGTAATGATCAGTACCCCAATCCCACTTGGCTCAACAAATTTCGTTCTTCTAGGTTAAACCGTTCGTTGGCAGTAACAGTATTAATTTTTACGTTTCACTCTGTTTTCTCCCTTATGGATACATGTAGTTGGAACTCTAAATCAAACACGGTTTGTGCTAGCTCTTTGAATCTTGACACAATAAAATAGTTCCAATTTCTATCTCTATGGAGTGTTTCCTATTGATGTAGCCCTAAGCAGAGACTGTCGCAAATCACTTTCATGGAAAGGGGTTGCCAAGCTTCCAAAAAACTGTGAGTTTCCTGAAATCTCAGCACACATTTTTTCACCCAAGCTTGATGACACTTTCAGGTAATGATCAGTACCCCAATAAAACTTGGCATTCCAAATTTCGTTCTTCTAGGTTAAACCGTTCGTTGGCAGTAACAGTTTTAATTTTTAGGTTTCTCTCTGTTTTCTCCTATATGGATACATATAGTTGGAACTCTAAATCAAACACGGTTTGTGCTAGCTCTTTGAAACTTGACACAATAAAGTAGTTCCAAGTTCTATCTCTATGGTTTGTTTCCTATTGATGTAGCCCTAAGCAGAGACTGTCGCAAATCACTTTCATGGAAAGGGGTTGCCAAGCTTCTAAAAAACTACGAGTTTCCTGAAATGTCAGCACACATTTTTTCACCCAAGCTTGATGACACTTTCAGGTAATGATCAGTACCCCAATCCTCCTTGGCTCACCAAATTTCATTCTTCTAGGTTAAACCATTCGTTGGCACTAACAGTTTTAATATTTAGGTTTTACTCGGTTTTCTCCTATATGGATACATGTAGTTGGAACTCTAAATCAAACACGGTTTGTGCTAGCTCTTTGAAACTTGACACAATAAAGTAGTTCCAAGTTCTATCTCTATGGTTTGTTTCCTATTGATGTAGCCCTAAGCAGAGACTGTCGCAAATCACTTTCATGGAAAGGGGTTGCCAAGCTTCCAAAAAACTACGAGTTTCCTGAAATCTCAGCACACATTTTTTCACCCAAGATTGATGACACTTTCAGGTAATGATCAGTACCCCAATCCGACTTGGCATTCCAAATTTCGTTCTTCTAGTTTAAACCGTTCGTTGGCAGTAACAGTTTTAATTTTTAGGTTTCACTCTGTTTTCTCCTATATGGATACATGTAGTTGGAACTCTAAATCAAACACGGTTTGTGCTAGCTCTTTGAAACTTGACACAATAAAGTAGTTCCAAGTTCTATCTCTATGGTTTGTTTCCTATTGATGTAGCCCTATGCAGAGACTGTCGCAAATCACTTTCATGGAAAGGGGTTGCCAAGCTTCCAAAAAACTACGAGTTTCCTGAAATCTCAGCACACATTTTTTCACCCAAGCTTGATGACACTTTCAGGTAATGATCAGTACCCCAATCCGACTTGGCATTCCAAATTTCGTTCTTCTAGGTTAAACCGTTCGTTGGCAGTAACAGTTTAAATTTTTAGGTTTCACTCTGTTTTCTCCTATATGGATACATGTAGTTGGAACTCTAAATCAAACACGGTTTGTGCTAGCTCTTTGAAACTTGACACAATAAAGTAGTTCCAAGTTCTATCTCTATGGTTTGTTTCCTATTGATGTAGCCCTAAGCAGAGACTGTCGCAAATCACTTTCATGGAAAGGGGTTGCCAAGCTTCCAAAAAACTACGAGTTTCCTGAAATGTCAGCACACATTTTTTCACCCAAGCTTGATGACACTTTCAGGTAATGATCAGTACCCCAATCCGACTTGGCATTCCAAATTTCGTTCTTCTAGGTTAAACCGTTCGTTGGCAGTAACAGTTTTAATTTTTAGGTTTCACTCTGTTTTCTCCTATATGGATACAAGTAGTTGGAACTCTAAATCAAACACGGTTTGTGCTAGCTCTTTGAAACTTGACACAATAAAGTAGTTCCAAGTTCTATCTCTATGGTTTGTTTCCTATTGATGTAGCCCTAAGCAGAGACTGTCGCAAATCACTTTCATGGAAAGGGGTTTCCAAGCTTCCAAAAAACTACGAGTTTCCTGAAATCTCATCACACATTTTTTCACCCAAGCTTGATGACACTTTCAGGTAATGATCAGTACCCCAATCCGACTTGGCATTCCAAATTTCGTTCTTCTAGGTTAAACCATTCGTTGGCAGTAACAGTTTTAATTTTTAGGTTTCATTCTGTTTTCTCCTATATGGATACATGTAGTTGGAACTCTAAATCAAACACGGTTTGTGCTAGCTCTTTGAAACTTGACACAATAAAGTAGTTCCAAGTTCTATCTCTATGGTTTGTTTCCTATTGATGTAGCCCTAAGCAGAGACTGGCAAAAATCACTTTTATGGAAAGTGGTTGCCAAGCTTCCAAAAAACTACGAGTTTCCTGACATCTCAGCAGACATTTTTTCACCCAAGATTGATGACACTTTCAGGTAATGATCAGTACCCAAATTCTCCTTGGCTCACCAAATTTCTTTCTTCTAGGTTAAACCATTCGTTGGCACTAACAGTTTTAATATTTAGGTTTCACTCTGTTTTCTCCTATATGGATACATGTAGTTGGAACTCTAAATCAAACACGGTTTGTGCTAGCTGTTTGAAACTTGACACAATAAAGTAGTTCCGAGTTCTATCTCTATGTTTTTTTTCCTATTGATGTAGCCCTAAGCAGAGACTGGCGGAAATCACTTTCATGGAAAGGGGTTGCCAAGCTTCCAAAAAACTATGAGTTTCCTGAAATCTCAGCACAAAGTTTTTCACCCAATCTTGATGACACTTTCAGGTAATGATCAGTACCCCAATCCTCCTTGGCTCACCAAATTTTGTTCTTCTAGGTTAAACCGTTCGTTGGCAGTAACAGTTTTAATTTTTAGGTTTCACTCTGTTTTCTCCTATATGGATACATGTAGTTGGAACTCTAAATCAAACACGGTTTGTGCTAGCTCTTTGAAACTTGACACAATACAGTAGTTCCAAGTTCAATCTCTATGGTTTGTTTCCTATTGATGTAGCCCTAAGCAGAGACTGTTGCAAATCACTTTCATCGAAAGGGGTTGCCAAGCTTCCAAAAAACTACGAGTTTCCTGAAATCTCAGCACACATTTTTTCACCCAAGCTTGATGACACTTTCAGGTAATGATCAGTACCCCATTCCGACTTGGCATTCCAAATTTCGTTCTTCTAGGTTAAACCGTTCGTTGGCAGTAACAGTTTTAATTTTTAGGTTTGACTCTGTTTTCTCCTATATGGATACATGTAGTTGGAACTCTAAATCAAACACGGTTTGTGCTAGCTCTTTGAAACTTGACACAATAAAGTAGTTCCAAGTTCTATCTCTATGGTTTGTTTCCTATTGATGTAGCCCTAAGCAGAGACTGTCGCAAATCACTTTCATGGAAAGGGGTTGCCAAGCTTCCAAAAAACTACGAGTTTCCTGAAATCTCAGCACACATTTTTTCACCCAAGCTTGATGACACTTTCAGGTAATGATCAGTACCCCAATCCGACTTGGCATTCCAAATTTCGTTCTTCTAGGTTAAACCGTTCGTTGGCAGTAACAGTTTTAATTTTTAGGTTTCACTCTGTTTTCTCCTATATGGATACATGTAGTTGGAACTCTAAATCAAACACGGTTTGTGCTAGCTCTTTGAAACTTGACACAATAAAGTAGTTCCAAGTTCTATCTCTATGGTTTGTTTCCTATTGATGTAGACCTAAGCAGAGACTGTCGCAAATCACTTTCATGGAAAGGGGTTGCCAAGCTTCCAAAAAACTACGAGTTTCCTGAAATCTCAGCACACATTTTTTCACCCAAGCTTGATGACACTTTCACGTAATGATCAGTACCCCAATCCGACTTGGCATTCCAAATTTCGTTCTTCTAGGTTAAACCATTCGTTGGCACTAACAGTTTTAATTTTTAGGTTTCACTCTGTTTTCTCCTATATGGATACATGTAGTTGGAACTCTAAATCAAACACGGTTTGTGCTAGCTCTTTGAAACTTGACACTATAAAGTAGTTCCAAGTTCTATCTCTATGGTTTGTTTCCTATTGATGTAGCCCTAAGCAGAGACTGGCGCAAATCACTTTCATGGAAAGGGGTTCCCAAGCTTCCAAAAAACTACGAGTTTCCTGAAATCTCAGCACACATTTTTTCACGCAATCTTGATGACACTTTCAGGTAATGATCAGTACCCCAATCCCACTTGGCTCAACAAATTTCGTTATTCTAGGTTAAACCGTTCGTTGGCAGTAACAGTTTTAATTTTTACGTTTCACTCTGTTTTCTCCCTTATGGATACATGTAGTTGGAACTCTAAATCAAACACGGTTTGTGCTAGCTCTTTGAATCTTGACACAATAAAATAGTTCCAATTTCTATCTCTATGGATTGTTTCCTATTGATGTAGCCCTAAGCAGAGACTGGCGCAAATCACGTTAATTGAAAGGGATTGCCAAGCTTCCAAAAAACTACGAGTTTCCTGTAATCTCAGCACACATTTTTTCACCCAATCTTAATGACACTTTCAGTTAATAATCAGTACCCGAATCACACTTGGCTCACCAAATTTCGTTCTTCTAGGTTAAACCATTCGTTGGCACTAACAGTTTTAATTTTTAGGTTTCACTCTGTTTTCTCCTATATGGATACATGTAGTTGGAACTCTAAATCAAACACGGTTTGTGCTAGCTCTTTGAAACTTGACACAATAAAGTAGTTCCAAGTTATATCTCTATGGTTTGTTTCCTGTTGATGTAGCCCTAAGCAGAGACTGTCGCAAATCACTTTCATGGAAAGTGGTTGCCAAGCTTCCAAAAAACTACGAGTTTCCTGAAATCTCAGCACACATTTTTTCACCCAAGCTTGATGACACTTTCAGGTAATGATCAGTACCCCAATCCTCCTTGGCTCACCAAATTTCGTTCTTCTAGGTTAAACCGTTCGTTGACAGTAACAGTTTTAATATTTAGGTTTTACTCTGTTTTCTCCTATATGGATACATGCAGTTGGAACTCTAAATTAAACACGGTTTGTGCCAGCTCTTTGAAACTTGACACAATAAAGTAGTTCCAAGTTCTATCTCTATGGTTTGTTTCCTATTGATGTAGCCCTAAGCAGAGACTGTCGCAAATCACTTTCAATGAAAGGGGTTGCCAAGCTTCCAAAAAAATATGACTTTCCAGAAATCTCAGCACACATTTTTTCATCCAATCTTGATGACACTTTCAGGTAATGATCAGTACCCCAATCCAACTTGGCAGTCCAAATTTCGTTCTTCTAGGTTAAACTGTTCGTTGGCAGTAACAGTTTTAATTTTTAGGTTTCTATCTGTATTCTCCTATATGGATACATATAGTTGGAACTCTAAATCAAACACGGTTTGTGCTAGCTCTTTGAAACTTGAAACAATAAAGTAGTTCCAAGTTCTATCTCTATGGTTTGTTTCCTATTGATGTAGCCCTAAGCAGAGACTGTCACAAATCACTTTCATGGAAAGGGGTTGCCAAGCTTCTAAAAAACTACGAGTTTCCTGAAATGTCAGCACACATTTTTTCACCCAAGCTTGATGACACTTTCAGGTAATGATCAGTACCCCAATCCGACTTGGCATTCCAAATTTCGTTCTTCTAGGTTAAACCGTTCGTTGGCAGTAACAGTTTTAATTTTTAGGTTTCACTCTGTTTTCTCCTATATGGATACATGTAGTTGGAACTCTAAATCAAACACGGTTTGTGCTAGCTCTTTGAAACTTGACACAATAAAGTAGTTCCAAGTTCTATCTCTATGGTTTGTTTCCTATTGATGTAGCCCTAAGCAGAGACTCGCCCAAATCACTTTCATGGAAAGGGGTTGCCAAGCTTCCAAAAAAATATGAGTTTCCAGAAATCTCAGCACACATTTTTTCATCCAATCTTGATGACACTTTCAGGTAATGATCAGTACCCCAATCCCACTTGGCTCACCAAATTTCGTTCTTCTAGGTTAAACCGTTCGTTGGCAGTAACAGTTTTAATTTTTAGGTTTCACTCTGTTTTCTCCTATATGGATACATGTAGTTGGAACTCTAAATCAAACACGGTTTGTGCTAGCTCTTTGAAACTTGACACAATAAAGTAGTTCCAAGTTCTATCTCTATGGTTTGTTTCCTATTGATGTAGCCCTAAGCAGAGACTGTCGCAAATCACTTTCATGGAAAGTGGTTGCCAAGCTTCCAAAAAACTACGAATTTCCTTAAATCTCAGCACACATTTTTTCACCCAAGCTTGATGACACTTTCAGGTAATGGTCAGTACCCCAATCCTCCTTGGCTCACCAAATTTTATTCTTCTAGGTTAAACCGTTCGTTGGCAGTAACAGTTTTAATTTTTAGGTATCACTCTGTTTTCTCCTATATGGATACATGTAGTTGGAACTCTAAATCAAACACGGTTTTTGCTAGGTCTTTGAAACTTGACACAATAAAGTAGTTCCAAGTTCTATCTCTATGGTTTGTTTCCTATTGATGTAGCCCTAAGCAGAGACTGGCGCATATCACTTCAATGGAAAGGGGTTGCCAAGCTTCCAAAAAACTACGAGTTTCCTGAAATCTCAGCACACATTTTTTCACCCAAACTTGATGACACTTTCAGGTATTTATCAGTACCCCAATCCTCCTTGGCTCACCAAATTTCGTTCTTCTAGGTAAAACCGTGCGTTGGCAGTAACTGTTTTAATTTTCAGGTTTCACTCTGTTTTCTCCTATATGGATACATGTAGTTGGAACTCCAAATCAAACATGGTTTGTGTAGCTCGTTGAAACTTGACACACGAAAGTAGTTCCAAGTTCTATCTCTATGGTGTGTTTCCTATTGAAGTAGCCCTAAGAAGAGACTGTCGCAAAACACTTTCATGGAAAGGGGTTGCCAAGCTTCCAAAAAACTATGAGTTTCCTGAAATCTCAACACACATTTTTTCAACCAATCTTGATGACACTTTAAGTTAATGATCAGTACCCCAAACCACTTGGATCACCAAATTTCGTTCTTCTAGATTAAACCGTTCGTTGTCAGTAACAGTTTTAATTTTTAGGTTTCACTCTGTTTTCTCCTATATGGATACATGTAGTTGGAACTCTAAATCAAACACGGTTTGTGCTAGCTCTTTGAAACTTGACACAATAGAGTAGTTCCAAGTTCTATCTCTATGGTTTGTTTCCTATTGATGTAGCCCTAAGCAGAGACTGGCCCAAATCACTTTCATGGAAAGTGGTTGCCAATCTTCCAAAAAACTACGATTTTCCTGAAATCTCAGCACACATTTTTTCACCCAAGCTTGATGACACTTTCAGGTAATGATCAGTACCCCAATCCTCCTTGGCTCACCAAATTTCGTTCTTCTAGGTTAAACCGTTCGTTGGCAGTAACAGTTTTAATTTTTAGGTTTCACTCTGTTTTCTCCTATATGGATACATGTAGTTGGAACTCTAAATCAAAGACGGTTTGTGCTAGGTCTTTGAAACTTGACACAATAAAATAGTTCCAAGTTCTATCTCTATGGTTTGTTTCCTATTGATGTAGCCCTAAGCAGAGACTGGCCCAAATCACTTTCATGGAAAGGGGTTGCCAAGGTTCCAAAAAACTGTGAGTTTCCTGAAATCTCAGCAAAAATTTTTTCACCCAATCTTGATGACACTTTCAGGTAATGATCAGTACCCCAATCCTCCTTGGCTCACCAAATTTCATTCTTCAAGGTTAAACCATTCGTTGGCACTAACAGTTTTAATATTTAGGTTTTAATCTGTTTTCTCCTATATGGATACATGTAGTCGGAACTGTAAATCAAACACGGTTTGTGCTAGCTCTTTGAAACTTGACACAATAAAGTAGTTCCAAGTTCTATCTCTATGATTTGTTTCCTAATGATGTAGCCCTAAGCAGAGACTGGCGCAAATCACTTTCATGGAAAGGGGTTCCCAAGCTTCCAAAAAACTACGAGTTTCCTGAAATCTCAGCACACATTTTTTCACGCAATCTTGATGACACTATCAGGTAATGATCAGTACCCCAATCCCACTTGGCTCAACAAATTTCGTTCTTCTAGGTTAAACCGTTCGTTGGCAGTAACAGTATTAATTTTTACGTTTCACTCTGTTTTCTCCCTTATGGATACATGTAGTTGGAACTCTAAATCAAACACGGTTTGTGCTAGCTCTTTGAATCTTGACACAATAAAATAGTTCCAATTTCTATCTCTATGGAGTGTTTCCTATTGATGTAGCCCTAAGCAGAGACTGTCGCAAATCACTTTCATGGAAAGGGGTTGCCAAGCTTCCAAAAAACTGTGAGTTTCCTGAAATCTCAGCACACATTTTTTCACCCAAGCTTGATGACACTTTCAGGTAATGATCAGTACCCCAATCCAACTTGGCATTCCAAATTTCGTTCTTCTAGGTTAAACCGTTCGTTGGCAGTAACAGTTTTAATTTTTAGGTTTCTCTCTGTTTTCTCCTATATGGATACATATAGTTGGAACTCTAAATCAAACACGGTTTGTGCTAGCTCTTTGAAACTTGACACAATAAAGTAGTTCCAAGTTCTATCTCTATGGTTTGTTTCCTATTGATGTAGCCCTAAGCAGAGACTGTTGCAAATCACTTTCATGGAAAGGGGTTGCCAAGCTTCTAAAAAACTACGAGTTTCCTGAAATGTCAGCACACATTTTTTCACCCAAGCTTGATGACACTTTCAGGTAATGATCAGTACCCCAATCCTCCTTGGCTCACCAAATTTCATTCTTCTAGGTTAAACCATTCGTTGGCACTAACAGTTTTAATATTTAGGTTTTACTCGGTTTTCTCCTATATGGATACATGTAGTTGGAACTCTAAATCAAACACGGTTTGTGCTAGCTCTTTGAAACTTGACACAATAAAGTAGTTCCAAGTTCTATCTCTATGGTTTGTTTCCTATTGATGTAGGCCTAAGCAGAGACTGTCGCAAATCACTTTCATGGAAAGGGGTTGCCAAGCTTCCAAAAAACTACGAGTTTCCTGAAATCTCAGCACACATTTTTTCACCCAAGATTGATGACACTTTCAGGTAATGATCAGTACCCCAATCCGACTTGGCATTCCAAATTTCGTTCTTCTAGTTTAAACCGTTCGTTGGCAGTAACAGTTTTAATTTTTAGGTTTCACTCTGTTTTCTCCTATATGGATACATGTAGTTGGAACTCTAAATCAAACACGGTTTGTGCTAGCTCTTTGAAACTTGACACAATAAAGTAGTTCCAAGTTCTATCTCTATGGTTTGTTTCCTATTGATGTAGCCCTATGCAGAGACTGTCGCAAATCACTTTCATGGAAAGGGGTTGCCAAGCTTCCAAAAAACTACGAGTTTCCTGAAATCTCAGCACACATTTTTTCACCCAAGCTTGATGACACTTTCAGGTAATGATCAGTACCCCAATCCGACTTGGCATTCCAAATTTCGTTCTTCTAGGTTAAACCGTTCGTTGGCAGTAACAGTTTAAATTTTTAGGTTTCACTCTGTTTTCTCCTATATGGATACATGTAGTTGGAACTCTAAATCAAACACGGTTTGTGCTAGCTCTTTGAAACTTGACACAATAAAGTAGTTCCAAGTTCTATTTCTATGGTTTGTTTCCTATTGATGTAGCCCTAAGCAGAGACTGTCGCAAATCACTTTCATGGAAAGGGGTTGCCAAGCTTCCAAAAAACTACGAGTTTCCTGAAATGTCAGCACACATTTTTTCACCCAAGCTTGATGACACTTTCAGGTAATGATCAGTACCCCAATCCGACTTGGCATTCCAAATTTCGTTCTTCTAGGTTAAACCGTTCGTTGGCAGTAACAGTTTTAATTTTTAGGTTTCACTCTGTTTTCTCCTATATGGATACATGTAGTTGGAACTCTAAATCAAACACGGTTTGTGCTAGCTCTTTGAAACTTGACACAATAAAGTAGTTCCAAGTTCTATCTCTATGGTTTGTTTCTTATTGATGTAGCCCTAAGCAGAGACTGTCGCAAATCACTTTCATGGAAAGGGGTTTCCAAGCTTCCAAAAAACTACGAGTTTCCTGAAATCTCAGCACACATTTTTTCACCCAAGCTTGATGACACTTTCAGGTAATGATCAGTACCCCAATCCGACTTGGCATTCCAAATTTCGTTCTTCTAGGTTAAACCATTCGTTGGCAGTAACAGTTTTAATTTTTAGGTTTCATTCTGTTTTCTCCTATATGGATACATGTAGTTGGAACTCTAAATCAAACACGGTTTGTGCTAGCTCTTTGAAACTTGACACAATAAAGTAGTTCCAAGTTCTATCTCTATGGTTTGTTTCCTATTGATGTAGCCCTAAGCAGAGACTGGCAAAAATCACTTTTATGGAAAGTGGTTGCCAAGCTTCCAAAAAACTACGAGTTTCCTGACATCTCAGCACACATTTTTTCACCCAAGATTGATGACACTTTCAGGTAATGATCAGTACCCAAATTCTCCTTGGCTCACCAAATTTCTTTCTTCTAGGTTAAACCATTCGTTGGAACTAACAGTTTAAAAATTTAGGTTTCACTCTGTTTTCTCCTATATGGATACATGTAGTTGGAACTCTAAATCAAACACGGTTTGTGCTAGCTGTTTGAAACTTGACACAATAAAGTAGTTCCGAGTTCTATCTCTATGTTTTTTTTCCTATTGATGTAGCCCTAAGCAGAGACTGGCGGAAATCACTTTTATGGAAAGTGGTTGCCAAGCTTCCAAAAAACTACGAGTTTCCTGAAATCTCAGCACAAAGTTTTTCACCCAATCTTGATGACACTTTCAGGTAATGATCAGTACCCCAATCCTCCTTGGCTCACCAAATTTCGTTCTTCTAGGTTAAACCGTTCGTTGGCAGTAACAGTTTTAATTTTTAGGTTTCACTCTGTTTTCTCCTATATGGATACATGTAGTTGGAACTCTAAATCAAACACGGTTTGTGCTAGCTCTTTGAAACTTGACACAATACAGTAGTTCCAAGTTCAATCTCTATGGTTTGTTTCCTATTGATGTAGCCCTAAGCAGAGACTGTTGCAAATCACTTTCATCGAAAGGGGTTGCCAAGCTTCCAAAAAACTACGAGTTTCCTGAAATCTCAGCACACATTTTTTCACCCAAGATTGATGACACTTTCAGGTAATGATCAGTACCCCAATCCGACTTGGCATTCCAAATTTCGTTCTTCTAGTTTAAACCGTTCGTTGGCAGTAACAGTTTTAATTTTTAGGTTTCACTCTGTTTTCTCCTATATGGATACATGTAGTTGGAACTCTAAATCAAACACGGTTTGTGCTAGCTCTTTGAAACTTGACACAATAAAGTAGTTCCAAGTTCTATCTCTATGGTTTGTTTCCTATTGATGTAGCCCTATGCAGAGACTGTCGCAAATCACTTTCATGGAAAGGGGTTGCCAAGCTTCCAAAAAACTACGAGTTTCCTGAAATCTCAGCACACATTTTTTCACCCAAGCTTGATGACACTTTCAGGTAATGATCAGTACCCCAATCCGACTTGGCATTCCAAATTTCGTTCTTCTAGGTTAAACCGTTCGTTGGCAGTAACAGTTTAAATTTTTAGGTTTCACTCTGTTTTCTCCTATATGGATACATGTAGTTGGAACTCTAAATCAAACACGGTTTGTGCTAGCTCTTTGAAACTTGACACAATAAAGTAGTTCCAAGTTCTATTTCTATGGTTTGTTTCCTATTGATGTAGCCCTAAGCAGAGACTGTCGCAAATCACTTTCATGGAAAGGGGTTGCCAAGCTTCCAAAAAACTACGAGTTTCCTGAAATGTCAGCACACATTTTTTCACCCAAGCTTGATGACACTTTCAGGTAATGATCAGTACCCCAATCCGACTTGGCATTCCAAATTTCGTTCTTCTAGGTTAAACCGTTCGTTGGCAGTAACAGTTTTAATTTTTAGGTTTCACTCTGTTTTCTCCTATATGGATACAAGTAGTTGGAACTCTAAATCAAACACGGTTTGTGCTAGCTCTTTGAAACTTGACACAATAAAGTAGTTCCAAGTTCTATCTCTATGGTTTGTTTCCTATTGATGTAGCCCTAAGCAGAGACTGGCGCAAATCACTTTCATGGAAAGGGGTTTCCAAGCTTCCAAAAAACTACGAGTTTCCTGAAATCTCAGCACACATTTTTTCACCCAAGCTTGATGACACTTTCAGGTAATGATCAGTACCCCAATCCGACTTGGCATTCCAAATTTCGTTCTTCTAGGTTAAACCATTCGTTGGCAGTAACAGTTTTAATTTTTAGGTTTCATTCTGTTTTCTCCTATATGGATACATGTAGTTGGAACTCTAAATCAAACACGGTTTGTGCTAGCTCTTTGAAACTTGACACAATAAAGTAGTTCCAAGTTCTATCTCTATGGTTTGTTTCCTATTGATGTAGCCCTAAGCAGAGACTGGCAAAAATCACTTTTATGGAAAGTGGTTGCCAAGCTTCCAAAAAACTACGAGTTTCCTGACATCTCAGCACACATTTTTTCACCCAAGATTGATGACACTTTCAGGTAATGATCAGTACCCAAATTCTCCTTGGCTCACCAAATTTCTTTCTTCTAGGTTAAACCATTCGTTGGCACTAACAGTTTAAATATTTAGGTTTCACTCTGTTTTCTCCTATATGGATACATGTAGTTGGAACTCTAAATCAAACACGGTTTGTGCTAGCTGTTTGAAACTTGACACAATAAAGTAGTTCCGAGTTCTATCTCTATGTTTTTTTTCCTATTGATGTAGCCCTAAGCAGAGACTGGCGGAAATCACTTTCATGGAAAGGGGTTGCCAAGCTTCCAAAAAACTATGAGTTTCCTGAAATCTCAGCACAAAGTTTTTCACCCAATCTTGATGACACTTTCAGGTAATGATCAGTACCCCAATCCTCCTTGGCTCACCAAATTTCGTTCTTCTAGGTTAAACCGTTCGTTGGCAGTAACAGTTTTAATTTTTAGGTTTCACTCTGTTTTCTCCTATATGGATACATGTAGTTGGAACTCTAAATCAAACACGGTTTGTGCTAGCTCTTTGAAACTTGACACAATACAGTAGTTCCAAGTTCAATCTCTATGGTTTGTTTCCTATTGATGTAGCCCTAAGCAGAGACTGTTGCAAATCACTTTCATCGAAAGGGGTTGCCAAGCTTCCAAAAAACTACGAGTTTCCTGAAATCTCAGCACACATTTTTTCACCCAAGCTTGATGACACTTTCAGGTAATGATCAGTACCCCATTCCGACTTGGCATTCCAAATTTCGTTCTTCTAGGTTAAACCGTTCGTTGGCAGTAACAGTTTTAATTTTTAGGTTTGACTCTGTTTTCTCCTATATGGAT
Source organism: Spermophilus citellus (assembly GCF_964194105.1). Taxonomy (NCBI): domain Eukaryota; kingdom Metazoa; phylum Chordata; class Mammalia; order Rodentia; family Sciuridae; genus Spermophilus; species Spermophilus citellus. The sequence goes on from NC_138187.1 coordinate 55,891,677, forward strand.
ACATGTAGTTGGAACTCTAAATCAAACACGGTTTGTGCTACCTCTTTGAAACTTGACACAATAAAGTAGTTCCAAGTTCTATCTCTATGGTTTGTTTCCTATTGATGTAGCCCTAAGCAGAGACTGTCGCAAATCACTTTCATGGAAAGGGGTTGCCAAGCTTCCAAAAAACTACGAGTTTCCTGAAATCTCAGCACACATTTTTTCACCCAAGCTTGATGACACTTTCAGGTAATGATCAGTACCCCAATCCGACTTGGCATTCCAAATTTCGTTCTTCTAGGTTAAACCGTTCGTTGGCAGTAACAGTTTTAATTTTTAGGTTTCACTCTGTTTTCTCCTATATGGATACATGTAGTTGGAACTCTAAATCAAACACGGTTTGTGCTAGCTCTTTGAAACTTGACACAATAAAGTAGTTCCAAGTTCTATCTCTATGGTTTGTTTCCTATTGATGTAGACCTAAGCAGAGACTGTCGCAAATCACTTTCATGGAAAGGGGTTGCCAAGCTTCCAAAAAACTACGAGTTTCCTGAAATGTCAGCACACATTTTTTCACCCAAGCTTGATGACACTTTCAGGTAATGATCAGTACCCCAATCCGACTTGGCATTCCAAATTTCGTTCTTCTAGGTTAAACCGTTCGTTGGCAGTAACAGTTTTAATTTTTAGGTTTCACTCTGTTTTCTCCTATATGGATACAAGTAGTTGGAACTCTAAATCAAACACGGTTTGTGCTAGCTCTTTGAAACTTGACACAATAAAGTAGTTCCAAGTTCTATCTCTATGGTTTGTTTCCTATTGATGTAGCCCTAAGCAGAGACTGGCGCAAATCACTTTCATGGAAAGGGGTTTCCAAGCTTCCAAAAAACTACGAGTTTCCTGAAATCTCAGCACACATTTTTTCACCCAAGCTTGATGACACTTTCAGGTAATGATCAGTACCCCAATCCGACTTGGCATTCCAAATTTCGTTCTTCTAGGTTAAACCATTCGTTGGCAGTAACAGTTTTAATTTTTAGGTTTCATTCTGTTTTCTCCTATATGGATACATGTAGTTGGAACTCTAAATCAAACACGGTTTGTGCTAGCTCTTTGAAACTTGACACAATAAAGTAGTTCCAAGTTCTATCTCTATGGTTTGTTTCCTATTGATGTAGCCCTAAGCAGAGACTGGCAAAAATCACTTTTATGGAAAGTGGTTGCCAAGCTTCCAAAAAACTACGAGTTTCCTGACATCTCAGCACACATTTTTTCACCCAAGATTGATGACACTTTCAGGTAATGATCAGTACCCAAATTCTCCTTGGCTCACCAAATTTCTTTCTTCTAGGTTAAACCATTCGTTGGCACTAACAGTTTAAATATTTAGGTTTCACTCTGTTTTCTCCTATATGGATACATGTAGTTGGAACTCTAAATCAAACACGGTTTGTGCTAGCTGTTTGAAACTTGACACAATAAAGTAGTTCCGAGTTCTATCTCTATGTTTTTTTTCCTATTGATGTAGCCCTAAGCAGAGACTGGCGGAAATCACTTTCATGGAAAGGGGTTGCCAAGCTTCCAAAAAACTATGAGTTTCCTGAAATCTCAGCACAAAGTTTTTCACCCAATCTTGATGACACTTTCAGGTAATGATCAGTACCCCAATCCTCCTTGGCTCACCAAATTTCGTTCTTCTAGGTTAAACCGTTCGTTGGCAGTAACAGTTTTAATTTTTAGGTTTCACTCTGTTTTCTCCTATATGGATACATGTAGTTGGAACTCTAAATCAAACACGGTTTGTGCTAGCTCTTTGAAACTTGACACAATACAGTAGTTCCAAGTTCAATCTCTATGGTTTGTTTCCTATTGATGTAGCCCTAAGCAGAGACTGTTGCAAATCACTTTCATCGAAAGGGGTTGCCAAGCTTCCAAAAAACTACGAGTTTCCTGAAATCTCAGCACACATTTTTTCACCCAAGCTTGATGACACTTTCAGGTAATGATCAGTACCCCATTCCGACTTGGCATTCCAAATTTCGTTCTTCTAGGTTAAACCGTTCGTTGGCAGTAACAGTTTTAATTTTTAGGTTTGACTCTGTTTTCTCCTATATGGATACATGTAGTTGGAACTCTAAATCAAACACGGTTTGTGCTACCTCTTTGAAACTTGACACAATAAAGTAGTTCCAAGTTCTATCTCTATGGTTTGTTTCCTATTGATGTAGCCCTAAGCAGAGACTGTCGCAAATCACTTTCATGGAAAGGGGTTGCCAAGCTTCCAAAAAACTACGAGTTTCCTGAAATCTCAGCACACATTTTTTCACCCAAGCTTGATGACACTTTCAGGTAATGATCAGTACCCCAATCCGACTTGGCATTCCAAATTTCGTTCTTCTAGGTTAAACCGTTCGTTGGCAGTAACAGTTTTAATTTTTAGGTTTCACTCTGTTTTCTCCTATATGGATACATGTAGTTGGAACTCTAAATCAAACACGGTTTGTGCTAGCTCTTTGAAACTTGACACAATAAAGTAGTTCCAAGTTCTATCTCTATGGTTTGTTTCCTATTGATGTAGACCTAAGCAGAGACTGTCGCAAATCACTTTCATGGAAAGGGGTTGCCAAGCTTCCAAAAAACTACGAGTTTCCTGAAATCTCAGCACACATTTTTTCACCCAAGCTTGATGACACTTTCAGGTAATGATCAGTACCCCAATCCGACTTGGCATTCCAAATTTCGTTCTTCTAGGTTAAACCATTCGTTGGCACTAACAGTTTTAATTTTTAGGTTTCACTCTGTTTTCTCCTATATGGATACATGTAGTTGGAACTCTAAATCAAACACGGTTTGTGCTAGCTCTTTGAAACTTGACACTATAAAGTAGTTCCAAGTTCTATCTCTATGGTTTGTTTCCTATTGATGTAGCCCTAAGCAGAGACTGGCGCAAATCACTTTCATGGAAAGGGGTTCCCAAGCTTCCAAAAAACTACGAGTTTCCTGAAATCTCAGCACACATTTTTTCACGCAATCTTGATGACACTTTCAGGTAATGATCAGTACCCCAATCCCACTTGGCTCAACAAATTTCGTTATTCTAGGTTAAACCGTTCGTTGGCAGTAACAGTTTTAATTTTTACGTTTCACTCTGTTTTCTCCCTTATGGATACATGTAGTTGGAACTCTAAATCAAACACGGTTTGTGCTAGCTCTTTGAATCTTGACACAATAAAATAGTTCCAATTTCTATCTCTATGGATTGTTTCCTATTGATGTAGCCCTAAGCAGAGACTGGCGCAAATCACGTTAATTGAAAGGGATTGCCAAGCTTCCAAAAAACTACGAGTTTCCTGTAATCTCAGCACACATTTTTTCACCCAATCTTAATGACACTTTCAGTTAATAATCAGTACCCGAATCACACTTGGCTCACCAAATTTCGTTCTTCTAGGTTAAACCATTCGTTGGCACTAACAGTTTTAATTTTTAGGTTTCACTCTGTTTTCTCCTATATGGATACATGTAGTTGGAACTCTAAATCAAACACGGTTTGTGCTAGCTCTTTGAAACTTGACACAATAAAGTAGTTCCAAGTTATATCTCTATGGTTTGTTTCCTGTTGATGTAGCCCTAAGCAGAGACTGTCGCAAATCACTTTCATGGAAAGTGGTTGCCAAGCTTCCAAAAAACTACGAGTTTCCTGAAATCTCAGCACACATTTTTTCACCCAAGCTTGATGACACTTTCAGGTAATGATCAGTACCCCAATCCTCCTTGGCTCACCAAATTTCATTCTTCTAGGTTAAACCGTTCGTTGACAGTAACAGTTTTAATATTTAGGTTTTACTCTGTTTTCTCCTATATGGATACATGCAGTTGGAACTCTAAATTAAACACGGTTTGTGCCAGCTCTTTGAAACTTGACACAATAAAGTAGTTCCAAGTTCTATCTCTATGGTTTGTTTCCTATTGATGTAGCCCTAAGCAGAGACTGTCGCAAATCACTTTCAATGAAAGGGGTTGCCAAGCTTCCAAAAAAATATGACTTTCCAGAAATCTCAGCACACATTTTTTCATCCAATCTTGATGACACTTTCAGGTAATGATCAGTACCCCAATCCAACTTGGCATTCCAAATTTCGTTCTTCTAGGTTAAACTGTTCGTTGGCAGTAACAGTTTTAATTTTTAGGTTTCTATCTGTATTCTCCTATATGGATACATATAGTTGGAACTCTAAATCAAACACGGTTTGTGCTAGCTCTTTGAAACTTGAAACAATAAAGTAGTTCCAAGTTCTATCTCTATGGTTTGTTTCCTATTGATGTAGCCCTAAGCAGAGACTGTCACAAATCACTTTCATGGAAAGGGGTTGCCAAGCTTCTAAAAAACTACGAGTTTCCTGAAATGTCAGCACACATTTTTTCACCCAAGCTTGATGACACTTTCAGGTAATGATCAGTACCCCAATCCGACTTGGCATTCCAAATTTCGTTCTTCTAGGTTAAACCGTTCGTTGGCAGTAACAGTTTTAATTTTTAGGTTTCACTCTGTTTTCTCCTATATGGATACATGTAGTTGGAACTCTAAATCAAACACGGTTTGTGCTAGCTCTTTGAAACTTGACACAATAAAGTAGTTCCAAGTTCTATCTCTATGGTTTGTTTCCTATTGATGTAGCCCTAAGCAGAGACTCGCCCAAATCACTTTCATGGAAAGGGGTTGCCAAGCTTCCAAAAAACTACGAGTTTCCTGAAATCTCAGCACACATTTTTTCACCCAAGCTTGATGACACTTTCAGGTAATGATCAGTACCCCAATCCTCCTTGGCTCACCAAATTTCGTTCTTCTAGGTTAAACCGTTCGTTGACAGTAACAGTTTTAATATTTAGGTTTTACTCTGTTTTCTCCTATATGGATACATGCAGTTGGAACTCTAAATTAAACACGGTTTGTGCCACCTCTTTGAAACTTGACACAATAAAGTAGTTCCAAGTTCTATCTCTATGGTTTGTTTCCTATTGATGTAGCCCTAAGCAGAGACTGTCGCAAATCACTTTCATGGAAAGGGGTTGCCAAGCTTCCAAAAAAATATGAGTTTCCAGAAATCTCCGCACACATTTTTTCATCCAATCTTGATGACCCTTTCAGGTAATGATCAGTACCCCAATCCCACTTGGCTCACCAAATTTCGTTCTTCTAGGTTAAACCGTTCGTTGGCAGTAACAGTTTTAATTTTTAGGTTTCACTCTGTTTTCTCCTATATGGATACATGTAGTTGGAACTCTAAATCAAAGACGGTTTGTGCTAGGTCTTTGAAACTTGACACAATAAAGTAGTTCCAAGTTCTATCTCTATGGTTTCTTTCCTATTGATGTAGCCCTAAGCAGAGACTGGCCCAAATCACTTTCATGGAAAGGGGTTGCCAAGGTTCCAAAAAACTTTGAGTTTCCTGAAATCTCAGCAAAAATTTTTTCACCCAATCTTGATGACACTTTCAGGTAATGATCAGTACCCCAATCCTCCTTGGCTCACCAAATTTCATTCTTCAAGGTTAAACCATTCGTTGGCACTAACAGTTTTAATATTTAGGTTTTAATCTGTTTTCTCCTATATGGATACATGTAGTTGGAACTGTAAATCAAACACGGTTTGTGCTAGCTCTTTGAAACTTGACACAATAAAGTAGTTCCAAGTTCTATCTCTATGATTTGTTTCCTAATGATGTAGCCCTAAGCAGAGACTGGCGCAAATCACTTTCATGGAAAGGGGTTCCCAAGCTTCCAAAAAACTACGAGTTTCCTGAAATCTCAGCACACATTTTTTCACGCAATCTTGATGACACTTTCTAGTAATGATCAGTACCCCAATCCCACTTGGCTCAACAAATTTCGTTCTTCTAGGTTAAACCGTTCGTTGGCAGTAACAGTATTAATTTTTACGTTTCACTCTGTTTTCTCCCTTATGGATACATGTAGTTGGAACTCTAAATCAAACACGGTTTGTGCTAGATCTTTGAATCTTGACACAATAAAATAGTTCCAATTTCTATCTCTATGGAGTGTTTCCTATTGATGTAGCCCTAAGCAGAGACTGTCGCAAATCACTTTCATGGAAAAGGGTTGCCAAGCTTCCAAAAAACTGTGAGTTTCCTGAAATCTCAGCACACATTTTTTCACCCAAGCTTGATGACACTTTCAGGTAATGATCAGTACCCCAATCCAAATTGGCATTCCAAATTTCGTTCTTCTAGGTTAAACCGTTCGTTGGCAGTAACAGTTTTAATTTTTAGGTTTCTCTCTGTTTTCTCCTATATGGATACATATAGTTGGAACTCTAAATCAAACACGGTTTGTGCTAGCTCTTTGAAACTTGAAACAATAAAGTAGTTCCAAGTTCTATCTCTATGGTTTGTTTCCTATTGATGTAGCCCTAAGCAGAGACTGTCGCAAATCCCTTTCATGGAAAAGGGTTGCCAAGCTTCTAAAAAACTACGAGTTTCCTGAAATGTCAGCACACATTTTTTCACCCAAGCTTGATGACACTTTCAGGTAATGATCAGTACCCCAATCCGACTTGGCATTCCAAATTTCGTTCTTCTAGGTTAAACCGTTCGTTGGCAGTAACAGTTTTAATTTTTAGGTTTCACTCTGTTTTCTCCTATATGGATACATGTAGTTGGAACTCTAAATCAAACACGGTTTGTGCTAGCTCTTTGAAACTTGACACAATAAAGTAGTTCCAAGTTCTATCTCTATGGTTTGTTTCCTATTGATGTAGCCGTAAGCAGAGACTGGCCCAAATCACTTTCATGGAAAGTGGTTGCCAATCTTCCAAAAAACTACGATTTTCCTGAAATCTCAGCACACATTTTTTCACCCAAGCTTGATGACACTTTCAGGTAATGATCAGTACCCAAATCCTCCTTGGCTCACCAAATTTCGTTCTTCTAGGTTAAACCGTTCGTTGGCAGTAACAGTTTTAATTTTTAGGTTTCACTCTGTTTTCTCCTATATGGATACATGTAGTTGGAACTCTAAATCAAAGACGGTTTGTGCTAGGTCTTTGAAACTTGACACAATAAAATAGTTCCAAGTTCTATCTCTATGGTTTGTTTCCTATTACTGTAGCCCTAAGCAGAGACTGGCCCAAATCACTTTCATGGAAAGGGGTTGCCAAGGTTCCAAAAAACTGTGAGTTTCCTGAAATCTCAGCAAAAATTTTTTCACCCAATCTTGATGACACTTTCAGGTAATGATCAGTACCCCAATCCTCCTTGGCTCACCAAATTTCATTCTTCAAGGTTAAACCATTCGTTGGCACTAACAGTTTTAATATTTAGGTTTTAATCTGTTTTCTCCTATATGGATACATGTAGTCGGAACTGTAAATCAAACACGGTTTGTGCTAGCTCTTTGAAACTTGACACAATAAAGTAGTTCCAAGTTCTATCTCTATGATTTGTTTCCTAATGATGTAGCCCTAAGCAGAGACTGGCGCAAATCACTTTCATGGAAAGGGGTTCCCATGCTTCCAAAAAACTACGATTTTCCTGAAATCTCAGCAAACATTTTTTCACCCAAGCTTGATGACACTTTCAGGTAATGATCAGTACCCCAATCCTCCTTGGCTCACCAAATTTCATTCTTCTAGGTTAAACCATTCGTTGGCACTAACAGTTTTAATATTTAGGTTTTACTCGGTTTTCTCCTATATGGATACATGTAGTTGGAACTCTAAATCAAACACGGTTTGTGCTAGCTCTTTGAAACTTGACACAATAAAGTAGTTCCAAGTTCTATCTCTATGGTTTGTTTCCTATTGATGTAGCCCTATGCAGAGACTGTCGCAAATCACTTTCATGGAAAGGGGTTGCCAAGCTTCCAAAAAACTACGAGTTTCCTGAAATCTCAGCACACATTTTTTCACCCAAGCTTGATGACACTTTCAGGTAATGATCAGTACCCCAATCCGACTTGGCATTCCAAATTTCGTTCTTCTAGGTTAAACCGTTCGTTGGCAGTAACAGTTTAAATTTTTAGGTTTCACTCTGTTTTCTCCTATATGGATACATGTAGTTGGAACTCTAAATCAAACACGGTTTGTGCTAGCTCTTTGAAACTTGACACAATAAAGTAGTTCCAAGTTCTATCTCTAGGGTTTGTTTCCTATTGATGTAGCCCTAAGCAGAGACTGTCGCAAATCACTTTCATGGAAAGGGGTTGCCAAGCTTCCAAAAAACTACGAGTTTCCTGAAATGTCAGCACACATTTTTTCACCCAAGCTTGATGACACTTTCAGGTAATGATCAGTACCCCAATCCGACTTGGATTTCCAAATTTCGTTCTTCTAGGTTAAACCGTTCGTTGGCAGTAACAGTTTTAATTTTTAGGTTTCACTCTGTTTTCTCCTATATGGATACAAGTAGTTGGAACTCTAAATCAAACACGGTTTGTGCTAGCTCTTTGAAACTTGACACAATAAAGTAGTTCCAAGTTCTATCTCTATGGTTTGTTTCCTATTGATGTAGCCCTAAGCAGAGACTGTCGCAAATCACTTTCATGGAAAGGGGTTTCCAAGCTTCCAAAAAACTACGAGTTTCCTGAAATCTCAGCACACATTTTTTCACCCAAGCTTGATGACACTTTCAGGTAATGATCAGTACCCCAATCCGACTTGGCATTCCAAATTTCGTTCTTCTAGGTTAAACCATTCGTTGGCAGTAACAGTTTTAATTTTTAGGTTTCACTCTGTTTTCTCCTATATGGATACATGTAGTTGGAACTCTAAATCAAACACGGTTTGTGCTAGCTCTTTGAAACTTGACACAATAAAGTAGTTCCAAGTTCTATCTCTATGGTTTGTTTCCTATTGATGTAGCCCTAAGCAGAGACTGTCGCAAATCACTTTCATGGAAAGGGGTTGCCAAGCTTCCAAAAAACTACGAGTTTCCTGAAATCTCAGCACACATTTTTTCACCCAATCTTGATGACACTTTCAGGTAATGATCAGTACCCCAATCCGACTTGGCATTCCAAATTTCCTTCTTCTAGGTTAAACCGTTCGTTGGCAGTAACAGTTTTAATTTTTAGATTTCACTCTGTTTTCTCCTATATGGATACATGTAGTTGGAACTCTAAATGAAACACGGTTTGTGCTAGCTCTTTGAAACTTGACACAATACAGTAGTTCCAAGTTCAATCTCTATGGTTTGTTTCCTATTGATGTAGCCCTAAGCAGAGACTGTTGCAAATCACTTTCATCGAAAGGGGTTGCCAAGCTTCCAAAAAACTACGAGTTTCCTGAAATCTCAGCACACATTTTTTCACGCAATCTTGATGACACTTTCTAGTAATGATCAGTACCCCAATCCCACTTGGCTCAACAAATTTCGTTATTCTAGGTTAAACCGTTCGTTGGCAGTAACAGTTTTAATTTTTACGTTTCACTCTGTTTTCTCCCTTATGGATACATGAAGTTGGAACTCTAAATCAAACACGGTTTGTGCTAGCTCTTTGAATCTTGACACAATAAAATAGTTCCAATTTCTATCTCTATGGATTGTTTCCTATTGATGTAGCCCTAAGCAGAGACTGGCGCAAATCACGTTAATTGAAAGGGATTGCCAAGCTTCCAAAAAACTACGAGTTTCCTGTAATCTCAGCACACATTTTTTCACCCAATCTTAATGACACTTTCAGTTAATAATCAGTACCCGAATCACACTTGGCTCACCAAATTTCGTTCTTCTAAATTAAACCGTTCGTTGGCAGTAACAGTTTAAATTTTTAGGTTTCACTCTGTTTTCTCCTATATGGATACATGTAGTTGGAACTCTAAATCAAACACGGTTTGTGCTAGCTCTTTGAAACTTGACACAATAAAGTAGTTCCAAGTTCTATCTCTAGGGTTTGTTTCCTATTGATGTAGCCCTAAGCAGAGACTGTCGCAAATCACTTTCATGGAAAGGGGTTGCCAAGCTTCCAAAAAACTACGAGTTTCCTGAAATGTCAGCACACATTTTTTCACCCAAGCTTGATGACACTTTCAGGTAATGATCAGTACCCCAATCCGACTTGGCATTCCAAATTTCGTTCTTCTAGGTTAAACCGTTCGTTGGCAGTAACAGTTTTAATTTTTAGGTTTCACTCTGTTTTCTCCTATATGGATACAAGTAGTTGGAACTCTAAATCAAACACGGTTTGTGCTAGCTCTTTGAAACTTGACACAATAAAGTAGTTCCAAGTTCTATCTCTATGGTTTGTTTCCTATTGATGTAGCCCTAACCAGAGACTGTCTCAAATCACTTTCATGGAAAGGGGTTGCCAAGCTTCCAAAAAACTACGAGTTTCCTGAAATCTCAGCACACATTTTTTCACCCAATCTTGATGACACTTTCAGGTAATGATCAGTACCCCAATCCGACTTGGCATTCCAAATTTCGTTCTTCTAGGTTAAACCGTTCGTTGGCAGTAACAGTTTTAATTTTTAGGTTTCACTCTGTTTTCTCCTATATGTATACAAGTAGTTGGAACTCTAAATCAAACACGGTTTGTGCTAGCTCTTTGAAACTTGACACAATAAAGTAGTTCCAAGTTCTATCTCTATGGTTTGTTTCCTATTGATGTAGCCCTAAGCAGAGACTGTCGCAAATCACTTTCATGGAAAGGGGTTTCCAAGCTTCCAAAAAACTACGAGTTTCCTGAAATCTCAGCACACATTTTTTCACCCAAGCTTGATGACACTTTCAGGTAATGATCAGTACCCCAATCCGACTTGGCATTCCAAATTTCGTTCTTCTAGGTTAAACCGTTCGTTGGCAGTAACAGTTTTAATTTTTAGGTTTCACTCTGTTTTCTCCTATATTTATACATGTAGTTGGAACTCTAAATCAAACACGGTTTGTGCTAGCTCTTTGAAACTTGACACAATAAAGTAGTTCCAAGTTCTATCTCTATGGTTTGTTTCCTATTGATGTAGCCCTAAGCAGAGACTGGCAAAAATCACTTTTATGGAAAGTGGTTGCCAAGCTTCCAAAAAACTACGAGTTTCCTGACATCTCAGCACACATTTTTTCACCCAAGATTGATGACACTTTCAGGTAATGATCAGTACCCAAATTCTCCTTGGCTCACCAAATTTCTTTCTTCTAGGTTAAACCATTCGTTGGCACTAACAGTTTTAATATTTAGGTTTCACTCTGTTTTCTCCTATATGGATACATGTAGTTGGAACTCTAAATCAAACACGGTTTGTGCTAGCTGTTTGAAACTTGACACAATAAAGTAGTTCCGAGTTCTATCTCTATGTTTTTTTTCCTATTGATGTAGCCCTAAGCAGAGACTGGCGCAAATCACTTTCATGGAAAGGGGTTGCCAAGCTTCCAAAAAACTATGAGTTTCCTGAAATCTCAGCACAAAGTTTTTCACCCAATCTTGATGACACTTTCAGGTAATGATCAGTACCCCAATCCTCCTTGGCTCACCAAATTTCGTTCTTCTAGGTTAAACCGTTCGTTGGCAGTAACAGTTTTAATTTTTAGGTTTCACTCTGTTTTCTCCTATATGGATACATGTAGTTGGAACTCTAAATCAAACACGGTTTGTGCTAGCTCTTTGAAACTTGACACAATAAAGTAGTTCCAAGTTCAATCTCTATGGTTTGTTTCCTATTGATGTAGCCCTAAGCAGAGACTGTTGCAAATCACTTTCATCGAAAGGGGTTGCCAAGCTTCCAAAAAACTACGAGTTTCCTGAAATCTCAGCACACATTTTTTCACCCAAGCTTGATGACACTTTCAGGTAATGATCAGTAGCCCAATCCGACTTGGCATTCCAAATTTCGTTCTTCTAGGTTAAACCGTTCGTTGGCAGTAACAGTTTTAATTTTTAGGTTTGACTCTGTTTTCTCCTATATGGATACATGTAGTTGGAACTCTAAATCAAACACGGTTTGTGCTAGCTCTTTGAAACTTGACACAATAAAGTAGTTCCAAGTTCTATCTCTATGGTTTGTTTCCTATTGATGTAGCCCTAAGCAGAGACTGTCGCAAATCACTTTCATGGAAAGGGGTTGCCAAGCTTCCAAAAAACTACGAGTTTCCTGAAATCTCAGCACACATTTTTTCACCCAAGCTTGATGACACTTTCAGGTAATGATCAGTAGCCCAATCCGACTTGGCATTCCAAATTTCGTTCTTCTAGGTTAAACCGTTCGTTGGCAGTAACAGTTTTAATTTTTAGGTTTCACTCTGTTTTCTCCTATATGGATACATGTAGTTGGAACTCTAAATCAAACACGGTTTGTGCTAGCTCTTTGAAACTTGACACAATAAAGTAGTTCCAAGTTCTATCTCTATGGTTTGTTTCCTATTGATGTAGCCCTAAGCAGAGACTGGCGCAAATCACTTTCATGGAAAGGGGTTCCCAAGCTTCCAAAAAACTACGAGTTTCCTGAAATCTCAGCACACATTTTTTCACGCAATCTTGATGACACTTTCAGGTAATGATCAGTACCCCAATCCCACTTGGCTCAACAAATTTCGTTATTCTAGGTTAAACCGTTCGTTGGCAGTAACAGTTTTAATTTTTACGTTTCACTCTGTTTTCTCCCTTATGGATACATGTAGTTGGAAATCTAAATCAAACACGGTTTGTGCTAGCTCTTTGAATCTTGACACAATAAAATAGTTCCAATTTCTATCTCTATGGATTGTTGCCTATTGATGTAGCCCTAAGCAGAGACTGGCGCAAATCACGTTAATTGAAAGGGATTGCCAAGCTTCCAAAAAACTACGAGTTTCCTGTAATCTCAGCACACATTTTTTCACCCAATCTTAATGACACTTTCAGTTAATAATCAGTACCCGAATCACACTTGGCTCACCAAATTTCGTTCTTCTAAATTAAACCGTTCGTTGGCAGTAACAGTTTAAATTTTTAGGTTTCACTCTGTTTTCTCCTATATGGATACATGTAGTTGGAACTCTAAATCAAACACGGTTTGTGCTAGCTCTTTCAAACTTGACACAATAAAGTAGTTCCAAGTTCTATCTCTATGGTTTGTTTCCTATTGATGTAGCCCTAAGCAGAGACTGTCGCAAATCACTTTCATGGAAAGGGGTTGCCAAGCTTCCAAAAAACTACGAGTTTCCTGAAATCTCAGCACACATTTTTTCACCCAAGCTTGATGACACTTTCAGGTAATGATCAGTACCCCAATCCGACTTGGCATTCCAAATTCGTTCTTCTAGGTTAAACCGTTCGTTGGCAGTAACAGTTTTAATTTTTAGGTTTCACTCTGTTTTCTCCTATATGGATACATGTAGTTGGAACTCTAAATCAAACACGGTTTGTACTAGCTCTTTGAAACTTGACACAATAAAGTAGTTCCAAGTTCTATCTCTATGGTTTGTTTCCTATTGATGTAGCCCTAAGCAGAGACTGTCGCAAATCACTTTCATGGAAAGGGGTTGCCAAGCTTCCAAAAAACTACGAGTTTCCTGAAATCTCAGCACACATTTTTTCACCCAAGCTTGATGACACTTTCAGGTAATGATCAGTACCCCAATCCGACTTGGCATTCCAAATTTCGTTCTTCTAGGTTAAACCATTCGTTGGCAGTAACAGTTTTAATTTTTAGGTTTCACTCTGTTTTCTCCTATATGGATACATGTAGTTGGATCTCCAAATCAAACACGGTTTGTGCTAGCTCTTTGAAACTTGACACAATAAAGTAGTTCCAAGTTCTATCTCTATGGTTTGTTTCGTATTGATGTAGCCCTAAGCAGAGACTGGCAAAAATCCCTTTATGGAAAGTGGTTGCCAAGCTTCCAAAAAACTACGAGTTTCCTGACATCTCAGCACACATTTTTTCACCCAAGCTTGATGACACTTTCAGGTAATGATCAGTACCCAAATCCTCCTTGGCTCACCAAATTTCTTTCTTCTAGGTTAAACCATTCGTTGGCACTAACAATTTTAATATTTAGGTTTCACTCTGTTTTCTCCTATATGGATACATGTAGTTGGAACTCTAAATCAAACACGGTTTGTGCTAGCTCTTTGAAACTTGACACAATAAAGTAGTTCCAAGTTCTATCTCTATGGTTTTTTTCCTATTGATGTAGCCCTAAGCAGAGACTGTCGCAAATCACTTTCATGAAAAGGGGTTGCCAAGCTTCCAAAAAACTACGAGTTTCCTGAAATCAGAGCACATATTTTTTCAACCAAGCTTGATGACACTTTCAGGTAATGATCAGTACCCCAATCTGACTTGGCATTCCAAATTTCGTTCTTCTAGGTTAAACCGTTCGTTGGCAGTAACAGTTTTAATTTTTAGGTTTCACTCTGTTTTCTCCTATATGGATACTTGTAGTTGGAACTCTAAATCAAACACGGTTTGTGCTAGCTCTTTGAATCTTGACACAATAAAGTAGTTCCAAGTTCTATCTCTATGGTTTGTTTCCTATTGATGTAGCCCTAAGCAGAGAGTGTCGCAAATCACTTTCATGGAAAGGGGTTGCCAAGCTTCCAAAAAACTACGAGTTTCCTGAAATCTCAGCACACATTTTTTCACCCAAGCTTGATGACACTTTCAGGTAATGATCAGTAGCCCAATCCGACTTGGCATTCCAAATTTCGTTCTTCTAGGTTAAACCGTTCGTTGGCAGTAACAGTTTAAATTTTTAGGTTTCACTCTGTTTTCTCCTATATGGATACATGTAGTTGGAACTCTAAATCAAACACGGTTTGTGCTAGCTCTTTGAAACTTGACACAATAAAGTAGTTCCAAGTTCTATCTCTAGGGTTTGTTTCCTATTGATGTAGCCCTAAGCAGAGACTGTCGCAAATCACTTTCATGGAAAGGGGTTGCCAAGCTTCCAAAAAACTACGAGTTTCCTGAAATGTCAGCACACATTTTTTCACCCAAGCTTGATGACACTTTCAGGTAATGATCAGTACCCCAATCCGACTTGGCATTCCAAATTTCGTTCTTCTAGGTTAAACCGTTCGTTGGCAGTAACAGTTTTAATTTTTAGGTTTCACTCTGTTTTCTCCTATATGGATACAAGTAGTTGGAACTCTAAATCAAACACGGTTTGTGCTAGCTCTTTGAAACTTGACACAATAAAGTAGTTCCAAGTTCTATCTCTATGGTTTGTTTCCTATTGATGTAGCCCTAAGCAGAGACTGTCGCAAATCACTTTCATGGAAAGGGGTTTCCAAGCTTCCAAAAAACTACGAGTTTCCTGAAATCTCAGCACACATTTTTTCACCCAAGCTTGATGACACTTTCAGGTAATGATCAGTACCCCAATCCGACTTGGCATTCCAAATTTCGTTCTTCTAGGTTAAACCATTCGTTGGCAGTAACAGTTTTAATTTTTAGGTTTCACTCTGTTTTCTCCTATATGGATACATGTAGTTGGAACTCTAAATCAAACACGGTTTGTGCTAGCTCTTTGAAACTTGACACAATAAAGTAGTTCCAAGTTCTATCTCTATGGTTTGTTTCCTATTGATGTAGCCCTAAGCAGAGACTGTCGCAAATCACTTTCATGGAAAGGGGTTGCCAAGCTTCCAAAAAACTACGAGTTTCCTGAAATCTCAGCACACATTTTTTCACCCAATCTTGATGACACTTTCAGGTAATGATCAGTACCCCAATCCGACTTGGCATTCCAAATTTCCTTCTTCTAGGTTAAACCGTTCGTTGGCAGTAACAGTTTTAATTTTTAGATTTCACTCTGTTTTCTCCTATATGGATACATGTAGTTGGAACTCTAAATGAAACACGGTTTGTGCTAGCTCTTTGAAACTTGACACAATACAGTAGTTCCAAGTTCAGTCTCTATGGTTTGTTTCCTATTGATGTAGCCCTAAGCAGAGACTGTTGCAAATCACTTTCATCGAAAGGGGTTGCCAAGCTTCCAAAAAACTACGAGTTTCCTGAAATCTCAGCACACATTTTTTCACGCAATCTTGATGACACTTTCTAGTAATGATCAGTACCCCAATCCCACTTGGCTCAACAAATTTCGTTATTCTAGGTTAAACCGTTCGTTGGCAGTAACAGTTTTAATTTTTACGTTTCACTCTGTTTTCTCCCTTATGGATACATGTAGTTGGAACTCTAAATCAAACACGGTTTGTGCTAGCTCTTTGAATCTTGACACAATAAAATAGTTCCAATTTCTATCTCTATGGATTGTTTCCTATTGATGTAGCCCTAAGAAGAGACTGGCGCAAATCACGTTAATTGAAAGGGATTGCCAAGCTTCCAAAAAACTACGAGTTTCCTGTAATCTCAGCACACATTTTTTCACCCAATCTTAATGACACTTTCAGTTAATAATCAGTACCCGAATCACACTTGGCTCACCAAATTTCGTTCTTCTAAATTAAACCGTTCGTTGGCAGTAACAGTTTAAATTTTTAGGTTTCACTCTGTTTTCTATTATATGGATACATGTAGTTGGAACTCTAAATCAAACACGGTTTGTGCTAGCTCTTTGAAACTTGACACAATAAAGTAGTTCCAAGTTCTATCTCTATGGTTTGTTTCCTATTGATGTAGCCCTAAGCAGAGACTGTCGCAAATCACTTTCATGGAAAGGGGTTGCCAAGCTTCCAAAAAACTACGAGTTTCCTGAAATCTCAGCACACATTTTTTCACCCAATCTTGATGACACTTTCAGGTAATGATGAGTACCCCAATCCGACTTGGCATTCCAAATTTCGTTCTTCTAGGTTAAACCGTTCGTTGGCAGTAACAGTTTTAATTTTTAGGTTTCACTCTGTTTTCTCCTATATGTATACAAGTAGTTGGAACTCTAAATCAAACACGGTTTGTGCTAGCTCTTTGAAACTTGACACAATAAAGTAGTTCCAAGTTCTATCTCTATGGTTTGTTTCCTATTGATGTAGCCCTAAGCAGAGACTGTCGCAAATCACTTTCATGGAAAGGGGTTTCCAAGCTTCCAAAAAACTACGAGTTTCCTGAAATCTCAGCACACATTTTTTCACCCAAGCTTGATGACACTTTCAGGTAATGATCAGTACCCCAATCCGACTTGGCATTCCAAATTTCGTTCTTCTAGGTTAAACCGTTCGTTGGCAGTAACAGTTTTAATTTTTAGGTTTCACTCTGTTTTCTCCTATATGGATACATGTAGTTGGAACTCTAAATCAAACACGGTTTGTGCTAGCTCTTTGAAACTTGACACAATAAAGTAGTTCCAAGTTCTATCTCTATGGTTTGTTTCCTATTGATGTAGCCCTAAGCAGAGACTGGCAAAAATCACTTTTATGGAAAGTGGTTGCCAAGCTTCCAAAAAACTACGAGTTTCCTGACATCTCAGCACACATTTTTTCACCCAAGATTGATGACACTTTCAGGTAATGATCAGTACCCAAATTCTCCTTGGCTCACCAAATTTCTTTCTTCTAGGTTAAACCATTCGTTGGCACTAACAGTTTTAATATTTAGGTTTCACTCTGTTTTCTCCTATATGGATACATGTAGTTGGAACTCTAAATCAAACACGGTTTGTGCTAGCTGTTTGAAACTTGACACAATAAAGTAGTTCCGAGTTCTATCTCTATGTTTTTTTTCCTATTGATGTAGCCCTAAGCAGAGACTGGCGCAAATCACTTTCATGGAAAGGGGTTGCCAAGCTTCCAAAAAACTATGAGTTTCCTGAAATCTCAGCACAAAGTTTTTCACCCAATCTTGATGACACTTTCAGGTAATGATCAGTACCCCAATCCTCCTTGGCTCACCAAATTTCGTTCTTCTAGGTTAAACCGTTCGTTGGCAGTAACAGTTTTAATTTTTAGGTTTCACTCTGTTTTCTCCTATATGGATACATGTAGTTGGAACTCTAAATCAAACACGGTTTGTGCTAGCTCTTTGAAACTTGACACAATACAGTAGTTCCAAGTTCAATCTCTATGGTTTGTTTCCTATTGATGTAGCCCTAAGCAGAGACTGTTGCAAATCACTTTCATCGAAAGGGGTTGCCAAGCTTCCAAAAAACTACGAGTTTCCTGAAATCTCAGCACACATTTTTTCACCCAATCTTGATGACACTTTCAGGTAATGATCAGTAGCCCAATCCGACTTGGCATTCCAAATTTCGTTCTTCTAGGTTAAACCGTTCGTTGGCAGTAACAGTTTTAATTTTTAGGTTTCACTCTGTTTTCTCCTATATGGATACATGTAGTTGGAACTCTAAATCAAACACGGTTTGTGCTAGCTCTTTGAAACTTGACACAATAAAGTAGTTCCAAGTTCTATCTCTATGGTTTGTTTCCTATTGATGTAGCCCTAAGCAGAGACTGTCGCAAATCACTTTCATGGAAAGGGGTTGCCAAGCTTCCAAAAAACTACGAGTTTCCTGAAATCTCAGCACACATTTTTTCACCCAAGCTTGATGACACTTTCAGGTAATGATCAGTAGCCCAATCCGACTTGGCATTCCAAATTTCGTTCTTCTAGGTTAAACCGTTCGTTGGCAGTAACAGTTTTAATTTTTAGGTTTCACTCTGTTTTCTCCTATATGGATACATGTAGTTGGAACTCTAAATCAAACACGGTTTGTGCTAGCTCTTTGAAACTTGACACAATAAAGTAGTTCCAAGTTCTATCTCTATGGTTTGTTTCCTATTGATGTAGACCTAAGCAGAGACTGTCGCAAATCACTTTCATGGAAAGGGGTTGCCAAGCTTCCAAAAAACTACGAGTTTCCTGAAATCTCAGCACACATTTTTTCACCCAAGCTTGATGACACTTTCAGGTAAGGATCAGTAACCCAATCCGACTTGGCATTCCAAATTTCGTTCTTCTAGGTTAAACCGTTCGTTGGCAGTAACAGTTTTAATTTTTAGGTTTTACTCTGTTTTCTCCTATATGGATACATGTAGTTGGAACTCTAAATCAAACACGGTTTGTGCTAGCTCTTTGAAACTTGACACAATAAAGTAGTTCCAAGTTATATCTCTATGGTTTGTTTCCTATTGATGTAGCCCTAAGCAGAGACTGGCGCAAATCACTTTCATGGAAAGGGGTTCCCAAGCTTCCAAAAAACTACGAGTTTCCTGAAATCTCAGCACACATTTTTTCACGCAATCTTGATGACACTTTCAGGTAATGATCAGTACCCCAATCCCACTTGGCTCAACAAATTTCGTTATTCTAGGTTAAACCGTTCGTTGGCAGTAACAGTTTTAATTTTTACGTTTCACTCTGTTTTCTCCCTTATGGATACATGTAGTTGGAACTCTAAATCACACACGGTTTGTGCTAGCTCTTTGAATCTTGACACAATAAAATAGTTCCAATTTCTATCTCTATGGATTGTTTCCTATTGATGTAGCCCTAAGCAGAGACTGGCGCAAATCACGTTAATTGAAAGGGATTGCCAAGCTTCCAAAAAACTACGAGTTTCCTGTAATCTCAGCACACATTTTTTCACCCAATCTTAATGACACTTTCAGTTAATAATCAGTACCCGAATCACACTTGGCTCACCAAATTTCGTTCTTCTAAATTAAACCGTTCGTTGGCAGTAACAGTTTAAATTTTTAGGTTTCACTCTGTTTTCTCCTATATGGATACCTGTAGTTGGAACTCTAAATCAAACACGGTTTGTGCTAGCTCTTTGAAACTTGACACAATAAAGTAGTTCCAAGTTCTATCTCTATGGTTTGTTTCCTATTGATGTAGCCCTAAGCAGAGACTGTCGCAAATCACTTTCATGGAAAGGGGTTGCCAAGCTTCCAAAAAACTACGAGTTTCCTGAAATCTCAGCACACATTTTTTCACCCAAGCTTGATGACACTTTCAGGTAATGATCAGTACCCCAATCCGACTTGGCATTCCAAATTCGTTCTTCTAGGTTAAACCGTTCGTTGGCAGTAACAGTTTTAATTTTTAGGTTTCACTCTGTTTTCTCCTATATGGATACATGTAGTTGGATCTCTAAATCAAACACGGTTTGTGCTAGCTCTTTGAAACTTGACACAATAAAGTAGTTCCAAGTTCTATCTCTATGGTTTGTTTCGTATTGATGTAGCCCTAAGCAGAGACTGGCAAAAATCCCTTTATGGAAAGTGGTTGCCAAGCTTCCAAAAAACTACGAGTTTCCTGACATCTCAGCACACATTTTTTCACCCAAGCTTGATGACACTTTCAGGTAATGATCAGTACCCAAATCCTCCTTGGCTCACCAAATTTCTTTCTTCTAGGTTAAACCATTCGTTGGCACTAACAATTTTAATATTTAGGTTTCACTCTGTTTTCTCCTATATGGATACATGTAGTTGGAACTCTAAATCAAACACGGTTTGTGCTAGCTCTTTGAAACTTGACACAATAAAGTAGTTCCAAGTTCTATCTCTATGGTTTTTTTCCTATTGATGTAGCCCTAAGCAGAGACTGTCGCAAATCACTTTCATGAAAAGGGGTTGCCAAGCTTCCAAAAAACTACGAGTTTCCTGAAATCAGAGCACATATTTTTTCAACCAAGCTTGATGACACTTTCAGGTAATGATCAGTACCCCAATCTGACTTGGCATTCCAAATTTCGTTCTTCTAGGTTAAACCGTTCGTTGGCAGTAACAGTTTTAATTTTTAGGTTTCACTCTGTTTTCTCCTATATGGATACTTGTAGTTGGAACTCTAAATCAAACACGGTTTGTGCTAGCTCTTTGAATCTTGACACAATAAAGTAGTTCCAAGTTCTATCTCTATGGTTTGTTTCCTATTGATGTAGCCCTAAGCAGAGAGTGTCGCAAATCACTTTCATGGAAAGGGGTTGCCAAGCTTCCAAAAAACTATGAGTTTCCTGAAATCTCAGCACACATTTTTTCACCCAAGCTTGATGACACTTTCAGGTAAAGATCAGTACCCCAATCCGACTTGGCATTCCAAATTTCATTCTTCTAGGTTAAACCGTTCGTTGGCAGTAACAGTTTTAATTTTTAGGAGTCACTCTGTTTTCTCCTATATGGATACATGTAGTTGGAACTCGAAATCAAACACGGTTTGTGCTAGCTCTTTGAAACTTGACACAATAAAGTAGTTCCAAGTTCTATCTCTATGGCTTGTTTCCTATTGATGTAGCCCTAAGCAGAGACTGGCGCAAATCACTTTCATGGAAAGGGGTTGCCAAGCTTCCAAAAAACTACGAGTTTCCTGAAATCTCAGCACACATTTTTTCACGCAATCTTGATGACACTTTCAGGTAATGATCAGTACCCCAGTCCCACTTGGCTCAACAAATTTCGTTATTCTAGGTTAAACCGTTCGTTGGCAGTAACAGTTTTAATTTTTACGTTTCACTCTGTTTTCTCCCTTATGGATACATGTAGTTGGAACTCTAAATCAAACACGGTTTGTGCTAGCTCTTTGAATCTTGACACAATAAAATAGTTCCAATTTCTATCTCTATGGATTGTTTCCTATTGATGTAGCGCTAAGCAGAGACTGGCGCAAATCACGTTAATTGAAAGGGATTGCCAAGCTTCCAAAAAACTACGAGTTTCCTGTAATCTCAGCACACATTTTTTCACCCAATCTTAATGACACTTTCAGTTAATAATCAGTACCCGAATCACACTTGGCTCACCAAATTTCGTTCTTCTAGATTAAACCGTTCGTTGGCAGTAACAGTTTAAATTTTTAGATTTCACTCTGTTTCCTCCTATATGGATACATGTAGTTGCAACTCTAAACCAAACACGGTTTGTGCCAGCTCTTTGAAACTTGACACAATGAAGTAGTTCCAAGTTCTATCTCTATGGTTTGTTTCCTATTGATGTAGCCCTAAGCAGAGACTGTCGCAAATCACTTTCATGGAAAGGGGTTTCCAAGCTTCCAAAAAACTACGAGTTTCCTGAAATCTCAGCACACATTTTTTCACCCAAGCTTGATGACACTTTCAGGTAATGATCAGTACCCCAATCCGACTTGGCATTCCAAATTTCGTTCTTCTAGGTTAAACCATTCGTTGGCAGTAACAGTTTTAATTTTTAGGTTTCACTCTGTTTTCTCCTATATGGATACATGTAGTTGGAACTCTAAATCAAAGACGGTTTGTGCTAGGTCTTTGAAACTTGACACAATAATGTAGTTCCAAGTTCTATCTCTATGGTTTGTTTCCTATTGATGTAGCCCTAAGCAGAGACTGGCAAAAATCACTTTTATGGAAAGTGGTTGCCAGGCTTCCAAAAAACTACGAGTTTCCTGACATCTCAGCACACATTTTTTCACCCAAGCTTGATGACACTTTCAGGTAATGATCAGTACCCAAATCCTCCTTGGCTCACCAAATTTCGTTCTTCTAGGTTAAACCATTCGTTGGCACTAACAGTTTTAATATTTAGGTTTCACTCTGTTTTCTCCTATATGGATACATGTAGTTGGAACTCTAAATCAAACACGGTTTGTGCTAGCTCTTTGAAACTTGACACAATAAAGTAGTTCCAAGTTCTATCTCTATGGTTTGTTTCCTATTGATGTAGCCCTAAGCAGAGACTGTCGCAAATCACTTTCATGGAAAGGGGTTGCCAAGCTTCCAAAAAACTACGAGTTTCCTGAAATCTCAGCACATATTTTTTCACCCAAGCTTGATGACACTTTCAGGTAATGATCAGTACCCCAATCCGACTTGGCATTCCAAATTTCGTTCTTCTAGGTTAAACCGTTCGTTGGCAGTAACAGTTTTAATTTTTAGGTTTCACTCTGCTTTCTCATATATGGATACAAGTAGTTGGAACTCTAAATCAAACACGGTTTGTGCTAGCTCTTTGAAACTTGACACAATAAAATAGTTCCAAGTTCTATCTCTATGGTTTGTTTCCTATTGATGTAGCCCTAAGCAGAGACTGTCGCAAATCACTTTCATGGAAAGGGGTTGCCAAGCTTCCAAAAAACTACGAGTTTCCTGAAATCTCAGCACACATTTTTTCACCCAAGCTTGATGACACTTTCAGGTAAAGATCAGAACCCCAATCCGACTTGGCATTCCAAATTTCGTTCTTCTAGGTTAAACCGTTCGTTGGCAGTAACAGTTTTAATTTTTACGTTTCACTCTGTTTTCTCCCTTATGGATACATGTAGTTGGAACTCTAAATCAAACACAGTTTGTGCTAGCTCTTTGAATCTTGACACAATAAAATAGTTCCAATTTCTATCTCTATGGATTGTTTCCTATTGATGTAGCCCTAAGCAGAGACTGGCGCAAATCACGTTAATTGAAAGGGATTGCCAAGCTTCCAAAAAACTACGAGTTTCCGGTAATCTCAGCACACATTTTTTCACCCAATCTTAATGACACTTTCAGTTAATAATCAGTACCCGAATCACACTTGGCTCACCAAATTTCGTTCTTCTAGATTAAACCGTTCGTTGGCAGTAACAGTTTTAATATTTAGGTTTTACTCTGTTTTCTCCTATATGGATACATGTAGTTGGAACTCTAAATCAAACACGGTTTGTGCTAGCTCTTTGAAACTTGACACAATAAAGTAGTTCCAAGTTCTATCTCTATGGTTTGTTTCCTATTGATGTAGCACTAAGCAGAGACTGTCGCAAATCACTTTCATGGAAAGGGGTTGCCAAGCTTCCAAAAAACTACGAGTTTCCTGAAATCTCAGCACACATTTTTTCACCCAAGCTTGATGACACTTTCAGGTAATGATCAGTACCCCAATCCGACTTGGCATTACAAATTTCGTTCTTCTAGGTTAAACCGTTCGTTGGCAGTAACAGTTTTAATATTTAGGTTTTACTCTGTTTTCTCCTATATGGATACATGTAGTTGGAACTCTAAATCAAACACGGTTTGTGCTAGCTCTTTGAAACTTGACACAATAAAGTAGATCCAAGTTCTATCTCTATGGTTTGTTTCCTATTGATGTAGCACTAAGCAGAGACTGTCGCAAATCACTTTCATGGAAAGGGGTTGCCAAGCTTCCAAAAAACTACGAGTTTCCTGAAATCTCAGCACACATTTTTTCACCCAAGCTTGATGACACTTTCAGGTAATGATCAGTACCCCAATCCGACTTGGCATTCCAAATTTCGTTCTTCTAGGTTAAACCGTTCGTTGGCAGTAACAGTTTTAATTTTTAGGTTTCACTCTGTTTTCTCCTATATGGATACATGTAGTTGGAACTCTAAATCAAACACGGTTTGTGCTAGCTCTTTGAAACTTGACACAATAATGTAGTTCCAAGTTCTATCACTATGGTTTGTTTCCTATTGATGTAGCCCTAAGCAGAGACTGTCGCAAATCACTTTCATGGAAAGGGGTTGCCAAGCTTCCAAAAAACTACGAGTTTCCTGAAATCTCAGCACATATTTTTTCACCCAAGCTTGATGACACTTTCAGGTAATGATCAGTACCCCAATCCGACTTGGCATTCCAAATTTCGTTCTTCTAGGTTAAACCGTTCGTTGGCAGTAACAGTTTTAATTTTTAGGTTTCACTCTGCTTTCTCATATATGGATACAAGTAGTTGGAACTCTAAATCAAACACGGTTTGTGCTAGCTCTTTGAAACTTGACACAATAAAATAGTTCCAAGTTCTATCTCTATGGTTTGTTTCCTATTGATGTAGCCCTAAGCAGAGACTGTCGCAAATCACTTTCATGGAAAGGGGTTGCCAAGCTTCCAAAAAACTACGAGTTTCCTGAAATCTCAGCACACATTTTTTCACCCAAGCTTGATGACACTTTCAGGTAAAGATCAGAACCCCAATCCGACTTGGCATTCCAAATTTCGTTCTTCTAGGTTAAACCGTTCGTTGGCAGTAACAGTTTTAATTTTTACGTTTCACTCTGTTTTCTCCCTTATGGATACATGTAGTTGGAACTCTAAATCAAACACAGTTTGTGCTAGCTCTTTGAATCTTGACACAATAAAATAGTTCCAATTTCTATCTCTATGGATTGTTTCCTATTGATGTAGCCCTAAGCAGAGACTGGCGCAAATCACGTTAATTGAAAGGGATTGCCAAGCTTCCAAAAAACTACGAGTTTCCGGTAATCTCAGCACACATTTTTTCACCCAATCTTAATGACACTTTCAGTTAATAATCAGTACCCGAATCACACTTGGCTCACCAAATTTCGTTCTTCTAGATTAAACCGTTCGTTGGCAGTAACAGTTTTAATATTTAGGTTTTACTCTGTTTTCTCCTATATGGATACATGTAGTTGGAACTCTAAATCAAACACGGTTTGTGCTAGCTCTTTGAAACTTGACACAATAAAGTAGTTCCAAGTTCTATCTCTATGGTTTGTTTCCTATTGATGTAGCACTAAGCAGAGACTGTCGCAAATCACTTTCATGGAAAGGGGTTGCCAAGCTTCCAAAAAACTACGAGTTTCCTGAAATCTCAGCACACATTTTTTCACCCAAGCTTGATGACACTTTCAGGTAATGATCAGTACCCCAATCCGACTTGGCATTACAAATTTCGTTCTTCTAGGTTAAACCGTTCGTTGGCAGTAACAGTTTTAATATTTAGGTTTTACTCTGTTTTCTCCTATATGGATACATGTAGTTGGAACTCTAAATCAAACACGGTTTGTGCTAGCTCTTTGAAACTTGACACAATAAAGTAGATCCAAGTTCTATCTCTATGGTTTGTTTCCTATTGATGTAGCACTAAGCAGAGACTGTCGCAAATCACTTTCATGGAAAGGGGTTGCCAAGCTTCCAAAAAACTACGAGTTTCCTGAAATCTCAGCACACATTTTTTCACCCAAGCTTGATGACACTTTCAGGTAATGATCAGTACCCCAATCCGACTTGGCATTCCAAATTTCGTTCTTCTAGGTTAAACCGTTCGTTGGCAGTAACAGTTTTAATTTTTAGGTTTCACTCTGTTTTCTCCTATATGGATACATGTAGTTGGAACTCTAAATCAAACACGGTTTGTGCTAGCTCTTTGAAACTTGACACAATAATGTAGTTCCAAGTTCTATCACTATGGTTTGTTTCCTATTGATGTAGCCCTAAGCAGAGACTGTCGCAAATCACTTTCATGGAAAGGGGTTGCCAAGCTTCCAAAAAACTACGAGTTTCCTGAAATCTCAGCACACATTTTTTCACCCAAGCTGGATGACACTTTCAGGTAATGATCAGTACCCCAATCCAACTTGGCATTCCAAATTTCGTTCTTCTAGGTTAAACCGTTCGTTGGCAGTAACAGTTTTAATTTTTAGGTTTCACTCTGTTTTCTCCTATATGGATACATGTAGTTGGAACTCTAAATCAAACACGGTTTGTGCTAGCTCTTTGAAACCTGACACAATAAAGTAGTTCCAAGTTCTATCTCTATGGTTTGTTTCCTATTGATGTAGCCCTAAGCAGAGACTGGCAAAAATCACTTTTATGGAAAGTGGTTGCCAAGCTTCCAAAAAACTACGAGTTTCCTGAAATCTCAGCACACATTTTTTCACTCAAGCTTGATGACACTTTCAGGTAATGTTCAGTAGCCCAATCCGACTTGGCATTCCAAATTTCGTTCTTCTAGGTTAAACCGTTCGTTGGCAGTAACAGTTTTAATTTTTAGGTTTGACTCTGTTTTCTCCTATATGGATACATGTAGTTGGAACTCTAAATCAAACACGGTTTGTGCTAGCTCTTTGAAACTTGACACAATAAAGTAGTTCCAAGTTCTATCTCTATGGTTTGTTTCCTATTGATGTAGCCCTAAGCAGAGACTGTCGCAAATCACTTTCATGGAAAGGGGTTGCCAAGCTTCCAAAAAACTACGAGTTTCCTGAAATCTCAGCACACATTTTTTCACCCAAGCTTGATGACACTTTCAGGTAATGATCAGTACCCCAATCCGACTTGGCATTCCAAATTTCGTTCTTCTAGGTTAAACCGTTCGTTGGCAGTAACAGTTTTAATTTTTAGGTTTCACTCTGTTTTCTCCTGTATGGATACATGTAGTTGGAACTCTAAATCAAACACGGTTTGTGCTAGCTCTTTGAAACTTGACACAATAAAGTAGTTCCAAGTTCTATCTCTATGGTTTGTTTCCTATTGATGTAGCCCTAAGCAGAGACTGTCGCAAATCACTTTCATGGAAAGGGGTTGCCAAGCTTCAAAAAACTACGAGTTTCCTGAAATCTCAGCACACATTTTTTCACCCAAGCTTGATGACACTTTCAGGTAATGATCAGTACCCCAATCCGACTTGGCATTCCAAATTTCGTTCTTCTAGGTTAAACCGTTCGTTGGCAGTAACAGTTTTAATTTTTAGGTTTCACTCTGTTTTCTCCTGTATGGATACATGTAGTTGGAACTCTAAATCAAACACGGTTTGTGCTAGCTCTTTGAAACTTGACACAATAAAGTAGTTCCAAGTTCTATCTCTATGGTTTGTTTCCTATTGATGTAGCCCTAAGTAGAGACTGTCGCAAATCACTTTCATGGAAAGGGGTTGCCAAGCTTCCAAAAAACTACGAGTTTCCTGAAATCTCAGCACACATTTTTTCACCCAATCTTGATGACACTTTCAGGTAATGATCAGTACCCAAATCCTCCTTGGCTCACCAAATTTCGTTCTTCTAGTTTAAACCATTCGTTGGCACTAACAGTTTTAATATTTAGGTTTCACTCTGTTTTCTCCTATATGGATACATGTAGTTGGAACTCTAAATCAAACACGGTTTGTGCTAGCTCTTTGAAACTTGACACAATAAAGTAGTTCCAAGTTCTATATCTATGGTTTGTTTCCTATTGATGTAGACCTAAGCAGAGACTGTCGCAAATCACTTTCATGGAAATGGGTTGCCAAGCTTCCAAAAAACTACGAGTTTCCTGAAATCTCAGCACACATTTTTTCACCCAAGCTTGATGACACTTTCAGGTAATGATCAGTACCCCAATCCGACTTGGCATTCCAAATTTCGTTCTTCTAGGTTAAACCATTCGTTGGCAGTAACAGTTTTAATTTTTAGGTTTCACTCTGTTTTCTCCTATATGGATACATGTAGTTGGAACTCTAAATCAAACACGGTTTGTGCTAGCTCTTTGAAACTTGACACAATAAAGTAGTTCCAAGTTCTATCTCTATGGTTTCTTTCCTATTGATGTAGCCCTAAGCAGAGACGGGCGCAAACCACTTTCATGGAAAGGGGTTGCCAACCTTCCAAAAAACTACGAGTTTCCTGAAATCTCAGCACACATTTTTTCACCCAATCTTGATGACACTTTCAGGTAATGATCAGTACCCCGATCCCACTTGGCTCACCAAATTTCGTTCTTCTAGGTTAAACCGTTCGTTGGCAGTAACAGTTTTAATTTTTAGGTTTCACTCTGATTTCTCCGATATGGATACATGTAGTTGAAACTCTAAATCAAACACGGTTTGTGCTAGCTCTTTGAATCTTGACACAATAAAGTAGGTCCAAGTTCTATATCTATGGTTTGTTTCCTATTGATGTAGCCCTAAGCAGAGATGGCGCAAATCACTTTCATGGAAAGGGGTTGCCAACCTTCCAAAAAACTACGAGTTTCCTGAAATCTCAGCACACATTTTTTCACCCAATCTTGATGACACTTTCAGGTAATGATCAGTATCCCAATCCCACTTGGCTCACCAAATTTCGTTCTTCTAGGTTAAACCGTTCGTTGGCAGTAAGAGGTTTAATTTTTAGGTTTCACTCTGTTTTCTCCTATATGGATACATGTAGTTGGAACTCTAAATCAAAGAAGGTTTGTGCTAGCTCTTTGAATCTTGACACAATAAAGTAGTTCCAAGTTCTATCTCTATGGTTTGTTTCCTATTGATGTAGCCCTAAGCAGAGACTGGCGCAAATCACTTTCATGGAAAGGGGTTGCCAAGCTTCCAAATAACTACGAGTTTCCTGAAATCTCAGCACACATTTTTTCTCCCAATCTTGATGACACTTTCAGTTAATGATCAGTACGCGAATCCCACTTGGCTCACCAAATTTCGTTCTTCTAGGTTAAACCATTCGTTGGCAGTAACAGTTTTAATTTTCAGGTTTCACTCTGTTTTCTCCTATATGGATACATGTAGTTGGAACTCTAAATCAAAGACGGTTTGTCCTAGCTCTTTGAAACTTGACCCAATAAAGTAGTTCCAAGTTCTATCTCTATGGTTTGTTTCCTATTGATGTAGCCCTAAGCAGAGACGGGCGCAAATCACTTTCATGGAAAGGGGTTGCCAAACTTCCAAAAAACTACGAGTTTCCTGAAATCTCAGCACACAGTTTTTCACCAAATCTTGATGACACTTTCAGGTAATGATCAGTACCCCAATCCCACTTGGCTCACCAAATTTCGTTTTTCTAGGTTAAACCGTTCGTTGGCAGTAACAGTTTAATTTTTAGGTTTCACTCTGTTTTCTCTGATATGGATACATGTAGTAGGAACTCTAAATCAAACACGGTTTGTGCTAGCTCTTTGAAACTTGACACAATAGAGTAGTTCCAAATTCTATCTCTATGGTTTGTTTCCTATTGATGTAGCCCTAAGCAGAGACTGGCGCAAATCACTTACATGGAAAGGGGTTGCCAAGCTTCCAAAAAACTACGAGTTTCCTGAAATCTCAGCACACATTTTTTCACCCAATCTTGATGACACTTTCAGGTAATGATCAGTACCCCAATCCCACTTGGCTCACCAAATTTCGTTCTTCTAGGTTAAACCGTTCGTTGGCAGTAACAGTTTTAATTTTTAAGTTTCACTCTGTTTTTTCCTATATGGATTCATGTAGTTTGAACTCTAAATCAAACACGGTTTGTGCTGGCTCTTTGAAACTTGACAAAATAGAGTAGTCCCAAATTCTATCTCTATGGTTTTTTTCCTATTGATGTAGCCCTAAGCAGAGATGGCGAAAATCACTTTCATGGAAAGGGGTTGCCAACCTTCCAAAAAACTACGAGTTTCCTGAAATCTCAGCACACATTTTTTCACCCAATCTTGATGACACTTTCAGGTAATGATCAGTACCCCAATCCCACTTGGCTCACCAAATTTCGTTCTTCTAGGTTAAACCGTTCGATGGCAGTAACAGTTTTAATTTTCAGGTTTCACTCTGTTTTCTCCTATATGGATACATGTAGTTGGAACTCTAAATCAAAGACGGTTTGTCCTAGCTCTTTGAAACTTGACACAATAAAGTAGTTCCAAGTTCTATCTCTATGGTTTGTTTCCTATTGATGTAGCCCTAAGCAGATGTGGGCGCATACCACTTTCATTGAAAGGGGTTGCCAAGCTTCCAAAAAACTACGAGTTTCCTGAAATCTCAGCACCCATTTTTTCACCCAATCTTGATGACACTTTCAGGTAATGATCAGTACCCCAATCCCACTTGGCTCACCAAATTTCGTTCTGCTAGGTTAAACCGTTCGTTGGCAGTAACAGTTTAAATTTTTAGGTTTCACTCTGTTTTCTCCGATATGGATACATGTAGTTGGAACTCTAAATCAAACACGGTTTGTGCTAGCTTTTTGAATCCTGACACAATAAAGTAGGTCCAAGTTCTATCTCTATGGTTTGTTTCCTATTGATGTAGCCCTAAGCAGAGACTGGCGCAAATCACTTTCATGGAAATGGGTTGCCAAGCTTCCAAAAAACTACGAGTTTCCTGAAATCTCAGCACACATTTTTTCACCCAATCTTAATGACACTTTCAGGTAATGATCAGTACCCCAATCCCACTTGGCTCACCAAATTTCGTTCTTCTAGGTTAAACCGTTCGTTGGCAGTAAGAGTTTTAATTTTTAGGTTTCACTCTGTTTTCTCCTATATGGATACATGTAGTTGGAAATCTAAATCAAATACGGTTTGTGCTAGCTCTTTGAATCTTGACACAATAAAGTAGTTCCAAGTTCTATCTCTATGGTTTGTTTCCTATTGATGTAGCCCTAAGCAGAGACTGGCGCAAATCACTTTCATGGAAAGGGGTTGCCAAGCTTCCAAAAAACTACGAGTTTCCTGAAATCTCAGCACACATTTTTTCACCCAATCTTGATGACACTTTCAGGTAATGATCACTACCCCAATCCCACTTGGCTAACCGAATTTCGTTCTTCTAGGTTAAACCGTCCGTTGGCCGTAACAGTTTTAATTTTTAGATTTCACTCTATTTTCTCCTATATGGATACATGTAGTTGGAACTCTAAATCAAAGACGGTTTGTGCTAGCTCTTTGAAACTTGACACAATAAAGTAGTTCCAAGTTCTAACTCTATGGTTTCTTTCCTATGATGTAGCCCTAAGCAGAGATGGCGCAAATCACTTTCATGGAAAGGGGTTGCCAACCTTCCAAAAAACTATGAGTTTCCTGAAATCTCAGCACACATTTTTTCACCCAATCTTGATGACACTTTCAGGTAATGATCAGTACCCCAATCCAACTTGGCTCACCAAATTTCGTTCTTCTAGGTTAAACCGTTCGTTGGCAGTAAGGGTTTTAATTTTTAGGTTTCACTCTGTTTTATCCTATATGGATACATGTAGTTGGAACTTTAAATCAAAGACGGTTTGTGCTAGCTCTTTGAATCTTGACACAATAAAGTAGTTCCAAGTTCTATCTCTATGGTTTGTTTCCTATTGATGTAGCCCTAAGCAGAGACAGGCGCAAATCACTTTCATGGAAATGGGTTTCCAAGCTTCCAAAAAACCACGAGTTTCCTGAAATCTCAGCACACATTTTTTCACCCAATCTTGATGACACTTTCAGGTAATGATCACTACCCCAATCCCACTTGGCTAACCAAATTTCGTTTTTCTAGGTTAAACCGTTCGTTGGCAGTAACAGTTTTAATTTTTAGATTTCACTCTATTTTCTCCTATATGGATACATGTAGTTGGAACTCTAAATCAAACACGGCTTGTGCTAGCTCTATGAAAATTGACACAATAAAGTAGTTCCAAGTTCTAACTCTATGGTTTGTTTCCTATTGATGTAGCCCTAAGCAGAGACTGGCGCAAATCACTTACATGGAAAGGGGTTTCCAAGAATCCAAAAAACTACGAGTTTCCAGAAATCTCGGCACACATTTTTCACCCTATCTTGATGACACTTTCAGGTAATGATCAGTAACCCAATCCCACTTGGCTCACCAAATTTCGTTCTTCTAGGTTAAACCGTTCATTGGCAGTAACAGTTTTAAATTTTAAGTTTCACTCTGTTTTTTCCTATATGGATTCATGTAGTTTGAACTCTAAATCAAACACGGTTTGTGCTGGCTCTTTGAAACTTGACACAATAGAGTAGTTCCAAATTCTATCTCTATGGTTTGATTCCTATTGATGTAGCCCTAAGCAGAGACTGGCGCAAATCACTTACATGGAAAGGGGTTGCCAAGCTTCCAAAAAACTACGAGTTTCCTGAAATCTCAGCACACATTTTTTCACCCAATCTTGATGACACTTTCAGGTAATGATCACTACCCCAATCCCACTTGGCTAACCAAATTTCGTTCTTCTAGGTTAAACCGTCCGTTGGCCTTAACAGTTTTAATTTTTAGATTTCACTCTATTTTCTCCTATATGGATACATGTAATTGGAACTCTAAATCAAAGACGGTTTGTGCTAGCTCTTTGAAACTTGACACAATAAAGTAGTTCCAAGTTCTAACTCTATGGTTTGTTTCCTATTGATGTAGCCCTAAGCAGAGACTGGCGCAAATCACTTTCATGGAAAGGGGTTGCCAAGAATCCAAAAAACTACGAGTTTCCAAAAATCTTGGAACACATTTTTTCACCCTATCTTGATGACACTTTCAGGTAATGATCAGTATCCCAATCCCACTTGGCTCACCAAATTTCGTTCTTCTAGGTTAAACCGTTCATTGGCAGTAACAGTTTTAAATTTTAAGTTTCACTCTGTTTTTTCCTATATGGATTCATGTAGTTTGAACTCTAAATCAAACACGGTTTGTGCTGGCTCTTTGAAACTTGACACAATAGAGTAGTTCCAAATTCTATCACTATGGTTTGTTTCCTATTGATGTAGCCCTAAGCAGAGACTGGCGCAAATCACTTACATGGAAAGGGGTTGCCAAGCTTCCAAAAAACTACGATTTTCCTGAAATCTCAACACACATTTTTTCACCCAATCTTGATGACACTTTCAGTTAATGATCAGTACCCGAATCGCACTTGGCTCACCAAATTTCGTTCTTCTAGGTTAAACCGTTCGTTGGCAGTAACAGTTTTAATTTTCATATTTCACTCTGTTTTCTCCTATATGGATACATGTAGTTGGAACTCTAAATCAAAGACGGTTTGTCCTAGCTCTTTGAAACTTGACACAATAAAGTAGTTCCAAGTTCTATCTCTATGGTTTGTTTCCTATTGATGTAGCCCTAAGCATAGATGGCGCAAATCACTTTCATGGAAAGGGGTTGCCAAGCTTCCAAAAAACTACGAGTTTCCTGAA
This sequence comes from Spermophilus citellus, assembly GCF_964194105.1. Classification (NCBI taxonomy): domain Eukaryota; kingdom Metazoa; phylum Chordata; class Mammalia; order Rodentia; family Sciuridae; genus Spermophilus; species Spermophilus citellus. The sequence goes on from NC_138187.1 coordinate 55,925,102, forward strand.
ATCTCAGCACACGTTTTTTCACCCAATCTTGATGACACTTTCAGGTAATGATCAGTACCCCAATCCCACTTGGCTCACCAAATTTCGCTCTGCTAGGTTAAACCTTTCGTTGGCAGTAACAGTTTTAATTTTTAGGTTTCACTCTGTTTTCTCCGATATGGATACATGTAGTTGGAACTCTAAATCAAACACGGTTTGTGCTAGCTCTTTGAATCTTGACACAATAAAGTAGGTCCAAGTTCTATCTCTATGGTTTGTTTCCTATTGATGTAGCCCTAAGCAAAGATGGCGCAAATCACTTTCATGGAAAGGGGTTGCCAAACTTCCAAAAAACTACGAGTTTCCTGAAATCTCAGCACACATTTTTTCACCCAATCTGGATGACACTTTCAGGTAATGATCAGTACCCCAATCCCACTTGGCTCACCAAATTTCGTTCTTCTAGGTTAAACCGTTCGTTGGCAGTAAGAGTTTTAATTTTTAGGATTCACTCTGTTTTCTCCTATATGGATACATGTAGTTGGAACTCTAAATCAAACACGGTTTGTGCTAGCTCTTTGAATCTTGACACAATAAAGTAGTTCCAAGTTCTATCTCTATGGTTTGTTTCCTATTGTTGTAGCCCTAAGCAGAGACTGGCGCAAATCACTTTCATGGAAAGGGGTTGCCAAGCTTCCAAAAAGCCACGAGTTTCCTGAAATCTCAGCACACATTTTTTCACCCAATCTTGATGACACTTTCAGGTAATGATCACTACCCCAATCCCATTTGGCTAACCAAATTTCGTTCTTCTAGGTTAAACCGTTCGTTGGCAGTAACAGTTTTAATTTTTAGATTTCACTCTATTTTCTCCTATATGGATACATGTAGTTGGAACTCTAAATCAAACACGGCTTGTGCTAGCTCTTTGAAACTTGACACAATAAAGTAGTTCCAAGTTATATCTCTATGGTTTGTTTCCTATTGATGTAGCCCTAAGCAGAGACTGGCGCAAATCACTTTCATGGAAAGGGGTTGCCAAGAATCCAAAAAACTACGAGTTTCCAGAAATCTCGGCACACATTTTTTCACCCTATCTTGATGACACTTTCAGGTAATGATCAGTATCCCAATCCCACTTGGCTCACCAAATTTCGTTCTTCTAGGTTAAACCGTTCATTGGCAGTAACAGTTTTAAATTTTAAGTTTCACTCTGTTTTTTCCTATATGGATTCATGTAGTTTGAACTCTAAATCAAACACGGTTTGTGCTGGCTCTTTGAAACTTGACACAATAGAGTAGTTCCAAATTCTATCACTATGGTTTGTTTCCTATTGATGTAGCCCTAAGCAGAGACTGGCGCAAATCACTAACATGGAAAGGGGTTGCCAAGCTTCCAAAAAACTACGATTTTCCTGAAATCTCAACACACATTTTTTCACCCAATCTTGATGACACTTTCAGTTAATGATCAGTACCCGAATCGCACTTGGCTCACCAAATTTCGTTCTTCTAGGTTAAACCGTTCGTTGGCAGTAACAGTTTTAATTTTCAGGTTTCACTCTGTTTTCTCCTATATGGATACATGTAGTTGGAACTCTAAATCAAAGACGGTTTGTCCTAGCTCTTTGAAACTTGACACAATAAAGTAGTTCCAAGTTCTATCTCTATGGTTTGTTTCCTATTGATGTAGCCCTAAGCAGAGACGGGCGCAAATCACTTTCATGGAAAGGGGTTGCCAAGCTTCCAAAAAACTACGAAGTTCCTGAAATCTCAGCACACATTTTTTCACCCAATCTTGATGACACTTTCAGGTAATGATCAGTACCCCAATCCCACTTGGCTCACCAAATTTTGTTCTTCTAGGTTAAACCGTTCGTTGGCAGTAACAGTTTCAATTTTTAGGTTTCACTCTGTTTTCTCCGATATGGATACATGTAGTAGGAACTCTAAATCAAACACGGTTTGTGCTAGCTCTTTGAATCTTGACACAATAAAGTAGGTCCAAGTTCTATCTCTATGGTTTGTTTCCTATTGATGTAGCCCTAAGCAGAGATGGCGCAAATCACTTTCATGGAAAGGGGTTGCCAAGCTTCCAAAAAACTACGAGTTTCCTGAAATCTCAGCACACGTTTTTTCACCCAATCTTGATGACACTTTCAGGTAATGATCAGTACCCCAATCCCACTTGGCTCACCAAATTTCGTTCTGCTAGGTTAAACCGTTCGTTGGCAGTAACAGTTTTAATTATTAGGTTTCACTCTGTTTTCTCCGATACGGATACATGTAGTTGGAACTCTAAATCAAACACGGTTTGTGCTAGCTCTTTGAATCTTGACACAATAAAGTAGGTCCAAGTTCTATCTCTATGGTTTGTTTCCTATTGATGTAGCCCTAAGCAGAGATGGCGCAAATCACTTTCATGGAAAGGGGTTGCCAAACTTCCAAAAAACTACGAGTTTCCTGAAATCTCAGCACACATTTTTTCACCCAATCTTGATGACACTTTCAGGTAATTATCAGTACCCCAATCCCACTTGGCTCACCAAATTTCGTTCTTCTAGATTAAACCGTTCGTTGGCAGTAACAGTTTTAATTTTTAGGATTCACTCTGTTTTCTCCTATATGGATACATGTAGTTGGAACTCTAAATCAAACACGGTTTGTGCTAGCTCTTTGAATCTTGACACAATAAAGTAGTTCCAAGTTCTATCTCTATGGTTTCTTTCAAATTGTTGTAGCCCTAAGCAGAGACTGGCGCAAATCACTTTCATGGAAAGGGGTTGCCAAGCTTCCAAAAAACCACGAGTTTCCTAAAATCTCAGCACACATTTTTTCACCCAATCTTGATGACACTTTCAGGTAATGATCACTACCCCAATCCCACTTGGCTAACCAAATTTCGTTCTTCTAGGTTAAACCGTTCGTTGGCAGTAACAGTTTTAATTTTTAGATTTCACTCTATTTTCTCCTATATGGATACATGTTGTTGGAACTCTAAATCAAACACGGCTTGTGCTAGCTCTTTGAAACTTGACACAATAAAGTAGTTCCAAGTTTTATCTCTATGGTTTGTTTCCTATTGATGTAGCCCTAAGCAGAGACTGGCGCAAATCACTTTCATGGAAAGGGGTTTCCAAGAATCCAAAAAACTACGAGTTTCCAGAAATCTCGGCACACATTTTTTCACCCTATCTTGATGACACTTTCAGGTAATGATCAGTATCCCAATCCCACTTGGCTCACCAAATTTCGTTCTTCTAGGTTAAACCGTTCATTGGCAGTAACAGTTTTAAATTTTAAGTTTCACTCTGTTTTTTCCTATATGGATTCATGTAGTTTGAACTCTAAATCAAACACGGTTTGTGCTGGCTCTTTGAAACTTGACACAATAAAGTAGTTCCAAATTCTATCTCTATGGTTTGTTTCCTATTGATGTAGCCCTAAGCAGAGACTGGCACAAATCACTTACATGGAAAGGGGTTGCCAAGCTTCCAAAAAACTACGAGTTTCCTGAAATCTCAACACACATTTTTTCACCCAATCTTGATGACACTTTCAGTTAATGATCAGTACCCGAATCCCACTTGGCTCACCAAATTTCGTTCTTCTAGGTTAAACCGTTCGTTGGCAGTAACAGTTTTAATTTTCAGGTTTCACTCTGTTTTCTCCTATATGGATACATGTAGTTGGAACTCTAAATCAAAGACGGTTTGTCCTAGCTCTTTGAAACTTGACACAATAAAGTAGTTCCAAGTTCTATCTCTATGGTTTGTTTCCTATTGATGTAGCCCTAAGCAGAGGCGGGCGCAAATCACTTTCATGGAAAGGGGTTGCCAAGCTTCCAAAAAACTACGAGTTTCCTGAAATCTCAGCACACATTATTTTCACCCAATCTTGATGACACTTTCAGGTAATGATCAGTACCCCAATCCCACTTGGCTCACCAAATTTCGTTCTTCTAGGTTAAACCGTTCGTTGGCAGTAACAGTTTTAATTTTTAGGTTTCACTCTATTTTCTCCTATATGGATACATGTAGATGGAACTCTAAATCAAACACGGTTTGTGCTAGCTCTTTGAATCTTGACACAATAAAGTAGGTCCAAGTTCTATCTCTATGGTTTGTTTCCTATTGATGTAGCCCTCAGCAGAGATGGCGCAAATCACTTTCATGGAAAGGGGTTGCCAAGCTTCCAAAAAACTACTCGTTTCCTGAAATCTCAGCACACATTTTTTCACCCAATCTTGATGACACTTTCAGGTAATGATCAGTACCCCAATCCCACTTGGCTCACCAAATTTCGTTCTTCTAGGTTAAACCGTTCGTTGGCAGTAAGAGTTTTAATTTTTAGGTTTCAGTCTGTTTTCTCCTATATGGATACATGTATTTGGAACTCTAAATCAAAGACGGTTTGTGCTAGCTCTTTGAATCTTGACACAATAAAGTAGTTCCAAGTTCTATCTCTATGGTTTGTTTCCTATTGATGTAGCCCTAAGCAGAGACGGGCGCAAATCACTTTCATGGAAAGGGGTTGCCAAGCTTCCAAAAAACCCCGAGTTTCCTGAAATCTCAGCACACATTTTTTCACCCAATCTTGATGACACTTTCAGGCAATGATCAGTACCCCAATCCCACTTGGCTCACCACATTTTGTTCTTCTAGGTTAAACCGTTCGTTGGCAGTAACAGTTTTAATTTTCAGGTTTCACTCTGTTTTCTCCTATATGGATACATGTAGTTGGAACTCTAAATCAAACACGGTTTGTGCTAGCTCTTTGAAACTTGACACAATAAAGTAGTTCCAAGTTCTAACTCTATGGTTTGTTTCCTATTGATGTAGCCCTAAGCAGAGACTGGCGCAAATCACTTTCATGGAAAGGGGTTGCCAAGAATCCAAAAAACTACGAGTTTCCAGATTTCTCGGCACACATTTTTTCACCATATCTTGATGACACTTTCAGGTAATGATCAGTATCCCAATCCCTCTTGGCTCACCAAATTTCGTTCTTCTAGGTTAAACCGTTCATTGGCAGTAACAGTTTTAAATTTTAAGTTTTACTCTGTTTTTTTCTATATGGATTCATGTAGTTTGAACTCTAAATCAAACACAGTTTGTGCTGGCTCTTTGAAACTTGACACAATAGAGTAGTTCCAAATTCTGTCTCTATGGTTTGTTTCCTATTGATGTACCCCTAAGCAGAGACTGGCGCAAATCACTTACATGGAAAGGGGTTGCCAAGCTTCCAAAAAACTACGAGTTTCCTGAAATCTCAACACACATTTTTTCACCCAATCTTTATGACACTTTCAGGTAATGATCAGTACCCCAATCCCACTTGGCTCACCAAATTTCGTTCTTCTAGGTTAAACCGTTCATTGGCAGTAACAGTTTTAAATTTTAGGTTTCACTCTGTTTTTTCCTATATGGATTCATGTAGTTTGAACTCTAAATCAAACACGGTTTGTGATGGCTCTTTGAAACTTGACACAATAGAGTAGTTCCAAATTCTATCTCTAAGGTTTGTTTCCTATTGATGTAGCCCTAAGCAGAGACTGGCGCAAATCCCTTACATGGAAAGGTGTTGCCAAGCTTCCAAAAAACTACGAGTTTCCTGAAATCTCAGCACACATTTTTTCACCCAATCTTGATGACACTTTCAGTTAATGATCAGTACCCCAATCCCACTTGGCTCACCAAATTTCGTTCTTCTAGGTTAAACCGTTCGTTGGCAGTAACAGTATTAATTTTCAGGTTTCACTCTGTTTTCTCCTATATGGATACATGTAGTTGGAACTCTAAATCAAAGACGGTTTGTCCTAGCTCTTTGAAACTTGACACAATAAAGTAGTTCCAAGTTCTATCTCTATGGTTTGTTTCCTATTGATGTAGCCCTAAGCAGAGACGGGCGCAAATCACTTTCATGGAAAGGGGTTGCCAAGCTTCCAAAAAACTACGAGTTTCCTGAAATCTCAGCACACATTTTTTCACCCAATCTTTATGACACTTTCAGGTAATGATTAGTACCCCAATCCCACTTGGCTCACCAAATTTCGTTCTTCTAGGTTAAACCGTTCGTTGGCAGTAACAGTTTTAATTTTTAGGTTTCACTCTGTTTTCTTCTATATGGATACATGTAGTTGGAACTCTAAATCAAACACGGTTTGTGCTAGCTCTTTGAAACTTGACACAATAAAGTAGGTCCAAGTTCTATCTCTATGGTTTGTTTCCTATTGATGTAGCCCTAAGCAGAGATGGCGCAAATCACTTTCATGGAAAGGGGTTGCTAAGCTTCCAAAAAACTACGAGTTTCCTGAAATCTCAGCACACATTTTTTCACCCAATCTTGATGACACTTTCAGGTAAATATAAGTACCCCAATCCCACTTGGCTCACCAAATTCCGTTCTTCTAGGTTAAACCGTTCGTTGGCAGTAAGAGTTTTAATTTTTAGGTTTCACTCTGTTTTCTCCTATATGGATACGCGTAGTTGGAACTCTAAATCAAAGACGGTTTGTGCTAGCTCTTTGAATCTTGACACAATAAAGTAGTTCCGAGTTCTATCTCTATGGTTTGTTTCCTATTGATGTAGCCCTAAGCAGAGACTGGCGCAAATCACTTTCATGGAAAGGGGTTGCCAAGCTTCCAAAAAACCACGAGTTTCCTGAAATCTCAGCACACATTTTTTCACCCAATCTTGATGACACTTTCATGTAATGATCACTACCCCAATCCCACTTGGCTAACCAAATTTCGTTCTTCTAGGTTAAACCGTTCGTTGGCAGTAACAGTTTTAATTTTTAGATTTCACTCTATTTTCTCCTATATGGATACATGTAGTTGGAACTCTAAATCAAACACGGTTTGTGCTAGCTCTTTGAAACTTGATACAATAAAGTAGTTCCAAGTTCTAACTCTATGGTTTGTTTCCTATTGATGTAGCCCTAAGCAGAGACGTGCGCACATCACTTTCATGGAAAGGGGTTGCCAAGCTTCCAATAAGCTACGAGTTTCCTGAAATCTCAGCACACATTTTTTCACCCAATCTTGATGACACTTTCAGTTAATGATCAGTACCCCAATCCCACTTGGCTCACCAAATTTCGTTCTTCTAGGTTAAACCGTTCGTTGGCAGTAACAGTTTTAATTTTCAGGTTTCACCCTGTTTTCTCCTATATGGATACGCGTAGTTGGAACTCTAAATCAAAGACGGTTTGTCCTAGCTCTTTGAAACTTGACACAATAAAGTAGTTCCAAGTTCTATCTCTATGGTTTGTTTCCTATTGATGTAGCCCTAAGCAGAGGCGGGCGCAAATCACTTTCATGGAAAGGGGTTGCCAAGCTTCCAAAAAACTACGAGTTTCCTGAAATCTCAGCACACATTTTTTCACCCAATCTTGATGACACTTTCAGGTAATGATCAGTACCCCAATCCCACTTGGCTCACCAAATTTCGTTCTTCTAGGTTAAACCGTTCGTTGGCAGTAACAGTTTTAATTTTTAGGTTTCACTCTGTTTTCTCCTATATGGATACATGTAGATGGAACTCTAAATCAAACACGGTTTGTGCTAGCTCTTTGAATCTTGACACAATAAAGTAGGTCCAAGTTCTATCTCTATGGTTTGTTTCCTATTGATGTAGCCCTAAGCAGAGATGGCGCAAATCACTTTCATGGAAAGGGGTTGCCAAGCTTCCAAAAAACTACGCGTTTCCTGAAATCTCAGCACACATTTTTTCACCCAATCTTGATGACACTTTCAGGTAATGATCAGTACCCCAATCCCACTTGGCTCACCAAATTTCGTTCTTCTAGGTTAAACCGTTCGTTGGCAATAAGAGTTTTAATTTTTAGGTTTCAGTCTGTTTTCTCCTATATGGATACATGTAGTTGGAACTCTAAATCAAAGACGGTTTGTGCTAGCTCTTTGAATCTTGACACAATAAAGTAGTTCCAAGTTCTATCTCTATGGTTTGTTTCCTATTGATGTAGCCCTAAGCAGAGACGGGCGCAAATCACTTTCATGGAAAGGGGTTGCCAAGCTTCCAAAAAACTACGAGTTTCCTGAAATCTCAGCACACATTTTTTCACCCAATCTTGATGACACTTTCAGGCAATGATCAGTACCCCAATCCCACTTGGCTCACCACATTTTGTTCTTCTAGGTTAAACCGTTCGTTGGCAGTAACAGTTTTAATTTTCAGGTTTCACTCTGTTTTCTCCTATATGGATACATGTAGTTGGAACTCTAAATCAAACACGGTTTGTGCTAGCTCTTTGAAACTTGACACAATAAAGTAGTTCCAAGTTCTAACTCTATGGTTTGTTTCCTATTGATGTAGCCCTAAGCAGAGACTGGCGCAAATCACTTTCATGGAAAGGGGTTGCCAAGAATCCAAAAAACTACGAGTTTCCAGATTTCTCGGCACACATTTTTTCACCCTATCTTGATGACACTTTCAGGTAATGATCAGTATCCCAATCCCTCTTGGCTCACCAAATTTCGTTCTTCTAGGTTAAACCGTTCATTGGCAGTAACAGTTTTAAATTTTAAGTTTTACTCTGTTTTTTCCTATATGGATTCATGTAGTTTGAACTCTAAATCAAACACAGTTTGTGCTGGCTCTTTGAAACTTGACACAATAGAGTAGTTCCAAATTCTGTCTCTATGGTTTGTTTCCTATTGATGTAGCCCTAAGCAGAGACTGGCGCAAATCACTTACATGGAAAGGGGTTGCCAAGCTTCCAAAAAACTACGAGTTTCCTGAAATCTCAACACACATTTTTTCACCCAATCTTTATGACACTTTCAGGTAATGATCAGTACCCCAATCCCACTTGGCTCACCAAATTTCGTTCTTCTAGGTTAAACCGTTCATTGGCAGTAACAGTTTTAAATTTTAGGTTTCACTCTGTTTTTTCCTATATGGATTCATGTAGTTTGAACTCTAAATCAAACACGGTTTGTGATGGCTCTTTGAAACTTGACACAATAGAGTAGTTCCAAATTCTATCTCTAAGGTTTGTTTCCTATTGATGTAGCCCTAAGCAGAGACTGGCGCAAATCCCTTACATGGAAAGGTGTTGCCAAGCTTCCAAAAAACTACGAGTTTCCTGAAATCTCAGCACACATTTTTTCACCCAATCTTGATGACACTTTCAGTTAATGATCAGTACCCCAATCCCACTTGGCTCACCAAATTTCGTTCTTCTAGGTTAAACCGTTCGTTGGCAGTAACAGTATTAATTTTCAGGTTTCACTCTGTTTTCTCCTATATGGATACATGTAGTTGGAACTCTAAATCAAAGACGGTTTGTCCTAGCTCTTTGAAACTTGACACAATAAAGTAGTTCCAAGTTCTATCTCTATGGTTTGTTTCCTATTTATGTAGCCCTAAGCAGAGACGGGCGCAAATCACTTTCATGGAAAGGGGTTGCCAAGCTTCCAAAAAACTACGAGTTTCCTGAAATCTCAGCACACATTTTTTCACCCAATCTTTATGACACTTTCAGGTAATGATTAGTACCCCAATCCCACTTGGCTCACCAAATTTCGTTCTTCTAGGTTAAACCGTTCGTTGGCAGTAACAGTTTTAATTTTTAGGTTTCACTCTGTTTTCTCCTATATGGATACATGTAGTTGGAACTCTAAATCAAACACGGTTTGTGCTAGCTCTTTGAAACTTGACACAATAAAGTAGGTCCAAGTTCTATCTCTATGGTTTGTTTCCTATTGATGTAGCCCTAAGCAGATTTGGCGCAAATCACTTTCATGGAAAGGGGTTGCTAAGCTTCCAAAAAACTACGAGTTTCCTGAAATCTCAGCACACATTTTTTCACCCAATCTTGATGACACTTTCAGGTAATGATCAGTACCCCAATGCCACTTTTCTCACCAAATTCCGTTCTTCTAGGTTAAACCGTTCGTTGGCAGTAAGAGTTTTAATTTTTAGGTTTCACTCTGTTTTCTCCTATATGGATACGCGTAGTTGGAACTCTAAATCAAAGACGGTTTGTGCTAGCTCTTTGAATCTTGACACAATAAATTAGTTCCGAGTTCTATCTCTATGGTTTGTTTCCTATTGATGTAGCCCTAAGCAGAGACTGGCGCAAATCACTTTCATGGAAAGGGGTTGCCAAGCTTCCAAAAAACCACGAGTTTCCTGAAATCTCAGCACACATTTTTTCACCCAATCTTGATGACACTTTCATGTAATGATCACTACCCCAATCCCACTTGGCTAACCAAATTTCGTTCTTCTAGGTTAAACCGTTCGTTGGCAGTAACAGTTTTAATTTTTAGATTTCACTCTATTTTCTCCTATATGGATACATGTAGTTGGAACTCTAAATCAAACACGGTTTGTGCTAGCTCTTTGAAACTTGATACAATAAAGTAGTTCCAAGTTCTAACTCTATGGTTTGTTTCCTATTGATGTAGCCCTAAGCAGAGACGTGCGCACATCACTTTCATGGAAAGGGGTTGCCAAGCTTCCAATAAACTACGAGTTTCCTGAAATCTCAGCACACATTTTTTCACCCAATCTTTATGACACTTTCAGGTAATGATCAGTACCCCAATCCCACTTGGCTCACCAAATTTCGTTCTGCTAGGTTAAACCGTTCGTTGGCAGTAACAGTTTTAATTTTTAGGTTTCACTCTGTTTTCTCCTATATGGATACATGTAGTTGGAACTCTAAATCAAACACGGTTTGTGCTAGCTCTTTGAATCTTGACACAATAAAGTAGGTCCAAGTTCTATCTCTATGGTTTGTTTCCTATTGATGTAGCCCTAAGCAGAGATGGCGCAAATCGCTTTCATGGAAAGGGGTTGCCAACCTTCCAAAACTACGAGTTTTTTGAAATCTCAGCACACATTTTTTCACCCAATCTTTATGACACTTTCATGTAATGATCAGTATCCCAATCCCACTTGGCTCACCAAATTTCGTTCTTCTTGGTTAAACCGTTCGTTGGCAGTAACAGTTTTAATTTTTAAGTTTCACTCTGTTTTTTCCCATATGGATTCATGTAGTTTGAACTCTAAATCAAACACGGTTTGTGCTGGCTCTTTGAAACTTGACACAATAGAGTAGTTCCAAATTCTATCTCTATGGTTTGTTTCCTATTGATGTAGCCCTAAGCAGAGACTGGCGCAAATCACTTACATGGAAAGCGGTTGCCAAGCTTCCAAAAAACTACGAGTTTCCTGAAATCTCAACACACATTTTTTCACCCAATCTTAATGACACTTTCAGGTAATGATCAGTAGCCCAATCCCACTTGGCTCACCAAATTTCGTTCTTCTAGGTTAAACCGTTCTTTGGCAGTAAGAGTTTTAATTTTTAGGTTTCACTCTGTTTTCTCCTATATGGATACATGTAGTTGGAACTCTAAATCAAAGACGGTTTGTGCTAGCTCTTTGAATCTTGACACAATAAAGTAGTTCCAAGTTCTATCTCTATGGTTAGTTTCCTATTGATGTAGCCCTAAGCAGAGACTGGCGCAAATCACTTTCATGGAAAGGGGTTGCCAAGCTTCCAAAAAACTACGAGTTTCCTGAAATCTCAGCACACATTTTTTCACCCAATCTTGATGACACTTTCAGGTAATGATCACTACCCCAATCCCACTTGGCTAACCAAATTTCGTTCTTCTAGGTTAAACCGTCCGTTGGCCGTAACAGTTTTAATTTTTAGATTTCACTCTATTTTCTCCTATATGGATACATGTAGTTGGAACTCTAAATCAAAGACGGTTTGTGCTAGCTCTTTTAACTTGACACAATAAAGTAGTTCCAAGTTCTAACTCTATGGTTTGTTTCCTATTGATGTAGCCCTAAGCAGAGACTGGCGCAAATCACTTTCATGGAAAGGGGTTTCCCAGAATCCAAAAAACTACGAGTTTCCAGAAATCTTGGAACACATTTTTTCACCCTATCTTGATGACACTTTCAGGTAATGATCAGTATCCCAATCCCACTTGGCTCACCAAATTTCGTTCTTCTAGGTTAAACCGTTCATTGGCAGTAACACTTTTAAATTTTAAGTTTCACTCTGTTTTTTCCTATATGGATTCATGTAGTTTGAACTCTAAATCAAACACGGTTTGTGCTGGCTCTTTGAAACTTGACACAATAGAGTAGTTCCAAATTCTATCTCTATGGTTTGTTTCCTATTGATGTAGCCCTAAGCAGAGATGGCGCAACTCACTTTCATGGAAAGTGGTTGCCAACCTTCCAAAAAACTACGAGTTTCCTGAAATCTCAGCACACATTTTTTTCAACCAATCTTGATGACACTTTCAGTTAATGATCAGTACACCAATCCAACTTGGCTCACCAAATTTCATTCTTCTAGGTTAAACCGTTCGTTGGCAGTAAGGGTTTTAATTTTTAGGTTTCACTCTGTTTTCTCCTATATGGATACATGTAGTTGGAACTCTAAATCAAAGACGGTTTGTGCTAGCTCTTTGAATCTTGACACAATAAAGTAGTTCCAAGTTCTATCTCTATGGTTTGTTTCCTATTGATGTAGCCCTAAGCAGAGACTGGCGCAAATCACTTTCATGGAAAGGGGTTGCCAAGCTTCCAAAAAACCACGAGTTTCCTGAAATCTCAACACACATTTTTTCACCCAATCTTGATGACACTTTCAGGTAATGATCACTACCCCAATCCCACTTGGCTAACCAAATTTCGTTCTTCTAGGTTAAACCGTTCGTTGGCAGTAACAGTTTTAATTTTTAGATTTCACTCTATTTTCTCCTATATGGATACATGTAGTTGGAACTCTAAATCAAACACGGCTTGTGCTAGCTCTATGAAAATTGACACAATAAAGTAGTTCCAAGTTCTAACTCTATGGTTTGTTTCCTATTGATGTTGCCCTAAGCAGAGACTGGCGCAAATCACTTTCATGGAAAGGGGTTTCCAAGAATCCAAAAAACTACGAGTTTCCAGAAATCTCGGCACACATTTTTTCACCCTATCTTGATGACACTTTCAGGTAATGATCAGTATCCCAATCCCACTTGGCTCACCAAATTTCGTTCTTCTAGGTTAAACCGTTCATTGGCAGTAACAGTTTTAAATTTTAAGTTTCACTTTGTTTTTTCCTATATGGATTCATGTAGTTTGAACTCTAAATCAAACACGGTTTGTGCTGCCTCTTTGAAACTTGACACAATAGAGTAGTTCCAAATTCTATCTCTATGGTTTGTTTCCTATTGATGTAGCCCTAAGCAGAGACTGGCACAAATCACTTACATGGAAAGGGGTTGCCTAGCTTCCAAAAAACTACAAGTTTCTTGAAATCTCAACACACATTTTTTCACCCAATCTTGATGACACTTTCAGTTAATGATCAGTACCCGAATCGCACTTGGCTCACCAAATTTCGTTCTTCTAGGTTAAACCGTTCGTTGGCAGTAACAGTTTTAATTTTCAGGTTTCACTCTGTTTTCTCCTATATGGATACATGTAGTTGGAACTCTAAATCAAAGACGGTTTGTCCTAGCTCTTTGAAACTTGACACAATAAAGTAGTTCCAAGTTCTATCTCTATGGTTTGTTTCCTATTGATGTAGCCCTAAGCAGAGACGGGCGCAAATCACTTTCATGGAAAGGGGTTGCCAAGCTTCCAAAAAACTACGAGTTTCCTGAAATCTCAGCACACATTTTTTCACCCAATCTTGATGACACTTTCAGGTAATGATCAGTACCCCAATCCCACTTGGGTCACCAAATTTTGTTCTTCTAGGTTAAACCGTTCGTTGGCAGTAACAGTTTTAATTTTTAGGTTTCACTCTGTTTTCTCCGATATGGATACATGTAGTAGGAACTCTAAATCAAACACTGTTTGTGCTAGCTCTTTGTATCTTGACACAATAAAGTAGGTCCAAGTTCTATCTCTATGGTTTGTTTCCTATTGATGTAGCCCTAAGCAGAGATGGCGCAAATCACTTTCATGGAAAGGGGTTGCCAAGCTTCCAAAAAACTACGCGTTTCCTGAAATCTCAGCACACATTTTTTCACCCAATCTTGATGACACTTTCAGGTAATGATCACTACCCCAATCCCACTTGGCTAACCAAATTTCGTTCTTCTAGGTTAAACCGTTCGTTGGCAGTAACAGTTTTAATTTTTAGATTTCACTCTATTTTCTCCTATATGGATACATGTAGTTGGAACTCTAAATCAAACACGGTTTGTGCTAGCTCTTTGAAACTTGACACAATAAAGTAATTCCAAGTTATAACTCTATGGTTTGTTTCCTATTGATGTAGCCCTAAGCAGAGACTGGCGCAAATCACTTTCATGGAAAGGGGTTGCCAAGAATCCAAAAAACTACGAGTTTCCAGAAATCTCGGCACACATTTTTTCACCCTATCTTGATGACACTTTCAGGTAATGATCAGTACCCCAATCCCACTTGGCTCACCAAATTTCGTTCTTCTAGGTTAAACCGTTCGTTGGCAGTAAGAGTTTCAATTTTTAGGTTTCACTCTGTTTTCTCCTATATGGATACATGTAGTTGGAACTCTAAATCAAAGACGGTTTGTGCTAGCTCTTTGAATCTTGACACAATAAAGTAGTTCTGAGTTCTATCTCTATGGTTTGTTTCCTATTGATGTAGCCCTAAGCAGAGACTGGCGCAAATCACTTTCATGGAAAGGGGTTGCCAAGCTTCCAAAAAACCACGAGTTTCCTGAAATCTCAGCACACATTTTTTCACCCAATCTTGATGACACTTTCAGTTAATGATCAGTACCCCAATCCCACTTGGCTCACCAAATTTCGTTCTTCTAGGTTAAACCGTTCATTGGCAGTAACAGTTTTAATTTTCAGGTTTCACTCTGTTTTCTCCTATATGGATACATGTAGTTGGAACTCTAAAGCAAAGACGGTTTGTCCTAGCTCTTTGAAACTTGACACAATAAAGTAGTTCCAAGTTCTAACTCTATGGTTTGTTTCCTATTGATGTAGCCCTAAGCAGAGACGGGCGCAAATCACTTTCATGGAAAGGGGTTGCCAAGCTTCCAAAAAACAACGAGTTTCCTGAAATCTCAGCACACATTTTTTCACCCAATCTTGATGACACTTTCAGGCAATGATCAGTACCCCAATCCCACTTGGCTCACCACATTTTGTTCTTCTAGGTTAAACCGTTCGTTGGCAGTAACAGTTTTAATTTTCAGGTTTCACTCTGTTTTCTCCTATATGGATACATGTAGTTGGAACTCTAAATCAAAGACGGTTTGTCCTAGCTCTTTGAAACTTGACACAATAAAGTAGTTCCAAGTTCTATCTCTATGGTTTGTTTCCTATTGATGTAGCCCTAAGCAGAGGCGGGCGCAAATCGCTTTCATGGAAATGGGTTGCCAAGCTTCCAAAAAACTACGAGTTTCCTGAAATCTCAGCACACATTTTTTCACCCAATCTTGATGACACTTTCAGGTAATGATCAGTACCCCAATTCCTCTTGGCTCACCAAATTTCGTTCTGCTAGGTTAAACCGTTCGTTGGCAGTAACAGTTTTAATTTTTAGGTTTCACTCTGTTTTCTCCTATATGGATACATGTATTTGGAACTCTAAATCCAACACGGTTTGTGCTAGCTCTTTGAAACTTGACACAATAAAGTAGTTCAAAGTTCTAACTCTATGGTTTGTTTCCTATTGATGTAGCCCTAAGCAGAGACTGGCGCAAATCACTTTCATGGAAAGGGGTTGCCAAGAATCCAAAAAACTACGAGTTTCCAGAAATCTCGGCACACATTTTTTCACCCTATATTGATGACACTTTCAGGTAATGATCAGTATCCCAATCCCACTTGGCTCACCAAATTTTGTTCTTCTAGGTTAAACCGTTCATTGGCAGTAACAGTTTTAATTTTCAGGTTTCACTCTGTTTTCTCCTATATGGATACATGTAGTTGGAACTCTAAATCAAAGATGGTTTGTGCTAGCTCTTTGAATCTTGACACAATAAAGTAGTTCCGAGTTCTATCTCTATGGTTTGTTTCCTATTGATGTAGCCCTAGTCAGAGACTGGGGCAAATCACTTTCATGGAAAGGGGTTGCCAAGCTTCCAAAAAACCACGAGTTTCCTGAAATCTCAGCACACATTTTTTCACCCAATCTTGATGACACTTTCAGTTAATGATCAGTACCCCAATCCCACTTGGCTCACCAAATTTCGTTCTTCTAGGTTCAACCGTTCATTGGCAGTAACAGTTTTAATTTTCAGGTTTCACTCTGTTTTCTCCTATATGGATACATGTAGTTGGAACTCTAAAGCAAAGACGGTTTGTCCTAGCTTTTGAAACTTGACACAATAAAGTAGTTCCAAGTTCTAACTCTATGGTTTGTTTCCTATTGATGTAGCCCTAAGCAGAGACGGGCGCAAATCACTTTCATGGAAAGGGGTTGCCAAGCTTCCAAAAAACTACGAGTTTCCTGAAATCTCAGCACACATTTTTTCACCCAATCTTGATGACACTTTCAGGCAATGATCAGTACCCCAGTCCCACTTGGCTCACCACATTTTGTTCTTCTAGGTTAAACCGTTCGTTGGCAGTAACAGTTTTAATTTTCAGGTTTCACTCTGTTTTCTCCTATATGGATACATGTAGTTGGAACTCTAAATCAAAGACGGTTTGTCCTGGCTCTTTGAAACTTGACATAATAAAGTAGTTCCAAGTTCTATCTCTATGGTTTGTTTCCTATTGATGTAGCCCTAAGCAGAGGCGGGCGCAAATCGCTTTCATGGAAATGGGTTGCCAAGCTTCCAAAAAACTACGAGTTTCCTGAAATCTCAGCACACATTTTTTCACCCAATCTTGATGACACTTTCAGGTAATGATCAGTACCCCAATTCCTCTTGGCTCACCAAATTTCGTTCTGCTAGGTTAAACCGTTCGTTGGCAGTAACAGTTTTAATTTTTAGGTTTCACTCTGTTTTCTCCTATATGGATACATGTATTTGGAACTCTAAATCAAACACGGTTTGTGCTAGCTCTTTGAAACTTGACACAATAAAGTAGTTCCAAGTTCTAACTCTATGGTTTGTTTCCTATTGATGTAGCCCTAAGCAGAGACTGGCGCAAATCACTTTCATGGAAAGGGGTTGCCAAGAATCCAAAAAACTACGAGTTTCCTGAAATCTCAGCACACATTTTTTCACCCAATCTTGATGACACTTTCAGATAATGATCAGTATCCCAACCCACTTGGCTCACCAAATTTCGTTCTTCTAGGTTAAACCGTTCATTGGCAGTAACAGTTTTAAATTTTAAGTTTTACTCTGTTTTTTCCTATATGGATTCATGTAGTTTGAACTCTAAATCAAACACGGTTTGTGCTGGCTCTTTGAAACTTGACACAATAGAGTAGTTCCAAATTCTGTCTCTATGGTTTGTTTCCTATTGATGTAGCCCTAAGCAGAGACTGGCGCAAATCACTTACATGGAAAGGGGTTGCCAAGCTTCCATAAAACTACGAGTTTCCTGAAATCTCAACACACATTTTTTCACCCAATCTTTATGACACTTTCAGGTAATGATCAGTACCCCAATCCCACTTGGCTCACCAGATTTCGTTATTCTAGGTTAAACCGTTCGTTGGCAGTAACAGTTTTAATTTTCAGGTTTCACTCTGTTTTCTCCTATATGGATACATGTAGTTGGAACTCTAAAGCAAAGACGGTTTGTCCTAGCTCTTTGAAACTTGACACAATAAAGTAGTTCCAAGTTCTATCTCTATGGTTTGTTTCCTATTGATGTAGCCCTAAGCAGAGACGGGCGCAAATCACTTTCATGGAAAGGGGTTGCCAAGCTTCCAAAAAACTACGAGTTTCCTGAAATCTCAGCACACATTTTTTCACCCAATCTTTATGACACTTTCAGGTAATGATCAGTACCCCAATCCCACTTGGCTCACCAAATTTCGTTCTTCTAGGTTAAACCGTTCGTTGGCAGTAACAGTTTTAATTTTCAGGTTTCACTCTGTTTTCTCCTATATGGATACATGCAGTTGGAACTCTAAATCAAAGACGGTTTGTCCTAGCTCTTTGAAACTTGACACAATAAAGTAGTTCCAAGTTCTATCTCTATGGTTTGTTTCCTATTGATGTAGCCCTAAGCAGAGACGGGCACAAATCACTTTCATGGAAAGGGGTTGCCAAGCTTCCAAAAAACTACGAGTTTCCTGAAATCTCAGCACACATTTTTTCACCCAATCTTTATGACACTTTCAGGTAATGATTAGTACCCCAATCCCACTTGGCTCACCAAATTTCGTTCTTCTAGGTTAAACCGTTCGTTGGCAGTAACAGTTTTAATTTTTAGGTTTCACTCTGTTTTCTCCTATATGGATACATGTAGTTGGAACTCTAAATCAAACACGGTTTGTGCTAGCTCTTTGAAACTTGAAACAATAAAGTAGGTCCAAGTTCTATCTCTATGGTTTGTTTCCTATTGATGTAGCCCTAAGCAGAGATGGCGCAAATCACTTTCATGGAAAGGGGTTGCCAAGCTTCCAAAAAACTACGAGTTTCCTGAAATCTCAGCACACATTTTTTCACCCAATCTTGATGACACTTTCAGGTAATGATCAGTACCCCAATCCCACTTGGCTCACAAAATTTCGTTCTTCTAGGTTAAACCGTTCGTTGGCAGTAAGAGTTTTAATTTTCAGGTTTCACTCTGTTTTCTCCTATATGGATACATGTAGTTGGAACTCTAAATCAAAGACGGTTTGTGCTAGCTCTTTGAATCTTGACACAATAAAGTAGTTCCAAGTTCTAACTCTATGGTTTGTTTCCTATTGATGTAGCCCTAAGCAGAGACTGGCGCAAATCACTTTCATGGAAAGGGGTTGCCAAGCTTCCAAAAAACCACGAGTTTCCTGAAATCTCAACACACATTTTTTCACCCAAACTTGATGACACTTTCAGGTAATGATCAGTACCCCAATCCCACTTGGCTCAACAAATTTCGTTCTTCTAGGTTAAACCGTTCGTTGGCAGTAACAGTTTTAATTTTTAGGTTTCACTCTGTTTTCTCCGATATGTATACATGTAGTTGGAACTCTAAATCAAACACGGTTTGTGCTAGCTCTTTGCATCTTGACACAATAAAGTAGGTCCAAGTTCTATCTCTATGGTTTGTTTCCTATTGATGTAGCCCTAAGCAGTGATGGCACAAATCACTTTCATGGAAAGGGGTTGCCAACCTTCCAAAAAACTACGAGTTTCCTGAAATCTCAGCACACATTTTTTCACCCAATCTTGATGACACTTTCAGGTAATGATCAGTACCCCAATCCCACTTGGCTCACCAAATTTCGTTCTTCTAGGTTAAACCGTTCGTTGGCAGTAAGAGTTTTAATTTTTAGGTTTCACTCTGTTTTCTCCTATATGGATACATGTAGTTGGAACTCTAACTCAAAGACGGTTTGTGCTAGCTCTTTGAATCTTGACACAATAAAGTAGTTCCAAGTTCTATCTCTATGGTTTGTTTCCTATTGATATAGCCCTAAGCAGAGACTGGCGCAAATCACTTTCATGGAAAGGGGTTGCCAAGCTTCCAAAAAACACGAGTTTCCTGAAATCTCAGCACACATTTTTTCACCCAATCTTGATGACACTTTCAGGTAATGATCAGTACCCAAATCCAACTTGGCTCACCAAATTTCGTTCTTCTAGGTTAAACCGTTCGTTGGCCTTAACAGTTTTAATTTTTAGGTTTCACTCTGTTTTCTCCGATATGGATACATGTAGTTGGAACTCTAAATCAAACACTGTTTCTGCTAGCTCTTTGAAACTTGACACAATAAAGTAGGTCCAAGTTCTATCTCTATGGTTTGTTTCCTGTTGATGTAGCCCTAAGCAGAGATGGCGCAAATCACTTTCATGGAAAGGGGTTGCCAACCTTCCAAAAAACTACGAGTTTCCTGAAATCTCAGCACACATTTTTTCACCCAATCTTGATGACACTTTCAGGTAATGATCAGTATCCCAATCCCACTTGGCTCACCAAATTTCGTTCTTCTAGGTTAAACCGTTCGTTGGCAGTAACAGTTTTAAATTTTAGGTTTCACTCTGTTTTTTCCTATATGGATTCATGTAGTTTGAACTCTAAATCAAACACGGTTTGTGCTGGCTCTTTGAAACTTGACACAATAGAGTAGTTCCAAATTCTATCTCTATGGTTTGTTTCCTATTGATGTAGCCCTAAGCAGAGACTGGCGCAAATCACTTTCATGGAAAGGGGTTGCCAAGCTTCCAAAAAACCACGAGTTTCCTGAAATCTCAACACACATTTTTTCACCCAATCTTGATGACACTTTCAGGTAATGATCAGTACCCCAATCCCACTTGGCTCACCAAATTTCGTTCTTCTAGGTTAAACCGTTCGTTGGCAGTAAGAGTTTTAATTTTTAGGTTTCACTCTGTTTTCTCCTATATGGATACATGTAGTTGGAACTCTAAATCAAACACTGTTTGTGCTAGCTCTTTGAAACTTGACACAATAAAGTAGGTCCAAGTTCTATCTCTATGGTTTTTTTCCTATTGATGTAGCCCTCAGCAGAGATGGCGCAAATCACTTTCATGGAAAGGGGTTGCCAACCTTCCAAAAAACTACGAGTTTCCTGAAATCTCAGCACACATTTTTTCACCCAATCTTGATGACACTTTCAGGTAATGATCAGTATCCCAATCCCACTTGGCTCACCAAATTTCGTTCTTCTAGGTTAAACCGTTCGTTGGCAGTAACAGTTTTAAATTTTAGGTTTCACTCTGTTTTTTCCTATATGGATTCATGTAGTTTGAACTCTAAATCAAACACGGTTTGTGCTGGCTCTTTGAAACTTGACACAATAGAGTAGTTCCAAATTCTATCTCTATGGTTTGTTTCCTATTGATGTAGCCCTAAGCAGAGACTGGCGCAAATCACTTACATGGAAAGGGTTTGCCAAGATTCCAAAAAACTACGCGATTCCTGAAATCTCAGCACACATTTTTTCACCCAATCTTGATGACACTTTCAGTTAATGATCAGTACCCCAATCCCACTTGGCTCACCAAATTTCGTTCTTCTAGGTTAAACCGTTCTTTGGCAGTAACAGTTTTAATTTTCAGGTTTCACTCTGTTTTCTCCTATATGGATACATGTAGTTGGAACTCTAAATCAAAGACGGTTTGTCCTAGCTCTTTGAAACTTGAAACAATAAAGTAGTTCCAAGTTCTATCTCTATGGTTTGTTTCCTATTGATGTAGCCCTAAGCAGAGGCGGGCGCAAATCACTTCCATGGAAAGGGGTTGCCAAGCTTCCAAAAAACTACGAGTTTCCTGAAATCTCAGCACACATTTTTTCACCCAATCTTGATGACACTTTCAGGTAATGATCAGTACCCCAATCCCACTTGGCTCACCTATTTTCATTCTTCTAGGTTAAACCGTTCGTTGGCAGTAACAGTTTTAATTTTTAGGTTTCACTCTGTTTTCTCCTATATGGATACATGTAGTTGGAACTCTAAATCAAAGACGGTTTGTCCTGGCTCTTTGAAACTTGACACAATAGAGTAGTTCCAAATTCTATCTCTATGGTTTGTTTCCTATTGATGTAGCCCTAAGCAGAGACGGGCGCAAATCACTTTCATGGAAAGGGGTTGCCAAGCTTCCAAAAAACTACGAGTTTCCTGAAATCTCAGCACACATATTTTCACCCAATCTTTATGACACTTTCAGGTAATGATCAGTACCCCAATCCCACTTGGCTCACCAAATTTCGTTATTCTAGGTTAAACCGTTCGTTGGCAGTAACAGTTTTAATTTTCAGGTTTCACTCTGTTTTCTCCTATATGGATACATGTAGTTGGAACTCTAAAGCAAAGACGGTTTGTCCTAGCTCTTTGAAACTTGACACAATAAAGTAGTTCCAAGTTCTATCTCTATGGTTTGTTTCCTATTGATGTAGCCCTAAGCAGAGACGGGCGCAAATCACTTTCATGGAAAGGGGTTGCCAAGCTTCCAAAAAACTACGAGTTTCCTGAAATCTCAGCACACATTTTTTCACCCAAACTTTATGACACTTTCAGGTAATGATCAGTACCCCAATCCCACTTGGTTCACCAAATTTCGTTCTTCTAGGTTAAACCGTTCGTTGGCAGTAACAGTTTTAATTTTCAGGTTTCACTCTGTTTTCTCCTATATGGATACATGTAGTTGGAACTCTAAATCAAAGACGGTTTGTCCTAGCTCTTTGAAACTTGACACAATAAAGTAGTTCCAAGTTCTATCTCTATGGTTTGTTTCCTATTGATGTAGCCCTAAGCAGAGACGGGCGCAAATCACTTTCATGGAAAGGGGTTGCCAAGCTTCCAAAAAACTACGAGTTTCCTGAAATCTCAGCACACATTTTTTCACCCAATCTTTATGACACTTTCAGGTAATGATCAGTACCCCAATCCCACTTGGCTCACCAAATTTCGTTCTTCTAGGTTAAACCGTTCGTTGGCAGTAACAGTTTTAATTTTTAGGTTTCACTCTGTTTTCTCCTATATGGATACATGTAGTTGGAACTCTAAATCAAACACGGTTTGTGCTAGCTCTTTGCAACTTGACACAATAAAGTAGGTCCAAGTTCTATCTCTATGGTTTGTTTCCTATTGATGTAGCCCTAAGGAGAGATGGCGCAAATCACTTTCATGGAAAGGGGTTGCCAAGCTTCCAAAAAACTACGAGTTTCCTGAAATCTCAGCACACATTTTTTCACCCAATCTTGATGACACTTTCAGGTAATGATCAGTACCCCAATCCCACTTGGCTCACAAAATTTCGTTCTTCTAGGTTAAACCGTTCGTTGGCAGTAAGAGTTTTAATTTTCAGGTTTCACTCTGTTTTCTCCTATATGGATACATGTAGTTGGAACTCTAAATCAAAGACGGTTTGTGCTAGCTCTTTGAATCTTGACACAATAAAGTAGTTCCAAGTTCTAACTCTATGGTTTGTTTCCTATTGATGTAGCCCTAAGCAGAGACTGGCGCAAATCACTTTCATGGAAAGGGGTTGCCAAGCTTCCAAAAAACCACGAGTTTCCTGAAATCTCAACACACATTTTTTCACCCAATCTTGATGACACTTTCAGGTAATGATCAGTACCCCAATCCCACTTGGCTCACCAAATTTCGTTCTTCTAGGTTAAACCGTTCGTTGGCAGTAACAGTTTTAATTTTTAGGTTTCACTCTGTTTTCTCCGATATGGATACATGTAGTTGGAACTCTAAATCAAACACGGTTTGTGCTAGCTCTTTGCATCTTGACACAATAAAGTAGGTCCAAGTTCTATCTCTATGGTTTGTTTCCTATTGATGTAGCCCTAAGCAGTGATGGCACAAATCACTTTCATGGAAAGGGGTTGCCAACCTTCCAAAAAACTACGAGTTTCCTGAAATCTCAGCACACATTTTTTCACCCAATCTTGATGACACTTTCAGGTAATGATCAGTACCCCAATCCCACTTGGCTCACCAAATTTCGTTCTTCTAGGTTAAACCGTTCATTGGCAGTAAGAGTTTTAATTTTTAGGTTTCACTCTGTTTTCTCCTATATGGATACATGTAGTTGGAACTCTAAATCAAAGACGGTTTGTGCTAGCTCTTTGAATCTTGACACAATAAAGTAGTTCCAAGTTCTATCTCTATGGTTTGTTTCCTATTGATATAGCCCTAAGCAGAGACTGGCGCAAATCACTTTCATGGAAAGGGGTTGCCAAGCTTCCAAAAAACACGAGTTTCCTGAAATCTCAGCACACATTTTTTCACCCAATCTTGATGACACTTTCAGGTAATGATCAGTACCCCAATCCAACTTGGCTCACCAAATTTCGTTCTTGTAGGTTAAACCGTTCGTTGGCCTTAACAGTTTTAATTTTTAGGTTTCACTCTGTTTTCTCCGATATGGATACATGTAGTTGGAACTCTAAATCAAACACTGTTTGTGCTAGCTCTTTGAAACTTGACACAATAAAGTAGGTCCAAGTTCTATCTCTATGGTTTGTTTCCTGTTGATGTAGCCCTAAGCAGAGACGGGCGCAAATCACTTTCATGGAAAGGAGTTGCCAACCTTCCAAAAAACTATGAGTTTCCTGAAATCTCAGCACACATTTTTTCACCCAATCTTGATGACACTTTCAGGTAATGATCAGTATCCCAATCCCACTTGGCTCACCAAATTTCGTTCTTCTAGGTTAAACCGTTCGTTGGCAGTAACAGTTTTAAATTTTAGGTTTCACTCTGTTTTTTCCTATATGGATTCATGTAGTTTGAACTCTAAATCAAACACGGTTTGTGCTGGCTCTTTGAAACTTGACACAATAGAGTAGTTCCAAATTCTATCTCTATGGTTTTTTCCTATTGATGTAGCCCTAAGCAGAGACTGGCGCAAATCACTTTCATGGAAAGGGGTTGCCAAGCTTCCAAAAAACCACGAGTTTCCTGAAATCTCAACACACATTTTTTCACCCAATCTTGATGACACTTTCAGGTAATGATCAGTACCCCAATCCCACTTGGCTCACCAAATTTCGTTCTTCTAGGTTAAACCGTTCGTTGGCAGTAACAGTTTTAATTTTTAGGTTTCACTCTGTTTTCTCCTATATGGATACATGTAGTTGGAACTCTAAATCAAACACTGTTTGTGCTAGCTC
Organism: Spermophilus citellus; assembly: GCF_964194105.1. NCBI lineage: Eukaryota > Metazoa > Chordata > Mammalia > Rodentia > Sciuridae > Spermophilus > Spermophilus citellus. The sequence continues at coordinate 55,949,787 of NC_138187.1, forward strand.
TTTGAAACTTGACACAATAAAGTAGGTCCAAGTTCTATCTCTATGGTTTTTTTCCTATTGATGTAGCCCTCAGCAGAGATGGCGCAAATCACTTTCATGGAAAGGGGTTGCCAACCTTCCAAAAAACTACGAGTTTCCTGAAATCTCAGCACACATTTTTTCACCCAATCTTGATGACACTTTCAGGTAATGATCAGTATCCCAATCCCACTTGGCTCACCAAATTTCGTTCTTCTAGGTTAAACCGTTCGTTGGCAGTAACAGTTTTAAATTTTAGGTTTCACTCTGTTTTTTCCTATATGGATTCATGTAGTTTGAACTCTAAATCAAACACGGTTTGTGCTGGCTCTTTGAAACTTGACACAATAGAGTAGTTCCAAATTCTATCTCTATGGTTTGTTTCCTATTGATGTAGCCCTAAGCAGAGACTGGCGCAAATCACTTACATGGAAAGGGTTTGCCATGATTCCAAAAAACTACGCGATTCCTGAAATCTCAGCACACATTTTTTCACCCAATCTTGATGACACTTTCAGTTAATGATCAGTAGCCCAATCCCACTTGGCTCACCAAATTTCGTTCTTCTAGGTTAAACCGTTCTTTGGCAGTAACAGTTTTAATTTTCAGGTTTCACTCTGTTTTCTCCTATATGGATACATGTAGTTGGAACTCTAAATCAAAGACGGTTTGTCCTAGCTCTTTGAAACTTGAAACAATAAAGTAGTTCCAAGTTCTATCTCTATGGTTTGTTTCCTATTGATGTAGCCCTAAGCAGAGGCGGGCGCAAATCACTTCCATGGAAAGGGGTTGCCAAGCTTCCAAAAAACTACGAGTTTCCTGAAATCTCAGCACACATTTTTTCACCCAATCTTGATGACACTTTCCGGTAATGATCAGTACCCCAATCCCACTTGGCTCACCTATTTTCATTCTTCTAGGTTAAACCGTTCGTTGGCAGTAACAGTTTTAATTTTTAGGTTTCACTCTGTTTTCTCCTATATGGATACATGTAGTTGGAACTCTAAATCAAAGACGATTTGTCCTGGCTCTTTGAAACTTGACACAATAGAGTAGTTCCAAATTCTATCTCTATGGTTTGTTTCCTATTGATGTAGCCCTAAGCAGAGACGGGCGCAAATCACTTTCATGGAAAGGGGTTGCCAAGCTTCCAAAAAACTACGAGTTTCCTGAAATCTCAGCACACATATTTTCACCCAATCTTTATGACACTTTCAGGTAATGATCAGTACCCCAATCCCACTTGGCTCACCAAATTTCGTTATTCTAGGTTAAACCGTTCGTTGGCAGTAACAGTTTTAATTTTCAGGTTTCACTCTGTTTTCTCCTATATGGATACATGTAGTTGGAACTCTAAGCAGAGACGGGCGCAAATCACTTTCATGGAAAGGGGTTGCCAAGCTTCCAAAAAACTACGAGTTTCCTGAAATCTCAGCACACATTTTTTCACCCAATCTTTATGACACTTTCAGGTAATGATCAGTACCCCAATCCCACTTGGCTCACCAAATTTCGTTCTTCTAGGTTAAACCGTTCGTTGGCAGTAACAGTTTTAATTTTCAGGTTTCACTCTGTTTTCTCCTATATGGATACATGTAGTTGGAACTCTAAATCAAAGACGGTTTGTCCTAGCTCTTTGAAACTTGACACAATAAAGTAGTTCCAAGTTCTATCTCTATGGTTTGTTTCCTATTGATGTAGCCCTAAGCAGAGACGGGCGCAAATCACTTTCATGGAAAGGGGTTGCCAAGCTTCCAAAAAACTACGAGTTTCCTGAAATCTCAGCACACATTTTTTCACCCAATCTTTACGACACTTTCAGGTAATGATTAGTACCCCAATCCCACTTGGCTCACCAAATTTCGTTCTTCTAGGTTAAACCGTTCGTTGGCAGTAACAGTTTTAATTTTTAGGTTTCACTCTGTTTTCTCCTATATGGATACATGTAGTTGGAACTCTAAATCAAACACGGTTTGTGCTAGCTCTTTGAAACTTGACACAATAAAGTAGGTCCAAGTTCTATCTCTATGGTTTGTTTCCTATTGATGTAGCCCTAAGCAGAGATGGCGCAAATCACTTTCATGGAAAGGGGTTGCCAAGCTTCCAAAAAACTACGAGTTTCCTGAAATCTCAGCACACATTTTTTCACCCAATCTTGATGACACTTTCAGGTAATGATCAGTACCCCAATCCCAATTGGCTCACAAAATTTCGTTCTTCTAGGTTAAACCGTTCGTTGGCAGTAAGAGTTTTAATTTTCAGGTTTCACTCTGTTTTCTCCTATATGGATACATGTATTTGGAACTCTAAATCAAAGACGGTTTGTGCTAGCTCTTTGAATCTTGACACAATAAAGTAGTTCCAAGTTCTAACTCTATGGTTTGTTTCCTATTGATGTAGCCCTAAGCAGAGACTGGCGCAAATCACTTTCATGGAAAGGGGTTGCCAAGCTTCCAAAAAAACACGAGTTTCCTGAAATCTCAACACACATTTTTTCACCCAATCTTGATGACACTTTCAGGTAATGATCAGTACCCCAATCCCACTTGGCTCACCAAATTTCGTTCTTCTAGGTTAAACCGTTCGTTGGCAGTAACAGTTTTAATTTTTAGGTTTCACTCTGTTTTCTCCGATATGGATACTTGTAGTTGGAACTCTAAATCAAACACGGTTTGTGCTAGCTCTTTGCATCTTGACACAATAAAGTAGGTCCAAGTTCTATCTCTATGGTTTGTTTCCTATTGATGTAGCCCTAAGCAGTGATGGCACAAATCACTTTCATGGAAAGGGGTTGCCAACCTTCCAAAAAACTACGAGTTTCCTGAAATCTCAGCACACATTTTTTCACCCAATCTTGATGACACTTTCAGGTAATGATCAGTACCCCAATCCCACTTGGCTCACCAAATTTCGTTCTTCTAGGTTAAACCGTTCGTTGGCAGTAAGAGTTTTAATTTTTAGGTTTCACTCTGTTTTCTCCTATATGGATACATGTAGTTGGAACTCTAAATCAAAGACGGTTTGTGCTAGGTCTTTGAATCTTGACACAATAAAGTAGTTCCAAGTTCTATCTCTATGGTTTGTTTCCTATTGATATAGCCCTAAGCAGAGACTGGCGCAAATCACTTTCATGGAAAGGGGTTGCCAAGCTTCCAAAAAACACGAGTTTCCTGAAATCTCAGCACACATTTTTTCACCCAATCTTGATGACACTTTCAGGTAATGATCAGTACCCCAATCCAACTTGGCTCACCAAATTTCGTTCTTCTAGGTTAAACCGTTCGTTGGCCTTAACAGTTTTAATTTTTAGGTTTCACTCTGTTTTCTCCGATATGGATACATGTAGTTGGAACTCTAAATCAAACACTGTTTGTGCTAGCTCTTTGAAACTTGACACAATAAAGTAGGTCCAAGTTCTATCTCTATGGTTTGTTTCCTGTTGATGTAGCCCTAAGCAGAGATGGCGCAAACCACTTTCATGGAAAGGGGTTGCCAACCTTCCAAAAAACTACGAGTTTCCTGAAATCTCAGCACACATTTTTTCACCCAATCTTTATGACACTTTCAGGTATTGATCAGTATCCCAATCCCACTTGGCTCACCAAATTTCATTCTTCTAGGTTAAACCGTTCGTTGGCAGTAACAGTTTTCAATTTTAGGTTTCACTCTGTTTTTTCCTATATGGATTCATGTAGTTTGAACTCTAAATCAAACACGGTTTGTGCTGGCTCTTTGAAACTTGACACAATAGAGTAGTTCCAAATTCTATCTCTATGGTTTGTTTCCTATTGATGTAGCCCTAAGCAGAGACTGGCGCAAATCACTTTCATGGAAAGGGGTTGCCAAGCTTCCAAAAAACCACGAGTTTCCTGAAATCTCAACACACATTTTTTCACCCAATCTTGATGACACTTTCAGGTAATGATCAGTACCCCAATCCCACTTGGCTCACCAAATTTCGTTCTTCTAGGTTAAACCGTTCGTTGGCAGTAAGAGTTTTAATTTTTAGGTTTCACTCTGTTTTCTCCTATATGGATACATGTAGTTGGAACTCTAAATCAAACACTGTTTGTGCTAGCTCTTTGAAACTTGACACAATAAAGTAGGTCCAAGTTCTATCTCTATGGTTTTTTTTCCTATTGATGTAGCCCTAAGCAGAGATGGCGCAAATCACTTTCATGGAAAGGGGTTGCCAACCTTCCAAAAAACTACGAGATTCCTGAAATCTCAGCACACATTTTTTCACCCAATCTTGATGACACTTTCAGGTAATGATCAGTATCCCAATCCCACTTGGCTCACCAAATTTCGTTCTTCTAGGTTAAACCGTTCGTTGGAAGTAACAGTTTTAAATTTTAGGTTTCACTCTGTTTTTTCCTATATGGATTCATGTAGTTTGAACTCTAAATCAAACACGGTTTGTGCTGGCTTTTTGAAACTTGACACAATAGAGTAGTTCCAAATTCTATCTCTATGGTTTGTTTCCTATTGATGTAGCCCTAAGCAGAGACTGGCGCAAATCACTTACATGGAAAGGGTTTGCCAAGATTCCAAAAAACTACGCGATTCCTGAAATCTCAGCACACATTTTTTCACCCAATCTTGATGACACTTTCAGTTAATGATCAGTACCCCAATCCCACTTGGCTCACCAAATTTCGTTCTTCTAGGTTAAACCGTTCTTTGGCAGTAACAGTTTGAATTTTCAGGTTTCACTCTGTTTTCTCCTATATGGATACATGTAGTTGGAACTCTAAATCAAAGACGGTTTGTCCTAGCTCTTTGAAACTTGAAACAATAAAGTAGTTCCAAGTTCTATCTCTATGGTTTGTTTCCTATTGATGTAGCCCTAAGCAGAGGCGGGCGCAAATCACTTCCATGGAAAGGGGTTGCCAAGCTTCCAAAAAACTACGAGTTTCCTGAAATCTCAGCACACATTTTTTCACCCAATCTTGATGACACTTTCAGGTAATGATCAGTACCCCAATCCCACTTGGCTCACCTATTTTCATTCTTCTAGGTTAAACCGTTCGTTGGCAGTAACAGTTTTAATTTTTAGGTTTCACTCTGTTTTCTCCTATATGGATACATGTAGTTGGAACTCTAAATCAAAGACGGTTTGTCCTGGCTCTTTGAAACTTGACACAATAGAGTAGTTCCAAATTCTATCTCTATGGTTTGTTTCCTATTGATGTAGCCCTAAGCAGAGACGGGCGCAAATCACTTTCATGGAAAGGGGTTGCCAAGCTTCCAAAAAACTACGAGTTTCCTGAAATCTCAGCACACATATTTTCACCCAATCTTTATGACACTTTCAGGTAATGATCAGTACCCCAATCCCACTTGGCTCACCAAATTTCGTTCTTCTAGGTTAAACCGTTCGTTGGCAGTAACAGTTTTAATTTTTAGGTTTCACTCTGTTTTCTCCGATATGGATACATGTAGTTGGAACTCTAAATCAAACACTGTTTGTGCTAGCTCTTTGAAACTTGACACAATAAAGTAGGTCCAAGTTCTATCTCTATGGTTTGTTTCCTATTGATGTAGCCCTAAGCAGAGATGGCGCAAATCACTTTCATGGAAAGGGGTTGCCAACCTTCCAAAAAACTACGAGTTTCCTGAAATCTCAGCACACATTTTTTCACCCAAGCTTGATGACACTTTCAGGTAATGATCAGTACCCCAATCCCACTTGGCTCACAAAATTTCGTTCTTCTAGGTTAAACCGTTCGTTGGCAGTAAGAGTTTTAATTTTTAGGTTTCACTCTGTTTTCTCCTATATGGATACATGTAGTTGGAACTCTAAATCAAAGACGGTTTGTGCTAGCTCTTTGAATCTTGACACAATAAAGTAGTTCCAAGTTCTAACTCTGTGGTTTGTTTCCTATTGATGTAGCCCTAAGCAGAGACTGGCGCAAATCACTTTCATGGAAAGGGGTTGCCAAGTTTCCAAAAAACCACGAGTTTCCTGAAATCTCAACACACATTTTTTCACCCAATCTTGATGACACTTTCAGTTAATGATCAGTACCCCAATCCCACTTGGCTCACCAAATTTCGTTCTTCTAGGTTAAACCGTTCGTTGGCAGTAACAGTTTTAATTTTCAGGTTTCACTCTGTTTTCTCCTATATGGATACATGTAGTTGGAACTCTAAATCAAAGACGGTTTGTCCTAGCTCTTTGAAACTTGACACAATAAAGTAGTTCCAAGTTCTATCTCTATGGTTTGTTTCCTATTGATGTAGCCCTAAGCAGAGACGGGCGCAAATCACTTTAATGGAAAGGGGTTGCCAAGCTTCCAAAAAACTACGAGTTTTCTGAAATCTCAGCACACATTTTTTCACCCAATCTTTATGACACTTTCAGGTAATGATCAGTACCCCAATCCCACTTGGCTCACCAAATTTCGTTCTGCTAGATTAAACCGTTCGTTGGCAGTAACAGTTTTAATTTTCAGGTTTCACTCTGTTTTCTCCTATATGGATACATGTAATTGGAACTCTAAATCAAACACGGTTTGTGCTAGCTCTTTGAATCTTGACACAATAAAGTAGGTCCAAGTTCTATCTCTATGGTTTGTTTCCTATTGATGTAGCCCTAAGCAGAGATGGCGCAAATCAGTTTCATGGAAAGGGGTTGCCACCCTTCCAAAAAACTACGAGTTTCCTGAAATCTCAGCACACATTTTTTCACCCAATCTTGATGACACTTTCAGTTAATGATCAGTACCCCAATCCCACTTGGCTCACAAAATTTCGTTCTTCTAGGTTAAACCGTTCGTTGGCAGTAACAGTTTTAATTTTCAGGTTTCACTCTGTTTTCTCCTATATGGATACATGTAGTTGGAACTCTAAATCAAAGACGGTTTGTGCTAGCTCTTTGAATCTTGACACAATAAAGTAGTTCCAAGTTCTATCTCTATGGTTTGTTTCCTATTGATGTAGCCCTAAGCAGAGCCGGGCGCAAATCACTTTCATGGAAAGGGGTTGCCAAGCTTCCAAAAAACTACGAGTTTCCTGAAATCTCAGCACACATTTTTTCACCCAATATTGATGACACTTTCAGGTAATGATCAGTACCCCAATCCCACTTGGCTCACCAAATTTCGTTCTTCTAGGTTAAACCGTTCGTTGGCAGTAACAGTTTTAATTTTTAGGTTTCACTCTGTTTTCTCCGATATGGATACATGTAGTTGGAACTCTAAATCAAACACGGTTTTTGCTAGCTCTTTGAATCTTGAAACAATAAAGTAGGTCCAAGTTCTATCTCTATGGTTTGTTTCCTAGTGATGTAGCCCTAAGCAGAGATGGCGCAAATCACTTTCATGGAAAGGGGTTGCCAACCTTCCAAAAAACTACGAGTTTCCTGAAATCTCAGCACACATTTTTTCACCCAATCTTGATGACACTTTCAGTTAATGATCAGTACCCCAATCCCACTTGGCTCACCAAATTTCGTTCTTCTAGGTTAAACCGTTCGTTGGCAGTAACGGTTTTAATTTTCAGGTTTCACTCTGTTTTCTCCTATATGGATACATGTATTTGGAACTCTAAATCAAAGACGGTTTGTCCTAGCTCTTTGAAACTTGACAGAATAATGTAGTTCCAAGTTCTATCTCTATGGTTTGTTTCCTATTGATGTAGCCCTAAGCAGAGACAGGCGCAAATCACTTTCATGGAAAGGGGTTGCCAAGCTTCCAAAAAACTACGAGTTTCCTGAAATCTCAGCACACATTTTTTCAACCAATCTTGATGACACTTTCAGGTAATGATCAGTACCCCAATCCCACTTGGCTCACCAAATTTCGTTCTTCTAGGTTAAACCGTTCGTTGGCAGTAAGAGTTTTAATTTTTAGGTTTCACTCTGTTTTCTCCTATATGGATACATGTAGTTGGAACTCTAAATCAAAGACGGTTTGTGCTAGGTCTTTGAATCTTGACACAATAAAGTAGTTCCAAGTTCTATCTCTATGGTTTGTTTCCTATTGATATAGCCCTAAGCAGAGACTGGCGCAAATCACTTTCATGGAAAGGGGTTGCCAAGCTTCCAAAAAACACGAGTTTCCTGAAATCTCAGCACACATTTTTTCACCCAATCTTGATGACACTTTCAGGTAATGATCAGTACCCCAATCCAACTTGGCTCACCAAATTTCGTTCTTCTAGGTTAAACCGTTCGTTGGCCTTAACAGTTTTAATTTTTAGGTTTCACTCTGTTTTCTCCGATATGGATACATGTAGTTGGAACTCTAAATCAAACACTGTTTGTGCTAGCTCTTTGAAACTTGACACAATAAAGTAGGTCCAAGTTCTATCTCTATGGTTTGTTTCCTGTTGATGTAGCCCTAAGCAGAGATGGCGCAAATCACTTTCATGGAAAGGGGTTGCCAACCTTCCAAAAAACTACGAGTTTCCTGAAATCTCAGCACACATTTTTTTACCCAATCTTGATGACACTTTCAGGTATTGATCAGTATCCCAATCCCACTTGGCTCACCAAATTTCATTCTTCTAGGTTAAACCGTTCGTTGGCAGTAACAGTTTTCAATTTTAGGTTTCACTCTGTTTTTTCCTATATGGATTCATGTAGTTTGAACTCTAAATCAAACACGGTTTGTGCTGGCTCTTTGAAACTTGACACAATAGAGTAGTTCCAAATTCTATCTCTATGGTTTGTTTCCTATTGATGTAGCCCTAAGCAGAGACTGGCGCAAATCACTTTCATGGAAAGGGGTTGCCAAGCTTCCAAAAAACCACGAGTTTCCTGAAATCTCAACACACATTTTTTCACCCAATCTTGATGACACTTTCAGGTAATGATCAGTACCCCAATCCCACTTGGCTCACCAAATTTCGTTCTTCTAGGTTAAACCGTTCGTTGGCAGTAAGAGTTTTAATTTTTAGGTTTCACTCTGTTTTCTCCTATATGGATACATGTAGTTGGAACTCTAAATCAAACACTGTTTGTGCTAGCTCTTTGAAACTTGACACAATAAAGTAGGTCCAAGTTCTATCTCTATGGTTTTTTTTCCTATTGATGTAGCCCTAAGCAGAGATGGCGCAAATCACTTTCATGGAAAGGGGTTGCCAACCTTCCAAAAAACTACGAGATTCCTGAAATCTCAGCACACATTTTTTCACCCAATCTTGATGACACTTTCAGGTAATGATCAGTATCCCAATCCCACTTGGCTCACCAAATTTCGTTCTTCTAGGTTAAACCGTTCGTTGGCAGTAACAGTTTTAAATTTTAGGTTTCACTCTGTTTTTTCCTATATGGATTCATGTAGTTTGAACTCTAAATCAAACACGGTTTGTGCTGGCTTTTTGAAACTTGACACAATAGAGTAGTTCCAAATTCTATCTCTATGGTTTGTTTCCTATTGATGTAGCCCTAAGCAGAGACTGGCGCAAATCACTTACATGGAAAGGGTTTTCCAAGATTCCAAAAAACTACGCGATTCCTGAAATCTCAACACACATTTTTTCACCCAATCTTGATGACACTTTCAGTTAATGATCAGTACCCCAATCCCACTTGGCTCACCAAATTTCGTTCTTCTAGGTTAAACCGTTCTTTGGCAGTAACAGTTTGAATTTTCAGGTTTCACTCTGTTTTCTCCTATATGGATACATGTAGTTGGAACTCTAAATCAAAGACGGTTTGTCCTAGCTCTTTGAAACTTGAAACAATAAAGTAGTTCCAAGTTCTATCTCTATGGTTTGTTTCCTATTGATGTAGCCCTAAGCAGAGGCGGGCGCAAATCACTTCCATGGAAAGGGGTTGCCAAGCTTCCAAAAAACTACGAGTTTCCTGAAATCTCAGCACACATTTTTTCACCCAATCTTGATGACACTTTCAGGTAATGATCAGTACCCCAATCCCACTTGGCTCACCTATTTTCATTCTTCTAGGTTAAACCGTTCGTTGGCAGTAACAGTTTTAATTTTTAGGTTTCACTCTGTTTTCTCCTATATGGATACATGTAGTTGGAACTCTAAATCAAAGACGGTTTGTCCTGGCTCTTTGAAACTTGACACAATAGAGTAGTTCCAAATTCTATCTCTATGGTTTGTTTCCTATTGATGTAGCCCTAAGCAGAGACGGGCGCAAATCACTTTCATGGAAAGGGGTTGCCAAGCTTCCAAAAAACTACGAGTTTCCTGAAATCTCAGCACACATATTTTCACCCAATCTTTATGACACTTTCAGGTAATGATCAGTACCCCAATCCCACTTGGCTCACCAAATTTCGTTCTTCTAGGTTAAACCGTTCGTTGGCAGTAACAGTTTTAATTTTTAGGTTTCACTCTGTTTTCTCCGATATGGATACATGTAGTTGGAACTCTAAATCAAACACTGTTTGTGCTAGCTCTTTGAATCTTGACACAATAAAGTAGTTCCAAGTTCTAACTCTGTGGTTTGTTTCCTATTGATGTAGCCCTAAGCAGAGACTGGCGCAAATCACTTTCATGGAAAGGGGTTGCCAAGCTTCCAAAAAACCACGAGTTTCCTGAAATCTCAACACACATTTTTTCACCCAATCTTGATGACACTTTCAGTTAATGATCAGTACCCCAATCCCACTTGGCTCACCAAATTTCGTTCTTCTAGGTTAAACCGTTCGTTGGCAGTAACAGTTTTAATTTTTAGGTTTCACTCTGTTTTCTCCTATATGGATACATGTAGTTGGAACTCTAAATCAAAGACGGTTTGTCCTAGCTCTTTGAAACTTGACACAATAAAGTAGTTCCAAGTTCTATCTCTATGGTTTGTTTCCTATTGATGTAGCCCTAAGCAGAGACGGGCGCAAATCACTTTAATGGAAAGGGGTTGCCAAGCTTCCAAAAAACTACGAGTTTTCTGAATTCTCAGCACACATTTTTTCACCCAATCTTTATGACACTTTCAGGTAATGATCAGTACCCCAATCCCACTTGGCTCACCAAATTTCGTTCTGCTAGATTAAACCGTTCGTTGGCAGTAACAGTTTTAATTTTCAGGTTTCACTCTGTTTTCTCCTATATGGATACATGTAATTGGAACTCTAAATCAAACACGGTTTGTGCTAGCTCTTTGAATCTTGACACAATAAAGTAGGTCCAAGTTCTATCTCTATGGTTTGTTTCCTATTGATGTAGCCCTAAGCAGAGATGGCGCAAATCACTTTCATGGAAAGGGGTTGCCAACCTTCCAAAAAACTACGAGTTTCCTGAAATCTCAGCACACATTTTTTCACCCAAGCTTGATGACACTTTCAGGTAATGATCAGTACCCCAATCCCACTTGGCTCACAAAATTTCGTTCTTCTAGGTTAAACCGTTCGTTGGCAGTAAGAGTTTTAATTTTTAGGTTTCACTCTGTTTTCTCCTATATGGATACATGTAGTTGGAACTCTAAATCAAAGACGGTTTGTGCTAGCTCTTTGAATCTTGACACAATAAAGTAGTTCCAAGTTCTAACTCTGTGGTTTGTTTCCTATTGATGTAGCCCTAAGCAGAGACTGGCGCAAATCACTTTCATGGAAAGGGGTTGCCAAGCTTCCAAAAAACCACGAGTTTCCTGAAATCTCAACACACATTTTTTCACCCAATCTTGATGACACTTTCAGTTAATGATCAGTACCCCAATCCCACTTGGCTCACCAAATTTCGTTCTTCTAGGTTAAACCGTTCGTTGGCAGTAACAGTTTTAATTTTCAGGTTTCACTCTGTTTTCTCCTATATGGATACATGTAATTGGAACTCTAAATCAAACACGGTTTGTGCTAGCTCTTTGAATCTTGACACAATAAAGTAGGTCCAAGTTCTATCTCTATGGTTTGTTTCCTATTGATGTAGCCCTAAGCAGAGACGGGCGCAAATCACTTTAATGGAAAGGGGTTGCCAAGCTTCCAAAAAACTACGAGTTTTCTGAAATCTCAGCACACATTTTTTCACCCAATCTTTATGACACTTTCAGGTAATGATCAGTACCCCAATCCCACTTGGCTCACCAAATTTCGTTCTTCTAGGTTAAACCGTTCGTTGGCAGTAACAGTTTTAATTTTCAGGTTTCACTCTGTTTTCTCCTATATGGATACATGTATTTGGAACTCTAAATCAAAGACGGTTTGTGCTAGCTCTTTGAATCTTGACACAATAAAGTAGTTCCAAGTTCTATCTCTATGGTTTGTTTCCTATTGATGTAGCCCTAAGCAGAGCCGGGCGCAAATCACTTTCATGGAAAGGGGTTGCCAAGCTTCCAAAAAACTACGAGTTTCCTGAAATCTCAGCACACATTTTTTCACCCAATATTGATGACACTTTCAGGTAATGATCAGTACCCCAATCCCACTTGGCTCACCAAATTTCGTTCTTCTAGGTTAAACCGTTCGTTGGCAGTAACAGTTTTAATTTTTAGGTTTCACTCTGTTTTCTCCGATATGGATACATGTAGTTGGAACTCTAAATCAAACACGGTTTTTGCTAGCTCTTTGAATCTTGACACAATAAAGTAGGTCCAAGTTCTATCTCTATGGTTTGTTTCCTAGTGATGTAGCCCTAAGCAGAGATGGCGCAAATCACTTTCATGGAAAGGGGTTGCCAACCTTCCAAAAAACTACGAGTTTCCTGAAATCTCAGCACACATTTTTTCACCCAATCTTGATGACACTTTCAGTTAATGATCAGTACCCCAATCCCACTTGGCTCACCAAATTTCGTTCTTCTAGGTTAAACCGTTCGTTGGCAGTAACGGTTTTAATTTTCAGGTTTCACTCTGTTTTCTCCTATATGGATACATGTATTTGGAACTCTAAATCAAAGACGGTTTGTCCTAGCTCTTTGAAACTTGACAGAATAATGTAGTTCCAAGTTCTATCTCTATGGTTTGTTTCCTATTGATGTAGCCCTAAGCAGAGACAGGCGCAAATCACTTTCATGGAAAGGGGTTGCCAAGCTTCCAAAAAACTACGAGTTTCCTGAAATCTCAGCACACATTTTTTCAACCAATCTTGATGACACTTTCAGGTAATGATCAGTACCCCAATCCCACTTGGCTCACCAAATTTCGTTCTTCTAGGTTAAACCGTTCCTTGGCAGTAACAGTTTTAATTTTTAGGTTTCACTCTGTTTTCTCCGATATGGATACATGTAGTTGGAACTCTAAATCAAAGACGGTTTGTGCTAGCTCTTTGAATCTTGACACAATAAAGTAGGTCCAAGTTCTATCTCTATGGTTTGTTTCCTATTGATGTAGCCCTAAGCAGAGATGGCGCAAATCACTTTCATGGAAAGGGGTTGCCAACCTTCCAAAAAACTACGAGTTTCCTGAAATCTCAGCACACATTTTTTCACCCAATCTTGATGACACTTTCAGGTAATGATCAGTACCCCAATCCCACTTGGCTCACTAAATTTCGTTCTTCTAGGTTAAACCGTTCGTTGGCAGTAAGAGTTTTAATTTTTAGGTTTCACTCTGTTTTCTCCTATATGGATACATGTAGTTGGAACTCTAAATCAAAGACGGTTTGTGCTAGCTCTTTGAATCTTGACACAATAAAGTAGTTCCAAGTTCTATCTCTATGGTTTGTTTCCTATTGATGTAGCCCTAAGGAGAGATGGGCGCAAATCACTTTCATGGAAAGGGGTTGCCAAGCTTCCAAAAAACTACGAGTTTCCTGGAATCTCAGCACACATTGTTTCACCCCATCTTTATGACACTTTCAGGTAATGATCAGTACCCCAATCCCACTTGGCTCACCAAATTTCGTTCTTCTAGGTTAAACCGTTCGTTGGCAGTAACAGTTTTAATTTTTAGGTTTCACTCTGTTTTCTCCGATATGGATACATGTAGTTGGAACTCTAAATCAAACACTGTTTGTGCTAGCTCTTTGAAACTTGACACAATAAATAGGTCCAAGTTCTATCTCTATGGTTTGTTTCCTATTGATGTAGCCCTAAGCAGAGATGGCGCAAATCACTTTCATTGAAAGGGGTTGCCAACCTTCCAAAAAACTACGAGTTTCCTGAAATCACAGCACACATTTTTTCACCCAATCTTGATGACACTTTCAGGTAATGATCAGTACCCCAATCTCACTTGGCTCACAAAATTTCGTTCTTCTAGGTTAAACCGTTCGTTGGCAGTAAGAGTTTTAATTTTTAGGTTTCACTCTGTTTTCTCCTATATGCATACATGTAGTTGGAACTCTAAATCAAAGACGGTTTGTGCTAGCTCTTTGAATCTTGACACAATAAAGTAGTTCCAAGTTCTAACTCTATGGTTTGTTTCCTATTGATGTAGCCCTAAGCAGAGACTGGCGCAAATCACATTCATGGAAAGCGGTTGCCAAGCTTCCAAAAAACCACGAGTTTCCTGAAATCTCAACACACATTTTTTCACCCAATCTTGATGACACTTTCAGGTAATTATCAGTACCCCAATCCCACTTGGCTCACCAAATTTCGTTCTTCTAGGTTAAACCGTTCGTTGGCAGTAACAGTTTTAATTTTAAGGTTTCACTCTGTTTTCTCCTATATGGATACATGTAGTTGGAACTCTAAATCAAAGACGGTTTGTCCTAGCTCTTTGAAACTTGACACAATAAAGTAGTTCCAAGTTCTATCTCTATGGTTTGTTTCCTATTGATGTAGCCCTAAGCAGAGACGGGCGCAAATCACTTTCATGGAAAGGGGTTGCCAAGCTTCCAAAAAACTACGAGTTTCCTGAAATCTCAGCACACATTTTTTCACCCAATCTTTATGACACTTTCAGGTAATGATCAGTACCCCAATCCCACTTGGCTCACAAAATTTCGTTCTGCTAGGTTAAACCGTTCGTTGGCAGTAACAGTTTTAATTTTTAGGTTTCACTCTGTTTTCTCCTATATGGATACATGTAGTTGGAACTCTAAATCAAAGACGGTTTGTGCTAGCTCTTTGAATCTTGACACAATAAAGTAGGTCCAAGTTCTATCTCTATGGTTTGTTTCCTATTGATGTAGCCCTAAGCAGAGATGGCACAAATCACTTTCATGGAAAGGGGTTGCCAACCTTCCAAAAAACTACGAGTTTCCTGAAATCTCAGCACACATTTTTTCACCCAATCTTGATGACACTTTCAGGTAATGATCAGTACCCCAATCCCACTTGGCTCACCAAATTTCGTTCTTCTAGGTTAAACCGTTCGTTGGCAGTAACAGTTTAAATTTTCAGGTTTCACTCTGTTTTCTCCTATATGGATACATGTAGTTGGAACTCTAAATCAAAGACAGTTTGTGCTAGCTCTTTGAATCTTGACACAATAAAGTAGTTCCAAGTTCTATCTCTATGGTTTGTTTCCTATTGATGTAGCCCTAAGCAGAGACGGGCACAAATCACTTTCATGGAAAGGGGTTGCCAAGCTTCCAAAAAACTACGAGTTTCCTGAAATCTCAGCACACATTTTTTCACCCAATCTTGATGACACTTTCAGGTAATGATCAGTACCCCAATCCCACTTGGCTCACCAAATTTCGTTCTTCTAGGTTAAACCGTTCGTTGGCAGTAACAGTTTTAATTTTAAGGTTTCACTCTGTTTTCTCCGATATGGATACATGTAGTTGGAACTCTAAATCAAACACTGTTTGTGCTAGCTCTTTGAAACTTGACACAATAAAGTAGGTCCAAGTTCTATCTCTATGGTTTGTTTCCTATTGATGTAGCCCTAAGCAGAGATGGCGCAAATCACTTTCATGTAAAGGGGTTGCCAACCTTCCAAAAAACTACGAGTTTCCTGAAATCTCAACACACATTTTTTCACCCAATCTTGATGACACTTTCAGGTAATGATCAGTACCCCAATCCCACTTGGCTCACAAAATTTCGTTCTGCTAGGTTAAACCGTTCGTTGGCAGTAAGAGTTTTAATTTTTAGGTTTCACTCTCTTTTCTCCTATATGGATACTTGTAGTTGGAACTCTAAATCAAAGACGGTTTGTGCTAGCTCTTTGAATCTTGACACAATAAAGTAGTTCCAAGTTCTAACTCTATGGTTTGTTTCCTATTGATGTAGCCCTAAGCAGAGACTGGCGCAAAACACTTTCATGGAAAGGGGTTGCCAAGCTTCCAAAAAACCACGAGTTTCCTGAAATCTCAACACACATTTTTTCACCCAATCTTGATGACACTTTCAGGTAATTATCAGTACCCCAATCCCACTTGGCTCACCAAATTTCGTTCTTCTAGGTTAAACCGTTCGTTGGCAGTAACAGTTTTAATTTTAAGGTTTCACTCTGTTTTCTCCTATATGGATACATGTAGTTGGAACTCTAAATCAAAGACGGTTTGTCCTAGCTCTTTGAAACTTGACACAATAAAGTAGTTCCAAGTTCTATCTCTATAGTTTGTTTCCTATTGATGTAGCCCTAAGAAGAGACGGGCGCAAATCACTTTCATGGAAAGGGGTGGCCAACCTTCCAAAAAACTACGAGTTTCCTGAAATCTCAGCACACATTTTTTCACCCAATCTTGATGACACTTTCAGTTAATGATCAGTACCCCAATCCAACTTGGCTCACCAAATTTCGTTCTTCTAGGTTAAACCGTTCGTTGGCAGTAACAGTTTGAATTTTCAGGTTTCACTCTGTTTTCTCCTATATGTTTACATGTAGTTGGAACTCTAAATCAAAGACGGTTTGTGCTAGCTCTTTGAATCTTGACACAATAAAGTAGTTCCAAGTTCTATCTCTATGGTTTGTTTCCTATTGATGTAGCCCTAAGCAGAGCCGGGCGCAAATCACTTTCATGGAAAGGGGTTGCCAAGCTTCCAAAAAACTACGAGTTTCCTGAAATCTCAGCACACATTTTTTCACCCAATATTGATGACACTTTCAGGTAATGATCAGTACCCCAATCCCACTTGGCTCACCAAATTTCGTTCTTCTAGGTTAAACCGTTCGTTGGCAGTAACAGTTTTAATTTTTAGGTTTCACTCTGTTTTCTCCGATATGGATACATGTAGTTGGAACTCTAAATCAAACACGGTTTTTGCTAGCTCTTTGAATCTTGACACAATAAAGTAGGTCCAAGTT
Source organism: Spermophilus citellus (assembly GCF_964194105.1). Taxonomy (NCBI): domain Eukaryota; kingdom Metazoa; phylum Chordata; class Mammalia; order Rodentia; family Sciuridae; genus Spermophilus; species Spermophilus citellus. The sequence continues at coordinate 55,966,858 of NC_138187.1, forward strand.
CTATCTCTATGGTTTGTTTCCTAGTGATGTAGCCCTAAGCAGAGATGGCGCAAATCACTTTCATGGAAAGGGGTTGCCAACCTTCCAAAAAACTACGAGTTTCCTGAAATCTCAGCACACATTTTTTCACCCAATCTTGATGACACTTTCAGTTAATGATCAGTACCCCAATCCCACTTGGCTCACCAAATTTCGTTCTTCTAGGTTAAACCGTTCGTTGGCAGTAACGGTTTTAATTTTCAGGTTTCACTCTGTTTTCTCCTATATGGATACATGTATTTGGAACTCTAAATCAAAGACGGTTTGTCCTAGCTCTTTGAAACTTGACAGAATAATGTAGTTCCAAGTTCTATCTCTATGGTTTGTTTCCTATTGATGTAGCCCTAAGCAGAGACAGGCGCAAATCACTTTCATGGAAAGGGGTTGCCAAGCTTCCAAAAAACTACGAGTTTCCTGAAATCTCAGCACACATTTTTTCAACCAATCTTGATGACACTTTCAGGTAATGATCAGTACCCCAATCCCACTTGGCTCACCAAATTTCGTTCTTCTAGGTTAAACCGTTCCTTGGCAGTAACAGTTTTAATTTTTAGGTTTCACTCTGTTTTCTCCGATATGGATACATGTAGTTGGAACTCTAAATCAAAGACGGTTTGTGCTAGCTCTTTGAATCTTGACACAATAAAGTAGGTCCAAGTTCTATCTCTATGGTTTGTTTCCTATTGATGTAGCCCTAAGCAGAGATGGCGCAAATCACTTTCATGGAAAGGGGTTGCCAACCTTCCAAAAAACTACGAGTTTCCTGAAATCTCAGCACACATTTTTTCACCCAATCTTGATGACACTTTCAGGTAATGATCAGTACCCCAATCCCACTTGGCTCACTAAATTTCGTTCTTCTAGGTTAAACCGTTCGTTGGCAGTAAGAGTTTTAATTTTTAGGTTTCACTCTGTTTTCTCCTATATGGATACATGTAGTTGGAACTCTAAATCAAAGACGGTTTGTGCTAGCTCTTTGAATCTTGACACAATAAAGTAGTTCCAAGTTCTATCTCTATGGTTTGTTTCCTATTGATGTAGCCCTAAGGAGAGATGGGCGCAAATCACTTTCATGGAAAGGGGTTGCCAAGCTTCCAAAAAACTACGAGTTTCCTGGAATCTCAGCACACATTGTTTCACCCCATCTTTATGACACTTTCAGGTAATGATCAGTACCCCAATCCCACTTGGCTCACCAAATTTCGTTCTTCTAGGTTAAACCGTTCGTTGGCAGTAACAGTTTTAATTTTTAGGTTTCACTCTGTTTTCTCCGATATGGATACATGTAGTTGGAACTCTAAATCAAACACTGTTTGTGCTAGCTCTTTGAAACTTGACACAATAAATAGGTCCAAGTTCTATCTCTATGGTTTGTTTCCTATTGATGTAGCCCTAAGCAGAGATGGCGCAAATCACTTTCATTGAAAGGGGTTGCCAACCTTCCAAAAAACTACGAGTTTCCTGAAATCACAGCACACATTTTTTCACCCAATCTTGATGACACTTTCAGGTAATGATCAGTACCCCAATCTCACTTGGCTCACAAAATTTCGTTCTTCTAGGTTAAACCGTTCGTTGGCAGTAACAGTTTTAATTTTTAGGTTTCACTCTGTTTTCTCCTATATGGATACATGTAGTTGGAACTCTAAATCAAAGACGGTTTGTGCTAGCTCTTTGAATCTTGACACAATAAAGTAGGTCCAAGTTCTATCTCTATGGTTTGTTTCCTATTGATGTAGCCCTAAGCAGAGATGGCACAAATCACTTTCATGGAAAGGGGTTGCCAACCTTCCAAAAAACTACGAGTTTCCTGAAATCTCAGCACACATTTTTTCACCCAATCTTGATGACACTTTCAGTTAATGATCAGTACCCCAATCCCACTTGGCTCACCAAATTTCGTTCTTCTAGGTTAAACCGTTCGTTGGCAGTAACAGTTTAAATTTTCAGGTTTCACTCTGTTTTCTCCTATATGGATACATGTAGTTGGAACTCTAAATCAAAGACGGTTTGTGCTAGCTCTTTGAATCTTGACACAATAAAGTAGTTCCAAGTTCTATCTCTATGGTTTGTTTCCTATTGATGTAGCCCTAAGCAGAGCCGGGCGCAAATCACTTTCATGGAAAGGGGTTGCCAAGCTTCCAAAAAACTACGAGTTTCCTGAAATCTCAGCACACATTTTTTCACCCAATATTGATGACACTTTCAGGTAATGATCAGTACCCCAATCCCACTTGGCTCACCAAATTTCGTTCTTCTAGGTTAAACCGTTCGTTGGCAGTAACAGTTTTAATTTTTAGGTTTCACTCTGTTTTCTCCGATATGGATACATGTAGTTGGAACTCTAAATCAAACACGGTTTTTGCTAGCTCTTTGAATCTTGACACAATAAAGTAGGTCCAAGTTCTATCTCTATGGTTTGTTTCCTAGTGATGTAGCCCTAAGCAGAGATGGCGCAAATCACTTTCATGGAAAGGGGTTGCCAACCTTCCAAAAAACTACGAGTTTCCTGAAATCTCAGCACACATTTTTTCACCCAATCTTGATGACACTTTCAGTTAATGATCAGTACCCCAATCCCACTTGGCTCACCAAATTTCGTTCTTCTAGGTTAAACCGTTCGTTGGCAGTAACGGTTTTAATTTTCAGGTTTCACTCTGTTTTCTCCTATATGGATACATGTATTTGGAACTCTAAATCAAAGACGGTTTGTCCTAGCTCTTTGAAACTTGACAGAATAATGTAGTTCCAAGTTCTATCTCTATGGTTTGTTTCCTATTGATGTAGCCCTAAGCAGAGACAGGCGCAAATCACTTTCATGGAAAGGGGTTGCCAAGCTTCCAAAAAACTACGAGTTTCCTGAAATCTCAGCACACATTTTTTCAACCAATCTTGATGACACTTTCAGGTAATGATCAGTACCCCAATCCCACTTGGCTCACCAAATTTCGTTCTTCTAGGTTAAACCGTTCCTTGGCAGTAACAGTTTTAATTTTTAGGTTTCACTCTGTTTTCTCCGATATGGATACATGTAGTTGGAACTCTAAATCAAAGACGGTTTGTGCTAGCTCTTTGAATCTTGACACAATAAAGTAGGTCCAAGTTCTATCTCTATGGTTTGTTTCCTATTGATGTAGCCCTAAGCAGAGATGGCGCAAATCACTTTCATGGAAAGGGGTTGCCAACCTTCCAAAAAACTACGAGTTTCCTGAAATCTCAGCACACATTTTTTCACCCAATCTTGATGACACTTTCAGGTAATGATCAGTACCCCAATCCCACTTGGCTCACTAAATTTCGTTCTTCTAGGTTAAACCGTTCGTTGGCAGTAAGAGTTTTAATTTTTAGGTTTCACTCTGTTTTCTCCTATATGGATACATGTAGTTGGAACTCTAAATCAAAGACGGTTTGTGCTAGCTCTTTGAATCTTGACACAATAAAGTAGTTCCAAGTTCTATCTCTATGGTTTGTTTCCTATTGATGTAGCCCTAAGGAGAGATGGGCGCAAATCACTTTCATGGAAAGGGGTTGCCAAGCTTCCAAAAAACTACGAGTTTCCTGGAATCTCAGCACACATTGTTTCACCCCATCTTTATGACACTTTCAGGTAATGATCAGTACCCCAATCCCACTTGGCTCACCAAATTTCGTTCTTCTAGGTTAAACCGTTCCTTGGCAGTAACAGTTTTAATTTTTAGGTTTCACTCTGTTTTCTCCGATATGGATACATGTAGTTGGAACTCTAAATCAAAGACGGTTTGTGCTAGCTCTTTGAATCTTGACACAATAAAGTAGGTCCAAGTTCTATCTCTATGGTTTGTTTCCTATTGATGTAGCCCTAAGCAGAGATGGCGCAAATCACTTTCATGGAAAGGGGTTGCCAACCTTCCAAAAAACTACGAGTTTCCTGAAATCTCAGCACACATTTTTTCACCCAATCTTGATGACACTTTCAGGTAATGATCAGTACCCCAATCCCACTTGGCTCACTAAATTTCGTTCTTCTAGGTTAAACCGTTCGTTGGCAGTAAGAGTTTTAATTTTTAGGTTTCACTCTGTTTTCTCCTATATGGATACATGTAGTTGGAACTCTAAATCAAAGACGGTTTGTGCTAGCTCTTTGAATCTTGACACAATAAAGTAGTTCCAAGTTCTATCTCTATGGTTTGTTTCCTATTGATGTAGCCCTAAGGAGAGATGGGCGCAAATCACTTTCATGGAAAGGGGTTGCCAAGCTTCCAAAAAACTACGAGTTTCCTGGAATCTCAGCACACATTGTTTCACCCCATCTTTATGACACTTTCAGGTAATGATCAGTACCCCAATCCCACTTGGCTCACCAAATTTCGTTCTTCTAGGTTAAACCGTTCGTTGGCAGTAACAGTTTTAATTTTTAGGTTTCACTCTGTTTTCTCCGATATGGATACATGTAGTTGGAACTCTAAATCAAACACTGTTTGTGCTAGCTCTTTGAAACTTGACACAATAAATAGGTCCAAGTTCTATCTCTATGGTTTGTTTCCTATTGATGTAGCCCTAAGCAGAGATGGCGCAAATCACTTTCATTGAAAGGGGTTGCCAACCTTCCAAAAAACTACGAGTTTCCTGAAATCACAGCACACATTTTTTCACCCAATCTTGATGACACTTTCAGGTAATGATCAGTACCCCAATCTCACTTGGCTCACAAAATTTCGTTCTTCTAGGTTAAACCGTTCGTTGGCAGTAAGAGTTTTAATTTTTAGGTTTCACTCTGTTTTCTCCTATATGCATACATGTAGTTGGAACTCTAAATCAAAGACGGTTTGTGCTAGCTCTTTGAATCTTGACACAATAAAGTAGTTCCAAGTTCTAACTCTATGGTTTGTTTCCTATTGATGTAGCCCTAAGCAGAGACTGGCGCAAATCACATTCATGGAAAGCGGTTGCCAAGCTTCCAAAAAACCACGAGTTTCCTGAAATCTCAACACACATTTTTTCACCCAATCTTGATGACACTTTCAGGTAATTATCAGTACCCCAATCCCACTTGGCTCACCAAATTTCGTTCTTCTAGGTTAAACCGTTCGTTGGCAGTAACAGTTTTAATTTTAAGGTTTCACTCTGTTTTCTCCTATATGGATACATGTAGTTGGAACTCTAAATCAAAGACGGTTTGTCCTAGCTCTTTGAAACTTGACACAATAAAGTAGTTCCAAGTTCTATCTCTATGGTTTGTTTCCTATTGATGTAGCCCTAAGCAGAGACGGGCGCAAATCACTTTCATGGAAAGGGGTTGCCAAGCTTCCAAAAAACTACGAGTTTCCTGAAATCTCAGCACACATTTTTTCACCCAATCTTTATGACACTTTCAGGTAATGATCAGTACCCCAATCCCACTTGGCTCACAAAATTTCGTTCTGCTAGGTTAAACCGTTCGTTGGCAGTAACAGTTTTAATTTTTAGGTTTCACTCTGTTTTCTCCTATATGGATACATGTAGTTGGAACTCTAAATCAAAGACGGTTTGTGCTAGCTCTTTGAATCTTGACACAATAAAGTAGGTCCAAGTTCTATCTCTATGGTTTGTTTCCTATTGATGTAGCCCTAAGCAGAGATGGCACAAATCACTTTCATGGAAAGGGGTTGCCAACCTTCCAAAAAACTACGAGTTTCCTGAAATCTCAGCACACATTTTTTCACCCAATCTTGATGACACTTTCAGTTAATGATCAGTACCCCAATCCCACTTGGCTCACCAAATTTCGTTCTTCTAGGTTAAACCGTTCGTTGGCAGTAACAGTTTAAATTTTCAGGTTTCACTCTGTTTTCTCCTATATGGATACATGTAGTTGGAACTCTAAATCAAAGACAGTTTGTGCTAGCTCTTTGAATCTTGACACAATAAAGTAGTTCCAAGTTCTATCTCTATGGTTTGTTTCCTATTGATGTAGCCCTAAGCAGAGACGGGCACAAATCACTTTCATGGAAAGGGGTTGCCAAGCTTCCAAAAAACTACGAGTTTCCTGAAATCTCAGCACACATTTTTTCACCCAATCTTGATGACACTTTCAGGTAATGATCAGTACCCCAATCCCACTTGGCTCACCAAATTTCGTTCTTCTAGGTTAAACCGTTCGTTGGCAGTAACAGTTTTAATTTTAAGGTTTCACTCTGTTTTCTCCGATATGGATACATGTAGTTGGAACTCTAAATCAAACACTGTTTGTGCTAGCTCTTTGAAACTTGACACAATAAAGTAGGTCCAAGTTCTATCTCTATGGTTTGTTTCCTATTGATGTAGCCCTAAGCAGAGATGGCGCAAATCACTTTCATGTAAAGGGGTTGCCAACCTTCCAAAAAACTACGAGTTTCCTGAAATCTCAACACACATTTTTTCACCCAATCTTGATGACACTTTCAGGTAATGATCAGTACCCCAATCCCACTTGGCTCACAAAATTTCGTTCTGCTAGGTTAAACCGTTCGTTGGCAGTAAGAGTTTTAATTTTTAGGTTTCACTCTCTTTTCTCCTATATGGATACTTGTAGTTGGAACTCTAAATCAAAGACGGTTTGTGCTAGCTCTTTGAATCTTGACACAATAAAGTAGTTCCAAGTTCTAACTCTATGGTTTGTTTCCTATTGATGTAGCCCTAAGCAGAGACTGGCGCAAAACACTTTCATGGAAAGGGGTTGCCAAGCTTCCAAAAAACCACGATTTTCCTGAAATCTCAACACACATTTTTTCACCCAATCTTGATGACACTTTCAGGTAATTATCAGTACCCCAATCCCACTTGGCTCACCAAATTTCGTTCTTCTAGGTTAAACCGTTCGTTGGCAGTAACAGTTTTAATTTTAAGGTTTCACTCTGTTTTCTCCTATATGGATACATGTAGTTGGAACTCTAAATCAAAGACGGTTTGTCCTAGCTCTTTGAAACTTGACACAATAAAGTAGTTCCAAGTTCTATCTCTATAGTTTGTTTCCTATTGATGTAGCCCTAAGAAGAGACGGGCGCAAATCACTTTCATGGAAAGGGGTTGCCAAGCTTCCAAAAAACTACGAGTTTCCTGAAATCTCAGCACACATTTTTTCACCCAATCTTTATGACACTTTCAGGTAATGATCAGTACCCCAATCCCACTTGGCTCACCAAATTTCGTTCTGCTAGGTTAAACCGTTCGTTGGCAGTAACAGTTTTAATTTTTAGGTTTCACTCTGTTTTCTCCTATATAGATACATGTAGTTGGAACTCTAAATCAAACACGGTTTGTGCTAGCTCTTTGAATCTTGACACAATAAAGTAGGTCCAAGTTCTATCTCTATGGTTTGTTTCCTATTGATGTAGCCCTAAGCAGAGATGGCGCAAATCACTTTCATGGAAAGGGGTGGCCAACCTTCCAAAAAACTACGAGTTTCCTGAAATCTCAGCACACATTTTTTCACCCAATCTTGATGACACTTTCAGGTAATGATCAGTACCCCAATCCAACTTGGCTCACCAAATTTCGTTCTTCTAGGTTAAACCGTTCGTTGGCAGTAACAGTTTAAATTTTCAGGTTTCACTCTGTTTTCTCCTATATGTTTACATGTAGTTGGAACTCTAAATCAAAGACGGTTTGTGCTAGCTCTTTGAATCTTGACACAATAAAGTAGTTCCAAGTTCTATCTCTATGGTTTGTTTCCTATTGATGTAGCCCTAAGCAGAGACGGGCGCAAATCACTTTCATGGAAAGGGGTTGCCAAGCTTCCAAAAAACTACGAGTTTCCTGAAATCTCAGCACACATTTTTTCACCCAATCTTTATGACACTTTCAGGTAATGATCAGTACCACAATCCCACTTGGCTCACCAAATTTCGTACTTCTAGGTTAAACCGTTCGTTGGCAGTAACAGTTTTAATTTTTAGGTTTCACTCTGTTTTCTCCGATATGGATACATGTAGTTGGAACTCTAAATCAAACAATGTTTGTGCTAGCTCTTTGAAACTTGACACAATAAAGTAGGTCCAAGTTCTATCTCTATGGTTTGTTTCCTATTGATGTAGCCCTAAGCAGAGATGGCGCAAATCACTTTCATGGAAAGGGGTTGCCAACCTTCCAAAAAATTACGAGTTTCCTGAAATCTTAGCACACATTTTTTTACCCAATCTTGATGACACTTTCAGGTAATCATCAGTACCCCAATCCCACTTGGCTCACAAAATTTCGTTCTTCTAGGTTAAACCGTTCGTTGGCAGTAAGAGTTTTAATTTTTAGGTTTCACTCTGTTTTCTCCTATATGGATACATGTAGTTGGAACTCTAAATCAAAGACGGTTTGTGCTAGCTCTTTGAATCTTGACACAATAAAGTAGTTCCAAGTTCTAACTCTATGGTTTGTTTCCTATTGATGTAGCCCTAAGCAGAGACTGGCGCAAATCACTTTCATGGAAAGGGGTTGCCAAGCTTCCAAAAAACCACGAGTTTCCTGAAATCTCAACACACATTTTTTCACCCAATCTTGATGACACTTTCAGTTAATGATCAGTACCCCAATCCCACTTGGCTCACCAAATTTAGTTCTTCTAGGTTAAACCGTTCGTTGGCAGTAACAGTTTTAATTTTAAGGTTTCACTCTGTTTTCTCCTATATGGATACATGTAGTTGGAACTCTAAATCATAGACGGTTTGTCCTAGCTCTTTGAAACTTGACACAATAAAGTAGTTCCAAGTTCTATCTCTATGGTTTGTTTCCTATTGATGTAGCCCTAAGCAGAGATGGGCGCAAATCACTTTCATGGAAAGGGGTTGCCAAGCTTCCAAAAAACAACGAGTTTCCTGAAATCTCAGCACACATTTTTTCACCCAACATTTATGACACTTTCAGGTAATGATCAGTACCCCAATCCCACTTGGCTCACCAAATTTCGTTCTGCTAGGTTAAACCGTTCGTTGGCAGTAACAGTTTTAATTTTTAGGTTTCACTCTGTTTTCTCCTATATGGATACATGTAGTTGGAACTCTAAATCAAACACGGTTTGTGCTAGCTCTTTGAATCTTGACACAATAAAGTAGTTCCAAGTTCTATCTCTATGGTTTGTTTCCTATTGATGTAGCCCTAAGCAGAGATGGCGCAAATCACTTTCATGGAAAGGGGTTGCCAACCTTCCAAAAAACTACGAGTTTCCTGAAATCTCAGCACACATTTTTTCACCCAATCTTGATGACACTTTCAGTTAATGATCAGTACCCCAATCCAACTTGGCTCACCAAATTTCGTTCTTCTAGGTTAAACCGTTCGTTGGCAGTAACAGTTTAAATTTTCAGGTTTCACTCTGTTTTCTCCTATATGGATACATGTAGTTGGAACTCTAAATCAAAGACGGTTTCCCTAGCTCTTTGAAACTTGACACAATAAAGTAGTTCCAAGTTCTATCTCTATGGTTTGTTTCCTATTGATGTAGCCCTAAGCAGAGGCGGGCGCAAATCACTTTCATGGAAAGGGGTTGCCAAGCTTCCAAAAAACTACGAGTTTCCTGAAATCTCAGCACACATTTTTTCAACCAATCTTTATGACACTTTCAGGTAATGATCAGTACCCCAATCCCACTTGGCTCACCAAATTTTGTTCTTCTAGGTTAAACAGTTCGTTGGCAGTAACAGTTTTAATTTTTAGGTTTCACTCTGTTTTCTCCGATATGGATACATGTAGTTGGAACTCTAAATCAAACAATGTTTGTGCTAGCTCTTTGAAACTTGACACAATAAAGTAGGTCCAAGTTCTATCTCTATGGTTTGTTTCCTATTGATGTAGCCCTAAGCAGAGATGGCACAAATCACTTTCATGGAAAGGGGTTGCCAACCTTCCAAAAAACTACGAGTTTCCTGAAATCTCAGCACACATTTTTTCACCCAATCTTGATGACACTTTCAGGTAATGATCAGTACCCCATTCCCACTTGGCTCACAAAATTTCGTTCTTCTAGCTTAAACCGTTCGTTGGCAGTAAGAGTTTTAATTTTTAGGTTTCACTCTGTTTTCTCCTATATGGATACATGTAGTTGGAACTCTAAATCAAAGACGGTTTGTGCTAGCTCTTTGAATCTTGACACAATAAAGTAGTTCCAAGTTCTAACTCTATGGTTTGTTTCCTATTGATGTAGCCCTAAGCAGAGACTGGCGCAAATCACTTTCATGGAAAGGGGTTGCCAAGCTTCCAAAAAACCACGAGTTTCCTGAAATCTCAACACACATTTTTTCACCCAATCTTGATGACACTTTCAGGTAATTATCAGTACCCCAATCCCACTTGGCTCACCAAATTTCGTTCTTCTAGGTTAAACCGTTCGTTGGCAGTAACAGTTTTAATTTTAAGGTTTCACTCTGTTTTCTCCGATATGGATACATGTAGTTGGAACTCTAAATCAAACAATGTTTGTGCTAGCTCTTTGAAACTTGACACAATAAAGTAGTTCCAAGTTCTATCTCTATGGTTTGTTTCCTCTTGATGTAGCCCTAAGCAGAGATGGCGCAAATCACTTTCATGGAAAGGGGTTGCCAACCTTCCAAAAAACTACGAGTTTCCTGAAATCTCAGCACACATTTTTTCACCCAATCTTGATGACACTTTCAGTTAATGATCAGTACCCCAATCCCACTTGGCATTCCAAATTTCGTTCTTCTAGGTTAAACCGTTCGTTGGCAGTAACAGTTTTAATTTTAAGGTTTCACTCTGTTTTCTCCTATATGGATACATGTATTTGGAACTCTAAATCATAGACGGTTTGTCCTAGCTCTTTGAAACTTGACACAATAAAGTAGTTCCAAGTTCTATCTCTATGGTTTGTTTCCTATTGATGTAGCCCTAAGCAGAGATGGGCGCAAATCACTTTCATGGAAAGGGGTTGCCAAGCTTCCAAAAAACTACGAGTTTCCTGAAATCTCAGCACACATTTTTTCACCCAATATTTATGACACTTTCAGGTAATGATCAGTACCCCAATCCCACTTGGCTCACCAAATTTCGTTCTGCTAGGTTAAACCGTTCGTTGGCAGTAACAGTTTTAATTTTTAGGTTTCACTCTGTTTTCTCCTATATGGATACATGTAGTTGGAACTCTAAATCAAACACGGTTTGTGCTAGCTCTTTGAATCTTGACACAATAAAGTAGGTCCAAGCTCTATCTCTATGGTTTGTTTCCTATTGATGTAGCCCTAAGCAGAGATGGCGCAAATCACTTTCATGGAAAGGGGTTGCCAACCTTCCAAAAAACTACGAGTTTCCTGAAATCTCAGCACACATTTTTTCACCCAATCTTGATGACACTTTCAGTTAATGATCAGTACCCCAATCCAACTTGGCTCACCAAATTTCGTTCTTCTAGGTTAAACCGTTCGTTGGCAGTAACAGTTTAAATTTTCAGGTTTCACTCTGTTTTCTCCTATATGGATACATGTAGTTGGAACTCTAAATCAAAGACGGTTTGTGCTAGCTCTTTGAATCTTGACACAATAAAGTAGTTCCAAGTTCTAACTCTATGGTTTGTTTCCTATTGATGTAGCCCTAAGCAGAGACTGGCGCAAATCACTTTCATGGAAAGGGGTTGCCAAGCTTCCAAAAAACCACGAGTTTCCTGAAATCTCAGCACACATTTTTTCACCCAATCTTGATGACACTTTCAGGTAATGATCAGTACCCCAATCCCACTTGGCTCACCAAATTTCGTTCTGCTAGGTTAAACCGTTCGTTGGCAGTAACAGTTTTAATTTTTAGGTTTCACTCTGTTTTCTCCTATATGGATACATGTAGTTGGAACTCTAAATCAAACACGGTTTGTGCTAGCTCTTTGAATCTTGACACAATAAAATAGGTCCAAGTTCTATCTCTATGGTTTGTTTCCTATTGATGTAGCCCTAAGCAGAGATGGCACAAATCACTTTCATGGAAAGGGGTTGCCAACCTTCCAAAAAACTACGAGTTTCCTGAAATCTCAGCACACATTTTTTCACCCAATCTTGATGACACTTTCAGTTAATGATCAGTACCCCAATCCAACTTGGCTCACCAAATTTCGTTCTTCTAGGATAAACCGTTCGTTGGCAGTAACAGTTTAAATTTTCAGGTTTCACTCTGTTTTCTCCTATATGGATACATGTAGTTGGAACTCTAAATCAAAGACAGTTTGTGCTAGCTCTTTGAATCTTGACAAAATAAAGTAGTTCCAAGTTCTATCTCTATGGTTTGTTTCCTATTGATGTAGCCCTAAGCAGAGACGGGCACAAATCACTTTCATGGAAAGGGGTTGCCAAGCTTCCAAAAAACTACGAGTTTCCTGAAATCTCAGCACACATTTTTTCACCCAATCTTTATGACACTTTCAGGTAATGATCAGTACCCCAATCCCACTTGGCTCACCAAATTTCGTTCTTCTAGGTTAAACCGTTCGTTGGCAGTAACAGTTTTAATTTTAAGGTTTCACTCTGTTTTCTCCGATATGGATACATGTAGTTGGAACTCTAAATCAAACACTGTTTGTGCTAGCTCTTTGAAACTTGACACAATAAAGTAGGTCCAAGTTCTATCTCTATGGTTTGTTTCCTATTGATGTAGCCCTAAGCAGAGATGGCGCAAATCACTTTCATGGAAAGGGGTTGCCAAGTTTCCAAAAAACCACGAGTTTCCTGAAATCTCAACACACATTTTTTCACCCAATCTTGATGACACTTTCAGTTAATGATCAGTACCCCAATCCCACTTGGCTCACCAAATTTCGTTCTTCTAGGTTAAACCGTTCGTTGGCAGTAACAGTTTTAATTTTAAGGTTTCACTCTGTTTTCTCCTATATGGATACATGTATTTGGAACTCTAAATCATAGACGGTTTGTCCTAGCTCTTTGAAACTTGACACAATAAAGTAGTTCCAAGTTCTATCTCTATGGTTTGTTTCCTATTGATGTAGCCCTAAGCAGAGATGGGCGCAAATCACTTTCATGGAAAGGGGTTGCCAAGCTTCCAAAAAACTACGAGTTTCCTGAAATCTCAGCACACATTTTTTCACCCAATATTTATGACACTTTCAGGTAATGATCAGTACCCCAATCCCACTTGGCTCACCAAATTTCGTTCTGCTAGGTTAAACCGTTCGTTGGCAGTAACAGTTTTAATTTTTAGGTTTCACTCTGTTTTCTCCTATATGGATACATGTAGTTGGAACTCTAAATCAAACACGGTTTGTGCTAGCTCTTTGAATCTTGACACAATAAAGTAGGTCCAAGCTCTATCTCTATGGTTTGTTTCCTATTGATGTAGCCCTAAGCAGAGATGGCGCAAATCACTTTCATGGAAAGGGGTTGCCAACCTTCCAAAAAACTACGAGTTTCCTGAAATCTCAGCACACATTTTTTCACCCAATCTTGATGACACTTTCAGTTAATGATCAGTACCCCAATCCAACTTGGCTCACCAAATTTCGTTCTTCTAGGTTAAACCGTTCGTTGGCAGTAACAGTTTAAATTTTCAGGTTTCACTCTGTTTTCTCCTATATGGATACATGTAGTTGGAACTCTAAATCAAAGACGGTTTGTCCTAGCTCTTTGAAACTTGACCAAATAAAGTAGTTCCAAGTTCTATCTCTATGGTTTGTTTCCTATTGATGTAGCCCTAAGCAGAGGCGGGCGCAAATCACTTTCATGGAAAGGGGTTGCCAAGCTTCCAAAAAACTACGAGTTTCCTGAAATCTCAGCACACATTTTTTCACCCAATCTTTATGACACTTTCAGGTAATGATCAGTACCCCAATCCCACTTGGCTCACCAAATTTCGTTCTTCTAGGTTAAACCGTTCGTTGGCAGTAACAGTTTTAATTTTAAGGTTTCACTCTGTTTTCTCCGATATGGATACAAGTAGTTGGAACTCTAAATCAAACACTGTTTGTGCTAGCTCTTTGAAACTTGACACAATAAAGTAGGTCCAAGTTCTATCTCTATGGTTTGTTTCCTATTGATGTAGCCCTAAGCAGAGATGGCGCAAATCACTTTCATGGAAAGGGGTTGCCAACCTTCCAAAAAACTACGAGTTTCCTGAAATCTCAGCACACATTTTTTCACCCAATCTTGATGACCCTTTCAGTTAATGATCAGTACCCCAATACCACTTGGCTCACCAAATTTCGTTCTTCTAGGTTAAACCGTTCGTTGGCAGTAACAGTTTTAATTTTAAGGTTTCACTCTGTTTTCTCCTATATGGATACATGTAGTTGGAACTCAAAATCAAAGACGTTTTGTGCTAGCTCTTTGAAACTTGACACAATAAAGTAGTTCCAAGTTCTATCTCTATGGTTTGTTTCCTATTGATGTAGCCCTAAGCAGAGACCGACGCAAATCACTTTCATCTTACGGGGATGCCAAGCTTCCAAAAAACTACGAGTTTCCTGAAATCTCAGCACACATTTTTTTCACTGAATCTTGATGACACTTTCAGATAATGATCAGTACCCGAATCCCACTTGGCTCACCAAATTTCCTTCTTCTAGGTTAAACCGTTCATTGGCAGTAACAGTTTTAATTTTTAGTTTTCACTCTGTTTTCTCCTATAAGGTAACATGTAGTTGGAACTCTAAATAAAACACGGTTTGTGCTAGCTCTTTGAAACTTGACACAATAAAGTAGTTCCAAGTTCTATCTCTATAGTTTGTTTCCTATTGATGTAGCCCTAAGCAGAGACTGTCGCAAATCACTTTCATGGAAAGGGGTTTCCAAGCTTCCAAAAAACTACGAGTTTCCTGAAATCTCAGCACACATTTTTTCACCCAATCTTTATGACACTTTCAGGTAATGATCAGTACCCCAATCCCACTTGGCTCACCAAATTTCGTTCTTCTTTGTTAAACCGTTCGTTGGCAGTAAGAGTTTTAATTTTAGGTTTCACTCTGTTTTCTCCTATATGGATACATGTAGTTGGAACTCTAAATCAAACACGGTGTTTGCTAGCTCTTTGAAAGATGACACAATAAAGTAGTTCCAAGTTCTATCTCTATGGTTTGTTTCCTATTGATGTAGCTCTAAGCAGAGACTGGCACAAACCACTTTCATTGAAAATCGTTGCCAAGCTTCTAAAACACTACGAGTTTCCTGAAATCTCAGCACACATTTTTTCACCCAATCTTGATGACACTTTCAGGTAATGATCAGTACCCCAATCCCACTTGGCTAACCAAATTTCGTTCTTCTAGGTTAAACCGTTCGTTGGCAGTAACTGTTATAATTTTTAGGTTTCACTCTGTTTTCTCCTATATGGATACATGTATTTAGAACTCTAAATCAAACACGGTTTGTGCTAGCTCTTTGAAACATGACACAATAAAGTAGTTCCAAGTTCTATCTCTATGGTTTGTTTCCTCTTGATGTAGCCCTAAGCAGAGACCAGCGCAAATCACTTTCATTATACGGGGATGCCAAGATTCCAAAAAACTAGGAGTTTCCTGAAATCTCAGCACACATTTTTTCACCCAATATTGATGACATTTTCAGGTAATGATCAATACCCCAATCTCACTTGGCTCATCAAATTTCGTTCTTCTAGGTTAAACCGTTCCTTGGCAGAAACAGTTTTAATTTTTAGGTTTCACTCTGTTTTCTCCTATATGGATGCATGTAGTTTGAACTCTAAATCAAAGACGGTTTGTGCTAGCTCTTTGAAACTTGACACAATAAAGTAGTTCCGAGTTCTATCTCTATGGTTTGTTTCCTATTGATGTAGCCCTAAGCAGAGACCAGCGCATGTCACTTACATGGAAAGGGTTTGCCAAGCTTCCAAAAAACTATGAGTGTCCTGAAATCTCAGCACATATTTTTTCACCCAATCTTGATTACACTTTCAGGTAATGATCAGTACCCCATTCCAGTTGGCTCACCAAATTTCCTTCTTCTAGGTTAAACCGTTCATTGGCTGTAACAGTTTAAATTTTTAGGTTTCACTCTGTTTTCTCCTACATGGATACATGTAGTTGGAACTCTAAATCAAACACGGTTTGTGCTAGCTCTTTGAAACGTGACTCAATAAAGTAGTTCCAAGTTCTATCTCTATGGTTTGTTTCCTATTGATGTAGCCCTAAGCAGAGACTGGCGCAAATCACTTTCATGGAAAGGGGTTGCCAAGCTTCCAAAAAACTACAAGTTTCCTGAAATCTCAGCACACCCTTTGCACCCAATCTTGATGACACATTCAGGTAATGATCAGTACCCCAATCCCGCTTGGCTCACCAAATTTACTTCTTCTAGGTTAAACCGTTCATTGGCTGTAACAGTTTGAATTTTTAGGTTTAACTCTGTTTTCTCCTATTTGGATACATGTAGTTGGAACTCTAAATCAAACACGGTTTGTGCTAGCTCTTTGAAACTTGACACAATAAAGTAGTTCCAAGTTCTATCTCTATGGTTTGTTTCCTATTGATGTAGCACTATGCAGAGACTGGCGCAAATCACTTTCATGGAAAGGGGTTGCCAAGCTTCCAAAAAACTACAAGTTTCCTGAAATCTCAGCACACACTTTGCACCCAATCTTGATGACACATTCAGGTAATGATCAGTACCCCAAACCGCTTGGCTCACCAAATTTCGTTCTCTATGTTAAACCGTTCGTTGGCAGTAACAGTTTTAATTTTCAGGTTTCACTCTGTTTTCTCCTATATGGATACATGTAGTTGGAACTCTAAATCAAACACGGTTTGTGCTAGCTCTTTGAAACTTGACACAATAAAGTAGTTCCAAGTTCTATCTCTATGGTATGTTTCCTATTGATGTAGCCCTAAGCAGAGACCAGCGCAAATCACTTTCATGTCACGGGGTTGCCAAGCTTCCAAAAAAATACGAGTTTCCTGAAATCTCAGCACACATTTTTTCACCCAATCTTGATGACACTTTCATGTAATGATCAGTACCCCAATCCCACTTGGCTCACCAAATTTCCTTCTTCTAGGTTAAACGGTTCGTTGGCAGTAACAGTTTAATTTTTAGGTTTCACTCTGTTTTCTCATATATGGATACATGTAGTTGGCACTCTAAATCAAACACGGTTTGTGCTAGCTCTTTGAATCTTGACACAATAAAAGAGTTCCAAGTTCTATCTCTATGGATTGTTTCCTATTGATGTAGGCCTAAGCAGAGACTGGCGGAAATCACTTTCATGGAAAGGGGATGCTAGGTTTCCAAAAAACTACGAGTTTCCTGAAATCTCAGCACACATTTTTTCACCCAATCTTTATGACACTTTCAGCTAATGATCAGTACCCCAATCCCACTTGGCTCACCAAATTTCGTTCTGCTAGGTTAAACCGTTCATTGGCAGTAACAGTTTTAAATTTTAAGTTTCAATCTGTTTTTTCCTATATGGATTCATGTAGTTTGAACTCTAAATCAAACACGGTTTGTGCTGGCTCTTTGAAACTTGACACAATAGAGTAGTTCCAAATTCTATCTCTATGGTTTGTTTCCTATTGATGTAGCCCTAAGCAGAGACGGGCGCAAATCACTTTCATGGAAAGGGGTTGCCAAGCTTCCAAAAAACTACGAGTTTCCCGAAATCTCAGCACACATTTTTTCACCCAATCTTAATGACACTTTCAGGTAATGATCAGTACCCCAATCCCACTTGGCTCACCAAATTTCGTTCTTCTAGGTTAAACCGTTCGTTGGCAGTAACAGTTTTAATTTTTAGGTTTCACTCTGTTTTCTCCTATATGGATACATGTAGTTGGAACTCTAAATCAAAGACGGTTTGTGCTAGCACTTTGAATCTTCACACAATAAAGTAGTTCCAAGTTTTATTTCTATGGTTTTTTTTCTATTGATGTAGCCCTAAGCAGAGACTGGCGCAAATCACTTTCATGGAAAGGGGTTGCCAAGATTCCAAAAAACTACGAATTTCCTGAAATCTCAGGACACGTTTTTTCACGCAATCTTGATGACACTTTCAGGTAATGATAAGTACCCCAATCCCACTTGGCTCAACAAATTTCGTTCTTCTAGCTTAACAGTTCGTTGGCAGTAACAGTTTTAATTTTTAGGATTCACTCGGTTTTCTCCTATATGGATACATGTAGTTGGAACTCTAAATCAAACACGGTTTGTGGTAGCTCTTTGAAACTTGACACAATAAAGTAGTCCCATGATCTATCTCTATGTTTTGTTTACTATTGATGTAGCCCTAAGAAGAGATTGGCGCAAATCACTTTCATGGAAAGGGGTTGCCAAGCTTCTAAAAAACTACGAGTTTACTGAAATCTCAGCACACATTTTTTCACCCAATCTTGATGACACTTTCAGGTAATGATTAGTACCCCAATCCCGCTTTTCTCACCAAATTTCGTTCTTCTAGGTTAAACCGTTCGTTGGCATTAACAGTTTTAATTTTTAGGATTCACTCTGTTTTCTCCTATATGGATACATGTAGTTTGAACTCTAAATCAAACACGGTTTGTGCTAGCTCTTTGAAACGTGACTCAATAAAGTAGTTCCAAGTTCTATCTCTATGGTTTGTTTCCTATTGATGTAGCCCTAAGAAGAGACTGGCGCAAATCACTTTCATGGAAAGGGGTTGCCAAGCTGCCATAAAACTACAAGTTTACTGAAATCTCAGCACACCCTTTGCACCCAATCTTGATGACACATTCAGGTAATGATCAGTACCCCAATCCCGCTTGGCTCACCAAATTTCGTTCTTCTAGGTTAAACCTTTCGTTGGCAGTAACAGTTTTAATTTCTAGGTTTCACTCTGTTTTCTCCTATATGGATACATATAGTTGGAACGCTAAATCAAACACGGTTTGTGCTAGCTCTTTGAAACTTGACACAATAAAGTAGTTCCAAGTACTATCTCTATGGTTTTTTTTCTTGTTGATGTAGCCCTAATCAGAGACAGCACAAATCTCTTTCATGTTACGGGGATGTCAAGCTTCCAAAAAACTACGAGTTTCCTGAAATCTCAGCACACATTTATTCACCCAATATTGATGACACTTTCACGTAATGATCAGTACCCCAATCACACTTGGCTCACCAAATTTCCTTCTTCTAGGTTAAACCGTTCCTTGGCAGTAACAGTTTTAATTTTTAGGTTTCACTCTGTTTTCTCCTATATGGATGCATGTAGTTGGAACTCTAAATCAACGACGGTTTCTGCTAGCTCTTTGAAAATTGACACAATACAGTAGTTCCAAGGCCTATCACTATGGTTTGTTTCCTATTGATGTAGCCCTAAGCAGAGACCGGCGCATGTCACTTTCATGGAAAGGGGTTGCCAAGCTTCCAAAAATCTACGAGTTTCCTGAAATCTCAGCACACATTTTTTCACCCAATCTTGATGACACTTTCAGGTAATGATCAGTACCCCAATCCCACTTGGCTCACCAAATTTTCTTCTTCTAGGTTAAACCGTTCATTGGCTGTAACAGTTTGAATTTTTAGCTTTCACTCTGTTTTCTCCTATTTGGATACATGTAGTTGGAACTCTAAATCAAACACGGTTTGTGCTAGCTCTTTGAAACTTGACACAATAAAGTAGTTCCAAGTTCTATCTCTATGGTTTGTTTCCTATTGATGTAGCCCTAAGCAGAGACTGTTGCAAATCACTTTCATGTCACGGGGATGCCA
Organism: Spermophilus citellus; assembly: GCF_964194105.1. NCBI lineage: Eukaryota > Metazoa > Chordata > Mammalia > Rodentia > Sciuridae > Spermophilus > Spermophilus citellus. Next base: position 55,986,507 of record NC_138187.1, read on the forward strand.
AGCTTCCAAAAAACTATGAGTTTCCTGAAATGTCAGCACACATTTTTTCACCCAATCTTGATGACACTTTCATGTAATGATCAGTACCCCATCCCACTTGGCTCACCAAATTTCCTTCTTCTAGGTTAAACGGTTCGTTGGCAGTAACAGTTTAATTTTTAGGTTTCACTCTGTTTTCTCATATATGGATACATGTAGTTGGCACTCTAAATCAAACACGGTTTGTGCTAGCTCTTTGAAACTTGACACAATAAAAGAGTTCCAAGTTCTATCTCTATGGATTGTTTCCTATTGATGTAGGCCTAAGCAGAGACTGGCGGAAATCACTTTCATGGAAAGGGAATGCTAGGTTTCCAAAAAACTACGAGTTTCCTGAAATCTCAGAACACATTTTTTCACCCAATCTTGATGACAGTTTCAGGTAATGATCAGTACCCCAATCCCGATTCGCTCACCAAATTTCATTCTTCTAAGTTAAACCGTTCGGTGGCATTAACCGTTTTAATTTTTCGGTTTCACTCTGTTTTCTCCTATATGGATACATGTAGTTGAAACTCTAAAACAAACACGGTTTGTGCTAGCTCTTTGAAACTGGACACAATAAAGTAGTTCCAAGTTCTATCTCTATGGATTGTTTCCTATTGAAGTAGCCCTAAGCAGAGACTGGCGCAAATCACTTTCATGGAAAGGGGTTGCCAAGCTTCCAAAAAACTATGAGTTTCCTGAAATCTCAGCACACATTTTTTCACCCAATCTTGATGACACTTTCAGGTAATGATCAGTACCCCAATCCCACTTGGCTCACCAAATTTCGTTCTTCTAGTTTAAACCGTTCGTTGGCAGTAACTGTTATAATTTTTAGGTTTCACTCTGTTTTCTCCTATATGGATACATGTATTTAGAACTCTAAATCAAAGACGGTTTGTGCTAGCACTTTGAATCTTCACACAATAAAGTAGTTCCAAGTTCTATTTCTATGGTTTTTTTCCTATTGATGTAGCCCTAAGCAGAGACCTGCGCAAATCACTTTCATGGAAAGGGGTTGCCAAGTTTCCAAAAAACTACGAATTTCCTGAAATCTCAGGACACGTTTTTTCACGCAATCTTGATGACACTTTCTGGTAATGATAAGTACCCCAATCCCACTTGGCTCAACAAATTTCGTTCTTGTAGGTTAAACCGTTCGTTGGCAGTAACAGTTTTAATTTTTAGGTTTCACTCTGTTTTCTCCCTTATGGATACATGTATTTGGAACTCTAAATCAAACACGGTTTGTGCTAGCTCTTTGAACCTTGACACAATAAAATAGTTCCAAGTTCTATATCTATGGTTTGTTTCCTATTGATGTAGCCCTAAGCAGAGACCAGCGCAAATCACTTTCATTGAAAGGGGTTGCCAAGGTCCAAAAAACTACGAGTTTCCTGAAATCTCAGCACACATTTTTTCACCCAATCTTGATGACACTTTCAGGTCATGATCAGTACTCCAATCCCACTTGGCTCACCAAATTTCGTTCTTCTTGGTTAAACCGTTCGTTGGCAGTAACAGTTTTAATTTTTAGGATTCACTCGGTTTTCTCCTATATGGATACATGTAGTTGGAACTCTAAATCAAACACGGTTTGTGCTAGCTCTTTGAAACTTGACACAATAAAGTAGTTCCAAGTTCTATCTCTATGGTTTGTTTCCTATTGATGTAGCCCTAAGCAGAGACCAGCGCAAATCACTTTCATGTCACGGGGATGCCAAGCTTCCAAAAAACTATGAGTTTCCTGAAATCTCAGCACACATTTTTTCACCCAATCTTGATGACACTTTCATGTAATGATCAGTACCCCATTCCCACTTGGCTCACCAAATTTCCTTCTTCTAGGTTAAACGGTTCGTTGGCAGTAACAGTTTAATTTTCAGGTTTCACTCTGTTTTCTCATATATGGATACATGTAGTTGGCACTCTAAATCAAACACGGTTTGTGCTAGCTCTTTGAAACTTTACAAAATAAAGCAGTTCCATGTCTAACTCTATGGTTTGTTTCCTATTGATGTAGGCCTAAGCAGAGACTGGTGGAAATCACTTTCATGGAAAGGGGTTGCCAAGCTTCCAAAAAACTACGAGTTTCCTGATATCTCAGCACACATTTTTTCACGCAATCTTGATGACACTTTCAGGTAATGATCAGTACCCCAATCCCACTTGGCTCACCAAATTTCGTTCTTCTAGGTTAAACCGTTCGTTGGCAGTAACAGTTTAATTTTTAGGTTTCACTCTGTTTTCTCCTATGTGGATACATGTAGTTGGCACTCTAAATCAAACACGGTTTGTGCTAGCTTTTGAAACTTGACACAATAAAAGAGTTCCAAGTTCTATCTCTATGGATTGTTTCCTATTGATGTAGGCCTAAGCAGAGACTGGCGGAAATCACTTTCATGGAAAGGGGATGCTAGGTTTCCAAAAAACTACGAGTTTCCTGAAATCTCAGCCCACATTTTTTCACCCAATCTTGATGACAGTTTCAGGTAATGATCAGTACCCCAATCCCGCTTGGCTCACCAAATTTCATTCTTCTAAGTTAAACCGTTCGGTGGCATTAACAGTTTTAATTTTTCGGTTTCACTCTGTTTTCTCCTATATGGATACATGTAGTTGGAACTCTAAATCAAACACGGTTTGTGCTAGCTCTTTGAAACTGGACACAATAAAGTAGTTCCAAGTTCTATCTCTATGGTTTGTTTCCTATTGATGTAGCCCTAAGCAGAGACTGGCGCAAATCACTTTCATGGAAAGGGGTTGCCAAGCTTCCAAAAAACTACGAATTTCCTGAAATCTCAGCACACATTTTTTCACCCAATCTTGATGACACTTTCAGGTAATGATCAGTACCCCAATCCCACTTGGCTCACCCAATTTACTTCTTCTAGGTTAAACCGTTCATTGGCTGTAACAGTTTGAATTTTTAGGTTTCACTCTGTTTTCTCCTATTTGGATACATGTAGTTGGAACTCTAAATCAAACACGGTTTGTGCTAGCTCTTTGAAACTTGACACAATAAAGTAGTTCCAAGTTCTATCTCTATGGTTTGTTTCCTATTGATGTAGCACTATGCAGAGACTGGCGCAAATCACTTTCATGGAAAGGGGTTGCCAAGCTTCCAAAAAACTACGAGTTTCCTGAAATCTCAGCACACACTTTGCACCCAATCTTGATGACACATTCAGTTAATGATCAGTACACCAAACCGCTTGGCTCACCAAATTTCATTCTCTATGTTAAACCGTTCGTTGGCAGTAACAGTTTAATTTTTAGGTTTCACTCTGTTTTCTCCTATATGGATACATGTAGTTGGCACTCTAAATCAAACACGGTTTGTGCTAGCTCTTTGAATCTTGACACAATAAAAGAGTTCCAAGTTCTATCTCTATGGATTTTTTCCTATTGATGTAGGCCTAAGCAGAGACTGGCGGAAATCACTTGCATGGAAAGGGGATGCTAGGTTTCCAAAAAACTACGAGTTTCCTGAAATCTCAGCACACATTTTTTCACGCAATCTTGATGACACTTTCAGGTAATGATCAGTACCCCAATCCCACTTGGCTCACCAAATTTCGTTCTTCTAGGTTAAACCGTTCGTTGGCAATAACACTTTTAATTTTTAGGTTTCACTCTGTTTTCTCCTATATGGATACATGTAGTTGGAACTCTAAATCAAAGACGGTTTGTGCTAGCTCTTTGAATCTTGACACAATAAAGTAGTTCCAAGTTCTATCTCTATGGTTTGTTTCCTATTGACCTAGACCTAAGCAGAGACTGGCTCATATCACTTTCATGGAAAGGGGTTGCCAAGCTTCCAAAAAACTACGAGTTTCCTGAAATCTCAGCAAACATTTTTTCACCCAATCTTGATGACACTTTCAGGTAATGATCAGTACCCCAATCCCACTTGGCTCACCAAATTTCGTTCTTCTAGGTTAAATGGTTCGTTGGCAGTAACAGTTTTAATTTTTATGTTTCACTCTGTTTTCTCCTATATGGGTACATGTAGGTGGAACCATAAATCAAAGACGGTTTGTGCTAGCACTTTGAAACTTGACACAATAAAGTAGTTCCATTTTCTATCTCTATGGATTGTTTCCTATTGATGTAGCCCTAAGCAGAGACTGGCACAAATCACTTTCATGGAAAGTGGTTGCCAAGCTTCCAAAAAACTACAAGTTTCCTGAAATCTCAGCACACATTTTTTCACCCAAACTTAATGACACTTTCAGGTAATGATCAGTACCCCAATACTCCTTGGCTCACCAAATTTCGTGCTTTTAGGTTGAACCGTTCGTTGGCAGTGACAGTTTTAATATTTAGGTTTTACTCTGTTTTCTCCTATATGGATACATGTAGGTGGAACTCTAAATCAAAGACGGTTTGTGCTAGCACTTGGAATCTTGACACAATAAAGTAGTTCCATGTTCTATCTCTATGGTTTGTTTCCTATTGATGTAGCCCTAAGCAGAGACTGGTGCAAATCACTTTCATGGAAAGGGGTTGCCAAGCTTCCAAAAAACTACGAATTACCTGAAATCTCAGCACACATTTTTTCACCCAATCTTTATGACACTTTCATGTAATGATCAGTACCCCAATCCCACTTGGCTCACCAAATTTCGTTCTTCTAGGTTAAACCGTTCGTTGGCAGTAACACTTTTAATTTTTAGGTTTCACTATGTTTTCTCCTATATGGATACATGTAGTTGGAACTCTAAATCAAAGACGGTTTGTGCTAGCTCTTTGAATCTTGACGCAATAAAGTAGTTCCAAGTTCTTTGTCTATGGCTTGTTTCCTATTGACCTAGCCCTAAGCAGAGACTGGCTCATATCACTTTCATGAAAGATTTTGCCAAGCTTCCAAAAAACTACGAGTTTCCTGAAATCTCAGCACACATTTTTTCACCCAATCTTGATGACACTTTCAGGTAATGATCAGTACCCCAATCCCACTTGGCTCACCAAATTTCGTTCTTCTAGGTTAAATGGTTCGTTGGCAGTAACAGTTTTAATTTTTATGTTTCACTCTGTTTTCTCCTATATGGGTACATGTAGGTGGAACTATAAATCAAAGACGGTTTGTGCTAGCACTTTGAAACTTGACACAATAAAGTAGTTCCAAGTTCTATCTCTATGGGTTGTTTCCTTTTGATGTAGCCATAAGCAGAGACCGGCGCAAATCACTTTCATGGAAAGGGGTTGCCAAGATTCCAAAGAACTACGAGTTTCCTGAAATCTCAGCACACACTTTTTCACCCAATCTTGATGACACTTTCAGGTAATGATCAGTACCCCAATCCCACTTGGCTCACCAAATTTCGTTCTTCTAGGTTAAACCGTTCGTTGCCAGTAACAGTTTTAATTTTTAGGTTTCAAGCTGTTTTCTCCTATATGGATACATGTAGTTGGAACTCTAAATTAAACACGGTTTGTGCTAGCTCTTTGAAAGTTGACACAATAAAGTAGTTCCAAGTTCTATCTCTATGGTTTGTTTCCTATTGATGTAGTCCTAAGCAGAGACAGGCACAAATCACTTTCATGGAAAGGGGTTGCCAAGCAACCAAAAAACTACGAGTTTCCTGAAATCTCAGCACACATTTTTTCACCCAATCTTGATGACACTTTCAGGTAATGATCAGTACCCGAATCCCACTTGGCTCACCAAATTTTGTTCTTCTAGGTTAAACCGTCCGTTTGCAGTAACAGTTTTAATTTTTAGGTTTCACTCTGTTTCTCCTATATGAATACAAGAAGTTGGAACTCTAAATCAAACAAGGTTTGTGCCACCTCTTTGAAACTTGACACAATAAAGTACTTCCAAGTTCTCTCTCTATGGTTTTTTACCTATTGATGTAGCCCTAAGCAGAGACTGGTGCAAATCACTTTCATGGAAAGGGGTTGCCAAGCTTCCAAAAATCTACGAATTTCCTGAAATCTCAGCACACATTTTTTCACCCAATCTTGATGACACTTTCAGGTAATGATCAGTACCCCAATCCCACTTGGCTCACCAAATTTCGTTCTTCTAGGTTAAATGGTTCGTTGGCACTAACAGTTTTAATTTTTATGTTTCACTCTGTTTTCTCCTATATGGGTACATGTAGGTGGAACTATAAATCAAAGACTGTTTGTGCTAGCACTTTGAAACTTGACACAATAAAGTAGTTCCATGTACTATCTCTATGGATTGTTTCCTATTGATGTAGCCCTAAGCAGAGACTGGCGCAAATCACTTTCATGGAAAGTGGTTGCCAAGCTTCCAAAAAACTACGAGTTTCCTGAAATCTCAGCACACATTTTTTCACGCAATCTTGATGACACTTTCAGGTGATGATCAGTACCCCAATCCCACTAGGCTCACCAAATTTCGTTCTTCTAGGTTAAACCGTTCGTTGGCAGTAACACTTTTAATTTTTAGGTTTCACTCTGTTTTCTCCTATATGGTAACATGTCGTTGGAACTCTAAATCAAAGACGGTTTGTGCTAGCTCTTTGAATCTTGACGCAATAAAGTAGTTCCAAGTTCTTTGTCTATGGCTTGTTTCCTATTGACCTAGCCCTAAGCAGAGACTGGCTCATATCACTCTCATGGAAAGGGGTTGCCAAGCTTCCAAAAAACTACGAGTTTCCGGAAATCTCAGCACACATTTTTTCACCCAATCTTGATGACACTTTCAGTTAATGATCAGTACCCCAATCCACTTGGCTCACCAAATTTCGTACTTCTAGATTAAACCGTTCGTTGGCCGTAACAGTTTTAATTTTTAGGTTTCACTCTGTTTTCTCCTATATGGGTACATGTAGGTGGAACTCTAAATCAAAAACGGTTTGTGCTAGCACTTTGAAACTTGACAAAATAAAATAGTTCCATATTCTATTTCTATGGTTTGTTTCCTATTGATGTAGCTCTAAGCAGAGACTGGTGCAAATCACTTTCATGGAAAGGTGTTGCCAAGCTTCCAAAAAACTACGAGTTTCCTGAAATCTCAGCACACATTTTTTCACCCAAACTTGATGACACTTTCAGTTAATGATCAGTAACCCAATCCCACTTGGCTCACCAAATTTCGTTCTTCTAGGTTAAACCGTTCGTTGGCAGTAACTGTTTTAATTTTCAGGTTTCACTCTGTTTTCTCCTACATGTATACATGTAGTTGGAACTCTAAATCAAAGACGGTTTGTGCTACCTCTTTGAAACTTGACACAATAAAGTAGTTCCACGTTCTATCTCTATGGTTTGTTTCCTATTGTTGTAGCCCTAAGCAGAGACTGGCGCAAATCACTTTCATTGAAAGGGATTGCCAAGCTTCAAAAAAACTACGAGTTTCCTGTAATCTCAGCACATATTTTTTCACCCAATCTTAATGACACTTTCAGTTAATGATCAGTACCCCAATCCCACTTGGCTCACCAAATTTCGTTCTTCTAGATTAAACTGTTCGTTGGCAGTAACAGTTTTAATTTTTAGGTTTCACTCTGTTTTCTCCTATATGGATACATGTAGTTGGAACTCTAAACCAAACACGGTTTGTGCCAGCTCTTTGAAACTTGACACAATGAAGTAGTTCCAAGTTCTATCTCTATGGTTTTTTTCCTATTGATGTAGCCCTAAGCAGAGACTGGCGCAAATCACTTATATGGAAAGGGGTTGCCAAGCTTCCAAAAAACTATGAGTTTCCTGAAATCTCAGCACACATTTTTTCACCCAAGCTTGATGACACTTTCAGGTAATGGTCAGTACCCCAATCCGACTTGGCATTCCAAATTTCGTTCTTCTAGGTTAAACCGTTCATTGGCAGAAACAGTTTTAATTTTTAGGTTTCACTCTGTTTTCTCCTATATGGATACATGTAGCTGGAACTGTAAATCAAACACGGTTTGTGCTAGCTCTTTGAAACTTGACACAATAAATTAGTTCCAAGGTCTATCTCTATGGTTTGTTTCCTATTGATGTAGCCCTAAGCAGAGACTGGCACAAATCACTTTCATGAAAATGGGTTGCCAAGCTTCCAAAAAACTACGAGTTTCCTGAAATTTCTGCACACATTTTTTCACCCAATATTGATGACACTTTCAGGTAATGATCAGTATCCCAATCCCACTTGGCTCACCAAATTTCGTACTTCTAGGTTAAACCGTTCGTTGGCAGTAACAGTTTTAATTTTTAGGTTTCACTCTGTTTTCTCCTATATGGATACATGTAGTTTGAACTCTAAATCAAACACGGTTTGTGCTGGCTCTTTGAAACTTGACACAATAGAGTAGTTCCAAATTGTATCTCTATGGTTTGTTTCCTATTGATGTAGCCCTAAGCAGGGACCGGCGCAAATCACTGTCATGGAAAGGGGTTGTCAAGCTCCCAAAAAACTACGAGTTTCCTGAAATCTCAGCGCACACTTTTTCACCCAATATTTATGACACTTTCAGGTAATGATCAGTACCCCAATCCCACTTGGCTCACCAAATTTCGTTCTTCTAGGTTAAACCGATCGTTGGCAGTAACAGTTTTAATTTTTAGGTTTCACTCTGTTTTCTCCTATATGGATACATGTAGTTGGAACTCTAAATCAAAGACGGTTTGTGCTAGCTCTTTGAAACTTGACACAATAAAGTAGTTCCAAGTTGTATCTCTATGGTTTGTTTCCTATTGATGTAGCCCTAAGCAGAGACCGGCGCGAATCACTTTCATGGAAAGTGGTTGCCAAATTTCCAAAAAACTGTGAGTTTCCTGAAATCTCAGCACACATTTTTTCACCCAATCTTGATGACACTTTCAGGTAATGATCAGTACCCCAATCCCACTTGTCTCACCAAATTTCGTTCTTCTAGGTTAAACCATTCGTTGGCAGTAACAGTTTTAATTTTTAGGTTTCACTCTGTTTTCTCCTATATGGATAAATGTAGTTGGAACTCTAAATCAAAGACGGTTTGTGCTAGCTCTTTCAAACATGACACAATAAAGTAGTTCCAACTTCTATCTCTATGGTTTGTTTCCTATTGATGTAGCTCTAAGCAGAGACCGGCGCAAATCACTTTCATGGAAAGGGGTTGCCAAGCTTCCAAAAAACTACGAGTTTCCTGAAATCTCAGCACACATTTTTTCACCCAATCTTGATGACACTTTCAGGTAATGATCAGTACCCCAATCCCACTTGGCTTACCAAATTTCATTCTTCTAGGTTAAACAGTTCGTTGGCAGTAACAGTTTTAATTTTCAGGTTTCACTCTGTTTTCTCCTGTATGGATACATGTAGTTGGAACTCTAAATCAAAGACGGTTTGTGCTAGCTCTTTGAAACTTGACACAATAAAGTAGTTCCAAGTTCTATCTATATGGTTTGTTTCCTATTGATGTAGCCCTAAGAAGAGACTGGCGCAAATTACTTACATGGAAAGGGGTTGCCAAGCTTCCAAAAAACTACGAGTTTCCTGAAATCTCAACACACATTTTTTCACCCAATCTTGATGACACTTTCAGTTAATGATCAGTACCCCAATCCCACTTGGCTCACCAAATTTCGTTCTTCTAGGTTAATCCGTTCATTGGCAGTAAGAGTTTTAATTTTCAGGTTTCACTCTGTTTTCTCCTATATGGATACATGTAGTTGGAACTCTAAATCAAACACAGTTTGTCCTAGCTCTTTGAAACTTGACACAATAAAGTAGTTCCAAGTTCTATCTCTATGGTTTGTTTCCTATTGATGTAGCCCTAAGCAGGGAGCGGCGCAAATCACTTTCATGGAAAGGGATTGCCAAGCTTCCAAAAAAGTACGAGTTTCCTGAAATCTCAGCGCACATTTTTTCACCCAATTTTTATGACACTTTCAGGTAATGATCAGTACCCCAATCCCACATGGCTCACCAAATTTCGTTCTTCTAGGTTAAACTGTTCGTTGGCAGTAAGAGTTTTAATTTCTAGGTTTCACTCTGTTTTCTCTTATATGGATACATGTAGTTGGAAAACTAAACCAAACACGGTTTGTGCTAGCTCTTTGAAACTTGACACAATAAAGTAGTTCCAAATTCTATCTCTATGGTTTGTTTCCTATTGATGTAGCCCTAAGCAGAGACTGGCGCAAATCACTTTAATTGAAAGGGGTTGCCAAGCTTCCAAACAACTACGAGTTTCCTGAAATCTCAGCACACATTTTTTCACCCAATCTTGATGACACTTTCAGTTAATGATCAGTACCCCAATCCCACTTCGCTAAACAATTTTCGTTCTTCTAGTTTAAACCGTTCGTTGGCAGTACCAGTTTTAATTTTTAGGTTTCACTTTGTTTTCTCCTATATGGATATATGTAGTTGGAACTCTAAACCAAACACGGTTTCTGCTAGCTCTTTGAAACTTGATACAATAAAGTAGTTCCAAGTTCTATTTCTATGGTTTGTTTCCTATGGATGTAGCCCTAAGCAGAGACTGGCACAAATCACTTTCATGGAAAGGGTTGCCAAGCTTCCAAAAACTACGAGTTTTCTGAAATCTCAGCACACATTTTTTTCACCCAAACTTGATGACACTTTCAGGTAATGATCAGTACCCCAATCCTCCTTGGCTCACCAAATTTCAATCTATAGGTTAAACAATTCGTTGGCAGTAACAGTTTTAATATTTAGATTTTACTCTGTTTTTTCCAATATGGATACATGTATTTGGAACTCTAAATCAAACACGGTTTGTGCTAGCTCTTTGAATCTTGACACAATAAAGTAGTTCCAAGTTCTATCTCTATGGATTGTTTCCTATTGATGTAGCCCTCAGCAGAGATGGCGCAAATCACTTTCATGGAGAGGGGTTGCCAAGCTTCCAAAAAACTATGAGTTTCCTGAAATCTCAGCACACATTTTTTCACCCAATCTTGATGACACATTCAGGTAATGATCAGTACCCCCAATCCAACTTGGCTCAATAATTTCGTTCTTCTAGGTTAAACCGTTCGTTGGCAGTAAGAGTTTTAATTTTTAGGTTTCACTCTGTTTTCTCCTATATGGATACATGTAGTTGGAACTCTAAATCAAAGACGGTTTGTGCTAGCTCTTTGAATCTTGACACAATAAAGTAGTTCCAAGTTCTATCTCTATGGTTTGTGTCCTATTGATGTAGCCCTAAGCGGAGACTGGCGCAAATCACTTTCATGGAAAGGGTTGTCAAGCTTCCAAAAAACTACGAGTTTCCTAAAATCTCAGCACACATTTTTTCACCCAATCTTGATGACACTTTCAGGTAATGATCACTGCCCCAATCCCACTTGGCTAACCAAATTTCCTTCTTCTAGGTTAAACCGTTCTTTGGCAGTAACAGTTTAAATTTTTAGGTTTCACTTAGTTTTCTCCTATATGGATTCATGTAGTTTGAACTCTAAATCAAACACGGTTTGTGCTGGCTCTTTGAAACTTGACACAATAGAGTAGTTCAAATTCTATCTCCATGGTTTTTTTCCTATTGATGTAGCCCTAAGAAGAGGCTGGCGCAAATCACTTACATGGAAAGGGGTTGACAAGCTTCCAAAAAACTACGAGTTTCCTGAAATCTCAACACACATTTTTTCACCCAATCTTGATGACACTTTCAGTTAATGATCAGTACCCCAATCCCACTTGGCTCACCAAATTTCGTTCTTCTAGGTTAAACCGTTCGTTGGCAGTAACAGTTTAAATTTTTAGGTTTCACTCTGTTTTCTCCTATATGGATACATGTATTTGGAACTCTAAATCAAAGACTGTTTGTGATAGCTCTTTGAAACTTGACACAATAAAGTAGTTCCAAGTTCTATATCTATGGTTTGTTTCCTGTTGATGTAGCCCTAAGCAGAGACCAGCGCAAATCACTTTCATGGAAAGCGTTTGCCAAGCTTCCAAAAAACTACGAGTTTCCTGAAATTTCAGCACACATTTTTTCACCCAATCTTGATGATACTTTCAGGAAATGATCAGTACCCCAATCCCACTTGGCTCACCAAATTTTGTTTTTCTAGGTTAAACCGTTCGTTGGCAGTAACAGTTTTAATTTTTAGGGTTCACTCTGTTTTCTCCTATATGGATATATGTATTAGGAACTCTAAATCAAATACGGTTTGTGCTAGCTCTTTGAAACTTGACACAGTAAAATAGTTCCAAGTTCTATCCCTATGGTTTGATTCCTATTGATGTAGCCCTAACCAGAGACTGGCGCAAATCACTTTCATGGAAAGGGGTTGCCAAGCTTCCAAAAAACTACGAGTTTCCTGAAATCTCAGCACACATTTTTTCACCCAATCTTGATGACACTTTCAGGTAATGATCAGTACCACAGTCCCACTTGGCTTACCAAATTTCATTCTTCTAGGTTAAATAGTTCGTTGGCAGTAACAGTTTTAATTTTCAGGTTTCACTCTGTTTTCTCCTGTATGGATACATGTAGTTGGAACTCTAAATCAAAGACGGTTTGTGCTAGCTCTTTGAAACTTGACACAATAAAGTAGTTCCAAGTTCTATCTATATGGTTTGTTTCCTATTGATGTAGCCCTAAGCAGAGACCGGAAAATCACTTTCATACAAAGGGGTTTCCAAGCTACAAAAAACTACGAGTTTCCTGAAAACTCAGCACATATTTTTTCACCCAATCTTTATGACACGTTCAGGTAATGATCAGTACCGCAATCCCACTTGGCTCACCAAATTTTTTCTTTTAGATTAAACCGTTCATTGGCAGTAACAGATTTAATTTTTAGGTTTCACTCTGTTTTCTCCTATATGGATACATGTATTTGGAACTCTAAATCAAACACGCTTTGTGATAGCTCTTTGAAACTTGACACAATAACGTGGTTTCAAGTTCTATCCCTATGGTTTGTTTCCTATTGATGTATCCCTAGGCAGAGACTGGCGCCAATCACTTTCAGGGAAAGGGGTTGCCAAGCTTCCAAAATACGAAGAGTTTCCTGAAATCTCAGTAGACATTTTTTCTTCAAATCTTGATGACACTTTCAGGTAATGATCAGTAACCCAATCACACTTGGCTCACCAAATTTCGTTCTTCTAGGTTAAACCGTTCGTTGGCAGTTATATTTTAATTTTTAAGTTTCACTCTGTTTTCTCCTATATGGATACATGTAGTTGGAACACTAAATCAAACACGGTTTGTGCTAGCTCTTTGAAACTTGACCCAATAAAGTAGTTCCAAGTTCTATCTCTATGATTTGTTTCCTATTGATGTAGCCCTAAGCAGATACTGGCGCAAATCACTTTCATGGAAAGGGGTGGCAAAGCTTCCAAAAAACGACGAGTGTCCTAAAATCTCAGCACACATTTTTTCACCCAATCTTTATGACACTTTCAGGTAATGATCAGTACCCCAATCCCACTTGATTCACCAAATTTTGTTTTTCTAGGTTAAACCGTTCGTTGGCAGTAACAGTTTTAATTTTTAGGTTTCACTCTGTTTTCTCCTATATGGATACATGTAGTTGGAACTCTAAATCAAACACAGTTTGTGCTAGCTCTTTGAATCTTGACACAATAATGTAGTTCCAAGATCTATCATTATGGTTTGTTTCCTATTGATGTAGCCCTATGCAGAGACCGGCGCAAATCACTTTCATGGAAAAAGATTGGCAAGCTTCCAAAAAGCTATGAGTTTCCTGAAATCTCAGCACACATTTTTTCACCCAATCTTGTTGACACTTTCAGGTAATGATCAGTATCCCAATCCCACTTGGCTCACCAAATTTCGTTCTTCTAGGTTCAACCGTTCGTTGGCAGTAACAGTTTTAATTTTTAGGATTCACTGTTTTCTCCTATATGGATACATGTAGTTGGAACTCTGAACCAAACATAGTTTGCGCTAGCTCTTTGTAACTTGAACCAATAAAGTAGTTCCAAGTTCTATCTCTATGGTTTGTTTCCTATTGATGTAGCCCTAAGAAGAGACTGGCGCAAATCCCGTTCATGGAAAGGGGTTGCCAAGATTCCAAAATCTACGAGTTTCCTGAAATCTCAGGACACATTTTTTCACCCAATCTTGATGACACTTTCAGGTTATGATCAGTACCCCAATCCCACTTGGCTCAACAAATTTCGTTCTTCTAGGTTAAACCGTTCGTTGGCAGTAACAGTTTTAATTTTTAGGTTTCACTCTGTTTTCTCCTATATGGATACATATAGATGGAACTCTAAATCAAACACAGTTTGTGCTAGCTCTTTGAAACTTGACACAATAAAATAGTTCCAATTTCTATCTCTATGGATTGTTTCCTCTTGATGTAGCCCCAAGCAGAGAGTGGCGCAAATCACTTTCATCGAAAGGGGTTGCCAAGCTTCCAAAAAACTACGAGTTTCCTGAAATCTCAGCACACATTTTTTCACCCAATCTTGATGACACTTTCAGGTAATGATCAGTATCCCAATCCCACTTGGCTCACCAAATTTCGTTCTTCTAGGTTAAACCGTTCGTTGGCAGTAACAGTTTAAATTTTTAGGTTTCACTCTGTTTTTTCCTATATGGATTCATGTAGTTTGAACTCTAAATCAAACACGGTTTGTGCTGGCTCTTTGAAACTTGACACAATAGAGTAGTTCCAAATTCTATCTCCATGGTTTTTTTCCTATTGATGTAGCCCTAAGCAGAGACTGGCGCAAATCACTTTAATTGAAAGGGGTTGCCAAGCTTCCAAACAACTACGAGTTTCCTGAAATCTCAGCACACATTTTTTCACCCAATCTTGATGACACTTTCAGGTAATGATCAGTACCCCAATCCCACTTCGCTAAACAAATTTCGTTCTTCTAGTTTAAACCGTTCGTTGGCAGTACCAGTTTTAATTTTTAGGTTTCACTCTGTTTTCTCCTATATGGATATATGTAGTTGGAACTCTAAACCAAACACGGTTTCTGCTAGCTCTTTGAAACTTGATACAATAAAGTAGTTCCAAGTTTTATTTCTATGGTTTGTTTCCTATGGATGTAGCCCTAAGCAGAGACTGGCGCAAATCACTTTCATGGAAAGGGTTGCCAAGCTTCCAAAAACTACGAGTTTCCTGAAATCTCAGCACACATTTTTTCACCCAATCTTGATGACACTTTCAGGCAATGATCGGTACCCCAATCCCACTTGGCTCACCACATTTTGTTCTTCTAGGTTAAACCGTTCGTTGGCAGTAACAGTTTTAATTTTCAGGTTTCACTCTGTTTTCTCCTATATGGATACATGTAGTTGGAACTCTAAATCAAAGACGGTTTGTCCTAGCTCTTTGAATCTTGACACAATAAAGTAGTTCCAAGTTCTATCTCTATGGTTTGTTTCCTATTGATGTAGCCCTAAGCAGAGGCGGGCGCAAATCGCTTTCATGGAAATGGGTTGCCAAGCTTCCAAAAAACTACGAGTTTCCTGAAATCTCAGCACACATTTTTTCACCCAATCTTGATGACACTTTCAGGTAATGATCAGTACCCCAATTCCTCTTGGCTCACCAAATTTCGTTCTGCTAGGTTAAACCGTTCGTTGGCAGTAACAGTTTTAATTTTTAGGTTTCACTCTGTTTTCTCCTATATGGATACATGTATTTGGAACTCTAAATCAAACACGGTTTGTGCTAGCTCTTTGAAACTTGACACAATAAAGTAGTTCAATGTTCTAACTCTATGGTTTGTTTCCTATTGATGTAGCCCTAAGCAGAGACTGGCGCAAATCACTTTCATGGAAAGGGGTTGCCAAGAATCCAAAAAACTACGAGTTTCCAGAAATCTCGGCACACATTTTTTCACCCTATCTTGATGACACTTTCAGGTAATGATCAGTATCCCAATCCCACTTGGCTCACCAAATTTCGTTCTTCTAGGTTAAACCGTTCATTGGCAGTAACAGTTTTAATTTTCAGGTTTCACTCTGTTTTCTCCTATATGGATACATGTAGTTGGAACTCTAAATCAAAGACGGTTTGTGCTAGCTCTTTGAATCTTGACACAATAAAGTAGTTCCGAGTTCTATCTCTATGGTTTGTTTCCTATTGATGTAGCCCTAAGCAGAGACTGGCGCAAATCACTTTCATGGAAAGGGGTTGCCAAGCTTCCAAAAAACCACGAGTTTCCTGAAATCTCAGCACACATTTTTTCACCCAATCTTGATGACACTTTCAGTTAATGATCAGTACCCCAATCCCACTTGGCTCACCAAATTTCGTTCTTCTAGGTTAAACCGTTCATTGGCAGTAACAGTTTTAATTTTCAGGTTTCACTCTGTTTTCTCCTATATGGATACATGTAGTTGGAACTCTAAAGCAAAGACGGTTTGTCCTAGCTTTTGAAACTTGACACAATAAAGTAGTTCCAAGTTCTAACTCTATGGTTTGTTTCCTATTGATGTAGCCCTAAGCAGAGACGGGCGCAAATCACTTTCATGGAAAGGGGTTGCCAAGCTTCCAAAAAACTACGAGTTGCCTGAAATCTCAGCACACATTTTTTCACCCAATCTTGATGACACTTTCAGGCAATGATCAGTACCCCAATCCCACTTGGCTCACCACATTTTGTTCTTCTAGGTTAAACCGTTCGTTGGCAGTAACAGTTTTAATTTTCAGGTTTCACTCTGTTTTCTCCTATATGGATACATGTAGTTGGAACTCTAAATCAAAGACGGTTTGTCCTAGCTCTTTGAAACTTGACACAATAAAGTAGTTCCAAATTCTATCTCTATGGTTTGTTTCCTATTGATGTAGCCCTAAGAAGAGACTGGCGCAAATCACTTATATGGAAAGAGGTTGCCAAGCTTCCAAAAAACTACGAGTTTCCTGAAATCTCAACACACATTTTTTCACCCAATCTTTATGACACTTTCAGGTAATGATCAGTACCCCAATCCCACTTGGCTCACCAAATTTCGTTATTCTAGGTTAAACCGTTCATTGGCAGTAACAGTTTTAATTTTCATGTTTCACTCTGTTTTCTCCTATATGGATACATGTAGTTTGAACTCTAAAGCAAAGATGGTTTGTCCTAGCTCTTTGAAACTTGACACAATAAAGTAGTTCCAAGTTCTAACTCTATGGTTTGTTTCCTATTGATGTAGCCCTAAGCAGAGACTGGCGCAAATCACTTTCATGGAAAGGGGTTGCCAAGAATCAAAAAAACTACGAGTTTCCAGATTTCTCGGCACACATTTTTTCACCCTATCTTGATGACACTTTCAGGTAATGATCAGTATCCCAATCCCACTTGGCTCACCAAATTTCGTTCTTCTAGGTTAAACCGTTCATTGGCAGTAACAGTTTTAAATTTTAAGTTTTACTCTGTTTTTTCCTATATGGATTCATGTATTTTGAACTCTAAATCAAACACAGTTTGTGCTGGCTCTTTGAAACTTGACACAATAGAGTAGTTCCAAATTCTGTCTCTATGGTTTGTTTCCTATTGATGTAGCCCTAAGCAGAGACTGGCGCAAATCACTTACATGGAAAGGGGTTGCCAAGCTTCCAAAAAACTACGAGTTTCCTGAAATCTCAACACACATTTTTTCACCCAATCTTTATGACACTTTCAGGTAATGATCAGTACCCCAATCCCACTTGGCTCACCAGATTTCGTTATTCTAGGTTAAACCGTTCGTTGGCAGTAACAGTTTTAATTTTCAGGTTTCACTCTGTTTTCTCCTATATGGATACATGTCGTTGGAACTCTAAAGCAAAGACGGTTTGTCCTAGCTCTTTGAAACTTGACACAATAAAGTAGTTCCAAGTTCTATCTCTATGGTTTGTTTCCTATTGATGTAGCCCTAAGCAGAGACGGGCGCAAATCACTTTCATGGAAAGGGGTTGCCAAGCTTCCAAAAAACTACGAGTTTCCTGAAATCTCAGCACACATTTTTTCACCCAATCTTTATGACACTTTCAGGTAATGATCAGTATCCCAATCCCACTTGGCTCACCAAATTTCGTTCTTCTAGGTTAAACTGTTCGTTGGCAGTAAGAGTTTTAATTTCTAGGTTTCACTCTGTTTTCTCTTATATGGATACATGTAGTTGGAACTCTAAACCAAACACGGTTTGTGCTAGCTCTTTGAAACTTGACACAATAAAGTAGCTCCAAATTCTATCTCGATGGTTTGTTTCCTATTGATGTAGCCCTAAGCAGAGACTGGCGCAAATCACTTTCATGGAAAGGGGTTGCCAAGCTTCCAAAAAACTACGAGTTTCCTGAAATCTCAGCACACATTTTTTCACCCAATCTTGATGACACTTTCAGGTAATGATCAGAACCCCAATCCTCCTTGGCTCACCAAATTTCGTTCTTCTAGGGTAAACCGTTCGTTGGCAGTAACTGTTTTAAATTTTAGGTTTCACTCTATTTTCTCCTATATGGATACATGTAGTTGGAACTCTAAATCAAACACGGTTTGTGCTAGCTCTTTGAAACTTTACAAAATAAAGCAGTTCCAAGTCTAACTCTATGGTTTGTTTCCTATTGATGTAGCCCTAAGCAGAGACTGGCGCAAATCACTTCCATGAAAAAGGGTTGCCAAGCTTCCAAAAAACTTCGAGTTTCCTGAAATCTCTGCACACATTTCTTCACCCAATATTGATGACACTTTCAGGTAATGATCAGTATCCCAATCCCACTTGGCTCACCAAATTTCGTTCTTCTAGGTTAAACCGTTCGTTGGCAGTAACAGTTTAAATTTTTAGGTTTCACTCTGTTTTCTCCTATATGGATTCATGTAGTTTGAACTCTAAATCAAACACGGTTTGTGCTGGCTCTTTGAAACTTGACACAATAGAGTAGTTCCAAGTTCTATCTATATGGTTTGTTTCCTATTGATGTAGCCCTAAGAAGAGACTGGCACAAATCACTTACATGGAAAGGGGTTGCCAAGCTTCCAAAAAACTACGAGTTTCCTGAAATCTCAACACACATTTTTTCACCCAATCTTGATGACACTTTCAGTTAATGATCAGTACCCCAATCCCACTTGGCTCACCAAATTTCGTGCTTCTAGGTTAATCCGTTCGTTGGCAGTAAGAGTTTCAATTTTCAGGTTTCACTCTGTTTTCTCCTATATGGATACATGTAGTTGGAACTCTAAATCAAACACAGTTTGTCCTAGCTCTTTGAAACTTGACACAATAAAGTAGTTCCAAGTTCTATCTCTATGGTTTGTTTCCTATTGATGTAGCCCTAAGCAGGGAGCGGCACAAATCACTTTCATGGAAAGGGATTGCCAAGCGTCCAAAATAGTACGAGTTTCCTGAAATCTCAGCGCACATTTTTTCACCCAATTTTTATGACACTTTCAGGTAATGATCAGTACCCCAATCCCACTTGGCTCACCAAATTTCGTTCTTCTAGGTTAAACTGTTCGTTGGCAGTAAGAGTTTTAATTTCTAGGTTTCACTCTGTTTTCTCTTATATGGATACATGTAGTTGGAACTCTAAACCAAACACGGTTTGTGCTAGCTCTTTGAAACTTGACAAAATAAAGTAGTTCCAAATTCTATCTCGATGGTTTGTTTCCTATTGATGTAGCCCTAAGCAGAGACTGGCTCAAATCACTTTAATTGAAAGGGGTTGCCAAGCTTCCAAACAACTACGAGTTTCCTGAAATCTCAGCACACATTTTTTCACCCAATCTTGATGACACTTTCAGGTAATGATCAGTACCCCAATCCCACTTCGCTAAACAAATTTCGTTCTTCTAGTTTAAACCGTTCGTTGGCAGTACCAGTTTTAATTTTTAGGTTTCACTCTGTTTTCTCCTATATGGATATATGTAGTTGGAACTCTAAACCAAACACGGTTTCTGCTAGCTCTTTGAAACTTGATACAATAAAGTAGTTCCAAGTTCTATTTCTATGGTTTGTTTCCTATGGATGTAGCCCTAAGCAGAGACTGGCGCAAATCACTTTCATGGAAAGGGTTGCCAAGCTTCCAAAAACTACGAGTTTCCTGAAATCTCAGCACACATTTTTTCACCCAAACTTGATGACACTTTCAGGTAATGATCAGTACCCCAATCCTCCTTGGCTTACCAAATTTCATTCTTCTAGGTTAAACCATTCGTTGGCAGTAACAGTTTTAATATTTAGGTTTTACTCTGTTTTCTCCAATATGGATACATGTATTTGGAACTCTAAATCAAAGACGGTGTGTCCTAGCTCTTTGAAACTTGACACAATAAAGTAGTTCCAAGTTCTATCTATATGGTTTGTTTCCTATTGATGTAGCCCTAAGAAGAGACTGCCGCAAATCACTTACATGGAAAGGGGTTGCCAAGCTTCCAAAAAACTACGAGTTTCCTGAAATCTCAACACACATTTTTTCACCCAATCTTGATGACACTTTCAGTTAATGATCAGTACCCCAATCCCACTTGGCTCACCAAATTTCGTTCTTCTAGGTTAATCCGTTCGTTGGCAGTAAGAGTTTTAATTTTCAGGTTTCACTCTGTTTTCTCCTATATGGATACATGTAGTTGGAACTCTAAATCAAACACAGTTTGTCCTAGCTCTTTGAAACTTGACACAATAAAGTAGTTCCAAGTTCTATCTCTATGGTTTGTTTCCTATTGATGTAGCCCTAAGCAGGGAGCGGCGCAAATCACTTTCATGGAAAGGGATTGCCAAGCTTCCAAAAAAGTACGAGTTTCCTGAAATCTCAGCGCACATTTTTTCACCCAATTTTTATGACACTTTCAGGTAATGATCAGTACCCCAATCCCACTTGGCTCACCAAATTTCGTTCTTCTAGGTTAAACTGTTCGTTGGCAGTAAGAGTTTTAATTTCTAGGTTTCACTCTGTTTTCTCTTATATGGATACATGTAGTTGGAACTCTACACCAAACACGGTTTGTGCTAGCTCTTTGAAACTTGACACAATAAAGTAGTTCCAAATTCTATCTCTATGGTTTGTTTCCTATTGATGTAGCCCTAAGCAGAGACTGGCGCAAATCACTTTAATTGAAAGGGGTTGCCAAGCTTCCAAACAACTACGAGTTTCCTGAAATCTCAGCACACATTTTTTCACCCAATCTTGATGACACTTTCAGGTAATGATCAGTACCCCAATCCCACTTCGCTAAACAAATTTCGTTCTTCTAGTTTAAACCGTTCGTTGGCAGTACCAGTTTTAATTTTTAGGTTTCACTCTGTTTTCTCCTATATGGATATATGTAGTTGGAACTCTAAACCAAACACGGTTTCTACTAGCTCTTTGAAACTTGATACAATAAAGTAGTTCCAAGTTCTATTTCTATGGTTTGTTTCCTATGGATGTAGCCCTAAGCAGAGACTGGCACAAATCACTTTCATGGAAAGGGTTGCCAAGCTTCCAAAAACTACGAGTTTCCTGAAATCTCAGCACACATTTTTTCACCCAAACTTGATGACACTTTCAGGTAATGATCAGTACCCCAATCCTCCTTGGCTCACCAAATTTCATTCTTCTAGGTTAAACCATTCGTTGGCAGTAACAGTTTTAATATTTAGATTTTACACTGTTTTCTCCAATATGGATACATGTATTTGGAACTCTAAATCAAACACGGTTTGTGCTAGCTCTTTGAATCTTGACACAATAAAGTAGTTCCAAGTTCTATCTCTATGGATTGTTTCCTATTGATGTAGCCCTCAGCAGAGATGGCGCAAATCACTTACATGGAAAGGGGTTGCCAAGCTTCCAAAAAACTATGAGTTTCCTGAAATCTCAGCACACATTTTTTCACCCAATCTTGATGACACATTCAGGTAATGATCAGTACCCCCAATCCAACTTGGCTCAATAATTTCGATCTTCTAGGTTAAACCGTTCGTTGGCAGTAAGAGTTTTAATTTTTAGGTTTCACTCTGTTTTCTCCTATATGGATTCATGTAGTTTGAACTCTAAATCAAACACGGTTTGTGCTGGCTCTTTGAAACTTGACACAATAGAGTAGTTCAAATTCTATCTCCATGGTTTTTTTCCTATTGATGTAGCCCTAAGAAGAGGCTGGCGCAAATCACTTACATGGAAAGGGGTTGCCAAGCTTCCAAAAAACTACGAGTTTCCTGAAATCTCAACACACATTTTTTCACCCAATCTTGATGACACTTTCAGTTAATGATCAGTACCCCAATCCCACTTGGCTCACCAAATTTCGTTCTTCTAGGTTAAACCGTTCGTTGGCAGTAACAGTTTAAATTTTTAGGTTTCACTCTGTTTTCTCCTATATGGATACATGTATTTGGAACTCTAAATCAAAGACTGTTTGTGATAGCTCTTTGAAACTTGACACAATAAAGTAGTTCCAAGTTCTATATCTATGGTTTGTTTCCTATTGATGTAGCCCTAAGCAGAGACCAGCGCAAATCACATTCATGGAAAGCGGTTGCCAAGCTTCCAAAAAACTACGAGTTTCCTGAAATTTCAGCACACATTTTTTCACCCAATCTTGATGATACTTTCAGGAAATGATCAGTACCCCAATCCCACTTGGCTCACCAAATTTTGTTTTTCTAGGTTAAACCGTTCGTTGGCAGTAACAGTTTTAATTTTTAGGGTTCATTCTGTTTTCTCCTATATGGATATATGTATTAGGAACTCTAAATCAAATACGGTTTGTGCTAGCTCTTTGAAACTTGACACAGTAAAATAGTTCCAAGTTCTATCCCTATGGTTTGATTCCTATTGATGTAGCCCTAACCAGAGACTGGCGCAAATCACTTTCATGGAAAGTGGTTGCCAAGCTTCCAAAAAACTACGAGTTTCCTGAAATCTCAGCACACATTTTTTCACCCAATCTTGATGACACTTTCAGGTAATGATCAGTACCACAATCCCACTTGGCTTACCAAATTTCATTCTTCTAGGTTAAACAGTTCGTTGGCAGTAACAGTTTTAATTTTCAGGTTTCACTCTGTTTTCTCCTGTATGGATACATGTAGTTGGAACTCTAAATCAAAGACGGTTTGTGCTAGCTCTTTGAAACTTGACACAATAAAGTAGTTCCAAGTTCTATCTATATGGTTTGTTTCCTATTGATGTAGCCCTAAGCAGAGACCGGAAAATCACTTTCATGGAAAGGGGTTGCCAAGCTACAAAAAACTACGAGTTTCCTGAAAACTCAGCACATATTTTTTCACCCAATCTTTATGACACGTTCAGGTAATGATCAGTACCGCAATCCCACTTGGCTCACCAAATTTTTTCTTTTAGATTAAACCGTTCGTTGGCAGTAACAGATTTAATTTTTAGGTTTCACTCTGTTTTCTCCTATATGGATACATGTATTTGGAACTCTAAATCAAACACGCTTTGTGATAGCTCTTTAAAACTTGACACAATAACGTGGTTTCAAGTTCTATCCCTATGGTTTTTTTCCTATAGATGTAGCCCTAGGCAGAGACTGGCGTCAATCACTTTCAGGGAAAGGGGTTGCCAAGCTTCCAAAATACGAAGAGTTTCCTGAAATCTCAGTAGACATTTTTTCTTCAAATCTTGATGACACTTTCAGGTAATGATCAGTAACCCAATCCCACTTGGCTCACCAAATTTCGTTCTTCTAGGTTAAACCGTTCGTTGGCAGTAACAGTTTTAATTTTTAAGTTTCACTCTGTTTTCTCCTATATGGATACATGTAGTTGGAACACTAAATCAAACACGGTTTGTGCTAGCTCTTTGAAACTTGACCCAATAAAGTAGTTCCAAGTTCTATCTATATGGTTTGTTTCCTATTGATGTAGCCCTAAGAAGAGACTGCCGCAAATCACTTACATGGAAAGGGGTTGCCAAGCTTCCAAAAAACTACGAGTTTCCTGAAATCTCAACACACATTTTTTCACCCAATCTTGATGACACTTTCAGTTAATGATCAGTACCCCAATCCCACTTGGCTCACCAAATTTCGTTCTTCTAGGTTAATCCGTTCGTTGGCAGTAAGAGTTTTAATTTTCAGGTTTCACTCTGTTTTCTCCTATATGGATACATGTAGTTGGAACTCTAAATCAAACACAGTTTGTCCTAGCTCTTTGAAACTTGACACAATAAAGTAGTTCCAAGTTCTATCTCTATGGTTTGTTTCCTATTGATGTAGCCCTAAGCAGGGAGCGGCGCAAATCACTTTCATGGAAAGGGATTGCCAAGCTTCCAAAAAAGTACGAGTTTCCTGAAATCTCAGCGCACATTTTTTCACCCAATTTTTATGACACTTTCAGGTAATGATCAGTACCCCAATCCCACTTGGCTCACCAAATTTCGTTCTTCTAGGTTAAACTGTTCGTTGGCAGTAAGAGTTTTAATTTCTAGGTTTCACTCTGTTTTCTCTTATATGGATACATGTAGTTGGAACTCTACACCAAACACGGTTTGTGCTAGCTCTTTGAAACTTGACACAATAAAGTAGTTCCAAATTCTATCTCTATGGTTTGTTTCCTATTGATGTAGCCCTAAGCAGAGACTGGCGCAAATCACTTTAATTGAAAGGGGTTGCCAAGCTTCCAAACAACTACGAGTTTCCTGAAATCTCAGCACACATTTTTTCACCCAATCTTGATGACACTTTCAGGTAATGATCAGTACCCCAATCCCACTTCGCTAAACAAATTTCGTTCTTCTAGTTTAAACCGTTCGTTGGCAGTACCAGTTTTAATTTTTAGGTTTCACTCTGTTTTCTCCTATATGGATATATGTAGTTGGAACTCTAAACCAAACACGGTTTCTACTAGCTCTTTGAAACTTGATACAATAAAGTAGTTCCAAGTTCTATTTCTATGGTTTGTTTCCTATGGATGTAGCCCTAAGCAGAGACTGGCACAAATCACTTTCATGGAAAGGGTTGCCAAGCTTCCAAAAACTACGAGTTTCCTGAAATCTCAGCACACATTTTTTCACCCAAACTTGATGACACTTTCAGGTAATGATCAGTACCCCAATCCTCCTTGGCTCACCAAATTTCATTCTTCTAGGTTAAACCATTCGTTGGCAGTAACAGTTTTAATATTTAGATTTTACACTGTTTTCTCCAATATGGATACATGTATTTGGAACTCTAAATCAAACACGGTTTGTGCTAGCTCTTTGAATCTTGACACAATAAAGTAGTTCCAAGTTCTATCTCTATGGATTGTTTCCTATTGATGTAGCCCTCAGCAGAGATGGCGCAAATCACTTACATGGAAAGGGGTTGCCAAGCTTCCAAAAAACTATGAGTTTCCTGAAATCTCAGCACACATTTTTTCACCCAATCTTGATGACACATTCAGGTAATGATCAGTACCCCCAATCCAACTTGGCTCAATAATTTCGATCTTCTAGGTTAAACCGTTCGTTGGCAGTAAGAGTTTTAATTTTTAGGTTTCACTCTGTTTTCTCCTATATGGATTCATGTAGTTTGAACTCTAAATCAAACACGGTTTGTGCTGGCTCTTTGAAACTTGACACAATAGAGTAGTTCAAATTCTATCTCCATGGTTTTTTTCCTATTGATGTAGCCCTAAGAAGAGGCTGGCGCAAATCACTTACATGGAAAGGGGTTGCCAAGCTTCCAAAAAACTACGAGTTTCCTGAAATCTCAACACACATTTTTTCACCCAATCTTGATGACACTTTCAGTTAATGATCAGTACCCCAATCCCACTTGGCTCACCAAATTTCGTTCTTCTAGGTTAAACCGTTCGTTGGCAGTAACAGTTTAAATTTTTAGGTTTCACTCTGTTTTCTCCTATATGGATACATGTATTTGGAACTCTAAATCAAAGACTGTTTGTGATAGCTCTTTGAAACTTGACACAATAAAGTAGTTCCAAGTTCTATATCTATGGTTTGTTTCCTATTGATGTAGCCCTAAGCAGAGACCAGCGCAAATCACTTTCATGGAAAGCGGTTGCCAAGCTTCCAAAAAACTACGAGTTTCCTGAAATTTCAGCACACATTTTTTCACCCAATCTTGATGATACTTTCAGGAAATGATCAGTACCCCAATCCCACTTGGCTCACCAAATTTTGTTTTTCTAGGTTAAACCGTTCGTTGGCAGTAACAGTTTTAATTTTTAGGGTTCATTCTGTTTTCTCCTATATGGATATATGTATTAGGAACTCTAAATCAAATACGGTTTGTGCTAGCTCTTTGAAACTTGACACAGTAAAATAGTTCCAAGTTCTATCCCTATGGTTTGATTCCTATTGATGTAGCCCTAACCAGAGACTGGCGCAAATCACTTTCATGGAAAGTGGTTGCCAAGCTTCCAAAAAACTACGAGTTTCCTGAAATCTCAGCACACATTTTTTCACCCAATCTTGATGACACTTTCAGGTAATGATCAGTACCACAATCCCACTTGGCTTACCAAATTTCATTCTTCTAGGTTAAACAGTTCGTTGGCAGTAACAGTTTTAATTTTCAGGTTTCACTCTGTTTTCTCCTGTATGGATACATGTAGTTGGAACTCTAAATCAAAGACGGTTTGTGCTAGCTCTTTGAAACTTGACACAATAAAGTAGTTCCAAGTTCTATCTATATGGTTTGTTTCCTATTGATGTAGCCCTAAGCAGAGACCGGAAAATCACTTTCATGGAAAGGGGTTGCCAAGCTACAAAAAACTACGAGTTTCCTGAAAACTCAGCACATATTTTTTCACCCAATCTTTATGACACGTTCAGGTAATGATCAGTACCGCAATCCCACTTGGCTCACCAAATTTTTTCTTTTAGATTAAACCGTTCGTTGGCAGTAACAGATTTAATTTTTAGGTTTCACTCTGTTTTCTCCTATATGGATACATGTATTTGGAACTCTAAATCAAACACGCTTTGTGATAGCTCTTTAAAACTTGACACAATAACGTGGTTTCAAGTTCTATCCCTATGGTTTTTTTCCTATTGATGTAGCCCTAGGCAGAGACTGGCGTCAATCACTTTCAGGGAAAGGGGTTGCCAAGCTTCCAAAATACGAAGAGTTTCCTGAAATCTCAGTAGACATTTTTTCTTCAAATCTTGATGACACTTTCAGGTAATGATCAGTAACCCAATCCCACTTGGCTCACCAAATTTCGTTCTTCTAGGTTAAACCGTTCGTTGGCAGTAACAGTTTTAATTTTTAAGTTTCACTCTGTTTTCTCCTATATGGATACATGTAGTTGGAACACTAAATCAAACACGGTTTGTGCTAGCTCTTTGAAACTTGACCCAATAAAGTAGTTCCAAGTTCTATCTCTATGATTTGTTTCCTATTGATGTAGCCCTAAGCAGATACTGGCGCAAATCACTTTCATGGAAAGGGGTGGCCAAGCTTCCAAAAAACGACGAGTTTCCTGAAATCTCAGCACACATTTTTTCACCCAATCTTTATGACACTTTCAGGTAATGATCAGTACCCCAATCCCACTTGATTCACCAAATTTTGTTTTTCTATGTTAAACCGTTCGTTGGCAGTAACAGTTTTAATTTTTAGGTTTCACTCTGTTTTCTCCTATATGGATACATGTAGTTGGAACTCTAAATCAAACACAGTTTGTGCAAGCTCTTTGAATCTTGACACAATAATGTAGTTCCAAGATCTATCTCTATGGTTTGTTTCCTATTGATGTAGCCCTATGCAGAGACCGGCGCAAATCACTTTCATGGAAAAAGATTGGCAAGCTTCCAAAAAGCTATGAGTTTCCTGAAATCTCAGCACACATTTTTTCACCCAATCTTGATGACACTTTAAGGTAATGATCAGTATCCCAATCCCACTTGGCTCACCAAATTTCGTTCTTCTAGGTTCAACCGTTCGTTGGCAGTAACAGTTTAAATTTTTAGGATTCACTGTTTTCTCCTATATGGATACATGTAGTTGGAACTCTAAACCAAACACGGTTTGCGCTAGCTCTTTGTAACTTGAACCAATAAAGTAGTTCCAAGTTCTATCTCTATGGTTTGTTTCCTATTGATGTAGCCCTAAGAAGAGACTGGCGCAAATCCCGTTCATGGAAAGGGGTTGCCAAGATTCCAAAATCTACGAGTTTCCTGAAATCTCAGCACACATTTTTTCACCCAATCTTGATTACACTTTCAGGTTATGATCAGTACCCCAATCCCACTTGGCTCAACAAATTTCGTTCTTCTAGGTTTAACCGTTCGTTGGCAGTAACAGTTTTAATTTTTAGGTTTCACTCTGTTTTCTCCTATATGGATACATGTAGTTGGAACTCTTAATCAAACACGGTTTGTGCTAGCTCTTTGAAACTTGACACAATAAAATAGTTCCAATTTCTATCTCTATGGATTGTTTCCTATTGATGTAGCCCCAAGCAGAGAGTGGCGCAAATCACTTTCATCGAAAGGGGTTGCCAAGCTTCCAAAAAACTACGAGTTTCCTGAAATCTCAGCACACATTTTTTCACCCAATCTTGATGACACTTTCAGGTAATGATCAGTATCCCAATCCCACTTGGCTCACCAAATTTCGTTCTTCTAGGTTAAACCGTTCGTTCGCAGTAACAGTTTAAATTTTTAGGTTTCACTCTGTTTTTTCCTATATGGATTCATGTAGTTTTAACTCTAAATCAAACACGGTTTGTGCTGGCTCTTTGAAACTTGACACAATAGAGTAGTTCCAAATTCTATCTCCATGGTTTTTTTCCTATTGATGTAGCCCTAAGCAGAGACTGGCGCAAATCCCTTTAATTGAAAGGGGTTGCCAAGCTTCCAAACAACTACGAGTTTCCTGAAATCTCAGCACACATTTTTTCACCCAATCTTGATGACACTTTCAGGTAATGATCAGTACCCCAATCCCACTTCGCTAAACAAATTTCGTTCTTCTAGTTTAAACCGTTCGTTGGCAGTACCAGTTTTAATTTTTAGGTTTCACTCTGTTTTCTCCTATATGGATATATGTAGTTGGAACTCTAAACCAAACACGGTTTCTGCTAGCTCTTTGAAACTTGATACAATAAAGTAGTTCCAAGTTCTATTTCTATGGTTTGTTTCCTATGGATGTAGCCCTAAGCAGAGACTGGCGCAAATCACTTTCATGGAAAGGGTTGCCAAGCTTCCAAAAACTACGAGTTTCCTGAAATCTCAGCACACATTTTTTCACCCAAACTTGATGACACTTTCAGGTAATGATCAGTACCCCAATCCTCCTTGGCTCACCAAATTTCATTCTTCTAGGTTAAACCATTCGTTGGCAGTAACAGTTTTAATATTTAGGTTTTACTCTGTTTTCTCCAATATGGATACATGTATTTGGAACTCTAAATCAAAGACGGTGTGTCCTAGCTCTTTGAAACTTGACACAATAAAGTAGTTCCAAGTTCTATCTATATGGTTTGTTTCCTATTGATGTAGCCCTAAGAAGAGACTGCCGCAAATCACTTACATGGAAAGGGGTTGCCAAGCTTCCAAAAAACTACGAGTTTCCTGAAATCTCAACACACATTTTTTCACCCAATCTTGATGACACTTTCAGTTAATGATCAGTACCCCAATCCCACTTGGCTCACCAAATTTCGTTCTTCTAGGTTAATCCGTTCGTTGGCAGTAAGAGTTTTAATTTTCAGGTTTCACTCTGTTTTCTCCTATATGGATACATGTAGTTGGAACTCTAAATCAAACACAGTTTGTCCTAGCTCTTTGAAACTTGACACAATAAAGTAGTTCCAAGTTCTATCTCTATGGTTTGTTTCCTATTGATGTAGCCCTAAGCAGGGAGCGGCGCAAATCACTTTCATGGAAAGGGATTGCCAAGCTTCCAAAAAAGTACGAGTTTCCTGAAATCTCAGCGCACATTTTTTCACCCAATTTTTATGACACTTTCAGGTAATGATCAGTACCCCAATCCCACTTGGCTCACCAAATTTCGTTCTTCTAGGTTAAACTGTTCGTTGGCAGTAAGAGTTTTAATTTCTAGGTTTCACTCTGTTTTCTCTTATATGGATACATGTAGTTGGAACTCTACACCAAACACGGTTTGTGCTAGCTCTTTGAAACTTGACACAATAAAGTAGTTCCAAATTCTATCTCTATGGTTTGTTTCCTATTGATGTAGCCCTAAGCAGAGACTGGCGCAAATCACTTTAATTGAAAGGGGTTGCCAAGCTTCCAAACAACTACGAGTTTCCTGAAATCTC
This sequence comes from Spermophilus citellus, assembly GCF_964194105.1. NCBI lineage: Eukaryota > Metazoa > Chordata > Mammalia > Rodentia > Sciuridae > Spermophilus > Spermophilus citellus. The sequence continues at coordinate 56,016,587 of NC_138187.1, forward strand.
AGCACACATTTTTTCACCCAATCTTGATGACACTTTCAGGTAATGATCAGTACCCCAATCCCACTTCGCTAAACAAATTTCGTTCTTCTAGTTTAAACCGTTCGTTGGCAGTACCAGTTTTAATTTTTAGGTTTCACTCTGTTTTCTCCTATATGGATATATGTAGTTGGAACTCTAAACCAAACACGGTTTCTACTAGCTCTTTGAAACTTGATACAATAAAGTAGTTCCAAGTTCTATTTCTATGGTTTGTTTCCTATGGATGTAGCCCTAAGCAGAGACTGGCACAAATCACTTTCATGGAAAGGGTTGCCAAGCTTCCAAAAACTACGAGTTTCCTGAAATCTCAGCACACATTTTTTCACCCAAACTTGATGACACTTTCAGGTAATGATCAGTACCCCAATCCTCCTTGGCTCACCAAATTTCATTCTTCTAGGTTAAACCATTCGTTGGCAGTAACAGTTTTAATATTTAGATTTTACACTGTTTTCTCCAATATGGATACATGTATTTGGAACTCTAAATCAAACACGGTTTGTGCTAGCTCTTTGAATCTTGACACAATAAAGTAGTTCCAAGTTCTATCTCTATGGATTGTTTCCTATTGATGTAGCCCTCAGCAGAGATGGCGCAAATCACTTACATGGAAAGGGGTTGCCAAGCTTCCAAAAAACTATGAGTTTCCTGAAATCTCAGCACACATTTTTTCACCCAATCTTGATGACACATTCAGGTAATGATCAGTACCCCCAATCCAACTTGGCTCAATAATTTCGATCTTCTAGGTTAAACCGTTCGTTGGCAGTAAGAGTTTTAATTTTTAGGTTTCACTCTGTTTTCTCCTATATGGATTCATGTAGTTTGAACTCTAAATCAAACACGGTTTGTGCTGGCTCTTTGAAACTTGACACAATAGAGTAGTTCAAATTCTATCTCCATGGTTTTTTTCCTATTGATGTAGCCCTAAGAAGAGGCTGGCGCAAATCACTTACATGGAAAGGGGTTGCCAAGCTTCCAAAAAACTACGAGTTTCCTGAAATCTCAACACACATTTTTTCACCCAATCTTGATGACACTTTCAGTTAATGATCAGTACCCCAATCCCACTTGGCTCACCAAATTTCGTTCTTCTAGGTTAAACCGTTCGTTGGCAGTAACAGTTTAAATTTTTAGGTTTCACTCTGTTTTCTCCTATATGGATACATGTATTTGGAACTCTAAATCAAAGACTGTTTGTGATAGCTCTTTGAAACTTGACACAATAAAGTAGTTCCAAGTTCTATATCTATGGTTTGTTTCCTATTGATGTAGCCCTAAGCAGAGACCAGCGCAAATCACTTTCATGGAAAGCGGTTGCCAAGCTTCCAAAAAACTACGAGTTTCCTGAAATTTCAGCACACATTTTTTCACCCAATCTTGATGATACTTTCAGGAAATGATCAGTACCCCAATCCCACTTGGCTCACCAAATTTTGTTTTTCTAGGTTAAACCGTTCGTTGGCAGTAACAGTTTTAATTTTTAGGGTTCATTCTGTTTTCTCCTATATGGATATATGTATTAGGAACTCTAAATCAAATACGGTTTGTGCTAGCTCTTTGAAACTTGACACAGTAAAATAGTTCCAAGTTCTATCCCTATGGTTTGATTCCTATTGATGTAGCCCTAACCAGAGACTGGCGCAAATCACTTTCATGGAAAGTGGTTGCCAAGCTTCCAAAAAACTACGAGTTTCCTGAAATCTCAGCACACATTTTTTCACCCAATCTTGATGACACTTTCAGGTAATGATCAGTACCACAATCCCACTTGGCTTACCAAATTTCATTCTTCTAGGTTAAACAGTTCGTTGGCAGTAACAGTTTTAATTTTCAGGTTTCACTCTGTTTTCTCCTGTATGGATACATGTAGTTGGAACTCTAAATCAAAGACGGTTTGTGCTAGCTCTTTGAAACTTGACACAATAAAGTAGTTCCAAGTTCTATCTATATGGTTTGTTTCCTATTGATGTAGCCCTAAGCAGAGACCGGAAAATCACTTTCATGGAAAGGGGTTGCCAAGCTACAAAAAACTACGAGTTTCCTGAAAACTCAGCACATATTTTTTCACCCAATCTTTATGACACGTTCAGGTAATGATCAGTACCGCAATCCCACTTGGCTCACCAAATTTTTTCTTTTAGATTAAACCGTTCGTTGGCAGTAACAGATTTAATTTTTAGGTTTCACTCTGTTTTCTCCTATATGGATACATGTATTTGGAACTCTAAATCAAACACGCTTTGTGATAGCTCTTTAAAACTTGACACAATAACGTGGTTTCAAGTTCTATCCCTATGGTTTTTTTCCTATAGATGTAGCCCTAGGCAGAGACTGGCGTCAATCACTTTCAGGGAAAGGGGTTGCCAAGCTTCCAAAATACGAAGAGTTTCCTGAAATCTCAGTAGACATTTTTTCTTCAAATCTTGATGACACTTTCAGGTAATGATCAGTAACCCAATCCCACTTGGCTCACCAAATTTCGTTCTTCTAGGTTAAACCGTTCGTTGGCAGTAACAGTTTTAATTTTTAAGTTTCACTCTGTTTTCTCCTATATGGATACATGTAGTTGGAACACTAAATCAAACACGGTTTGTGCTAGCTCTTTGAAACTTGACCCAATAAAGTAGTTCCAAGTTCTATCTATATGGTTTGTTTCCTATTGATGTAGCCCTAAGAAGAGACTGCCGCAAATCACTTACATGGAAAGGGGTTGCCAAGCTTCCAAAAAACTACGAGTTTCCTGAAATCTCAACACACATTTTTTCACCCAATCTTGATGACACTTTCAGTTAATGATCAGTACCCCAATCCCACTTGGCTCACCAAATTTCGTTCTTCTAGGTTAATCCGTTCGTTGGCAGTAAGAGTTTTAATTTTCAGGTTTCACTCTGTTTTCTCCTATATGGATACATGTAGTTGGAACTCTAAATCAAACACAGTTTGTCCTAGCTCTTTGAAACTTGACACAATAAAGTAGTTCCAAGTTCTATCTCTATGGTTTGTTTCCTATTGATGTAGCCCTAAGCAGGGAGCGGCGCAAATCACTTTCATGGAAAGGGATTGCCAAGCTTCCAAAAAAGTACGAGTTTCCTGAAATCTCAGCGCACATTTTTTCACCCAATTTTTATGACACTTTCAGGTAATGATCAGTACCCCAATCCCACTTGGCTCACCAAATTTCGTTCTTCTAGGTTAAACTGTTCGTTGGCAGTAAGAGTTTTAATTTCTAGGTTTCACTCTGTTTTCTCTTATATGGATACATGTAGTTGGAACTCTACACCAAACACGGTTTGTGCTAGCTCTTTGAAACTTGACACAATAAAGTAGTTCCAAATTCTATCTCTATGGTTTGTTTCCTATTGATGTAGCCCTAAGCAGAGACTGGCGCAAATCACTTTAATTGAAAGGGGTTGCCAAGCTTCCAAACAACTACGAGTTTCCTGAAATCTCAGCACACATTTTTTCACCCAATCTTGATGACACTTTCAGGTAATGATCAGTACCCCAATCCCACTTCGCTAAACAAATTTCGTTCTTCTAGTTTAAACCGTTCGTTGGCAGTACCAGTTTTAATTTTTAGGTTTCACTCTGTTTTCTCCTATATGGATATATGTAGTTGGAACTCTAAACCAAACACGGTTTCTACTAGCTCTTTGAAACTTGATACAATAAAGTAGTTCCAAGTTCTATTTCTATGGTTTGTTTCCTATGGATGTAGCCCTAAGCAGAGACTGGCACAAATCACTTTCATGGAAAGGGTTGCCAAGCTTCCAAAAACTACGAGTTTCCTGAAATCTCAGCACACATTTTTTCACCCAAACTTGATGACACTTTCAGGTAATGATCAGTACCCCAATCCTCCTTGGCTCACCAAATTTCATTCTTCTAGGTTAAACCATTCGTTGGCAGTAACAGTTTTAATATTTAGATTTTACACTGTTTTCTCCAATATGGATACATGTATTTGGAACTCTAAATCAAACACGGTTTGTGCTAGCTCTTTGAATCTTGACACAATAAAGTAGTTCCAAGTTCTATCTCTATGGATTGTTTCCTATTGATGTAGCCCTCAGCAGAGATGGCGCAAATCACTTACATGGAAAGGGGTTGCCAAGCTTCCAAAAAACTATGAGTTTCCTGAAATCTCAGCACACATTTTTTCACCCAATCTTGATGACACATTCAGGTAATGATCAGTACCCCCAATCCAACTTGGCTCAATAATTTCAATCTTCTAGGTTAAACCGTTCGTTGGCAGTAAGAGTTTTAATTTTTAGGTTTCACTCTGTTTTCTCCTATATGGATTCATGTAGTTTGAACTCTAAATCAAACACGGTTTGTGCTGGCTCTTTGAAACTTGACACAATAGAGTAGTTCAAATTCTATCTCCATGGTTTTTTTCCTATTGATGTAGCCCTAAGAAGAGGCTGGCGCAAATCACTTACATGGAAAGGGGTTGCCAAGCTTCCAAAAAACTACGAGTTTCCTGAAATCTCAACACACATTTTTTCACCCAATCTTGATGACACTTTCAGTTAATGATCAGTACCCCAATCCCACTTGGCTCACCAAATTTCGTTCTTCTAGGTTAAACCGTTCGTTGGCAGTAACAGTTTAAATTTTTAGGTTTCACTCTGTTTTCTCCTATATGGATACATGTATTTGGAACTCTAAATCAAAGACTGTTTGTGATAGCTCTTTGAAACTTGACACAATAAAGTAGTTCCAAGTTCTATATCTATGGTTTGTTTCCTATTGATGTAGCCCTAAGCAGAGACCAGCGCAAATCACTTTCATGGAAAGCGGTTGCCAAGCTTCCAAAAAACTACGAGTTTCCTGAAATTTCAGCACACATTTTTTCACCCAATCTTGATGATACTTTCAGGAAATGATCAGTACCCCAATCCCACTTGGCTCACCAAATTTTGTTTTTCTAGGTTAAACCGTTCGTTGGCAGTAACAGTTTTAATTTTTAGGGTTCATTCTGTTTTCTCCTATATGGATATATGTATTAGGAACTCTAAATCAAATACGGTTTGTGCTAGCTCTTTGAAACTTGACACAGTAAAATAGTTCCAAGTTCTATCCCTATGGTTTGATTCCTATTGATGTAGCCCTAACCAGAGACTGGCGCAAATCACTTTCATGGAAAGTGGTTGCCAAGCTTCCAAAAAACTACGAGTTTCCTGAAATCTCAGCACACATTTTTTCACCCAATCTTGATGACACTTTCAGGTAATGATCAGTACCACAATCCCACTTGGCTTACCAAATTTCATTCTTCTAGGTTAAACAGTTCGTTGGCAGTAACAGTTTTAATTTTCAGGTTTCACTCTGTTTTCTCCTGTATGGATACATGTAGTTGGAACTCTAAATCAAAGACGGTTTGTGCTAGCTCTTTGAAACTTGACACAATAAAGTAGTTCCAAGTTCTATCTATATGGTTTGTTTCCTATTGATGTAGCCCTAAGCAGAGACCGGAAAATCACTTTCATGGAAAGGGGTTGCCAAGCTACAAAAAACTACGAGTTTCCTGAAAACTCAGCACATATTTTTTCACCCAATCTTTATGACACGTTCAGGTAATGATCAGTACCGCAATCCCACTTGGCTCACCAAATTTTTTCTTTTAGATTAAACCGTTCGTTGGCAGTAACAGATTTAATTTTTAGGTTTCACTCTGTTTTCTCCTATATGGATACATGTATTTGGAACTCTAAATCAAACACGCTTTGTGATAGCTCTTTAAAACTTGACACAATAACGTGGTTTCAAGTTCTATCCCTATGGTTTTTTTCCTATAGATGTAGCCCTAGGCAGAGACTGGCGTCAATCACTTTCAGGGAAAGGGGTTGCCAAGCTTCCAAAATACGAAGAGTTTCCTGAAATCTCAGTAGACATTTTTTCTTCAAATCTTGATGACACTTTCAGGTAATGATCAGTAACCCAATCCCACTTGGCTCACCAAATTTCGTTCTTCTAGGTTAAACCGTTCGTTGGCAGTAACAGTTTTAATTTTTAAGTTTCACTCTGTTTTCTCCTATATGGATACATGTAGTTGGAACACTAAATCAAACACGGTTTGTGCTAGCTCTTTGAAACTTGACCCAATAAAGTAGTTCCAAGTTCTATCTCTATGATTTGTTTCCTATTGATGTAGCCCTAAGCAGATACTGGCGCAAATCACTTTCATGGAAAGGGGTGGCCAAGCTTCCAAAAAACGACGAGTTTCCTGAAATCTCAGCACACATTTTTTCACCCAATCTTTATGACACTTTCAGGTAATGATCAGTACCCCAATCCCACTTGATTCACCAAATTTTGTTTTTCTATGTTAAACCGTTCGTTGGCAGTAACAGTTTTAATTTTTAGGTTTCACTCTGTTTTCTCCTATATGGATACATGTAGTTGGAACTCTAAATCAAACACAGTTTGTGCAAGCTCTTTGAATCTTGACACAATAATGTAGTTCCAAGATCTATCTCTATGGTTTGTTTCCTATTGATGTAGCCCTATGCAGAGACCGGCGCAAATCACTTTCATGGAAAAAGATTGGCAAGCTTCCAAAAAGCTATGAGTTTCCTGAAATCTCAGCACACATTTTTTCACCCAATCTTGATGACACTTTAAGGTAATGATCAGTATCCCAATCCCACTTGGCTCACCAAATTTCGTTCTTCTAGGTTCAACCGTTCGTTGGCAGTAACAGTTTAAATTTTTAGGATTCACTGTTTTCTCCTATATGGATACATGTAGTTGGAACTCTAAACCAAACACGGTTTGCGCTAGCTCTTTGTAACTTGAACCAATAAAGTAGTTCCAAGTTCTATCTCTATGGTTTGTTTCCTATTGATGTAGCCCTAAGAAGAGACTGGCGCAAATCCCGTTCATGGAAAGGGGTTGCCAAGATTCCAAAATCTACGAGTTTCCTGAAATCTCAGCACACATTTTTTCACCCAATCTTGATTACACTTTCAGGTTATGATCAGTACCCCAATCCCACTTGGCTCAACAAATTTCGTTCTTCTAGGTTTAACCGTTCGTTGGCAGTAACAGTTTTAATTTTTAGGTTTCACTCTGTTTTCTCCTATATGGATACATGTAGATGGAACTCTTAATCAAACACGGTTTGTGCTAGCTCTTTGAAACTTGACACAATAAAATAGTTCCAATTTCTATCTCTATGGATTGTTTCCTATTGATGTAGCCCCAAGCAGAGAGTGGCGCAAATCACTTTCATCGAAAGGGGTTGCCAAGCTTCCAAAAAACTACGAGTTTCCTGAAATCTCAGCACACATTTTTTCACCCAATCTTGATGACACTTTCAGGTAATGATCAGTATCCCAATCCCACTTGGCTCACCAAATTTCGTTCTTCTAGGTTAAACCGTTCGTTCGCAGTAACAGTTTAAATTTTTAGGTTTCACTCTGTTTTTTCCTATATGGATTCATGTAGTTTTAACTCTAAATCAAACACGGTTTGTGCTGGCTCTTTGAAACTTGACACAATAGAGTAGTTCCAAATTCTATCTCCATGGTTTTTTTCCTATTGATGTAGCCCTAAGCAGAGACTGGCGCAAATCCCTTTAATTGAAAGGGGTTGCCAAGCTTCCAAACAACTACGAGTTTCCTGAAATCTCAGCACACATTTTTTCACCCAATCTTGATGACACTTTCAGGTAATGATCAGTACCCCAATCCCACTTCGCTAAACAAATTTCGTTCTTCTAGTTTAAACCGTTCGTTGGCAGTACCAGTTTTAATTTTTAGGTTTCACTCTGTTTTCTCCTATATGGATATATGTAGTTGGAACTCTAAACCAAACACGGTTTCTGCTAGCTCTTTGAAACTTGATACAATAAAGTAGTTCCAAGTTCTATTTCTATGGTTTGTTTCCTATGGATGTAGCCCTAAGCAGAGACTGGCGCAAATCACTTTCATGGAAAGGGTTGCCAAGCTTCCAAAAACTACGAGTTTCCTGAAATCTCAGCACACATTTTTTCACCCAAACTTGATGACACTTTCAGGTAATGAACAGTACCCCAATCCTCCTTGGCTCACCAAATTTCATTCTTCTAGGTTAAACCATTCGTTGGCAGTAACAGTTTTAATATTTAGGTTTTACTCTGTTTTCTCCAATATGGATACATGTATTTGGAACTCTAAATCAAACACGGTTTGTGCTAGCTCTTTGAATCTTGACACAATAAAGTAGTTCCAAGTTCTATCTCTATGGATTGTTTCCTATTGATGTAGCCCTCAGCAGAGATGGCGCAAATCACTTTCATGGAGAGGGGTTGCCAAGCTTCCAAAAAACTACGAGTTTCCTGAAATCTCAGCACACATTTTTTCAGCCAATCTTGATGACACTTTCAGGTAATGATCAGTACCCCCAATCCAAGTTGGCTCAATAATTTCGTTCTCCTAGGTTAAACCGTTCGTTGGCAGTAAGAGTTTTAATTTTTAGGTTTCATTCTGTTTTCTCCTATATGGATTCATGTAGTTTGAACTCTAAATCAAACACGGTTTGTGCTGGCTCTTTGAAACTTGACACAATAGAGTAGTTCCAAATTCTATCTCCATGGTTTTTTTCCTATTGATGTAGCCCTAAGAAGAGGCTGGCGCAAATCACTTACATGGAAAGGGGTTGCCAAGCTTCCAAAAAACTACGAGTTTCCTGAAATCTCAACACACATTTTTTCACCCAATCTTGATGACACTTTCAGTTAATGATCAGTACCCCAATCCCACTTGGCTCACCAAATTTCGTTCTTCTAGGTTAAACCGTTCGTTGGCAGTAACAGTTTAAATTTTTAGGTTTCACTCTGTTTTCTCCTATATGGATACATGTATTTGGAACTCTAAATCAAAGACTGTTTGTGATAGCTCTTTGAAACTTGACACAATAAAGTAGTTCCAAGTTCTATATCTATGGTTTGTTTCCTATTGATGTAGCCCTAAGCAGAGACCAGCGCAAATCACTTTCATGGAAAGTGGTTGCCAAGCTTCCAAAAAACTACGAGTTTCCTGAAATCTCAGCACACATTTTTTCACCCAATCTTGATGACACTTTCAGGTAATGATCAGTACCACAATCCCACTTGGCTTACCAAATTTCATTCTTCTAGGTTAAACAGTTCGTTGGCAGTAACAGTTTTAATTTTCAGGTTTCACTCTGTTTTCTCCTGTATGGATACATGTAGTTGGAACTCTAAATCAAAGACGGTTTGTGCTAGCTCTTTGAAACTTGACACAATAAAGTAGTTCCAAGTTCTATCTATATGGTTTGTTTCCTATTGATGTAGCCCTAAGCAGAGACCGGAAAATCACTTTCATGGAAAGGGGTTGCCAAGCTACAAAAAACTACGAGTTTCCTGAAAACTCAGCACATATTTTTTCACCCAATCTTTATGACACGTTCAGGTAATGATCAGTACCGCAATCCAACTTGGCTCACCAAATTTTTTCTTTTAGATTAAACCGTTCGTTGGCAGTAACAGATTTAATTTTTAGGTTTCACTCTGTTTTCTCCTATATGGATACATGTATTTGGAACTCTAAATCAAACACGCTTTGTGATAGCTCTTTAAAACTTGACACAATAACGTGGTTTCAAGTTCTATCCCTATGGTTTTTTTCCTATAGATGTAGCCCTAGGCAGAGACTGGCGTCAATCACTTTCAGGGAAAGGGGTTGCCAAGCTTCCAAAATACGAAGAGTTTCCTGAAATCTCAGTAGACATTTTTTCTTCAAATCTTGATGACACTTTCAGGTAATGATCAGTAACCCAATCCCACTTGGCTCACCAAATTTCGTTCTTCTAGGTTAAACCGTTCGTTGGCAGTAACAGTTTTAATTTTTAAGTTTCACTCTGTTTTCTCCTATATGGATACATGTAGTTGGAACACTAAATCAAACACGGTTTGTGCTAGCTCTTTGAAACTTGACCCAATAAAGTAGTTCCAAGTTCTATCTCTATGATTTGTTTCCTATTGATGTAGCCCTAAGCAGATACTGGCGCAAATCACTTTCATGGAAAGGGGTGGCCAAGCTTCCAAAAAACGACGAGTTTCCTGAAATCTCAGCACACATTTTTTCACCCAATCTTTATGACACTTTCAGGTAATGATCAGTACCCCAATCCCACTTGATTCACCAAATTTTGTTTTTCTATGTTAAACCGTTCGTTGGCAGTAACAGTTTTAATTTTTAGGTTTCACTCTGTTTTCTCCTATATGGATACATGTAGTTGGAACTCTAAATCAAACACAGTTTGTGCAAGCTCTTTGAATCTTGACACAATAATGTAGTTCCAAGATCTATCTCTATGGTTTGTTTCCTATTGATGTAGCCCTATGCAGAGACCGGCGCAAATCACTTTCATGGAAAAAGATTGGCAAGCTTCCAAAAAGCTATGAGTTTCCTGAAATCTCAGCACACATTTTTTCACCCAATCTTGATGACACTTTAAGGTAATGATCAGTATCCCAATCCCACTTGGCTCACCAAATTTCGTTCTTCTAGGTTCAACCGTTCGTTGGCAGTAACAGTTTAAATTTTTAGGATTCACTGTTTTCTCCTATATGGATACATGTAGTTGGAACTCTAAACCAAACACGGTTTGCGCTAGCTCTTTGTAACTTGAACCAATAAAGTAGTTCCAAGTTCTATCTCTATGGTTTGTTTCCTATTGATGTAGCCCTAAGAAGAGACTGGCGCAAATCCCGTTCATGGAAAGGGGTTGCCAAGATTCCAAAATCTACGAGTTTCCTGAAATCTCAGCACACATTTTTTCACCCAATCTTGATTACACTTTCAGGTTATGATCAGTACCCCAATCCCACTTGGCTCAACAAATTTCGTTCTTCTAGGTTTAACCGTTCGTTGGCAGTAACAGTTTTAATTTTTAGGTTTCACTCTGTTTTCTCCTATATGGATACATGTAGATGGAACTCTTAATCAAACACGGTTTGTGCTAGCTCTTTGAAACTTGACACAATAAAATAGTTCCAATTTCTATCTCTATGGATTGTTTCCTATTGATGTAGCCCCAAGCAGAGAGTGGCGCAAATCACTTTCATCGAAAGGGGTTGCCAAGCTTCCAAAAAACTACGAGTTTCCTGAAATCTCAGCACACATTTTTTCACCCAATCTTGATGACACTTTCAGGTAATGATCAGTATCCCAATCCCACTTGGCTCACCAAATTTCGTTCTTCTAGGTTAAACCGTTCGTTCGCAGTAACAGTTTAAATTTTTAGGTTTCACTCTGTTTTTTCCTATATGGATTCATGTAGTTTTAACTCTAAATCAAACACGGTTTGTGCTGGCTCTTTGAAACTTGACACAATAGAGTAGTTCCAAATTCTATCTCCATGGTTTTTTTCCTATTGATGTAGCCCTAAGCAGAGACTGGCGCAAATCCCTTTAATTGAAAGGGGTTGCCAAGCTTCCAAACAACTACGAGTTTCCTGAAATCTCAGCACACATTTTTTCACCCAATCTTGATGACACTTTCAGGTAATGATCAGTACCCCAATCCCACTTCGCTAAACAAATTTCGTTCTTCTAGTTTAAACCGTTCGTTGGCAGTACCAGTTTTAATTTTTAGGTTTCACTCTGTTTTCTCCTATATGGATATATGTAGTTGGAACTCTAAACCAAACACGGTTTCTGCTAGCTCTTTGAAACTTGATACAATAAAGTAGTTCCAAGTTCTATTTCTATGGTTTGTTTCCTATGGATGTAGCCCTAAGCAGAGACTGGCGCAAATCACTTTCATGGAAAGGGTTGCCAAGCTTCCAAAAACTACGAGTTTCCTGAAATCTCAGCACACATTTTTTCACCCAAACTTGATGACACTTTCAGGTAATGAACAGTACCCCAATCCTCCTTGGCTCACCAAATTTCATTCTTCTAGGTTAAACCATTCGTTGGCAGTAACAGTTTTAATATTTAGGTTTTACTCTGTTTTCTCCAATATGGATACATGTATTTGGAACTCTAAATCAAACACGGTTTGTGCTAGCTCTTTGAATCTTGACACAATAAAGTAGTTCCAAGTTCTATCTCTATGGATTGTTTCCTATTGATGTAGCCCTCAGCAGAGATGGCGCAAATCACTTTCATGGAGAGGGGTTGCCAAGCTTCCAAAAAACTACGAGTTTCCTGAAATCTCAGCACACATTTTTTCAGCCAATCTTGATGACACTTTCAGGTAATGATCAGTACCCCCAATCCAAGTTGGCTCAATAATTTCGTTCTTCTAGGTTAAACCGTTCGTTGGCAGTAAGAGTTTTAATTTTTAGGTTTCATTCTGTTTTCTCCTATATGGATTCATGTAGTTTGAACTCTAAATCAAACACGGTTTGTGCTGGCTCTTTGAAACTTGACACAATAGAGTAGTTCCAAATTCTATCTCCATGGTTTTTTTCCTATTGATGTAGCCCTAAGAAGAGGCTGGCGCAAATCACTTACATGGAAAGGGGTTGCCAAGCTTCCAAAAAACTACGAGTTTCCTGAAATCTCAACACACATTTTTTCACCCAATCTTGATGACACTTTCAGTTAATGATCAGTACCCCAATCCCACTTGGCTCACCAAATTTCGTTCTTCTAGGTTAAACCGTTCGTTGGCAGTAACAGTTTAAATTTTTAGGTTTCACTCTGTTTTCTCCTATATGGATACATGTATTTGGAACTCTAAATCAAAGACTGTTTGTGATAGCTCTTTGAAACTTGACACAATAAAGTAGTTCCAAGTTCTATATCTATGGTTTGTTTCCTATTGATGTAGCCCTAAGCAGAGACCAGCGCAAATCACTTTCATGGAAAGCGGTTGCCAAGCTTCCAAAAAACTACGAGTTTCCTGAAATTTCAGCACACATTTTTTCACCCAATCTTGATGACACTTTCAGGAAATGATCAGTACCCCAATCCCACTTGGCTCACCAAATTTCGTTCTTCTAGGTTAAACTGTTCGTTGGCAGTAAGAGTTTTAATTTCTAGGTTTCACTCTGTTTTCTCCTATATGGATACATGTAGTTGGAACTCTAAACCAAACACGGTTTGTGCTAGCTCTTTGAAACTTGACACAATAAAGTAGTTCCAAATTCTATCTCTATGGTTTGTTTCCTATTGATTTAGCCCTAAGCAGAGACTGGCGCAAATCACTTTAATTGAAAGGGGTTGCCAAGCTTCCAAACAACTACGAGTTTCCTGAAATATCAGCACACATTTTTTCACCCAATCTTGATGACACTTTCAGGTAATGATCAGTACCCCAATCCCACTTCGCTAAACAAATTTCGTTCTTCTAGTTTAAACCGTTCCTTGGCAGTACCAGTTTTAATTTTTAGGTTTCACTCTGTTTTCTCCTATATGGATATATGTAGTTGGAACTCTAAACCAAACACGGTTTCTGCTAGCTCTTTGAAACTTGATACAATAAAGTAGTTTCAAGTTCTATTTCTATGGTTTGTTTCCTATGGATGTAGCCCTAAGCAGAGACTGGCGCAAATCACTTTCATGGAAAGGGTTGCCAAGCTTCCAAAAACTACGAGTTTCCTGAAATCTCAGCACACATTTTTTCACCCAAACTTGATGACACTTTCAGGTAATGATCAGTACCCCAATCCTCCTTGGCTCACCAAATTTCATTCTTCTAGGTTAAACCATTCGTTGGCAGTAACAGTTTTAATATTTAGGTTTTACTCTGTTTTCTCCAATATGGATACATGTATTTGGAACTCTAAATCAAACACGGTTTGTGCTAGCTCTTTGAATCTTGACACAATAAAGTAGTTCCAAGTTCTATCTCTATGGATTGTTTCCTATTGATGTAGCCCTCAGCAGAGATGGCGCAAATCACTTTCATGGAGAGGGGTTGCCAAGCTTCCAAAAAACTACGAGTTTCCTGAAATCTCAGCACACATTTTTTCAGCCAATCTTGATGACACTTTCAGGTAATGATCAGTACCCCCAATCCAACTTGGCTCAATAATTTCGTTCTTCTAGGTTAAACAGTTCGTTGGCAGTAAGAGTTTTAATTTTTAGGTTTCACTCTGTTTTCTCCTATATGGATTCATGTAGTTTGAACTCTAAATCAAACACGGTTTGTGCTGGCTCTTTGAAACTTGACACAATAGAGTAGTTCCAAATTCTATCTCCATGGTTTTTTTCCTATTGATGTAGCCCTAAGAAGAGGCTGGCGCAAATCACTTACATGGAAAGGGGTTGCCAAGCTTCCAAAAAACTACGAGTTTCCTGAAATCTCAACACACATTTTTTCACCCAATCTTGATGACACTTTCAGTTAATGATCAGTACCCCAATCCCACTTGGCTCACCAAATTTCGTTCTTCTAGGTTAAACCGTTCGTTGGCAGTAACAGTTTAAATTTTTAGGTTTCACTCTGTTTTCTCCTATATGGATACATGTATTTGGAACTCTAAATCAAAGACTGTTTGTGCTAGCTCTTTGAAACTTGACACAATAAAGTAGTTCCAAGTTCAATCTCTATGGTTTGTTTCCTATTGATGTAGCCCTAAGCAGAGACTGGCCCAAATCACTTTCATGGAAAGTGGTTTCCAAGCTTCCAAAAAACTACAATTTTCCTGAAATCTCAGCACACATTTTTTCACCCAAGCTTGATGACACTTTCAGGTAATGATCAGTACCCCAATACTCCTTGGCTCACCAAATTTCATTCTTCTAGGTTAAACCATTCGTTGGCACTAACAGTTTTAATATTTAGGTTTCACTCTGTTTTCTCCTATATGGATACATGTAGTTGGAACTCTAAATCAAACACGGTTTGTGCTAGCTCTTTGAAACTTGACACAATAAAGTAGTTCCTAGTTCTATCTCTATGGTTTGTTTCGTATTGATGTAGCCCTAAGCAGAGACTGTCGCAAATCACTTTCATGGAAAGGGGTTGCCAAGCTTTCAAAAAACTACGAGTTTCCTGAAATCTCAGCACACATTTTTTCACCCAAGCTTGATGACACTTTCAGGTAATGATCAGTACCCCAATCCGACTTGGCATTCCAAATTTCGTTCTTCTAGGTTAAACCGTTCGTTGGCAGTAACAGTTTTAATATTTAGATTTTACTCTGTTTTCTCCTATATGGATACATGTAGTTGGAACTCTAAATCAAACACGGTTTGTGCTAGCTCTTTTAAACTTGACACAATAAAGTAGTTCCAAGTTCTATCTCTATGGTTTGTTTCCTATTGATGTAGCCCTAAGCAGAGACTGTCGCAAAACACTTTCATGGAAAGTGGTTGCCAAGCTTCCAAAAAACTACGAATTTCCTGAAATCTCAGCACACATTTTTTCACCCAAGCTTGATGACACTTTCAGGTAATGATCAGTACCCCAATCCTCCTTGGCTCACCAAATTTCATTCTTCTAGGTTAAACCGTTCGTTGGCAGTAACAGTTTTAATTTTTAGGTTTCACTCTGTTTTCTCCTATATGGATACATGTAGTTGGAACTCTAAATCAAACACGGTTTTTGCTAGGTCTTTGAAACTTGACACAATAAAGTAGTTCCAAGTTCTATCTCTATGGTTTGTTTCCTATTGATGTAGCCCTAAGCAGAGACTGTCGCAAATCACTTTCATGGAAAGGGGTTGCCAAGCTTCCAAAAAACTACGAGTTTCCTGAAATCTCAGCACAAATTTTTTCACCCAATCTTGATGACACTTTCAGGTAATGATCAGTACCCCAATCCTCCTTGGCTCACCTAATTTCATTCTTTTAGGTTAAACCATTCGTTGGCACTAACAGTTTTAATATTTAGGTTTTAATCTGTTTTCTCCTATATGGATACATGTAGTTGGAACTGTAAATCAAACACGATTTGTGCTAGCTCTTTGAAACTTGACACACGAAAGTAGTTCCAAGTTCTATCTCTATGGTGTGTTTCCTATTGAAGTAGCCCTAAGAAGAGACTGGCGCAAATCCCTTTCATGGAAAGGGGTTGCCAAGCTTCCAAAAAACTACGAGTTTCCTGAAATCTCAGCACACATTTTTTCAAACACTCTTGATGACACTTTCAGGTGATGATCAGTACCCAAATCCCACTTGGCTCACCAAATTTCATTCTTGTAGGTTAAATCGTTCGTTGGCATTAACAGTTTTAATTTTTAGGTTTCACTCTGTTTTCTCCTATATGGATACATGTAGTTGGTACTCTAAATCAAACACGGTTTGTGCTAGCTCTTTGAAACTTGTCACAATAAAGTAGTTCGAAGTTCTATCTCTATGGTTTGTTTCCTATTGATGTAGCCCTAAGCAGAGACTGGCGCAAATCACTTTAATGGAAAGGGGTTGCCAAGCTTCCAAAAAACTACGAGTTTCCTGAAATCTCAGCACACATTTTTTCACCGAATCTTGATGACACTTTCTGGTAATGATCAGTACCCCAATCCCACTTGGCTCACCAAATTTAGTTCTTCTAGTTTAAACTGTTCGGGGCAGTAACAGTTTTAATGTTTAGTTTTCACTCTGTTTTCTCCTATATGGATACATGTAGTTGGAACTCTAAATCAAAGACGGTTTGTGCTAGCTCTTTGAAACTTGACAAATTAATGTAGTTCCAATTTCTATCTCTATGGTTTGTTTCCTATTGATGTAGCCCTAAGCAGAGACTGTCGCAAAACACTTTCATGGAAAGTGGTTGCCAAGCTTCCAAAAAACTACGAGTTTCCTGAAATCTCAGCACACATTTTTTCAAACACTCTTGATGACACTTTCAGGTGATGATCAGTACCCAAATCCCACTTGGCTCACCAAATTTCATTCTTCTAGGTTAAATCGTTCGTTGGCATTAACAGTTTTAATTTTTAGGTTTCACTCTGTTTTCTTCTATATGGATACATGTAGTTGGTACTCTAAATCAAACACGGTTTGTGCTAGCTCTTTGAAACTTGACACAATAAAGTAGTTCCAAGTTCTATCTCTATGGTTTGTTTCCTATTGATGTAGCCCTAAGCAGAGACTGGCGCAAATCACTTTAATGGAAAGGGGTTGCCAAGCTTCCAAAAAACTACGAGTTTCCTGAAATCTCAGCACACATTTTTTCACCGAATCTTGATGACACTTTCTGGTAATGATCAGTACCCCAATCCCACTTGGCTCACCAAATTTCGTTCTTCTAGTTTAAACCGTTCGGGGCAGTAACAGTTTTAATGTTTAGTTTTCACTCTGTTTTCTCCTATATGGATACATGTAGTTGGAACTCTAAATCAAACACGGTTTGTGCCAGCTCTTTGAAACTTGACACAATGAAGTAGTTCCAAGTTCTATCTCTATGGTTTGTTTCCTATTGATGTAGCCCTAAGCAGAGACTGTCGCAAAACACTTTCAAGGAAAGGGGTTGCCAAGCTTCCAAAAAACTACGAGTTTCCTGAAATCTCAGCACATATTTTTTCACCCAATCTTGATGACACTTTAAGTTAATGATCAGTACCCCAAACCACTTGGATCACCAAATTTCGTTCTTCTAGATTAAACCGTTCGTTGTCAGTAACAGTTTTAATTTTTAGGTTTCACTCTGTTTTCTCCTATATGGATACATGTAGTTGGAACTCTAAACCAAACACGGTTTGTGCCAGCTCCTTGAAACTTGACACAATGAAGTAGTTCCAAGTTCTATCTCTATGGTTTGTTTCCTATTGATGTAGCCCTAAGCAGAGACTGTCGCAAATCACTTTCATGGAAAGTGGTTGCCAAGCTTCCAAAAAACTACGAGTTTTTTGAAATCTCAGCACACATTTTTTCACCCAAGCTTGATGACACTTTCAGGTAATGATCAGTACCCCAATCCGACTTGGCATTCCAAATTTCGTTCTTCTAGGTTAAACCGTTCTTTGGCAGTAACAGTTTTAATTTTTAGGTTTCACTCTGTTTTCTCCTATATGGATACATATAGTTGGAACTCTAAATCAAACACGGTTTGTGCTAGCTCTTTGAAACATGACACAATAAAGTAGTTCCAAGTTATAACTCTATGGTTTGTTTCCTGTTGATGTAGCCCTAAGCAGAGACTGTCGCAAATCACTTTCATGGAAAGTGGTTGCCAAGCTTCCAAAAAACTACGAGTTTCCTGAAATCTCAGCACACATTTTTTCACCCAAGCTTGATGACACTTTCAGGTAATGATCAGTACCCCAATCCTCCTTGGCTCACCAAATTTCATTCTTCTAGGTTAAACCATTCGTTGGCACTAACAGTTTTAATATTTAGGTTTTAATCCGTTTTCTCCTATATGGATACATGTAGTTGGAACTGTAAATCAAACACGGTTTGTGCTAGCTCTTTGAAACTTGACACAATAAAGTAGTTCCAAGTTCTATCTCTATGATTTGTTTCCTAATGATGTAGCCCTAAGCAGAGACTGGCGCAAATCACTTTCATGGAAAGGGGTTCCCAAGCTTCCAAAAAACTACGAGTTTCCTGAAATCTCAGCACACATTTTTTCACGCAATCTTGATGACACTATCAGGTAATGATCAGTACCCCAATCCCACTTGGCTCAACAAATTTCGTTCTTCTAGGTTAAACCGTTCGTTGGCAGTAACAGTATTAATTTTTACGTTTCACTCTGTTTTCTCCCTTATGGATACATGTAGTTGGAACTCTAAATCAAACACGGTTTATGCTAGCTCTTTGAATCTTGACACAATAAAATAGTTCCAATTTCTATCTCTATGGATTGTTTCCTATTGATGTAGCCCTAAGCAGAGACTGTCGCAAATCACTTTCATGGAAAGGGGTTGCCAAGCTTCCAAAAAACTGTGAGTTTCCTGAAATCTCAGCACATATTTTTTCACCCAAGCTTGATGACACTTTCAGGTAATGATCAGTACCCCAATCCAACTTGGCTCACCAAATTTCGTTCTTCTAGGTTAAACCGTTCGTTGGCAGTAACAGTTTTAATTTTTAGGTTTCACTCTGTTTTCTCCTATATGGATACATATAGTTGGAACTCTAAATCAAACACGGTTTGTGCTAGCTCTTTGAAACTTGACACAATAAAGTAGTTCCAAGTTCTATCTCTATGGTTTGTTTCCTATTGATGTAGCCCTAAGCAGAGACTGTCACAAATCACTTTCATGGAAAGGGGTTGCCAAGCTTCTAAAAAACTACTAGTTTCCTGAAATCTCAGCACACATTTTTTACCCAAGCTTGATGACACTTTCAGGTAATGATCAGTACCCCAATCCGACTTGGCATTCCAAATTTCGTTCTTCTAGGTTAAACCGTTCGTTGGCAGTAACAGTTTTAATTTTTAGGTTTCACTCTGTTTTCTCCTATATGGATACATGTAGTTGGAACTCTAAATCAAACACGGTTTGTGCTAGCTCTTTGAAACTTGACACAATAAAGTAGTTCCAAGTTCTATCTCTATGGTTTGTTTCCTATTGATGTAGCCCTAAGCAGAGACTGGCCCAAATCACTTTCATGGAAAGTGGTTTCCAAGCTTCCAAAAAACTACGATTTTCCTGAAATCTCAGCACACATTTTTTCACCCATGCTTGATGACACTTTCAGGTAATGATCAGTACCCCAATACTCCTTGGCTCACCAAATTTCATTCTTCTAGGTTAAACCATTCGTTGGCACTAACAGTTTTAATATTTAGGTTTCACTCTGTTTTCTCCTATATGGATACATGTAGTTGGAACTCTAAATCAAACACGGTTTGTGCTAGCTCTTTGAAACTTGACACAATAAAGTAGTTCCAAGTTCTATCTCTATGGTTTGTTTCCTATTGATGTAGCCCTAAGCAGAGACTGGCGCAAATCACTTTCATCGAAAGGGGTTGCCAAGCTTCCAAAAAACTACAAGTTTCCTGAAATCTCAGCACACATTTTTTCACCCAAGCTTGATGACACTTTCAGGTAATGATCAGTACCCCAATCCGACTTGGCATTCCAAATTTCGTTCTTCTAGGTTAAACCGTTCTTTGGCAGTAACAGTTTTAAATTTTAGGTTTCACTCTGTTTTCTCCTATATGGATACATGTAGTTGGAACTCTAAATCAAACACGGTTTGTGTTAGCTCTTTGAAACTTGACACAATAAAGTAGTTCCAAGTTCTATCTCTATGGTTTGTATCCTATTGATTAGACCTAAGCAGAGACTGTCACAAATCACTTTCATGGAAAGGGGTTGCCAAGCTTCCAAAAAACTACGAGTTTCCTGAAATCTCAGCACACATTTTTTCACCCAAGCTTGATGACACTTTCAGGTAATGATCCGTACCCCAATCCGACTTGGCATTCCAAATTTCGTTCTTCTAGGTTAAACCGTTCGTTGGCAGTAACAGTTTTAATTTTTAGGTTTCACTCTGTTTTCTCCTATATGGATACATGTAGTTGGAACTCTAAATCAAACACGGTTTGTGCTAGCACTTTGAAACTTGACACAATAAAGTAGTTCCTAGTTCTATCTCTATGGTTTGTTTCCTATTGATGTAGCCCTAAGCAGAGACTGTCGCAAATCACTTTCATGGAAAGGGGTTGCCAAGCTTCCAAAAAACTACGAGTTTCCTGAAATCTCAGCACACATTTTTTCACCCAAGCTTGATGACACTTTCTGGTAATGATCAGTACCCCAATCCCACTTGGCTCACCAAATTTAGTTCTTCTAGTTTAAACTGTTCGGGGCAGTAACAGTTTTAATGTTTAGTTTTCACTCTGTTTTCTCCTATATGGATACATGTAGTTGGAACTCTAAATCAAAGACGGTTTGTGCTAGCTCTTTGAAACTTGACAAATTAATGTAGTTCCAATTTCTATCTCTATGGTTTGTTTCCTATTGATGTAGCCCTAAGCAGAGACTGTCGCAAAACACTTTCATGGAAAGTGGTTGCCAAGCTTCCAAAAAACTACGAGTTTCCTGAAATCTCAGCACACATTTTTTCAAACACTCTTGATGACACTTTCAGGTGATGATCAGTACCCAAATCCCACTTGGCTCACCAAATTTCATTCTTCTAGGTTAAATCGTTCGTTGGCATTAACAGTTTTAATTTTTAGGTTTCACTCTGTTTTCTTCTATATGGATACATGTAGTTGGTACTCTAAATCAAACACGGTTTGTGCTAGCTCTTTGAAACTTGACACAATAAAGTAGTTCCAAGTTCTATCTCTATGGTTTGTTTCCTATTGATGTAGCCCTAAGCAGAGACTGGCGCAAATCACTTTAATGGAAAGGGGTTGCCAAGCTTCCAAAAAACTACGAGTTTCCTGAAATCTCAGCACACATTTTTTCACCGAATCTTGATGACACTTTCTGGTAATGATCAGTACCCCAATCCCACTTGGCTCACCAAATTTCGTTCTTCTAGTTTAAACCGTTCGGGGCAGTAACAGTTTTAATGTTTAGTTTTCACTCTGTTTTCTCCTATATGGATACATGTAGTTGGAACTCTAAATCAAACACGGTTTGTGCCAGCTCTTTGAAACTTGACACAATGAAGTAGTTCCAAGTTCTATCTCTATGGTTTGTTTCCTATTGATGTAGCCCTAAGCAGAGACTGTCGCAAAACACTTTCAAGGAAAGGGGTTGCCAAGCTTCCAAAAAACTACGAGTTTCCTGAAATCTCAGCACATATTTTTTCACCCAATCTTGATGACACTTTAAGTTAATGATCAGTACCCCAAACCACTTGGATCACCAAATTTCGTTCTTCTAGATTAAACGGTTCGTTGTCAGTAACAGTTTTAATTTTTAGGTTTCACTCTGTTTTCTCCTATATGGATACATGTAGTTGGAACTCTAAACCAAACACGGTTTGTGCCAGCTCTTTGAAACTTGACACAATGAAGTAGTTCCAAGTTCTATCTCTATGGTTTGTTTCCTATTGATGTAGCCCTAAGCAGAGACTGTCGCAAATCACTTTCATGGAAAGTGGTTGCCAAGCTTCCAAAAAACTACGAGTTTTTTGAAATCTCAGCACACATTTTTTCACCCAAGCTTGATGACACTTTCAGGTAATGATCAGTACCCCAATCCGACTTGGCATTCCAAATTTCGTTCTTCTAGGTTAAACCGTTCTTTGGCAGTAACAGTTTTAATTTTTAGGTTTCACTCTGTTTTCTCCTATATGGATACATATAGTTGGAACTCTAAATCAAACACGGTTTGTGCTAGCTCTTTGAAACATGACACAATAAAGTAGTTCCAAGTTATAACTCTATGGTTTGTTTCCTGTTGATGTAGCCCTAAGCAGAGACTGTCGCAAATCACTTTCATGGAAAGTGGTTGCCAAGCTTCCAAAAAACTACGAGTTTCCTGAAATCTCAGCACACATTTTTTCACCCAAGCTTGATGACACTTTCAGGTAATGATCAGTACCCCAATCCTCCTTGGCTCACCAAATTTCATTCTTCTAGGTTAAACCATTCGTTGGCACTAACAGTTTTAATATTTAGGTTTTAATCCGTTTTCTCCTATATGGATACATGTAGTTGGAACTGTAAATCAAACACGGTTTGTGCTAGCTCTTTGAAACTTGACACAATAAAGTAGTTCCAAGTTCTATCTCTATGATTTGTTTCCTAATGATGTAGCCCTAAGCAGAGACTGGCGCAAATCACTTTCATGGAAAGGGGTTCCCAAGCTTCCAAAAAACTACGAGTTTCCTGAAATCTCAGCACACATTTTTTCACGCAATCTTGATGACACTATCAGGTAATGATCAGTACCCCAATCGCACTTGGCTCAACAAATTTCGTTCTTCTAGGTTAAACCGTTCGTTGGCAGTAACAGTATTAATTTTTACGTTTCACTCTGTTTTCTCCCTTATGGATACATGTAGTTGGAACTCTAAATCAAACACGGTTTATGCTAGCTCTTTGAATCTTGACACAATAAAATAGTTCCAATTTCTATCTCTATGGATTGTTTCCTATTGATGTAGCCCTAAGCAGAGACTGTCGCAAATCACTTTCATGGAAAGGGGTTGCCAAGCTTCCAAAAAACTGTGAGTTTCCTGAAATCTCAGCACATATTTTTTCACCCAAGCTTGATGACACTTTCAGGTAATGATCAGTACCCCAATCCAACTTGGCTCACCAAATTTCGTTCTTCTAGGTTAAACCGTTCGTTGGCAGTAACAGTTTTAATTTTTAGGTTTCACTCTGTTTTCTCCTATATGGATACATATAGTTGGAACTCTAAATCAAACACGGTTTGTGCTAGCTCTTTGAAACTTGACACAATAAAGTAGTTCCAAGTTCTATCTCTATGGTTTGTTTCCTATTGATGTAGCCCTAAGCAGAGACTGTCACAAATCACTTTCATGGAAAGGGGTTGCCAAGCTTCTAAAAAACTACTAGTTTCCTGAAATCTCAGCACACATTTTTTACCCAAGCTTGATGACACTTTCAGGTAATGATCAGTACCCCAATCCGACTTGGCATTCCAAATTTCGTTCTTCTAGGTTAAACCGTTCGTTGGCAGTAACAGTTTTAATTTTTAGGTTTCACTCTGTTTTCTCCTATATGGATACATGTAGTTGGAACTCTAAATCAAACACGGTTTGTGCTAGCTCTTTGAAACTTGACACAATAAAGTAGTTCCAAGTTCTATCTCTATGGTTTGTTTCCTATTGATGTAGCCCTAAGCAGAGACTGGCCCAAATCACTTTCATGGAAAGTGGTTTCCAAGCTTCCAAAAAACTACGATTTTCCTGAAATCTCAGCACACATTTTTTCACCCATGCTTGATGACACTTTCAGGTAATGATCAGTACCCCAATACTCCTTGGCTCACCAAATTTCATTCTTCTAGGTTAAACCATTCGTTGGCACTAACAGTTTTAATATTTAGGTTTCACTCTGTTTTCTCCTATATGGATACATGTAGTTGGAACTC
The DNA here is from genome assembly GCF_964194105.1 of Spermophilus citellus. NCBI lineage: Eukaryota > Metazoa > Chordata > Mammalia > Rodentia > Sciuridae > Spermophilus > Spermophilus citellus. The sequence goes on from NC_138187.1 coordinate 56,040,518, forward strand.
TAAATCAAACACGGTTTGTGCTAGCTCTTTGAAACTTGACACAATAAAGTAGTTCCAAGTTCTATCTCTATGGTTTGTTTCCTATTGATGTAGCCCTAAGCAGAGACTGGCGCAAATCACTTTCATCGAAAGGGGTTGCCAAGCTTCCAAAAAACTACAAGTTTCCTGAAATCTCAGCACACATTTTTTCACCCAAGCTTGATGACACTTTCAGGTAATGATCAGTACCCCAATCCGACTTGGCATTCCAAATTTCGTTCTTCTAGGTTAAACCGTTCTTTGGCAGTAACAGTTTTAAATTTTAGGTTTCACTCTGTTTTCTCCTATATGGATACATGTAGTTGGAACTCTAAATCAAACACGGTTTGTGTTAGCTCTTTGAAACTTGACACAATAAAGTAGTTCCAAGTTCTATCTCTATGGTTTGTATCCTATTGATTAGACCTAAGCAGAGACTGTCACAAATCACTTTCATGGAAAGGGGTTGCCAAGCTTCCAAAAAACTACGAGTTTCCTGAAATCTCAGCACACATTTTTTCACCCAAGCTTGATGACACTTTCAGGTAATGATCCGTACCCCAATCCGACTTGGCATTCCAAATTTCGTTCTTCTAGGTTAAACCGTTCGTTGGCAGTAACAGTTTTAATTTTTAGGTTTCACTCTGTTTTCTCCTATATGGATACATGTAGTTGGAACTCTAAATCAAACACGGTTTGTGCTAGCACTTTGAAACTTGACACAATAAAGTAGTTCCTAGTTCTATCTCTATGGTTTGTTTCCTATTGATGTAGCCCTAAGCAGAGACTGTCGCAAATCACTTTCATGGAAAGGGGTTGCCAAGCTTCCAAAAAACTACGAGTTTCCTGAAATCTCAGCACACATTTTTTCACCCAAGCTTGATGACACTTTCAGGTAATGATAAGTACCCCAATCCGACTTGGCATTCCAAATTTCGTTCTTCTAGGTTAAACCGTTCGTTGGCAGTAACAGTTTTAATGTTTAGTTTTCACTCTGTTTTCTCCTATATGGATACATGTAGTTGGAACTCTAAATCAAAGACGGTTTGTGCTAGCTCTTTGAAACTTGACAAATTAATGTAGTTCCAATTTCTATCTCTATGGTTTGTTTCCTATTGATGTAGCCCTAAGCAGAGACTGTCGCAAAACACTTTCATGGAAAGTGGTTGCCAAGCTTCCAAAAAACTACGAGATTCCTGAAATCTCAGCACACATTTTTTCAAACACTCTTGATGACACTTTCAGGTGATGATCAGTACCCAAATCCCACTTGGCTCACCAAATTTCATTCTTCTAGGTTAAATCATTCGTTGGCATTAACAGTTTTAATTTTTAGGTTTCACTCTGTTTTCTTCTATATGGATACATGTAGTTGGTACTCTAAATCAAACACGGTTTGTGCTAGCTCTTTGAAACTTGACACAATAAAGTAGTTCCAAGTTCTATCTCTATGGTTTGTTTCCTATTGATGTAGCCCTAAGCAGAGACTGGCGCAAATCACTTTAATGGAAAGGGGTTGCCAAGCTTCCAAAAAACTACGAGTTTCCTGAAATCTCAGCACACATTTTTTCACCGAATCTTGATGACACTTTCTGGTAATGATCAGTACCCCAATCCCACTTGGCTCACCAAATTTCGTTCTTCTAGTTTAAACCGTTCGGGGCAGTAACAGTTTTAATGTTTAGTTTTCACTCTGTTTTCTCCTATATGGATACATGTAGTTGGAACTCTAAATCAAACACGGTTTGTGCCAGCTCTTTGAAACTTGACACAATGAAGTAGTTCCAAGTTCTATCTCTATGGTTTGTTTCCTATTGATGTAGCCCTAAGCAGAGACTGTCGCAAAACACTTTCAAGGAAAGGGGTTGCCAAGCTTCCAAAAAACTACGAGTTTCCTGAAATCTCAGCACATATTTTTTCACCCAATCTTGATGACACTTTAAGTTAATGATCAGTACCCCAAACCACTTGGATCACCAAATTTCGTTCTTCTAGATTAAACCGTTCGTTGTCAGTAACAGTTTTAATTTTTAGGTTTCACTCTGTTTTCTCCTATATGGATACATGTAGTTGGAACTCTAAACCAAACACGGTTTGTGCCAGCTCTTTGAAACTTGACACAATGAAGTAGTTCCAAGTTCTATCTCTATGGTTTGTTTCCTATTGATGTAGCCCTAAGCAGAGACTGTCGCAAATCACTTTCATGGAAAGTGGTTGCCAAGCTTCCAAAAAACTACGAGTTTTTTGAAATCTCAGCACACATTTTTTCACCCAAGCTTGATGACACTTTCAGGTAATGATCAGTACCCCAATCCGACTTGGCATTCCAAATTTCGTTCTTCTAGGTTAAACCGTTCGTTGGCAGTAACAGTTTTAATTTTTAGGTTTCACTCTGTTTTCTCCTATATGGATACATATAGTTGGAACTCTAAATCAAACACGGTTTGTGCTAGCTCTTTGAAACATGACACAATAAAGTAGTTCCAAGTTATAACTCTATGGTTTGTTTCCTGTTGATGTAGCCCTAAGCAGAGACTGTCGCAAATCACTTTCATGGAAAGTGGTTGCCATGCTTCCAAAAAACTACGAGTTTCCTGAAATCTCAGCACACATTTTTTCACCCAAGCTTGATGACACTTTCAGGTAATGATCAGTACCCCAATCCTCCTTGGCTCACCAAATTTCATTCTTCTAGGTTAAACCATTCGTTGGCACTAACAGTTTTAATATTTAGGTTTTAATCTGTTTTCTCCTATATGGATACATGTAGTTGGAACTGTAAATCAAACACGGTTTGTGCTAGCTCTTTGAAACTTGACACAATAAAGTAGTTCCAAGTTCTATCTCTATGATTTGTTTCCTAATGATGTAGCCCTAAGCAGAGACTGGCGCAAATCACTTTCATGGAAAGGGGTTCCCAAGCTTCCAAAAAACTACGAGTTTCCTGAAATCTCAGCACACATTTTTTCACGCAATCTTGATGACACTATCAGGTAATGATCAGTACCCCAATCCCACTTGGCTCAACAAATTTCGTTCTTCTAGGTTAAACCGTTCGTTGGCAGTAACAGTATTAATTTTTACGTTTCACTCTGTTTTCTCCCTTATGGATACATGTAGTTGGAACTCTAAATCAAACACGGTTTGTGCTAGCTCTTTGAATCTTGACACAATAAAATAGTTCCAATTTCTATCTCTATGGATTGTTTCCTATTGATGTAGCCCTAAGCAGAGACTGTCGCAAATCACTTTCATGGAAAGGGGTTGCCAAGCTTCCAAAAAACTACGAGTTTCCTGAAATCTCAGCACACATTTTTTCACCCAATATTGATGACACTTTCAGGTAATGATCAGTATCCCAATCCCACTTGGCTCACCAAATTTCGTTCTTCTAGGTTAAACCGTTCGTTGGCAGTAACAGTTTAAATTTTTAGGTTTCACTCTGTTTTCTCCTATATGGATTCATGTAGTTTGAACTCTAAATCAAACACGGTTTGTGCTGGCTCTTTGAAACTTGACACAATAGAGTAGTTCCAAGTTCTATCTATATGGTTTGTTTCCTATTGATGTAGCCCTAAGAAGAGACTGGCACAAATCACTTACATGGAAAGGGGTTGCCAAGCTTCCAAAAAACTACGAGTTTCCTGAAATCTCAACACACATTTTTTCACCCAATCTTGATGACACTTTCAGTTAATGATCAGTACCCCAATCCCACTTGGCTCACCAAATTTCGTGCTTCTAGGTTAATCCGTTCGTTGGCAGTAAGAGTTTCAATTTTCAGGTTTCACTCTGTTTTCTCCTATATGGATACATGTAGTTGGAACTCTAAATCAAACACAGTTTGTCCTAGCTCTTTGAAACTTGACACAATAAAGTAGTTCCAAGTTCTATCTCTATGGTTTGTTTCCTATTGATGTAGCCCTAAGCAGGGAGCGGCACAAATCACTTTCATGGAAAGGGATTGCCAAGCGTCCAAAATAGTACGAGTTTCCTGAAATCTCAGCGCACATTTTTTCACCCAATTTTTATGACACTTTCAGGTAATGATCAGTACCCCAATCCCACTTGGCTCACCAAATTTCGTTCTTCTAGGTTAAACTGTTCGTTGGCAGTAAGAGTTTTAATTTCTAGGTTTCACTCTGTTTTCTCTTATATGGATACATGTAGTTGGAACTCTAAACCAAACACGGTTTGTGCTAGCTCTTTGAAACTTGACAAAATAAAGTAGTTCCAAATTCTATCTCGATGGTTTGTTTCCTATTGATGTAGCCCTAAGCAGAGACTGGCTCAAATCACTTTAATTGAAAGGGGTTGCCAAGCTTCCAAACAACTACGAGTTTCCTGAAATCTCAGCACACATTTTTTCACCCAATCTTGATGACACTTTCAGGTAATGATCAGTACCCCAATCCCACTTCGCTAAACAAATTTCGTTCTTCTAGTTTAAACCGTTCGTTGGCAGTACCAGTTTTAATTTTTAGGTTTCACTCTGTTTTCTCCTATATGGATATATGTAGTTGGAACTCTAAACCAAACACGGTTTCTGCTAGCTCTTTGAAACTTGATACAATAAAGTAGTTCCAAGTTCTATTTCTATGGTTTGTTTCCTATGGATGTAGCCCTAAGCAGAGACTGGCGCAAATCACTTTCATGGAAAGGGTTGCCAAGCTTCCAAAAACTACGAGTTTCCTGAAATCTCAGCACATATTTTTTCACCCAAACTTGATGACACTTTCAGGTAATGATCAGTACCCCAATCCTCCTTGGCTCACCAAATTTCATTCTTCTAGGTTAAACCATTCGTTGGCAGTAACAGTTTTAATATTTAGGTTTTACTCTGTTTTCTCCAATATGGATACATGTATTTGGAACTCTAAATCAAAGACGGTGTGTCCTAGCTCTTTGAAACTTGACACAATAAAGTAGTTCCAAGTTCTATCTATATGGTTTGTTTCCTATTGATGTAGCCCTAAGAAGAGACTGCCGCAAATCACTTACATGGAAAGGGGTTGCCAAGCTTCCAAAAAACTACGAGTTTCCTGAAATCTCAACACACATTTTTTCACCAAATCTTGATGACACTTTCAGTTAATGATCAGTACCCCAATCCCACTTGGCTCACCAAATTTCGTTCTTCTAGGTTAATCCGTTCGTTGGCAGTAAGAGTTTTAATTTTCAGGTTTCACTCTGTTTTCTCCTATATGGATACATGTAGTTGGAACTCTAAATCAAACACAGTTTGTCCTAGCTCTTTGAAACTTGACACAATAAAGTAGTTCCAAGTTCTATCTCTATGGTTTGTTTCCTATTGATGTAGCCCTAAGCAGGGAGCGGCGCAAATCACTTTCATGGAAAGGGATTGCCAAGCTTCCAAAAAAGTACGAGTTTCCTGAAATCTCAGCGCACATTTTTTCACCCAATTTTTATGACACTTTCAGGTAATGATCAGTACCCCAATCCCACTTGGCTCACCAAATTTCGTTCTTCTAGGTTAAACTGTTCGTTGGCAGTAAGAGTTTTAATTTCTAGGTTTCACTCTGTTTTCTCTTATATGGATACATGTAGTTGGAACTCTACACCAAACACGGTTTGTGCTAGCTCTTTGAAACTTGACACAATAAAGTAGTTCCAAATTCTATCTCTATGGTTTGTTTCCTATTGATGTAGCCCTAAGCAGAGACTGGCGCAAATCACTTTAATTGAAAGGGGTTGCCAAGCTTCCAAACAACTACGAGTTTCCTGAAATCTCAGCACACATTTTTTCACCCAATCTTGATGACACTTTCAGGTAATGATCAGTACCCCAATCCCACTTCGCTAAACAAATTTCGTTCTTCTAGTTTAAACCGTTCGTTGGCAGTACCAGTTTTAATTTTTAGGTTTCACTCTGTTTTCTCCTATATGGATATATGTAGTTGGAACTCTAAACCAAACACGGTTTCTACTAGCTCTTTGAAACTTGATACAATAAAGTAGTTCCAAGTTCTATTTCTATGGTTTGTTTCCTATGGATGTAGCCCTAAGCAGAGACTGGCACAAATCACTTTCATGGAAAGGGTTGCCAAGCTTCCAAAAACTACGAGTTTCCTGAAATCTCAGCACACATTTTTTCACCCAAACTTGATGACACTTTCAGGTAATGATCAGTACCCCAATCCTCCTTGGCTCACCAAATTTCATTCTTCTAGGTTAAACCATTCGTTGGCAGTAACAGTTTTAATATTTAGATTTTACACTGTTTTCTCCAATATGGATACATGTATTTGGAACTCTAAATCAAACACGGTTTGTGCTAGCTCTTTGAATCTTGACACAATAAAGTAGTTCCAAGTTCTATCTCTATGGATTGTTTCCTATTGATGTAGCCCTCAGCAGAGATGGCGCAAATCACTTACATGGAAAGGGGTTGCCAAGCTTCCAAAAAACTATGAGTTTCCTGAAATCTCAGCACACATTTTTTCACCCAATCTTGATGACACATTCAGGTAATGATCAGTACCCCCAATCCAACTTGGCTCAATAATTTCGATCTTCTAGGTTAAACCGTTCGTTGGCAGTAAGAGTTTTAATTTTTAGGTTTCACTCTGTTTTCTCCTATATGGATTCATGTAGTTTGAACTCTAAATCAAACACGGTTTGTGCTGGCTCTTTGAAACTTGACACAATAGAGTAGTTCAAATTCTATCTCCATGGTTTTTTTCCTATTGATGTAGCCCTAAGAAGAGGCTGGCGCAAATCACTTACATGGAAAGGGGTTGCCAAGCTTCCAAAAAACTACGAGTTTCCTGAAATCTCAACACACATTTTTTCACCCAATCTTGATGACACTTTCAGTTAATGATCAGTACCCCAATCCCACTTGGCTCACCAAATTTCGTTCTTCTAGGTTAAACCGTTCGTTGGCAGTAACAGTTTAAATTTTTAGGTTTCACTCTGTTTTCTCCTATATGGATACATGTATTTGGAACTCTAAATCAAAGACTGTTTGTGATAGCTCTTTGAAACTTGACACAATAAAGTAGTTCCAAGTTCTATATCTATGGTTTGTTTCCTATTGATGTAGCCCTAAGCAGAGACCAGCGCAAATCACTTTCATGGAAAGCGGTTGCCAAGCTTCCAAAAAACTACGAGTTTCCTGAAATTTCAGCACACATTTTTTCACCCAATCTTGATGATACTTTCAGGAAATGATCAGTACCCCAATCCCACTTGGCTCACCAAATTTTGTTTTTCTAGGTTAAACCGTTCGTTGGCAGTAACAGTTTTAATTTTTAGGGTTCATTCTGTTTTCTCCTATATGGATATATGTATTAGGAACTCTAAATCAAATACGGTTTGTGCTAGCTCTTTGAAACTTGACACAGTAAAATAGTTCCAAGTTCTATCCCTATGGTTTGATTCCTATTGATGTAGCCCTAACCAGAGACTGGCGCAAATCACTTTCATGGAAAGTGGTTGCCAAGCTTCCAAAAAACTACGAGTTTCCTGAAATCTCAGCACACATTTTTTCACCCAATCTTGATGACACTTTCAGGTAATGATCAGTACCACAATCCCACTTGGCTTACCAAATTTCATTCTTCTAGGTTAAACAGTTCGTTGGCAGTAACAGTTTTAATTTTCAGGTTTCACTCTGTTTTCTCCTGTATGGATACATGTAGTTGGAACTCTAAATCAAAGACGGTTTGTGCTAGCTCTTTGAAACTTGACACAATAAAGTAGTTCCAAGTTCTATCTATATGGTTTGTTTCCTATTGATGTAGCCCTAAGCAGAGACCGGAAAATCACTTTCATGGAAAGGGGTTGCCAAGCTACAAAAAACTACGAGTTTCCTGAAAACTCAGCACATATTTTTTCACCCAATCTTTATGACACGTTCAGGTAATGATCAGTACCGCAATCCCACTTGGCTCACCAAATTTTTTCTTTTAGATTAAACCGTTCGTTGGCAGTAACAGATTTAATTTTTAGGTTTCACTCTGTTTTCTCCTATATGGATACATGTATTTGGAACTCTAAATCAAACACGCTTTGTGATAGCTCTTTAAAACTTGACACAATAACGTGGTTTCAAGTTCTATCCCTATGGTTTTTTTCCTATAGATGTAGCCCTAGGCAGAGACTGGCGTCAATCACTTTCAGGGAAAGGGGTTGCCAAGCTTCCAAAATACGAAGAGTTTCCTGAAATCTCAGTAGACATTTTTTCTTCAAATCTTGATGACACTTTCAGGTAATGATCAGTAACCCAATCCCACTTGGCTCACCAAATTTCGTTCTTCTAGGTTAAACCGTTCGTTGGCAGTAACAGTTTTAATTTTTAAGTTTCACTCTGTTTTCTCCTATATGGATACATGTAGTTGGAACACTAAATCAAACACGGTTTGTGCTAGCTCTTTGAAACTTGACCCAATAAAGTAGTTCCAAGTTCTATCTATATGGTTTGTTTCCTATTGATGTAGCCCTAAGAAGAGACTGCCGCAAATCACTTACATGGAAAGGGGTTGCCAAGCTTCCAAAAAACTACGAGTTTCCTGAAATCTCAACACACATTTTTTCACCCAATCTTGATGACACTTTCAGTTAATGATCAGTACCCCAATCCCACTTGGCTCACCAAATTTCGTTCTTCTAGGTTAATCCGTTCGTTGGCAGTAAGAGTTTTAATTTTCAGGTTTCACTCTGTTTTCTCCTATATGGATACATGTAGTTGGAACTCTAAATCAAACACAGTTTGTCCTAGCTCTTTGAAACTTGACACAATAAAGTAGTTCCAAGTTCTATCTCTATGGTTTGTTTCCTATTGATGTAGCCCTAAGCAGGGAGCGGCGCAAATCACTTTCATGGAAAGGGATTGCCAAGCTTCCAAAAAAGTACGAGTTTCCTGAAATCTCAGCGCACATTTTTTCACCCAATTTTTATGACACTTTCAGGTAATGATCAGTACCCCAATCCCACTTGGCTCACCAAATTTCGTTCTTCTAGGTTAAACTGTTCGTTGGCAGTAAGAGTTTTAATTTCTAGGTTTCACTCTGTTTTCTCTTATATGGATACATGTAGTTGGAACTCTACACCAAACACGGTTTGTGCTAGCTCTTTGAAACTTGACACAATAAAGTAGTTCCAAATTCTATCTCTATGGTTTGTTTCCTATTGATGTAGCCCTAAGCAGAGACTGGCGCAAATCACTTTAATTGAAAGGGGTTGCCAAGCTTCCAAACAACTACGAGTTTCCTGAAATCTCAGCACACATTTTTTCACCCAATCTTGATGACACTTTCAGGTAATGATCAGTACCCCAATCCCACTTCGCTAAACAAATTTCGTTCTTCTAGTTTAAACCGTTCGTTGGCAGTACCAGTTTTAATTTTTAGGTTTCACTCTGTTTTCTCCTATATGGATATATGTAGTTGGAACTCTAAACCAAACACGGTTTCTACTAGCTCTTTGAAACTTGATACAATAAAGTAGTTCCAAGTTCTATTTCTATGGTTTGTTTCCTATGGATGTAGCCCTAAGCAGAGACTGGCACAAATCACTTTCATGGAAAGGGTTGCCAAGCTTCCAAAAACTACGAGTTTCCTGAAATCTCAGCACACATTTTTTCACCCAAACTTGATGGCACTTTCAGGTAATGATCAGTACCCCAATCCTCCTTGGCTCACCAAATTTCATTCTTCTAGGTTAAACCATTCGTTGGCAGTAACAGTTTTAATATTTAGATTTTACACTGTTTTCTCCAATATGGATACATGTATTTGGAACTCTAAATCAAACACGGTTTGTGCTAGCTCTTTGAATCTTGACACAATAAAGTAGTTCCAAGTTCTATCTCTATGGATTGTTTCCTATTGATGTAGCCCTCAGCAGAGATGGCGCAAATCACTTACATGGAAAGGGGTTGCCAAGCTTCCAAAAAACTATGAGTTTCCTGAAATCTCAGCACACATTTTTTCACCCAATCTTGATGACACATTCAGGTAATGATCAGTACCCCCAATCCAACTTGGCTCAATAATTTCGATCTTCTAGGTTAAACCGTTCGTTGGCAGTAAGAGTTTTAATTTTTAGGTTTCACTCTGTTTTCTCCTATATGGATTCATGTAGTTTGAACTCTAAATCAAACACGGTTTGTGCTGGCTCTTTGAAACTTGACACAATAGAGTAGTTCAAATTCTATCTCCATGGTTTTTTTCCTATTGATGTAGCCCTAAGAAGAGGCTGGCGCAAATCACTTACATGGAAAGGGGTTGCCAAGCTTCCAAAAAACTACGAGTTTCCTGAAATCTCAACACACATTTTTTCACCCAATCTTGATGACACTTTCAGTTAATGATCAGTACCCCAATCCCACTTGGCTCACCAAATTTCGTTCTTCTAGGTTAAACCGTTCGTTGGCAGTAACAGTTTAAATTTTTAGGTTTCACTCTGTTTTCTCCTATATGGATACATGTATTTGGAACTCTAAATCAAAGACTGTTTGTGATAGCTCTTTGAAACTTGACACAATAAAGTAGTTCCAAGTTCTATATCTATGGTTTGTTTCCTATTGATGTAGCCCTAAGCAGAGACCAGCGCAAATCACTTTCATGGAAAGCGGTTGCCAAGCTTCCAAAAAACTACGAGTTTCCTGAAATTTCAGCACACATTTTTTCACCCAATCTTGATGATACTTTCAGGAAATGATCAGTACCCCAATCCCACTTGGCTCACCAAATTTTGTTTTTCTAGGTTAAACCGTTCGTTGGCAGTAACAGTTTTAATTTTTAGGGTTCATTCTGTTTTCTCCTATATGGATATATGTATTAGGAACTCTAAATCAAATACGGTTTGTGCTAGCTCTTTGAAACTTGACACAGTAAAATAGTTCCAAGTTCTATCCCTATGGTTTGATTCCTATTGATGTAGCCCTAACCAGAGACTGGCGCAAATCACTTTCATGGAAAGTGGTTGCCAAGCTTCCAAAAAACTACGTTTTCCTGAAATCTCAGCACACATTTTTTCACCCAATCTTGATGACACTTTCAGGTAATGATCAGTACCACAATCCCACTTGGCTTACCAAATTTCATTCTTCTAGGTTAAACAGTTCGTTGGCAGTAACAGTTTTAATTTTCAGGTTTCACTCTGTTTTCTCCTGTATGGATACATGTAGTTGGAACTCTAAATCAAAGACGGTTTGTGCTAGCTCTTTGAAACTTGACACAATAAAGTAGTTCCAAGTTCTATCTATATGGTTTGTTTCCTATTGATGTAGCCCTAAGCAGAGACCGGAAAATCACTTTCATGGAAAGGGGTTGCCAAGCTACAAAAAACTACGAGTTTCCTGAAAACTCAGCACATATTTTTTCACCCAATCTTTATGACACGTTCAGGTAATGATCAGTACCGCAATCCCACTTGGCTCACCAAATTTTTTCTTTTAGATTAAACCGTTCGTTGGCAGTAACAGATTTAATTTTTAGGTTTCACTCTGTTTTCTCCTATATGGATACATGTATTTGGAACTCTAAATCAAACACGCTTTGTGATAGCTCTTTAAAACTTGACACAATAACGTGGTTTCAAGTTCTATCCCTATGGTTTTTTTCCTATAGATGTAGCCCTAGGCAGAGACTGGCGTCAATCACTTTCAGGGAAAGGGGTTGCCAAGCTTCCAAAATACGAAGAGTTTCCTGAAATCTCAGTAGACATTTTTTCTTCAAATCTTGATGACACTTTCAGGTAATGATCAGTAACCCAATCCCACTTGGCTCACCAAATTTCGTTCTTCTAGGTTAAACCGTTCGTTGGCAGTAACAGTTTTAATTTTTAAGTTTCACTCTGTTTTCTCCTATATGGATACATGTAGTTGGAACACTAAATCAAACACGGTTTGTGCTAGCTCTTTGAAACTTGACCCAATAAAGTAGTTCCAAGTTCTATCTCTATGATTTGTTTCCTATTGATGTAGCCCTAAGCAGATACTGGCGCAAATCACTTTCATGGAAAGGGGTGGCCAAGCTTCCAAAAAACGACGAGTTTCCTGAAATCTCAGCACACATTTTTTCACCCAATCTTTATGACACTTTCAGGTAATGATCAGTACCCCAATCCCACTTGATTCACCAAATTTTGTTTTTCTATGTTAAACCGTTCGTTGGCAGTAACAGTTTTAATTTTTAGGTTTCACTCTGTTTTCTCCTATATGGATACATGTAGTTGGAACTCTAAATCAAACACAGTTTGTGCAAGCTCTTTGAATCTTGACACAATAATGTAGTTCCAAGATCTATCTCTATGGTTTGTTTCCTATTGATGTAGCCCTATGCAGAGACCGGCGCAAATCACTTTCATGGAAAAAGATTGGCAAGCTTCCAAAAAGCTATGAGTTTCCTGAAATCTCAGCACACATTTTTTCACCCAATCTTGATGACACTTTAAGGTAATGATCAGTATCCCAATCCCACTTGGCTCACCAAATTTCGTTCTTCTAGGTTCAACCGTTCGTTGGCAGTAACAGTTTAAATTTTTAGGATTCACTGTTTTCTCCTATATGGATACATGTAGTTGGAACTCTAAACCAAACACGGTTTGCGCTAGCTCTTTGTAACTTGAACCAATAAAGTAGTTCCAAGTTCTATCTCTATGGTTTGTTTCCTATTGATGTAGCCCTAAGAAGAGACTGGGGCAAATCCCGTTCATGGAAAGGGGTTGCCAAGATTCCAAAATCTACGAGTTTCCTGAAATCTCAGCACACATTTTTTCACCCAATCTTGATTACACTTTCAGGTTATGATCAGTACCCCAATCCCACTTGGCTCAACAAATTTCGTTCTTCTAGGTTTAACCGTTCGTTGGCAGTAACAGTTTTAATTTTTAGGTTTCACTCTGTTTTCTCCTATATGGATACATGTAGTTGGAACTCTTAATCAAACACGGTTTGTGCTAGCTCTTTGAAACTTGACACAATAAAATAGTTCCAATTTCTATCTCTATGGATTGTTTCCTATTGATGTAGCCCCAAGCAGAGAGTGGCGCAAATCACTTTCATCGAAAGGGGTTGCCAAGCTTCCAAAAAACTACGAGTTTCCTGAAATCTCAGCACACATTTTTTCACCCAATCTTGATGACACTTTCAGGTAATGATCAGTATCCCAATCCCACTTGGCTCACCAAATTTCGTTCTTCTAGGTTAAACCGTTCGTTCGCAGTAACAGTTTAAATTTTTAGGTTTCACTCTGTTTTTTCCTATATGGATTCATGTAGTTTTAACTCTAAATCAAACACGGTTTGTGCTGGCTCTTTGAAACTTGACACAATAGAGTAGTTCCAAATTCTATCTCCATGGTTTTTTTCCTATTGATGTAGCCCTAAGCAGAGACTGGCGCAAATCCCTTTAATTGAAAGGGGTTGCCAAGCTTCCAAACAACTACGAGTTTCCTGAAATCTCAGCACACATTTTTTCACCCAATCTTGATGACACTTTCAGGTAATGATCAGTACCCCAATCCCACTTCGCTAAACAAATTTCGTTCTTCTAGTTTAAACCGTTCGTTGGCAGTACCAGTTTTAATTTTTAGGTTTCACTCTGTTTTCTCCTATATGGATATATGTAGTTGGAACTCTAAACCAAACACGGTTTCTGCTAGCTCTTTGAAACTTGATACAATAAAGTAGTTCCAAGTTCTATTTCTATGGTTTGTTTCCTATGGATGTAGCCCTAAGCAGAGACTGGCGCAAATCACTTTCATGGAAAGGGTTGCCAAGCTTCCAAAAACTACGAGTTTCCTGAAATCTCAGCACACATTTTTTCACCCAAACTTGATGACACTTTCAGGTAATGATCAGTACCCCAATCCTCCTTGGCTCACCAAATTTCATTCTTCTAGGTTAAACCATTCGTTGGCAGTAACAGTTTTAATATTTAGGTTTTACTCTGTTTTCTCCAATATGGATACATGTATTTGGAACTCTAAATCAAAGACGGTGTGTCCTAGCTCTTTGAAACTTGACACAATAAAGTAGTTCCAAGTTCTATCTATATGGTTTGTTTCCTATTGATGTAGCCCTAAGAAGAGACTGCCGCAAATCACTTACATGGAAAGGGGTTGCCAAGCTTCCAAAAAACTACGAGTTTCCTGAAATCTCAACACACATTTTTTCACCCAATCTTGATGACACTTTCAGTTAATGATCAGTACCCCAATCCCACTTGGCTCACCAAATTTCGTTCTTCTAGGTTAATCCGTTCGTTGGCAGTAAGAGTTTTAATTTTCAGGTTTCACTCTGTTTTCTCCTATATGGATACATGTAGTTGGAACTCTAAATCAAACACAGTTTGTCCTAGCTCTTTGAAACTTGACACAATAAAGTAGTTCCAAGTTCTATCTCTATGGTTTGTTTCCTATTGATGTAGCCCTAAGCAGGGAGCGGCGCAAATCACTTTCATGGAAAGGGATTGCCAAGCTTCCAAAAAAGTACGAGTTTCCTGAAATCTCAGCGCACATTTTTTCACCCAATTTTTATGACACTTTCAGGTAATGATCAGTACCCCAATCCCACTTGGCTCACCAAATTTCGTTCTTCTAGGTTAAACTGTTCGTTGGCAGTAAGAGTTTTAATTTCTAGGTTTCACTCTGTTTTCTCTTATATGGATACATGTAGTTGGAACTCTACACCAAACACGGTTTGTGCTAGCTCTTTGAAACTTGACACAATAAAGTAGTTCCAAATTCTATCTCTATGGTTTGTTTCCTATTGATGTAGCCCTAAGCAGAGACTGGCGCAAATCACTTTAATTGAAAGGGGTTGCCAAGCTTCCAAACAACTACGAGTTTCCTGAAATCTCAGCACACATTTTTTCACCCAATCTTGATGACACTTTCAGGTAATGATCAGTACCCCAATCCCACTTCGCTAAACAAATTTCGTTCTTCTAGTTTAAACCGTTCGTTGGCAGTACCAGTTTTAATTTTTAGGTTTCACTCTGTTTTCTCCTATATGGATATATGTAGTTGGAACTCTAAACCAAACACGGTTTCTACTAGCTCTTTGAAACTTGATACAATAAAGTAGTTCCAAGTTCTATTTCTATGGTTTGTTTCCTATGGATGTAGCCCTAAGCAGAGACTGGCACAAATCACTTTCATGGAAAGGGTTGCCAAGCTTCCAAAAACTACGAGTTTCCTGAAATCTCAGCACACATTTTTTCACCCAAACTTGATGACACTTTCAGGTAATGATCAGTACCCCAATCCTCCTTGGCTCACCAAATTTCATTCTTCTAGGTTAAACCATTCGTTGGCAGTAACAGTTTTAATATTTAGATTTTACACTGTTTTCTCCAATATGGATACATGTATTTGGAACTCTAAATCAAACACGGTTTGTGCTAGCTCTTTGAATCTTGACACAATAAAGTAGTTCCAAGTTCTATCTCTATGGATTGTTTCCTATTGATGTAGCCCTCAGCAGAGATGGCGCAAATCACTTACATGGAAAGGGGTTGCCAAGCTTCCAAAAAACTATGAGTTTCCTGAAATCTCAGCACACATTTTTTCACCCAATCTTGATGACACATTCAGGTAATGATCAGTACCCCCAATCCAACTTGGCTCAATAATTTCGATCTTCTAGGTTAAACCGTTCGTTGGCAGTAAGAGTTTTAATTTTTAGGTTTCACTCTGTTTTCTCCTATATGGATTCATGTAGTTTGAACTCTAAATCAAACACGGTTTGTGCTGGCTCTTTGAAACTTGACACAATAGAGTAGTTCAAATTCTATCTCCATGGTTTTTTTCCTATTGATGTAGCCCTAAGAAGAGGCTGGCGCAAATCACTTACATGGAAAGGGGTTGCCAAGCTTCCAAAAAACTACGAGTTTCCTGAAATCTCAACACACATTTTTTCACCCAATCTTGATGACACTTTCAGTTAATGATCAGTACCCCAATCCCACTTGGCTCACCAAATTTCGTTCTTCTAGGTTAAACCGTTCGTTGGCAGTAACAGTTTAAATTTTTAGGTTTCACTCTGTTTTCTCCTATATGGATACATGTATTTGGAACTCTAAATCAAAGACTGTTTGTGATAGCTCTTTGAAACTTGACACAATAAAGTAGTTCCAAGTTCTATATCTATGGTTTGTTTCCTATTGATGTAGCCCTAAGCAGAGACCAGCGCAAATCACTTTCATGGAAAGCGGTTGCCAAGCTTCCAAAAAACTACGAGTTTCCTGAAATTTCAGCACACATTTTTTCACCCAATCTTGATGATACTTTCAGGAAATGATCAGTACCCCAATCCCACTTGGCTCACCAAATTTTGTTTTTCTAGGTTAAACCGTTCGTTGGCAGTAACAGTTTTAATTTTTAGGGTTCATTCTGTTTTCTCCTATATGGATATATGTATTAGGAACTCTAAATCAAATACGGTTTGTGCTAGCTCTTTGAAACTTGACACAGTAAAATAGTTCCAAGTTCTATCCCTATGGTTTGATTCCTATTGATGTAGCCCTAACCAGAGACTGGCGCAAATCACTTTCATGGAAAGTGGTTGCCAAGCTTCCAAAAAACTACGAGTTTCCTGAAATCTCAGCACACATTTTTTCACCCAATCTTGATGACACTTTCAGGTAATGATCAGTACCACAATCCCACTTGGCTTACCAAATTTCATTCTTCTAGGTTAAACAGTTCGTTGGCAGTAACAGTTTTAATTTTCAGGTTTCACTCTGTTTTCTCCTGTATGGATACATGTAGTTGGAACTCTAAATCAAAGACGGTTTGTGCTAGCTCTTTGAAACTTGACACAATAAAGTAGTTCCAAGTTCTATCTATATGGTTTGTTTCCTATTGATGTAGCCCTAAGCAGAGACCGGAAAATCACTTTCATGGAAAGGGGTTGCCAAGCTACAAAAAACTACGAGTTTCCTGAAAACTCAGCACATATTTTTTCACCCAATCTTTATGACACGTTCAGGTAATGATCAGTACCGCAATCCCACTTGGCTCACCAAATTTTTTCTTTTAGATTAAACCGTTCGTTGGCAGTAACAGATTTAATTTTTAGGTTTCACTCTGTTTTCTCCTATATGGATACATGTATTTGGAACTCTAAATCAAACACGCTTTGTGATAGCTCTTTAAAACTTGACACAATAACGTGGTTTCAAGTTCTATCCCTATGGTTTTTTTCCTATAGATGTAGCCCTAGGCAGAGACTGGCGTCAATCACTTTCAGGGAAAGGGGTTGCCAAGCTTCCAAAATACGAAGAGTTTCCTGAAATCTCAGTAGACATTTTTTCTTCAAATCTTGATGACACTTTCAGGTAATGATCAGTAACCCAATCCCACTTGGCTCACCAAATTTCGTTCTTCTAGGTTAAACCGTTCGTTGGCAGTAACAGTTTTAATTTTTAAGTTTCACTCTGTTTTCTCCTATATGGATACATGTAGTTGGAACACTAAATCAAACACGGTTTGTGCTAGCTCTTTGAAACTTGACCCAATAAAGTAGTTCCAAGTTCTATCTATATGGTTTGTTTCCTATTGATGTAGCCCTAAGAAGAGACTGCCGCAAATCACTTACATGGAAAGGGGTTGCCAAGCTTCCAAAAAACTACGAGTTTCCTGAAATCTCAACACACATTTTTTCACCCAATCTTGATGACACTTTCAGTTAATGATCAGTACCCCAATCCCACTTGGCTCACCAAATTTCGTTCTTCTAGGTTAATCCGTTCGTTGGCAGTAAGAGTTTTAATTTTCAGGTTTCACTCTGTTTTCTCCTATATGGATACATGTAGTTGGAACTCTAAATCAAACACAGTTTGTCCTAGCTCTTTGAAACTTGACACAATAAAGTAGTTCCAAGTTCTATCTCTATGGTTTGTTTCCTATTGATGTAGCCCTAAGCAGGGAGCGGCGCAAATCACTTTCATGGAAAGAGATTGCCAAGCTTCCAAAAAAGTACGAGTTTCCTGAAATCTCAGCGCACATTTTTTCACCCAATTTTTATGACACTTTCAGGTAATGATCAGTACCCCAATCCCACTTGGCTCACCAAATTTCGTTCTTCTAGGTTAAACTGTTCGTTGGCAGTAAGAGTTTTAATTTCTAGGTTTCACTCTGTTTTCTCTTATATGGGTACATGTAGTTGGAACTCTACACCAAACACGGTTTGTGCTAGCTCTTTGAAACTTGATACAATAAAGTAGTTCCAAATTCTATCTCTATGGTTTGTTTCCTATTGATGTAGCCCTAAGCAGAGACTGGCGCAAATCACTTTAATTGAAAGGGGTTGCCAAGCTTCCAAACAACTACGAGTTTCCTGAAATCTCAGCACACATTTTTTCACCCAATCTTGATGACACTTTCAGGTAATGATCAGTACCCCAATCCCACTTCGCTAAACAAATTTCGTTCTTCTAGTTTAAACCGTTCGTTGGCAGTACCAGTTTTAATTTTTAGGTTTCACTCTGTTTTCTCCTATATGGATATATGTAGTTGGAACTCTAAACCAAACACGGTTTCTACTAGCTCTTTGAAACTTGATACAATAAAGTAGTTCCAAGTTCTATTTCTATGGTTTGTTTCCTATGGATGTAGCCCTAAGCAGAGACTGGCACAAATCACTTTCATGGAAAGGGTTGCCAAGCTTCCAAAAACTACGAGTTTCCTGAAATCTCAGCACACATTTTTTCACCCAAACTTGATGACACTTTCAGGTAATGATCAGTACCCCAATCCTCCTTGGCTCACCAAATTTCATTCTTCTAGGTTAAACCATTCGTTGGCAGTAACAGTTTTAATATTTAGATTTTACACTGTTTTCTCCAATATGGATACATGTATTTGGAACTCTAAATCAAACACGGTTTGTGCTAGCTCTTTGAATCTTGACACAATAAAGTAGTTCCAAGTTCTATCTCTATGGATTGTTTCCTATTGATGTAGCCCTCAGCAGAGATGGCGCAAATCACTTACATGGAAAGGGGTTGCCAAGCTTCCAAAAAACTATGAGTTTCCTGAAATCTCAGCACACATTTTTTCACCCAATCTTGATGACACATTCAGGTAATGATCAGTACCCCCAATCCAACTTGGCTCAATAATTTCGATCTTCTAGGTTAAACCGTTCGTTGGCAGTAAGAGTTTTAATTTTTAGGTTTCACTCTGTTTTCTCCTATATGGATTCATGTAGTTTGAACTCTAAATCAAACACGGTTTGTGCTGGCTCTTTGAAACTTGACACAATAGAGTAGTTCAAATTCTATCTCCATGGTTTTTTTCCTATTGATGTAGCCCTAAGAAGAGGCTGGCGCAAATCACTTACATGGAAAGGGGTTGCCAAGCTTCCAAAAAACTACGAGTTTCCTGAAATCTCAACACACATTTTTTCACCCAATCTTGATGACACTTTCAGTTAATGATCAGTACCCCAATCCCACTTGGCTCACCAAATTTCGTTCTTCTAGGTTAAACCGTTCGTTGGCAGTAACAGTTTAAATTTTTAGGTTTCACTCTGTTTTCTCCTATATGGATACATGTATTTGGAACTCTAAATCAAAGACTGTTTGTGATAGCTCTTTGAAACTTGACACAATAAAGTAGTTCCAAGTTCTATATCTATGGTTTGTTTCCTATTGATGTAGCCCTAAGCAGAGACCAGCGCAAATCACTTTCATGGAAAGCGGTTGCCAAGCTTCCAAAAAACTACGAGTTTCCTGAAATTTCAGCACACATTTTTTCACCCAATCTTGATGATACTTTCAGGAAATGATCAGTACCCCAATCCCACTTGGCTCACCAAATTTTGTTTTTCTAGGTTAAACCGTTCGTTGGCAGTAACAGTTTTAATTTTTAGGGTTCATTCTGTTTTCTCCTATATGGATATATGTATTAGGAACTCTAAATCAAATACGGTTTGTGCTAGCTCTTTGAAACTTGACACAGTAAAATAGTTCCAAGTTCTATCCCTATGGTTTGATTCCTATTGATGTAGCCCTAACCAGAGACTGGCGCAAATCACTTTCATGGAAAGTGGTTGCCAAGCTTCCAAAAAACTACGAGTTTCCTGAAATCTCAGCACACATTTTTTCACCCAATCTTGATGACACTTTCAGGTAATGATCAGTACCACAATCCCACTTGGCTTACCAAATTTCATTCTTCTAGGTTAAACAGTTCGTTGGCAGTAACAGTTTTAATTTTCAGGTTTCACTCTGTTTTCTCCTGTATGGATACATGTAGTTGGAACTCTAAATCAAAGACGGTTTGTGCTAGCTCTTTGAAACTTGACACAATAAAGTAGTTCCAAGTTCTATCTATATGGTTTGTTTCCTATTGATGTAGCCCTAAGCAGAGACCGGAAAATCACTTTCATGGAAAGGGGTTGCCAAGCTACAAAAAACTACGAGTTTCCTGAAAACTCAGCACATATTTTTTCACCCAATCTTTATGACACGTTCAGGTAATGATCAGTACCGCAATCCCACTTGGCTCACCAAATTTTTTCTTTTAGATTAAACCGTTCGTTGGCAGTAACAGATTTAATTTTTAGGTTTCACTCTGTTTTCTCCTATATGGATACATGTATTTGGAACTCTAAATCAAACACGCTTTGTGATAGCTCTTTAAAACTTGACACAATAACGTGGTTTCAAGTTCTATCCCTATGGTTTTTTTCCTATAGATGTAGCCCTAGGCAGAGACTGGCGTCAATCACTTTCAGGGAAAGGGGTTGCCAAGCTTCCAAAATACGAAGAGTTTCCTGAAATCTCAGTAGACATTTTTTCTTCAAATCTTGATGACACTTTCAGGTAATGATCAGTAACCCAATCCCACTTGGCTCACCAAATTTCGTTCTTCTAGGTTAAACCGTTCGTTGGCAGTAACAGTTTTAATTTTTAAGTTTCACTCTGTTTTCTCCTATATGGATACATGTAGTTGGAACACTAAATCAAACACGGTTTGTGCTAGCTCTTTGAAACTTGACCCAATAAAGTAGTTCCAAGTTCTATCTCTATGATTTGTTTCCTATTGATGTAGCCCTAAGCAGATACTGGCGCAAATCACTTTCATGGAAAGGGGTGGCCAAGCTTCCAAAAAACGACGAGTTTCCTGAAATCTCAGCACACATTTTTTCACCCAATCTTTATGACACTTTCAGGTAATGATCAGTACCCCAATCCCACTTGATTCACCAAATTTTGTTTTTCTATGTTAAACCGTTCGTTGGCAGTAACAGTTTTAATTTTTAGGTTTCACTCTGTTTTCTCCTATATGGATACATGTAGTTGGAACTCTAAATCAAACACAGTTTGTGCAAGCTCTTTGAATCTTGACACAATAATGTAGTTCCAAGATCTATCTCTATGGTTTGTTTCCTATTGATGTAGCCCTATGCAGAGACCGGCGCAAATCACTTTCATGGAAAAAGATTGGCAAGCTTCCAAAAAGCTATGAGTTTCCTGAAATCTCAGCACACATTTTTTCACCCAATCTTGATGACACTTTAAGGTAATGATCAGTATCCCAATCCCACTTGGCTCACCAAATTTCGTTCTTCTAGGTTCAACCGTTCGTTGGCAGTAACAGTTTAAATTTTTAGGATTCACTGTTTTCTCCTATATGGATACATGTAGTTGGAACTCTAAACCAAACACGGTTTGCGCTAGCTCTTTGTAACTTGAACCAATAAAGTAGTTCCAAGTTCTATCTCTATGGTTTGTTTCCTATTGATGTAGCCCTAAGAAGAGACTGGCGCAAATCCCGTTCATGGAAAGGGGTTGCCAAGATTCCAAAATCTACGAGTTTCCTGAAATCTCAGCACACATTTTTTCACCCAATCTTGATTACACTTTCAGGTTATGATCAGTACCCCAATCCCACTTGGCTCAACAAATTTCGTTCTTCTAGGTTTAACCGTTCGTTGGCAGTAACAGTTTTAATTTTTAGGTTTCACTCTGTTTTCTCCTATATGGATACATGTAGATGGAACTCTTAATCAAACACGGTTTGTGCTAGCTCTTTGAAACTTGACACAATAAAATAGTTCCAATTTCTATCTCTATGGATTGTTTCCTATTGATGTAGCCCCAAGCAGAGAGTGGCGCAAATCACTTTCATCGAAAGGGGTTGCCAAGCTTCCAAAAAACTACGAGTTTCCTGAAATCTCAGCACACATTTTTTCACCCAATCTTGATGACACTTTCAGGTAATGATCAGTATCCCAATCCCACTTGGCTCACCAAATTTCGTTCTTCTAGGTTAAACCGTTCGTTCGCAGTAACAGTTTAAATTTTTAGGTTTCACTCTGTTTTTTCCTATATGGATTCATGTAGTTTTAACTCTAAATCAAACACGGTTTGTGCTGGCTCTTTGAAACTTGACACAATAGAGTAGTTCCAAATTCTATCTCCATGGTTTTTTTCCTATTGATGTAGCCCTAAGCAGAGACTGGCGCAAATCCCTTTAATTGAAAGGGGTTGCCAAGCTTCCAAACAACTACGAGTTTCCTGAAATCTCAGCACACATTTTTTCACCCAATCTTGATGACACTTTCAGGTAATGATCAGTACTTCAATCCCACTTCGCTAAACAAATTTCGTTCTTCTAGTTTAAACCGTTCGTTGGCAGTACCAGTTTTAATTTTTAGGTTTCACTCTGTTTTCTCCTATATGGATATATGTAGTTGGAACTCTAAACCAAACACGGTTTCTGCTAGCTCTTTGAAACTTGATACAATAAAGTAGTTCCAAGTTCTATTTCTATGGTTTGTTTCCTATGGATGTAGCCCTAAGCAGAGACTGGCGCAAATCACTTTCATGGAAAGGGTTGCCAAGCTTCCAAAAACTACGAGTTTCCTGAAATCTCAGCACACATTTTTTCACCCAAACTTGATGACACTTTCAGGTAATGAACAGTACCCCAATCCTCCTTGGCTCACCAAATTTCATTCTTCTAGGTTAAACCATTCGTTGGCAGTAACAGTTTTAATATTTAGGTTTTACTCTGTTTTCTCCAATATGGATACATGTATTTGGAACTCTAAATCAAACACGGTTTGTGCTAGCTCTTTGAATCTTGACACAATAAAGTAGTTCCAAGTTCTATCTCTATGGATTGTTTCCTATTGATGTAGCCCTCAGCAGAGATGGCGCAAATCACTTTCATGGAGAGGGGTTGCCAAGCTTCCAAAAAACTACGAGTTTCCTGAAATCTCAGCACACATTTTTTCAGCCAATCTTGATGACACTTTCAGGTAATGATCAGTACCCCCAATCCAAGTTGGCTCAATAATTTCGTTCTTCTAGGTTAAACCGTTCGTTGGCAGTAAGAGTTTTAATTTTTAGGTTTCATTCTGTTTTCTCCTATATGGATTCATGTAGTTTGAACTCTAAATCAAACACGGTTTGTGCTGGCTCTTTGAAACTTGACACAATAGAGTAGTTCCAAATTCTATCTCCATGGTTTTTTTCCTATTGATGTAGCCCTAAGAAGAGGCTGGCGCAAATCACTTACATGGAAAGGGGTTGCCAAGCTTCCAAAAAACTACGAGTTTCCTGAAATCTCAACACACATTTTTTCACCCAATCTTGATGACACTTTCAGTTAATGATCAGTACCCCAATCCCACTTGGCTCACCAAATTTCGTTCTTCTAGGTTAAACCGTTCGTTGGCAGTAACAGTTTAAATTTTTAGGTTTCACTCTGTTTTCTCCTATATGGATACATGTATTTGGAACTCTAAATCAAAGACTGTTTGTGATAGCTCTTTGAAACTTGACACAATAAAGTAGTTCCAAGTTCTATATCTATGGTTTGTTTCCTATTGATGTAGCCCTAAGCAGAGACCAGCGCAAATCACTTTCATGGAAAGTGGTTGCCAAGCTTCCAAAAAACTACGAGTTTCCTGAAATCTCAGCACACATTTTTTCACCCAATCTTGATGACACTTTCAGGTAATGATCAGTACCACAATCCCACTTGGCTTACCAAATTTCATTCTTCTAGGTTAAACAGTTCGTTGGCAGTAACAGTTTTAATTTTCAGGTTTCACTCTGTTTTCTCCTGTATGGATACATGTAGTTGGAACTCTAAATCAAAGACGGTTTGTGCTAGCTCTTTGAAACTTGACACAATAAAGTAGTTCCAAGTTCTATCTATATGGTTTGTTTCCTATTGATGTAGCCCTAAGCAGAGACCGGAAAATCACTTTCATGGAAAGGGGTTGCCAAGCTACAAAAAACTACGAGTTTCCTGAAAACTCAGCACATATTTTTTCACCCAATCTTTATGACACGTTCAGGTAATGATCAGTACCGCAATCCAACTTGGCTCACCAAATTTTTTCTTTTAGATTAAACCGTTCGTTGGCAGTAACAGATTTAATTTTTAGGTTTCACTCTGTTTTCTCCTATATGGATACATGTATTTGGAACTCTAAATCAAACACGCTTTGTGATAGCTCTTTAAAACTTGACACAATAACGTGGTTTCAAGTTCTATCCCTATGGTTTTTTTCCTATAGATGTAGCCCTAGGCAGAGACTGGCGTCAATCACTTTCAGGGAAAGGGGTTGCCAAGCTTCCAAAATACGAAGAGTTTCCTGAAATCTCAGTAGACATTTTTTCTTCAAATCTTGATGACACTTTCAGGTAATGATCAGTAACCCAATCCCACTTGGCTCACCAAATTTCGTTCTTCTAGGTTAAACCGTTCGTTGGCAGTAACAGTTTTAATTTTTAAGTTTCACTCTGTTTTCTCCTATATGGATACATGTAGTTGGAACACTAAATCAAACACGGTTTGTGCTAGCTCTTTGAAACTTGACCCAATAAAGTAGTTCCAAGTTCTATCTCTATGATTTGTTTCCTATTGATGTAGCCCTAAGCAGATACTGGCGCAAATCACTTTCATGGAAAGGGGTGGCCAAGCTTCCAAAAAACGACGAGTTTCCTGAAATCTCAGCACACATTTTTTCACCCAATCTTTATGACACTTTCAGGTAATGATCAGTACCCCAATCCCACTTGATTCACCAAATTTTGTTTTTCTATGTTAAACCGTTCGTTGGCAGTAACAGTTTTAATTTTTAGGTTTCACTCTGTTTTCTCCTATATGGATACATGTAGTTGGAACTCTAAATCAAACACAGTTTGTGCAAGCTCTTTGAATCTTGACACAATAATGTAGTTCCAAGATCTATCTCTATGGTTTGTTTCCTATTGATGTAGCCCTATGCAGAGACCGGCGCAAATCACTTTCATGGAAAAAGATTGGCAAGCTTCCAAAAAGCTATGAGTTTCCTGAAATCTCAGCACACATTTTTTCACCCAATCTTGATGACACTTTAAGGTAATGATCAGTATCCCAATCCCACTTGGCTCACCAAATTTCGTTCTTCTAGGTTCAACCGTTCGTTGGCAGTAACAGTTTAAATTTTTAGGATTCACTGTTTTCTCCTATATGGATACATGTAGTTGGAACTCTAAACCAAACACGGTTTGCGCTAGCTCTTTGTAACTTGAACCAATAAAGTAGTTCCAAGTTCTATCTCTATGGTTTGTTTCCTATTGATGTAGCCCTAAGAAGAGACTGGCGCAAATCCCGTTCATGGAAAGGGGTTGCCAAGATTCCAAAATCTACGAGTTTCCTGAAATCTCAGCACACATTTTTTCACCCAATCTTGATTACACTTTCAGGTTATGATCAGTACCCCAATCCCACTTGGCTCAACAAATTTCGTTCTTCTAGGTTTAACCGTTCGTTGGCAGTAACAGTTTTAATTTTTAGGTTTCACTCTGTTTTCTCCTATATGGATACATGTAGATGGAACTCTTAATCAAACACGGTTTGTGCTAGCTCTTTGAAACTTGACACAATAAAATAGTTCCAATTTCTATCTCTATGGATTGTTTCCTATTGATGTAGCCCCAAGCAGAGAGTGGCGCAAATCACTTTCATCGAAAGGGGTTGCCAAGCTTCCAAAAAACTACGAGTTTCCTGAAATCTCAGCACACATTTTTTCACCCAATCTTGATGACACTTTCAGGTAATGATCAGTATCCCAATCCCACTTGGCTCACCAAATTTCGTTCTTCTAGGTTAAACCGTTCGTTCGCAGTAACAGTTTAAATTTTTAGGTTTCACTCTGTTTTTTCCTATATGGATTCATGTAGTTTTAACTCTAAATCAAACACGGTTTGTGCTGGCTCTTTGAAACTTGACACAATAGAGTAGTTCCAAATTCTATCTCCATGGTTTTTTTCCTATTGATGTAGCCCTAAGCAGAGACTGGCGCAAATCCCTTTAATTGAAAGGGGTTGCCAAGCTTCCAAACAACTACGAGTTTCCTGAAATCTCAGCACACATTTTTTCACCCAATCTTGATGACACTTTCAGGTAATGATCAGTACCCCAATCCCACTTCGCTAAACAAATTTCGTTCTTCTAGTTTAAACCGTTCGTTGGCAGTACCAGTTTTAATTTTTAGGTTTCACTCTGTTTTCTCCTATATGGATATATGTAGTTGGAACTCTAAACCAAACACGGTTTCTGCTAGCTCTTTGAAACTTGATACAATAAAGTAGTTCCAAGTTCTATTTCTATGGTTTGTTTCCTATGGATGTAGCCCTAAGCAGAGACTGGCGCAAATCACTTTCATGGAAAGGGTTGCCAAGCTTCCAAAAACTACGAGTTTCCTGAAATCTCAGCACACATTTTTTCACCCAAACTTGATGACACTTTCAGGTAATGAACAGTACCCCAATCCTCCTTGGCTCACCAAATTTCATTCTTCTAGGTTAAACCATTCGTTGGCAGTAACAGTTTTAATATTTAGGTTTTACTCTGTTTTCTCCAATATGGATACATGTATTTGGAACTCTAAATCAAACACGGTTTGTGCTAGCTCTTTGAATCTTGACACAATAAAGTAGTTCCAAGTTCTATCTCTATGGATTGTTTCCTATTGATGTAGCCCTCAGCAGAGATGGCGCAAATCACTTTCATGGAGAGGGGTTGCCAAGCTTCCAAAAAACTACGAGTTTCCTGAAATCTCAGCACACATTTTTTCAGCCAATCTTGATGACACTTTCAGGTAATGATCAGTACCCCCAATCCAAGTTGGCTCAATAATTTCGTTCTTCTAGGTTAAACCGTTCGTTGGCAGTAAGAGTTTTAATTTTTAGGTTTCATTCTGTTTTCTCCTATATGGATTCATGTAGTTTGAACCTAAATCAAACACGGTTTGTGCTGGCTCTTTGAAACTTGACACAATAGAGTAGTTCCAAATTCTATCTCCATGGTTTTTTTCCTATTGATGTAGCCCTAAGAAGAGGCTGGCGCAAATCACTTACATGGAAAGGGGTTGCCAAGCTTCCAAAAAACTACGAGTTTCCTGAAATCTCAACACACATTTTTTCACCCAATCTTGATGACACTTTCAGTTAATGATCAGTACCCCAATCCCACTTGGCTCACCAAATTTCGTTCTTCTAGGTTAAACCGTTCGTTGGCAGTAACAGTTTAAATTTTTAGGTTTCACTCTGTTTTCTCCTATATGGATACATGTATTTGGAACTCTAAATCAAAGACTGTTTGTGATAGCTCTTTGAAACTTGACACAATAAAGTAGTTCCAAGTTCTATATCTATGGTTTGTTTCCTATTGATGTAGCCCTAAGCAGAGACCAGCGCAAATCACTTTCATGGAAAGCGGTTGCCAAGCTTCCAAAAAACTACGAGTTTCCTGAAATTTCAGCACACATTTTTTCACCCAATCTTGATGACACTTTCAGGAAATGATCAGTACCCCAATCCCACTTGGCTCACCAAATTTCGTTCTTCTAGGTTAAACTGTTCGTTGGCAGTAAGAGTTTTAATTTCTAGGTTTCACTCTGTTTTCTCCTATATGGATACATGTAGTTGGAACTCTAAACCAAACACGGTTTGTGCTAGCTCTTTGAAACTTGACACAATAAAGTAGTTCCAAATTCTATCTCTATGGTTTGTTTCCTATTGATTTAGCCCTAAGCAGAGACTGGCGCAAATCACTTTAATTGAAAGGGGTTGCCAAGCTTCCAAACAACTACGAGTTTCCTGAAATATCAGCACACATTTTTTCACCCAATCTTGATGACACTTTCAGGTAATGATCAGTACCCCAATCCCACTTCGCTAAACAAATTTCGTTCTTCTAGTTTAAACCGTTCCTTGGCAGTACCAGTTTTAATTTTTAGGTTTCACTCTGTTTTCTCCTATATGGATATATGTAGTTGGAACTCTAAACCAAACACGGTTTCTGCTAGCTCTTTGAAACTTGATACAATAAAGTAGTTTCAAGTTCTATTTCTATGGTTTGTTTCCTATGGATGTAGCCCTAAGCAGAGACTGGCGCAAATCACTTTCATGGAAAGGGTTGCCAAGCTTCCAAAAACTACGAGTTTCCTGAAATCTCAGCACACATTTTTTCACCCAAACTTGATGACACTTTCAGGTAATGATCAGTACCCCAATCCTCCTTGGCTCACCAAATTTCATTCTTCTAGGTTAAACCATTCGTTGGCAGTAACAGTTTTAATATTTAGGTTTTACTCTGTTTTCTCCAATATGGATACATGTATTTGGAACTCTAAATCAAACACGGTTTGTGCTAGCTCTTTGAATCTTGACACAATAAAGTAGTTCCAAGTTCTATCTCTATGGATTGTTTCCTATTGATGTAGCCCTCAGCAGAGATGGCGCAAATCACTTTCATGGAGAGGGGTTGCCAAGCTTCCAAAAAACTACGAGTTTCCTGAAATCTCAGCACACATTTTTTCAGCCAATCTTGATGACACTTTCAGGTAATGATCAGTACCCCCAATCCAACTTGGCTCAATAATTTCGTTCTTCTAGGTTAAACAGTTCGTTGGCAGTAAGAGTTTTAATTTTTAGGTTTCACTCTGTTTTCTCCTATATGGATTCATGTAGTTTGAACTCTAAATCAAACACGGTTTGTGCTGGCTCTTTGAAACTTGACACAATAGAGTAGTTCCAAATTCTATCTCCATGGTTTTTTTCCTATTGATGTAGCCCTAAGAAGAGGCTGGCGCAAATCACTTACATGGAAAGGGGTTGCCAAGCTTCCAAAAAACTACGAGTTTCCTGAAATCTCAACACACATTTTTTCACCCAATCTTGATGACACTTTCAGTTAATGATCAGTACCCCAATCCCACTTGGCTCACCAAATTTCGTTCTTCTAGGTTAAACCGTTCGTTGGCAGTAACAGTTTAAATTTTTAGGTTACACTCTGTTTTCTCCTATATGGATACATGTATTTGGAACTCTAAATCAAAGACTGTTTGTGCTAGCTCTTTGAAACTTGACACAATAAAGTAGTTCCAAGTTCAATCTCTATGGTTTGTTTCCTATTGATGTAGCCCTAAGCAGAGACTGGCCCAAATCACTTTCATGGAAAGTGGTTTCCAAGCTTCCAAAAAACTACAATTTTCCTGAAATCTCAGCACACATTTTTTCACCCAAGCTTGATGACACTTTCAGGTAATGATCAGTACCCCAATACTCCTTGGCTCACCAAATTTCATTCTTCTAGGTTAAACCATTCGTTGGCACTAACAGTTTTAATATTTAGGTTTCACTCTGTTTTCTCCTATATGGATACATGTAGTTGGAACTCTAAATCAAACACGGTTTGTGCTAGCTCTTTGAAACTTGACACAATAAAGTAGTTCCTAGTTCTATCTCTATGGTTTGTTTCGTATTGATGTAGCCCTAAGCAGAGACTGTCGCAAATCACTTTCATGGAAAGGGGTTGCCAAGCTTCCAAAAAACTACGAGTTTCCTGAAATCTCAGCACACATTTTTTCACCCAAGCTTGATGACACTTTCAGGTAATGATCAGTACCCCAATCCGACTTGGCATTCCAAATTTCGTTCTTCTAGGTTAAACCGTTCGTTGGCAGTAACAGTTTTAATATTTAGATTTTACTCTGTTTTCTCCTATATGGATACATGTAGTTGGAACTCTAAATCAAACACGGTTTGTGCTAGCTCTTTTAAACTTGACACAATAAAGTAGTTCCAAGTTCTATCTCTATGGTTTGTTTCCTATTGATGTAGCCCTAAGCAGAGACTGTCGCAAAACACTTTCATGGAAAGTGGTTGCCAAGCTTCCAAAAAACTACGAATTTCCTGAAATCTCAGCACACATTTTTTCACCCAAGCTTGATGACACTTTCAGGTAATGATCAGTACCCCAATCCTCCTTGGCTCACCAAATTTCATTCTTCTAGGTTAAACCGTTCGTTGGCAGTAACAGTTTTAATTTTTAGGTTTCACTCTGTTTTCTCCTATATGGATACATGTAGTTGGAACTCTAAATCAAACACGGTTTTTGCTAGGTCTTTGAAACTTGACACAATAAAGTAGTTCCAAGTTCTATCTCTATGGTTTGTTTCCTATTGATGTAGCCCTAAGCAGAGACTGTCGCAAATCACTTTCATGGAAAGGGGTTGCCAAGCTTCCAAAAAACTACGAGTTTCCTGAAATCTCAGCACAAATTTTTTCACCCAATCTTGATGACACTTTCAGGTAATGATCAGTACCCCAATCCTCCTTGGCTCACCTAATTTCATTCTTTTAGGTTAAACCATTCGTTGGCACTAACAGTTTTAATATTTAGGTTTTAATCTGTTTTCTCCTATATGGATACATGTAGTTGGAACTGTAAATCAAACACGATTTGTGCTAGCTCTTTGAAACTTGACACACGAAAGTAGTTCCAAGTTCTATCTCTATGGTGTGTTTCCTATTGAAGTAGCCCTAAGAAGAGACTGGCGCAAATCCCTTTCATGGAAAGGGGTTGCCAAGCTTCCAAAAAACTACGAGTTTCCTGAAATCTCAGCACACATTTTTTCAAACACTCTTGATGACACTTTCAGGTGATGATCAGTACCCAAATCCCACTTGGCTCACCAAATTTCATTCTTGTAGGTTAAATCGTTCGTTGGCATTAACAGTTTTAATTTTTAGGTTTCACTCTGTTTTCTCCTATATGGATACATGTAGTTGGTACTCTAAATCAAACACGGTTTGTGCTAGCTCTTTGAAACTTGTCACAATAAAGTAGTTCGAAGTTCTATCTCTATGGTTTGTTTCCTATTGATGTAGCCCTAAGCAGAGACTGGCGCAAATCACTTTAATGGAAAGGGGTTGCCAAGCTTCCAAAAAACTACGAGTTTCCTGAAATCTCAGCACACATTTTTTCACCGAATCTTGATGACACTTTCTGGTAATGATCAGTACCCCAATCCCACTTGGCTCACCAAATTTAGTTCTTCTAGTTTAAACTGTTCGGGGCAGTAACAGTTTTAATGTTTAGTTTTCACTCTGTTTTCTCCTATATGGATACATGTAGTTGGAACTCTAAATCAAAGACGGTTTGTGCTAGCTCTTTGAAACTTGACAAATTAATGTAGTTCCAATTTCTATCTCTATGGTTTGTTTCCTATTGATGTAGCCCTAAGCAGAGACTGTCGCAAAACACTTTCATGGAAAGTGGTTGCCAAGCTTCCAAAAAACTACGAGTTTCCTGAAATCTCAGCACACATTTTTTCAAACACTCTTGATGACACTTTCAGGTGATGATCAGTACCCAAATCCCACTTGGCTCACCAAATTTCATTCTTCTAGGTTAAATCGTTCGTTGGCATTAACAGTTTTAATTTTTAGGTTTCACTCTGTTTTCTTCTATATGGATACATGTAGTTGGTACTCTAAATCAAACACGGTTTGTGCTAGCTCTTTGAAACTTGACACAATAAAGTAGTTCCAAGTTCTATCTCTATGGTTTGTTTCCTATTGATGTAGCCCTAAGCAGAGACTGGCGCAAATCACTTTAATGGAAAGGGGTTGCCAAGCTTCCAAAAAACTACGAGTTTCCTGAAATCTCAGCACACATTTTTTCACCGAATCTTGATGACACTTTCTGGTAATGATCAGTACCCCAATCCCACTTGGCTCACCAAATTTCGTTCTTCTAGTTTAAACCGTTCGGGGCAGTAACAGTTTTAATGTTTAGTTTTCACTCTGTTTTCTCCTATATGGATACATGTAGTTGGAACTCTAAATCAAACACGGTTTGTGCCAGCTCTTTGAAACTTGACACAATGAAGTAGTTCCAAGTTCTATCTCTATGGTTTGTTTCCTATTGATGTAGCCCTAAGCAGAGACTGTCGCAAAACACTTTCAAGGAAAGGGGTTGCCAAGCTTCCAAAAAACTACGAGTTTCCTGAAATCTCAGCACATATTTTTTCACCCAATCTTGATGACACTTTAAGTTAATGATCAGTACCCCAAACCACTTGGATCACCAAATTTCGTTCTTCTAGATTAAACCGTTCGTTGTCAGTAACAGTTTTAATTTTTAGGTTTCACTCTGTTTTCTCCTATATGGATACATGTAGTTGGAACTCTAAACCAAACACGGTTTGTGCCAGCTCCTTGAAACTTGACACAATGAAGTAGTTCCAAGTTCTATCTCTATGGTTTGTTTCCTATTGATGTAGCCCTAAGCAGAGACTGTCGCAAATCACTTTCATGGAAAGTGGTTGCCAAGCTTCCAAAAAACTACGAGTTTTTTGAAATCTCAGCACACATTTTTTCACCCAAGCTTGATGACACTTTCAGGTAATGATCAGTACCCCAATCCGACTTGGCATTCCAAATTTCGTTCTTCTAGGTTAAACCGTTCTTTGGCAGTAACAGTTTTAATTTTTAGGTTTCACTCTGTTTTCTCCTATATGGATACATATAGTTGGAACTCTAAATCAAACACGGTTTGTGCTAGCTCTTTGAAACATGACACAATAAAGTAGTTCCAAGTTATAACTCTATGGTTTGTTTCCTGTTGATGTAGCCCTAAGCAGAGACTGTCGCAAATCACTTTCATGGAAAGTGGTTGCCAAGCTTCCAAAAAACTACGAGTTTCCTGAAATCTCAGCACACATTTTTTCACCCAAGCTTGATGACACTTTCAGGTAATGATCAGTACCCCAATCCTCCTTGGCTCACCAAATTTCATTCTTCTAGGTTAAACCATTCGTTGGCACTAACAGTTTTAATATTTAGGTTTTAATCCGTTTTCTCCTATATGGATACATGTAGTTGGAACTGTAAATCAAACACGGTTTGTGCTAGCTCTTTGAAACTTGACACAATAAAGTAGTTCCAAGTTCTATCTCTATGATTTGTTTCCTAATGATGTAGCCCTAAGCAGAGACTGGCGCAAATCACTTTCATGGAAAGGGGTTCCCAAGCTTCCAAAAAACTACGAGTTTCCTGAAATCTCAGCACACATTTTTTCACGCAATCTTGATGACACTATCAGGTAATGATCAGTACCCCAATCCCACTTGGCTCAACAAATTTCGTTCTTCTAGGTTAAACCGTTCGTTGGCAGTAACAGTATTAATTTTTACGTTTCACTCTGTTTTCTCCCTTATGGATACATGTAGTTGGAACTCTAAATCAAACACGGTTTATGCTAGCTCTTTGAATCTTGACACAATAAAATAGTTCCAATTTCTATCTCTATGGATTGTTTCCTATTGATGTAGCCCTAAGCAGAGACTGTCGCAAATCACTTTCATGGAAAGGGGTTGCCAAGCTTCCAAAAAACTGTGAGTTTCCTGAAATCTCAGCACATATTTTTTCACCCAAGCTTGATGACACTTTCAGGTAATGATCAGTACCCCAATCCAACTTGGCTCACCAAATTTCGTTCTTCTAGGTTAAACCGTTCGTTGGCAGTAACAGTTTTAATTTTTAGGTTTCACTCTGTTTTCTCCTATATGGATACATATAGTTGGAACTCTAAATCAAACACGGTTTGTGCTAGCTCTTTGAAACTTGACACAATAAAGTAGTTCCAAGTTCTATCTCTATGGTTTGTTTCCTATTGATGTAGCCCTAAGCAGAGACTGTCACAAATCACTTTCATGGAAAGGGGTTGCCAAGCTTCTAAAAAACTACTAGTTTCCTGAAATCTCAGCACACATTTTTTACCCAAGCTTGATGACACTTTCAGGTAATGATCAGTACCCCAATCCGACTTGGCATTCCAAATTTCGTTCTTCTAGGTTAAACCGTTCGTTGGCAGTAACAGTTTTAATTTTTAGGTTTCACTCTGTTTTCTCCTATATGGATACATGTAGTTGGAACTCTAAATCAAACACGGTTTGTGCTAGCTCTTTGAAACTTGACACAATAAAGTAGTTCCAAGTTCTATCTCTATGGTTTGTTTCCTATTGATGTAGCCCTAAGCAGAGACTGGCCCAAATCACTTTCATGGAAAGTGGTTTCCAAGCTTCCAAAAAACTACGATTTTCCTGAAATCTCAGCACACATTTTTTCACCCATGCTTGATGACACTTTCAGGTAATGATCAGTACCCCAATACTCCTTGGCTCACCAAATTTCATTCTTCTAGGTTAAACCATTCGTTGGCACTAACAGTTTTAATATTTAGGTTTCACTCTGTTTTCTCCTATATGGATACATGTAGTTGGAACTCTAAATCAAACACGGTTTGTGCTAGCTCTTTGAAACTTGACACAATAAAGTAGTTCCAAGTTCTATCTCTATGGTTTGTTTCCTATTGATGTAGCCCTAAGCAGAGACTGGCGCAAATCACTTTCATCGAAAGGGGTTGCCAAGCTTCCAAAAAACTACAAGTTTCCTGAAATCTCAGCACACATTTTTTCACCCAAGCTTGATGACACTTTCAGGTAATGATCAGTACCCCAATCCGACTTGGCATTCCAAATTTCGTTCTTCTAGGTTAAACCGTTCTTTGGCAGTAACAGTTTTAAATTTTAGGTTTCACTCTGTTTTCTCCTATATGGATACATGTAGTTGGAACTCTAAATCAAACACGGTTTGTGTTAGCTCTTTGAAACTTGACACAATAAAGTAGTTCCAAGTTCTATCTCTATGGTTTGTATCCTATTGATTAGACCTAAGCAGAGACTGTCACAAATCACTTTCATGGAAAGGGGTTGCCAAGCTTCCAAAAAACTACGAGTTTCCTGAAATCTCAGCACACATTTTTTCACCCAAGCTTGATGACACTTTCAGGTAATGATCCGTACCCCAATCCGACTTGGCATTCCAAATTTCGTTCTTCTAGGTTAAACCGTTCGTTGGCAGTAACAGTTTTAATTTTTAGGTTTCACTCTGTTTTCTCCTATATGGATACATGTAGTTGGAACTCTAAATCAAACACGGTTTGTGCTAGCACTTTGAAACTTGACACAATAAAGTAGTTCCTAGTTCTATCTCTATGGTTTGTTTCCTATTGATGTAGCCCTAAGCAGAGACTGTCGCAAATCACTTTCATGGAAAGGGGTTGCCAAGCTTCCAAAAAACTACGAGTTTCCTGAAATCTCAGCACACATTTTTTCACCCAAGCTTGATGACACTTTCAGGTAATGATAAGTACCCCAATCCGACTTGGCATTCCAAATTTCGTTCTTCTAGGTTAAACCGTTCGTTGGCAGTAACAGTTTTAATGTTTAGTTTTCACTCTGTTTTCTCCTATATGGATACATGTAGTTGGAACTCTAAATCAAAGACGGTTTGTGCTAGCTCTTTGAAACTTGACAAATTAATGTAGTTCCAATTTCTATCTCTATGGTTTGTTTCCTATTGATGTAGCCCTAAGCAGAGACTGTCGCAAAACACTTTCATGGAAAGTGGTTGCCAAGCTTCCAAAAAACTACGAGATTCCTGAAATCTCAGCACACATTTTTTCAAACACTCTTGATGACACTTTCAGGTGATGATCAGTACCCAAATCCCACTTGGCTCACCAAATTTCATTCTTCTAGGTTAAATCGTTCGTTGGCATTAACAGTTTTAATTTTTAGGTTTCACTCTGTTTTCTTCTATATGGATACATGTAGTTGGTACTCTAAATCAAACACGGTTTGTGCTAGCTCTTTGAAACTTGACACAATAAAGTAGTTCCAAGTTCTATCTCTATGGTTTGTTTCCTATTGATGTAGCCCTAAGCAGAGACTGGCGCAAATCACTTTAATGGAAAGGGGTTGCCAAGCTTCCAAAAAACTACGAGTTTCCTGAAATCTCAGCACACATTTTTTCACCGAATCTTGATGACACTTTCTGGTAATGATCAGTACCCCAATCCCACTTGGCTCACCAAATTTCGTTCTTCTAGTTTAAACCGTTCGGGGCAGTAACAGTTTTAATGTTTAGTTTTCACTCTGTTTTCTCCTATATGGATACATGTAGTTGGAACTCTAAATCAAACACGGTTTGTGCCAGCTCTTTGAAACTTGACACAATGAAGTAGTTCCAAGTTCTATCTCTATGGTTTGTTTCCTATTGATGTAGCCCTAAGCAGAGACTGTCGCAAAACACTTTCAAGGAAAGGGGTTGCCAAGCTTCCAAAAAACTACGAGTTTCCTGAAATCTCAGCACATATTTTTTCACCCAATCTTGATGACACTTTAAGTTAATGATCAGTACCCCAAACCACTTGGATCACCAAATTTCGTTCTTCTAGATTAAACCGTTCGTTGTCAGTAACAGTTTTAATTTTTAGGTTTCACTCTGTTTTCTCCTATATGGATACATGTAGTTGGAACTCTAAACCAAACACGGTTTGTGCCAGCTCTTTGAAACTTGACACAATGAAGTAGTTCCAAGTTCTATCTCTATGGTTTGTTTCCTATTGATGTAGCCCTAAGCAGAGACTGTCGCAAATCACTTTCATGGAAAGTGGTTGCCAAGCTTCCAAAAAACTACGAGTTTTTTGAAATCTCAGCACACATTTTTTCACCCAAGCTTGATGACACTTTCAGGTAATGATCAGTACCCCAATCCGACTTGGCATTCCAAATTTCGTTCTTCTAGGTTAAACCGTTCTTTGGCAGTAACAGTTTTAATTTTTAGGTTTCACTCTGTTTTCTCCTATATGGATACATATAGTTTGAACTCTAAATCAAACACGGTTTGTGCTAGCTCTTTGAAACATGACACAATAAAGTAGTTCCAAGTTATAACTCTATGGTTTGTTTCCTGTTGATGTAGCCCTAAGCAGAGACTGTCGCAAATCACTTTCATGGAAAGTGGTTGCCATGCTTCCAAAAAACTACGAGTTTCCTGAAATCTCAGCACACATTTTTTCACCCAAGCTTGATGACACTTTCAGGTAATGATCAGTACCCCAATCCTCCTTGGCTCACCAAATTTCATTCTTCTAGGTTAAACCATTCGTTGGCACTAACAGTTTTAATATTTAGGTTTTAATCTGTTTTCTCCTATATGGATACATGTAGTTGGAACTGTAAATCAAACACGGTTTGTGCTAGCTCTTTGAAACTTGACACAATAAAGTAGTTCCAAGTTCTATCTCTATGATTTGTTTCCTAATGATGTAGCCCTAAGCAGAGACTGGCGCAAATCACTTTCATGGAAAGGGGTTCCCAAGCTTCCAAAAAACTACGAGTTTCCTGAAATCTCAGCACACATTTTTTCACGCAATCTTGATGACACTATCAGGTAATGATCAGTACCCCAATCCCACTTGGCTCAACAAATTTCGTTCTTCTAGGTTAAACCGTTCGTTGGCAGTAACAGTATTAATTTTTACGTTTCACTCTGTTTTCTCCCTTATGGATACATGTAGTTGGAACTCTAAATCAAACACGGTTTGTGCTAGCTCTTTGAATCTTGACACAATAAAATAGTTCCAATTTCTATCTCTATGGATTGTTTCCTATTGATGTAGCCCTAAGCAGAGACTGTCGCAAATCACTTTCATGGAAAGGGGTTGCCAAGCTTCCAAAAAACTGTGAGTTTCCTGAAATCTCAGCACATATTTTTTCACCCAAGCTTGATGACACTTTCAGGTAATGATCAGTACCCCAATCCAACTTGGCTCACCAAATTTCGTTCTTCTAGGTTAAACCGTTCGTTGGCAGTAACAGTTTTAATTTTTAGGTTTCACTCTGTTTTCTCCTATATGGATACATATAGTTGGAACTCTAAATCAAACACGGTTTGTGCTAGCTCTTTGAAACTTGACACAATAAAGTAGTTCCAAGTTCTATCTCTATGGTTTGTTTCCTATTGATGTAGCCCTAAGCAGAGACTGTCACAAATCACTTTCATGGAAAGGGGTTGCCAAGCTTCTAAAAAACTACTAGTTTCCTGAAATCTCAGCACACATTTTTTACCCAAGCTTGATGACACTTTCAGGTAATGATCAGTACCCCAATCCGACTTGGCATTCCAAATTTCGTTCTTCTAGGTTAAACCGTTCGTTGGCAGTAACAGTTTTAATTTTTAGGTTTCACTCTGTTTTCTCCTATATGGATACATGTAGTTGGAACTCTAAATCAAACACGGTTTGTGCTAGCTCTTTGAAACTTGACACAATAAAGTAGTTCCAAGTTCTATCTCTATGGTTTGTTTCCTATTGATGTAGCCCTAAGCAGAGACTGGCCCAAATCACTTTCATGGAAAGTGGTTTCCAAGCTTCCAAAAAACTACGATTTTCCTGAAATCTCAGCACACATTTTTTCACCCATGCTTGATGACACTTTCAGGTAATGATCAGTACCCCAATACTCCTTGGCTCACCAAATTTCATTCTTCTAGGTTAAACCATTCGTTGGCACTAACAGTTTTAATATTTAGGTTTCACTCTGTTTTCTCCTATATGGATACATGTAGTTGGAACTCTAAATCAAACACGGTTTGTGCTAGCTCTTTGAAACTTGACACAATAAAGTAGTTCCAAGTTCTATCTCTATGGTTTGTTTCCTATTGATGTAGCCCTAAGCAGAGACTGGTGCAAATCACTTTCATGGAAAGGGGTTGCCAAGCTTCCAAAAAACTACAAGTTTCCTGAAATCTCAGCACACATTTTTTCACCCAAGCTTGATGACACTTTCAGGTAATGATCAGTACCCCAATCCGACTTGGCATTCCAAATTTCGTTCTTCTAGGTTAAACCGTTCTTTGGCAGTAACAGTTTTAAATTTTAGGTTTCACTCTGTTTTCTCCTATATGGATACATGTATTTGGAACTCTAAATCAAACACGGTTTGTGTTAGCTCTTTGAAACTTGACACAATAAAGTAGTTCCAAGTTCTATCTCTATGGTTTGTATCCTATTGATTAGACCTAAGCAGAGACTGTCACAAATCACTTTCATGGAAAGGGGTTGCCAAGCTTCCAAAAAACTACGAGTTTCCTGAAATCTCAGCACACATTTTTTCACCCAAGCTTGATGACACTTTCAGGTAATGATCCGTACCCCAATCCGACTTGGCATTCCAAATTTCGTTCTTCTAGGTTAAACCGTTCGTTGGCAGTAACAGTTTTAATTTTTAGGTTTCACTCTGTTTTCTCCTATATGGATACATGTAGTTGGAACTCTAAATCAAACACGGTTTGTGCTAGCTCTTTGAAACTTGACACAATAAAGTAGTTCCTAGTTCTATCTCTATGGTTTGTTTCCTATTGATGTAGCCCTAAGCAGAGACTGTCGCAAATCACTTTCATGGAAAGTGGTTGCCAAGCTTCCAAAAAACTACGAGTTTCCTGAAATCTCAGCACACATTTTTTCACCCAAGCTTGATGACACTTTCAGGTAATGATAAGT
The DNA here is from genome assembly GCF_964194105.1 of Spermophilus citellus. Lineage (NCBI taxonomy): Eukaryota > Metazoa > Chordata > Mammalia > Rodentia > Sciuridae > Spermophilus > Spermophilus citellus. Next base: position 56,080,222 of record NC_138187.1, read on the forward strand.
ACCCCAATCCGACTTGGCATTCCAAATTTCGTTCTTCTAGGTTAAACCGTTCGTTGGCAGTAACAGTTTTAATATTTAGGTTTTACTCTGTTTTCTCCTATATGGATACATGTAGTTGGAACTCTAAATCAAACACGGTTTGTGCTAGCTCTTTGAAACATGACACAAGAAAGTAGTTCCAAGTTCTATCTCTATGGTTTGTTTCCTATTGATGTAGCCCTAAGCAGAGACTGTCGCAAATCACTTTCATGGAAAGTGGTTGCCAAGCTTCCAAAAAACTATGAATTTCCTGAAATCTCAGCACACATTTTTTCACCCAAGCTTGATGACACTTTCAGGTAATGATCAGTACCCCAATCCTCCTGGGCTCACCAAATTTCATTCTTCTAGGTTAAACCATTCGTTGGCACTAACAGTTTTAATATTTAGGTTTTAATCTGTTTTCTCCTATATGGATACATGTAGTTGGAACTGTAAATCAAACACGATTTGTGCTAGCTCTTTGAAACTTGACACAATAAAGTAGTTCCAAGTTCTATCTCTATGGTTTGTTTCCTATTGATGTAGTCCTAAGCAGAGACTGGCGCATATCACTTCAATGGAAAGGGGTTGCCAAGCTTCCAAAAAACTACGAGTTTCCTGAAATCTCAGCACACATTTTTTCACCCAAACTTGATGACACTTTCAGGTAATGATCAGTACCCCAATCCTCCTTGGCTCACCAAATTTTGTTCTTCTAGGTTAAACCGTGCGTTGGCAGTAACTGTTTTAATTTTCAGGTTTCACTCTGTTTTCTCCTATATGGATACATGTAGTTGGAACTCTAAATCAAACATGGTTTGTGCTAGCTCTTTGAAACTTGACACACGAAAGTAGTTCCAAGTTCTATCTCTATGGTGTGTTTCCTATTGAAGTAGCCCTAAGAAGAGACTGGCGCAAATCCCTTTCATGGAAAGGGGTTGCCAAGCTTCCAAAAAACTACGAGTTTCCTGAAATCTCAGCACACATTTTTTCAAACACACTTGATGACACTTTCAGGTGATGATCAGTACCCAAATCCCACTTGGCTCACCAAATTTCATTCTTCTAGGTTAAATCGTTCGTTGGCATTAACAGTTTTAATTTTTATGTTTCACTCTGTTTTCTCCTGTATGGATACATGTAGTTGGTACTCTAAATCAAACACGGTTTGTGCTAGCTCTTTGAAACTTGACACAATAAAGTAGTTCCAAGTTCTATCTCTATGGTTTGTTTCCTACTGATGTAGCCCTAAGCAGAGACTGGCGCAAATCACTTTAATGGAAAGGGGTTGCCAAGCTTCCAAAAAACTACGAGTTTCCTGAAATATCAGCACACATTTTTTCACCGAATCTTGATGACACTTTCTGGTAATGATCAGTACCCCAATCCCACTTGGCTCACCAAATTTCGTTCTTCTAGTTTAAACCGTTCGGGGCAGTAACAGTTTTAATTTTTAGTTTTCACTCTGTTTTCTCCTATATGGATACATGTAGTTGGAACTCTAAATCAAAGACGGTTTGTGCTAGCTCTTTGAAACTTGACAAATTAATGTAGTTCCAATTTCTATCTCTATGGTTTGTTTCCTATTGATGTAGCCCTAAGCAGAGACTGTCGCAAAACACTTTCATGGAAAGGGGTTGCCAAGCTTCCAAAAAACTATGAGTTTCCTGAAATCTCAGCACATATTTTTTCACCCAATCTTGAAGACACTTTAAGTTAATGATCAGTACCCCAAACCACTTGGATCACCAAATTTCGTTCTTCTAGATTAAACCGTTCGTTGTCAGTAACAGTTTTAATTTTTAGGTTTCACTCTGTTTTCTCCTATATAGATACATGTAGTTGGAACTCTAAACCAAACACGGTTTGTGCCAGCTCTTTGAGACTTGACACAATGAAGTAGTTCCAAGTTCTATCTCTATGGTTTGTTTCCTATTGATGTAGCCCTAAGCAGAGACTGTCGCAAATCACTTTCATGGAAAGTGGTTGCCAAGCTTCCAAAAAACTACGAGTTTTTTGAAATCTCAGCACACATTTTTTCACCCAAGCTTGATGACACTTTCATTTAATGATCAGTACCCCAATCCGACTTGGCATTCCAAATTTCGTTCTTCTAGGTTAAACCGTTCGTTGGCAGTAACAGTTTTAATTTTTAGGTTTCACTCTGTTTTCTCCTATATGGATACATATAGTTGGAACTCTAAATCAAACACGGTTTGTGCTAGCTCTTTGAAACATGACACAATAAAGTAGTTCCAAGTTATAACTCTATGGTTTGTTTCCTGTTGATGTAGCCCTAAGCAGAGACTGTCGCAAATCACTTTCATGGAAAGTGGTTGCCAAGCTTCCAAAAAACTACGAGTTTCCTGAAATCTCAGCACACATTTTTTCACCCAAGCTTGATGACACTTTCAGGTAATGATCAGTACCCCAATCCTCCTTGGCTCACCAAATTTCGTTCTTCTAGGTTAAACCGTTCGTTGACAGTAACAGTTTTAATATTTAGGTTTTACTCTGTTTTCTCCTATATGGATACATGCAGTTGGAAGTCTAAATCAAAGACGGTTTGTGCTAGGTCCTTGAAACTTGACACAATAAAGTAGTTCCAAGTTCTATCTCTATGGTTTCTTTCCTATTGATGTAGCCCTAAGCAGAGACTGGCCCAAATCACTTTCATGGAAAGGGGTTGCCAAGTTTCCAAAAAACTGTGAGTTTCCTGAAATCTCAGCAAATTTTTTTCACCCAATCTTGATGACACTTTCAGGTAATGATCAGTACCCCAATCCTCCTTGGCTCACCAAATTTCATTCTTCTAGGTTAAACCATTCGTTGGCACTAACAGTTTTAATATTTAGGTTTTAATCTGTTTTCTCCTATATGGATACATGTAGTTGGAACTGTAAATCAAACACGGTTTGTGCTAGCTCTTTGAAACTTGACACAATAAAGTAGTTCCAAGTTCTATCTCTATGATTTGTTTCCTAATGATGTAGCCCTAAGCAGAGACTGGCGCAAATCACTTTCATGGAAAGGGGTTCCCAAGCTTCCAAAAAACTACGAGTTTCCTGAAATCTCAGCACACATTTTTTCACGCATTCTTGATGACACTATCTGGTAATGATCAGTACCCCAATCCCACTTGGCTCAACAAATTTCATTCTTCTAGGTTAAACCATTCGTTGGCACTAACAGTTTTAATATTTAGGTTTTAATCTGTTTTCTCCTATATGGATACATGTAGTTGGAACTCTAAATCAAACACGGTTTGTGCTAGCTCTTTGAAACTTGACACAATAAAGTAGTTCCAAGTTCTATCTCTATGATTTGTTTCCTAATGATGTAGCCCTAAGCAGAGACTGGCGCAAATCACTTTCATGGAAAGGGGTTCCCAAGCTTCCAAAAAACTACGAGTTTCCTGAAATCGCAGCACACAATTTTTCAGCCAATCTTGATGACACTTTCAGGTAATAATCAGTACCCCAATCCCACTTGGCTCACCAAATTTCGCTCTTCTAGGTTAAACCATTTGTTGGCAGTCACACTTTTAATTTTTAGGTTTCACTCTGTTTTATCCTATATGGATACATGTAGTTGGAACTCTAAATCAAAGACGGTTTGTGCTAGCTCTTTGAAACTTGACACAATAAAGCAGTTGCAAGTTCTAACTCTATGGTGTGTTTCCTATTGATGTAGCCCTAAACAGAGACTGGCGCAAATCACTTTCATGGAAAGGGGTTGCCAAGCTTCCAAAAAACTACGAATTTCCTGAAATCTCTGCACACATTTTTTCACCCAATATTGATGACACTTTCAGGTAATGATCAGTATCCCAATCCCACTTGGCTCACCAAATTTCGTACTTCTAGGTTAAACCGTTCGTTGGCAGTAACAGTTTTAATTTTCAGGTTCACTCTCTTTTCTCCTATATGGATATATGTAGTTTGAACTCTAAATCAAACACGGTTTGTGCTGGCTCTTTGAAACTTGACACAATAGAGTAGTTCCAAATTCTATCTCTATGGTTTGTTTCCTATTGATGGAGCCCTAAGCAGAGACTGGCGCAAATCACTTTCAAGGAAAGGTTTTGCCAAGCTTCCAAACAAATACGAGTTTCCTGAAATCTCAGCACACATTTTTTCACCCAATCTTGATGACACTTTCAGGAAATGATCAGTACCCCAATCCCACTTCGCTAACCAAATTTCGTTCTTCTAGTTTAAACGGTTCGTTGGGTGTAACAGTTTTAATTTTTAGGTTTCACTCTGTTTTCTCCTATACGGATATATGTAGATGGAACTCTAAACCAAACACGGTTTGTGCTAGCTCATTGAAACTTGATACAATAAAGTAGTTCCAAGTTCTATTTCTATGGTTTGTTTCCTATGGATGTAGCCCTAAGCAGAGACTGGCACAAATCACGTTCATGGAAAGGGTTGCCAAGCTTCCAAAAAACTACCAGTTTCCTGAATCCTCAGCACACATTTTTTCAGCCAATCTTGATGACACTTTCAGGTAATAATCAGTACCCCAATCCCACTTGGCTCACCAAATTTCGTTCTTCTAGGTTAAACCGCTTGTTGGCAGTAACACTTTTAATTTTTAGGTTTCACTCTGTTTTATCCTATATGGATACATGTAGTTGGAACTCTAAATCAAACACAGTTTGTGCTAGCTCTTTGAAACTTGACACAATAAAGTAGTTCCAAGTTCTATCTCTATGGTTTGTTTCCTATTGATGTAGCCCTAAGCAGAGATGGCGCAAATCCCTTTCATGGAAAGGCGTTGCCAAGCTTCCAAAAAACTACGAGTTTCCTGAAATCTCAGCACACATTTTTTCACCCAATCTTGATGACACGTTCAGGTAATCATCTGTACCGCAATCCCACTTGGCTCACCAAATTTCGTTCTTCTAGGTTAAACCGTTCGTTGGCAGTAAGAGTTTTAATTTTTAGGTTTCACTCTGTTTTCTCCTATATGGATACATGTAGTTGGAACTCAAAATCAAAGACGGTTTGTGCTAGCTCTTTGAATCTTGACACAATAACGTAGTTCCAAGTTCTATCTCTATGGTTTGTTTCCTATTGATGTAGCCCTACCAGAGACTGGCGCAAATCACTTTCATGGAAAGGGGTTGCCAAGCTTCCAAAAAACGACGAGTTTCCTGAAATCCAAGCACACTTTTTTTCACCCAATCTTGATGAAACTTGCAGGTAATGATCAGTACCCCAATCCCACTTGGCTCACCAAATTTCGTTCTTTTAGGTTAAACCGTTCGTTGGCAGTAACACTTTGAATTTTTAGGTTTCACTCTGTTTTCTCCTATATGGATACATGTAGTTGGAACTCTAAATCAAACACGGTTTGTGATAGCTCTTTGAAACTTGACACAGTAAAGTGGTTTCAAGTTCTATCTCTATGGTTTGTTTCCTATTGATGTAGCCCTAAGCAGAGACTGGCGCAAAACTCTTTCATGGAAACGGGTTGCCAAGCTTCCAAAAAACGACGAGTTTCCTGAAATCTCAGCACACATTTTTTCACTCACTCTTGATGACACTTTCAGGTTATGATCAGTACCCCAATCCCACTTGGTCACCAAATTTTGTTCTTCTAGGTTAAACTGTTCGTTTTCATTAACAGTTTTAATATTTAGGTTTCACTCTGTTTTCTCCTAATGGATACATGTAGTTGGAAATCTAAATCAAACATGGTTTGTGCTAGCTCTTTGAAACTTGACACAATAAAATAGTTCCAAGTTCTATCTCTATGGAGTGTTTCCTATTGATGTAGCCCTAAGCGGAGACTGGCGCAAATCACTTTCATGGAAAGGGGTTGTCAAGCTTCCAAAAAACTACGAGTTTCCTGAAATCTCAGCACACATTTTTTCACCCAATCTTGATGACACTTTCTGGTAATGATCAGTACCCCAATCCCACTTGGCTCACCAAATTTGGTTCTTCTAGGTTAAACGCTTCGTTGGCAGTAACAGTTTTAATTTTAGGTTTCACTCTGTTTTCTCCTATATGGATACATGTAGTTGGAACTCTAAATCAAACACGGTTTGTGCTAGCTCTTTGAAACTTCACAAAATAAAATAGGTTCAAGTTCTATCTGTATGGATTGTTTCCTATTGATGTAGCCCTAATCAGAGAACGGTGCAAATCACTTTCATTGAAAGTGGTTGCCAAGCTTCCAAAAAACTACAAGTTTCCTGAAATATCAGCACATATTTTTTCTCCCAATCTTGATAACACTTTCAGGTAAAGATCAGTAACCCAATCCCACTTGGCTCACCAAATTTCGTTCTTCTAGGTTAAACCGTTCGTTGGCAGTAACAGTTTTAATTTTTAGGTTTCACTCTGTTTTCTCCTATATGGATACATGTAGTTGGAACACTAAATCAAACACGGTTTGTGCTAGCTCTTTGAAACTTGACACAATAAAGTAGTTCCAAGTTCTATCTCTATGGTTTGTTTCCTATTGAAGTAGCCCAAAGCAGATACTGGCGCGAATCACTTTCATGGAAAGGGGTTGCCAAGCTTCCAAAAAACTACGAGTTTCCTAAAATCTCAGCACACATTTTTCAAACAATCTTGATGACACTTTCAGGTGATGATCATGACCCCAACCCCACTTGGCTCACCAAATTTCGTTCTTCTAGGTTAACTCGTTCGTTGGCATTAACAGTTTAAATTTTTAGGTTTCAATCTGTTTTCTTCTATATGGATACATGTATTTGGAACTCTAAATCAAACACGGTTTGTGCTAGCTCTTTGAAATTTGACACAATAAAGTAGTTCCAAGTTCTATCCCTATGCATTGTTTCCTATTGATGTAGCCCTAAGCAGAGACTGGCGCAAATCACTTTCATGGAAAGGGGTTGCCAAGCTTCCAAAAACTACGAGTTTCCTGAAATATCAGCACACATTTTTTCACCCAATCTTGATGACACTTTCATGTAATGATCAGTACCCCAATCCCACTTGGCTCACCAAATTTCGTTCTTCTAGGTTAAACCGTTCGTTGGCCGTAACAGTTTTAATTATTAGGTTTCACTCTGTTTTCTCCTATATGGATACATGTAGTTGGAACTCTAAATCAAACACGGTTTGTGCTTCCTCATTGAAACTTGACACTAAAGTAGTTCCAAGTTCTATCTCTATGGTTTGTTTCCTATTGATGTAGCCCTAAGCAGAGACCGGCGCAAATCACTTTCATAGAAAAAGGTTGGCAAGCTTCCAAAAAACTATGAGTTTCCTGAAATCGCACCACACATTTTTTCACCCAATCTTGATGACACTTTCTGGTGATGATCAGTACCCCAATCCCTCTTGGCTCACCAAATTTCATTCTTCTAGGATAAACCGTTCGTTGGCAGTAACAGTTTTAATTTTTAGGTTTCACTCTGTTTTCTCCTATATGGATACATGTAGATGGAACTCTAAATCAAACACGGTTTGTGCTAGCTCTTTGAAACTTGACACAAGAAAGTAGTTCCAAGTTCTAGCTCTATGGTTTGTTTCCTATTGATGTAGCCCTAAGCAGAGACTGGCGCAAATTTCGTTCATGGAAAGGGGTTGCCAAGATTCCAAAATCTACGAGTTTCCTGAAATCTCAGCACACATTTTTTCACCCAATCTTGATGACACTTTCAGGTAATGATCAGTACCCCAATCCCACTTGTCTCACCAAATTTCGTTCTTCTAGGTTTAACCGTTCATTGGCAGTAACAGTTTTAATTTTTAGGTTTCACTCTGTTTTCTTCTATATGGATACATGTATTTGGAACTCTAAATCAAACATGGTTTGTGCTAGCTCTTTGAAACTTGACACACGAAAGTAGTTCCAAGTTCTATATCTTTGGTGTGTTTCCTATTGATATAGCCCTAAGCAGAGACTGGCGCAAATCACTTTCATCGAAAGGGGTTGCCAAGCTTCCAAAAACTACGAGTTTCCTGAAATCTCAGCACACATTTTTTCACCCAAGCTTGATGACACTTTCAGGTCAGGATCAGTACCCCAATCCCACTTGGCTCAACAAATTTCGTTCTTCTACGTTAAACCGTTTGTTGGCAGTAACAGTTTTAATTTTTAGGTTTCACTCTGTTTTCTCCTATATGGATACATGTAGTTGGAACTGTAAATCAAAGACGGTTTGTGGTAGCTCTTTGAAACTTGACACAATAATGTAGTTCCAAGTTCTATCTCTATGGATTGTTTCCTATTGATGTAGCCCCCAGCAGACACTGGCGCAAATCACTTACATGGAAAGGGGTTGACACGCTTCCAAAAAACTACGAGTTTCCTGAAAACTCAGCACACATTTTTTCACCCAATCTTGATGACACTTTCAGGTAATGATCAGTACCCCAATTTCGCTTTTCTCACCAAATTTCGTTCTTCTAGGTGAAACCGTTCGTTTGCAGTAACAGTTTTAATTTTGGGGTTTCACTCTGTTTTCTCCTATATGGATACATGTAGTTGGAAGTGTAAATCAAAGACGGTTTGTGGTAGCTCTTTGAAACTTGACACAATAATGTAGTTCCAAGTTCTATCTCTATGGTTTGTTTCCTATTGATGTAGTCCTAAGCAGATACAGGCGCAAATCACTTTCATGGAAAGGCTTTGCCAAGCAACCAAAAAACTACGAGTTTCCTGAAATCTCAGCACACATTTTTTCACCCAATCTTGATGACACGTTCAGGTAATGATCAGAACCCAAATCCACTTGGCTCACCAAATTTCGTTCTTCTAGTTTAAACTGTTCGTTGGCAGTAACAGTTTTAATTTTTAGTTTCACTCTGTTTTCTCCTATATAGATACATGTATTTGGAAATCTAAATCAAAGACGATTTGGGCTAGCTCTTTGAAACTTGACACAATAAAGTAGTTCCAAGTTCTATCTCTATGGTTTGTTTCCTATTGATGTAGCCCTAAGCAGAGACTGGCGCAAATCACTTTCATGGAAAGGGATTGCCAAGCTTCCAAAAAACTACGTGTTTCCTGAAATCTCAGCACACGTTTTTTCACCCAATTTTGATGACACTTTCAGGTCACGATCAGTACCCCAATCCCACTTGGCTCATCAAATTTCGTTCTTCTAGGTTAAACCATCCGTTGGCAGTAACAGTTTTAATTTTTAGGTTTCACTCTGTTTTCTCCTATATGGATACATGTAGTTGGAACTCTGAATCAAACACGGTTTGTGCTAGCTCTTTGAAACTTGACACAAGTAAGTAGTTCCAAGTTCTATCTCTATGGATTGTTTCCTAATGATGTAGCCCCCAGCAGACACTGGCGCAAATCACTTACATGGAAAGGGGATGCCACGCTTCCAAAAAATTACGAGTTTCCTGAAATCTCAGCACACTTTTTTTCACCCAATCTTGATGACACTTTCAAGTCACACTCAGTAACCCAATCCCACTTGGCTCACCAAATTTTGTTTCCTGGTTAAAGCGTTCATTGGCAGTAACAGTTTTAATTTTTAGGTTTCACTCTGTTTTCTTCTATATGGATACATGTATTTGGAACTCTAAATCAAACATGGTTTGTGCTAGCTCTTTGAAACTTGACACACGAAAGTAGTTCCAAGTTCTATATCTATGGTGTGTTTCCTATTGATGTAGCCCTAAGGAGAGACTGGCGCGAATCACTTTCATGGAAAGGGGTTGCCAAGCTTCCAAAAAACTACGAGTTTCCTGAAATCTCAGCACACATTTTTTCAAACAATCTTGATGACACTTTCAGGTGATGATCATTACCCCAACCCCACTTTTCTCACCAAATTTCGTTCTTCTAGGTTAACTCGTTCGTTGGCATTAACAGTTTAAATTTTTAGGTTTCAATCTGTTTTCTCCTATATGGATACATGTAGTTGGAACTCTAAATCAAACACGGTTTGTGCTAGCTCTTTGAAATTTGACACAATAAAGTAGTTCCAAGTTCTATCCCCATGCATTGTTTCCTATTGATATAGCCCTAAGCAGAGACTGGCGCAAATCACTTTCATCAAAAGGGGTTGCCAAGCTTCCAAAAACTATGAGTTTCCTGAAATCTCAGCACACATTTTTTCACCCAGACTTGATGACACTTTCAGGTCAGGATCAGTACCACAATCCCACTTGGCTCAACAAATTTCGTTCTTCTAGGTTAAACCGTTTGTTGGCAGTAAGAGTTTTAATTTTTAGGTTTCACTCTGTTTTCTCCTATATGGATACATGTAGTTGGAACTCTAAAGCAAATATGGTTTGTGCTAGCTGTTTGAAACTTGACACAATAAAGTAGTTCCAAGTTCTATCTCTATGGTTTCTTTCCTATTGATGTAGCCCTAAGCAGAGACTGGCGCAAATCACTTTCATGGAAAGGGGTTGCCAAGCTTCCAAAAACTACGAGTTTCCTGAAATCTCAGCACACATTTTTTCAAACAATCTTGATGACACTTTCAGGTCATGATCAGTACCCCAATCCCACTTGGCTCACCAAATTTCGTTCTTCTAGGTTAAACCGTTCGTTGGAAGTAACAGTTTTAATTTTTAGGTTTCACTCTCTTTTCTTTTATATCGATACATATAGTTGAAACTCTAAATCAAAGACGGTTTCTGCTAGCTCTTTGAAACTTGACACAAGAAAGTAGTTCCAAGTTCTATCTCTATGGATTGTTTCCTATTGATGTAGCCCTAAGCAGAGACTGGCGCAAATCACTTTCATGGAAAGGGATTGCCAAGCTTCCATAAAACTACGAGTTTCCTGAAATCTCAGCACACATTTTTTCACCCAATCTTGATGACACTTTCAGGTAATGATCAGTACCCCAATCCCACTTGGCTCAACAAATTTCGTTCTTCTAAGTTAAACCGTCCGTTGGCAGTAACAGTTTTAATTTTGGGGTTTCACTCTGTTTTCTCCTATATGGATACATGTAGTTGGAACTGTAAATCAAAGACGGTTTGTGGTAGCTCTTTGAAACTTGACACAATAATGTAGTTCCAAGTTCTATCTCTATGGTTTGTTTCCTATTGATGTAGTCCTAAGCAGATACAGGCGCAAATCACTTTCATGGAAAGGTTTTGCCAAGCAACCAAAAAACTACGAGTTTCCTGAAATCTCAGCACACATTTTTTCACCCAATCTTGATGACACTTTCAGGTAATGATCAGAACCCGAATCCACTTGGCTCACCAAATTTCGTTCTTCTAGGTTAAACTGTTCGTTGGCAGTAACAGTTTTAATTTTTAGTTTCACTCTGTTTTCTCCTATATAGATACATGTAGTTGGAACTCTAAATCAAAGACGATTTGGGCTAGCTCTTTGAAACTTGACACAATAATGTAGTTCCAAGTTCTATCTCTATGGTTTGTTTCCTATTGATGTAGCCCTAAGCAGAGACTGGCGCAAATCACTTTGATGGAAAGGGGTTGCCAAGCTTCCAAAAAACTACGAGTTTCCTGAAATCTCAGCACACATTTTTTCACCCAAGCTTGATGACACTTTCAGGTAATGATCAGTACCCCAATCCGACTTGGCATTCCAAATTTCGTTCTTCTATTTTAAACCGTTCGTTGGCAGTAACAGTTTTAATTTTTAGGTTTCACTCTGTTTTCTCCTATATGGATACATGTAGTTGGAACTCTAAATCAAACACGGTTTGTGCTAGCTCTTTGAAACTTGACACAATAAAGTAGTTCCTAGTTCTATCTCTATGGTTTGTTTCGTATTGATGTAGCCCTAAGCAGAGACTGTCGCAAATCACTTTCATGGAAAGGGGTTGCCAAGCTTCCAAAAAACTACGAGTTTCCTGAAATCTCAGCACACATTTTTTCACCCAAGCTTGATGACACTTTCAGGTAATGATCAGTACCCCAATCCGACTTGGCATTCCAAATTTCGTTCTTCTAGGTTAAACCGTTCGTTGGCAGTAACAGTTTTAATATTTAGGTTTTACTCTGTTTTCTCCAATATGGATACATGTAGTTGGAACTCTAAATCAAACACGGTTTGTGCTAGCTCTTTTAAACTTGACACAATGAAGTAGTTCCAAGTTCTATCTCTATGGTTTGTTTCCTATTGATGTAGCCCTAAGCAGAGACTGTCGCAAATCACTTTCATGGAAAGTGGTTGCCAAGCTTCCAAAAAACTACGAGTTTCCTGAAATCTCAGCACACATTTTTTCACCCAAGCTTGATGACACTTTCAGGTAATGATCAGTACCCCAATCCCACTTGGCATTCCAAATTTCGTTCTTCTAGGTTAAACCATCCGTTGGCAGTAACAGTTTTAATTTTTAGGTTTCACTCTGTTTTCTCCTATATGGATACATGTAGTTGGAACTCTGAATCAAACACGGTTTGTGCTAGCTCTTTGAAACTTGACACAAGTAAGTAGTTCCAAGTTCTATCTCTATGGATTGTTTCCTAATGATGTAGCCCCCAGCAGACACTGGCGCAAATCACTTACATGGAAAGGGGTTGCCAAGCTTCCAAAAAACTACGAGTTTCCTGAAAACTCATCACACATTTTTTCACCCAATCTTGATGACACTTTCAGGTTATCATCAGTACCCCAATCCCACTTGGTCACCAAATTTCATTCTTATAGGTTAAACCGTTCGTTGGCATTAACAGTTTTAATATTTAGGTTTCACTCTGTTTTCTCCTATATGGATACATGTAGTTGGAACTCTAAATAAAACACGGTTTGTGCTAGCTCTTTGAAATTTGACACAATAAAATAGTTCCAAGTTCTATTCCTATGCATTGTTTCCTATTGATGTAGCCCTAAGCAGAGATGGTGCAAATCACTTTCATGGAAAGGGGTTGCCAACCTTCCAAAAAACTACGAGTTTCCTGAAAACTCAGCACACATTTTTTCACCCAAGCTTGATGACACTTTCTGGTAATGATCAGTACCCCAATCCCACTTGGCTCACCAAATTTGGTTCTTCTAGGTTAAACGGTTCATTGGCAGTAACAGTTTTAATTTTAGGTTTCACTCTGTTTTCTCCTATATGGATACATGTAGTTGGAACTCTAAATCAAACACGGTTTGTGCTAGCTCTTTGAAACTTGACACAATAAAGTAGTTCCAAGTTCTATCTCTATGGTTTGTTTCCTATTGATGTAGCCCTAAGCAGAGACTGTCAAAAATCACTTTCATGGAAAGGGGTTGCCAAGCTTCTAAAAAACTACTAGTTTCCTGAAATCTCAGCACACATTTTTTCACCCAAGCTTGATGACACTTTCAGGTAATGATCAGTACCCCAATCCGAGTTGGCATTCCAAATTTCGTTCTTCTAGGTTAAACCGTTCGTTGGCAGTAACAGTTTTAATTTTTAGGTTTCACTCTGTTTTCTCCTATATGGATACATGTAGTTGGAACTCTAAATCAAACACGGTTTGTGCTAGCTCTTTGAAACTTGACACAATAAAGTAGTTCCAAGTTCTATCTCTATGGTTTGTTTCCTATTGATGTAGCCCTAAGCAGAGACTGGCCCAAATCACTTTCATGGAAAGTGGTTTCCAAGCTTCCAAAAAACTACGATTTTCCTGAAATCTCAGCACAAATTTTTTCACCCAAGCTTGATGACACTTTCAGGTAATGATCAGTACCCCAATACTCCTTGGCTCACCAAATTTCATTCTTCTAGGTTAAACCATTCGTTGGCACTAACAGTTTTAATATTTAGGTTTCACTCTGTTTTCTTCTATATGGATACATGTAGTTGGAACTCTAAATCAAACACGGTTTGTGCTAGCTCTTTGAAACTTGACACAATAAAGTAGTTCCAAGTTCTATCTCTATGGTTTGTTTCCTATTGATGTAGCCCTAAGCAGAGACTGGCGCAAATCACTTTCATGGAAAGGGGTTGCCAAGCTTCCAAAAAACTCTGAGTTTCCTGAAATCTCAGCACACATTTTTTCACCCAAGCTTGATGACACTTTCAGGTAATGATCAGTACCCCAATCCGAATTGGCATTCCAAATTTCGTTCTTCTAGGTTAAACCGTTCTTTGGCAGTAACAGTTTTAAATTTTAGGTTTCACTCTGTTTTCTCCTATATGGATACATGTAGTTGGAACTCTAAATCAAACACGGTTTGTGTTAGCTCTTTGAAACTTGACACAATAAAGTAGTTCCAAGTTCTATCTCTATGGTTTGTATCCTATTGATTAGACCTAAGCAGAGACTGTCACAAATCACTTTCATGGAAAGGGGTTGCCAAGCTTCCAAAAAACTACGAGTTTCCTGAAATCTCAGCACACATTTTTTCACCCAAGCTTGATGACACTTTCAGGTAATGATCAGTACCCCAATCCGACTTGGCATTCCAAATTTCGTTCTTCTAGGTTAAACCGTTCGTTGGCAGTAACAGTTTTAATTTTTAGGTTTCACTCTGTTTTCTCCTATATGGATACATGTAGTTGGAACTCTGAATCAAACACGGTTTGTGCTAGCTCTTTGAAACTTGACACAAGAAAGTAGTTCCAAGTTCTATCTCTATGGATTGTTTCCTATTGATGTAGCCCCCAGCAGACACTGGCGCAAATCACTTACATGGAAAGTGGTTGCCACGCTTCCAAAAAACTACGAGTTTCCTGAAAACTCAGCACACATTTTTTCACCCAATCTTGATGACACTTTCAGGTAATGATCAGTACCCCAATTTCGCTTTTCTCACCATATTTCGTTCTTCTAGGTGAAACCGTTCGTTTGCAATAACAGTTTTAATTTTGGGGTTTCACTCTGTTTTCTCCTATATGGATACATGTAGTTGGAACTGTAAATCAAAGACGGTTTGTGGTAGCTCTTTGAAACTTGACACAATAATGTAGTTCCAAGTTCTATCTGTATGGTTTGTTTCCTATTGAAGTAGTCCTAAGCAGATACAGGCGCAAATCACTTTCATGGAAAGGCTTTGCCAAGCAACCAAAAAACTACGAGTTTCCTGAAATCTCAGCACACATTTTTTCACCCAATCTTGATGACACTTTCAGGTAATGATCAGAACCCGAATCCACTTGGCTCACCAAATTTCGTTCTTCTAGGTTAAACTGTTCGTTGGCAGTAACAGTTTTAATTTTTAGTTTCACTCTGTTTTCTCCTATATAGATACATGTAGTTGGAACTCTAAATCAAAGACGATTTGGGCTAGCTCTTTGAAACTTGACACAATAATGTAGTTCCAAGTTCTATCTCTATGGTTTGTTTCCTATTGATGTAGCCCTAAGCAGAGACTGGCGCAAATCACTTTGATGGAAAGGGGTTGCCAAGCTTCCAAAAAACTACGAGTTTCCTGAAATCTCAGCACACATTTTTTCACCCAAGCTTGATGACACTTTCAGGTAATGATCACTACCCCAATCCCACTTGGCATTCCAAATTTCGTTCTTCTATTTTAAACCGTTCGTTGGCAGTAACAGTTTTAATTTTTAGGTTTCACTCTGTTTTCTCCTATATGGATACATGTAGTTGGAACTCTAAATCAAACACGGTTTGTGCTAGCTCTTTGAAACTTGACACAATAAAGTAGTTCCTAGTTCTATCTCTATGGTTTGTTTCGTATTGATGTAGCCCTAAGCAGAGACTGTCGCAAATCACTTTCATGGAAAGGGGTTGCCAAGCTTCCAAAAAACTACGAGTTTCCTGAAATCTCAGCACACATTTTTTCACCCAAGCTTGATGACACTTTCAGGTAATGATCAGTACCCCAATCCGACTTGGCATTCCAAATTTCGTTCTTCTAGGTTAAACCGTTCGTTGGCAGTAACAGTTTTAATATTTAGGTTTTACTCTGTTTTCTCCTATATGGATACATGTAGTTGGAATTCTAAATCAAACACGGTTTGTGCTAGCTCTTTTAAACTTGACACAATAAAGTAGTTCCAAGTTCTATCTCTATGGTTTGTTTCCTATTGATGTAGCCCTAAGCAGAGACTGCCGCAAAACACTTTCATGGAAAGTGGTTGCCAAGCTTCCAAAAAACTACGAATTTCCTGAAATCTCAGCACACATTTTTTCACCAAAGCTTGATGACACTTTCAGGTAATGATCAGTACCCCAATCCTCCTTGGCTCACCAAATTTCATTCTTCTAGGTTAAACCGTTCGTTGGCAGTAACAGTTTTAATTTTTAGGTTTCACTCTGTTTTCTCCTATATGGATACATGTAGTTGGAACTCTAAATCAAACACGGTTTTTGCTAGGTCTTTGAAGCTTGACACAATAAAGTAGTTCCAAGTTCTATCTCTATGGTTTGTTTCCTATTGATGTAGCCCTAAGCAGAGACTGGCCCAAATCACTTTCATGGAAAGGGTTTTCCAAGCTTCCAAAAAACTGTGGGTTTCCTGAAATCTCAGCACAAATTTTTTCACCCAATCTTGATGACACTTTCAGGTAATGATCAGTACCCCAATCCTCCTTGGCTCACCTAATTTCATTCTTTTAGGTTAAACCATTCGTTGGCACTAACAGTTTTAATATTTAGGTTTTAATCTGTTTTCTCCTATATGGATACATGTAGTTGGAACTGTAAATCAAACACGATTTGTGCTAGCTCTTTGAAACTTGACACACAAAAGTAGTTCCAAGTTCTATCTCTATGGTGTGTTTCCTATTGAAGTAGCCCTAAGAAGAGACTGGCGCAAATCCCTTTCATGGAAAGGGGTTGCCAAGCTTCCAAAAAACTACGAGTTTCCTGAAATCTCAGCACACATTTTTTCAAACACTCTTGATGACACTTTCAGGTGATGATCAGTACCCAAATCCCACTTGGCTCACCAAATTTCATTCTTCTAGGTTAAATCGTTCGTTGGCATTAACAGTTTTAATTTTTAGGTTTCACTCTGTTTTCTCCTATATGGATACATGTATTTGGTACTCTAAATCAAACACGGTTTGTGCTAGCTCTTTGAAACTTGACACAATAAAGTAGTTCCAAGTTCTATCTCTATGGTTTGTTTCCTATTGATGTAGCCCTAAGCAGAGACTGGCGCAAATCACTTTAATGGAAAGGGGTTGCCAAGCTTCCAAAAAACTACGAGTTTCCTGAAATCTCAGCACACATTTTTTCACCGAATCTTGATGACACTTTCTGGTAATGATCAGTACCCCAATCCCACTTGGCTCACCAAATTTCGTTCTTCTAGTTTAAACTGTTTGGGGCAGTAACAGTTTTAATGTTTAGTTTTCACTCTGTTTTCTCCTATATGGATACATGTAGTTGGAACTCTAAATCAAAGACGGTTTGTGCTAGCTCTTTGAAACTTGACAAATTAATGTAGTTCCAATGTCTATCTCTATGGTTTCTTTCCTATTGATGTAGCCCTAAGCAGAGACTGTCGCAAAACACTTTCATGGAAAGGGGTGGCCAAGCTTCCAAAAAACTACGAGTTTCCTGAAATCTCAGCACACATTTTTTCAAACACTCTTGATGACACTTTCAGGTGATGATCAGTACCCAAATCCCACTTGGCTCACCAAATTTCATTCTTCTAGGTTAAATCGTTCGTTGGCATTAACAGTTTTAATTTTTAGGTTTCACTCTGTTTTCTCCTATATGGATACATGTAGTTGGTACTCTAAATCAAACACGGTTTGTGCTAGCTCTTTGAAACTTGACACAATAAAGTAGTTCCAAGTTCTATCTCTATGGTTTGTTTCCTATTGATGTAGCCCTAAGCAGAGACTGGCGCAAATAACTTTAATGGAAAGGGGTTGCCAAGCTTCCAAAAAACTACCAGTTTCCTGAAATCTCAGCACACATTTTTTCACCGAATCTTGATGACACTTTCTGGTAATGATCAGTACCCCAATCCCACTTGGCTCACCAAATTTCGTTCTTCTAGTTTAAACCCTTCGGGGCAGTAACAGTTTTAATGTTTAGTTTTCACTCTGTTTTCTCCTATATGGATACATGTAGTTGGAACTCTAAATCAAAGACGGTTTGTGCTAGCTCTTTGAAACTTGACAAATTAATGTAGTTCCAATTTCTATCTCTATGGTTTGTTTCCTATTGATGTAGCCCTAAGCAGAGACTGTCGCAAAACACTTTCATGGAAAGGGGTTGCCAAGCTTCCAAAAAACTACGAGTTTCCTGAAATCTCAGCACATATTTTTTCACCCAATCTTGATGACACTTTAAGTTAATGATCAGTACCCCAAACCACTTGGATCACCAAATTTTCTTCTTCTAGATTAAACCGTTCGTTGTCAGTAACAGTTTTAATTTTTAGGTTTCACTCTGTTTTCTCCTATATGGATACATGTAGTTGGAACTCTGAATCAAACACGGTTTGGGCTAGCTCTTTGAAACTTGACACAAGTAAGTAGTTCCAAGTTCTATCTCTATGGATTGTTTCCTAATGATGTAGCCCCCAGCAGACACTGGCGCAAATCACTTACATGGAAAGGGGATGCCACGCTTCCAAAAAACTACGAGTTTCCTAAAAACTCAGCACACATTTTTTCACCCAATCTTGATGACACTTTCAGGTTATCATCAGTACCCCAATCCCACTTGGTCACCAAATTTCATTCTTATAGGTTAAACCGTTCGTTGGCATTAACAGTTTTAATATTTAGGTTTCACTCTGTTTTCTCCTATATGGATACATGTAGTTGGAACTCTAAATAAAACACGGTTTGTGCTAGCTCTTTGAAATTTGACACAATAAACTAGTTCCAAGTTCTATCCCTATGCATTGTTTCCTATTGATGTAGCCCTAAGCAGAGACTGGCGCAAATCACTTTCATGTAAAGGGGTTGTCAAGCTTCCAAAAAACTACGAGTTTCCTGAAAACTCAGCACACATTTTTTCACCAAATCTTGATGACACTTTCTGGTAATGATCAGTACCCCAATCCCACTTGGCTCACCAAATTTGGTTCTTCTAGGTTAAACGGTTCGTTGGCAGTAACAGTTTTAATTTTAGGTTTCACTCTGTTTTCTCCTATATGGATACATGTAGTTGGAACTCTAAATCAAACACGGTTTGTGCTAGCTCTTTGAAACTTGACACAATAAAATAGTTCCAAGTTCTATCTCTATGGATTGTTTCCTATTGATGTATACCCAAGCAGAGACTGGCGCAAATCACTTTCATGGAAAGGTGTTGCCAAGCTTCCAAAAAATTACGAGTTTCCTGAAATCTCAGCACACTTTTTTTCACCCAATCTTGATGACACTTTCAAGTCACGCTCAGTAACCCAATCCCACTTGGCTCACCAAATTTTGTTTCCTGGTTAAAGCGTTCATTGGCAGTAACAGTTTTAATTTTTAGGTTTCACTCTGTTTACTTCTATATGGATACATGTATTTGGAACTCTAAATCAAACATGGTTTGTGCTAGCTCTTTGAAACTTGACACACGAAAGTAGTTCCAAGTTCTATATCTATGGTGTGTTTCCTATTGATGTAGCCCTAAGGAGAGACTGGCGCGAATCACTTTCATGGAAAGGGGTTGCCAAGCTTCCAAAAAACTACGAGTTTCCTGAAATCTCAGCACACATTTTTTCAAACAATCTTGATGACACTTTCAGGTGATGATCATTACCCCAACCCCACTTTTCTCACCAAATTTCGTTCTTCTAGGTTAACTCGTTCGTTGGCATTAACAGTTTAAATTTTTAGGTTTCAATCTGTTTTCTCCTATATGGATACATGTAGTTGGAACTCTAAATCAAACACGGTTTGTGCTAGCTCTTTGAAATTTGACACAATAAAGTAGTTCCAAGTTCTATCCCCATGCATTGTTTCCTATTGATATAGCCCTAAGCAGAGACTGGCGCAAATCACTTTCATCGAAAGGGGTTGCCAAGCTTCCAAAAACTACGAGCTTCCTGAAATCTCAGCACACATTTTTTCACCCAATCTTGATGACACTTTCAGGTCAGGATCAGTACCCCAATCCCACTTGGCTCAACAAATTTCGTTCTTCTAGGTTAAAAGGTTCGTTGGCAGTAACAGTTTTAATTTTAGGTTTCACTCTGTTTTCTCCTATATGGATACATGTAGTTGGAACTCTAAATCAAACACGGTTTGTGCTAGCTCTTTGAAACTTGACACAATAAAATAGTTCCAAGTTCTATCTCTATGGATTGTTTCCTATTGATGTATACCCAAGCAGAGACTGGCGCAAATCACTTTCATAGAAAAGTGTTGCCAAGCTTCAAAAAAACTACGAGTTTCCTGAAATCTCAGCACACTTTTTTTCACCCAATCTTGATGACACTTTCAGGTCACGATCAGTACCCCAATCCCACTTGGCTCACCAAATTTTGTTTCTTGGTTAAACCGTTCATTGGCAGTAACAGTTTTAATTTTTAGGTTTCACTCTGTTTTCTTCTATATGGATACATGTATTTGGAACTCTAAATCAAACATGGTTTGTGCTAGCTCTTTGAAACTTGACACACGAAAGTAGTTCCAAGTTCTATATCTATGGTGTGTTTCCTATTGATATAGCCCTAAGCAGAGGCTGGCGCAAATCACTTTCATCGAAAGGGGTTGCCAAGCTTCCAAAAACTACGAGTTTCCTGAAATCTCAGCACACATTTTTTCACCCAATTTTGATGACACTTTCAGGTCACGATCAGTACCCCAATCCCACTTGGCTCAACAAATTTCGTTCTTCTACGTTAAACCGTTTGTTGGCAGTAACAGTTTTAATTTTTAGGTTTCACTCTCTTTTCTCCTATATGGATACATGTAGTTGGAACTCTAAATCAAACATGGTTTGTGCTAGCTGTTTGAAACTTGACACAATAAAGTAGTTCCAAGTTCTATCTCTATGGTTTCTTTCCTATAGATGTAGCCCTAAGCAGAGACTGGCGCAAATCACTTTCATGGAAAGGGGTTGCCAAGCTTCCAAAAACTACGAGTTTCCTGATATCTCAGCACACATTTTTTCACCCAATCTTGATGACACTTTCAGGTAATTATCAGTACACCAATCCCACTTGGCTCAACAAATTTCGTTCTTCTAGGTTAAACCGTCCTTTGGCAGTAACAGTTTTAATTTTTAGGTTTCACTCTGTTTTCTCCTATATGGATACATGTAGTTGGAACTCTGAATCAAACACGGTTTGTGCTAGCTCTTTGAAACTTGACACAATAAAGTAGTTCCAAGTTCTATCCCCATGCATTGTTTCCTATTGATATAGCCCTAAGCAGAGACTGGCGCAAATCACTTTCATCAAAAGGGGTTGCCAAGCTTCCAAAAACTACGAGTTTCCTGAAATCTCAGCACACATTTTTTCACCCAAACTTGATGGCACTTTCAGGTCAGGATCAGTACCACAATCCCACTTGGCTCAACAAATTTCGTTCTTCTAGGTTAAACCGTTTGTTGGCAGTAACAGTTTTAATTTTTAGGTTTCACTCTGTTTTCTCCTATATGGATACATGTAGTTGGAACTCTAAAGCAAATATGGTTTGTGCTAGCTGTTTGAAACGTGACACAATAAAGTAGTTCCAAGTTCTATCTCTATGGTTTCTTTCCTATTGATGTAGCCCTAAGCAGAGACTGGCGCAAATCACTTTCATGGAAAGGGGTTGCCAAGCTTCCAAAAACTACGAGTTTCCTGAAATCTCAGCACACATTTTTTCAAACAATCTTGATGACACTTTCAGGTCATGATCAGTACCCCAATCCCACTTGGCTCACCAAATTTCGTTCTTCTAGGTTAAACCGTTCGTTGGAAGTAACAGTTTTAATTTTAAGGTTTCACTCTCTTTTCTTTTATATCGATACATATAGTTGAAACTCTAATGCAAAGACGGTTTCTGCTAGCTCTTTGAAACTTGACACAAGAAAGTAGTTCCAAGTTCTATCTCTATGGATTGTTTCCTATTGATGTAGCCCTAAGCAGAGACTGGCGCAAATCACTTTCATGGAAAGGGATTGCCAAGCTTCCAAAAAACTACGAGTTTCCTGAAATCTCAGCACACATTTTTTCACCCAATCTTGATGACACTTTCAGGTAATGATCAGTACCCCAATCCCACTTGGCTCAACAAATTTCGTTCTTCTAAGTTAAACCGTCCGTTGGCAGTAACAGTTTTAATTTTTAGGTTTCACTCTGTTTTCTCCTATATGGATACATGTAGTTGGAACTCTGAATCAAACACGGTTTGTGCTAGCTCTTTGAAACTTGACACAAGAAAGTAGTTCCAAGTTCTATCTCTATGGATTGTTTCCTATTGATGTAGCCCCCAGCAGACACTGGCGCAAATCACTTACATGGAAAGTGGTTGCCACGCTTCCAAAAAACTACGAGTTTGCTGAAAACTCAGCACACATTTTTTCACCCAATCTTGATGACACTTTCAGGTAATGATCAGTACCCCAATTTCGCTTTTCTCACCAAATTTCGTTCTTCTAGGTGAAACCGTTCGTTTGCAATAACAGTTTTAATTTTGGGGTTTCACTCTGTTTTCTCCTATATGGATACATGTAGTTGGAACTGTAAATCAAAGACGGTTTGTGGTAGCTCTTTGAAACTTGACACAATAATGTAGTTCCAAGTTCTATCTCTATGGTTTGTTTCCTATTGATGTAGTCCTAAGCAGATACAGGCGCAAATCACTTTCATGGAAAGGCTTTGCCAAGCAACCAAAAAACTACGAGTTTCCTGAAATCTCAGCACACATTTTTTCACCCAATCTTGAAGACACTTTCAGGTAATGATCAGAACCCGAATCCACTTGGCTCACCAAATTTCGTTCTTCTAGGTTAAACTGTTCGTTGGCAGTAACAGTTTTAATTTTTAGTTTCACTCTGTTTTCTCCTATATAGATACATGTAGTTGGAACTCTAAATCAAAGACGATTTGGGCTACCTCTTTGAAACTTGACACAATAATGTAGTTCCAAGTTCTATCTCTATGGTTTGTTTCCTATTGATGTAGCCCTAAGCAGAGACTGGCGCAAATCACTTTGATGGAAAGGGGTTGCCAAGCTTCCAAAAAACTACGAGTTTCCTGAAATCTCAGCACACATTTTTTCACCCAAGCTTGATGACACTTTCAGGTAATGATCAGTACCCCAATCCGACTTGGCATTCCAAATTTCGTTCTTCTATTTTAAACCGTTCGTTGGCAGTAACAGTTTTAATTTTTAGGTTTCACTCTGTTTTCTCCTATATGGATACATGTAGTTGGAACTCTAAATCAAACACGGTTTGTGCTAGCTCTTTGAAACTTGACACAATAAAGTAGTTCCTAGTTCTATCTCTATGGTTTGTTTCGTATTGATGTAGCCCTAAGCAGAGACTGTCGCAAATCACTTTCATGGAAAGGGGTTGCCAAGCTTCCAAAAAACTACGAGTTTCCTGAAATCTCAGCACACATTTTTTCACCCAAGCTTGATGACACTTTCAGGTAATGATCAGTACCCCAATCCGACTTGGCATTCCAAATTTCGTTCTTCTAGGTTAAACCGTTCGTTGGCAGTAACAGTTTTAATATTTAGGTTTTACTCTGTTTTCTCCTATATGGATACATGTAGTTGGAACTCTAAATCAAACACGGTTTGTGCTAGCTCTTTTAAACTTGACACAATGAAGTAGTTCCAAGTTCTATCTCTATGGTTTGTTTCCTATTGATGTAGCCCTAAGCAGAGACTGTCGCAAATCACTTTCATGGAAAGTGGTTGCCAAACTTCCAAAAAACTACGAGTTTTTTGAAATCTCAGCACACATTTTTTCACCCAAGCTTGATGACACTTTCAGGTAATGATCAGTACCCCAATCCGACTTGGCATTCCAAATTTCGTTCTTCTAGGTTCAACCGTTCGTTGGCAGTAACAGTTTTAATTTTTAGGTTTCACTCTGTTTTCTCCTATATGGATACATATAGTTGGAACTCTAAATCAAACACGGTTTGTGCTAGCTCTTTGAAACATGACACAATAAAGTAGTTCCAAGTTATAACTCTATGGTTTGTTTCCTGTTGATGTAGCCCTAAGCAGAGACTGTCACAAATCACTTTCATGGAAAGTGGTTGCCAAGCTTCCAAAAAACTACGAGTTTCCTGAAATCTCAGCACACATTTCTTCACCCAAGCTTGATGACACTTTCAGGTAATGATCAGTACCCCAATCCTCCTTGGCTCACCAAATTTCGTTCTTCTAGGTTAAACCGTTCGTTGACAGTAACAGTTTTAATATTTAGGTTTTACTCTGTTTTCTCCTATATGGATACATGCAGTTGGAACTCTAAATCAAAGACGGTTTGTGCTAGGTCTTTGAAACTTGACACAATAAAGTAGTTCCAAGTTCTATCTCTATGGTTTCTTTCCTATTGATGTAGCCCTAAGCAGAGACTGGCCCAAATCACTTTCATGGAAAGGGGTTGCCAAGGTTCCAAAAAATTGTGAGTTTCCTGAAATCTCAGCAAATTTTTTTCACCCAATCTTGATGACACTTTCAGGTAATGATCAGTACCCCAATCCTCCTTGGCTCACCAAATTTCATTCTTCTAGGTTAAACCATTCGTTGGCACTAACAGTTTTAATATTTAGGTTTTAATCTGTTTTCTCCTATATGGATACATGTAGTTGGAACTGTAAATCAAACACGGTTTGTGCTAGCTCTTTGAAAGTTGACACAATAAAGTAGTTCCAAGTTCTATCTCTATGATTTGTTTCCTAATGATGTAGCCCTAAGCAGAGACTGGCGCAAATCACTTTCATGGAAAGGGGTTCCCAAGCTTCCAAAAAACTACGAGTTTCCTGAAATCTCAGCACACATTTTTTCACGCAATCTTGATGACACTATCAGGTAATGATCAGTACCCCAATCCCACTTGGCTCAACAAATTTCGTTCTTCTAGGTTAAACCGTTCGTTGGCAGTAACAGTATTAATTTTTACGTTTCACTCTGTTTTCTCCCTTATGGATACATGTAGTTGGAACTCTAAATCAAACACGGTTTGTGCTAGCTCTTTGAATCTTGACACAATAAAATATTTCCAATTTCTATCTCTATGGATTGTTTCCTATTGATGTAGCCCTAAGCAGAGACTGTCGCAAATCACTTTCATGGAAAGGGGTTGCCAAGCTTCCAAAAAACTGTGAGTTTCCTGAAATCTCAGCACATATTTTTTCACCCAAGCTTGATGACACTTTCAGGTAATGATCAGTACCCCAATCCAACTTGTCATTCCAAATTTCGTTCTTCTAGGTTAAACCGTTCGTTGGCAGTAACAGTTTTAATTTTTAGGTTTCACTCTGTTTTCTCCTATATGGATACATATAGTTGGAACTCTAAATCAAACACGGTTTGTGCTAGCTCTTTGAAACTTGACACAATAAAGTAGTTCCAAGTTCTATCTCTATGGTTTGTTTCCTATTGATGTAGCCCTAAGCAGAGACTGTCACAAATCACTTTCATGGAAAGGGGTTGCCAAGCTTCTAAAAAACTACTAGTTTCCTGAAATCTCAGCACACATTTTTTCACCCAAGCTTGATGACACTTTCAGGTAATGATCAGTACCCCAATCCGACTTGGCATTCCAAATTTCGTTCTTCTAGGTTAAACCGTTCGTTGGCAGTAACAGTTTTAATTTTTCGGTTTCACTCTGTTTTCTCCTATATGGATACATATAGTTGGAACTCTAAATCAAACACGGTTTGTGCTAGCTCTTTGAAACATGACACAATAAAGTAGTTCCAAGTTATAACTCTATGGTTTGTTTCCTGTTGATGTAGCCCTAAGCAGAGACTGTCACAAATCACTTTCATGGAAAATGGTTGCCAAGCTTCCAAAAAACTACGAGTTTCCTGAAATCTCAGCACACATTTTTTCACCCAAGCTTGATGACACTTTCAGGTAATGATCAGTACCCCAATCCTCCTTGGCTCACCAAATTTCATTCTTCTAGGTTAAACCGTTCGTTGACAGTAACAGTTTTAATATTTAGGTTTTACTCTGTTTTCTCCTATATGGATACATGCAGTTGGAACTCTAAATCAAAGACGGTTTGTGCTAGGTCTTGGAAACTTGACACAATAAAGTAGTTCCAAGTTCTATCTCTATGGTTTCTTTCCTATTGATGTAGCCCTAAGCAGAGACTGGCCCAAATCACTTTCATGGAAAGGGGTTGCCAAGGTTCCAAAAAACTGTGAGTTTCCTGAAATCTCAGCAAATTTTTTTCACCCAATCTTGATGACACTTTCATGTAATGATCAGTACCCCAATCCTCCTTGGCTCACCAAATTTCATTCTTCTAGGTTAAACCATTCGTTGGCACTAACAGTTTTAATATTTAGGTTTTAATCTGTTTTCTCCTATATGGATACATGTAGTTGGAACTGTAAATCAAACACGGTTTGTGCTAGCTCTTTGAAACTTGACACAATAAAGTAGTTCCAAGTTCTATCTCTATGATTTGTTTCCTAATGATGTAGCCCTAAGCAGAGACTGGCGCAAATCACTTTCATCGAAAGGGGTTGCCAAGCTTCCAAAAAACTCCGAGTTTCCTGAAATCTCAGCACACATTTTTTCACCCAAGCTTGATGACACTTTCAGGTAATGATCAGTATCCCAATCCGACTTGGCATTCCAAATTTCGTTCTTCTAGGTTAAACCGTTCTTTGGCAGTAACAGTTTTAAATTTTAGGTTTCACTCTGTTTTCTCCTATATGGATACATGTAGTTGGAACTCTAAATCAAACACGGTTTGTGTTAGCTCTTTGAAACTTGACACAATAAAGTAGTTCCAAGTTCTATCTCTATGGTTTGTTTCCTATTGATGTAGCCCTAAGCAGAGACTGTCACAAATCACTTTCATGGAAAGGGGTTGCCAAGCTTCCAAAAAACTACGAGTTTCCTGAAATCTCAGCACACATTTTTTCACCCAAGATTGATGACACTTTCAGGTAATGATCAGTACCCCAATCCGACTTGGCATTCCAAATTTCGTTCTTCTAGGTTAAACCGTTCGTTGGCAGTAACAGTTTTAATTTTTAGGTTTCACTCTGTTTTCTCCTATATGGATACATGTAGTTGGAACTCTAAATCAAACACGGTTTGTGCTAGCTCTTTGAAACTTGACACAATAAAGTAGTTCCTAGTTCTATCTCTATGGTTTGTTTCGTATTTATGTAGCCCTAAGCAGAGACTGTCGCAAATCACTTTCATGGAATGGGGTTGCCAAGCTTCCAAAAAACTACGAGTTTCCTGAAATCTCAGCACACATTTTTTCACCCAAGCTTGATGACACTTTCAGGTAATGATCAGTACCCCAATCCGACTTGGCATTCCAAATTTCGTTCTTCTAGGTTAAACCGTTCGTTGGCAGTAACAGTTTTAATATTTAGGTTTTACTCTGTTTTCTCCTATATGGATACATGTAGTTGGAACTCTAAATCAAACACGGTTTGTGCTAGCTCTTTGAAACTTGACACAATAAAGTAGTTCCAAGTTCTATCCCCATGCATTGTTTCCTATTGATATAGCCCTAAGCAGAGACTGGCGCAAATCACTTTCATCAAAAGGGGTTGCCAAGCTTCCAAAAACTACGAGTTTCCTGAAATCTCAGCACACATTTTTTCACCCAAACTTGATGGCACTTTCAGGTCAGGATCAGTACCACAATCCCACTTGGCTCAACAAATTTCGTTCTTCTAGGTTAAACCGTTTGTTGGCAGTAACAGTTTTAATTTTTAGGTTTCACTCTGTTTTCTCCTATATGGATACATGTAGTTGGAACTCTAAAGCAAATATGGTTTGTGCTAGCTGTTTGAAACGTGACACAATAAAGTAGTTCCAAGTTCTATCTCTATGGTTTCTTTCCTATTGATGTAGCCCTAAGCAGAGACTGGCGCAAATCACTTTCATGGAAAGGGGTTGCCAAGCTTCCAAAAACTACGAGTTTCCTGAAATCTCAGCACACATTTTTTCAAACAATCTTGATGACACTTTCAGGTCATGATCAGTACCCCAATCCCACTTGGCTCACCAAATTTCGTTCTTCTAGGTTAAACCGTTCGTTGGAAGTAACAGTTTTAATTTTAAGGTTTCACTCTCTTTTCTTTTATATCGATACATATAGTTGAAACTCTAATGCAAAGACGGTTTCTGCTAGCTCTTTGAAACTTGACACAAGAAAGTAGTTCCAAGTTCTATCTCTATGGATTGTTTCCTATTGATGTAGCCCTAAGCAGAGACTGGCGCAAATCACTTTCATGGAAAGGGATTGCCAAGCTTCCAAAAAACTACGAGTTTCCTGAAATCTCAGCACACATTTTTTCACCCAATCTTGATGACACTTTCAGGTAATGATCAGTACCCCAATCCCACTTGGCTCAACAAATTTCGTTCTTCTAAGTTAAACCGTCCGTTGGCAGTAACAGTTTTAATTTTTAGGTTTCACTCTGTTTTCTCCTATATGGATACATGTAGTTGGAACTCTGAATCAAACACGGTTTGTGCTAGCTCTTTGAAACTTGACACAAGAAAGTAGTTCCAAGTTCTATCTCTATGGATTGTTTCCTATTGATGTAGCCCCCAGCAGACACTGGCGCAAATCACTTACATGGAAAGTGGTTGCCACGCTTCCAAAAAACTACGAGTTTGCTGAAAACTCAGCACACATTTTTTCACCCAATCTTGATGACACTTTCAGGTAATGATCAGTACCCCAATTTCGCTTTTCTCACCAAATTTCGTTCTTCTAGGTGAAACCGTTCGTTTGCAATAACAGTTTTAATTTTGGGGTTTCACTCTGTTTTCTCCTATATGGATACATGTAGTTGGAACTGTAAATCAAAGACGGTTTGTGGTAGCTCTTTGAAACTTGACACAATAATGTAGTTCCAAGTTCTATCTCTATGGTTTGTTTCCTATTGATGTAGTCCTAAGCAGATACAGGCGCAAATCACTTTCATGGAAAGGCTTTGCCAAGCAACCAAAAAACTACGAGTTTCCTGAAATCTCAGCACACATTTTTTCACCCAATCTTGAAGACACTTTCAGGTAATGATCAGAACCCGAATCCACTTGGCTCACCAAATTTCGTTCTTCTAGGTTAAACTGTTCGTTGGCAGTAACAGTTTTAATTTTTAGTTTCACTCTGTTTTCTCCTATATAGATACATGTAGTTGGAACTCTAAATCAAAGACGATTTGGGCTACCTCTTTGAAACTTGACACAATAATGTAGTTCCAAGTTCTATCTCTATGGTTTGTTTCCTATTGATGTAGCCCTAAGCAGAGACTGGCGCAAATCACTTTGATGGAAAGGGGTTGCCAAGCTTCCAAAAAACTACGAGTTTCCTGAAATCTCAGCACACATTTTTTCACCCAAGCTTGATGACACTTTCAGGTAATGATCAGTACCCCAATCCGACTTGGCATTCCAAATTTCGTTCTTCTATTTTAAACCGTTCGTTGGCAGTAACAGTTTTAATTTTTAGGTTTCACTCTGTTTTCTCCTATATGGATACATGTAGTTGGAACTCTAAATCAAACACGGTTTGTGCTAGCTCTTTGAAACTTGACACAATAAAGTAGTTCCTAGTTCTATCTCTATGGTTTGTTTCGTATTGATGTAGCCCTAAGCAGAGACTGTCGCAAATCACTTTCATGGAAAGGGGTTGCCAAGCTTCCAAAAAACTACGAGTTTCCTGAAATCTCAGCACACATTTTTTCACCCAAGCTTGATGACACTTTCAGGTAATGATCAGTACCCCAATCCGACTTGGCATTCCAAATTTCGTTCTTCTAGGTTAAACCGTTCGTTGGCAGTAACAGTTTTAATATTTAGGTTTTACTCTGTTTTCTCCTATATGGATACATGTAGTTGGAACTCTAAATCAAACACGGTTTGTGCTAGCTCTTTTAAACTTGACACAATGAAGTAGTTCCAAGTTCTATCTCTATGGTTTGTTTCCTATTGATGTAGCCCTAAGCAGAGACTGTCGCAAATCACTTTCATGGAAAGTGGTTGCCAAACTTCCAAAAAACTACGAGTTTTTTGAAATCTCAGCACACATTTTTTCACCCAAGCTTGATGACACTTTCAGGTAATGATCAGTACCCCAATCCGACTTGGCATTCCAAATTTCGTTCTTCTAGGTTCAACCGTTCGTTGGCAGTAACAGTTTTAATTTTTAGGTTTCACTCTGTTTTCTCCTATATGGATACATATAGTTGGAACTCTAAATCAAACACGGTTTGTGCTAGCTCTTTGAAACATGACACAATAAAGTAGTTCCAAGTTATAACTCTATGGTTTGTTTCCTGTTGATGTAGCCCTAAGCAGAGACTGTCACAAATCACTTTCATGGAAAGTGGTTGCCAAGCTTCCAAAAAACTACGAGTTTCCTGAAATCTCAGCACACATTTCTTCACCCAAGCTTGATGACACTTTCAGGTAATGATCAGTACCCCAATCCTCCTTGGCTCACCAAATTTCGTTCTTCTAGGTTAAACCGTTCGTTGACAGTAACAGTTTTAATATTTAGGTTTTACTCTGTTTTCTCCTATATGGATACATGCAGTTGGAACTCTAAATCAAAGACGGTTTGTGCTAGGTCTTTGAAACTTGACACAATAAAGTAGTTCCAAGTTCTATCTCTATGGTTTCTTTCCTATTGATGTAGCCCTAAGCAGAGACTGGCCCGAATCACTTTCATGGAAAGGGGTTGCCAAGGTTCCAAAAAATTGTGAGTTTCCTGAAATCTCAGCAAATTTTTTTCACCCAATCTTGATGACACTTTCAGGTAATGATCAGTACCCCAATCCTCCTTGGCTCACCAAATTTCATTCTTCTAGGTTAAACCATTCGTTGGCACTAACAGTTTTAATATTTAGGTTTTAATCTGTTTTCTCCTATATGGATACATGTAGTTGGAACTGTAAATCAAACACGGTTTGTGCTAGCTCTTTGAAAGTTGACACAATAAAGTAGTTCCAAGTTCTATCTCTATGATTTGTTTCCTAATGATGTAG
Organism: Spermophilus citellus; assembly: GCF_964194105.1. Lineage (NCBI taxonomy): Eukaryota > Metazoa > Chordata > Mammalia > Rodentia > Sciuridae > Spermophilus > Spermophilus citellus. The sequence goes on from NC_138187.1 coordinate 56,111,185, forward strand.
CCCTAAGCAGAGACTGGCGCAAATCACTTTCATGGAAAGGGGTTCCCAAGCTTCCAAAAAACTACGAGTTTCCTGAAATCTCAGCACACATTTTTTCACGCAATCTTGATGACACTATCAGGTAATGATCAGTACCCCAATCCCACTTGGCTCAACAAATTTCGTTCTTCTAAGTTAAACCGTTCGTTGGCAGTAACAGTATTAATTTTTACGTTTCACTCTGTTTTCTCCCTTATGGATACATGTAGTTGGAACTCTAAATCAAACACGGTTTGTGCTAGCTCTTTGAATCTTGACACAATAAAATATTTCCAATTTCTATCTCTATGGATTGTTTCCTATTGATGTAGCCCTAAGCAGAGACTGTCGCAAATCACTTTCATGGAAAGGGGTTGCCAAGCTTCCAAAAAACTGTGAGTTTCCTGAAATCTCAGCACATATTTTTTCACCCAAGCTTGATGACACTTTCAGGTAATGATCAGTACCCCAATCCAACTTGTCATTCCAAATTTCGTTCTTCTAGGTTAAACCGTTCGTTGGCAGTAACAGTTTTAATTTTTAGGTTTCACTCTGTTTTCTCCTATATGGATACATATAGTTGGAACTCTAAATCAAACACGGTTTGTGCTAGCTCTTTGAAACTTGACACAATAAAGTAGTTCCAAGTTCTATCTCTATGGTTTGTTTCCTATTGATGTAGCCCTAAGCAGAGACTGTCACAAATCACTTTCATGGAAAGGGGTTGCCAAGCTTCTAAAAAACTACTAGTTTCCTGAAATCTCAGCACACATTTTTTCACCCAAGCTTGATGACACTTTCAGGTAATGATCAGTACCCCAATCCGACTTGGCATTCCAAATTTCGTTCTTCTAGGTTAAACCGTTCGTTGGCAGTAACAGTTTTAATTTTTCGGTTTCACTCTGTTTTCTCCTATATGGATACATATAGTTGGAACTCTAAATCAAACACGGTTTGTGCTAGCTCTTTGAAACATGACACAATAAAGTAGTTCCAAGTTATAACTCTATGGTTTGTTTCCTGTTGATGTAGCCCTAAGCAGAGACTGTCACAAATCACTTTCATGGAAAATGGTTGCCAAGCTTCCAAAAAACTACGAGTTTCCTGAAATCTCAGCACACATTTTTTCACCCAAGCTTGATGACACTTTCAGGTAATGATCAGTACCCCAATCCTCCTTGGCTCACCAAATTTCATTCTTCTAGGTTAAACCGTTCGTTGACAGTAACAGTTTTAATATTTAGGTTTTACTCTGTTTTCTCCTATATGGATACATGCAGTTGGAACTCTAAATCAAAGACGGTTTGTGCTAGGTCTTGGAAACTTGACACAATAAAGTAGTTCTAAGTTCTATCTCTATGGTTTCTTTCCTATTGATGTAGCCCTAAGCAGAGACTGGCCCAAATCACTTTCATGGAAAGGGGTTGCCAAGGTTCCAAAAAACTGTGAGTTTCCTGAAATCTCAGCAAATTTTTTTCACCCAATCTTGATGACACTTTCATGTAATGATCAGTACCCCAATCCTCCTTGGCTCACCAAATTTCATTCTTCTAGGTTAAACCATTCGTTGGCACTAACAGTTTTAATATTTAGGTTTTAATCTGTTTTCTCCTATATGGATACATGTAGTTGGAACTGTAAATCAAACACGGTTTGTGCTAGCTCTTTGAAACTTGACACAATAAAGTAGTTCCAAGTTCTATCTCTATGATTTGTTTCCTAATGATGTAGCCCTAAGCAGAGACTGGCGCAAATCACTTTCATCGAAAGGGGTTGCCAAGCTTCCAAAAAACTCCGAGTTTCCTGAAATCTCAGCACACATTTTTTCACCCAAGCTTGATGACACTTTCAGGTAATGATCAGTATCCCAATCCGACTTGGCATTCCAAATTTCGTTCTTCTAGGTTAAACCGTTCTTTGGCAGTAACAGTTTTAAATTTTAGGTTTCACTCTGTTTTCTCCTATATGGATACATGTAGTTGGAACTCTAAATCAAACACGGTTTGTGTTAGCTCTTTGAAACTTGACACAATAAAGTAGTTCCAAGTTCTATCTCTATGGTTTGTTTCCTATTGATGTAGCCCTAAGCAGAGACTGTCACAAATCACTTTCATGGAAAGGGGTTGCCAAGCTTCCAAAAAACTACGAGTTTCCTGAAATCTCAGCACACATTTTTTCACCCAAGATTGATGACACTTTCAGGTAATGATCAGTACCCCAATCCGACTTGGCATTCCAAATTTCGTTCTTCTAGGTTAAACCGTTCGTTGGCAGTAACAGTTTTAATTTTTAGGTTTCACTCTGTTTTCTCCTATATGGATACATGTAGTTGGAACTCTAAATCAAACACGGTTTGTGCTAGCTCTTTGAAACTTGACACAATAAAGTAGTTCCTAGTTCTATCTCTATGGTTTGTTTCGTATTGATGTAGCCCTAAGCAGAGACTGTCGCAAATCACTTTCATGGAATGGGGTTGCCAAGCTTCCAAAAAACTACGAGTTTCCTGAAATCTCAGCACACATTTTTTCACCCAAGCTTGATGACACTTTCAGGTAATGATCAGTACCCCAATCCGACTTGGCATTCCAAATTTCGTTCTTCTAGGTTAAACCGTTCGTTGGCAGTAACAGTTTTAATATTTAGGTTTTACTCTGTTTTCTCCTATATGGATACATGTAGTTGGAACTCTAAATCAAACACGGTTTGTGCTAGCTCTTTTAAACTTGACACAATAAAGTAGTTCCAAGTTCTATCTCTATGGTTTGTTTCCTATTGATGTAGCCCTAAGCAGAGACTGTCGCAAAACACTTTCATGGAAAGTGGTTGCCAAGCTTCCAAAAAACTATGAATTTCCTGAAATCTCAGCACACATTTTTTCACCCAAGCTTGATGACACTTTCAGGTAATGATCAGTACCCCAATCCTCCTTGGCTCACCAAATTTCATTCTTCTAGGTTAAACCGTTCGTTGGCAGTAACAGTTTTAATTTTTAGGTTTCACTCTGTTTTCTCCTATATGGATACATGTAGTTGGAACTCTAAATCAAACACGGTTTTTGCTAGGTCTTTGAAACTTGACACAATAAAGTAGTTCCAAGTTCTATCTCTATGGTTTGTTTCCTATTGATGTAGCCCTAAGCAGAGACTGGCCCAAATCACTTTCATGGAAAGGGTTTGCCAAGCTTCCAAAAAACTGTGGGATTCCTGAAATCTCAGCACAAATTTTTTCACCCAATCTTGATGACACTTTCAGGTAATGATCAGTACCCCAATCCTCCTTGGCTCACCTAATTTCATTCTTCTAGGTTAAACCATTCGTTGGCACTAACAGTTTTAATATTTAGGTTTTAATCTGTTTTCTCCTATATGGATACATGTAGTTGGAACTGTAAATCAAACACGATTTGTGCTAGCTCTTTGAAACTTGACACAATAAAGTAGTTCCAAGATCTATCTCTATGGTTTGTTTCCTATTGATGTAGTCCTAAGCAGAGACTGGCGCATATCACTTCAATGGAAAGGGGTTGCCAAGCTTCCAAAAAACTACGAGTTTCCTGAAATCTCAGCACACATTTTTTCACCCAAACTTGATGACACTTTCAGGTAATGATCAGTACCCCAATCCTCCTTGGCTCACTAAATTTCATTCTTCTAGGTTAAACCGTGCGTTGGCAGTAACTGTTTTAATTTTCAGGTTTCACTCTGTTTTCTCCTATATGGATACATGTAGTTGGAACTCTAAATCAAACACGGTTTGTGCTTCCTCATTGAAACTTGACACTAAAGTAGTTCCAAGTTCTATCTCTATGGTTTGTTTCCTATTGATGTAGCCCTAAGCAGAGACCGGCGCAAATCACTTTCATAGAAAAAGGTTGGCAAGCTTCCAAAAAACTATGAGTTTCCTGAAATCGCACCACACATTTTTTCACCCAATCTTGATGACACTTTCTGGTGATGATCAGTACCCCAATCCCTCTTGGCTCACCAAATTTCATTCTTCTAGGATAAACCGTTCGTTGGCAGTAACAGTTTTAATTTTTAGGTTTCACTCTGTTTTCTCCTATATGGATACATGTAGATGGAACTCTAAATCAAACACGGTTTGTGCTAGCTCTTTGAAACTTGACACAAGAAAGTAGTTCCAAGTTCTATCTCTATGGTTTGTTTCCTATTGATGTAGCCGTAAGCAGAGACTGGCGCAAATTTCGTTCATGGAAAGGGGTTGCCAAGATTCCAAAATCTACGAGTTTCCTGAAATCTCAGCACACATTTTTTCACCCAATCTTGATGACACTTTCAGGTAATGATCAGTACCCCAATCCCACTTGTCTCACCAAATTTCGTTCTTCTAGGTTTAACCGTTCGTTGGCAGTAACAGTTTTAATTTTTAGGTTTCACTGTTTTCTCCTATATGGATACATGTAGTTGGAACTCTAAATCAAACACGGTTTGCGCTAGCTCTTTGAAACTTGAC